>NC_081298.1:75670000-78170000 GCF_030435805.1 Mustela lutreola
TATTTGACTGTTTTGTTCACTGTTATGTTATCAGTGCTTGGCACAAGGTAAGTACTCTAGATAGATGATAGATTGACAGATATAGAAGCACTTTGCAGAGTCACGTCATACGTTAAATATTCAGTAAAAATTAGTTTCTGCTTTCTTTTTAGACATATTAATTCACAGTAAGTTTCTTTAGTCTTATTTAGGAATTGTTACAAGTTACTGGAAAGGATAACTTTTTAACTTATCATGCTGCCAGTCAGAGATAGGAGAAATTCTGCTTATATGCAATGCACACATGGGCTACTTTGAAGTTTGGCACAAAAATTCTCAGAAACATGTTTTTGTAGAGATCTTTTTAACCCGAATTCTTAGTTCCTGGAGTTACGGTTCCATCTCTGTTAAAGAAAAATTGAATGTGCAGTACATATGGGAACCTTGGAAAAAGATGTCTTAACTTTCTCTCAAGTATCTTAGTTCAACTCTGAAGTCCATGAAAATCCACAACTTTAGGGTATGGCAAAAATATTATTTTGTTGGTAAACTTTCTAAGAAACTTTGTGTTTTCTCATTCTCTGTGAACTTTTTAAATATTTTTCAGCAAATCAGTAATATAAGCATAAATAGGAAGGACAATGCCCCTGACTTAAAAGTCAACAATACAATGAAGTATAGGCAGCATTATTATAACTCTGAATTATCGAAAAAAGTGAACAAAGGAGAAAAAAAAAGTGGGTTGCAGAATGGGGAGATGGGGTGGGTTTGCCACTAGAAGATGAGGTCAATTTACTAACTGATGCTAAAAAGAGGAAAAAATTATAAATAAGCAATCAGATCATATCACTGACTGGTCTGCTGATGTATTCATTTATCCATTAAATAATTACTTATTACTTATTGACCATTTATATGTTAACTAACAGTTTTACATCAGACAATAAAATAGACTGGGTCCCTGTCTTCCAGGAGCATGCCTATCAGGGGAGGGCTGGATTTACCCTCTTTTATAGATCCCTTAGGAATTCATATTAGTGCCTGTTCTCCTTTATTACGTAGTGCATCCTCCCCCATTCATATGTTGAAACCCTAGCACTAAAGGCTTGGTATTAGAAGGTGGGGCCTGAAGAAGGTAATTAGGTTTAGAAGAGATTGTGTGAATGGAAACTGCTTGATGGGATCACTGTCATGCTCAGAAGAGAGACTAGAGATTTCTCTGTCTCTGTCTCTGTCTCTGTCTCTTTCTCTCTCAGTGCCTTCGACAAACCAAGAAGATAGCCATCTGTAAACCAGAAAAAGGGCCCTTACAAAGACCTGTCAATGCTAGCTCCTTAATCTTGGACTTCCCAGGCTCTAGGACTGTGAGAAATAAATTCCTGTTGTTCAAGCTGCTCAGCGTGGTATTTTTGTTATAGCAGCCTGAGCTAAGACACCCTTTGAAATAATCCATGATGTTTACTTTAACTTGTTTTGATCTTCACTAAAATATTGAAATGGGGTAGTATAAGCAGAAAGAATTAGAGGTCCCCCAAAAAAGACAGACATAAGACTTTTCTTGACCTAAGAAAAGTCAGTTTAGGCCTTCAGCCATCTTGTGAAAAATGATAAGAACAAACAGCCACTACCTGGCCAGGAGTTAGCCAAAACACACCCAAAAGTGAAGACCGACTCTACACACATTCTTGAGCTATCTTTGCAGGATCTAAATCCCTTTGGGCACTCAGATACAGGATCCTGGAAAGCCAGAGAATTAACGATGCTGACCACTGCTGACTCTTGTGACTTGGACTTGGACTCTATCATCTCAAGATGACTCTTGCCCCAGGTCCATGCCATATTCCCCATTGCACAAGCCCCTTCATGAATATGTATGTATTCTTAGCTTAAAACTTCCCCAATTTTATTGTCTGGAGAGACTTCATTTGGGAAAAGATCCCTAGTGTTCTCCTTTATCAGTTGCAAGGAAAACCCTTCCTTTTCCTATCCTTTGGTTTCATGGTATCCTTTGGCTGAACATTCCCCAAGAGGTAAAGCCAATTTTTCTTTTTTTCTTTTTTTTAAATGTATTTTTTATTTATTTTCAGCATAACAGTATTCATTATTTTTTCACCACATCCAGTGCTCCATGCAATCTGTGCCCTCTATAATACCCACCACCTGGTACCCCAAACTCCCCTCCTCCCCCGGCCACTTCAAACCCCTCAGATTGTTTTTCAGAGTCCATAGTCTCTCATGGTTCACCTGATCCCAGTTTTGACTGGGTAATATATGCCCTAGGACCCAATCAGCATCTGTCAACATGATTTAAAGGAATGCTTGAAATGCTCCTTGTTTGAACCAGTTACATATTCAGTGTTGAGGTGGTGGACTTTTGTCATTGTTAATTTAATCAATTGGTTCTGTACATATTACAATTAAAATTAATTCATCATTCATTTGGGATTCATTTTCAATTCAATTTCTTGAAGTTTCCTATTCTTTGTTTTGTCTTTTGGCTTCACGTTCACCAAGAGGTGAACCCAGTTTTGGTTAACAGTAGTGCGGAGAGTTTAGTCTACTTAATATATCACTTTTGATGAATGCTCTTTGAAGCCAATTACTCATCTATGAGCTTTTAGTCTACCGCAATGTCTCAGAGTTAGCTAGTTCTACTTAGTTAAAAGTGTAAATCTACTATAAGGTGATTTTTTTTCTTTTGAAACCCTCACCTTATCCACTATATAGGATAACTGATATTTTCTTCAACATTAAATAAGTGATTATTTAGGATTATATCAAGTATCAATTAGGGATGAAGTCAGCTAAAAAGTGTGTTTATTTTCACCCACTTTGGGAACTAACATAGTAAAAATAAAATAAAATAAGCATATACTAACTTTCTATTTTTTTTTTCCTAATGCAGGGGTGAAAAGTAATAACAGAGTTGATAATAATTAGTAGTCATAACTTGTTATAATTAGGATCTTGAACACATTTAAAATTTTAGGGAAGGGGAAGAACAAGTATCTTTCTCCTGATCCCTGTACCTAGTGAAATTCTTCACAATGCTTGAAGGACAAGGTCATTTAAATGTATTTTTAATCCTTTTATTTTGAGAAAAGGAAACTGAAGAGATCCTGTGAACCACTGCTTTTTGCTGTATTTAGTCTTGTAGGACCTGCACCCACACTTTATACATGCCTTAATGTATGCCCTCTTTATAAATGTCAAAGAGCTAATAATTTATTTGGAGACTTCGAGCACAACAGATAATATCTAAGGAGTGACTGGGCGAGGTTATTATGTGTATTTTCCAAGGCCAGTGACTCTGGACATCTTGACACCAAGACACTTGGCTCAAGTTAATAAGTGATTTATGGAGGACATATGAGCACTCATCCTTGTTTTGACTGGTTCCTAGATGCTGAGAGGACACGAACACCAGACCACCATCCTTAATAAAAACTCGAGAACCCAAGCAAAGATGAGACTCTCTCTCCTTTCTGAGTCTTCCAGACATTCCATCTGTTATATTCTATCACTTATTCTATTTAGTAAACTCTGCTCTCACTTCCTCTGGGCTTTGTATTTTATTTCTATCTGCAAGAAGCCAAAAGCATTCTTGGCTGGTCCTGTGGAATCCCCTTTGGGTCCTAGGGCTCAGCCAGCCTCCATCAATACAACACAAAGGAATGCTTGAAACACTCCACGTTTTAACCAGTTGCATCATTCAGTGTTGAAGTGGTGGACTTTTGTTGTTGTTCTTATTTTAATCAATTTGTTCTGTACAGTTGCAACTAAAATTAATTCACCATTCTGCTGGGATTCATTTTCAATTCAATTTCTTGACCAAATTGCATTTTTACATTAAATTACATTCTTATGGATCTAAGTTGAGTGTGATTATAATGATTAATAAGGCCATGTAACTTTATAAATTAACCATAATTGGCCACAGTGATCGGGAAGGTAAATCCCATTCTAGAGGATTGGAGTTGAGAGACTGGAAACGGTGGCTGGTTGAGAGGGTTTATACATTGTTATAGATGTTTTGTGGAAATATCCATTAACTAGAGAGATTAGTATTTATTCATTTGTAAACTTGTTTCACTTAGCTCAACTCTTTTTTTTTTAATAATGAATAAATGAATGAGTTAGTGAGTGAGTGGCTATAGCAATTTTCAAATGCTCCTTAAGATAACAAAATAGCAATAATAATTTTTTGAATAGACTATAATTTCCTACTAGGAAGAATATTTTTTCTACTCAACTTTGAGTGCATTTTATGTAAAGAAGAGTAAGAAACTACTCTGTTTTATCTAAATACCTTATAAATCTCATTCATATACACAATAGATTTTAAAAACATGAGGGGTGCCTGGGTGGCTCAGTCAGTTAAGCATCTGCCTTTGGCTCAGGTCATGATCCCAGGGTACTGGTATCCAGTCCCACATAGGGCTTCCTGCTCAGTGGGGAGCCTGCTTTTCCCTCTCCACCTGCTGCTCTCCCTGCTGTGCTTTCCGTCAAAAAAAAAAAAAAAAAAAAAAAAAAAAAAAGATTTGATTCCTTAAGTTAAAAAAGTATCTCTTTAAAAAGAAAAAAATTCATTCCCGTACAATGCAATTAACTACCACTTTAAAGTGAAATTGACTTCTATAGCTCTGTCTCCGGGAAACATGCATACTCTCCTTCCTATAGGACACACAATTTTGTTTTAGTTCACTTTGATGGTGTAAATATCTGGTAGAAGGCAATAAATAATCTTTTATTCTTCAAGTTGCTTTTATATAGTCCTCTTCTATTATGTTGCTACTAACCTGTAGATGTTATTTTTATCTTTCAATCTGACTGGACTAAGGGATTCTCAGATAACTGCTAAAACATCATTTCTGGGTGTGTCTGTGATAATGTCTATGAAGAGATTAAAGTCTGAATTGGTAGACCAAATAAACAATGTGAATACGCCTGGTCTAATCCACTGAACAGAACAAAAAGACAGGAAGAAGGAGAAATTCACTCTTTGCTTTAGCTGCACATCCATTTTCTCCTGGCCTTGGACCTCAGGTGTCTCTGGTTGTCATGCCTTTGGAATTAGACTGGGATTTACGCCATTGGCTCCCCTGATTTTCAGGTCTTCCAACTCAGACAAAATGACATTACCAACTTTCCTAGTTCTCCATCTTGCAGAAGGCAGGTAATGGGACTTCTAGCCTTCATCACCATATAAGCTGAAATCTATAATAAATCTTCTCATATACATACATAGATATATTTATATATTTGTAAATATATATCAGTTTTGTTTCTTTGGAGAACCCTGACCAGTACCATGGGGATGTGACATCTAGGCACTTGGGCTAGGTCTTTACTTTCAATAGCACTGGGCAAGTCAAGCTCTACTCCCTGAGTGCTTGAACCACCTGCTTGACAAGAACATAGTGACAAGAAAAGAAATATAGTATTTGGGAAATTTTTGATTGCAAGTAACAAAACTAACAAATAAATATAGTTAACAGCTACAAAATCTTACATTTGCTTACTAAAGGAAAAATGTTGGCTGACAAAATTATGATAGTTTTAGTCATAGGAAGCATTTTAGCTTAATCCCTTTGAAGCACTCTAAATCCTGCCTTATGCTGCATTATGTTCCTAGGATTATAATAACAAAGTTATTTAAAACAAGAGAATTCTTTTTTTTTTTTTTATTGTTTTGGAGGCTAGAGATCCAAAATCAAGTTGTCAGAAGGACCATGTTATCATAAAGACTAGAATCCAACCCATGCCTTTCTTTTAGCTTCTGGTATTGCTGGCAATCCTTAATAGTCTAATCTCTGCCTCCAATATTACTTGGCTTTCTCTCTTTCCTGTGTTTTTTTTTTCACTTTCTGATAAGGACACTAGTCTTATTAGACGAAGACATCCAACATAAACCTGTTGAACATCCTTGTCTTTGTTTAGTTCTTTAAATGATAGATATTTTTCCAAAGATGAGCAGAAACGCTTATAAGAACATCATGAACTAGCTTGACTCAAGTCTAAAAACCTGACCAAGCTCAGGATTCAGAACCTCATAGCTTCACTGGCAACGGTTCTAATCTTCTCTGCTTCCATTACAACAATAATTTAAATAACACTTAATATTTATATATTGATTTTTAGAGCTCTGTGTACATTATACTACTGGCTTCTGTTTTGTATCTTTTAGAACATCACATTATTTTGACTGTAACATCAATATAATTTTTAATAATGTTATCACTTGGCCTCCAGGGTAACATTTTTTTTTTTTAACTTTGATCAAAGCATGATGGCTTTATTAATTTGCCTTGCTTTAAAACATGAATCACAGAATTGTTTTTTTATTTAGTTTAGGCCTATGGTCTAGCCATAACTGGTTTAGGAAATGTCATTTTATTTGCTCTAGAAACTACATTTAAGGTTTATATGTAGACAGCTTTTATTTTTTCAATTTTCTTAGTTTTCTAGAAGTGTCCAAGGAACTTTAAGCTACAAATTAATTAATATTCTGTGTATTTCTATAGGAGAGAGAGGATGTAGAACCCCTTATATAAGGAACTCTGTTCTTTCTCTTGGATGTATTATTTTCAGATCTTTCCTCAACCCATAAACACACACACGGTGCTTTTTCTCTAAGTTTACCTTAAGGATTTTGTAGAATTGTGGAGGCCTGTGGAGATAGTAAGTGTAAGTGCTGTAATCTATGTACAATATTGTACACAGAATAGAAAAACAACTTAAAAAGATAAAAACTTAGACCAGAATCTATTTTTTCTTGGTTGTAAAAAGGAAATGGAATAGACCAACACATGAGAAGTGGTGCTCAAGGAAATTAGAGAAGAGATAGGAATGTAGAAAAACATAAATCTAAGTCAAGGAAGTCCTTGAGAAAGGACAGTAAATATTCTTTAAATGATGAAAATATATATTTATATGTATATATATTTTTATACTGTAGTTTACTTTGGGCACTGTGCAAGACATAGAAAGTGATGGTTCCTGTTCCCACAGAGCTTACAGTCTCAAAGTACAGAGTCCTAGGTTTAAATTCTAGCCCTGGCACTGTATTGGGTAAATTTTAGCCAGGTATTAAAACATCTGGAGCCACAGTTTTCTCTTTGATATATGAAGTAGAGCTAAGAGTACTTATCCTAAATGGTGGTTGGAAAGATTTAATGAAATAAAATGCATAATGCTTGGGTCCATATCTGTCATATAGTTGACACTCTCTTTGCTTTCCTTTTCAAATGTAGTGAAAGTTAAATAATGTGATGGGCACAGAATTCCACAAGCACAAAGGAAACTAAATAAAATCTTGATTTTTAAAAAGATTTTATTTATTTATTTGACAGAGAGAGATTGAGCGCAAGTAGGGGGAGCAGCAGGCAGAAGAAGAGGGAGAAGCAGGCTTCTCACTGAGTGGAGAACCAAATATGGGGCCTGATCCCAGGACCCTGGGATCATGACCTGAGCCAAAGGCAGATGCTTAACCAGCTGAGCCACTCAGGTGCCCAAAATCTTGAATGTTCTTCTGTGACTAGACACATTGTTGATATATATTTTTTTTAAACCAGAGATTGCTATTTTGGAAAGAGAGTATTAAATACTTAGATAAGAAACTTCTAAGTTAAAGAACGAAATTATTTATATATAGAACTGAGTTCAACTGTTGAAATTTTCAGATTCATGTAGGGAAGGTGCCTATTCACTATATCATTGTATGAATTTTGAATTTTTCATCAAATCCTGATATTTTGGTACAGTAAGTCCTATATGTAACTATATGTAACTTTCTCTATTCTTATATATGTATTTTTAAACTGGTCTCATTTGCAAGCGTATGGGCTAAGGTCAAGGATAAATTATGTTCTCAAAACTATGCGATGTTTAACATTTCACATGCTAAGAGTCTGTGTTCCTGACCTACTATATAGTGGCATAATGTTAATGACCAAGTTGCATGTCACTCATTTACACAGATGACTGCCAGGTAATGAGCTTTCCTAAAGTACGAGCTATGGTAATTATCTTTGCTCTGAATGGATGTGTTTCTCATAATCTGTTTAAAATTTTTTTTTATTTATCTTCAAATCTATGTAAAATAGTACAATGTTAATATTTTAAATTGGCAATACCCAAGGTGAAATTACAAAGTGCAGTGTGGAAGCTAGTTAATTTAGACTGTATTAGGTAAGGTCAGAATCTTAAAATGAGAGAAAACGCTACTTCACCTATATTTATCTTCCATCTGTTTAGAAACTGTTCAGATTGCCAACATACCGATGCATCATTTACTTATAATAATGTGTTAATCACAATAATGAGCAATCAATTTTCAGATATTAAATGAACACTCAGAAAAGGAAACCCTGTCATTTAGAAGGCCAGTTAATGGGAGCAAGGTGGAAAAATTGCTTGATTAGGCAGCTGACTTTTTTAATACGAATGTTTGTGTCGCCATGAATTTAAAGTCTGCTAAACAACTGAGCTGCTTTATGCTGAATTTTGGCAAATTAAATAGAACAGACTGCTTTTAAGGGGGAACTTCAACTACAACTGCTTTCATTGAGAACTCACTTCATGAGAAGTGCTTATGTCATAGATTGTCCCACATAATAGATTTTGCTTACTTACAAATTATAACCCAGTTTCTTACCATATAAATAGTCCACGGTCTAGAGAAGATGAGGGCAAACTACAGGACCCTGGTCAACTCCAGTCGGCCACCTGTTTCTGCAAAGCCTGTGAGCTAAAATTAGTTTTTACTATTTAAAAGGTTGAAATCAATCACATTTGAAAAAAATAATATTTGTGACAAATGACAATAATAATAAATTCAAATTTCAGAGTCTATAAGTGGAGTTTTATTGTACCACAGCTAAATGCATTCATTTACATATTGTCTATAGCTGTTTTTGTGCTACATTGGCAAGAGTTGTGTACAAAGATAGTTCAGCTGGCAAAGCTGAAAATGTTTATGATCGGACTGTTTAGTGAACAAGTGTGTCAACCTCTAGTCTAGAAGTTATAGTGTATGTAGAGTGTAAATATGTGGGGACAGGGGTGAAGTATAACAGAATTTCTACTCCTTATTCTGCCAGTAGCTGAAATGGAGCAAAACAATTTTGTCTGCTTGGTTATTTTAATACTTTGAGCTGATATTTAATTTCTTCTTTTATGCTTAATCTGATGCTGCTCTAAAAGGAACAGTCTTAATCTTCCATTGGTTACTGTTCAATATATATTCACCTAGAACCCAGAATTCTCAATTCAGTTGAAAACAAGAGACTGAGTTGTATTGGGGTCTGGATATTCTGAATATAAAAGGAGCTTCATCTATGTAAGAACAAATTAAGACCCTGTTGTAACCTATTATGCTATGTTGCTACTTTATATTCTCAGTGGTAAAAAATGCTTCTTTAAGTCTTTCATGTTAGAGTATTGAACCTGAGACATTGCATGCATTCTCACTTGCCATGCCCAGCTATAAAATAATCTCATTACGTTCAACATATTTATTAAAACAATAATGACAAGTATAATGATAATATCAATAAACAACAAAGATTTATTGAATACCATTTTGTCCTAGGTCTGTTTTAAATATTTTATATATATATATATTAACATAATCCTCACAATAATCTTATGATCTCTCTACTATTTGATCTCTATTTTACTGATAAGAAAACAAGCAAAAGAGATTTCACAAGCTGTAATTCTGTTCAGAACTCTCTATTTCTAGACTTTATGAAATTTAAGACCTCTGAAGCCAAACTTGAAATAATTTTGGAGGTGTGTCCTGATCATAGTTCTTCTGACTGGGGCTGGCCAGGCTCCCTTTATTCCTTTACTTTAATGCTGCATTGGGATGCTGAGATTAAATCAGGATGTCTTAGAGTTCATCCATTGAAAAAGTATTTTATTGTTGCTCTATAGGTGAAACCATCCAAACTTCATAGAATCTAAATGCTTTAGTTCCTCATGACATTGAAAATGGAAGATATATTAGATGCACTCCTGTCCACAGAGTTTTGAATGACTTAGTAATGAGCCTTTGTTAGTAATTCAATAGTATCACACTGCTGATGTGAATAATTTGAAACTCTTCCTGTATCTGAGCAAAGTGGGACAATCTTTTGGAATATAGTTCATTTGCATAATGTTCCCTCTAAGAAAAAAATCTACACGGTTATGCAAATACTACATATGTTTAGAGGTTAGATGCATTATGCATGCCTATTTAAAAGATTCAATTACTGGAATATTAATGTCTTCTTTTTTCCTGCCTTCAATATTCCTTCCAGCCTCCCTCCTTACCTTCACACCCCCAACTCCACACAGGTGGCCAGACATTTGGATTTTCCTGTGTCAGGGGAAAGCTGTTATTCAGGATCAAAAATAGAAGATACTCAAAGTCATTCTGCCTTCCTGTAAGTGATGGGGGAGAGGTGAGCTCTTTGATTTAAGAGAGAGTGAACTGAAAACTCCCTGAGCATAGGAAGGAAATTAAGGCCCTAGAAGTTGCCTTAGTGGGGGTTCTCATTTCCCAGTAGCCCAGGAGCCCCAGAGGAGCTCAGAGGAAATGGCATAACTATAGGCAGACCCAGGTACACAAACCCAGCAACGATGCATGTACATTAAGCACAGAATAGGAGCAGTCCAGCTGTTGAATATCTAGGACCTGTCTTGGCTCAGACAATGCAGTGATTAGTGGTGACCACGATGACTAAGAATAGAGCCCCTTCTTTTTTTTGTCAAGCACTACTTAAGCCTTTCTGGTTTCAGGGCAACTTTAAGGAAGGAACTAGTTCTCCAATTAATTCCAGAGAAGAAATATTCCTCTATTCTAGCATCAAAGAGGTTTATAACTAGAGGTAGCTCGATTTAAAAAAAAAAAAAAATAGGCATGCTTGGAGGGCTCAGTAGCTTCAGCATCTGCCTTTGGCTCAGGTCACAATCCTGGGATTAAGCCCCATGTGGGGCTACCTGCTTAGCTGGGAGCCTGCTTCTCCCTCTCCCTTTGTCCCTCTACCTCTGCTTATGCTCTCTCTTTCAAATAAATAAATAAAATCTTTAAAAAATAAGGAAAATAAATAAGTACGTTGTTTTTTGCATACTTGAGATTGAAGGCTAAAATTCACAGCCACTACATAAGTACATCCGTATAAAACAAATTCTTCTTAATATCTTCAATGATGTGCTTTTATATCATTCTCTCTTTGAGTTATATAAAATTATGCCTAAGTGAGAATGAAAAGGATTATCCATCAACAAATACATAAGCTGTTACTTTAATTTCTCAACATGGTACCTAAAACATGGCACCTTGGCTTCCTTTAAAAAGAGCAATAGCACATGCCTCAATTACTATTTTTCACATGTATTTCCACTAGTTTTAGACACTTCCCCTGAGGTGTTTCTTCTGTCCCCTTATTTTATTTTTTCCTCAATATGGTTGAAAACCTAGGATGCTTGTGTTCTTTAGCCAGCTTACCAATGGACACAGAATAGCCTCTGGCAGCCATTTAATTTCCTCCAACTGTAGTGCAGCAATCAGGAAACCCCACCAAGTCCTCTCAGAGTGATTTGATTTTTTTTTTAATTTTATTTATTTGACAGAGAGAGAGAAATCACAAGTAGGCAGAGAGGCAGGCAGAGAGAGAGAGAGAGAGGGGAGGAAGCAGGCTCCCCACAGAGCAGAGAGCCCGATGTGGGGCCCAATCCCAGAACCCTGGAATCATGACCTGAGCTGAAGGCAGAGGCTTTAACCCACTGAGCCACCCAGGCGCCCTGATTTGATATTTCTACTTAATTATTATTAGAGATGGATTTGAGATTCTCTAATGAAAATGTCTATTGCAAGGCAATATATTATAATCTAATTTGGAACTATTACCCTGTCTTGTTCTGCTTTTAGAGGGACATGAAGAAATCAAGCTTTGTATTAAATAACATTCTTTGTGAGGTCAATAACTAAGAACTGGGAATAAAAGTGTAATGTTATAGATTCCATAAGCCTATTTATTGAAGAGAGAGAAAATATTATCTTGTCTACTATTAATGACATTTCTTTAATAATATCCTATATTTTAGACTAGACTTAAATATAGTATTTTATTTTCTCACCTCCACTTTCTATTGAGATTTTGTTTAGTCTATAAATTACTTTTATATCACTTGGGGCCTCTGAATGCTGTGCAGCAATAGACATACAGAGATTAGACATTGCTTTATTTTCTTTTCTAAGGATCCACTAACAATAGAAATAAAGAATTTCAATTTTTATTTTTAAACAACCACTATCTGTGGTGGTATTTGGAAAGAGCATTGAGTGGCCTAATCTCATTTCAGAGAAGTCATATTTTAGTCATGATTTGGCTAGAACATGGTATTTGAAGACTATTAATAAATCCTTGGTTCTTTCTGTAAATAGAAAGTTAGAATAAAGTAGACAGAGCTGCATACAATATGATGTTCTTAACAACAATGACAAAAAAATCAATATGACTAATCATTGACTTCTTGTGAACCATAGATGAAGGCCTTCTTTGAAAATAGGGAGAAATCAATAAGTTCCAGCAAGATATAATATGAGGGGTATTTGAAAGGCCCTGATGTATACATGGCCCAGTGGCAGTCTGATGCTGTTGGAAATACTTCCACAAGTCACAGTTTCCCAAGTTCTCTGTGATTAGTTTGTTTATCCTTATTTATTTTTTAAATTAAATTATTCCTGGGCACCTGGGTGGCTCAGTGGGTTAAGCCGCTGCCTTCGGCTCAGGTCATGATCTCAGGGTCCTGGGATGGAGTCCCGCATCAGCCTCTCTGCTCAGCGGGGAGCCTGCTTCTCTCTCTCTCTCTCTCTGCCTGCCTCTCCGTCTACTTGTGATCTCCGTCTGTCAAATAAATAAAATCTTAAATTATTCCTGGCATCTGAAGAATTATTTAATCTAACTGGCTAAATCTTGAAGGTGGATTTTGTTGTTGTCTTAGGATCTGAATACAAGAGAGTATTACCTGTCTTCTCTCAAGTGAAAAAGCCTTGAAAATTACCAGAACTAGTGGAAGATTGCAGGAAAAAAGGCAAATGTCACCTGTTCTACAGTTTCCTTAGGAGTTATCCTGTTCATAGGTTTATATCCATCCCTCTTATACTACTGAGTTTCTTTATGGTGTTTACTATTTTTTTTAAATGCTCTGATGATACTGAACACTATATATTGAAAATCCGGTGGCTTGGGGGTCAATATTTTCCTTCACTGCCTACCCTAATACTTATTTATTTATATTTAGTATTTCTCTCTCTCTATGAACCAAATTACAGTTTCTTAGCAGGAAATGTTTTATGACAGAAAAGCTTTGTTCCACTTATAGAGACAGGATAATAAAATGTTACAGCACTGTAGAACAGATTTTTCTTGGATTAAAAAATAATAATCAGCTCTTTTGTTTTCTAGCTGTGTGACTTGGTTTAAAAAAAAAAGTTAAATTAGATTAAATGAAGATGGTAATACTACCTGCCTAACATGGTTGTTGCTAAGATTAGGTTGTGTGTGTGTGTGTGTCTGCATGTATCATAGGATATTACTTGGCACATAGTTTGGGGTAAATAAATGTTATTGTTTATTATTATTTATGCAACTCATATTTATTAAGCATGTATTATGTATCAGAAATGTAGTGTCCTCAGCACTAAAGATACAACAGCAAAAATAAGACAAAACAAAGATTATATTCATAAAGTGTACATCTTAAATTATAACTCATCCACTATTGTTGCCCATTATTCCTGAAAGTAAGGAAAGAAGGTTACTACCCATTTTCAAACTGGCCAAAGAATGCAAATGGTAGAAGAGGCTACAAAACTGCATTTTGCTTTGGAAGATTTATTTTATTAATTTTAATACATGGGTGACAATTAGCTAACACGTAACAACTAAAATAATTAAGAATGAGAGTTTGGAGGCACCCGGGTGGCTCAGTCAGTTAAGTGTCTGCCTTCAGCTCACGTCATGATCCCAGTGTCCTGGGACTGAGCCCCAAAGCAGGCTCCCTGCATGGCAGGGAGGCTGCTTCTCCCTCTCCCTTGCCCCATGCTTGTGTTCCCTCTCTCCCTGTGTCTCTCTCTACCAAATAAATAAATAAAATCTTTAAAAAAAATGAGAGTTTATCACAGACTCATTCTAAGTAAAAGTACACCTTGTTGCTTACTGCTTTTCAGATCATTTGGAGTTCTGAGTCACTGACATCCCTTACCTCTTCATCACGACAACAAATTTCCTTAAACCCTCACAAAACAAGTATCATCATCACTTGGCATTGTTTCAGTAATCAATCTAATGGAAGTTTATCCATTCTGCTGAACCAGGAAGAAGCCTTTAAGAATTATATAATCCAAGGACAAATCAATATCAAATAAATCCAGTAAAATTTTATCAGTATTTCATAGAGAGAAATAACACCTTTTAAAATATTACAGTACAACCCCCATTTCTTGGAAATTATTTCAATCCCTTCCTTCCTCCACAGCTTTTTTCACATTTGTCTTCAGTAAATTCAGAGAATAACTTTGAATAACCCGTATTATCCCAAATGACTCTTTCCACTACTTCTCTTCAGACAACTGATTGACTTCTTTAACCTTCCTTAATAGGTTAGTAGGAGAAAGCATAAGTTTGAAGTCATTGGATTAGATGATTTATTTGGCAAAACAAAAGAATTATAGAAGTTCACAGTTGAAAGAGGCAATATGGATCAGCAAAGACAGGATCTTCAAGTTTTACTTTTTTAAGCTGTGTTTCTTTTTTCAAATGAAAATTTGTTCGGAAGTCCAAAGTATAAAACAGATAAAAGGAGAGATGCTCTGATTGAAATGAGGTGCAAGCCTTAGAGCTCAACTCCTGTGTGATGGCAATGGAGTTTGCTGTAAGTCTTAGCCCTTGTTTAAATGTCCCTGACCAAATTCAAGTCCTTCATTTCACATTTGAAGAAATTTAGGTCTGGAGAGGTAAATATATTGAAGGCCAGACATACAAGATCAGCAGTAGAACCAAAGTCTGCAAATAGATATTCAAGATGCTTTCCTTCATATTAGAAAGTAGTATTTTACTGTATAATTAAAAGGAAGGTTAAGCTGGTTGATGCAGCTTAATTAGTGTTAGATGCCATTAGTGTTCCAATGGCAAGGTCACAATTTAAGTAGTGAGTGTGGGCTGGGAGATATTGTTACAGCCTCTTTGGAAAATAAAATTTGCCACAATCCTTCTTCTGACCACAAGAGTTCACATTCCGGCAACATGAAAAATACACTTATCTCCTCTCATGCATATCCAAATTTAATCCCATTGCTTCAAGTTTAAAATCCATGATCTCATGAAAACCAGGTTAGCGTACATAAGAGGTTTTAATTTCTTAAGGAATCTCCATACTGTTTTTGGTAGTGGCTGTACCAGTTCATATTCCCAAGAACACTGCATAAGGGTTCCCTTTTCTTCACATCCTCACCAACATTTGTTATCTTGTCTTTTTGATGCTAGTCATCCTAATAGATGTGAAATAATACCTGTGGTTTGATTTGCATTTCCCTGATGTTGTCAGAAAGATAACTCCTTATGTTTTCTTCCAATAATGTTACTGTTTCAGGTCTTACATTCAAGTTTTTAATCCATTTTGAGTTGATTTTAGAGTACGGTGTAATATAGGAGTCCATTTCCATTCTTTTGTACATGGATGTTCAGTTTTCCCAACACCATTTATTGAAAAAAAATCCTTTTCCTTTCTATAATTTTGGCACCTTTGTCAAAAATTTATTTACTATATATGCATGGATTTATTTCTGAGCTCTCAGTTCTGTTCCACTGATCTATTTGTCTGTTTGTATGTCAATACCATATTGTTTTGCTTTTGCTATAGCTTTGTAATATAGTTTGAAGTCAGGAAGTGTGATGTCTTTAGCTTTGTTCTTTCTCAAGATTGCTTTGGTTTTCAGGTCTTTGTAGTTTTGCATAAAATTTAGTTATTTCCCCCTATTTCTGTGAAAAACGCCATTGGAATTTTGATAGTAATTGCACTGAATCTGTATTGTCTCAGTCACCTGATGGGTAAGAGTAACAATTAGTTTCTGGATTTCTCTCAGAGGGAACTGATCTGTGTGTAGATGTGTATTTGGGGCCTCCGTGTAAGGAGGGAAATTCAGGAGCATCCAAGTTTCCATCTTGATAACATCACTCCTCTTAAGCTCCCCCTACCCACTTTATTAATTGTAGCTAGAAGAAGTTAAGCGTGTCATGCAACATTTTACATGAAAATCTTCTTCATTAAATTATAGAATTCATTAGGTTTATTTTCTATATTTTCACAGGTAATAATGTTTGTTATTTAATTTTCTGCCCATATATGAGTCTTTTATCTTCCATCATTCACTTGCATTTTCCTGACTTTCCTTTGGGCCTTCAAAGATACTTTTCTCAGGGTTCTTCAGGCTTCTGCTAAACAGCCTCATGGATTTTGCTCATCATCCTTTCCCAAAAGGAAAGCCACATATTTTAGGTTTTAGTATAGTGCATCCCTCTGATCTGGATATAATAGATGAATAAAACTGTATCTCAAAGTTAGTGAAGTATAACAACAACATTTATTCTTAGTATTTCCCATGGGTTTGGGAACTGACTCTGCTTAGCTAGGCAGTTCTCCTTAGGGGTCTCTCATGCAGTTGTCATCAGATAATCATTGGGTTGGGAGTCATCTTTAAAGCTTTCTTACGTATCTGACAGTTGATGATAGTTGTCGCCCAGAATCTGCCTGCTTTCACAATGTGGCCTAGATTTTCTTGCCTTATAGTGACTAGATTCCAAAAGCAAGTTCTACAAGAAAGAGAAGGCAGATTGTCTGTATGACCTAGCTTCAGAAATCAGACAGCATCATTTCCACTCCACTCTATCAGTAAGTGGTATAGCAACATTCCACCTAGACTCAAGGGAAGAGAACATCAGCTCTTTTCGTAAGATGGAGAAGTAGCAAGGTCACAGAGTAAAGAGTCTATGAGTGACAGGATGATAGTATTACACAGGTATTTGTAAAATAATATCTGCCACAATCGTCTAGCATAAAACATCAGTTGTAATGTATCACACATCAATAACAAAACATAAAGAAAAATTAGAATAATTACAGATTATTTCATAGTGTAAGGATGAAAACAGCTTAATGTATTTATTTAAAAATTTTTTTAAATAAAATATTTACCATAATAGGGAGTATTATTTGAAAAAGTTGACTCTCTCAATGTTTTGGTATTTGAAAAGAGTTCCAACAAATGTAGGATAGTTGCTGCTAGGAGAAGGTAAATATTTCACAATAAATGAAATGAGTCAGAGTACTACAAATAAATTTTTCAGACATCTTAATGAGATAAAATAGTCTGAATATAAAAAGAATAACTTTTGTACTAAATTCTAAGACAAAGTAATGTGGTAAAACATTATTTCTGAAAAAACAAGTTTTATGAATTTTAACCCTCTTTGCTTAAGAGGTCTTCCTCTTTTCTTCCAGAGGGTCTACTGTAAGACAAAGTATATTAAAATAAAGGAAAACCTAATCACTTTTAATGCTGTAGCTGCTTTTGGACAGCAACTCAACATGCTTTCAAATTGGAAAAATTCTCTCACTCTTTCTTATGGGAAAGGAAAATGGAACTAGATTAAGCAGTTTTAAGACCTCTGGCATCACAAATTGGGAATTATTTAAGTCATAATTATTCAAGGCCCAAGTGGATGACCAGCTTAGAGAACATCTTTTCTTAGCTTCCTCCTCTTATGAAGTCACACTACCTCTAATAACAGCTCTATCCAAATATCCCTCCCCTGCTGTTCCTTTGCATTTAAAGAACTCCTTAAAAGAAAAGTATTTATTGTGTGTCTAATATGTGCTAGGCATTATGTAGGTCTTTTTAGCATGGTACTTTATATTTTCCCTCCTGAGAGTCTGTGGTATAAATATTCTCATCACTACTTTGTCATAGAATTTGTTTGCTTGTTCCTTAATCTTATTCAAAAATTACTTTCATTAAATACTACTGACATGTAAAAGCATAGACAATCGTATAATGAACAACTGCATATCACCTAGCTTAAATATTTCAAATAAAATCTAAGTCCTTTGGGTAGCTTTCCATGATCCCATTTCTTTCCTTCTCATCCAAGAAGTAATTATTATGAATTATATTACTTCTATTCATGAAACTATTTTTATATTATTTTGCATATTTTAAAATGTAAAATGTTATCATATCTTCTGCAACATTTTTCCCTAAAATTGTTTTTACCTCTATCCACATTTATTTTTATTTTACTATTATGTCAGCTATGTAAAATTATTTAAATTTACCCATTCTTTTTTCTTTTTTTTAAAAAAATATATACTTTTAAAGATTTTACTTATTTATTTGAGAGAGAGAGAGTGAGAGCATGAGAGGGGGAAGGTCAGAGGGAGAAGCAGACGCCCTGCGGAGCTGGGAGCCCAATGTGGGACTCAATCCTGGGACTCCAGGATCATGACCCAAGCCAAAAGCAGTTGCTTAACTGACTGCACCACCCAGATGTCCTTATTTTTTTCTTTTAATAGACTCTCACATCATTTAAAATTTTGACCAGTATAAACCATGTTGCAATGAGTATTTTAGATATTATGTACTGGCTTTTGCTATCCTCTCAAAGTATAAATCGTGATTTTTAAAAAATTAAATCAACATTTACCCTATATAATTAATATAAAAATACTATTCATTAGTAAACCAAATAGTGCTCTGTGATTAGCTTTCTCTTCTTTTACTACTTTTTCCCCCTCATGTTATTGTGGGATGAGGAGGTATAAGGCAGGTAACGTATGTTTTCTACTCTTTTAATTGCTTTATTGAACATTAAGAAAAATGCATTTTTAGGATATAAATAGTACTTTGATAAAAATTTAACTTACTAAAATTTAAAAATCTGTGTCAAAGAGGAGAAGGCAAATAAAAGGAGGAGAGGTAAGAGTAACATGATATCTCGAATATCTTTTTTAATATTTTATTTACATATTTGAAAGAGAGAGAACACATGTGAGCATGGGGAGAAGGTTGGGGGAGAGGAAGAGGCTGAAACAGACTCCCCACTGAGTACACTGAGCAAGGAGCCCAACCAACAGGATGCAGGGTTCTATCCCAGGACCTTAAGATCATGACCTGAGCAGAAGATAGATGCTTAACTGATTGAGCCACCCAGGCACTCCAATATCTTGAATATCAAACACTATGTAGTCAAACATATTCAAATATACTTACATTTTATCTTTTGAATACTAGATATACTCTAGTTGACTCTAATATTTCCAATATAAAATTTTAAAAAACTTCCTTAATGAAATCTCTCCCCCTAACTCCCTATTTACTCTCATTTCTTCCCTTCTCACATGGAGAGAATAATGGTCTCTCCAAATATATGTATCTCTTAATCTCAAGAATCTATAAATATGTTATCTTTCAAACAAAGATTTGCAGGTGTGATTAAAGGTATAGACATGGAGACAGGGAGATTTTGAAATTACTATTTATTCTGCCCGAAAGTCTCTTTCCTCAAGATCTCACCCAGCTGGAATCTTAACATCACTCTGACTTCAGTTTAAAGGGGAGCTCTCACAAAGTGAGGTCTTCTCTGGTCATCAAGTAAAAAACAGTCATGTAGTCGGTAGCACAGTTCATTTTAATTTCCACATAATATTTATCAATTTCTTTTCTTCTTTACATGTGCATTGATTTGTTATCTGTTTCTCACTAGAAAGTAAGCTCCATAATGACATGGATCTTGTCTGTTCCTGCTATATCCCCAGATCCTAGAAAAATGGTATTTATATATTATACCCTCAGTTTATGTTGCATGGTGAAGTTAAATGCCTTCCAACTTAAAACTTCAAAATTCCATGTCTATATAAGACTTAAGAATCATGAGCATGCTCAAATGTGCATAATGTTTTGATAATATCTACACAAATATGTTCATACTTTAAACTATAATAATTATAACTAACATAAAAGGGATGTTAATTTACTTTAGCCAAATATTTTGGAAAGAATATCATATGGAATATCTTGACTTCTAAATTCTAGGTTTTGCTCTAACTGTGTCTCATATTAGAACTCCAACTCTTTGAATCCTTTTACTAATCTGTACAATGATGGGGTGGGTATAATATTCTAAGAATGTTATAATTTAACTAACATTGCATGTTGATGCTGGTGAAGGAGCATTATTTTGATCCAGGATTCATCTTCTTTTTTCTCTCAAGTAAGAACTACTGTCTATGTTTTGTTGGGACTACAGAGAAATCAATACAGATAGGTGACTCTTCACTATCTAGAGAAAATAAATGACAGTCTTAAGAGAAAAGTTCTTCCTTTGATGTTAAATGGGTTTAATGTTTAAAACTATTCCCTAGTTCCACTTTTAATAAAGACAACCACAAGTCTTATAAAATTAGATCTCTTTATGATCTTTGAATATGCTTGCATTGTGGTTACTTTAGCATTATGGATGGAATAATTTGGAATAAGGAACACCTGCCATTTTGTAACCACAACCAGAGTGGTGTGTGCCACAGAATAAAAGGTAACATTACTTTAAAAAGTATTTTCTTGCCATGAGATAAAGTATTTCACCTTTCAAATTGCTTCACCTATATGTTAATTAGTTTCTTTAACAAATATTCATGAGACTTCACACATTCTCACAAAAAGACTCCCTAACATGGAAAGAAATCTAAATTACTTTTCAGACTTAGTGATACTTCTGTAGATATTGATAAAATGCCTCTTATATCTATGACTATACGTTTCTTTCCTTAATATTTTTCCATTACAAGATATTTTATAAAATGGGGCAGCTATTGTCAAAGAAATTTAATTATTTTTTAGCATATCATGCAATTTACTAGCTTCCCAACATCAGATAAGGCCAAATAGTATATGAAACTGCTGAGGAATTTGATTATATGTTGTTGAATATAGAAAGAGGATGTCCTGAACAATAAAAGATGCAACTATCACTTTGTTCTTTCTCACCTTATACATCACTAATTGCAAAGTCCAAGACTGAAACATAGTAAGATCATTTAATTATCAATTTTTATAAATATATGTTGAAGGCCTTTCATGTAACAGTTTTAAATCTTGGACTTAATCTCATGGTGCTATAGCAGCTGTCCACCAAATTCTACTGTTTATTTTTCAACAATATAGATTTGCCAAATTTACTCCTTTTGTCGCCCATCTCTTACCTCCCCCAATCCAAGGCTAAGATTGCTAATCTGACATTTGCATGGTTAGTGACTATGGTGGATAAGCTGGGGAGTTGGTAAACTAAAAACACCAATACTTCAGGAATAAAAAAACATGAGAATACTGTATACCAGTAAAGATGTGCTTTCTGAAATGAATGGAGCCGATGGTGGTGTAAACTATGAGAATTCTTTTAGAAAGCAATCTGATATTCATGAGTATCGCCAAGATTCCACAATTATTAATTCATTACTAAATTAGTTTCTTCTATATCCAGTTCTTTCTGTTGCTGGGTTGTTATTTTATTTTATATATTTATTTTAGAGAGACAGAAAGAGAGAGAACACATGAGCAGGGAAAGGTGCAGAGGGAGAGAGAATCCTCCAGCAGACTCCCCGTAGAGAATGAAGCCTGATGCAGGGCTTGATCCCAGGACCCTAAGGTTCATGACCTGAGCCAAAATCAAGAGTCAGCTACTTAACCAGCTGAGCCACCCAGGTGTCCCTGCTACAGTATTATTTTAAATCAAATTCCAAACATCCTTCAGCTCATGTGAAATTCAATACATTTCATTCTAAGACACAGATTCTACTTTTGGAATATAACCACAATACCATCATCCTACTCAGAAATCAAAATAAATTCTTTAATAGCTGCACATGAACAATAAGGGTCCCCCTTTTCCTGATTGGCTTATAAGTAGCTTCTATGTCCTCCCTGCTTTTCTCTTTTCCTCCTTTTAAAAAGTATTCACTGAATTTGGTTGATGTGTCTCTTACAGTTCTTTTAACCTATATTAACATATGTTATCGGTGTCTTGTCAATAGAATATGAACAATTGCTTCTGGGTCCATTTGCTTGTTTTTGTATTTACCTACCATGCAAAATAAGTAGATTTTATCTTTTTTTTTTAATTTTATTTTTTTTAATTTTTTATTTTTTATAAACATATATTTTTATCCCCAGGGGTACAGGTCTGTGAATCACCAGGTTTACACACTTCACAGCACTCACCAAAGCACATACCCTCCCCAATGTCCATAATCCCACCCCCTTCTCCCAAACCCCCTCCCCACAGCAACTCTCAGTTTGTTTTGTGAGATTAAGAGTCACTTATGGTTTGTCTCCCTCCCAATCCCATCTTGTTTAATTGATTCTTCTCCTACCCACTTAAGCCCCTAAAATGAGTATAATATATTCAATAAAAAAGATTCCAATTTGGTTAAAACTTCAAATTTAAAAGTGAAACAATCAGGTTAGAAAAGTAAAATATTTGGCATTATGGAGTGAAAGAAATACAGTGATTATTGATTTTTAAATATGTAATTGTTTTCTTTGTCCAAGTAATATAATGTGACAGCTAGGCTATTCTACCTCTCCTCTTCTGTTCATCTCCTATGGTATATATTGGCAACCTCTGAATTTCAATTAAGTTTTCTCCCCTCTTTCTTTTTCTGCTTCCTACCATAATTAGCTTTCTAAGTCTCTAGTGTGTTTAAACAATTTATTCCAATTAATTTGGATCAGATGATTTTTGTACACTCTTCTGACATAGCCAGATATTGAGCTGCCTACAGTAGTATCATTTTCTAATAAGCAAGTTGGGCCAGCGAAGAACTTGAAAGAGTAGAAAGAATACACTCATTAATAACCCATTTCCACTCTATTTTCCCAGTGTGTACTGTCAAAGGAAAAGAGAAGTTTAGGATTGATTTATGAGGTGAGTGCACATTTGCACGTCCCATCTAGCAGGAAAAGAAATTTAAGTGGACTCTCACTCTCTGCTAATAGTTTTTCATCACTGGAGAGCTTCCATGTTATTATTCCCTACTTGTAGTGAGTTGTTAGATTTTGAGGTGAAAGAAACTCTCAGATATTATAGTTATCTTTCTCCAACCTTCTATAATACAACACCTGCAACCTCTATTTTTCCAGGAATTTACTCTTCAGAGAAATTCTTTTACTATGGCCTAAGAAAAAAAGCGAGACCTTGTTTTATGCTTTTTGCTTATAAATGGTATTGCTCTTATAATAGGCAAAACCAAACATGGTCAGAATATTCTTTGCATACCTTTCAGTTATTCTTTATTTTTCTCAAACTCTGCAGATAATCTGATTTCTTCAACTCTCCAGCCCAGACCTATCAGGGGTCCTGGTAATCTTCATTCTTCTCAGCAATCAAAAATTTCCTGTCAAAGGGTACAAACTTTCAGTTATAAAATAAATAAGTCATGGGGATATAATGTGCAGCATGATGACTATATTAATAATACTGTATTGCAAATTTGGAAGTTGTTAAGAAAGTAGATCTTAAAAATGCTCATCACAAGAGACAAATATTCTCTAACTATGTATGGTGATGAATGTTAATTTTACTTATTGTGGTGATCATTTTGCAATATATACAAAAATGGAATCATTATGTTATACATCTGAGATTAATACAATGTCATAAGTCAATTATACCATATGCATATTTGACACTGAAAAAATAACTCCTTTTCTAATCTACTTGTCTAACAGTATATCTTTTTAATGTAACATAATTTTCCATATTAATTTGATGACTAGGGAATACATGAAAATCCACCTTCACTGAGCATATGCTGTTTACCACTTGGAGTTTTATTGTGTATATTCCATTTTATAACGTTTGTGAAATCATTCTTAAAATCTTCACTAATTCTGAGGACATTTATACCCTTTTATAGTGGAGAAAACTAAGATTCAGAGAGATTAAATACCTTGGCAAGTTTTACAAAAATAGGAATTGGTAGGGCCAGGTTTTGAAACCACAACTTCCTGATTGCAAAGCCCATGATTTTTTTTTTCCTCCTATTTTCCATTTCAATTTTTCCCTACCCCCAGGAAGTATCATAGATTTTGGAGCCCTGGGTATGATTTTATCCATGCATTCTTGTATGGTATGAAATGTCTTACATGCGCATGAAATTGGCAAGCAGAAAACTGCTGTTACAAATGCCAACCGCAATTTCACAGGATATTTGTAGATTTGGTAAATGGCAAAATTTAGCTTTTTAGCACATCTAAAAGGGAACTTGGTATCATAGTCTATCTTCTGACATTCGAACAAAAATAGAGAAGTATATTTTTAGAATGTAAACGTGTCCTTGCAGTATGTTGCCAACAAAATCTATTGGAGTTAGATTTTTAAATGCCCAACTGAAATTTAAAAATCACCTTAGGAATTAGTGCTGTTAAGACAAAGCTTGAACTTAATGCCTATTTGCTTAGCAGAAGTCACACAACATTGACAGGAAATAGAGTACTGGATTCTTTTTTAATAGAAACCTCTAAAAGTAGGATTTATTTTTTCACAGCTGTAAGGATTAAGTTATATCCTTTGCTAAGTATGTAAATGTGACTAATTGAATTAATGTTCTGTCCACAAGCCAACTCCTTCTGCATTATTAATAACTATGACAAGGAGGCATATTAATGACAAAAATAACACAAGACAAAATCATTACTTCTTCCAGGTTAGCAGCATGGTGAAAACAGGTGAAAGGTAACTGAATAACCATTAGTGGCTGGACAGTGTCATAACACCCAAACATAAATTATGCAGCTTAGTCTATAAAAAGTATTCATCTGAATGCCCCTGAAAAAAACAATGATGAGTTACATGGAAAAAGTGGAAAAATTAATTATTAAATCTGTCTGCACTCATAAAGACCTCCTACCTAAACACTAAATATTTCAAGTTGCAGTCTGACCTTTCATACACCTTTTACATAGGCTCCCTTTCTTTAACAAAATGCTACAGAGAATGGAAGTGTTGTCAATTAAGTAAAAAGGGTGTTTGCATCAACCTTTTCATGTGTGGAATTTAATGACATTTTAAGGTTAAAGTAAAAGTCAAACATCGATTTTTTTTTTCAGTGCCTTCCCCTAATGCACTTAATGAATAGACATTCCAATAAAAATCTTTTAATCCATTTTAAACCTTTCACTATCAAAAGACTTTTCTCTTCTCTTCTCTTTTCTTTTCTTTACCAAACTTTTTTTATCCCCACTGACAAAGATTCAGGACAGAAAGAAACACAGAGTCAAGATGACCTAGGGAATCCAAATCCAGAAAATCTTGACAATGTGTTCTAAAATATAGTTAATAAGATGAATCACATCTGTGAATACACCTTTTAGAAATCAGGAGACTGGGGGGCGCCCGGGTAGCTCAGTGGGTTAAAGCCCCTGCCTTTGGCTGGGGTCCTGTGGGCTTGGGTCCTGATCCCAGGGTCCAGGGATTGAGCCCCACATGGGGCTCTCTGCTCAGTAGGGAGCCTGCTTCCTCCTCTCTGCCTGCCTCCCTGCCTACTTGTGATCTCTCTCTGTCAAATAAATAAATAACATCTTTAAAAAAAAAAAGAAATCAGGAGACTGGAAATTCAGAATTCAGACAATATCAGATTGGATGCTGATAATTTTCCAGCTACTTGAAAGGATACTTAGATCTCTTTCACTTTACTTACAAGGTACAATGTAGAGGCATCCTTGTGTCTATGTACTTTGCTAACATAGATTGGTCTTCATAAAATATATAGTTGAATCCAAAGAATCAGTAAATTTTGTCCCATAACATCATGAACCACAATATGAATTATAACAAACCTGATCCTTTAAGTAGAGCTTTGTAAATTAAATTCAACTTTGCATATGTTACATACCTCACAAGGTGATCTGAGGTTAAAATGAGATGATCTCCATTTAAAGGGTAATTCTCAATGGTTTATTAAAATCACAGTATCAGAACTATTATTACCTCCTCAACAGATTTTTATTTCAAATTCTGAAGAGCACTGAAAAAATCAGCACATTAAATATATAAATAAGTAATTAAGCTTTCCCCTAAGTGCTAGATAATAATAATAGTAATAATAATACAATGGTTAACACATATCTAGTACTTACTGTGTATATGCAACTTTCTGAGTGTATTATATGTACTAAATATTTTAATACTCATAATAACCTTAACAAATAGATATATTGTCATCCCATTCACAGGGAAGAAAAATGAAGGAGAGATAATTTTAACTAAACTGCTAAAGTTTCTGTAGCTAGTAAACTTCAGAGCTCACATTCAAACTTTGGTTATCTATGTTGTCCGATGGTCACATACTTAACTGCTGTGAGGTTTTGTTGGAAACTAGTTGAGATATGCTCAGGGACTGGAATTTCCATCTACTGTTGTGGTGCAAATGATGGTAATTTTCGAAGCAATAAAGGTGAAGAAAATTAGGATAGTCTACTGTTGTCTATGTGTGTGTGTTTCTGAGGGCTAGGGGTTCAGCAAATGAGATCAGAATAAGGTAAGAAGCTACAAAAAATAATCTCACTTAATTTCCTTTGCTAATAAGCTTCTGTTCTAATCCCAAGAATATCAATGAATACAAACTGAGTTCAGAGTTTCTTTTTTAAATTTCCAGAGCATACAGTAAAGAGGCTCATACATTACACATCAATCATTTCATCTGAAACAAGTCCATAAAAGGGCTTCACAATTCCAGCTCTGAAATAGCTGGGGTGTGCCATAGCTGTAGAAAAGTACAGAGTGTCTTGAAATTAGAATCAAAAGATATATTCTGAACCCAAATTCTTTCATTAACTTGTTGCAAGACTGTGGAACACAATTCACTTATCCTTGCTGAATCAGTTTCCTCTTATGTGTAATAGGAATAATACTTTTTTCACAATGTTTTTATAAATGTTAAATAAAATCTTACATATATAAGTAACAGTGGTTAATAGCAATAAGGCCAGATGATAGGCCATTTTAGTTAATTAACTATTCATTTTAATAGATTTAACATAGCTATTTTTGGGCAAGTCATACATTTTCAAAAAGTTAGAAGGTGGTGAAAGATAGTTATCACTAAAATCACAATGAAATATCAAACTTGTGACCTGGGAGTTTATCATGAATTTGCAATCCTTAATGGATAATGTGATTTAACATTGAACAATTCCTCAATTGTATGAATGTGCTGTTGCTTCTGTAACAAAAGACCACAAGTTAGCAACTTCAAACAACACAACTTTATTAGCTCCAAGTTCTGTAGGTCAGAAGTCTAGGTTTGGTGGGACTGGATTTTCATCTGAAGGCTTGGCCAAGGAAGAGTGTTTTAAAGCAGTCAGGTGGCTGGCATTACTCAGTTCCTCACAGTTGTAGAACTAAAGTGCTCATTTCCTTATAGATGATGTAGCTGCTTTCAGCTCTAGGAGCCTATCTGCATTCCTTGCCATGTGGCTACCTCCATCTTCAATGTTAAGCCTCACACTTCCTTTTAAAGGCTCATCTGAGTACCTCAGACTTACCCAGGATAATCTCTCTATTTTAAGGTCAGTTGGTTTGAAAACTTAATGACATTTTCAAAATCTCTTCATAGAAGCAGCTAGATGAGTGTTGGATTGAATAGCAGGCTAAACATTTATGCACATCAAGGGGAGGGCATTTTAGGCAACCAATGCAAAATTCTGCCTACCTGTCTTTCAATGTTTCCCATTGCTATAATACTCAATAAAGTAGATCTGAAATACTTCTGTTTGGCTTAAGCTGTTTACTATGTCTATCACTTTCCTGTTCAGAACCCCCCTTGAGCTTATTCTGCAATTGTCATTAATGAGTGCTACTACCCAAATCAAAAAAAAAAAAAAATAGTGACAATTTTGAATGCAGACAAAAGTATCAACACAGGGATACCTGGGTGGCTCAGTCTGTTGAGTGTCTGCCTTTGTCTCAGGTCAGATCCCAGGGTCCTGGGATTGAGCCCTATGTCAGGCTCCCTGCTCAGTGGAAGTCTGCTTCTCTCTCTCCTCGCCACTTACGCTCTCTTCTTGCTATGTCTGTCTCTCTCTCTCAAATAAATAAATTTTTTAAAAGTCCCAATTCATATTCTACAGACATGTTTTTATATCCCTTAGCCTAGATTTGGGATTTATTCCCCAAACTCTGATTCTTTTTTCTCACAAAGAATTTAAAAAAACAAGGCTTTTGTTTATTACACAGGTGGAGTAGAAACCGGGTGAAATAAAATTAAGAATCCATAAGTCAGGGACGCCTGGGTGGCTCAGTTGGTTAAGCAGCTGCCTTCGGCTCAGGTCATGATCCCGGCGTCCTGGGATCGAGTCCCACATCGGGCTCCTTGCTCTGCGGGGAGCCTGCTTCTCCCTCTGACTCTGCCTGCCACTCTGTCTGCCTGTGCTCACTCTCGCTCTCTCTCTCTGACTAAATAAATAAAATCTTTAAAAAAAAAAAAAAAAGAATCCATAAGTCAGAAGAATGTTTCTTGTCAAATATATATTAGGTAAGGGTAGAGAGATAAGTTCAGAAATGGTAGCTACCATTTTTCTTCCCTGGACTCATCATGAGTCATTATAGTTTTTGGAGATTGGCATTGAACCAGAAATTAAAACAAGATTAGTATTAGTAATGGTCATGATCATTCATTGTTTTCCCATTATGAATTTATATAGATGCTGCTCTAACAATGGTTTAGAAGAATGTTTGTCAAAGTGGTGTCCATTTGTTATCTGGGTCAGAATAGCTGAGGATAACTGTTAAAATGCCTTGGCCTCTCAAAAGACTTACCAGATCAGACTTTCTTGGGATGGGCTTCAACACTCAATCTGTATTTCTAACAAACTTCCCAGGTAATTCTAATTTCCACTTGTTCAAAAAGTTGGGGTTGTTGAAAATATTTTGAATTCATTTCAATTTATTTATCTCGAAGTTTGACTATCTAAAGCCCCACAAAGAGAGTTAAATAATGGATTAAAATTTAAAGTCTGAGCTCTGAATCACTATTCTTTCCTTGAAAGATGTTCCAATATTTTAGTGTCCAGGTCTACTGTCAAATAACTTGTTCTCTTGAGTCATCTTAAAGTGATGTTGATCAATGACATTTTGTTCCAATAGAGCTTTTATAAATCATTTAGACTGATTTTCTTATTTTATAGGAAAGAAAATGGAAGTATAGAAAGTTTAAGTAACTTATTAAAGTCATCCTGATTTTTAGTGGGGAGGTATTGACTTGCAAACTATGTTCAAGATTTGAACCTCAGTGATCTTTCCAATGGTTCATATTACCTTTTTTTTTTTTTTTTTTTTTTTTTTTGACAGAGACGGATCACAAGTAGGCAGAATGGCAGACAGAGAGAGAGAAGGGGAAGCAGGCTTCCCGCTGAGCAGAAAGCCCAATGCGGGGCTCGATCCCAGGACCCTGAGATCTTGACCTGAGCCGAAGGCAGAGGCTTAACCCACTGAGCCACCCAGGTGCCCCCATATTACCATTTTTTTAATGTGAATTTAGTCAATAATGAAAAAATTCTTTGTCAAATACAAAAACAAAAATGAAACAAAACAAATACATTATTAAAATTTAGCAAAATCACCAGACAATCATGGTTTCATCCTGAAGGCAAATGATTCATTCACAGACTTTAAAACTAATTCATAATATTGCATTTTGGTTTGTATCCAGTAAAATAGCACTACATATAAAATGTTTCATTTATCTTCAGCACTTGAAGTTTTCCATTGCCATCCTTAGTATATTTAAATCTCATTTTACTTTATATGTGATTTTCACTTTTATTTATTTTGGAAAAAAATTTAAAATATTTTATTTGTGTGAGGAGAGAGTGCAAGAGAGAGAGAGAAAGAGTGAGCATGAGTGGGGAGGGGCAGCGAGAAAGAGAGAAGCAGACTCCCCACTGAGCAGGGAGCCTGATATAAGACTGGTTCTCAGGACCCTGGGATCATGATCTGAGCTGAAGGTAGATACTGAATGAGCCACCTAGGTGTCCCATATGTGATTTTTTAATATTTTAGGTTGCAAATGTCTAATATTTTAGGTTTTTTTGGTGCTGCCATATATCTAAGTAGATTTTGCTTATAGTTAAAACATTTTTTGAATTTCAAAATCATTTAGTTTTATTTCACAGAATGGTAATGCTTATATTTTCATATTATCAATCTTTTATTCTGATAAATAACTTTATTTTACAAATATGAAATAACACAGAAATTGGCTGCTTTGAAGTGTGAATAAGCATTCAAAAAACCCCCTCCTCTTTGCATAGTTGTGTTCTACAGAGATACTCCTAAAAACAGAGGCTCTCCACACTCATAAGTATATGAATCATAAAAATAATTACTTAAAAACATCATCCCCAGCAAGGTGATGCCATCCTAACACAATGCTTACTTTGAGTTTGAAACGCACTGTCAAACTTAGGGCATTTTTAGAGTTTGTGGATTCAGACTGAAGAGGAAAGAAGATGGAAGTGAGATGGGGATAGGATCTTATTACCTAAGCCAACTCGGAACCTAGGCACCCAGATTATCCTCCAATTTTTACTCTATTTCAGGACATTTATCAGTTTATTTTGTTATATAGTAGGGTTGTCAACAATCTCAGGTTCACATTACTGAGGTTAACAAGGTTTATTTCTATAATTAAATACATTCTAGAGATTAAAGGGTTTTCACTCATTGCACAGAATTGATTTTTAATTGAATGAGATTAATCAAATGAGATTATTCCCCTAATTTACTTCTTCAGTAAATTTGCTTGGAAGTTTTGACTGATGGGATAAAATGGAGCAAGAAATTTTGGAATAAAGAATATTTTAGGAGAATGATACCTCTATCCAGTGTGACATAATTAAGATCTTTGAATAAGATATGCGGATGAGGAAACTATAGAGGGCTCTTGGAGGAGTGTGTGTGTGTGTGTGTGTGTGTGTGTGTGTACATGCGTGTGTGTATGGCAGAGAGACAGAGAGAGAGAGAGAGCGGGAACCACAGATAGGATAATGGGAAGAGGCTCGCCCATTTCTCTGGCTCACAGCCCAGGCTTCAATGAATGGAATGGATTTCAAATTAAACTTAATTTCAAAGAAAATGAAATTCGATTCAATTCCAAAATACAGGCATTGTGTTCCTACTACATGTAAAACATGACTACTCAGGAAAACAAACAAATAAATAGTCTTTTTCCCCACATCTTTATACTTAGTCCAAAAAAGAAGACATACAATGATATAATTTTTTTTAACATAACCATAAAGCCAAGGAATTTTTATAACTGGGAGAAACTTAGACACCATGCATTTTAATTCTCTCAGTTCACAGAAAAACTGAGTCCAAGTGAAATAAAATGATTTTTCAGGATTCTCAGAGAAATCGTCTGGTGTTTATTCACCTACCTGGAATAAATTTATCATAGGACTGAGCAACAGATGAAAAGAAATTCAATACACCACGATTGCTCTCGTCCCAAGTTTGTTTATAAATAACTCATTCATTTATATATATATACACACACACGTTTCTCCAGAACTCCTTCCTGATTAAAGAATCTGCCTCCTCTCAAGCCTATTCTTTTTTTTTTTTTAAGATTTATTTGAGATAACAAGAGAGAGAGCATGGGGGGTGGGTAGAGGGAGAGGGAGATGCAGACTCCCTGTGGAGCAGAGAGCCTGACATGGGGCTCCACCCTAGGACCTTAGGATGATGACCTGAGCTGAAGACAGATGCTTAACCGACTGAGCCACCCTGATACTCCTCAAGCCTATTCTTTAATATCCATCTCTTTAGCCTCTGGGTAGAATGAATCTCAATGTACATTGAGTCCCTAACGTAGGACTTAGAAGGCTGTGAATTTCCCAGTAGAAGTACTTTGTCTACTGCACTCTTTATGATTAAGATGACTGGTTAAGATGCCACTTAACCCTCAGGGTATCAGCTATGCAGTTATCATGCAATCGTGAAATCCCATGGCTCTGAGTATACATACATCTTCATTAATTTTCTCAATCATAAAACCCAATGACTTCATATCCTATTCTGGAGGAATTCAGGATTTAGGAACTAAAGTCTAGATATTTTCATTTTCCTGCCTGAATTTAAAAACAATTATAATAAATATTCTCTGTCCAAGATTTGAGTAATATTTTGTACTTAAGTATCCAGAGATTATAACAGACCAATTAACATATTAATCATTCTTTCCAAACTCTATGGCAAAATATCATATAAAACCATAGGAGAGAGCATATTGTCATAGTAGAAGGAAGGCATGTTAAAGAGTGGACAGACCTTGGCTCAAATACTGGTTCTAATTCCAATTAGCTTTCTGACATGGAGAAAATCAGTTGTCTATTTTAATCTGTTTCTGTATTTGTGAAATCAGATGATAGCATCTGTCTATGTAAGTCATTTATCTAGATTAAACAATTTAAGATATGTGAAACACAGGACCTGTGACAAATGGAGGTGCCCAATAGTAAGTGTTAATTAGTTCTTCCATTTTCAATTTCTTCTCTACAAATTGAAAAAAAATTGAACAAAATAATGCTTAATATGAACATTAAGCAAACTCCGGGCACAATTACTCTAGTAATACCATTGTGTAAAAGGAAAAAAAAAAAACAGGAAAGATTTTCACTGTTCATTAATTTCTCATCAGTTATAAATGCAACAGAATCTACTTGTGGATTAAACTCTAAGATATATTCCGGATAGCTATATTGAATTTTTAATTTTTGTTCAATTTTGTTTTAACATTCTATAACAAAAAAGTGTTTAATATTCCATAACAATACTTAAATGTATGTGTAAAGTTCTACATGAAAAAAATATATATGGCAGAATTTTACTTAGATGCCTATTGGATTAAAAAAATTTTTTTTAAATTGCCTAATTCAGCAGAATGTTCGATATAGTCTTGGATCTTGCCTTTGATTATTCAGCAGAAATCAAGGCCAAGGTATGTCAATTGTTTGGATAATGAAATCACTATAGATGGCAAAATTTTCCTCTCTAGGAACATTTGTAGCATTTAGGGTCTGTCAGAAAAACAAAACTATGCAGAGTTCTAAATGAAGGAAAACATTAAGTATGAAGAAATAGGAAGGCTTGCCAGAGTGAAGGCCAGAGAAACTGATTCAGGAAATCAGAATGTGCTGGGGAAATCTCGTGTTTATGTAAATCCCTACACCTGCTGCTGCTTCATGCCACAATTACTCCCTCTACTTCTCCCCTACTTGCTAGAATTCTCCTGAGTGTCTCTCACTGGTAAAATGGAACCTAGAACCTTTCCCTCAGGGATCCTGAGATACAGAATTACCGGGCTTCTAGCTCCTGAGATATAAGGGAGACCACAGGAGGGAAATAATTTAGGTATTTAAAGATAACCTATCATGACAGAAGGATAACAGCAATGACAAAATATCAGGACATGATCTCAAACTGAACTAAGAAGGAAGCTAGAATCATAAGACAACAACTGTGGGGAGAACAGAATAAGCCTCTTTACGGATGCCTAGGAATACTGGGGTTTATTTAGTTGTTTTATTTTTATTTTTTTATAGATTTTTTAATTTATTTATTTGACAGAGATCACAAGTAGGCAGAAAAGCAGGCAGAGAGAGAGGATGAAGCAGGCTCCCTCTGAGCAGAGAGCCTGATGCGGGGCTCGATCCCAGGACTCTGGGATCATGACCTGAGCCGAAGGCAGAGGCTTTAACCCACTGAGCCACCGAGGCGCCCCAATTTACTTGTTTTTTTTTTAAAGGGCAATCCTAGAAGAAACATACTATCTTATATAGGGACTAAAGTTCCAAATTTTAATTAATAAGTGGAAAAAGAAATGAAGTCCCAATGCTTACTATTCTTTTGAATAACATTTCAGAATATATTTAATAAAATGGTAGTGCATATGTGTGAAAATTATTGTGAACTTTTTTCATTTCAAATGTTAAACATTGATTTATAAAGATTTGGAATAGATTCCCCCCATCCTCTAGAATTAAACACAGACAGACACACATACACAGAGACAGAGGCACACACATGCACGCACACACACGCTCACACATACTCACACAACCAGACATGATTGTTTTTATATGCAGAAGACAGAAGCAGATGGTAGAAACTGTGAATTCCTAGCAACAGACTTTGAGACCACAATATTATTCTAGCAAAACAACAAAACATAGTACTTATGTAAACTGATCGATATATAAAACTCATTAAGAAGTCCAAATATTTCTAGTAATTTATTAGAGAATTAAATCAATGGTGATACAAAGTTAATCATGTATTTTGTTTGAGTCTCTGCACACTGATCATTTCAGTTTTCCAGAGAAGATTAAAAAATAAATAAAAATATTTACTTTTTTTTGGCAAGGAAAATCATTCAAAAAAGACATAAGGAAAACTTTATTTATTTATTTTTTTAAGATAAAACAGAGCATGAGACCACAGCTTATTTAACATAAGGGAATATTTGAAAACAAAATTAAACAAACAAACAAATAAGCTGCTTCTTATATCATTCACAAGAGCACCCCTAATACAGATATTTTATATTTGGAAAGCACAGAATTCTAGCCTGTTAGAGAGTCCATGCACGCCCCCCCCCCCACACACACAGTAAAAATACATTTTTATTACCCAGGGAAACACTAAACAATAAGTCTCTAGGACAGTACAAGAAATAGAATACTCAAAGAGCTGAGATATTAAGGGAGAAATTGATTTTGCTGTGGCATTTGTTTTATAATATCAGAATCTATGTAAAGAACCTCAGGCTGATACAAATAAACTATCAAACTGTCAAACCATCTTCAAAATCTATTGGAGATAAAGTTTAGAATATGAGTTAGAGCTGCTAATTCAATTAATCCAATAAATGGTCCGTGTTCATGAGCTGTACATGAAAAAAAAAATCCTAGGTCAAGAAAGGATGTCTAGGAGTCATTTTCCATCTACTGACAAGATTTCCCTCAATGCAAAATAGAAGCTTTGTTTTCACACATTGCCTATACTTATTCTGTTTCAGTCAGGCTTCACTAACATTTAGAAAACACTTTTATAAAATTTTATGTAAGTTCATATATATATATGGGTAAAATATATACATAAATATATACATACATATGTATATTTTTTTCTTCCCCTTATCTGCTGTAGAAAGACAAGATAAATCTATGATCACATAAACTAGCCTGAGAGATCTGACTTGGAGTAGGGTCATATGTATAGGGTTATTATTTATCTTTTTCCTGGATTCTTCAAAATTGAGATTTAAATTTTAGAATGTCAAAAATCAGCTGTTATTATTTAGGGCTAGCTTAAGGATAGTTGCTTATACTACCAAATTCACATGATCTAGAAAATTAATGTATTGATTTCCTCCCCAATACCAACCAGAATAACCTGTTGATCAAGCAAGAAGTCTAGTTTATTTCTGCAGTAAGGGAACACTCCCCCACCCCCTTGAGAGAGTGTTAGTATTTGCTCAGAAGGGGAGATTAAGGGTGGGTAATGATAGGGTTTAGAGTTTTGGGTGATAATAGTTTAAGCTGAGTCTTTCCATGTTTGATTTCACTGGCATTGACATTGGCATTGGCCAAACACTATATTATAACAGTTTATCAACTGATGGACACAGTGAAGACATAGTTTCAATGTATAAACAGTGTTTGATAAGCAAGTAAATTAGCTCAGTAGAGCCTTCTCAAGAAGAGCTCTAACCCGACATATAAGCTACCCTCCTAAGAAGTAAACTGGTTTAACAATCGAATTAATAGAATTTGGGGGAGTTCCTAAGACTAACAAAAGTATTTACTGACTTACAGCCTTATCTTCTTGGGCAAAAATTTCCTAGGATAAATAGTAGAGAAGTGTTGATGTAGGGTCTCTGATCTTAGTTGCCATAAGGAAGCAACAAGGATGCAGGTTTTCAGTTTTCACCACTGAACACACTTGACCCAGCATATCAATATATAATATATCAATTTATATTTAGAGATATAACACAGCCCTTCATGATGAATATAGAAACATCTTCTTAGGCTTAGGTCCACTCAAGAAAACATTGTTGAAAAGCAGAAAAACTGAGGTCTTGTATTTAATGTAAACTTGCACATTTAACCTTATGAGGCATTAAGTCAACAGAAGCACAAGCCAACAGGCAAAGCAGGAGGATGGAGACCTTTTCCCATCCTTCTGAGCCATTGTGATGTGAGAGCTATGCTGGTCCAAACTGAAATAATCCCCTACACCCCTAAAGAAGTGAGGTGGATGACAGAATAAGGTGGAAGTAACTGCAGACACTACAGGATTTTCCCTTTGCACAAAGAGACAGACAATCCCCAAGGACAAATATTGGAACAAGACTTGCAGACCGTGTATTTGTCTCCTTTTTTATGACTCAAATGGCTTGGGCCCACACATGCTAATGTGTGAGGGAGGGAGGGTGCAGGTGGGCTGTGGGCAGAAGTTCCCAGCATCTCTTCAGTCCTATGAGTATGAATGTGTGGTGGTGAGGGAAGTGGGCTGGAACCAGCAGGGATCAGAATAGTCATCTTCTCCCTGATCTCAACTGCAGGGAAGGAACATTTAGATCTTTTCATCACAATGTGACAATTTCTCTAAGAGGGTGGAAAAGGGAAAGGATTTATTTCTGTGTAAAATGAGGTAACATTTAGGTGCATGCTACATTGGAATAAATTCCATTGTGCTTGGCTGATTTTATATACATAAAATTATACAAAATACATTCACAGGAATACTAAACAGGAAGAAATGTTTATATTCCCCAAGAGTAGTGCATTTTGTCAGATAATTACCCAAGATACTGATATAAACAGTTTGACATTGGACACAAGTCCAGAACATTATCTAAATGGTCTGCATTAGGTCATATTTCTTTTTGTTTTCTTAATTTAAAAGCTACTTAATAACAGCCAATATATGTATAACACTTTAAGCTTTTTGTAACATACCTTGTTTGTATTGCCAGGATTTTCAGCCTATAAAGAATCATGTCTGAAGGGAAATGTAAAAAAACAAGAGAGAGATGTATGTTATGGGTTGGGGTCAGGAATACTCCCAGAGAACTATAAAATATTTAATGATAGTATAAAGTGTGTTTTACCAAGAATTACACAATATATTACACATTTTTGCAAACATATTATAGGAGTGAATTATAAACAATAAAATGAAATTTCTCTCCTCAGCTTGCCTGAAGTGACACTTATTTGAAAGAAATTAATTTGATACAAAAATCAGAAGACCTGGCTGATGAAGTCTTTTGCAATCAAATGAGGAAGATAATCAATAGGAGACAATGAGACTGAATTTATATTTCATATAAATAGTGTGAAGAAGGTAAAAGAAATTTAAACATCAGTTTTACTCAACTAATAAAGGTGTTAGAAATAGATTTCTTCTTTCCCAAATGCAATGCTTAATGGGCTTGTGAACTTCTCATTTTAAATAACTGTTTAATTTCTTAATTTTAAAGATCTCTGCAATATTTCTTATGCTAAAAACTGTTAGAATCATTGGTGATATATTTTTATTTTTAAAATAACAAAGTTTGTGACTTTAAAATTACTTAATGATTTCCATCTTTCTCTCAAATACTTTATCATAGAAGCAGCAATTTTATGTCTGTGGTTTATATTAATTTTTATAAAATAATGCAAGAAAGCAATAAAATACTCAAATACTATTAAAATGCATTATTATGTAGGTGAAAAGAATGTGAATATATAGGATTAGGAATATAGGAATATTAGGATAGAGGAATATTGGCCATCAAATGTTGCCACATTGATTAAGAGATAGAATGGTAAAGTTATCATTTGCCCCTGATATCTTAACTCTCAATTTGAGGTGCATCTGACTCTATCTCATTGCTTTTCAAAATTATTAGAACTTGGTAAACACCTTGAGAATACAGACTTTGTTGAAATTACTCAGTTCTGTGTCCTCTTGCCCAAAATTACTTGGAATATATTAGGCCAAAGATGAATGACTATAAAATTAATAGGAAAACACAATTCTTATCCATGTTGCACAGTGTTATGGCTTGTTGTCTTTTTTTTTTTTTTAATAATAGATACAGTAGGTAAGAGTTACAACACAGAAACATCCTATGACTAGGCAGTAGAACAGATAAAGAGAAAGCTGGACCCAGCGATTACAAACCTCACAGAGAAGACAACTGAGGAAGGTAATAAGGGTAAAAGAAAAACTAATGTAGGTACCAGGTATCAGACAAAACACTCCATTTCCTGGAAATGAATTAAATTAAGGAGATAGATATAGGATCTCAAACTAGAAAGGCTGGGATAATATGCAAAAGACTCAAGTGGACTCTTTTGCACAAAAGGGGATGAGAAGGAATGGGTAGTAATGTTTAGATGCAAACATTTATTTGGTCACTAGCCAGAGATGTCTTATTGTGACACATACAAAAGTAAGATATGGCCAACACCAAACCTGTACTGATACTCAGATCTGAAGCTCCATGCCTTGGATTTCTTAAACTTTGATAATTTTGAGGAAAAAAAATGGTTCAGAACCCAAGAGTTACAAGGTTAGTTCCAGTTTCTAGAAAAATAAACACCCAAGGATTATAAACCACACTGGCAGATAATTCTGTACATAAACATTCTTAAAATTATTGTTAGGGTTGAACATGCCTCATCAGAGTTTGCCAGGTTCTGCTATTAATTCCAAAGTATGATTTCAAACCTCAGAAAAACATCTTCTAACTGACATTACACAGAAACATTAGCATACCATATAAAGAAGATGAATCACTATGTTGTTCACCTGCACTAATGTAACATTGTGCATCAACTATATTTAAACAAGAAGCAGCAGCAGCAGCAGCAGCAGCAAAAGCACTAAGAGGAGCCTAAAGCAGGGCAGGAGAGTTGGCTTAGATTATCTTAAATATAAGCATTAAATTTTTATTCCTTTTTAAATAAAAGTAACTAAACAAAGTAAGCAATGGGCTGTTTGGTATGACTAAAGTGAAATAAAGAAGCATAAATTTTGAATTCCAGTCTTCCTTAATTATTACCTTCATTATTACCCCTCTTAAAAATCAATGACTTAATAGCTCTCACTGCCATATCAATAAATTGGTTATAATTGAAAAAAAATCACTGAATTATATGCTTTTAATATTATATTTCAATATTTAAAATTTAAGTAATAATATACACATATCTAAGACACAGAAAGGAAATTATAACCATGCTGGAAGTAGTTTTCATTATAGTACTTAATGTGGACCAAGGTAAGTTTCTCCTATATAGAATCCTATTTAATCCACAGGCTTGGAAAGGCTGCTATTTTTTCTAAGGGCAAATAGCAAAGCCAATTTCTGAATAAGGGACTATTTGAGTCTAAATCCCATTATACTCACTGTATGTCTAGAAAGCTTAAAATATTGATCTCTAAATACTATAAATGAATGTAAGATATGTTCCTTTATAATAACCATATTTATTATCTCATCATTCCAAATTCACATATAGGTCTATTCCTCTCTGTCATATGGTATACTAAATACATCATAAGCAAAATATTTTTATTTGTGCTTTTTTGGGAGAAATGTGTACTTTTCAAGCTAGAACTGTGTGTAGGGAACAGTCATAGTTTCCATACCATAAATGTGTGACTGGGTTACTCTTGAAACACACACTGGTAAAGAATAATTTATTTTTTAGTGCTATGGCATCCAGCTACTAATGGGAATTAGGGTGTGTAGTTCAGGTATGCCATTAACAGAAACTATTCTGCCTCAGTTTCCGTAAATTAACAATTAAAAATAAGCTATATCTGCCTTACTTGTGTCAAATTAAATATTTTATATTATAGCCTGATGCAGTGTATCTATGCCAGAATTCAATAGATATGGTCAAAAAGAACATCTAGGTCGATTAATGTATTTCCTTGCCTGACTCAATTCACTATTATTACTGCTCTCTCCAGAATAAATAACTTAAATATTTTGGCAGAAACTCTCTTAAGTGTTCATTTTAAAAGAGAGATTTGAGGGTCTAGTGTCCCAAACCCAAGTGATCAAGAAAATAAAGATATCAGAAAGCAGAATATCATGGTCATACCAAAAGTCAGAGGTCAAAACAGAGCACAGATTAGAAGGAAGGTTCATAAATCAGACCATATTCTGGAGGGGGTAAAAAAGACAGAAAGACCAATAGAAAAGGTAACCCAAACTATCACAATGTTAGAAGCGTGGTGAGAGTATCCTTCCCTTTCCATGGCCCTACTGTACTGCAACCCTGACTGCTACTACAGGATTAGGACACCAGCTCACTTTTTTTGGTGGAGTGAGAACACCAGCTAACTTAATGATACTTGCCTTTTCTCCCACAGCTCCCTGACGATGATTACTAGCGTTGAGTTTCTGCACTCCCAAGAAGCCAAGAAATAGAACAAACTGGCCCGAGATGCTACGAGAATAGACTACAGGCAGTTGTAGGTAAGGAATATACTGGTTTATGGTCTGGGTCATCCTGAAAGTTTGCATTTTAAAATTAGTTTAATTATAAAGATTATTGAAAATGAAGTCTTCTCTTGGACATACTATTTTTTAATGCATGGTATGGCTCAAGAATTTAAATTTTAATACATCCCCAGGGTGATATTATGATTAAGAATGGCTGATAGGGGTGCCTGGGTGGCTCAGTTGGTTGAGCGTCTGCCTTCAGCTCGGGTCATATTCCCAGAGTCCTGGGATTGAGTCCCACATCGGGCTCCCAGCTCCATGGGGAGTCTGCTTCTCGCTCTGACCTCCCCTCTCATGCTCTCTCACTCTGTCTCTCACTTTCTCTGAAATAAATAAAATCTTTGAAACAAAAAAAAAAAGAATGGTTGATAAACACTTGCACATGCTAGAATTAAAAGGTTTGTAGATATCTGAGCCAGAACTAATACTAAAACATAAGAGCTATATAACTGCTGACTTTATTTAAATTAAGGCTATGGGAAACAAGTTGTAGACTTACTAAGTGTGGTTCTAGAAAACAACATGAAGAACTTCAGTTGGCATTTTAATTGATTTGTCAAATTATTCTATTACTTAATAAAGTTTTTTAAATAAGAAGTGTTTATTATAGAAAAAACTATCAAACAAAAAGGCTAAAAATGAGGAAGTGGTGATGCAACATGGAGGCTTAAGTGGGTAGAAGAATAAATGAAACAAGATGGGATTGGGAGGGAGACAAACCATAAGTGACTCTTAATCTCACAAAACAAACTGAGGGTTGCCGGGGGGAGGGGGTTGGGGAGAAGGGGGTGGGATTATGGACATTGGGGAGGGTATGTGATTTGGTGAGTGCTGTGAAGTGTGTAAACCTGGTGATTCACAGACCTGGGGATAAAAATATATGTATATAAAAAATATATGTTTATAAAAAATAAAAAAAAAAAAAAAAAAAAAAGGCTAAAAATAATTTACCATATAACCATCCTGTCAAAAAGAATCGTGGTGATGCAACATGGAGGCTTAAGTGGGTAGAAGAAGAATAAATGAAACAAGATGGGATTGGGAGGGAGACAAACCATAAGTGACTCTTAATCTCACAAAACAAACTGAGGGTTGCCGGGGGGAGGGGGTTTGGGAGAAGGGGTTGGGATTATGGACATTGGGGAGGGCATGTGATTTGGTGAGTGCTGTGAAGTGTGTAAACCTGGTGATTCACAGACCTGTACCCCTGGGGATAAAAATATATGTTTATAAAAAATTAAAAAAAAAAAAAAAAAGAATCACTCTAGTAATTTTACATTATAATAACATCTTAATACTTCAGGGACATGTTCTTGAAAAGTCTCCATCATGTGTGGTTAAAATCTGTCAGTAGAAAAAAAATGTATAGAGAAATCTAGTAAAAACAGATTTCAGTAAAATAAAAACAAAACAAAACAAAACTGGTATTCAATATTATTAAACACAATATATCGATGTTTAAGAGGTTTCCTTCTTCTAAATCAACTGTCACTTGTCCAGATTTAAAAATCTTGATCATAAAAAAGAAAAGTGTTAGAAATTTTATGTCATAATTGAACATTTTGTGTTTGTATTTGCCAGGTATCTGAAGGGAGATAAAGGCTTGTTCATATTCACCCCTGGAAGGTAGAAATAATTTAGATTAATCAAGTTTAGCAAACTTTAATAATGTCCCTTTAGTACTAAGCAATATAGTTATTAGAGAAAAAAAGAAAAAATTAAAAAACAAAAATATTCTCCTGCAAGATCCTCAAATTTTCACAGTATTGCAATATACTGAGGACGACTCTTCTAGAAGATTTATGGCAGTAAACCTTCCTTGATGTTTTGAAATAGCTCGTACTTAAAATGTCTATTATAGTTGTTTTCCCTTTTGTTAAGGCAACCATAGCAGACTCTAACGTAAGAAAGTCAAGGTCTCGTCCTCTCTCTCTCCATATATATTTCCACATAAATACACACACACATACACATACAAAATACACTTTTTATCTTTATATATTTATATATATACATAAATATACACACATACATTCATACATACACACAAATTTCTGTAGTCTATATGTAAACATATATATATATATATACATATACATACACACATGATATTTAAAAAGGAAGAATGATTATCGTCTATGCATGGTAAATTGCATTTCTGGATAACCTTGTGAGTCAACTGTAACATTATAAAATATATTAACTAAATAATTTGTGATATTGAGTAGCCACACTTTAAAAAAATACAATTTTTAAATTCACATCAATTATGTTCTATAATTTGATCTTAAAATGTCTGAAACATTTCTGAACTAAAAATTAGTACCCAACAAGATGACTGAAGAAACATTCTCATTTATCAGAATCAGAGATGTATGTGCTGAGTTAGAGGAAAATGCCCCCAAATATGTTTCTAACAGAGTAAGAATCACATGCTCTGTTAACTGGGCAAATATCATCTCCAACTCTAAGGACACTGCATGCTCTGCTAACTGATGGCAAGTGTCATCTTTCACTCTGCCAAGGCAAATACTAAGGTAAGTTTCTACCAAAATTCCTACTGAGTACTGCAAGTTAGATACGTTTATAGAAGGAACTTCTAGCAAGAAATGCTTGGAATGGTAAAAGAAGTAAAAGTAATCACTTTTTATTCTTGGAGTTACTATCTGGGGAAATGTAAGACAGTATTTCTTGAGTTTTATTACAAACCTCATTACAAACATTTCCTAGTGTTTTCCAGCTGCTCATTTGTCTCTCTTCCCTCCACCTGCATATCCTTTCAGCCAATTTTCAATAATGGCTGTCCCTTTTCCCAGGCCTCAATGTGCCAAGCTCTGGACAGATTCTGAAAGGCTTTGCTTCAAAGTAAAATGGAGAATCTGGCTGGGACTTAGCTGCCATGGAGATACCCTCAATATTTTTCTTCCAATGCACATTTTGTCTGAACTGAGCATTTCCCCCCTTTCATTTTCTTCTTAATGGCACCTCTTCTTTCCCAACTGCTCTAAAGCTTCCATAGATTAAGAGAAAAGCAGCATTCTCTTTGTTTCCTGCTTCCACATCTTTAGCATAATTTAACCACTACTTCAATTTTGAAGTCCATGATATTTACTTATCCAACCCTCTATTTCTACTGATATCATCCTTCAGAATTGTATTTTTATTGGAAATTTCAGAGTCTATTTAACCTACTTCATTTCCATCCAAGCATCTGACAGTTTGGTGTTTAACATGAGCTCTTGTATTGAAAACTCACCCAACATTGTGTACATATTTCATCTACTCACTTCAAATTACTCTAATTCACCTTTTCAAACCATAAAATCATCACCCTTGTGTGCCCATTGTCATTTGGAACTTTCTAGATTTAATCAGAAAATAAGACAATGTTGAAAATCTCTTCTAATTCTAACCCTATTACCACCATCAGCTTTGTGTTAGACTGCTAATAGCTTTATACTGGTTTTCTCTGAACCTACATCTCCATTTCAATCCATTCTCCAACCTGCATCCAGAGTACATTTTCTTTTTCAAAACAAGAATTTGATCCTGTCCCACATCCTTAGCTCTGCCACCATTTCAAAAGATTGCAAGTTTTTTTTTTTAATCATTATTATTAGAAAGATGGAGACAGTGTTATGCTGTTAAGTGTTTGGCAATCAGTTGACAGGGAAGATTTGGGGAGGATAAAAAACTCTAATTTGTAGAGTTCCAAATTCCCATAGGTTACTCCTATAGTGGCCAATTTCAAGCCTGCAATACAACATCGCTGAGTGAAGAATCAGCAAAAGATGGGAACAATCCACCATGGAGAGTCAGTGTAAGCTGACTCCCACACAGAGTCAAGACAGAGGTAAATTACTTAATCTGGACTTTAAGTTCCTGCTTCACCTGTCCCTTTGACCATGTTAACTTAGACTGTCAACTAACCACTTTGAGCTTGTACTATTTAGCCACCTATATGTACTCAACATTCTCCTCGCTTTAGCCAGAGGAACTTTGTATATGCTATTCTTACCACGTAAAACACTCTACCTCAACCTTGCCAAAATTAAGATCTCTGCTCTGTTGAAATTTTCTTAGGGAAATCTTCTCCTTGGGTCCTACTGTACTCAAACTAATCCAGACCCTCCTGTTGTATGCACGCTGGGCATTACATACTTTTTATTTACTACTTTTTATTACATTACATACCTTTTCTCTCTTAACACTGTTGTCATTTTTTAACATCTATTTGTGTGACTGTTTTATTTAATGTTTGTCTTCTCAACCAGGCTGTACGCTCTGCAAATGCATGAGTTATGCCAGGGTGGGCTCCTCATTGCCTCATTAGTGCCTATGTCCCGCATGGTTCTAAGCATATAGCAGTTTCTTAAAAATAACAATGATAGTAACATGTTAAATGAAAACATGGAGAGATCTTTATCCCTCTACTGTAAAGAGGGATACTTAGAATATACTATGGGTTCATTTGATGGTTTTGGATTTAATTGAAGATTTCATGTATCCCATTTCCTCATTTATGCTGAAATGTTTTCACCTTTACTAGGATCTTTATTCTTCAATATTCTTCAACTCAGTATTATTTTCTACCTCTTACTTGTCCCTTATAATTTTCTACTTGATCTATTATGATCATCAATCTACATTACAAATTATTTAAAATGCTGTTGTTATAACCATAACCTGATGAACCATCAGCCTTTATCACATTAAGTATGGGCACTACATTCTTACCATTTAGGAAAAATTCACTGGTGTTGAACTTAATCCTGTTCAGAAGATGTTGGATTGAAAAAATGGTGGTAGGGGCTCCTAGGTGGCTGCGTTGATTAAGCATCTGCATTTGGCTCAGGTCATGATCTCCGGGTCCTGGGTTCCAGCCCCACATTGGGCTCCTTGCTCAGTGGGGAGTCTGCTTCTCCCTCTTCCTTTGCCCCTTTTCCTGCTCATACTCTCTCTCTCCAATAAGTAAATAATATATTTTTTTAAAAGAAAAAATGGTAGTAAATCAAATAATGAATATTAATTTAACAGAATATTAATAAAAATCAAATATAAGAAAGGAAAATTTATCCTTGACATAGATATTTTGTGAGGAAAAATATTATTATTTACAAGTAAATGTTAGAAGTGGGATCTTGAAAAACACTTGACAGTACTGTATCACAGACACTCAGAGAAATGCGAGTTATTACATAAGTGGTAGACTAAATGAGTTCACTCTGACATTCTGACTGCTAATATGAATGACCTGTATGAATGAACCCAAATAATTAAGAAAAGTATTCATAAAATCACCAGTGGCATTTAGTAAATAGATTGATTCTAGTGAACCATGTTGTGTAGGTGTTGATACTTGAACATAAATAATGTAGTTTTATAAAAACAAACACACTAAGCCAATATATAGTCTTTCCTGCTTACAGTCTCCTGATATTTTCCTTGATACTATGTTCAACAGAACATCTGTTGCAGTTGTTTATACTGTTTAATTTTTTTAATCTATAAAAATAAAGTGACTCTCTTTTTTTTTTTTTTTTGCTTCTGCATCTTTTGCTTAAAAAGTCAGACACCTCAGTTTCTTCCAAAAAGTCAATTTTTAAAAACTCACTTTAAAATACAAGAGGCAGAGAACCTTTCTATCAAGATTTCTGTTTAAACACTATGTTTAAAGTGCTTGTTGCATAGTGTTTTAGAAACTAGAGGTATTTCTTTTGAAGTGTCAATCTAACTATTACCATGATTTTGATGGTAATTATAGTGGAATGCCCATATTTCAAAGAGTAAGATCAGAAGTTCATTTTAATCTCTGCACTGAATGAATTTGGCAGTGTTTTTGTGCCTTTTGAGTCCTGAGGAAACATATTTGCAATGCATTTTGATGTAACAAACTCATTGTTTGGGTTTATCTGGACAGTTGGTCAAATTGGCTATATTAGCAAACAGTTCAGTTGTTTAAACATATAATAACTAATACTATAATATTTGGAGCTTATTTTAAGTGTAGACATTACCAGGCAGATATAACATACTCTTCTGTGTAAATTATTTTAGTATAATCAAAGCACAAATTGAATAATAGTTATATATTTATTTTACTCCTTAATTAGGGAAACCCTAAAACAGAATACAAAAATGTAGTGTCATTCTTTGGTCCCTACTTGAGGGAACAAGAGAAAAAAAACTGAAAATGGATTTTTTTAAAAAGGAGTAAAATAGCTAACTATATAATATATAAGCAAGAATATAAAATGCACTATCTGGCTAATTCATCAAATGAGGCATCTATGCAGAAAATCCCATAGCAACTTCATTCCAAAAGTAGAAACCACAGGAGATGCAAGAATAAGTAAGTGGAAATATATAGTATTAGTAGTCTTTTACACACTATTCTCAATCCAATACAGGGAAGTAGACAAAAATGAATGAGGATATAGAATACGTAACATAAGTAGCAATGTATATCTCATAATATATTGAAATTGGCACTAGAGAATAATGAACACATGTTTTCAAAAATATACATAGGACATTTGTGAAAACTGACCATATATTAGCTTGCAAAGGCAAACTTAATAAGCTTCATAAACCAAGATTAATACTAACAACAATCTCTCATCACACTGCAAGAAAACTAGACCTTAATAACAAGGTAAAATATCAGAAAGTCTTTTCTACACTGAAACAAATAAATTATTGGCCAAAGTAGAAAAACATATTGAAGTTTTAAGAATAATTTAAAAAACAATAATAATATAAATCAGTACATCCTAGAATTTATAATATAATACTAAAAGACATTATAGGAAAACTCACAGCATTAATTACTTAAGTCAATAAAAATCCATGAATGAAAGGTAATGTAATAAATATTCAAGTAAAAAATATTAAAAAACTATGCTGAAGGAAAATGGAAAAAATGTTATAATAAGAGAAAAAAAAAGCAGAAAGTAATGAGTAAAAACAAAAAGCCTTAGGAATAATAAGAAAATGTAAGTCAGTGATTTATTAAAAAAAACATTAAAAATAATAAAAAAACATTAAAATAAGCAAATCCTTATTCAACCCAATTAATGAAAAATGGATAAAAACATAAATATAAGAGAACATGACAAAGGAAAAATAACCATAGAAACAGAAGTACCACTCTGGGTGAATGTAGCCAAGAAATTAGGCTTCCCTCTTGTCCCATTTCCCAGCACAGAACTATAGTTTCTCTCCAAAAATGGCAGACTACCAGCATTTCTCATCTACATATTGCCAGTAATTGGTTGTGAAAGATCTGTTCTAGGAAAAATCAGCTGACAGGTCTAGGGTTTACTTCTATCACTCATCTATCAATCATAGCTGAGAAGTTCTACTCCATGCAGTAGAGGCAGATAATATTGTGCCCCAATTATCCACCCTCACCTTAGTCATAGGAGAGAAACTTCATAATGGAAGGTGAGTTCAGAACAGGGAATAATGCCCCCACTCAGTGACCCACTTATAAATCAAAGTTGTCACTCTATCTTCATGCCCTGCTCAAAAACAGGGACACAAAGATTCTTCCCAGGGGAGTGAAAAATAATAATAGAGTGCTTCATAGTTCACAGCTCTCTTGAAGAAAACTGACTTTATTATCAGTGAAATGTGGAAGTTCAAGTTCAAGAAGGGCAGTGTCAAAAACAATGGGGGCATTGATGGTCAGCAATTAAGAAAGGATTGTCAGTTCCGTGACAGCAACAAGTGAAACCACAGGGCAACCAGAAGTTTAATGGAGAAAACCAGAAAAAGAGACAGATAAAAAGAGCCTTTTGGGGCTCAGAACAGCATCAAAGGCTGGCCTCAAAGTCTACCCCCTCAAAGAGCTCAAATTTAATTTGATCAGACTGTGGAGTAATTTATTCCTCAGGGATAAATTATTGTCAAAGGCAATAGAACAATCAGCTAGCAATTAGTGAGGGCTAACAGTGGAGAGAATTTGTCACTTAACAGACCTTCCTTACAAAAAGTACTAAAGTTAAATTCTTCAGGCTGAAGGCAAGTAACACCAGAAAGTAAAAGAATAGAAAAAAAAAAAATCTCAAACAAACGAACAAAAAAACTCCATGCAATAGCCAACACAAGAGGCTTGGGATGGCTTTAAACAACAGCAAAATAACAATAGAAAAAAAGAGGGACATTATGTAATAATAAAAGGATCAATCCACAAGAAAGATATAATACATATAAACATATATGCACCTAACAAGAGACAAAATCTATGAAGCAAAAAATTGACAGAAATGAAGAGAGCAACAAGTCAAAAATAAGAGCTAATGGAGCAACAGGAACTCTCATTCATTGCTGGTAGGAATGCAAAATGGCTAAGTTACTTTTATGTTTAATAAAATAAAAATATTTTTTAATAAAAAAATTTTAAAAATATTACTTTTATTTTACTTATATTTTTATACCTTGGTCAAAATACAGCATTTTATTTAATGAGAAACAGAGGAAGAGAGGAAGGCTTTTTGCTTTTACTCATTACTTGAAAAATATGGCATTCAGGGAGTAATATAAGTTATTATTAGTACATACCATGAAGCCTAATTAAACACTGTGATACTAGTATAAAAATATAGAACATAGTAGAAAGTCTAGAATCATCCTTAATAGCAAGTAGAAATCTGTATGTGTATTTTAAATGTAGTATCTCAATTGTTGGAGAAAATATAAATATTCAAAATATATGGCATTATGACAATAAGTTACCCATCCATACAAAGTATTAAATGACATTTATATCTCTTGTACCATGCAACAAATAAATGGCTCGCAGATATAATTATATTTAAAAAATATATTTAATAGAATACAGGGATAAATTCCTTTGTAACCTGAGATATGGAAAACTCTTTAACCCAAATCCAGAAACAATATAAGAAAGGAATGATGAATTCAAGTACATTAATATAAACAGACAAATATATGAACCAAATTTAAAGCAAAATGAAAACACTAAAGAAAATATTTGCAACTGGTATCACTGACAAGAAATTAATCTCATAAATATATAAAGAGCTCTTAAGATTGAGAATAAGAAAAACCTAGTAGAACATGGGAAAAAGAGATAAATGGGCATTCAAAGATGAAATTCTCTTTAAACATACAAAAGATAATACAACTTGAAATAAGAAAAATACAAAATACAAAGGTGTGCACACTCTCCATTGGTGCAAGCTGTTAAAAAACACTCATATATTGTTGTTGAAAATACAAAATAGTAAAACCCAACATCAGTACTCTACCAGTATCTATAAAAACTGTACATGAATTTACTCTTACATAGCAGGTCCGCTTCTAGTGATCTATCCAGAAGTTAATTTCTACAAATATGAAACACCATATACACAATGCTATCGTTTGTAAATGTAATAGCAGTATTTGTAAAACATTTGTAGTAAGTCCAAATATGTACATTAATAAGTAACACATTTTATAAATTATGGCATACTCAATTACGCAACCTTAAAATATAGTGAGAAAGTTTAGAAATATGATTTCTAGGGATGCAGTTTTAAGTGAAGAAAACAAGTTTCAAAGCACAACATGTAGTATGATCATGTTTTGTGTGTGAAAGACGGTAAAACACACATGCATACACGTGCACTTACATGTTTCTTAGCAAAGAAAATACACCAGAAAGATAAATTGGAAATTTATATAAACAGTCTTCATTGAGGACAGGGATCAGAGTAGAAGGAATAGGAATGAAAGCAAACTGTAGCATAGGTTTTAATATAATCTGACTTTTGAACTGCATATTTATTTTTCATATTTAGAGTTAAAATATAAACTAAAATACACTTAAAATATATAAATATTATATCATCTTTCTATTTATTCATATATCATCTGTCCATTTAGTCTACAAAATGTATATACATATGTATATGTTTTATTTTAGAGAGAAAGAGAGAGCACTCAGGTGCATGCCCATGAGTAAGGTGGAGGTGGGGGCAGAGGGAGAGAGAGAATGTTAATCAGGTTTCACACCCAGCATGGAGCTCGGTGTGGGGCTTAGTCTCATAACCCTGAGATCACAGCCTGAGCTGAAATCAAGAGTTGGGCGCATAACTGACTGAGCACCCAGATGCTCCTAGTCTACAAATATTTACTGGGTACTTTCTTTGGGTCAATCACTTCTAAATATTACAGAAAACTAGACAATATGGTCACCTATTTTCACAGAGCTACTTTGGCTGGACCTCTTCTCAGTAGGAATATTCCATCTAGTGGGCCACTAAGTCCACTTTAGACCTGCCTGGGCTCTAAAGCATTTGCATACATAACCCTTGATTTAAAGAAATGATTTTGCAATAAATCCATAGTAAAAAAAAAAAAAAAACTCAATAAAAAGGAATGACATATTTTGGTTATGTTTGGAGCAATGAGATTTTTAATGATAGAGCTAGGGACAGATCCACTAATTGCCTCTCTGGAATATACGTGTAGGATGGTCAGAGAGAAAGAAGAAATTCTCAAACACTTATCTTCTGATGGTTATTTTGTGAAAGAAAGAATGAAAGTAACTACACTGTAGTAAGTATTTTCCTAAGATCCAGACACTCTGTTTTTTTTTTTTTTTTAATCTTCCCTTATTACCTCCATAGAAGGTTACAATTAATAAATAAATTTATTTATTTATTGAGGGAGAAAGAAAGGGGGAGGCAGAGAGAAAAGGAGAGGCAGAATCTCAAGTACATTCCACACTCCATGTGGAGCAAGACATGGTGCTTAATCGCATGACCCTGACATCATGACCTGAGCTGAAATCAAGTCAGACGCTTAATCCATTGAGCCAACCACGCGCCCCAAAGGTTATCCTTATTTTGCATATACATAAAGTGAGGCGTGTAGATGTTAACAAATTTAACATGTAATAAATATATGGCTTAACCTAATCCTCATATACTGAAAAAATTAGCTGAGATAAAGGTAATTATGTGGAGCTAGCACTCTGCACATATTCTTTCTAAATTCAGAGCCTATATTCTTATTCTTACTTATTATACATAGTGTGCCTAAAAGTAAACATATAGCTGTCTGAGGAAAAATGTCAAACAATATTGGTTAGAACAAATAAATAAATAAGCTCCATATGGAAAGAGAAAGATAGTATCAAAAATGTTTACCTGTAGGCTCTCACATTGAATATTATTAATGGGTAAATATTTTATTTATTTATTTATTTGACAGAGAGAGATCACAAGTAGGCAGAGAGGCAGGCAGAGAGAGAGAGAGGAGGAAGCAGGCTCCCTGCTGAGCAGAGAGCCCGATATGGGACTCGATCCCAGGACCCTGAGATCATGACCTGAGCTGAAGGAAGTGGCTTAACCCACTGAGCCACCTAGGCGCCCTTAATGGGTAAATATTAAGGAGATGTTAAAAAGAATACATCATTAGTGATGAAAAGTTTTGTTTTTACCTTGTTAAATTCTAAATTTATTGTAATAAACAAGAATATGCTTTATCCTTTACTCTATTGTTTGTAATAAAAATACAATGCTCAAAAATTTTTTCTTGGTCCAGAAAAATTAATCTCATATATGTACTTAGAAATGCAATTACTAACCTCCTGTTTCTGTTTACTAAAGGATCTTGGAGATTGGGAGAGATGGATGAACAGTTGAAAACAAAGGGGCAGTTTTGACTTTCATAAAGGTGAAGAAGGGATCTCTGAACATTTGAAATGATTGAGGTTAATGTAGATCCCAGACAAAATACAATAAAAGATTTTTTTTAAAGATTTTATTTATTTGACAAAGAGAGAGAAAGAGTACATGCAGGGAGAGTAGCAGGTAGAGGGAGAGGGATAAGAAAGCTCCCTGATGAACAGAGAGCTTAATGGGGGCTTGATCCCAGGACCCTGAGATCATGACCTGTGCTGAAGGCAGATGCCCAACCAACTGAGATACCCAGGTGCCCCTAAATTATCATATGATCCTTCTGATATGAGGAATCTGAGAGGCAGGTTGGGGAGTTGTGGGGGGTAGGGAAGGAAAAAATGAAACAAGATGGGATTGGGAGGGAGACAAATCATGAGACTCTTAATATCAGGAAACAAACAGGGTTACTGGAGGTGGGGGTGGTAGGGATAGGGTGGCTGGGTGATGGACATTGGGGAGGGTATGTGCTATGGTGAGTGCTGTGAAATGTGTAAGCCTGATGATTCACAGATCTGTACCCCTGGGGCAAACAACACATTATATGTTAATAAAAAATAAAAATAAATTTAAAAAAGATTATTTATTAAATGAATATATTACAAACACTAGAGGAGGATTTCTGAGAGTCAGCATAGGCTAAATTCCTACAAGTTTGTTTTTTTTTTTTAAGATTTTATTTATTTATTTGACAGACAGAGATTACAAGTAGGCAGAGAGGCAGGCAGAAAGAGGAGGAAGCAGGCTCCCTTCTGAGCAGAGAGCTGGATGCAGGGCTCGATCTCAGGACCCTGGGATCGTGACTTGAACTGAAGGCAGAGGCTTTAACCCACTGAGCCACCCAGGTGCCCCAAATTCCTATAAATTTTAATCCAGCTTGGTGTGCTTATTGGATTAGAGAAATGAGGTTGATATGGATTGGCATATGGATAGTAAGATTTCCAACAGTGTCTTATATATTTTGTTTAAGAAATATAAGTTTATTAAGAGCAACTGAGTGGGTATGTTACTGGTTAATAAAGTATCCTAAGAGTACTTAATCTAATCAATTTTACTTTAATATTATATGGCTAATTTGTGGACTGCATACAAATTTATAAATGCTACAGATTTCTCCTACTAATATTTTTGCCTCAAATTCAATTCCTCCAGTACTAATTTTGATGTTCCAGTTTTCTTTTAGGTAGTGGCCTAGACAAGATATGTTCCATCATTAATTTCATTTTTTTGTGTATGGTATTATTTGAAAATAGCATAGAACTAAATTTTTTCTTTTTCTAAAATATAGTCTGAAACTGTAATTTAATAAATTTTAAGTTATTTATATTTTTTTATAAATATTGATATTTTATTTATTCAACATTAGTATTTTTTTTTCTATTTAGAATCTTACCCTGTGTATATTTTTGTTTTTCTTGGACTAAGATGTTCAATAAATAAGTTTCTCACACTTTCTCTCTACTTTTTACAATTGTGCAAAGTTGAAAGCAATAGATTATATTTTTTTGTATTTCTTTGTTAACCAAAGCAATTAATTATTAAATGTCATAATACCTATCAGATATGTTAAATTCATTTGAATAACTATGTTGGGTGGGGGAAGGGAGAAGGAGTTGTGTTAGAAGAAGAAAAAAATAATAGCTATATAAAATGAGTAAAGGCCATGGTGCAGACAGATAGCTATGATTGCCATTACCTATCTATTCAGTGTGATTAATTCTTCTCTATATTCTTGAGGTACTCAAAATAGTTATTGAAAATACATCTTTTCCTAAACTTGACACATTTGTAGAATTTAACTTTCAAATGGCCTGTATTTGTTAGGTTTATTTTTATTATAAAGACTATTATTTTCTCAATTTCTTATTTTTATATTAAGTGTCTTTAACCTTTCTTTCAGTTCCCTTTGCTTTTTGCAAAAATGTATGCAAAATGTTGGCAAACTCTCAAAGTCTTTGAGACTGAAAGTGTCTTCATTCCGCTCTCATTCTTGATTAAGAATTTACCTCAGTAAAAGCTCCAGATTGTCAGTTAACTTCTGAAGGTGAAAGTGAAGGTATCAATCCATTCTCTTTGGCTTCTTTTGTTCTCTAGAAGTTTGTGTCAATCTAACTATTGCTCCTTGGTAGGTAATCTCTTTTGTGGCATTGGCTTTTAAGATTTCGTCAACCTTTTCCATTCTGCAGTTTTGCTACAAGGTATCCAGCTAAGGAACTGAGTTTGTTTATTTATTTTTCAGTGCTTTTGATCTGAGGCATATTTTCTTCTTTAGTTCTGAAAAATTAAGAGTTACTATCTTTACAAACATTGCTTTTATCTTATTCTTGCTTCTCCTGAGAAAAAGTTTGGATTCACACTGACTGGATTCAAATTCTGACGAATCATTAACTGTGTGGCTACAGATCATTTATGTAACACTTTGGTTCAATGGTTACCTCAGTCAGGAAAATGGAGCTAATAAACACACACACAATTTCTGAACCATGCTTCTTTATTACTCCTTTGTATATTCTATTTTTTAAAAGATTTATTTTCTTGAGAGACAGCAAGAGAGAGAGAGAGAGAGAATACAGACGGAAAAGGAGAAGCAGGTTCCCCACTGAGAGAGCCCCGCACCAGGCTCAACTCCACAACCCCGGGGTCATGATGTGAGCCAAAGGCAGTGGCTTAACCCTCTAAGCCACCCAGGAACCCCTGGATTTTTCTCTTTCTGTGTGTCTATTCCTAGTGGTCTCTTCAGGCTTGCCCAAACCTGAACTAGATCTTTAATGGTCCTTCCAAATCTTGTTCAGTAATGACTGTGGGATGTTGCAAACACAGTCATTGAGCCAATGAGCTGTTTGGTTCACCTTCTGGTCAAGAAGTAAATTTTTTTCCCCCCTTTCTAGCTCCCTTACTCAATCTATCGCTTCCTATATGATATAACAAAATAAGTTAGCCAACAGATTTTTTTGGTTTGAATATTTTGATTTAGAAAAAAAGTTTTTGTTTTCAGGTTTTTGTTTGTTTGTTTGTTTTTGCCCTAGAATTTCCACCCTACCTCACTGCTTCAAGAGGTGAGTTTCCTTTTGGTTCTCTCACTAGAACTAGATATTACCCCATGGGAACTTACCTCCTGGTCAACACTGATTCTAGACACAAATCTACTATGCCCACAGCATCATAACCAATATCTATTTTGTATTTTGTATAGTTTTGGCCTAACACTTTTTTTTTTTAAGATCTTATTTATTTATTTGACAGACAGAGATCACAAGTAGGCAGAGAGGCAGGCAGAGAGAGAGGAGGAAGCAGGCTCCCTGCTGAGCAGAGAGTCCAATGCGGGGCTCCATCTCAGGACCCTGAGATCATGACCTAAGCAGAAGGCAGAGGCTTTAACCCACTGAGCCACCCAGGCGCCCCGCGGCCCAACACATTTTTATCTTGTTTTTGAGCTCATTCTTTTTTTCTTTTCTTTTCTTTAAAGATTGTATTTATTCATTTGACAGAGAGAGACATAGCGAGAGAGGGAACGAGCAGAGGGACTGGGAGAGGGAGAAGCAGGCTCTCCATGGAGCAGGGAGCCTGTTGTGGGGCTCGATTCCAGGACCTTCAGATCGTGACCTGAGCTTAAGGCAGATGCTTAACAACTGAGCCACTCAGGTATCCCTTTGAGCTCTTTCTTAAAAAAATCTCTTTCCATGTATTATTTGTCATTAGTGTGCATTTGGAGTAGGCAATAGGGAGTGGGAATGGAAATTCATGGTATCATCTTAGCCAGAATTCCTCTATTGCTCGCTTTTCAGTGCTTATTAATTCTATGTAATTCTCTTATTTTTTGACATTCATATTCCACCTCCATGATCTGTCTAGTACTAAAATAGACTGAATATGAACAGCATGCTATCTGAAAACAACTGAAAACACTGAGTGTGTTTAGTCAAGAAAACAATAGGCTTGGAATGAAAGGTGCTGAATAACAGTTTTCATATATTTGAAAGGAAGTCAAATGTATTTGTTGAAGTGAAGAAAGTCATTTTGTCTAAATAGGGAGAAACCTTGAACTGTGCAAAGGTGGAATGACAGGCTGGGGATACAGTGACCCTCCAACCCTAAAGTTTTTTGTTTTTGTTTTTTTTTTTAAAGATTTTATTTATTTATTTGTCAGAGAGAGAGAGTGTGTGCGAGCACAGGCAGACAGAGTGGCAGGCAGAGGCAGAGGGAGAAGCAAACTCCCTGCTGAGCAAGGAGCCTGATGTGGGACTCGATCTCAGGACGCCAGGATCATGACCCGAGCCGAAGGTAGCCGCTTAACCAATTGAGCCACCCAGGTGTCTCAAACCCTAAAGTTTTTATTCATAGACTGGGTAGCCATTCAGTAGCTTACAGAGTGGACTCAAATATGGTATGTGTAAATGGACAAGAGTAAATGAGTTGCAGTGAGATAGTGAATGAGATAGTGACTCTAGTGGAAAGAGAAACAGAAAATTCCAAGATCACCTTTTACAATAAAGTTGCTATAAGCTTGAAGCCTCCATCCATTCCTAAGAAAATGGATAAGATCTTGGGCATTTTGTCAATTAAAGCAATCTGCTATTTATTTCAGCTAGTTTCTTATGTAATAACAGAATTACCTCTTCTTAGAATCAGCTTTTGTATATAAAATGTGGTACTTTGATTTGAGGCTTAGTGTATTTATTTACTTAACAAATAGCTACATAGTACTTATGGTGAGCAAGGCATATTTGTGTGTTTCCTAAGTATTAACTCACTTAATTTTCAAAAACCCAAATGAGGTAGGTAGCAATTCCTTTCTCAGTTTAAAGATATAGAAAACTGAGGCACAGAGAAGTTAAGCAACACCCTTGAGGTCATAGAGACGATAGTGACAGCAAATAAATTCAAATGCAGGAAGTCAGGGGCTTGATCTTTGGACTTAAACATTACATTGTTCAACCTGAAATAAATCACAACTACCATAAAGTTCTTTAGAAGTATGTATTTTACCTTAGAGGATACTGAAAATGTTATTTATATGTTAAATTTGGAACGAATTCATTTTACATAATAATATGCAGGAATTTCATTGGCCCAGAATATGTCATCTATTATAAAAGTTATATATGAATGTAAAAAGGAAAACAGAACTGTTATAATAGAATATCAAGCTAAAATTTAATTATTCACTGGCACCTTTAAATTCATTGACTGTCTCCTTTTCCAAATGGATTTTGAGTGGTAAGAGTGGAAATTAATTGTTTAATGCATGCTTGCCTTTCAAAGAAGGAATGTTAAGGTAATCATGTGAACATGTAAGTTTCATTAAAGAACTCCAGGATATAAATCACTTTATTAGGAAACCTAAAGTAGCATTAACATTCCATCCATGACTTATCTAGCAGCAGCTATATTCGTGGAACAATTTGTATGTAAATTTTTAAAAATAAATTGATATTGAGGTTATCTAAGGATGGCTGCCTTATATGTATGATTTATGAACAATGTGATCATGGTGTTTATCATGCAGACACAAGAAGTACATTGAAAAACCAGAGAAAATCATAAAAACTGAAGAAAGCACCCAGAGACTATTATATTGACACATGTTCCCAGAAAATTGTGTCTTCATTCATATTCTCTCAAATTGTTGATATATACATAAAATAATGCCCTGGAGGATTTTCACCATGTCTAATAAAATATGTTACAGATGCACTTTTTTTGCATGAAAGGCCTTCAGTGGTATTCAATACCAGAAGATTTTTTTAAAAAAATATTTTATTTATTTGAAGGAGAGAAAGGGAGCAAGCTCATGAGGAGGGGGAGGGGCAGAGGGAGAAGGAGACTCCCCTGGATTATGACCTGAGCCAAAGGTAGATGCTTTAACTGAATGAGCCACCCAGGCACCCCAGATGACTTTTAAACATATGAAAACTCAAATGGATAGTTTTTGAGATAGATGACACAAAGGTAGATAGATTGCATCTGCTGCTAAATAAAGGGAATACTTTTTTTTAACTGTGTTATGTTAGTCACCATATAATACATCAGTTTTTGATGTAGTATTCCAAGATTCACTGTTTACATATAACACCTAGTGCTCCATACAATATCTGCCCTCCTCATACCCACCACCAGGCTGACCCATCATGCCACCCTCTCACCTCTAAACCCCTCAGTTTCTTTCTCAGAGTCCACAGTCCCTCATGGTTCATCTCCCCCTCCAATTTCTCGTCCTTCACTTTTCCTTTCCTTCTTCTAATGCTCTCCATGTTATTCCTTATGTTCCACAAGTAAGATCCATATGATAATTGATAAAGGGAATACTTTTAAACCAAATGATAATTGTTAAAGGGAATATTTTTAAACTCTAATTTTCATTTATTTAACATCAAAAATAAAAGGCACAGTTACTTAAAAATTGTAGACTTAGCTTTTTTGCAAGTGCCCGAAGAGAAAAGAACTTCTGACCCTTTTTTTCCCTGGTGTTGTGGAGGGGTAGGTGTAGATAAGAAAGACAAGGACTAATTAAGAGAGGGTATTCTATTTAGAATTTTTTTTTTTAATATAATTTTTTATTTTTTATAAACATGTATTTTTATCCCCAGTGGTACAGGTCTGTGAATCACCAGGTTTACACACTTCACAGCACTCACCAAAGCACATACCCTCCCCAATGTCCATAATACCACCCCCTTCTCCCAAACCCCCTCCCCCCAGCAACCCTCAGTTTGTTTTGTGAGATTAAGAGTCACTTATGGTTTGTCTCCCTCCCAATCCCATCTTCTTTCATTGATTCTTCTCATACCCACTTGAGCCCCCATGTTGCAACACCACTTCCTCATATCAGGGAGATCATATGATAGTTGTCTTTCTCCGCCTGACTTATTTCGCTAAGCATGATACGCTCTAGTTCCATCCATGTTGTCGCAAATGGCAAGATTTCATTTCTTTTGATGGCCGCATAGTATTCCATTGTGTATATATACCACATCTTCTTGATCCATTCATCTGTTGATGGACATCTAGGTTCTTTCCATAGTTTGGCTATTGTGGACATTGCTGCTATAAACATTCGAGTACACGTGCCCCTTTGGATCACTACGTTTGTATCTTTAGGGTAAATACCCAATAGTGCAATTGCTGGGTCATAGGGCAGTTCTATTTTCAACATTTTGAGGAACCTCCATGCTGTTTTCCAGAGAGGTTGCACCAGCTTGCATTCCCACCAACAGTGTAGGAGGGTGCCCCTTTCTCCGCATCCTCGCCAGCATCTGTCATTTCCTGACTTGTTGATTTTAGCCATTCTGACTGGTGTGAGGTGATATCGCATTGTGGTTTTGATTTGTATTTCCCTGATGCCGAGTGATATGGAGCACTTTTTCATGTGTCTGTTGGCCATCTGGATGTCTTCTTTGCAGAAATGTCTGTTCATGTCCTCTGCCCATTTCTTGATTGGATTATTTGTTCTTTGGGTGTTGAGTTTGCTAAGCTCTTTATAGATTCTGGACACTAGTCCTTTATCTGATATGTCATTTGAAAATATCTTCTCCCATTCTGTCAGTTGTCTTTTGATTTTGTTAACTGTTTCCTTTGCTGTGCAAAAGCTTTTGATCTTGATGAAATCCCAATAGTTCATTTTTGCCCTTGCTTCCCTTGCCTTTTGCGTTGTTCCTAGGAAGATGTTGCTGCGGCTGAGGTCGAAGAGGTTGCTGCCTGTGTTCTCCTCAAGGATTTTGATGGATTCCTTTCGCACATTGAGGTCCTTCATCCATTTTGAGTCTATTTTCGTGTGTGGTGTAAGGAAATGGTCCAATTTCATTTTTCTGCATGTGGCTGTCCAATTTTCCCAGCACCATTTATTGAAGAGGCTGTATTTTTCCATTGGACACTCTTTCCTGCTTTGTCGAAGATTAGCTGACCATAGAGTTGAGAGTCTATTTCTGGGCTCTCTATTCTGTTCCATTGATCTATGGGTCTGTTTTTGTGCCAGTACCATGCTGTCTTGATGATGACAGCTTTGTAATAGAGCTTGAAGTCCGGGATTGTGATGCCACCAACGTTGGCTTTCTTTTTCAATATCCCTTTAGCTATTCGAGGTCTTTTCTGGTTCCATATAAATTTTAGAATTATTTGTTCCATTTCTTTGAAAAAGATGGATGGTACTTTGATAGGAATTGCATTAAATGTGTAGATTGCTTTAGGTAGCATAGACATTTTCACAATATTTATTCTTCCAATCCAGGAGCATGGAACATTTTTCCATTTCTTTGTGTCTTCCTCAATTTCTTTCATGAGTACTTTATAGTTTTCTGAGTATAGATTCTGTGTCTCTTTGGTTAGGTTTATTCCTAGGTATCTTATGGTTTTGGGTGCAATTGTAAATGGGATTGACTCCTTAATTTCCCTTTCTTCTGTCTTGCTGTTGGTGTAGAGAAATGCAACTGATTTCTGTGCATTGATTTTATATCCTGACACTTTACTGAATTCCTGTATAAGTTCTAGCAGTTTTGGAGTGGAGTCTTTTGGGTTTTCCACATATAGTATCATATCATCTGCGAAGAGTGATAATTTGACTTCTTCTTTGCCGATTTGGATGCCTTTAATTTCCTTTTGTTGTCTGATTGCTGAGGCTAGAACCTCTAGTACGATGTTGAATAGCAGTGATGATAATGGACATCCCTGCCGTGTTCCTGACCTTAGCGGAAAAGCTTTCAGTTTTTCTCCATTGAGAATGATATTTGCGGTGGGTTTTTCATAGATGGCTTTGATGATATTGAGGTATGTGCCCTCTATCCCTACACTTTGAAGAGTTTTGATCAGGAAGGGATGTTGTACTTTGTCAAATGCTTTTTCAGCATCTATTGAGAGTATCATATGGTTCTTGTTCTTACTTTTATTGATGTGTTGTATCACATTGACTGATTTGCAGATGTTGAACCAACCTTGCAGCCCCGGAATAAATCCCACTTGGTCGTGGTGAATAATCTTTTTAATGTACTGTTGAATCCTATTGGCTAGTATTTTGTTGAGTATTTTCGCATCTGTGTTCATCAAGGATATTGGTCTATAGCTCTCTTTTTTGGTGGGATCCTTGTCTGGTTTTGGGATCAAGGTGATGCTGGCCTCATAAAATGAGTTTGGAAGTTTTCCTTCCATTTCTATTTTTTGGAACAGTTTCAGGAGAATAGGAATTAGTTCTTCTTTAAATGTTTGGTAGAATTCCCCCAGGAAGCCGTCTGGCCCTGGGCTTTTGTTTGTTTGGAGATTTTTAATGACTGTTTCAATCTCCTTACTGGTTATGGGTCTGTTCAGGCTTTCTATTTCTTCCTGGTTCAGTTGTGGTAGTTTATATGTTTCTAGGAATGCATCCATTTCTTCCAGATTGTCAAATTTATTGCTGTAGAGTTGCTCATAGTATGTTCTTATAATAGTTTGTATTTCTTTGGTGTTAGTTGTGATCTCTCCTCTTTCATTCATGATTTTATTTATTTGGGCCCTTTCTCTTTTCTTTTTGATAAGTCGGGCCAGGGGTTTATCAATTTTATTAATTCTTTCAAAGAACCAGCTCCTACTTTCGTTGATTTGTTCTATTGTTTTTTTGGTTTCTATTTCATTGATTTCTGCTCTGATCTTTATGATTTCTCTTCTCCTGCTAGGCTTAGGGTTTTTTTCTTGTTCTTTCTCCAGCTCCTTTAGGTGTAGGGTTAGATTGTGTACCTGAAACCTTTCTTGTTTCTTGAGAAAGGCTTGTACTGCTATATATTTTCCTCTCAGGACTACCTTTGTTGTGTCCCACAGATTTTGAACCGTTGTATTTTCATTATCATTTGTTTCCATGATTTTTTTCAATTCTTCTTTAATTTCCCGGTTGACCCATTCATTCTTTAGAAGGATGCTGTTTAGTCTCCATGTATTTTGGTTCTTTTCAAACTTCTTTTTGTGGTTGAGTTCTAGCTTTAGAGCATTGTGGTCTGAAAATATGCAGTGAATGATCCCAATCTTTTGATACCGGTTGAGTCCTGATTTAGGACCGAGGATGTGATCTATTCTGGAGAATGTTCCATGTGCACTAGAGAAGAATGTGTATTCTGTTGCTTTGGGATGAAATGTTCTGAATATATCTGTGATGTCCATCTGGTCCAGTGTGTCGTTTAAGGCCTTTATTTCCTTGCTGATCTTTTGCTTGGATGATCTGTCCATTTCAGTGAGGGGAGTGTTAAAGTCCCCTACTATTATTGTATGATTGTTGATGTGTTTCTTTGATTTTGTTATTAATTGGTTTATATAGTTGGCTGCTCCCATGGTGGGGGCATAGATATTTAAAATTGTTAAATCTTCTTGTTGGACAGACCCTTTGAGTATGATATAGTGTCCTTCCTCATCTCTTATTATAGTCTTTGGCTTAAAATCTAATTGATCTGATATAAGGATTGCCACTCCTGCTTTCTTCTGATGTCCATTAGCATGGTAAATTCTTTTCCACCCCCTCACTTTAAATCTGGAGGTGTCTTCGGGCTTAAAATGAGTTTCTTGGAGGCAACATATAGATGGATTTTGTTTTTTTATCCATTCTGATACCCTGTGTCTTTTGACAGGGGCATTTAGCCCATTAACATTCAAGGTAACTATTGAGAGATATGAATTTAGTGCCATTGTTTTGCCTGTAAGGTGACTGTTACTGTATATGGTCTCTGTTCCTTTCTGATCTACCACTTGTAGGCTCTCTCTTTGCTTAGAGGACCCCTTTCAATATTTCCTGTAGAGCTGGTTTGGTGTTTGCAAATTCTTTCAGTTTTGTTTGTCCTGGAAGCTTTTAATCTCTCCTTCTATTTTCAATGATAGCCTAGCTGGATATATTATTCTTGGCTGCATGTTTTTCACATTTAGTGCTCTGAAAATATCATGCCAGCTCTTTCTGGCCTGCCAGGTCTCTGTGGATAAGTCAGCTGCCAATCTAATATTTTTACCATTGTATGTTACAGACTTCTTTTCCCGGGCTGCTTTCAGGATTTTCTCTTTGTCACTGAGACTTGTAAATTTTACTATTAGGTGACGGGGTGTGGGGCTATTCTTATTGATTTTGAGGGGCGTTCTCTGAACCTCCTGAATTTTGATGCTCGTTCCCTTTGCCATATTGGGGAAATTCTCCCCAATAATTCTCTCTAGTATACCTTCTGCTCCCCTCTCTCTTTCTTCTTCTTCTGGAATCCCAATTATTCTAATGTTGTTTCGTCTTATGGTGTCACTTATCTCTCGAATTCTCCCCTCGTGGTCCAGTAGCTGTTTGTCCCTCTTTTGCTCAGCTTCTTTATTCTCTGTCATTTGGTCTTCTATATCACTAATTCTTTCTTCTGCCTCATTTATCCTAGCAGTGAGAGCCTCCATTTTTGATTGCACCTCATTAATAGCTTTTTTGATTTCAACTTGGTTAGATTTTAGTTCTTTTATTTCTCCAGAAAGGGCTTTTATATCTCTCGAGAGGGTTTCTCTAATATCTTCCATGCCTTTTTCGAGCCCGGCTAGAACCTTGAGAATTGTCATTCTGAACTCTAGATCTGACATATCACCAATGTCTGTATTGATTAGGTCCCTAGCCTTCGGTACTGCCTCTTGTTCTTTTTTTTGAGTTGAATTTTTCTGTCTTGTCATTTTGTCCTGAGAAGAGTATATGAAGGGGCAAGTAAAATACTAAAAGGGTGGCAACAACCCCTGGAAAATATGCTTTAACCAAATTAGAAGAGATCCCAAATCATGAGGGGGGAGAAAGGGGATAAAAAGAGGTTCAAAGAGGAAGAAAGAAAAAAAAAAGAAAAAAGAAAAAAAAAAGAAAAGAATTTAAAAGAAAAGAAAACACCTAAGAAAAATATAAAAAAAGAAAAAATATATATATTAGATAAACTAGTAAAAAATCGTTAAAAAAGAAAAAGGTAACAGTTAAAAAAAAATTTACTCGAAGGCGAGAAAAAAAAAAAACAAAAAATCAAAAAGAAAAAAATTAAATTAACTGCAAGACTAAAAAAAAATCACAGGGAAAAAGCCATGAGTTCCATGCTTTGCTTTCTCCTCCTCTAGAATTCTGCTGCTCTCCTTGGTATTGAAACCGCACTCTTTGGTAGGTGAACTTGGTCTCGGCTGGATTTCTTGTTGATCTTCTGGGGGAGGGGCTTGTTGTAGTGATTCTCAATTGTCTTTGCCCCAGGCGGAATTGCACCGCTCTTACCCGGGGCCGGGGTGAGTAATCTGCTTGGGTTTGCTTTCAGGAGCTTTTGTTCCCTGAGCGCTTTCCGTAGAGTTCCGGAGGACGGGAATACAAATGGTGGCCTCCTGGTCTCCGGCCCTGGAGGAGCCGAGAGCCCAGGGCCGCACTCCTCAGTGCGCGCTCAGAGAACCGCGCCCAGTTACTCCCGTCTGCCTGACCTCCGGCAGCGCTCCAAGCTCACCAAGCCTGCGACCGGTTCAAGGTCACCCCGAGCTGCGAGCTGCGAGCTTACTGTCGGCTCTGTCTCTGTAGCCGGCTTTCCCCTTCCAATACCCACAAGCTCTGCGACACTCAGACACCCCCGATCCTTCCGTGACCCTGCGGGATCTGAGGCCACGCTGACCCCGCGTGGGCTTCGCCCCGGGTAGCCTCTGGAGCGATGTCCCTCAGCGGAACAGACTTTTAAAAGTCCTGATTTTGTGCGCGGTTGCTCCGCCGCTTGCCGGGAGCCGGCCCCTCCCCCCGGGGTCTATCTTCCCGTCGCTTTGGATTCACTTCTCCGCCGGTCCTACCTTTCAGAAAGTGGTTGTTTTTCTGTTTCCAGAATTGCTGTTCTTCTTCTCTTCGATCTGCCGATGGATTTTCAGGTGTTTGCAATCTTTAGATAAGCTATCTAGCTGATCTCCAGCTAGCTGAAGTAGTCTCAGCCAGCTACTTCTCTGCCATCTTCCTATTTAGAATTTTTTTAAGTTTATGTGGAAAAGGTCTCTGAAGACATTTTAGTTAAGAGCTACTTTCAAACTAAGCCAATTGATTTGGTGACAATAAACACCTGTTCTGATAAAATGATAAGAAGTGGCCTATGGAATTTCCTATAACTATGGCCAAAGCTATATATATAATCTATGTGTACATACCACCACAGACTAATACTGACACAAATTTAACCTTTATTTAGTCTGGGAATGATTTTATACCCTTTCATGTGACTGCCTCAGCAAGCAGAATAAGGCATGAAATAAGTGCATATGAATTATCTCTGTGGTGATGGTAATTATTTCCAAGGAGATAGTGGCCTACTCCTCTGAGTTATGAGGTAAACTGTTAACAATGATAGTTTCCCTTACTAATGTACTGACTGGTATTTTCATCCCTTAATCCATGTTGGGTAGCTGTGGTGTCTAATGGAGATATCTGAATATTTTGGATGTGGCATTTGCAAAATTGTTATCAGATAGGCCTACCATTATAATAAATATTAAACATAATATTAAACATAAGTTCCACTTGTAGAGTTCTCATTATGGTAACAAGCATTGTGACAAGACTTTAAAATACTTTTATAGGTATCCCCAAACCCTATGAGGTAAACCCCATCATCATTATGGTTTTATTCTATGCTACAGACTTGGAACATAGCATTTACCTAGGAAATGAGCAATATACAGAAAACAATGATGTAAGCATTTTCCTCCTCAAGTTCAGGAACTCTTTAATTCTTTATCAGAAGAATTCTTGTGATTTCAGGGACTCTAGGTTAAGTACCCTTGCAGAATCCTATGTGGACTAACTCAGCACTGTGTTCAAATTTCATGGTACCTGGCCATTAGGAAGAAACACCAATTTTTTGAGGTTGCGAGGATTCCCATAAGAACATTGACTGTGTACTCCCATGAGTATGTTGACAAAAATGAAAATATATTTTAAATATTTAACCCTATTGTATCTATTAAGCATATTTACATTTTGATTTGAAAATGGGTCTCACTTTAGTTCAGGAAATGCTAATCCATGAGATTACATATGTGAATGTAGAAGCAGTGTTTTGAAGCTCACCAGGAAAATACCCAAATGATCCAATGGTGTGACCTAACCTTGATCTTCAAGGACATGTTAAAATTGCTTATTTCACAAAACAAGTATCCTCACTGGGACTTTTCAGTGAACTGTCCACATGTATATTATGTCTTCAATGTCTTTATAAAGGCATGCCCTTTTACTCATTACTGCAAACTGTCCTGTTTTCCTTCCACCTCCATTATGCTCTTACAATACTGAATGTTTAGAGATGTTCACTGATATGAAATTACTGATTATTCAATTTCCTCAGGATGACTCTGCTGTGTACCTCAAAGCTGGGATGGTTTTAGTTTCAAGTTCCAATTAGAACTTAGTACAAATCTCTTCTACAGATGAAAGCATAGTAAAGTAATTATTCCCTGGGAGTTTCAAAAGACTTTTACAGCTCCTGCTATTGCATTCTTGCCAAAATGAACTATCTACTCATTTATTCTAAATTAGAATTGTGTAGTTAGCAAAGATCAGGAAGATTAAAAATGTGGTACGAAGCCAGCATAGCATAGTGTTCAGTATTTCCTTTTGTAAACACTGTTCTCCCATGCTTAGTTAAGTATTATTTAAGATGCTATTGAATCTTTATAGAATGTTCAAACCATTAAAAATTTAAGCAGGACATTAAAACATGTATGAAATTCTGTCAAGTATTATTAATGATTAAACAATGAGGAAATATGTTATTATAGTGTGTTCAATCTTTCATGTCCATTAAATTCACTTGGTAAGTGTAAGTGGAAACAATACGAACTACAATTCTTGCTCTCAAGTAGTCCTTTACATATCATAAAGAAATGAGGGTCTTACAACACCAATCAATAAGTGATGAAAGGAAACCGCACACAGAGGCTGTAATTTGAATGGGCCTTTCACAGAAATCTTATTATCCTCCTACTAGGGATAGTGCTGAACAGACATCCTGCTTCCCGCTTTGCAACCAAAGGCCTGTGCATGTAGCACTGTGATTATATTACTATCTCAGGCCTTAGATCATCTTCAGCATCACAGAGTTCTGAAAATCCCATTAAGAAATCATTTCAAGGAAACATAAATGTTCTTTGAAATAATCTTCAATGCTTTTCTCATTTTTTTATATGAATGTCTCCTTTAAATGTCTTCTCTAGAATGGGGAATAAATCCATTTATATGTATGCATAGAAGGATATGTATACTCAGTTTATTTTCTTCCTATTTTAATTGCTCTCCTCACTAAATATAACACATAGAACCTAAACATTTGCCAAGCTTTTATGGGCTGTGCTTAACATGTATGATACTGGCATTTATAACTGAATTGATCCTGAAAGATCTTCTTGAATTAATTTTTAAAAAAAGGAATGAGCATTGTTGCAAAATTGGGCTTCTACTTTTCCTTCTGATTTTTTGGTCTAATGAAAAATAAACACACCAATTTTTCTTCACTTTTAATTGATCCTCATGGACTTGAAGGAATTTGTTTTTCCATACATCTCTAAGGGAGACATTCCACCTAACTTTTTGAGTAAATAAGCATCATTCAATTTTCACTAGCCAGAAGTTCTAAGATAGGTCCAGAATTTACATTAAATCCCTCATTTTCTACTTTGGGGTAATAGATCAGCAGAAAGTACAAGATAACCATATTGATTATAAGGGTAAAGTAGGCAAGAGCTAGTGAAGATTGCATCTTCTGATAAATTTGTTTTAAGAATCATTTCACTCTTACATGCTTATTGGGGCTTCAATTGTAAAGATCCATGATTTACTCCTATGGTCTGTCTTCTTTCATTTTTCCTGGTAAATTCAGAATTCTTGTGTGTCAAAAGTTATTTGACTTCTTGTGAATTTCCTCCCAATATCCTAACAGAATTAAAAATGGGATTATTCCACTCGAGTTACAAAAAGTAAACATTATTTGCTGTGACTGCCAGGTCCAGGTCTTATTAATACTTTTTCCTCTGAGAATGTATCCACCCAACTTTTTACTGTTCCAGTGTTCCAGAAAAGTAAAACAGAACATAACTATGGTTATTCTACAGGGGTCTTCTTCTTGGCCATGACTGATCAGGGCTAGATAACTACTGCAAACCAGCCTAGTCAGATTCTCTTTCTTAGAAATTTAGAATTAAGAAAACTTCTAATTCAGTCTGAGTTTGCTTGGATTTAAGTCATGCAAATCTAACGCATGGAGGTGAAAAGGAAATACTTCACACATGGAAAAGTGGAAAAAGCTCATCTATAAAGAAAACGAATAGGTGTGCAGAGAAGTTAAAGCAGTTAAGCAGAGAGGCAAGAGTGAGAACATGAGCAAGAAAAAGGAAAGAGTGGAAGGGAAGAGAGACTAGAGGGGTGATGGATGGTGTCATGGGCTAGTCTTCTTATAGCCTTCTAGTTCTTAGTTTCATTTACCTAAGAAAACAGCCAATTTTTTTTTTTTGGATCACTTTTTAATGTCACATCAATGGGTTTCATAACTTTTTAGCAATTTATATTTTTTTTTAGAAAGAAAAGTTCTCACATTTTTGTTTTACCTTGAAGTACATGAGAGAAGTCATGCGCCTAAATCCTATAGTTCTTCCAGGTTTGGGAAACACACTCCAGACTTTTTTTTTCTTTTTTTAACTGATATTTGTAGCATATGTTACATGACTTGGTTTCCTAGGTAACAGCGTATATAGACTTACTTGTAAATTTTCTCTTTCCTTGAGCTCAAACTTGGGGGGGGGGGATAATTCTAAAATATCTATGAATTTCAGGATCAGAAATTTCCCTCTCATCCTTCACTACCTCTTGCCACCTGCCTCCTCAAAGGATCTTTATTTATTAATTTTAATGCAGGATTTGTTGTCTTCTGATTTTCCACAGGTCCTCAGGAGCTCATTTCTTGCTTTATGACACTCCCAGCTGATGCTACCTAATGAGTCATAGAAATGATTTAAAAATTTATATATAATGTAAAATTATAACATTAAACTTTTCACTGAACACTCATTGAATACCAAAAACTTTGTCTTTTATATGCATTATTCATTTGATCTATACTATAGTTTAGAGACTAAATATGATTATCCTCTCTTTTTTGTAGTTAAGGAAACTGAAGTTTCATTAAGAGTAAATGACTTCAAGTAAAAAGCTAGGAAATTAGTTAGGTCAAGACTGGAACTCACGTCTGTAAATGCTAGACTCATGACCTGAGTCAATATACCATGCCAGCTAATCCAAAGCCATGTGTTTAGCTAACACCTTTATATCAGGGCATACGGGGAGGTATGATCAGGCTCCTTCTGAGGCCCCAGAAAATACATGGTAGAGATATGCATTGGTAGAGAGGGAGAAATTTGACTTGTAGCATTTATCATCATGTATTTATCTCTTAAGGGCAGGGAGAACATTACATATCTCCAATCTCACCCAGTACATAATGTCTTATTTGTGGCAGGCTCTTGATAACAAATTGATTGATTAATAATTGGAACCATGAACTCAGCCTGTTCTGCCATTGCCAGGGTAACTGCTCTGAATCATATCCTCTCCTTTGACCTCTATATTAAACTTGAATGCAAAAGTCAGATATAGGTAATATTTCCTTATATATATATTTTCAAAATTTTCTGTATTTAGCCATAAAAAAATTCAAAAGCTTGGGACTTCTTTTTTTTTTTTTTTTTAGCTACCTGAAATCACTCAGTGGTTTCTCCTACTTCTGACCTCGTGGAACACTACAATAATGCCACTAACTCACTCGGAGAACACCAGGGATTGGTGGACTCCTGTCCTTTGTCATCATATTTTTCAAATAAAGAAACTGAGGATTAAAGAGATAGGGGGATAACCTGATGATCAACCCCACATACAACTGAAAACTGCAGAACAAGAAGTCGAGTTCAGGTTTCTGAGTCACAACTCCAGAAATAAATCTGCTATGTCTCATGTAACCACTTTGGTCTTTACTGCCTTGATCACCTCAATTAGTTACACTTCCAGTTACAAGCAAAATAAGCTGACTTTTGATAATATACAGAGAACTGACCATATTTGAGAGGCACTCCAAAGTGCACAGAATTGTGGTGAAGAACCTGGTCCAAAAGTTAACAGGGGTTGAGGGAGATTGGGCACCCAGAACAACTGCCAAAGTACTGCCCTCCTTCATAACCATGGTAGACGGTTGTGGAAATAGTTATGGCCATAGGGTTATTTGTGGCACTGCTGTCTCCAGATAGCCTGCAGGCTCTACTACCACCACTACTGCTCCTGGAGTGGTTTCCAGACTGGCTCCTGCTTATGTGCATAATTTCCCCAGAGTCAAAATCCCAGAGAGCAGGCCATGATAAGGTTAGTTCAGAGGCCAGCATTTTATCTGTCAAGGACATAGAAAACAAAAGATATGATCCTTTTACAAGTTTTCATAATTGAAGATAAAACCTTGCCTTTCTTTCTTGATATTTCTCCAAACAGAAGGAATTCAGAGATTGGGCAACTGCCAGAGAGAAGCATCCACTCAACATTCTATTTTATATTGTCAAATAAAAATTATATTGGACAAAACCCCGCAAAGAATACTTTGACTATTTCAATAGGGGAAAGAGCTTGAATTCAAAAAGTGGAATTTGGGGGGCACTTGGGTGGCTCATTCGTTAAGTGTCTGCCTTCGGCTCAGGTCATGATCCCAGGGTCCTGGGATGAAGCCCCACATCGGGCTCCCTGCTCATTGGGAAGTCTGCTTCTCCATCTCCCACTCCCCCTGCTTGTGTTCCCTCTTTTGCTGTGTCTCTCTCTGTCAAATAATAAATAAAATCTTAAAAAAAGAAAAAAGTAGAATTTTTAAGTGGTATGAGTTAGTGGAAAAGTACTGGAGGAAGTTAGGGAGGAAGTCAGTCATTGAAATTAGGCCATCTGGGTTTGCTAATTGGTGCTTATCAAAGTTAGGGGCCTATACTCTCACAAAGACTGGGCAACAGGGCCCTGTTTTTCTTAATGATTACATTTCAAAACACTAATTCCTAAGTTCTTGGGAAAGATATCCTTGGTTTGTAAAACTATCAACAGGATGGGAGAAAATTTGTATCTCACAGGGACTAAGAAATAATTTAGGATAGAAGGTTTTCTAAAGTAAATGTTTTGAGGAAAGCGCATATAGCCAGGAAGACAACTTTGTATAGTCACAAACATAACTATCTAATCAAGCTAAAGGGGATACTAAGGCCTTCTTGGTCTTAGTATGTCTGTTTTCTGGTTCTTCAACTAGAAGGAAAGCTTTATAATACTTGTATTTACACTATTATCTATTTCTTGCTCAAATAGGCCATCACCATACTTTTTAAGTATGACAGTGATAAAAGATGATTATTTGACTAAACGTAATAAAATATCATGAAACTTCTTTTACCTTCCTCCTTTCCCCAACCAAAACTTTTTGAACAATATCTTAATCAAAGTTTTCTCACATAACCTGAGGTCAAAAAGTGTCTAAAAATATGAATACATAATTAGATTAAATATATCTCAAATTGAAGGATAAATAGTTCCTAGGCTAAGTTTATTGGTAACTGTCTATAGATACTGATAAAGAAAATTCAAATTCTTGTCAGCAAGCCTCTTTGGAGAAATGCAGTTACAAAAACCTAATCACAGTTTCATTGGTTGTTGACTCTGCAATTTTACTGATTACATTATTTCAATATATTCAAGTTTATATTCTGTTTCACAAGTGGTACACAGCTGAATAAAAAAAAACACACACACAAAAAAAAACCAAAAAAAAAAAAAAACCTAACAAACAAAAAAACCCGTATATTTCCTCTAAAATTGTTAAATAAGGAAATGATAAACTTGCTGTATTGGGTTGTAGTAAAATATGCAGAGAAGCAGCTTGGCCTTCAATAAAACTATCCTTTGTTTCTGCAAAACCTACTCTAGGGTGACCTTATCTTAATTCACTATACTAAGCCACCATAAGGACTCAAAAACAACCAAGTACTAATACTGAACTGCAGCTACCTCCGACATACATATTTGGCAAACTGGAGTCCTTGTTTCTAGAAATCCTTGCTGCTTCACACATTTTCTTCCCTTAGGACCCCATTACCTTTCAGAACAGCAATAACAACAAATCCAGGAAGCTACTGAAATGAAGAATGCCAGGATAGAAGCAATTGAGTTATATCACTATATTTCTGATCCAAAAGGAAAGAACACTTTCAGAGTGACTTCTGTGATGACTAAATATACTCCAGGAAGCTAGAGACAGGGTTGAATTAACTTGATTGTGTGTGTGTGTGTGTGTGTAAAATCTTAGATAAAAGAATATAATTCTTGATATTATTTATCAAGCCAATAAAGACAATGCTCATGCCTTAATCCATTCTCATTTGCAGATACAAAAGACCTGAGCAAAAAATAGCCCTCTGATAGCAACATTTATAAAGGATAATATACCTTAAAGCTCGGCCAATGAAAGCATCTCTATCCTACAAATGTATGACTACAGGCCCCCCGGAGAATCTGTTCTAACCACAATTTGGTGATTGAGAGTTGTAGAAGGAGGCTCTGGAATAAGGAGTGAATACTGTGAGATTTGGGGTTTTGTTTTGTTTTTGTCAGCGTTGCAGAGGAGTACTTGGAGGGCAGTATTTGAGACACAGATTTCCTTTTTCTTTAGAACTTACCCCCAACTGCTTGAAGCATATCTGGAATATAATAATGACTATGATGATTTTTCTTATTGGTAACCTGACTTAACATTTGTATCTATAGGAACCTCAGTGGAACACTGTGAAGTCTACAGAGTGGGTTTTATCGCCATTTTAAAGATGAGAAGACAGATGTCATTGAAAAGTAAATGGAAGATCTCAGCTTAGAATTCAGGTTTTCTGATTCCCAGTGCACAGAATTAACCACCATAAACAACTTTGAACAAGGGTGTATGGAAAGTGCTCAATAGGGGCGCCTGAGTGGCTCAGTGGGTTAAGCCTCCGCCTTCAGCTCAGGTCATGATCCCAGGGTCCTGGGATCCAGCCCCATATGCTCAGTAGGGAGCCTGCTTCCCCCTCTCTCTCTGCCTGTCTATCTGCCTACTTGTGATCTCTCTCTCTGTGTCAAATAAATAAATAAAATCTTTTTTTTTAAAGTGCTCAATAAAATGCTAGTCATCAGTGTTACAGATATTAGTAGTATTTTTATAAATGTTTTTACAATATTCCTTTCTGAGTCAAATTCTCAATCAGAAATAACACATTTTACAGGACTTTTGCCCGGAGAAGCATTTTTTTATATTTCTTTCTCATAAAATTTCTTTTATTATGCTGCTTTAGAGGAGAATGCTCATTCTTCTAAGATAGCAGGGCAATGGATTAGGCATAGGAATTGTTCCAAGTAGTCTCTGAATGAACTAAGCTAATGTCTATAGTTAGCCTAATAAGAATGTCACTGATTATTTTCTTCCCATCTAAACCTATGCTCCCATTTTCCCACTAGGTTTCCTTTTTTACCACAAGTACACAGAACATGTGGGAGACAGGAGTTCTATTGTTATTTAAGATGACAATCTGCTGCAGTTGTGTGACTTTATTTACAACCAATCCCACAGGAACTCTCAATCATAATTTGGATGGCATGGATGCTAAGCAAAAGACGAATCATTTGGTACAGTAGAACCCAGAGAAAAGAAAAAAGTAGATGAAGTTGACTATCAAGTAATTTCTACTCGGCGAAACTGAATGTCGTGCTGTAAGTGACAGCTAAATTTAAACTGAAAAGATTATAAATTAATCCCACTAAACTCAGAAGCAATTAAAACCTCAACTGGATTAGGCCATTAGGTCTATTTGATTCTTTAGGAACTGTATTCATTCATGAACTTTGTGGCCCAACGCCTACTGTTAAGGTGATTTTGGTGATTGTTTATCCATCGAAATAATTCTGTAAAAGAATAATTAGCATTCACTAAAAACACTGTACTAGCCTAGTTCTTTTGGGCAGGAATAAATCACTTTCAGTGTTGTTTTATACTATTTTATTATTTATATACTATTATACTATTTTATTTATGAAATTAAAAAATTATTACTTTTTCCTTTCTTCTTAAGGACTATCACTGGAAGAAATTAAAAAGGTGACTTGAAGGAGAATATAGTATCATGCCCATATGAACTCAATATTCATTACACAAATGAGTAAGTTCAGAAACATCTGTATTGTTCTGAAGGTGGTTAATGGTTGATCATTTTTATTGTCTGTGACTTAGAAAAAAAGCCAGCCAGAGGAGTGAGAAGTAGTGACTCTATTAATCTGGAGTACAGCTTCAGTTAAAAACTGGTAAGTTTGACTTCCTGATGTAGCTGTCAACTGTTTACGAAACAGAGGTGGGTTCTGGAGATGCTGATGATAACAATCAATATTTAGTTGTTCATTTACACACATATATTTAGAGATTTCTGAGTGCTACACACGGTTTCATGTGTTGAGTATATAGCATGAATAAGACCAAACTGTCTACTTCCATCACAAGTTACTCAACTCAAAATTTTAAACAGAAATAAGAATGTATTAGGGCAGGGGGAGGAGTCAAGATGGCGGAGAAATAGCAGGCTGAGACTACTTCAGCTAGCCGGAGATCAGCTAGATAGCTTATCTAAAGATTGCAAACAGCTGAAAATGCATAGGCAGATCGAAGAGAAGAAGAACAGCAATTCTGGAAACAGAAAAACAACCACTTTCTGAAAGGTGTTTTCTTTTTTTTTAATTCTTTTTTTTTCTTTTTTTCTTTTTTTTTTCTTATTCTTTCTTTCTTCCTTTTTGAACCTCTTTTTATCCCCTTTTTCCCCCCTCACAATTTTGGATCTCTTCTAATTTGGTTAAAGCGTATTTTCCTGGGGTTGTTGCCACCCTTTTAGTATTTTACTTGCCCCTTCATATACTCTTATCTGGACAAAATGACAAGACGGAAAAATTCAACACAAAAAAAAGAACAAGAGGCAGTACCGAAAGCTAGGGACCTAATCAATACAGACATTGGTAATATGTCAGATCTAGAGTTCAGAATGACAATTCTCAAGGTTCTAGCCGGGCTCGAAAAAGGCATGGAAGATATGAGAGAAACCCTCTCGAGAGATATAAAAGCCCTTTCTGGAGAAATAAAAGAACTAAAATCTAACCAAGTGGAAATCAAAAAAGCTATTAATGAGGTGCAATCAAAAATGGAGGCTCTCACTGCTAGGATAAATGAGGCAGAAGAAAGAATTAGTGATATAGAAGACCAAATGACAGAGAATAAAGAAGCTGAGCAAAAGAGGGACAAACAGCTACTGGACCACGAGGGGAGAATTCGAGAGATAAGTGACACCATAAGACGAAACAACATTAGAATAATTGGGATTCCAGAAGAAGAAGAAAGAGAGAGGGGAGCAGAAGGTATACTGGAGAGAATTATTGGGGAGAATTTCCCCAATATGGCAAAGGGAATGAGCATCAAAATTCAGAAGGTTCACAGAACGCCCCTCAAAATCAATAAGAATAGCCCCACACCCCGTCACCTAATAGTAAAATTTACAAGTCTCAGTGACAAAGAGAAAATCCTGAAAGCAGCCCAGGAAAAGAAGTCTGTAACATACAATGGTAAAAATATTAGATTGGCAGCTGACTTATCCACAGAGACCTGGCAGGCCAGAAAGAGCTGGCATGATATTTTCAGAGCACTAAACGAGAAAAACATGCAGCCAAGAATAATATATCCAGCTAGGCTATCATTGAAAATAGAAGGAGAGATTAAAAGCTTCCAGGACAAACAACAACTGAAAGAATTTGCAAACACCAAACCAGCTCTACAGGAAATATTGAAAGGGGTTCTCTAAGCAAAGAGAGAGCCTACAAGTGGTAGATCAGAAAGGAACAGAGACCATATACAGTAACAGTCACCTTACAGGCAATACAATGGCACTAAATTCATATCTCTCAATAGTTACCCTGAATGTTAATGGGCTAAATGCCCCTGTCAAAAGACACAGGGTATCAGAATGGATAAAAAAACAAAACCCATCTATATGCTGCCTCCAATAAACTCATTTTAAGCCCGAAGACACCTCCAGATTTAAAGTGAGGGGGTAGAAAAGAATTTACCATGCTAATGGACATCAGAAGAAAGCAGGAGTGGCAATCCTTATATCAGATCAATTAGATTTTAAGCCAAAGACTATAATAAGAGATGAGGAAGGACACTATATCATACTCAAAGGGTCTGTCCAACAAGAAGATCTAACAATTTTAAATATCTATGCCTCCAACGTGGGAGCAGCCAACTATATAAACCAATTAATAACAAAATCAAAGAAACACATCAACAATCATACAATAGTAGTAGGGGACTTTAATACTCCCCTCACTGAAATGGACAGATATTCCAAGCAAAAGATCAGCAAGGAAATAAAGGCCTTAAACGACACACTGGACCAGATGGACATCACAGATATATTCAGAACATTTCATCCCAAAGCAACAGAATACACATTCTTCTCTAGTGCACATGGAACATTCTCCAGAATAGATCACATCCTCGGTCCTAAATCAGGACTCAACCGGTATCAAAAGATTGGGATCATTCCCTGCATATTTTCAGACCACAATGCTCTAAAGCTAGAACTCAACCACAAAAGGAAGTTTGAAAAAAATCCAAATACATGGAGACTAAACTGCATCCTTCTAAAGAATGAATGGGTCAACAGGGAAATTAAAGAAGAATTGAAAAAAATCATGGAAACAAATGATAATGAAAATACAACGGTTCAAAATCTGTGGGACACAACAAAGGCAGTCCTGAGAGGAAAATATATAGCGGTACAAGCCTTTCTCAAGAAACAAGAAAGGTCTCAGGTACACAACCTAACCCTACACCTAAAGGAGCTGGAGAAAGAACAAGAAAGAAACCCTAAGCCCAGCAGGAGAAGAGAAATCATAAAGATCAGAGCAGAAATCAATGAAATAGAAACCAAAAAAACAATAGAGTAAATCAAGAAAACTAGGAGCTGGTTCTTTGAAAGAATTAATAAAATTGATAACCCCCTGGCCCAACTTATCAAAAAGAAAAGAGAAAGGACCCAAATAAATAAAGTCATGAATGAAAGAGGAGAGATCACAACTAACACCAAAGAAATACAAACTATTATAAGAACATACTATGAGCAACTCTACGCCAACAAATTTGACAATCTGGAAGAAATGGATGCATTCCTAGAAACATATAAACTACCACAACTGAACCAGGAAGAAATAGAAAGCCTGAACAGACCCATAACTAGTAAGGAGATTGAAACAGTCATTAAAAATCTCCAAACAAACAAAAGCCCAGGGCTAGACGGCTTCCTGGGGGAATTCTACCAAACATTTAAAGAAGAACTAATTCCTATTCTCCTGAAACTGTTCCAAAAAATAGAAATGGAAGGAAAACTTCCAAACTCATTTTATGAGGCCAGCATCACCTTGATCCCAAAACCAGACAAGGATCCCACCAAAAAAGAGAGCTATAGACCGATATCCTTGATGAACACAGATGCGAAAATACTCAACAAAATACTAGCCAATAGGATTCAACAGTACATTAAAAAGATTATTCACCATGACCAAGTGGGATTTATTCCGGGGCTGCAAGGTTGGTTCAACATCCGCAAATCAGTCAATGTGATACAACACATCAATAAAAGAAAGAACAAGAACCATATGATACTCTCAATAGATGCTGAAAAAGCATTTGACAAAGTACAGCATTCCTTCCTGATCAAAACTCTTCAAAGTGTAGGGATAGAGGGCACATACCTCAATATCATCAAAGCCATATATGAAAAACCCACTGCAAATATCATTCTCAATGGAGAAAAACTGAAAGCTTTTCCGCTAAGGTCAGGAACACGGCAGGGATGTCCATTATCACCACTGCTATTCAACATAGTACTAGAAGTCCTAGCCTCAGCAATCAGACAACAAAAGGAAATTAAAGGCATCCAAATCGGCAAAGAAGAAGTCAAATTATCACTCTTCGCAGATGATATGATACTATATGTGGAAAACCCAAAAGACTCCACTCCAAAACTGCTAGAACTTATACAGGAATTCAGTAAAGTGTCAGGATATAAAATCAATGCACAGAAATCAGTTGCATTTCTCTACACCAACAGCAAGACAGAAGAAAGAGAAATTAAGGAGTCCATCCCATTTACAATTGCACCCAAAACCATAAGATACCTAGGAATAAACCTAACCAAAGAGACACAGAATCTATACTCAGAAAACTATAAAGTATTCATGAAAGAACTTGAGGAAGACACAAAGAAATGGAAAAATGCTCCATGCTCTGGATTGGAAGAATAAATATTGTGAAAATGTCTATGCTACCTAAAGCAATCTACACATTTAATGCAATTCCTATCAAAGTACCATCCATCTTTTTCAAAGAAATGGAACAAATAATTCTAAAATTTATATGGAACCAGAAAAGACCTCGAATAGCCAAAGGGATATTGAAAAAGAAAGCCAACGTTGGTGGCATCACAATTCCGGACTTCAAGCTCTATTACAAAGCTGTCATCATCAAGACAGCATGGTACTGGTGCAAAAACAGACACATAGATCAATGGAACAGAATAGAGAGCCCAGAAATAGACCCTCAACTCTATGTTCAACTAATCTTCGACAAAGCAGGAAAGAATACCCAATGGAAAAAAGACAGCCTCTTCAATAAATGGTGCTGGGAAAATTGGACAGCCACATGCAGAAAAATGAAATTGGACCATTTCCTTACACCACACACAAAAATAGACTCAAAATGGATGAAGGACCTCAATGTGCGAAAGGAATCCATCAAAATCCTTGAAGAGAACACAGGCAGCAACCTCTTCGACCTCAGCTACAGGAACATCTTCCTAGGAACAATGCCAAAGGCAAGGGAAGCAAGGGCAAAAATGAACTATTGGGATTTCATCAAGATCAAAAGCTTTTGCACAGCAAAGGAAACAGTTAACAAAATCAAAAGACAACTGACAGAATGGGAGAAGATATTTGCAAACGACATATCAGATAAAGGACTAGTGTCCAGAATCTATAAAGAACTTAGCAAACTCAACACCCAAAGAACAAATAATCCAATCAAGAAATGGGCAGAGGACATGAACAGACATTTCTGCAAAGAAGACATCCAGATGGCCAACAGACACATTAAAAAGTGCTCCTTATCACTCGGCATCAGGGAAATACAAATCAAAACCACAATGAGATATCACCTCACACCAGTCAGAATGGCTAAAATCAACAAGTCAGTAAATGACAGATGCTGGCGAGGATGGGGAGAAAGGGGAACCCTCCTACACTGTTGGTGGGAATGCAAGCTGGTGCAGCCACTCTGCAAAACAGCATGGAGGTTCCTCAAAATGTTGAAAATAGAACTGCCCTATGACCCAGCAATTGCACTATTGGGTATTTACCCTAAAGATACAAACATAGTGATCCAAAGGGGTACGTGCACCCGAATGTTTATAGCAGTAATGTCCACAATAGCCAAACTATGGAAAGAACCTAGATGTCCATCAACAGATGAATGGATCAAGAAGAAGTGGTATATATACACAATGGAATACTACGCAGCCACCAAAAGAAATGAAATCTTGCCATTTGCGACAACATGGATGGAACTAGAGCATATCATGGTTAGCGAAATAAGTCAAGCAGCGAAAGACAACTATCATATGATCTCCCTGATATGAGGAAGTGGTGATGCAACATGGGGGCTTAAGTGGGTAGGAGAAGAATCAATGAAACAAGATGGGATTGGTAGGGAGACAAACCATAAGTGACTCTTAATCTCACAAAACAAACTGAGGGTTGCTGGGGGGAGGGGGTTTGGGAGAAGTGGGTGGAATTATGGACATTGGGGAGGGTATGTGCTTTGGTGAGTGCTGTGAAGTGTGTAAACCTGGTGATTCACAGACCTGTACCCCTGGGGATAAAAATATATGTTAATAAAAAAAAAAAGAATGTATTAGGGCATGCAACTTGAAATTTCAAGGCCTGAACCAGTCTTTAAATGATGCTGAATTCAAAGAGCCCCAGTCGTTGTTATTAGGATATTATCTCTGTTTTTATCACTCAGTCTTGTTTTCCTCCGATTTTGTTTCTTGTCAGGTTTTCTTCATTTGGCAGTCTTTGAATGTGAAGGCATGTATTGTAAGAGCTGGATAAATTCCATGGGACAGATTGCTGGTCAGCAAATGTCCACTACTTAATTTATGTGACTAGTTATTCAACTTATATGTTAAAATATGTTGAGTGGTTACTCAATTTATATGTTAAAATATGTTGAGTGCCTGGGTGGTTCAGTTGGGTAAGTGTCTGACTTCAGCTCAGGTCATGATCTCAGTGTCCTGGGATGGAACCCCACTTCAAGCCCCACATCAAGCCCCACATCCAGCCCAGCACTGGGCTCCACACTTCTCAGGGGTCTGTTTCTCCCTCTGGCCCTACTCTGGCTCATGCTTGTGCTAGCTAGCTCTCTTTCTCTCTCCCAAATAAAATCTTTAAAAATGTTAAAATATGTTGTTTCTGATTAAGAGATAAAATAATCTTAAAACACATTAGCTAAAATAGTGAAATTAATATGCTAGAAAAGAAATTACTTGTGTGAGCTTTGGACTGTGGTGCTGTATTCTCAAACTGTAGGGAGATTACCCCCCTCCACTCCATCCTTAGTGTCAAGTTCTTATGGGAAATTTTCTTGGTATTTCTTGGGAGAGGAAAGAGATTTATTCTTGGAAGTATTTATCTCTGGGACACCTTTAAATTACTAGCCTTCCTGGTGGGGGTCTCCAAGGACTTCCTATTTTGGCTACACCCTGAATGTTGTCTCTTGCACTCTTGTTCCTTTGAGGTCATTTAACCTGATTCAGAAGATGCTTTCAATAGTGAATATGGCTTTCATGTGGTATTTATCTATCTGGCTTTCTATCTTCATTCAGTTTTATCCTGCACATGCCTTACTTTCTTAAGTTCAATGATGTAAATGTTATTTACAGTACTTCCCCCCCCCCCCGAAATTAGTTGTTTTCACAGAAATAGAGTCTACCTGTGTACATATTTAATCATATTGCTGAAAATATGTCTGAAAAGTAGTTTTCTAACTTTATTTTGTTGGCCATGGAACCATTTTATTTATATTTTTATATATATATATATATATATATATATATATATATTTTTTTTTTTTTTTACTTGAAAGAGAGAGAATGAGCACATAGGGAGAGGAACTGGGAGAAGAAGACTCTCCAATGAACAGGGAGTCCAACATTGGTCTTGATTGCAGGACCCCAAGACCATGACCTGAACTGACAGAACCACCCAGGCAACCCCATTATGTTTTTTGACTTCTGTGTTTTAGAAAAATTATCACTGGCTATTGCAAAAAAGAACGAATTAGATAAGCTGGGAATTGAAGGCAGAGATATAATTTAGGAAACTAACTCATTTGTATAAGATCTACAGTGAGTATAAAATAAAACTGGGTTAGATGAAATGTAGAGGAGGGAACAAATACTAGAAAATCAAAGATTTTCAAGTACAGAGATACAAATGCATCAACCTCAAGAATTAAACATTATCTCTTGAGTCCATGTTGCTGGAGAATATCAGTATAGTAGTCTATTAAACTTAACTAAAGGACACACTAGAATTAAGTTATAAGTTGAACTTAATCACCACAAATATAAACTGTTTCAGAGATCTTTTCTCACTACAGTAGCATAGTCTGTTTAGTTCAGTTACAGAATCAGAATTAAACTTAACCAGGCATTGTAGCAGATCCAAAGCCCTGGATCTCAGCAAGTGGCAAAACTGTGGAAAGACTGGGTGCCAGTGGAATTGCTCACTGGTGCCACCTAGGTGACGAAGTATCTAACTTATCAAGTAGCAAATACATTGATAAGTATATTTAAAAAGTGGTAATTTTTTGGAGGCATTTAAAAATGTTCCCCAAACTGATGTGCACCAGATATGAGAAATGAAATTCTACCTTAAAACTGTGTCCATCAAAATGAAAAAAAGAAAAAAAGAAAAAAGTAAAAGAATAGGTAGTGAAGTCTCAGCCCCAAAATTACATTTCTGAGGAAAGTCTTCCTAATAACTCCGTGATTTACTAATTAAGCCATTTCTTTTTCTCTCATGAATTTATTCTGCACCACACAGTTAACATCTTCTGAAATAATTGTTTTGTAACTGACAACAATAAAAATTCATCTCTTTAGAGAGATAATATAAAGTAATGTAAAAATGTGGACTTTGGAGACATTCAGATACAGACCTAGCTGCTAGGTTTGAATCTAACTCCCTTACTTCTTAACTGGGAGATTTTCCATAAATATCTTTCTCTTGACCTTAGTCGCCTAATAGGTCAAGTAAAACTATTCTTACTTTGGAGAATTGTTTTAAATCTTGAGATGAGGTAAACTGACAAGTTCATTAGCTGACATATATTAACTTATCAACCTACCTCCATGACTCCTATGCAGTATAGCACTGGTCCTAACCAGAGTCACCAGACAATAAAAAGAACAGAAGGCATCCAAATCAGAAAGGAAAAAGTAAAATTGTCTCTATTTGCAAATAACTTGATCTTATATGTAGAAAACCCTAAAGACTCCTAAGGGGGGGGGGGGGAATAACAACAAGTGTTAGGTTAGAAATAATAAACAAATAAAGTTTCAGGGTATAAAATTAACATAACATACAATAACAATAGACTATCCAAAAAGGAAAGGAAGAAACAATCCTAATAGTATCAAAAAGAATAAAATCCTTAGTATTTTGTTGGGAGAAAGGGGAAAATAGGGTATTGCTTTTCAAGGGGTATAAAGTTTCAGTTATATAATATGATTAAGTTCTAGAGATCTACTGTGCAATATTGTGCCTATAGTTTAAAAAACTGTATTGTATGCTTGAACAATATGTTAAAAGGGTCTATTTCATATTAAGTGTTTTTACCATAATTTTAAAAGCATTACTTATCAAATAATAGGTGTCATTATATATTAGAAGGTATCTGAACATTGTGTGTGTGTGTGTGTGTGTGTGTGTGTGTGTGTGTGTGTGTGTGTATGGATATGGGTGTGTCTCTGTGTTCCCCTTATGTTTTGATAGCTTTGTAGTATGGCCTTATATCTTACAATAGTAGAAGTCATGCAACTTCCCTGAATATCATTGTTTCATCTTTTACCTAAAAGAGCTAAATAATTGTATCTAAGGTCTAGTCAAGTTCAAAGCCCATTTCTATGTTCTATGGTGTCCCTTCTGAAAGCAGGCAGTATGTAAAATAGTGCTAAACATGAACAAATAATGACTGCATAAAATCATATTGACTACTAGCTGTTAAAATTCAAAAGGCTGAATTTGAATTTTTGCAAATTAAAATTTGAACTTTAGTATTTAGGGTTTGTGTGTATATGTAGCTTTTTATAGTTCTGCATACATGTCAATTTTTCATGAGATTTTTCCATTCCACTGTGTGTGTATGTGTGTGCAAATAGAAATCTTGCTGTGAATAAAGAAAACATCTATTTTTAAAAACTTTGTCATATTGCTGTGACAGTTTGAATGTTCAAATTAAAAAAAATATATAGGAGAGAGTGTTTTTCTTCCATTTTTATTACCCATAAAGAGAGCTGTTAGAGTTTGTGAACTAAAAGAAGAGTGAAAGAGGGAAAGAGAAGCGGGAGAAAAAGCTTCGTCAGGCAGTGGTTAAGTGTGTATAATAAAGGCATAATATAGAATGACTCAGATTGAAGAGATGCTAGAGTATACTGACTGAACTACTTTAAATAGATACGGAAGGAGAATCAGAAAATGTCACTTTTTGTGCTTCTCAGTGGGGAAATTAGAAAGTAAAGTTTTATGTTGAACAGAGATAATATTTTTTTTTCCCCAAAGCCATGGACAAGCAGTTACTAAATTCCTGCTATTTGCACTGTTAGACATTGTGGGCTGTACAGTTAGATAAAAGTCCTTGATCTCAAGCAGCTTAGATTTCAGATGAAAGGGAAGGCAGGAGTTAAATAAGAATGGAGAAGGAAATAATGGAGGGAAAGAGGAGGTGAGTGAATGAAAGGAGGGAGTGATGAGCATATTATGTGACATGCAATGTGCTAAGGTATTTGAGTTCACTTGCATTATTAGAGCACTCCCATTTAATTAACTAGGAAAGCAGATTAACAATTATGAGATAACCTCTGTTATATGTGACTATGTCCTCTAAGTTTCATATACATTGATTCTAAAGCAAAACAAAATGCTAAACTAATTGCTGTTGATTTGTCTTGAACTGATCATTACTGATTTAAATTAGCAAAGGATTCCTAAAGATAAGTCGTGAATAAATGTGGAAATCAAAATGATGCAGTGGAGAGTTGCCTTCTGTTTAACTTTCTGGCAGTTACATCAGTACATTTACTAAATTTCGATTTTAGTTAAAGACTTATATGAATGTAAAACAATGGGTCTTTTCCTGCCTGTAATAACTAATATGAAAATTAAAACAAAACTCATGGCTTGCCCTGTTGCCTTAATAACTCTACCTCTGATACCTAAGCAGGAAACGGATTTTTGTTCCATTATCTTATATTGACAAACTGTTCTCCCAAACTAGTGAATAAACAAAGCAAAGAGAAAACTGTAAGTGAAGACAATTAGGTATGATTGTCTTTACAACATACAGTCTCATGGACATTTCAATGACTCTTTTTTGTTCTGAAAGAAATCAACACAATTATACTCTCCTATACTCTGATTAACTAGTGAGAATAGGGGAAAAAAAGTTTCAGGGAAGAGAATTATGAATAAAAACTGGTTGCTGGCAATGCAAGGTAAAGTTAGTATTGGGGATATTTAATGTTCCCCAGAGTTTCCTAAACACTTGCATTTATATTCATGTATGGCTGATGTAGATGGATTCCAATTTCTGTCTTAAAATAACTCCTTCTGTCATACAAGATGATTACTTTTACCTATCACCGCTAATGTATCATATATTTGGATCAACAAGTTGAAGGAATACAAGTTGTGTAAATTCATAACTGGGAACTGCCTGATGTCCTTTTTCACTCTGATAAGAAAACAGGAAGGACAGACATCTTTCTATTGATCTACCCACATAAGAAAGGTTATAGGAAAGACACAGTTATTATGTACACACAGATACACATGTATGAATATATACTTTTATATGTAGAGAAGGTTTATTTAAAAATTAACAGGAAGTAAACAAGACCACCATACATCAAGTTGACCCCTCCCTTTCTAAATTTCTCCCCTCTCAAAGTTTTAAGACTTAATAGTTACCCTACATACTTTTGTTAGGCTGAGTTACCATGATAAACAATCTATAAATACTATATACTTTGCTGTTACTCTTTGGGTTCATCAAAGCCCATTAATTGTTATATTCTTAATCTAACTATTCTTTGGAATAAGTAAAGAATGTAATCCAGGTAATTTCTCTGCAGTTTAAAATATAATGGTAACATTCTTTGGTGCTTATAAAAAAATGATGACTCTTTATCCCCCCCCCCCCATGATCTATGTGATCTGATATCTTAATCTACCTTACCAAACTCCATTTCCTAATAGTCTCCCCATGCACTGTCCTACAGCCTCAGTGGGCCTCTTTCTGCATTTTAAAGGTATCAGTTACTTTTTCCTGTTGGGGGTTTACTCATTTATTACTTCTTTGCCTTGACTCCTCTTTCTTTAACAATTCCCCTTGCTGGATCTACCCCGAACTTCGGGTCTCAACTAAAATATTCTATCCATAGCAATGGATTCCTTGATTATGCATAAAAAGTGGCTTCTCATTTCCTTCTAGCTTGGCACCCTGCGTATTACACTCATGGTACTCATCACAATTTGTAATCATCTTATTTGTTTACTGATTTATATTCTGCTGTAAATATTCTTAAATGGACTTCCCATTAATAATATTTTGAAAGGCAAAGAGAAAAAGCAGTTCTGTGACAAGAGCTACTCAAACTCTCAACTTAAGAGATGCACAGCCCACTCCAGACTTTTTTTTTTTTAACTCCAATGTATGAAGCATTTTGAACAAAAAGTATCCTACTCCTTTAATTTTAATTTACTGAAAGGAATAGTAAATGTCCAAGAGGATAATGGGACAAAGGAAGGAAAGAAATGTCCTAAGCACAAGAAGCATTTACAGAGCCCTTTTCTGAAAACAACAAAGATGGGAAAGAGTATGGGGAATATGTGAAACCAAAGGGTATTTAGCATGGATAAAGAAGGTAGTGGACAGGGAGAGTTTTCAAGATGATGTTGGGGAAAAGAACTCAGGGAAATGATACTCATGGTGTAACCTGTAAGCATCAAGCAATAGATGTTAAAGTAACTTTAGATAAGAAAATGACTCAAGTGTAAGGCATTCATTTTGGAGAAGCAAACAGAGATGTAAGGTGTATTATTTCTGTAAAAGCCACAAGACCTGAGAATATGGGTTTGGCTCTACTGGAAACAAGCTAAGTGATTTTTAAAGTAACTTCCCCTAGAACTTCAGAAATATCTGAAAAGAATAAGCAATTATATAGGTGATTTATACATTACTTACCTGCTCTAAATTTCTGAACATAACTAATGGGTCTAGCAGTTATGCACTATTACTTTCTGCACAAACTAGTATTTAAAAAAAAAATGGGGCGCGCCTGGGTGGCTCAGTGAGTTAAAGCCTCTGCCTTCGGCTCAGGGATCGAGCCCAGCATCGGGCTCTCTGCTCAGCAGGGAGCCTGCTTCCTCCTCTCTCTCTGCCTGCCTCTCTGCCTACTTGTGATCTCTGTCTGTCAAATAAATAAACAAAATCTTTAAAAAAAAATGGTGATGTCTCTTTTGTCTAATTTTGCCCACCCTTTCAGACTGTCACTTCTTTTTATCTCACTAATGTTCATCACTAGCTATCCCTCCCTTTCTCCATAAAACAGCATCTTCCTATTCATGACTAGTGTTAAGACAAAGAATTTCTATTCCGATTATATTACCTCATTTTTGCTTATTGCGCCTTATATCAAAGTTTGAATCTGACCTAAGTTTTAAACTCACACAGTTGTCTGGACTCCCTGATCTAACACATATCAAACCCTTATACTTCTCTCTCAAAAACATAAATACATGTTTCCTAAACTGAAGATAAAGTGATGAACAAGCCAGAACAAAAATCCTGATTGAAGTCACATCAACAATTCAACAAATCAACAAAGAAATTAAAGGGAATGAACTTAGTTCCTTCCTAATAGCATTTCGGTTTGTTTCCATATTGCCCTTTTTTTTCTGTTATTATGCAGTTAATGCAATCTAATTCAGTAATGTCTTCTGAATGATTAAGACATTTATGATTGAACCTGATGAAGGAAATGAGAAAAGCCTCTTAAACATCTAAATAGAATAATTCCTATTAACTGTTGTAAGTCACAATCAGAATGCTATTGAATTCGATATTTTGCTCAGGCACAAATATTTCCAGAACTGAGACATTTTCATCAATATTCATAATGAAACTTAGAAGAGAAATTAGAACTTCTGACATTAGAGCTATTTTTAAAGTTTGCAGAATTTTTCTCTGAATGATATTTTATGGAGATATTAGTGTTCCCTCTACATGAACAGCAAGTGGGAAGATCAGGCCCATCAGAGGATTTTTCATGCTAGTGCCCTTCAACATATCAAGAGAAGAAAATAGCCTTCTTAGAGGCTGATAGGATCTGATCTTATCTTTTGCAAAAGAATTCACATTATACTCTAAAACCAGTAGGGGTTATATAGGACAATCTGAAACTGTGTGGTTTGAATTTATATTTGTAAGTATATATATTTTGAACATAATAATACTAATAAGCATGTTCCCTGATTTATACCACTTAGCAAATATTAACCTATTTGAATAATATGAATGCATTACTTGTGCTAGAAGATTTATTCTTGTTGATATTATCCTTGAAATAAACATGCTTTTCCATCTCTGCTCACAATTTTAAATGATTTGCATGTGGTTAATGATGAGAAGTTGTAGCTCTGCCTTCTTTTTTTTTTTTTAAATGTTGGAAGGTGTATCTGTACTCTAATATCTGCAAGTGGGGATACTGCTCCAGTCTTCAGTTCCAGGCTCAGATAATGCCAGGCAAGATAAATGTATATCTGTAGCTCCATGTTTTTGGATGGAATATGGGTTATTATATGGGGATATTGGTTGTAAAATTAAAAAAATACATTTTGTTGTAATAATATTATACAAAGTTTCAGGCATTTCATATATATGTACATATATATGCATTTATGTGTAAATATAAATAATGTATACATATCTATAAATGTATTTGTATAAATACTATCTCAGGTGAAGAGAGTTACTTTTAAAACACATTTACAGGTGAAGAGAGTTACTTTTAAAACACATTTAACATAGGTGAATAAAATAATTTTCCTTAAACAAGATTTTTTAAGAGATTTATTTTTTTTGAGAGAAAGAGAGAGAGGGTGTGTGCATATACACACACTCGTATGTGAGTAGGGGGAAGGGCAGAGAGAAAGAATCTCAGGCAGACTCTCCATTTGTGTGAAGACCAATGCAAGGCTCAATCCCGTGACCCTGAGATCATGCCCTGAGCCAAAAGCAAGTTGGATGCTCAACTGACTGAGCCACTCAAGCACCCCTCTCTCCTTAAACAAATTTCTTTTAAAAAGCTGGTGATAAAACGGTGTTGGGAAAATTGGACAGCCACAATACAGAAAAATGAAACTGGATGATTTCATTATACCACACACAAAAAAGACTCAAAATGGATGAAAGACCTCAATATGAGACAAGAATCCATCAAAATCCTGGAGGAGAATACAGGCAGCAACCTCTTTGACCTCAGCCACAGCAACTTCTTCCTAGAAATATCTCCAAAGGCAAGGGAAGCAAGGACAAAAATGAACTACTGGGACTTCATCAAAATCAAAAGCTTTTGCACAGCAAAGGAAACAGTCAACAAAACGAAAAGACAACTGACAGAATGGGAGAAGATATTCACAAATGACATATCAGATAAAGAGATGGTATCCAAAACCTATAACTTATCAAACTCAACACCCAAAGAACAAATAATCCAATCAAGAAATGGGCAGAAGACATGAACAGACATTTCTGCAAAGAAGACATCCAGATGGCCCAACAGACACATGAAAAAGTGTTCCACATCACCGATATCAGGGAAATACAAATCAAAACCACAATGAGATACCCCCTCACAACAGTCAGAATGGCTAAGTCAGGAAATGACAGATGTTGGCAAAGATTGGGAGAAAGGGGGACCCCCACCCCTACACTGTTGGTGGGAATGGAAGCTGGTGCAACCACTCTGGAAAATAGCATGGAGGTTCCTCAAAAAATTGAAAATAGAGCTGCCCTATTACTCAGGAATCATACTACTGGGTATTTACTCTAAAGATACAAATGTAGTGATCCATAGGGGCATGTGTACCAGAATGAATGTTTATATAGCAGCAATGTCCACAATAGCCAAACTATGGAAAGAACCTAGATGCCCACCAACAGGTAAATGGATAAAGAAGATGTGAGATATATATATATATATATATATATATATATATATATACACACACACACACACACACACAATAGAATACTATGCAGTCATCAAAAGAAATGAAATCTTGGCATTTGCAATGACATGGATGGAATTAGAGGGTATTATGCTAAGAAAAATAAGTCAATCAGAGAAAGAAAATTATCATATGATCTCTCTAATATGAGGAATTTTAGAGGTGGGGAGGGGGTCCTGGAGGGCAGGGAAGGGAAAAAAAAATGAAACAAGATGGGATCGGCAGGGAGACAAACCATAAGAGACTCTTAATCTCATGAAACAAACTGAGGGTTGCTGGGGGATTGGGGGATAGGGATAAGGTGGCTAGGTTAGGGCTGTTGGGGAGGGTATGTGATATGGTGAGTGCTGTGAAATGTGTAAGCCTGATGATTCACAGATTTGTACTCCTGGGAAAAATAATACATTACATGTTCATTAAAAAAGAAAAAGATTAAAAAACTAAGTTGGTAATAGATAAAATCAACCAGGATTTACATGAAATAACACTACCAATACCTATTAATTCTTCAGTGATTTTGAATAGCACAATAACTATATCAGCAAAAAGAAAATAATAACACCATACTTCCTTCCATATAGTCTCTAAAAGTAAGACTATATGCTGTATGGATTAAAGGTAGTTCTGCTCTTAGACCCAGGCAGGCAGGGCCTCCGCCTTAGATCTTATGTTTCTGGGGCAACATGTTTTGGAATAGTTTCCTTGATATTATTTCTAGTGTCTGGAACAGTGTCAAGCTGATGATGCCATCTGGATAGCATGCACCAGATTTGGGTTGGGGTCAGTGTGGGCCCTGAAGAGCTCTTTAACACTTCCTTTTGTGTGTGAAATTGGCCAGATATTCCTAGCAGCTTCATGATTCATGCTTATGGGTTGCCTCAGATCACTGTAGCCAGGCCCTCTTTGTAGAACAGAACCGAATGAGACTAGGCCACCAGTCTGGTGTTGAAGAAGTTAATTAAGTGGCTGAAATCACTTATATAGAAAAGAATGCCACAGAATGTTTTGTCCAGGTCCAGCATACCCTAAAGGCAGCCCATGCCATTAAAGTTTAAGTTTTATGTTGATTAACATTTATACGATTCTCAATATGTTTTATTCCACACATTTGAATAATAGATTCAAGATAACTTGACAGAATATAATATCATTTAGAAGCAAACATAGTGAAAATAAAAATTACTCTTTTGGTTTCTTTCACTGAAAATAAAACAAGCTACTGTTATCAAACATTGTATCATCATACCAATAAATATTGAAGCTGACAATTAAAATGGGCATTCCAACAATCCTCAGGGAAGTTACTATATAGCACATCAGGAAGAAGCACAGGGAATTAGGGAAAAAAAGTACGGGGGCTCCTGGGTGGCTCAGTGGGTTAAAGCCTCTGCCTTCAGCTCAGGTCATGATCCCAGGGTCCTGGGATCGAGCCCCACATCAGGCTCTCTGCTCAGCGGCGAGCCTGCTTCTCCCCTCTCACTCTGCCTGCCTCTCTGCCTACTTGTGATCTCTCTCTGTCAAAACAAAACAAAACAAAACAAAACAAAACAAAAAAAGTACAGCAGCCTGTACCATTGATACAGTGGTATTTTGGAAAGCATTGCTATAAAACAAGATGCTTGAAAACTTAAGTGTTTAGAGCAATACCAATCATTTATTTATTCTACTCATGGATTTGAAGTTTAGGTAAACTTTATAAGAGACAGCTTTCATTATTTCTCAAAGTATCAGCTACGGCATCTTTAACAGGGCTGAAAGATTCATTTCCAAGATGGTTTATCCAACTGGTTGGCAAAATTGCCAGGGTGTTGGCTGGTAGATTAGTCAAGGATGTCAGCTGCCCTCAGACCTTCGCCATAGGGGCCTTTTGCTAATTTGCCTTACTCAAAGCTGGCAGCTTGGTCTAAGAATGAATGCTCCAAGTGATAAGAAGTAAAAATTGCCTCTATTTTTATGCCTGGTCCCAGAGATTGGCTCTATACCACTAGTGCGATTCTATTGGTCAAAGAAGTCCCAGAGCTTCCACTTGGGTTTCAAAGGGATAGGACATAGTTATCATTTTGTAATGGAAGCGGTGTCACAATGTATCTATGAGCATCTTTAATTCACCACAGGTACAATCAAACACATTTGTCTGATTCTAAAGAAGTTGTCTAGAACACAAGGAAAAACCCTCCATTATAAACAATGTAGTGCAAGAGAATGAGCGTCCCAAACTGCTTTGCCATTATGAATCTATGACCACACCCAATCAGAAGATAAAACCACTTCTACCACTTCTAATAACTCTGAAGGAGTTATTATCCATACTTCTATGAAAAAGCTGAGGAAACCATTGTTTCATGCCATTGCAGAACTATTTAAAAGCTTTACATGAAGCTATACTAAGCCAGAAATTTACAGGTATGTGAACTAAACTTCCTATGTTGTTTAATCTAATTTCAGTGACCTTTTCTATTAGCTGTAACTTAAGATTATACTGTCTTGAAAGTCATTTTAGGTATACAGAAACAGAGGTTCAGTCAGTGAAAAGACTCAAACATTTTAACAGCAGTTTGGTAGCAAAATCAGTACTTAATCTACTGTTTCTTCCACCAAAGTTTGCCTTTCCTACATCTATGTTTTACTTGATATTATTAACCATGTGCTACATTTATTTTCAAATATTATCTTAAAGAAGTTGATTAAAGTATTTTGTTTGAAGAGCCAGATATAAATATATAAGTATACTAAAATAAGCTAAATGCCACAACAAATTCTTCATTAAATGTTAAATGAATGTAATAACTTAATGATTCACTTTTTTTTTTCATAAGTAAATATTCTTACTCACAGTCTTAATAAAGACAAATCATACTCTACAATGTCTGGGTCAAATATCAGTTGTTGAATCATTTGAAGAGTTACAAAAGTCCAACGTCCAGTGTTGCAATGAGTGGTTTAGTGTGTTAACTTGGAAATATTGCCTGAGAATCGTATTGGAAAGTTCTGCCTAAAGTCTTTTGAAACAGTTTTCTGCAGGTGATATTTCCCTATTCCTCATTAATTGTCCTTCAGAAAAAGATATAAATGAGTTTTACCAAAGGTGACATTGACTCAAATACAATTTTTTCCATGCCAATGGCAGACTTGTGAGTAAATAATAATAAGTATAAGGAGTCTTTAAATATTTAAAAAGAGACCAAAAATTCCTGAATACTTAATTAGGAATGCTCAATGCTAATATCAATACTAAAAAAAGGATAATGATAACCCATTCACTCATTTATTCATTCATACATTAATTAATCCAACTACCATTGTTGAGCCTCTGAAGTTATGAAAAAGACCAAATTATGTGAATTATGGGGTAAAGAACACTAAATATCATTGCCCTTCTTCCTCTCTTCATTGATTGCTCAAAATCATATTAGCCCAGAAGATTAGAGCCAATCACTTGAAAAATAAAAGAGGAATATTAACTTGATCAAGAGCCATCCCTCTACAGAAAAATGCTTAAATGGAAACTAATTTCATATATGGAAAAATAAAGACATTTACATTTCTTAGACACCTGAGAATGATTCTCTATAAATAACTTTAACAAATTGGTATGGAAAGAATAGAATACAAGTTTATCATCACCATTAAGAATCCAAAGGTCGGGGAGGAGTCAAGATGGTGGAGAAGTAGCAGGCTGAGACTACTGCAGCTAGCAAGAGATCAACTAAATAGCTTATCTAAAGATTGGAAACACCTGCAAATCCATAGGCAGATCGAAGAGAAGAAGAACAGCAATTCTGGAAACAGAAAAACAACCACTTTCTGAAAGATAGGATCAGCGGAGAAGTGAATCCAAAGTGACGGGAAGATAGACCCCGGGAGGAGGGGCCGGCTCCCAGCAAGCGGCGGAGCAACGGAGCACAAAATCAGGACTTTTAAAAGTCTGTTCCGCTGAGGGACATCGCTCCAGAGGCTAAACTGAGGCGAAGCCCACACGGGGTCAGCGTGGCCTCAGGTCCCACAGGGTCACAGAAGGATCGGGAGTGTCTGAGTGTCGCAGAGCTTGCGGGTATTGGAATGGGAAGGCCGGCTACAGATACAGAGCTGACAGTGAGCTCACAGCTTGGTGTTACCTGGAACCGGCTACAAGGCTCGGTGAGCTTGGAGCGTGGCCGGAGGTCAGACAGACGGGAGTAACTGGGCGCTGTTCTCTGAGGGCGCACTGAGTAGTGAGGCCCCAGGCTCTCGGCTCCTCCGGGCCGGAGACCAGGAGGCTGCCATTTGTATTCCCGTTTCTGGAACTCTACAGAAAGCACTCAGGGAACAAAAGCTTCTGAAAGCAAACCCGAGCGGATCACTCACCTCGGCCCCTGGGAAGGGCAGTGCAATTCCGCCTGGGGCAAAGACACTTGAGAATCACTACAACAGGCTCCTCCCCCAGAAGATCAACAAGAAATCCAGCCAAGACCAAGTTCACCTACCAAGGAGTGAGGTTTCAATACCAAGGAGAGAGCAGAATTCCAGAGGAGGAGTAAGCAAAGCACGGAACTCATGGCTTTCTCCCTGTGATTTTTTAGTCTTGCAGTTAAAGTAATTTTTTTCTTTTTCATTTTTTTCGCTTCTTCTGCTAAAATTTTTTTACCTTTTACCCTTTTCCTTTTTAACGTTTTTAAAGTAGTTTATCTAATATATATATTTTTTCTTCTTTTTTACCTTTTTTTATTCGTTTTCTTTTTTAAAATTCTTTTTTTTCCCCCTTTCTTTCTTTTTGAACCTCTTTTTATCCCCTTTCTCCCCCCTCACGATTTGGGATCTCTTCTGATTTGGTTAAAGCATATTTTTCTGGGGTTGTTGCCACCCTTTTAGTATTTTACTTGCTCCTTCATATACTCTTACCTGGACAAAATGACAAGGCAGAAAAATTCAACACAAAAAAAAGAACAAGAGGCAGTACCGAAAGCTAGGGACCTAATCTATACAGACATTGGTAATATGTCAGATCTAGAGTTCAGAATGACAATTCTCAAGGTTCTAGCCGGGCTCGAAAAAGGCATGGAAGATATTAGAGAAACCCTCTCGGGAGATATAAAAGCCCTTTCTGGAGAAATAAAAGAACTAAAATCTAACCAAGTGGAAATCAAAAAAGCTATTAATGAGGTGCAATAAAAAATGGAGGCTCTCACTGCTAGGATAAATGAGGCAGAAGAAAGAATTAGTGATATAGAAGACCAAATGACAGAGAATAAAGAAGCTGAGCAAAAGAGGGACAAACAGCTACTGGACCACGAGGGGAGAATTCGAGAGATAAGTGACACCACAAGATGAAACAACATTAGAATAATTGGGATTCCAGAAGAAGAAGAAAGTGAGAGGGGAGCAGAAGGTATACTGGAGAGAATTATTGGAAAGAATTTCCCCAATATGGCAAAGGGAACGAGCATCAAAATTCAGAAGGTTCACAGAACGCCCCTCAAAATCAATAAGAATAGCCCCACACCCCGTCACCTAATAGTAAAATTTACAAGTCTCAGTGACAAAGAGAAAATCCTGAAAGCAGCCCAGGAAAAGAAGTCTGTAACATACAATGGTAAAAATATTAGATTGGCAGCTGACTTATCCACAGAGACCTGGCAGGCCAGAAAGAGCTGGCATGATATTTTCAGAGCACTAAACGAGAAAAACATGCAGCCAAGAATACTATATCCAGCTAGGCTATCATTGAAAATAGAAGGAGAGATTAAAAGCTTCCAGGACAAACAAAACTGAAAGAATTTGCAAACACCAAACCAGCTCTACAGGAAATATTGAAAGGGGTTCTCTAAGCAAAGAGAGAGCCTACAAGTGGTAGATCAGTAAGGAACAGAGAGAATATACAGTAACAGTCACCTTACAGGCAATACAATAGCACTAAATTCATCTCTCTCAATAGTTACCCTGAATGTTAATGGGCTAAATGCCCCAAAGACACAGGGTATCAGAATGGATAAAAAAACAAAACCCATCTCTATGTTGCCTCCAAGAAACTCATTTTAAGCCTGAGGACACCTCCAGATTTAAAGTGAGGGGGTGGAAAAGAATTTACCATGCTAATGGACATCAGAAGAAAGCTGGGGTGGCAATCCTTATATCAGATCAATTAGGTTTTAAGCCAAAGACTATAATAAGAGATGAGGAAGGACACTATATCATACTCAAAGGGTCTGTCCAACAAGAAGATCTAACAATTTTAAATATCTATGCCCCCAATGTGGGAGCAGCCAACTATATAAACCAATTAATAACAAAATCAAAGAAACACATCAACAATAATACAATAATAGTAGGGGACTTTAACACTCCCCTCACTGAAATGAACAGATCATCCAAGCAAAAGATCAACAAGGAAATAAAGGCCTTAAATGACACACTGGACCAGATGGACATCACAGATATATTCAGAACATTTCATCCCAAAGCAACAGACTACACATTCTTCTCTAGTGCACATGGAACATTCTCCAGAATAGATCACATCCTCGTCCTAAATCAGGACTCAACCAGTATCAAAAGATTGGGATCATTCCCTGCATATTTTCAGACCACAATTCTCTGAAGCTAGAACTCACCACAAGAGGAAGTTTGGAAAGAACCCAAATACATGGAGACTAAACAGCATCCTTCTAAAGAATGAATGGGTCAACCGGGAAATTAAAGAAGAATTGAAAAAAATCATGGAAACAAATGATAATGAAAATACAAAGGTTCAAAATCTGTGGGACACAACAAAGGCAGTCCTGAGAGGAAAATATATAGCGGTACAAGCCTTTCTCAAGAAACAAGAAAGGTCTCAGGTACATAACCTAACCCTACACCTAAAGGAGCTGGAGAAAGAACAAGAAAGAAACCCTAAGCCCAGCAGGAGAAGAGAAATCATAAAGACAGAGCAGAAATCAATGAAATAGAAACCAAAAAAACAATAGAGTAAATCAAGAAAACTAGGAGCTGGTTCTTTGAAAGAATTAATAAAATTGATAAACCCCTGGCCAGACTAATCAAAAAGATAACAGAAAGGACCCAAATGAATAAAATCATGAATGAAAGAGGAGAGATCACAACTAACACCAAAGAAAAACAAACAATTAAAAGAACATACTATGAGTAACTCTATGCCAACAAATTTGACAATCTGGGAGAAATGGATGCATTCCTAGAAACATATAAACTACCACAACTGAACCAGGAAGATATAGAAAGCCTGAACAGACCCATAACCAGTAAGGAGATTGAAACAGTCATTAAAAATCTCCAAACAAACAAAAGCCCAGGGCCAGATGGCTTCCCGGGGGAATTCTAACAAACATTTAAAGAAGAACTAATTCCTATTCTCCTGAAACTGTTCCAAAAAATAGAAATGGAAGGAAAACTTCCAAACTCATTTTATGAGGCCAGCATCACCTTGATCCCAAAACCAGACAAGGATCCCATCAAAAAAGAGAGCTATACACCAATATCCTTGATGAACACAGATGCGAAAATTCTCACGAAAATACTCGCCAATAGGATTCAACTTACATTATAAGGATTATCGCCACGACCAAGTGGGATTTATTCCGGGGCTGCAAGGTTGGTTCAACATCCGCAAATCAGTCAATGTCATACAACATGTCAATAAAAGAAAGAACAAGAATCATATGATACTCTCCATAGATGCTGAAAAAGCATTTGACAAAGTAAAGCATCCCTTCCTGATCAAAACTCTTCAAAGTGTACGGATAGAGGGTACATATCACAATATCATCAAAGCCATCTATGAAAAACCCACTGCAAATATCATTGTCAATGGAGAAAAATGGAAAGCTTTTCCGCTAAGGTCAGGAACACGGCAGGGATGTCCATTATCACCACTGCTATTCAACATCGTACTAGAGGTCCTAGCCTCAGCAATCAGACAACAGAAAGAAATTAAAGGCATCCAAATCAGCAAAGAAGAAGTCAAATTATCACTCTTCGCAGACGATATGATACTATATGTGGAAAACCCAAAAGACTCCTCTCCAAAACTACTAGAACTTGTACAGGAATTCAGTAAAGTGTCAGGATATAAAATCAATGCACAGAAATCAGTTGCATTTCTCTACACCAACAGCAAGACAGAAGAAAGAGAAATTAAGGAGTCCATCCCATTTACAATTGCACCCAAAACCATAAGATACCTAGGAATAAACCTAACCAAAGAGGCACAGAATCTATACTCAGAAAACTATAAAGTACTCATGAAAGAAATTGAGGAAGACAACAAAGAAATGGAAAAATATTCCATGCTCATGGATCAGAAGAACAAATATTGTGAAAATGTCTATGCTACCTAAAGCAATCTACACATTTAATGCAATTCCTATCAAAGTACCATCCATCTTTTTCAAAGAAATGGAACAAATAATTCTAAAATTTATATGGAACCAGAAAAGACCTCGAATAGCCAAAGGGATATTGAAAAAGAAAGCCAACGTTGGTCTCATCACAATTCCAGACTTCAAGCTCTATTACAAAGCTGTCATCATGAAGACAGCATGGTACTGGCGCAAAAACAGACACATAGATCAATGGAACAGAATAGAGAGCCCAGAAATAGACCCTCAACTCTATGTTCAACTAATCTTCGACAAAGCAGGAAAGAATACCCAATGGAAAAAAGACAGCCTCTTCAATAAATGGTGCTGGGAAAATTGGACAGCCACATGCAGAAAAATGAAACTGTACCACTTCCTTATACCACACATGAAAATAGACTCAAAATGGATGAAGGACCTCAATGTGAGAAAGGAATCTATTAAAATTCATGGGGAGAACACAGGCAGCAACCTCTTCGACCTCAGCCGAATCAACATCTTCCTAGGAACATTGCCAAAGGCAAGGGAAGCATGGGTAAAAATGAATTATTGGGATTTCATCAAGATCAAAAGCTTTTGCACAGCAAAGGAAACAGTTAACAAAACCAAAAGACAACTGACAGAATGGGAGAAGATATTTGCAAATGACATATCAGATAAAGGACTACTGTCCAAAATCTATAAAGAACTTAGCAAACTCAACACCCAAGGAACAAATAATCCAATCAAGAAATGAGCAGAGGACATGAACAGACATTTCTGCAAAGAAGACATCCAGATGGCCAACAGACACATGAAAATGTGCTCCATATCACTTGGCATCAGGGAAATACAAATGAAAACCACAATGCGATATCACCTCACACCAGTCAGAATGGCTAAAATCAACAAGTCAGGAAATGACAGATGCTGGCGAGGATGCGGAGAAAGGGGAACCCTCCTACACTGTTGGTGGGAATGCAAGCTGGTGCAGCCACTCTGGAAAACAGCATGGAGGTTCCTCAAAATGTTGAAAATAGAACTGCCCTATGACCCAGCAATTGCACTACTGGGTATTTACCCTAAAGATACAAACGTAGTGATCCAAAGGGGCATGTGCACCCGAATGTTTATAGCAGCAATGTCCACAATAGCCAAACTGTGGAAAGAACCTAGATGTCCATCAACAGATGAATGGATCAAGAAGATGTGGTACATATACACAATGGAATACTACGCAGCCATCAAAAGAAATGAAATCTTGCCATTTGCGACAACATGGATGGAACTAGAGCATATCATGCTTAGCGAAATAAGTCAAGCAGAGAAAGACAACTATCATATGATCTCCCTGATATGAGGAAGTGGTGATGCAACATGGGGGCTTAAGTGAGTAGAAGAATAAATGAAACAAGATGGGATTGGTAGGGAGACAAACCATAAGTGACTCTTAATCTCACAAAACAAACTGAGGGTTTTTGGGGGGAGGGGGGTTTGGAGAAGGGGGGTGGGGTTATGGACATTGGAGAGGGTATTTGCTTTGGTGAGTGCTGTGAAGTGTGTAAACCTGCCAATTCACAGACTTGTATCCCTGGGGATAAAAATATATTTTTATAAAAAATTAAAAATTAAAAAAAAAATCCAAAGGTGATTTATAGTCCTTTCTTCCCCTTTCTTGATGATTTTTTTAAGTTATTAAAAATGGAATATATATATAAATATATATTTTTCCCCCCATTCCCTTCATGGGCAAAAGAAGACAAAAAATGCTCATCCTCTAAAAAATACATAAAATACATATATATTTTCAAAGCATGGATTTCTTTCCCCAAAAGAAGATTAAGAAATGACAAATTGATTCTAAATAGTATAATCTGATAATTGGAATAAGCATCATAAGTGGAAATAAGATGGATGGGTTCAGTTAGAAGATAATGCCCAAGTAACAGTGGACACTGTGGTCGTATGTAAACTTTTCAGTTCTTAGCTTAAAACACATTTAGTATATTGAGAATATGTACTCAATTGCAGTTAGACTTCATTGATTACTACTTGCTGGGGATGTTAGACAGAGGCAGTACTATCACAATATAAGGCAATCGTATTTGCTCAAAATGAATTTTGGAATTTTTTTGATTATCAAGATTGTATTTGATAAGCTCTGTATTTGGTAAACTGATTATATGCTCTGTGTATCAAAGATTCTGGCAAGGGAAAAGATTGGAAAAAGTCACAGTTCCCCACATACATACATATACAACCAATCCAGGGAATTTTCTGGGCATTTTGTAAGATTAATACATTCACAGTAAAGCAGAAAAAGTACTTTTCAGAACATGTACACTGTTATTGTAATTTTATTATAGCCTTTACAGTATTCATACAATTTGGCCCAGAAATCTCAGTACTAAATATTCAATCTTAAAAATAACCATAAAACGTATCAAAGGTTCACATACCAATTATTTCTCAAAATGTTATTTTAATAATAATGACAACCTAATTTCTTAACAAGAGAAAATAAATTAATTATGTAATATTCTAGCAGTCCCTAAGAACTTTTTTTGAAACTTAGTGGCATAGTTAAATATATCACAAGATAGGAAATAAGTGAAGCAGGTTAAAAACAAAAATAAAATTAGTTTAAATTTTTCTAAGGAATACAGAAACTAGTATTTATAATAATCATGTCTGATATTAAGCTTATAGATAATTTTTATTTTCTTTATAATTTTCTGTATTTTCTAAGTTTATTTTTAAACTCACTACTTGTTTTTGTGTAAACTTTTTCAATAATAAAATATATTTAAAAACTAAATTAAGTGTATAAAATGTAACATAAAAACCTAAAAACTTGGCTGGATGCTCTTATTTAGTATTCTGCCTGCATGGGTCTAGCTTTGAATACTGCTGAGAAGGAGGAAGAAAATAGAGCTACAGGGTCAACACACACCAATGCTCAATGAGTCTCCAAAGACTCAGCTTGGATGAGCCCCAAAATATTCAGCTGTGCTACTGAAAATTAACCTGTACCATCTGAACCTCTGAGGTTTGTAATATGGAAGATAAAATTTGGCTGAGTTGAAGAGATAAAAGTAGGAAGAACAGTTCACTCAGATTAAAAATTTCTTGTAGTTCTTTAAATTTATTTTTGTCATTTTTACTAAGACTGAATAAAATTGAACTGAAATATGCATTAAATCATAAAGTTTGAATGTCTTTATCTAAATACATTTCCATTAAACTCAATTTTTAAATTTTTAATTACATAAGGAAAATGGATTCAATGTTTGTTTTTTATATAATTTTTATATAATTCATGTGTGCTTACTGTGAATGCCCCTCATGAAACACAGACATACATACCTACAAACACATGGACAAAAAAAAAAGCCAATCGAACAACAAACAGAAGACTAAACAATAAAATAAAACTTGATGTATAGCCAATATGTCTCAAGCACATCTTTGCATAGAACTACACAAACAGATACAGTATCTCAAAACTGTTATAAATATTTTCATCTATTTCCCTTAGGTAACAAGACTTAAATCAAACTAATATTCTGTTTACTTTTAATCTGCATAAAATGCTGCTCTTCTACTTGCTTTTTTGATTAAATGTAATAAATATTTTCCCTTGTCAATAAAAATAAATCTGCCATCAGTTTCAATAGCTGCATAGTATTTTATTGTATGGCTAAGCTATAATTTACTTAACCTTCTCCTAATGATGTGCATTTACATTATCCACTGCACGAGTCACTAAAATACATTCCTGAAAAAGAAGACAGAATAATTACCTGAAGAGTTATGAAGATTGTTTAAACAAATATATATATATATATATATATATATATGCCAAAACCCAGCACAATATTAGACTTATAGTGGTTAAAACATAAATCTTTAAGACTAGAAAAATATCCAGTCTCATAAATTAGGTTATAATGCAGATGATCCCCTTAAACACATTTAAACTACATTAAACAATTATATAAGTGACACATGTAGAAAATCCAAAGACTGGACCTACTATATATACATTTTTTTTAAACTAAAAGACTAGTTCATAGAAGACAGATTAGGTCTTTTTATAGTATCAGGAGATAAAATCAAAATCAATAGGGGAAGTTAGACAGAAAGACATAAAGATTCTGAAATACAATAATTCTAAAACATCTGTGGCTGGGGCGCCTGGGTGGCTCAGTGGGTTAAAGCCTCTGCCTTCGGCTCAGGTCATGATTCCAGGGTCCTTGGACTCTTTCTCTCTGCCTGCCTCTCTGCCTCCTTGTGATCTCTGTCAAATAAATAAATAAAATCTTTAAAAATAAATAAATAAAAAATAAATAAAACATCTTTGGCTGAATCAAAATTGTCTCTGTTGTTCATTTCTGCCTTAGATGGAATAACAGAGACCAGATTTTCCCTTCCATTTGGAAAAAAACAGTTTACAGAAACTATAAACCAGTGTATTATAAGAAAAGGTACATTAGGCAATGAAGGAGTCCTCAAGCCATAGGAAACAAAAGAGGGAAGTTCTATGATTGCCCCAGCTTTCTAGCTTAACACCTTGGTATACTGTTTGACAAACAGTAGACTGGATGATACACTGTTTAAACAAATAAAGACACCAAAAAAGAAAAGGTAGCATGGAATTTTTAACATATGTAAAAGTAAAATGCACGGCAATAACAAAGGTTTGTGGAGGAGAAAAAGGGTTCTTACAGGTGAACTTGTATACTACTACTTGAAGGTAGACCATGGTAAGTTAAAGACACATCTTAAAAATGCTAAAGCAACTACATAAATAACAAAGATGTGTAGCAAATCAGCTTTCTGAAGAGATAAAACAGAATCATAGAATATATTCAATATATTCCCAAAAACATAGGCAACAAAGAAAAAGTGAAAAATGAGCCAATGAGACAAATAGAAAATAAATAAAAGATTATAGATTGAAATCCAACTATATTTATAAATGTATTAAATCACCTAAATATTCCAGCTAAAAGGTGGAGATTCTCAGATTCGATTAACAACAAACAAACCTAGTTCTATGCTGACTACAAAAAAATGCACTTTAAATAAAAAGATATAAATATGTTAAAAAGAAAAAAACAGAAAAAGATATTCCATACTGACATCAATCAAAAGAAAGTAATAGTGTCTATAAAATATCAGAGAAAATACATTTTAGGGCAAAGAATATTAATAGGAATAAAGCAGCTCATTTCATAATGATAAAAGGGTCAATTTGTTAAGAATACAAAGAGCCTAGATATTTATGTACCTAGTAAAAGAGCTTCAAAATACATCAGATAAAAACAGAACTTTAAAAGTAGACAATCCAGCATTACAGTAAAAAATTTAAATACTTCTCTCTTGATAAATGATAGAACAAGTACAGTATTAGTAAGCAAAAAGAATATTGAATAATATTATCATGCAATTTGGCCTAATTTACATTCAAAAAACATTTCATCCAATAATGCTAGAATACACATTATTTTTAAGTGTACACAGAAGCTTAACCAAGATAAACCATATTTGGGGACATTTTACAAATCTCAATATATTTAGTTATACAAAGTATATTCCCTGATCACAACAGGTATGTATTAAAAATCAACAATAAGTCTCTTGAAGAAAAAACAAGTTTTGGAAACTAAATAACCCACTATTCATCCATTGACCAATAAAGAAATCAAATTCCAGGACAAGGTGAATTCACTGGTGAGATCTAGGCAACATTTAGGAGGAAATAATATCAATTCAATATAAACTGTTCAGAATATTAAAGAGGAGGGGAAATTTTACAACTCACTATATGAGAACAGTACTACTTGGATGTCAAGGTCAAAAAACATAATTACAAATAAGAAAACTACAAACCAATAGCTCTCATAGGTATAGGTGCAAAATTCTTTAAAAAAAAAAGATTTATTTATTCATTTTAGAAAGACATTAGGGGGAGGAGCAGAGGGAGACAGAGAGAATCTCAAGTCAATGTCCCACTAAGCATGGAGCCTGACTCTGGGCTCCATCTCAAAACCCCGAGATCATGACCTGAGCTGAAATCAAGAGTCAGATACATAACCAACTGAGCCACCCAGGAGCCCCGAGATGCAAAGCTCTTAACAACACTTTAGAAAATAAAATCTAACAATTTGTAAAAGAGATACTACATCATGACCAAATATGCTTTGGAATGCAGTATCAGTTTAACAGAAATTGCAATGTGATATCAATTCTTGATTTAAAAAAAATATCTTGCAGAAAGCTTAGAGTAAAAATAAATTTTCTTATCTCAATAAATAATATTTATGAAAACACACAGCTGACATGCTATTTCATGTTGAAAGATTGAATGCTTTCTCCCAAAGATAGAGAGTGAACCAAGCCTAGAGACTAGGCAGGGGGAAGAGGACAGGTTGGGACCACAAAAAATGGTACAAGAAACTTGAATGGGTGATGGATATGTTCATTATGTTGACAGTGATTATAGATTCATGAATACTTGTATACTTATTTCAAAGATTATCCAAAAGTATACTTTGAATATATTAACTGCATTCAGTTATACCTCAATGAAGTTGTTAAAGCAATAAATAATAAATAAATAAATACTTGTTAGATGACAAAGTATGTTCAAAGATGGAATAGGATGATGCAGCATTTTGAGGAAAATATGTTAGACCCAAATGTGATGCATGGTAAGACCACATTGTATTTATTATGTTTCCAACAGTAATATTCTATGATTACAGCCCAGTGGTGGGTTTATCCTTTTTAAATGTTCTCTCCATCTGAGATCTGAATTTTCCTGTGGATAGTCTGTAAAATTATGATGCCATTTCAAAAAGAATGCAAATGATCTTGATCATGATTCCAAAATGTGTAGTTCAATCTCGGTATATTTACCATGCAGTATAAAGAGAAAAATACAATGAAATAAAATAATCCTCACCAGGAGACTATTCACCTATATTCTTTGCATGATAGAGAACTCCATAAATGACCTGGCCCTTCAGCGACATGAAGTCACAAATCTGGAGTAAGTGGGTATTCTGGATGTTACATATCTTTTTTGTATATTATTAGGGACATGAATTTACACTTTCTTATGTTAGACTATCAAAAATGTGCCAAAAGAAAGATAACTTCCACATATCAGATAAAAATCATTTCATAGTATAGAAACGTTTTTTAATTGCTATGGAAAAATGTGACTTAATTTTAGATAAATGAAGTCAACAGTTAATATGGCAATTTAAATTCTGGAAATCCAATGATTTAGTACTCTTCTTTCTGTTAAGACTAAAAAGTGAAAAGCTCAGACCAAACAAACCAGGTTAGTCCACATTTTCTAATTCATGAAAACCCTCTAGATTCCAACTCAAATGTAAAGTGGTACCATCTGAATTTCTAACAGAGAATTATTAGGTAGTCATAGATATTGTACCATCTCTAGGGATTTAAATAATGAAAAACACCCTTCAGATGTGAGACTAGAAACTGCTTGATTTATGTTAATGCTGATGTGCACTTAGTGTTTTAGAAAAGGATTTTATTACTATCTAAAAGCAGCACTATATTAAACCCACAAATTAGCTTCTGTTCTGTTAGAATCTAATTATCTTTATGTAGGGCAACAGTCCAGCAAGCCAGGGGCAAAATCTTACCTTTCTAAATGGAGACGTGAAGAGGGAAAATGATAGACTGCTAAGCTAAACAGTATTTACTGCAATGTCCACATGGGAATGGGGTGAGGAGGTATGAACACCACAAAGGCATCTGCTCCCAACTCAGTGGGAGGTCCAATTTTACATTGACATTTTGAGCTGCTTTTATCTTTCTTAGAATGTAATAAAAATTAATTCTTATTCCCTGCTTTCATTTTATTTTTTTATTCCTTTTGGGTACTCAGTTATAACTCAAAAGCATATTCTAGTTGTCTATTTTCAGGGTTTGGTAAAGATCAACTCTTCATCTTTTCTGGCATAACATGAGATCACTGACTTAATAACTCTCATTTCTTTTTATCTTCTACTTTATATCTGTCATTAATCCTAGGTATTTCTATAAAGACTCAATGGTAGTGATGATGCAAATATAGAGAAGATAAGCTTGTAAGAACATCCATATAGAAATAAACCTGGCTATAAAAACATTATTGAAAGGTACATTATTTACCTTTAGAACAAATATGATTAAAAGCACATTATATGACTAATGATATAAAGTTTGTTGTTGAGTTAACTCAGCATTAGGGTAAGCCCCAAAAATGTTATATAGAGAAGCTTTTGTATCACCTCCCAAATCCTCCTAACTATAAAATTGGTTACTATATATATTGTTAAAGATTTATTTGAGAGGGAGAGAGAAAGTGGGGTGGAAGGGCAGAGGGAGAGAATCCTCTAGCACACTCCCTGCTGAGCAAGGACCCTAACAATTTCACAACCCATGAGATCATGACCTGTGCCAAAACCAAGACCTGGATATGTAATTAAATGAGCCATCCAGGAGCCCCCTGGTTACTATATTTAAGCTGGTATTGATAACAAGATTTCCATTATTCTCACTTTATTAATTAAATAAATATTTATTGAGCATTTTCTGTGTTTGGTAATGTGAAAACTAGTAGGAATATTTCCACCAGGTGGCCAGACTCTAGCCAAGATCAAAAGGCATAAAAGTGCCACCCAGAGAACAGACCAGAGCAAGATTCAAGGTCACTGATAATAGAAAACATATACACCTGGGTCAAATTGAACAGCCATTACTTGAAGCAAGAGAGAATCATATACAAGATCCAGTTCCTCACAATGCCTAAGTCTCTCCTGTGGCCTAACTGGCTCCATTCTGCAGTAGACAATGTAGATTATGTAATTCAAAGCAAACCACTTTATGTGCAATGGAATTATTTCAGTGCCATCTCCTTGGGATCTGAAATATACTATGGGCTTGTTTGGGGCCAATACCACATCTTAAACAGAATGAATGAGTGGATATCTAGCCTGAAACAGTGTTTTCTCATAAGGCAAGCCCAGCACAGACTGTGAGTACTCTTATCCTTCCAGCAAGGAAATAGAGACCTGAAGTTCTTAACATGACTGTGCAGTAAGCAAGAAACTAAAACTGATTCCGTTTTCGAAAAAGGACTATAATGAATAAGGTATACATTTTGTCCTTCTTGTGGAGATGAGCCTAATGAGGAAAAGAGATAATTCATAAACAAACAGAAAACTGAATGAATTAATGGCAATTTGTGATAAGTGCTTTGAAAAAAGACACAAGGGAAGCTGATTTAGAAGGGGTTTTATGGAAAGACCCTGTAAGGAAGTTAAGGAAATAATACCTAAAATGAGACCTTATTGGAGAGAAGAAGCTGGAGAAGTGATAAGAAGGGGAATACAATCTAATGAAGTAAGATACAAGTTTGAGGACCCTTTGCAGGAATGTATTACGTGCATTCTAGAAATGAAAAAAGACCATGAAGTTGTCGAGTTTAAGTGTTCATGAGGAGGAGGGTGTGAGGGTTGGGAGAGGAGGGGAAGAGTAAGTGCAAAAATGAACACACGTTGGGCAGGAAGCAGATAGGAGAGCATACATATTTAGATTTCTCTATTTATTTATATATGACTCTGACTTCATTGTATGTGCTCCTGAGATACCACTTGTTAACATCAGCTACTATATTAGTATTTGCAGATGGTGACATATATGAACATAACCTCAATTGGCAATTTAATCTGCATTCACAGTAAATTACAATTCACTCTAAGGAAACAATCTTTTTCTTAAATATACAGCTATATAAGTTTATTTTACTTAATTGTTTCTGCACATTTACTTTAAAATTTGCGGCCTCTTTCCATTTTTAACACCAGGAACATTAAAGAAGTAAGAGTTTGCTGAATGGGTGGATAAAAGTGGAGGAAATAGAAACAAATATCTGTTTCCTCCATTTTTCTGCTGCCGTTTCTTCACTCTTGGCCCTAGTCCTCACTCTACCTTCTCTTAATGGTGGCATGTGGACAACACCTTCTTCCGGGCAAGCCTTCATTTCTTTCTTCTTCTTCTTCTTTTTTTTTTTTTAAATTAACATATAAAGTATTATGAGCCCCAGGGGTACAGGTCTGTGAATCACCAGGTTACATACTTCACAGCACTCACCATAGCACATACTTTCCCCAATGTCCATAACCCAACCACCCTCTCCCAACCCCCCTCGCCCCAGCAACCCTCAGTTTGTTTTGTGAGATTAAGAGTCTCTTATGGTTTGTCTCCCTCCTGATCCCATCTTGTTTCATTTATTCTTCTCCTACCCCCAAACCCCCATGTCGCTTCCTCATATCAGGGAAATCATATGATAGTTGTCTTTCTCTGATTGGCTTATTTTGCTAAGCATAATACCCTCTAGTTCCATCCACGTTGTTGCAAATGCCAAGATTTCATTTCTTTTGATGGCTGCATAGTATTCCATATATATATACATACACACCACATCTTTATCTACTCATCTGTTGATGGACATCTAGGTTCTTTCCACAGTTTGGCTACTGTGGACATTGCTGTTATAAACATTCAGGTGCAAGTGCCTCTTTGGATCACTATGTTTGTATCTTTAGGGTAAATACCCACTAGTGCAATTTCTGGGCCATAAGGTAGCTCTATTTTCAACTTTTTTGAGGAACCTCCATGTTGTTTTCCAGAGTGGCTGCACCAGTTTGCATTCCCACCAATAATGTAGGAGGGTTCCCCTTTCTCCGCATCCTCGCCAGCATCTGTCATTTCCTGACTTGCTAATTTTAGCCATTCTTACTGGTGTGAGGTGGTATCTCATTGTGGTTTTGATTTGTACTTCTGTGATGCCAAGTGATGTGGAGCACTTTTTCATGTGTCTGTTGGCCATCTGGATGTCTTCTTTGCAGAAATGTCTGTTCATGTCCTCTGCTCATTTCTTGATTGGATTATTTGTTCTTTGGGTGTTGAGTTTGATAAGTTCTTTATAGATTTTGGACAGTAGTGCTTTATCTGATATGTCGTTTGCAAATATCTTCTCCCATTCTGTCAGTTGTCTTTTGATTTTGTTAACTGTTTCCTTTGCTGTGCAAAAGCTTTTGATCTTGATGAAGTCCCAATAGTTCATATTTGCCCTTGTTTCCCTTGCCTTTGGCAATGTTTCTAGAAAGAAGTAGTTGCAGCTGAGGTCTAAGAGATTGCTGCCTGTGTTCTCCTCAAAGGTTTTGATGGATTCCTTTCTCACACTGAGGTCCTTCATCCGTTTTGAGTCTATTTTCGTGTGTGGTGTAAGGAAATGGTCCAATTTCATTTTTCTGCATGTGGCTGTCCAATTTTCCCAACACCATTTGTTGAAGAGACTGTCTTTATTTCATTGGACATTCTTTCTTGCTTTGTCGAAGATTAGTTGACCATAGAGTTGAAGGTCTCTATATCTGAGCTCTCTATTCTGTTCCATCAATCTGTGTGTCTATTTTTGTGCTAGTACCATACTGTTTTGATGATGACAGCTTTGTAATAGAGCTTGAAGTCTGGAATTGTAAATGCCACCAACTTTGACTTTCTTTTTCAATATTCCTCTCGCTATTCGAGGTCTTTTCTGGTTCCATAAAAATTTTAGAATTATTTGTTCCATTTCTTTGGGAAAAAAAATGGATGGGATTTTGTTAGGGATTGCATTAAATGTGTAGATTGCTTTAGGTAGCATAGACATTTTCACAATATTTGTTCTTATGATCCATGAGCATGGAATATTTTTCCATTTCTTTGTTGTCTTCCTCAATTTCTTTCATGAGTACTTTATAGTTTTCTGAGTACAGATTCTTTGCCTCTTTGGTTAGGTTTATTCCTAGGTATCTTATGGTTTTGGGTGCAATTGTAAATGGGATTGACTCCTTAATTTCTCTTTCTTCTGTCTTGTTGTTGTTGTAGAGAAATGCAACTGATTTCTGTAAATTGATTTTATATCCTGACACTTACTGAATTCCTGAACAAGTTCTAGCATATTTGGAGTGGTGTCTTTTGGGTTTTCCACATACAGTATCCTATCATCTTCAAAGAGTGATAGTTTGACAACTTCTTTGCTGATTTGGATGCCTTTAATTTCTTTCTGTTGTCTGATTACTGAGGCTAGAACTTCTAGTACTATGTTGAATAGCAGTGGTGATAATGCACATCCCTGCCATGTTCCTGACCTTAGTGGAAAAGCTTTCAGTTTTTCTCCACTGAGAATGATATTTCAATGGGTTTTGTGGGTTTTTCACAGATGGCATTGATGATATTGATGTATATACCCCCTATCCCTACACTTTGCAGAGTTTTGATCAGGAAAAGATGCTGTACTTTGTCAAATGCTTTTTCAGCATCTATTGGGAGTATCATATGGTTCTTGTTCTTTTTTTTATTAAGGTATTGTATCACATTGATTGATTTGTGGATGTTGAACCAACCTTGCAGCCCTGGAATAAATCCCACTTAGTCGTGGTGAATAATACTTTTAATGTACTGTTGGATCCTACTGGCTAATATTTTGGTGAGAATTTTCGCATCTGTGTTCATCAAGGATATTGGTCTGCAATTCTCTTTTTTGATGGGATCCTTGTCTGGTTTTGGGATCAAGGTGATGCTGGCCTCATAAAATGAGTTTGGAAGTTTTCCTTTTATTTTTGTTTTTTGGAACAGTTTCAGAAGAATAGGAATTAATTCTTCTTTAAATGTTTGGTAGAATTCCCCTGGGAAGCCATCTGTCCCTGGGCTCTTGTTTGTTGGGAGATTTTGATGACTGCTTCAATCTCCTTACTGGTTATGGGTCTGTTCAGGTTTTCTATTTCTTCCTGGTTCAGTTGTGGTAGTTAATATGTCTTTAGGAATGCATCCATTTCTTCCAGATTGTCAAATTTGCTGGCATAGAGTTGCACATTATATTTTCTTATATTTTTTGTACTTCTTTGGTATTGCTTGTGATCTCTCCACTTTCATTCATGATTTTATTTATTTGGGTTCTTTCTATTTTCTTTTTGATAAGTCTGGCCAGGGGTTTATCAATCTTATTAATTCTTTCAAAGAACCAGCTCCTAGTGTGTTGATTTGTTCTATTGTTTTGTTTTGTTTGGTCTCTATTTCATTGATTTCTGCTCTGATCTTTATTATTTTTCTTCTCCTGCTGGGATTAGACTTTCTTTAACTCCTTTAAATGTAGAGCTAGGTTGTGTTTTTGAGACCTTTCTTGTTTCTTGAGAAAGGCTTGTACCGCTATATATTTTCCTTTCAGAACTGCCTTTGCTGTGTCCAACAGATTTTGAACTATTTTCATTATCATCTGTTTCCATGAATTTTTTCAATTCTTCTTTAATTTCCTGGTTGACCCATTCATTTGGCCAAACTATGGAAAGAACCAAGATGCCCTTCAATGGACGAATGGATAAGGAAGATGTGGTCAATATACATCATGGAGTATTATGCCTCCATCAGAAACAATGAATACCCAACTTTTGTAGCAACATGGACAGGACTGGAAGAGATTATGCTGAGTGAAATAAGTCAAGCAGAGAGAGTCAATTATCATATGGTTTCACTTATTTGTGGAGCATAACAAATATCATGGAGGACAAGGGGTGTTAGAGAGGAGAAGGGAGTTGGGGTAAATTGGAAGGGGAGGTGAATCACAAGAGACTATGGACTCTGAAAAACAATCTGAGGGGTTTTAAGTGGCGGGGCGTTGGGAGGTTGGGGTACCAGGTGATGGGTATTATAGTGGGCACGGATTGCATGGAGCACTGGGTGTGGTGAAAAAATAATGAATACTGTTTTTCTGAAAATAAGTAAATTGAAAAAATTTAAAAAAAAAAAGAAGGATGCTCTTTAGTGTCCATGTATTTGGATTCTTTCCAAATTTCCTCTTGTGATTGAGTTCTAGCTTCAGAGCATTGTGATCTGAAAATATGCAGGGAATGATCCCAGTCTTTTGATACCGCTGAGACCTGATTTATGACCCAGGATATGATCTATTCTGGAGAATGTTCCATATGTACTAGGGAAGAATGTGTATTCTGTTGCTTTGGGATGGAATGTTCTGCATATATCTGTGATGTCCACCTGGTCCAGTGTGTCATTTAAGGTCTTTATTTCCGTGTTGATCTTTTGCTTGGATGATCTGTCCATTTTAGTGAGGGGGTGTTAAAGTCCCCTACTATTATTATATTATTGTTGTTGATGTGTTTCTTTGATTTTGTTATTAATTAGTTTATGTAGTTGGCTGCTCCCATGTTAGGGGCATAGCTATTTTAAATTCTTACATCTTCTTGTTGGACAGACCCTTTGAATATGATATAGTGTCCTTTTTCATCTCTTATTATAGTCTTTGGCTTAAAATCTAATTGATCTGATATTAGGATTGCCACCCCAGCTTTCTTCTGATGTCCATTAACATGGTAAATTGTCCCCCCCGCCACTTTAAATCTGGAGATGTATAAAATGAGTTTCTTGTAGAGCATATTGATGAGTTTTGGTTTTTTATACATTGTGATACCCTGTGTCTTTTGCTTGGGGCATTTAGTCCATTTACATTCAGGGTAACTACTGAGAGATATGAAGTTAGTGCCATTGTATTGCCTGTAAGGTGACTGTTACTGTATATTGTCTCTGTTCCTTTCTGATCTACTACTTTTAGGCTCTCTTTTTGCTTACAGGACCCCTTTCAATATTTCCTATAGAGCTGGTTTTATGTTTACAAATTCTTTTATTTTTTGTTTGTCCTGGAAACTTTTTATCTCTCCTTCTATTTTCAGTGATAGCCTAGCTGGATATAGTATTCTTGGCTGCATGTTTTTCTCGTTTAGTGCTTTGAATATATGATGCCAGTTCTTTCTGGCCTTCCAGGTCTCTGTGGGTAAGTCTGTTGCCAATCTAACATTTTTACCACTGTATGTTACAGACTTCTTGTCCCAGGCTGCTTTCAGGATTTTCTCTTTGTCACTAAGACTTGTAAATTTTACTATTATATAACAGGGTGTGGACCTATTCTTATTGATTTTGAGGGGGGGGTTCTCTGTGCCTCCTGGATTTTGATGCTTGTTCCCTTTGCTGTATTAGGGAAATTCTCTACAATAATTCTCTCCAATGTACCTTCTGCTCCCCTGTCTTTATTTTCTTCTTCTGGAATCCCAATTATTCTAATGTTGTTTTGTCTTATGGTATCACTTACCTCTTGAATTCTCCCCTTCGTGGTCCAGTATTGTTTGTCTCTCTTTTGCTCAGTTTCTTTATTCTCTGTCAGTTGGTCTTTATCAGTAATTCTCTCTTCTGCCTCATTTATCCTAGCAGTGAGAGCCTCCATTTTTATTACACCTCATTAATAGCTTTTTAAATTTCATCTTGGTTAGGTTATAGTTCTTTTATTTCTCCAGAAAGGGTTTTTATTTCTCCAGACAGGGTTTCTCTAATACCTTCCATGCCTTTTTTGAGCCTGGCTAGCACCTTGAGAATCGTCATTCTGAACTCTAGATCTGGTACATTACCAATGTCCATACTGATTAGTTTCTGGGCCTTTGGTACTGCCTCTTGTTCTTTTTCTTTTCTTTTTTTTTGTGGTGAGTTTTTCCACCTTGTCATTTTATCCAGATAAGAATATATCCAGGAGCAAATAAAATACTAAAAGGGTGGCAAAGACACCAGTAAAATGTGCTTTAATCAAATCAGAGGAGACCCCAAATCATGGGGGGAAGAAAGGGGGTAAAAAGAAGTTCAGAAAAGAAAAAAAATTAAAAAGAGAAAAAAAAGAAAAAATATGAAAAAGAAAAAAAAATATATATATATATATTAGACTGGTGAATAGAACAGGTTCACCCACTTAATTTGGGGAGTATTTTGGTCTCAGAAGAAACTACCTCTCCAAATATTAAAGAATGAAAAATATATATAAGGGTAAACACAATGAAAGGTTAGAATATGACTATAAAGATGAAAAAATTTTTTAATTTCTAAAGAAGGAGTTGTTAAGATAAGTTGGTTGGGAGAATAAAGAAAAAGAAAGTGGAGAGAATTTGCTCAGCCTTGAGACGAAAACAAAGCTCTGTGCTAGATTTAGGGTATATTTTGATCTATTAGAAGAAGTGTCCCAAATTTTTTTAGAAGAAAAAACCCCTATGTGTATACAAAAAATAAAGTTAGATACAATGAAGGATAAAATGTAACTATAATAATAAAGGCTCAAAAAATATTTTTTGAAAGGTTTTATTAAGATAAACTAGTTAAACACTGAAGGAGTAAAGGGTAAAAGTTAAAAAAAATAGAAGAAAAAATAAAATTAATTAACTTTTCAAGACTAAAGAATCATGGAGAGAAAGCCATGAATTCCATGTTTTGCTTTCTCCTCTTCTGGAATTCCACTGTTCTTGGTAAGTGAACTTGGTCGTGGCTGGATTTCTTGCTGATCTTCTTGGGGAGGGGCCTGTTGAATGATTCCCAAGTGTCTTTACCCAAGGTGGAATTGCACTGCCCTTACCAGGGGCCAGGCTAAGTAATCTGCTCAGGTTTGCTTTTGTTACCCAAACGCTTTCCATACAGTTCAGGAGGACAGGAATGAAAATGGCAGCCTCCCAATCTCGGGCCCAGAAGAGCCGAGAACTCAGGGCCCCACTCCTCAGTGTACCCTCAGAGAAAAGCGCTCAATCACTCCCATCTCCCTGGCCTCCAGCTGTGCTCCGAGCTCACCCAGCCTGTGACCAAGCATCTCTGTCTCTGGCACACAGCCCTGCCTGGAGTCTCCAAACCCCATAGATCCCTGAGCTCTTCCAGGGGAGTCTCTCCTGGTCTTGTGGGGTCCCCGCTCACAGAGCAGTGACCTGTGCCATGGATCATGATAAGGTAACCCCGAGTTGAGAACTCACTCCTCAGCTCTGTCTCTGTAGCTGGCTTCCCTGCTTTAATACCTGTGAGCTCTGTGACACTCAGACACCCAATCCTTCTGTGACACTGCGGAACCTGAGACCATGCTGTCCCCGTGTGGGCTTCACCCCTGTTTAGCCTCTGTAGCAATGTCATTCGGTGGAGCAAACTTTGAAAAGTTCTGATTTTTCTCCCTTGCTCTGCCACTTGCCGGGAGCTGGCCCCTCCCTGTGGTCTATCTTCCCATCGCTTTGGATTCACTTCTCCGACAGTCTTACCTTTCAGAAAGTGGTCGATTTTCTGTTTCTAGAATTGCTGTTCTTCTTCTCTTCGATCTCCTGTTGGATTTGTAGGTGTTCGGGATGGTTTGATAAGCTATCTAGCTGTTCTCTTGCTACCTCATGTCGTCTCAGCCTGCTACTTCTCTGCCATCTTGACTCCTCCCTCCAAATGCCTTCATTTCATTGGTCATTATTTTCCTGCACTGGCGAGAGTCAGAGGACTGAGATTAAGTCACAGGATGCTTCCTAATGAAAAGGATATAATGTCAGCAGCAATGGCCCTGGCCTCTGCCCAGCATTCAGAGATTCAGAGCTAAAGCATGTGTGTGTGTGTGTGTGAGTGTGTGTGTGTGTGTGTGCATGCCCACATAGGTGTTTGAATGATGATACAATTCTCAATTCTCACTGACTTATTTAGAGAGGACAGAAAGGTTTAATTAGTAGGGGCTCAGATACTTTATCTAATGTAGTGAAGATGTTTAATAAAACAGAATGGATGGATGGCTGGATTTTATTGGCTAATACAAAATTATCTTTTGATTCATGATATCAGTCAGACCATCATTATTTTGGCTTGTTTTCTATCTGCTTCAAAAGAGAAAAATTTTCTTAAACAGATGATGGCCTGTTTCTCTTATTATCTCCAACTCCAAGGTCATAAACAAAATTTTAAGGTACATGCATTGCATGTTGCTTCCTTTAAATCTTTTCATCATAAACCTGCGGCTAGCTACAAAGGAGGGATGGCTACTCTTTCTTAGGATGATGATGAAGCCTGTACCCAGTTTATGTGTATATCTGACACATCCACCACCATATTTTTTTTACAAATATACCAAGGTAATTGACAGTTAAGAGGTAAACAAACAAAACAAAACAAAACTCTGACTATACAAAAATGCCAGTCTTTCATATTTTTAAAAAGTGAAGGTTGAGTTTGCATACTCTGAGTTCTATTGTTACTTTTTAAATGCTTAGGGGAAAAAATACAGATTCAATTAAACAGAAAATAAAAACATGTTTTTAGAAAGGCTCAGGGTTCGACCAACACTCAAATATATATAGCCTGTAGATATGTAGTCTGTAATTTTTTAAAGGAAATATTTTAAATATATGAGAGGAAAACCCAGCAAAACCTGAATTCTTATTATTTCTTCAAGGGAAAGAACCCTACAGTAATTCTACCACTAAAGTGGATAATCAGATAACCTGCTACTATCACCACTCCTATTCCCACTAGTACAGTTAATATTTAGTAAAGTCTGTTCTGTTCTAAACCTGTTAAGCATGGTTCTAATAGCTTTATATATATTTTTTGCATTAAGTACTCACAATGTCTCTACGAGATAGATATTTTTACACTTATTTTTTTAAATGAGGAAAATGAAACAAACATGTAAAGAAAATTATTCAAGTAGTGCTGTTAGGAAATTATAAACTGAGGATCTTAAGTCATCATGCTATGGTTTCTCCCATTTCACAAAAGAAAAGCTGAAGTAAATGCCTATGTACAATAATGAGCCAATGAGCATAACTGAAGAAATGAATAAAAGTTGTTAGAATTTTTAGACACTTATCCCTAAATATTTTATTATTTCTTTGTTCCATGTTACTCATTTTATAAATTACCTATGATTGAATTAAAATGCAAAAACTCTCTTTTTATAGAATATCTATTACTTAAAAATATTTAAACTTTTCTTCTCATCTGAATGGGTATTTACATTGGAGAGAAAAAAAGTCACACGTCCATGAATGTCTTTCAATATTAGAGAAGAGTTCTCTATTTCACCGTAACACAATAGTATTTACTTATCAGGATATTTATTCAACTGCTATTTTTTGCACTGCTAAGTGCAAAGCTCTATAAAAAAACCAAGATAAGTAAGACACAGCTCATTCTTTTTTTTTTTTTTATTTCTTTTCAGCATAACAGTATTAATTGTTTTTGCACCACACCCAGTGCTCCATGCAATACGTATCCTTCCTAATACCCACCACCTGGTTACTCCAACCTCCCACCCCCTGCCCCTTCAAAACCCTCATATTGTTTTTCAGAGTCCATAGTCTCTCATGGTTCACCTCCCCTTCCAATTTCCCTCAATTTCCTTCTCCTTTCCATCTCCCCATGTCCTCCATGTTATTTGTTATGCTCCACAAATAAGTGGAACCATATGATAATTGACTCTCTCTGCTTATTTCACTCAGCATAATCTCTTCCAGTCCTGTCCATGTTGCTACAAAAGTTCGGTATTCATCCTTTCTGATGGAGGCATAATACTTCATAGTGTATATGGACCACATCTTCCTTCAGACATTTTTAAAATGAGGTAATATGTGTGCATGAAACCAGTATAATCTAAAGTGGAATGTGTACTGTAAGAGAAATGCAAATGAAGATGGAAGTTTAACAGCTGATCTTTGTTTCAACCAACACTGCATGGTTTCCATTAAACATCTTATTACTTCTGAGTTCCAGGCTGTGTAGCTGAATGAATCTCCCTTGGATGACAGGTTCTTTATTTTTATTATCTGCTCTGTGAAGTAGCACTTTACACACTTCATTAGAAATCTTTAGACTTCATTATCAAAGGATATTTTCAACACATATAAAAGTCAGTATTGACAGGTTTTCTTTATTAATTTATTAATTAATTATTTTGGCACATTAAAAAGGTCATCCCAAGGGCACCTGGGTGGCTCAGTGTGTTAAAGCCTCTGCCTTCGGCTCAGGTCATGATCCCGGGGGCCTGGGATCGAGCCCTGCATTGGGCTTTCTGCTCAGCAGGGAGCCTGCTTCTCCCTCCCTCTCTGCCTGCCTCTCTGCCTACTTGTGATCTCTGTCTGTCGAATAAATAAATAAAAATCTTTAAAAAAAAAAAAAAGGTCATCCCATTTTCTTCCAGATGACATAGTTTTAGTAAATCTTTAGTATTTCTAATTTTATTTTCTTGTATTTAGTTAAGGCATTTTTTGAAAATGCTTTTGGGGTGCCTGGGTGCCTCAGTGGGTTAAAGCCTCTGCCTTTGGCTCAGGTCATGATCCCAGGTTCCTGGGATCAAGCTCCATGTCAGGCTCTCTCTCTCTCTGCCTGCCTCTCTGCCTACTTGTGATCTCTGTCTGTCAAATAAATAAATAAAATCTTAAAAAAAAAAAAGGAAATGCTTTCAAGATTTTTTATCTTTTATTTTCAGCAATGTAATGAGTCTAGGTTTGTTTTTGTTTTTTTGTTTTTTATTTTCCCCCTTCATATTGATCTATATTGGGCTGCGCTGACCTTCTTTAATCTGCAAAGTTATGTCTTTCATCAAATGTGGGATGTTTTGACTATAATTATTTCAAACAGTTCTGCCATATTCTCATTCATTTATTTTTTTCCCCTTGGGATTCCAGTTACACATCTACATTTTAGACTATTTTACATTGTTTCACAAAGTCCCTGAGGTACTCTCTAAATTTCTTTTTCTAATATATGCATAATAATATAACATATAATTAAATATATTATAATAAGTATATAACATAGTAATAATTATAGAGATAGGGACATATTTGAATCTTTATGGTTTTCAGATTGGATAATCCCTATGCTTTATCTTCAAGTTCATTGACTGGTATTAAGCCTATCCCACCATGTGTGTGTGTGTTTGTTTTTAAAGATGTTACATGCTTTAGTTTTAGAATTTTCATTTGCAACATTTATACTATTTCTCTGCTGTTTTCTATTACTTTATTCATTAGCATAAATTATCATCTAGTTGAGTATAGCTGTAATAGCTACTGTAAAGGACTTGTCTGGTAAGTGGAAGATCTGGGTTATCTTGAAGTACCTCCATTGATTGCCTTTACCTTTGAGAATGGGGTGCTTTTTCTAGGTTTGGGTTCATTTTATTTTGTATGACAAGTATTCTTATATTATATTTTGGAAATTTTGCACATTATGTGACTATGCTGTGTTGAATCTGTATTCTTTCTTTCTCTGAAAAATGTAAGATTTTATTTTAGCAAGGCAACAGCTGATTTAAAATGAAACTCAAAACTCTGTTTTACAGTGAACAACAGCTCAAATCTCAACCCAGATCCTTCATTTTCATTGCTGGGATGTTTTGGGTTTCATTTGTGTATGTGCAGTTCAAAGGTCAACCAGAAATTTGGTCATAATTTATAATTTCATTCACTTTGGTGTGCAGTGGTTGCCCTGGAAGAAAGATATAGTGGATGAGCCTATCTTTAAGTTCCCTGGGTCAGTAAAACAGCAAGTTTTTGTTCTGGGATTTAGCTGCTTTGGCTGTGCTAAACTGTAGTCTGCTCTCAGGATAAAGCCAGTATAGTAAAAATCTCAATCCATGCTAGTTGCTTCTTCCAAGTTTTAATTCTCCCCCCAAATCTACCTCCTTTGCTTACTCTCCAGAGCCCCAAAATTCAACAAAGTATTTCAGAATTTGGTAAATTCTGATAGTTCATTTGATTATCACTGAAAATATCATAGGTAGGGATCATCTTCCTTTTCCAGTCCTTATTGTTTTAGTGTAATGTATATTTTTAAAAGTTTATTTTCTGTTGTCTGAGTGGCTTAAATACCCTATTTAATTATTATAATTACTGTGTAACTTTTTAGGTTATAGTTAGAGAAGCATTCAATATCTTTCAGAAACAAAGTGTAAGTCTCCCAGATCCCATTCCTCAGTCATGACCATGTTTATATAATTTATTTCAACAGTAATGACCTTGCATATATACATATTAAACATATTTTAAAGTAGTTATGGTTGAGAGTAATGGTGTCATGACCACCAGTTTAGAAGGATTTAAAAAATACTACTATCTGGTAAGTCATACCAACTAATGAACTAGTGTTTGAGGAAAAAAAAAAAGCCTAATAATGTGATGATGGCCAGAGGAATAGGAATAAAAATACTTGGAGGGACCTATCATTTTCAAATGTTCACTTATAAAATTTAAACAGCAAATAAGATCATAGTAGTTTTTAAAAAAATTTTCCTATTAAGCACTGGGAGAGGATGATTAAATGTGTTGGTTGGGATGGTGGCTCCTAATATGATGTAAGTTCAAGATAAGAAAACTTGCATTTATTCAGTCTCCTGGCTTTCAGACACATGCACATATTTTTAAACTATTATTTAATCTTCACACAATCCTTGACAGTATCATTAGTATATTATAGATAAACTCAGGTTCATGGAGATTAAATATCTTAAGCACAATCATCTTGAAAATTGTCACATGAGAAATTTGTATTCTAGACTGAAACTTTGCAGACTATAACTTACTGCTTCCAAGCATGCTACGAAAGGTCTCCATTCTACTAAGACCTTTTATGGTCTTCTTTCACTGATAAAATTATTTTATAGTGCATGAAGTGTCTAAAAAGATACAATGTTTAAAATAGAAACATCATCATTAGGAGAGATAGTATACTGATTAAAATTCAAATTTAGGGTATTCATGTTGGGTATTAGTATCTACTCAACACTTTATTCAATAAGTTCTTTATTCACTGCCTACCACATTCAATTCACTGTGTTAGATCATAGCATCAGGTTCTGATGGTAGACACTGTGATAGATGAAGATAAAATAAAGGATTGGGTATCACTCTATAGCATAATAAAACAAACTGGAAAGATTCATGTGGCACATTCATGTTTGCACAAACTTTCAGCTTTTGCTAAGAGTGATTCAGTCAGTTTGTACTCTGGTTACATCTAATTATGAACCAAAGCTCTCACTTTGAAGTAATGTAAATTCTATATTTTCAATGTGATCACTGAGTTACCAACATGCTTTCCTTTTACTGATCAAAAATGTTATGATTTTATGGAAATTTAGAAGGAGAGGAACCATAAAAATATTAAATGCTAGGCCAAGTAGCTTTGGTAGCATAAGAGCAACTGATGAGCATTGTCATTAGAGCAATAATGAAATTTACTTAAAGAAATAAGAGTTGATGGAAAATTTTGTTGTTGTTGTTGTTGCTGCTTTGTTATGTTAATGGCTTTTCCTAAAATATGGCTTCAGATATAGTGCCACAATCACATTTTATAGGGATTAACCCAAAAATTAAATTTTGGTAGGATTTTGAAACTAGCATCTTTTGCAAAAATATTATTGAACGTTACCTAATGAGAGTATTTCTCAGTCACCAAAGTCCCTCACCCAACCCTAATTCCTGCAATTGAATTATCTAGTCTAGAATTACCTCATAGGTATGTCCAATTAGAATAGGGCTTTGAGAAACTCTAGGGGTAAGTTCAGCAGACAGAGAATATAGACAGGCAAATGGTAAATATAAATGCACCTAAAGTCAGCCTAATCTCCTTGGGAAATAGCACATTGAAATGTTTTCTTCTCAGACCTCTGGCCCCAAACATGGCCAGGGAGGCTAATGCTATAGATAATGGTAGAAATAAACTGAAAATGAGAAAGAACCCTTTTAGTCTGATCAACTTAGGCTTTTATTTCTCCTGCTTATGTATTTACAAAACTGTTAAATACATTTTAGATAATGACTTAAAATGGGCAAATGCCCATCTTAAAGTCTATCCTTTAGACTATGTTTTCAGTTGAATTTTCTTAAGAAATTTATTGACATAAATTCACCATTCTAGGAGCACCTGGGTGGCTCAGTGGGTTAAACCGTTGCCTTTGGCTCGGGTTGTGATCTCAGGGTCCTGGGATCAAGCCCCGCATCGGGCTCTCTGCTCAGAGGGGAGCCTACTTCCCTTCCTCTCTCTCTGCCTGCCTCTCTGCCTACTTGTAATCTCTGTCTGTCAAATAAATGGGTGAAATCGTTAAAAAAAAATTCACCATTCTATTAATGTCACATTTTACTTTTAATTTCTGAAGTACTGGATTTTTTTTCCCCCTTCTCATCTGAACAAATGTTCTCCATTATTTTACCTTGTGCAACTTTTCTATGAGATCTGATTTCATTGTAAATAAAATTTACCTAAAGTGTGCTAAGTTGTTCCAGTAAAGATCTGAATATCATTAAATAAGCATCTATACTGGTTTTTTCCCCCAGGATTTATATCATAAAACATTTGTCCCTCTGATTAGAATCTGAGCTAGTTTATAGGCTCCCTAACAAATAAACAATATTTACTACACATTCATAATAAAATAAAAGCTGGGTGATTTGTGGTTGAGCAAGTATTTTCATGTATATGCACATACATAGTATATAAGAATCATATCTAAAACATAGGGTTAAAAATGTACATAATTTGTGGGGCATAAAACCATTTTTGTCCTTGGATTTTTTCTTCCACTGGATTGTCACTATTACAAGATATTTTGTTGTTGTTGTTTTTAAAATTTAAATTAAAACATCCAGAAAATTCACATTAAAATGTACTTGGGAGCACAGTACCACATAGGTGGTTTCTGGGTATTAATAATGTTCTTTGAATCTGGGAAGAGAGAGAAACTGAAGGAAAAAAAATTACTTAGGACAAATTTCACAGACCTCTAAATGTTCCCTGGAGCAAACTGAAAGCCCATGTCTATCTATATCCATAGCATCTATATATGGATACAGATGCAGACACAGATATAGGTATATAATATTCTTAGCTATATTTGCTGCCTAGAAAACTGCATTGTAAAGGAAGTGAATAAACATTCGAAGTAACAGACAACTCTGATGTTATTTATTGGCACCAAAAGATTGGGTTTTTCCCACAATTTTATATCAGAGGCAAGAGTTTTAAGTTCTCATAGCACAAATGAAGTTGTAATTGCTTCCCATTTTAATTAAGAGCCAATTTCAAACTTAAGAAGGCTGAATATCTGTCTAAAGTGTTTATGCCACAGGCAGCTGGAGCCATTGAAGAAGGGGAATTAGAAAGACATTTCTGTATGGTGTGTCTGGCCAAAACTGGTCAGCTTTGAAGAGTTGTTCCATTTCAATAGCAATCATTACAACACTCAAAAGTATTCCTTTGAATATGAATAGTTGCATAGATGACTTTCAGTTTTACTATTCTCACGCTGAACAACTATGACAGGAATTCTTGACCATTTTTGTGCCATATTTCTTTGGCAGCCTGGTGAAGCAAATGGATTCTTTCCCGGAAAACGTTTTTTGAAAGCACAAAATAAAACACATAGAATATTAATAGAAACCAATTATATCTAAATTTAATTATGAAAATATTTTTATAAATAGAAATTTGAAATGTAGTTATATATGTGCCTCTTTATTGACATTAAAAAAATGAGATCTAGCAGAAGGTATAATAAGCAGAGTAATTTGAAGTACTAATTAGTGTACATTCTGTTACAAAATATCTGCAACAGCTGTAACATATGATAATATTTGTGGGTTTTACTGGTGATAGTGTAATAGAGTCCACAGTTCTGTTGTGTGTTGTCTTTATTCAAAATAGAAGAAAATGTTCAATTTCCACCAGAAACTTACTAATAAATATACATTTTTCTCATTGAAGTTCATGGTCCCCTTAAATTCTATCCACATTGTCTGGTTAAAAGTCTCTTTCTTATGCCAAGTTTTCATTGAAGCACTTTAAATTTTTCAAGTAGTATATGGCTACATTTTGTTGAGTGCTGAACATGTACCAGAAACTATAATATGTGCTTTAAAATATTATCTTCCTCAATCTTCAAAACAATTCTCTAAGGTAGGGATTATCATTACCTTTACAAACAAGTGAATGGAAGCACAAACTAACACTGTAAGTGGCAACACCTGTTCATGGAGATATATGGAATTATTTTTTATCTCTATTTTACAGAACACAGACAAAAATTATGACTTTTGTAAAAAGAATCAGAACTGGAACTCAGGGAGCACTTGGGTAGCTCAGTCAGTTAAATGTCTGCCTTTGGCTTAAGTCATAGCCTCAGGGTCCTGGGATGGAGCCCCACATCCAGCTCCCTGCTCAGTGGGAAGTCTGCTTCTCCCTCTCCCTCTGCCTCTCCTCACTACTTGTGCTTTCCCCCTCTTACTCTCCCTCTCTCAAATAAATAAATAAATAAAATCTTGAAAACAAAACTGAAATTCAGGTTTTCAGAATCCCATTTTGATGTTCTTTCCACAATGCCATTTCGACATTTGGGGATAACTATAAGAAACTGTTCTTAAACAGTCTCATCATAGAGTGTCAATCCTGTAAAAACTGACACTTTAGAAAGTGATTTTCTCAAGAGATCATAAAAACAATTCCCCCATGAGAAAAGTCAATTATGAATAGAATTATCTCCATCTGCTGACCAGAGGCAGTACACAATATGGTGAGGACAGAAGCTGAACAGGAGCCAGAAGAGTAGAAAAGCGTTGGCTTCTGAGAATCAAGTTCATCCAACACAGCCATCCTGAGTTTTTTGCAAACTCCCTAGGCTAGAGAGGAAGGAATGAAAATAAGTAATCTAAATATCATCTGAGTCTCAGGACTGGCCTTATAATCAAATCTTTGTGGTCAGTGGTACCAGCTGAGGGCCAGTTGTATGCTTAACTCATTAACCATAAAGTCATGCAGAGAGGCTGCATAATACTTAATTCTAACACAATTTTAAGAAAAGCAAGCAGGTCAAGAGCTACACTGATATTTGAAATTTGTGCATTAAGAAGTATTACTCTATGATACATTTTAGGAAGAACTGTAATTGAGCTACAGACTCAGGTGGATAGAAATCTTTTTGACCCAGAACATTAGAAAAGGCTCAGGGTTTGACATTTGACCAAAGTCTTACAGTTTGGCAAAAACTCTGTTAAGAAGAGATACACATATTGGGAAAATTTAGATAATGTGACACATGAAGGAGCGGACTCTAAATGATTCATGGGAGAACACTTTATCTAAATTCAGGAAGAGTTTTGAACAGTGTGAAATGACAAATTTTTTGTAATGAAGAAAATTCTAGTAGTAGTTTGGGAGAATGACTGGGAAATAAGAAATGATAGATGTCAGAGAACCCTCAGAAAGAAATTAGAAAATAACAAACAACACACTTAAAAATACCTGATTTATGACAGTTTCCTTAGAATAGAATAAAAAGTCTTCAGAGACATTCTGGAGACAGACATTCTAACTTGAGAAAGATCATATGTGGGTCAAGAAGGACATTAAGATCAATAGTTTGGTTATCTTGGTAACTTAGAAGAACCTTTCCTGAGATAGGATATGACAGAGCAGGTTAGGGGGGCAATACTAATATTTCATGCAGTAAGTCTGCAGTATCAGTGAGAAAGATCTTAATAAACATGTTCAACAGGAATTTGGAAATAAGATGTTAGACTTTGGAGAAAGTATTAATAACAGCAATAGTGATGTTGCTGTTGTAGTCCTATAGAAGAAAGTCAAAGTTACCTGAATGGTTGACACTGGAAAGAAAGAGAGCAAGGAAAAAGCAGGAAAATGAATTTAATAATTAGTGTGTGTGAGGTGATGATGGTATATCAAGTTATCATGTTGTATACATTAAACTTATACAATGTTATATGTCAGTTATATCTCATAAAGCTGGGGAATATAACTATGAACAGTTTGACTAAGACATGCAGAGTAAATGCTTTTAATTAAGGTGAAGAAAAGAAAGAGAAATCAATAAAGATACTAGCTTCTAAAGGCTAACAGTGAAGTAACAAATGTTTGAAAATTGGGGAAGAGAAACTGAGAGAGATAAGAGAAGTAGAATGTAATACTGTCATAATTAAAGATGAAGTGAGTTTCAAGAAGATACTGCTCAACAGTACAAATTTTGTAGGAATGAAGCCTAAGAATACACTGTTGTTGATTTTGGCAACTTGAAGGTCTTTAATTTTACTTTTAAGATATATTTATAGGGACAGAATAAGATTATATATAGTACTTTGAAGGATGCATGGAAAAACAAGAAACTGGGATCTGAAAAGCTACATTTAATTTTTGAGACTACTTTTTAGTTAAAAATAAAAGTATGATAGTTGAATAAGAAGAGAAGTTAAGATACTTTTTTTCAGGGTATAGAAGAATTGAACAATTTTATTGACCCTTTGGACTGGCAATAGGTAAAAGCAGAAGAAAGAAATGGGAAGAATAATTGGGTAAAGTCCCAGAGGAGAAAAAAATCCAGCAACTGAGAACAAATATATAAGGGCCATATGTGATGAAGGTTAAGAATAAGATGTCTTATGGAGAGAGAAATACACTGACCCCTATTCTATGACCTCAGAATGGATTTAACTCATTTCTTGTTGAAGGTAATAAGAGATTTGAAAAGCAATGGAGGCATCGAGCTTTCACACTGCTAACAACCTGAGTCGAATCATGAAACTAGCAGGACAGTATGGTGTATAGTGTTCTAATCCAGGGCTCCGGTAGCAGCCCAGTGAGGCAGTTCTGAAACAGAAGTATTTGTTTTATTTTTCTTGTTATATACTGTGTCAGTGGGGGAAAAATGACAGACAAGTACTGAACTGAAGAACAGAGTTTCTCCTGATATTTCCTACTCCATTGTGCAGGTCAAAAAACGCAGTCCAGTATATGCAGACCAAGATATGTATTCTAAAATCCACTAATTGTTGTTCAGTGATTCCATTATCTTAAGGTACAAAAAAATACTTAACAAGCTATGTGACAGTAATGTTAAAACTTTAAAAATACTCCATTTAAAAAATTTACATTACTCACTAATACATATTTATATACTTAACATTGAATATTTCTTGTTCCAATTTTCCAATCTGACCTGTGACACTCAATGTAATATTGGAATTACTATGAAGGATTCTGAAGTCAAGTTAGTCTTCTGAATGGGAAAGCAAAAATAGAATTGGGGTTGGGTAAAATAGTAAAAATGTGCTTCTGAAAAAGAAATGATATCAAATGCAGAAATATAAAAAGAAAAAGCAATATTCAAGAGCAAAACCAGATTGCCAGATTGGAAGCATAACAATGTACCTGGAAAATATCAGTTGGCCAGCAATAGCAATTAACACACTTTGCATTCTACGCCTACTGTTATTCTCATTGTAGTAGCCTGTATGAGAACTCTAGACACCTCCCCTCACTCTCACTTCCTACTCATTTTTTTTTTCCTACTCATTTCTGAGAGGAATCTGCTTCTTCTAAATTCCAGGGGCAAGATTTTAGTGGGAGTACAGCAGCTAGTTTCCTGCCTCTTGAACTCTGAAAACCACAGTTTCCCTTGCTTCACTGATTGGGCAGTGAAGGGCATGTGACTAACACTTAGAGAGTTCTTCCCTGGGGAATTCTCTCTTTAATGTGCATCTGAAGGAGAAGTGCTTGTGACTGGTCCCCCAAGCTGAAAAGGTGAATTGCAAGGTAGGGGAGACAATTACCTTTGAACTCCTTTACTAGTGAAAAATGCCTAAGAGAGATGAATAGCTAGATGAGAGAGAACTCTGAAGATGTGTATGGTCAAGGTATCAGTCTTTGAAGTTTTCAGAGCTTCTCTGGTTCCTGCAGTGTGACCTTATCATTTTATTTTTTTTTAAACAACACCATTATATCTTTATATCTTTCTTTACAGTTATTTTGAGTTAGGCTTTGGTCACTTATAGTCTAAACAGCCCTGATTAAGAGACTAAGTAAAGTGAGCATAGTTTCATTGTTTGGTATTTAGTGTTTGTTCAGTTTAATTGTGTCCTATGGAAAAATAAATAATCCAGTAGGCTCTAATTCCATATTCATGATAATTAGGGTACAGAAAGGTTAATATTTGATATGGTATAAGTAATCTTCTAAATTAAAAATGATGATAAACAAGATTGTAGAAAGAATATTTTATGCAAGAAAACAATCAGTTTTAAAGTAGTCTGCATTCAGAATATATGCCAGTTACAAGTGATGCTTAATGCTTATTACAATATGTCTTAGTGAACACCTACATGGAAATCAGTCTGTATTTTTGCTGGAAAGTATTTGATAATATAAAAACACTTATTTTGTTGTTGTTGTTGTTGTTGTTATGGATGATGAATGCATTCCTATTTTTAAAATAATCAGACAATGTTCATTAAGTTTAAATTTCTGTTGATGCACACACAGTCCAAAAGAAGTGTTCTGTCCAGAGGTAACCACTATTTTAAATCTGATGTTTATCTTTTCAGAAGATATCCTTCCATCTTTCCACTTATCTTAGAAAATGCTTATAAAATTAAATAGAATTATGTGTATTTATAGCTACAATTTTCTGTGTTTATTCTAATACAGATGTTATATTCTATATAATGTTAAGCCCTTTTCATTCAGGAATATTCTTGGAAGATTCTTCCATGGAGGCAGAAATAAAATTAAATCATCTAAATTATGAATTGCTTTTCATAATACTAATACATCTTAGTTTACTTAACCCAGTTCCTAGTTAATGAGAATCTAGGTAAGATGTGCATTAGTGAATAGCTGGTCTTATTTTTATGCTTGCTGCCAATAACAAATGAGTTCAAATGAGTTGAATCAAATTGTTTATTGCACCTGGGCTCCTGGCTACTCTCACTGTTTTATTTTTTCTGCTTCTGGAACATCACAAAAGACCAATAACTCATGAAGCACACTCCTCTCCATAAGTCACTTCATATCCGAAAGAAACACAAAACTCTCTGGTTAAGAAAGATAGTTAACACTAGTCTAAAATAAACAAGTAAACATACAAACAAAGGAAACTGGTGAATTCTGGAAACACGATTTGGATGCCAATCTTAATTACTCCAAGATAGCAACAAATAATTCCTCTCAAAATTAGGATGAGTTAAATTAAAACTCCTTATGCTAAGACAGGACCTGAGTCACAGATTGTTTTCATGGTCTATTGAAATTTTTTGTCTTTTTCTTTATCTTTTATATGTCTTTATATTACATTCATTGGGAAAAAAAAATCTGTGCATTGATTTTAGATAATTTTCTACTAATATTGAGACTGAAATTCCTGCCTTAAATATGTTTATGTTTGTAACAGTAAATTAAGCATTTACTGAAACTAGAGGTAATAATTCTTCGAGGTCCTCCTAAAAATAAGAAGTTCACCAATGTCATCAAATGATAAAGATATCTGCTGTGTGATATCACCTATGCAAAAAATTGATAACCCTAAATAAATCAAATACTTCTAAATTGTGTTAAAAAAGCTTAGCCAATGTGTTATCCTCACTGACATTTCAGGGATGTTGTTTATTTTTTAAACTATCAGCAAGTGTCAGTCATTGTGTCTAACTGTGGTCGTGATAGCAGCAGGTAGTCAATGTGACCAAAAATAGAACCAACTCTTTTCTTTTATTTTTAAATAAAGTTAAAAAGTGGTGACCATGTCAACAAAAAGCAAAATATTTTGGGGGGCGCCTGGGTGGCTCAGTTGTTAAGCGTCTGCCTTCCTCTCTGGTCATGATCCCAGGTCCTGGGATTGAGTCCCATATCAGCTTCCCTGCTTGGCAGGAAGCTTGCTTCTCCCTCTCCCATCCCACTCCCCCTGTTTGTGTTCCTTCTCTTGCTGTGTCTCTCTCTGTCAAACAAATAAATAAAATCTTAAAAAAAAATATTTTGGAAGATTGGAAACAACTCCTTTGGGTATTATTTAAATATTGTTTGATAAGCAAGGGATTTCAGAAACAATTAGAGAGCACCCTCTTGTCAAACTTGAAATCTGTGTCAGTTAATGAAATAGAGCAGGTGCAAAATTTAAAAGATGGAGGTTCAATCTTCAACCAGTAATCTTTTACTCTAGTACAATCCAGTATATATCCAATGATATATAACTGGGTTAGCTAAGCATCCTGGGGCTAAGTGTCACTGAAAACTCTGGTTTCCACTTATGTGAACCAGTCTTATTTTTAATGTAAGCAAGAAATAAAAAATTTATAATTTGATGGAACAAGATATCTTCTAGACAAAGAATTTTGATAGCTGCTGGGAAAAAAGGAGAGAATCATTTGATATTCTTTCAACCTGAAAAAGAATATTTAGCAGATTTATCCAAATTAGGGCAATAAACAAAAGTCAGACTACTGAGTTTTCTCTAAATCAAGAAGATATTGGATATTCTGTACATCTTAAATAAGTTCAGTCATCTAAGCATTTATTATTAGATATCAAATCTTTTATGTTCTTCAGTTTCATATTTAATCTATGTTATATTACAGAACCATATTCTCATGTAAAGCATTTTATAAACTGAACAGATGGTTCTGTTAATATAACACACTTGAGGTATTTAAATGTGTATCACTATTTATATAGAAGTGATCTTAAATGCACCTTAAAAAGGTTAAGAATAGTTTATTTTAATTATATTTTATCAAATGTTGTAAAACTACACATTACCCAGAGACATCTAAAATAAAATTCATCTTATAATTATCACAAATTTAAATTATAGGCATAAAATACTTTGCTTATTATATAAATTAATGAATCTTAAATTGGAAACAAAAAAAAGATCAGTTTGTATACAAAACTTAAATACATATATTTTTTAATTTTTTTATTTATTATAAACATATATTTTTATCCCCAGGGGTACAGGTCTGTGAATCACCAGGTTTACACACTTCACAGCACTCACCAAAGCACATACCCGCCCCAATGTCCATAATTCTACCCCTTTCTGCCAAACCCCCTCCCCCCAGCAACCCTCAATTTGTTTTGTGAGATTAAGAGTCACTTATGGTTTGTCTCCCTACCAATCCCATCTTGTTTCATTTATTCTTCTCCTACCCACTTAAGCCTCCATGTTGCATCACCACTTCCTCATATCAGGGAGATCATATGATAGTTGTCTTTCTCTGCTTGACTTATTTCACTAAGCATGATACGCTCTAGTTCCATCCATGTTGTCGCAAATGGCAAGATTTCATTTCTTTTGATGGCTGCATAGTATTCCATTGTGTATATATACCACATCTTCTTGATCCATTCATCTGTTGATGGACATCTAGGTTCTTTACATAGTTTGGCTATTGTGGACATTGCTGCTATAAACATTTGGGTGCACGTGCCCCTTTGGATCGCTACGTTTGTATCTTTAGGGTAAATACCCAATAGTGCAATTGCTGGGTCATAGGGCCGTTCTATTTTCAACATTTTGAGGAACCTCCATGCTGTTTTCCAGAGTGGCTGCACCAGCTTGCATTCCCACCAACAGTGTAGGAGGGTTCCCCTTTCTCTGCATCCTCGCCAGCATCTGTCATTTCCTGACTTGTTGATTTTAGCCATTCTGACTGGTGTGAGGTGATATCTCATTGTGGTTTTGATTTGTATTTCCCTGATGTCGAGTGATAAGGAGCACTTTTTCATGTGTCTGTTGGCCATCTGGATGTCTTGTTGCAGAAATGTCTGTTCATGTCCTCTGCCCATTTCTTGATTGGATTATTTGTTCTTTGGGTGTTGAGTTTGCTAAGTTCTTTATAGATTCTGGACACTAGTCCTTTATCTGATATGTCGTTTGCAAATATCTTCTCCCATTCTGTCAGTTGTCTTTTGATTTTGTTAACTGTTTCCTTTGCAGTGCAAAAGCTTTTGATCTTGATGAAATCCCAATAGTTCATTTTTGCCCTTGCTTCCCTTGCCTTTGGCATTGTTCCTAGGAAGATGTTGCTGCAGCTGAGGTCGAAGAGGTTGCTGCCTGTGTTCTCCTCAAGGATTTTGATGGATTCCTTTCTCACATTGAGGTCCTTCATCCATTTTGAGTCTATTTTTGTGTGTGGTGTAAGGAAATGGTCCAATTTCATTTTTCTGCATGTGGCTGTCCAATTTTCCCAGCACCATTTATTGAAGAGGCTGTCTTTTTTCCATTGGACATTCTTTCCTGCTTTGTCGAAGATTAGTTGACTGTAGAGTTGTATAAGGCACATAACTAGAGGTGCCTCCACAGGGTGCGGCCCAGAATAAAGATGGCGCCGGCTTGCCGTCTCTTCCGGCCAACAAGGCGCCAATTTCACAGTTTCGGTTCCTGAAACCTATGGCACTTCCTCCTCTCGCCCGATCTTATTGGCTCTTCCCCCTCTGTCCTCACTTCCCTTCTGCTGCTCTATATAAGGTGTGCCCCCGCACAATAAAGTGAGATCCTGCTTCGACAGATCCCCCGAGCCTGGTGTCTTCCATTGGTGCGTCCGGGTTTGCGACACTCGCCATCCCGCTCAGCCCCGGGAAGGGGCCTCCGGCTGGTCCAGTCGCCTCCACCCCTCCAAGGGAACCCCAACAACTGGTGCCCCGTGTGAGGAACCTCGCTCTTCTCGCTGACGGGCCAATCGGTCAACGGGTGAGTGTACCCCCATAAGTTAAGGGGCAGTCCACTTCTAAAAACGACCCCCCTGTTAAACCAAAGAGGTTCTACCCCTCGCTAGACCCCTTTGACGCGGCTCCTTGGCCCCCGGACCTCCAACCCAGATCTCTGGCTGAGGGCCCCCCTGCGCGCCCCCCTTCCACTAACCCCTTTATTCAACCGTCAGCGCCCACTCCTCCGCCTCCTTATTGCCCCGCCCCCCTCCAGAGCATACCTCCCCTGAGCCCTCCAGTTGTTCTCTCTTCCCTGTTAATGTTAACCCAGGAGGCAACCGTCCAGCTCCATGGTACCCATGGGAGCCTGGGGACCTTAAGGAGCTCAAAAAGCCAGTGTTGGAGGATGGGCCCAACGCCCCCTGGACAGAAACCATCCTCCGAGGTCTGGCCCATTCCCCATGTACGGCGGCTTACTGCCGGTCACTAGCTAGGGCCGTTCTTCCGGGGGCCCTATATATAAAGTGGACAGCCTTATATAAAGAGGAATGTCAGCAGATTGCAGAAAGAAATGCCCGAGCCAATCCAGCCATCCCTATAACTATGGGAATGCTTGCTGGGACTGATGGCCAGTATGCCTCCGGAACCCAACAGGCAGCCATCCCCCCCCTTACCAGGACCAGATCCGAGCCACTGGGCTCGCGGCTTGGAGCAAACTTGAGGAGGGGCCTTCTGAGTCACCAATAGCAGGGTTACACCAAAAAACTAACGAAGATTTACCCTCTTTCATTGATCGGGTGGAGAAATCCGTTAAGAAAAAGATGCCCCCTGGGGATCTCAGAGACCATTTCATCAGAATGGCAGTATGGGAAGGAATGACCCGAGATTATAAGATGGCCTGTGCTGGCCTAAAAGAAAGATCTATAGACCGCTGGGTTATTGCTACAAAAGACATTGGGTCCACATCGCATCAGGCGCAAGCTATGGTGGCAGCCTTAAGAGAGCATCAACAGGACAGCCTTGAGACGCTAGTGTGTGTAATGCAGCAGGCATCATTGCAGCCCCACCAGGCCAACCTTCCCCGCCTGTGCTTTGGCTGTGGGCAAGAGGGGCATTTTAAGAGAAACTGCCCCCTAGGGCGCAAACCAAGCTCCCCACAACCTGTTGATACGCCCCGAACACCATGTCCTAAATGTAGGAAGGGGTTCCATTGGGCCAAGGATTGTAGATCTAAGTTTGATATCCAAGGCAAACCTTTAAACTCCAATCGGGGCAATCCCCAGCCCTGTTAAACAAGGGGAAAACACCTGTCAAGGCTCATTGGACAGTTCCTTTGGTCCCAGGCCTCCGCCCCAAAATGCGTCTTACCATCGGAGACAAGTCCTTTAAATGCCTCATTGATACAGGTGCTGAACGCACTGTCCTCAGGCAAGAGGAAGTCCCCCCTTCTTGGAAACTTGTCCCCGGCCCTCCCCTACTGGGGGTAGGAGGCCAGTCCAGCTCTTGTGAGACTGCTAACCTGTTATGTTGGGTAGATCCAGATGGCAACAGAGGACAGATTTGCCCCCTAGTGGCCCCTGGCCTCACCACTAACCTACTTGGTCAAGATATTCTAGGGGCAACGGAGGCCTTCATTACTACTGACCATAAGGCCTTCTTTGATGATGTACTAGATGAGGAAGAATACCAACAGCAGTTCCAGGAAGGAAGGTACTCCCATCCTAATTACCGAGAGGACCCCTATCTTGAGAGCATTAGGCAAAGGTATCAGTCCCCCCAATCCTAAAGGCCACTGCCCTGCCCCAGGTCCCTAAGATTACCTGGAAAGAGGGACCTCCCATTTGGGTGGAGCAGTGGCCTCTCCCTTCCCACAAACTACAACAACTCCATATCTTAGGTGCAGCAACAGTTCGACCTAGGACATATACGCTAGTCCCTTAGCCCTTGGAACTCACCCATTTTCGTTATCAAAAAACCCAATGGTACATGGAGATTACTACAGGACCTGCGACAGGTCAACAATAAAATGGTCCCCTTTGGAACCCCCCAAAGGGGACTTCCATGGATTCCAGCCATTCCATCCAACCATTTTATTACCACCATTGATATAAAGGATTGTTTCTTCTCCATTCCCCTCCACCCTGATGATATGGAAAAGTTCGCCTTTCCCTGCCCGCTCTTAATTTCTCCGGGCCAGATCAGAGGTTTGAATGGACGGTCCTCCCCCAGGGGATGGCTAATAGCCCATCAATCTGCCAGAACATATTAGCCCAGATTTTTACATCATTTTTCAGAAACCCAGACATTCTATTTTACATCTATATGGATGATATTATCCTAGGAGCGCCTGACCGCTCTCAGCTTGACCTCCTCACTACCGAGTGCCTCTCTATTTTAACCCACCACAATTTCAAGGTGGATCCTGAAAAAGTCCAAAGGATCCCCCTTTTAAAATCCTTGGATCCTTACTCTCCTTGGATACAGTGTCCCCGATCAGACCCCAATTAAAGATTCAACCCTCGTACACCCTACCTCAGTTACAAAAACTACTTGGTGAAATAAATTGGATGAGGCCATGGATCTCTATTTCTACTGAGAAACTCACCCCTCTATTTGACCTACTCAAGGGCTCAAATCTTTCATCTGATATCATTCTAAACACAGAACATATCCAAACACTCAATGAGGTCCAACGGGCCATTGATAAATCTACCTTAAAGCGATTCACTCCCTCCGTGCCCTTAATTCTATATGTTTTCCCTGGGGAATCCCTAATGACAGCGCTATTAGCCCAACAAAGAGAACCCATTCAATGGATCCACCTTTCAGTGGGGGGCACCCCGCGAGTATACGTGGCGACTGACCAACTCGCTGACTGCATCATGAAAGGGAGAAACAATTCGCTCCGTTTATTTGGTCCAAGTAGCATTGTTATTCCCTACCGAACTCAGGAATTCACATGGCTCCAACGCAATAATGCTAGGGTGGCCATAGCCTTAGAAGGATTCTCCGGAAATATAGATTGCCATTATGGGCCTTATAAATGGATGAATTCCTTCGGTAAGCTGCAGTGGAAGATCCCCATGCTATTCATCACCCAAGCAGATCCATCCTTTCATACAGCCTTTACAGATGGAGGAAAAGTAGGAGCTTCAGTAGTGATCTTCCCCCCTCACTCTGATACTGATAGAACCCCTACCCCTCAGAAATCTCTCATCCACCTGGTCCAGGGGTCCGCACAATTTAAAGAGCTTAATGCTGTGGTCCTAGCCCTTTCCACCATTAAGGGTCCCCTCAATTTATTTTCTGACAGCCTCTATGTGGTAAACCTCCTACCCAACCTAATCGACGCTCACATCAAACTAGATTCTAACCCCATCACCCCACTTATGATCCAAACCCAAACCCTCCTAAAGCAAAGAACCAGCCAAATATACGTTCAACATCTCAGGGGACACCAAGGACTTCCGGGTTTCCTATCCCAAGGTAACTCCTTGGCCGACCAACTTGCATCTACTCCCCAATGTTACTCTGTAGAAGAGGCTGCTCACTTCCATAAACTTACACACACCAATTGGAGGGGACTCCATCAACGCTTCCCCCAGGTACCCATTAAAAATCTCAAAAAAATCATTCGAACCTGCAAATCCTGCCAACCTTTCCTACAAGTTCCCCCACTCCAGGGGCCGGGGTGCAATCCTAGGGGGCTACACCCCAATCACCTCTGGCAAACAGATGTAACCCATTACCCCTCCTTTGGTAAACTTAAATTTGTTTTCGTGTCCGTTGACACATGTTCACATGCTTTCTGGGCAACTGCCGATGCCGGCGAAAAGACTAAACATGCTGTCAGCCATTTCTTACAATGTTTTGCCACTCTAGGACTCCCCAAACAAATTAAAACTGATAATGGTCCTTGCTTTACTAGCACAACCTTTAAAACCTTCCTCTCAGAATGGAACATCTCCCACTCCACCGGCATTCCTTATAACCCTCGAGGACAAGCCATTGTTGAAAGACAAAACCGTACCCTCAAAGACCAATTACAAAAACAAAAGAGGGAATCCCTTCCCCCACATGTTCAACTCAAAAGGGCACTGTTCAGCCTTAATATTTTAAATTTTTCAAAATACGATCATTTGACAGCGTTCCAAAGACACTGGTCTGCCATAACCCCTTATACCTCAATATCGGTCAGATGGAAAGACCCCCTGACTGGGTATTGGAGGGGACCTGACCCCCTCCTCACTAGAGGGTTTGGATGCATATTCCCCCCGGAAGAAAAGAAGCCTATTTGGGTGCCCGCATGAGACATCAAATACCTCCCAGCCCCAGAAAACAACAATAACCCAGACCCAGAGAGCCCACAACTCTCTGAGGAACCTTTTCTCCCTATCTGACCCACAGATCTACAGTCGAAAGATGATATTATCAATGCTCCTGACCCTACTGGCTCATGCACAAGTCACTATTGCGGGACTCGGCGACCCAGGTAAAGCCAAGGCCCTGCTCCGAGGAATACAGGGAACCGATCAAAAATCTCATGCTCAGGTAAGTTCGCTGCCCTTATACTAACATCTCTAGATGGAAATAAATGCCTTGGGGCCGTAAATTCATACGTTTGTTGGAATGCTCCCAGAACCATCCCTACATCACAAGGAAAACCTGGGCCTTGCCCATGCTCCACATTCCATCCCTCACTCCACACTGCTTGCTACACAGACACCGCCCAACAATGCTCTTTTGATAACAAAACATACTGGTACACAAAGCGGGGGACAAACTCACCCGGTGATACGGGGGCCGGCAGCAACTCGATGCCATCCCCTTGTTATGGCACCCCAGGGCAGGATGTCTGCTTCAACTCCGTGGCGCCCATAGGAGTATCTGATGGGGGCGGGCCCCAAGATCAAACCCGCAATGCAATTGTATCGCGCAGGATTGAAATTATGATCAAGAGCCAAGAACCTCCTGTCTATCACCCCCTAATCTTACCTGAGAACTGGGGAGTGCTACAGCTTGACCCCGAAACGGAAAGTATTCTAAACACTGTCCTCGCTCTCATAAACTCCTCCAACCCCTCTCTCGCCCAGAACTGCTGGCTATGCCTTAAGAATGGGCCTCTTCTGGCCCAGGCCATTTTAGTCAACAATACATATATATTTCCCCCCTCTCCCCTAATACCTCCTGTCTTTGGGCGCCACCCCTTGCTGATAATTCCTCTAACCTAGATCTCGGACGCATTGACGATGTTTTCTGCAGTAATAACTGCCGAAAAGGGAGGCATCTGCTTGTTTTTGCAGGAGGAATGCTGCTTCTATGCCAACAAATCGGGCATAGTTCAAGATAAAATTAGAAAACTACAAGAAGACCTGGAGAAGAGGCGTCGCGAGATGTGGAACAGTCCGTTCGGGACCGGCTTCGGTGGCCTTCTCCCATACTTCCTCCCTCTTCTGGGCCCCCTCTTTATTCTGCTCCTTGTCGTTTCCTTTGGCCCCTTCCATATCAATAAGCTAACTCAATTTATACAAAAAAGGATGGAAGCCATTCAGTTAATGAATGTTCAAGTACATTACCAGAGACTGGCCACCCATGATGAAGAAATCTATCATTAATCTTTATTGGCCAATGACGGGTAAGACCCCATATCGGTTGGGGCAACCTAAGACAGGCCTTAAAGGAGATGCCCCCCCGGAGCAGCATGATATTCAGTGACGGGTAAGACCAATGAGAGACACAGAGCAACCTAAGACAGAGGACATACCTATGCTGTATGATCCTCAATGACGGGTAAGCCTGTTGTCTTGTCACTGGCAACCTAAGACAGAAGTCATGCCTACAAAAACAAAAGGGGGAAATATAAGGCACATAACTAGAGGTGCCTCCACAGGGTGCGGCCCAGAATAAAGATGGCGCCGGCTTGCCGTCTCTTCCGGCCAACAAGGCGCCAATTTCACAGTTTCGGTTCCTGAAACCTATGGCACTTCCTCCTCTCGCCCGATCTTATTGGCTCTTCCCCCTCTGCCCTCACTTCCCTTCTGCTGCTCTATATAAGGTGTGCCCCCACACAATAAAGTGAGATCCTGCTTCGACAGATCCCCCGAGCCTGGTGTCGTCCGTTGGTGCGTCCGGGTTTGCAACACTCGCCATCCCGCTCAGCCCTGGGAAGGGGCCTCCGGCTGGTCCGCTCGCCTCCACCCCTCCGAGGGAACCCCAACAGAGTTGAGGGTCTATTTCTGGGCTCTCTATTCTGTTCCACTGATCTATGTGTCTGTTTTTGCGCCAGTACCATGCTGTCTTCATGATGACAGCTTTGTAATAGAGCTTGAAGTCTGGAATTGTGATGAGACCAACGTTGGCTTTCTTTTTCAATATTCCTTTGGGTATTCAAGGTCTTTTCTGGTGCCATATTAATTTTAGAATTATTTGTTCCATTTCTTTGAAAAAGATGGATGATACTTTGATAGGAATTGCATTAAATGTGTAGATTGCTTTAGGTAGCATAGACATTTTCACAATATTTATTCTTCCAATCCAGGAGCATGGAACATTTTTCCATTTCTTAGTGTCTTCCTCAATTTCTTTCATGAGTACTTTATAGTTTTCTGAGTATAGATTCTGTGCCTCTTTGGTTGGGTTTATTCCTAGGTATCTTATGGTGTGGGGTGCAATTGTAAATGGGATTGACTCCTTAATTTCTCTTTCTTCTGTCTTGCTGTTGGTGTAGAGAAATGCAACTGATTTCTGTGCATTGATTTTATATCCTGACACTTTACTGAATTCCTGTATAAGTTCTAGCAGTTTTGGAGTGGAGTCTTTTGGGTTTTCTACATACAGTATCATATCATCTGCGAAGAGTGATAATTTGACTTCTTCTTTGTCGATTTGGATGCCTTTAATTTCCTTTTGTTGTCTGATTGCTGAGGCTAGGACCTCTAGTACTATGTTGAATAGCAGTGGTGATAATGGACATCCCTACCGTGTTCCTGACCTTAGCGGAAAAGCTTTCCGTTTTTCTCCATTGACAATGATATTTGCAGTGGGTTTTTCATAGATGGCTTTGATGATATTGAGGTATGTGCCCTCTATCCCTACACTTTGAAGATTTTTGATCCGGAAGGGATGTTGTACTTTGTCAAATGCTTTTTCAGCATCTATTGAGAGTATCATATGGTTCTTGTTCTTTCTTTTATTGATGTGTTGTATCACATTGACTGATTTGCAGATGTTGAACCAACCTTGCAGCCCTGGAATAAATCCCACTTGGTCGTGGTGAATAATCCTTTTAATGTACTGTTGAATCCTATTGGCTAGTATTTTGTTGAGTATTTTCGCATCTGTGTTCATCAAGGATATTGGTCTATAGCTCTCTTTTTTGGTGGGATCCTTGTCTGGTTTGGGGATCAAGGTGATGCTGGCCTCATAAAATGAGTTTGGAAGTTTTCCTTCCATTTCTATTTTTTGGAACAGTTTCAGGAGAATAGGAATTAGTTCTTCTTTAAATGTTTGTTAGAATTCCCCCGGGAAGCCGTCTGGCCCTGGGCTTTTGTTTGTTTGGAGATTTTTAATGACTGTTTCAATCTCCTTACTGGTTATGGGTCTGTTCAGGCTTTCTATTTCTTCCTGGTTCAGTTGTGGTAGTTTATATGTTTCTAGGAATGCATCCATTTCTTCCAGATTGTCAAATTTGTTGGCGTAGAGTTGCTCATAGTATGTTCGTATGATAGTTTGTATTTCTTTGGTGTTAGTTGTGATCTCTCCTCTTTCATTCATGATTTTATTTATTTGGGTCCTTTCTCTTTTCTTTTTGATAAGTCTGGCCAGGGTTTTATCAATTTTATTAATTCTTTCAAAGAACCAGCTCCTAGTTTCATTGACTTGTTCTATTGTTTTTTTGTTTCTATTTCATTGATTTCTGCTCTGATCTTTATGATTTCTCTTCTCCTGCTGGGCTTAGGGTTTCTTTCTTGTTCTTTCTCCAGCTCCTTTAGGTGTAGGGTTAGGTTGTGTACCTGAGACCTTTCTTGTTTCTTGAGAAAGGCTTGTACCACTATATATTTTCCTCTCAGGACTGCCTTTGTTGTGTCCCACAGATTTTGAACCTTTGTATTTTCATTATCATTTGTTTCCATGATTTTTTTCAATTCTTCTTTAATTTCCCGGTTGACCCATTCATTCTTTAGAAGGATGCTGTTTAGTCTCCATGTATTTGGGTTCTTTTCAAACTTCCTTTTGTGGTTGAGTTCTAGCTTCAGAGCATTGTGGTCTGAAAATATGCAGGGAATGATCCCAATCTTTTGATACCGGTTGAGTCCTGATTTAGGACCGAGGATGTGATCTATTCTGGAGAATGTTCCATGTGCACTAGAGAAGAATGTGTATTCTGTTGCTTTGGGATGAAATGTTCTGAATATATCTGTGATGTCCATCTGGTCCAGTGTGTCATTGTGTCATTTAAGGCCTTTATTTCCTTGGTGATCTTTTGCTTGGAATATCTGTCCATTTCAGTGAGGGGAGTGTTAAAGTCCCCTACTATTATTGTATTATTCTTTATGTGTTTCTTTGATTTTGTTATTAATTGGTTTATATAGTTTGCGCTCCCACGTTGGGGGCATAGATATTTAAAATTGTTAAATCTTCTTGTTGGATAGACCCTTTGAGTATGATATAGTGTCCTTCCTCATCTCTTATTATAGTCTTTGGCTTAAAATCTAATTGATCTGATATAAGGATTGCCACTCATGCTTTCTTCTGATGTCCATTAGCATGGTAAATTCTTTTCCACCCCCTCACTTTAAATCTGGAGGTGTCCTCAGGCTTAAAATGAGTTTCTTGGAGGCAACATATAGATGGGTTTTTTTTTTTATCCATTCTGATACCCTGTGTCTTTTGACAGGGGCATTTAGCCCATTAACATTCTGGGTAACTATTGAGAGATATGAATTTAGTGCCATTGTATTGCCTGTAAGGTGACTCTTACTGTATATTCTCTCTGTTCCTTACTGATCTACCACTTGTAGGCTCTCTCTTTGCTTAGAGGACCCCTTTCAATATTTCCTGTAGAGCTGGTTTGGTGTTTGCAAATTTTTTCAGTTTTTGTTTGTCCTGGAAGCTTTTAATCTCTCCTTCTATTTTCAATGATAGCCTAGCGGGATATAGTATTCTTGGCTGCATGTTTTTCTCGTTTAGTGCTCTGAAAATATCATGCCAGCTCTTTCTGGCCTGCCAGTTCTCTGTGGATAAGTCAGCTGCCAATCTAATATTTTTACCACTGTATGTTACAGACTTCTTTTCCCGGGCTGCTTTCAGGATTTTCTCTTTGTCTCTGAGACTTGTAAATTTTACTATTAGGTGACGGTGTGTGGGCCTATTCTTATTGATTTTGAGGGGCATTCTCTGAACCTCCCGTATTTTGATACTCGTTCCCTTTGCCATATTGGGGAAATTCTCCCCAATAATTCTCTCCAGTATACCTTCTGCTCCCCTCTCTCTTTCTTCTTCTTCTGGAATCCCAATTATTCTAATGTTGTTTCGTCTTATGGTGTCACTTATCTCTCGAATTCTCCCCTCGTGGTCCAGTAACTGTTTGTCCCTCTTTTGCTCAGCTTCTTTATTCTCTGTCATTTGGTCTTCTATATCACTAATTCTTTCTTCTGCCTCATTTATCCTAGCAGTGAGAGCCTCCATTTTTTATTGCACCTCATTAATAGCTTTTTTGATTTCCACCTGGGTTAGATTTTAGTTCTTTTATTTCTCCAGAAAGGGCTTTTATATCTCCCGAGAGGGCCTGTTGTAGTGATTCTCAAGTGTCTTTGCCCCAGGCGGAATTGCACTGCCCTTACCAGGGGCCTGGGTGAGTAATCCGCTCGGGTTTGCTTTCAGGAGCTTTTGTTTCCTGAGCGCTTTCCGTAGAGTTCCGGAGGACGGGAATACAAATGGCGGCCTCCTGGTCTCCGTCCGGAGGAGCCGAGAGCCCAGGGCCCCACTCCTCAGTGGGCCCTCAGTGAACAGCGCCCAGTTATCCCGTCTGCCTGACCTCCGGCCGCGCTCCGAGCTCACCGAGCCTGCGACCAGTTCAAGGTAACACCAAGCTGTGAGCTTACTGTCGGCTCTGTCTCTGTAGCCGCCTTTCCCGTTCCAATACCCGCAAGCTCTGGGACACTCAGATACCCCCGATCCTTCTGTGACCCCGCGTGGGCTCCGCCCCGGTTTAGCCTCTGGAGCGATGTCCCTCAGCAGAACAGACTTTTAAAAGTCCTGATTTTGTGCGCCGTTGCTCCGCCGCTTGCCGGGAGCCGGCCCCTCCCCCAGGGGTCTATCTTCCCGTTGATTTGGATTCACTTCTCCGCTGGTCCTACCTTTCAGAAAGTGGTTGTTTTTCTGTTTCCAGAATTGCTCTTCTTCTTCTCTTCGATCTGCCGATGGATTTTCAGGTGTTTGCAATCTTTAGATAAGCTATCTAACTGATCTCCGGCTAGCTGAAGTAGTCTCAGCCTGCTACCTCTCCGCCATCTTGACTCCTCCCTAAATACATATATTTTAAGGACAAATGAAAGAGCATTCTTTCTCTTTCACTTAAGAATTTTGCCTGTTTTTTTTCTTTTTCTCTTTTCTCTTTCTTTTCCTTTTTCCTTTTCTTTCTCTTTTTCTTTCTTTTCTTTTTTCCGAGAGGTGGAGAGTGTCAGAGAGAGAAAGTGAAAATCCCAAGCAGGCTCCATGACCATCACAGAACCTGACATGGGGTTCAATTTCATCTCTCAGATCATGACCAGAGCTGGAATCAAGAGTCAGTCACTCAACCAACTAAGCCAGCCATCAGGTGGACTTGCCTTTGTTTTTTTCATAAGAATGTATCATTTAGTATAGTGCCTAAAGCAGAGAATACTATGTAAGTATAGTATTGTTACAAATTCTATTATTACTGTATATAAGTCTACATTAATGTCATCTTATGGTATTTTACTTATTTTTATTTATTTTTAAAAATTAATTATTTTATTTATTTGAGAGAAAGAGAGAGCCAGAGAGCAGAAGCAGAGGGAATAGCAGAGGGAGAGAGATAAGCCATCTCTCTACTGAGCAGGGAGCCTGATGTGGGGTTCCATCCCAGGCCCCTGGGATCATGACCTGAGCAGAAGGCAGATACTTAACGGACTGAGCCACTCAGGTACCCCTATCTTATGTTATTTTAAAATACTTTGTTGCAATATATCTTTCTTTATTTTGGAATATTTTGCTTAATTTTTCTCCACTTATTTTTCCCAATATAATCACTTAACAAGTTTGGGGCTATTGGATTTTTAGTAATCTGGACTGAGACCAGAAATGGCTTGGAAAAATGATGACAAATATTTACTGTAAAGGATGGAAATATAGAAAATTTTGTTGGTAGTTAAATGCTTAAATGGTGTTACTAGATAATCCATCCTGAAATTTATAAACTTTATTTGATTGCTTAACACCAAACATTGTCATATTTTTAGTTCCCAAAGGTATCAGTTACCATAAGTAAAACAGAGGCACTCTGAGGAAAAAGAACATGAGGACTCTGGCCCTATCAATCATTTAAGGACTGACTGAAGAATTTTTTTTTTTTTAAGATTTAATTTATTATTTATTTGACAGAGATCACAAGTAGGCAGAGAAGCAGGGAAAGAGAGAGGAATGGACGCAGGCTTGCCACGGAGCAGAGAGTCGGATGCGGGGCTTGACCCAGGACCCTGGGATCATGACCTGAGCCAAAGGCATAGACTTTAACCCACTCAGCCACCCAGGAACCCCTTGACTGAAGAATCTTAAAATGAAAGCTGGGAAAGAGTTCACAGATAGGCACCACAGCTGTGTGCAAATGTTTATAAGATCATTATATGGAAGAAAAAAAATAATGTAGTCTCATTCTAAATAACCAAACATTTTGATGTAGAGTTCAGAAATGTGAACCAATTCAGTTGGAAATATAAAGATGACCTTGCTGACTGTCAAGAGACAACCAACATGAGAATGGGTCGCATTGTAGATTAAACCCCTGTTACTGAGGCATTCAGGCACAGGCTGCATAACCACTGGTTTAAAGAAGTCAAGTACAGTATATCTGGCTGTGACTAGCTTGGACCATATTTTGAACCCTTCTAATTATGAGATTATGGAGACAAAGTAGAGGTGGGTGTGGAAATGACATTCTACAGTGTTTTTTGTTTTTTTTCTACCTTAGCTAGTCATTCATCTGTTGGAATGGTATGGGTCTGCTGCTTTTGTTTAGTTTTAAGAAATCAGTTAAGGTTGGTATAAAATCATTTAGAAACATTTGTCTGATAAAATGAAAAAAAAAAGTTGTTTTTATCTTATTTGGAGACAACTGCAAAAACTATGCTTATTGTTTTATCTGAATTTTCTCTTCCAAGAACTTGGCATTAACTCTTCAAAAAGGTTGGCTATGGTTTCAACTGCCAAAATACACAACAAACCTCTATTCTAAGTAAGATCATATTAGATATTGCATTTTATATCCTTAATAGGTTGTTTGAAAGCAGCCAAGAACCAAATACTTACTTAAGCTTAAGAGTAATTAAAGTACCACAGGAAGAAAATAAGGGGAATAAAAATACTATTTGCCTTAGATTTATTCCAAATCCAAGCTGGTGAGCAAGCCAATTAGTATTCTAGAACTACTTCTAGTTTGTTTGTTTTTAATTGTTTCCCACCTTCCTTTCTGCTTGGTTTTTCCTCCATGGTTCTTCACTTTTTCTCTAAAGTTTATTCCATTATGTTACTGTTCTTCATCCAGAGTTTAGGTAAAGATTTAGAAATTAGATGTAAGCCCATGTGGGAGATAGGAAGAGTGCCCTTCACTGTTATCTAAGAAAGAAGCCAAGGGTAAAGACACCAAGGGTAAAATTAAAGAACAAGCTGCATATCTTAGAAAAAAAAAACTTCTTGCAGAACTTTCAGAAATATTTAGTATGTCACTTTCTTCTCATCAGAACACATGGCTTTGATTTATCAGGTTAAAAGCATCTGAGAAGAAAGAAATTGGAGAATGAAATGAGTTATAGCAGAATACTTACATTCAAAAAAAATATTTTATTTATTTATTTATTGTAGACAGAGAGAGCAAGAAAGAGAGAGAGCATGACAGCAGGAGGAAGGGAGAGAGAGAGTCTTAAGAAGACTCCCCACTGAGCTTGGAACCTGATGGGAGGCTCCATCTCATGACCCTGAGATCATGACCTGAAATTAAATCAAGAGTCAGACAGATGCTCAAACAACTGAGCCATCTAGGTGCTCCAGAATATTTACTGACATTTTAAATATTAATGTTGTGTAGTATAATTCTTTTTTCTTTCTCCTAATTATCTCTTCACCTTTAACATTCTGTTGCCTTGGATGCTTTTGTAGGAAGAATTAAAAGTTGCACTTAGATGGCCTCTTCCTTCATCTTGTTAAAAACTCGAATAATGCAAGAGATTGTGTTAGAAATTCAAAAGTGAAGAGAGAAAAAGCAGGCATTGATTTTGAGTAGAGACTAAATCCTAACAATACATTCTTCCTTGAATAGTCAGTGAAGGTCATTGTGTAACATTTAGAATGGAAGGTACCCAGGTCCAAGTAAATGGCAAACTCTAAGAGGTGTACTGTTTCTGAATGCACCTGGGGTAGGCTAGACCAGAGGAATCATAAAGTTAAGATTAGCAAACACCTAGCACCTTCCTACTTAGTTAGAAAGTAGAAAAGTTACGGGCAACACCAAGGGACAATTGGTCTTGGACAAAGAAAATGTGAGTGACAGTCAAAGGAGATTGAATTTGACCTGGTTCCTGCTTTTCTGTGCCACCTAAGCTTCTGGAGCTACCTCTCATAACTCTACGATAGAAGAACTCACTCCTATAACAGAACACCAGGATTGAATTTCATACTGTTACCTCTTTGATTGTTTTTTTTTAAGATTTTATTAATTTATTTGACAGAGAGATCACAAGCAGGCAGAGAGTCAGGCAGAGAGAGAGGAGGAAGCAGGCTCCCCGCTGAGCAGAGAGCCCGATGTGGGGCTCAATCCCAGGGCCCTGAGATCATGACCTGAGCCAAAGGCAGCGGCTTAACCCACTGAGCCACCCAGGCACCCCAACTTCTTTGATTTTTTTTTTTTTAGAGAGAGAGAGGGAGTACACCCAAGCTGGGGAAGAAGGGAGGAAGAAAGAGCAAGCAAGGGAGAGAGAATCCTAAATAGATCCATGCTTAGCACAGCACAAGCACAGGTCCTTGATCCCAGAACCCTGAATGAGATCATGATCTGAACCCAAATCAAGAGTTGGATGCTTAACCAACTGAGCCACTCAGGTTCCCCAAATTTCAAACTATCTCTATAGAATGAGAGTTAGTAGTTAGAGCTAATAAATTATTATGAATAGATGCTGATAGAAGAACATTTTATAGAAATATTTAGCACCTCTGAGATGATGGACTGAGATTTATAAATCTCACATAACACTCTGAAGGGAATGTGGGAGTTTAGCCAAAAAAGAAAAAAAAAAAGAAAAAAAGATTGAAATTATTTTTTACAGTATTGTTTATATTTTAAAACATGATAGCAAAGCAAAAAGCAGATTTATATATATTATATACCAGAAGTGAACACAATGGAAATCAGTAATGCATCAACTTGGACTGCTAGTTTATACCATTTTAGTGTATATCTGGAAATACATCTTCTCCTGAAGGAGATTTTAATTACTTATCAATACACAGTTAATTAGGAAGTTTACAAATCTGCACCAGTCTTTAAAAAAAAAATGAATCTGGACATTTCTAGTTCCATAAGTATATGGAAATAAACATGCTACATCAATACCTATAAGCTAGGTTTATTTGAATGCTAGGTGAATTTCAGATATATCTCATTAAGCACAGCAGTGAATTGTATGATTATAAGTGCAAAATTATGTATTTTGTCATAACATTTAATTACAGATTTTCAGCAATTATTACAAGTTTAGGACATTTTCATAAAAGTACTTATAATAAAGAGTTAAAACAATAGTTTTACAAATTTCATGCTACACTTCATTCAACATTCTGGATTAATGAGACTGAAAGTATCAGGTAATTGGAAGATAAACCGTTTAAAATTTGTAACATTTAAAATATGAAATAATTTATATATGGGAATAAGATTTTTCATAAAACTGAGCAACCAAAAAATAAAAAATCAGGAATTTGAAAGATGAAGTGTCAATTTCAACTTATAATTTTTAAACACATATTTATTGAAAAGTTGTAAGCCATTTATTGACTTAACAACATATAAATGCTCTCACTTAATCAATAAATATTCTTGTTGGTAGGTGAATAAAAAGGGTACCATTTAATGAACGTTTGAAAAATAGTCCTGTGGAAAAAAAGAAAAAAAAAAACAGTCCTATGGTTTAGGTACATAAGTGAAATATAAGACATCTTTTATCACTGGGTGTTTGCCACAAACTACTCATTCTCTGTCATCTAGTATTTATAGACATTTCCTTAGTCTTTGAAGACATGAAATCAATGATTTGCTCTGGCTAGTCCTTAACTTCTTTTCCTGCTGATTTCCTTGTAATAAATACTTATAAAATTCAAGGGCTTTATTTACTTGTAATAAATACTTATAAAATTCAAGGGTTTGAACTATGTAGAAAATCTCAGTAATGTACTAACACTTAGCAGATATCACCATCAAGACACAGACCTGGATATGTCATTTATCAGATTCTTCCATTGGGTCTAATGAATTTATGACAGTCTCACTTGTTATAGAATATGACCCTATCTATAATCAGCTGAATTACCTTTACATAAAAATTAAAAATTCCCAGGACCACAAGAGAAACAAAGGTCACAAGAAAGTAATGATACGGAGCATTCCAACATGCCTTCCTCTAACGTCAACAAAAGTACTAGAAAAAATTATATGTATGGATTCCTTTGCAGATCTCTTTGGAAGAGCAGGAGTGAACTCCTTAGACTCTGCTTTAATAATGGCTAATAAAGAACAAAATTTTATCTTTATCTGACATTGCAACATTGTGCTGCTTTAGCAGACTAATGATTTTGCAAAGAGAACCTTCATAGAAAGATTCTTCATGTTGCATCAGAATGCTTCCACACTGTTGTCTCATGACAAATGGAACATTGGTTGATCACTCTGGGGTTTTCTTGCCTAACCATGGACTTGAGGAAAGAATTTGGGTACAAGGTACAAGGTTGAAGGACGAAAAAAGGTGCACAGAAGGTTATGTAGCAATAATTTTAATAACAGGTAAATAAATTTAAGTAGACTTTTCATTGATAGATGAAAGAAAAATCAATCTGAGATTTTGAAAAGGAAGGAAATTTTGGCATATTCTTAATGTTCCAGTAATTGTTACTTAATATATTAAGAAAATCTAAGAAATAAGGACAATTTCACAGGTGTTTTGCATCACTGTTTTAGGATACCTGCTGCCATTTGGATTCTCTAATAGGCAAAGAGATAAACTTTTTAAAAAAGAAAAAGACCTTGTGTTCTGGGTATGTTATGTAAATCAGCATAGATAAACCCATTCTAAGGCTGATAACCCATTAGAGAAATGCCCAGGTGTGGTTCAGACCAGAAATGAGATCACACTAGAAAACAGCAGACTCTTATTACTGTCAGACTGGTATTTGCTGAGTTTTGTTTTTAACAAGGGTATTCCAGCAGACTATGGTCAGTTTTGAAGGCTTCTTACTTGATAACTTAAGATAACTATAATTTTGGCCAGTCGATGCAAGACAACTCAGAGTAATGGGTAGTACCTGCAGTTCTTTGCTGAAAAGGATCTTGAGGCTAGAGCCAGGTGGAGACTGATAGACTACCATGATCACTTGTTATTTTCCGTGAGTCCAAAAGTTACAAATTTATTACTTGACCTTTCATGAAAGACAGTATGCCTTACATAGGTGTTTATTTGCAGAGGTGATATTTGAACTCATATTTGTGTAACAACTAAGAATCAATTAGAAAAGTTTTGGGGAGAGAGGGAAAAGTGGCCCAGGCAAAGGTACAAAAAACACTAAGATTAGAGGGATATACATTTAGCCCCAAACTAGAAAAACTGGGGCTCAGGAAGTCAAAGAAAGGATGATGGCTAGGAACTGACCAGAAACCCCATATGGAAGGTTCAATATTCCCCAGAAGAATTCCTCAAGTAATTAAATTCAGAGTTAAGAGTATCATCTTCATTAAACCTTCCTTTTATACTAGGATTACTGTTTACCATCCAAATTTGTTAACATGATTGTGTCATGATTACTCCTGGAAATACTATAAATGTGGTACTATATAAGGCGAGCTTCTTTATTTCAAAATTACCAGTTTCATTGCCATTCCAATAAGAAAACCAACAAAATACAGGGAATAATATATGCTAGGCCTTTGAAAAATATTTAACTGCTGTTGTTTCTTGCAAATATTGGCTGTTTGGAATAATTATAAAAATTTAAGAGATGTTAAGAAAAACAAATAGTCTCTGCCTCCTCCTGTCCTTCTCTCCACACAAGCATGTCAGTCTCACCATCTGAGTCATGTATATCAGCAGTTTATCTTTTTAGATTTTATACTTTTTTACAAGCCTATAATCATTTATTTACTCATGTATAAGCTTTTTGTTCTTCATTTTATAAATAAAGCTCCACTTCTGTTACTTGAATACTTGCTCTTTTCACTAAGCAACTTACCACAGACTTCTGTCAAGGTCAGTATCTGTATTTATGTTATTATTTTTAATTGTTACAGGATAGTTCATATTTAGTATGTCATATATATTTAGCCATTCCTCTATTTATGATCATTCAGATTGCTTCAATCTTTTCTTTATACATGTATACATATATATACTTGATATTAACAAATAATGTTGCAATAAATGTCTTTAAATAGAAAAATCAAGAAGGTAATTTATGTTTTTAAAGCAATTTCCTCTAGGGACTTTGGGGAAAAAATGGGAAAATATGATTATTGGTAGACAGCTATTGGTGCATAGTAGTTTCAGTAAAATGTTGCAATTGTAGTATGTATATCTTAGATCTTTATACACTGGTGTTTTTATTTTACAGAATAAATAAGTATAAATAAGCTTTATTTCTGGGTCAAATAAAAGTCACTTTCTATTTTATCACATACTATCAGATTTCTTAAAGTTGTTAAACATGTATACATATTCTAACTGCCAGCCTCCTATAGTGGGTATTTCCCCCACATCACTCTCAAGGCTAGATATAGATGGGAGAAAATATTATATCATCATTATTTTATATTTCATGCTTTATTATCAATAACATTGAATATATTTTATATAATATGCATGTTAGTAATTTTAGTTATTTTACTATAAATGTTCCATTTTATATCTTTTATATCAAATATGTACTTGTGGTTAGTGTATCTTTTGTTTTTAAATTTTAAATGTAGTCATATTATGCATTAAGTTTTTGCTAATACTTATCATAGTTTTAATCTTTAAATTTAAATGTTTAATTTATTTTCAAATTATCTGTGGGGGACTGACTCTAAAACTTATTTTTCTTCAAGTTTGTAACCAGATGCACCCTCCCAACTTGTTAAATAATTCAACTTTTTCCAAATAATTGAAATAGTATTTTGTCATGCATTAATTTCCCATACGTATAAAGGTCAATTTCTGGGCTCCATTTTGTTTCAAAGATGTTTGTCTATTCCTGTTTATAAAATATGCTCAATACCCAATACATCATTCTGGTATTACGCAAGTAAATAAACTCAAAGCAAAATTCTCCTCTCTTCTTTAGCTTATCCAAAAAAAAAGATGAACTGCTGAAAATACAAGAACAAGACAATTATTTGCCATTGTATACATTTATTACAGTATACAGATTATTACAGTATACAAGGATATGCATATATCCTTGTATTGGTTCTCTCTTCAATATAAGACAACAATATCCTCAAATATGTACAGACAAATCAACATTGATTGAAATATCACTACCCTTTATATAATATTGATTTTTTTAGAATTTAAATATTTTATTTTTCCCAGAAAAATGTGGCTCAAGCAAAAATGACCAAAAAGCCCCCCCCCTTTTTTTTTTTTACAGAATCTGAATCCTACCTCATTTCAAAAGAATGCAGAGACTATACCATAAAGGTGAACAGAGCTGTGTTCAGGGAAATCAATGCACTCTAGGGAGGGATACTTTTCACAAAACCTGGTTAACTGAAGAGGGATTAAGAAAAGATGATACTGATGAGGGAGCAGAAGGCTGGCTGAAAACAAAGCAAAAGCTGGCACCTTTCACCCCCTCTCCACCCACTCCCATCGGTAATATGTGTCACATTCCTCAGGCACCCCTGACTGCCCTAGAAGGAGAACAAATAGTTAACTTGCAGAGATCACAATCCTGCAAGGCAGGAGTCTTCCTTGGTTAACAAGTGTCCTTGAGATTTAGAACAAAGAAGTTACCTTATCAGTAGCCCAATTTCCAAAGGCACATAACTCACAGTTCCTCAAGCCCTAATGTTGCCCTCCCCTCCATAAAAACTGAAGGAGGCTGAGGTAGAAGGAAAAGTAAATAAAGTTAAATTTCTTCTAAACCCAAATTTCACTAACAAGGACGTTTGATAGCAAGAATGAAACATTCCACCAGGAGACTCCCAATTGTCTTTATGTTAGTGCCTCATTAGAGGGAAAATGGCCTTCTATATCCTGACTGTCTTCTTTACCCCAATAGCCTTTCTGAACACCCCTTTATCCTCACCTACCCAACTCCTGTGTATATAACCAGCCACTCCTCATATGCCCAGTGCAGCAGCATCCGTCTGCCCACGGGTCCTATCCTCGTGCTCTAATAAACCACCTTTTTGCACCAAAGACGTCTTAAGAATTCTTTCTTAGCCGTCGGCTCTGAACCTCACCCCACCGAACCTCACCTAGGTTCAAGAACTTCATCAATACCAGGGGATTATTTTGAGCTAAATTCTCCATTTATTTCCAGTGAAGCAATAGCAAGGAATTTTATTAAATTTTACTTGTTTTTCTCCTCTGTTTATCATTTTTGTTGTTGTTTTAACCTAGTTGTAAGGAATGAGAATGGGAGCTTAAGAAATTTCAAGTAATTGTGATCCAAAACCTATACTCAAACCAAAAGCAGTATTTTTCTTTCTGGTATATCCATTGTTTCTTTCTAGTATATCTAGTATATTCATTCTAGTATATCTAGTATATCCATTATGCCACAATTCCTGATGAGTAGATGACACAACTGTGGTCACACAACATGATAAAAATGCAGTTAGCTAACAGGCAAGGTAAACTGAATAAATAGTAAACTATATCCTTGGTATTTCAGGTATTAAGATTTCCTTAACTCTGATGTGTATTTCTGAATCCTCCCTGCTTATCTAAAGTTTGAAGATATAACTATATTTCTCTGGGAGTGTCAGGAAGGTAGATGTGTGGAAAGGAGAATGTGAAGTATTCAGTGTGAGGAAATAATAAAATTAACACTTTTGGTTACTCACTGAGTGATAGACACTTTCTAAGCACTTTGTGTGTACTGTCTTATTTGGGCCTAATAACTACTTACGACATAGGCTGTATAATATCTCCATTTTTAAATCAGGAAACTGAAGGGATAGCAGTGAGAGGTAAGGGACTTGTGCATGATTACACAGCTAATTGGTGGATTCAAAATTGAAAACCAACAACCTAAAGAACCCAGATTTTAAGAAAAATATGATGGTAATCATGACATTTCAACTTCAACATTTTCAAGCATTTTCCTTCACTCTCCCTTAGAAAAGTTACAAATTGTGTCTAGCATAAGGTTGAAGAGAGAATAGAAGGTAAAAGATAAAATGAGAGTTTGCTATATACTGATAATTGAAGGAGCTGGTTATTGGATACCTTGGTGTTTAATCTGCTATTCTAGTTTTGTGTTCATTTGAAAGTTTCCATAATAAAAAAATTAGTCAACAACAGCAACAAAAAAGAAAAGTCACAAATTTGGGAAGAGATGTAAGCCCCCAATTCTAGCTACATTTCTTTCCATTAACTTAGATTATGTCAGAGATTCACTGTTTTTTTTTTTTTTTCAACTTTTTTAAGGTCTGTGAGCATTTCCCCTATTTTATTTGCCTTCAGGCTTCTGGTTCAGGACCAAATCAAAAGTTAGAGACTTCCATAGTGATTAGCTGTATTGCTCTTTAGATATTTAGTCCCCCTTAATTTGAGAAGGATTGGTCACTGTTTTTAAAATAGTTGTTAGATGACCCTTCCACAGAGAGTGAACTGTATTAGCCTAATAACATTCTTTCTCATGATATTTGAAATCTAAAAAGACTCAGGTTATATGAACTTGGGAAACTGGTCACTGGAGCTGAGGCAATCTAATGGAACCAAGAGAAAGATCATATATTACTAGAGGTCTCAGGATTTCTGCCTTTCTACATTCCATACGTTTGCTTATTCAAAGTGTGTTCTGGTATATATGAGAGTATACCAGAGTCACTTTTTTTGACTTTGCAAAAGTTTAATTGACATTAAACTTGTGACTTTTGACCAGAGGAAGAAACCATAATTGTTGGAAGTTATGAGATAGACTTTAAAAAAGTGTGAAACCTGTTCTAGATCTTGACCAAGTAGGGAGTGTGTGTGGGTGTGTGGGTGTGTTGTAAAGATGCTATTTCAATGGAGAGGGAGGACTGAAGGGGAGAGTGATATGAAGGGGATGTTCTATCATTGAGAATGCTGATATGTCTTATAGTTAAGGATTTTTGGGGACATACAGATTTTAATAAAATTTATAGGGATATATACATTGTTAGAGAGGCCAGGTTGTAGAGGGTTATGAATGGTATTAAATATCAAGGTATCTTTAGAATATAGTATTAAAATATTTTTTACAAAAATATTAAAAATATTTAAAAAGTATTAAAAATATAGTATTTTTTTCCTTAGGGTCATGTTGTATGCCCTCACAGCAGCCCTCTGAAGTAGCAGCTCTGAGGTTGGACAAAAGGTCAGGTTTATTTCGGGAAAGAGTTGAGCTCAGGTTAAGTGTCAATGTATGCTGTAAAAAGCCATGGGAACAGACTGCATAGCAATGTCTGTGTATCTTCTTTTCTTTGGAAGGTTGAACAAAGAGGCTGTCCTGTACTTTTACTCTTTAACAAATGGTATGTGTAATGTATATTGCTACTTATTTAAAATGAAAAAGAGTACTTCTATAAATGCCATGTTAACCTGAACTTCAAACTGTGAAGTGTGGTCTACATATAAAACCTATCAAAAATTAGGAGGAGGAAATAGCTTTTTAATGAATCTTAGAAAAAAGGACTATGAAGCCAACCAATCACAATGAACCAAAAGACACATTTATCAAAATTAGTCTTGACATTTGGTTCAACTCTGATGTCTTGATCTCTTGGATTTATAAGATTAATGAGATTATAGGGCAAATAATAATTTTTTTAAGAAATCACCTATGGTCTTCACGTTTCTAAAACCAGGATAGGATTACAAATCCCTAGCGTATGTAATGGCCTCAACTGGGTTTTATTGTACTGTGTTAGAAAAACTGATTAACTTATAGAGTATGATGATTTGTGTATCTAATGTAGTTACATTCATTCAGCACCAAAGGGGGGAAAAATCACTCTTGGGATTCATGTAATAGTTCTAATTAATCCCACCATGCTTTGGTAGATAATTTATGGGACAGTAATAGAGCCCAACAAGCTTCCAATTACACATACACAAAGTAATCACTTAGTATTTCTATTACTGAATTACTTTCTTAAAGGTAAAGAGATATTTATAAAGGATTGTTTTTACATTAGCAGATTTGAACAGAATAGTGTTTGTGGGGAAAAAAATAAAATGACCAATTGAGAAGTAATAATTACATTGTTTGAACAAGATATCGACCCATTCCAAGATACTTAAAAAATATATAATTAAAAAGCAAGTTTTGTTTTATTGACCTTTAAAGATACAAAGAGAATTACTGTTGCAGGCTGTCTAGGTCCTGTTTATTTTTTATTTATTTTTTATTTTTTAAAGATTTTATTTATTTGAGAGAGAGAGTGCAGAGAGGGAGCCTGCACATGAGCTGGGGAGGGGAGAGAGTGAGGGGGAAGAAGCAGGATCCCCACTGAGCAGGAAGCCTGATGTGGGGCTTAATCCCAGGATGCTGGGATCCCAACATGCTGGGATTATGACCTGAGCTTAAGGCAGATGCTTAACCAGCTGAGCCACCCAGGCACCCTGTCCAGGTTTCTGTTTAAAATTGGTAAGTGAATGCAGATGTTTTTCTGCAGTAGAAATAAAAAAAACCCCACTATATGCATGTGTTTATATACATATGTGCATGTATATGTATGATATATGAAGAGACTTCCACGTATCCTGGATATGTTATAGCAGTCAACTGTACAGAAATTAACTGTATATATATTTCTAGATAGCCACCTGTAGTTAAGTCAAATAGATTGTTATTGAAATAGATATTTCTCATACTTATGAAAGGACTGGAGATCATTAGCATCCTTCTAGTTTCCCCAGGTATTCTAAAATCAGCTAATCTCACCCACAACTCACACACCAAATCAAGCAAAAAATCCAAAGAATTCTTAAATAAACTCTGCTTCTCGCTTCTATTCTTTTTGCAAGAAGTGACTGTTTATATGAATCTAGATGATAAAATGTCAAGGGACGCTGAAGTCATTTTTGCAGGCAGAGATGAGACCTGTCAAAGCATTATGACACATGAGTGTTGGGATATGAATGGATAAGATAGAGGTATCATTAAAGCTTCACTAATATTCAAGTGGGTTGAGTTTCTTCAATCACCTTAGTTCACTTCTTATCTTGGATTTCCAATATGTGAGAGCTAATGTATAGTTTAAATATAACTTCCATTCATGAAAAAGTTTGCTTATAATCTTATACTATCATATTTAGTATGCATTTTTAACTTCAGATGAAACTGAATTATGAAAGGAAGAAAGCTGTATATAAATTAGGAAAAATATGTTAAAAATTAATGGAAATTTACTCAAGTTAAATATTAAAAATTGACAGAATCCCTTATACATAGATTTTTTAAAAAAATAACTCCTCAAGAACATATAATTAATTATATATATCTAATATATATATTTATTTATATACATACACACACTTTAAGATATCTTTATTTTAGAGATAGGAAGAGAGAGAGCACATTTGCATGCTCGGGCAGATGGGGGTGTAGAGGAAGAGGGAGAGAATCTCAAGCAGTCCTTCCCCTGAGTGTGGAGCCCAGCTCAGGGCCTCAGTCTCATGACCCCAAGATCATGACCTGAACTGAAACCAAGAATTGGATGCTCACCCTTCTGAGCCACTTAGACACCTCTCTTCTCTTTTCTTTAATTTTCAGATTTCTATTTAAGATTTTCCTTTTATATTCTTTGTGTTTCTTATCTACTTTTTAAAAAGTTTTCTTTAATCCACTTTTTTTTTTTTTCCTAGAAACTTGGAAAATTTACAACTTGGTAATTGCACTTGAGTTTGTATTTTGTAATTTAAATTGATAACATTGAATACTTAGTGAGTATTTTATTCATGGTCTTTCCCCAAATGGAAACACCTAATAACAAACCACTATCTTTATATTTTCTTCCATCTCTTGTATCATGAAACATGTGTTATGTATTTCTAGGTTTTAGGTTTTTTTTTTTTAAATTATTACTAAGCAATCTTTCTTTACATTTATACATAATTTTAAAAATTTCTACTCTTAAAAAAACACAAATTGCAGAATCTGTTCTCTTCTCATTCCTTTAAGTCCTTACTTCTTTTTCTTTTCAGTTCAGGCTATGTTGAAACTACTCAGCCCTTACATATTTGAAAATGTTGCTAATTTGCCATTATACTTGAATTTGGAAAAACAATAGAGAAAAATAAAATCAATGCAACAAGAAACCTGATCTTCAAAAATATTTTAAAATAAATAAAACAAAGATAAACCTCTCACAAGACTGAAAAATTTAGGGGACAAATATTTAACTCTTATGTGTGTTATGAAATAATATTGTCAGATTCATTAAGTATGGGAAATATATGGACTTCATGATCATCATACCCAGTGACAAAACTCTTGTCCAAGTGTTAGGTCTGTAATCAAAGGAGCAAGACTGATACAAAGCGAAGGTCACGCAAAGCTTTATTTCGTGCCAAGCATCAAGAATCAAACCGACTGGTCAGGGTCACCTCTTAGAGAAAGGGCGACCCCTCCCTGCCTTACAGACTAACTTTTATAGAGCAAAGGCCGTGTGGTTGGGCCTAGCCACACACAGGTGGCCAATGAGATTTTAACACACGGAGAAAGCTGCACAGTCATGCTAGGTCACACACGGGTGGCCAACTGAATTACAATTTACCCTAGTAGATATTTGAACTAGCCTATCACCTTGGTCAGAATTGGCGCCCAAAATGTGGTAGCCACACTACTTGGTAGCTAGGGAGACAGTATGCTCTCCCCACTGATTGGATGTCTCCACCTGGCCTGACCCGCTCTTGTATTTGGACTTTGTTACCTGGGACCGGTTTCCCGGACTTGTTTTTAAGTAAGTTCCCGGAGGTGGGGGACAGGGTCATTTTAAATTTTACTGCATAAACAACAAAATAACTGTTTAACCGGATGGAATCGCTCTGGCTAAATTGACCCTTATACAAGGAAGCTCAAGTGTCATTTAAGTAAGGGTTCCTGTTTAACACAGTCATATAATATCCTGAACTCATCTCCTCTCACAGATTCACCAAATCCATATCTTCATAATGAGAAATTTCCTCTGAAAAACAAAAAAAGAAAACAAAACTAGGTGTGCAACTCCTACACATCTGGCAAATAAGAAAACAAAACAAAAAAACAAAACAAAAGCCCACAACACAACAAAGGAGTAGAAGAGGCTGAGACAGAATATCACCATAAATTCTACTGGCTCAGCAACCCACAATTTGGAGGAAACTCGCAACTCCAAGTTCCTCCTTGAGGAGTGAATGGTTAGAATTCCACATCTGTAACTTCAGCTTTTAAGACTTACAACACAAAATATCTAGCTTTGAAAGCCTACAGAGCTTACATACATGACTCCCACAAGGTTGTAACACATGAAGAAACAATTCTTAAAGGGTGTACACACAGACAAACTAGGCCCAGAGTCCCGGGGAGAGGAAGCTGACTGAAAAACACCCAGACTTTATGGGAAAGCACCTGGTTTGCTGATCTTAAAGCATCATCTTGAGGGGCAGGAAGCCAATTTAACAGTTAAGGATCTACTGAAATACTCTCCAAGGATAGAGGCTTGTATACATGTCTGTGCTCCCGTTTTTATGTGTGGTACTTTGGATTTTGTGGCTGCCACCCAGTGATGCCTCCTGATTGTCGGCTTTATGACCACTGGGACTTGCATTCTGGGCTGTATAGGGTTGTAACAAATGGAAAGATAGTTCCTGCTCAGCTGTCAACCCCAGGCACTTCGCAGAGACAACAAACAAACATACCCCAGCCTTCCTTTGAAAGAGGCCTATATAATTAACTTGGAGCATCAGTCTGAGAAGCAGGCTCACATCTACTGAGGAATTCTCCAAGGATAAAGCCTGGTGGATGGCATCTTTGCACTCTCTCTCAACCTCACTCTAGGCTGCCAGTATCTATGAAAAATGCCTATTAACTTATCTTCATTGTTGTGGTCTGAGAGCAAGCTTCTAATTAAGCACACATCTAGGGGCTAAGTATAATCCTGTCTAGAGACTGGAGAAGTTGGCATGCACCATCTCTATGTTCTTCCTTTGCCCTACCCCAAGTTTCAAAGAAAGGAAATTGTGTGCAAGGCTGGCACCCTGTTTTGTTTTTTTTTTTGTCTGCTGCCACCCTGATTTTTTTGCCTGCTGCCAAGAGAACATAACACTTAATAGCCTTGCTCTGGTGGCCAGCAGGGCTTATGTTCGTAGATTCAATGGAATGATCGCAAAGAATTAAACAGTTCTTACTGGATATCATATCAGGGCTTAGAGCAAAAGGTGGATAGAAAAGCCCTCTCTCAATCTTCCCCTAAAGCAGGTGTATTTGCATACTTTAAATGCTGCTGCCTGAGGGTGTGGCTTCTGATCAGCCTGAATGTAGGAGCCAATTGAAATCTCCCCCTTTGTGACATTGACATGTCCTGGCAAATCTTTAATTACAGAAAGGTACTAAAAGTAAAATAGGCTGCTTGGAAAATCAAAAAGTTTTAAGAAACAACCAAGAGCCAGGCCAGGATTAAACAATAATTACCACCTCTTACACAAAGCAATTCCTTAAAAAATGCAGGCCAATATCCCTGATGAATACAGATGCAAAACCCCTCAACCCCTTAACTAACTAAATTCAATAATATATTAAAAGAATCATGCACCATAATCAAATAGGATTTATACTAGGGATGCAGGAATGGTTCAACATCCTCAAATGAATCAATGCAATAACCACATTAACAAAATAAAGGATACAAATCATATGATCATCTCAATAGATGCAGAAAAAGCATCTGACAAAATTTAACATATAAACCCTAAAACCTTCACCAAAACACTCTTAGAACTAAGAAAAAAATTCAGTATTCAAAAAATCTATTGCATTTCTATTCACCAATAATGAACTATCTGGAAGACAAATTAAGAAACTATCCCATTTACAACTGCATCAAAAAGAATAAAATATCTAGGAATAAATTTAACCAAGTAGATAAAAGACTGTATGCTGAAAACTGTAAGACAATGGTGAAAGAAACTGAAGAAGATACAGATAAATGAAAAAGAGGATTCATGTTCATGGATTAGAAAAATTAATATTGTTATAATATCCATAGTAACCAAAGCAATCTACAGATTTAGTGCAATCCCTGTAAAAATTCCAGTGGCATTTTTTACAGAATAAAAAGTCTCCAAATTTGTATGGAACCACTAGGGACCCAGAATACACAACACAATATTGAAGGAAAAGAACAAAGCCAGTGGCATCAGACTCAATGATTTTAAACTATACTACAAAGATCTAGAATTTAAAACAATATGGTACTGACACAAAAACAGACAAATAGTTCAATGAAATGAAATAGACTAAAAATAAACCCATGCATATATGGCCAATTAATATATGACAAGGGAGGCAAAATTATACAATGGGGAAAAGATAGACTCTTTAATAAATGGTGCTGGGCAAAATGGACAGCTACCTGCAAAAGAATGGAACTGGATCACTATTTTACACCATATACAAAAATAAATTCAAAGTGATTAAAAACTGAAATAGAAGACCTGAAACCATAAAACTCCTAAAAGAAAATATAGGGAGTAAACTCTAACACTGGTGTTAGCAAAATATATATTTTTGATCAGTCTTTCTGGGGAGGGCAAAAACAAACAAATGGGATTACATCAAATTAAAAAGCTTTTGTACAGTGAAGAAAACTATTAACAAAATTAACAAGCAACCCACTGAATGGAAGAAATATTTGCAAATCCTCTACTTGAGAAGGTGTTAATATCCAAAATATATAAAGAACATACTGATTAATATAAAAATAAAAACAAAGAATCTGATTTAAAAACAGGCGGAGGACTTAAGTAGACATTTTTCTGAAGAGGACATGCTGATGGCCAAAAGAAATGTGAAAAAACGCTTACTATCACTAATCAAAGGGAAACACAAATAAGAGCCACAACGAATTGTCACTTCACGCTGGTCAGATTTGCTATTTTCAAAAAGACAAAACAGAAGTGTTGGTAAGGATATGGAGAAAAGAGAACACTTGTACATAGTTGGTGGGAATGGAATTTGGTGCAGCCATTATGGAAAACAATAGAAAGGTTGCTCAAAAAAAATAAAAGTAGAATTGTCATGTGATCTGACAATTCTACTTCTAGGTATTTAGTTGAAGAAAATGAAAAGAACAGTTCAAAGTGATATATGCACCCCTATGTTCATTGGCTATTTACAAGAGCAAGACATGGAAGCAACCTAAGTGCTCATCAGTACATGAATGGATAATGATGTAGCATATATATACAATGGGATATTACTCAACCATAAAATTGAATGAAATATGGCCATTTGTGACAACATGGATGGAGCAAGAGGATATTATGCTAAGTGAAATAAATCACACAGGGAAAGACAAATACTATATGATACTCCTTATATGTAGAATCTTAAAAACAAAACAAATGAAAAAACAAAACCAAACAGAAACAGACTTCTAAACAGAGGAAACAAATTCGTGGTTAACAGAGTGGGAAGGGGTAAGGGAGTGGGTCGTGAAATGGGTGAAGAAGTTTAAGAAGTATAAATTTCCAGTTATACAATAAATAAGTCATGGGGAAATATATAGCATAGAGAATATATTCAATAACATTTTAACTTTGTATGCTGACAGTAACTAGACTTAAGACTATCTATGGGGATCATTTCATAATGTATGAAAATAATCACTATTTTGTATGTCTGAAACTAATAGGTTATTGTATGTCAATTATACTTCAATTGATAAAATAACAACTTATATTCAGTTAAAAAATAAGGTCAAGAATACAAAACAAAATGGTAATAAAATTAATAATAATAAATATGGGCAGGATCATATTTTTCAAGTTGGTCAGATACTTGTCTTGTTCTTCTATCTTATTTTGTTTTAATATCAGACCTATACATCTTGTGTTAGGCCAGTAATATGAAGGTAGCATGGTGGTTAAGAGTGATTTATGAACTCTGTAGCAAATCCCAGGGACACAAGGATTGCATGTATCTGACCTTGAACAAATTACATAATTGATTCCTCAGTTTCTTCATCTATAAAGTGGGACAATAATCATGTTTATTGCTTGTAGTTGTTGTAAAAACTAACTGGATAATGTGGGAAGACCAGAGAACACTGTCGGGCACAGAGAAGAGCAGCTGCTGCTTATTTTTGCTATCATCTGTCATTATTATTGAGGTATAAACAGTAAAAGCCAACAGTTTTTCTCTACATGTTCTAAAATAAAAAGCAATCTGTAAACAACAACAGCAGCAGCAGCAGCAGTAATACTCAAAATGGATGAATATAAAACCTGAAACTATAAAACTCCTAGAAAAAAAACATAGGCAGTAAGCTTCTTGACATAGGTCTTGGCAATGATATTTTGGAACTGACTCCAAACGTGAAAGTAACAAAAGCAAAAATAAACAAATGGGACTACATCAAACTAGAAAGATTCTGAGCAGGAAAGAAAACCATCACATAATGAAAAGACAACCTATGAAGGGGAGAAAATATTTGAAAAATCAGTATCTAAGTGGTTAATATAAAGAATACATTAATAACTCATACAACTCAATAGCAACAAAACAAAACAAAAACAAAAGGGCAGAGGATCTGATCGGATTTTCTCCAAAAAGACATACAAATGGCCAACAGGCACATGAAAAGATGCTCCATAGCACTAATCATCAAGGAATTACAAAACATAATGAGATATCACCTCACATTTAATAGAAGTGTTATTACCAAAAAGAGAAAAAATAACAAGTAGTGGTGAGGACATGAAAAAAAACAACCTTTGTGCATTGTGGGTGGGAATGTAATTTGGTTCAACCACTATAAAAATATAAAGGGTTCTAAAACAATGAAAATAAAATAAAATGATTAATAATAAATTAAAATAATCAAAGTTAGAATAAGTGTCAATGAAAATGAAGCAGCAAATCAACAGCAGCAAATCAAAAAACAAAACATGCTGGGGTCAGAGGTGTCTGGTTAGCTCTGTAAGTTAAGCGTCTGCCTTCAGCTGGGGTCATATCCCCAGGATCCTGGAATCCAGCCCTGCATCGGGCTCCCTGCTCATCACAAAGCCTGCTTCTCCCTCTCCCTCTCCCCCTGCTTGTAGTCCCTCTCTCATTGTCTCTCTCTGTCAAATAAATAAAATCTTTTTTTTTTTTTTTTTAAGATTTTATTTATTTATTTGACAGAGAGAGATCACAAGTAGGCAGAGAAAGAGAGGGAGAAGCAGGCTCTCCGCTGAGTGGAAAGCCCGATGTGGGCCTTGATCCCAGGACCCTGAGATCATGACCTGAGCTGAAGAAAAGTGTTGGGGTCAACATAGAAGATGAAATCAGCCATAATACCCAGCTTGCTATAATGTAACACAGAGGCTGCTGGAGGAGATGGAAGGCTTCAGAGAAGGGCGTAAGCCTTTGCAAAGCTGAGGCCTGTGTGACCACTCTGCCACTGGAATGCCATGGGGGTGTTGCCTTCCCAAAGCTTTCTGAGGCCCAAACAGTCACCCTGTGATCTAAGAGATGTATGCATTGCCCCTTAGGCTAATATTTAGCAGAACTCACAGAACATGCAAATTAGCATACTATATCTTTCCCTTAAACAGATCTTCCTAGTTTCAGTAAGACTCTTTGTCCCACATTATGTGCTTGAGAGACAGTTCAGGACCAATAAAAGCAGTAACAAAGAAGAGCAAAGGGTCTTCATCTGTGAGCATTGACCCCCTTGCATCTCCTCTCTTTCACAGCAAAGTTTTAAGTAACCTTTCATCCATTGGTACAGGGATTGGTGGCCATTTCTAGCAAAAAAGCTGATTCTTTGCAAAAATGAGTAAAATCAGTAAATCTCTAGCCAAGCTAGGAGAATAAGGGAGGATGCAAATTATTAATATCATAAACAAAAGAGGGAATGTCACTACAGATCCAATTGACATTAAAATGATAAAACAAGGGTTGTCTGGGTGGCTCAGTGGGTTAAGCCACTACCTTCGGCTCGGGTCATGATCTCAGGGTCCTGGGATTGAGCCCCACATCGGGCCCTCTGCTCAGCGGGGAGCCTGCCTCTCTGCCTACTTGTGATCTCTTTCTCTCTGTCAAATTAAAAAAAAAAAAAGATAAAACAATATCATTAATAATTCCATGCCCACATATTTTTAAACTAGGCAAAATGACTTGATTCTTTGACAGAAACCATCTTTCAAAACTCACATAAGAAGAGATGACTGGATGGGGCGCCTGGGTGGCTCAGTGGGTTGGGCCTCTGCTTTCGGCTCAGGTCATGGTCCCAGGGTCCTGGGATCGAGCCCCACATTGGGCTCTCTGCTGAGCAGGGAGCCTGCTTCCCACCCCCCCCACCCTGCCTGCCTCTCTACCTACTTGTGATCTCTGCCTGTTAAATAAATTAAAAAAAAAAATTAAAAAAAAAAAGAAGAGATGATTGAATATGTCTGTAGCTATTAGAAAAACTGAAATGATAGTTGATTTTCCAAAAGAGGTAACACCAGGCCCTGATAGATTCACTAGTGAATTCTACCAAACATTTAAAGAAGAAATGGTATCAATATTCCATAATCTTTCTCAGAGGATAGAGGCATAGGGGACATTTATTAATTTATTTTAAGATATCAGCATTACCCTAATAGCAAAATCAAACAGAGGCATTACAATAAAGGAAAACTACAGAATAAAATATCTTGTGAACACAAATTTAAATATTTTAGAAGAATATTAGAAAATCAAATCCAGCAATATATGAATGGAATTATAGGCTACAACCAAGTGCAATTTATGCCACACATACGGGGCTTATTCAGCATTTGAGAATCAATTTATGTAGTCCATCATGTTAGGGGGCTAATTAAAAACAAACAAACAAACAAACAAACCTATAATTATATCAATACATGCAGGAAAAAAACTTTGCAAAATCTAAACACCCAAACATTATAAAACTCTCAGGAGATAAATAATAGGTGAAAATACCCTCAATTTTGGAAAGAATATCTACTAAATATCTACAACTAATAATCACACCTGAGGAACTGGAAACATTACTCCTAAGATCAAGATCAAGGACCCCTCTCACCACTGCTTTCCAACATTATACTAGAAGTCTTGGCTAAGGCAGTGAGATCAGAAAATAAAACAAAAGTAAAATAGATTGGAAAGGAAGAAATAAAGCTATCTTTGTTCACAGATGACATGATCCTCTATGGAGAAAATCTGAATGAATCAGCAAAAACTTCTGGAATTACTAATTTCAGCAATGTTGGAAAATACATTGTTACAAGAAATTCAATAGCTTTATTATTTAACAACAATGAACAAGTGAAATTTGAAATGAAAAACACTGACATTTACACTAAAATATTAAATATTAAATACCTAGGTATAAATCTAACAAAATATGTGTAAGATCTATAATGAGGAGAACTATAAAATTTGGAGGAAATATAAGAAAGAACTAAGTAAATGGAGAAACATTAAATGTTCATAGGTAGACTCAATATTGTCAAGATATCAGATCTTCATAACTTAATATATAGGTTCAATGGAATCGCAGTCAAAATTCCAGCAAGTTACTTTGTAGATATGGAAAAACTAACTATAAAATGTATATGGATATGCACAGGAGTCAGAATACACAGCCCATCAATGAAGGGGAAAAACAAATTCAGAGGACAAATATTACCTAATTTCAAGACTTAAAATAAACCTAGGATAATTAATACTGGTAAAATAGCATAGAAATATATCAATGGAATGGAAGAGAGAACCCAGAAATAGACCCACATAAATATAAGTAACTGATCTTTAACAAAGGAGTGAAGGCAATGAAATGGAGCAAAGATAATCTTTCCAACAAATGGTGTGAGGACAGCTGGATAGCCACATCAAAAACTCAGAATCAATCTAGACTTAGATTTACAACCTTCACAAAAATTAACTCAAAATGGATTACAGATATAAATATAAAATGCAAAACTATGAAATTCCTAGAAAAAAAACATAGGCAAAACTTGAATTACCTCAAATATGGCAAAGATGTCTTATTTTTTTAATTTTAATTTTATTATTATTATTTAATACTATTAGGCAAGGATATTCAAGAAATATGTTTTATTTATATTAGAGAGAGAGAGCAAGAGAGAGTGGGGTAGGGGCAGAGGGAGAGAGAATCTCAAGTAGACTCCCCCCTGAGTATAGAGATCAACATGGGGCTCAATCTTAGGACCCCAATATCATGATCTGAGCTGAAATCAGGAGTCATTTGTTTAACCATCTGAGTCACCCAGGCAACCCTGGCAAAGATCTCTTAACTAAAATAGGAAAGGCATGATCCATGAAAAAAACAGCTGATAAACTGGACTTCATGGAAATTTAAAAATTCTGTTCTGTAAAAGGCAATAAGAGAATAAAGAGACAAATGATAGACCAAAAAGAAATATTTGCAAATGATATTTGCAAATAAATGACTGTTACATAAAGAATTTTAAAACCCAACAATGAGAAAATGGGCAAAAGACTTGAACAGATATATCACCAAACAAGACCTAGAGATGGCAAATTAGCATATGAAAAGATGTTCAACATCTTATCTCATTAAGAAATTGTAAAATAGGGATGCTTGGGTGGCTCAGTCAGTTAAGCATCTGCCTTTGGCTCAGGTCATGATCCCAGAGTTCTGGGATTAAGCTCCCCATTGGCTCCTTGTTTAGTGGGAGGCTGCTTCTCCCTCTGCCTGCCACTCCCCCTGCTTATATGCTCTCTCTGACAAATAAATAAAATCTTTAAAAAAAAAAAACAACTGTAAAATGAAACTAACAATGAGAGTTGCCTGGGTGGCTCAGGTAGTTAGGTATCTGACTCTTGATTTTGGCTCAGATCATGATCTCAGAGTGATGAGATCAAGCTCGGTGTTGGACGTGGAACCTCCTTGGGTTTCTCTCTCTCCCTCTCCCTCTGGAGGCCCTTGACTCACTCTCTCAAGTAATAAATAAATAAATAAATAAATATTTTTAACCTAACAATGAAATACAATTGTTCACTTGCTAGAATACATAAAATGGAATATTGACAAAACTAAATGCTGGCAAGGATGTTGAGTGATGGAACTCTCATTAGTTGTTAGTGGAAACAAAATGGTACTGGCACACTGGAATACACTTTGGCAGGTTCTTATAAAACTAAACTACCACAAGACCCAACGATCATGCTCCCAGTTATTTAATGAAATGAGATGAAAATGTATTTCTCCATGAGAACTTACACATGAATGTTTCTGGCAGATTTTTTTTTTTTCATAATTTCCCCAAACTTGAAGCAACAAGACGTCCTTTAATCTGTGAATGGGTATATAAACTGTGGTATACCCATAAAATAGAATTTACTGATAAAAGAAATGCACTATCAAACCATGAAAGGACATAAAGAAAACTGCACATTTGCTTAGTGAAAGAAGTCAATCAGAAAAGGGTCCATACTACATGATTCCATTTATATGATGTTTGGAAAAGGCAAAACTGCGGCAATAGTAAAGATTAGGGCCTGCCCAATCAAGAAAGTAGAGCAGTGTGAATAAGCAGAACAGAAGACTTTTAGGGCATGTATGATACTGCAATAGTGGTAGATAAATGTTATTGTACATTTCTCAAAACCCATAGAATGAACAACACCAAGAGTGAACCTTAAGAAAAACAATGGATGTAGAGTGACAATGTTGTCAGTGTAGGCTCATCAGTTGGAGCAACTGTATCACTGTGGTGAGGGATGCCAACAAGAGGGAAATTAAGATGTGGGGACAGACAGTAGATGGAACTCTACTTTCTGTTCAATTCTGCTTTGAATCTAAAATCCCTCTAATAAAATAAAGTTTATTAGTTAAAAAAAAAGAAGAACCTGATGAGAGACACATTTAAAGACCCAGGTATATTTAAATGAATGTACAAATAGAGTAAAGCTGTTCCACAGGGAAAGGAAACCAACTGAATCTCTATAGGATAAAATGGAATTTGCCATTCTTTGTTGTTGTTGTTGTTGTTAATTAACATATAATGTACTATTTGCTGCAGGGGTAAGGGTCTGTGAATCATCAGGCTTACACATTTCAAAGCACTCCCCATAGCACATATCCTCCCCAATGTCCATAAACCAACCACCCTATCCCTTCCTTTCCTGGAATTTGCCATTCTTATAGATAAGAGTTATTTTGCACTGTAATCAGTTATCTATAATTTAAAGAGCTCTAACTAGCTTTCGTATGATCAGAATGAGATGACCCCCAAAAGACATCCTCTAGAATTTAAAAAATGCACAGAAACATAAATATTATTTTACCCTAAGACCTTGCTGCTTTTTATAGTTTCAATAGAATTAATTCCAGGAGGGAAAACCAGTAGGTCATGTTGATTCACCTCTTCCAGAGAGTCAGAAGTAGAGGTGAACACAATCTGCTTCAGTAACTTCTGCAAATTTATCAACCTTTCTCTTCTCTTGGTACCCTTTCTTATTTTCTGGCAATATTATGGAATACTTTTCTTTGAAAAATACAAAAATAATAACAATAGTTTTCTATTCTTCTAAGGGAGTAGGAATCCATGTTTGGTAAGCTATTTTTAAAATAATTAAGCAATTAACCAAATTTTATTTTTATCCCCTCCCTCTTTTTAAGTGGAGCATTAATATAAATACACTTTTTGGGGCACCTGGGTGGCTCAGTCACTGAAGCATCTGTCTTAGGCTCAGATCATGATCATAGCCCTGCTTCAGCAGGGAGTCTGCTTCCCCCTTTTCCTTTGCCCCTCCCCTGAACCCTTGTTCTCCCTTGTGTGCATACTCTATCTCAAATAAATAAATAAAATCTTAAGAAAAATTAAAAATATATAAATACACTTCTGACATCATCTGATAACTTTAGATTTCCCCATTTTAAAATACTCTATGCTAGAGCACGAAGATGTAAATACTTACACATTTCACTTTAAATTTACATTGATAACAGGTAGATATTATCTTAAAACTGAAAATATTTTACCTAAATAAGAATGGTTAGATATTGTGAGTGCTGCAAATTGTCAAATTTATTATCAATCTGATATACTACATATTGAATAGTATCATTTGATGATCCAGCATTTGGTTGGTTGACTTACTATCTTTCATAGTTACAGTTTTGAAATATATATTAAATACATATAATATATATGCCATGAATGCTAATGGTCTTCACTGGCTTGCACTTTTCATTTTAGTCACTTAATGTAAATGTATTCTCTTTATCAAGTATGCAAATAAAATCAGAATTTGCATTTATGGAAAGAATTCTTATGTACATAAAAATAGTGAAAGTCACATGAGATTTTTAAAAGGGAGAATAAGTATCACACAAATAGCATGCATATTGATCACTGTAACAGTCTATTTTCTTGGAGCACAATAATCATTCTAGAATATTCCTTTGTCAGGTAAGTCCTGGTAAATTACTATCTTATTTTCTTTCTGCAACAATCCCTATTCCCCAAACCCACTACTCGAAAATATGAGAATGATACAGGATCACATCATTGAATTTGGTTTTTTGATGCTTATCTCTATTGCTAGGTGAAAAAACAAAATCTTAAACAAGAAAAACATAGAATATAAGCAATGTTCAGAAAGCCCAATCCAAAGATAGTGCTGACTTGATTTTTTCTTATTTAAATGCAAATACTTTATCTTGCTGAAACATTCACTTTCCATTTCAGAGGCAATTACCGACTGTGCACAGCTGTGCCCCACCCCTCAATTGTCAATAATGTACTATTTCAACCATAGGAAAAAAATTATCCTTTAAGTGTTGTAACCAGACTATTTTGGGATGCATTAGAATCATCCTCTTCCATGTCACAGGCTTCAGTGCACTCCAATTCCAATTGGTTTTGTGACTGCTACGGTCAATTCTACTCAGGGTACCTGACCATAGATAAGGTTTCCAAGTCAAGGATTTCAGCTATGAATATTCTCTGTCCATTTCAAGTTTCCCCCTCCACCTGTCCTAAACCTGAGCTGTTATACCATCCATCTTTAAGCTTTGACAGTGCCTTCATTAATGTTTTCAGAAAATGTTGTGCTCTAAGAAGTATACACAAGTATTTATTTAGTATAAGACTCATTATATGGCTAGTATTCATGAAGGGAGAAGACATATTTAGTAGGACTAGGAATTTTTTGAGACAAGTGCTCATGATACAACTTTTATATGTGGTCCACTAATATAGCCTTCTCAAGCACCAAACAATTCCCAGTTTCATTAGATAATTAAATGATGAAATAAGCCAAGGGACTTACAGAGTTCTCTCCTCTAAGCAGAATTACCAGACAGGATGGAAATGTAGAAGAGAATAAAATAGCTTCTCTTAAAACCTAAAAAAATTAACACTTGGATTTTTTCCATTTTAATTAAACAAGGCACTCTGTGTGGAATGATGACTGTATTTGTTAAGAATACATTTTTAGAAAAAAAAATAATAAAGGCTTCCTGTAAGGCATTTGTGAATTAAAGTTGATAACAAATACCAGACTGAAACAGCATTTTACAAACTATAAGGAATTTTGATTTTAATTTTATCCTTACAAATTTTCACAGGGATGGAAAGATAGCAAGTATCCTGGTATGGTTCTCAGAGTGGGATGGTTTGGGTTTAACTCCTTACTCCACAATCTCCTAACTGGGTGACCTTGCAAATGTCTTTGGTAATTCATAATTTGGTAATTCATAAAAAGGGGACATTTAATATTAAAAGAGGTAATGCATATAAAGGATTTGGTCCATTGTAAATTTTTTATGCATTTACTATTATCATCATTATACAAGTTAGAAAATTTAAAACTAGGAAGTTTCAATAGCATACTCACCTTGATAAAGCTAATACCTGGTTTACTGGGCCTTAATCCTGGGTGACTATAATTTAGTCCATAGCGGGTATGAAGACAGAATCTTTACATTTAGTTTTGTGCCACATGTACTGACCACATGCTTGGGGAAACATTAGTAAATCTGTTTAAATCTCAATTGACATATTTAAAATCAGGTGATAATAATAATATTTTGAAGGTTATCCTAAAATATAAATGACTTAGTGTATATCAAATAGCATTAGCATACTGTCTAGCATTTAGAAATCACTTTATTAATGTACAACAAGATCATTATACCATGCAATTTCTCTGATATTTTTGCAAGGCCAAAATATTTTCTGTTTTCTCTGTAATTCAATTTTTTTGGTATAAATTTTGTTCATTTACCTAACTTATTTCTTCTTTCAGGTATGTGCTTTGTTTTGCAACAATCTCTAATGTGACCTATGTTGACTGGAGGTTAAAGTAGTCCTAAAACTATTAAAATGACATCTTGCATGATGTAGGAAAGACATTAGGGTTTGAAGTAAACAGCCAAGAGAGAATTCTTGAGATGTCTTTGGTGCAAAAAGGTGACAGGACAGAATCCATGGGTAGAAGGAGCTGCACTAAGGTCCTAAGAAGTGGCCCATTATATATTTTCAAGTTGGGAAGGGGTTAGAGATAGCGTAGGTCTCTAAGGAATTTTGGAAACAAGGTTTCTAAGACCTTGAGGGGGCTAGCTATTGTTGGGAAAACATCATTTATTATCATCTAATAACCTCAGTCATGAGACCCTTCAGACGTATATCGGTGAGCCATACGCTTGGGGAATGACTGCCAACATATATCTTGGGGGTTAGAGATAAAAGAAGTTTCTAAAAGAATTTTTATATGTTAAAGTAGGTTTATAGGATGCTGGGGAGGAGGGGAGGGGTGGATTGGGCTAGGATTGCCTTTTGCCCTCAGCAGTGTCAAGGTCAAGGTAGTTGAGCCCCCAGAGGAATGTCACTCTGCCTGTTTAAAGGATATGTCAGTAGGCTGTAGGTAATAAGGAAACTTGATAATTTTTCTTCTTTTGTTTCGCACGTCATTGAATAACAGAATTCATAGATATACTTTATCTTGCCTGGTGCATGTTGATTCCTTTAAGTAGGAGAATCCAAACATAAAAACAAAACCAAGCTTAAAGCTGTACTGACTTTCTCAGACAGATGGTTAATAACATAAACATTTTACTGTTCTGCTTTAAATCAATCAGCCATCTTATTAGGGGAAAAAAATGGCTCAGATAGTAATGGCTTTATTCTGAAACCAATTAATGCAACTGAATACTACCAGGATTGTGTGAATTAAATTAATCCAGAAAGTTCCGCTGACACCTTTGCAAGTCTCAAATTATTCACTTGTCTCTGCATAACTAAGTCAACTGTTAGCCACTGGTATTCAGAGAACCTTGAGAACATATTGGGGCCTGACAAAAGAACATGCGGTTCCTGTCCTTGAAGACATTTCCAGCTGTTAAGGAAAAGGGACCAAGCATATTTATTTTTGTTATTAGACATAAAGAATAAACAGTTAATAAGCAATTTCTCACTGGAAAAAGACAAAACCTAAATTTAAGAGGCCAGAGGAGAAAGAATTCAGAGCAACAGGATAAATTAATGACTGGACTTTTGTAGAAATACTGGATAATATAAGCTTTCAATATTGATTTAAAACCACAGAGATGGAAAGAAGGAAGAGAGAAGAAAAACGAAAAAGGAGAAAGGAATGAAGAAAAATATGCATACATTAAAAAGAGTATTAACTTGTTATTCAAACTAACCATCTCACTGAAATCAAAACCAAAAAAATTCTCTGTGCTTGCATGTTTTAATTTAGAAAATGACCTCAGTCCTTCAGCTCTCCCTGTAACCACAACCTTTGTAGCTTCTCTCATTAAGGCATACAGTGTTATTTCCCTGGCTCTTTAATTTGGGCTGTTTCTAAGACTTGCCTTGGCAACAGAATGTCACAGAAGTGACGAGGTGCCAAACACACACCTTAGCTTTGAGAAGCCTTTTTTCATTTCCTTACTCTCAATCCACTGCCACTGACATTTTAAATATCTGAACAAGTCCTGACTAGCCTGCTGGATGATATGACATTATGAGAACATCTTCCATCTTCATGTATTAATATAATACCAACTACCAGAGTAGGTCTAAGATAGCTGATCCAACCCAGCTGAGGCCTCAGGGATGTGAAAAACTCCCAACATGTTCAATTCACAGTTCATACACCAAAATAACCACAGATGTAAGATCAAAGGCATCCTGGACCAGCTGGGTCTCAATTCACCTGGAGACTAATAAGCTAAATAAATGTTAGGGGCTTTAAGCAAGGTTTTTAGGTTATGTGGTTGTGTGTGTGTGTGCGCATATGTATGTGTATGTATGAGAGAGAAAGAATAAATGAACGAATGAATATGAATGGAAATACTGTAGAAATGAATAAATAACAGGACAATTTTTACAAGAAACACAAACCCAGAGAAGTAATCAACTGTGAAAACACAACTCTACTTTTATTCTGAACAAGGTTTGCTGATAGCCAGTTTAGTTTCGGTTTTACAGCTTTAGTAAGTCATGATCACATATGTTATGGCCCAGGGCTCCCTGAAGAAGAATCATACAAGATACTCTCCACCTTAACTGGAAAGCCCAAATATCTACAACCTCAGAGTGAATATAAGAATGAACTAGACCTACAAGTGGAGCCCTTCAACTCCCACTCCCCAGACTTAAGATATTGCAGAGAAGGATACCTGGGTGTGTCCTCATGTACCCATGCATTGTAGTTATGCACAGTCTAGGCAAGTTTGAGCTGTTTATTAGTTGAACACTTGATTGATTGGAAGCATCCATAGGTACTTGGCAGAACTAAGAGAAAATATCTCTGCAGGAGAGGACATTCACTCTAAGACTTTGGAAATATCTATATATAGCTGTTTCTTAACGATAATATTTAAACAAACAGTACAAAAAAAAGGCAAAATGTATGTATGACATTTTTTATTATCTATTTATTTATTTATTATCTATTACTATATCTATTAGAGACAGTATAAATATAGTATAATATATAGTAATATATAAATCATATATATATACTATATATAGTAAGTGTAAATATAAATATAAATACACTATATATATAGTAACAGTATAAATATAGTAATACATACATCGGATACTATAATTAGTCAATACGGACTATGTTTAATATATTTAAAGGAACAAATGGCAAGGTTGAAAATAACTGTAAAGAACGTAAACGTAAAATGTGACATAACAATAAAAAGGGAGGAAACTTATCTTCTATAAATAAAAAATAATAAAAAAACCAAAGTTTAAATGTCAACACAATGTATTTGCCAACACACTGGACAAAGTAAGAGACAGAATAACGAATCAGAAGATAAATCAGAAAAAATAATCTAAAATACAAGAGATTAAAAAAAGAAAATACAGGAGAGTATATAAGAAATGTGAAGTGTAAAATGAGAATGTGTAACATGTTCGATTGGAGACCCACAGGGCTGGGGGACAGGAAGAAAGATGTAAAGTCTATATTTAAAGAAATAATGACAGAAAAGTTTCCATTATTAATGAAAAAGATCTGCAAATCATGGGTTACTAGAGAATCCTAAGAATGATTAAGAGAGAAAAAGGGAAAACAGAAGAAGGAAGATCAGAAAAAAAGGAGGAAGAGAGAGAAGGGAAAGAAGGAGGGGAAAATATGCATGTGTTTTTGAAGCTGGAAAGACATACAAGAAAATAAAATGTCCTAAATAGAAAGTGGAAGAACAAATGCTTTGGAAAGACAAGGTAGCTAAACCAAAAGCATTCTTCGTAACAGCGACCCAAAAAGCTGAAACTTGCAGAATCATATTTTCAGTGAGCTTAAAGAACATGATAGCCAACTTATAGTTTCTATACTCAGAGAATATTTTATTTTTATGAAATTATTGTGAAATATTTTATTATGAGAAATACAGTATTGAGAAAAAAAAACTCCTCACAAAGATATGCACTAAACAAAACCCTAAAGAGAAAAAAATTCAGTATGCAACAGGAAGTCTGAAATGATAAAAAAGAAAATTACAGAAATATTAAGTTGTGAAAAAAATATTCTACATAAAATAGTAATAATCATATATAATATTTTTAAAATCAAGAGTAGATTAACATGATAGACAATAAAATACTGGTCAAGAGTGAATTAACTGGAAATGAAATGTTATTTAGTACTTTTAATTTAAGATAGGAAAATAAAAGATTTATTTAACTTTAAAGTTTGATAAAGTAAGAAAGCCGGTATCATTTCTAGGTAAACACTAAGGACAGGATTAGAATTTATAGCTTAAAATTAGAGAGAAAAAAAGTGAAATGATTAAAAAGTACCTATAAATTAAAAGAAAAAAAGGATAAAGGAACAGAATCAGTACAAGAGATAGAACAAAACAGTATTTCAGATCGAAACTCTTAACATGTAAGTACTTACATCAAATGAAAAAAAGGGTTATGTACTTTAGTTAAATATTAATAAATTGGAGAGAAGAAGTTCAATTATATGCTGTTTATGAGACACATCAAAACAAAGCAAAAGTTGAAATAAAAAGATGGAAAACATATAATATATCATAGAAATTAGTATACCTTTATTAATATTGATAAGTTGGATTTTGAACATGCATGACAGACATGGCTACAAATACAAACAAATTTCCTAATGATAAAGGTTTACAAGGAAAATACACCATGTTGGAAACTAATACAGTTTCAAAAATTTAAAGCAGAAGTTGATAATAAAAAGGAAAATCACAAAAATCTACAAATGTAATAAGAGATTTTAACACATTTCTCTAGATAATTTATAGGTAAGCAAATAATAAGGCAATAGGCTATTAACGAGCCAAATAACAAACATGACCTAATACACATATACTGAATGGTGAATCCAGTTTATGTAACAAATCGATGCTTTTTATTCAGAAGCATTTATAGAAACTGACCATATACTGGACCATAAATAAGTGAAATTTATCAAAAGGAAAGAACAAATCCTCCATCTATTCCATTTATGTTTATTTAAGCACAAAAACTTTCAAAACAAAATTTCTTTCTAAAATGTGTGTGAAAGAACGTGCTAATATTGTTCTTTCACTAAAGGAGCTATTCACTAGATCAGCTTTGTAGAGACTTTTCTTTGTTACACTGTTTTATTTTAATTTTCCCTTTCTATTCAAGTGCTATTTGCATATCTGTCACAGTGTGTGGTATCATTCTGAGGCAGGAATGTGAAGACAGCTGAAAGTAATCACTGATAAAGAAAGATGCTGTCAAAGAAAGTTTCAGTTGCATGTCAATTTATAAAAACTACCCATTAAACCAGGCTGACATGAGTCTGAATCACGGCTCCAGTGCTTGCTAATCTCTATCATGTGGATAAGTCTGTTACCTCAGTCAAGTGTTTCCTTGGGTAAAATCTGGGTAACCAGTATCTCATTTCCTCTCCATCCCACTGTGAGGGTTAGGTAAATAAATGCCTCAAACAGTCCTTTGCTCAGATTGTATTATGTATGCTGATACTTGGTTTGTTGATGTCAGCTATTACTATCATAATGCATGACCACATCTGAAACAAAACATTTAATTTCAAGCATAAAATATAATACATTTTATTAAATTATAAATTTAGTGCCAACTTGAAATTTAAGAAGGGAAGAAAGTATATTTAAGTGAATTTTCAAAAGTGGGAATTCAGATGGAAAACTGACCCAAAGGCAGTGTCAAGGTTTTCCGTCTCTTGGGTCATTCAAAATAGTCTTTTCAAGACATTCTAGTCAATGCAGCATTATGTGATTTTTAAGTTGTCAAGGAGATGGTAAGATGACCTAACCGGCCTTTCCATCTTTAAAAACCTCTATGAGGGGGCCTGGGTGGCTCAGTGGGTTAAAGCCCCTGCCTTCGGCTCAGGTCGCGATCCCAGGGGCCTGGGATCAAGCCCCACATCGGGCTCTCTGCTCAGCAGGGAGCCTGCTTCCTTCTCTCTCTCTCTGTCTGCCTCTCTGCCTGCTTGTGATATCTGTCAAATAAATAAATAAAATCTTAAAAAAAAATAAATAAAAACCTCTATGATCTTCAGTTAGAGGAAGCCTTTTTCTTTTTCTCTGTTTTTTTTTTTCTTTTTCATTTGCATTTATCAGATTTCTGTGAGAATTGACAGCTTTAAATTTCATAACTTATCTTTTAATCATGGGTCTTTTACCCTCTTTAAATATCAATTACTTTTTATCCTCCCTGTGGAAAGGAGCTGGTTTGCTATTCACTTTCCAAATGAATGCAAAACCTGAGAAGGAAAAGAAGTTGCTTATCATTAAAAATACAGCTCCATGTTGCTTTGTATTAATGGTTTATCTGGAGACTCAGTTGCACATCAAGCTTCCTCCAATTTTATGTGAGAACATTCTGTGTGATCTTTTTTATAGATATTTAACACCATCCTCTTCCATTATTCTTAAGCTTTTGGTAGGTTCTTAACGGAATCATGGAATCAGGATTTAGGTTAATACAGTTACACTAACTCCTGCATTCCCAAGGCTCATCATCTATAAAAACATCTTGATACAGAAACAATCCACAAAGGATGTATAAAATGCCAAGTAGATTATCATTTTCTTTGGTCTATAACACATCAGAAAATATAACAAATATTTTCTAGACATTTTACTCCTAGATCCTCTAACAATACTATGAAGTAGTTATTTCTATTACTATTTTAAACATCAGTAAATATAAAGAGGCTGAGGTTGGAAGTCTCATTGGTTATCACACACTCAGAGTTGAGGGAACGTTATTTTGAGAGAATTTGAGCATGAGCATGTAATTTCTCCATTTCCACTAACTCTATGGATTAGCTTTGTTCAAGTTCCACATTCCTGTTATTTATGGCACCTACAAGAGTCTTCTGATGGAATAATATTTACATACAGGTTTTATGGAATTCAATGCATTCTTTCTACTTTGCAGGTAAGTTGGATCACTTTGGTGCAATAACACACTCACACTCTCTATTTTAAGTAAAAGGAAAAATCCATGTGATTTGTTGAGTAATGATACAAAATCAATGTTCAAATGTGTGCCAAGTAGCATAAATATGGCTACGTTCCCAGGTACACCCCCACAGAAATCATGTAAATATAGGGTTTAAACTTAATAATGCTAACATTGACATACACACATATGTATACACGTATATTGTAATACTAGATAGATAGGTCAATACTACTACACAATACCACAGCCTAAATCTGACTACGGACAGTCACATTTCTTTAGAAAAATCCTTACAGTTTCCTCTCTACTTAAATTCTTACACTTATCAATAACTTTTGTAAAATTATTCTTTAAGCCTTCAGAAAAGACACTTCCTTGAAAAACCACATTTATAAGGTAATAAAAGTCACTTTTAAGAATTTTCATTTTTAAAAGATTTTATAATTATTAACTAGCCAGCTTGTTAAATGTTCCTATGAAAGAAAAGATTATCAAGGCCCTGGTATTTAACAATGAAAAAAAAAAAAATCAAGTGAATTTTCTACACTTCTCACACTAATTCAGTTTCTTAAATCATTCAAATCTACTAGTATACATACTAGTTAGTTCTTAAATTCATTCATATAATTTTAACAATGTCTGAAGAACCAAAATGTATGTAAATGCATATTATTCTCACCTTCCTAACCCAAAACTTTCTATAAAACCAGTTTTATACTCATGCCCAAGTAGAATCCAATTTAGATTTAGTCTACTAGGTTTATACATTTATATCATTTGAGAGATGCTCTTTTAGAAAACTGATACAAAATTAAACCATAAAGTTAATATTTATTTTTCAATAAAATATTAATAACAAATTAAAAGTTATAAAATGTTGTCAAGCACCACAATACCTTCCTCAAGACCAAAAGATAAAATAAAAACCACACAAATTTTATATTAACTATATACTTGACAATTCTATTCTTTTTTCTATATTTTTTGATTACTTGCTCTTTGTTCTTATATGATAATTTTAATATATTATTTTATATAAAAAGAACAGAAAGATCTTTCTTTTGGCACTATTGATCAAAAACTTTCTTTTCTATTTTTGACAGTTTAGAAAAGTTTCAACTTTATAGCACATTAGTGGTAAAATAGAAATTCTGAGAATTATAAATTTGAAAATGATAATTGCTTTTCTTTTTAAATGAACTGTTATAAAGACATATTTTGTATTAACTAGAGTTTTGTGCTCTACAAAAAAAGAACTATAGGGGCGCCTGTGTGGCTCAGTGGGTTAAAGCCTCTGCCTTCAGCCTGGGTCATGATCTCATGGTCCTGGGATCCAGGCCCACATTGGGCTCTCTGCTCAGAGGGGAGCCTGCTTCCTCCTCTCTCTCTCTCTCTGCCTGCCTCTCTGCCTACTTGTGATCTCTGTCTGTCAAATAAATAAATAAAATCTTAAAAAAAAAACCACAATAAATACTAACATACATAACATTTGTAGTGGGTTGAATTATGTTCCCCCAAAAGATATATTCTAATCCTAATCCCTAGTACCTGTGAATATGCTCTTATTTAGAAATTGGGCCTTTGCAGATATAATCAAATTAAGATGAGTTTATACTGGGTTAGGGTAGGCTCTGAATTCTGTGCCTAGTGTGTTTATGAGAGAAAGAGGGAGATTTGGACCCAAAGAGAGAGGAGACAGGCTCAGAGGCAAAGCCATGTGAAAACAGAGGCAGAGGTTGGAGTGGTGCATTTGCAAGTCAAGGAACACCAGAGCCAAAGGAAGCTAGGAAGCTAGGGAGAGGCAAGAAAAGGCTCTTCCTGAGAGCATGACGCTGCTGAAACCTTGATTTTGGACAACGAGCCTGCAGAACTATGACAGAATAAACTTTTTTAAGCTGCCCAGTTCATACTAATTTGTTATAGCTGCCCTAAGAAACTAACACAAAAACCATCAAAAAGGAGAGTTTTAATACCAAGTGTAGTGGTTTTAAAATACGTTTACAAATACTTTTATATTCTTTCCATTCAACACATGGAGCCTACTTTCCTTTGCCTTGAGTATAGGCCAGATTTAGTGACTCACTGTTAAAGCTTAGAATAAAGCAAAAGCAGTGTGAGACATTGGAGACAAGTTATAAAAAGCACTGCAACTTCCTCATTGCTTTCTCAGATCACTCGCTGTTGGGTAAACCAGTGGCTGGGTCATAATGACACTCAGGGAGACCTGTAGAGAGGCCTGGGTAATGAGAATCTGAAGTCTCCTTCCAACAGCCATGTGATTAAACCATTTTGGAAGCAGAACCTCCAGCCCCAGTCAGTTCTTGAGTAAAGATTCATGACAGACCAGAGCTGGAGTGCAAAACTAAATGGTTCCTGGACCCCAGACCCTCAGAATCTGTGTGAAATAATAACTGCTTATCATTTTATGCTACTAAATTTGGGATGTCGTTATGGAATGATAGAACTAATACTCTAAATATATTCCTGTCAAGAAAAAATTTTTTGTTTTTATATACTTTGACTCTCTAAGTTTGATGAGTGAGAGACATTCCACAGACTTGTTTCTGGATCTTACTATATATTTTACGTTTTTATTTAAATTCTTTTATTTAAATTACACATGCAGTGTAATATTAGCATCAAGTGTCAATATATCTGACACTGTTTTTCCTCCATGTCCTTCATGTTTCCAGCCCTCTTTGTTACAGGACACATATAAACTCTGGCCAGAACATTCTTATCATGATAAGAAAATTCCTGGAACCCTTTGATACAATGAGATGACTAATAGTCACTTAGATAAGTGTCAGAGTGAGTGCAAACTACATAAATATTCTTTCCAAACTCAACCTAAAAGAATGTCAACTCAATTACCCTTTAGACAAATCTACAAAATACCTCTTGCTCTTCCACTGGTATTTTATAGGAAATAAGGAGAGAATGATAGGAATAAAAGTGGAATTAGACAGTAGTTCAAATTGGTTATGGTCAAAATCTCTCATCTTACAAATTAAAACAGACAGACTTGTGACCAGGTAAACAGGCTATCAAGGTCCTCTTCTAGAACTGAGAATGAGGGCCTTCAAGCTTTAGGAACCCTAAAGCTTCAGTTTCATTAGCTTCATGATATACCTCTTGTCCCAAAATGTTTTAAAAACTATATATTCACTCTATGTGTGTTAAACCCTAAAGGCATATTATCCATTAATTAAGTTTCTAAAACTACAGAAGGTCAATTTAAGGCTATTTTCATAACTTTGTGAAAATGAAAACATGAGACTTAACTAGAATGTCAAATGAATATTAAATGGTATTTTAAATGTTACAACAAGCTCTGATTCTTGTAAAAATAACTATTACAGAAATGAGCATGCCAAATATTTAAACTCATTTGCTTTTAATTGTTTTCTGCTGAATGATGAAATGTAGAAAAGCCATCTGCTAGTTCATATTTTCAAGAAATGATAAAGAGTTGCCCAATCACCCCCTTTTCATAGTGCTACCTCAGCATTAAAATGTGCATGACAAGAGACTTTCATACTAAGGAAAAAGAATGTTTAGGATAAAAGAAAATAATGCAGTTCTTTTTTGCTTCTCTCAGTACAAAGCATATACAAAAATGTAGTAATAAAGCAAACACTAAAATTTGAGATATATTAAAAATATAAAAAATAATATAAAATAGTTGGCCAAGTTTCTACTTTACCTTATAGAGTGTTGGAAGTCATCACTCTGATCTAAACAGTAAGAAGAAGAAGAAAAAAAAAACTGAACATAAAATCAACTCTTCTTAGACCAACTAAAGAGCTGAAGTCACAGGGTAAACCACCATTCCAAACACTGGAGAGACAGGTAAATACAGAAAATCACATCTTACTTGGAGCTGAAACAACTGGTAGGAACATTAAAGTGGTAACTGATGAGTTGCTGAAGAAGGAATGTAAACTAGATGGATAGATAAAATCTAGGGGCTTTGTCTTGGGGGTGGATTCACACTTTGATAACTACTACTTATAAGTGTCCACCAGGTTCTCATGGTAAAGATAGAAGAAAAACTTTCTCATGCTTTGGGCAGAGGGAGGGGAAAGCAGCCATTCTAAAATATGTCTAGGAAATAGTATCCATTTTGAAATACCCTAGATCATTCTGTGGTTAGTGCCTGCCCCTAAGGGAAAATACTCACTATAGCCTTATGTGATAAATAGGAAGAAGAGATAGATAACTCAAGACCTCCTGTTCTTTCTGTCTCATATAGGGGAGAAAAAAGGAGCTAAGAAATTGTTTTGAAGGTTCATACCTAGGTACTCTGGGTCATTAAAAACAGAGAGATCTGATCCTACATTTATAGAAAGCTTTTTCTCCTCAGTGACTTATCTCTACTTAGATAGGTCTACAATATAATAATATGAATTGCAACTAAAAGCTGCAAATTGCAGTGTCTATTTAACAAGAAGTGTTAAGGGAAATCCAAGAAAAAAGGAGATACAAGAAACAGGGATATTAGAAATTGATGCCTCTAATACTCCATCTATAGCAAACACAAAACACAGCCTAACTCCTAGCTAATTAAAAATAAAACCACACATGAAAAGCCTTTTCACTTCACCTCTTACTATTGTTATCATGTCCAACTTTCAACAAAAAATGAAAGACTTGCTAAAGGGTAGGCAAAAAACCAAACCAAAACCAAAACAACAACAACAAAACACGGTATGAAGAGACAACGCAAATATTAAAACCAGAATCATATGGTAGAGATTTTGTGATTGTCAGGCACGAAATTTTAAATCACTGTAGTTAATATGCTGAAGGTACAGATAAAAAAACATGGGCAGAAGAACAGATGGGTAATGTAAGTAAAGAGATGTAAACTTTAAGAAAGAATCAAAAGGAAATTCTAGAAATAAAAACATAACAGAACTGATGAATGCCTTTGATGGGCTTAACAGTAGACTGGACAAAACTGAGGAAAGAAACAGTGAACTTGAACATATGGCAGTAGAAACACCCCAATCTGAATTTCACAAAGAAAAAAAAAATCAGAATATCCATGAACCATGGGATAATTACAAATAGTGTAACATATGCATAATGGGAATACCAGAAGAAGAAGTGGAGAAAGGAGAAGTAAAATCAAAATAACAACTGGAAATTTCAAAGTTTAATGACAGGTGACAAACCAGAGATCCAGGAAACTCAGATAAAATGATGCAGGATAAACATCAACATATCTACACATAGATATATACAAAATGCAGAAAACAACAAGGAGACTATCTTGATTGAGGTTAGAGAATAAAAAAAAAAAAAAAAAAAAAAATACCAGGACGCCTGGGTGGCTCAGTTGGTTAAGCAGTTGCCTTCAGCTCAGGTCATGATCCCGGCGTCCTGGGATTGAGCCCCACATTGGGCTCCTTGCTTGGCAGGGAGCCTGCTTCTCCCTCTGCCTCTGCCTGCCACTCTGTCTGCCCGTGCTCACTCTTGCTCCTCTCTCTGACAAATAAATGAATAAAATCTTAAAAAAAAAAAAAATACCTTACCTTAGAAGAGGACAGGTAAGAATTAGATAAAGATTTTCTTCAAAAATTATGCAACAAGAAGAGTGAAGTATTATTTAAAGTGTTGAAAAAAAATTATATGCAGCAAAATTATCCTTCAAAAATGAAGAAGAGGGGCGCCTGCATGGCTCAGTGGGTTAAGCCTCTGCCTTTGGCTCAGGTCATGATCTCAGGGTCCTGGGATCGAGTCCCACATTGGGCTCTCTGCTCAGCAGGGAGCCTGCTTCCTCCTCTCTCTCTCTCTACCTGTCTCTCTGCCTACTTGTGATCTCTCTCTGTCAAATAAACAAATAAAATCTTTAAAAAAAAATGAAGAAGAAATACAGGCCTTCTCAAAATAAATAAAAAACAAAAAGTAGGAATTTTGTTGTTAGTAAACTCAACTTCCAAGAAATCTTAACCCAAATTCCTCAGAGAGAAGGAAAATGATACAGGTCAGGAACTCAGAACTATATAAAGAAAGGAAGAGGGGCAGAAAATGAAAACAATGAAGGTAAACCTTTTATTTTTCTAATACTTGGCTGATCTAATAAAAACTGTCTAAAATATTAATAGCAACATTTTATTAGGTGATTATAGCTTATGGATGAGTGAAACCAATGATAGTAATGCTGTGAGATGGGAAGGAAGAAGGAATAGGAGGCAGTGTGTTACAAGGTAGCTATATTATCTGTGAAGTGGTAGAATATTACCTGAGAGTGAACTATGATTATGTATAAAAGTATATTGCAAACTCTACAGCAAGTTTTAGAAATAATTTTGAAGCAAGTATAACAGATATATTCTAAGAAAAGGGAGAAAATGGAATCACATGAAATGCTTAATTAAAAAGACCTTTGCCCCTTGAAGAATAGCAATTTGTGAAGATTCAGATGGCAACAATGTGAATGTCTAAGTTTGGTACTGTGTAAATGAGAATGTAATTGAGAGAAAGACAGTATATACCAGGTTCTTATAATTATTTGTATTTATATCTTTTAGAATCATGTCCATTTTCTAATGTGGTAATGTCTCTAGCTCAGAAAATGCTAAGAAAAAAGATGCCTTCTGGCTCTCAACTCACCCATAGCAATGACTAACGGTTTTCTAAACAGTTCTCTATCTATTCCCATGTTGAGAAGAATATGCAGTTCATCTTAGAAGATTTTAGTATCTGGATTATAGGTGATAGATCTATTCCTTTTTCTAAATTATAAATCCATTAGGGTATTTTATATAAACATGGGCACAATTAATGGTTTCTCTACATGTGTACATGACTGATGGAAATCTCTATCAGTTTTCACTGAGAATTTTCCAAAAAGAACACCACAAAAATGATGCTGACCAGAAATACAAAAAATATTTTATACTCCCCTAGATTCATCTTGTAGCTAGTTTTTAACTTCAACTATAGGATTTCTATCTTTAAACTCATATGATTTCTATTTCTAAATGAGTCCTTTAGATATTAGTTGTGATCTCTTTATTCTGTTGAGGACAACATTCATTAATATCTGTATCTCTTATTTCACCCAGTATAGGCATTTTTATAAATAGATGTTCAATAAGTATTTATTGACTGAATGGATGAATTCCCAGTATGCTAATTCCAACAATTGTTCAGTGACCCCTTACTCTGCAGAGGAATTGTGATAGATACACGTCAAGGTCAGAGTACCTTTATTCATGGATCTTACAATTAAGAGGGAAGATAGTTATCAAGAAGCAAATATAAAAACAGAACTAAAAACAAACAAACATGATAGTCAAGGAGAAGGATCCTGCAGCTCTAGGACATGGCTTCCTTTCATATTGTTAGCATTTACCTTCTAAATGTAAAACTGAGTGGACTTTCTATAATTCTGAAAGGAGATGTGTATGCTTGGTTAAGAAAACATCAGTTATTTCTTATGAGTAAATTCAAAGTGATTCAGTGATAGAGTTTTTTAATCTCTGAGGGGCACAAAGAAAATGAAAGCTGAGGAGTAGTTGACTGACATGTTTACAGAAAGTTGAAATCTGAAACAATTTTGAAAATACTTTTTTTACAGTTAGGAATATGTGAACTGTCCATAGCAAAATCATTTAAGATTTATCAAGTCAAGTAGAGAACTAAAAACGAGAAGGAGAATTATTTGAAATGTTACTATGCGAGTTGTATGACTAAATTAATCAGATTTTTGAAAATGTAAGAATTATTTCAAATTATAAGCCTAAAACTCTATTTTATAACTCTAATTTGTTAGATTTTTTTTTCTTTTGAGGGAAGTAGGAAGAGTGTTTGTGTGATGCTCTAGAAAAAAGGGAAGGTATATATGATTTGGTTATACTGAAGTAGTTTTGATTCTAGTGTTTTCTTATAACCATTATATCTTTATGTCTTTCTGTCTTTTAAGTCAATTTAATGAAAAACAGCTTTCTTCTTTATTGAGAGCAAACAACGAACTACCAAATTAAAGTAACAAAATTATTTATAACTCCGAACCCTAAATTAGATGGTACAATCCTTCTGATTTTACACCTTGAACATAAGAAAATGTGTATTAAAAAGAAATTACAAAGAACTATGGAAATTAGAAATGACGAGCAAACCTTGAGTCCCAGCCTATAATGTTTCTACTAAAATGCCAATTTTAAGCTCATTTATGGCATTCCATCAGCACTACCACTGTGATTTCCATTCACACTCCATTTTTCTAAAGACGACTTAATTCTCTCCACATCCTATTCCAAAAAATACAGGTTTGACTATAATTCTTAACATATCATTCAGTCACCACATACAATGGACTTCCATGGCACATTATTATGGTCAAATAGAATGGGTGGATGGAGTTCCAAAGCCATGATTATTTTATTACTGCTAGTTAGACATTTGTAAGCCAAGATTGCAGGGAGGGTAATTTAATCATATATTTAAAAGTTACTATTGGAGGCTACTATCAAAGAAGGGGTTGGATGTTTCCTTAGAATTAGCAGCAGTCCAAAATTTCCTAAGCACCATTTACTTTGCCCTCAGCATTACACTGCTTTAGAACACAGCAAATGTAGATGGACTTCATTAGTTGTTTCTTAACAAAATATTCTGTCTCAAAATTTTTCATTTGACTGTAAAATATATTTATGGGTCATTTCTGTGTGAAAAACTCTTCCCTCAACCTCAACTTAACCATATTCTACATTAATTTAACAAGTGTGTGCTGAGCATTTATGTTCCACTTGTAATATCACAAGAAGTAAGCAAACCATATGAATAGTCCAAACAAGAAATATTGATTAAGAAGTTTCATTTGGCATTACAATTCTTTTTTCTTATACCTAAAACTGGCAGTAAGAAACCTGGGCTGAAATTGAATTACTTTATTGCTATACCCAATTCTCTGAAAGACTATCCAAACAAGACCCCAAATCTGTATAATACAGCTATTTAACTTGTCAGGCCTTTTTCTTATTAAGTGTAAATCATTTTATATAAATCATATAAGCCTAGCAGTTTTTAAGGCTGTTAAATAAGCGGCTCGATTGTTTTCCTAACCATGTCTATATTTTTCATATAATGTTAAACTTTCATTGACCTTAATCAGAGGAAACAACTGCAATCTTCACAAGAAAAGTCAAGACATGTTAACTTATTAACTTCATTTCTGCTGGTGCAACCATTGATGTGTAATGGGAGTACTTCAAGCAAAGGACAATAATAGGAAGTTTCAAATTAAGATGAGTAGAACTCTCTGATTTTGTATAAATTAAAGATGACTGGATTCCCCCTAACTAAAAAAAAAAAAAAAAAAAAAAAAAGATACTTTTTATTAAAACATTAATACCTTGTCCAACTAATTGTTGATGTTGCTTTTTCTCTATTATTCTTCTCTGCTTAATTCTGTAACTTTTCCTTGCATAATGTTACAGTTTAAATTAATTAATTGTTATGTTCAAATACATTAATGTCATATTAATTGGTCTAAAATGCCTATCTTGGGTGCTTGGGTGGCACAGTAGTTTGAGCATCTGACTCTTGGTTTTGGCTCAGGTTGTGATCTCAGGATTGTGACACAGAGCCCCTTGTCAGGCTGACTGTGCTGAGCACAGAGTCACTAAAGGTTTTCTCTCCCTCTCCCCCTGTCTCTCCCTTCTTCACTCTCCCTCAAATAAATATATCTTTAAAAGATATCAAAATAAAATGCCCATCTTAATTAATTCAAAAATTTCAAAAAAAGAATAACATCTTACATTTCCATTAATTAAAAAAATGGGTAAATTGTGGTATTTAATGGAACACAATGTAAAACAGAAATCAACAAAGCATAATTATACACCAAAATAGATAAATCCCATACATACAGTTTTTAACAAGCCAGAAAACTTCTATGATTCTATTCATACAGAGTTCAGAAATAGATACACCTAACCTATTATTGCACAAATAAAGACAGTGGTCATCCTAGAGAGGTAGGTAATGATGCCTGAACTAAGACACAGTTCTTTAGAAAGCTTAGAAAGTTCTTGAGTTGGACCAGTTTCTGAAAGATCCTAAAAATAAGGAAGGAAAAAAATTATTAAGCAGAAAACTGAAGGAACATTAAAGTGGTGCTTTAAGAATGATGAATCTGTAATAAATATGGAGCAAGTCAGAAAAGGGAGGGATTAGTTATGAATCCATTGGAATATAGTTCACTTGATATGACAATAGGTATTGAAGCAAAGGAATGTTGTGTATGAAAACTAGAGAAGAACTGGTTACAAATGTAAGGACAGAGAATAGGAAGAAAATATATTTTCTGTTTCAGATCGGAGTTCTAGGATATTCAGTGATATTATAGGTAAAAGACAAGTAGGTGATAAAGTTTTGAATAGGAGGATTTCTTAGAGAAAAGGAGATGTAAATACTCAAATCATAAATATGCCTCTTTAAATGGATCTGCCCTTAGAATAAATCTGAAAACAAAGAAAAATGAATCTATCTTTTAACAAAGAAGGGCTTCAAATTTTTCTCCTGATCGTCAAGCCATCCAGCCACTCTGTGCCTATTGATCGGTGAATTCAATTTATTTACAGTTAGGGTGATTATTGATATATGAGAACTTACTATACCATTTTATCTCTTGTTTTGTGGTTGTTTATATTTTCTTTTTCTTTGCATTTCTGTTACCCCTTTTAAGTTGGTGGTTTCCCCTTTCTTATGTTTTGTGTCTTTAGGTTTATTTTTGTAGTTACCATGAAGTTTATATAAAATATCTCATAAATAAAATAGTCTTTTTCTGTTAATAGCAACCTATCTGGGCTCCTGGGTGACTCAGTTGGTTAAGCAACTGCCTTCAGCTCAGGTCGTGATTCTGGAGTGCTGGGCTGGAGTCCCACATTGGGCTCCCTTCTTGGTGGGGAGTCTGTTTCTCCTGCTGCCCTTTGTCCACTCATGTTCTCTCTCTCAAATAAATAAATAAAATCTTTAATAGCAACTTATCTTCAATTGTCTATATAGGTTCTATCATTTTCCTTCTCTCCTTTTATAGTTTCACTGTCACAAACTATCTCTCTTAATGTTGGTGTTATGAAATTGTAGTAGCATTAATTATTTTTTTCTTTTAATCTTTATGTTATAATTAATACATATAATTATTGTATCAATAATTATTATATCAATAATCAATAATATAATTATTAATACCCTATTCTGAAATTGAATTAAAGTTTCCTGATTCTGTTACTTCACTCAAAGTTTAGTGTGCTTTTGTCTTTTCATTTCAGTCAGAGAAGCTCCTTTCAACATTTCTTGTGAGGCAGGTCTAGCTTTTGTTTTCTGTGAAAACCTTTATTTCTCCTTCATAACTGAAGGATAACTTTGGTGGGTAGCATATTCTTGGTTGGCTATTTTTATCCTGAATATGTCATGCCACTCTCTTCTAGCTTATAGCTTCTGCTGAGGAATCTGCTGATAGTCTAATGGGGGTTCCTCTGTAGGTTACTCCCCTCCCTCCCACCCTTACTCCCCAACAGGCTACCTTTAAGATTGTCTCTTTATCACTGACTTTTGACAATCTCATTATGATGTGTCTTAGAGAATATCTTTTTGTACTGAGATAGTAACACAATTAACTTTGTGGACTTGTATGTCTTGTTCCTTATTCAGGTTTGGGAAAGCTATTATTTCTTTGAATAACCTCTCTGTCCCCTTCTCCTGACAAATACCAGTTTTTCACCTGGGTTTCATCAAAGTGTGTATTTCTAAACCACAAAATAATACTTTTAATGACCTTCTGGTCGAACTGCAGTCTAGTACCCAGATAAATTTAAGAATTTGTCACATATCTACATTAGTATCTATGTCTATCTCCCTATCATCGGTGTATATATTGTCTGGAATTGTGTAGGTCATCCTTCAGTTATCTAGGAACAACTTGATTTCACTGTGAAATCTATTTTGGAAATATATGCTTCAGTATGACACAGTACTATTTGAAACTTTGAAATCCCGGACTGGCAATACTTTTCCAAAGCCTCCTATGAGGAATTACCAAGTTTTCTTATAGGCCATTTCTCTCAGGATAACTATTTAAATCAAAAAGAAATACCAAGTCAGAGTAATTTATCCTTACAATTATCTACTTTTAAATGATAGCCCTAGGGCAAATCTAGAGGGAATTTCATTTGTTTTTCCAATCTTTTAATAATCACAAATTTATGGCCTATCTATACTTTTATTGGTCAAATATGTATTACATGCCTGCAATTTTTAAAGCTCTTTTGAAGGACTAAAATTACACATGTATGTCAGATGTATCTTTGTCTCTTTATTCATTTCAAAAAACTTTAATAGAAGGAAAATAACCAGAGCACATGGGTGGCTCAGTTGGTTAAGTGGCTGACTCTTGATTCTGGCCCAGGTTATGATCTCAGGGTCATGAGATTAAGCTCCACACTGGGTTCTGTGCAGGACATGGAGCCTGCTTAAGATTCTCTCTCTCTCTCTGTCTCCTGCTTCCCCTCTCCACGCCCCCCCCCCCACTTGCCCATGTGCTCTCTTTAAAAAAATAAATTGATCATATGTTTAAAAAAGAATAACAGTAATTCCTTCACTGAATGCATTCTAAATCATGAAAAATACAATGTGAAATCTAACCCTTTTTGGATGTTCTATTGAGCAGCCTTAAGTATACTCACATTGTTATGCAGGCACCTCCAGAGCTCTTATAAAACTGAATTTCTATACCTTTAAAACAATGATTCCCCATTCTCCTCATCCCCTAGCCTCTGGAAACTACCATTCTACTTTTTCTTTTTGAATTTGACTCCTCTAGGTATCTCACAGAATTCCAATTATACAATATTTTCTTTTTCAACTGGCTTATTTCACTTAATACAAGGTCTCTAACATTCTTCCATGTTGTAGCATGCATCACACCAAACATAATTTCTGTTAGCAATTTATTTCCTTCTAGTCATATTTATATATATTTTACATTTTTTCACATGAAGATTTTGCTTTCTGCTTTATTCGCTTAAACCAAGAAGTATTTTCTTATGTTTAAAAATGTCTTGGGGGGCATTAGAAGTTTTCTTTAAGCAAATAAAGTCTTGGAAGTGTGGTTTTTAAATAATTGTATACATACTTTTACAATATAAGCTTGCTAATCCCCCCCAACTTTCTCCTTATTTGCCTATTTATTTTGAATCCAGATTCAATCTGTAACTTTAAATTGGGGAGATGAATGTATACATATGTTACTATAAATAAGTTTTTGGCACATAAGTTTATCCTTTGACTTATTATTTTATTAAAAAATGACTTGCAAGCATATGCTATGTGTCAGGTACTTGCAAGATACTACAGACACAATGCTAGGAAATAATATAAAATACAAAGCTCCTGCTCTCATTGAGATCAGTTTTGTAGGGAAGACATATAAATCAAACAGTTATTCAAACATATCTAAAAATGCAATAATGGCAAGGGCTAAAGGTTAAGGCAAATCAAGATATGAGTCTATAGCAAAGTAATCGTAATCATAAAGATAATAAAAAGCTTCTCTGAAGGAGTGAAACTTGAGTAGATATTTAAAGAATGAGGAGGAGTTAGTGAAATGAAAAGAATAAGGAAAATTCAAGCAGAGGAAATGGCATGTGTAAGACCTTTGGTGAAAGGAAGCAGATGAATGAAAAGGAATTAAAGTAGATTGGCATGTCAAGAAGGCAGAGCATAGGGTAGGAAAACTGAAGTAGTAAGAAGGGCCCAAACACACGACAGGCTCTTAGGCCATGGAAAGCCACTCAAGTGTTTTAAGTAAAGGGTTTCGATTTTGAATTTATGCTAAGGGATGTTCACACTGGTGAAGGAGCAGAGAATGGATTGGAGAGCAGCCACCATGAATGCAGAAAGACTAGTTAGAAAACTAATTTTGTAGTCTAAAGAAGTGATGGGAACCTCTACTGATGGTAGCAGTAATAAAGATGGAGAAAAGTGGATGGAGATAAGAGATGTGTAATCCATACAACTAGATGGATGACGGGGGAAAGGGACGTGCCAAGAGTTATTGTGTGAATTCTGAGTTGCACAACTGGCTAGATGGTGGTACTGAGAGAACTTAAGAATAGATTTATGGGGAGGAAGATCATTGGTTTAGTATGGGACATGTTGAGTTTTAGCTGTCTTTGAGTCATCCAGTAAGAGATGGCCAAAAAGGTAATTGGTTATGAAGGTCTAAAGCTCAGACATAAGTTGTTAACAATTACTGGGTTTTGTTTTCTTATTGTTTTTATGGTTATGTGCTTTGCTGGGTAGGCTATGTAGTTTATATTATCATTTACAATGATTTAGAGCAGCGATTAGGAACATTTTCTTATATTATCATTTACAACGATTTAGAGCAGTGATTAGGAAACTTTTTCTAAAAGGACCATATAATAAATATTTTAGGCTTTGGGGATATATGGTTGCTGTGCAAATACTCAGCTCTGTCCTTGCAGCAGCAGAAACATAGAAAGCATGCAAATGAACAGGAATGACTATGCTCCAATAAAACCTTATTTATAAAATCTTTATTTAGAAAAGTAATCATACTGTGGGGCACCTGAGTGACTCAGTCAGTTAAGCATCTGACTCTTGATATCCTGATCTTAGGGTTGTGGGACTCAGTGGGAAGTATGCTTCTTTCCCTCCCTCCCTCTCCCTCTGCCCATACCCATGCTCCTGCATGCTCTATCTTGCTTTCTAAAATAAATAAATAAATATTTAAAAAAAGTTATCACACTTAAAATTATTTCAGACACCTGCATTTATGTTAACATTTCTAACTACATTTCAGTTATTAATTCTCCAAGTGTGCTTCTTAGACCAGCAGTCTCACATTCTTATTATCCGAAATACAAATTTTCCAGCTCATCCAGGCCTACTGTAACAGGAGCTCTGGGTATGAAACCCAGCAATCTGTGTATTAATGAGCCCTCTCAGTGATTCTGCTGCATTTAAAATCTGAGACCCACTGCATTAGGAAATAGTTTTCAACTCCAGCACACATTAGAATTACCTGGCAATTAAGAAAAAAATTCTTATTTCAGAACACTACCCAGAATAATGAAGTCAGTAGCTGAGGATGAAGACCAACAATTATCAGTATATTTGGAATGTTCTCAGGTGATTCTCATATACTACCAGTATTTAAGAGCCATCAATTTCATACAACTATCCTAGACTACATTGAAAGTGATCAATTTCTCTTGAAATTTAAGTTAATTTCAATAACAATGCACCTGAACTCACTCATTATCAGGGAATCAAAGTTTAAACGGAAACAGGCTTAACTTGATTTGGCAATTATATATAAAAGTCATTTCATGGAAAATGGCTTAGTCTGAATAGATTTTAAGAAGTTAAAACTAATCTTTAGGTGAGCTTATGATTTGTTTTTTGCTTTGTTTTATTTCATTTTAAATAAAAATTCTATAAATTCCTTCAAATTCTGGCAAAATTTGGGAGAAGAACCTTAAAAGAAAATTCACTTCATAAGTCATTTGAAATTTATTAGGATGTGATTTTTAAAAAACTTATTCTTAAAAAAAACCTGGGTTGCAAAATATATAAATTATATACTTTGTTTTCATCATTTAACAAAATCATGCATGCATTTACACATATACACATTGCTACAGTTTGACTTCAAAAAATTGCACCTATAGTTATTGTCTATGGTTGTACAATGTATGTGATTCAACTATATAATGCTATCATTCACATTTAGTGATGCTTAATTAAAAATGACTGCAACAGCAGAGACTTAGCATTCATTTTGTTTAAACTGACTACTTTAAAAAAAATTCTAGAAGTTCTAATGGTAGTCATCTTGTTTCCTCAAACTCAAGAAATGAAAAGCTCTCAAAAAAAAAAAAAAAGGACTGAAAACTCTCAGCATATTTGTAGCAAATAAGATGCTGAACACACATGTTCCACATGGATCTAGTCATTTCACTTACTTGAAAGCAAAACTTTAACTTTTTATTTGGTATTTTGATATTAACAATGAGTTTCAACGTATGTCATATTATTTAGAAACATGTCAAACTTTTTTTTTCCTGGAAGGAAATTAGAGACTTTAATTAAGAATTCTATTGATTTTTATCAGGAAAAGATTTCAGATCTGTACAATTTCCACATCAAAGTGGCTCCAAGTGTTACTAGTTCCATTTGAAACTTACACTGCAATGACAATGGTTTGTGGTAATTATTTAGATTCACAGATTAACAGATTTGATTCCGCTTTAATATTTTCTTTTATCTCAACTGAATTTAAGGCATTTGTGGAACATTGCAGACAAATAATGAAATATTAGTTAGGCACTGAATAGATAAATGGTCAAAGTGTGCCAACTTGTAATAAGTCGAGGAGCATGTTGGAGGAAATGGATCAATAATACTCTTCAGATGAGTTGTGTCATCTGTATCCAGATTAAGGGGAAGCATTAAAGGACAAACAGTTTCTCTGCTAGAATCAAGATATTATCAAGGCAAGATTCTTGTTAAAATCATTTGAATCATGTAAAATTCAAGACTTAAAGGACCCCATATAAACTTTCTACCTTGATCAATTTTACTTTTGTTCCCCTAGGCATGACAAATACATGACAACTCTTTGGGTTAGTTCCTTGAGATTTAGTCATTTGGCATAATTTGTAGCTCTACAACCTAAATACTCATCATTTTAAAAAACAGATTCTAAAATTGCAGACACAGTTTCTACTCATATTTCTACCACCCACTAATATTGTTGAACAACTTAAAAAGTGTGAAAAGACTATGAGGGGGTGTCATGTAAAAAGGAAAAAAAAAAACCAACAAACCCACAGTCATGCAATACTCTTTTTCTTCCTTCATGCTTTTTGTAGAACTCTATAACAGTGATATTTTTAAGCCAGAAAATAATTTACATAAAGCCCAGTCATCTCAACTTTATTTTTAATTTAATTTGATGCCACATCTGTGATTCAGAAAGTACAGTATATCTCAAAACCATATTCTGATTTGGGTCTGGAATAGTGTCTAATAATGTACATTTCTAACAAGTTGTGAGGCAAAGTCAATGCAGCTTTCAGATCACCCTTTAAGAACCAAAACATATAACATCAATAAGCAAGGAATAGCCCATTTAACTTTACTTACTAGGACAAAGTTTACAATGATTTTATTTAAAGAATGTGGCTAATCTAAAGTCATAAAACCTGGGTTTTAGTCTTAGCTGTGAGAAACAGAACATACAAATGAAAAAGCTCTGACAATCTTTGCAGCAACCAGCTCAGAAAGCAAAACTGCAACTTCTACAGTGACTAGTTCAGGAGGCCAAAGCATAGCCTTTGAAATAATCACCAGAATGGTTAGGACCTGGACAATGGCTGTCAGCTTCCTTCTTTTTGGCCCTACTAACAAACAATGACCAACAGAAAAAGCCAAATATGCTCCCTAAACCAATCATATAAGACAACTTGCTTCTAATTAGCCTACCTCTGGGTTCCCCCATACTACCAAAAGCCAATCAGAGGATGCCCAAAGCCCTTCCTTTTCCTCAAAAGAAAGTCTGCCCATTTCCCTTCTTACCTTTGAGTCTGCCAAACACGAGTGATGGCAGCTAATTTCCTTGATGTAGCAAGATCTGAATAAATAACCTCCCTTTATTTTCATTTTTGTGGTCCTTGTTTATTTCTAAAGTTCCATCAATTACTGTTGGACTTTTGTAACTTTAATTCTCTATGTTTCTTCATATATAAAACATAGTAATCATATTCATAAATGATTACAGTTCTCATTTTAAGTTCAATTTAATTTGTCAGATTCATGGAGGGTCAGTAAAAACAATATTCCTTCTTGCAATATAACTGTGTTTTTGTAAGGTTATTTTGAAAATACAAAATCTATGAGGAAACATAAAACCTACATGATAAATTCTCCCTTGATATCTATGAAATCTGTGCAAGGACACTTAATAACACTTAAAAAACCTGTCAACACTCTTTTACAAAACAAAACTCACCAAACCAAAGTTGTTTCTATTTCTAAATACCTGCTGAGAAACTCGTAACTGTTACTACTTCTGTATATTTCTTTTAAAGATTTTATGTATTTATTTGAGCATGAGTGAGTGAGAGAAAGCATGGGAGGGTGGTCAGAGGGAGTCCCTCTGAGTAGGCTAGACTCCCTGTAGAGTGGGTAGCCTGATGTGGGGCTTGGTCCTGAGACTCCAGGATCATGACCAAAGCTGAAGGTGATGCCTAACTGACTAAGCCACCCAGGCACCCCACTATTTATATATCTTTAAAGGAGATTTTTTTTTCTTTAAGTTATTTTGTCAGCATCATTATCTGATAGGCTATATCAAATTCCGTTTTTTTAAAAGATTTTTAATTAATTTGACACAAAGAGAGAACAAGCAGGGGGAACAGTAGGCAGAGGGAGAGGGAGAAGCAGGACCCCTGCAGAACAGAGAGCCTAGGGACTCAATCCTAGGACCCCAGGATCATGACCTGAGCTAAAGGCAAATGCTTAACTGACTGAGCCACCAAGGCACCCCTACCTCAAATTACTTCTGAGACAAGCAAAGTAAAAACCAAGGCATGTATAGATACACATGGGCAAATGCATATTATTTCTATATATGTGTGTGTGTGTGTGTGTGTGTATAATATATTTTTTAAAATTATTAGAAAATAATTTGTTAAAAAAAAGAATTTTAATCACAAAAAATGCACGTTAAAAGATAAATTATATAGATAAGATTAAAGCCCTTTTGGACTATTACCCCAAATCAAATCTCCATATCTTTTCCAATATTAGCTTGATGTATACATTTTTTACATCTTTTCTATGAATTTACAAATATACCAGTACTGTTGAAGACTTTTCACTGACATAACTCATTTTCTCCTCAGGAAAATATGCTTATCTTGATATTTTGTTCTTTTCTAATTACTATTTTCAGTAGTAAGCCTATCATTTACTGAGGATTTTTTTTAACTGTTTATAAATTATCTAATTTTAAATAGTTGAATATTTGAAAAACCTAGTTAAGAAGTATCAGAAATCCAGACATCTATGGAAATACTGCTGTGCTACAGACAAGTTTTGGCCCAACTGATCTGATATCTTTTTCCAAATAACCAAATATGATTTAGAGACTGATTTTTGCCCTGTTGGGACACCAGAGAAATTGTTTGGAAGAATATCTATCAGAGGAACATGAGGGACCACAAGTGGTGAATGACTTCGATACAAATTACCTTGACTCACTCACTCAACAAAACACGTATACTAATAAATGGCTGCATTTATTAGTGCTTATTCCTTGCTTTCTAGGTACTGATTAATTTTTCTATCAACCTCATTTAAAAGATGAGTCAACTGAGATCTAGAGAAATTGAGTGAACTCAAAGCTTACACAGCTGGTGATCAGCAGATGGAATGTTACACAAAATATCCACATTCATAAACTAAACTATTAACTTCTACATGCTACTGCTTCTCAAAGAAAATAAATATACTTCTCAAAATGAATACCGACAAGAAAAATGAAAATTTACGTATGAAACACTGAGAACAGCAGTGAGAATTTTTACCTTTGTCCCAGAAAACCACTATTCTTGTGTGGTTGGGGGAATTCACCCTTCTCAGTAGATTTGCAATGGATTTTAGGTCATATTTCCATAGTTAACAGGACAGCAGTTTCCTCCTCCTTTCCCCTGACTTTGTAATATAGACTGGCAGCTGTAGGATTTCAAAAAAGCATTCTTTTTAAATCTGACTCATAAAATACATGCTAATCTGCATGAAAATGAGCAGGACTGAATATGGAACACTCTTAGGCAAAAGATGGCAGACATAACTGAAAAAGCCCTTGCAATGCAGTCTGAATTTAACATTTTATTTTCTTATTAGCTCCAGAAGGGCAGGCTGATTTTCCACAGGTGTAAGTAATATACATAATTAATGCCACACCTCAGGTCTCCTAAAAACCTCAGTGGCCCGAATTAACTGTATACATGCTAGGCTGAAGTTGGATCATATCTGACATTCAGTTTTGATGTTGCAATTATGAGTGATGTGATTCATATATGCATTTGAAAGATGTTATAATTTCCTTTTACTTTTATAAACAGCTTTAGAAAGTCAACATAGTGTTCTCTTGGGAAAAAAAGAAAAAGCTCTCATTAATCCATAAACAGGAATCATGTAGACTGTTAAAGCTGCAGTGAATGTGAATAAAATTGGGCTGAATAATGACATTTAAAGTAAAACAGAAAGATCTACAATTTATTTGCCATTGCTGAGCACTGAATGAACAGTTAAATTGCAGTAATTTGGAACACAGGGCTTTTCAAAAACAATTGTTTGGCATCGAAACCATTTCCAGACTTGAATTATGTGCATCGAAGATATTTTCTAAGTATTTCCTGTACAAAGAATGGATTCAAGCCACAGTTGTTCAGAAGGCGAAAGGGCTCCTGACTGCCAAGTTCAATTTTCAACACTGTGGTAAATAGAACAAAAGAGACCCAACTGGAATTCACCTGAGTTTTAGGGACCTTGCAGAAGATCTCTTCACAGCTTCGAACATTATATGATTTCTCTCTTATTACTTTGTCCATATTATTTGATAAATTCTGACTTCTTCTGCAAAATGATATGACAAAATTCAGTAGGAAAACAAACAAACAAACCCTGATTCCAGTAGGTTGGTCTGAAATCAACAGAAACCCAAGTGGTTACTTTCTGATTATTTTTAAGGAGAACTCTCTCCTTTGTTCAAATAGGATTCTAAAAAAAGTCATTGTTATTGGCTAGGTCAATGGTAAAGTAAAACCTTGTAATTCCACTTATTCCCATAAACTATCTCTTTGCAGAGAAGGATATGCTGAGGATATTACTGACCAGTCAACTGGGAATAGTTTTCTATTACCGGAAACAGATTAGTATTGTTCTAGCTAAATGTGAACAATAGGAAAGAATTACAAAATGGCTGATTGGGGCATGGTAAGTTCTGTGCTACAAAATAGGAATTGAACCACATGAGATGAAAACATTAGTTTTTTCCTCACATCTGGGTCACTCGAAGCTAATCAGTACAAATAACTACTAAAATGCCAAATTACTTCCACATAAGGCCTTTACTTTAATGATGTTATTTATATCATCACCTTAACTTTTTACTCATGATAAGATAATTATATGGTATTAATCCCTTTATCAGAAATTCATTGATTTATAAGTTCATTCAAAAAATATTTATGGGGCGCCTGGGTCGCTCAGTGGGTTAAGCCACTGCCTTCAGCTCAGGTCATGACCCTGGGGTCCTGGGATCAAGTCCCACATCGGGCTCTCTGCTCATCGGGGAGCTTGCTTCCTCCTCTCTCTCTGCCTGCCTCTCTGCCTACTTGTGATGTCTGTCAAATAAATAAATAAATAAATAAATCTTAAAAAAAATTTTATGTAGACAATTTTTGTGTGCCAGTAGCTGTTCTGTACTCTAGCAGTAAAGAAAGAAGGCAATTACATGTGCTAAAATGAAAAATGACAGAGGATATTATGGGAAATAGTGATGTGAGTGGGGCTTCTTATTATCAAGGAAGTCTTTTCTGAAGAAGCCATATGAATATTGTGATTCTTCAACAGAAAATATACTCCAGATATTAGGATTAATAAGTTTAAAGTACCTGGAAAGCTCATCTATTTGGAGGAATTAAAAGAATAAAGCACATAACATGTAGTATGAGAAGGTAGAAAGAGAGGCAATTAAGTAGTACAGGTTCTCTGTGGAAAGATTTTAAATGACACTGTGAATTTTGGGAAGAAGTTTGGATTGTATCCTAAGTAGAATGGGAAGGCACTTAGGGGTATGACATGACTTATATATTCAAAACATTAATCTGGTTGCTGTTTCCAGAACAGACTTTGGAGTGGGGAGACAAGCATGAAAGCAATGTTACCAATCAGGAGGCAAATAAAATCCAGACTTCTGATTCTATTTCTTTCGTGAAGTGAAAGCAAGACATAAGGTCACTGGGGAAGGCATGAGGGGTTCTTGGAAGTATAAGGGAAAGAGTAAAATGTAAGATGTAGCCATCTGGCAAAGTGTGAGTGTGAGTTGACCATGTAACCGTATTACTTTATATTATGCTGAGGGGGGTTAAGGATAGAGGCTATAAGAGTTCATATAACTCATTCAGTAGTGGAGAAAAACAGAGAAACAAACCATAGCAAATTAGGTCTAAACTGATAAAGCAGCTTGAGAATAATCTAAAGAGTTATTTTACTGAAATTTTGTCTCTCGAATTACTAACTCTTTCATAGTTCCCCTCCTGTCCTCTCTTCCTCTCCAAGATAAGAATGAAGAATGTATGGTTAAGTCTTACCTTGCCATGTGGGGAAAGGGGAGCCCTAGCTCTATTCTGTAGTGGGTTGGTGGTCACTGAGGTGCCATCTGTCTTTTTTGAGTGTATTGAGGGTAGTCAGTTCTGAGTGCTTAGACCTGTCCAGAGGGTCCTGGTGAAATATTCCTCATACTCAGAGGTCTATTTGCCTCCAGGTTAGGCGTCTGGTGGTCCACATCCACAGTTCCTCTTAGAGACTCTACATTCTCTCATCAGGGTTCATAAGAACACATGAAGAACTTATCTCTCAGTCTTATGATAGACTGAGCCAAGATTCCTGCCCCAGGCCCATTTATCAGGCAGCCTTCCACAAAAATTTCAATTCCATTGCTTCTGAGATGTTTTTGTCAGGGTACATCTATGAAAGCTAGGGGTCTCAAAGGATACGCATCTTCCCAACACTACGTCTGAAAAAAAAGCACCCCACTATCTTCAATTAACTATCATTCATTTTTATTTACATGAATTTTTCTAAGCTCCTCTCTCCTGTGGTGCAATCTCAGAAAGAGTGATGGAAGCGAGGGATTAGAGTTGGTGACAAGAACACTGACGTTTTATTCATTCATTCTTCTTTGTACTGACCTAAGGTAAAACTGAAAAACTTAGCCCAACAGATTGATCCCTTGAAATGTTAATGGAACTACAAAATTTTAGAAGCTTTTGTTTTTATCTAAACAAACAATAAAAGTAACTTTCAAGTTTTGTTAAATATAGTTAACAAATCTGCTATGAACTCTGAGCTGGTGAGTAGCCTCTTTGTTCCATGGCACATAAGGCATGGAGATGGAAATGACCAAGAACTTGAGATTTCAGGAGGAAACAAAAATGCATTTTCTAAAATCCCCGAGATCTGCAAGGATATGAAAATTTAGACTTTTCCCCCATCTAAATGGTAAAGTGAAAAGGAAGCTGTGAAATAGCTTCTTTCTTGGAATACTTATACTATATATACATATATATACACACACACATATACATACATATACACACACACAGAAATATATATGTGTGTGTGTGTGTGTGTGTGTGTGTGTGTGTGTGTATAATTTTTTTCTGACTTGCTGGGCAGAGAAAGCTTATTTAATTATTCATAGTTGCTGATTGAGTAAGTATTTGGAATTTACATATTTGTGGCCAAAATAGAAATAGGAAGAACTGAGTGTTCTGTAAAGCAGACTGAAGGGTTCAAATACATTTTAAAAATAAAAATGTAGAATGCAGCATTAAGTAAAAGACCATGTAGTATAGCAGCCTCGCCTTTGAATCAACCTCTCATTTTCTATTCCTGTAGATGATTAGCTCTGTAAGTTTTAGCAAGTTGCTTCACATTTCTGGCATTAGTTGGTAGGACTCTGAGTGCCCAGAGGGGTTATGAAGATTAAATGAGATAAATAGAAGCTGCCATCACCACTGTTGCTATTGTTATTATTGTTATATGTTGTAATTTTAAAAAACCTAATCTACTATCCAAGATACTGCAATTTAATAATGTAAGTAAAACCTCCAGTCAATAAATTAGTCTTGTATACAATGCCCATTATATGAGATATAAGTGATCAAGGAGAAGAGTTCAAAACTCTCAAAAGTTATAATAAAAGATACAATCTAATCAGAGACAATAATAGCAATAAATAATTCTAAGTGCATTTACACAGAACCAGTAAAAGCCTTTCACAGTGGACTATAAACTGATTTCAAACCCATAAGGTTGTCAAACATACTCTTCCTCATAAAAGGAAAAAGAGTACTCAAAGTTGCCATTCCCTAGCAACATCCTGGCTCCATGTTTCACCTGCAACCCATTTGTTTTCTTAGAAAGTCAGGGAACTGCTTACTTTCAGGCTAGTGCACCTTGGCCAGAAATGTTACCATGTGATTATCCTTGTGTATGAGGGCTGTGATGATGTGGCATACTCTTAATGACTCTACTTCCTCATTATGGTAAACCCCAATCCTATCTGATTTGGATCTTTATCAAGAAGTCCCACCAGCACCAAAAGCCTATCTTACAAATATATTCTTCTTGAATTCACATAGCTTTCATCTTGGTATTTAGCCATGTACTGGAAGATATTTTTATTCCATAGGAATGTGTTGTTATTCCATTTACATGGTAATGTTATCTTTTAGTCATTTCTTTCTTTCAGAGTATATGACTAAGAGCTGAGTACCTAGAATGATCCAAATATATTTTATTGAATGGATTTTACTCAAACATTATTCATTTCTTTATAATCCACACATGATCGGAACACTATCTAAATTTTCTGAATATTATACCCGTAAGAAAAAGTTGAGAGTCTACTATAGAAAACTCAAGTTTTGTTTTCTTTCATTTCATTTTCAGTTCTTTCTTTGCCTCTATAAGAGTTCCAAACATAATTAATTTATGAGCAGTAGGCTTGGGGTTTGATTATTTTAAAGCAAATCAGCAATATGTCTGCACTGAAACCACAGCTGCTGTAGCTATGCATTTGCATCTGGACTTCTTGTCTTATCCAAACCAAATTTGCTGCACCATCAGGCTAATTTGAAATCTCAGTTCTATGGGTATTGGTAGTCAAATTTAAGTCACTTGAATAAAATAATCTAAGCATTACCAAAAAAAAAAAAAGAGAGAGAGAGAGATTCAAAGAGAAAAAACTCCTTTACATGTTTCTATGTAGCCCACAATAAGGTAAACACATAATTAAATGTTATTCTATGACAAGCCTAAGTATGCTTTTATTCATTTATTTACATTGAAAATGTAATTGCCAAGGCGATTATCTTTCCCTTGCCAATTATTACTATGATACTATGTTTCAGAGAGCCTCAGTCTTTAAATTGGTTTATTCTGCATGGCTACTCTATTTTTATATTTACATTCAACAAGTTAAACATAAAACATTGTATGACATAAAACATTATGGACATTCAATATACTAACAGATGTTCTTCAAATATGAAGTAAAAAGATATAAAGAAAAGGTACACAAATACACACACACAAACTGCTCATATTCTTCTAGTATAATAGTGGATCAGATGAAGTAAATTATAATTTCCCTTAAAGATGCCCCAAGTCATCATACCTCTCTTCAGCTGAACACAGTATTCCCTGCTGTTATATTTGCAAAGAGCAAAGCAAGACTATTCTCAACCAAAAATCAGTGTTATTGTCTTCATTTGTGTATAACATTTATTAATAGAAATATTAACACGTGAAGACAATATTGGCAAACTAGAACACATCTAAAGGAGATCAGACAGGGTAAGGAGCTGATGGAAAGTGGTGAGACCATAGTGTTGTTTTCCAAGGAAAGAGAAGACTCAGTAGGGACATAATAGCTAACCTCATTTTTTGAAGGTTGTGTGCAAAAATGATTTATCTGGTTTTATCTGAACTCTGAAGGGAAATCTAAAACAAACAGGTGTTAGAATAAGGCATTCAGGGTAAAAATAATAAATATCTTTGTAAACAACTGGAGCTGAATAATAATACAATGTATGAAAGACTTGAATTTCTTGTCACTGACGGAATTCAAATTTGGACTTTAGAAAATGTTGTGGGGTATATCCAAACACCCTAATGGGGAGCTAAAAGCAACATCTTTCCTAATGTCGTCTCACATGACCTAGAGGTTTGTTTATTTGGAATGGAGCCATTTATCCTTTTAGGTAATAGCACCAAACAGTGTACCCACCTGGAGTAGTATTAATATTTTAACCAAAATATAGTTAATAATCAATTACTCCATTCGGTCTGGAATAGAATAAGTTTATATCTATTCTTCCAACACAATTAATAGTGTCCAACTTCACTTTAAGTAGTGTCTTATTTTGAACCAAAAAACCCACATGGTTACCATAATTATGTTGCCCATTTTTCAAAGGGTTTAAAACACCAGAATTCAAAAATAGAATATATACTTCTTTTAAATCTTCTGTTATCTATTAAGTTAATAAACATGGATATATTTTTAACACAACATAGTAACCAAAATGCCATTAATATTAAAATAACATACCATAAATTTTCATAGTGCTATTTAAGGGAAGTAATGATACTAAAGTTAATTCCTTTCAAATATCAAAGTGTAATTTATTTCTTTAAAAATTTAATGTACATAAACTTATCCAGAAAATGCTCAGGAAAAGAGAAAAAATAGGAAACATCTCACTTATAAAATGAACAAAACTGGAAAATACTTCAGGGGAATGCCCTGTAAAATATTCTGTCTAGAAATAACTTAGATGAATGTATAGAAAAATGGACACTTTTTTGTCCAAGAGTATCCATTTTTATCATGCTGCTTCAGGGTTTAAGATTTATTTAGTCTTTACACCAGATGTACATACAAACAGCTGACTAAACAATACTCACTTCTATTCTAACATCTTATTTCATTTCCCAATGGTATAAATTTAGCACTAATAATGTAGAAGAAAGTTGAGGTTTGATTAAGGAAGCATGGCTGACTGAAGTATCAATTGGCAAAGCAAACCATGGATCATTTGATATTAAAAGCAGAGTTAGTGTGAGTAAAATTTAGAAAGGTATTTTAAAGTAAAAATAAAAATGATTTTATTTTGCATAGGATTTCTGATACCATAATATTAAATAGTTGTTACATTTATATGATATCTGATGCATACCCCTTCAAGATGTTACATTTCTCCTTATGAAAAATTATAATGATAATGATCGAGAAGACTTACCTTCTTTAAAAAGTCTTTAAGTAATAATCATACCAATTCTACTCATACTTTGATTTAGTTATTCAAAAATATTTACTGTTTTTCTTCCATGTGCCTGCCAGTGTTTTAAATAAAGCAATAGCTGAATATTCTGTGTAATGAAATATTGTAAGTATTGTACTACATTAACTCTTTCAATCCATACAGCAACATATGATACAATGTAGAAAAAAGATATTTTTTTCTTCATAGCTAAAGTTTTAAAGAAATGGCCACAATTTTGAGTACTAGATTAGCTTCTCTTAAAATTTCATGTATGTCCACATCATTTCCTCAAATATTTTATTTTCTTCAATAAAGGCTGTGGCTAAGGTTGTTTTATAGTTATATAGTTTATTGCTAGTTTCTCTGTGTAATTTGAGAGTATTTGGTTTTATTTATACTGAAAATATATAAATGCTACATTAAAGTGTCTGTAGATTAGTATGTGAAATATTTTGTGAGTACATAAGTACATATGTAAGGAGGTAATCTCTATTGAGGATAAGAAAAAATTCTAATAGAATGAAAGAACAAACAAACAAAAAAAGTATTGGAAATATAAGTACTATAACAAACTGCCTAAATAAAATATCAGTATGTATGTACTATGTAATACTTGTTCACCATATCCAAAAGTAATCAAATTTTGCCAATTAATCATATCTAATATCTAATCAATACCACATCTAATTATGATTCCATTACCTGAAAAGTTATAAAATGATTAAAAGAGTTTTAAAAAGAGAATAGAGTTGTCATGTTGAAACTATTGTATAGAGGATTACTGTATCTGCATCTGGAATTACTAATAAAGCCATAAATAAAAATGTGATCAGTTCAGCACACACACAAAAAAAAACACATCACAGTCCGAGATATTCATTAGTGCAGTTCTATTTTGAGGAATGAAGTGGGAAGAGTAGTTATAGATAACAAAGTATAAGGGCAAAAACTAGATCTAAAATATACATTCTATAATAGTAAACCAATTTCAAGAGGACAAAGACAAAAGCAAATGAATAGGACAGTGAGAACACATAAAACCACAACATACCAAGATTGGTTAAAATAACAAAATTCCCAGAGGTCTTGTCATAATATCTATATTCAAATATTGAAATTATGTATATATATAATACAATATTATACATGTATATATGTATCTCATATATTTTATATAATTATATATTATTTTATATTTATTATAATTTATATATTATCATATATAATACATATTTTATATTTATTATAAATTTTATATATTGTCATATATAATAAATCTATAATTATATATAAATATGTGAGAAATGCAGCAAGAATTTAACACTATTAAAAAAATTCTTAGCCTTTCAATTTCCTGAAATTATTATTGGTTGCTTCAAATTAAGGAGGATTCCCAATATTAAAGTTATCTAATTTTAGTTATCCCTTGGTTGGCTATAAAGTAGACTGAAGCATTACATGAGCAGGTGAAACACAGGACCCCCATGATTCATGTTACAAATAAATTCCATGGCGGTTGAGCCAGTGAAAATGGAGGAGGTCTCCAGTAGCACCTAGACTGAATGACACAAAGGGGACTAAATTCAAATCTTTTTAAAAAATAGCAAGGAAAAAAACCAAGCAAATACAAATTTTCTATTTAAAGTCATAAATGGGAAAAAGAAACACATTAAAAAGACGAGGGAAAAATAAACATAGGGAGGCAAAATCAAAATCACCAAAACTCATGGTACAAGAGAATTATTAAAAGGATATCATCAAAAGCCTCAATTCTAGAATGAGATTATGTTTTCAGTCAGCAAAGACTTAAACTGGTATTGTGTGCAAGGAATTGTGTGAAGTACTGGGGATTCAGTATCAAACAAGAGATACAATGACTACCTTTTTAGCTTCTATTTTAGCAAAAGTAGTACACACTATATAACTAATTTTACTACTATTTAACCATGATACCAACATAAGATACGATGTAGAACTTGAGCTTGTTAGGGAAAAAATTCAAAGCTTTATGAACTAGTGAAGGATTATTTTACCCAATCTGGCTTATACATCGAAACTTCTTTGAACATGTGACAATTAAATTAGCTTAGAGATATCAAAAAGAACTAATTTTGGCAAATTATATTGAAAGGAGCATCCATTAAAGGAACTTAAAAGAGATGGTGTGACTAGAATTCAAAGAACAAGAAGAAGAATGGCCTGAAATGAGCTGGTAAGATGTGGGATTTGTTTTACTCTAATGAAAATTCATATATTTTTAAAGATTTTATTTATTTGACAGAGAGAGACCACAAGTAGGCAGAGAGGCAAGCAGAGAGAGAGAGAGAGAGGAGGAAGCAGGCTCCCTGGCGAGCAGAGAGCCCGATGTGGGACTCGATCCCAGAACCCTGAGATCATGACCTGAGCTGAAGGCAGAGGCCTAACCCACTGAGCCACCCAGGTGTCCCAAATGAAAATTCATATTTAAACCAGGCAGTGAAGGAATCAATATTTATTTATAACAATTACTGTAGATACAGGTTAGGGAATACTAGAGGTAGGAAAAAAGGAGGAGCAAAGATGGATATAGGAAGACCAGGTATGATGTAATTGCAGTACTCCAGGCCAGTGAGTGGCAATATGGTCAAGAACAGTAGTAGTGAAAATGGAGTAGATGTATCAGTTTTGAGAGATATAGAATGTCCTTCAATTGGCAAGAAAGAAAAGAGACAAGAAAAATCATAGTTGCTGTAAAGAATCATTGTAAATCTGGAAATAAGGCTTCTGGAGAGGCAGAGGGAGATAGAATGCAGAACTTAAGAATTTACAGGCAAGAACAACAGGTGGGTGACTTGATGTTTTATGTTAGAATTGTGCACTTTACAAAATGAACTATAATATATTTCTCTTTTCTGGAAACTGTGCTTTTATTATGTTCAAGAAAGGACAGGGTTTACAAATACTTTATCTGTACCTCATGAGAGCAAAGTGGAGCATACCACCAAAGTGGAGCATACCTCCACTCCAAAGTGGAGCATATTCACCAATATTGGTGGTAATGCTCCACTTCTCTACCTGCCAAACTAGTCCAAATGTTGGGTTGCCAAAGGTTGGGAGAGCAGTGTATGACCTACTGAAATCCTACCACCATTTCTTAAAATACGTGGATTATCACTTTAGGCTCCAACTCAAATGTTGACCTGGAATTGTTTTGGATTTTGAGTCACAACTCAATTATACTGTATTAAATGATTTGTTTGTATAACCAGTGTTTAGAAAAGAAAATTGAAAGAGGCTAGTGCAGAGAGGGAGAGTGGAGAGTGCTTGATGAAAGGAATATAAATAACAGGGATAATAACATATAAAGCCATCATCAGTTGTACAAATCACAATTTCAAGGGATTTTCAGTGACCAAATGTAACAGCAGAAATTTAAAGGGAAATATTAAAAACTTGCTTCACCTTGGACAGTTGAAACTGACCATGTTATTAGGTAATGAAATAGATCAAGACAAAATATAAAGGACTAGGACACTAGTCCTTTCAAGAGAAAGGACACTTTCACTTGAAATAAAAGGCAAATTATTTATTTTACCTTTAAAAGACCACATGTGCACATGCCCCCCCACACACAGAGTGAGAGATGTACCTCTCTACTCTGCTTCAGAGTTAACTCTACATAATTCCTAGTCTCAGCAATTCATCTTTTTGCTTTTGCAGGAAGTTTTTTTTTTTTTAATTTCATTAATATATAATATATTATTTGCTTCAGAGGAATAGGTCTGTAAATCCTCAGTCTTACACAATTCACAGCATTCACCATAGCACATACCCTCCCCAATATCCATAACCCTGCCATCTTATCCTTCCCCCCACCCGCCAGCAACCCTCAATTTGTTTCCTGAGATTAAGAGTCTCTTAAACTTGTTTAGTCATTACTTATAATTCAAGGACAATGATGTCTAACCAAAATGATTTATAAAGATTGTTAGAGATTAAAAAACAAAACAAAATATAACATAAAAATTTTTGCCAATCCCATGAGGAAAAATGGTGTGGAAAAAAAAATGGGAGCTTTGGGCTCAAAACAAACTTTTCTTTAAATATTTTTGTGACTTTATTGAATCTAGAACAGATATTCTCTCCTATGTATCTCTGATTTATCCACTTCTCTACCTGCCAAACTAGTCCAAACCACCATTATTTGTCACTAGACCACTGTGTCATGTTTCCTTATTTCTTTCCTATAAGGAAAGATCCAGGTTTTGTAGAACCTGAGATTATACAATTGAGAGTAGATCTTTAATAAAGCATAAAATTATGAAATGAAAATATTTATTAACAATGAAGTATGAATCTACAAAACACAAATTTTTTTTTTTACACAAATTTTAACACATTGACAAATACCACAAAAATCTATTTTTAATCAATGAAATACCTGATATGTCTTTATAATATTTTCCCCCTCTTCATTGGACAAGAATTTGGTAATACTTTTCCATAAAGATGACAGAAAGATCATTTAATTTCCTTCTGTCATGGTTGAGTAAAAGGCTTTTTTGTTTGTTTTGCTTTTTTACTATTGAGAGTTTTGATGCACAAAGCATATCATTTCACACCCAAATATACTGGATATCTAAATACCATAATATTGGGTCCTTCAAGCACATGAATTTTGATACCTTTCAGTTTGTACAAATACTTTCACAAAAGAAAAACACAGTCCTTAAAATTGTGTGTGATGCGTTATCGGGAATATTCCTCCCAGGACAGAAATGTTGTTTTTCAACTCTGAATCTATAAAAACCAAAATTTCACTTATAATTTTAATCATATCATAATTGGAAGACTTTTCCATAGATGAACTTTAAACATTGCAAGCTATGAATCTTCTCTATCTATGTAAGTCTGCAGGTAGGGACCAAAGGGCATATTTACTCACAATAGGACCATGACCTTGAACCTTTTCTTTAAGATGCAGATGAGCTGGCACAATGAATATTAAGGAGAGCTATAGGAAGCTTTCTCTGTTTTGGATTGGTAGAAACAGGCTAACTTTACTTGGCAATGATGACACACCACATACATATATCCCACTAAAGCCAAGTCAACTGCACCCACATTATAAACTCCCTTTAGCTGGATCCTCAAAATGCCCACAAGCCACTTCAGTGTCACCAAAGATAAGGGGAAGTGTGAAGGGAAAGTGAAAGTGGAAAGTCAGACTGGAAATCCAGGAAGTCTTCATCAATTACAGTTAAGATAGTTTGTTATAGCTAATGTAAAAAGGGAAATGTGATCATGTGATTTTATTTCTGGAACGCTAGGATGCTTCTAGCTCCAGACTTGGCAGATGAGAGGTGGTGAAGCTTAGTCTCCTTAGCTTTCTGGCAAATCCTCCTCTGCCTCTATGTGTCTTTACAGGTATGTTATTAGCCTTTTAGACTGAGAAATTCTTTCTTGTATAAATCATATGGTGCTTTCCAGGGTTCTTATTATCCCTCTTGAAGTTAGATACCAACATCACCCCCTCCCAATCATTTATCATAAAAGATATCCTCCTTTTCCAAATGTGGCCTGGGAGAGGAGAAACTATCACCCCTAGGATGAATTTCTAAACATGTATCAATAGCCTGAGTAGTTTTTAAGAACTTAGTACATTATTTGGAGCCTACATTTTCAGTATTAGAAAAAAGAGTTAGAAATATAAAATTAAGAAAGTTAAATAAAATCTCTATAATGCTAAATGAGTTGGAAATGCCAATAGCAAATGTGCATATATATTTTATAACAGTATCACTGAAAACGCCTAGAAATACTAACAATACAGTGACAATGAATTCACTCAGGACTAGTCTCAAAAACCAGTGCTTCTGAAGGAATGGGAGATTCCTGATTTGGGCACTTTGTTATTCCAGAAAGCAAGTAAGCTATGTGAGACTAAGCAGAGCCATGCCAAAGTAACACAAGAGCCAAATTTAAGGAGCTTCTTATTGGCCAAAGGTGGGACAACTTGAATAGTAAACAAGAACGATTTTTGCAATTGATTAAGACATACAGGGTATATAAAATCACATATGTCCATAATGATACTAAAAAAAAAAAAAAAAAAAAAAAAAAAAAAAAAAGAGGCAGGGGCTGAGGGAAGAAGCCAAAGCATATCGTCAAAAGCCCTAATTCAAGCAAGCAGGGTATAATAATACACCATTTCGAGGTAGTGAGGAAAAGTTGAATAAAGATTTGGTCTATGGGGTTAAATGTTTGTGACATGTTGCCCACTTTCTTTTAGACCTTTCTTACTGCCCTTTTAAAGGCTGGACCAGAGGTATTACCTTTTACCTTACTAAGTCATCTTCAGCCAATCTCTTTTTTGCCCTATGTTTCAGCCACAGAAAGTTCTTCAGGTACTTATAAACGACTAAGGCCATTCTTGGTTCATAGCCCTCACCAATACCATTCTCTTTCCTTTGTCAACAGCCACACATGACCCCAAACTCAGCTACCATCCTACAGAAGGTCTTCTGCTCATTTTCCAAAGCTACTGGCTCTCATGTCTCACACAGCACACTCTGACCTCCTAGAACTTACTCCATATCATAGTTATACATTTGTTTTGCATTTATTTGTAAGAATCTGCCATCACCACTAGAATAAAAAAATCTCATAAATAGTGTGTTGTGTCTCTTTTGTTCTCTGTTACATGGTCAGGTCCTAGGACAGTGTCTGACATATAGAAGATGCCCAATAAATATTTGCTGGGTGAAGATACAAATTCAATTTTATTTTATCTTATTTTAATTTTTTAAAGATTTTATTTATTTATGAGAGAGAGACAGTGAGAGAGAGCATGAGAGGGGAGAAGGTCAGAGGGAGAAGCCGATTCCCCATGGAGCAGGGAGCCTGATGTGGGACTCCATCCCAGGACCCTGGGATCATGACCTGGAGGAAAAGGCAGCCGCTTAACCAATTGAGCCACCCAGGCGCCCACAAATTCAATTTTAAATTAAATAAATACTTATAAAACATACTTAAAAGTATTACATGGGTAACTGGGTGGTTCAGTTGTTAAGCATCTGCTTTCGGCTCACGTCATGATCTCAGGATCCTGGGATAGAGCCCCACGACGGGCTCCCTGCTCCTAGGGGAATATGTTTATCCCTCTTCCTCTGTCCCTCCCCCCGCTCATTCTCTTTCTCTCAAATAAGCAAAAATCTTAAAAAAAAGTAATATAAAAAGTAATACATGTGATTCATACAAAACACTTTTGGAGATGAATGTATTCATTGCACCTCTTGCACTTCACTATCTCCTAAATATAATGTTGACATCATCACAAAGCAGGCAGATCTGATAATATTCTAAATCTGATTACTAAGTTTTAACATAAAAGCTTCAATAATAAATGACAAAATATTTTTTGGCCTTACAATCTACATTTACTCTTGAACTCAAATTTCTTCCCTTCCCTGCTTCTTTACACACTGAACACCAACATGAAATTATGTAACAAAACTTTTTTTTCTGAATGTATATATAGCCAGAAATTTAAATAAATGGAAATGAAAGAGGCTTCTTGCTTCAGTAAGGAATGGACTAAAGACTCCCACAAACACTCTTTTTGTTCCTTTCATTAAACAGGTTTTTGTGAATGTAGCTTCAGCTGAGGCAAAGAATCATTCTTTGTTTCACAAAAGTATGGCTGACTTGGCAAAGATTTTCGTTATAGGCAATGGGAAGATGATAGTTGATCTGTTTTGAAAAATCAGATTTAGAATATTTTCTCTGGAAATTGCCATGAGAGGAAAAAATATAGACTACCCAAATACCATCTCATAAAAGGGAAATTAAGAGTCATAGAGGAGGAAGGTGAAATGGGAAAGGAATCCTGTCCTAAATAATTCTTGTCTTTGCACTTTAAAAAAATATGATTGTCATAAGAAGGAGCAATTGCAAAGGTACTGAAGCAATCTTTACAAAGACACATTCATCTTAGGTTGTTAGACAAAGGAAAACAAACATATGAAGAAGGTTCCATGTAGTATGAGGAAGATAATTAATTTCAATGAGACTTATTTGTCTTCGCAGTTCAAATGATTTAATTAGAACTTCTATAGAATTCAACTTCCTGGAAATAATTTTATTTTCTTTTTATTGTTATGAATAAATGTCCAAAGTGGAGCAACGTTACCTTCACGATATAATTATTCTTGTATCTGACAATGAACATTCTTCCCCAGAGGTATGGTTGTATAATTTTCCTAAAGTGAAATTTATCCCTTTAAACATATAGTTCACTGAATTTTAGCAAATGTACAGAGTCATGTAACAATCATCACAATGAAGATGTAGAACAGTTTTACTATCCTAAGAAGTTTCCTCTTGACCATAGGTAATGAATTTCTTTTGGTTACCCTAGACCCAGGCAACCATTAATTTGCCTCATCACAAAAATATTGTTATTTCTAGAATTTCATATAGCTGGAATTATATGCTACATAATACTATGCTTTGTTTTGTTTTATTTATTTCACTTAGCACAATGTTTTTGGTGTTCATCTTTTTGTAGCATGTATCAAGAATTGATTTTATGATGAATTCTGTGTGTGAGTGTGTATGTGTTTATGTGTATACCTATAAATTTATTTATCCATTCCCTAGTTGATGGGCATGTGGCTATTTCCAATTTGGGACAATTATGAATTATAAATGTTCTATAAAACAATCATTAAAATGTCTATGTATGGACATAAACTTTATTTCAGTATTTTCTAGGAGTAGAATACTTTGGAATACACATTTTTAGTGTATTTAACTTTGTAATATAGGTATCTTTCTCCAAAATGACTTTATTATTTTACATTCCCACCAGTAATACTGGCTTCTTAAAATGAGCTAGGAAGTACCCCTTCCTTCTGTTTTCTGCAAGAGATTTTATAGAATTAGTATTATTTCTTTCTTAAGTGTTTGGTAGAATTTACCAGTGAAATCATTTGTACCCAGAGTTTTCTTTGTTGGGTGTGTGGGGGGGATTAAAAATACCTTCAATTACTTATGTATTTATCTATATGTGTGTATATATATAAATAGGTTATATATAGATATTATATAGGTATTTATCTATATGTGTGTACATGTAAATAGATATTATATAGGTATCTATCTATATGTATGTATATAAATAGGTTATATATAGATACTATATATAATATATACATCTCTCTCTCTTTGAATAGCTGTGTGTGTGTGTATTCTCACTAGTAATATATGATTCTCTCTTATCATTCTGGTATTCTATCTTTTCTTTAGTGACTTGTTGGTAGTGTCTGAATTTGTAGGTGTAGGATTTCTCATAATATTCTCTCACTATCCTTTTAATGTCAGTTGTGATGTCCACTTTATTTTTGGTCTTAATTTAGGTATTTATTTCCTTGCCCTCTCTCTCTTCACTCCCTTGATGTACCTGTCAGAAAATATATCATTTTTTTAACATAATTACTTTTGATTGAATAGATTTTCTCTATTTCTGTTGTGGTTTTTAATTTCATTGATTTATGCTCTAATCTTTATTATATACTTTTTCTGCTTCCTTTCAGATGCTTCCTTTTTCTTCTTTAGCTCCCAAGTGGAAGCTTTGGTTATTGACTTTAGATCCTTTTTTTCTTTTTTCTATTAGAAGCCTTTCATGTTATAAATTTCTAAGCATTGCTTTAACTCCATCTCACCAGTTTGATAACTTTTATCTTCTAGTTTTGCTCAGTTCACAGTATTTTAAAATTTCCATTCAGATTTCCTCTTTCTCTTTGTTATTTAGGAATACATTATTTAATTTCCAAGTATTTGGGGATAAAAGAAAGATATCTTTTATGGATTTTTAGGTTATTTTCATTAGAGTTTGAGAATATGCTTTGAATAATTTCTATTATAAATTTGTTTAAGATTTATCTCCTATAATTTGTAATTTGTACTTGGGAAGAATGTGTGCTGTGGTTGTTGACTGGAATTTAATGATCAAGCTGATTGATTGATTCCCTCCCCACCCACTATTCTGTTTTCTTGTGTACTCATTCTGACAATTAATGAAAGAAATGTGGTGATTTCTCCTAATGGTGATTGTGGATTTGTCTATTTCACCTTTTAGAGCAATTGGTTTTTTCAAATGCATTTTTAAGCTCTATTGCTGAATATATTCACATTTAAAATTCTTATGTCTTCTTGGATAATTGTCCTCTTTATCATTGTGTATTATTCCTGCTTATCCCTGATAATTTTCCTTATTCTGAAATCCACTCTGTTTGATATTAATACAGGTAACACATTTTTATTTTGGTAGTGTCTACATGGTTATCTTTTCTAGTTCTACTACTTTAATAAAATAAACCTTTCAGAATGATTTGATATTTACATAGAGTTGCAAACATCATATAGATAATTCTCATCTCTCTCTCACTCAATCCTAGTAACATTTTATATTACCATGGCTCACTTTTTAAAACTTTGACACCAACACTATTACTTTTCCAGTAACATTATTTTTCTGTTCCAGGATTCAATCCAGGATACAACATTTATCTAGTCACCATGTCTCTCCTTCTTCTCTTCTGGTCTAGGATGGTTTTGTAGTCTTTCCTTATTTCCACTGTAACTGAAATATTTGTGGATTATTTCTTTTTCTCTTTCTCTCTCTCTCTCTCTCTCTTTTTGTAGACTGTTTCTTAATTTGGGTTTGTTTAATGTTTTCTTCTTTACTAGACTCGTAAATAGGCTTTAGGCAAGAAAACTGCAGAGACAAAGTGTTCTTCTCTTCCTATCATATCAGGGAATACATGATATAAACATGTCACTGGTGATAATAATCTTGATCATTTGGATAAGGCAATGTTTGATAGGTTTCTCTACTATAGAGTTAATACTTTTCCATTTTTCATATTCTGTTCTTTGGAAATAAGTCACTAAATTCAGCCTATACTCAAGGTTGTAGCAGGGTGGGTTAAACTTCACATCCTGTAGGAAGAGTATCTTTATATATTAATGGAAATTCTGTCAGAATGGTTTGCCTGCTCTTTTTCACTCAAGTGTTCACTTATTTATCTAAGAATTTATTCATATCATATGAGTATTTATTTTTGATTTTTGCATTGTAATCCAGTAGCACATTATTTATTTATTTTTCTTGAACTATTACAGCTTTTGCTACTCGGACCTCCTCCAGGTCTATTTCAATCTCCTTGAACATGTCCTCATAATTTTGTTTTTAGAGCATCTTTTTACTTCAACTTTTTTTTTTTTTAATATTTCATCCATTTATTTGACCGATATCAAGTGGGCGGAGAGGCAAGCAGAGAAAGAGGTGGGGAAGCAGGCTCCCTGCTGAGCAGAAGACCCAATGTGGGGCTCGATCCCAGGACCCTGAGATCATGACCTGGAGCCGAAGGCAGAGGCTTAACCCACTGAGCCACCCAGGTGCCCCTATTTCAGCATTTCTATACCTTTATATTTAAAGTGGGTTTCTTGTGGACAGCATATAGTTGCGTTTGATTTTTCTATCCACTCTGATGATCTTTATCTTTTTTTTTTTTTTACATTTTTTAAAAATTTATTTATTTTTAATTTTTAATTTTTTATAAACATATAATATATTTTTATCCCCCGGGGTACAGGTATGTGAATCACCAGGTATGTGAATTACATACTTCACAGCACTTACTCTCCCCAATGTCCATAACTCCACCCCCCTTCCCCCAACCCCCCTCCCCCCAGCAACCCTCAGTTTGTTTTGTGAAATTAAGAGTCACTTATGGTTTGTCTCCCTCCCAATCCCATCTTGATCTTTTAAATGGTATGTTTAGATATCTCAAATTTCAAGTGGCTACTGATACATGAATATGGTCAGATTAAAATGTACCCTGTTTTTAGCTGTTTTCTATTTGGACCATTTGTTTTCTGTTTCTTGTTTTCTTTTTTTGTCTTCCCTTGGTCTAGCTGAGCATTTTTAATGCTCCAATTATCTCCTTCCCCCAAACAAATGCATACAGAAATGTATGTACATATAATTTGTATTGTCCTGCTATCACTGATTCCTTGGTTATTTTGAGTCTTATGATATGCTTGAGAAAGGCATTCTTGGTTTCTGTTACCATGGTTTTGATTTCTAGTATTTCCATTTGATTCTTTATTAAAGTTTTTAATATTTTTTTTTGCTAAATGTACCTTTTTTATGGTTATCTACCTTTTTCATAAGGACCTCTCACTTAATAATCATAGTTGTTTTAAAGATTTTATTTATTTATGAGAGACAGAAAAAGACATTGTACAAGTGTGGGAGAGGCAGAGGGAGAAAGAGAACCTCAAGCAGACTCTGTGTTGAGCAAGGAGCCTGATGAAGGGCTCAATCTCACAATGCTGGGATCATGACCCAAGTTGAAATCAAGAGTCAGATGCTTAACCAACTGAGCCACCCAGATGCCCTAATAATCATAGTTATTTTAAAGCACCTCATAACTACAACATTTAAGTCATATATGAGTCTAGTTATTGTAGATTTCTTTACCTTTTCAGACTGTGTTTTATCTTTGTAATTATTTCTTGAAAGCTAGACATGCTGTACTGGATTACAGATACTGAGGTCAATTTTATTTATGCTTGGAGATGAAAACACCTTTACTTCTGAAAAGGTTTTGGTATGGGAGGTTGTGTTATTATAGTCAGCAGTTGGACTAGGTGTGAAAATTTTAGTTGCTATGGTTACCCCATTCCATCACAGGCTTTAATTATCTCTAGTGGTACCTTGTGTTTATGGGGAGGGCTGTATCACACTGTTATTTTTATTAAATATGTGCTAGCATGGAGGTAGGAAGCATAGCAGAGGGGAGCATCTCTTAATGTTCTGATAAAGATTTAACCTTAAGAAAACACTATGAAGTTGGGTATTGGGATAATGAACTATTTTTTTTAAATATTCACAAAAATGATATGTCAATTTTGTTAAATAATGGTAACATCTTAGCTAGAAAACAAGTGGAATAAGAAAGACTGGAGGAAAGATTTAATAATCATGTTGCCAAACTACCTTGGTAAATAATATATTAATCTCTGTATTGTGTCCTGTAAACAATGCAGAGGTTATTCTGTCAGAATTATCATATAGTGGTTACAAGTACAATTACTGTGTAAAGTCTTTCTACTCTATGTATACACATAAATTAATAAAGTAGTTATTTATAACTTGTATTCTCCCTGCAGGGTGGGGGGAGAATCTCTCTACTAACTTCCTGTCAAAGTTTCAAATAGCTTAAGTTTGGCCATCTTGGATGATAAATACTCAATATTCATTTTCTTTAGCCTATAAGCTGAGTTAGACATGATAGATCATTGGTATGTTCTTCACAGACAACTGCTTCACCTCACTAGCCACTTTATACATCTTTTTACTAACTGCTTTTAAAGAAATCTCATGTCCAAAAGTTGAAATGTCCCCTGGCTCAGTCCTTAACTACTCTCTGTAAGTAGCTCCATGATAAAACCTTAGTCTTTAAACATTAAACACTTACCATTATATGCTGATAAGTCCCAAATTAGATCTACAAACTGGAGCTCTGCCTTGTATTCCAAACTCCTCTATCTCCAGTTTCCCATCAATATTTCCCATTTCAATGTCCGATAAACATCTCAAACTCAACATATCCAGAAACAAATGCTTTTCCCGTAAGCCTGCTTTCCATTAGTTTTCCTCATAGGTAGATTAAGCTGTCTTATCACCTCTGTCTACTCCTTCTCGCATACCTCATGTACCTCCTGTTTAAATCCCTCAGTGGAATCCTCAATAGATACATACAATATGCACTCTTCTTTTTACTCTACTGTCAACATCACCTCTTTTCTGAATTACTGGAATAACTTCTTAAACTCTTTCTTTCTGTCCATTCTTTGCCTTTTAAGCATTTACTTTTCACATAGCAACCAGACTGATTCTTTTGGAATACAAGTCATATTGTGTTTTTCTCCTTTCAAAAACATCTGATAATGGATCATTTGACTCCGAGTAACAGCCAGAGTACTTACAGTCATCTATAAAACCTAGATATTCAGGACTCCTTTGTATCTTTATAACTTTATATACTGCTTCTTTCCTCTTTCACTTCAGTCCAGTCATATAGGCCTTGTATCACTTTTCAAATCTGCTAAACACTGCAAATTCAGGGCTTTTGTACCTGACTTTTTATCTCTGTCTTAAGTGTTTTTCTCTCAAATAGCTGCATGAAGCTGCATGAATTTCTTGCTTCTTTAATTATCAGTTAAGTAAATTGATTAAATAAAAGAGCTATTTATCAATTCTTTTAAAATAATCTTATAAAGTAACAACACTCTTTTCCCAAATCCCTTATGCCCTCGACTGTGTTTTCATTTACCCACAGCTCTGCTTAACATAGTATATATTTGTTTACTGTCTATCTTCCCATTATGGTGTAAGTACCTAGAGAGCAAAGAAGCTGTCTATCCTATTTACCTCAGTATTACCCTTGCATAGAAGCACATTTGACATCTAAGAGTCTTTGAATCAATGGTATGTATGCTGAGTAAAGGGATGAATAAATCCCAGTGATTTTACTGTCCCCCAGAATGTTTTCCATGGACAACTCTATATAATACAGTGTCTTTTTGACTAGAGGCTAGATCTAGACTCCTCCAGTTATTTATAAAGATTTTAACCATATTTTTTTTTTTTAAGATTTTATTTTATTTGGCAGACAGAGATCAGAAGTAGGCAGAGAAGCAGGCAGAGAGGAGGAAGCAGGTTCCCCGCTGAGTAGAGAGCCCGATGCGGGGCTCAATCCCAGGACACCACGACCTGAGCCGAAGGTAGAAGTTTTAACCCACTGAGCCACCCAGGAGCCCCTTTAACCATCTTTTTATGTGTTTCCCAAAGGTCATCTTCTGAGAGTCACCAAGAAACACAAATAATAGAATACAAGCTTGCCCAAAACTTAACCCTCAATAACACACAATCCACTAAGTTTACAGAGAAGCTGTTCATTTTTATATATGGCTAGTGGCTAATGATTGCTTTAGAGCCAAGCAAATATTTTCGCCAATGAAATTAGGAGTTGGAAAAAAAATCTAAAGATTAAATCACTTATCGCAAAAGGAGGTGAGATTTAAAGTGTTTTTACTATTTTAGAATTGTGTCTAAAATGGTTGGCAATCCAGGGCTATGTCTAATGAGGCTAAAATATCCAAGAGTTGTGGCATTAAAAAAAAAAAATCCTGTAAATTTTATTTTGTTGTTGTTATAAATGATATTTTACATTTTTTTGTAATTCTATTCAAATATGAAAAGGATACATTTTTGGCTTTGGTTTATAGCCAAAAGAGAAATCTAGTCTTCAGTTAGCTTCTAAATCTTTATGCCACAAATATATTCTTTAATTCAAATAAAAGAGCCCTTTTGTTAAACCTTGCATTCTATCTACCTAGCACCAAACACAGTGAAATTAGAAGGTCAAATAAAACTTCTAATTAAACACACAGGTTAAATACATAGATCTAGTGTCTGGATTTAAAAGCTAAAACTGCCTCAGAGTCAAAGCATACAGAATTACAGGCGAGAACATTTAAAATGTGCAGTGCATCCACAAAGTCCTCTCCAACAACCGCAGAGGACTATAACCCTATTCTACCATGAGTGCACGCATCAGGGAATTATACCCTAAACACACCCAAGAGAAACTCTCGCTGGTTAATGATGAAGGATGTATTACCCAGACAGCATTTATCATTTTGATTTTAACACAACTATATCCCAGTATTGAGACCTGCAAGATCTGCTTATGGTAATAGTGTTTCCAGAGTTCGTAATGCTCTTGAAACCAGCTGCATATAGTCCCTCAGGCAATTCTGTATTACTGCCTGAAGTGTCAGCAATGAATTCAGTTTAATCCCACTCAAACACTGTGATTATATACTATAAAGAACACCAAATTATTAAGTGCAAGTACTATGATTTCTCCAACTATGGTTTATGTTTGGATTAGGACTGCTCTCTGCAAAGCTACTGACCTGAGATAATTCTCTTTCTCAGACTATAAAAGCCAAAACAACAACAACAACAAAAAACCCCACAAAAAAAAAAAAAAAAAAAAAAAAAAAGCCAAAACAATTACCAAATCCTGCTTTATAACAATGCATTCTATTTCTTTTCCTTTTTCCACAGATAATACAAAATGATGAATAACTTTATTATTATATATACAAACTTGAATATTGGTAATACTGAAGAAGGTAAGTAGAGGAGGAGGAGAAGGAGGTCTGCCTCAAAACTCTTCTAAAATAACAGAGGTAAAAAAAATTAAAAATATTGAGGTAGATGGATGGGAATAGAAGGACATGATCTACAAATGACTTTCGAACCTGCTTTCTTCATGATTTAAAAAAGCAAGACTGACTTTGTCACAAGAAAATTTGCATATACCAGGAAAATTTTCTTTGAAACATCATAAAATTTGTCAATAGTAAATTTTAAAAAATAAACACCAAAACATTTTTAAAATTCTTTCAATAATACTTTGTTTCGCAGTTTAAGATTCTTCCATCTTTTCCCAAAATTCTCAGCTAACTTTGTCTCTACTGTTGCCATGAATATTATATGAGCATTCAAATATTATCTCTCAAATTTTAAAAAATCTTCTCAAGACCCCTTATTTTTTCCAGCAACCACCCCATCTTTCTCTTTTCACATTAAAACTCCTCAGCATTTACTCATTGTCTTTATTTCCCAATATCTAATTCTCCCCTCAATCTGCTTCTCCTGGGCTTCTCTGTCACTTCAATGAGTGGCTTTTCAAAGCCATCAATGGCAATGAAAGCTATGCTTAGTTACTCCTTTTCTCATAATCCATACTCAAGCCATGTTAAGGTCTTGTGGTCTCTAATTCTAAAACATTACCCAAATCCCTCCCAATTTTCTCCATCTGTACAACCGCCCTAGTAAAATTATCATTATCTTTCTCTTGGAATTTCTCTGGTCTTCTCTATGATCTCCCTTTTATTCTTCTTTCCGGTCAGACAACAACCATAATAAAATATTAATCAAATAATGTTCCTCAGTAGCTTTATTTCCCTGCTTATAATTCTTCAGTTACTTTATTTTGCTCTTAAAAATCAAATCTCCTATCATGTCCAAGGAGCCCTATATTTTCTGGTCCCTATCTTTTGGCTTCTTTTAACAAAATATCTTCTGAATTCTGAAAAACAATACTTTAACTCAATGGGCTCTATTTTGAATAGGAATATAAGACCGTGACTGAAGGTTGGGGGCGAAAAAATTTTAATGGGAATCTTTCTTCAGAATTCCTGAACGGATAACAGTATTGCCAGAGGGTGGACAATAATCTTCAATGAGCTATGACTGATAGAACCAGGGATTTGGGCCTCCTTTCTGCTTTCTTGATTCCTTCCCTCCTATTCGCTTCCAACTTGCAACAGCTAGCCAGTTTCCCCACTCTGACTTTTCTTTCTTTTTTTATTTTTAAGACTTTATTTATTTATTTATTTTTTATTTGAGAGAGAGAGACAGAGACAGAGACAGAGATCACAAGTAGGCAGAGGGGCAGGCAGAGAAGGGGGGGGAACTGACTCCCTGCTGAGCAGAGAGGCTCGATCCAGGACCCCAAAATCATGAACAGAGCTGAAGGCAGAGGCCTAACCCACGGAGCCACTCAAGCACCCCATCCCACTCTGACTTTTCTAAAGCAAATCTCCACCTCTCCACTATACCAGCATCCATTCTGGGAGTCTCTGTTGTAAAAATCTACTTGTTGATTGAGACTCATTCACATAAGAACATTAATTTTGCTAAGTAGGTATATGTATTCTAAAAATACCTGATATTTAATTTTGGTATAAGTTTTACCATATAATTAGAGCTGCTTTAGAAAATATGAAAAAAGGTAAATGAGTTGAAGTAGAGTACAGACAAAAAAAGGAATATGATCAGAGCACTATTCCATAAACCCAAACTCCCCTTCTAACAAACCTGTCCCTGAGAGCAAATGATTCTCTTATTTCTATTGATTTTATGGTATGAATCTGACTTTGAGTCTCTCTCTTCTTCTTACTTTCCCTATCCTTAATTCCTTCCCTCCCTCTCTCTTTTTTTTTTTTTTCTTAATTAGAGAGAGAGACAGAGTGAGCACAAACAGGGGGAGCAGCAGGCAGAGGGAGAAGCAAGCTGCCTTCTGATCAACGAGTCCCATACAGAACTCAATCCTAGGACCTAAGGATCATGACCTGAACCTAAGGCAGCCACTTAACCAGCTGAGATACCCAAGTATCCCAGTTCCTTCTCTTCCTTGATACTCTCTCTGTCATGGTATTATTCCAGACCCTCCAGAAAGCCCACTAGAGTTATAGCAATAGCCCCAAATCTTGCTCTGCTTTATCTTTTATACAGGGTCAAGAAACCTTTTAAAAATACTATGTGTGAGGTTATTAGGAAATATGAATTGTTCAAAAAGTCATGTTACTAACCTACTCAAAGTCCTTCAATTCCTCCCATCACCTTCAGGTCAAAATGTAAACCTTTTAGATCCATCTATGGGCCATTTGACCTGATCTGCCTCAGAAGGTTTTTCTCCTGATATTGTCCAAGCACCTAATGCTCCAGATTATGAAAATCATAATTTCCCAGAAGAACCAAATCTCCCATGTCTCTGTGTCAAATAAAAAAATGAATACATTTTTCAGAAAAAGGTTATTAGGAAGAAATAAGATCTGAAGGCAGTATGGAAGTTTGAAGCAAGAACCTATTTCCCATATAAACCTAAATTAGAATGAATTTCCCAGAGAAGATGAAGCATACTGAAGAAAATCACTGACACATGGCTTCTAGTAATCATATTTACATGTGCCATAGTAAGACAATGATCTGATGTGTTTTCTGTAACAGCAAAATGATTTGACAAAGAAGTTTAGAAGTTTTAAATAATCTAAAGGTACATAAATTATTCTGGATCTACAACACTGTAGTAGTTTAATTAGGGTGTGACCAAACTAACACCTTCAGAGCTAGTGTTAAATTCAGAGAAAACGGTACTGACCTTTATGAATAGTAAAAGATTGAAAAAAAATGATGCTGCAGAATCATAACCCCTTTATCCAAGTGGTTTTAAGGACTTCACTACTCCTTTGATTAAACAGCTTCTTTAATATAACAAACATTGATACTCAAATTGGTATCAATGGTCTCAAGTATAAAGACACAGGAAAAAAAAAATCACAGAAATCTTTCCCCAGCTAAAGTAGTAGCCAAACAGTACAAAAAAAGATATGTTAACAGATGATTCATTAAATAATTATACTGGTATTATTTAAAATCATTGAGCAAAAGGCAAGGGAATGTTTAATTATCTATTATATGTAAGTAAATTTAAAAACTTTTATCATTTAATCTTGACATTAAACCTATATAATAGGTACTATCACCACCATTTTATAGAAGAAGAAATTGAGACTAATGGACTTTAAATATCTTTCCAAGGAAACATGGATGGTGAGCAGGAGAACTTGGAGTCAAGCCCAGAATCACTATTCCTAATCCCCAAATGCAGATAATAATAAATATATTGTAATTTATGTGATTATTAAATAATATAGTATATTAAAACTGCTCATCAAAAGGTTCAGTTCACATTGTATATTATATTCAGTTCACATTGTATATTCTAGGCTAGTTATAAGGATATCTCCATAGGCAAAGATTTCAATAGCTTTAAAACAAAAATCTTGGCCAGTTCCATACATATACAATTTTACTTCAATCCTCTGGGGTTATGAATTTCAATGCCTTATTATAGGCAGGTCAATAACAGCAACCTACTGGTGGGGCTTATAGGCCTTATGGAGAATTGGACAGTGCATGCCACAGGTAGGGGTATTAAATTAAAAATAAAACAAAACCCCAGTTGTTCAAGAATAAAAGCATTTTCTGATCATACTAAGCCTGGGGGCAAAAATCTGAGAACTTGACCTACATGCTGAGGGCAAAGACAGACCCCTATTAGCTTGACGTAGAATCCAGAATAAGAGAGCTGTTTTATCCTGCTCTAGCTCATCCTAAAGGATAACCTCATCTGGTGCAAAGTGCCCATAACCTTTAGCATGTAGCCATTGAGATATTTTCCTAATTTCCCAATGTGTACCACTCCTAGGCAAGACTGACAGACTAAAGAACACCTAACATGGGATCAGGCCATCATTTCTCTCGTTGAGATTCTGCTTCATTTCTCTGAAAATGTGAACTAAAGGCAGAGACTGCAGTTGAACTTTGCTGAGCATTCAAGCAGAATGATAATATAGAGTAAACTTGAGTTGTAAAGTCATCCTTAGTTCACAAGGAAGCTAACTATATGGGAAAGCAAGAATATGTAGGAGATGACTGAGAAAAAAGTGAGCTGGAAAAAGAAGACTCACATTGGGAAGGAGAGAGAACAGAGAGAGCAAGAGACAGACCTTGTAGCTTTTCTGGGTTACGTAAATAATTCCGGTTCCAACATTTCTGGGTCTCTTGTGAAGTCTGGCTGTACAGTTGTACCCAAATTACTTTTCCATGTAATTTCCATTATATGTCCACAACTTTCCAATATATCACCCATTTCATATGGATAGATTTGAGTGAGATTTTAGAGCTTGGAACTTAAGGGAACTTGGTAAAAATAAACATGAATTTCTCCACCAGATGCTTTTTTTGTTGTTTTTTCCTTTTTATTGTTTTAGCAATCCCACTTTACACGATGTGTAAATTCCCTTCTCTCAGGAATGAATGTACATTACATCTATGTCAATGCTTAGAATATCTTGCCATATTGTAAGTTTTCTAAATTCCCATATAATGCTGAGACAAACTGGGGACTAATAGGTAGGGTACTAAGAATACCTCTGAGAGCCACAGGTCTCTAGAGATATATAACTGCTTCATTTTTATAGATATTGCCAAAATTGTTTCCAAAAGCACAGGCACCACTGAAAAATGTAATACTATATCAGTTTTACTGCAAATATTGCTGACATTGAAAATTTATTTTAATTACATAACAGTACTAACATATAATAGGGCATAAATAAAAAAATGCTGCCCATGGGTTTTTTTTGTTTTTTGTTTTGTTTTGTTGTTTTTGTTTTTTGTTTTGGTGTGGTAGCAATAACAAGAATGACAAAGACTTAGCTTGGGTAGTCCTGAAAGAGGACACTCTTGAGTGTCTTTAAAGAGGACTAGAAGATATAGTACAAAATAAAAAATAGTTAACACAAGAAAAATACTCCAGTCCTGAATTTAGTCTTGAGATTAACTAGCATGTTATTTGGAAAAGGTACTTAAACTTTTTGTTTTATACAATGGTCACATCATTTGTAAAACATCAATTTGTTTAACAAACATGTGTAGTTGCTACATATTTAAATTGGTCTATGTTATGCGATATAGAGATGAATTGTGGGTGAGGGGAGGGTTAAATAGGTGATGGGGATTAAGGAAGGCACTTGTGATGAGCACTAAGTATTTTGTCTAAGTGCTGAATCATTATATTGTATACTTGAAACTAATATTACACCATATGTTAACTAACAGAAATGTAAATAAAAACTACAAAAAAAATGCTCTGCTCTAGAGACAGAACATTCAGGCCAATTCTCCTGATAATAATTGGAAAATATGAAAGAAAAATTTAAAAATCCATTTGAAATTATCAGAGCTTCAATAGTGCTGAATAATCATTAGGGCAAATTTCAGAGAGAATAGATATGACACGAGAGTACAGAAAATGTGAGAGCAAATTGGGAGTGAAGGGGGCGTTATTCCTCTAAACATACGTGTCAGTACTGGAGGATAGTCTTCAGAGACGTGAGAAGCTGAACAGTTCTGAGAGACTCGTGCCAAATATTGGAGTGGGTGATAAACACTGGAGTTCAGAGTCTACCAATGGGAGAAAAGCAGCAGATGAAACTCCTAGGTTTTCATCTAGAATCACGAAGTATTGTACCTTAAATATGAGGGTGAATCAGAAATAGAATTATTCTCTCAAGGATCAAAGCCCAGTTTTTTTCCAGTTTTACTGAAAAATAACTGACATATAATGCCATATAAGATTAAGGCATAAAACATGATGATATCATACACTTGTATGATTATTGCAGTAGGATTAGTTAGCACTTCTATCACCTCGCATAATTATCATTTTTGTGATGAGAATATTTAAGATGTATTATTTTAGCAACTTTCAAGTATATAATACACTACCATTGGCTATAATCACCTAGCTATAGTTAGATCCCCAGAATTTATTCATCTTATAATTGGAAGTTTGCACTCTTTGACCACTATCTCCCCATTTCACCCATCCCCAGCCCCTGGCAACCTCCATGCTGCTTTCTGTTCCCATAAGTTAGGCTTTTATACATTCCACATATAAATAAGGTCATACAGATTATTTTTCTCTAATTTATTTCACATAGTATAATGCACTAAATGTCCATTCATGTTGTTGCACATGTCAGGATTTCCTTCTTTTTCATGGTTAAACAATATTATATATGTGTGTATATATATATATACAATGCCTACTTACATACTATCTTCTTTCTTTATTTATCCATAAATGGACACTATTGTTTCTATATCTTGGTTATTGTGAATAATGTTGCAATCAACATCATGATACAAATATCATTTTGAGATCCTGATTTCATTTCCTTTGGATATATAACCAAAAGGTAGTTCTATTTTTAATTTTTTGAAGAAACTCCACACTGTTCACAGTGTTTTTCATAGTAGTTATGTACATTTACCTTCCCAGCAAGAAGACACAAGGGTCCTTTTAACCCCCAACATCCTCACCAAAACTTGTTATGTCTTGTCTTTTTGTTAGTGGCCATTCTAAAATATGAGATGATAATCTCACTGTGGTTGTGATTTACATCTCCCTGATGATTAGTGATCCTGAGCATCTTTTCATGTACCTATTGCCCATCTGTATGTCTTCTTTGGAAAAAAGTGTATTTAGGTCCTTTGCCCATTTTTCAACTGGATTGCTTGTTTCTTTTGTGATTGAGATGTATGAAATAGTTATATAGTTTAGATATTAACCTCTAATCAGATAAATGATTTGCAAATAGAATCTCCCATTTCATAAGGTGCCTTTTTACTTTGTTGATTATATCTTTTGCTCTGCAGAAGCTTTTATGGTTGATGCAGTCCCACTTTATTTTTGCTTTTGTTCTCAATGTTCTGGTGTCATATGCAAAAATCTACTGCTGAGATTAATGTTAAGGAGCTTTTTTCCTGTGGTTTTTTCCAGGACTTTTATAGTTTTAGGTCTTATGTTAAAGTTTTTAATCCAGTTTTAGTTAATTTTTGTGAGTGGTTTAAATTGGAGTCCAATTTAATTTTTCTTCATGTGATTCTCCAATTTTCCTAGCAACACCTACTGAACTGTTATTGACTTCTCAGTGCAACAATGAACCAGCTTCTCAATGAAATAGTCTTCTGTCTTAGAAGACAATGAATATCTTCAAATTTTGGAAGTGGAATGAGAGATATTCTTTTTAAGGTCTTTATCCAATCAAATTTTCTTCACAGTGAATGTAAAAGAAAGAAATTTTAGGCCAAGAAAAATAGGAGAACTTGTCCTAATAGGAAAGAACTTGTCAGACGTGCATTTTAGGAAATACTAATGCATCAGGTGTAAAGAAAATGATCCCAAATACTAGTCATAACATGGACACGGAATGACAAAGAAGTTAAAATAGATATTCACTGCAGAAAGCAATAATATCAAGAAATCTCATAGACTGGGGATTTACCACTTCCCTGGTCAGTCTTAAATATTCAGAAGCCTGATTTTTTTTTTTAACTAGAAAACTACTTATTAGCTTTAATTGTTTATCAAATTAATTCATTTACTTGAAACCCAATGGGTGAGTTGAATATTCTCTTCCAGGAGGCTCCTTTATTATTATTATTGAGATATAATTGGCGTACAATGTTATATTAGTTTCAAGTGTATGACCTATTGATTCAACAATTCTAGACATTACTTAATGCTTACCATGATAAATATAGTCACTGTCTGCCACTCTAGAGCATTATTACAATATTATCGATCATATTCCTTATGTTGTACTTTTCACCTCCACCACTTATTTATAACTGGAAGTTTGCACCTCTTTATCCTGAATATATTTTACCCATCCTCCACCTACCTTCCCCCTGGCAACAACCAGTTTGCTCTCTGTATTTAAGAGTTTTGTATTTTAGATTCCACAAATAAATCAAATCATATGGTATTTGTCATTCTTTCACTTACTTCACTTAGTATAATACCCTCTATGTCCATTCATGTTGTTACAAATGACAAGATCTCATTAGAAGCTTTATTTTTGCTTGTAAAATGACAACACATTTTTCTCTCAAGGGAAGACTCCTATTCACTGAGATTGCAAGACTAATGTATAAGTTCATAAAGCCAAATTATTAAATTATATGCATACTTCTCACAATACTTAAAATATTAACACTCATATGACAATCCTATTTTCTCCATCTTATTGTATTATTTTTCTGTGAGAATTATCGCCAAAAAAAGGGAGACCATTTTTTGAATAACAGACGTGTCTTTAGACAAAACTATTTGGAATATGACTACATTTCAGATTCAGGCTATACACAAACATCTCATAAAATGAATTCTTTGCCAAAGGTCCATATCACCTCCAGTAGGTTAAGTCAGGTCACCATTGGCATATTCATGAATATGGTTTTTTGATCCATCCATGGATAGTAAACACTGGTCATGTCCCTCACAGTCATGTCTATATTTGAATAAGTTAATATGATCAAACCAACCCTAGAACTATTAAGTTTCTTAAGGTACTTTGCATATGACTGTTCTACTTTATTACAGGTTGATCTTATATTTTAAATAAAGAGAGTACTCATTTATCTCCAATTTTTAATATTTTGATGACTTCATCTATACATAGACAATAGAAAAGTTACTGTTATTCTTAAGTAAAATAAATAAAAATACATCAAATGTACAGGTATGTGTTTTATACCACTTTGACTCTGTTAGTTATTGTTGCTTTAAAAAATGTGATACACATTTTAACAGCTGCTTTTTCAACTCACCTGAACAATGACATTTTTCACACCATTTTCAGCTTCATAAGGACTGACTGACAGGCAGTGTAGAATGTGTAAATGGCTCTCTTTGACATGTTATGAAAACTGACAATCAGTTAAAACTCGTGTAGTAGAGCAGTAATATACAAAACTAAAGATATGTTTAAAATGTACTGGAAGGGGCACCTGAGTGGTGCAATTGGTTAAGTGTCTGACCACTGGTTTTGGCCCATGTAGTGATCTCAGGGTCATGAGAATGAGTCCCATGTTGGGCTCCATGCTCAGTGCAGAGTCTGCTTCAGATTCTCTCTATTCCTTTGCCCCTTACCTCTGCCCCTCCCCACTGCACACACTACCTCTCTCTCTCTAAAATAAATAAATAAATATTAAAAGAATTAAATGTACTGGAAAGAATGAACACCACTTCAAGATTCTGGACCAAAAATTGAAAATCTACATAATTAGAAATTAACAGGATAACATTGCAGCAGCCCCGTATGTTCCAGAAGACTGATTCACTGTAGTTACATGGAGGGAAGGCTCTTGTATATATCATTGTCCTAAAGCACTAAAGAAATTGTTAATAGTAGATAATGCATATGGCAGGTAGGTATGACTAAACATGTGGAAAGATGTGAATGAATGACATTAGAATACTGAATTAAAGACTTTCTATCCTTTGGAGAATGTGCTATGTTTTATTTCTGATTTAGGCACTTGTCAATTGATGAATTAGAACTGTAAGCTAACAGCTTTGCTTGAGTTAGGTCTTTCAAGGGAATGCCTTATTAGCAGTAAAGAGGCTGAGACAAGGAGAAGGAAAATCCAATCATTTTACAGATGAGGAAACTGAAGATCAATGTAACTTATCCAGGTTTCTAAGGTTGCACAAGAAGAGATTTATGTAAGCATTTATGCTTAAATAAACTAGTTAAACATAAACAGAATAAGATACAGTCTTAAAAGCAAAATGTTTTTGCTGGTATCAAATAACAAATTCCATTAAAAGAGCATTATGATGTGATCATCAAATAACTGAATGAAACATAAATATAGTAGAATTATACCTTTATAGCACATAAGACTGTATAGTTTATGAGACTTCCTCCGAATTCAGCATTATCAAATGACCTGCATTATATCTTATCCAGTTTCTAGCATGATCTCTCAAGCAGGGCTCAAGTAAACTAGAATCCCTCTCCTGAAGGAGCCCATGGCTTAAAAGATAAGGAGGTACTATTGAGAACTAATGAACACTTGAGAGTTGATTATGATAAAACAAAACAAAACAAGACAAAAAACAAAAAACAAGTCTTAGAAAAGAGCAGAAACCAGCAGCTATTTGTTTAAGTTAAGGGGAAGAACAAGTGAAATTGTAGGACCTGACAAAAAATAGACAAAATTTAGTAATCTACTTCTTAGTGTTGACAGCTCTTAGATTAAAAGATGCTTGTATCCATTTTATTGCATTGATTTATTTACAGATTTGAATATGGTTTGTTGGCCTTATTCTTCAGTTCCCACATTAAAATGGTTTCTTATTAATATCATCATTTCATAGAAGAGTTTCTTATTAAAACTGGATGAAACCTAAGTGGACAAACTAAATCATTTTAAAATAAGTAGATTGCAAATTTCACTGACTAGAGATCTACTGTTTGGAAGAAAAAAAGCCATAGATTTTATGTGAAAGGGACTTAATCAAGGCCACATGTTAAAAAGAACACAGGACTAGGCAACTGGTGTCTGCGGCAACATCAGTTCCCAAACTTAGTGGATCTTCAAAATCATATTTTATACCCAGTCAGAAATACCAACTGAGTAGTCTTGGGATAACTCAGTAAATTGTTAACCAGCCACAACTCCCCAACCCCAGTATGAACATACAGACACACACAAAGTTGCAGGTAGTTCTAATAATCAGCTAAGCTGGGGGCTCATTAAGTCAAATCCTCATGGACACTTAAGTCAAATCCTCATGGACACTTCACTGAACCTCATCTGAATCACAAGAGACTCACATTAGATGACTTTTTAAGTGACATTTGTCCACAAATTTTATGTTTCTGATACAGCCCCTTGCCTAATTCAGGGGTTTTTCTACAGAATGCTTGATAAATGATTCCCAGCATCCCTCAGACAGAACTTGACTCTCTCTGGAGGCTATTTGTCTCACTGTTCTGACGCCCTCTATGCTGAGCCAAAGTGCAACTTCCACTCACCTGAGTTTTACCCTTTGAAAATATACATTCCCCTGCTCCCTGCCCTTCAAATATTTAAAAATTGATCTTGCATCTTTCCTACATAATTCATTTTCCAGTCAAAAAAAGGTATAAAGAGTATAGCCATAATAAATATTTTTTTCTTGATAAGCCACTTAAAATGGAACAAACTCTCAGAATCAATAAGATGTTGTTTCAGTAGAAAGGAAGAAAAATCAGTGAAGTAATCTGGAGTCTTGTATCAATAGTTACAGTTATAGGAAATCTTGCCAAGAAGAAGACTGAGGAAAACTGTAGGAGTGTTACAGCCTACCAACATATGGGGTGTGGCAGTTTCCAAAGTGAGGAATGGAAGATGGAAAAGAAAAAAACAATAACAGTTACACACATTTGAATAACTTTTAAAATTAAACTGTGTAGGCTGTAGCACATATTTTTAAAATTATTACAGTAATTTGGATAGCCTGTTTCTAACAAGGAAAAATTAATCAAATAAATGTCCAGATTATTTTTATCTATAGTCATTCAAATATAACTGCATTCATAGATGCTACATGATTAATTACTTAAAAAAATAAGATGCAGTCTAAAAATCAGGGGATAAAGGAAGTATGGTAGAAGCTTCCTTGAAAACATGGGGCACCTGGGTGGCTCAGTTGGTTAAGTATCTCTTGGTTTCAGCTCTGGTCATGATCCCAGGATCATGAGATCAAGCCCCATCCAAGGCTCTGCTCTGGGAAGGAAGCCTGCTTAAGATTCTCATTCTCTCTCTCTCCCTCCCTCTGCCCCCCCATCTCTAAAAAAAGAAAACATGTAAACACTATCAAAGTAAAAATTAATTATACACCTTTTTAAAAAAGATTTTATTTATTTATTTGAGAGATCTAGAGACATTGAGAGAGAGAATACAAGCAGGGGGAGTGGGAGAGGGAGAAGCAGGCTTCCTTCCCAGCAGGAGCCCAATGCTGACCTAGATCCCAGGATCCTGGGATCATGACCTGAGCCAAATGCAGAGGCTTAATGACTGAGGCACCCAGGCCCCCCAATTATACACCGGTTCTAAGAATGATATAAATAATAGGTTCCCTCTAACATACAAAAGAGGCTAATTCAGCCTAATAGAAGTACATTCTATTTACGGTTCAAGAGAAGGACTATTAAACTTATTTCAAGTGGTATGGTTATCAGTTACCTAAAAACGTGTGTAATCAAAGCTTCGAAACCTAGTTTACCACTCCTCTTTCTTATAATCAGTGTTTTAATTTCTCCTTTAATCAGTTTTTCCTTTACTTTCCACAAACTATCCTCCTCATTCTTAAAAACTGTTATCACACACTTTATAAAATTGTTAGGTCAAAAGTCCTTTTGTCCTCTGCTATGGGTATTTTTGCTTTCTGACATTACTGATCAGTTTTTCTTATTGAAATTCTCTACCTTTAAGTCCCAAGAGTTAAAATGTCTCTATTTTCATTGTACATCTGTCTGTCTTTCTGGATATTCTCTTCCTTCATTTGTCCTTCTACAAGAAGCCAACCTTGTTTTTTTTTTTTTTTTAATACAAAATCAATAATAATCAGCCTTAATATAAATCTCTACTTCTGAACTCTCAGTCTCTTCTAATCCCTTATCTCCAGCTCTCTCAACATTTTTACTTGGATGTCAGGCTATTATCTCATAGAATTGAATGGTATTTGAGTTCCAACTGACTTGAAGATAATCTAGTCAAATCTCAAGTTTCAGATAAGGGTAAAATTTGAAAGAATAACTACGCAGTCACTCAGATCACAGGGGTAGGACAAAGACTAACACAGACTAACACTATTTTTCAGTCCCTAGGTATTTTGTAATATAGCACCACTACCTTTTGTGTCACCTTAAACACAGATAGATATAGACTAAATGTATAAATTACAGACAATAATTTCTTAAGGTAACTTAGCATTTGGGGCTGGACAAGATTAATATCAACAATTTCAGACCAAATACAAACTTGGCAATGTTCAAGACTGACTCACAAGAAGTTGCTGGAATAGGATTATTTTTGTAGTTTTTGAGAACCTATAAAATAAATCACTCTGAGTTGCTCAATACACGTTGGTTGATATACCTGCTGTCTCAACTATTCCTCAGAATTTGGAATCTGTTCCACTACCTTTACTAAGAATGTCCTTATCAAATTTAGATATTTGGGATGGCAGCTTTGCAGACCCAGTTCCAAGGAAACACTGGTGATAACTAGTGAAAAGTATGATAGATAACCATTTAAAGTTTGTGAAAATGGTTCTAAAAACATAGAAAATTAAGAAACATTATTTTAGAAAATCTGCTGATTCTTGATAAGAACAGTGAGCATCTATAGTACTTTGACCGTGATGTGCTCCCTCACTCCCTTGTTCTCTTTCCTCCTGGACAATAAGCACAGCCCTCACCATGCTTGGTCCCTCTGCATAAAATTTCTTTTACCAACAGACTTTCCAGATTCCTCCTGAGCCCAGGAGCCAGCTCTACTTCTCCCTCCCCTCCATGCCCTGACCCTTGATATGATTGTTTAGTAATACAAAGTAATACAGCTTGTTTATGAATTAAAAAAAAAAAAAAAAAAGTGTGATGACAGAGCTCTAATCTAGGCACTGTTATCAAAAAGGTCTAACTCCCACCTCCTGAACTCCCAGTCAAAAGATACGCTATTTTGGGGGCGCCTGGGCGGCTCAGTGTGTTAAAGCCTCTGCTCGGTGGGGAGCCTGCTTCCCCCTCTCTCTCTGCCTGCCTCTCTGCCTACTTGTGATCTCTGTCTGTCAAATAAATAAATAAAATCTTAAAAAAAAAGATACAGTATTTCAATATTATGGGCAAGCTATGAGAATTTCTCTTGACCACCTCCCAGTTACAAGTTGCATAAGCTAAATGCTTGGTAAGTGTGGTCAAGAGCTTGGGGGCTCCCTTCCTCAATCCACCTCCCACAGAGCAGAGGATCTGCCCCAGGCTGAGAATTTTCAGGCCCTTATTTCCCTTGCCCCAAATCATTTGCAAGGCAAAAGTTAAATATCTGAAGAAGCAAGCTGAGAAGACTAGAGGCTCTACAGCCACCCCACACTTTCATAAAGGAGGAGTATCCTTTAAGAAGGAAGACATCGTCCTTTTCAGCTCTGGAGCAGGGGTTCAGAAATTTTGCCCCCTGGAATAGGCAGTTGATGATAATGAATAAAGAGCTCCAAACTTCTCCTCAAAGGAACTGAAAACTGAGTGTGATCTGATTGTTGGTAGTGCTGGATATTCCATTTCTGAGTGGCTCTAAACTGGCTCTGGACCCAATCATTATCATGTCTCTACCAAATGTCAGAATCTCTTTGATTCCAGTTCTGGACCCTTTTAGGTAGTTTTGGCAACAGTCTCACTCAACCTGCCATTACAGATATAGTCTATGAATCATGCCAAAAATTTGGTCAAAGCATATAGGGCTTGCTCATTTTATTCTTGCTAATCTAAACCTGATTCTGAACTCTTATATCACAAATTCAGAGCAACAGACTAGATTAAAATCTTGCTTCAATCCTAACTCAACAAAAATTGCAAATCCTGGGCACCTGGGTGGCTTAGTCAATTAAGGGGTCTGCCTTCTGCTCAGATCATGATCTCAGTGTTCTGGGATTGTGTCCCTATCAGGCTCCCCACTCTGCAAAGAGGCTGCTTCTCCCCCTCTCTCTGCCCCTCTCCCTGCTTGTGCTCTCTTAAATACATAAATAAAATATTCTTTTAAAATAATGCAAGTCCTTTCCCAGCTCAAATTACGTAATATTGAATTTTGTTAAAAATAAAGTGCAAAATTATGGTGTCTTTTGTTCCCTTGTGTAAGGCTATATTGAGTATTTGATCTATTTAGATTAAAAAAGAAAGTAAACTTAATAATAAGCATGGGAGTGTGTATAAAACAGCGACTTTTGTTCTAACTTTTGTTCCTCCTTTCAAATCAAAGTACTTTTCCATGAATACTCTTCCTTCCACTGAAAAATCCTAACCACTGCTGGTCTGCTATATATTTCCTGTTAATTTTTGTACTCCTTTATAATGTCACTAAATTTCTTCCTTACACTAGAAAATTCAGTCTTTAGATTTCTTTCCAAAACTATGTAAAAGAATTTGAGGGTGACCCATTTCCAAGGAGATACACAGGAAACTTCAAGGAACATTAGAAATAGTTTACAAGGATGGTAGTCAAGCATCATCCCAGACCTGTATTCCATTTTTTGGTTTGTTTTTGGTTTGAGAAATAAAAATTCACCTTTCCAGACAAAAATCAAAGTTGACACATTTTTCTTCCCCTTTCTCCATGTAAGGAGATTCTTGTCATTAGTGTAAATGCCTCAGAATTGAGAAAATGTAACTTCTCAATGTTATCAGTGATTGTTACCACTTTGTAAGGACAGCACGATAGTTCTTCCCCAGCCAGCAATTTGTAACAATTTTATAAATGTATAAACTGACCTGGAGGATGTACACCTCAGACTGGTGCGGCATTGTTGAGTTGCCTAGGCCTGGGACATTGGCAGAGGAGGGATTCTGGCAGCGAGGTTCCACGCCAGAAGACGGCGTCATTCCCTGAGCGGAAACTGGAGCTTTCCAGAAGGCGCGCAGCGGTCAGCGCATGCGCAGTTCAGCTCCCGTGCGTGCCTCACGTGGTCCTGCAGCTGCAAGGCATTTGGGGCTAAGCTAGATCCGCCATACTTAGAGGTCCCTGGGCTGGGCTTCCCGCTCACTGAGACGCTGAGTTTGTGAGGAGAAGGGGACCATGAGGCGTGAGGTTTGCTTGATAGTTGGCGTGAGCGAGACTCCTCAAGGATGAGTCTGGGACGAGGGGCCATCGGCACGGAGAAATTCAGGTAAATAAAAACGAAAAAAATATATATTTAGATGACCCTAAAGAATAGGCGGCAGGCGCGTCGACCAGGGCAGTTGGAAATCCGCATATAACTTTTGACTCCACAAGAACTGTACTCATAGGTTGCTGTTGACTGGAAGCTTTACTGATAATATAACTGTCAATTAATACCTATTTTGTATGTTTATATATATTATATTCTGTATTATTACAGTAAAATAAGCTGCAGGAAAAAAATGCTATTAAGAAAATCATGGGGAAGTGAAGAGAAATACATTTACAATATTGTACTGTATTTATTGAAAAATTTCGTGGGTAAATGGACCGAGGCAGTTAAAACTTGTTCAGGGGTCAACTCTGTGTTACAAACTTTGCATTTAGAAGTGGTGCATGACTTGATCATTAAGAATATTTTTTAAAGAAACATTAAAGAAAAAAAAGAAATATTAAAGAAAACTGTTCAAAATAAAAGACACAAAACTGACAAAAGTAACCGTCTCATTCCAGTCAGTTTAGAGTTTGTGGTTAATTATGGGCAAAATATTATCAACTGTCAACAACTAATCTATCATACAAACTTTTCCAGTTTATTCTCCCCTTCTTCCTCATTCACCTGAACACTTCCTTGATTTCTCATATAGTATCTAGATACCTGAAATGTGGTGTCCAAGAACAGAAATTATAGATTGTGACAACCTGAATTCGAATTTTTAGTTAAACTCTTAATTTTTTGCTTTATTATGAGCACATTGCTTAATTTGTCTTTATAACAAATTTCTATTCAATACAGTGGGAATAATGTATTTAGAAAAAAAGGTTGTTTTTAGCATTTGAGGTACTTTGCTTGGCTGGGTACTTAGTTAGGTGTGAGCTCTCATATCTTAACTACCATCATTATGCTTTGTTTTAATTTTATCTAGACTCAAAAGTCCTTACTTTCTCTTATAAAGAACATTCACATAAATATATTTTGGGTTTACTTCATCACCTGAATGTCACTACTGTTTTTTTTGTTTTATTTTGTTTTAAGACATGGGAAATGTCTTAATTTAACTTGTATCTCAGAGCTTATTACAGTGCTTGACACACAAAATGAGCTTTATGATTGAATTAATGAACAGTTGTATTAAATAATGAATTTTTCAATGTTGCTGGTTTGATCCAGAAACATAGAGGTATGTTTAGAGACCTTTATAGCAAATGAAAATGAAAACAAGGCTGTCAGTAAGGATGGTTTTGAGCAACAGATGTAGTATCTGAGGACAGGGCTGGTAAATATTTGTTCAACAGAGGAGGATTGACACTTCACAGCAGATTTTTTGCTATTTATTATGATTGTGATATAAAAACTGAAGGCAAATATTTTCTTATTATTCAGGGTTATCAGTACAATGATGCATGGAATCGTAAATGTTAATAAGGAAAGGCACTTTCTTTGGAGGAACATCATGGAAGGGGTGATGCTTAATGGGCAAGAAAGCCTTGAAGGGCAAGAAACACTGAGTAAAATTAAGAGATAGGTAAATGATGGGGTCTTGAAGGAGTGTCCTAGAAAGTCATATGAGTAAAATGTGCAAAGTAGCATATGTGGGTGTAAGAACTTTTTGGGAGCTATAAGTAATACAGCTCAGGTGGCAAAAAATGAGTAAGTGATAAGATTGGAGGGAAAGTCTTTGTTTGGATTCCTAAAGAAAAGCCTGAGCCAAGGACTTGGGTGCTTAAATTTTATTTGGAAGGCGATTCCAGGAAGCAAGAGTGAAAGAACTGGAATGATTATTCAAGCAAGAAGAAAAAGTTAAGGTCCGAATAACTAACAATGTTCCTTCTTTGTAGAATGGAGACACAATTTCATCTGGGCTTCTGAGAAGGGTAAATAATATCTCCTAGAATTGTCCTCCTAAAGGAAGGAAGGCTGGAAAATTTACCTGCAGGCACTCAGCCCTTGTCAACTGAGGTTGTCTTGAGCATTAATTCCTCCATGTTTCCAGGATGTACTTAGGATCTCTGCCAGCCTGGCACCACCTTCCACCCCATGAAGAGAATCACTGGGGTGGAAGGCACGTGAAAGATTTGCTGCATACACCTACAATAGGATATTGTCATAAACAGATGAATTGGAGAAATAAATGGTCTTCATAAACTCTCCACAGTAGTTGCAGATGATACTACATCTGGGCTGAGGAGATGTGATGTGAGGCACAAAAAGGCAAATTTTTTTGGCCTTTATTTATTTATTAAAATTATTTATTTTTAATTATTTATTCATTTATTTATTTATTTATTATTAAAAGCAAATATACTGCTATGGGTAAATAAACAGGGCCAGACCATAAAGACCTTGAGCACCTTTTTAGAGAGCTTGGAGTTTACCTATTTACCTTTATGAACTGTAGTGTGTAGAGTACGAGAGTAGTATGACCAGATGCAGATATTTTGGAACATGGAACATCATCTTCTTGACATAGGCACATATGATAGGTACTTAGATCTATATAGATAGATAGATTTTGAGATTAAAATCTCAAAATCCAGTTCTTACTAATTTCAAAAGGACTTCATAGTACTTTGTGTGAGACCTGCCAATCTAGAGAAGAGATTATTTTTTTTAATTGCCATTGTCTGCCTCCCAATTAAAAACCCCTCTTAATATGTCATTTAGTATTAAATTAAATTTAGCACCCTAACTATATGTGTGTGTGCGTGTGTGCGTGTATGTATTATGTATAAGTACAGTTTAATTTTATACATATGTATATATATATATGTAGTCATTTTAATTTCACAATAATTCAGGAGTCAAATACTATAAACATTACATTTTAAATGCATCAGATTTTGATGATTAAATATTTTGTGTGCGGAAAAATACTCCACCACTTAATATATTTTATTATTAGCATATTAAAGTGGGAATTATGTGAAAAATAAATCAATTTAATATACAGGTTTGATTTTATTTAAATGTACTTATGACATGAAAAATGTTACCAAAACCTTAAAGGTAATAATGGTACCAAATCATTGTATATTTCTTAATTTTATATGTTTGCAAAGTATACCTCAGTTCTAAACTCATAAATATAGTATAGATCAATCAGATATACAATAGGTCACCAATTGATGATTTGGTACAAGCTTCCAGAAAAACGTGGAGCAAAAATAACCTATGATACAAACTTTTTGGCAGTAACTCAAACTTAGGAAACTCTTGAAAGTATACAAGAATCACTAAGGAGTTAGATTGCTTTTACTCACTCCTGACTTCCACAAATTATACAGCAAAACTATGGAATAATGCAACATTGGAGTAAAAAATGTGACCCCAGACTGGTGCCAGTATATGAAGTTTTTGTTATATCTTTTACTGCCAGTCCACAATGAGATAAGTACAAATCCAGAATGTTTACCCACTCCTTTGAAGTTTTACGTTACTTCCACATCCTGTGGCTTTCGAGCTCACTTCATTGAATACAGCCTACTTTTGAGTTGCATGTGGAGCCTTATGTACTTATCATGTGTTCATATAACAGTATTAGATAATTAAGGATTTATTTTTCAACTTTAATCCAAAAAGTATTAAAGCTAGAATCCATTTCTTCCCTCAAAAGATAATTTAAATTTTTGGACCTAGCTATTAAAGGGGTGATATTTTGAAGATATAAAGCGAAGATATTTTGAGAATACAACATAACTTGCATTTTGGATAATAGTTAACAAGTGATTATCCTGAGTTTGCCAAAATGGCTTTAAAATCTTATGCCATTTCCATCTACTTACCTCTTTAAGAAAGGTCTCCCTACTGCCATTTCTCTTGAAACAAAATGTAGGAGCAGTTTTGATATAGATCATCCTCCATCACATACTGATATACATGTCACATACATGTTGTTCATTCAAAATTTGTGAATATATGTTTAAAATGGAGATCATTTTCATTGACAACTTTCCTTAAACTTACAATTTTTAATAACAAAATTATAAGTTTAATAACAATTTATTAAATTAATTGCATCTATGTACACTTTTAATTTACTTTTAGTGAGAAGCATATAAATTTTGCATTTTGCCTTTTTCTTGTATTATGCTTATATGATTGTATTTATTGAGCGATAATTGTGTATCTAGAGGTTCTAACATAAAAAATGTTTGACTATATCAAAATGTCTTCATCTTTCTGTTTTTTTCCTGTTTTATTTTCCTAGTAATATATACTTATTTTAAAAATATATTGGTACATAAAATATTGGTATTTTAAGTAAAATGATGCAGCATGGATAGTTTGAGAAGCAATGAAGTAGATGATTCTTGGCTAAGTTTCATTAGTTATCCAGAAATGAGTAGATACTAATATGTTAATGGTATTAAGTCTTATTACTTTTCAAGATCTCAAGGCAATATCCAGAATGCATAGGGATATGATAACAAACAAGTATGGGGACAGTCTATTGGATAACTTATTATGATGATATTAATAATTATAAATATAATTTGACAATTTTATATGCTCTATTGATTTTTTCCAAATACTTGTGAATTGGGAAATGAAATGTTCAAACCATCATATCCCAGAAAAAATTTGATGGTGATGTTACTACTAAAATATTGTACCAGTGAAATGAGGAATTGTCTTTCAAATTATTCTTTCCATCAAAAGTAATATAGAAGTACTTCTGTTGGCAAATAAAACTATAATACAACAGCTAGAGGCAAAACACCCCTTATAGGGGGAAAAAAAATCCAGTAAAGCACTCAGTTTAGAGAGGCACAGAGTATAGTATTTTTCAGTAATTCCTGCCAGGTGTCCACTCTGTATGCACATATGCATGCACACCTGCGTGCATGCACCTACCCATATATTCTCTTTCATGCTCCGAAAAGACCTGTGATTTAGGTGCTGAGATGTCTGATGTGTAAACTTGGCTAGGCTGTAGGGACCATTACTCAGACAACATCTAAGTATTGCTATAAGATATTTTAAAGATGTGATATTGTTATCTGTGTGAACCTGAATGAATCAGTTGAAGGGCCTTAATGGAATTGCTGAGGCCATCCTAATGAAGAAGAAATTCCATTCATGGACAGTAGCTATATAGTCCATGCCTAGAGTTTTCCTACTTTTGGAATTTAAATTTGCGTAGCTACCCCACAGTCGGGAAGCCAATTCTTTGCAATAAATCTCTTAATATGCATCTGGTTAAATTTGGACTAATAGAGGTATTTTATTATTATCTACCTGCTTACAGATTTTGAAAAGTTAAATTCTTTTTATTTTAAAGATTTTATTTATTTATCTGGCAGACAGAGATCACAAGTAGGCAAAGAGACAGGCAGAGAGAGAGAGAGGAGGAAGCAGGCTCCCTGCTGAGCAGAGACCCCCGGTGTGGTGCTTGATCCCAGGACCCTAGGACCATGACCCAAGCCAAAGACAGAGGCTTTAACCCACTGAGCCACACAGGCACCCCTGAAAAGTTAAATTCTTTATCCAAGGTGTAGTTAGTTTGTGCCAGGATAAGGATCTGCACTCAGATTAGTAATTGCCAGAGCTTACACCCTTAAAAATTGTGCCCTAATGTTTTCAGACCAATAGTTGTCAGTTACATATGACCAACATTTATTTAGGTTTCTCTGCAACCAGCAGACTTTTCATCTATCTCTCAACCGGTTATCTCTTAGCAATGAAGAGGTGGACCTTAATATCAGACAGAGCCTGTTTGTTGCACATCTTCTAAAGTATGTTGAAAATAGAAAACAGTTAACTGACCATAGTTCTCGTTAGTGAATGTAGATTAAACCAGTCCCAACTTTCTGAGGCTGGAGTTAGTCTGAGGCTGGAGTCAGTCTCTCTGCAGAAATGGTGCATATAGATATCCAGAGTGGAAAGACTCTATTCTTCTGTTAACAGTCAAGATTTCTAGCAAAGGCTATGATGGCAGGGACATAGTTAGGGGCACTTTCATTCCTCTTCTCAACTCTTCATTTGTAATTCTGTCTTTTGGTTTGGATATAATGTGCATTTTGCTTTCATAAATACTTTTTTTCTACTTATCCTCACAACTCTAAAAGCTAATTAAAGTGGATAATTTCTTTTTATTGCCTATGAAATGTAAGACTTAAAGAAAATAGAAAAAGACTTAAGATCACAATTCCATAATTGGCCAAATCAGAAGTTAAAAGTAGTTTCTCCAACATCATTCTTGCTTTCATACTCCAATTTGATTACTCTTCAAGCAGCCATATGTACAGGGTTCCTTCCTTTCAAGTTTCTGATGGCCCAATCTAGGAATTGTGAAATAAGGGACCACTAGGAAGAAATGTTTTACTCATGGGTTATGCAGTAGAAATAATAGAATAAGTAAGTCAATTTATATTGTTGCAAAACAAATTACCACACACTTAGCTGCTTAAAACATCAATTTATGATCTCAAATTTCCATGGTTCAGAAGTCCAGCATAGCATGGTTGGTTTCTTAAGGCTGAAATAAGGATGTCTGCCACAGTTGCAGTTCTTATCTGTGGGTTGGTGTCTTCTTTCTAAATCCCCAGTTGGTGGCAGAATCAGTTCCTTCTCTAGCTTTTGACATGGCCTCCTCCATTTTCAAGCCAACAGCAGCAGGTCAAGTCTTTCTCATACATTTAATTTCCTTGATTTCCACTCTTCTTTCTTCTTCTGCTTTTAAGTGTTCTTTTGGTGGAAAGAATATTAAACCTGGATTTCCATCTTTCCTCTGCAACCACTAGCTGTATGACCTTGGGGGTCACATAAACTTTCAAGGCTTTATTCCCTTAAAGAATAAGGACACTGAAGTCTACTTTTTCTCTCAACAGATTTCTTGACATATATTAATCACTCTAGGGTCCCTTTCAGTTCTATATTTAAATCATCTGAACAAGCAGTTCAGTAATAAAGATGTACTTTTTGCCAAATACATAACAAGATTCCCTGATTATACTCAATAAAAGCTCATTAAATGAAAAAAAAAAAGTGGATGAATCTGAGCAGCATTTTTCAGGTTATCTGTATTTCACAAAGGGTAAAAATTAAGCAGGAATAATAGTGTTTCTCAGATTCCTGACCTCTCTCCTAGATTTATGAATTTTATTAACTGTTGATTCATGTGAAACCCAGTATCTGATAGCTATGAGGCATGAACAGCAATTAATTAGACTGATTCCACTCAAAAAGAAGTAGAATCTAATGCATAACAACATTCAATCAGTCCTGTAGAAATCTCCCACATAGATTTGATACTGAACTAACAATATAAAATAATGTTTCAAAGAAAAAATACAGTTATGCCTCCACCGTGGGTAGTTCTATACATCATAAACAACTAGGAAGTTATTTTATAATGATTTTATTTATTTTTTCAACATGATAAGTGTACTCTTTAATCCCCATCTTCCTCACCTCCCTTCCCTCTGGTAATTGTCAGTTTGCTCTCTATATTTAACGTGGTTATTTAAAAGTGCTTTTTTTTTGTTTTGTTTTTTGTTTTTTCTGCAATGTATTGTGGCAGTAGCGTTGTCAATAGCGGGCTTTGTTTTTGCTACACGCCTGTTGATAGCAACTTCACCTTCTAAACCTGTGGTTTTGAATAAACAAGAAAATACTTTAAAAAATGCCTTATTTAGCAAAATCAATATGCATCAAAACCATTGTGCTCATTGGGAATGTAGGTGTTAATAAAAATGTGCAATCTCAAGGAAAAACTGAAAATAGTCTATTAAGGAAAATTTTAATGAGCTAGAGATTCTAAAAATTCTAAATTTGGGATGTAGATTTTTGTGTAGCTGTCAGTGGAGAGGAAGAGACCATGCTCAGCCCATTTTGATGGAGCTGTGACACAGGAAACAGATTCCTAAAGAGCTGTATGCAGAAAATTTATTGGGAAATGGTCTTAGCATGTACAACTTTAAGAAAACAATGGTAAGACTGGGCAGGATGGTAGGCTGACCCACAATTTACTGACAACTAGGCCTTTGTAACCCCGTATCAGCTAATCACTGGCATCCCTGGAAGGAAAAAGTCTTTGGACTAGACAGTTCATACAACAGAGGACAGTTTCCCATAAGAGACATGTATGAGTCAGCAGCCAGTATTCCCAGAGGCTGGGGGATGGGTGTTGTTTCATTTTCTATAACTGTACTTTAAAAAAATTTCAACTCTCTCAGTGGCTTAAAGGAACATGCATTTATTATCTTACAGTTCTGGGGGTCAGAGTTTGAAGTAGGTCTCACTGGGCTAAAATCAAGGTGTCAGCAGGGTTGTGTTCTGTTCTGGAGGCTCTAAGGGAGAAATCATTTTTACTTCTCCAGCTTCTGGGGGCTAATCTTACTCCTTGACTTATGACCTTGTTCCATTTTCAAAGCCAGTGAAGTCATCCTCATGCTGTGTCACTTTAACATTCCTGCCTCCTTCAATTTATTAGAACTTTGTGGTTACATTGGACCCACTTAGATAATTCAGCATAATCTTCCTATCTCAAGGTCAGCAAGGTAGCAATCTTAATTCTGTCTGGACGACTTTGATTTCCCTTTGCCCGGTGACCTAACATAGTCATAGGTTCTGGAGATTAAGAAGTAAACATCTTTAAAAAAAATTTTTTTTTTAAAGATTTTATTTATTTATTTGACCAGGAGACACTGCGAGAGAGGGAATGCAAGCAGAAGAGCAGGAGAGGGAGAAGCAGGCTTCCCACTGAGCAGGAAGCCTGATGTGGGGCTCGATCCTAGGACCTTGGGATCATGACCCAAGCTGAAGGAAGATGCTTAATGACTGAGCCATCCAGGTGCCCCAGAAGTAAACCTCTTTGAGGGACTATTATTCTGCCTGTAACAGGTACATTGACTCCTGGAGAAGATAAGTAAGTGAAGCACACAGTATATAGTTGTCATACTGGTAAATTAGATAGAGATAATGAACAAGGCTACCTCTCTTTGACAGTGGCACTATTCTCTGGCACTTTCTGCCAGTATGTGTTATGTATTTTTTTTTTAATGGCTTAATTGAGCTAACATTTACATATGATAATCTCAGACATAAATTTATAATTAAATGATTTTTCAGTAAACTTGTAGATATATGTAACCATCACTACTATTCAATCTACTGTTAGAACATTTCCAACCCCCATAGTTTCCTGCTGCCCATTTCCAGCAATCTCCACTCTTATGAGCACCAGTGACTAATTATCTGTTTTCAGTTTCTATATTTTGACTTTCCTGAACATTTGCATAAATGTAATCATATGATTATATGATACATAGTGCTTTGCATCTAGTATATGTGATGTACATATAACACACTGTGCTTATCCATTTACTGGTTGATACACATTTAGGTTGCTTCTAGTTTAGGAATGTTATGAACAATGCTAGTATGAATGTTCATGTTACAAGTCTTTGCATGGACATAAGTTTTTATATTTCCTTAGTAAATACCTAGGAATGGAAAGGTAGGACCATATGATATATATACATTTCCTTTAAAATTTGTTAAACCTGCCAAACTCTTCTAAAATAGCTGAACCAGTTTTATTCCCACCACCAGTGTCTGAAGGTACCTATTTTTCTACATTCTTACCAACACTTGCTTTTTTAATGTCTTTTTTTTTAAAGATTTTATTTATTTGTCAGAGAGAGAGCGAGAGCTCACAAGCAGGCAGAGTAGCAGGTAGAGGCAGAGAGAGAAGCAGGGTCCCTGCTGAGCAAGGAACCTGCTGTGGGACTAGATCCCAGGACCCTGGGATCATGACCTGAGCTGAGGGCAGTGGCTTAACTGACTGAGCCCCCCAGGCATCACAATGTCTTTTTCATAATAGCAGTTAGTATATGTGTGTAGTGACATCTGAGTGTTTTTCAATTTCATTTCCCTAATTACTAAGGATATTGAACATCTATTCATGGCATATGAATCATTCATATGTGAACGAACATCTATTCATTCACATATGTTCCTTGATGAAATATTTATTCAAATCTTTTGCCTATTGTTTAATTGGAATTTTTGGCTTTTAAATATAAGTTTGAAAGTTATTTATATATTTTTGATACACATTTTTTATTAGGTATATGATTTTCAAATATGAATTGTCTTCAGTTTTATTAATAATGTGTTTTGAAGCATAGAAGTTTTTGTGTTGATGAAATTAAATTAAACACTGTTTACATTTTTGAATCCTATTTTGGTGTTGTATCTAAGAGATTTTTGCCTACTCCAATGTCCTGAGGATTACCTCCTAGATTTTCTTCTGGAAGTTTGGTAGTATTAAATCTTTCATTTCTGTGTATGACCTATTTTGAGTTAAATTTTGTATATAGTATGAGGTAACGTTCTAAGTTCATTTTTTTTTACAAAAAATAGTAACTATTATAGCAATTATAGTATAATAGTATAATAATAAGTGGTATAATAGTAACTAGTATAATAGTAATTGATATAATAATAACTCTATCATACCAATTGTGCCTGGTAATATTATTGGTATACTAACTTAACTTGGTGAAGGAATGTCAGAAGATTTCCTTTGGTTTTCCTTACTTTAATGGCACTTATCCCACAGATGAAAAAAAACAGTGTGAGTGTTCTCCTCTCAAGTTTACCCAGCCCATTAATACATTTGGAAACTGAGGAAATGACCACTATGTGGGTCTGTGAATGCAGAAGGTTCACTCTAAGTTGGACTTATCCCAGGACTGCATTTATTATCTGGCCAGCATCTAACCTTATTTTAACAATGGCAAAACTATATGGTGCTTTAGATCCTTGGATATCAATGCCAGTCCAGCTCCTATATCCAATGATCCTTAGAAGGTATTTGTACTTTCTTTACCTACCGCAAGGTTATTTAAGTAAAGTGTTTCTAGGTCCCTATGGTGGCACAGTTTTTGATTTATAGAAGAGTTAATGTTGATAGTACAGAGAATGTCCAATATATTTATTTCTTCTGTACAGCTTCTTTTGCCTTTGGTCCTACCAACTTGACTAATTTTGAAGTTATTTAGATTAGTACGTTATTCTTTTTCCCCCTTCATTGAAGTTGTTTTATACGTTTATAAGTGCAGTAAGATTGTTTTAACAGAACACTTTCCAAATTTGAATCCACTGAGTTTCCAAATAATTTTTTATGATTATATTTCATTGGGTTTGATTCTTTGTGCTGAAAAGTTTTATAGAGTTTGGAAAATGCATACTATCGTGTATTCACAATTATAGTGTCATACAGAATAGTTCCATTGCCTAATGGAAGACTCCTCTGTGCTTCATTTACTCAACCTGTAGCCTTTCCGGGAGCTACTGATCTTTCCCTATCATGTCTATAGTTTGTCTTGTCCAGAATGTCATATAATCGGAATTACAGAGTATATGACCTTTTCACACTGGCTTCTTTAACTTGGGATTTTGGATTCCCTCCTGGCCTAATAACTTGTTTATTGCTAAGTATTATTGCTTGGTATGAATGAAGAACAGTTTGTTTATTCACTCATCTATTGAAGGGCATCATGATTGCCTCCAGTTTTGGGTGATTAAGAATTCAGCTGCTATAAACATTCAGGTTTTTGTGTAGACATACATTTTCAAATTCATTGGATGAATATCTTAGAGTATGATTGCTAGATCACCTGGTAATGCTATGTTTAGCTTTATAAGAATGGTTAAACTGTCTCCCAAAGTGGTTCTACCATTTTGCATTTTCATCAGCAATAAAAATATTCATCATTATCACCAGGAACTGGTATTTTTAGTTTGCTTTTTAAATTTAATTTTAATTTTTAAAATTTTAGCCATTCTCTAAGCAATTTTTATACATAATAAGTTTTATGAAGATTTATAGGGTTAGTTAAGGAAAATTCCAAGTCTTAGAGGAAAACCATTGTCAATTGTTTTCTAAGAATGCAGAGAACAATCTTTATTGATATAGTTTCTATTAGTGGAGTATATTCTTTTGTTTAATTATAGTTATTATTGAATTTTGCCTATGCTTAGGGATACATTAACCTAAAATTTTACCCCTAATCTTTTAAAAAAATTTAAGCAGTCTCACAATTAAAGTGGGTCACCAAGGGTGCCTGCGTGGCTCAGTGGGTTAAAGCCTCTGCCTTTGGCTCAGGTCATGATCCCAGAGTCCTGGGATCAAGCCCCACATTGGGCTCTCTGCTCCGCGGGGAGCCTGCTTCCCTTCCTCTCTCTCTGCCTGCCTCTCTGCCTACTTGTGATCTCTATCTGTCAAATAAATAAGTAAAATCTTTAAAAAAAAAAAAGTGGGTCTCCAAAACCAAATATTCTCTGCAATGATTAGTATGATTGATGATTGGTTTCAATATGAGCCTATCTTAAAGGACTAAAGGTAAAATATTTTAACATAGTCATAGCATAGATAACATTTTGGTTTCTTTCCAGTTGTGTAATTTCTAGACTTACAAATATCTAGTTTAATTTCTCAGGCATTTTTTTCAAGTGCATTTGGAAATGCTAATTATGTTTAGGTAATATGTGTTTAACTTGCTCCCATACTTATATTACAGAAAATACATTTTAAATAAAATGACCTTCTTTTATGTTATAATCTACACTCTTATTTCTAAAGTGGATGATTATTAGGCCTATATTTAATAGCTACTCTTAGGTTAAAAATGCTCAATGTGACCTTTACTTTGAAAATGAAACATATAATTTTCACTATTTATCCATCTGAATTTTTCTATTTAGCATGCAATTTTAAACCTAAATCGGTACTTTCACATTATTAACTGTCCTATATGTATATTTAAGCTTTAGTTTCATTTTGAATTTGAAAGAATATAATAAAGTGAATATAAAAGGGTGATCTAGTTTTTGCAAATACTTTTCTCTTTCGACTGGTAAAATAAAAATATAACAGAAGTCAAATACATGCCTTCCTGCTTAAAAATAAGTTAACTTAAATAGGGTTTATAACACATTTGCCCATGTGTGATCTTATTAATCAGAATTAATCATAGTCCAGTGAGTTACCATAAAGAAGGGAAAATAAAATCTCATTACATTTTTATCATCTCAGTCCTGAATTTTGCTGCAGTAGAGTGGAAAATTTCATGTATATGTATTTTCTCTTATTTAAAACTTACTGAAAGGGAATCACCACTTCCAACAATAATGTGCCAACTTTATTCAGACCAATTGTCCCACTGAATAGAACTAAAAACTCTAAATAATAATAATAATATTAATAAGCAGTGGTAGTATTTGTTTGGAAATATCAAAAAACTACCAAAGTAGCAAGATTCTGAAGACCAATATCCCCCCAAAAAGAGAAGAGTAGGAAGGTGAATATTTGGAATTACTTTTTCTCAAAGAATTTTTTGATTCAAAGCCAGAGGCTAAGAAGCAGGGAGAACTTTCTTAATCTAAAATGGAGTGGGGAAGGTAGGCTTTGATTTAGATGTCAGTATAGAGATAGGTCTCCACATTTTCATTCAAGAGACCCAAAAGGCTAAAGGTAACAAAAGAGTAAATTAGAAATGATGATCTTTCGTAAAGGTTGAAGCCTAACTTCAAATCAGTTCAACCTTTGAGTAGATAAAAGCACTTGACTGTCTGTGAGAAACAAAAATTAATCCTATCTTGAGAAAAATAATACCACCAAAGAAGTTGTACTGCCTCTTCTTCAGTTTTCAACACAATGTATGACATTCAATCAAAATTAGCTGTAAGTAAAAAAAAAAAAAAAAAAAAAAAAAAAGAATCTATAGGCAATGACAGTATTAGAATTAGTGAACATAGACCTTATATTATCTGTGATTAATATTTAAGAAGATAATCCAAAACATAGTTTTAGCAGTGAACTAGAAAGTATGCATTTTAAATAAATAAATTCTAAAAATAGAAAAATACAAGAATTAAAAATTATTCAACAAATGGGTTTAATGTTGCATTATACGTAATAGAAAATAGAAAGGATTAGAGAACTGAAAGTTAGCTCATATAAAAATATCTGCTTTGAAACATAAAAAGACAAAAGGTTGGAAAATACAGAAAGAGTCATAACAGACATTGGGGCCATGATGCATAATTGCATAATATATGTTGTGCATATATTTGGCCAAAGAGGGCACAAACTTTATGGTATTGACAAGTCAGATTTGGATATATTATGGCTAAAAATTTCCCAAAGTTAGAAAGTCATGAAGCCAGATTAAAGAAGTCCTAAAAACAACAAACATGATCAATACAAAGGAATTCCCATCTCGGCTCTTTATAGTAAAACTCCTAGAAATCAAAGACAATAATATTAAAACTTGACCAAAAAAAAAAAAAAGACGCATCACTTATTTTCAAACCAGCAACAATAAGACTGAGAGCTGATTTCTTGATAGAAGCAATGGCAGCTATAGAAAACAACAGATAATATTCCAGGTTCTGAAAGAAATAAATACAAAAATAGACGTCTAAATTATTGCTGCCATAACAATGCTCCTCTTAAATCCCCAGCTGCGGGGAATATGATTGCCTGAAGGGCCCAGGTTCTGGGCTCTGAAATCTATGCTTGAATTAACTCCCAAAGCCATCCTTTCACTGCTCTTAACTAAACACTGAGTGAGGTAGGGACTAACTATGGTAAGCCCATTCCTAAGAGATTAGAGACTCTTCTGATATGCAGCTGTCCTGTGATGGCCTCCCTCACAGACTTGGCAAATTTTCCTTAGAAACATGCTGCGGGAGTAAGACGTTTCCAACCAGCTGTTCTCTCTTTTTTCCCTCTACCCTTCCTACATTCATTAGAGTCAGACCTGCATTGCTATCTGAGCCTTTCTCTGCCCCAGCACTTCATTTTTTCTCACAGGCATTTCCCTTAAATGGTTTATTTCATATCTAACCCTATTTTTGGTGCCTATTTTGGCACCTGTTCTTAGAATATCCATCTATTAAAGAAAAAAAAGCTCCCTACAAAATGAAACATGAATAGAGATATTTTCACAGTTAATAAAGCAAATAAAAATTGGTAGAATTAACTGGTGACCATATAGCACAAAAGGAAATACTAAAGTTATCACTAAAGGCGGAAGGAAAATTATTGCATATAGAAGTACAGAGATGCAGAAAAAATTGTAAAGAGATAGCAGATAAATCTGTAAGTATAAGTAATTTTAACTATAGAAAATGATAGTAACATCTTCTGGGAGTTAAAAATATGTGACAACAAAGGTACAAATGGTAGAGAGTTACATGGAGTTAAAGTGCTCTTAGGTTCTTAAAAAAAAAAAAAAAGTGCTCTTAGGTCCTTACATTGCACAGGAAGTAGGCCCCTTTAGTGTTGGTGGGTCTTGTGAGTATGTTGGCATTCCACTCTGTGAAGGGTAGCATGATAAAGAGATTTGCAGATGTAATTAAGATCTTTAATTTCTTGACTTTGAGTTAACCAAAAGTGATGATCCTGGAGGCTAGGCTTGACTTAATCCTGTGAGCCCTTTCAGTGAGCATCCAGACCTTCTTTGAAGGAAGACAATGAAAGAGACTCCTTGCTAGCTTTGAGGAAAGAAGTTGCTGTGAAAGGTGCTCATGTCAGGCCCTGAGAGCATCCTTCAGGTACTCAGAGTGACTCTCACTCAAGAGCCAATAAGAAAGTGATGACCTCCATCTTGGAGTTATGGAGATAGAGGGTTCTGACAATTCCAGAGAGCCTGGAAAAGGACTCTAGATAGTAGCTGAGATGGTGACCCTGCCAGCATGGTAGTTTGAATGCAGTCATGTGATACTTTTAGCAATGGACCTAGGTAATCTATGCCAGGATTCCTGACCCTGGAAATTATAAGATAATAAGTATGTGTTATTTCAAGATGCTCCATTTTTGGTAATTTGTTATATTCCATTAAAAATTTTCACAGCTCTTGGGGCACCTGGGTGGCTCAGTCGGTTGAGCGGCTGCCTTTGGCTCAGGTCATGATCCTGGGGTACTGGGATCGAGCCCATATCACGCTCCCTGCTAAGTGGGGAGTCTGCTTCTCTCTCTCCCTCTGCCTGCTGCTCTGCCTATTTGTACTCTCTATCTGTCAAATAAAGAAATAAAATCTTAAAAAAAAAAATTCACAGCTCTTATAGCTATGATGAAAACATGTAGAGTGGACTTCAACACTAGGGACCTTACTAGAGATAAAGAAGAATATTTTATAACATAAAAGAAATAACCCACCAAAAGATTTAACAATTTTAGATATGTATGTAACTAATACAAATGTCTCAAATATATGTAAACCAAACTAAATATTAATAGGGGAATAGATAAATCCACAGATTATTGTGGCTGATTTTATCCTACTTTTCTTTGAAACAACATACTTGTTTTCAGGTCCAGTATACATCTTAAATACATTGCTGAAACAATAGTATTGTGACTTTATAGAATTTGAAGAAATAAGTCTGAAGAAACAAGAACATGAAAATTGAGGTAAAGAGTGATTTCAGAAGGCTAGATAGATTTGAAATTACCCTTTATTTATTTTTTAAAGGTTTATTTATTTATTTTAGAGAGCACACATGTGTTAGTTGGGGGGAGGTAGGTGGAGGACAGAGAGAGAGGGAGAGAGAGAACCTTAAGCATACTCACCACTGAGTATGACCCCATGCAGGGCTGGATCTCAAGACCCTGAGATCAAGACCTGAGCTGAAATCAAGAGTAGGACACTTAACTGACTGAACCACCTGGTAGCTCCTGAAATTAACCTTTAAAGAAAATATCTTCCAAATCTCTTCCTTTGTCAGTGATTTAAACCTTTAGGCTAGAAGAAGCATTTACATTACTTGTTTGCATGCACCGTTTTCAGGATTAAAAAGCCAAGGATATCATTAGTCCAAGTAGCATGGCAAAATTATTCTCATTAGATTTTTATGCCATTATTTTGTTCAGTTCATTTCATTGAGTAGGTAAGTACTTAATTAATGGCTATTTTCCAGCAGGCAGTAATAACATTGAATATAAAACAGAAATATATAGCATTTACCGTTTACAAAGTTATGTTTTTATTGCAATAGGCTATGTTTCAGTGTCTGTAGTTTATTTTAAGATGTATCAGAATCTAATAGTAAGTATGGATGTACAGTTTATTCCACATCCTTAGGAACAGTCATTTGTTCTACTTCAAAATGTATACTTTATGAATGGTTAGGATATCAGATATGCTACTTTCTGAAGAAAGCTACTGTAAACATGTTGCTTTTCCATGTCTCAATTAACACTTCAGACTTTGTTTACCAGCATTATTATTTTTGAAATTAAAAGCATCATAATTAGTATAATTTTAAATAGAACTTGATGAAATTAAAAGTATTAAAAATATGAATTAACTACAAAATTTTAGAGATGTTTCTTATCTTTGTAAAAATAAAGTTTAAGAATCTAGAGAAATGTCTTCTGTGCTTCCTTGGAGGGGCATCTAAAGTTCATCCTTAAATGATTCTGTATCCAGTCGTTAGGAGTGATTCTGATTCTCTGATAACAGCTAAAGGGTAAAATAAATAAATAAATAAATAAATGAATTTTTTAAGAAAGTTTCAGTTACAAAATACTTGCATATGCCTGGAATAAACATTTCATATCATGTAGTGTTTATAATACCCAAACTTTAGCTAGAATTTATTGAACTTACTGAATATGTGTGTGTGTATGTATGTATGTATGTGTGTGTGTGTGTGTGTGTGTATATATATATATAATGTATAGTGGCTGTTTGTAATAAATACTTGTTTATGAGTACTTATATGTTTGGCAGAGTTTGTTCTGAGATTCACATAGTTTAAAAGCTTGAAATTTCAGGGAATAGCTGAAATTTATCAACCTCATTTAAAAATTAAAAAGTAGTGTAATAGTTGTATGTGACCATGTTTGTTTAGGTCAGTCCACCACAGAATGGTTACACAAAACAAGGCAGAGGGAAAAGTAATACAGAAGAAATAGAAAATGCAAGCAAAGTGTTACAGCATTTCATTAGATGAATCCACATCTCCTGTAGCTCAAGAAAGCTATCATAAACAGAAGAGAGCAATTAAAAATGAAGAGAGTAGGACATTCCAGGTAGGAAGCACCATGAGAAAAGTATTGAAGAAGGAGAGCACATGGAATATTTGGGGAAATAGTGAACAATGTAAGACAAAATACTCATGTGGAGGTGCTCAATAAATATTAAATACATAAAATAATGAATGAACAAATGAAATTAAATTGAGGCTTTAGCTTCAAGATAATTTATAAATATCAATTACATTCTTGTGAAGGAAAATAGTTAATGTTTTCTTAGGAAGTATGTAATTAAATCATGTGACTGTCCTGCTATAAAATGGCTACAACTTTAGGAAGCTTATTATGGATTGAATAAGGAATAAACTGGAGTTGAAAGATATAGTGGGTAAACAGGGAATAGAACGTGTGAAGTCAGGGGTGCATGGCTGGCTGAGTGCTGGGTGGAACATGTGACTATTGATCTTGGGATTATGAGTTGGAGCCTCAAGCTGGGTGTAGAGATTATTTAATAAAAATGAATGAGTGAAGTCATAGAGGAAATAATTACAGAATATAGAATGAGAGTTCTCAAAATATAATTGAGGTCTAGTCTAAATAGAAAAAGTGCAAATATGATAGTAAGAATATATTTGAGAGCTTACATTGTGCCAGCACTATTTTAAGTGCTTTATTGGTTTTATCTCAATTAGTCCTTATAATCCTGTAAGATAGATAAAATTATTCCTTACATTTTTCAGATATTCCACTTGCAGGGTAGAGACTTCAGAGAACTTGTAAGTGATGGAGCTAGAATTCATACCTATCAGTCAAATCTGAGCAGACTCTATAAATCATGTTCTTAAACATTATGATCTGCGAATCAAATGACTAACTAAAGGTCAAGTATTGAGTAGGAAAAAAAGGCCTCATAACAATAAGTCGGTTTAAGTTTTAACTGAGCATAACTAGAGTAATTTTGGTGAATTAAAGAGGATATGTTAAGCTTGTATAGTTACTTAAAATAGCATTTTTGGGGTGCCTGGATGGCTCAGTCAGTTAAGCATCTGCCTTTGACTCAAGTCATGATCCCAGGGTTCTGGGATGGAGTCCCATGTCAGGCTCTCTTCTAGGCAGGGAGCCTGCTTCTCCCTCTCTCTCTGCCTACCACTCCCTGGCAGCCCACCTGCTTGTGGGCTCTCTCCCTGTATCAAATAGATAAATAAAATCTTTTAAAAAATAAAATATGCATTATCACATGATAAGAAGAATTGGAAAGTGAAAGAGATACTATACTGGAGAGACATTAGCAGGGAGAAAACAACTTTTAATTTGGAATTTATTGCTTGGAATTAAGATTCAACTTATTGACTCTTTAGTGTATATCAGTTTTGCACTATGCAAATAAACTTAAAGTTGACTGGGTATAGGAGCCTGAAGAAATTAGAGGGATAAAGTTATTTTTTCAATTAGAAGCAATACCAAAATTTGTGATCTGAAGAGATGAAGTTAAGATAAACTCTGTAGAGCATTATATCAGGAGTGCCTGGGTGGCTTGGTTGGTTAAGCCTCTGACTGTTGGTTTCAGCTCAGGTCATGATCTCAGGTACCTGAAATCTAACCCCATATCAGTTTGTGTGCTCAGTGAGGAGTTTGCTTGAGATACTTCCCGCTCTCTAACTCTCTGCCTCTGCTGCTCCCCACTGCTTTTGTTCTTGCTCATAAATAAATAAATAAATAAATAAATAGAATTTTTTAAAAAGTGATAACATATTAATACCACCCTTTAAAGTTTGCTTATTTATATATTATCTTGTGAATTTTTTACACATTTTTAGCATTTAATAAGATATGGTGACCTTGATGAGATTTGTTAGCAATTGTTTTGTCCTTGTTAATATCCTGAACATAATTCTCTTACTTTTATTTTTTCATTCTATTTTATTTCTTTTCAGTGTTCCAGCATTCATTGTTTATGCACCACACCCAGTGCTCCATGCAATACGCGCCCTCCATAATACCCACCACCAGCCTCACCCAACCCCTCCCCTTTGAAACCCTCAGTTTGTTTCTCAGAGTCCACAGTCTCTCATGGTTTGTCTCCCCCTTCCAGTTTCTCCCAACTCACTTTTTTTTTTTTTTTTAAGATTTTATTTATTTGACAGAGAGAAAGAGATCACAAGTAGACAGAGAGGCAGGCAGAAGGAGAGGGAGGAACAGGCTCCCTGCTGAACAGAGAGCCCGACACGGGGCTCGATCCTAGGACCCTGAGACCATGACCAGAGCAGAAGGTAGAGGCTTAACCCACTGAGCCACCCAGGCACCCCTCCCCCAACTCACTTTTAATCACTTTTTTACTAAAGGTTTTTACTCTCTGCAGAAATATATCTTAAAAGAAATGTAAATAAAATAAAGCAATTTGTCATGTAAATACTTTTATTAGTGACATCCCATATTTTTTATTTAAAGCAGGCTGAAGCCATATTTACTAAAAGTAATTCTAGAAAATTACATCTTATATAATATAACTATTGTCCAGCAGTAGTCTGTAAAATATTTTATAGTCTCTATTTATTTAAACATCTTATGTGTAAATAGTTAAAAATTTATTTTATAGTTATCTAAATTTTATGATACAAGTGAATGAAGAGAACAAAAGAGTAGTTACTGACATTCAGAAGCTGACTTGACACAGGTAGGACGTGGTATTCTCTATTACGCATAAGTAATTTCACAGTGTACTAACCTCAGAAGTTTGCTTGAGACCATGGTAAATGAGACAAAATAGGACCACTTCTTTTTTTTTTTTTTTTTTTTTTTTTTTTTTGCCTAAGAAGAGATAAAACCAAGTTTCCTCTACCACCCACAAAAATACTCAGTGCCTTATCAGTCAGCCAAAATGAATGATTGCTACTTCTTTATCAATTAGAACTTTATTCTTGTACTAGTTGCCCCTTCCAATAGATAAGATTTACTGAAGTACACAATTACAGAATTTCCCCAGCTTTATGACAGTATCCAATCTACATGACATTCTCACTTCCTTAGACCTTCACCCAAATCATCTGACCAAAGCCCAGATCCTATAACAAATTATTTCTAACACTCTTTTATAGAGATTCCCCATGTTTTCTTCTTGTGTATGTCCTCTGTTACTGCAACATATAATAAATCTACCCTGTACCATTGTACCATTACAAGTGTGATCCTGTTTGTTTTTGGCTTGGCTTATTGACATACGATGATTATGATGATGATGATGATTTTTTTTTTCAGATATTCTTTCAGCACAGTTGAGTGCTTACTAAATGACAGGTGCTGTATTAGACACTGAGAATATGAAGATACTAAAATTCATGGTTCTTTACCATATTAGGAACTTGTAGCTGATGCTCGAATGAAAGGAAAAATATCCACTATAATTAGTACTATTCTGTGAGGCACTGAAGCTTAAAGAAACATGCAGTTATTTCTGGTTTTGGTGGTTAGGGTTATCTTAAGAGTGGAGATGGCCTTTAATCATGGCCTACAAAGACAAGTAGCATTCTGCCAAGAAGACAAAGTAATGTGATATTTACTATGATAATAAAGTGAGCCTTAGACTTAATTTTTTTAGAATCTATGTGTTTTTATAGAGAGAACTATGCTATCCTACCCATTGATGTTGTTTCATAATAATACATGCATCATTTAAAGCTGCTGTATATTACCTTTGAAAACTATACTTAAATTAATAGGTGACTATTTTTGGAGCTAGGAAAAGATCAGAAGAATACTGTTATATTTATACTGAAAAAATTTCAGTGTAATATTTTATTGGGCAAAGTTGAAAACTAAATTGTGAGTCTTATTTTCTGGACAGTTTTATTAGAGTAAATAAACTAAATTGCTTAATCTTACAAAGTAAACTGGATAATGAATGGATTAGCAATGATATAAAGTTACTGTGCAGGATTCATCATTATAAAAATAAACCTTACCAGTTCTAGAGTGAAAAGCCACCATTTCAAAGCCATATTTCTCTACCTGAGAACTGGGGGAGAGTTTAAACAATCCTTTTTAGAATTCCAGGTGAAAGAAGTGTTTTATGCTATTAGTAATTCATTTATTCATATTTCACTAATCTTAGTGATTAAATATATTTAAAGTTTTAGATTGATATACTGGAAGTCCTACTGGAGTTGCATATTGATGCTTGGCTAAGCTAAGAACCATCACTGATTTTTGGATTTGACTGCATTAGTCTTGCTATATTCCTGTATGCTTAGAAGATAAGTCTGGAGAGGGGGGCTACAGAATTTCTTCATTTTCTGCCTCAGTGAGAAAAAAACACTTCAGTTTTTGAATGATTCTGAAAGGTCATGGGTCTTAGGATATAAAATTCCCTGTGATGTCTGTAAAAAATAATGTCAATAACTTATGTTCAAAAGTAAAAGTTCATGTTCTTTCAATTTTCTGCTACATACGGACCAATCCCTGTAAGAAGACCATACACCTAGTTCAATTATTAGTTAAAATTTAGCCTGAAAGTCAATTCTCTTAGAAATTCAACACAGGATAAGAGCATTAGAAATGATTTTTGATAGTCTTAAGGTTAATAAACATGGAAGAAAAAGTATGCACATGCATGTATACACAAAATCATCTGCTTACACACATACACCTTTACCCTTTTCTACAAAAAGGCCATGAGACTATTCCTGATCTAGTGCCACTTACATACTCCCTCATCTCTTAAGTTTCTCTTTTAAAAATTTCATAGAAAATATGGATGGGGAAAAAAGTTATAAAATCTTAAAGAACCACCTCCTCTCCCTGCCAAAAGTTCACTATTTTCAATATTGTTACTTACATTTTCTAGAACTTTTTCTATTTAAGGGATCCTATACATATGGTAAGTAGTTTAAATAATTATTTTATTGCCATAATATGATATATAACCTTTTTTATTTAGAAATCTTCTACTGTGAGAGATTTAATATGCTTTTTGTTTTTGCTGTGCTGGTAACTATGATGAACAGTGTCATACATATCTGCTTGTGCCTTTGTCCTGTCATTCTCATAGGAAATTATAAAGTGAATTATCATGCCAAAGGGCCTCCAAAATTTTAATGCTGTTGCTGTATATTGTCAATTTATTTTGAATGCAAGCATACCAAGTTTAACAGTTAACATCCATGCTGATTTATGTTTTACATGTATGGCAACATTAGATGCTATCTGGAGATATTTCTAAGATGTATGAATGTAATACATATCATTTTATTACAAGAGTGCTTTGTGATTCCAAGGGCCAAATCATGCACCAAAAATAATTATTTGCTAAACTCCCTAGGCAACCGAACTTTTAAACATTCAATTTTGCATGTGAATTAAAATTTCTTTTCAGATACATTGCCATATCATTGACATACTTTTAAAATTAAATCAGTACGTGTGCCTGGGTGGCTCAGTGGGTTAAGCTGCTGCCTTCGGCTCGGGTCATGATCTCAGGGTCCTGGGATCGAGTCCCACGTCGGGCTCTCTGCTCAGCGGGGAGCCTGCTTCCCTCGCTCTCTCTCTCTGCCTGCCTCTCCATCTACTTGTGATTTCTCTCTGTCAAATAAATAAATAAAATCTTAAAAAAAATTAAATCAGTACGTAAAATTGAGAATTAAACAGTTTGTTTCCATTAAATTGAAATAACTTTTGTTTCATGACTTAACACATTATCATAAAATCATTTTAATCTGTAAGCATCCTCACTCTTATACAATGTGACCACTACCTTTTTCACTTTCAAATTATTGTGGACCTTGATTATGGCTAGTTATCGACAGTGTAACTTTATCTACAGGAAGAAGATTCATAAACTGAGGTAAAATTCAACAACTTTAGCCAGCTTTTACAAGGGTGAAAATTAATTATTACTGAGTTATTTACCTGGTTGACTGTTGACTTAGATAAAAAGATATTGAGATAAAAATTTGAGAAAATTACTTCTGTCCAGCTCTCAAAATTATTTATGTTTAACAATTAGGGTTCTTAGATTTTAACTAACTCAACATAAGTACAGGCTGAAAAGTAGAATTTTTTTTTTTGCATAAACTTTATGTGCTAAACTGAGGAAAAGTATGGATAACCAAAGTCATAATTCAATTTTTTAATGTTATCACATGTAAAATTGTTACTTTAAAATGTTCTTTGGTCAAATTTTCAGAAACATAACATTGGATTTAATGGACTATATAATTTGGCTACTAAAAGAGAAGTGTTTGTTCACTGGTGAATTCTACTGAACATTTAAAGAAGAAACTCTCATTCATATATACCCAAATTTAAGAGTAATTTAGATAGTTTTCAGTAAGTAAATGGATAAAACAAATTTTGTTACTTCCAGATAATGGAATATAATACTTCCATCACTAAAAAGCGATGAACTGTGGAGTTATTGCAAATGGAGGAACCTTAAATGCAAGTACTAAATGAAAGAAACCAATCTGAAAAGGCTACATACTGTATGATTCCAACCATATGACATTCTGGAAAAGGTAGCCCTAAAGACAGCAAAAAGATCAGTGGATTTTGGAGTGGCGGTGGAGGGATGAAAAGGCAGAGCACAGATTTTTTAAGGCAGTGAAATATTCTTGATAGTGCTGTAATGATGCATACATGTGATTGTACATTTATCCAGACTCAAAGAATATACAGTGCTACAAGTGAACCCTATGTGCAACAAGGTATGGTCTGTGGGTGATTATAATGTGTTAATATCGGTTTGTTCTTATTAAAAAATGGTACCATTCTGATGAGTGATGTTGATGATGCATGTGTGTGGACAGGGGGACTATGAGAAATCACTGTACTTTGCTCTCAGTTTTGTTGTAAACCTTAAACTGCTCTAAAAAAAATTTAAGAAAGTAGAATGTTTCTTTTATTTTTTTTAATATTTAATTTATTTATTTGACAGAAAGAGCTGGATACAGGGCTCAATCCCAGGACCCCAGGATCATGACCTGAGCTGAAAGCAGAGGCTTTAACCCACTGAGCCACCCAGGCACCCCTAGAATGTTCCTTTTAAAGTAGTGAAAAAAATAAGAGCTAACTCTTGGTAAATTATTTAATTTTATCATTTCCTCTTGAACTGTGTATTGTTTGACTTCATCTGGCATTTAGTTTTTTCAGATGATATATCTGAAGCTAATCTGATTCTGACATTAGTACAATTAACCTTTCCCCTCCTTGAAAACTTGAAATGTTTCTTATCTTGAAATAACACACAACTTGCTATTTATTTCTGCTTAATGTTTTTAGCATTCTCAATTTAGCTTCTCAATTCCCAATCTCATATACAAATTCTCTTCTTTTCCACCTATTAGTGCCATTTGTGATCTGTTCTTTGAAAGTGACTATTATTGAAGGATTGTATTTCTCTGTTTCACCATTCATGTCTGTTATAGATTCACACTTTCTTATCTCATAACTGAAGCTCTCTAATTTATCACCTATAATCAAATTATCTACAGAGTTAATACCGCATTTCACATTTTTATGTAACAGTAGGACTTTGTCAATTATAACTTTTATTTTACCTGAGATTTTCTTATTTAGTTACTGTTTTAGCTGTTTTCCTTTTAGCAATTTTACAAAGTCATTTTATAATTTATTTAAATTTATTATCTATCCATTTCAATAGAAATATTTGTAATTTTCCCCCCAACAAATGAATGCTCCCCTTTTGTGGTTTGCATAATTTTGTTACAAGTCCTAGATCTTTTTCTCACATTTACTGAGTACTGAGTTGGTTTTGATATTGTTATCTTTGAGACATGTATCATCTATGTACCATTTGGCCTTTTACAACATACAGGATCAGTAACAGGCTGGATCCAGAGGACAGCTTAGGAAGGAGCTAGGGTTAACCTTCAGTTGTTTGGTTGCTGGCAGATTTCATTGTGAAATCATTAAGTAGTTCTAGTAAAGTTGTAGGTCCACTATTCCATTTTCAGTGAGGTTAACCAAACTAGAAGAAACTACATCTAGCACTAAGGGAAAGTCTGGTGGTTGGATTGGGGGAGGAACATAACCAATTATCTCTACAGAATTATTAATTTTGTTTGTTTGTTTGTATTTGTTGAAAATGATCTCTGACTTGAATAATTTTATTATTAAAATATAAGCATTAGGATATTTCCAAGTTTCTATTGTTTCAGAATCTCAGCACTGTGGTTTTATCTTTTGAATCAATTGGCGATTGAGACCCTGGATCAGAGTTGTATTACTGCCAAATGTTGAACAGTTTTATTTACATTTTCTTCAATGTCCATTATACTTTCCCATTTGTTTCATGTACGTGGTACTCTACAGATTTTCCAATCTGTGTTTTAATTGTTATTTTTATTATTTGGGGAGAGTGTGCGGTGGGACTGATTGGATAGTGTTTGATCCAGTCTGAAGTTAATATTTCTATAATAATGCATTAGTGAGCATTTAAGCATTTCTTTATTTGCACAGGTACTCCTAAATTCTTAATGTTATTATGGCAAGTTCCTTTTCTTAGTATGCCAAGAAGTTATTATAATGTTATTCTGCATTCTGGGAAAGCTTGATAAAATAAAAGGAGGAAAAATTTTCCTTGATCTTTTCCAATGGCACATGTGAGCAGGCTGGTCAAGTTGAAGATGACTTCTGGGTGAAACACACTCCGTGTATCAAAGGAACACTTTTGAACTTTATGAACACATTGGAAAAAGTTCGATTTATAGTTATGGAACATTTCTAGAGCTTCAAAGTTATAGGACGTTTTTCTTAAATTGTAATCTCCCTAGAAATTTATAAGATAGTAGATAATAAATAGTGTTGCAAAATACCATCATGGTGTAGCATATCAGCTATATCTAAACCAGCAAAAGTGTACTACAAAAGTATGCCTAACACAGCACGGTCTTGAAGTAAACAATAAAGAGGCATATTGAATGGATGCTGCCCAGAAAACTCATCCCATTATAGGGGTTATTATCTTTGAAAGATTAAATATAAAAGTGAGAATGAAAATGATATAAAGATATTCCATATTAATGGAGATTGTAAAGCATATATGTGAAGTAGCAAAAACAAAGTAGCAAAAAACCAAACACCAACCAACCAAACAAACAAAACGTTCCAAAGGGCATTAACAAGGTTTTATAATAGGTATCGAGATAAAGAAAGCAACAGAAGAAAATGACCTTGACTCAATGTCGTAGTCACCCAGTCACAGTCATTTCATTAGAGTTTTATGCCGAATTAAAGTTTGACAGGATTCTGTTTAGACTGTGCAAGAACTCAAACACTTGATTCTTAATAGAGAAAAGTAAGTTTTCAATAGCAGCAGGAAAGAGGCAGCATCTGTCACTTTTCACTTGATGTTTCTATATAGACCCAGAAACAGACTGAAGCTAAGAGCACCTGTGTTCCTCAGAATATGCTATAAACCGTCTCATTTTTTTCATCCAAAGCCATTGCTTTCTATTTCCAACCCATCTTCAGATCACGATTTATCATTATTATTGTCGTCATGATTACTATTATGTATCATTAGACTCTCCATCCGCAACAAGAGATCATTATGGCTTCATTTTTTTCCCCCTAAGGCTTCAACTATTTCCCAAATGTAAATGTTTATTATTGCTTCCCAAGGAGACAGTACTGAGCTTCATTCAGGAACTTTTCTAGGCTTCAAACAGCTCTGTTTGCATTCCCTGCTGGCTGCTTTAAAGCTAAAACAGATGAACAATGCAGATTTAAATGGAAGAAAATTCCTTTTTTAAGTTTATATTTGAATGATTGAGGCAGGCTTTATGCAGAGTATCTCCAAAGAATATAAAATCGTGATGGAAATAGCAATAAAATGAACTACTGTTTAAATTCCTTATTCCAACTGGTAGAGACAGCAGAGTGTAGTGGCAGTAACCCTGGATTCAGGGTTCAGGATTCAGGTTGTAGGAGTACCTTCTAGTTTTTATGAGGACTTGGGTAAGGCACTTATTTTTCTGAGGCACTTGTAAAATGTTAATGCTGTGATATTGAGCCCTGAGGTTATTCTTAGTTTTAAAGTTCTGCCATTTTAGGATCAAGAATAATGCTTTATTTTAAAGGATTAAGGTAAGAAAACAAATGTGTTGGGGAGTAAGGGTTTGACCAAGTTTAATATTTTAATCTTCTCTAGGATGTATATGTAAGGAGAATCTTTGCTTCAACTAAAAAGGACACAAAGATTTCACTCAAGTAATTGAATTTTGAGGTACAAATTGGCAATAACCTAAAAATCTTTAAAGAATAAATGCGAATAAAATGACCAACACAAAATAATTCTAGTTGCTTCATGTTAAGACTGTTAGAGTCACTTTTAAATTTAAAAAGCCAAACTCAAAATTTCTAAATCTTAATTTTCTGAAGGTTGTGACCTTACTTAGTTTTTCATAGCCTATGATTTTCCTAGGTTCTGTACAGTTCAATGATTACATTAGTCTGCACCCGAGATTTCTCACATTATTTCACTCTATCATGAAAGCATTTCATACATTTCAAAGAAGATATGGAAGTTCCTTTTATGAGATAAAAATAAAGAACAGGTATAAACTACATGCATTGAAACTATATATTGACAAGCTACTTCTGTATAAAAAGCTTCAGTTCCAACAGCTGTTCTATATATTTCTTTTTAATTTTGTGTATTCTAAATTTGTTTCCCCAAATTAAAACATTAATAACTGTGTTAGTTTGGTGACATGAACTCTTTTATGATGAGTCATCCTGATAACGTGATAAAATCTTCCTCTAGAGTGCAGAAATAGGATCGTTTTCAGGAATAAGATGACTTTGTTTCCTTCACTACATCCAGAAGTTTTATCAGCTTTTCTTGGTTATATGTCACATGATTATAGAAAGAATGGAGCTTTAAGTATATCAATTCTGAAATTTTATAAAAAAGTGTGGATATTCCATTTGGGATGATTTGATAATGTGGCACAATAGGAAAAAAAATACTGGACTGGAAATCAGGAAGAACTATCTATGAGGTATTGAGCTGATTTTTTTTTTTTTTTTTTTTTTTGGATTGTGGTAGTCACTTAGTCTTCCTAAGCCTCACTTTCTTTATTCACATAAAATGAGAAGATGAGAGAAAAATCTTTAAGGTCCCTTTCAGTTAAAATCATTATTATTTCTCTCAACCAAGATTGACCATTTTTATGCACTGGAATAATGGTTAAACGGAATTTAATGGAGACTTAGAAAAGTTTAAGTTGACACTGAAAACATTCATGGATAATCTTTATTCAATACTGAATGATGCTAGTAATCCAGTTATGGACCATTCTGCATGAGCAATGCATCATGCAAATAAAATAACACTGTCTTGATGTTCAAAGGGACAGTTGTTCCCAACATACTTTATTGTCAGTTGTCAACACATACACACCTGCAACATTATCAAGTAGTTCAACTTTCTTTTTGGAATTGACCAGCTGCAGTCCACATATCAACATTAAAAGAAAAAAACAAGCAAAACAGTGGTACCTTTTGATTTGCAAATCAAAAATTTCATTAGGCGAGCTGCTTTAACTAACATTTAAGTCAGACAATTAACAGTGGGGATGCAAGGACAGACAGGCCAAATTATATACATCCCAAATGAAGTGTAGAATTTATATAAAGAATGTATATAAGGTTATGATAGAATTAGAGTCCAAATAGATGAAAATTGATCTCAATATTTATTACATTAGAACATAAAAATAAATGAAGTAAAGGGCAATTGCTAACTCTCACTGAAGACAGGTATTTTTTTCCTTTTTATATACATACCTATATCTTTCATATAATTATATGTGTAATTTTTTATCGATCTACCTACCTACCTACCTACCTATTTCTAGAGAAGAACAGATATACACATTTCTGGAGGAATGTAGGAATTGGAATTGGCACAGGAATATAAAGGATTTGCAGAGATTCAAATATCCACACTAATAACCAAGTAAAAAGAGGGTCCAACATAGTTTCAAGATAATAGGCAGGCTAAAAATTTTTTAATTGTTTTTTGAGAGTAGTTGACACAATATTATATTGGTTTTAGATATGCAACATAGTAATTGAACTTCTGTACATGCTGTGCTATCCTCATCACAAATTTAACTACTATCTCTCACCATAAAACTCTATTACGGAATCATTGACTCTATTCTCTAGGCTGTCTTTTATTCCCATGACTTATTTATTCCACAGCTGGAAACCTGTATCTCCCAGTCCCCTGTTTTGCCCATTCTCCACACCCATTCCTTCTGGCAACCATAAGTTTGTTCTCTGTATTTACATGTCTGAAACTGCTTTTTTTTTTTTTTAAGATTTCATACATGAAATCTTAAAAATACCACGTGAAAACGTGGTATTTGTCTTTCTCAGTCTGACATATTTCACTTAGCATAATACCTGCTAGATTACTTAATACCTGCTAGAACAACAATCCATGTTGCTGCACATGGCAAAATCTCATCTTTTTTGGTGCATATATCTTCTCGAATTACTGTTCTCATTTTCTTAAAGTCAGTAACCAGTAGTGGAATTACTGGATCAGATGGTATTTCTGTTTTAAGTTTTTGAGGAACCTCTGTACTCTTTCAGCACAGTACACAAGAGGTTCTTTTTTTCTCCACATCCTCACTGACACTTGTTTTTTTTTTTTTTTTTTTTTTTGTTTGTTTGTTTTCTCTTTGTCTTTTTTATTCTAGCTAATTTATTCTAGAAGTAAAGTGGTATCACAGTGTGGTTTTGATTTGCATTTCCCTGATTATTGGTGATGTTGAGCATCTTTTCATGTGTCTGTTGGCCATCTATGTCCTCTTTGGAGAAATGTCTATCCAATTTCTCTGCCTATTTTTTAATCAGATTGTATCTGGCATAATAAGGAAATTGGCCATTGATGCCAGACTTGATGAGATTGAATATGGGGCCATTTACTTATTTTGTGATTATTTTCTGTTTCCTTCTGGAGGACCAGCAGTCACTAGTCACAGACCTGGGGATAAAAATATATGTATATAAAAAATATATGTTTATAAAAAATAAAAAATTAGTTAAAGAAATCTAAATTCTTAAACTGTATTTAACAACTGTGCATCTTTAAAAATGCTGTTAATTCAAACCAATAAAACTAAAAAAACCTTTTAGATATATTGATGAATTTGTGTTTGTGTGTGTGTGTGTGTGTGTGTGTGCGCGCGCGCTCTATTCTGTTATGGGGTTCCTGAATATTTGCTAAATATTATTTCTATGTGTGTTTTTGAGAGTTTTCTTGGACAAGATTAGCATTTCAATCAACAGACGAAATAAAGCTGATTGTCCTTCCTAATGTGGATGAGAATCATCATGGAGAGCCTGTGTAAAACAAAAAGGCACAGAAAGGGAGAATTATCTCTCTCTGCCTGACTCCTTGAATATATCTTCTCCTGCCCTTGTACTGTGACTTACACCATCAGTGTTATTATTTTCAGACCTGGGGACTCATACTGGACCTCCATCATAAGCTTTCCTGAGTCTTAAGCTTTCATATTTATAAATAAAACAGAATTATGGGTTTCTAACTGATATAAATATAATTATTAAGGTGTAATTGATATAAAGTATACTGCACAGTTTAAAGTGTACAGTTTAAGTTTTGAAACACGTCTATCAGTGTCAGTTAGATGTAAATGTAACTCCTAGCTCTGTAAAATGTGGGTAATAATTTGTACGCAAAGAAGTTTTTGTAACTTAACGGAGAAATTTAAGGTTTCCTAGGGAGCACAGTGGAATAGGAATCAAAGAAAGCAAAGCACATTTTCTTTATAGCTGCTATTGTGCTGTCTTGGTGTACTCTTACTTCAGCATCTTACCCTTGCCACATGAACAATTTAAACCATATCGCTTTGGGCAGTCATTCTCCATCTTTGCTAAATCAGCAGTATTTTTCTTCTACATTCTCTCTGAACAACATTTTCATAATCTCCACTACTTCCCTCATGACTGTACCAGAAAGCAGTTATTGTTGGTCTTTGGCAGTATTTGCAAGTAAGAATCATGGGAGTGTGCCCTTAATCAGATTATTATTTTTGTAAAAACACAGATGCAAATAAATGTAATGAAACATCCTTGTCTTACATTAGACCATCAAATCTAATGGTTCCAAGGACTGTAAAATTCTTACAGGGACATTCATGTGATATACATTATTGGAAAAGGAAATCTTTGATACCATGTTAAGAAGTATCTGAAGTGAAGATAAATATTTTTTTGTCCTTCCTACTGCCAAGTTATATTACACTGAACTTTTCAATACTTCTCATTTTCTATAAGAATAAGAAGTATAAAGGGGAAGCATGAAGGATATTTTTGAGTTAGCACGGAGTTGATTATATGTTGCAAGCAATGGAATTATGACTCTTTATTTTTTTCAAGGTAGCAACAGCAGTAATGACTCTAACAATGATAACTTAGTACCCTGCATTTACATGTAGTCTTTTATCCCAGTTTTAGGACAGTAGTTATACTTTACAATAGTTCGGAGTGTTATATGTTAGGATAGCCATTAAGCCCTGTGTAAGGATGAACAGATAGAGATGTAGTGACCAATGCTCTCCATTCTATTTTATGACCATCTCCACTCTTGAATAAAAGCAAAGCATTCATTGATCAGTTTTTTTTTTTAATTTTTTATTTTTTATAAACATATATTTTTTATAAACATATATTTTTATCCCCAGGTCTGTGAATCACCAGGTTTACACACTTCACAGCACTCACCAAATCACATACCCTCCCCAATGTCCATAATCCCACCCCCTTCTCCCCAACCCCCTCCCCCCAGCAACCCTCAGTTTGTTTTGTGAGATTAAGAGTCACTTATGGTTTGTCTCCCTCCCAATCCCATCTTGTTTCATTTATTCTTCTACCCACTTAAGCCTCCATGTTGCATCACCACTTCCTCATATCAGGGAGATCATTGATCAGTTTAAACTTGTGGAGCAACTAACAGAATTTTCTAAATTGCGTTACTTAAAAAGTTGGTTTAAAATGATAAGGAGTACAGGTTATTTTTATAAGTATAAAATTGGATAAGCTAATATCCTTCTCTTTAAATTCTTCCTGGAAACTCAGTTTATAGTCTTTTCCTGATTCCCAGAAAACCAAGACAAAAATAAATAAATATATATATATATATATTTAATGCTTAAACATTTTTTGATGCCTTGTGTGTGCTTTATGATATTCTAAATAAATTTTTGGAATAAGGCATTAAATTTATTATTATATAAATGATAACTATATTATTTAAACTGTGTGCTTATTGGGTGCTTATTTGATTAGAAATTCACCAAATATTTACTGACTGTTAAAGTACTTAAAGTAATTCTAAGAAAATAAGGTAGAAAATTACTTTGAGATTTTTTTGATTAGTATATTCCATTTATTTAGAAATTACAAAGAGTGAAGGAGGCCTTTGAGTATATGCTTTTGATATTTGAAAATTTATCTTTATAGAGCAGATCATTTGCTTAAAGAAAACTATATTTAATGGATCATAAAACCAAGTCTGCCTTTCAGATTGCCAAGGGAATGGGGAATGTCCAGATGATTTGAAATGTCTTCCTTAGAAAACAAACTTTTATTTTTAAAATAAGCCATAATAGATTGGACCATCAGCTGTATAAACTAGACTGTGTGTGTGTGTGTTCTAGAAAACTAGATGTCTCTGCTGATTTTACAAGGGAAATAAAACTGTCCAGATATCTAGTTTTGGAATAAGTCCAGAGGTGATAACTTGGCTCCAGGGAAGGCAACAAGGAACAGAAGATAAACCTTATAGCTAAGCATTGTCATGGGAAGTTCTAGTAAAAAATCCTTGGCCAGACACCTGAGAGCAAGAACAAAAGCCTATCATTGGAAGGCTGGCAGCTTCACAATGATAGGCAGCCAGCATCACATGTAAAAATTTGCCAAACATGAATATGAAGTTATTTCTTTTCTTTGTTAATCTAATTTTTAAAACTTATTTGATCACTAATAACATTTATTAGTAATTTTATATTCTCTTCTATAAGTCATTTGTGTTTTATTAAGTTCATATTCTTTCATCAGTTCTTTACTGTATATCTTACTTTGTAAATATTTTTCTAGTTTTTTGTAAGATTTTTAATATTGCTTGGTATTTCCAGTTTTAAGTGATTACTTCTATTAAGATTTTATTTAATTACTTTTATATCAAGAGTTTATTCCCCCTAAAATAAACAAAATATAAAGAATTAAACCTATGAAATATATAAGTAAATGTTTAACCCTTTAATAATCCCAAATTTGGGGAAGTCAGCTTAAATTGGGACTCTAATTAAAATTATTCCTCCCTATGGATGCCTGGTTTCACAGTCAGTCAAGTGTCTGACTCAATTTTAGCTCAGGTTTTGATCTCAGGGTCATAGGATTGAGCCCTGTGTTGAACTCCATGCTCAGTGCAAAGTCTGCCTAAACCTCTCTCTCCCTCTCCCTTTGTCCCTCCCTCCCAGTTTTCTCTCTAAAATGAATGAATTAATCTTTAAAAAATGTATTCTTCCCTAAAAGCTTATTTTCATAATTTTATTGAATAATTCCTTCATTTCTGAATGTATTTATATAATAAAATCAATGTCATTGACGTATTAGGGCTTGCACTGTGATCGTTTTCTTTATTGGTACATTGTGTGTGTGTATCTGTGATTACTGTATCACACAGTTTTAATATAGGTGACTTAAAAATGTGTTTTAATATTAGATGAAGCAAGCTGTATTAGGTCCCTACAGAGAAAAAGAACCAATAGGATAAATGAATATTTGTTATGATGAAATGGCTCACAATTTATGGAGACCTTAAAGTCCCATAGTCTGTCATCTGCAAACTGGAGATTTAGGAAAACCGGTGGTGTAATTCGGTCTCTTTGAAGTCCTGAGATGCAGAGGAGCTACTTCCCAATCTGAGGGCAAGCACAGATGAAATGAGATGGTGCAGTTACAGTGACGCAAGAAAAAAGGGCCCAATTCTTCCTTCTCTGGAGTTTTCTTCTCTTTATGCTTTCAATGGATTGGATGATGCCCCACCACTTTGGGGAGGATATTTTACTTTACTGGGTCCAGCAATTCAAATACAAATCTCATCCAGAAACACAGGCACAGACACACCCAGAAACCATGTTTAATTTAGGCACCCTGTGGCCCACTCAAGTTGACACATTTAACCATTAAAAATTTCAGTTAATTTACCCCTTTGTAAAATTTAGTCTTCTGCTTCAAGAACATGATATATCTTTCCATTTTTTTTTTCAATTTATCTTTAAATCTTTATGGCAAAGTTTTGGAATTTTTTTTATTTTTATTAATTACTTCTAGGTATGTTATTTTCATTTGCCTAATATTAATTTTTTTAAAAGCTTGCTCTAAGAGTACTACGGTCAGTATTTATGTTGATAGTCTTGTATGGATAATGCCCCAATGTTCTTTGCAGTTCCATCTTGGTTAGAAGGTAAGGTTCTCCCTCCATGTTTTTTTTTTTTTTTAATGATTTTATTTATTTGAGAGAGAGAGATACATAGAGGGCACAAATAGGGGGAGAGGCAGGGAGAGGGAGAAGCAGACTCCCCGCTGAGCTAGGAGCCAGATATGGAGCTCCATCTCCGGATCCTGGGATCATGACCTGAGCCGAAGGCAGATGCTTAACGATCTTGGCCACCCAGGTGCCCCCTCCCTCCATGTTATTATGAGGTTACTTATTCTCAAGTTCAGAGAGGCTTCAGTTTCCAGCAGTCTTAAAAATGATAGGTTAGCCCAGAAGTTAGCAAGTAGATCTTCACTGACGGATAGATGATCCCAACTCATCTTTATCTTGTTTCCTTTCCTGAGCTGTCATAATGTTGTATCTCCTCATTTAGGTAATCCTTATACTTGAGTCAGTTCTTTCTTATCCATTTGAGTTGTTCACCTCTCTTAGGCCTGCATGGACCCGTCTTATATGGTCAATAAAATGGCGTGCTCTTAGAATAGTTAAGTAGTAGATGGTTCCTTTTTTCAGATCCTGGTTCTGCCATAGTTAATCCTGGGGAAGTCAGATGCCCCTCAGGGTATAAGCAAGAGAGTAAAGATTGGTGAGAGCAAACTGATTAATACTTTGAGTTAAAACTTTGTTGTATACGTGTATATAAAACATACAGTTTTTGCCCAACCTGCCTACAAATAATTTGTTGATTGAAGGTAGAGTTCTAATGATTGAATTAATTTTCTTGAATTTCCTCAGTATGTCATATACTAATGAGGATATTTTCCCTGTAATTTTTCTATTAAACTAAATTACTTCAGTACTTGAGTTTTAGTGAATTTATAAGATAAAATGTTAATGTGGGGAAATTAATGTGATAAGTTAATGTGTTAAAACACCAATATTTGTTTGATGTGTTCAAAGAATAAAAATGTATGTATAAATGTATTTACCTGTTATGCTCCTTTAACTGTCCTATTGTTGCCAGAGGTAACCAGTATAGCAATTTTGTGTATGCCGGTGTTGCTATCTCAGCAGAGTAAATATGAACTAACTCTTACATAGTAATCTTAAATATGGTTACAGCCTATTATATTTAGAGATAGAGATATTTTCCCATTTTTGAGTATTATAACATCAACGCAGTAAGCAACCCCATGGTGGATTTATTTTGTTACAGAGTGTGCATTTTGCTAATTTAATAGAGACTATCAAATTGCCTTTCAGATTTATCATCCCAGTTGGCACAGATACATATACACATACACACTCCCACACACCAGAACGGTTTTCCGTCATATATGTCAGTGTTGGAACTTTTTATTCTTTATGTCTTTTTAACAATTGAGTCTCATGAATATCTCTTGTACAGCATAAGATTAGGCAGAATTCTTGATTTATGACACATTTTTATCATTGATCACATATTTTCTACTTTATTTATTTTTAAATAGCTTAATAATACAGTAGGCATCAGTGAAGTAACTACCCAAAACATATGGCGTGACCTTGAAAATAACCTACACTTAGTCATTCTTACAAATGTGACAAGTGAAAAATTGCCTCAATTTTAAATATTTGCACTTTCCTGACTACTAGCTTTTCTCATAAGATTGTTTTTTCTAAGACTTTAAGTTTCTTCTTTTAATGAATTTTGTGCTTTACCCATTTTCCCACTAAGTTGTTGCCTTTTATTATTTATTTGTAAAGGTTATTTTTTTTTAAAGATTTATTTATTTTAGAGAGAGAGTGTATGTATGTGGAGGGGAAGAGCAGAGGGAGAGGAAGATAGAGTCTTAAGCAGACTCCCTCTGGAGCGCAGAGCCTAATGTGAGCTTCATCTCAGGACCCTGAGATCATGACCTGATTGGAAACCAAGAGCTGATGCTTAACTGTGCTGGACAGGCACCCCTCCCCTTTTTAAAAAAAGATTTATTTATTATATATATATTTTATATATATATATATATGGAGAGAGAGAGAGAGAGAGAAGCTCTTAGATATGACTAAATAGTAATACCTTGAAGAGATATCTCCCTTTCTTATCTTGTAACTTTAGTTACAGTGTCTTAAGTCACAATTAAATTTTATTTCAGTGGAGTTATGCTTACTAATTATGGCAGAATGATGCTAGCTATTCACAAACTATATTATCTTCTTAAATTTTATAGTCTTTCTTATAATTAAGTATAGGGATATGAATAGATTCTAGCTGATGGTAATTCTTCCAAATCCAGCTCTCCCATCAAATGTCTTATATATGGTCCTCTCCGTTAGTTTTCCCTTACGGTTGGCCAATATGGGTATCACCCATAGTGTAGCTTTAGGAGCCTCATGACTTAGAACATAGCTATGAAGTGAAAGGGACTTGAGATCTTGAATCAGCTCTTGAAGAATAACAATGGATTGTTAAATTGAGCAAGAAATGAATGTTACTGTCTTATACTTCTAAAACTTGCTTTTTAAAAATTATTTTAGGTAGTGTTAGGAAGATCTCCAACCACTACATAATCTTTCCACATGTAGTTTTTAGTTGTATCATGATTACGAATACTTTTTAAAGAAAGGGAATAAACACATTTTTATATAAATTTCCTAATAATTTTGTATTTGGTGTTTAATCAATACAGGACTATTTTTGTGCATGCTTTAAAGTAGAAAGCAATCATATCATTCTAGTAGGTGAAAAAATTTCACTGTTAAATTTCCCTTATTAAATTGTCCATTACTTAACATTAATTTGAAATGTCACTCTAATATTAAGTTACCACATATATATCTAGGCTCTTGATTTTTTTTCTATAGATTTTATCATCTGTTCCTTTTCTGATGCCATGATATTTTAATAGCTATGTACTTTTAAGTTTTTAAATCTAACAAGGAACTTGCTAAGTCATCTTTTTTATCATAAATTGGCTATATGGACTGTAGAATCATAGTTAAATTCTATTTAAAAAATAGTGCTATTTTTATTAAGATTCTACTAAATTTATTTCAGTGGAGAAGTGACATCTTTACAGTATTTGTATTTTCCCTCTAAATATATGACCTATCCCCCTTTATTAGTAAAATTACTAAAATTTTTATAATATTTATTATCAGTTACATATGTTACATTTTCATTTTTGCCCAGTTTCATATATTTTCATTTTTGCCCAATTTCTATTTATTTGTGAAGAGGTGCATCTTTTATTTTTTAGGAAAACCTCAATTCACATACACTTCATATATAATACAGTGGAGTCTTCTGGATTCTGTAAATATTTAAAAAGTTTTCTATTGTGATTTAATTTTGGTGATTACATTTAGTATTGCAACATGGTTCAAAAATACTAGAGGATCCCTGGGGCGCCTGGGTGACTCAGCGAGTTAAAGCTTCTGCGTTCATCTCTGGTCATGGTCCCAGGGTTCTGGGATAGAACCCCGTGTAGGGCTCTCTGCTTGGCGGGGAGCCTGCTTCCTGCACTCTCTCTGCCTGCTTCTCTGCCTATTTGTGATTTCCTTCTGTCAAATGAATAAATAAAATCTTTAAAAAGAAATACTAGAGGATCCTTAAATATTGATGTCTTACATAACAACTGTACAATATCAGAATTGACAAAGTAATACTGGTACATTAATGTAGTGGAATATTACACAGTTTTCCAATTTTATCAGCTTTTACCCTAATGTTAATTTTATGTTATAAGCTCCAAAATAAGATCCTACATTGCGTTTTGTTATTATGTCTACTTAGTGCTTTCCATTACTGTGAGAAATATTCACTCTTTTCATGCCTTTCTTAACGTTGACATTTTTAACCAGTGCCATTCAGTTATGTTATAGGAATGTTTACACTTTTTGATAGACAATTCTATGAGATTTGACAAATGCATAGAATTATATTTACTCTACAATTCATTATACACAAAAAATTATTATATCCAAAAAATTCTTTCATATTTCTTCTTTGTAGGTAACCATTCCCCTCTTTTTTCTCAGCTGACCAGTCATTTGTTTTGCTTTTTCCAGAATGCCACATAAATGGGATTGTGTGCAACATTTGATCCCTTTTAGTACCAAGTAGTGTTCCCATATATGGATGTATCATAGTTTATCCACCATATGAAAGATGTTTTATTTCTTTGAAGTCTTGGTGATTATGAATAAAGCTACTACAACTGTTTGTATTTTGGGAACACATTAGTTTTTATTTCTTATGAAATTGATGAATCATTAACTTTATAAAAACCCCCAAACAGTGCTTGTATAATTTTTCATTGCCATCAAAAAGACAATTCCAGTTACTTGACTTTCTTGTAAGTGTATGGTATTGTCAGTTCTAGTAACTTCAGCCATTCTAATGTATGAAGATGCAACTTTCTGTGGTTTTATTTTCCATATTCCTAGTGACTAATTTTGTTGAACTTCTTTTCATGGACTTCTGTGCCATCTGTTTATCTTTCTGGAGTAATGCTTGCTTTGATCTTTTGCCCAGTTATATGCTTTGACCTAGTTATAATCATATTTATTTTTCAAAATTCTTGGCTATTATTTTGGCTGGGTAAAGAATTTAGTTTTGAAAGACATTTTTCTCTTACCTTTTTGAAGATATTTTCCTCTTTTCTAGTTGTATTCATTTTACTAGTGAAAATTTTCTTCTGATGATAATTTTTTCTTCTTTGAAGATATTTTTTCTTTATCTCTGGAATATTTTAGGATTTTCCACTTACTACAGACATTCTCAAATGTCATTGCTGCTTTTTTTTTTTTATTTTTATTTTTATAAACATATATTTTTATCTCCAGGGGTACAGGTCTGTGAATCACCAGGTTTACACACTTCACAGCACTCACCAAAGCACATACCCTCCCCAATGTCCATAATTCCACCCACTTCTCCCAAAACCCCTCCCCCCAGCAACCCTCAGTTTGTTTTGTGAGATTAAGAGTCACTTATGGTTTGTCTCCCTCCCAATCCCATCTTGTTTCATTGATTCTTCTCCTACCCACTTAAGCCCCCATGTTGCATCACCACTTCCTCATATCAGGGAGATCATATGATAGTTGTCTTTCTCTGCTTGACTTATTTCGCTAAGCATGATACGCTCTAGTTCCATCCATCCATCCGTGTTGTCGCAAATGGCAAGATTTCATTTCTTTTGATGGCTGCATAGTATTCCATTGTGTATATATACCACATCTTCTTGATCCATTCATCTGTTGATGGACATCTAGGTTCTTTCCATAGTTTGGCTATTGTGGACATTGCTGCTATAAACATTTGGGTGCACGTGCCCCTTTGGATCGCTACGTTTGTATCTTTAGGGTAAATACCCAATAGTGCAATTGCTGGGTCATAGGGCAGTTCTATTTTCAACATTTTGAGGAACCTCCATGCTGTTTTCCAGAGTGGCTGCACCAGCTTGCATTCCCACCAACAGTGTAGGAGGGTTCCCCTTTCTCCGCATCCTCGCCAGCATCTGTCATTTCCTGACTTGTTGATTTTAGCCATTCTGACTGGTGTGAGGTGATATCTCATTGTGGTTTTGATTTGTATTTCCCTGATGCCGAGTGATATGGAGCACTTTTTCATGTGTCTGTTGGCCATCTGGATGTCTTCTTTGCAGAAATGTCTGTTCATGTCCTCTGCCCATTTCTTGATTGGATTATTTGTTCTTTGGGTGTTGAGTTTGCTAAGTTCTTTATAGATTCTGGACACTAGTCCTTTATCTGATATGTCGTTTGCAAATATCTTCTCCCAGTCTGTCAGTTGTCTTTTGATTTTGTTAACTGTTTCCTTTGCTGTGCAAAAGCTTTTGATCTTGATGAAATCCCAATAGTTCATTTTTGCCCTTGCTTCCCTTGCCTTTGGCGTTGTTCCTTGGAAGATGTTGCTGCGGCTGAGGTCGAAGAGGTTGCTGCCTGTGTTCTCCTCAAGGATTTTGATGGATTCCTTTTGCACATGGAGTTCCTTCATCCATTTTGAGTCTATTTTTGTGTGTGGTGTAAGGAAATGGTCCAATTTCATTTTTCTGCATGTGGCTGTCCAATTTTCCCAGCACCATTTATTGAAAAGGCTGTCTTTTTTCCATTGGACATTCATTCCAGCTTTGTCGAAGATTAGTTGACTGTAGAGTTGAGGGTCTATTTCTGGGCTCTCTATTCTGTTCCATTGATCTATGTGTCTGTTTTTGTGCCAGTACCATGCTGTCTTGATGATGACAGCTTTGTAATAGAGCTTGAAGTCCGGAATGGTGATGCCACCAACGTTGGCTTTCTTTTTCAATATCCCTTTGGCTATTCGAGGTCTTTTCTGGTTCCATATAAATTTTAGAATTATTTGTTCCATTTCTTTGAAAAAGATGGATGATACTTTGATAGGAATTGCATTAAATGTGTAGATTGCTTTAGGTAGCATAGACATTTTCACAATATTTATTCTTCCAATCCAGGAGCATGGAGCATTTTTCCATTTCTTTGTGTCTTCCTCAATTTCTTTCATGAGTACTTTATAGTTTTCTGAGTATAGATTCTGTGTCTCTTTGGTTAGCTTTATTCCTAGGTATCTTATGGTTTTGGGTGCAATTGTAAATGGGATTGACTCCTTAATTTCTCTTTCTTCGGTCTTGCTGTTGGTGTAGAGAAATGCAACTGATTTCTGTGCATTGATTTTATATCCTGACACTTTACTGAATTCCTGTATAAGTTCTAGCAGTTTTTGAGTGGAGTCTTTTGGGTTTTCCACATATAGTATCATATCATCTGCGAAGAGTGATAATTTGACTTCTTCTTTGCCAATTTGGATGCCTTTAATTTCCTTTTGTTATCTGATTGCTGAGGCTAGGAACTCTAGTACTATGTTGAATAGCAGCGGTGATAATGGACATCCCTACTGTGTTCCTGACTTTAGCGGAAAAGCTTTCCGTTTTTCTCCATTGAGAATGATATTTGCGTTGGGTTTTTCATAGATGGCTTTGATGATATTGAGGTATGTGCCCTCTATGCCTACACTTTGAAGAGTTTTGATCCGGAAGGGATGCTGTACTTTGTCAAATGTTTTTTCAGCATCTATTGAGAGTATCATATGGTTCTTGTTCTTTCTTTTATTGATGTGTTGTATCACATTGACTGATTTGCGGATGTTGAACCAACCTTGCAGCCCTGGAATAAATCCCACTTGGTCGTGGTGAATAATCCTTTTAATGTACTGTTGAATCCTATTGGCTAGTATTTTGTTGAGTATTTTCGCATCTGTGTTCATTCAAAAATATTGGCCTATAGCTCTCTTTTTTGATGGGATCCTTGCCTGGTTTTGGGATCAAGGTGATGCTGGCCTCATAAAATGAGTTTGGAAGTTTTCCTTCCATTTCTATTTTTTGGAACAGTTTTAGGAGAATAGGAATTAGTTTTTCTTTAAATGTTTGGTAGAATTCCCCCGGGAAGCCGTCTGGCCCTGGGCTTTTGTTTGTTTGGAGATTTTTAATGACTGTTTCAATCTCCTTACTGGTTATGGGTCTGTTCAGGCTTTCTATTTCTTCCTGGTTCAGTTGTGGTAGTTTATATGTTTTTAGGAATGCATCCATTTCTTCCAGATTGTCAAATTTGTTGGCGTAGAGTTGCTCATAGTATGTTCGTATGATAGTTTGTATTTCTTTGGTGTTAGTTGTGATCTCTCCTCTTTCATTCATGATTTTATTTATTTGGGCCCTTTCTCTTTTCTTTTTGATAAGTCGGGCCAGGGGTTTATCAATTTTATTAATTCTTTCAAAGAACCAGCTCCTAGTTTCGTTGATTTGTTCGATTATTTTTTTAGTTTCAGTTTCATTGATTTCTGCTCTGATCATTATGATTTCTCTTTTCCTGCTGGGCTTAGGGTTTCTTTCTTGTTCTTTCTCCATCTCCTTTAGGTGTAGGGTTAGGTTGTGTACCTGAGACCTTTCTTGTGTCTTGAGAAAGGCTTGTACTGCTATATATTTTCCTCTCAGGACTGCCTTTGTTGTGTCCCACAGATTTTGAACCGTTGTATTATCATTTGTTTCCATGATTTTTTTCAATTCTTCTTTAATTTCCCAGTTGACCCATTCATTCTTTAGAAGGATGCTGTTTAGTCTCCATGTATTTGGGTTGTTTTCAAACTTCCTTTTGTGGTTGAGTTCTTGCTTTAGAGCATTGTGGTCTGAAAATATGCAGGGAATGATCCCAATCTTTTGATAACAGTTGAGTCGTGATTTGGGACGAGGATGTGATCTATTCTGGAGAATGTTCCATGTGCACTAGAGAAGAATGTGTATTCTCTTGCTTTGGTATGAAATGTTCTGAATATATCTGTGATGTCCATCTGGTCCAGTGTGTCGTTTAAGGCCTTTATTTCCTTGCTGATCTTTTGCTTGGATGATCTGTCCATTTCAGTGAGGGAAGTGTTAAAGTCCCCTACTATTATTGTATTATTCTTTATGTGTTTCTTTGATTTTGTTATTAATTGGTTTATATAGTTGGCTGCTCCCACGTTGGGGGCATAGATATTTAAAATTGTTAAATCTTCTTGTTGGACAGACCCTTTGAGTATGATATAGTGTCCTTCCTCATCTCTTATTATATATAGTCTTTGGCCTAAAATCTAATTGATCTGATATAAGGATTGCCACACCTGCTTTCTTCTGATGTCCATTAGCATGGTAAATTCTTTTCCACCCCCTCACTTTAAATCTGGAGGTGTCTTCGGGCTTAAAATGAGTTTCTTGGAGGCAACATATAGTTGGGTTTTTTTTTTTTTTTATCCATTCTGATACCCTGTGTCTTTGGACAGGGGCATTTAGCCCATTAATATTCAGGGTAACTATTGAGAGATATGAATTTAGTGCCATTGTATTGCCTGTAAGGTGACTCTTACTGTATATTCTCTCTGTTCCTTACTGATCTACCACTTGTAGGCTCTCTCTTTGCTTAGAGGACCCCTTTCAATATTTCCTGTAGAGCTGTTTTGGTGTTTGCAAATTCTTTCAGTTTTTGTTTGTCCTGGACGCTTTTAATCTCTCCTTCTATTTTCAATGAAAGCCTAGCTGGATATAGTATTCTTGGCTGCATGTTTTTCTCGTTTAGTGCTCTGAAAATATCATGCCAGCTCTTTCTGGCCTGCCAGGTCTCTGTGGATAAGTCAGCTGCCAATCTAATATTTTTACCATTGTATGTTACAGACTTCTTTTCCCGGGTTGCTTTCAGGATTTTCTCTTTGTCACTGAGACTTGTAAATTTTACACTTAGGTGACGGGGTGTGGGGCTATTCTTATTGATTTTGAGGGGCGTTCTCTGAACCTCCTGAATTTTGATGCTCATTCCCTTTGCCATATTGGGGAAATTCTCCCCAATAATTCTCTCCAGTATACCTTCTGCTTCCGTCTCTTTTTCTTCTTCTTCTGGAATCCCAATTATTCTAATGTTGTTTCGTCTTATGGTGTCACTTATCTCTCGAAATCTCCCCTAGTGGTCCAGTAGCTGTTTGTCCCTCTTTTGCTCAGCTTCTTTATTCTCTGTCATTTGGTCTTCTATATCACTAATTCTTTCTTCTGCCTGATTTATCCTAGCAGTGAGAGCCTCCATTTTTGATTGCACCTCATTAATAGCTTTTTTTTTATTTCAACTTGGTTAGATTTTAGTTCTTTTATTTCTCCAGAAAGGGCTTTTATATCTCTCGAGAGGGTTTCTCTAATATCTTCCATGCCTTTTTCGAGCCTGGCTAGAACCTTGAGAATTGTCATTCTGAACTCTAGATCTGACATATTACCAATGTCTGTATTGATTAGGTCCCTAGCCTTCGGTACTGCCTCTTGTTCTTTTTTGTTGTGGTGAATTTTTCCGTCTTGTCATTTTGTCCAGATAAGAGTATATGAAGGAGCAAGTAAAATACTAAAAGGGTGGCAACAACCCCAGGAAAATATGCTTTAACCAAATTAGAAGAGATCCCAAATCGTGAGGGGGGAGAAATGGGAGAAAAAGAGGTTCAAAAGGGAAGAAAGAAAAAAAAGAAAAAAAAAAAAAGAAAAGAAATGAATTAAAGAAAAGAAAACAAATAAGAAAAATATAAAAAAGAAAATATATATATATTGGATAAACTAGTTAAAAAACGTTAAAAAAGAAAAAGGTAAAAGTTAAAAAAAAAATTTACCATGGGGCGCCTGGGTGGCTCAGTGGGTTAAAGCCTCTGCCTTCAGCTCAGGTCACGATCCCAGGGTCCTGGGATCGAGCCCCACATCAGGCTCTCTGCTCCGCGGAAAGCCTGTTTCCTCCTCTCTCTCTCTGCCTGCCTCCCTGCATACTTGTGATCTCTGTCTGTCAAATAAATACATAAAAATTAAAAAAAAAAAAATTACCAGAAGGCTAGAAAAAAAACAAAAAATGAAAAAGAAAAAAAATTAAATTAACTGCAAGACTAAAAAAAATCACAGGGAAAAAGCCATGAGTTCCGTGCTTTGCTTTCTCCTCCTCTGGAATTCTGCTGCTCTCCTTGGTATTGAAACCTCACTCCTTGGTAGGTCAACTTGGTCTTGGCTGGATTTCTTGTTGATCTTCTGGGGGAGGGGCCTGTTGTAGTGATTCTCAAGTGTCTTTGCCCCATGCGGAATTGCACCGCCCTTACCTGGGGCTGGGGTGAGTAATCCACTCCGGTTTGCTTTCAGGAGCTTTTGTTCCCGGAGCGCTTTCTGTAGAGTTCCGGAGGACGGGAATACAAATGGCGGCCTCCTGGTCTCTGGCCCGGAGGAGCCGAGAGCCCAGGGCCCCACTCCTCAGTGCTCCCTCAGAGAACAGCGCCCAGTTACTCCCGTCTGCCTGACCTCCGGCCGCGCTCCAAGCTCACCGAGCCTGAGACCAGTTCAAGGTAACACCGAGCTGTGAGCTTATTGTCGGCTCTGTCTCTGTAGCCGGCTTTCCCGTTCCAATACCTGCAAGCTCTGCGACACTCAGACACCCCTGATCCTTCAGTGACCCTGCGGGACCTGAGGCCACGCTGACCCCGCGTGGTCTTCGCCCCGTTTTATCCTCTGGAGCGATGTCCCTCAGCAGAACAGACTTTTAAAAGTCCTGAATTTGTGCTTCGTTGCTCCGCCGCTTGCCGGGAGCCGTCCCCTTCCCCCGGGGTCTATCTTCCTGTTGCTTTGGATTCAGTTCTCCGCCAGTCCTACCTACCTTTCAGAAAGTGGTTGTTTTTCTGTTTCTAGAATTGCTGTTCTTCTTCTCTTCGATCTGCCGATGGATTTTCAGGTGTTTGCAATCTTTAGATAAGCTATCTAGCTGCTCTCCGGCTAGCTGAAGTAGTCTCAGCCTGCTACTTCTCCACCATCTTGACTCCTCCTCCTCAAATGTCATTGCTTCTTGAGTTGTGTGTATGTCTGTGTACGTTCAGAAAACTTAGTGGGACCTTTCAATACAGGAACTGCTTATGAAATTAATTTTCTTTACTCTTTTTAAAAAGTTTTTTCCTACCTTGCTGGAACTCTTTTATGCTTTTATACAGATATGGGACTTATGGATGCCATCTCTATGTGCCTTGATTTTTATCTTATATTTACCATGTTATATGATTTTGACATTCTGAGATCTTTTACACTTTATTTTCTCTTGCATTTGCATTTTATTCCATTCTGATATCCTCGCACATATATACTTTCTTCAAGATACATATGTATGTTTCCTTGACCTTATTTCCTTGACCCTCATCATCTGCTTACATTCTTTCATATTTTAAAAAATTGAACTGAATTTTATAGCTGATGCAGAAATTGACTGAGAATATATTCTTACTTCCTACATTTTCCTCTAGAAATTTGTGGACTTTTATTCATGAAGTTAGAATTCCAGTTATACCATATTCTTTTCATAACTGAATTTGAACAAGAATATATCCACCTCAAATTGACCTCGAATACTTATACATAGTGTCACATATTGTGAGAATGAATTGCAAAAGGCAGAAACATCCAAGTAAATTCTGGATTTCCATGTGTCCATTATAGTAAATCAATTCTGTGTCTGTCCTTAAATCATGTTGTAGGCCATTCTTAATGATACTACAGTCTTACATAGAAGGATAGGTTTATCTGTATTTCTATAAATTATTTGGAGAAAAAAATGCAGGGAGAGGGAAATTACAATCCCAAAAGGATGAGGAAATTGAACAAGGTGGTTTTGGGTGAACAAGGTATCTATAAATAGGGAAGATGCTAGCAAAATCTATTTGATGTTAGAAATGAAGCCTCAGGTTATTAAGATAAATGTGCAAATGAGAGTAAATTAGGAAACTGGAAAAAAATATATAGAGCATTAAATCTGAAATCCCAGGGCAGGTTGCCCTGGAATAAGCAGAAGCTTAATAGAAAACGTAATTTCAACAAAACTGCTTAGCTGAAAGAAAGCTTTAAATGTGATGGATGCTCTTTAAAGGGAAAGTGATGAGATATATGAGAGGTTGTAGCAGTTCAGAGTATGGACACTGCTGCCAGTAACTGTGCCACCGGTGCACGGATCCCAATTCATGAATTACTAGCTTCTCAGCGCCTTGGACTCCTTGTATATAAATGGTGCTGATATTCACCATTTCCCATTATGATTTTTGTGAAGATTAAATTTGTTAATGCACATGAAGCACTTAGAGAAATGTCATAATAACTTTTAAATATCAGGCATTATAATACAGTAAATATTTATAAAACCATTAATGCTCATCCATATTTAGGTAATAGAAAAATATGTTGATGATTAACTTTTGTTTATCTCATTCTGTGTTTTAAGTATGTGCCTCATCTAGTTTAATCCTCAAAAAACCCTGTAAATTAAGAGGTATTATTATTTCTTTGTTTGGGTAAGAAAACTGAATTTTTGGATGGATGAGTGTTTTTCCCATTTATGAACATGGTAAGTACAAAAACTAGTAGCTTGACTGGATCCAGACCTTAGCACTTGCCACTATGCTGGGGTTTGTAATTATGAAATCATTACTTGTATAGGGTCTCATAACAGGTGAATGGTTATTGATTAACTGAGGGTTGTGTCTTTTAATCTTGAATTTATAAAATAATATGCTTTCATAGCTGACAAGTTTTAACAATCCACTCTTTACAGCCATTGAAAGAGATTTTTGCTCTTGGAGAGGCATAGCAGGGTTAAGTGGGGAGAAAAGAGAAATTCCATCCTGCAAATAGGGCTTAATATCACATCTAAAAAGTTCCCAGAAAGAGTATGACATTTGACTTCCCTACACCTTTCTATTAGAGTTTATTTAAATAAAGTACAAGAAGAGCGATAATACGGCCATGGCAAGTAACCAGTCTCTGAAAATAAACCAGACATTATCTAGTAAAGAATGTAAGGTCTGTGTTGGCATTCTTGAAGTGTTCTTTAAATGAGAGAATTCCATCCCTCATGTATTATATGGATCAGTGCAGGCTTTTTATAAGACAAGTGTTATGATCAGTTTGCAGCATGAGAAGTATTAGAAACAAGAAGAGAGCAATAGTAGCAAGCACATTTACTAAGGATTTCTCTAGACTGGTGGGCATTTTTTCATGTATGTTTCTCTGTGCTATTTATATTTTGATATCTGTTATGAAGACAAATAGTACCTAATTGTAATAAACATACATAAGCACTCACATAGTATAGTTTTCTGCCTACCTGGAAATTACTCCCCTTCATTTATCACATATGTCTGTATGATGATACCTAAAATTCCACCATTATACTATCTTTTAGGATCTCTCCCTTTTCATCTCTCAAATGTAGATTGACTCTTCTTTTTTTTCAGTGTATGTATGTGTGGATATTACATATGTATGTATATGTGGCATTGTGTTATGAATAATACAGAACAAAAAATGTAGAATAAAATCATAATTTTCTACAGCTAGCTCACCTAATGTCTTGAACTCTCCAATCTTAGCAGTATGGTGGGCATCCTTCTTTTTCTGTGCTGAGGCATATTTACTGTACAAACTTTCTCTCTATATATGTTCATATGTATTTATACACAGACATATATGTATAGCATTTAAAAGTGGAATCACAATTAATAGTAATATATATTTCTATATATCTAACACAACTGCTTTAATAACAACATATTGACAATAGAAATGTATCATAATATGTTCAACCATGCTCATTTTGATGTACGTATTTCTATTGTATTACTGCATTAAAAATATTGGTATGTATATTAGTATATACCTATATACTCTGCAGCCATCCTTTCTTAAAATACACATTGATTTTGATTGATTCCTTAATGCACGAGCACACACTAGATTTATTAGGTCATTTTCCTTATGCGATGATATAGCATTAGCAAAAATTTCCTCCTGTGGAATAATGAATAAGGGTACAGTTGTCTGTGTACAGAGTAGAGGAAAGAGGCAGTCACAAAGGCACATCCATGAATTATAAAATAATCCCCAGACAGACTGGTACATCTGTGTATATATCTATATAAAAATATACATATACATATATAGATGAATAGATTCAGAGTATTTAAAAATTTTTCTAAAGTTTTTATTCAAATTCTAGTTAGTTGGGTGCCTGGTGGCTCAGTGGGTTAAGCCTCTGCCTTCAGATGAGGTCATGAGCTCAGAGTCCTGGGGTTAAGCCCCACATCCCATCCAGCTATCTGCTCAGCAGGGAGCCTGCTTCCCCCTCTCTCTCTGCCTGACACTCTGCTTACTTGTGATTTCTCTCTCTGTCAAATAAATAAAATCTCTTAAAAAAATTCTGGTTAGTTACCAGAATATGTGTAATATTAATTTCAGGAACACAAAGTAATGAGTCAGCACTTCCATACAACACTCCGTGCTCATCACAAGTACACTCCTTAATCCTTATCATCTATTTAATCCATGCCCCCACTCACTTCCCCCTAGCCCTAACTCTAGCCCCTAACCTTAATCCTAAACCTAACCCTAAATCAATCCTTCTCAAAAGTTCTGCAGTGTACCAGGCACATTCCCTTACCCTGGCCCTAATCCTAACCATAACCCTGGCAATAAAAAAGATTCAGAGTTTAAATGGAGATTGGTAGTTGTTAAAAGGACACATTAGATATTGATTCTCAGTTTTATAAATTTTTATAATTTATAATAAATTACATATTTATAAAGTTTTATAAATATATAATCTATTGAAATCATATTTGTTTTTTATTTTAAGATTTAGTTAGTTAGTTTTTGGAGGGGGGAGGAGCAGAAGTAGAGGGACAAGAAAACTTTCTGCTGACTCTGATATGGAGCTTGATCTCATGACCCCAAGATCAGAATGCAGAAAGACTGCATCCTCCATATTAGAAACCTAAAATGTAACAGTTGTATTAATCCTATATAACATGATAATCAGAGGTGGGCATTCCAGAATGAGCAGGAGCAGTTCAAAGATCCATTGTGGGAACCTAAGCAGTTTCTACTTTCCTGCTCTGTGTGTTTTAATGTGCAACTTCTGTGTCCATGTTCATAATATGGGTCCTCTGCTCTGAAGTATTGTTCCCTTGTTCTAGGCAGGAAAGAGAGGCAACTACAAAGAGTAAAATGAGGATGCCAGTAAATCTATTGTTTTTAATGATTTCTCAGAAGAGCTAAACTATGACTTCTCTTTATATCCCACTGAAGTAATTGTCATACAACTCCTCTCTGTAAATGATTCTGGGGAGGCATATTGTCTGGAAATATTGCCATTAGTATTTGCAAAGAAAGAATGGATATGAGGAAAGCCTACAAGCTGTCATTACACCAAGGGTGTGCGTGATGCATGTGTGTGTTTATTATTTGTATATATTAACTATGAGAACCAAATTCAGGTGTGATGAAACTTGGTATACACAGGTGCTTGATGAAGATGTATTAATTTATTGAGGGATTTACTACTATGTCTAATAGAACTTTACTGTTGGGGAGGGAGTTAAACATAATGTATTGACTTTTGCATTATAGCACAGTATTCCTAAATAACCCAAATGGTGAAATGTTCTTCTGCCTACTTTCCCCATTATGAAAAATGTATACAGAACAGAAGTGGCATGAAATGTATCCATTCCCATGACATAGACTGTAATGGAAAATTGTCCAAGCCTAGCCTAGCCTTAAGATTTTAATCTTGTGATCCTCTTCATATGTCATACTGTAGTGCATGGAGTATATCCAGCACATTTGATTTAAAACTATTTCCAGAAAAATAAATTGTCTTGTTAAGCTTGCTAACCAGTTTTCTTTAGCAGACACATTTTTCTCTTCACAAAATGTCACTATTCCTTCTTAGTACAGCATAGCATTGATAAAGAATTCCTAAGGTAGTTATTCCGTGAATGTCTGTACATTTTCAGAAAGCAATTTGAACATATGGGAAATTATCGGGATAATTCAGAAAAATAAAATAGCTTTTCTTAATGGGTAATAGGTCATTTTGGCTCCAGTTAACTGAGAATGATAGATGACAGAATATGGGAACATATTATTTGAGAACACTATATCTATATTTATAGATCTATAGTTATATATTTTTAAATCATAGGGATAGAGTTTATGAAATAGGTTTAATAGTTTAATTTTGTAGACTATTTGTACAATTCTAAAATCAGCTAATTTCTCTAATTGACTTTTGAACTTTTTTTTCTATTGTGAAAATTTATAAATTAAAAAAAATAGAGATTAATATACCCATCACTCATTTTTTCCCATCACTTATTTTGAACAGTTGACAAGTCATAGTCAATCCTGATTCATCTGTACCCCTTTCTGCTCTTCCTTCCTGTATATTGTATAAACATTTTTTGTAAATATTTCAGCATGTATCCATAAAAAATGGGCAGTCATTTAAAAAATACCCATTTACTCTTATCATCTCTAAAAGTAAAGTAATAACCTGATTATATGCAGAAATATCTAGTCAGCATTCAAATTTCTAGTTGTCTGTCATTTATGTTTTATTATAAACAGATATTTTTGTTTTGTTTGAGTCAGGATCTAAACAAGGTCCACACATGAATGTTAGTTGATACATCCTAGGAATCTCTTCGTGGAAGAAAGTGGATAGTTTGAGTTTTCTCCACAGTCCAGATTATACTGACTATATCCTTTTTGTGGTTTGTTCCATGCTCCTCTGCCCCCTGTCCTTCTATATTTCCTTTAATGTAACTGCTGAAATTAAAAGTTTAATTACAGTTAGAACCTAGCTTTTGGTAATCTCATTCATGGATGGTGTTGGCTCTCTTTCTAATTCTAATTTTAAATGTTTATTTGGAGTGTGGATTATAATAAATGGCTTTCAAAGATGTGTTTTTATTTTTGCTATAAAATATAGTCACTTTTCTATAATATTAACATTAAATCAAGGAATTATTTTTCTCATTAAATATTCTTGCAGCTGTGCTTTTTCAAAATGGATGAAGCAAAGGAAAATACCTGTGTCAGTGTGTATGCCATCTCATGAATCTTTTGGCTATCATATTAGACAAAATAAAGGTAATAGCAATAGCTAAAAATGTTGACATAGGTCATCTCATTTAATATTCACAACTAAAATATGAGATATGGGTTATTTTATTTAATATTTATTACAGAGGATGACGCTGTAAGTCAGAATGGTTAAATATCTTGCCTAAGAACACACAGCAGTGGGGACAGGTTGTCAGTCAGACGGTCTGACTTTCCAGTGTCTGCTTATCTACCATACTGTACTAATCTGGAAGACAGCGAAAATTCTGTATGGTGTTGATCTTTGTAAATGTGGTTTTAATATTTCTGGAGACTCGAAATCACATTCAAAGATACAGAATACAAATGAGACCAGGTTTGATGCAAACAATAATGGTGCTGTAGTGTCTTTGCTGGTATTGAGGGAGATGTGAGGGTATATGATATAGAAATTATAAAATGATTGTTGTAAAGAGGGAAACATATTCTTTTCTACATAAAATGCAATGCAAAAATATATTCTTACAGCTTATGCACTAGAAAATCTCTAACTTACTCCAAATTAAGTGGTATCTGTTTAAACTCTTGGAATGAGATTTCTCCACCGTGTGAATCATTCCAGTAGTGGGCATCTCTAACTTAGAAGATTTTAAAAATTTGTTGTTGATACTGTTCTTCATATAACTTGTTTATTATGACAGTGAATTGTCGCAGTGAAAATGGATAGTACTTCTTTTTTTTTTTTTTTTTTTTTTTAATTTTTTATTTTTTATAAACATATATTTTTTATATACATATATTTTTATCCCCAGGTCTGTGAATCACCAGGTTTACACACTTCACAGCACTCACCAAATCACATACCCTCCCCAATGTCCATAATCCCACCCCCTTCTCCCCAACCCCCTCCCCCCGGCAACCCTCAGTTTGTTTTGTGAGATTAAGAGTCACTTATGGTTTGTCTCCCTCCCAATCCCATCTTGTTTCATTTATTCTTCTACCCACTTAAGCCTCCATGTTGCATCACCACTTCCTCATATCAGGGAGATCATATGATAGTTGTCTTTCTCTGCTTGACTTATTTCGCTAAGCATGATACGCTCTAGTTCCATCCATGTTGTTGCAAATGGCAAGATTTCATTTCTTTTGATGGCTGCATAGTATTCCATTGTGTATATATACCACATCTTCTTGATCCATTCATCTGTTGATGGACATCTAGGTTCTATCCTTAGTCTTCAAATCAAACTTCTCTTCTAAACATCAGCTCTTGATGTGCCTGGGTGTTTCAGTTGTTAAGTGTCTGCCTTTGGCTAGGGTCACGATCCCACGGTCCTGGGGCCCTGTGTCAGGCTTCCTGCTCAGCAGGAGGCCTGCTTCTCCCTTTCCCACTCCCCTTGTTGTGTTCCCTTTCTTGGTGTATCTCTCTCTGTCAAACAAGTAAAAAAAATCTTAAAAAAAAAAATAAACATCAGTTCTTCAAGTATCTTAAGGTATCTGATACACAAAAGCTACTTTGCACACAATAGCAGTTCATTCTTTCAACTTACTCATATGACAGGTTTTTTTTTTTTTTAAATAGGGCTTAAAGTGTCCTTTCCTAATATTTCTATCTAAATCAGTTTCTCTGAAATTAATTTTTAAAACATATATTGCAGTTTCTAATTATATTGTTTTTTGATTTACTAATATCCATCTATCTGAGCTGTGTGTTCCATGGTGACAGCAGAACCTTTATCTCTTTGTTTTACCCCTGAATCCAAGGGCCTAAACTAAAATTCTTATAAAAAGAATTCAGTGGGGTTGGGAGAAGGGGGGTGGGGTTATGGACATTGGGGAGGATATGCACTATGGTGAGTGCTGTGAAGTGTGTAAACCTGGCGATTCACATATCTGTATCCCGGGGGATAAAAATATATGTTTATAAAAAATAAAAAAATTAAAAAAAAGAATTCAAAGCTTGAAGGTAAATTAAGTACATATATTAATAAATGACTTATTTTCCTGATTTCCACTCCCCCTACCCACTCCGCTCCATCCAGGCTGTCTGATGGGTCAGGTTATTTCTTAGAGCTTTTGAAGAGCTCACACATCAATAGTAATTAATATAACATGGAAAATATATTTCAGTTTAATTCATGTAAGATTCAGTGAACTGTTCACTCCTTTGATATATATACTTACATTAGTGTCAATTACCTAGGAATATAGTGGATTTTCAACATTTTTTTAGTTTTTCATTCTAACAGCTATAAAAAATTTCATCTTGTTATTTTGTTCCATCATTTCAAGTGTGTTGGTCTTAGCATCTTTATTCGTCTCTCAGTGTACTCTCTATCATTCAGATATTTTTACCTTCTGAAAATTAAGTAGGCAGCTCTCCATTTTAATTTATTTTCTTGATTAAAACATTTTTAATAATGTTGCATGACAGTTTAAAATAGAAGAATTTGAGCCTTGCCACTTGGAGATTTCTTTGCAGACTAGAGACAATATGAATTTTGGTATCATTATTCAGTCACCGAAAAAATATCTACAGAACAATGTTGCCACCCACCCCATTGTGCTCTTACTCTCTTTTCTTCTAGGGTAACATGACTTTTCAGATGTCTTGTTGAGATCACAGTCAACCTTTTACAGAACCTTTCTTTGTTCTAACAATATTATTAAGTTTTTGAAAATGGCAGTGTGCTGAAATAGACCCTATATTTTCTTAATTTAATCCATGTATAAAAGAGCACATGAAAGTTTATGTGAAGTGAAATATCAGTATTTAGTTATTTACAACTAATCTGATGATAGTAGTGATAATCTACTTATAGACCTGTGATTCAGTTGATGGTAACAATAAATAGTATTAGTAATATGTTGAAAAGAATATTTTCTTTATTCAGAGAGCAGCAAACTGTGGAATTATAAGGGGATAATGTGTATGGATGTATTTGTAAGGGGAAAAGAGTGAGTAAATGTGAGCTTCATTCACACATGTTTCATGATGAAATTTTCCTGGAGACTACTTTCTTCCCTATACCATCCATTCATTCTAGAAACACGCACACAACTTATAAGAGTAATTAGATATTAACTAAGATATCAGTCCCTATCAGGTTTTCCCATAAAGGAGAGACTAAAATGGGTAGCTTCTGAGTTACTGTGTTATTAAGGAGTATAAGCCTAATGTACAGCAATGAGGGACCAGGGGAATATATCGGGGGAGGAGGGAAGGCAAATACAGAAGGAGATTTTCAAATTGTCTTTCACCTAGGACAATTTATTGCCCATTCTCATGGGACTGGACCATAATAAGCCCTATGAATTTCCATGACAGCAGTCATGGTGGTGGGGAGCAGTTATAGAATGGAAGTAATTTTTCAGCCAGCCCCCAACACTTCAAGTGGACAATGGTGTTTCTCTTTGTGATTAGAAGGAAACACATGGACAGGGAACAACAAGCTCTGCCTGGCCATGATTCAGGGCTTTGGTAAGTGAAATATGCTTCAGAGTCCTTAAAACCAATGGGAAGCTAGCTGCTGCAGTGGTAGCTAGAACAAGAAATAGGCAATGCTGAGAGGATCTGAAATACCTGGTATAGTTACTGAAGAATAAAATTTCAAGATCTTTCTCTTGTCATTAAATATAAAATTCACTTCAACAAACATTTTTTACATGCTTACATTGTGGGAGACATTGTGTAAATAGAAAGGGTGTGAATGTAAAAGTGACTAAAACTCTACCTGCAGCCTTTGCCTTCGGCTCAGGTCCTGGTCCCAGGGTCCTGTGATCAAGCCCCACATCGGGCTCTCTGCTCGGCGGGGAGCCTGCTTCCCCCCCTCTCTCTCTGTCTCCCTCTCTGCCTACTTGTGATCTCTCTCTGTCAAATAAATAAATAAAATCTTTAAAAAAACAAAAAACAAAAAACTACCTGCAAAGAACCACAGTCTATTGAGGGGAAGAGTAAACAACTAATGGCTAACAGTATGTCAGACTAAAATGCCAGCAAAATTTAAAATAGGTAAAATTAATTAATAAAAAAGTAAAATTTGAAATAGGTAAAATTAAAATAGGTAAAGTTAATTTGGGGGTGGAAATTTGGGATGAATTTTACAAAGTGAAAGGTGCTGATCTGGCACTTGAAGCATGTTAAGATATATGTAGAGGTGCATTTCTGGCTAATGGTATCAGTCTGACTAAAGAGACTGAGGTTTCTGATCATGATAGGTTGAGTAGTTGATCAGTGGCAGAAAGAGTGAAGAACAGAAGACAGACCTAGAGCATAGGATTACTGAAACATCAGATTGAGCCTCAGTACCCACTAGAGTAACAGGAATAAAGAGTATTTAGTAGGTATGCATTAAATGAATAAACTTTATGGGAATGTCTACAGTTGCCACATAACACACACACAAATGGGTTTGGATTCTGTACTTAGAAAAACTCAGAATTTGGGGCACCTGGGTGACTCAGTCAGTTAAGCATCTGACTCTTGATTTTAACCCAGGTCATGATCTCAGGGTTGTGAGAGCCCACATAGGGCTCCGTAGTGAGCATGGAGCCCGTTTTAGATTCTCTCTCTCTCTTTGTCCCTCCCTCTCCATGTGCCCACCCCCCCCATACATGTTCTGTCTCTCTAAAAAAAGAAAAAAATTTTCAGAGTTAAAAAAATGAAGTAGGATTTTTGTTAGATTTTTTTCAGAGATTTTGATGTAAATTAGGACTGATAATGTATAGCATTTATTAAGAATATTTTAATATGAAACTGATTTTTTTGTGTCAAATATCTTGTGGGATTCTTTTTTTTTTTTTTTTTTTTTTTTATTTGAGAGATTGAAAGAGCGTGTGAAAGAGTGAGAAAGCACAGCCTGTGGGGGAAGACAGAGGGAGAGGAAGAAACAGACTCCCCGTGAGCACAGAGCCTTATGTAGGGCCAGATGCCAGGACCTTGAGATCATGACCTAAGCCAAAGGCAGAGCTTAACTGACTGAGCCACCCAGGTACCCCTATCCTGTGGGATTCTTGTCCTAGTAGTGTATTTTAGATGGTGGTGTGCACATATGGGGAGGAAAAGAGAATGAAGGGGAATTAAACCTTAATTGACTAATTAATATGTCAGTTTATTTTCAACAATACCTTTTTAGGGAAAAGTTTGGGAAAAAATTATAAAATCCCTTGAGTAATAACCTGAATAATTTACTTTTTTTTTTTTTTTCTAAGATTTTATTTATTTGACAGGGAGAGAGAAAAAAGCACAAATGGGCAGAGCAGCAGGCAGGGGGAGGGAGATGTGTCAGCAGGAGCCTGACACAAGGCTTGATCCCAGGGCCCTGGGACATGACCTGAGTTGAAGACAGACACTTAACTGCCTGAGGCATTCAGGCACTCCTGATTAATTTTCATACATTCTGCTATAGATGCCAACAACCGTTTGGAGACAGAGTAAGATCAGGTTTTGATTTATAAAGGTAAAAGTAATCCTGAAGCAGGTGGAATGTGATTGGGATAGATTTTGCAAAGGTACTTTCCAGTTAGTCATATAACAAAAACACACTTAAAAATCAAGTGTGATCTGCAAGCAAAAAGACCTATTTGTCATGGGTACTTCTGGATAATATGTCACTTTCCCATGAAAATGGAATTTACTATGTCTTTCATAGAACTATAAAATTTCTACCTCCCTATTTCTATGCATTTGACCCTGTGAATACCTTCTTATTCTCTGAGAATATCATAGGTCATTAAAGTGGCTTCATTGCCAGAGTCAGATTTTACTTATGCATCTTTTGTTAAGCATGTGCTCTGGGTCAGGAACAATGTGGTACATACTGTAGAGGCAACAAAGATGTGTGAAAAACCTTTGACCTCCCAGAAAATTGGTCTGTAGGTGAAAAAGTGAAGTGTATGCATAAAATGGTGACAGTCATTTTCATACAGCATATGATAAATGCTGACATGATTTTTATTTTTTTTAAATTTTGTTTTTTCAATATTCCAAGATTCATTGTTTATGTACCACACCCAGTGCTCCATACAATCTGTGCTCCCCTTTAGAGGCCGTTGCTCTTGTCATTGTTGTGACCTTGACCTCTCAGGAGATGGGTCTTAAGAGTCTCTGAGCCAATCAACAACAGTAAAGTTGTTTGAAGTTGGAAGGTTTATTGGTATAGGGATAAATATACCACTTCATGCCATTCTACATTAACCAGTAATTATTTCATATTACTATTTTTTTTCACCTCACACAACATCGTATCCTGACTCATGAACTATATACACTAGCTGGTATTCACAACTTTTCTGTGATTTTCTGTTAAGCCATGTTTTCATTTTATTACAGTCTTCTACTTTGCCATAAATTCCTTTCCCTCTGATTCCCAACCAGATGTCATCTGTCTTTTACTTTGTGGCATTTATGTATTGTCTATTCATTACTTCAACATGAAGATGCATCCTAACTTGTCTCAAGTAGTAAACTTACTATTCAAGTTTTTGTCCTTTCCATATACTCCAGTACTTGACTGATACTTGACCAAGCCTGCACCAATTTTATCTTCTTTATTTGACCTGGGAAGTAGGAGTTAGGAATGGTGGAGAAAGAGGGATGAAGGGGTAAAAAAGGAGAAAAGAGTTTATAAACCAGAGAGGAAATGAAATAAAATGGAAGAAGAGATGAAGAAAGGAAAAGGAGAAGAATGGAAAGAAGGAAGAAATAAGGGAGGAGGAGAAGGAGAAGAAAAGAGAAAAGTCTTCCATGGAACTAGTAAACTTTGACTCTTCTTTCTCAATGCAGCAGAATGGGTGTATGACCCTCACTGACCCCTGATTATCTCTGTGGTAGTCAGTTCATGTGTCTAGAATGTAATCTGTGGAGTTCCACTGTTGCCTTTCAGTTACGTAATTCTCTGATTTTATGAATTACATGTAGAGTTCTAGGGTTTATACAGTTCATAGTGCCCACAAGTGAATCCCATGGGAATAGTTTATTATGTGCTCAGGAATCATCCAGGAAGCAATTTACCATATCTTTATCTATCTTAAAGGGCCTATTTTATATAATTATTTATATGGACACAATAATGAAAAAGCAATACATAGTAGTTACCTGTCCATTTATAATTATGTCTCAAGTCTACAGAAATAACTTAACAGCAATAGATTTATTAAATACATATCAACCTCTGCTTTTCTCTCTAATGCTTCAAAGATATTGGTTAGAAAAGGAGTACATATCCAATGGGTAGTGTATCCACTCCCCATTCAGTTTACTGAACTAAACAGTAGTTTGACTCTTAGTATGAAAGTTTAATTTTTCTTCACAATTTTCATTCCCTTCTTCTTAGATGCAAAGGCAGAAAATTTGCCATTATTAAAATTCCAACTACACTAAATATATTTTTCATATATTTAATAATATTTAGTGACTGGCTGCATCATTTTAAGCATAAATATTAATATTTATGTTTCAAGTTTTCTGGTAATGTATAATCTACTGAAATATAAGTGATTTGTCTTAATTACTATTGATTTGTGGGAAGGCTCTCATCTTTTCCACTGACGATGCAACTTACTGCATTTGTTAACACATACAGTAAGATGTAAATAATGTATAAATGAAACATTTCAAAGAAATGAATAGCTAGTATCCCACCAAGCTTCAGCTTGTCAGAATTTGCTTCTAGAAGGGTTACTAATGTTAGCAATAAGAATGCTGTTTTGTGTGTGTGTGTGTGTGTGTGTGTGTGTGTGTGTGTGTGTCTTCGGCAATTAATTCTGGGAATGTCACATAACATACAAATAAAGGATCAACAGAGATGGGTAATGAATGATCAAATTAAAATCCTTCCCATTTTTAGAGTAAATATTTCTCACTCTGTGACGATTTATCCATTCACTGTTCTTTTACAAAAAACAGTGTACATAAGGAAGTCTAAATTCAAGTTTGCAAAATGTTGCAAGCTTGACCAATGATTTTTTTAGCTTCCCTTTTCCCTAACATTTATGGTGAAACAGATCAATAAATCTTACATACTTAATAACAATTTATGGACACTCTCTAGGATCAGTCATGAACTGATCTGAAAATACGCACACATAGAAAAACACATGTACACACTCTTTCTTATAATGTTTTGATGTGGGATCAGAATATATGGATGCCACCACACAGTCAGTCCCATACAAAGAGATGAAGAGTTTATGTGTATAAAGGGACCTCCTACACTTCGAAGCAAGATTTGGTTACTAATGTACAGCTTTGAGAGTAGACAATCTCTGCTGAGACTCAGATTTTTGAAATACAAATTAGTAAGGTGAATATAAGCCTTTCCACTGATTAATTATGAGATTGCTTCAATTGCTTTTGTTAAGCTCACTGAGCATATTTAACCAAAATTGATTTTATTTAACCAAAAATAATAGTCATTGTATTATGTTATAAAATTATGATTATGATTATGATATAGAAATCATCTACCATCCTGAAGGTCTTATTGAAAGCTAGGAAGCCAGAAAAATAAATAAAAGCTGCAATAGGAGTTATTCTGAGAATTATTATTGGATATATAAAATCAGAAGACTGCTTGATGGATAGTAATATAGTATCTCAAGCTCAATTGAAAGAAGTACCTTTTTTTTTTTTAATTTTTATAAACATGTATTTTTATCCCCAGGGGTCCAGGTCTGTGAATCAACACTCACCAAAGCACATACCCTCCCCAATGTCCATAACCCCTGCCCACTTCTCCCAACACCCTTCCCCACAGTAACCCTCAGTTTGTTTTGTAAGGTGAAGAGTCATCCTCCCAATCCCATCTTGTTTCATTGATTCTTCTCCTACCCACTTAAGCCCCCATGTTGCATCACCACTTCCTCATATCAGGGAGATCATATGATAGCTGACTTTCTCTGCTTGACTTATTTCACTAAGCATGATACGCTCTAGTTCCATCCATGTTGTCGCAAATGGCAAGATTTCATTTCTTTTGATGGCTGCATAGTATTCCACTGTGTATATATACCACATCTTCTTGATCCATTCATCTGTTGATGGACATCTAGGTTCTTTACATAGTTTGGCTATTGTGGACATTGCTGCTATAAACATTTGGGTGCACTTGCCCCTTTGGATCACTACGTTTGTATCTTTAGGGTAAATACCCAATAGTGCAATTGCTGGGTCATAGGGCAGTTCTATTTTCAACATTTTGAGGAACCTCCATGCTGTTTTCCAGAGTGGCTGCACCAGCTTGCATTCCCACCAACAGTGTAGGAGGGTTCCCCTTTCTCCGCATCCTCGCCAGCATCTGTCATTTCCTGACTTGTTGATTTTAGCCATTCTGACTGGTGTGAGGTGATATCTCATTGTGGTTTTGATTTGTATTTCCCTGATGCCGAGTGATATGGAGCACTTTTTCATGTGTCTGTTGGCCATCTGGATGTCTTCTTTGCAGAAATGTCTGTTCATGTCCTCTGCCCATTTCTTGATTGGATTATTTGTTCTTTGGGTGTTGAGTTTGCTAAGTTCTTTATAGATTCTGGACACTAGTCCTTTATCTGATATGTTGTTTGCAAATATCTTCTCCCATTCTGTCAGTTGTCTTTTGATTTTGTTAACTGTTTCCTTTGCTGTGCAAAAGCTTTTGATCTTGATGAAATCCCAATAGTTCATCTTTGCCCTTGCTTCCCTTGCCATTGGCATTGTTCCTAGGAAGATGTTGCTGCGGCTGAGGTCGAAGAGGTTGCTGCCTGTGTTCTCCTCACGGATTTTGATGGATTCCTTTTGCACATGGAGTTCCTTCATCCATTTTGAGTCTATTTTTGTGTGTGGTGTAAGGAAATGGTCCAATTTCATTTTTCTGCATGTGGCTGTCCAATTTTCCCAGCACCATTTATTGAAGAGGCTGTCTTTTTTCCATTGGACTTTCATTCCTGCTTTGTCGAAGATTAGTTGACTGTAGAGTTGAGGGTCTATTTCTGGGCTCTCTATTCTGTTCCATTGATCTATGTGTCTGTTTTTGTGCCAGTACCATGCTGTCTTGATGATGACAGCTTTGTAATAGAGCTTGAAGTCCGGAATGGTGATGCCATCAACGTTGGCTTTCTTTTTCAATATCCCTTTGGCTATTCGAGGTCTTTTCTGGTTCCATATAAATTTTAGAATTATTTGTTCCATTTCTTTGAAAAAGATGGATGGTACTTTGATAGGAATTGCATTAAATGTGTAGATTGCTTTAGGTAGCATAGACATTTTCACAATATTTATTCTTCCCATCCAGGAGCATGGAACATTTTTCCATTTCTTTGTGTCTTCCTCAATTTCTTTCATGAGTACTTTATAGTTTTCTGAGTATAGATTCTGTGCCTCTTTGGTTAGCTTTATTCCTAGGTATCTTATGGTTTTGGGTGCAATTGTAAATGGGATTGACTCCTTAATTTCTCTTTCTTCGGTCTTGCTGTTGGTGGAGAGAAATGCAACTGATTTCTGTGCATTGATTTTATATCCTGACACTTTACTGAATTCCTGTATAAGTTCTAGCAGTTTTGTTAATTCTTTCAAAGAACCAGCTCCTACTTTCGTTGATTTTCTCTATTGTCTTTTTGGTTTCTATTTCATTGATTTCTGTTATGATCTTTATGATTTCTCTTCTCCTGCTGGGCTTAGGGTTTCTTTCTTGTTCTTTCTCCAGCTCCTTTAGGTGTAGGGTTAGGTTGTGAACCTGAGACCTTTCTTGTTTCTTGAGGAAGGCTTGTACCGCTATATATTTTCCTCTCAGGACTGCCTTTGTTGTGTCCCACAGATTTTGAACCTTTGTATTTTCATTATCATTTGTTTCCATGATTTTTTTCAATTCTTCTTTAATTTCCCGGTTGACCCATTCATTCTTTAGAAGGATGCTGTTTAGTCTCCATGTATTTGGGTTCTTTCCAAACTTCCTCTTGTGGTTGAGTTATAGCTTCAGAGCACTGTGGTCTGAAAATATGCAGGGGATGATCCCAATCTTTTGATACCGGTTGAGTCCTGATTTAGGACCGAGGATGTGATCTATTCTGTAGAATGTTCCATGTGCACTAGAGAAGAATGTGTAGTCTATTGCTTTGCTATGAAATATTCTGAATATATCTTTGATGTCCATCTGGTCCAGTGTGTCGTTTAAGGCCTTTATTTCCTTGCTGATCTTTTGCTTGGATGATCTGTCCATTTCAGTGAGGGGAGTGTTAAAGTCCCCTACTATTATTGTATTATTGTTTATGTGTTTCTTGATTTTGTTATTAATTGATTTATATAGTTGGCTGCTCTCACGTTGGGGGCATAGATATTTAAAATTGTTATATCTTCTTGTTGGACAGACTCTTTGAGTATGATATAGTGTCCTTCCTCATCTCTTATTATAGTCTTTGGCTTAAAATCTAATTGATCTGATATAAGGATTGCCACACCTGCTTTCTTCATGTCCATTAGCATGGTAAATTCTTTTCCACCCCCTTACTTTAAACCTGGAGGTGTCTTCAGGCTTAAAATGAGTTCCTTGGAGGCAACATATAGATGGGTTTTGTTTTTTTTTATCCATTCTGATACCCTGTGTCTTTTGACAGGGTCATTTAGCCCATTAACATTCAGGGTAACTATTGAGAGATAAGAATTTAGTGCCATTGTATTGCCTGTAAGGTGACTGTTACTGTATATTGTCTCTGTTCCTTACTGATCTACCACTTGTAGGCTCTCTCTTTGCTTAGAGCACCCCTTTCAATATTTCCTGTAGAGCTGGTTTGGTGTTTGCAAATTCTTTCAGTTTTTGTTTGTCCTGGACACTTTTAATCTCTCCTTCTATTTTCAATGATAGCCTAGCTGGATATAGTATTCTTGGCTGCATGTTTTTCTCGTTTAGTGCTCTGAAAATATCATGCCAGCTCTTTCTGGCCTACCAGGTCTCTGTGGATAAGTCTGCTGCCAATCTAATATTTTTACCATTGTATGTTACAGACTTCTTTTCCCAGGCTGCTTTCAGGATTTTCTCTTTGTCACTGAGATTTGTAAATTTTACACTTAGGTGACGGGGTGTGGACCTATTCATATTGATTTTGAGGGGCATTCTCTGAACCTCCTGAATTTTGATGCTCATTCCCTTTGCCATATTGGGGAAATTCTCCCCAATAATTCTCTCCAGTATACCTTCTGCTCCCCTCTCTGTTTCTTCTTCTGGAATCCCAATTATTCTAATGTTGTTTTGTCTTATGGTGTCACCTATCTCTCGAATTCTCCCCTCGTAGTCCAGTAGCTGTTTGTCCCTCTTTTGCTCAGCTTCTTTATTCTCTATCATTTGGTCTTCTTTATCACTAATTCTTTCTTCTGCCTCATATCCTATCAGTGAGAGCCTCCATTTTTGATTGCACCTCATTAATAGCTTTTTTGATTTCCACTTGGTTAGATTTTAGTTCTTTTATTTCTCCAGAAAGGGCTTTTATATCTCCCGAGAGGGTTTCTCTAATATCTTCCATGCCTTTTTCGAGCCCGGCTAGAATCTTGAGAATTGTCATTCTGAACTCTAGATCTGACATATTACCATTGTCTGTATTGATTAGGTCCCTAGCCTTCGGTACTGCCTCTTGTTCTTTTTTTTGTGTTGAATTTTTCCATCTTGTCATTTTGTCCAGATAAGAGTATATGAAGGAGCAAGTAAAATACTAAAAGGGTGGCAACAACCCCAGGACAATATGCTTTAACCAAATCAGAAGAGATCCCAAATCGTGAGGGGGGAGAAAAGGGATAAAAACAGGTTCAAAAAGAAAGTAAGAAAAAAAAAAAGAAAAAAAATGAAAGAAAAGAATTTTAAAAAAGAAAACAAATAAAGAAAAATATAAAAAGTAAAGAATATATATATTAGATAAACTAGTTAAAAAACGTTACAAAAGAAAAGGGTAAAAGTTAAAAAAAATTAGCAGAAGAAGAGAAAAAAAATGAAAAAGAAAAAATTAAATTAACTGCAGGACTAAAAAAATCACAGGGAAAAAATAAATCACAGGGAGAAAGCCATCAATTTCGTGCTTTGCTTTCTCCTCCTCTAGAATTCTGCTGCTCTCCTTGGTATTGAAACCTCACTCCTTGGTAGGTGAACTTGGTCTTGGCTGGATTTCTTATTGATCTTCTGGGGGAGGGGCCTGTTGTAGTGATTCTCATGTGTCTTTGCCCCAGACGGAATTGCACCACCCTTACGAGAGGCCGGGCTGAGTAATCCGCTAGGGTTTGCTTTCAGGAGCTTTACTCCCTGAGCGCTTTCTGTAGAGTTCCGGAGGACGGGAATACAAATGGCGGCCTCCTGGTTTCCGGCCCGGAGGAGCCGAGAGCCTGGGGCGCCACTACTCAGTGTGCCCTCAGAGAACAGCGCCCAGTCACTTCCGTCTGCCCTACCTCCAGCCGTGCTCCGAGCTCACCAAGCCTATGGACCAGTTCAAGGTAACCCCGAGCTGCGAGCTTACCGTCTGCTCTTTCTCTGTAGCCGGTTTTCCCGTTCCAATACCCGCAAGCTCTGCAACACTTAGACACCCCTGATCCTTCTGTGACCCTGCGGGACCTGAGGCCACGCTGACCCCGCGTGGTCTTCGCCCCGGTTTAGCCTCTGGAGCGATGTCCCTCAGCGGAACAGACTTTTAAAAGTCCTTATTTGAGCACCGTTGCTCCGCCGCTTGCTGGGAGCCGGCCCCTCCTCCCGGGGTCTATCTTCCCGTCGCTTTGGATTCACTTCTCCGCCGGTCCTACCTTTCAGAAAGTGGTTGTTTTTCTGTTTCCAGAATTGCTGTTCTTCTTCTGTTCGATCTGCCGATGGATTTGCAGGTGTTTGCAATCTCTTGATAAGCTATCCAGCCGATCTCCTGCTAGCTGACGTAGTCTCAGCCTGCTACTTCTCCACCATCTTGACTTCTCCCTCCTAAAGAAGTACCTTTTGAGATATTTTATGTCAATCACAGATGCTTCACTTGATATTTATTAGCAAGGAAAAGTTAAATCCTTTTTGAATGAAATTCTGTTAAATACATATTATATAATATTTACCATCATAATCATTTACGTTTTAGTAGTGTCTAGTACATTCTTGTTGTTGACTAATATCTCTTTGAGATTTCAGTTCTTTTGGGTGTATGCTTAGGCATGGAATTGCTGTATCATACAGTGATTTTTTTTTTTTTTGAGGAATTACCATACTATTTTTCATAGTCACTTTGTCATTTTACATGCCCACCAGCAATGCTCAAGGGTTTTAATTACCCCACATCCTCACCAACACTTGTTATATTTGCTTTTGTTGTTGTTATTCTTTTGATAACCGCCATCCTAATTGGTGTGAGGCAATATCTCGTGGTTTTTTTCATTTTCATTTTGGTTTTGATTTGCACTTGCTAACGAATTTGTGATGTTGAACATCTTTTCATGCTTATTGACCATTTTTATGTCTTCTTTGGGAAAATGTCTATTTGAGTTCTTTCCCACTTTTTAACCAGGTTATTTGTTACTTTTGTTGAGTTATGGGAGTTCTTTATATATTTTGGACATTAACCCTTTATCAGATACATATTTGCAAATATTTTCTCTGATACTGTGAGCTCACTTTTCATTCTATTGATGTGTTTTTTGATGCATGGACATTTTTAAATTTGATGTAGTCCAATTATCTATTTTTATTTTTTTACCTATGTGTTTCTTGTCTTATCGTAGAAATCATTGCCAAACCCAATGTCATTAAGCTTTTCCTTATTTTTTTTAAAGCTAAATATATTATTTGTTTGTGAAGTTTTATTATTTTCATTTTTAAGTGGAATACAAAAGATTGTTTAGGGTCTTTATGAACAGTTTGCAGAATAATAATTGAATTGAATTCATCATGTGATCATTGCCAGTTTAAATAGAGCTTAATAAGCATCTTTGATTTGTCTTAGATGCACACACTGTATCCCATTCAGAACCCCTTCTCCTGAATTAACACTAGATTGAGTCAGTTACATATTGGAAGTACTTTTTCAAAATTTGCAGGCTTCACCTCTTTCTATATTATATTTCTAAATTAAAATAAGAACTTAATTCTAATAAACCTGATTTCCCCCCCTTTTTTCCCTATAGAGTTTGTACATGTTAAAGCTTGTTAAATAATTTCTTACTATAAGGCCACAAAGATACTTTTTCTAAATTTTCTTTGAAAGTATAGCTGTGCCTTTTACATTTAAGTTCTTTTATACATTTAAAAAGTATGGTGTGAGAAAGATATGCATTTTAATATTTCTAGTATGGATAATCAAGTGTCTCCCTGTTATTTATTTAGTCTGTTTTCTGGAGTGCCACTTTTGTCATACATTGGGTTTTTACATATGCACATTTTTATTTCTTTTTGCTCTGCCTTGATTCCCTGTCATATTTTTTTTGACCCTCCAACAACACATTGCTGTTTTAATTAACATAATTGTATAATAGTTTTTTGATACAGAGTCGAGTAATACTCCCATTGTACTTTGTACTTGCATGTAAATTTTAAAATAAGCTTATCATCAAGATCAGAAGCTTCTGCACAGCAAAGGAAACAGTCAAAAAAAAAAAAAAAAGAGGCAACCCACGGAATGGGAGAGTATATTCACAAATAATACTACAGACTAAGGGCTGATATCCAAGATCTATAAAGCGTTCCTCAAACTCAACACACATGAAACAGATAGTCACGTCGAAAAATGGGCAGAACATGTGAACAGACACTTCTCCAAAGAAGGCAAACAAATGGCTAACAGACATATGAAAAAATGTTCATCATCATTTGTCATCAGGGAGATTCAAATCAAAACCACATTGAGATACCACGTTACACCAGTTAGAATGGCCAAGATTAACAAGATAGTAAACAACAAGTGTTGGAGAGGATGTGGAGAAAGTAGAACCCTCTTAAACTGTTGGTGGGTATGTAAGTTGGTGACCCATTTTGGAAAACAGTGTGAAGATTCCTTAAGAAATTAAAAATAGAGTTACCATATGACCCTGCAATTGTACTGCTGGGTACTTACCCCAAAGATACAGATGTAGTGAAAAGAAGGGCCATTTGTACCCAATGTTCATAGCAGCAATGGCCGTAGTTGCCAAACTGTGGAAAGAACCAAGTTGCCCTTCAACATACAAATGGATAAAGAAGATATGGTCCATATATACTATGGAGTATTATGCCTCCATCAGAAATGATGAATACCCAACTTTTTGTATCAACATGAATGGGACTGGAAGAAATTATGCTGAGTGAAACAAGTCAAGCAGAGAGAGTCAATTATTATATGGTTTCATTTACCTGTGGGGCATAAGGAGTGACATGAATGACATTGGGAGATGGAGAAGAGGAGTGAGTTGGGGAAATCAGAGGTGGAGACAAACCATGAGAGACTGTGGTCTCTGAGAAACAAACTGAGGGTTTTGGAAGGGGGGGCAGGGAGTGGGGTGAGCCTGGTGGTGGTATTATGGAGGGTATGTATTGCATGGAGCACTGGGTGTGGTGTATAAAAAATTAATTTTGGAACACTGAAAAAAAATTAAGAATAAAATCAGCATATCAGTCTAATGAAAAAAATGCTGTCATTTTGAGTGTAATTACAGGAAATTGATAAATTAATTTCTAGAAAATTTGCATTTTTTTTTACAATATTGTCTTCACAGACATTAACGTGAAATGTCTCATTACTGTTTATCTAATTATTGGCCCCTGAGACAAAAAGTAGCCTCTCTTAAGCAATATAAATAAATAAATAAATAAATAAGAAGGAAGCATATGGCTTATCATCCTTAATTCTGATGGCTCTCTTTAGTGAATAATAACAGATTTTTTTTTTAGTGAAATGAGAAACAAAACTATAGATTTTTAGAAGATGTAATTGTGCTGTACATTGTTATTTAATCTTCCCAATAACTCAGAAAGTATGTATTATAATGACCTGCTTCAGACAAAACATTTGAATGGCAATATAGTAAATAATATGTTCAGAGCCATTGATTGACCATCATAACTATAAGATTCATGAAAAATATTACAGACTCAAGCACCAAAGGTTCAAGGAAATTAACTGTGGCACTGTGATATGAGTCAGGGACAGATTCCAAAGGCCATTCTATTTCTAACATTAAACCAGAAGTTCTTTACAACTTTCAGATAAAGAGAGTTAGGTATCCATTCATTGTACAGTAAGTCAGTGTAAAAGACCAGTCTTTAACCTTTCTTTTTAGTGTTTTATTGTTTATAAAGTCTGAATGTGTCTTTTCTAGTTGTATATTAAGTTGTTCCTTACAATTAGTGGACAGAAATAACATTTTAAGAAACCAACAACGTTTTAGTGGATAAGACTTAACTTCTGGCAGAAAGAGAATCAATTATAATAGCCATAGATTTAGCAGTGTATGTAATACTTTGTGCCTTTTTTCAAGTTCATGATTTCATATGATGTGCTAAAATAGGCTGGAAAGAAATTCTGTTAGAAAAAAAGTTTATTTTTTAAAAAGACATCAGTATAATGTATAGAATACTATACATCTATAGTGCTGTAGTTAGTTAGGCTTTTTTTTCCCTCAGTCTGAATGATTACATTGTATAGCTCAGGAATTGGCTAATTATTTTATTTTATTTTATTTATTATTTTTTTAAATTTTTTATTTTTTATAAACATATATTTTTATCCCCAGGGTTACAGGTCTGTGTTGGCTAATGTTTTAGAGGTTGAAAATGCCTTGCCATCAAAATGAGCTAGGTATTTCAGCAGCATTCACCAATATACCAAATACCTTCATAGGTAGTTTTTGAGAAAGATTTTATTTATTTACTTATTAGAGAGAGAGAGAGTGCGAGAGGGAGAGAGAGAGAGAGAGCGAGAGCTGGGGAAAGAGAAGAGGGGGAGAGAGAATCTCAAGTCGACTCTTTGCTGAATGCAGTGCCTGACACAGGGCTTAATCTCACCATCCTGAGATCATGACCTGAGCCGAAACCAAGCGTGGGATGCTCAACCAACTGAGCCACTCAGGCACCCGCTTCATAGCTACTTTTTGCCACATTTTAGAAGTTGGTGGATTGACCCATGAATGTAAGACTCATGAAAAATATTATGGACTCAGGCCCCCAGTGTTCAAGAAGATTTATAGTGCATATGCTGTAACAGTACCATCATTGCTAATAACCTATGCTTTTGTGTTTCAGACACATTTCAACTAGATAATCTATTTTTAAAAAAGCATTTGGTCTTGTTTCTGAACTGAATGTTTGGAATATTGCTGAATATCAGCGGTAGGGGGAAAGATGGGAAAAGCCAGGAAGAAAATTTTTCCTCTTTTTTGGCTCTCAGCTGAATGTCATGACTGCACTAAATGGCAGGTGAAGAGATAACATAGTTGTGCAAGACAAACTTTTTTAGCTCATGCATTTTCTAAGATTAAATCTCTTCATTGAAATACACCTCAGATATTACAGAATGGATGAAGATTTAATATTAAAGAAAAATTCTCTTTTTTCTAAGTGTGTGTGTGTGTGTGTGTGTGTGTGTAAGATTTTTATTTACTTGACACAGACACAGCAAGAGAGGGAACACAAGCAGGGAGAGTGGGAGAAGGAGAAGCAGACTTCTCCTGAGCAGGGAGCCTGATGCAGGGCTGGATTCCCGGACTCTGGGATTATGACCTCAACTGAAGGCAGATACTTAACAACTGAGCCACCCAGGTGCCCCCTAAGTGTTTTTAAATAAATACTTGCCAAGAAAGGCTTTAAAACATGTTCTAGCATGGTTTTAGATTCTGACATAGCCCTTGTTAAAAGAATTAAACCTTGGAGCACTGTTCCATGATGAGTGATAGATGCGTGTTTAGTGGTGAAATACACTAGAGAAGGCAGGCATTGTTTCTAAATGTTTATAGTGGGAAGAATGGAGTATTACTTTAAATTAAATCAAAGAATATATATTATTTAGCTTAAGGGTTCTGTACATCATAACAAATGTGTACACATATGTTAATGTATGTATCATGTACATAATCTTTTATTTCTTTTGAAAAGTACATTGTCAATATAATATATTTAGAAAGCACAGAAAAATTATATCAAAAACTATTCTAAAGGGACACCACTGGGTGGCTCAATGCGTTAAAGCCTCTGTCTTCAGCTCGGGTCATGTTCCCGGGGTCCTGGGATCAAGCCCTGCATCGGGCTCTCTGCTCAGCGGGGAGCCTGCTTCCTCCTTTCTATCTGCCTGCCTCTCTGCCTACTTGTGATCTCTGTCTGTCAAATAAATAAATAAATAAATATTTATTAAAAAAATTATTCAAAAATTCATCCTTCACACCAGAAGATAACCACTATTGATATGTCTTATTGTCACTTTAAAACCTTTTATCAGTTACTGGTAAATAAGCCTATTAGAAGAAAGTTATTTGAATAAATAATTGTTACACTTATCCTGTCAGATAAATAATCCAATAAAATGCAATAAGCTGTTGCTTACAAATTGTGTTCTTGCAAATTGAGTCCACAGCGTCTGATGTCTTTTCTCCTTGTGAGAGTAGACTAACCAACATGAAATTTGAGTAACTTCCAGTTTATGAGAGTTCTGTACTTGCACCCCTATTTTTAGGAAAGACTCTCACAGCCATAGTTGTAATATATCCTACCAATGGTAACCAGGATCAGAATGGGTAAGATTTTTCAAAGTTGGTTAAGAATCTCATTTTCAATAATTTTAACACATAATCAATAGGGAAAGGAAGGGAGAAAGAGGGAAAAAAACAGTCTCCATAGCACATACAAATGTGTTATGAACTGCTTAGTCCTGTCTTACAACTTAGTGAGGAGAAAAAGATGATCTCAAGAGGAAACTAAGTTAAGCAAACTAAGTTAAGCAAACTAAGTTAAGAGGAGTAGTGTGAGGGATGGACAAAGGTATGATATCAGAGTTTCTAGCAGGTCTCCAGCTTTGAGGCCCAGGTAACCCAAATCTACACACAATTTATAGTTTAAAATGCTTAAGTGGGCTCTATTCTTTTTGTTTGTTTCATGCATAACTTAATATCCCTATAAAATCTATTTTATGATGTTGCAGCTGTATTGGGATCTGGGTACCCGGCACAATAAAACATCACTATTGAGAACCATTTAAATGATGAGCTGCCTAGAAAATCCTGTGGTGGGGGGAGGCATCTTGATACTTACTATCAGAGTATCTGACAGCTTTTTATTTATCCTGTGTTTATTATAATTTATCAACTAAACTCATTTTCTTCTTTCATACCATTTATTTATTTGTTGAATATGGGTTGATCTACTATCTAGCCAAATTAGCAAAACTAGGGGCGCCTGGGTGGCCTGTTCCCCCCTTTCCCCTTCTTCCTTCTCTGTACAGCTGCACATAAAGTATCTGTCTACAATCTCCTACCTCTAGGTACAAAGGTTATTTCATTGGGAAGCCTGGGTGGCTCAGTGGGTTAAAGCCTCTGCCTTGGGCTTGGGTCATGATCCCAGGGTCCTGGGATAGAGCCCCGCATTGCGCTCTCTGCTCAGCGGGGAGCCTGCTTCCTCCTCTCTGCCTGCCTCTCTGCCTGCCTCTCTGCCTACGTGTGATATCTCTCTCTGACAAATAAGTAAATAAAATCTTAAAAAAAAAAAATTAGCAAAACCAGTGCTTCACTTCTGCCCATCTGGGCTGGGATTCTATTCATTTTTTTTTTTAATTTTTTATTTTTATAAACCTGTATTGCTGTCAAGCTAGTCTGTTTCACTTGTTTATATTTTGTTGTCCTTGACTCTTTGAAAAAATTATAAGCATGACCAATGAAAGGAGGGAACGTAAGGAAATCTACCAAAGAAGTAACATAATTTCTTAAATTTCAGCATATTCCATTTGGTATTTTTTGGATTGCTGTAAATTTCTATTTTATTTATTTAAATTGTTTAGAAAATGCAGTAGAAGTAAAAAATACCTATACTTTCACTTAAGTCAGATTTTATTTTTACAACTTTTGTTATTTGAGAACAGTGTGAAAGAAATGGGATAGAATAGGATAAATTTTGTTTTAATCTTTGCTGCTCCATTTACCTCTTCGGCCTTGCGATGTTATTATCATTATTGAACATGTGTATCTCACCCATAATTTTCAGAATTCTTCTGACGATTTGAAGGGTATTTAAATTTTCGGGTATATAAATGAGTTTAATCTGTGGCAGTCATTCTAGTCAGTCTTCTATATTAAATATAAACCAGGAGATTTCAGAACTTTGAGTCATGTTCATCATCTTATAGCATAATTTTGCTTGATTTATCCTCTTTCTTTTGTATTTGATTCTACAATAGAATCTAAGTGGTGAGGGCTCCCTTCTTAGACATTAGAGAATCTCACAAAACTGTATAACTTAAAGGATGCTATATAACACTATAAACAGACATGACACCTTAAAAAGCTTTAAGACATTTTGCACTTTGCCTTTTCCATCTCTTGTAACTATTGTGAAAGTGTTTAGATTATAGATTGAACAATTAGATATGGTGCAGAAGTTGTTAGCTTTTACTCCAAAAGTAATGTTAGGAAGTAATTTATTTAAGTAGATATATCAAGTACACAGCATTTTCTGGATGCTGCCTATATATACTATACAGATATAGTATGTATAGAAATGAACGATCCTGCAATTGAGTTAATTACTAAAACTAGGTCATTTATACTAACTGCACAAAGTATAACAATGATTAGGTTCTGCAGCAGTTTTGAGAAGTGAGTAATCTCTGGGTTCTGGTTGCCAAAGAGCCAGAATTCAGGGAATAGGAAAAAAGTTTTGGACAAGTAATGAGGATCCAATATAGGCAAAACAGTAGGATAAGTTAAGGGTTGGATAGAGCATGGGCAAAGTATAAATGAAAGATTCTGTGAAATGAAACTGAAATATTTGACCTACTCTGTAGTCTGGGATTTGTGATCCATATGAAATGACATGAACCTCTTTTCACCAAAATCAACGTTTATTAACAAAAATCAATGATATGTGTCATGTATGAAGTTAGAGTCATTTGTAGAAAAGTATGTATATTAGGAGGGGGAATTAGCAGTGTATTCTGTATACATCTCAGTAAGGTTTCCATACATGTCATGAGCTTGCTGATTACTACTTGCATTATTGGACTGTAAGTGAAGGGATATGTCACTGGTTGGATATAGAGCTCTTGTGGGAGGCCCAGGTCCTATAATTACTCACTTTTTTGTTTTCTTCTCAATTGTGAAATGTGACTGACAGGTAGTTTGATCTCTCAAGAAATAAGCAGCTGAAGTTGATGTCAGAAAATATGAGAGAAAAAGCACTCTGCAAAGGCCTGGTTGCTATCCTATTTGAAGCAAAATCTGAAAGAGAAAAATATTAGAGCTTGCTTTAAAAAAGACACAAAACTCTACTTAGGGATCACTGAACTTGAAGAAGCAAATTTTTTCTTTAAAAAATATAGTGCCAACATTGAAGGCAATTCAACATATCTGGAAGAAGGAAGGCAGAAAAATTTAGTGGTGGCAAATGCAAAGCAATAATGAGATGTTTTTGCATAATGTAGTAAAAATCCTTTTATAGAAAATCAGAAATTGACATTTTTGAAATAATATAGAAATGTCTCTAAAACTTGTCATTACCTCAAAAAGCATATAGAAATTTCATTGAGAATAATGATATTTAAAGACCATAGAGAAGAGAGTTTTGAAACTTTGATGCTATTGTAAAGTGATTTTAGATCATTACAATGAATCATATGACACACTTTTATCTGACCCCTCATATCACCATAAGCCAAGATGGTTTTGACATAGCAAATCTCTAATGCTATGGGGAAGGATAACTAACTATAAAAGAAAAAGCTAATGACTTTATGTTTTACAAACTCCTCTCCTTGTTCATAATTTCTGATTTTTTTTTATTAGTATCTCCTTATCTCTTTCCTCTAAGCAGCCTGTAATCTTCTGGAATTTTGTTACCAACAATAATAAACAAGTGTACTTATATCACAATTACTTAGGGGGAATATATAAAAGGCATGGAAATGAAACTGGGACAGTAGATATAAGGATTTATACTTTGTTATATTTCACTACTGCCTCTTCTTGGTTATCTTAAAGACTACTGGCATTTTTGCAATCATTTAAACACAAGTGCAAGAAAACACAGTAATTCATTTAAAAATTTATAACTTTTCCCCATTTGTATTTCACATTTAACCTTAGGGTAAATTTAGAGACAATCGAAAGTCAGTAAGAGGAAGAAAATACAGGTGAAAATACATGATTCCTTTGTGCCAGAATATTTTGGGGCTATGGTTCTCAACCAAGGAGAGAATGTATATTATATTCATCTTCTGAGTGTTAGAAATAAGATTCCTCTCAAAAATGGAGCTTTGCAGTTTCTTGGGTCTGTCTTCCACATTGAATTCTTTGGAATTATCAGACAGAATTTTGTAATCCCCCATGCCATGTTAGGCATATGCCTTCAGCTCAGGTCATGGTCTCAGGGTCCTGGGATTGAACCCCACTTCGGGCTCCCTGCTCTGCAGGGAGTCTGCTTCTCCCTCTCCCACTCCCTGTGCTTGTGTTCCCACTCTCACTGTGTCTCTCTCTGTCAAATACATAAATCTTTAAAAAAAAGAAAAAGAAAGAAAAAGAAACTTGAATGAGTACTCTAATGGGACAGCTAATAAAGAGAACTTACAGGTAAAACCTTTTGTTCCTGGTTTGGCACCTTAGAAGCTCATAATAATTTAAAGTTGACCAATTCTGATAATGAGATTTTAGATTTATTAATAACATTTATCTTTGTAAGTCTAGTTTTGTTTTGGATAAGCAGGTGAGAAAAACAAGCCTTGTACATCTCTTAGGCAACATATCCAGTTCATTTTAGGAACACTTTTACTGTCTTTCCCTCTACTACCTGCCTTGTAGAGCTTTCATTGACTTATTAACCTTACCTTTAGCAGCTGATCTGGTGGACAAAAAATAAAAATAATCCAGTCAGTTATCTTTGCTTCTTCCTTATATAATTTTTTAACTTTTATATATTCTTTTGTTAATGTATGTGTGTGTGTGGTGGGGGGACAAAAGAGGGAGCCCTGGATTATCAAAAGAAGTGCGTATATTAGATGTTTCCTTTAAAACAGAGGTTGGCAACAGGATGGCTATAGAAGATGTTGACTCTGAATGTGACAGAACATACTTGAAAATAAGACCAAATAAAATTGAGATTTAATTTTTGCAAGAACAATGGAAGAATTTCAAAATCAAGTTAGCATGGAAAAAAGTAGAAAGTTAACTGAAAAGAATGTGAACTAAAATAAGTCAGTCATTTGCACTGAGCAAAAGAAACAAAGTACTGGAATTAGTGCACTAGAAGCTGCCTAATTAAGATCTGAGGTAGTTTCAAGGGTTTAAAAAATTATTTTAAAATTTAAGGTGTGATATATTGTATCACAAGATAATTACCAATCATTATGCTAAAAATATACACAGTGTATTAATATAATACACAAGCGATTTTTACCAATCTTTGCATATATGTAAACTGTGCATCAGTCTCCATTTTGGACGACATTGCTATGCAGAAGATGATAACAGACAATTAAAGTTAGAATTGCTTCATAAGACGAAAGAGGCAAGCTTATGTCCTTGAGTAAGGAGCTAATATTGAAAGATGTGTTCAAAGATGATCACTGAACAAAAAGATGTGAAATATTAGCTCTAAATTTCAGTTGTTCTTTACCACAAAAAATAAGGATTACTAGTACAGTACAAGCTTGTTTAATTTTCAAAAGTCTATTTAAATTGGGAGCTACAGGTCAAATATAGACTTTTAGCATCAAAGAATTTGAATAAAATTCAGAGATAACTACATGCAGAAAACTTATATGTGATAAATGTCAGGGTGACTGATGATATATAAGTACTTCTTAGGAAGGATTTCACAATCAAATTATTTCTTCTAAAGATATTGACAAAATCGCGGGATAATAAATTCTATGTTTAGTGACAGGTGTTACTAAGTTTGGCAATAATAACCAAAGGGAGTAAATGAGAATGACGAATACGTGGTTATCCTGTTTCTTTCTCACTGACATTGTTTTTTTCTGCAAAGCAGTGAAAAATAGTTGAACAAGCCACTAGAATTAGAAAGTTATTGGGGAGGAGGAAAATGAATGCTGGTATATACTTAGAAGACATAGCCATAGTAACTTGACCCCAGGTTTGTCGGACTTCTATAATACTCTTATGTCTGGTTTCTCTTCTTGCCAAACCTATGATCAATAGCATAAATATTTCTTGGTTCATCCATGTATCTTCCCATCCTGAGGTAATCACAGAAGGAGTAGCTTCTTCTATGGGTCAGGATGATGAAAACCAATGGTTGGATATTTACTTTCTTAATAAAAGTAAGGATATTAAAAACCACTCCCACTCTTTGAAGTGCAGTAACAAGTTTCAAATTATCAGATTTCAGAAACTATGTTATAACTAGCAACTAATGAATAAAACATATCCTATATCTGATGTCAGAAAACTGACATTACCCAAAAAGGCCAAAAAAAAAAAAAAAGGTGCTAAAATTCAGTCCCTATATTCCACTAGCATAAACCCTCTATGTCTGAAGAAGATGGCCTAAAACCAGGAACCAGGTCTTTCGGTGACATAATTAATCTCACCCTTCAAAGACCCTATAGTCAAGTTGTGATGTGATGGATAGTGCCTTGGTTTGAGTTGCTAATGAAAACTTTGAGCTCTTTGTTCTCCCTCATAGCTAATTTCTCCCTTTACCTGTGTGAAGGGATCAAAAATAATACAAAGGATAATTAGAAGCTGAAAATAGCAGTCTGTTGCAATGTTAAGAATAATAAACATAGAGAGGTTCTTGTTCTCTTTCTTTTCATCTCTGAGTGTTAGAAATAAGATTCCTCTCAAAAATGGAGCTTTGCAGTTTCTTGGGTCTGTCTTCCACATTGAATTCTTTGGAATTATCAGACAGAATTTTGTAATCCCCCATGCCACCATTCTCCAAAGAAAACATCAAGGGCAAAGAAGAGGCTTGTATAGACATTTGTCCAAAAAACAAACCAAAACAACCCCCCCCAAACAACAAAAACATATAAATGGCCAATGGGTATATGAAAAAATGCTCAGTGTCACTGATCATTGGGAAAATGCAAATTAAAATAACAGTGAGATATCACAACACACCTGTCAGCATGGCAATATTAACAAAAACAAAAACCATAGAATAGTCATTGTTGGTAAGGATGTGGAGAAATTGGAACCATGGCATACCATTAGAAGGAATGCAAAAATTTCCTTAGTGCAGGCACCAAGGAAAACAGTATGAAGGTTTCAAACAAAATTAAAAATAGAGCTATCATATGATCCAGCAATCCCACTTTGAAGTATTTATCCAAAATAATTGAAATCAAGATATTGGAGATGTGAATATAACCTAAATACCCATCAGTGGTTGAATGGATAAAGAAAAATGGATAAAGAAAATGTAGCCTATGCATATAGGGACTATTATTGGGCCTTAAAAGGAAGGGAATTCTGCTCTTTGATTTTATAAATTTGACTTTTTTAAATACCTCATATAAGGGGAATCATGCAGTCACATTCTATAACATGGATGAACCTTGAGGACGTTATGCTGAGTGAAATAAGGTAGTACTGCCTTATTTGTGGGAATCACTTATGAGTGGGAATAATTAGAATATGATATTTTGGGAAGGTCTCTAAAGGTATATATAAATTGATACCAGAAAGGTGAAAAGGATGAGTAGTGTCAAGTGTATTTGAGAACAGTTTTGACAGAGAAAAGAGAAAGTGCAAAATACCTGAGGCAGGAAACTGAAGGCCAATGTGGATAGAGGATAATACAAAAAGGAAACCACAAGCTAGAAGGGCTGGGTTCTGTGAATACTTAACTTTTTTTTTTTTCTTTACAGATTTTATTTATTTATTTTAGAGAACAAGAACATGTGCGTGAGTGTGTGCAAACAGGGAGAGGGTCAGGGCAGGGGCGGAGAGACATGGAGAGAATCCCAAGCAGACTCAAAATGTCAGTTCTTATTTATTGATTTTCCCATGTATTTCTGCCCTATTTATGGTAGATCATAGACATTTTGGGGGGTATTATTTTTGATTCCTCATCCTTGACATCTACTATTTATACATGAAAAATGTTAAATTTTATTTTAAGAAAGATCTGACACAAGGCTTTGTAATTTGTTCTTCAGATTTCATAAATACTTTCTAGTTCATAGTTACATAGGACATAACTAATTAGGCCAACTATAGTAAACCCACTTAATGTGATGTAAACAACAAAGCACAACTTACAGGCATTTATTTTTTACTTTTTTTTTTTTTTTTTTAAATTCCATTGGTGGGAAATGGGCATTTAAAAGCTATGAGATGTCATGAAGGGAATATCTACCTGTACTGTTGTCTGTTTCTCCCTTTGTAGTTCTAGTCAAAACACAGGTTCTGTTAACTGTTTGACCAGGATTTCCCCCAAATGTTTATTTGTTTCTGGGTAGATTAGATAGATTAGAGTTAAGAGTATGTATTATAAAAACTGCCTACAACTTTAGAATACCCCATCAGTGAGTGACAGAAATCCAACAACCTGGCCAGAACTTACAATATATTCATAGAGTTGTAAGGAAACTTAGTAGAGCCCCTGATCTTTTGGTACCAGAAACAAAAAACAAAAATATATTAAACTGAAAGAACAGTTACTACTGGGATAGGGAGTATATAGAAAATGACTGTAACTTCCTTTAATTTGCTGTGAAACCTCCAAAAAGCAAAAAACAGTTTCCAAGTTCTTTAACAGTTCTATTGAGTTTTCAAAACAGCCAATTGTTCTATCCATGATCTGTTTATAAACCAACATTACCAATAAAGATATGGGTAGTAGTTATAATGACTTAAGCATCACTTTAAGACGCTCTTCTTTCACACAAATAATGACTCAGTTCTTAAAGACCAAAATAGGAGACTAAGCTCATTCTTTTCCCAATTAACTCATGTATCCTTTTCTATAAATTATGGAAACTCAGAGAAGTAGTGAGGAAGCAATTTATACTCATAAGGGACAGTCATTATCAACAGTATTTTCTCACACACAAGTTTTTTTAAGATCTTAAGGGGTTGGGTAAGAGACATTGACTGCTTTTTAGTGTTATTGTATATTCACTTGATCCCATACTAAATGCCATTTGAAGATGGAGAATTCTTTTGAAATTATACCTAAGAATACTAGAATGTAATCAGTGTTTTCATTTCGCCTTTTTTCTTTTTCTTTTTTTTTTTTTTTTAAATTTCATCCTCTTCGGCTTTCCTGTTCAAATGAGCCTGAATTCCAAAGATGACCTGACTCTTTTCTTGTTTCTGGCCTTATTAGAACCTCTAGAACAGTGTCCAAAGGTTCCTTTTCCAATCTTTGTGAAAAGTTTCTCTCTGTTACTTTTTATCACCTCACACTTCTCGAATTTAGACTAGGAGGGTGTATACAGCTCACAGGTTACTAAGCTGGCTTGAAGAACAGGAGAAAGAGAAAGCTATGGAACTTTTCCAGTATGCATTAGTCCTCAAAATGTCTGATAAATTGCTTTTCATTCATTTGTGTTCTACCCAATCTTTTGAAGACAAGTAACACTATTAACTTAGTTCTTTTGCATAGAATAAGTGGACTACTCCAGAAAATACTAAGATTTATTAATTGACTCATCATTTTCTTGATCAAGACTGATCTTTTGAAAGTACCTTACTGGGTAAAATAAACAAATACTTCTGCTACTATACAGAGGGCATTCTTTACCTGCAGAGTGAATGCAGTTATTTAGATGAATAAATAAAACCTGAGAATCATACCATCAATTTGAGACATTTGAAAAGAAACAGAATGTAGAAAAAATAAGGCTTTCATGGAAGTAGCACATAATTAATCAGATTCCAACATTGACTGTGATAGCTCTGTAATTTATCTTGATTATGTGATCATTGAGAGATTAAGAAAGTATTATATTGGGTAAGAGGGCAATGGGAGAGCCATAAACTCAAGCTCAGTAAGTTACAGTATTTGGATGTGTGGAAACCCATTGTCTTCTTTAGTCAAATCAAACTGAGGGTACTCAGTGTAGCAAAGGAGAATCACTTTATTGGAAAGAGAATTGAGTCTTGCATTCTCAAATAAGGTTGACTTCCCTCTGAGGCTCTGCCCTCTACTGCTTATGACCTGTGAGACCTTGAATGAGTTACTTAAATTTCTGTGCCCCAGGTTTCTTATCCACTAATGGGCTTATTAATTAATTATCCGTTAGGATTGTTGTTTAAAATTAAAGGAGATAAGACTTAGAAGAAAGCCCAGAATAGTTTAACTGTGATTGTTGATGCTATTCCTACAACACAGGTCTAACAGAGTGCTCTTATTCCTGTAGGTGCTCCTCCTTAAGTGGTTGCTTGAATATTTTTCCCAAACAATCTGTAACTGAGAGATATTAGAATCAATCATTTAAGCAAAACTTTACTGAAGACTCAGAACTAAAAAAAGAAAAAACCCTGAGCTATTACCTGCAAGTAGATCCTTTGGCTTGTAAAAGGGAGGTCACTTGCATTCAGTTTGGACTCGCCATAGCAATCTGCTGGTCATGGAAACATGGTGAAAGTCCTCATAAATCCATTTCTTTTTCTTTTCTTTCTTTTCTTTTCTTTTTTTTTTTTTTTGTTTTCCTTCTCTTTTCTCTTTTTAGAGTGGGAAAAAGGGGTGGTAGGAGAGGCAGAGGAAGAGAGAGAATCTTAAGCAGGCTCCACACTCAGTGCAGCCTAACACCAGGCTCAGTGACCCTGAGATTATGACCTGAGCCAGAATCAAAGTTGGTGGTTAACTGACTGAGCCATCCAGGTGCCCCCATAAGTTCATTTCCTAATAATCCTTAGAGGGGTTTTAATGCTTCAGAATTCAGATGCAAATATATGGTTCACAAAGAGAACTGAAGATTTCCTGTTTATCTTTTTGAAGTATTAAGGTCCCCAATAAAAATTTTGGATTCCTTTTTCAAGACTTCCTGATTCCATAGATGACATAGAAAATGTCTTCTTTCCTCTTCAGGGGAAGACTCACCATCACCTATGGGTCAGACCCTTACCCTGTGGCCACAGACAGGCATTGCTATCACAGTGCAACATGACAATAAGGCAATTGCTAATGGGAATTACCTTTACCAACTTCTTTCCATAGGGCAGCAAAGAGGGACAAGATATGCACAGAGCAGGTTATGAAAATGGGGAATTCTTGCAGAGAAAACTAAAACTAATCAGGCAAAACCATTTTCCCTTATTGACAGGTTCAAGTGTGAGAGATATCTAATATTCACCCCTCTGGATTTAGAGTGAAGTGCATGTGAAAATGCTGTATTCTAACTTCAGCCATAAGTATAGCAAGTTTAATGCAAGTTCGTTTATTAGATAAGCCAATTAGTAACAGAGCCCAGATGGAAGTACAGGATGTGGTAGGAAAACCTCCTAATAGATTGTGGAACAGGCCACTCACCCCTTGCCTTTAAGAGGACTGCAGTAAAATATTTTAGCTAAATAGAGGATAGCAGGAATCAAGCACTGTAGCCATAAGGCAGAGAGGATCACTGGGGAAAGGTTTCCACAGGGTAGCCAAGAATAGAGAAAAGGCAATACAAAGCTCTAGTTCATAATCATTAATGATGTGAGTGACTGAAACTATGACCAGACAGATGGTCAAAAGCTGAGACAGCTAAACATAACTTAAGAGACCAAAACTTTTGGAAGACAGCTATGCCTCCCATACAGAACTATGCAGCATCAGAAGGGAGAAGATGTGTTATGTCCAATGCCTTCCTATAAGGGAGGAGACTGACTTCAGAGAGATGAGACCAACACTTTTGAACATTCCTGCTTAAAATGTTCAGGCAGATCAAAGAGGTGCCATACACGTGGAGCTAAAACAAAACAAAACAAAACTAGAGTTACAATAGAAAAAAATATGTTAGGACAAGATGCACATACAGAAAAAAGAATCTCAAGTGTGTTTATTCTTTTTTCTCGTATCTGTTCAGAAAAGGAAAAAAAAAAAAAGAATAATGAGAGGATGAAAGAGGAGATTGTCCTCTAGCTAAAAGTATTTATAGGTAACCCTCTGGAGAGCACAGTGGTAGAGTGTCAGGGTTGAAGGTACAAGTCCTTTTACTATGATGACATTCAGGAGAAAGAAGGCACTGCCACCTGGCTAGCACGTAACTATCTGCAGTGAACTTAGGCATTCACCATTGAAAATGAGTAATGGACCTGCATTAAAAAGATAACTCTGCTTTCTATGTAATATATAAAAAGAGGTAATGAAATTAAACTCTTTCCCATCTTATCCAGATTGTGCTGGCCTCAGCTATTTGCTTGGGTTTGGGCAATGACCCAGAAATTGAACGCTGTACCCACAGAGAATTAGAATTAAAACACACCTGAGAAGTCTCTAGGCCGAAGTTCCATCCTTAAAAGTGTGGAATTGGTTAGACACACCGTGTCTACAACTGTCCATCTTCACTATTGGTCTTATAAAATGTTTTCACAGTCGTTAAAGTAAAACCTTTAAATTTTTAAAATAAACCAAGAGGTAAGCCATGATGAACTATCTGTCCCAGCTTTGCTTCTATCCGGCTATGTGTCTGTTGAAGTCAATTCATCTCTCTGAAGTCAGCCTCCTCCCTTAAAGGAAGGCATTGGACTTAATATAACACATCTTCTCACTTCTAAAACTGCCTGGTTCTGTATGGGGGCATGGTTCATGTTCACCTTATATGTTTCTTTTTGCTTTCCTACCCCTTTGTTGTTAGGCAAGACTATTAAATTTTCTTGCTAGTGGGTCTTAAGTAGAGGAGATAATGGTTCATTTTCAGACAGAAAACGTAGAAGTACACGGTGGGAACACCATCAAGACTTCTCTTCATAGTAAATATGATTTTTGTACCTTCCACATGAAGCATTCTCAGATGGTAGAACCTCTACTGGCCTAGGTCCCTGAGTGACAAAACAAAACAAAAAATTTACCTACCAAGTAATTGACATGTTGTATGAATGAGAAATGAATCTTTGCTATCATAAGTCACTGAGCATTGAGGTTGTTACTCAGCTAACATAATCTAGCTGTCCTGAGTATTAAATATTCTTAAGTCATTCTTAAAATGATTTCTGAACATAACATGTTGCCTGTCCCATTTTTCTATTTCTGTGTTATGCAAGTTATGCAGAGCAGTCATATTCTTTTAGTTAAGATTTTATTTATTTATTTGAGAGAGAGAGCGTGTATGCAAGAGCACAAATGGGGAAAAGAGGCAAAGAGAGGGAAGACTACACTGAGCAGGGAGCCCAACATGAGGCTCCATCCCAGGACCCTGAGATCATGACCTGAGCAAAAGGTAACTGCTTAAATGACTGAGCCACCTAGGTGCCCCAAGACTGTTACATTCTTTTTTTTTTTTTTTTAAAGATTTTATTTATTTATTTGAAAGAGAGAGATTACAAGTAGGCAGAGAGAGAGAGGAGGAAGCAGGCTCCCTGCTGAGCAGAGAGCCCGATGCGGGACTCGATCCCAGGACCCTGAGATCATGACCTGAGCCGAAGGCAGCGGCTTAACCCACTGAGCCACCCAGGTGCCCAAGACTGTTATATTCTTAATCATGCCCACTGTTAGTTTGTAAAAGCAACTTATAATAGAGGTCACATGTGATTTAAAACACGCTATTTAGGAAGTATTTTATAGGTACATGGATTCATGTAAGTAGAAAATATGTTTGAAAATATTTACTCAAATGCCTCAAAAATATTTAATAATAAATATCTCTATTTAAAAAATAATATAGACAAGAGTTTATGATCATTTAATAATCATCTGTGTGTGGTGAGTATTGATTAAAGTTCAATTTCTATGATTTTCTAAAAATGCACAAGGCTTAATTCTGTGTTCTTAGAATGTAGATAATGTTTTTACATGTATGTTTCCAAGGTAACTTGAAATTTTTTCATGTTTTTGGCTTATTTTCTGTGGTGCATATTTTAATAGTTTTCCAAAACTTAAAATTTTTCTATTTTATTTGGGAAAAAATAGAGGTACTATAATTATTCCCTCCCTTATGACAGTTGACTTAGGAAAAAAATCAGTCAGTGCTTTAAATAGAAGAGTAAAAATGATGAACCCCTTTAAGTCACTATATAATCATTCAGCTTTTTCAAGATGAAAATAAAAATTGTAAACATCATCTTGCATCCACAGCACTCAATTTAAAATCTAGACATATTAGGTGAATTTTCCTTGGTCATTTGATAAAATAATGGCAGAATTAAGATTGATAATATATATTTATTATATATTTTAAAATATTATTTATTTCTTTGAGAGAGAGAGAGTCAGAGAACACATGCAGGGGGGAAGGACAGAAGGAGAGGGAGAAGTGGACTCCTCACTGAGCAGGAAGCCCCAGGCTGGGCTGGATTGCAGGACTCCGAGATCATGACCTGGGCTGGAGGCAGATGTTTAACTGACTGAACCACCCAAGCACCTGAAGACTGGTATTATATATTTAAATAAATGTTTTTCCATTCAGTCCTAACAACCGCTGTCTGAGTGTGTGGGCAAAAATGATTACTTCCTTTCTTCTATAGCTAGGGTGATGTTGCGGACAGATGGCAAACCAAAGACAAAAATCTAGTTTTCCCTATTTTCGTCAGGCAAGCTCCACTCACCTTTATGACTTTAAGTCTTCTTTAACCTGTTGCACCAGGACAGATTCTCAAGTTGCTTTATAACATAGTACTTTTCTTTATTTATACTTTTCATAAGTTGAAATATTTTATAATTGTGCAGTAAGCACTACATAAATTAATGACAGACTTTGTTAACCTATTGCTTTTTTCACCTGAAATTTCTCTCCTGTGCTGCTGTATTGTTTTAGGTTGCTCAATCTGATGATAAAATTAAATTTTTTTCTTAACAAATATATGGCTAAATTCACATTTATTTTCAGTTTTTCTGAGTAAGTAAGAGATATGTGAGAAGATACATATCTTACTAGGTTAGGATACAGTTTTTTTTTTTCTTCCAAGTTATGTTCCCTCATAGCAGGCACTCAGTGGTTAATAACTGTATTAAATATAGAAAGTAAATGTTTATATCTATTTCTCTTTCTGTTAACTTGTTTTTTACTGCTAAATCACATGAAAAGCTGGATTGGCATGCAATAAGCACTATAAAATAATTTGTCAAATAGTTAAACATTGTTAAATATTTCAAGGTATTTCTGACATCAAGGAGCTCTATGTCTCAAGAGCCTGTGAAAGAAGTATTTGTTGAAATTAAGCCTTTTTCTACTTGTCATATGTAACTTGAAGTTTCAGAATTACTTTCATGGAAGGCAATGCTATCAGCTTCCTTTCTTCACTCCTTACCCTTGTAAGTCTGTGGCTGGTTTGATTTTTCTCTGATACATATTTGATCCTGTCACTTTCCTGTTTAAAAACCTTCCAGAACTATTCTCTGGTTACAGGGAAAGTCCAGACTTCCCAATCTAGTACTTGTCTTTCTCCAAAATGATTACAAATCTGTTTCCCAGTCACTTTCTTACTCTTCCCCTAAATCAAAGTCTCTGTTCTTGCTACTCCTACATCTCTGTCTACTCAAGTCATTCTCCTTTCCTTTTGTTCTTTGTTTGTTTTCATCCTACTCCTTCTACTTGATTTTTCATTTTTTACTACCTCATTTTCAAATCAGGAGCTCATTCACTAATGACCCAGAAATCTTTCCCTGTCTTGTTTTCCCCATCTGTAGCTGGAAGTAACCTAACCCCAGCCCAATCATACACCCTCCATTTGAGTTTCTCTGAACTTAGCTGTAGTGTCCATTTATGCTTCCCCTTCTGGTTCACAGTACTTGGTATAATCCTCACACATTCTATGTATTCAGTAATATACAATAAAATAAGGACATAAAGTGTGATTGAAACCTTTAAAAAACTAGGCTTAAATGTGTTGAAAATGGGGAAAAAATTTAAAATAGTCTCAGATTTTTAAAAGTCTGCTCAGCAAATGATTGATTTGGGGATTGTGAGATTTCATGAAATATTTCTTGAGCAAATTAAAATACAGAAATATTTTCCTCTAATTATCACTGGTAAGTGTAGTAAAGGAAAAATGGGTTATTATATTATCTATCAAATTCTTATCTTTTATAAGTAGGAGCATTATCAATTTAAAGCCTTACTAAGTAAAGCCATATATGTGTGCATCTAAGGAAAGTCATATCTCTGGTATTTTAAATAATTTTCTTTTTCTTACAAAGTAAATTAATCACTCTGTGGAAATTCAATTTGAGGAAGATTTTACAATTAAGCATGATGACATCACTTTTTCCATTTTGTTCCAGTGATTACTATAAAAACCTGTCCATGAAACCCTCTAAAGAAATAAGAGTATAACTTTTACCTGCCATCTAGAAAAACAAAAAACAAAACAACAGGAAAAAAAAAATCAGGTTAGGAGCACCAGCAGTGAAATAGCAAACAAACTGGTATGGAAAACATAGTTTTCCCTTTCTGAAATGATAATTTTCAGGGAAAAAGGAAAAAAAGAATTTCTTTGAGAGTGACTGCAGTTTTTAAATGAGCACAGATCATCGAATTTAATTTCCTTAAACTCACAAATTTTGGTGCGTAGCTTCTTTCAGGAATAACAGGAATGAGTACAAATGATTTTTAGCATTATAAACTAGCATAAATTTGGACAGAAATAAAATATTTTGCTGTGTTCCTTGATTAATTTACTTGATTATATTTCTTTTACTATGCACACATATTTTATAATTTAATTATGCATATTAGTTCTCCTCTTGTGCTTTTTACAGTAGTTCTTTGGCCATGCTAACTACCAAAAAAGTAGAGGTTGGCTTCCCATCTTCAAGGAATCCTTGTGATGACAGGCAAAGAAACTTGGTTACCACACTCTTGAGTCACACAGGCAATTTCTTCTTGATCTAATACTTTTAAATTTGGGGCAGACCCTTCAGAACCTGAAACTCTGGAGATGAAACATTTAGGCAAAGAAAGATTTATAGTCCTTGAGATTCCGTACCTCTTTTCATTGATGTAAAATAAAAGCATTGGTCTAATTTGCAGAGCTGAGGACATCATTAACTGAAGCTTCAGATAAAGCATTTAAAAAAAAAAAAAAAAGCTCTAAAGCAGAAAATTTATAACACTCTGAAAACTTGAAAATTTTAAGTTTTTCCATCATTATTCCAAAGTTCAAAATCAAAAGTGAACTTAAACTTAAAAAAAAAAAAAATTGTCTATTCCTAGAACATGATTTTCCACAAACCTCTCCTTAATTATTATTTTATAAGTTGCATCTTTTATTGGGCAGGATGCCATTAAAGAAGTCCTTGGGAAGCTTACTAGCACTGTCATTCCGATCCAGGTTGAGTGTCCTTAATTTTAAAGCTTACAAGCACATTTTACTTCTTGAGTTCTCAACTTACATAAACTTGTATTTATGTTGACAAATTCCATCATAAATGTGGGCACTTGCTTATGTAAAACTAGTGGCCAGTCAGTTCTTTTTTTTTTTTTTTAATTGCCTTTTTTTTTTTTTTAAGATTTTTATTTATTTATTTATTTATTTTTAAAGATTTTGTTTATTTATTTGGCAGACAGAGATCACAAGTAGGCAGAGAAGCAGGCAGAGGAAGGGGGGAAGCAGGTTCCCCGTGGAGCAGAGAGCCCGATGCGGGGCTAGATCCCAGGTCCCTGGGATCATGACCTGAGCCGGAGGCAGAGTCTTGAACCCACTGAGCCACCCTGGTGCCCCAAGTCAGTTCTTTTTAATTGAGAATAAAAATCTTCATTCACATATTTAGGTTCAGATTTTTTTTTTTTTTTTTTTTTAATGCCTGCTGCTACTATTTTGTTCACACAGTCAGTATTTCTTTCTTGGATAGGTACAAAGCTTTCCAAGTCTTGAGAATCTATTATACATTCTTTATCATGAACCAGAGTGAATTTCTAAAATACAACTTTGATTATATATCACCTTTTTGTTTAAAACTCTCTCATGCCTGTCTGTTGCTAGGATAATGTATAAACTCTTTATAAAGGCAGCCAAATCCTTAGTGAGATTGTCCTTTTGTAAATGCCTGGAGCATAATAATTGTCACCCAGCCATCTGTTGTGTCTCAAGTGTCTAGTAAGGTGTCTAGCAATTCTAAACATGCACTTAGGTTGGGATGACCATTTGTGGAATGCCTGTTGAAATGAGTCATGAAAGTAGAATCATGTGCTACATTTCTTTTAAGATTTATTTATTGAGTTGAGAGAGAAAGCAAGTGCGTTCACATGGGTCAAGGGGCAGAGAGAGACAATCTCTAAGCAGGCTCCTCCCTGAGCCCCACATGGAGTTTGATCTGAGGACCCCGAGATCGTGGTGTGAGCAGAAACCCAGAGAGAGACACCCAGGCGCCCCTACATTTCTAAATATATTATCTTCCATCAAAAAAGAAAAATTCTCTGGCAACTTAACTGTATCTCTCTTTTCAAAGTGACGTTACTTAAAAAGAAGCTTTTCTTTGTTTTCCTATATACCAGTAACTCATGTGAATTTACTGAAGTTCCCCTGTTGTATTTTATGTGTGTGTGTGTGTGTACACACAGTTTACACACACACACAGACACACACACACACTGTTATTTTATTACTTTTATAAAAATTTTAACATGCAGGGTGCCTGGGTGGCTCAGTGGATTAACGCCTCTGCCTTCGGCTCAGGTCATGATGCAGGGTCCTGGGATCCAGCTCCGAGTCAGGCTCTCTGCTCAGTGGGGAGCTTGCTTCCTTTCCTCTTTCTGCCTGCCTCTCTGCCTACCTGTGATCTCTGTCTGTCAAATAAATAAATAAAATCTTTAAAAAACAAAAAAAAATTGTTAAAAATTTTAACATGCATAAGTAAAGTTAAACAACAGTACCTTTATCTGGCTTCAAAAGAATGTAAATATGCTAGAACAGCTTAATTTATATTTCTCTGTATCTAATTTATATACTCTTGTTGCCTCATACTTTAGATTTGTCTTTTTTTTTAAGTTCCATGAATCTGACATTATATATATGGTTTTAAACACTCGGTTTAAATATATCCATATAGTTATCAAATTCAGTATGTGCCATCTCATCTCACATATTAATTTGTAGAATTTGCTATGTTCCTTAAGTACACCCATTAACAATCTATGTAGTAAAGTTCTTTTGGTGTCCAAGTCAATCAATTATTATAATTCTAACAGTGTCTTCATTTTGGCCTTGTTCATGGAAAATATCTGTAATGAACACAATTTAAGGTTGATTGTTATTTTTTCTTAATTCATTGGAGATGTTAATAAACTATTTTATTGTTCTGTCATTAAACATCAGTCTAATGGGCATTTTGTATTTTGAACGGGATTGCTTTTTCTTCTCTTACTGCTTTTAGAATTTTTTTTTTTAATAAACTGAATTTTTTGTGAATTTTAAACACATATTAGACATAATTATTTTCTCTTTTGTGATCATTCCAGTATCTAAAGCTTTTGGTGTTGTTTCCTGTTTTGTGCTGTTGTTGCTTCTCTTGTTCATTCTGCCTTCCTTTCCCGTATATTTAGTGATATTTTAATTATAGTTTAAAATTCCTTGGAATCTTATTTGTGTTAATTCTTTCATAACTTTGATAGCTAAATTTGCTTTCCTCCAAATTAAGTACCTGGCAAATTTGTAGTTGAATTTGCCAGATACTTAAAGGTGGTGATTGTCTTAAATATATATATATATATATATATATATATATATATATATATTTTACTTTTTTTATTAATTTTTTATTTTTTATAAACATATATTTTTATCCCCAGGGGTACAGGTCTGTGAATCACCAGGTTTACACACTTCACAGCACTCACCAAAGCACATACCCTCCCCAATGTCCATAATCCCACCCCTTCTCCCAACCCTCCTCCCCTCAGCAACCCTCAGTTTGTTTTGGGAGATTAAGAGTCACTTATGGTTTGTCTCCCTCCCAATCCCATCTTGTTTCATTGATTCTTCTCCTACCCACTTAAGCCTCCATGTTGCATCATCACTTCCTCATATCAAGGAGATCATATGATAGTTGTCTTTCTCTGCTTGACTTATTTCGCTAAGCATGATAAGCTCTAGTTCCATCCATGTTGTCGCAAATGGCAAGATTTCATTTCTTTTGATGGCTGCATAGTATTCCATTGTGTATATATACCACATCTTCTTGATCCATTCATCTGTTAATGGACATCTAGGTTCTTTCCATAGTTTGGCTATCGTGGACATTGCTGCTATAAACATTCGGGTGCACGTGCGCCTTTGGATCACTACGTTTGTATCTTTAGGGTAAATACCCAATAGTGCAATTGCTGGGTCATAGGGCAGTTCTATTTTCAACATTTTGAGGAACCTCCATGCTGTTTTCCAGAGTGGCTGCACCAGCTTGCATTCCCACCAACAGTGTAGGAGGGTTCCCCTTTCTCCGCATCCTCGCCAGCATCTGTCATTTCCTGACTTGTTGATTTTAGCCATTCTGACTGGTGTGAGGTGATATCTCATTGTGGTTTTGATTTGTATTTCCCTGATGCCGAGTGATATGGAGCACTTTTTCATGTGTCTGTTGGCCATCTGGATGTCTTCTTTGCAGAAATGTCTGTTCATGTCCTCTGCCCATTTCTTGATTGGATTATTTGTTCTTTGGGTGTTGAGTTTGCTAAGTTCTTTATAGATTCTGGACACTAGTCCTTTATCTGATATGTCGTTTGCAAATATCTTCTCCCAGTCTGTCAGTTGTCTTTTGATTTTGTTAACTGTTTCCTTTGCTGTGCAAAAGCTTTTGATCCTGATGAAATCCCAATAGTTCATTTTTGCCCTTGCTTCCCTTGCCTTTGGCGATGTTCCTAGGAAGATGTTGCTGCAGCTGAGGTCGAAGAGGTTGCTGCCTGTGTTCTCCTCACGGATTTTGATGGTTTCCTTTGACAATTGAGGTCCTTCATCCATTTTGAGTCTATTTTTGTGTGTGGTGTAAGGAAATGGTCCAATTTCATTTTTCTGCATGTGGCTGTCCAATTTTCCCAGCACCATTTATTGAAGAGGCTGTCTTTTTCCCATTGGACATTCTTTCCTGCTTTGTCGAAGATTAGTTGACTGTAGAGTTGAGGGTCTATTTCTGGGCTCTCTATTCTGTTCCATTGATCTATGTGTCTGTTTTTGTGCCAGTACCATGCTGTCTTGATGATGACAGCTTTGTAATAGAGCTTGAAGTCTGGAATTGTGATGAGACCAACGTTGGCTTTCTTTTTCAATATTCCTTTGGCTATTCGAGGTCTTTTCTGGTTCCATATAAATTTTAGAATTATTTGTTCCATTTCTTTGAAAAAGATGGATGGTACTTTGATAGGAATTGCATTAAATGTGTAGATTGCTTTAGGTAGCATAGACATTTTCACAATATTTATTCTTCCCATCCAGGAGCATGGAACATTTTTCCATTTCTTAGTGTCTTCCTCAATTTATTTCATGAGTACTTTATAGTTTTCTGAGTATAGATTCTGTGCCTCTTTGGTTAGGTTTATTCCTAGGTATCTTATGGTTTTGGGTGCAATTGTAAATGGGATTGACTCCTTAATTTCTCTTTCTTCTGTCTTGCTGTTGGTGTAGAGAAATGCAACTGATTTCTGTGCATTGATTTTATATCCTGACACTTTACTGAATTCCTGTATAAGCTCTAGCAGTTTTGGAGTGGAGTCTTTTGGGTTTTCCACATATAGTATCATATCATCTGCAAAGAGTGATAATTTGACTTCTTCTTTGCCGATTTGGATGCCTTTAATTTCCTTTTGTTGTCTGATTGCTGAGGCTAGGACCTCTAGTACTATGTTGAATAGCAGTGGTGATAATGGACATCCCTGCCGTGTTCCTGACCTTAGCGGAAAAGCTTTCAGTTTTTCTCCATTGAGAATGATATTTGCGGTGGGTTTTTCATAGATGGCTTTGATGATATTGAGGTATGTGCCCTCTATCCCTACACTTTGAAGAGTTTTGATCCAGAAGGGATGCTGTACTTTGTCAAATGCTTTTTCAGCATCTGTTGAGAGTATCATATGGTTCTTGTTCTTTCTTTTATTGATGTGTTGTATCACATTGACTGATTTGCGGATGTTGAACCAACCTTGCAGCCCTGGAATAAATCCCTCTTGGTCGTGGTGAATAATCTTTTTAATGTACTGTTAAATCCTATTAGCTAGTATTTTGTTGAGTATTTTCGCATCTCTGTTCATCAAGGACATTGTTCTATAGCTCTCTTTTTTGATGGGATCCTTGTCTGGTTTTGGGATCAAGGTGATGCTGGCCTCATAAAATGAGTTTGGAAGTTTTCCTTCATTTCTATTTTTTGGAACAGTTTCAGGAGAATAGGAATTAGTTCTTCTTTAAATGTTTGTTAGAATTCCCCCGGGAAGCCGTCTGGCCCTGGGCTTTTGTTTGTTTGGAGATTTTTAATGACTGTTTCAATCTCCTTACTGATTTGGGTCTGTTCAGGTTTTCTATTTCTTTCTGGTTCAGTTGTGGTAGTTTATATGTTTCTAGGAATGCATCCATTTCTTCCAGATTGTCAAATTTATTGGCATAGAATTGCTCATAGTATGTTCTTATAATAGTTTGTATTTCTTTGGTGTTAGTTGTGATCTCTCCTCTTTCTTTCATGATTTTATTTATTTGGGTCCTTTCTCTTTTCTTTTTGATAAGTCGGGCCAGGGGTTTATCAATTTTATTAATTCTTTCAAAGAACCAGCTCCTAGTTTCGTTGATTTGTTCGATTGTTTTTTTTAGTTTCAATTTCATTGATTTCTGCTCTGATCTTTATGATTTCTCTTTTCCTGCTGGGCTTAGGGTTTCTTTCTTGTTCTTTCTCCAGCTCCTTTAGGTATAGGGTTAGGTTGTGTACCTGAGACCTTTCCTGTGTCTTGAGAAAGGCTTGTACCACTATATATTTCCCTCTCAGGACTGCCTTTGTTGTGTCCCACAGATTTTGAACTGTTGTATTTTCATTATCATTTGTTTCCATGATTTTTTTCAATTCTTCTTTAATTTCCCGGTTGACCCATTCATTCTTTAGAAGGATGCTGTTTAGTCTCCATGTATTTGCGTTCTTTCCAAACTACCTTTTGTGGTTGAGTTCTAGCTTTAGAGCATTGTGGTCTGAAAATATGCAGGGAATGATCCCAATCTTTTGATACCGGTTGAGTCCTGATTTAGGACCGAGGATGTGATCTAGTCTGGAGAATGTTCCATGTGCACTAGAGAAGAATGTTTATTCTGTTGCTTTGGGATGAAATGTTCTGAATATATCTGTGATGTCCATCTGGTCCAGTGTGTCGTTTAAGGCCTTTATTTCCTTGCTGATCTTTTGCTTGGATGATCTGTCCATTTCAGTGAGGGGAGTGTTAAAGTCCCCTACTATTATTGTATTATTCTTTATGTGTTTCTTTGATTTTGTTATTAATTGGTTTATATAGTTGGCTCCTCCCACGTTGGGGGCATAGATATTTAAAATTGTTAAATCTTCCTGTTGGACAGACCCTTTTAATATGATATAGTGTCCTTCCTCATCTCTTATTATAGTCTTTGGCTTAAAATATAATTGATCTGATATAAGGATTGCCACTCCTGCTTTCTTCTGATGTCCATTAGCATGGTAAATTATTTTCCACCCTCTCACTTTAAATCTGGAGGTGTCTTCGGGCTTAAAATGAGTTTCTTGGAGGCAACATATAGATGGGTTTTGTTTTCTTATCCATTCTGATACCCTGTGTCTTTTGTCAGGGGCATTTAGCCCATTAACATTCAGGGTAACTATTGAGAGATATGAATTTAGTGCCATTATATTGCCTGTAAGGTAACTATTACTGTATATGGTCTCTGTTCCTTTCTGATCTACCACTTGTAGGCTCTCTCTTTGCTTAGAGGACCCCTTTCAATATTTCCTGTAGAGCTGGTTTGGTGTTTGCAAATTCTTTCAGTTTTTGTTTGTCCTGGAAGCTTTTAATCTCTCCTTCTATTTTCAATGATAGCCTAGCTGGATATAGTATTCTTGGCTGCATGTTTTTCTCATTTAGTGCTCTGAAAATATCATGCCAGCTCTTTCTGGCCTGCCAGGTCTCTGTGGATAAGTCAGCTGCCAATCTAATATTTTTACCATTGTATGTTACAGACTTCTTTTCCCGGGCTGCTTTCAGGATTTTCTCTTTGTCACTGAGACTTGTAAATTTTACTATTAGGTGACGGTGTGTGGGGCTATTCTTATTGATTTTGAGGGGCGTTCTCTGAACCTCCTGAATTTTGATGCTCATTCCCTTTGCCATATTGGGGAAATTCTCCCCAGTAATTCTCTCCAGTATACCTTCTGCTCCCCTCTCTCTTTCTTCTTCTTCTGGAATCCCAATTATTCTAATGTTGTTTCGTCTTATGGTGTCACTTATCTCTCGAATTCTCCCCTCGTGATCCAGTAGCTGTTTGTCCCTCTTTTGCTCAGATTCTTTATTCTCTGTCATTTGGTCTTCTATATCACTAATTCTTTCTTCTGCCTCATTTATCCTAGCAGTGAGAGCCTCCATTTTTTATTGCACCTCATTAATAGCTTTTTTGATTTCCACTTGGTTAGATTTTAGTTCTTTTATTTCTCCAGAAAGGGCTTTTATATCTCCCTAGAGGGTTTCTCTAATATCTTCCATGCCTTTTTCTAGCCCGGCTAGAACCTTGAGAATTGTCATTCTGAACTCTAGATCTGACATATTACCAATGTCTGTATTGATTAGGTCCCTAGCCTTCGGTACTGCCTCTTGTTCTTTTTTTTGTGTTGAATTTTTCCATCTTGTCATTTTGTCCAGATAAGATTATATGAAGGAGCAAGTAAAATACTAAAAGGGTGGCAACAACCCCAGGAAAATATGCTTTAACCAAATTAGAAGAGATCCCAAATTGTGAGGGGGGAGAAAGGGGATAAAAACAGGTTCAAAAAGGAAGAACGAAAAAAAAAGAAAAAGAAAAAAAAAGGAAAGAAAAGAATTTAAAAAAAAGAAAACACATTAGACAATTATAAAAAAGAAAAAATATATATATTAGATAAACTAGTTAAAAAACCTTAAGAAAGAAAAAGGTAAAAGTTAAAAAAAAAATTTTACCCGAAGGCGAGAAAAAAAAACAAAAAATGAAGAAGATAAAAATTAAATTAACTGAAAGACTAAAAAAAATCACAGGGAAAAAGCCATGAGTTCCGTGCTTGGCTTTCTCCTCCTCTGGAATTCTGCTGTTCTCCTTGGTATTGAGACCGCACTCCTTGGTAGGTGAACTTGGTCTAGGCTGGATTTCTTGTTGATCTTCTGGGGGAGGGGCCTGTTGTAGTGATTCTCAAGTGTCTTTGCCCCATGAGGAATTGCACCGCCCTTGCTCGGGGCCAGGGAGTAATCTGCTTGGGTTTGCTTTCAGGAGCTTTTGTTTCCGTAGAGTTCCAGAGGATGGGAATACAAATGGCGGCCTCCTTGTCTCCGACCTGGAGGAGCTAAGAGCCCGGGGCCCCACTCCTCAGTGTGCCTTCAGAGAACAGCGCCCAGTATCTCCCGTCTGCCTGACCTCCGGCCGCGCTCCGAGCTCACCGAGGCTGCAACCGGTTCAAGGTAACACGGAGCTGTGAGCTTACTGTCGGCTCTTCTTTGTATTCGGCTTTCCCGTTCAGTACCTGCAAGCTCTGCGACACTCATACACCCCCGATCCTTCTGTGACCCTGCGGGACCTGAGGCCACTCTGACCCCGCGTGGGCTTCGTCCCCCGGTTAGCCTCTGGAGCGATGTCCCTCAGCGGAACAGACTTTTAAAAGTCCTGATTTTTTGCGAGGTTGCTCCACCGCTTGCCGGGAGCCGGCCCTTCCCCCCAGGGTCTATCTTCCTGTTGCTTTGGATTCACTTCTCCGCGGGTCCTACCTTTCAGAAAGTGGTTGTTTTTCTGTTTCCAGAATTGCTGTTCTTCTTCTCTTCGATCTGCTGATGGATTTTCATTTGTTTGCCATCTTTAGGTAAGCTATCTAGCTGATCTCCAGCTAGCTGAAGTAGTCTCAGCCTGCTACTTCTCTGCCATCTTGACTCCTCCCTTCTGTCTTAAATATATTTTTAACCTTAAGGATTTTCAGATTAAAGATTAAAACATTAGGCAATGACTACTTGGAAACTCGAATTATGCATTCAAATTTCACGGAAGATTTTATTTTGTTTTTATTTTTTTATTTCCTTTCTACCCAGTGTAAAGATCAAAATGAACAATTATCTTTTCTATATGTTTAGTTTCTTTCTAATTTACCTTGGGGGCACCCAGCTTTATATAGAATATCTGTTTAGATTATACACTCAGCTCTGTCATTGTCTCTTGTACTTTTATCAAGTTCACAAGTTCATTTTGTTTGAAAGAAACCCCAGGGCAAAAGCTGACCTCAGTGTGAGCTTCTCTGACTTTCCACTTCTATTTTGTTTGGAGGCCTCTGAATATTTATTTGTAAATTTCTCCTTAGCTCAGCAAAGGTTTTAAAGAGTATTTTACTTAACTATATTTTGGCTACTGTTACTAGTCGTTCTGGTAGGGGTTTTATCGAGGTTATCTGTTTAGTCATGCTTCAGGAAACAGAATTTTCTCCTTGATGACTTGTAGCTGAAATCTTTTGCCTATCTTTATGAAATTCCCAATGGCAACAATTTCTTTAGAAAATGGAGACTTTCTAATCTAGGATTCATTTGCTTTCTCTGTCTACTCCAATTAACAGTTGACAAAAAAAATCCTTAACTTTCTACTTCTTGAATTTCCACTACAGGATTCTCTCATTACCTCCATAATACTTCTCAGCTTTTTTTTTTTTTTTTTTTTACTGAACCATCTTTTTCTGCCAACTCTTTTATTTTTGTTGTTCCCATGTGTAATGATTAATTTTTTGTGTCTCCATGCCTAAACTGTTGTGCCCAATTACTAGGTCAAAAACCAGTCTAAATGTTGCTGTGAAGGTACTTTCTAGATGTGATTAACATTTAAATTACTTAAAACTAATTTAAGTAAAGTAGATTGCCCTTCATAATGTGGGCAGGCCTTATCTAAACAGTTGATGTTTGCCTTAAGCAAAAAGACTAAGTTCTCCCAAAGAAGGAATTCAGACTCTATATTGCCTTGTACTACATCAAGTCTTGCCAGCATTTCCAGCCTGAAGGCCAGACCTACAAATTTGAAATTAGCTTGTCCCCACAAATACATCAGCCAATTAAAAAAATATATATTAAAATTCATACTGGAAAAAAAATTAAAACTAAATTTTAATACAACTATATGTACACACACGTGTGTGTGTGTGTGTGTGTGTGTGTGTGTGTGTGTGTTTGAGAGAGAGAGAGAGAGATGTTTCTCTGGAGGATCCTAAGACAGATTTTAGTACTTGGAAAGTAGAGTTCTGCTCTAACAAATATCTAAAAAATGTGGACATGGTTTTGGAATTGGCAATGAATAGAAGCTGGAACAATTTTGAGAAGCGTGATTAAAAAAATGAAAAAATATATCCTTATAGAGGTTGTGGGTAGAAACATGGAATTCATGGGAGATTGGGGTGGGGGTTTAGGAAAAAAAAAGACAAGAACTATAGAGGAAAACGTCTTTTGTCATAGAGAATACATATGTCATCATGAACCTGGAAATACAAATGTTAAAGAAACTTCTGATGAGGTTTCAGTTGGGAATGAGGAAGATGTTATTAGAAACTGGAGCTGAGATTTCTAAGTGATACATTGATGATGCAGCTTGGTTTTTCCTTACTGCCTATGGCAAAATTTAGAATAGATAAATTGGAGAAGGACTGTTAAGCAATAAGAAACTGGCACTTGATTTGGAGGATTCTGTACTTATCCAGATAGTGTGCTCTGGAAACAAGACCCCTTGCTGAAGAGATTATGTGTGCGACTTGTGGTCCAGTCACCCATCTCAGGAAAAGCTAGTTATAGAAATGCTATTATCCTGCAAATATCTGTGAAGGAGCAAGAGTGTAGTGGCTTGAGCCATGTTTATTATGCATCTCTGCCTTCATGTCTTTTCAAAATATATCTAAATAGTAAGTTCATATACCTATCATTTTCCTATATAATTCATCTTGATTAAATACCTTTTTATTCACTGCCTCAATTTCAGATTAAACTTTCCTTCTGCATCACTGTCATATTTAATTTATCCCAAAGCAATTTTCAATAATTATATCTTAATACTTTTGTCATCCTTAGTTCAGACTCTCTAGATACTATTTATAATATCTTAAATTGGGAAGAAGCACTTTATAGCATTATTTAGATTTAAGTTTAATCCTAGATGTCAGAGGCATTAAACTTTCAAAGTCCCTGAGTCTTTATTTATAAACTTTTTTTTCCCTGAAATTCAGATCTGATAACGTCAATTTCCTAATTAAAAACTAAATTAAAAAAAAAAAAACCTTAGAAAGCTTCCTAGCTCATAAGAAAATCTCTAAATTCCTTATATTAGCAATTGTATTTATTTTCACAACTCTTAACACCTGCCTTTTCCTCTAGCCTCTCTATTCTGCTTGCATTTTTTCTTTCTCTTTTTTTTTTAAATTTTTTAAAAAATATGGAACGTTTCACGAATTTGCGTGTCATCCTTGCGCAGGGGATATGCTAATCTTCTATGTATCGTTCCAATTTTAGTATATGTGCTGCCGAAGCTAGCACTCTGCTTGCATCTTATATACAAGTAACACTGAACTATTTTTATTTTCCTAAAAACACTGTTCACTGTTTTTTTTTCTTTTTCTTTTTCTTTCCTTTTTTTTTTTTTTTTAAATGTGTTCTCTCTGCCTACAAGGTCTTTCTGTCAGTTCAGTTGCCTGGCATACACTTTTTAAAGTCAAAGACTAGGATCCTTTTTGCTGGGGAGCAGTTCCTGAATTCACATACTTAAACATTTTCTCTACTTTTTGTAAACAATGGCCAGTGTCTATCAGAACATGTGTTATATTTATATGTTTACATGTCTTTATCTTGCTAATAATGTGGATTTTTTGAATGTAAGGATTGTGTGGTTTTCATTTTGATCAGAAGGCATGGACATTGTTTCAGAGTCAATAATTCCTCATTACATGAGTGAATGAGCATAGTGATTACATACAAACTAGCTGATTCAAGTTAGGTCACATCAAATGAAAACTTCTATGGAGCACATGGATTGAACCTATGCTGGCCAGGTTATAGTTTGCCATTAGGTCTTGGTAACTATAAGACATTTTTGGAGGACCCAAATAAAAATTAAATCATCATCATTTAAGTGACAATGATTAGATACTAAGTCATCTATACAAATATAGTTGTATATAGTAGCTATGATTAAAAACAGTTAGTTTACTATGATATTGAGAAAATAAACAGGGATTTCTCAATTCTTTATTATGCTTATATTTTCCAGAAAATATATATAATCATATCTAATTAAGTCACTGCTAAGGCTTGCTGACCCACAAGTCATTTGTTTTTATATGATGACTGTCTGTATCTATGGTTGGAGCCATGTCTTGATTTTGAAATTTAAATAATTTAAATAATCATAATTTCCAACTTTGTAGTGAAGAGGCACCTCCCTATAATCTTAAAGTAGAGCAACATTCACAACCTTGCTCTGTTATCACATTGTTGTATACCTTGAATATTTATATCACTTCTGGTTGCCTCATTTATAAGATAACAATAACAGTGTTTACATATACTACCTCCCAAGTAATGTTGCAAAGCATAATTAGCCAACACATGCTGTTGAAACACTAAAAATGTGAGAAAACACTTTGTATTTTAAGCATTTTTTACAAGACTTCCCTGTTTTAGCTTCAAGAGAAGTATGTTGTTTTCCTTGGACTGGTTATTTATAAATTAAAAAAATTAGTTTTTATTATTTTTGTAGGAACCATGTAGCACTCCATAAACATATACTTCTGGAAAAAAGAACTTCTAAAATCCATCAGAATATGTCTTCATCAACTTAGTAAACAGTTAGGTGATAGTAATTATCAGGTGAATTTCAATTTCATAACTCCATTTTCATGCTGATATCTGTACCAATGCAAAGATACTTGTAATGGAATTGCCATGAATGGAGGTGTTTTACACAGATCTAAAAATATTTTTAGGTAAATCCTCAGATTATTTTGGTGTTATATAGTTATTCAACACTTTTTTGACTTGTAGAATATTTTATTGCATGTGAAACCATACTTTTTCTTTATAAAACCCAGAGTTGTTGTTTTGACTTAAAAAGATCCACTCCAGAATCCAGATGCTTCATACTGTCCAATGAGAGAGATGTAGGGAAGTTCACCAAAGCTTGTTAAATGCCATCATCTTCAATTACCCTCCAGTTATTAAAGTTTCTTAAGAAAACCTGACACTTCTGTTTTACTAAACGCACCTGCACCATTACCATGTCTCATAGATGTATTATAGATGTCACTGTTTTCTTCTCCATTGGAATCTTTCTGGTCAGTATGAGCTGTCGGCTTAAATCTAACTCTCTCTGCATTTCTGCATGTGTGGAGCAGAAGTCAAGTCCCTGAGCACATTTCAAAGCTGTTCGTTTGCCCTTGAAGTTTTAAGTTTCCCTTTTTCTTGGGGTGGGGGAAGATCGTGATACTGAAGATGGTCATGCTCCCTGCATTGCTTGTTCTTTATAATATTCCAGTTAGCTCTAAGAGAAATCTCATATATCACATATGATAGAAGAATGTTTGCTTACTTCAGAAGTTTTGTTAACAGCCTCAAAACATTATCTATTAAAAAAAAAAAAAAAAGCACAGTTCTTGGATTCTCAAAAAAAAAAAAAAAACACAATCATTTTAAATGCAGTATTTGGGTCTTGGAATCAAGTTCTAAGCAAACAGTCCTTTTTGTGCACTTTGAAATGACCACTGACGACGATGCATTTGATTTTGTTTCCTCGTTAGAAGAGCCTTATATCACAAGGAATTAACAGGTTGCAGCAAAACATGGACCTAATTCAAACTTCAGTCATACTAAACAAATCACATAACATTGTATTGCTTGTAATGATTGAATTCATTGATTACTTTTTCTTAATGAATTGTTTACCCACCCTATATACGTATAGTTAATATCATTTCTATTCCCAATCTTGTCATTTTTAAAATTGTGAAAGAAGAGGTTTCTTTGGGATTGATACAAAAGACTTGTTAATCTTTGACTGCTAATTATGAGAATAGTTGAGGGTAACTTTGAGAAAGTTTGCTGAAGATTTCAGTTGCTAAGCAGAGGATCTTGCATTTTAGTACTGTAAATAATGGGAAACGACTGAAAATGTTTGAAGGAAAGGTAATTGGAAAAGGAGGGCTTTTTTTCAGCTTTACTGAGATATAATATATTGACATGTACAACATTGTGTAAGTTTAAGGGGTACAAGGTGATGGTTTGATATACATGTATATTAAGAAATGGTTAACACAGTAAGACACATTGTGTATATGTGTGTGGTGATAACATTTAAGATATACTCACTTAAGTATTTAATTCCATACATATAATTCTGTAAAGTCACCATGCTGTGCATTAGATCTCCAGAACTCATTCATTTTACACCTGGAAGTCTGTTCTCTTTGGCCAACATCTGTCTGCCCATTTTCCATATTCCCCAGCTCCTAGCAACCATCATTCTACTCTGTTCTGTAAGTTTGGCTTTTTTCGGGTTCCACGTGTATGTGAGATCATACAGTCATACAGTATTTGTCTTCTGTTGTCTGACTGATTCCACTTAACGCAATGACTAAGAAGTCTTTTTTTCTTATAAGTTGGTAATAGGTATGTTTGTATCTGAGTTAACTGAATTGCTTGCACATGACCAAGTTCACTAATATGCTGGCAAACAAACTGGCTTATAGTATACACATGGAGGGGGCCAGGCAGTCATGCAAGGCATATTCAGAACAGATTGTGAAGAAGTGGACATTGTATTAATAGACAGATCCCTGAGAAATTCTGTTACAAAGAGAATGGAAAAAAAGGCCATACATGGAGGGCAACATGTTGTCCAGGGAGTTTTCTTTAGGATTTTTGAACATTAATGGATATGAAAAGTCTGAAATTTTTCAAGATATTTATAATGGTTTTGCTTTCATTAATAATCTTTAACTTTTAAAATTTAAGCTAGCATAATGTCTAATGCCACTTAAAGTCTTAAATAGACAACTATATTAAAATAAAATAAAATTAAATGATGTATATGGTCAATAGGCTTTGAGGCTTAGAGAATATTCCAAATTATAAAGGAAACAATAGGGTTGGATATTATTTTGAAAAGAAAAAAATCCTATGAAAAATTTTAACCAACAGTTATTTAAAAAGTTTAATGTTATGAATTACCTCTGACTTTTCCACAGTTGTAGATAGAAACTATGACTTGCTATTCTTAAAAGGGAGTGCATGTGTGTGTTTATAATAAATATGGTGTATTTTAAGTACCAAAGGGATGAAAATATTTTCAAATATGAGTACTCAGAAATATTTTCAGCAAGACACAAAAGCTGTAAGGTTCTGTATTAAATGACTGAAAATGCCCCTTTATATTGTAGATGACCTCATTGCCAGTGTGAAAAATATTATTAATGTGTACTTTTAGAACATATTTTTATTACCTTTGCTTTATCATGATAAGTGCAAAAATACCATTATAGACCACAAGGCTATAATAAATGTTAAAATGCATTCTATCTCAAGTTCAATCATGTCATAACAAAAATCCAAATAGAAAAATATGTCTTTAATAACAGTTTCTACCACAAATCTGAATATACCTAAATCTTAATTCTTACTTTGCTTTGCAGTTTTATATTAATTTACATGGCTGTTATTACTTGTTGGTATGCTCGAATGCCACTACATTTTTATGAATTCTATCCTTTCTCGTGCTCTTAATATGTATTTGTTGTATGCCATTTCCAGTGTCTCTTGTAAACAAGATATTTCAATGTGACTTTTTCACTTAATGAATATTTTACATGAGTCAGTCAAACCATAAACATTCTTTTCTTTCCCAATCTGCTTCGTGCCTTGAAAAAAATACCATAAAAGGTAATCTGCCAGAAGATAGCCATCTTAATGAGTTGCTGTTTTCAGAAACAGTAATAATCATTAGACACAGATCCCTGGAAACCTAAGGCAACAACATTCACCTGGAAAATAACACAATTCAATTATAAAGAAAGTTTCTGAATGTAAAAGCATTAAATTTCTCATTTTCATACTTTCCATTGCCATTTTGAAGTCATCATCACCTTATTGCAGCTCTAGTTTTACTGGTTTACCAAATCCAAACCTGCTTTCACAAGTACTAGCAACATCTGTGAAAACATGAATTACAAGTTCCCCAAGAGAGATTTTGTTGTATTATAATTTTAATAAAACCTACATGATGAGGCACTATTAGTACTATGATACATGATGCTACATTTCTTTAATTAAAGAAAAGTCATAAAATATAGGAAATATTGTCTCTTGATTGATATATCAGAGCAACTGATAAGTTGGTAAACTTACTTTGGGTGAATAATGTGGATTTGTCCACAATCTAAAATTTAAAAGAAGTTTATAGACATACAGGAAGCTAAGCCAGAATTTCAGCAATCCAATACAGGCTCCACATGCATGTTTATCTCACCATTTAAAATGTTATGTGCTTTCATTTGGCTCCAGAAACTCAAGCATTTAGGGGCATTTTAATTGATTTTAAGTTTAAGACATCTTCACTGAACGACTCTCAAGAGAAAAACATCTCATTTTGATAAGCAATCTCCCAGGCATGCACTCACCCAGTATTATGCATTTATATATTATATTGTACCCATATTATAGATAGAATGTTCAACTTGAAATAACTGACTCTGTGCTGGCAGAAAAAGGCAGGGTATAGGAGAATTTACAAGATAGACTAGGTTTCTCCCATTTTACAGTAAGTTGTAGATTTGCACCTTATATTTGATGGTGTGATTTTTCTCTAATTTTGTGTTTTTAAAAAATGTATCATTTATTTTCCTCAATAAAGTGGCCAGGGCATTGAAAAAATAGTAACTGGATTAGAGATGAGAGATTGATATAAAACCAAGATAACTACTTCCATAGCATGTAATAGTTAACCATTTAGAAAAATCCATGCATAGATTTATCTTGCTCATTTATTACATATTTGCATATTTGTACAAATACAGCTGCATTATAAACCACATGGCTGAAAATGTATCCATTAGGGGAAAGCAAGGGATAACATAAATCTTGACCCACACTAACCAAACAGACTCAGAAAGGGTTAAATTTTCCTCCAAACACTCAATATACTCCTTCAACACTAATGATGCAGTGTAGATTCTTTTATTTTTATTTTTATTGTTTTGAAGATTTATTTATTTATTTAACAGAGAGCCCTGGAGAGAGATCCACAAGGGAGTGGAGAGGGGCAGAGGGAGAGGAAGGGAGAGAATCTCGTGCAGACTCCCTGTTTGAGGGTAGGGGGGGCGGGGCATGAGACCAATGACCTGAACTGAAACCAAGAGTCGGACACTTAACCGACTGAGAGCTGCAGGTGGCTGGTGTAGCTTCTTTTAAATCAGAACACTCATTTTGAGAAGGTGTATCACTTCTCGTTTTACAAAGAGTGAATGAATAATTAGGAAATGGAGATAAGTTTTATCCTTGAATTTCTTAAATTGTTAACAGATATCTTCAGGTTTCATTCAGTTTTAAGTTCTGTTTATGATGTGTCAAAGAAAAATTGCAACAGACAAGTTAAGGAAGCATGGAAGACTCCATTCAAGACTGTTGCAATAGGCAAGAGAGATTGAACTCAACTCCTCCCAAACAAAAGACTGGAATGTCTTTGAGTACTAGTGTGAGTTAAGGCAAAAGTACTAAAGGGATGGTGGTGGGGTTAGGTTGGTCATTGTGATTAGGCCTTTTTTGTTTACTTCTTAATATTTATGGAAACAGGCTCCCCTACCCAACACCCATGAGCAAACACGCACACACTCCCACATGCATGCGTACATGTGTATAGTTCTCTTTGATGATTACATTTCAAAGGAATGGCTTCCAGAACCTTGAGAATGACATTCCTGGGTTGTAAACCAGGCAAGAATCTGTGAGAATATTCACATCTCAACAAGGCAGGGAAAGAATTTATAAGTGACAGTTTTCTAAAGCATATGCACCAAGGAAAGGGAACTCAAGAAGCAGTAGTTAGGAAAAAAATTGTGTAAGGTTTAGTCATGCTGAGGGGAATATTGTCTTGGTCAGAAGTCAAATATAGAAATTAGAATGTATTTTCTAGTATTCTGTAGTAGTAGAAGGGAATCGTATATGTGTATTTCTTGTTTCATAAAAAAAATACTGTTCAAATTCTGTAGGAGAATAGGTGTCATTGTCTCTACTGCTATAAATAATGCATGCCCCTTTTTTTTTACATAACAAGTCTGTTTAATTTACTATAAGGAGAGGGATAATAGTACCTTCATATGGTTGTTTATCACTGGGATTGATTAAAAATGTATGTAGAGCTATTATGACAGTTCAAGATCATAGACTATACTCAGATAAAGGATAACAGTTAGATGTCATTAATGAGTATATAGTCTCTAGGTTCTGTTTGAAAATCATTGTATGGTTCAATGATATAGATTATTTGATGATACAGATTATTATGGAGAAAATAGATTATAATGGGGAAAATTTAATATCTATTAAAACAACTTTTCTATTCACTATATATAGCTATATTACTTCACTTTTATTTGGGTTTATAAGTATATATACACCTGACCTACAGATTCCTACTGGAAAAATAATTATTGTTTCTTTTTCTTGATAATCTAGTGTTCTTAGGATAGTAATGGGACTAAGGAACAGACCCTTTCTCACCATTTTTGTCCCATAACTTGGTTTTCATTGTACTTGAACATAGTTATTACACTAATTCACAACTATTACTATAGTCAAAGCTTGAAAGCACTGTAAGCTTGGCTTTATTGATTAGCAATCGAGATAAGCTAAAAGATGAGGAGAGCTGGGACTTAAACGCTCTTCTGTGCCTATATTGCACGCTCTTCCCATGATATGACAGAAGTTCTGGTATGTAATATACTCTTGCAAGGTTGTTGAGCACTGGAAGGATCAGAAGTTATTTTTAAAAATTACCATTCTTCTAATTAGTAGCTATGCAGTATTTTCTCCAACATTTTTTTACAGAAGTATCAAAGCAGAAAAGTTTCAGCTAACATCCATATATCTGCCTAGATGCTGACATTGATATTTTACTATACATTGTTCTATCACATTGTGAATTTTAGCTATGCAGTTTTAACAGATTGTTTTTTCCCCCCCTCACTGTAGTACAGCTTCCCAGTCTGCAAAATGGGAATATGTGGTATCTATCTCATAGTGTTCTTTGATAATTACCTAGGACAGGATTTATAATTGATCAGCAAAATACTTGGAATAGAATGAATCATAATTTCAGTGAGCAGTTATCCTTCCATTCAAGGAAACAATTCATGCAGGAAAAAAGCTGCAAGTAGTTATATTCATCATCAAATACAGAACTTTCCCAATAGAGAATGATTATATTATTCCCTTCAGGTTACTTCAGGTTTAGGTTAACAAAAAAGTCGTTTTAACTTCCTGATCTCTTAAAATATACAAAGTGTACTGACTCTATCCCAACCATCAATAATCTTCTGACTACCTGGTGAATATTCAGAAATGTTGAGATGTTGAGTCGTACAGTACCATAGGGTTCTGGTCAGATTTGGATGTTGGATATACTGGCTCTTAAAATCAATGTTTCATCAGGCCAGATGTTAAATAAATTTGTTTTCTTACCCTGAGTAATGGTACTATTTCCTCTCCCATAGAGCCACTAGAGATGTCACTTCTAAGAACATTCATTTAGGAAAACCTTCACTTCTAAAGTTATTTGTTAGTGCATTTTGTAGGGAAAAAAGACAGTCAAGGCCTCAAAGCTGAAATAACATTAAGGTACATTAAGGTGACACTGATTAGGGGCACCTGGGTGGCTCAGTGGGTTAAAGCCTCTGCCTTAGACTTGGGTCATGATCCCGGAGTCCTGGAATTGAGCCCCCCATCAAGCCCAGCACTGGGCTTTCTGCTCAGTGGGGAGCCTGCTTCCCCTCTCTCTGTCTGCCTACCTCTTTGCCTGCTTGTGATCTCTATCTTTGTCAAATAAATAAATAAAATCTTAAAAAAAAAAAAGTTGACACTGATTAGAGAAATATGTTTAAGAGGTTATAAAGAATGAAAAGGGCTAGTAGCAAAGCATACAGACTTGAGTTAACCCAGAATAATGATTTATTTTTTTAGATAACAGATTGAAATGAGATTGTATAGGTTGTGTTATGTAGCTAATAAGGAGGAAAAGTTGCTTGATTTATATCCACCTTTACAATTCTGATTGGGAGAGGATACCCGAAAGAATAGAAGTTGAAAACTAAAGTCAAATTAGGACCACACTTGGCCCCATTGGTCTTGAAAGAATGTATCAGAAAATCTCTTGAGTCTCACCTCTAGCACTGAACTCTATGGCCTTTGATTTTCTCATCCATAAAATTAGAATGTTGATAAAGTATTGTCTCTAATTTGATTACCAGTTTTGAAACTAGATGGAGGAAGAATTGAAACTGTAAACAAATATATCAGAAGATTTTGATTAATGGAAGAATATACTGTTTTCTCCTATTTTGTAGGCAATATTAACAAAAATTTATTGGGTATAGAGAAACCAACAGAATAGCAATACTTTGTAGAGAAACAGCTATTGTTATGCTATGTTAGTGAGCATGTAAATTTGTAGGATTTGTCTGGCAGAATTTCAGTATTGGTAATAAGTTAAAACAGGAAATTGCATATGACTCGTATGACGTCAGTTCATACGAGTTAAAGAAGAAGAGTTGCATGGACCTTCCATGTGTATTTTTATGCTCATTCACTTGCAGAGCACACATCTGAAAAGATGCATATGGAACAGTTACCTGTGTCTATTCAAGGAAAGTATTATAAAGAAGTAATGATAGAAGATATAAGAGTTTTCACATTTATTTAGGAAAACCTTATAAAGTGTTCTGCTTTTAGTTTGAAATTTAATGTATTTTGTAGGAATAAAGGACAGCAAAGCATCTTAAAACGTGTTAAAGCAAGTGAATTGAAAAAAAAATCCTTTTTATTATAAGACCGTACGAGAATTCAGTTAACATGGTGAAGTAAGTATTTTAATAGAAAAAAATCCTACTTTCACTTCAAACAATATAATAGAATGGCTGTAGGTTGAACAAATGTGCTTGCCATCTTTGAATATATAAATTAAAGAATAGAAATCGGGCGCCTGGGTGGCTCAGTGGGTTAAGCCGCTGCCTTCGGCTCAGGTCATGATCTCAGGGTCCTGGGATCGAGTCCCACATCGGGCTCTCTGCTCGGCAGGGAGCCTGTTTCCTCCTCCTCTCTCTCTCTGCCTGCCTTTCTACCTACTTGTGATCTCTCTCTGTCAAATAAATAAATAAAATCTTTAACAATAAAGAATAGAAATCATCTAACAATAACAGTATAGCATGAAAGAAAATGAATGAGTTTATTTTAAAGATACAAAAAATCTAGTTATTAAAATTGATAAAATGGGTAAGAACAATGGTTGACTAAAATTAAAATGGGAAATTTGTAATTGGAAGATACATTTGTTATTAATTCTGCAGCTGAAAGAAAAAAAAAAAACATGGGAAAGAAAATCAGAGGATTTGGAAGGATGGAATGAAATGGTATCACAATAGGAGAGAATGGAGGAAGTTAGTATGAGAAGAGATAATTACCGAGAAACATTTAGTGTTAAATATAATCAAGAATCCTCAGAATAATAGCACAAAAAGAGTCCCTAAAAGGATAAGTCAAAATAAACACATAAGGAAACACAACACGGTAAGACTGCAAAGCATTTGAAAGGTATATTTCTGACCTAGTGATAGTGAAAGATCTCTTTAAAAAGACCACCCTTAATCTCACAAAACAAACTGAGGGTTGCCGGGGGGAGGGGGTTTGGGAGAAGGGGTTGGGATTATGGACATTGGGGAGGGCATGTGATTTGGTGAGTGCTGGGAAGTGTGTAAACCTGGTGATTCACAGACCTGTACCCCTGGGGATAAAAATATATGTTTATAAAAAATAAAAAAATTAAAAAAAAAATAAATAAATACTAGTTGTACTAAAAAAAAAAAAAAAAGACCACCCCAAATAAACTATAAGGATAAACATGGATGGATCTAACTACCTTAAAATTTGTGTTTAGGGGTGCTTGGGTGGCTCAGTGGGTTAAAGCCTCTGCCTTTGGCTCAGGTCATGATCCTGGGGTCCTGGGATCAAGCCCCGCATCGGGCTCTCTGCTCGGCAAGGAGCCTGCCTGTTTCCCTTCCTCTCTGCCTGCCTCTCTGCCTACTTGTGATCTCTGTCTTTCCAATAAATAAAAAAAAAATCTTAAAAAAAAAATTGTGTTTAACAAAAGTCTTACTGGTAGTTGACAAATTGGAAGAAGGAGTTTTTCCTTCACTAAACTTGAGAAGAGATTAACATCTGGAATACATAAAGAACTTGTGGACACTAACAATAAAAGCAAAAAAAAAAAAAAAGGTAATAATATATGGTCAAATGATGTAATTTGCCAATTGTAAAAGATAAGATTTCAAGATTAAGATATGATAGGAATCAGAGAAAAGCAAATTATGTAATGAGATATTTGTACCATTGGAAGACAATTACTAGGAGGATGCATAAAAATATACAGAGGAAAACACTTCTTGATGCTGCTGGCAGAGAACAGTATTAGAAGCCATTTGTGAATGCAGTCTGGTGGTACTAAAGGCTAATATTTGTGTATCCTATCAGATTATCACATTTTCTGGCATATTTCCCAGAGAAAAATTTTTCACATACTCAAAAGCAACATTAATGTGTTGTTAATCTCAGTATCTTTTTACCCTCACAGGGAACTGGTGGCAGGTATGGTCCATGATTAGGGAAATGTATTAAAAACAAGTAAAGAAATTGTGCTTTGAGTATACTATATAATAAGGGGGTACAGTAAAACAGCAAAATGAGCAGATCATAAAAACAATTCGCAGCAAAAAAGTAAAAAACATAATGAAATTTAGATCATGTCACTATCAAAATCACACATACACACAAATATGCAAGTGTGCATAAGAATTATATCAAACTTCATTAGAGAATATATCTATGAAAAAGTGAAATTTAAGGCACGGTTCTGTTTCCTGTGTATAAATCATACTTTATTGTTTCCTTGCATTTCTCGTAAGATTTGTTGAAGACTGGATGTTTTTTAAAGTATAAAATTACAAAAAAGATTGGAAATTGGAAAACAGATTCTCCCTCCTCTTGAGGGTTATTCCTGCTGCTTATAGATGTCATTTATTTAGTAACCTTACTGAACTAATTTTTAAATTCCTATATTCTTGGTTGTGTGGGGCCACTGAAATCTCTGTTCCATTAGCTTGGTGATTGGCTAGCAGATAGGCAGAAATTTCCTTAAATGTTTGGAAGCAAAAAATAATTTTAAGCCTTTAAAAGATGGGTTCTGTATTGGAATATGCCTTCAAAGCACAGCTTAACCTCTGCTTCTTATTTTTACAAAGGCTAAGTGTCATTCAGAGATAGAAGCTTAGGGCATTTTCAGGTATTTCCTGAGCATGTGTACAGGAGCTTGTGGCTTTCTAGTTTCCCAAGAATGTGTTGGAGCTTTTCTAACTTATTCCCCCCAAAACATCATTTTGTCATCTTTCCTCTCAAACATTTTAGTTAGTCTCTTGTTTTCCCCAACAGTGATCCATTGCCCTAGGCAGTAGTGACTAACATGTTTGCCTGTAAATGTTTCAGACAAATGCCCCCTGAGTAGCTAGTTCAGCACTCAGAATGTTCCGAAACGCCAAAGACAAGTCCTTTGGACATCGCCCATGGATGCAGTGCATGGGTCAAAATACAGAAACACAGTGCACTTGCAAAATGAGCTCATTCTGCAACTTTGGGTACCAGTACCTATACCAAGAAAGGGTTGTTACTATGCTACGAAGGGAGGGATTGGACTAGGGTAGGTAAAATACCACAGTTCTCTTTATTCTTACTGAAATTCAGCCACTTTTTCTTGATTATGCATTTCTCTGGTTGCTATAAGATTTTCTTCCTATAAGTATCTGAATTAAAAAGAAATTGATTCCAATAGCTTTTGCCAGTTTATTTGTTGCTTTTATGAAGGGATAGGGTTTTGGTACTTTTTACTCTGCCATTTTCCCTAATGTCCAGAGCCATATATAACATTTAAAAACATAAAGAAAGCAGTTGAGATTATCTTCTAAATGTATTTTTTAATATGAAGAAGCAAATTAGAAATTAAAAATTTAATCAGATTTTCTTTGCTGTGAGTAAGCAGAATGTTTCAGACATAGGTATGTCTGAACATAGTATATATTCCAACCCATATTTGAAATTATTAAAAGATGACTAACTGGAAGCTAAACTTCAGTATTTTTTTTGGTTTTATTTTATTTTTTGCTTTCTCTTTTTTTTTTTTTTTTTTTTTTTTTTTATTTTTTATAAACATATATTTTTTATATACATATATTTTTATCCCCAGGTCTGTGAATCACCAGGTTTACACACTTCACAGCACTCACCAAATCACATACCCTCCCCAATGTCCATAATCCCACCCCCTTCTCCCCAACCCCCTCCCCCCGGCAACCCTCAGTTTGTTTTGTGAGATTAAGAGTCACTTATGGTTTGTCTCCCTCCCAATCCCATCTTGTTTCATTTATTCTTCTACCCACTTAAGCCTCCATGTTGCATCACCACTTCCTCATATCAGGGAGATCATATGATAGTTGTCTTTCTCTGTTTTTTTTTAAAATAATCTCTACCACCCAATATGGGGCTTAAACTCACAACCGTGAGCTTAAGAGTCAAATGCTGTTCTGACTGAGCCAGCTCATTCCCCTACTATGTTCTTCATTTCCCCCCCGCCACCAAGTCTGTTTCTGTGTTTACTATTTCTTTAATGACACAAGGTCGAAAACATTAAAATCAGTTTTGCATTATCTTTATTCATATTCTATAGTTCATAAACTATATGGTAGTAGTAGTAGTAATAAACTATACTGTAAATTGTCAGGACCTCATTTCTTTTCTTTTCTTTTATTTTTTAAAGATTTTATTTATTTATTTGACAGACAGGGATCATAAGTAGGCAGAGAGGCAGGCAGGGAGGGGGAGAAGCAGGCTCCCTGCTGATGCGGGGTTGATCCCAGGACCCTGAGATCACGACCTGAGACAAAGGCAGAGGCTTAACCCACTGTGCCACCCAGGTGTCCCTGGACCTCATTTCTTAACACCATCTTCTCTAAACAAATCCATTGCAACAGGTTCCTGGCTGAAGAGTCTGCCTCTAGACTCTTCTCCACTTAAGGCTCCAAAAGTAATTTTTTTTTTTTTTCCCATTGTCATATTACCCAAATTCTGTAAGACCACAAAATAAATTTAATTGCTGGCCCTCATATAATGTGTCTGCTTCTACATCTACCTTAAGTCTCCTCTTCACTTATAACATCTAAATTATTTTTATCATTCATTCAGTTACAAATACCACTTATTTAAGGGCATTTTTCCTTCTACACAAAACCTTTTCACCTGTACACTGGATATTTTTACTAGCAACACTTTTTTCCTAGGCATTGTTTTATTGTAGTCTTTAAATATATACACATTTTGCTTCCTTGAAAATCTTCTGAGGGCAGAGATTGGCCTTTCCAACTTTGTGTCTAACCCTTACCTTTCTAAGTGTTTCGTATAAATTTGACTATCAGAATACATCTGTTGAACTGAATTAAAACTGTAATTTAAATTGCTTATCAAAAGTTGGCAACATGTCATTAATTAAATGGATCATGCTTCATATATGTACAGACCATATGCTTTAATAATCATAAATATCTCCAACTATTGTTCTCTTGCTGCAACAGAAGAGGCAATTAACAGTTATTTTAGAAAAGTGTTAAATATTTTTCTATGTTGAAGAGCCCAGTGAGCAACTCTACAATATAAGCTGGAAAAAGTAGCATTTGTTCTTTTTTTACTTTATTCAAAAAAGAGCTTGTATTTATAGATTAGCTATGATTTCATAGACGTCTTCATAAATATTTGCATATGTTGAATCTAAAATATAGCTCCTGTATAAAAAATCATTAAATATGTCTCCTTTATAAAAGATCATTAAAGAAGAAGTGATATTATAATTGAAATTTTATTTACAGTCAAGGTTATTTTGTTACTTTTCCCTGTTTCCCAAATCATAATAAAGAGATATTTGTCTCCTTGCCTTTAGTCAAATGGTTGTAAATGGGCTTTGAGGGAATATTTTCCTTCACATTCCTTGACTGAGTTTTTGTTAGGCTGTGAGCCAAGTCATCCTTACTTCTTTAATATTCTTAGTAATTACTCCACACAGTGCTGTTATTGCTCATTTTGCTCTACATTTGGATTAAGGAACAGACACAGATTAATTATCTCCAATTTCATTTGTCAGATTTCATCACTAATACAAAACACATTACTAGTCTTAAAGAATGGGTCATTTTTAAAGTAGTATTCTTACTGTGTAAGCGTTGGTAAGACTCGTCACTTCTGTGGTCCTTTCTGCATTGACTGGACCAGCAAAGTCAGTCTCTGGTGACAGCTCCATTCCATCCTGATTGTGTAATATTATCCTGACTTTTATCATTACCCTTTGAACTTTCTTAAGAAGTTTTGTAGCTCTGATGCTAGTCATTTGGTTTTCACCACACCCAGAGAGGGACAGGAAGTGAATATGTTCATCCTCTTTTACATATGAGAAAACTGAAACCCAGAAAGATTAAACAAATTATTTAAGTTTAGTGGCAGAAACCATTTCTCTGGACTACTAGCCCTTTTCTATTTCTTTACTGTTTGCTGTGGGCTTTGGCTGATTATTATATTCCTGGGGAAAAATGGTATCCTGTCTTATATGTACTTGTTTTTATATCCTATCTTGAAGGTATGTTGGAAAACAAATAGTGCTCAATTTTGAGGCACCCCTCCAAAATCTTTTAAGCATGTATAGTTTCTATTCTGTGTGTGTGTGTTTTTTTTTTTTTCTTTAAGGGATAGAACCATTATACTAAATAATACTAATTTTTTATTACTCTTTTAATTACCATATTTGAATGAACTGTTCAGTGAAGCACATGTCTATTGAAAATAACACCAAGAATATTGAGAAAGTATTGAAAAAGTTGGCCTATAGCATGATCCATATGGGAAATATCCCTTCCTTATCCCCCATCAACTTCTAATGAGCTTTACATAAATTATTTATTTTTTACTTCAAGGCTAGGTATATACAAAACTGTGAAAGGAGCAAAGTCATATGTGGTGTTTAAATTACTCTAATGGTAACCTTTTGATCCCACTTTCTGGCATCTTGCCTTGCCTAAGTATACATTAATACTGGCAAATATATGTTTTAAAGACTTTTATGATTTATTTTCATTCTAGTATTCTGATATAGAGATTAATTTCATATAATCCAAATAGTGATGAATTCTAAGGAATTTAGTTCTATTGTAAAATAAATTTCAATTGTAGATTATATAATGATGCTTTACTTTTATATCAAGCAAACAGCTTCCTATCCATGGGAATAATCTTGCTAGAAGATGCAAGTAGAGGAAAATGAAAGGAAGGGAGTTGGGGTTACTTCCAAGCATCAAAGAATAAATGGCTAGTAATTAATATAATTTTTAATTTCATGGATATTTTCTCTCTCATGCAGGATTTAACAAATTAGAGTTAACTTTTTAGGTAGAATATTTTGTCAGATAAACCTCAGTTCAGGTTGATGAGGTTCCATAAGCAATCCCCAACCAGAGAACAGATTGGAATGTAGTAACACTGCTGTATTTTTAAAACTTTCTCATCACCTTCTCATTGTGTTGAAATGTTCTTGCTCCACACTTCTTCCTTTTTATGGGAATTTGATGTTGTAGTCAATAGCGATATCATCACAAATGTTTTTTTGTGGGGAGAGACGGCTGTGTTCACCTACAAGTAGTATGTACCAAGAAGAACTTAATTCAAACAGATGCAATCTAATTGAGACCCTGTAAGATGTCATCCCTTCCATACACACCCATCTCAGAGCTTAGTAAAAACAAACCAACTGCAGACATTTTACATGCTTACACTTATTCTCAAGAAAATATTTTTGTAAAATTAGAAGCAAAAGGATTTATTTATTACCGATTTAAAAAAAAGAATTAAGAACTTATTTCCCGTAGAGATTCCCTTTTACTTTCTGGGTTTTTGTTTAAACAAAAATTGTGTACTTTTTAAATTCATTCCTTCTAAATAATTTTCTGTTGGGGACACCAAGGTTATTGGACATTGCTATCATGATGCATGAGACTCTCTGTCACGCACCAATGCCATCATGATCCGTTTGCCAAAGGCAGAACTGCTGAATGATGGCCTATTGCTTTTCCAGGAAACTTATCTATTATCACACTAAGACATACATACAATGTTTCCATCTAGATGATTCTAGTCACTTGTCTCTTCACCTGTCAGTTGGTTTTCATTTGACTAAGCCGCTTTTCTATTTATTTATCCTCTGCTCTTTATTTCAAGGACCGGAAGCTTGCAGAACACATTCCCAAATCCTTTGCCAGATGGCCTCCTGTGAGGCTTGTTGAGATGAGGCATGTCATAAAGAAAAAGAGGGTTTTTTTTCCCCCTGAAGTGCCAGTCCCATCTCAGGATTTGAATACCTGCTGTTCAGTACCTCTTCAGTGATTCTAGCCCTAGTTATGTAGTAATTTTAGTTATATTGAGGTAGTTCAGACTTAGTACTACTCTAGGAGTTGAAATGATATCCTTTTTCCTAACTTTAATTTCTAATCTGAAGTGCTCTTCAAGAACTGCCCTCTTTTTCCTATATTCCTTCAGTTACTTATGGCATATATGTAGCAAATTCCCTACTAAATCTTTCTTTGTTAACAATATCTAGAAATCTTTCTGTTTTCTCAAGTTCACTCTGACTGATACTGTACTTACTATGGGAAGTAGTCCCAAGCAATTGGTCTTTGCAAATGGCAATCTGGAAAGAGTTTCATGAATTGACTAGGCTTGAACATGATACTGACCTCATTGTTCAGTGGAATATGGGATAGAGTCTTAACTAGGAAGAGATAATTGATACTTCAAAATATTTTTTAAATCGTTACTTTATTTCAGCATAAAGCTGGTAAATATGTTAGGAAGCAAATAGGGTTTTACACCAGGGGTCAGAAAACTGAATTATGTAGGCCCATCTGTTTTTGTAAATAAAGATTTTTTTAAACTTAAATTCTTCTTAGCTCACATATGGTGTAATATTAGTTTCAGGTGTAGGATTTAGTGATTCTTCACTTACATAGAACATCCAGTGTTCATCACAAGTGCCCTCCTTAATACCCATCACCCATTTAACCCATCCCCCAACCCACCTCCCCTCCAGCAACCCTCAGTTTGTACTTTATTGCGAAGAGTCTGTTTTATGGATTGCCACTTTTTTCCCCTATGTTCATTTGTTTTGTTTCTTAAATTCCACATATGAGTAAAATCATATGGTATTTGTCTTTCTCTGACTGACTTATTTCACTTAGCATAATAGTCTCTAACTCCATCCACATTTTGCAAATGGCAAGATTTCATTCTTTTTATGACTAGTGTATTGTATACTGTGCATATATGTATTATGACTTATATGAATATTATATTTGTATGTAACATTACATGTATATATGATTATTTATCTATATAGATGTCACTTCTTTATCCATTCATTAGTTGGTGGACATTTTGGCTCTTTACATAATTTGACTATTGTTGATAAATGCTATTATAAACATCAGGGTGCTCGTGTCCCTTCAAATCAGTATTTTTGTAGCCTTTGGGTAAATACCTTGAAGTACAGTTGCTGGGTCATAGGGTAGCTCTATTTTTAACTTCTTGAGGGGCCACCACACAGTTTTCCAGAGTGGCTGCACCAGTTTGCCAGCAGTGTAGGAAATTGGAACACAACCATGCATTCATGTATGTGTATATATCAGTGGCTGCTTTTGTGCTACAGTGGCAGAATTGAGTGGTTGCACCAGAAATCCTGGGGGCTATTAAGCCTAAAATTTGTACTATTGGATTATTCAGGATAACTTTGCTGATCCATCATCTAGGCCAACGAAGGTAGAGTATCACATTGGATCAGGCTAGATTTGTTGATACTGGCATTTTTACTCAAACCCAGAAGTAAAATGTTTACTAGAGTAGCTCAATTAATTTGTAGAAGCCTGGATCCAAAACTGTCCCATATTCAATGAGGCTGAGATAACAGAAATTCTCTAGTATTGAACAGATGGTTTAAAGGTAAAAGAATGTTCAATTGAATCTCTTATGTAACTCCCACTGCCCAAATATGTAACTGAAGAGTGCCTAGATTCTCTTTCTTCAATCCAGCATGATAAAATTTACCATTGGATCTAGCCCTTGTATCATTGTGGTACCTCCCCTCTTATCTGAGTGTTGGAGATGTGGCTATTAAAATCAGTACCCCAGTTTGAAATGGCATCGTAGGATCTTGAACTGAAAGTACAAAGAAGCAGGCTTACCTACTCTGGTGAGAGTAGGGCTGGAACAATGAGTGTTGCAATTTGTGAAAGTTGTTGATAGCTAATTGATCATAGCAATGAAATAGATAGGCAGTTAATAGAACATTGCATGGCCCAGATAGTCAAGGATACTCTGAATGTGGTGACTAGAGATCTGACTTGAATCATCTTACAGGTAGCAGCTCGTTTACGTCATGTTTACTTAATAAAGGAAATCTATGTCCCCTTGAGGAAGAATCCTGTTAACTTCTAGGTACTCTCTTTGTTTTTGTGGTTTGTTTTTGTTGTTGTTGTTTTTTTTTGTTTTTTGTTTTTTTTGTATCCCAGTGGTCCACGACTTGTCAGAATATCCCCTTAAAAGAGAGAGAAAGTCTGTCAGTACACATATCTGTTACTATCACATCACAATACCCCCCTGCCCCCTTCTATACAAACATAACATACAGTGCTTAGTACTGTATTCTGCCTTTTTCATTTTGGAGGCATTTTGTTTATCTGTCTGAGTGTTTTGCTTCAAGTTATCTCTAGGGATGCCAGTTTAAATGAAGTTCCGATTAAACCAGTGCTCTGCAACAGACCTGGTGTAAGTACATGCTGTTCCTTGGGCCTTGGGATATAGTAAGTCTAAAGGTACTGAGTGTTTGAACCAGACAGGGATTCTTTATGTAGCCTTTAGCAAGCCTAGAAATATAACCACAGTGCCAGTCCCTGAGACATTTTAGGAAAGCCATGTTGCCAGATACTATTTATCTTGTAAGAACTTGCTCGTGGAGCAAGTAGATACTAGATGCTTCACCATGAAACATCAAGGACTATGTATGCATTCCATGTGTCACACTAGGAACCTGATCTATCTAACCTGCCAAACTATCCAAAATTGAATGTGGCCTGTCAGAATTCACAATCCCTAAATAAATAGAAGTAGTACTAATATTTTCTAAAGATTTTATTTATTTATTTGAGGGGCACTTGGGTGGCTCAGTGGGTTAAAGCCTCTGCCTTCCACTCAGGTCATGATCCCGGGTTCCTGGGATCGAGCCCCACATTGGGCTCTCTACTCCGTGGGGAGCCTGCTGCCTCCTCTCTCTCTTTCTGCCTCCCTCTCTGCCTACTTGTGATCTCTGTATGTCAAATAAATAAATAAGTGAAAATCTTAGGGGAAAAAAAAGATTTTATTTATTTATTTGAGGTGGAGAAAGAGCGAGAGAGCATGCACAAGCAAGGGGGAGGGGCAGAGGGAGTGGGAGAAGCAGGTTCCCCACTGAGCAGGGGGATGCATATCACAGGGGTCTTGATCCCAGGACCCTGAGATCAGGCAGCCCAGGAAGTAGTATATACTAAATTAAATTCAGACAAATCATGAAGATATGGTCAATACATGAATAGGAAGCTAAGAGTTCTAAGGCACCTATTCCTGCTACACTGATTAATCTCTCTTTTCCCACACCTGTGATTTCATATTGAGTTCCCAAAATTGCAACATTGAGGAAGAAAATTTTTGGATATGGTTCATGCACAGTTATTTGACATAATATTAAAGGATATTATACCATGGCAGTTTGAGATGGTGCTGAAAATGGTGATAGCAAGTTCTTCAAATGAGTAGATATTAAATATTTTGTTTTCTACTTTAATGGAAAGATGATCAGTCTAAGTCCATTTTAAATTTTGGAGAGCAGCTCATAGTTTGAAAAAGTGGTTTAATAAGTATAAATAATGTGATTAGGGGGGCACCTGGATGTCTCAGTGGGTTAAAGCCTCTGCCTTCGGCTCAGGTCATGGTCCCAGGTACTGGGATTGAGCCCCACGTTGGGCTTTCTGCTCAGCAGGGAGCCTGCTTCCCTCTCTCTCTCTCTGCCTGCCTTTCTGCCTACTTGTGATCTCTGTCTGTCAAATAAATAAATAAAATCTTTAAAAAAAATAACATGATTAGGAGATGCCAGAGAAGTTAGAAGAGGCACATGGATGAATCTTTCAGAAGGAACATAAAATATAGAATATTTGCATCCTGTGACTCATCTCTAAATAGCAACAGTTACTGAAGAGGGTCTCAAAAGCAAAGGACAAGATGATCTGTCCTCTTTATATTGGTTAGCCTCTCTCTTTGACAGCTAGGTACTTGTTAGTGATCTTATCTACAAAGTCTTTATGGTTGTGAGCCTGAAGAAATTACGCTAAAACATAAATAACATAAGCTTCCCCTTAGGAAGGCTAATTTGGAGTGCAGCAGAGGGCTTGAACTCCCAACCCTTAGATCGAGACCTAAGCTGAGATCAAGAGTCAGCTGCTTAACTGACTGAGCCACCCACATTGCCCCAGCGAAGCTAATTCTTTTCTTGCTAGTACTCATGTCTAACCTACAAACTCCAGGAAACAGCCATGAGTTCCTAGTATGTTACCAATCTCAATAGGGACTAATCAAGCATTTGAAGTCAGCTTATTATATCAGACTCTCTGATCATGAAAGGGGTATAAACAATTGTTTTTAATGAGGATTTGCCTTTTCTACCACAGATACTTCTGCCAGAACTACCACTCAGGGACTTCCAGAATGTCAGTAATTTAATTCTGTGAAAGGTGTCTTTTGCATCTTTTCTTCTGGACACATAATTCATTTTGTTTATTTTAATTTTAAGTTTTTATTTAAATCCAGTTAGTTAATATACAGTACAATATTAGTTTCAGAAGTAGAATTTAGTGATCCTAAATGGTTTGCCTCTCTCTTTTTCTTTTTCCTTCTATATTCCTCTGTTTTGTTTTTTAAATTCCACATATAAGTAAAATCATATGGTATTTGTCTTTCTCTGACTTATTTCACTTAGCATAGTACAGTCTAGCTCCATCCACATGGTTGCAAAAGGCAAGATTTCACTCTTTTTTATGGCTGAGTAATATTACTACACACATGCACACACACACACACATATACACACCACTTCTTTATCCATTATCAGTCAATGGGCAGTTGGGCTCTTTCCATAATTTGTTGTTGATAATGATGCTATAAACATTGAGTGCATGTGTCCCTTCAAATAAGATGGATTAATTTGATTTTTATATCCTTTAGATAGATACCTAGTAATGCAATTGGTAGATTGCAGGGTGGTTCTTTTTTTAACTTTTGAAGAACCTCCATACTGTTTTCCAGAGTGGCTGTACCAATGTGCATTCCCACCAGCTATAAGAAGGTTTCCCTTTCTCCACATCCTCTCCAGTACTTCTTGTTTTCTGTGTTGTTAATTTTAGCCATTCTGACAGGTGTGAGATGATATTTCCTTGTTTTTGAGTTGCATTTCCCTAAAGATGAGTGATGTTGAGCAATTTTCCATGTGGACATATAACTCGTTTTAAAAAACAGAAGAACTGTAGCCATGGACTCATTGACATGAGACATAGTTTGACCAAACAGTGGATTACCTACAAGCAGTGATTCTACCAAATATGAAAAGATCTGTCAGAGTCTTAATATTTTGTTACCAATCTCTAAATATCTTTCTGCTTGGAATCTTAAGGATGGTGTCTGTTATTCTGTCTGGATCATAACCCATACATCCTTCCACCTTCTTTTTTTTTTTTTTTTAAGATTTTATTTATTTGACAGGCAGAGATCACAAATAGGCAGACAGGTAGGCAGAGAGAAAGAGGAGGAAGCAGGCTCCCTGCCGAACAGAGAGCCTGATGCGGGGCTTGATCCCAGGGCCTGGAGATCATGACCTGAGCTGAAGGCAGAGGCTTAACCCACTGAGCCACCCAGATGCCCCCATCCTGCCACCTTTTTATAGGGTTTGTCCAGTAGCTGCTGAACCATTCAGTCTGATAACCATAATTACCATACTACTATAAGTAATATTTTTCACTCTCCTATTACTCCCAACACTATTAGCAATATGACCAGCCAATATTTTGACTAGAATTTCTATAATTTATTTAGTTGTAAACCTTTGAGATGTCAATGTATGTATGTTCTTATTCTAATAATTTTAACAAATGAACAAATAAGATTTTCTTGTTCATTATTACCTTGCTTACAGTAGAGATGGAAAAGTGGAAAAAGAAGTTTTAATATAGGGAAGTTAGAAGAAGGCATTACTTAAATTTTGTGAAAAGTCAGATTGAGCTTAAAATAGTATCAGAGAATGTCATCCTATAATAAGGTGGGAAAAGGAGTAAAGCAGTCTGTCTGCAGACTGATTAAAGCTAATCTGTTAAAAAAATTAAAATACCTTAATGTAGAAATTAGTGGCTTTCAAATTAGATTAATTTGATCCCCAAGGAACCAAATACGTAGAGACATTTTTGGTTATTACAAATGGTTTGGGGATTTTGGTTATTACAAATGGTTTGGGAGGATGTTCTATCTAGTGGATAGAAAGCCCAGGTATGCTTCTCAATATCCTAGAATGCATAAGATGGCAGTCTTTCCCCTAAACACAGTACAGAATTATCCTAACCAAAATATCATTAGTCCTTAGTTTGAAACACCTGTTATAAATGAACAATGGTATCTTTTAAAAATATTCAGGACTTTCCATAGTTTGGCTATTGTGGACATTGCTGCTATAAACATTCGGGTGCATGTGCCCCTTTGGATCACTACGTTTGTATCTTTAGGGTAAATACCCAGTAGTGCAATTGCTGGGTCATAGGGCAGTATGTCCATCAACAGATGAATGGATCAAGAAGATGTGGTATATATACACAATGGAATACTATGCAGCCATCAAAAGAAATGAAATCTTGCCATTTGCGACAACATGGATGGAACTAGAGCGTATCATGCTTAGTGAAATAAGTCAAGCAGAGAAAGACAACTATCATATGATCTCCCTGATATGAGGAAGTGGTGATACAACATGGGGGCTTAAGTGGATAGGAGAAGAATCAATGAAACAAGATGGGATTGGGAGGGAGACAAACCATAAGTGACTCTTAATCTCACAAAAGAAACTGAGGGTTGCTGGGGGGAGGGGGTTTGGGAGAAGGGGGTGGGATTATGGACATTGGGGAGGATATGTGCTTTGGTGAGTGCTGTGAAGTGTGTAAACCTGGTGATTCACAGACCTGTACCCCTGGGGATAAAAATATATGTTTATAAAAAATAAAAAACTTAAAGTCCTTTAAAAAAAATATTCAGGACTGAGAACAGACAAATATAAATTAAAAGTCCAGTATGCTTATTCATGGGTAAGAGTAACCTGGGCAGTGCCAACATTAAATGAATTACAGTGGTTGTTTCTCTATATCTTCTTTTGGGCAAGTTTCTTTTTTTTTTTTTTTTTTAAGATTTTATTTATTTATTTGACAGAAAGAGAGAGGGAACACAAGCAGGGGGAGTGAGAGAGGGAGAAGCAGGCCTCCTGCTGAGCAGGGAGCCCAATGTGGGGCTTGATCCCAGGATCCTGGGATCATGACCTGAGCTGAAGGTAGACACTTAACGACTGAGCCACCTAGATGCCCCTAAATGTCAATTTTCTTTTTTTTTTTTTAAGTTTATTTTTTATTTATTTTCAGCATAACAGTATTCATTGTTTTTATACCACACCCAGTGCTCCATGCAATCCATGCCTTCTCTAATACCCACCACCTGGTTCCCCCAACCTCCCCCCCCCCACCACTTAAAACCCCTCAGATTGTTTTTCAGAGTCCATAGTCTCTCATGGTTCACCTCCCCTTCCAATTTCTCCCAACTCCCTTCTCCTAACTCCCCATTTCTACCATGCTATTTGTTATGCTCCATAAATAAGTGAACCCAAATTGTCAATTTTCTTAACTGGAAATAGAGGAGACTAGACTCATTTATATGTTTCCAAATAATATTACTGATTTTGAGCTTGATTTTATAAAAAATGTTGCATGGTAACTTTATGTATAAAAGTGACACATAATAAGGAAAGGAAGGGCCTATATGTTTAAAATATTCTTATAGATTGGTTTTAGCTAATCCAGCAACTAAGGTAGACCCTGAGACTCAACTTTATCCTTGAATTGACTGCATTGCCTTGTCAACAGGTCTGTGTTTATAATTTTACTAAAATCTATAGTTTAATGTTTCTTAACATCATTTTAAAGTCTCAAACAGGTTTAGATAGTACAAAAAAGGTAAGAACAGGGACTTCTTGGTGGCTTACTCAGTTAAGAGACTGACTCTTGATTTTGCCTCAGGTCATAATCTCAGGGTCCTGAGATCAAGCCCCTAAATCTGGCTCCACAGTGGGCATGGAGCCTGTTTAAGATTCTCTCTCTCCCTCTGACCCTCCCACCCTGCTTACATGGTCTCTCTCAAAGAAAAAAAAAAAATAAAAAGAACATCTTTTTGACTTCAGACTCACAGTATAAATTGAGCTACCTTCTTAAAATTTTTTTTAAAGATTTTATTCATTTGATAGAAAGATGGAATGAGCACAAGCAGGCAGAGCAGCTGGCAGAGAAGGAGAATCAGACTCCCTGTTGAGGAGCGAGCCTGATGCGGGGCTCCATCTCAGGACCATGGGATCATGACCTGAGCTGAAGGTGGACACCTAACCAACTGAGCCATCCAGGTGTCCCAGTCTTCTTAAATTGTTAAGAAAATATTTGATATAATATATGTGTAAAATCCGTGAAATTGTTTTAAAAGAATATAGTATTAATTCTGATCTTTATCAAGTCCTAAGTTTTATACAAATATTAACTCATGTAATCATTATATACCTTGAGGGAGAGATAATTTTTACATTAAAAGTAATAAAATCGCTAATCTTGGGTGCCACGCCCTGTACTAAGCCATATTTGTTAATTGTAATGCCCTTCTTCCCATTTGAAAGATGAGGAAACTAAGGCAAAAAAATATTGTATTAAATTACCTAAGAACAAGTTGGTACTAAATAGTAGAGCTGGTGGTTCAACAAAGGTAGTTTTATATAGATGTCTGATTTCTTGAATATGGTTAGACTCCCTAGCATGCGTTGGGATGTTAATGAGAGAAAAAAAGAAAGAGTTTGTGAGTACATATAGAATCATTATTTGTTACAGGCCATGGAAGGAAGGAAAAGATAAAAAGAAAGAAAGAAAAGAAATTTCCTAGCCAGAAAAGGACTCTGGAGCCTATTAGCAAGAAGATAAAGGGGGGGGGGGGGGGAAGAATACAAAGAAATTAGTGAAGTGATTATAATATCTTAGAGTCTTTATATTTCATCCAAATGCACTCCTTTTTGTAATTTATTTTTATCTGCAAACAGAACAGTTTTCTGGGAATTAGGGTTCTTGTAGGTTAATTGATGAGGCAAAAAAAAAAATGGGTTTATACAGAAATGTACAAGTAGTTGAAATAAAGAAACTAACAAGTGAATAATTACTGAGCTTATGTCAGAACCCCACTAATATTTGAAATCATGGACACCTACATACAGTTAAGTATAGATGTGTTAATAGGAATTCCAAAAACCTCATTAGCAGACACTATATTTGGCCTCACTGTATAAAAACTATTTCATAATATATGAAGAGGGGCACCTGGGTAGCTCAGTTGGTGAAGCATCTGCTTCTGGCTCAGCTCATGATCCCCAGGGGTGAATTGAGCCTGCTTCTCTCTCTGCCCCTCACCTGGCTCATGCTGTCTCTTTCTCTCTCTGACTGTCTCTCTCAAATAAATGAATGAAATTTTGAAAAAACCAAACTAAACAAAAACAAAATATATGGAGTGCCTATAAAGTAACTTGGTCCAAAGTAAGTGGTTTTTTTGTTCCTCCCAGAAGAGATTTAGGAACTTTATTTTAGCCTTAGAAATACCTAAAGAGGGAGCGCCTGGGTGGCTCAGTGGGTTAAGGCAGAGGCTTAACCCACTGGCTCAGGTCTTGATCTCAGGGTGTTCGGATCCTGTTTCCCTCTCTCTCTACCTGCTGCTCTACTACTTGTGATATCTCTCTGTCAAATAAAATAACAAAATCTTAAAAAAAAAAAAAAAACTAAAGAAAAGGTATGCTATGTTCAGAAGTTAAAATTTTTAATAATTTCTGCCCCTTCAAAACAAGGAAAATATTTAGTCATTTACTAAATATCCTGCTTATAACAATCAGCTCTATATATTGGCTACATTTCAGAAGAGTCAAGGTCTTGGTATTAAAATAAATGTTTTGATTACTCCCAAGGCACTATTCTTGTGTCAGTAAAATAGATAAGACCAGAAGCTAGCTTTACCAAGATAGAGATATTGAAAGTCTAGGGTATGTACAATGTATACTACTGACACCAAGTATGAATATTTGGAAATAACTACTTAATACTTCCACATGCAGATTTAAGGGATGTTGGGTGAAAATCCAAAACAATTTACTTTATCTAAGTGCGGGCTTTGGTACCAAAGAAACAGAAGTAGAGGGTCCAAGGCCTAATCTGCCACTGGCTCAGCCAAATGTGTTGCTGGTATTCCAAATATTTTGTCATATGGTAAGAATTTCCAAATGATTGGACATTGACTTTTGTGGTCCTATCTCTTGATTTCCTGCAAATTATCCACACCATACATGTGTTGAGAAGAAACTCCTCTCTGATAAAATGTCCTTTAAACCATGCTATCCTTTGTCTTAAATTACTGAAAGTCAGTGCAGTTATCAAACTCACAGTGGTGGTAAGTCTGCCATCTGTTCAATGTCTAGTCTGTGCTGAAAATAAATGGTAATTCAATCATCATGTTATATTTTTTGCAAAGTATTTTCATGGGAATGCTTGGTTTCTGAGTTAGTATAATGCCCTTTTATGAGGAAAATGAAATCCAAAGCTCTCTATCTCTGGCTTTGTTATTTTATTATGCAAAATGTAAATAATTTTTGAAGTCATCATTAACATACATAAACTAAGCAGTTGCTTGCTTAGTGGTAAAAAATCAAGGACAATTTTTCAACTGGCATCTCATTTTGCTGACTTAGTTCTTAGTCACTACTGACCTGATAAGGGGCCAATCAGATTTATTTATCCATACGTTATTGTACAATAATTTAGAATTTATCCTATCCCACTCCTATGTTTTATACTCCTAACTTGGGTATTTTTTTACTCCCCTGTTAGGAATCTGAGAAAAAAAAAAAAAAGGTTATTGCAAAGTCTCTTATAAGAGACTTTTCTAATTTGAAGGGCTGGACTGTTACTTATGGTGATAATAGTACTCTCCCAACATTATAATGCCGTTGTTAATAAGATTGATTATTCACAATCTCTCTTTCCTCTATTTCAATTAAGTTGAATTCCATTACATTCTACAACCCTACCTTGTTGAAGGTTTGTGGCATAGTTATAGATCATTGTTATCAGTGATATCAGGTAGCTGTGGTTCTCTTTTTACTTCTCTTTGCCTTACGATATTGGTCAAACATGTAAATATTATGGGTGGACATTATTTATTCACTTTTGGAAGCAGAAATAGCATTAATATCCCCTGCCTCACAAAAGGATATGAGTGTAATTGAAACTCAAGTTTTCATGCGATGCTTGAAAAATTGACATTTATATTTGCAGTATTTTGAATTTCAAATGACTTTTAAATACTCTTTTCCAAAATTTACCCACATGCAAATAACTTACTCAGTTCTAGGTCTAACTTAAAATGTTTCTTGAACATGTCCTGTGATTAGTAAATAGTAAGTCACATAATTGTGTAGTATTATTCTGGACTGAATTATCCCCCTGTTTCTGGATTAAGTTAAAGCCTAACTCCTTAATGTGGTGGTACTTAAAAATTAGAGCTTTTAGGATCGTTAAGGTTAAATGAAGACACAATTGTAGAGCCCAGTTTGACAGAATTGATATCTTAAAAAGAAGAAGAAGAGATACCTTACAATTATCTCACTCCACTTATACACACACAAAAGAGGAAAAGCTGTGTGAGGACACAATAAGAAGGCAGGTGTATGCAAACCAGAAAGATAGTTCTTGCTTTAAACCAACCCCAATAACAGTGCCTTGATGTGTGACTTTTAACCTCCCAGAACTATGAGAAAATCACTTTCTGTTGTTTAAGCCATCCAGTCTGTGGTTTGGGGTTTTTGGTTTTGTTTTGTTTTGTTTTATTTTTTTGTGATATTTTCTTATAACAGCCTGAGCAGACTGATTCAAATATGAGACTTCCAAATGTATTTAGAAATTAACAAAACAGAACACATTCACTAGTTACTTAAAATATATTTGAAGCTGTATTGAATGATAGAATGATACCAAACACTCTGATAATTTATTTTATTAGTATTTTAATATACCACATGGTTGCATAAGTACAGAAATTCAGGGGCTTCTTGGGGCAGATAACTGAAAAATCTCAGGATGAGCTTTTGAAAGACAGATTTAGGCAATTCTGTTTTTCTGACTGTTACTCAAGGCAAATGTATCCATTTGGTTTTGGCATCAGGGATGAAATTGCTAATTTTATATAGAACATCTTTCTGTTGTTTAAGTTACATTTCATCAAAAACACAAAAGCATTTTCCTTTTATTAACATGCAACCAACAGTTTTTATACCATATTTTAACGTAGTGTAGCTATGAAAGTTACCAATATATGAGTTCGACTTTAAGGAATGCCAAACAAAGTTGGTCATTGCCTGGATTTGATCCAAAGTCTATCATACAAAATATATTCAAACCCTGATTTTTCATCTTATTACAGTAAATTATAACCAATGCCTACCTGTATTCCTGGGCATACTGGGTCTCCAGAACTTGAGTGATCAAAAATTATTTCTAACTTTCTCATGTTATGAGCCATACAGTTTTGGGAGAATTCATGAAAGAGTCTTTTTACTCATCATGTAGCATATTCTGTAACTCACCCTGGGACTGAGAAAAGAGTAGTTGATTTCTTTGCAAGGTTGTCTCTACCTACCTGAAAACTAAACTCCTAAAAGCAAGTGATTAACATATTAAAGTCAATATTTGGTAAGTTTTAAAGGCAGATCTTTCAAAATTTGTTCAGTCATGTCCTAAATCAGCAATAACTAGAGCTTTTCATTTCTGTGGCTTGACAGCCATGCATCTGCTGAAGTTAGTTTAAAAATAAATTATAAATTATGTTCTGAATATAAAATATGTACTCATTATAGAAACTTCAAAAGTTAGAACATATGAAGTACAAAAATATAAAGTAGCCATATAGTAATCCAGTATTTAAAGTCAATTCTGTTAAATATTGGTGTGTTTCCTTCCTTTCTTTCCCCCAATGCTCATTGACATGTAGGTAGGTAGATATGTATGTATGTGTATGTGCTTTATAAAATTAGACTAAATCTTTACCAAGTTTTGAATCCATTTTTTAAAATCTGAGATTTTTTAAAATCATGAGTTATGAAATTAAGGAAGACTCTGGAATTGGGGATGACAGACAAGTAATAAAATCTAAATACCCTTTGTTTTTTTCCTTGCTATTCACAAGGCTCTGGGGAATTCACTGCATAAGCTTTGAGAATAGTCATAATAATATATCTCTACTGGAAAACTTTCTGTGGGTACTAGGTAGGCCACACATCTTCCATGAAAACCCATAAACATTTCATGCTGATATGATTTATGCTTATTTATTTTATTTTATTTTTTTACAAATTGAGAATGCAGCTTAAGTCACATCTGCTGAAAAACAAAGGATTTGGTTTTAGGTTAGGTTCATGATAATACTAACTTGAATATCTAATAATGCCATCACATTTGTAAATTTATAATAATTATAATTATTTGACACTCTCTGAGATAGGTAGGGCAGATGCTCTAGTTTATTTGTTTGCTTGTAAGTAGGCTTCACACCCAGCTTGGAGTCCAATGCAGGGCTTGAGTTTACAACCTGCAGTCAAAACCTGACCTGAGACCAAGAGTCAGATGCTCAACTGGGAGAGCCATCCAGGTTCCCAAATGCTCTAGTTTTTAAGGACTGAATTGATACTTTAATTAGAAAAAAAAATTCTGAATTAAATAACATATTTAGACTAAGTGAACATAATTTAACCAGATGTATTTGCATTCTCCCCAAATCTAGATTCTATCCAAATGATAGAAATAAATAGGAAATATAAAAACACACAAGGGCATTGATAACAAAGGAATAGACAGCAGAAGTTGATAAATTGAAGAGAAAATGTTTAGAACAATGAAAAGAAGTGGAGAAGGAAGGATAAATTATTTTTTAGAAAATAGTAATTTCCTATTTAAAGCCCTTGATAATGGAACTATTGGTAAGAATTAACCAAATTTATCCTTAAATACCCTAATGAGCCTCAGATTTTTGTGTTTACCAAGTATATTGAGAAGGGTGTTGAACTGTATGACTAGAAAGATGAACAAAGTGAAAGTCTAGATATTTTGTGCCACAGCCCCTCTTATTAGTCTGAGAACTTCTGCATCCAGGAAGTGTGCCTTCTGGCATATGTTTGCAAAAATTCTTATTTTTAGAAACTTCATAAAACCAGAAAAAGTGCCTCCAAATACTGATACTTGAAAGACCCTAAAAAAGGCTGTTTACTGTTTTCTTCTTTTATAGAGAAACCCGGGGTTATTCATATTGCGATGAACCAGGAAATGTAACCACCTTTGAATATTTAATTCTTAAAAATAAAAATATAGTCAAGAATCAGCAGACATTTGAGGAAATGATCCAGTTTGAATAAGAAAGAATAAAATAGTCAAACAAAGAGTGAAAAAGAATTCCCAAAAGAGAAGCAACACTGTTAGGTGCAAAAGAAATCTTACAGATTACCACATTAAATATTTGCAGGAAGATGAGTAAATAGTTCACATCGACTTAGACAAGTGTACAATACTATGGGAAAATATTAATCAGAGAATCATGATAGCTCTTGAAAACAAACAGAGTAACCAAAACAATAGCAACAACAACAACAAAGAGATTTATAACAAGGTCAAGGAATGTCCCTGAAAACAGAATAAAATGATCATATCTAAGAGGTGCCAAATTCTACCTAGCAATAAATAGATTTAAAGTTCAGAAAATCTGTTCTTCAAATTTCATCCTCCTTTTTTGATATTAGTTCATTTTAGGTTTCATCATCCACCTGATTTTCAAAGCTTGCCCCTCTGTGTTTAATCAGAAAACACATCTTATTAGCCATATCTAAAAATCATCTTCTGAATCTGGTTCTACTTACTGACACACACTGACAATTCCTTCTTCCCACTCTTATCCTCTCTTGCCAAGAATACTGCAACAGCCCTCTAATTGTGGGTCTGCCACTTAGTTAAGATCTTTATCTATGTCACTTCTAGTATTACTTTTCTAAAAATTTTATTATGACAATTGAAACTATTTGCTAGTTTCCTCTTGCCTATTACAAAAGAGCCAATTATTCAGCCTGGCTTGCAAGCCCTTATTTATCTGACCTGATTCACATGCTCAGCTTCCTCTCCAGTTACCACAAGCATTCAACTTCTAGTTATACTAAAAATGTCAATATTTCACATATAATTATGGCTATTCAAGCATCCATTGCTTACTTTTTATATACTATTTTTTTTAGCAAATTACTCAATACTCCTCTATCTGTTTGTCCCTTCCAGGCATGAAGGGGTTTTGTTGGGAGAAAGTTAAATGATAACAAGAACTCGAATTTTATTATTATTATTATTATTATTACTATTATTTTACTATGATGATGAAAAAATGTTTTCCAGTAATAGTTGAGAAATAAAAGTCAGCAGTAATTCTTACTGGATTCTTGTTGCTTTGGAGACCACAGATATATGTATATATTTACTGCAGATAAAAATGAGAGTTTTTAGGTCAGTATTAGGGAAATTTTAAAGCAGAATACAAACTGAAAAGGTCATTTTAAGACCAAACATCACTATTTTGATAACTTCAGTTATCTCTTTTTGGTGTCTTTTTTCCTCAGGTTCTCCATTATCATTCCTTTTCCAGTCTTCTGTTCACAGTTCCACTCCCAACCGAAGTTAATTTCACATGCAGAGGAACAATGTTAATGAGCCAGTTAGAAAATCTTTGGTGTAGTACAAATGTGGAAGGCCAAAGTTTTGGAAAGATCAACTTATTTGATTATTTAATTTAAAGATATATTATGGAAAGTAGGGTTTTTTTTGCGGTATTTTTAGTGTTTTAGAGAGTTTTAGTAAAGTTTGAATCAATCTTTTAGTAATTTTTTATTTGCATAACTGGTTTTACCTATGGAAATAAAAAAATGAACATAGAGACAATACAATACTAGACTCAAACTAATTTTGTTGTTTATAAAAAAAATCAAGTCATACAGTTTTAGTTCAGAGATACAGAGAGCTGAAAGTGTCACCCCAGTTTTTACAACCAAGCTGTATAAACTGAAAATAAATGAAATTAATAACTTTTCTTGAACGCATCTGTGAAAAAAGGTCTTAGGATAATCAAGTGACCTAAAATACAGGGGTGGGGGAATATGTGTCTGTGGGGAGAAGCACAATTTAAGCATTTGCTTACCCAAGACAAACACCACAAGATATCATATAAGCCAATAAAAACAAAAAGTAATAATTCGTAGTGATTTCCAAATGTGAATGTGGGAGAGCACAACAGTGTGGAGTCCACAGGATGACAGATATAGGCAGGTCTCCAACCTTCTGTGAACCTTTCCTCCAGGATTCCCTGAAGCCACTCATAGGAGAAATTGGATAGAATTCTGAGAAAACTTTTCTGTGATACTCACAAGAGAAGAAAAATAGCACCTGCTGATATGTCTCCATGGAGAGTTGCTATTTTCATCTCTACTATCTCTATCGTGGAGAAAAAGTCTTAAGTTGCAGGAGGAAGAAGAACAAAAACTGAATATACTGACACTGTTGGGACTCTTTTGAACTGAGGAAGAGGGCAAGTAGAGGGATGAGTTAGTATGACCCCAGGATAAGGGCAGGTTTGCATGCTAGGTTTGTCACAGTAGATGCAGGAGGGGAAGGAACTCCTGTGAAAACAAAGCCTTGAACAGAGAAACAGAACCTGCCTGAGACTTAGGATGAATTAGAACATCAAGGAGTGCCATCTTCCCACTCTGGTCACCTCCAGGCTGTCAACATAAAAATCAAAGTAGCAGTAGAATATAGTTGGAAGAACTGCAAGAGACTGATTCCCTCAAAGAGCAGATATTGAGGAAGCCCTTTGGGCAGAATAGCCCACACCATAAACTCAATTGATAGAGACATATGAAGCCTGTAGTATGCTGAAGGAAACTGTAGTAACAGCATAATTTAACACCCAACTCCTAACTTTATTAGCACACAACCACACATTGTGTCCCTTTGAAAAGAAAGGCATGTGTATGTGTAAGTATAAATATATTTTGTAAAAATAATTTTTATAGATTGTTAGATATACCTTAATACCTACTCTTATGTCCAGTTTTCAAACAAAAAATTATAAGGCATTACAAAAAGGCAAGAAAAACAGTGTGAAGAGACAAAGATCTCATCCAAACTAGATTGAGGTTTGCCATAGATTTTACACCCAACACACAAGAATTTAAGAAAACTATTCTAAAAAAATACAGAAAACATGCATGACTGGTTAGATAATTGCAGCATTCAAGTGGAAACAATAAGAATCAATTGGAAATGATGGGGGTTGGGGGACTAAACAAACAAAAAATGAGAGAGGATGAATTCCTTTGATGGACTTTTTAGTAGGCTCAATGCTGTCAAGGAAGAAGTGGTGATTTCCAAGATAGGTCAATAGGAATTACCCAAACTGAAACCAAAAGAATCATACAGCCAAACATCTAGCATTGTGGAGTAATATCAAATAATTTAGTAGAAACATAATTGTAATATCAGAAGGAGAAAAAAGAGCTGGAAAGTTGGAATGTATAAAGAAGTAATGGCTAAGAGGCACCTGGGTAGCTCAGTGGGTCAAGTGTCTGACTCTTGATTTCAACTCAGGTCATGATCTCAGTCATGGTCAGTGGGGAATCTGCAAGGGATTTTCTCTCTCTCTCTCTGCCCTTCCCCCTGCTCATGCTTGCTTTCTCTCTCTCAAATAATTAATTAATTAATTTAAAAAAGGAAGTAATGCCTAAGAACTTTTCCAGGCTAGTAAGACACTAAACCACAGACACAAGTAGTTTACAGAACACCCAACAAGATAAGTAATAAAGCAAAGCAAATCAACACAAAAGAGCCTCCATTATGCACATATATTCAAACTGCTGATAATGAAAACAATGGGAAAATTTTGAAGAGAGTAGAAAGAAAGACACATTATTTACAAAAGAACCAAAGATAAGGTTTATAGCAGTCTTATCAGAAACCATGCATTTGATAGAACAATGGATGTATATTTTCCAAGTGCTGGTTTCAAAAAGGAGGACAAAAACTCAACCCAAAATTACATACGCAGTGAAAATATACATCAAAAAAAGTAAAAGAAATGAAGCCTTTCTCAGGCAAACAAAAAATCAGAATTTATTGCTGGTAGAGTTAATCTACAAGTTATTTTAAAGAAGGATCCTTGAGAATAAAAAAATAAAATAAAATAAGGATTTTGGGGCAGAAGAATGTGATATAGATAAACAACTTGGACCTATACAAAAATAGAGTTGAAAATCAAATCAATAGAGATAAATATTTTTAAAAAAATTTTATTTGTTCTACCAGATAACTGAGTATTTTAAGCAAAAATATATCATGCTATTGTGTGATTAAATATATGTATATGTAAAATTTATAATAAGTAAAAGGATGGAGGGGGAATTATTATAGGTATATTAAAATTATAGGCATATATTAAAAGTTATAGATATATTAAAGGTATATTAAAGCTGAAAAAATTTATTTGACTCTAGACTCATATATGTATGTATCTGGGTCTCCAAAAAGTAAAACAAGTTTGGAAGACTTAGATTAACTTATTTCAAGCCTTATTCTAAAACAATAATCAAGGTAGTATTGAATTGGCTAATGGAAGACAGATCAATCTTTGGAATAGAATAGAGAAACAAATAATGGATCCCCACAAATATAATCCACTATTTTTTTTTCAGAGCTCCACCCAAAATTCAGTTGGCGAATGACATTCTTTTTAGTAAAATGGAGCTATAATTATTGTACTTTAACATTAAAAAAAGTGAACCTTCATATATGCTTATCACTTCAAACAAAAATAGTCTTAAAATGCATTATACACCTAAATATAAAATGCAACATCCCAAAATTCCTAGGGAAAAAAAATCGCATAATCTTGGGTTTTAACAATGAGTTTTTATGTATGACATCAAAAGCATGATAGATAAAAAGGAACAAATTTAATTAGTGAACTGGGCTTTAACACGATTAAAACTTCTTGTTCTGCCAAATTTTAAGGTAAAGAAAAGGCAGACTAAAGTTTGGGGAAGAAAAAAAAAGTTTGGGGGAGATATTTATGTATTATATAACTGATATAAACTTTTGTCCTGAATATAAAAAGAACGCTAATGTTCAACAACAACAAAACAACCCATTTTAATTAGGAAATGAACAAAAGATCTGAATACTTTCTCTGAGAAGATATATACACATGTCAAATGAGCATATGAAAAGATGCTCAGAATCATTAATCATTGAGGACATGCATATTAAAATCATACTGAGAAAGTCCTGAACAACTACTAAAATGGCTAAGAAAAATAAAATGACAGAATGAAGTGCTGTCAAGGATGCAGAACTAAGGGACCATTTCCATTACTTGTGAAAATGTTACAACCATTCTGGAAAAATAATTTGGTAGTTTCTTGTATGGTTAAACATATTTTTATAATAACATTATTAATTATTACCCCAGTGCATTGAAAACCTTTGCCCATAATATAACCTGTACTTAGATATTTGAATCAGCTTCATTCATAAACTCTAAATAGAAACAAGCCATATGTCTTTTAACAGGTAAATGGGTTAAAAAAAAATCCATGCAATGAAATGAACTTTAAATTTATCCCAACAATAAGGATAAATCTCAAATGTATTTTAGTGAAGGGAAAGAAGTCGGACCCAAAAGATTACATATTTTGTGATTGCATTTACACAATATTCTGGAAAGGCAAATTTTTTGGAACAGAATAAAGATCTGTACTTGCTAAGAGGTTTGGAGAGGGAGGAGAGATAGGCTATTAAGAGGTTTGCACAAAGGAATTATGCTGATGTAAGTGTTCTGTGTGGTACTATGGTGGTGAATGTGTGCTTTGTGAAACCTATGGAACTGTATACCACAAAGAGTGAATTTTAGTATATAAAGAATTTTTTTTTTAATGACAATGTGGTAAAAACTGAGGATAGAAGGCAGATGGTGAAAAATAAATATAACTGAATTAAAATGTATGAAATATTCTTATTAAAGGTGGTGAGGAAAAAAACAGTGGGAAAACATCTAGAAGGTATAAGGTTAAGACAAAAAGAATGTTAGTTTAAAAACTGGAAAAATATGGATAAAGTATATACTTTTGGTAATTATATTTTTCCAGTATTGATTTCTGAAGTTTAGTAAAAATACCATTGTTATCCAAGTTGCTAATTTTAGGGGAAGGCGAATATTCTGTATAATCTTGGCAACTCTTTAATAAATCTAAAATTATTTTGAAATAACATGTATAAAAATACACAGTAGCAGTTCTAGGTCTTTGTTTTTGTTTTGTTTTGTTTTGTTTCTATATAAATTTAGAGTCACTTGGTCCATCTCAAAATTCTGCTGGGGTTTGCACAGGGACTGCATTGAACCTGTAGATCTGTTTGGGATAAGCTGCTCTTAAGAATAGTAAGTGTTCCAGGGGCACCTGGGTGGCTCAGTGGGTTAAGCCTCTGCCTTCAGCTCAGGTCATGATCTCAGGGTCCTGGGATTAAACCCCCACATTGTGCTTTCTGCTCAGCAGGGGGCCTGCTTCCCCCTCTCTCTGCCTGCCTCTCTGCCTACTTGTGATCTCTCTCTGTCAAATAAATAAATAAAATCTTAAAAAAAAAAAAAAAAAAAAAAGAATAGTAAGTTTTCCAGCCTATGGACATGATATGTCTCCCTCTTCATTTAAGCTTTCTTTAATTTCTTTCAGCAGTGTTTTGTAAATTTCATTTTATAGGACTTGCACTACTTTTATTACATTTATTCCAAAATACTTTCTAATGTTGGTTACATGATTTTGTTTCAGTCTTCTATATCTTTAGTAATTTTCTGTCTGCTTGTTTTATTAATCTTTTTCTCAGCTCCAATCTGCTCAAGAGTACATCTGGTGTATATATTCAGTCCAGTTATTGTACTTCTCATTGTAACTTTCTCTTTTGTTTCTTTCCTATAATATCCATTTTTCCCTTGAGAGTCTTATTTGTGGCTCATTGTTAGCCCACTTCCCTTTAGTTCTCTATGTGTTCCTATTTTACCTTGAACATATTTATTACAGCAGCTCTCAAATTATTGTCTGATAAATATCTGGGCTCACTCAGTGTTATTTTTTATTGGCTACCATTTTTGCTCTTTTTCTACTATATTATCACACTTTATTTTTATGTTTAATAGTTTTTGGCTAAAATTGAATGTTTTAGTTAATGCATTAAAGTAATTTTGGATTCTTTTTTTTTTTTTTTTCCCTGTAGGTCTTTTATTGTTGTTTTTAGTAACTGTCCTGGTACTTAATCTCTTAAGGTTTGTCTGTAATGCTATTTAAATTTCATATATATATATATATATATATATATATATATATTTGTATAATTGTTTGTTTTTAATTACCTGGCTTCCTTTGGCATTTTTTGGTATTTTTTCCTGTGTTCGTGGTCAGGCAATGATTTGTTTGGAGTTTGTGTTTAGACAGCTCAAGTGAATAAGGTTCTGCCTTCTACTGAACTATCTACTGAACTATCTTTCTCTACTCTGGGTAGAGAAATTTATTTAGATTCCCAGAAATTATCAGTATGCCTTAGATTTTTAAATTTGTCCTGGTTCTTTCAGGTCACCTCTATGCAGGTACAGTTTATCGGTCAGCCAGGTATATAAGAGTTTAGAATTTCTTTCTATGAATCTGACCCTTCCAGGTTTTCACCATTAAATTTCTCCCTTGTCTACTGCCCTTTTAGAACTATGACCACCATCTTCGGCTAGCATATTTGTGGGTTTTCCTCAGTCTTTCAAACTGAGTAGGCTGGGTTTAATAGTCAAAGACATGGGTTTATCCTTTGCTTTCACCCCAAATCAGCTGTGTGCCTATAGTTGCTAGCGTGTCCCATATCCAAAGGCAATAGTGCTATGGTTTCTGGTGACTAAGAGGGAAGAATGTAAAAAGGCCATAGGTCTGTCCTGTATTTTCTTAACATTTCAGCAGTTTTTAAAGAACAAATGCTTCTCAGTTTTTTGTTTGACGTTGGTCGATTTCCAGTACCTGTAAATGATTGTAATTGACATGTTGTCAGGTTTTATACTTGTTCTCTACAAACTGTACCTCCTTTCTCCACTATTATTAATTAACTAATTCCAATGTGTTTGGGACAAACTAGTAACTACAGGTAGAAAAAATCTAGTTTCTAACATCCTTTCACCCTCCAAAGTAGGGACTGGTATCTTTTCTTAGATATAACTGCGAAGAGTGCAAAAACTCTCTTATAAGCAGGAGTCAACATGGAAGGAGTATTTCTATTGAAATTGTGGTAAAGTGAGATTGCCTACTCATTTTAAAAGCCTGCCCAAGGAAGCACACCATGTGGAATGGTAGCAATCAAGGAGGCTTGGAAAAATGTTTGATCTCCAGAGTCAGGACTAAAACAGATTATTATAATGAGAGAAGGGTGGCTTATGAGCTTTATTCCGCATTGTCCATATATCCAGGGACATGCCTGCTTTCAGAGGTTCAGTGAGGAATAGCTTGGAAAGTAACCTGTGAAGCCTACCCTCTACTTACAGTGAAGTTCTGTGCAGATGAGAAGAGTTCTGTGGATATTTTAAGTGTGTATTATTCCCTGTTAGGAGTGTTTAGTTCCTGGAAAGGAAATAAGTAGAAAAAAGGAACACCCCAGGAAAATGATCACAACAGCAAGTTAATTGTCTTATCCTGGGGCATAGATTCCAAGGCCTTGGCATAACTGAAGGTGCGTGAATGTTGCTGCATAGCATTGGGACAGTTCTGAAGCAACAAATCAAAAAGGATGGCTTTGTAGAGCTCCAAGCATATCTTTGTTTGTTTTTTCTTTATTGAATGTATAGCATAGATTCTTTTACGTGAGTAAAATATAAGGCGATTTCCTGCCACTATAAATCAATCAGGAGATAGCAAGAATACAAAGGAAAGAAAAGTCATTATATAATACCTTAAATTAATCAGTTAATTATGCATTGCATTTTGGAAAAAAAATGATGCAAATTCTAGAAACCAAAAACATGTATCTGTGGTAAAAATGTTAATGATATTGTGAGAAACATCATTAGGAAATATAAATTCACAATCTTCACCATCATTATCAATGTACTTTTAAGACTGAGGTCCTATAACACAGTACACATTTGCATGTGGTTTGTATAAATATTTTCTTCTACATTACTTCTTTACATACCTGTGGAGGTAGGCTGCTTCTGCCTCCATCTCATCATAGAAACTTAAAAATTATATGTTAATGTTTCAGTTTTGAATTTATGTTCTGTAATATCTTTTCATCATTTCAAGTTTCCATGGCATACAAATATTTATTTACATTGAGAATATATTTTTGTTGTGATGAATGTCCACCTTTTATTTCTTAATGTAATTCATGTGATAATATAATGGATTCCAAGACCCCAAAACACATATTCTGCATATCTCCAGTTTAACTAATCAGTTATCCTGTTTAAATATTCTATGGTTATTTAAAGAGTATAATGATATTTCTGAAATGCTGTTTGCAGATATGTTATAGGTATATGATAATGTATTTGTGTTTTTATCCATCAAGCTATGAAAAACAGAGAAATGGAAAGCAAAGGAATAAACACCAAAGTAAACAGATCAGGAGTCAAAAAAAATACTGTAATAACTCTGTACCTATAAACTAATAAGATGACTTACTTTTATTAAAAAAAAAATCCTCCCTTCCTTTCTTCTTTCTCCCTTTCTCTCTACACACACACACACACACACACACACACACACACACACCTCTGAATACAAATCTTTCCATAACAATTTAAACCAATATAGACTTAAATTAGTGAAATGTTGGTATAATTTGTGTCTGCTAGTTTTATGTGCTCATGACTTCTAAGCTGCTGCTTTGGGACATAAAAAAACAGATCAAATAGTATGGGAAAGACAGGTTTTTGAAACATCAGGACAGGGCATTAACTATGAAGCACTAGAAGTCTGATAAAAATATGCCCTGAGGCCCCAACCCAATTAAATACATTTAAGGAAATGGAGTATTTCAGATTAGTTTCACAGAGATGTTGACAGTTCCCTTCTAGTAGTTAATTAAATTCAGATGAATTGCATCACCATAGACAAATGCCCTGTCTCCTTCTCCTGGCCTGTTAGACTGAAGGGACTGTGTTGATGCATGAAAATCTTGAATAAACTCTCTTATTTAGCTTCACTTTATAATTCCTGACCCTGTCAACAGGCAGAGTAATTTTGTTAAGATGAAGAATGAACCATGCTTTATAACAGATGTCTTCAACCCCAGGTGCGCTTATTCTTGAGGGATACAAAGACTTCAGAGAATACATGGCACAGATTGTTTTTTAAGAGAATGGGATACAAGATTTTCACGTTTCTAATGTACTTCTGTCTAAAATTGATTTGATTGAGAGTTCTGCAGTTCTGAATCACAGACTACTGAAAATTTGAAAGTTCTTTCCCATCACCACACTTAGCACAGTTGCCTTCCTTCCAGGTTACTAAGGAAAGGCAAATTGTTCAACCTTCCAGAATCCTACTAGTCCCATCCATATTCTTATGTATCAATTAAAAGGATAATTTAAAAATGTATAGCTCCTAGGGAGGGTAAATTGGCTGTAAAGCCACATGAACTTACAACAAAACAAAGCAAACAAACCAAAAGGAAAACAGAGCATCAGTATCAAACTTACTGCAGAGCTCCCTGTGCCATTTCTAGCTGTCTGCCTGCCCATTTGTCTGTCTATCCATCTATCTTAGAATTTGACTTCAGAATGTGAGATCTCATGGAATTGTATTAGCACACTTATTTTGAAATGAAAGCCACTGTAAAATGTAATGAAGTCAGACTTTTTTTTTTTAAAGATTTTATTTATTTATTTGACAGACAGAGAGAGAGAGCACAAGTAGGCAGAGACACAGGCAGAGAGAGAGGGGGCAGCAGGCTTCTTGCTGAGCAGAGAGCCCACTGCAGGGCTCAATCCCAGGACCCTGAGACCATGACCTGAGCTGAAGGCAGAGGCTTAACCCACTGAGCCACCCAGGTGCCCCCAGACTCCTTTCTGACAGCAAGTAAACTCATTTAACTGGTCATTTCACCAGGAGAACTGCCAGACCAAATGGATTCGAATTGTTTTGCATAAATTGAATGAATTAAATTTATAGCCAGATAGTCATAATAATAATAATAATAATATAAAAATGAAAACAGCAATGATATTTACAGCCCATATGAAAAACACCAGAAATTACTGCCTTTCTAGTTAAACTTAATGAAAAAATTTAGAGATCACCTGAAATGGGAGGAGATATACATTACTATTGGAAATTCTATTAAGGGGCCCAGGAGCAGAAATTTATGTCGAACACTACTTTTTCCCATTTGGTTCTTGGATGGACTTGCTTTCTGATACTTTTATCTAATTAATTAATTATGAATACATTATCACTTAAGAACAGAATCAAAATTGCAGGAATTAAAACTGGAACATGTTGTTTCATTTATTCTTCTCCTACCCACTTAAGCCCCCATGTACCGCTGGGGATAAAAATATATGTTTATAAAAAATAAAAAATTAAAAAAAAAACTGGAACATGTACTATAGGGGGTATGTGAATTTGCAGATTGTTGTTAAAAACTCTTAAACTGGAAATACATGAAAAATACATGAAACTGAATTTTGAACTTGTTGGAATATTTGGTCACAAAATACCTTACAGATCCTGCCCTGTTCTTTAATGGTCCAAAGAGAAGTCATTTGCCCAAGACAGAGAGAGGGTTGGTGAAGGAGTAAGGGCTCATACTTAAGATTCTGGACTCCAATCCTCCTCTTTCTGCTGCATCAAGCTTTTCTACTTTAAGCACCAGAAGTTTCTTATCCCCTTCAAAATTTGTGTGTTAGAATACTATAAATGGATATGCAAAAATAGTGGAGAACTGTAGCTAGTAAATGTGCCTGGAAGTTATTTTGTCAATAAATGAAGAGTACTTCTTAGTTCTGTAGAAACAATTTATTAGTAAATAGTGGATGCAGCATCATTATGGAAGCAGGAATCATCCCATGCCTGATTGACTAGCTTTTTTGCAATAGGCCTTTAGTATATTAAAATTGTTGTATTTCCAAGGAGTACAATGTAACAAGTTGTGTTTTAGTAGAATCTAAATGAATTTGTAGTTAGGGAAAGATCTTCTTAAAAATAGAATTTACTTACAGATTTATTTCTAATTATGTGTCTTTCATTTCATTTGTTTGTTTACATTTCTTGGGTTCTTACTGAGAATTTTGTGTGTGTGTGTCAGGGTGATAATATCAATAATGTTCTATGGCATTTTGTTTCAAGATTTGTTGATTACATTTACCAGCTGGTGTAAATTAATGTAACCCATGTCAGCTTATTGCTTCGTTGATTTCTTTACCTAATGCTGAAGCTTTTCCCTCAGCCTTAGTAGACTAATTTTTAATGAGAGAAGCTTAAGTGTCTTCTTTAATTTGGATATATTATAAACCAGCCCACATTTCCTTGTCATTGTCTGTCAGAATTAACATTATATTTGACTTCCTAAAACAATCTGTGAAAATGCTTATATTGAGTAAAGATACTGTTAAATTTAAGATGTATCTACACAAATATCAATATAACCTACTGTTTGGGAATATAGGTTTTGAAGTTAGACTTTGGGCTTGATTGCTGATTCAACTATTGATTAGCTGTCTGATGTTAGACAAGTCAAGTACTTCTCCAAACCACAGTTTCTTCACTTATAAAAATGAGTAAAATAATTGTAACTAGCCCATGTATTTGTTTTAAGGTTTAGATGAGATAATGTATATAAAGTTTTAGTATAGTTGCTGGCTATGAACAAATATCCTATAAATGTTCTTCATTTCTATTATTGATTCATTCTTCAATCCAGTAAAGACCAATTGTGATCTATTTCTTAAGAATTGGTACAAGACCTGCATTTTCTTTTCTGTCCTTTCTAAATGTTTTGCCCACATTGATTTCCTTCTATCCTGAGTTGCAATTAATTTTTTACTTCATTAATAGAAAGTGGGCTGCTCTATTCTTTTTTTTTTTTTTTTTTTTTTTTTTTAATATTGACTAAGTTGGTCTCGGTGGAATAGAAGTTCTTTAAGGTCAGGGTCAGAGTGCTAAATACCAAGTAGCCAGTTAACACAAACTTACCGAATTACTGATTAAACACTGGAATGGCTGAGAAAGCAGATTTCTTAAATGGGAAAAACATAATTTCTCTAAACATAATTTATCACACCTATAAAAAGAGAAAGTATTTAAGGACAAACATAATGAAAAAAGGGATTCCAGCAAAATGATTTTGGAATTTGCAAATCATACCTGAATGGTTACTGAGCAATCAGAAAAAATGAAAACTACATGGGGGCTTAAGTGGGTAGGAGAAGAATCAATGAAACAAGATGGGATTGGGAGGGAGACAAACCATAAATAACTCTTAATCTCACAAAACAAACTGAGGGTTGCTGTGGGGAGGGTGTTTGGGAGAAGGGGGTGGGAATATGGACATTGGGGAGGGTATGTGCTTTGGTGAGTGCTGTGAAGTGTGTAAACCTGGTGATTCACAGACCTGTACCCCTGGGGATAAAAATATATGTTTATAAAAAATAAAAAATTTAAAAAAAAGAAAAAAAGAAAAAATGAAAACTGATGCCAGTGATAAGACATCCTGGAACCTCCAAAAGGACCAGCGATGGGAAGTATGAAATATATATGAAGAAAGGACATTAATCTGAGAATGTAAAAAAAGAGAATTGTTTGCCAGTTTGTGAAACTTAGATCTCAAGACACCAAGGGGATGGTTAGAGATTTAGTCACTATAAAGTTTGAATAAAATGGTACTTTGGGACCCTAGGCATAGTCAAAGTAGATTTTCATAATGAAAACTGTGTGGAAATCAGAATGTCTTTTCATCATTTAGCTTTGAAAATGCTGCAGAAATTAACTTTTCTCAAAGGAATAGTCATATTAACCCAGTTACCTCACACTATATAAAAGTCCACCAAGAAGTGACAAGGTAACCATTACCAGTGATACTTAAATTCGATAAATACCTATATAATCATGTTTTCTAAAAATATTAAGATATATTCCAGGACATACAACTGAAAATTTAAGTGGTTGCCTTCAAGGAATAGAAATGCAGGAAGGAAAGAAATAGGACAGGAACTGTTGTTTTTCAGTTTTTAAACGTGACAGGACTACAGACTTTTTAAATTTTGTAACAATACAACTTAAATTTAAAAATATGAAATGATGAAAACTCTGATAGACAAAAGTGAAAATTATAGTAATATAGTTAAGGAAATGATGAACTTTGTCAGGAAGAGCTGGAAACATTCTCAGAAACAAAACAAAACAGAACAACAGCTTGCATATATGCCTGGGTTTAGGTTGGATATCTAACAGCATAGAACTCTGTATTTGGACCATGGTTATTATCACATAACCCCACAGAAATCTGTACATCCTACAGTATAATAATTAAAGTAATTCTTCAGATATACATGGAAACGATTGTATAAATACCACAGAGATTTGCTCCAAATAAAAAATCACAATTGTTGTGTCTTCTGACATTTATTGTTTCTTATTTCTGCCTATGAAAGTTTTTTTTTTTTTTCATCAACTATATTTCCTTTCTTATGCCTGGGGAAGGTACTTTCCCCCATCCAATATCCTACACTAGAGAGTAGCAATAGGCTTTAACTGCAGCACATATGTTTGAAGACGAAACATTGAATTCTAAGTGTTTTATGTAGACCTGCAGCATGCTGTTTGCTAGAAATTGAGAGTTTGGTAAGTGAGTCTTTCAACATTTCAGAGAAACTTCCTTTTGCCTAAAATAAAATGGCTTTTCACTTCTCACTACGACATACTGTTCATTGCAAAGTAAAATTTCTGCCTACCTATTTCAGACTGCCTCCAGCAGAGGAACTAACAAAGCTATTGAACTTTCACAGTAATACGGAATTCTGACAGTGATTTTGGCAGCCTCTTCCATGAGGTTATTTTCTAGAGTATATGTTTGTATTTTTGTCTGGAAAAGAAAAGAAAGTAGGAATCCAAACAACAATATGTAGGAAAGAATGAAAGGACAGGTAAGAACAATATAAAATGGTGGGAAAAATTGAGAGACTTATAGGAGTTGGTAGAAATGAGAGAAATTTGTTTAATAGCCAGTGTTCTCTTCTTATGAGCTAAAAATTGTAATTTTTAACGAGTTTTTCATGTTATTACTGGACCTGGTAAAGGAATTGGAGAAAGTCTGTATAAAATGAAAAGCTTAATAGTAAATATGGAATTGAGTAATCAGAATCCTTTAAATCCTTATTAAAGCTTTGGAACTAGAAGAATATGAACTATCTTTGTTATACTCAGTTTCTTTACATTTAACCTACAATCACATAGTTACATGTGTGACAAGTGCCTTCTAATAAAGTAGATTTTCTGTCTATCTATCTGTCTATCCATCCACCTTAATTTAATCATTTTTGCTTAAATTGGGAGGAAAGTATATATAGGCAGAATCCTCTACAAGAGGATATTTTGTAGTTAGGAGTAGAGAAACTAAAAATTCAGGGCAAACATAGAAGCAGAAACATTATCTTTAAACCAAAGGATCTCTTGTTAAATCAGATCACTCAGGGAAAATGGAATCCAGTTTTCTTTTAGCTCAGATTAAGTGAAAGAAAGAAAGCAACGTCATTCTCCTGGCTCAGAGCTATTGTTGATGCCCTAATCTTTACTCTTTCCAGGTCTTCAGAGAGAGGAAGTAGCAAGAAAAATAAAACTGGCAAAGGACCAAACCAGTCACTGCCAGATACATCTCCAGTCAAAAAGAACTGGAGCCTCTTAAAGCTTCTTGTTTGACTCATTGATAAGTTCTCTGTCATCACTCTGGGAACTTGGAAACAAATGAAAAAATGTGGCAGACTAAGTGAACCTGGGAATAACAGTGAAGCAACACGTGTGCTATGGATCCTTAGTGTTTTGTTTTGTTTTTTAAAGATTTTATTTATTTGACACACACAGAGAGAGATCACAAGTAGGCAGAGAGGCAGGCAGAGAGGGAGAGGGGGAAGCAGGCTCCCCACCGAGCAGAGAGCCCGGTGCTGGGCTGGATCCCAGGACCCTGAGACCATGACCATGAACCGAGCCAAAGGCCACTGAGCCACCCAGGCGCCCCTATGGATCCTTAGTTTTGTGGCTCTACTTCTTTAAGAGTAGTTCCTAAATTCTCACCTACAGTTGATAATTTGGCTTTAAATGAAATTTTATTTGGAAATATCCTAGTGTTAATGCTGTTTCTTCAGGGAAAATCGGAAAGAGGCTAGAGTAAATGCTTATTGAATGTAATTAAGCAATGCCCTCCTCCTCCCCCTTTTTAGGGCACTAGAGAGGTCTTCAATAGTAGAAACAATAGAATTTTAGGCTATTAATGTTTAAAGTAAATTTAAGAAATGAGTTCAACCCAAGTTGTTTTTTTTTTTTTTTAATTTGAGAAGTGATGCTAGAAACATTATAGGGATAATTAATTTCTTATGTAGAATCCCGTTTCTATTCCAAAAACGTTAAAATGTTAGATTTAAAAAAAAAAGTGAATACATAAGGTAATGTTGAGTGCAAGTCCTTTCAAGAGAAACCATCAGGTGCTATAAACAATGAGAAAGTGGGAGTAGCCCATGTGGGAAAGGATATATATCTCAAAGGCTGGTCTTTTAACAGGAGTGAGGGCTTTAGGCCTTGTGCTCAAGGAATACCTGATACTGTTACCCTTGCCTGAAACTTAGACTTGTGAAAACACAGACAACAGAACTTGATAAGATAGCACAAAAATCATCCAGTTGCCCTGATATATGAGTGCACCATACTCAACCTTGGTAAATCACAATCCATGGCCACTTCTGTGAATGGGTGCTGGGCAAAATAGCTCTGATACCAAAGGAGTGTGGCAGAATGAACAGGAAATCAATAAAAAAATGATCTAGGTCCAGTGAATTTTATGGGAACCCTGACCAAGGAAACCTCAAAACTGTCCTATACGGAAACCTCTACAACTCAGGACATTTGGAGAATATGTGGAAAAGATTAAAAAACAGAAGATCCTTTAAACCTTTATTAAAGCTTCGGAACTAGAAGAATATGAACTATCTTTGTTATACTCAGTTTCTTTTTATTTAATCTACAATAACAAACATAGTTACATGTGTGACAAGTGCCTTCTAATAAAGTAGATTATCTTTCTCTCTGTTTATCTATCTGTCTACCCATCCATCTTAATATAATCATTTTTGCTTAAATTGGGAGGAAAGTATAGATAGGCAGAATCCTCTAGAAGAGGATATTTCATAGTTAGGAGTAGAGAAACCATCTATCCAATTCTAGAACTTGTATAAACACTTTGTATGAATTAAGTCAGTCAGTGCAAAAAAGATATTTTAAAATAATGAAAAATAAGAGTATAAGTAAGAACTGCTTAAAGTTTTAATTAGCAAGAGGAAAAATAAAGCCAGCACATAGGACTGATATGAAGGCAGTAATAATGAGCGAGGAAGATTTTAAAATATATGAAAGGGCACCTGGGTATCTTAGTTGGTTTAGTGTCTGACTCTTGGTTTCGGCTTGGGTCATGATTTCCAGGTCATAGGATTGAGCCCTGCATCGGGGTCCATGCTGGGCATGAAGATTACTTTAGGATTCTCTCTCTCCCTCTCCCTTTGCCCATTCCCCCTGCTTGCTCCCACTCTCTCCCTCTCTTTCTTGCTCTCTCAAAAAAAATAAAATAAAAATACGGAAGCATTTTTTAAAAAGTATTAGGTATTAGAGAGTAAACAAAATTTAAAAACTAAACAAATGCGTAATTATATAATATACTAGTATGTTGAAAACAGAATTATAAAATGAAATTGTAAAAACATGGAATCATAAAAATATGGAATATGTGAGGGACTTTTAGGAATTTTTCTTTAGTGTTAGGAAAAAGGACGGAGATAATGATTACATTTAGACTTTGCTGAAAAAATACAGAGTTACTTGTTTTAGTCAGAATAACTTCTGTTAAATGCTGCTATAGACAAACCCAATATCAATGGCTTAAGAATGAGAATTTATTTCTAATGTACACAGACTCTTCTACCTCTTGTATCTATGTATGCATCTAAAATATGTGCTATATAATGTTACTGCAACATGGAAAGTATGCTGACCTTTAACTGCCTCATCTTCCCATCTCACTGTCCATCAGTTATTGCTCTCAAAAGGCTCCCATATAACTACAAGGCAGGCTAGAAATGCAGAGGAACACACGGATATTTTGTGGGCCATAAAATGCTTATGAATCAATATTAAGTGAAGAATAAGAATAAAATGCTCAGCATCCAAAGTAATAGAGGATTAATTAGCAAATTAATACATTCAACATGATTAAGACAAGAAATGTAATGAAGTTAAGGAAAATTATATAGAAGGTAAAAAATAAGGTTGTATAACTAAATTCCAATGTCAGAGAAGCCAATGAATTTAAATTCATTAAATTTTCTCATCAATAGATTGTATCTTATTCAAAGTATCTGTTTTCTTCTGGCAAGGAAAATATCTAAAATATAATGATAGAAAGATTGAAATGAAAGTATGAAAACTAATCAAATAAAGTTAGTGTAACATTATTAATAACAGAACATTAGAATGTAAAATTAAGGCAGCAGTTTGATATGTTTGACATTAGTAAGACAGTGTATAATAAATATAATCATGACCTTATACATAGCAAAATGGCATCAAGATTTATATGATAGAACTTGAGAGAACTGTAAGCCAAAATGACAAATCCAAAGCACAATTGCAGTTATAAATTATATTTTTCACAGTGATGAGAAAGAAAATACTGAGCAAGGATATAGAAATAATGTAATAATAATGACATAGAAATCACCACCAACAAAAAACAAATGACTTGAGAACAAAATTGCTTTAAAAGGTTGATAAAGAGGAAACAGAAACTATAAACTCATACACTAAATTAAATTAAATATAAATTAATCTAAAAGATGAAAACACTTAGTGCAAGATATTTTTTTTAAAGGATTTTATTTTATTTATTTGACAGAGAAAGATCACAAGTAGGCAGAGAGGCAGGCAGAGAGAGAGGAAGAAGCAAGCCCCCTGCCGAGCAGAGAGCCTGAAGCAGGACTCGATCCAAGGACCCTGAGACCATAATCTGAGCTGAAGGCAGAGGCTTTAACCCACTGAGCCACCCAGGTGACTGCAAGATATTTTTTAAAGGATAAGCTAATGTTATGTTTAGCAATTTTGAAAACTTACATGTTATAGATAATACCTAAAAAGTATGTAAATTTGACATAGGTAAATTGAAAATTGAAAGTAATCATTGAGGAAAATGAAATAGTTAAATATATCCTCGATTAAAGCCCCTGATGATATACAGTTGACTTATTTATTTTTTAAAATAGGCCCCATGACCAGCGCAGAGCCCAGTGTGGGGCCCAAACACACAACTTCTCTTTCTTTCCCCCTCCCCCACCTTTTTTTTTTTTCATTTTTAAAATTTATTTGACAGGAAGAGAGAAGAGAGGACAGAGGGAGAGTGAGAGAGAGAAGCAGATTTCCCACTGAGTGGAGTGCCTGATGTGGGGCTCCATCCCAGGAGATCTCAGGTCTGAGATCATGACCTGAGCCGAACACAGATACTTAAACAGCTGAGCCCCTCACATGCCCTGCTAACTAAATCTTGACACAAAAATTAGACAAGTGTAGAAACAAAAAAAAAATTGTGGAGTGATCTGAATCTTAAATATGAAATGCTAAAGTCCTGAATAGTTTATTAGACCAAAGAGATTGACAGACTATATAAAATGATGAAAAGATAATAACATTGAAAGGTAGGATTAACTTCAGGAATGTTAGGGTAGTTCAGAATTAGAAACATACAATCTATGATACTTCTTGATAAGAGATTAAATATAAAAATTACATAATCATGTCAATAGAAAAAGAAAATTGAATAGTCTATTATGAAGTAAATCCTTACCAAGTTAATAACAGATCTAATTAATACAGAGCATCTATGAAAAACTTAGAAGAAACGAAAATGCATTAGTGAAATATGAGATACTGAAAAATTTTCAGATCAGCACTGGGGGGAGGAGGGAGGAATACACAGAATCTTTAAAGCGGCAATAATAAGACTAAGATCCAGAAAATTTGGAAACTAAAAGCCAATAGAATTGCTTCTTGAAAGTGCTGAAATAATTGTGAACATACAATTTTATAATCAGCCAAACCATCTTTCAAAAATAAAGGTGAACAGAGAGATTATCAACACACACACACACACAAATTGAGTTCAGAGACAGAAATCCTGTACCAAAAGAAACAATTGAACAAAAAAACCTTTAGGGTATTCAGGCAGAAGAAAACTATAGGGAAAACCAAGGTTATGCAAGAAAACACATACATATATGCATACACATACAGAAGGGGCAAGTAGGAGGATAACTCTAAAATTTTATGAGTGTTTAAATATATGATATTGGGATATATAACAAGGGTATCAAATCCACATGAACTGTAAAGATATGTGGGGAAGAACACATTGTCTAGGGAAATGCAACACTATAAATTTAAGGTGATGTATAATCAATTAAATATGAATATTATAATCTCTGTTAATTAAATGTATAAGGAAAGATATTGACTAACAGCCTCAGAATGAAGAAACAAATAACAATAACAATAATAACATGTTAGCCAAAACTTAAACAAAGAAAAATAAAGTGCAAGAAGTAGAGAACAAATGGACCAATTAGAAAATTAATAGCAAATTGGTAGATTCAAAATGGTTAAGGGGCACCTGGGTGGCTCAGTCGGTTAAAGCCTCTGTCTTTGGCTCAGGTCCTGGTCCCAGGGTTCTGGGATAGAGCCCTGCGTCAGGCTCTCTGCTCGCCAGGGAGCCTTCTTCCTGCACTCTTTCTTCCTTCCTTTCTGCCTACTTGTGATATCTGTCTGTGAAATAAATAAATAAAATCTTTAAAAAAATGGTTAAAGCAGAAAATAAGTGATGCATATGGCATTGGCGAATAAATGTAATTAAACTGTATTTCAGTTTAGATAGAAGCTAAGCGACTTGGTGCTGGGGTGGCTCAGTCAGTTGAGTGTCTGACTCTTGGTTTCTGCTTAGGTCACAATCCCAGGGTCATGAGATTGAAACTTGCATGAAGCTCTATGCTCAGTGCTGAGTCTGTTTGAGGCTCTCTTCGCTCCTCCCCCTACTCATAATCTCTCTCTCTCTCTTTAAGACAAATCAGTAAATCTTTAAAAAAAAAAAAAAAAAAGGCTTAGCTAGAGGCTGGGGAAATAGAATAGAAGCAGTATTTGTAATATCATTAAATGGGAATTTAACAAATATCCATATAAAAGACCAAATTTGATGGACATGGTTAAAAAAAAATCTATCCCGTCAATAAGAGTCACCTTTTCAATATGAGGATGAAGAAAAACTGAAAAGAAATAAATATAAAATATCACACAAGTATTTACTTCAAAAAGTTGGTAGTATGTAAAGTAAGCAGTATCAGAAATGAAAAGGATTTGTTTATAATGAAAAACAATCAATAAAATACATCAATATATCAATCCAAAATGTTTATATGACTAATAAAAACTGAAAGACCTACAGGAATAATAACACCCACAAAAGTTATTGGAGGTTTTAAGATAATTTCTTCAATATCTACTAGAACAAATGCACATGAAAGAGTAGAGATACTGATGATTTGAAAAATGTACTTAAGAAACTTAACCTAATTGAAATGTAAGGAATAGCAAGCCCAGTAATTGCAGAATTCATGTTATTTTTAATGCTACATGGAACATTTATCAAAATTAATCATGTAATGAATCATAAATCAGGATTCAACAAGTTTTATGGGTTAAAATCATACAGAGTATGTCATCTTTCCACATTGGAAGTATCCTAGAAATCAGTCAGAAAATGAAAATTAGTAAACCCTCAACTGTTTAGAAATTATGTAGCACTCTTTTGAATAATTTGTGAGTCAGTGAAGTATAATGAAAATTAGAATATATTTTCTTTGAATGATAATGACAATACAGCATAACGTAATTGTATCATGGAAGCATAACATAGTACTTAGAAAGTTATTTAGCACTGTAAATAAATCTCAGTAGCAAAAGGGCTAAAAATCAGTGACAATATTCCAAACTCCAAACTAGAAAATAGGTCAGAAATTAATCTCCAAAAAGATAGAAGGAAAGAAATAATAAACATAAAAATTAAAATTAAAAAGAAAAAAGATATATTTTCTATAAAATTCATCAGAGCTAAACATTGTTTCATTTATAAAATTAATACAATATATAAACCCATTGCAAGACAAATCAAGGGAAAAAAAGATAAAACATAAATTATTGTTATCAGCAATGAAAAAGAATACACCACTGCAGATTCCCACATGTTTAAAAGATAAGACATGCATTTTAAAATTTATTTTTCCCGGGTTTACCAAGTATACTTGACAAATAAAATTGTACATATTTAAAATGTACAAACCTGATGGCTTAGATATACATATACATTGTAAAATATTTATCACAAGCAAGTTAGTTAACACATCCATTACCTCAAGTAGTTACCTTTTAGTGCCTGTGTGCTAAGAACACTTAAGATCTACTCTTAGCAAATTTCAAGTATACCATATGATGTTATATATATATATAGAAAAATGTCATACTTACCAATACATTTATAAGGGCATCATAGCATTGATTTAAATAGCTAACAAGAGTACACCTGTGTGGCTTAGTTGGTTGAATGTCTGCTTTCATCTCAGGTCATGACCTAGGGTCCTGGTCAGGCTCCCTGCCAGTGAGGAGCCTGCTTCTCCCTACCCCCGCCCTGCTTATCTTCTCTCTCTCCCTATCTCTCTCGTATAAATAAAATCTTAATTTTTTTTAAATAAAAGCTAACAAGAACATTAAAAAAAAGGAAAATTATAGGTAAATGTCTTTTGTAAATGTAGGCACTTAAACCAAGTAAAGAATAATATGAAACAACTGAGTGAAATGTACTTCACAAATGCAAGTATAACATTAAAATATCAATCAGTGTAATTCACTACATAAATAGAATACAGCAGACAAAAACAGAACCAAGAAAAGCATTCAACAGAATTTAACAGCACTTGATGATTAAAAACTGTCACTGAACTATGAAAAAAATTAGCAAAATTTTAAAAGTAAGTAAAAAAACATGAATCATAGCAACACCATCAAATCTCAATGGCATACAACTGTGCAACTGGGAAAACAAAAAGACAGTAACAGTAGTTTAGATATGGAGCAATTTTTACACATGACAGGTGAAACTGTAGGTTGGTACAATTTTTTTTCACTTTTTTCTTTGTGGTGAGGTATCAATGACAAAATCATAAGAGATTTGTATACATAAAGTATATGTCATGGTGATTTGATACATGTATACATTGTGAAATGATTCTCCCCACCTACTTAATGAACATATCCATCACCTTATATATCTATTTATTAGTATTTTTTTTTATTATTGGTATCAACATTCAAGTTCTACTCCATCGGCAGTTTCAATTATATAACACAGTGCTATGAACTATAGTCACCAAGTTTAACAGATCCTCAGACCTTTGTTATAGCTAAAAGCTTTTTAATTTTTTACTCTCTTATTTTATCAGTTTTGCTCTAAAAAAATTTATCTTAAAATGAAAGATGGTTACCAGAGGGTAGGTAGCTGGGGGGGGGGGGTGAAATAGGTGAAGGTGAGTAAGAGTATATTTAACTTCATGAGCACTGAGTAATATATGAAATTTTTCAATAATCATATTATACACCTAAAACTAGTATAACACTGTATGTGAAGAAAAGGAAAGGAAAACAAAAAAGTAAAAAGAAGAGAGAAGAGATGAGAAGAAAATAAAATAATGCAATGGCAAATGACGAATTCTACTACATTTAACAGTATGAATCAATCTCACTGATGCAATGAGACTGAAAGAAACTGGACTCGCAGGAGTATACAGTATATAATTCTATGTTTATTGTGTTCAGAAGCAAACAAAACAGTATATGATTATTTTTAATGACAGTGCATACTGAGAGGGGGAAAAGGTAGACTGCATGTTCTATAGTTTCAGTTTCTTGAAAGCCACATTTTAAAAATATATATTTATTTTAGAGAGAGAGAGAGAAATTGTGTACACATGCAGAGGGGGAGGGAAAGGGACAAGCAGATTCTGTGCTGAGTGCAGAGACTGAGCCAGGCCTGGATCACAGGACCCTGAGATCAAGACCTGAGCAGAAACCAAGAATTCGTAGCTGAGCAGATTGAGCCATCCACGTGCCCTTTGAAGGCCACATATTTATGTATTCATTTATATAAAATTATCAAGATACCAAGTAAGTTTTGTGAAGTGCATGTAAGTTAAACATCAATAAAAATTATTTAAAAGGTCAACATATAATATTTGTACATATCATTTGATTAATTAAAATATATGGGAAAAGAACAAGGTGCTATTCAGACAGTGAATGAATAAGACATATATATTATTTAGGAATAAATTTATCAGTAATGTCCAAATGCATAAAAACTAATAAAGGATATATCAAAAAGAGTTATCACCCAATATCTTTCTAAATTAATTTCCAAGTTATGTATAGTTTTATATTATTTTATATGCATTGGATTGGGAAAAATCAAATATAAATTCTTGATGTTAATGAGCATTTAATTAGAAGGCCCCAAATCTTACACATATTTTGTGAACCTTTAAACATGTTTAGTCACATTGGAAACTCAATCAGAAATTTTGAGTACTTTAAAAATACACCCATGGGTGCCTGGGTGGCTCTGGGTTAAGCCGCTGCCTTCGGCTCAGGTCATGATTTCAGAGTCCTGGGATCAAGTCCCACATGGGGCTCTCTGCTCAGCAGGGGATCTGCTTCCCTCCTCTCTCTTTGCCTACCTCTCTGCCTACTTGTAATCTCTCTCTGTCAAATAAATAAATAAAATCTTTAAAAAAAATAAAATAAAAATACACCCATGAGGGGTGCCTGGGTGGCTCAGTGGGTTAAGCCGCTGCCTTGGGCTCAGGTCATGATCTCAGGATCCTGGGATCAAGCCCCACATCAGGCTCTCTGCTCAGCAGGGAGCCTGCATCCCCCCTCTCTCTCTGCCTGCCTCTCTGCCTACTTGTGATCTCTGTCTGTCAAATAAATAAATAAAATCTTAAAAAAAAATACACCTATGATATAATCCAGAAATTAAAATTTTAAGTGTATTGCCTTGAGAAGTGTTTTTAAATACATTTAAGGGAAATGTAAATTGTATGCCCATAGTGGTATCATTTAAAATAGTAAACTTTGGAAGCATGTACCAAATTCATCCAGAGATAACTGAATAAATAAGATGTCGGTCATTATCAATTGCATGTCATATAGAAGATGAAATCAATGGACAAAACTTATATGTATCATCATGAATAGCCTGGAATAAATGAGTTTAATATAAAAGCATGTTAAAGGCACTTGTAATATGTTGTTATACATATCATACTATGTAATGCTTAGCAATACATAAATCAGAAATAAAAGTATATAAAAAAGAGGAAACATTATCTCTCACATCACAGTAACTGTAATTTTTGAGATTAATATAGAACAGAGATATAGGAGAAACCATTATTAACATTGTTTTTTAATTATATAGGATATAGCCCAAATTGGCTTGGTTGCAGATGTATTTACTTCTGATCCCATATTTTAATAAATGTCAACTGTCATTTTTTGTGGATTCCATGACATCTCTAGGAAGAGATGTAGAAGTAATATGAAACTGGAAATTTTCAAAATATCCATATTTGTTGGAAAATATGTCCTGTATTTTGTGAAGGCAGTATACTGAATATGAGTGTCACATATATTCAGTTGATTTGGGAAGGAAAAATACCAAGTATGTCTTCATTTTAGCATTTTTGTGTATTTACTTGTTTATATTATACACATAGTATATAATCCAGAGATTAAAGTACTATGTGTTTATCATTGAGAAATTCTAGCAAATTTATAGGAGAGGGATATAAATATTATGCCCATTGTAGCATTAATATGGGGAAATATTGCTAGTGTGTTCAATAGGTACTTAATGGGCAGAATCCCTTAATTGTAGAATGGGTGAGAGTATTTTTAAAGGTTATGTTTAGCTCATATTCAATTCTATTAACCCATTGTATTACATATTGTTATTTTTTTAAATTTACATACAGGAAAATTCATACCATGTGGTATATAGTTCTATGAATCATTACAAATGCACACAGTAGTGTATTCAAAACTATCATCAAGATATGGAACATTTCCATTACCCCCCAGATTTTCTTCCTAAAGCCGCATAGTAGTGTCTCATCCCCTCTACTTTCAAACTCTGGCAACTACTGATGTTTTCCCTGCCTCTAAAGTTTTCCCTTTTCCAAAATATTTTACGAATGGAAAGGTAGAGTATGGAGCCTTTGGATCTAGCTTTTTTTTTTTTTTTCAAGCAAGAAAATTAATTTGAGATAGTACAATATTGTGTGATCCAGTAGATCATATTATTGCTGACAGTTGTGTACTTTTGGTGCAGTTTGTTTATCCACTCATCTTTTGAAAAACATTTTGATAGTTTTCAGTTTGGGGTGATTATAATTAAAACATATGCATACAGATTTTGAGGTAACAATGTTGAACTCTGTAGTCATAATTGTGGATATATCTTTCTCCTTTTCTCATTTTACTTTGTTTATTTTGAATCTCTATTGTTAATTGCATACACATTTAGGAATGTTTTGTTCTCTTTATTATTATATAATATCCTTCTTTATCCGTGGTAATAGTCCTTTTCCTGTAGTTTGTTGTGATACTGGTAAGATACTCCTACTTTTTTTTTTTTTTTTGTAAAGGTTTTTTTTTTTGAGAGGGAGAGAAAAGAGAGAAAGTGAGAGTGTGCGTAGGTGCATGAATGGGGGAGGGGCAGAGAGATAGGGAGAAGCAGACTCCCCACTGAGCAGGGAGCCCAATGCAGGGCTGAATCTCCGGACTCTGAGATCATGACCTGAGGCAAAGGCAGATGCTTAACTGACTGAGCCACCCAGGCACCCCACCTCCCATTTTCTTTTCATTAATATTTGTGTGGGATTTTTTTTTTTTTTTTAGCTCTTTACTTTTACCAGTCTGTGTTTTTATGTTTCAGTTGGGTTTCTTGTAGACAGTATATATTTGAATATTGCTTTTTCTTTCCCCCCTTTTTTTTCTTTTTTAGAGCAGTTTTAAGTTTACAGAAAACACAAGTGGAAGGTACAGAGATTCCCCATAAACTCCCTACCCCCATGTATGCATAGCCTCTATGTGTTGCTTTTTCATTTGGTCTGACAATCTCTCTGTTTTTTTTTTTTTTTTTTTTTTTTTTTTTTTTAAGATTTTATTTATTTATTTGACAGAGAGAAATTACAAGTACATTGAGAGGCAGGCAGAGAGAGAGAGAAGGAAGCAGGCTCCCCGCTGAGCAGAGAGCCCGACGCGGGACTCGATCCCAGGACCTTGAGATCATGACCTGAGCCGAAGGCAGCGGCCCAACCCACTGAGCCACCCAGGCGCCCAATCTCTCTGTTTTGATTGATGAGTTTAGACTGCTTATATTTAATATGATTATTAAATGGTCGGATTAAAATCCATCTTTGTTTTGCTTTGGTTACGTTCTGTTCTGTCTCTCATGCATGTGTTTTTGTAGCTCATAAATATGTAACTTACATTTTTAAAATTATATTCATTTAATTATTAAAAATATCATAAAATTAAACACCTTTAATTTTCTATAACTATATAGCAAAAGTAATTTTTACTAACCTCCAGCAATGCTTTTAATGTTATTTGAAATAAATTTATTATGGGGCGCCTGGGTGGCTCAGTGGGTTAAGCCTCTGCCTTCGGCTCGGGTCATGATCTCAGGGTCCTGGGATCGAGCCCCATATCGGGCTGTCTGCTCAGCAGCGAGCCTGCTTTCCTCCCTCTCTGCCTGCCTCTCTGCCTACTTGTGATCTCTCTCTGTCAAATAAATAAATAAAATATTTTTTAAAAATTATTTTAATTTGTGCCATGTTATTTTGTTTATTATTTCATCCATTTTTATATAGTGCACTAAACAAAATACTTGTCCATGTAGTCTTTTGTTTTGCATTATTAAGAAAGAGACTATTAAAGCTGCCTTAAAATATTTTTCATTAAGTTTAGATTGAGTACTGCATGATTTTAAATATAATTGAGAAGAATGTAGAGTTTGAGCTCCTGTTTTGATGCTTAGCTTTTGCAAGTGGACTGAGAATCATATTGTTTTAATAATATTTAGTTAATATCTTAAGACAGAGTATTTCTGTTTAAAGGCATTTATTATTTATTTTTTTAAGATTTTATTTATTTATTTGAAAGAGAGAGAACATGAATGGAGGGGAGAGTCAGAAAGAGAGGGAGAAGCCTACTCCCCACTAAGCTGGGAGCCCAATGTAGGACTGATCCCAGGACCACGGAATTAAGACCTGAGCCGAAGACAGCTGCTTAACTGACTGAGCCATTCAGGCATCTCCATAGAATACTCTTAAATGAAATTCTGTTAGAGATTAAATTATCTTTTTTACCTCACAGTATGGTTATCAGTACTTGTAATTGTGGTAGTAATGTAGCCTTTTCCAACTTTTTACTTCTTGCTTTTATTGGTATATTTAATACTATCTTTAACCTGACATTTATTTGTAAGTATGTTCGAAGCTACTGTTCCTTTTGGTGAAAACTAAGTTAGTTAAAACTAGAAGATAAAATTCCTAAATCAGTTTAAGTTGGCAAACATAAGCCCTTATAAATCACAATATGTTGAAAGCCAGTGAAGCAATGATGGCCTCATTATGAAAATTTCTGCATTGCAGAACTTTGACTCTACCCTGCTGATATACCTCATTTACTTGAAAATTTGTAAAATTTGATATATAGACTGAATAGAAAGTGGGAGGAGACGTCATATATTAAATATTAGTAGCACTAGTATTTCTTTTTTAAGATAAAAATGAATAGAATTAGGAATTCCAAAATAAAAAGTAAGTCAACAATTAACCCCATGCTTTTAAGCATATTTTCTTAGTTTTTGCATTGCTTAACCTGTGATATATAGTACTTCCCTTTCTGTCCCCAGATCTGTCTCTAAGCTGATATTTAACATCTCCATGTAGCTCTTGTTTGCTTTGACTGTTTGCTTTGACTTTAAATTCCCAGACTGGTTCCTGGATAGATTTTCAGTGGTGCAGAACTGTAAATGCATACTCACTGTGTATACAAGATGTGTGGGAATTAAAGAACAACTACTATAACTTCTGTGTTATATTCTACAGTGACATGGGAATAAAGTTATATAATAATGATCTATGTATCTGATTCAAACCACCAACTACTATTTGAGGGCCATAAGTCTCTTTCATGATACTTCTCAACTACTTATGGGTACTGTCAGGATATATCTAATGTATGCCTGGGAAATAACCTCAATCACCACATGACACTAGCTATTTCCTCCTCTATAGATGACTTTCATCTTGTTTGGGGTCAAGTCCCCTACTACCTGAAAAGGCACATGAAAGCAATTCAGCAGTTATGAATTCATTCAAATCACAGTTACTTTGCTATTTTAATCTTAAACCATTATACTTCATTACTATGTTCAGAGATATTTTTAGCATTTGGTAATCTTCTGTGGTTCTTGCATAAAATGACATTTCCATCAAACTTACTTTATTAGTTAAATGTGAGTTTATTATTTATTAATTAAAATTAAATTTTCCTTTTGTAGAAATAGTTTTTATTTAGTCAATCAGTATGCATTTATTTATTTTTTAAGTAGTGCTCAGTATTATTTATGGAATTAGCATCATATAAAAGAATTCTCAAAGATTTATTTCCAGGGGTTAGGCAGTGTAATTGAGGATTCAAGAAAACACACAGGAAATTATTCATGCCAAAATAAAATGTGACATGGGAAATCAGATGAAAACTATCCATGACACACTAACATTCTGTATACTGAAGCATGTGGCTATCACTGCCAGTGGAAGAGGAACTTTTAAGGAAATACTTTATGAATGTTTCAGTACATCCTAATGTCTCTACACAGTCATTATTGCCTTAAAACAAAAACAATTGTAATATATAGTTTTGTAATTAATTGGAGTCAGGTACATTTTTGTTTTCCTTTGCTGAAATTATTCTCTTGAGAAGAACTTAAGCCCTTCGAGGGCATGGAATATAATTTCTGTTTCTTTGTTGGTTCTCTAAAATATCTGGAAAAATATCTGGCTGGATAAAGAGTTCATTAAGGATTGCTTTAATGAAAGCTAACAGTGCAGAGTTCATTACTGCTTGAGGAGACCCTTGCTTATGGTAGCTCTTGTGCTTTTACAGTTCCTTCCATGTTGGAGGAAAGGCAAAAAACTATGATTTCAAAGATTTGAAAAGAGAAATTTAGAAACTTCCTTTTCAAAAAAACCTGGGCAAATAAAAAATGCCTCTTATCTTTTCCAGCTTTTTGATTCTATGATTCTATGATTAACTATCTCATTTACAACTGATGTCAGAAATATATTTTTTCTCACTTGCCGTAGCTTCTTCCTTGCATTCTTTCACTTTAGGCTATTATTTATTAACTCAGTAACTGCATTATTTACAATAACTGAAAAACATGGCTGAAGATTTTATGAGGCCTCACACTTACCAACTTTCTGCTGATTAAGTGAAATAGTTAGGTTATAGTTTCAACTACCCAGGGAGTCCAAAAGTTAATTAAAAGTAAATCTGTGTAAATTATGACTGAAGCCCTTCTGCTTTCTTTTCAGTTTGAACTGCTTTTCAGTTTGAACTATTTTTACCATAAATATAGAGAATTAGCACTTGAACTGAACTTTTCATTAAATTATAAAGGATTTTCTGAGAAGTTTTTAAATAATTTACGATTTGGGTCTAGACCTAGTCCAAGGGGGGGGGGGGCAAGAAATAATCAGGATAACTAAAGGTATTGTATAAAATGAGTTGGTTAAGAAAATACAAAGAGTGCAAACCTGGCTGTAGCATTTAGAATAAAAGACACATATATTTAAGCATTGAATTTAATTGGGACATTATATTTATCCTTTTTTGAAGTACTTCTCTCTCTCTACAAAATCTGTTCCTTGAGAACCTATTTAGCCAAGTAATATTGTATCATTTTTACTGATTAACATATTTGTTTGTAATTGTTCTCAAATTATTTCCTGCTAAGTTTTCTCATTTCAGCTGTCTTCATACACATAATTTTCTTTAATGCCTTTTATGAACAAATCTTTATATCTGATGGTAGATAAAGAATGAATTTGTAATTCATTTCTGAATAAGTGAAATAATCTAAAAACTTTTGAAGCAGGTGTACTTACCTGCTTGCCATTTTGCTGAATCATGTTTTTATTGAGAACCTTTGGAATAATGTTATCTTAACATTATAAAAATTATTAACTGGTGAAACTATAAAGAAAACACAGATTCTACTCACTGTGTCCTAAAAATACAACACAAAACCAATGCATTTCAAGGACCTAGCTGCTGCTTTTTGAGGTGTCTCCTGAGATCAGAGAATGAAAAAAATCCTCCATAAATATGTATCGAGTACACCTGTTTCATTTATACATTATGCAGAAATATTAAGAAAACAGAGCTGTGTGTACCTTACAATAAAAAAAATACATCCACCAAAAAATTCAAATCATGGGGTGCCGGGGTGGTGCCTGGGTGGTTCAGCGGGTTAAAGCCTCTGCCTTCGGCTCAGGTCATGATCTCAGGGTCCTGGAATCGAGCCCCACATCAGGCTCTCTGCTCAGCGATGAGCCTGAGAAGAGGCTGCCTGCCTGCCTCTCTGCCTACTTGTGATCTCTGCCTGTCAAATACATACATACATACATACATACATACATATATAAAAAAAACCCAAATCGTCATTTCCAAGAAAATAATGTGAAGCATTTTAGTTTTTCGTGAACAATGAAGGGCAGTATAATCCTTGAAATTTGGGATTTAGATGTATTTAAATCATTAAGAAGTTATCCTGACCTTATTTCTTAAACTTTTTGTTTTCTCCATTAGTTTTTTTTCCACAACAAAATTTATCTTTCAAACACAAGGGAATTTTTTAATTTTGTCAAGATGTAAATCCAAATTGCGCCATTAGGATGTAGTTATAGTATCTTCTCCATAGTGTAAGTGAAATAGCTCTCTTCTAAAGAAATGGACAGTCCCTTCTCAAGGCAGATTTTCTGGAACAGTGCATCTTACCTGTTCAGTACCAAGGGAGGTGCTTTACAGTAGATTCCAATGACAATATATGTTTTTTTTTTTGCAATTGAGATATTCATCAGCTTTTAAAATGTGTAACTTTTTGATACTTCATTCAAAATATGTCCATTTGTTTTTAGTCTTGTATTTATAATTTGTATTTTTTAAAGTTTAATTTATTTATTTGAGAGAGAGCGAGAGCACGTGTGAGCAGGAGGGGCAGAGGGAAAAGGAGAGAGAATCTCAAGCAAATCCCTGCAGGACTCCATCTCAGATCTCACAACCTTGAGATAATAACCTGAGCTGAAACTAAGAGTCAGCCTTCTAACTCACTGTGCCACCCAGACAGCCCTAATTTGTATTTTTATATAATGAGCACCCACAAACTTGTAAAAGTTTCATGTTCTATATAACTTGAGTCACCCCCTTTTTGTTGCCTAACTAGGACTTTGTGCTCTCCTCTGCTGTGGAAATTGTAGGCTCTGACTAGGGATCTGTGGTAACTTAGACTCCTCATCTCAGAGTCAGCACTTTTATAGTATTACTGCCTGGTAAATACAAGTCCACTAGCTGGACAAGTAATTGAACTCAAACCAGGGAGCAAGGAAGTGAATCAATATGACTGTCTTCTAAATGCTCTTACATCAACAATTCAGTATCTTCCATTTGTTTATAAACTGATTTGCTTATATACTTTGAGAACTCCCAGGAGTTAAGAAATTTTTGGAAAGAAGTCTGTAATACATAATAGAAAGAAATTCAGATTGAGGTTCTGTTCTTTTTTCTCTTATATGAGTTACACTTGAACCTAGAATTCCAGGTGGTTATAAGGACTCCAGGTTGAAGCTATATACACTGTTGAAAAAGTGGCCAGGGTGTACATGGCTGACTCAGTCCATTAAGTTCTCTGCCTCTTGATCTTGGCCTAGGTCATGATCTCAGGATCCTGAGATGGAGCCCTGCTTTGGCTCTGCTCTGAGCGTGGAGCCTGCTTGAGATTCTTTCTCTGTCTCCCTCTGATCCTCTCCCCCCATTGTCCAGACTCGCTTATGTGTGCTGTCTCTCTCAAAAAAATAAAAAATAAAAATAAAAATAAAATAAAAGATAAAAAGTGGCCAGTAAAGAGACCATGTAAAAAGGGAACAGGGTTATTTTCCTAGAGGACATTAGTATTTTCACTATTAATGTCCCCAAATTTTAAGTTTTTTCCATCTTAGATGGTTGAAGAAAAACATCTACCTTTACAAAAAAGTTAACTATAAAATAATTGCATAAATATTTTATATTTTCCCCTACTTTTATAGAAAGGTCCTAGCAGACATATTTTTCCCAGTACTGACTTACTCAGCAGTAAAGTCTGTGCTAAAAGAAAGAGTAGGCCAAATATGAATGAATGTGAAATGCCCTACTTATTTTTTGTGGACTTAATTGATTGAGCTCATTTTAGGGGTGCCTTCTCTATTGACCAGAAACATGGCTCATTAGACCAACTCACAAAATAACCTTTTAAAGAAAGGGTTTCCAGTACATTTGTTCATGTTCCATGTCACTAAGAATAGTGCTATTTAAACCTAAATACAATAATTTTGGATAATGTACAGCAGGTATCATTTTAAATATAAAACATGGGATTTTAACTAAGCATTATTTATAAGACACTTCTCTTTACATTATTTTAGATTTGAATCAAAGATAGCAAATTGCATGCAGAGATTTCTTTCACATGCCAGTTTAATAGCCACATTTAAACTCAAATATTCCCTTTTTTTCCTTTTTCTTTTTTACTTTTGTCTGAAGCCATAATAGCATAGTAGTGTTTTCTTTGAATTAAGTTCTACATGTTAACTTTCCTACAGGACGTGCATATAGTAGTCTAAGTCTTCATTTTGCTCTGCAGTTAACACAAACATCCATTTAACACACTGCTTAATTTCCTGTTGAGGTTTTGACTTACTGTATTCTAAAGAATATGGTTAAACAACACTCAGCTTAGTTCAGGTTGAGGAATAATTGAGTCTATACCACAGAAAGTATTAAGATAGGGGAATTTAAAAAATGATAAAAGAATATAAGTTTTTTAAAAAGATTTTGTTTATTTGATACAGAGAAAGAGAGAGACAGCACAAACAGGGGAAGCTGCAGGCAGAGGCAGCAGGAGAAGCGGGCTTCCCGCTGAACAAGAAACCTAAGTGGGACTTGACCCCAGAGTTCTGGGATCATGACCTGAGCCAAAGGCAAACACTTAACTGACTGAGCCACCTAAGCTTCCCAAGAATGTAAGTTTTTGATGCTTAGACACAGATGAACCTGTTTGTTGGTGAATTACTTCCAAAAATAAAATTAGACCTTTCAGAGAGCAACTCTATGATTCTCATAGTATCAGAATTTTTCGCTTGAAAAAGTGAGGACAAAACATGCGGTTGTTTATGTGCCTTATGCCTGTAACATTTTGTAAGGCTGGACATAAGTGGTTAAGTTTAGTACCTAGGTCCAGACCATTGGGGATAAATCTTGCCTCTCATATTACCAGTTGTATGACACTGAAGAATTTACTCAAGAGAAATGTTCCTCAGTTCTTTCTACCTAAAAGGGGAATTGTTACAGAACCTGTTCCATAGATATGTCTTAGAACAGTGCCTGTCAGATAAAGTTCAGTAAAGGTTAATAAACATTATGGTTTTAGCTTTGTTGTTGTTGCTTTGTCATGTTAGGCACACTATCTTATTTACTCTAGCATTCTATGAAAGTGAATTATGAATCATTACTTTTTGGAATTCTGTTTAAGTTACTCAGTTATTTAGATATCACTCATCCAAATGAATCTGAATTTTTCCTTATATGATTTAAAACTGATTATACTTGAAAATGTACCTTTTATTATAGTATTAAATAATATCAAATGAGATATAAAAATGGATAGGTCTAATTTACATTTTTATTTGGAAAGAGATAATTACTTTATATCAAAAATATGAGGCTTGATATTTATTTATTTTTATTTACATTTATATTTTGCTATTTTCACTTTTGTTTTTGTTATTTGTCTTTTAAAATGTGGAGAAAAATCAACTATTAATAAATTATAAGCTATATTGAAGTATGGTATATTTAATACCCATTTAAATTTTTTATTACATTTTGTATGTTTTTGTAGCTAATGAAATGTTAGCACTGTTGATGCTGGTAAAATATTTGAAGAATCTGAATCAGTGTACTTTTGATTGAGTGCTAGTTAGGTATTTTGATCAATGCAAAGTGTTGTTATGTAAAAAAGATTTTCAGGACTTTTGTATGTAAAATATTTTCTTTCAGTGGCTACTCTATCTTTAAAGTTTGAATGCCAATATGTTGCTACATTTTGATATTTCACTTTTTTAACAACAGAGATAAGCGGACTCCTCAAACTAAAATTTGAAATATTCAAAATTATAAATCACTATATTCCTTATAGGACATTTAACAAACACATGGGTATACATGTCCTTGTTCTCTGTGCTGTATTTCCCAAGATCCACAAAGTAGATATCATTTATTTCCTACCTATAAGCATAATCAAGACCTATAACTTTGATATCACTGATATTTAGGTATTAAATTTTTGAGATCTATCTTGTGGTACAGCTAATTCAGTACCAATTATTCTTTCTGCTAATCCTATTTTTACTTCAGGACCCAGAGAGGTTATGGCCTCTTTTCCTCTGATTAAATCCCCAGCATTTTCTTCTACATTTAGTAAACTCTGTCTTTAAACTTGTTGAAATAACAAGCCCAGGACCTCAGCACCTCTCCTTTAAGACAGCAGCCCTACCTTCCTCAACATCCAGCCCCTGAAAGGGCCAGAATGTTGAAAATGAACTCAGGGCCCCAGTCTTTTCTTTTAGGCCTTGCAAACTGTACCCTGTCCCTTCCTGAGTATCTTAGTATTTTTTGGTCCAAGACTCCAAATTATTATGCTCCACCTGTACACAGTTTTTACCCTCTGTTCTCTTTGACCTCTTTGGCCCAGGAATTACCCATCATATTCACCTCTGACCATATTCTTCCACTTACGTCAATGTGTGTATCTAATTAGAATTTCTAGTACTTACTGAGTAGTTACGTACCAGCCACTGTTTTAGTGTTTTGTGCATATTTTTTTTTTTTTTTTTTTTTTTTTTTTTAAAGATTTTATTTATTTATTTGACAGAGAGAGATCACAGGTAGGTAGAGAGGCTGGCAGAGAGAGAGAGAGGGAAGCAGGCTCCCTGCTGAGCAGAGAGCCCGATGTGGGACTCGATCCCAGGACTCTGAGATCATGACCTGAGCTGAAGGCAGCGGCTTAACCCACTGAGCCACCCAGGCGCCCGTGTTTTGTGCATATTAACTTATTTAATCTTCACAACAGTTCCAGTCGTGTAAAGTTTAGTTTCCAATGTTACATATGAACAAATGGAGTCCAAGAAACATAAGGTACTGTGTCCATGGTTAAAAAGCCCACGTAGAGGTGGCTTTAAGAAACACATCTGACCACAGGGTCCATCTGTTTAATATGCTACATGCCTTCTTATCTGCTTTCCTGCCTCTCTTTTTCTTTCCATCTGGCTTCGGTCATTATCCCTAGCTTGCAGCTCCTTTTTGACAGTGCACATTTTTCAAAATGTTAGAGATATGTCTGCAAGAAACTATAAATGGTAGTCTGTCTTGCTTTTAAGCCAGTGCCTCTATTTTCCTGTTTGGGGTGAGAAGCCTTTCATCAGTTTTCACACAGATTAGTTATAAGCAAACATATGTTTCCCAATACTACATCTAATATATGTCAATGTCAAAGTACTTACACAGCACTGAGCATTATTAAGCTATATACATGGGCTTTCTCTTTGCTCCTTTTTATTAAATTCTAAAAAAAAATGATGAATTTCAAAAAGAAGTAAAGAATATTTTTTAAGTTATACATCAATAAGTGATGAACCAGACTTTGCATATGAAGCTAAGTTTTCCAATCATGTTTTATAAGTACTACCTTGTGAGATATCCCTGGGCACAAGATTTTCTTCCAGGGATTCTTCTTGTTTTTGGAGAAGATATTACCATTTCTTAAAATTCCAAAGTAGGCAGCATTTGGCCAATATCTCTGTTATATTTTGCTACAGAAAACATGACAAAATAAATGTCCAATTACTCACGTGATCTTTACAAAGGACTACTGTTAAGAAAACTAAGTTGATTCTTTAGAGACTTTACTTACAGAGATTGTTGGAGATGGCAAATAATGAGATTTAAGTTTCTTGGGACTATAAGAAAGGATACCAGTATAGGGAATAAAATCCCTGAGTTACGTATCTAGTCTTCCATTGAAAGAATGATTCTCTCTAATATTGTGAAAGTTGCTTAACCACTGTGAAATGAGGCAGTAGGACCAAATCAATTCAGAAGCCTTTTCCAGCACAAAATTGTATATTCATGATAGCATAAATAACAGAGGAATATCCTAATTATAGCATTTAGTAAAAATGGTCTGCCCTTTGGCAGGATAAATGTTGACTATTCATATGATTTCTCTACTTACACATGCTTTAGGAATACCTCCAATTAAAATTTTTCCTGTGTTGATATTTAAGCATCTTCACTAATTATATTATTTTAAAATAAGTGTGTACTCTTCTGAAAATTTTATATTTTTAGTTTAATCTACTGCTTTCGTAATAATGGAATTTCAGTTCAAATGCTTCCTAGTTTTAGAAGCCATTCATCAAATACAAAGGATACATTGAAATAGAGCACAGATGGAGTTGTAATCTTTTACTTTTGATTCTTGCTTTTAGCTTCCCAAGAAAGCCTTGTTAAATCTTGTAGAATAAGAGTTTCTGCATCATTGGTGATAGTGATGAGTGATATATTTGACAAAAGTTAGGAAGCTTTAGAATCATTTGACAGCAATAACCACTGAAGATAGAAGTGATTTTCCACTCATTTTTCTGGAAACAGAGTAGCAACATCTTTGCTCAAGAACTTTTTCCTGAGTAGAAAAGCTTTACCCCATTTGTAATTGTCAATATTTACTCATTCTCTGAAACTTAGTATAAATGATACTCTTTCTCCCAAAACTTTTAGCTAACTGGAATTAAAATCTTTGATACAGGATACAAAAACAAACAAACCAAAAACAACCCACATATAAACAAAGAAACCCTGAGATATAAGAGCCATTTAATTGTAATTCTACCAGAGTACATCCTGTATTGTATTTTTGATTTATACTTATCTAAATTCTTGTTTTATTCCCACAGGTTGTCAGTAGATGAGGACTGAAAGCTTGAATCCTGTACTGTTGAATTCTTTATTTTCAGATTGCTTAGAGAAGCTCAATTAACATAGTAGACACTTATTCAATATTGGTAGAATTGGATTCATATGATTAAGGGGATGGAAACATTGAGATAGTAGACACTCTAAATCAATATTTGTGTCCCCTGCCTCCACCTAGGTTGGTAACCTTCAAATTTGCGCAGAAGATTTTTCTCCCCTGCTCCCCACAAAAGGAGATTTTATTTTATTTTGGTTCTTCTTCTACCTATAAAACTTAGAATAAGAGAAGCTACTTGCTGTACCAGATATCTCACTTTTCAATTAATGGTTGAGTTAGAAAAAGAACATGTACTGATTTTACTCACAACAAATCACTGTTTTGCTTTTTCCAAGGATTTACAGTTAAATGGTGGAGATGTGTTAGAAGAAGAAGAACTAATGCAGATGAAAATTTCAGTTGTTTCAGTGATTATTATGTTAAAGTTATCAGAATAAGCTATGACAAACATCACCTAAATATGTGTTATGGGTTGCACTACATTAAGAAAATAAACATACAGGAAAAACAATTTCCAATGCACAGAAAATACAAAAACTATTTGGAATTTCAGAATAAGTGAAAAGGCTGAGGGTTATGTTGTAAGAGAATGAGAAGGTATTGATGCGTACCCTTGAATAATAAGTAAGAATTATATTATTAGTTTGGGAGAGAGTAAGTTGATATATCCACTTTAGGCAAAGATAAATTGCAATGGAAGGTGTTCAGTAATCTGTTGGTAAAGGTCATTTAAATACACAGAAACTTAAAACCACCACATTATAACTACCTCTCTGAGAAAAAGCGTGGGTGAAACACTGAAGGGAATTTTAAAAAGGAGAGTAAAGTAAGCTGGATTGATTTAGAATGAAAATAACCCATCCACAAATAGTACATACCTTAGATAAAGACACATTGGTATTACTGAAGCCAAATGATATTCAGCAGTCTGTGGCTGAGTGGACACCCAATGCAGTCTATCTCCATAGAGACACAGACATGTTGCACTGATTAACTGAACAGAATGTCATATTTCTATAATTTAGATCCTCTAAAAGTATGCTCTCAAGTTCAGGGATTTATGCAGCATTTAATTCTAAATGGCCCATTCAGAAGTAGAAAAAACAAATGAGTATAAATTTTACTGAGAAATTTAACTAAGGTAACTGTGAAAAATCACCAAGAAGCAATAGCTCTTAAATTCTGCAATATTATTACCAACATTCGATATCTGGGGAGGAATATAGAAGTATACCAATAAAATTAAGTGATCTAGGAACACAAGGTTAGGTAAAATATGTAGATATAGAGATTTAGAGTTGGATACATATGTCAGCCTTATTATTAAGGGTTAAAGTTTTTGTGGAAAAGAAATCTCACAATTGTAAAAAATTCACTTTTGATATTTAAGAGGCTATATATAGTTACTGTAAGGGAAAGATGGTTATGTAGCTCTCATCTATCATTAAACTTCACAAATCAAAAGCCAGATGTAACTCCAACCAGAAGGCCATTTTTTTTGATACCCTATTTTTCTAACTCTTAATTAGGCACACAATCAGTGGTTATAAATTGGGGATTAATTTGGAAATGATGTAATCATCCTTTGGTAACATTAAGACAAGTACTTTTAGAACATTATGTGCTACAACTTTAATTATACTCATGCATTTATCCCACTGAAATCCTATTTAGAAATTGGGATATAATATCTAATGTCAGGAACTAGATTCTAAAGTATTAGATTAGTTACTGAGCCACATGATGAAAATGCCACTGAACTGTATTTTTGGATTACTGAAGAGTTTAAATAGTTTTTTTAAAAAATATAACTCTTAAATCCACAATGATATTATTTTACGTCCACTAATAGAAATAATATCCACATCTATTTCAAAGAATAGAAATACACTGCTATGTTTATTTGTTGAGCATAACATGGTCATGTTTCAAGCAGAAATTTTATTTAGAACACTCTTGATTGCTTTCTAGCTTACTGTAGAATTTCCCTGTTATATATCCATTATTTAAAATATGCTTGTCTTCCCAGAAAAATGTAGTAACATCTTTAGGCTTTTTTTTCTTCTTCAGAATGGTATGACTGGACTTGATGCCATACTAAACTTCTACCATTACTCATAGTTGAGGAAATAAATTATGCTATTCCATTAGACTCTGTGTGAATAATAGCATTTTATTTCAGAAACCTGTATCTAAACTTTTATCTCTAAATGAAACTTGTAATACCCTTCAAAACAATTGATCCTGACCATTTGCTGGATTTTTTATTTGTTTGTTAATACCTAAATGCCTGGCATGTGATATGCAGTTTACCTTCACCTGCTTCTTTGTATTATTTATTTTGTTATTTACTTATTTATTTTGGAGGGGGCGAGGGTAGGGGAGAGGCAAAGGGAGATGGAGTGAGAGACTCTTAAGCACAGAGCCCTATGTGGGGCTGGATCTCACAACACTAAGATCATGACCTGAGCTGAAATCAAGAGTTGGATGTTTAACTGACCGAGACACCCAAGCACCCCTTTCTCTTTGTATTTTATATGTATCCAGCATGTAACTCTTTTTTTAGATTTTATTTATTTATTTGAGAGAGAGTGAGAGAGTGAGCATGAGCAGGGGTAGGGGAAGAAGGAGAAGGAGAACCAGACTCCCTACTGAGCAGGGAGCCAGATGCGGGGCTTGATTCCAGGACTCTAGGATCATGACCTAAGCTGAAGGCAGATGCTTAACTAACTGAGCCACTCAGGTGCTCCCAAGCATGTACCTTTTTAAGCAAGATCACCCTATCACCAAGAAGCCACTTTTTAAGATGGAAGCTTTTTAAATTTCTGAAGGCACAAGACACTTTGAGAAAATCTTCACTGATAATTTGGATGTTCTTTAAACATAAAGCTTTCCATTGTTTTGATTATTTTTTGTCCAATACCTTTAGTAAGGGGTTATAGTTCTGTTTGGAAGGGTCCTTGGTATGAAAGTTGGGGAGGAATAAGGATCAGGAAGTAGAGTTTAAAATTGGGTTAGGAGTCAAAACTAGACAAAGACCCTACCAAAAAAGAAAATACAGACCAATATTCCTTATGAACATGGATGCAAAAATCCTCACCAAGATACTAGCCAGTAGGATCCAGTATTACATTAAAAGAGTTATTCACCACGACCAAGGGATTTATTCCTGGGCTTCAAGGGCGGTTCAACATCTGCAAATCAATCAATATGATACACTGTATAAATAAATGAAAGGACAAGAACCATATGATCCTCTCAATGGATGCAGAAAAAAACATTTGACAGAGTATAGCATCCTTTCTTGACAAGAACTCTTCACAGTGTAGGCATAGAGGGAACATACCTCAGTATCATAAGAGCCACATATAAAAAGCCCACAGTGAATTTCATTCTCAGTGGGGGAAAACTGAGAGCTTTTCAGAGAACACAGCAGAGATGTCCATTGTCACCACTGCTATTCAACATAGTACTAGAAGTCCTAGCCTCAGCAATCAGACAACACAAAGAAGTAAAAGGCATCTGAATTGGCAAAGAAGTCAAACTCTCGCTCTTTGCAGAGTACATGATACTCTATGTGGAAAACCCCAAAGACTTCACTCTAAAATTGCTTGAACCCATACAGGAGTTCAGCAAAGTGTCAGGATATAAAATCAATGCACAGAACTCAGTTGGATGTCTATACACTGAGATCAAAGAAAGATAAATTAAGGAATTGATCCCATTTATAATTGCACCAAAAACTATAAGATACCTAGAAATAAACCTAACCAAAGTTGCAAAGGATCTAAACTCTGAAAACTATAGAACAGTCATGGAAGAAATTGAGGAAAACATATAGAAATGGAAAAACATTCCATGCTCAAGAATTCAAAGAACAATATCTACTAAAATATCTTATGCTGTCTAGAGCCATCTTATACATTCAGTGCAATCCCTATCAGAACCCCATCAGTATTTTTCACAGAATTGGAACAAATAATCCCAAAACTTGTATGGCACCAGAAAAGACCCCAGATAGCCAAAGGAGTTGTTGAAAAGGAATGTTGCAAAAGAAAGCCAAAGCTGCTGGCATCATAATCCCAGCTCTGTTACAAAGCTGTAATTATCAAGACAGTATGGTACTGGCACAAAAACAGACATATATAAACAGAATAGAGAACCCAGCAATGAATCCTCACATCTATGGTACATTAATCTTTGACACAGCAGGAAAGAATATACAATGGAAAAAAGAAAGTCTCTTCAACAAATGGTGTTGGGAAAATAGGACAGCCACATGCAGAAGAATGTAACTGGACCATTTTCTTACACTATACACAAAAATAGACTCAAAATGGATGAAAGTGTCTCAAAATATGAGACAGGAATCCATTAAAATCCTAGAGGAGAACACAAACAGCAACCTCCTGACCTTGGGCAGCGACTTCTTGCTAGACACATATCCAAAGGAAAGGGAAGCAGAAGCAAAAATGAAGTATTGGGACTTCATCAAGATAAAAAGCTTTTGCACAGCAAAACAGTCAGTCAAGAAAACCAAAAGACCTTTTGTAATGGGAGAAGATATTTGCAAATGGATTATCTATAAAGGCTTAGTTTGCAAAATCTATAAGAATTTATCAAACTCAGCACCCAAAGAGCAAATAATTCAGTTAAGAAATGGGCAGAAGACATGGAGAGACATTTCTGCAAAGAAGATATACAAATGGCTAACAGAAACATGAAAAAATGCTCAAAATCACTGAGCATCAGGGAAATACAAATCAAAACCACAATGAGATGTTACCTCACACCAGACAGAATGGCAAAAATTAACAATTCAGGAAATGACTTGGTGAGGAGGAAGAGAATGGGGAACCGTCTCACACTATTGGTGGGAATGCAAATGGTGCAGCTACTCTGGAAAACAGTATGGTGGCCTCTCAAAAAGTTGCAAATAGAGTTACCCTACTACCCAGCAATTGCATTACTAGGAATTTACCCCCCCAGATACAAATGTGGTGATCCAAAGGGGACACCTGCACCGTAGTGTTTATAGCAGCAATGTCCAAAATAGACAAACTGTGGAAAGAGCCCAGATGTCCATCAACAGATAAGTGGATAAAGAAGATACGGTATAGGGTGCCTGGGTGGCTCAGTGGGATAAGCCTCTGCCTTCGGCTCAGGTCATGATCTCAGGGTCCTGGGATAGAGTCCCCAATTGGGCTCTCTGCTTGGCAGGGAGCCTGCTTCCTTCTCTGTCTCTCTGCCTGCCTCTCTGCCTACTTGTGATCTTGCTCTGTCAAATAAATAAATAAAATCTTTTTATAAAAAATTTTAAGAAAAGAAGATATGGTATATACCATATCATATATATATATATATATATATATATATATATATATATATAATGGAATATTGCTGAGCCATCAAAAAAGTGAAATCTTGCCATCCAATGACATGGATGGAATTAGAGAATATTATGCTAAGTGGAATAAGGTAGTCAGAGAAAGACAATTACATGATTTGACTCATGTGGAATTTAAGAAACAAAACAAAGGAGTGCAGGGGAAGGGTGGGAAAGATAAAACAAAATGAAACCAGAGAGGGAGACAAACCATAAGAGACTCTTAATCATGGGAAACAACTGAGGCTTGCTAGATGAGAGGGAGATGGGATAATGTGGTAACTGGAGGATGGACATTAAGGAGGGCACGGGATGTAATGAGTGCTGGGTGTTATATAAGACTAATGAATAACTGAATTCTACCTCCGAAACTAGTAATATACTAAATGTTAATTAATTCAATTTAAATAAAAATAAAATAAAGCAAATTGGGTTTCAAGTGAGATAGGAGAGTTCCAGGGTTGGAGAAGGATTGCATTTATAGTAAAATCTAGATCCGAGAAAGGGGGCTGGGGACATTTGATTCTGTTGAATGTTTGTTGAATTAGAAGGGATGTAATGCCTCCTATGTTTCATCAGCTAGTATGTCTGTTAGTACTGAAAAACAATGTTGGTCATGGCTTCAGTTACATTTCTTCCCACTTAAATTAATGTACTATTTAATTGTGTTTGAGTTAAACATAATTTTAGGGATCCACCTTCAGAGGTATATTATGGATACATTGTTTTACTGTTATAGTAATAGGTTTGTTCTGATATCAGCATACCTTCTTTGCCATGTTTCTCCTTAGCTGATGACGGTTCTAGTCATGAGAAAAATGATTATGAGGTTTATCTGCAAAATCATTATTGATTGCTGTTATGTGCCAGACACTGTAATAGGTGCTAATAGCTTTTATGATGATATCCCTATGCAGCCAGCAGAATAAAACATAAAACAAACAAATAAAATATATTGAAATGCTTGCTATGCAAAGGGGTTCTTTTTGGTTTGCTGCATTTTATGATCTGTGCATCAGGGGGGATTTTCTCAAGAAGAGAGATATCTGAGCTAGGTTTCTTTTTTCTTTTCTTTTCTTTTTTAAAGATTTTTTTATTATTATTTATTCATTAGAGAGAGAGAGAGAGAGCACTTGTGTGAGCAGGGGAGAGAGGCAGAGTCAGAGGGAGAAGCAGACTCACTGCTGAGCTGAAAGCATGATGTGGGGGCTCCCTGGGATCATGAGCTAAGCTGAAGGCAGATACTTAACCATCTGAGCCACCCAGGTGCCTCCTGAGCTAGGTTCTGAAGGAGGAAAAAAGATATTTATTAGAATGTATGAGGACAAGAAGGTCATAGGTGAAGGGACTGGCTTGGGCAAAGAAAGGGGAAGAAAGATCATTATGTGTTTGGAATCTATAAGCAATTCAGTTTACCTAGACTTCAGTTTCACCAGGGGCATGGAAAAGGATGATATTAAAGGAAAAAATCTCCCTCCCTCCCTCCCTCTCCCCCCTTTTCTCTTTCAATTACATTCTGCAGATTAACAAGCATCCCTACCAAATACTAGTCTGAAGTCAAAGAATCAGCTCTGATCCTTATCTTTATGGGGTCATAGGATCCCTTAAGATCCTTATTAATGCAATTGCTTCTCATTTTTGTTCCTCACTTTCTTGCTCTTTCACCTAAATGTGATTTATATACAGAAAAGTAATTGAAAACTGTCTAGTCTTTGACAACTCAAAAAAATTATTCTGTATTTTATGAGATATTTGCTGCTGATGAAAATTCTTCTATTAGTAAGTTCTCAAACCACTTTCCTATAGATGGGATTTAGCTCTATTCTGTAACAATGCACAGTGAATTTCTCATTTGTCCTTAAGCTCCTTGGCCCAGTGACACTCCACTTTAACTTTAATCAGGCAGAAAAATCACAAAAGCTCCAGTCTCAAGTGACCACTTTGACCTTTTTTTCCTGAAATCATGAAGAGAAGAAATTTCCCTATTTTGTGCAGTCAGTATGTGATTCTCCACACACCTGTGTATGTGTTTGTTTCAAATCCAGGGTGACCTAGGTTAATGCTATCTTTGTCAGTGGGAAAGCCAGTACTATGCTTTGTGGCTACTGTAAGCAATCATTTCTAGTAGCTCTCTCTCTGAGGGTATAATTTTCATCAGGGCTTTTTTGAAGAGAGGCTAAAAAGGTGTGAGAAAAACTCAGAGATCTGCTTACTAGGTAGGCCTTGACTAAATAAGGAATTGGATTTTGCTCATTTCTTAAAGCCATCGTTCTTGGGCAGCAAGTGTTCCTAAGACCAGAAGTCAGACTTTTCCTCTGACTGGACTCCACAAAACATGTGAGTCTTGCACCTCTCATCATTCCACAAATTTGTGGCTCAGCTTTCCAATTAAGGATACAAAAACCCATTCAGTTATGTTGACTTTTTAAAAATTAGCGTATAATGTATTATTTGTTTTGGGTACAGGTATGTGATTCATCAGTCTTCTACAATTCACAGTGCTCACCGTAGTAGATATGCTGACTTTTTTTATTGGTTGTAGGAAATCCAGGGTACTATGGACCTGCTTAGTAGTAGTAGTAGTGGTTGTGGTGATGGTAGTAGCAGTAGTAGTAGTAGTAGTAGTCAATAGTAGTTAGTAGTAGTAGTAGTAGTAGTATATTTCAGCTTTATTGAAGTATAATTGATACATAAAATTCCAAGATATTTAAAGTATAAATCATAGTGATTTGATGTACGTAGACATTGTGAAAAGACTTCCACCATCCAGTTAATTAATACATCAATTACTTATATATTTTTTCTTTCTTTTCCTTTTTTTGGGGGGTGATGAGAAAATTTTTCTCATCTTTTAGAAAATTTCAATTTCAGAACATAGTGTTGTCAACTCTAGTCACCATGTTTTATAGTAGATCCTCAGATCTATTCATTGTATCCCTAAAAACTAGTACTTCTAAAAACTTCTACCAAAACACCCCTTTTCACCCAGCCACCAGCAACTACTTTTTTACTCTGTGATTCGGAGTTTGACTTCCTTCATTTTTTATTCCACATGTAACTGATACCATGCATTCTTCATCTTTTTTATCTGGCTTATTTCACTTAGCACAATGCCCTTAAAGTTCATCCATGTTGTCATAAATGAAAGAATTTCTTTCTCATGGTTGAATAATACTATAATATACACACCTTCTTTACACATTCACCCATTGATGGACACAGGTTATTTCCATATTGTGGCTATTATGAATAATGTTGCAATGAATATGGAAGTGTAAATAATTCTTCAATATCCAGTTTGAATTTCCTTTGGATACATACCCTGAAGTCAAATTGCTAGATCATACAGTAGTTCTGTTTTTGTTTTTTAATTGTTTGAGGAACTTCCACATTGTTTTCCACTGTTGATGTACCAGTTTATATTCCCACCAGCAGTGCACAAGAGTTCCTTTTCTCCACATCCTTGCCAACATTTATCTCTTACTTTAAAAACAAACAATCATTCTAATAGTTGTGAGGTGAGAACTCATTGTGGTTTTGGCTTGCATTTCCCTGGTAACTAGGGGTGTTGAGCACCTTTTCATTTGCATGTTGGCCATTTGCATGTTTTCTCTGGAAAATTGTCTATGCAGTTCCTCTGACAATTTTTAAATCAGTTTGGTTATTTTTATTGAGTTGTATAGATTCTTTATATAGTTTGGGTATATCAGATAGAGAATTTGGAAATATTTTCTCCCACTCAGTATGTTCTCTTTTCATTGATTTCCCTTGATGCACAGAATCTTTTTAGTTTGATGTAGTCCCACTTGTTGCTTTTGCTTTGTTGCCTTTGTTTTTGCTGTAAATTACCCAAAAAAACCCATCACCAAATCAAGATAAAAGCTAAACAGATATTTGGGGTGCCTAGGTGGATCAGTGGGTTAAAGCCTCTGCCTTCGGCTCAGGTCATGATCCCAGGTCCTGGGATGGAGCCCCCGCATGGGGCTGTCTGCTCAGCAGGGAGCCTGCATTCCCCTCTCTGTGCCCCCACTGCCCGCGCCTGCCTCTCTGCCTACTTGGGATCTCTCTCTGTCAAATAAATAAATAAAAATTAAAAAAAAAAAAAGCTAAGCAGATATTTGCAATGCAATAAAGGTTATAACTAACATTCAAGTTTACTTGAAAAACCAATTAAAGAGATGATGATTTCTCTTTATCATCATCACAATGGCTGTAAGAAATGCTTTATAAAATGTTTGAAGAACCTGAAGAAGATACGAAATGAAATCAGCATAAACTAGATATCAAGGAGAGATGATTAAATTGTGATTGTGACTATAAACATTGAAATCTGGTCCATATAACTAAAATAATATGAAAGAATTTTTTTTTTAAAGATTTTATTTATTTATTTGAGAGAGAGACAGTGAGAAGAGAGCATGAGCGAGGAGAAGGTCAGAGGGAGAAGCAGACTCCCTGAGGAGCTGGGAGCCTGATGTGGGACTCGATCCTGGGACTCCAGGATCATGACCTGAGCCAAAGGCAGTTGTCCAACCAACTGAGCCACCCAGGTGTCCCAATGAAAGAATATTTTTAAACAGAAGTGAATGAACTCAAAAATTTTTAACACCTTCCATAAGAAAAGGGTACGTCACTCACCTGTTAAGAAAGAATGGCCCATTTAAGAGGTTTATACCTATCATAAGGATGGCTGCTTTGAGCTATCATATTTTAAGTCCCTGGAAATTAATATCATTTTGCTGTTAAAGAGCATATCAGGCAAAGTTTGAATTGCATTAGTTAAGTCACCCCATAGAATTTCTGTATATATAGAGAATTATAACCCGCCCCACCAACACCCATTAATTCTCATGATGAATTAGTTTTTGAAATTTACTTTTATAATACTCATCTGTAAGTGACATGACACACAGAGAAAAATTAAATGTATGCAGTTGAAATGCTAAGGACAAGGCCCAAGCATGTCTTCAACACAAAGTAATATCAATCTATTGGTTCTCTTTAGAAGGGACAATTTCCTCAGACTGTGTTTCCTAGTTTCACAGCATGGCTCTTCAAATGCAAAAACAATGATCAAGACAGGTGGGAGAAAGAGAAAACAGGAAGAGAGAATTTAAAAGAGAAAATGACTTAGTGTACCAACTATGTTGGGTCCACATTTAAATTTGTGAATAATGATTCTATTTTTGTCACAGTTAAAGCAAATAGAACTTAAATAATTTATTTTGCAAGCTATTTTTCAAGAAGGCAGCCAGTCTGGTGATTTGGGTGGACTTGAACTCCTCCTGTCTTTGGATCTTAAGCAGTGGGTGAACATGTATTGAATAGTGTGTATGTGCTAGTGTGTGTGTATGAATGTGTGTGTGTGTTTGCCTGTGTGTGTGTTTAAGAACATTTTTATAGACAAACATTTTGTACAATGGAATATAAATGAGCAAACTTAGGAGATGTTCTCTTTTGGGGTTCCAAAAACAAAAACAAAAACAAAAAACAACCCCCCAAAAAGCCCATGTATATTTCCTTGTTCAAAAAGTGTTAAGTTTGTTTCTATATAAATACATATATATATATATATATATATATTTTTTTTTTTAACTGAACATTAAAGTTATCACTGATTCCAGATATTGGGTGTTCATGTGAAGGAATATAGAATTATCCAAGGACTCATTTTTACCCTAAAACTGGCTCAGAGAGCTCTCCTGACACCCATAAATATATTTCCTAAATAGTGAGCAATAATCTTAAATTGATTATTTTGTTCCTCAGGACAATGTTGTCCTCTTGTCAAGTCCATAAAAGATTCTGTGTTTATGACTCTCTGTGTGTACAAATGCCCTTTCATGGATTCAGAAAAGCCTGAATGTCAAATTTCTATTTTGTCTCTTATTCCTCATTACAGATTGCCTTTCTTCCAATAAAATTGGCTTCTCTACAAACACAGTACAGATGTTGTATGTGGCCACTGTGCCTCTTTCTGCTTTACACTACAGTGCTGGACAATCTGATAAGTAGCATGCCATTGTTAGCATGGTGACAACATAACAATGATTAGGATTGGAGCAGGTGTTGTGGTATATCCATTTATGTGCTTATAACTTCTTTTCTGAGTTATGATGCCACATCAATAAATGAAAAAAAAAACTTTTTACATAAACAAAGGATATAACATTGTTAGGTTATTTTTGACAAGGCCACAGAATGTATCCATAACTTTAAAATGCAGCACAATGCAATAATAAAAAAAAAATACCTTGAGAATTTGACGATTTTGATTTCTTTGACTTAATTAGAAGTACTTAATTCCTTCAGTGCCTTTTATTTAGTTTCTTTTCTGTTTTCATTACTGAAGTACCTGAGTTTGAGAGGGAGGTAAGTGGAATCTGGAAGTCTGCCTTTCCCTGTTCCTTTTCTATACTGTCCCTAACCTCTGTGAGAAGTTTCTGATTGGAGTGTGCAGCTCCACAGTGCATTAATAGACTCTGCCTGCAAGTATGATGCTTTTTCTAGAATCCTCTTCCAAAGCAAGGAGAGCAGTCACCTCTCTCACACTTGTTTCTTCTTTCCTCACACAAGAAGTTAAGAGCCAGGTTTTTTTTTTTTTTTTTTTTTATGACTTCATACTTGAGGCCAGCTGGTCATAAGAGTTGTGATTTGAGTTTGAAATTAGGGGTGGTTAGAGACATTGCTTGCCTCCTCATTTAGTCACACCTATTTAACCAGTTGACTTGAAATTAGAATTTAGGCACTAGCTCAAATAATAAATAATGCCTTGATATTTGTATTTGTCATCATTTGGTTATTTCTGTTTGTGGACAATGTCCCCATTAATTTAAGATGCCAAAAATACAAAGGTCAAAGAAGAAAAAAATACGAAAATTTAAAACTATGCAGCATGTATGTGAAGAAAAAAAGAATAGTGTCAGGAACCATATGGAGGGTGGAGAATTCATGACAGCGAATTATTAAAAGTTATGAAGATACTAAGAGATTGTAAATGACTTTTCTCCAGTAAAAGAGGCAACAAATACATGTAGATTATCTACAAAGTATGTGGAAATGGAATGATACAGTTCCTTTTTTGATGAAATCTTTCTCTTAATTGATTTTATATTCACATATGGTGAACCAGCTAGAACAGATTAACTGGCACTCTGGCAAAATTGAAGCCAATTTTTTTAAATTTTTTACTCTTTTCTACCTTTACTTTGTAAGTATACCTTGCCTCCATCCCCACCTCACTGCATTCCAATAGGTCTTTGTTACACAAAGTGTGTTCTATAAACTAGAAGCATTAGCATCACTTGAGAATGATTTAGAAATGTTGCATCTAGGCCCCACCACAGAGCTGCTGAATCAGAGTCTGCATTTTAACATCACCCCAGGTATCAGGTGTTGCAATAGATAATAGTGCAATACTGCTTCTTGCTGTTTGCTATTTGCAGTTGCTACTTAGCTGGCAATAGTAATAGTGGATCCTACTGCAAGTGAAGACCAATTAAGAAAAGGTAGAGATGAAAGTAAGGAGTTTTTTTTTCCCCCTTGCTAATTTTCCATGCTTTTAGTTCTTTCTGTGACTCATAAGCTAAAGATGATGATGATGATGTTGATGATGGTGATGATGATAGGGAAGCAGAAGAAGGAGAAGAAGAAGGAGGAGAAAAATGTGCTTGGGGGAGAGCTTCTCTGGAAGCAAGGACCCTTGAATAGACTAACTACATTCTAAGTCTGATTGGACCTTGTTTATCAGAGGGCTTTGAAGTAAACAAGATGTTTTCTGCCTTCAGAACACTGTCTGTTGGGTCAAGTAGGAAACATAATGACATTTTACATAAATTGAACTGCAGTAATTCACTGATTGCATGGAAAAACACCTTAAATACCACAATAAGAACTTGGTTTTCATTTGTCAGTGGAGAGCCTTGAATAATTCTGTGTAAAGAGGTTTTCTAATATATTTAATTGGGTAGAAGTAAAATGACTTTGAATTAAGCATTTCTGGAAACAAACAAATTAGGTAAGAATTTATCGTACCATACAAAGCATGATGTAATAAAATCAAGTAAGAAAAAAAAAAGTAAAACTAGAATATAGAAATCTAAAATGCCATTTGAAAGTAGGCACTAGTGGGTAAAAAGAACTCTAACTTGGGACACCTGGGTGGCTCAGTTGGTTAAGCAGCTGCCTTCGGCTCAGGTCATGATCCCAGCATCTGGGGATCAAGTCCCACATCAGGCTCCTTGCTCAGCAGGGAGTCTGCTTCTCCCTTTGCCTCTGCCTGCCATTCTGTCTGCCTATGCTTGTTCTCTCCCCTTTCTCTCTCTCTGATAAATAAATAAAATCTTTAAAAAAAAAAAAAAAAGAACTCTGACTTTATTTTGGAGCTTTTTAACAATGATGCTGTTAAGAAAACTGAAGGAGGCCAGTGAAGTTTTATGAGGGAGAGAATTTGTTCAGTCTTACTAGGCCATGAATGTGTCAATGGTTAAAGAGGTATATAAATGCCGGAGTTAAGACACGGTGATAAATATGAGGAAATTTAACTATATAGAAGTGAGTAGAGTTATAATTTAGTATACACAACAAAAGAGGAAGGGAGGGAGGATAAAGAGGAAGAGTAGAAGAGAAGGAAAAGAAGAAGGAGTGAAGAGAAGGAAAAGGAAGAGAATAGAGGGAAAAAGAGGAGGAAGAGGTGTGAGATGATCTGAGTAAAAATGATGGTAAAAAGGAGATGATGGGGTGCCTGGGTGGCTCAGTGGGTTAAGCTTCTGCCTTAGGCTCAGGTCATGATCTCGGCTCACGTCATGATCTCGGGTTCCTGGGATTGAGCCCTGCATGGGGCTCTCTGTTCGATGGGGAGCCTGCTTCTCCCTCCCCCTCTGCCCTCCTCTCTGCCTACTTGTGATCTCTCTGTCTCTTTCTCTCTGTCAAATAAACAAATAAAATCTTAAAAAAAAAAAAGAGAGAGATGGTAATTGGACCCCTGGGTGGCTTAGTTAAGTGCCAGACTCTTCATTTCAGGTCAAGTCATGGTCTCAGGGTTGTGACAGCAAGCCTGCAGTGGGCTCTATGTTCAGCTGGTTCTCCCTCCCTCTGCACCTTTCCCTGCTTGCATCCCCCCTCCTCCAGGACTCTCTCTTAAATAAATAAGCACATAAATACACAAATATTTTTAAAAAGGAGATGATAAGAATTGGGGGACTTAAAAATTTGGAAGATACTAAAAAGAAGTGAAGAAATAAAGCAGCATCTTTTAGATTCTCTTGATAATTAAAATTGTATCAAAGGAAAGGGTCACAGTAAACATGAGAGGAGAAAAATTTTATGAAATGAAGTGATTAAAAATGTGGAAGCATCAGATTCTCCAAGCAGATTAAGGAGGATGAGTAGAGAGAAAGACCCCAGAATTGGGGAATTTTGGCCATTGTAATCAGTACTGCTTTGAAGGGGGATAATAACGGAAGAAGAAAGGCTTTGGGTGTGATAAGAAAATCAACTGTGATTACTTGGAAGAGGCAAGAAAAAGTGACCTTAAACTGGAAAAATAAAATAAGGAAGCACTTAGTACATGACATGTGAGGATCAGTGTGCTAGAGAAGTACAGTGGGAAGACAAGGACCTATAAGACAAAATCCTTCTAGCATTATGGTAACACCAAGTCTCTACATGGCAGAACAAGCTTATGTATGATTAATATCAAGATTCCTCAACTACTTGCGTTCTTTTTTCCTTTTCCCATACCTACTATGTAAATATAAACTCCATATTTATTGCTTGTATTGCTGCAGTAGACTTATACTGCCTTCAGCCTCTTACGTTCTCATCCATTCTCTAACAGTGATTCACAATTTTGAGTCATTTATGTGGAATCTTTTTGCTTGCCAAATTAGTGAATGGGATAAGGGTGCTAGATATCTACAGCGCTGGAGCAATCCTGTACGAAAATTTATCTTGTATACCTTTTTTTTATTGTTTGTTTTTTTCTTTCCAATTGTCTGGGGAGGCTTAACCTACTACAGGTGGGTATCAGTATGATTATGAAATATAATATCTGGGAATTCTGTTACCATAAGTTTATGAAAAGCTTAATAGTTTAGGAATGTTATTTTGAAGAAGCTTGTACAGAATAAGAGATATGGTGTTAAAATTCAATGAACTATGTATATATGACATTCAAAGTATCATAGTATCTTCAACTACAACTTTAATTGAAAAGAATTTTACTGCAGAAGTGCAATTGATACAAACTCAACTAAACTAATTGAAAAATAGGTAACAGGAGAAGTTTTAACTCCTTTTGACTGATGTTTTAAAATCTTATAAATCAGTGGAGTACATGAAAAATAAGGAATCTCATGAATTTCACTTATAAAGTTTCTTTTAACAACATTTTTACATTGCTATTTATAATTTTAGAAATTATAGTGAAATGAGATATAATTAAATTTGTAAAAATTTAACATGGGAGAGTTTGATTTGGTATAACCTCATTTGTTTTCTTTCCCTGATATTATCCCCAAAGGTCTTACGTACTTCTTTTATGGTTTCTTGTATTACTGTCCCCCACCCCCACCTTAGTTTGTCTTCTCTTCTTTATTGCTTAGAGGAAGATGTAGTCTCCTAGGTCTTTTTAAGTATTAGAGACTTAATGTATTCCGTGACACGCAATAGATTTTTAAGATGGGCTATGTGCTTTGAGATGCTTTATCATCATCCCAGCCCATGCTGTAAACATAGGGAGTTATTTTGATGCCTTGCTTGTTTATCTCATTTGATAATATATCATACTTATTTGTTTTCTTCACTATGTGTTTAATTTTTTTTTTTTTTTTTTGGCGTAATAGCCCTACTTCAATTGTGTTACTCTATGTCTATCTCCATCTCTCATTACTGTTTTTTTTTTTTAAGATTTTATTTATTGATTTGACAGACAGAGATCACAGGGAGGCAGAGAGGCAGGCAGAGAGAGAGGAGGAAGTAGGCTCCCCATGGAGGAGAGAGCCTGATGTGGGGCTTGATCCCAGGACTCTGGGATCATGACCTGAGCTGAAGGCAGAGGCTTTAACCCACTGAGCCACCAAGGTGCTCCTCTCATTACTGGTTTTTTACTTTATTTTCTAATGCATCACTCTTCTTTCATGTTCATATTTATTGATCACATAATATGTACTAGGAAATATTTGAGATAATAAGAATAAAACACTAAAAGACACAAACCACAAAAGCAAATCTCTCCCGTATGCGATTTGTAGTCAGTAGGGAAGAAAGAGAATAAACAAATTAATGGGTTAAAATATTTATAAGTCGCGAGCATTGCTGTGGAGGAACAAAACAAAGTATTAGGAATTGGAAGCAGGAAAATGAGAAGAATTTGCAGATTTTATGTAAGGTAGTTAAGAAAGGCTTTGCTAATATAATGATAGTGGAGCTTAATTATGGAGTGAGCCTGATTATGAAGTGAGATGGGGATTATATGATATCAGGTCCAGGAAATAGCTATTCCAAAGACCCTGAGGCACGAATTTACTTGGCATCTAAAAAAAAAAAAAAAAATGTAGATGAGAACTCCTGGAGCAAAGCAAGTAGGAAAGGAAGTTGGAGAATGGCAGGACACAGTGAATGAAGATTTGAGAAGACCAGTAATGTGGCTATGTATACTGGAAGAATATATGTGTATATTCTGTATACATATATATTTATAGTAGAAGAATAATAACAAAATTAAGAATGTTCTTCCTCTAAAATTCAGATCTACAAGTGATTTCTAACTGAAAGTCTAAATGATTCTGTGTTTTGAATTTACTCAGTACTTAGCTAGAAAGTACTTCCTTGCTATAATTGCTTAAAGCAATTGTTGTTTCAGCAGACATTTATTGGCAACTTAAATGTGCCATGTACTGTGCTGGACACTAGAGATAAAACTGCAAGTAAAAAATTCACACTGTCTACTTCGTGGGATATTATAGTCTAACAGAGGAATTGTTGTAGAGCCTCTATTTGTTGTTTTTCATATTTGCTCTTTTCCTGTTCACCTAGATTTCATATTCCCTTAAAAATGGATTGTGTATATAATTATGTATGGATTTTTTTCATTTATTTATTCATCCATTCACATAGTAATCAGGAACCCATGTTCCATATTCTGAACTATTTGTATCTCTCAAGTAAGTTGAATGTTAATGGCACTAAGTGAATATTCCAACACTGTTGTGAAGTTGAATTGAGTAATGGGAACAATAAAAACCACAGAAGATGACTAAAGGGTTAAGAGACTACATCACAAGATGCAGTCAGGGAGCATGCAAATTATGCTTCTTGTGTTGGAGTTGCTGAACCTATCATTTGCAAGCCTTCCTTATTCTCAGTGTACTTTAGTGACCTCCACTGTCAAGGGAGGACAGTAATACTTGCTGACCTCTCAGGGATGGAAGAGAGAGCAAAAGAAACACGCAAATGATTGCATGTAAATGATCAGGTTGAGACTGGCCCAATATAAATGCTAACTAGAAAAGGATGCAATTCACTTCACACTATAATTTCAATGCACAAGGAAATATCAGACCATCGATTACCTCTCATTCATGAAAAATAAACGGAAAGAAAGCTGGGATTCATAACTATAACTAAATATTTGTTCAAAGCTCTTGTTACAAAAGGTCTCCTTTAGGAGACAAATGTTTATTTAAAAAATATGGCAGTGAAGCAAATGAGAAATATATATTGCTGTCTTAGAATTTTCTAGGAATAGAATGTATAGGTGGATTTACTTACCATTTGAAACAATCTCTTCTTCCCTGATCATTCAAACAGAAGGAAAAGAAAACCTCATGTTAAAGAATGAAAGTATTTATTTATTTATTTATTTATTTATTTATTTATTTATTTTTTGAGGGTTTATGTTGAGAGAGAGTATGCATGTGTGAGCAATCAGGGAAGAAGGAGAGAATCTTTAAGCAGATTCCCTGCTGAGCACTGAGCTGGATGTAGGGTTCCATCTCACAACCCATGACATCATCACCTAAACCAAACCTGAGTCAGATGCTTAACAAACTAAACTATCCAGGCACCCCAAAGAATAAAAGTTTTTAAATTTTTGGTTGTTATATCTAACTGGAAAAGTCGTTATGAGTTATAAAAATCTACTCAATTAAATTACGAACCTCAAATAAAACTTCTGGCTATATTTTCTCTTTAGCTCAAAGTTTCATCTTTAATATAAATGCAGTAATGGTTAGTTCTGTTAATTTCTGTAGAAAGTTCCCCTTTGCAAGTTCTTTTTTAATATACTGTAATGGTTACCATTGATTTAGACTCCTTGTTCCTACATTATCTTTAAATAAAATAGACCTGACAAAGGGGATGGGATACTGAGAGGATAAGACACAGGGTATAGATAATGGAAAAAAATATAGTATATTATTATTCAGCAATGCTTCTTTTGTTTGATACCAGATGAATTAGAAGGTATTATCATTGTATTGATTCCCTCCTGTCTGCCTGTCTGTCTAACACACACACACACACACACACACATATCTTACAATCTTAGTTTTGGATACATTTGAAGATAAATTGCAAATGTTATGATACTTTATAAGTATCATACTTTATAAGTATCATAAGTATTTTAATTGTAAAATGTTATGATACTTTATTCCTGAATTTTCATTTGTATCTTCTAAGAACAAAGACATTCTCTTGCATAACTATATATAGCATTATTATCATACCTAAGAAATTTAACACTCGTAGAATAATTTTATCTAATACATAGTCCAAATTAAATTTCTTCAGTTATGCCAGTAGGATTTTTATAATTATTTTGGAGGGAATGCAGCACCATCCAAGATTTAATCTAGGATTTGTATTTAATATTTTGTATTTTGCATTGTATTTAGTTTTCATATCTCCTTAGTTTCTTTTCATTGGAAAAGTTTCCTTTTTTTTTTTTTAAGATTTTATTTATTTATATGACAGACAGAGATCACAAGTAGGCAGAGAGACAGGGAGAAGCATGCTTCCCGCTGAGCAGAGAGCCCGATGTGGGGTTTGATCCCAAGACCCTGGGATCATGAACTGAGCTGAAGGCAGAGGCTTAAACCCACTGAACAACTCGGGCACCCTTTCTCTCTCTCACTCTCTTTTTTTTTTCTTTCCTTCCATGGCAATAGTGTACCCGAAAAGTCAAATCCAGCTATGTTCTATCTAGAATGTCACAGAGATTAATATTTTTTTCATTATTATTAGATTCGTGTGAAACAAATTTGACCCAAACTAATTTTAAATATCACATCAAGAAACACATGATGTTAGTTGTTGGATGTTTTTTCCCCCTATTCTTTATTTTTTTTCATTTTTCATTTTTTATTTTTATAAACATATATTTTTATCCCCAGGGGTACAGGTCTGTGAATCACCAGATTACACACTTCACAGCACTCACCAAAGCACATATCCTCCCCAATGTCCATAATCCCACCCCCTTCTCCCAAACCCCCTCCCCCCAGCAACCCTCAGTTTCTTTTGTGAGATTAAGAGTCACTTATGGTTTGTCTCCCTCCCAATCCCATCTCGTTGCATTGATTCTTCTCCTACCCACTTAAGCCCCCATGTTGCATCACCACTTCCTCATATCAGGGAGATTATATGATAGTTGTCTTTCTCTGCTTGACTTAATTCACTAAGCATGATACGCTCTAGTTCCATCCATGTTGTCGCAAATGGCAAGATTTCATTTCTTTTGATGGCTGCATAGTATTCCATTGTGTATATATACCACCTCTTCTTGATCCATTCATCTGTTGATGGACATCTAGGTTCTTTCCATAGTTTGGCTATTGTGGACATTGCTGCTATAAACATTCGGGTGCACGTGCCCCTTTGGATCACTACGTTTGTATCTTTAGGGTAAATACCCAGTAGTGCAATTGCTGGGTCATAGGGCAGTTCTATTTTCAACATTTTGAGGAACCTCCATGCTGTTTTCCAGAGTGGCTGCACCAGCTTGCATTCCCACCAACAGCAACCCTCAGTTTCTTTTGTGAGATTAAAAGTCACTTATGGTTTGTCTCCCTCCCAATCACATCTTGTTTCATTTATTCTTCTCCTACCCACTTAAGCCCCCATGTTGCATCACCACTTCCTCATATCAGGGAGATCATATGATAGTTGTCTTTCTCTGCTTGACTTATTTCACTAATAAGTGAAAATGCTCGCCAGCATCTGTCATTTCCGGACTTGTTGATTTTAGCCATTCTGACTGGTGTGAGGTGATATCTCATTGTGGTTTTGATTTGTATTTCCCTGATGCCGAGTGATATGGAGCACTTTTTCATGTGTCTGTTGGCCATCTGGATGTCTTCTTTGCAGAAATGTCTGTTCATGTCCTCTGCCCATTTCTTGATTGGATTATTTGTTCTTTGGGTGTTGAGTTTGCTAAGTTCTTTATAGATTCTGGACACTAGTCCTTTATCTGATATGTCGTTTGCAAATATCTTCTCCCATTCTGTCAGCTGTCTTTTGATTCTGTTAACTGTTTCCTTTGCTGTGCAAAAGCTTTTGATCTTGATGAAATCCCAATAGTTCATTTTTGCCCTTGCTTCCCTTGCCTTTGCCGATGTTCCTAGGAAGATGTTGCTGTGGCTGAGGTCGAAGAGGTTGCTGCCTGTGTTCTCCTCAAGGATTTTGATGGATTCCTTTCGCACATTGAGGTCCTTCATCCATTTTGAGTCTATTTTTGTGTGTGGTGTAAGGAAATGATCCAATTTTATTTTTCTGCATGTGGCTGTCCAATTTTCCCAGCACCATTTATTGAAGAGGCTGTCTTTTTTCCATTGGACATTCTTTCCTGCTTTGTCGAAGATTAGTTGACTGTAGAGTTGAGGGTCTATTTCTGGGCTCTCTATTCTGTTCCATTGATCTATGTGTCTGTTTTTTTGCCAGTACCATGCTGTCTTGATGATGACAGCTTTGTAATAGAGCTTGAAGTCCGGAATTGTGATGCCACCAACGTTGGCTTTCTTTTTCAATATCCCTTTGGCTATTCGAGGTCTTTTCTGGTTCCATATAAATTTTAGAATTATTTGTTCCATTTCTTTGAAAAAGATGGATGGTACTTTGATAGGAATTGCATTAAATGTGTAGATTGCTTTAGGTAGCATAGACATTTTCACAATATTTATTCTTCCAATCCAGGAGCATGGAACATTTTTCCATTTCTTTGTGTCTTCCTCAATTTCTTTCATGAGTACTTTATAGTTTTCTGAGTATAGATTCCGTGCCTCTTTGGTTAGGTTTATTCCTAGGTATCTTATGGTTTTGGGTGCAATTGTAAATGGGATCGACTCCTTAATTTCTCTTTCTTCTGTCTTGCTGTTGGTGTAGAGAAATGCAACTGATTTCTGTGCATTGATTTTATATCCTGACACTTTACTGAATTCCTGTATAAGCTCTAGCAGTTTTGGAGTGGAGTCTTTTGGGTTTTCCACATATAGTATCATATCATCTGCAAAGAGGGATAATTTGACTTCTTCTTTGCCGATTTGGATGCCTTTAATTTCCTTTTGTTGTCTGATTGCTGAGGCTAGGAACTCTAGTACTATGTTGAATAGCAGCGGTGATAATGGACATCCCTGCCATGTTCCTGACCTTAGCGGAAAAGCTTTCAGTTTTTTTCCATTGAGAATGATATTTGCGGTGGGTTTTTCATAGATGGCTTTGATGATATTGAGGTATGTGCCCTCTATCCCTACACTTTGAAGAGTTTTGATCAGGAAGGGATGCTGTACTTTGTCAAATGCTTTTTCAGCATCTATTGAGAGTATCATATGGTTCTTGTTCTTTCTTTTATTGATGTGTTGTTTCACATTGACTGATTTGCGGATGTTGAACCAACCTTGCAGCCCTGGAATAAATCCCATTTGGTCGTGGTGAATAATCCTTTTAATGTACTGTTGAATCCTATTGGCTAGTATTTTGTTGAGTATTTTCGCATCTGTGTTCATCAAGGATATTGGTCTATAGCTCTCTTTTTTTATGGGATCCTTGTCTGGTTTTGGGATCAAGGTGATGTTGGCCTCATAAAATGAGTTTGGAAGTTTTCCTTCCATTTCTATTTCTTGGAACAGTTTTAGGAGAATAGGAATTAGTTCTTCTTTAAATGTTTGGTAGAATTCCCCCGGGAAGCCGTCTGGCCCTGGGCTTTTGCTTGTTTGGAGATTTTTAATGACTGTTTCAATCTCCTTACTGGTTATGGGTCTGTTCAGGCTTTCTACTTCTTCCTGGTTCAGTTGTGGTAGTTTATATGTTTCTAGGAATGCATCCATTTCTTCCAGATTGTCAAATTTGTTGGCGTAGAGTTGCTCATAGTATGTTCTTATAATAGTTTGTATTTCTTTGGTGTTAGTTGTGATCTCTCCTCTTTCATTCATGATTTTATTTATTTGGGTCCTTTCTCTTTTCTTTTTGATAAGTCTGGCCAGGCGTTTATCAATTTTATTAATTCTTTCAAAGAACCAGCTCCTAGTTTCGTTGATTTGTTCGATTGTTTTTTGGTTTCTATTTCATTGTTTTCTGCTCTGATCTTCATGATTTCTCTTCTCCTGCTGGGCTTAGGGTTTCTTTCTTGTTCTTTCTCCAGCTCCTTTAGGTGTAGGGTTAGGTTGTGTATCTGAGACCTTTCTTGTTTCATGAGAAAGGCTTGTACCGCTATATATTTCCCTCTCAGGACTGCCTTTGTTGTGTCCCACAGATTTTGAACCGTTGTATTTTTATTGTCATTTGTTTCCATGATTTTTTTCAATTCTTCTTTAATTTCCTGGTCGACCCATTCATTCTTTAGAAGGATGCTGTTTAGTCTCCATGTATTTGGGTTCTTTTCAAACTTCCTTTTGTGGTTGAGTTCTAGCTTTAGAGCATTGTGGTCTGAAAATATGCAGGGAATGATCCCAATCTTTTGATACCGGTTGAGTCCTGATTTAGGACCGAGGATGTGATCTATTCTGGAGAATGTTCCATGTACACTAGAGAAGAATGTGTAGTCTGTTGCTTTGGGATGAAATGTTCTGAATATATCTGTGATGTCCATCTGGTCCATTGTGTCGTTTAAGGCCTTTATTTCCTTGCTGATCTTTTGCTTGGATGATCTGTCCATTTCAGTGAGGGGAGTGTTAAAGTCCCCTACTATTATTGTATTATTGTTTATGTGTTTCTTTGATTTTGTTATTAATTGGTTTATATAGTTGGCTGCTCCCACGTTGGGGGCATAGATATTTAAAATTGTTAAATCTTCTTGTTGGACAGACCCTTTGAGTATGATATAGTGTCCTTCCTCATCTCTTATTATAGTCTTTGGCCTAAAATCTAATTGATCTGATATACAGATTGCCACTCCTGCTTTCTTCTGATGTCCATTAGCATGGTAAATTCTTTTCCACCCCCTCACTTTAAATCTGGAGGTGTCTTCGGGCTTAAAATGAGTTTCTTGGAGGCAACATATAGTTGGGTTTTTTTTTTTTTTTATCCATTCTGATACCCTGTGTCTTTGGACAGGGGCATTTAGCCCATTAATATTCAGGGTAACTATTGAGAGATATGAATTTAGTGCCATTGTATTGCCTGTAAGGTGACTGTTACTGTATATGGTCTCTGTTCCTTTCTGATCTACCACTTGTAGGCTCTCTCTTTGCTTAGAGGACCTCTTTCAGTATTTCCTATAGAACTGGTTTGGTGTTTGCAAATTCTTTCAGTTTTTGTTTGTCCTGGACGCTTTTAATCTCTCCTTCTATTTTCAATGATAGCCTAGCTGGATATAGTATTCTTGGCTGCATGTTTTTCTCGTTTAGTGCTCTGAAAATATCATGCCAGCTCTTTCTGGCCTGCCAGGTCTCTGTGGATAAGTCTGCTGCCAATCTAATATTTTTACCATTGTATGTTACAGACTTCTTTTCCCGGGCTGCTTTCAGGATTTTCTCTTTGTCACTGAGACTTGTACATTTTATTATTAGGTGACGGGGTGTGGGGCTATTCTTATTGATTTTGAGGGGCATTCTCTGAACCTCCTGAATTTTGATGCTCATTCCCTTTGCCATATTGGGGAAATTCTCCCCAATAATTCTCTTCAGTATACCTTCTGCTCCCCTCTCTCTTTCTTCTTCTTCTGGAATCCCAATTATTCTAATGTTGTTTCGTCTTATGGTGTCACTTATCTCTCGAATTCTCCTCTCGTGGTCTAGTAGCTGTTTGTCCCTCTTTTGCTCAGCTTCTTTATTCTCTGTCATTTGGTCTTCTATATCATTAATTCTTTCTTCTGCCTCATTTAAACTAGCAGTGAGAGCCTCCATTTTTGATTGCACCTCATTAATAGCTTTTTTTGATTTCAACTTGGTTAGATTTTAGTTCTTTTATTTCTCCAGAAAGGGCTTTTATATCTCTCGAGAGGGTTTCTCTAATATCTTCCATGCCTTTTTCGATCCCAGCTAGAACCTTGAGAATTGTCATTCTGAACTCTAGATCTGACATATTACCAATGTCTGTATTGATTAGGTCCCTAGCCTTCGGTACTGCCTCTTGTTCTTTTTTTTTTTGTGTGTTGAATTTTTCCATCTTGTCATTTTGTCCAGATAAGAGTATATGAAGGAGCAAGTAAAATACTAAAAGGGTGGCAACAACCCCAGGAAAATATGCTTTAACCAAATTAGAAGAGATCCCAAGTCGTGAGGGGCGAGAAAGGGGATAAAAAGAGGTTCAAAAAGGAAGAAAGAAAAAAAAAAGAAAAAAAAAAAAGAAAAGAATTTAAAAAAAGAAAACAAATAAAAATATAAAAAAGAAAAAATATATATATTGGATAAACTAGTATAAAACTTTAAAAAAGAAAAAGGTAAAAGTTAAAAAAAATTACCAGAAGGTGAGAAAAAAAACAAAAAATGAAATAGAATAAAATTAAATTAACTGCAAGACTAAAAAAAACACAGGGAAAAAGCCATGAGTTCCGTCCTTTGCTTTCTCCTCCTCTGGAATTCTGCTGCTCTCCTTGGTATTAAACAACACTCCTTGGTAGGTGAACTTGGTATTGGCTGGATTTCTTGTTGATCTTCTGGGGGAGGGGCCTGGTGTAGTGATTCTCAAGTGTCTTTGCCCCAGGCGGAATTTCACCGCCCTTACCTGGGGCCGGGGTGAGTAATCTGCTTGGGTTTGCTTTCAGGAGCTTTTGTTCCCTGAGTGCTTTCCGTAGAGTTCCGGAGGACGGGAATACAAATGGCGGCCTCCTGGTCTCTGGCCCGGAGGAGCCGAGAGCCCAGGGCCCCACTCCTCAGTGCGCCCTCAGAGAACAGCGCCTAGTTACTCCTGTCTGCCAGACCTCTGGCCGTGCTCCGAGCTCACAGAGCCTGTGAGCGGTTCAAGGTAACAGCGAGCTGTGAGCTTACTGTCGGCTCTGTCTTTGTAGCTGGCTTTCCCGTTCCAATACCCGCAAGCTCTGCAACACTCAGACACCCCCAATCCTTCTGTGACCCTGTGGGACCTGAAGCCACGCTGACCCCGCGTGGGCTTCGCCCGGTTTAGCCTCTGGAGCGATGTCCCTCAGCGGAACAGACTTTTAAAAGTCCTGATTTTGTGCGCAGTTGCTTGCCACTTGCCGGGAGCCGACCCCTCCCCCCGGGGTCTATCTTCCCGTCGCTTTGGATTCACTTCTCCGCGGGTCCTACCTTTCAGAAAGTGGTTGTTTTTCTGTTTCCAGAATTGCTGTTCTTCTTCTCTTCAATCTGCCGATGGATTTTCAGGTGTTTGCAATCTTTAGATAAGCTATCTAGCTGATCTCAGGCTAGCTGAAGTAGTCTCAGGCTGCTACTTCTCAGCTTTCTTGACTCCTCCTCTTTCCCCCTATTCTTGATTCCTTGGTTGAGTTGGCATCTGCTGGAGTCTTCCACCATAGTGTAACGTTTTCAATTTTATAATTATTAAGCAGACTATGAGAGGTAATTTGATACCGTTTGAAAACCCTATTCCCTACCTAAATTTACCTCCATCTTTAACCATCCTGCAATGGTGATCCTTGTCTAAATCTTTAATTCCATTCGTTATAGAAAAATGGTGTTTTTTTTTCTGATTCTCTCAATGATGAGTCCTGTTCTCTGACCTTATTTCTTGAGTTTGGCCAAGAAACAATTTGGAGGCAAACTTGTAAGCAAGGGTTTAATGGTGGTTTAAGCGAAAGCATGCTCTTGAGATGCAGCTTCAGTGTGAGTCCAGGTGGTTTTTTTCTTTCTATGTTCGGGTAGGTTATCGGTCATAGCTAGGAAATTTTCTGACCTAAGTTACAGCCAGTCATTTAAGGAACTCCTCCTTGGGAGGGGTCGTTTTGGCCCTATATGGTTCTTGTTGGAATTATTGTGGTTGCCATTCTCTGCTGGGGCGTTAGAACCACAATATAAACAATTCACAAAATCAAAAGAGGAGAAATGGGAGAAGTATTTGCAAATGACATATCTGTTAAAAGTTTAGTATCCAAAATCTATAAAGAACTTATCAAACTCAATACACAAAAAAAGAAACAATACAGTTAAAAAATGGGCAGAAGACATAAATGGACATTTTCTTTTTTTTTTTTTTTAAGATTTTATTTATTTGTCAGAGAGAGAGAGAGAGGGAGAGAGAGAGCGCACAGCAGGCAGAGGCAGAGAGAGAAGCAGGCTTCCTGCTGAGCAAGGACCCCCAATGTGGGACTCAATCTCAGGAACCTAGGATCATGACCTGAGCCGAAGGCAGTGGCTTAACTACTGAGCCATCCAGGCATCCCTAAATAGACATTTTCTTAAGGAAGGCATGTAGATATGGCTAACAGACACATGAAAAGATGCTCAACATCATTCATTATAAGGGGAATACCAATCAAAGCCATGAGATACCACCTCACATCTGTCAGAATGGCTGAAATGAACAACATAGGAAATAGCAGATGTTAGTGAGGATCTGGAGGATGGGCAACCCTGTTAACCTGTTGGTGGGAATGCAAACCGGAATTTGTTAAACCTGTTAAACTGTTGGTGGGAATGTCACTCTGGAAAACAGTGTGGAGGTTCCTCAAAAGGTTAAAAATAGAACTACCCTACAATCCAGCAATTGTATTACTAGGTATTTATCCAAAGGATACATAAATACTAGTTTGAAGGGATTCATGTGCCGTGATGTTTATAGAACTCAAATGTCCATTGACTGATGAGTGGATAAAGCAGAAGTGGTACACACACAGAGACACACAGACACGCACACGGGAATATTACTCGACCATGGAAAAGAATGAAATCTTGCCATTTGCAATAATGCGGATGGAGTTAGAGAGCATTATGCTAAGGGAAATAAGTCAGTCAGGAAGACAACTACTGTATGATTTCAATCATATGTGAAATTTAAAGAACAAAATGATGAATAAAAAAGAAAAAAAGCAAATCATAAAACAGACTTTTAACTATAGAGAACAAACTGAGGGTTGCTGGAGGGGTGGTGGGCAGGAGGATGGGTTAAATGGGTGATGGATGTTAAGGAGGACAATTGTGATGAGAACTGCATGTTTTATGTAAGTGAAGAATCACTAAATCCTACACCTGAAATTAATATTACATTAACTAAATAGAATTTAAATAAAAACTTGGAAGAAAAAAGAATGAAAGTATTATAATGAAGCTATAGGTTGCTGTATAGTGGTGGTCATAGGGAAGAACACATGTGTATCCCTGGAGTCTATCCTGGCTGTCTGGAATTTGGCCTCTCCCTTTTTATCAGTTGGAAAGCACTTGTTCCCAGCTCATATCTAGCTAACTGCCTACTCTCTCCATTTTTTTCTGATTCCTATATTTATTCGTTGGTGTTACCTGGTAATGAAAAACACCCCTTACTCCTTTGAACATCACTCAAACTTTTATTACTATTATTATTATCAATATGTTATAATCCATTATCATTAGTATTTTAATGCCCAAATTATCACAGGATTGACAGGAACAACTTCTTTATGCTTGATTCTGGACCATTTAAAAAATATTAAGTTGTACACACACAAAAGTACACAGTACATAAGGACATATTCTGATAAATTTGACAAAGGTAACATATCAGTATAACTAACCCCAAAATATATTTTAAGAAAGTACATTATCAGAGCCACAGAAGCCCCCTCATATCCTCTGCTTATCAGTATTCTGTCACAGAGTAACAGTTTTCCTCACTTTGAACATCATACATTTGCTTTCACCACTTTTTAAATTTAAACACAATTGTACAAAAATGTATTCTTATATCTGGCTTTGATAATTCAGCATCATATTTTGAGATTGACGATTTATGAGGTAGATAATTCATTTTTATTGCTATATTATGTTCTATTATATGGATTTAAAACAATCCATTATATTATTGATGGACAGTAAATTATTTACATTAGAGTGTTATAATTAATGTTGTTATGTATTTTATTAAATCTCTCTCTCTTTTTTTGATAGACCTAAATGGATTTCTGTTGGGCAAATACCAATAAATGAAATTTATGGGCCATAGTTATACCCATGTTCTGTTTTAGTGGATACCCAACATTTTCCTGAGTGTTTCCAACAGAATTTGAGAGTTTTAACTGATGCATTTTGACTCCAAGAGTTGTATTTTCTTTGCCCCCCATCCCAGCTATTCTGATGGGTGTCTTTTTTGCTTTTAGTTTATGTTTATATTTAGTCTTTCAGATAAAATTTAGATTGCACTGTGTTGATTAATTTGAGTACTACTGCCATCTTAAAACAGTGTATCTTCTGATTCTTGAACAGATATATCTCACTTTTTAGGTTTTTAATTTCTCATCACAATGTTTTATATTTTTTCATAGTCATCTTTTTATAGCTTTATCCAAGTTTTTATTTAAGGATATTACTGACTATTATATTTTTTGTAATTTTGAAATGTTTGTTGTTAGTATATGAGATAGATTTGATTTTTGTATATTAATGTTATATCCTACCGCTCGCTAAACCCACTTTTTAGTTTTAATAGCTTTTTTGGGGTATATTTTATAAGATTTTCTGTATAGACAATCATCCTTTTTCCTTGTCTTATAACACTACTTAGAACTATAGTATTAAATGAAAGTGGTGACCACAGATTTCCTAACTGTCTTTGACCTTAGGGGAAAAAGTATTTAGTCATTCACCTTTAAGTCTGATGTAAGCTCTAGGTTCTTTTTAGATCCCCTTTCTGATTGTAGTACTATCCTTCTGTTTCTAATTTGTTGAAAGTTTTAATAGGAATGAATGTTAGATTTGTTGTTACATTTTGTGCATCTATTGATACAATCTTATGATTTTTTTCATCCTACTAATATTGTAGATTATAGTAATTTTTTAAAATTATCCCAACCTTTATTCTTGAGACAAAATTCCACTTCTTTTTGATTGGCTAGATATAATACTAATAAAGGATATTTTGGGGTATTTGTCTTTTCTTATAATTTCTTTGCCCAAGTTTTGATATCAGAGTAATGCTGGCTTTCTTTTACAATGAGTTTTAAATTTCACATATTATATTTATCATTTATCAACTATCCATTTGACTTTTATAGATTAGATATGTTGATTTATTTTTATTCTATTTTGCCTAATATTTTTTAAAATGTTTCTTTTTTTTTTTTTTTAAGAATTAATTTATTTCACAGAGAGTGAGAGGAGAAAGAGCACAAGCAGGGGAGGCAGCAGAGGGAGAGGGGGAAGCAGGCTCCCTGCTCAGCAGGGAGCCCGATGTGGGACTCGATTCCAGGACCCTGAGATCATGACCTGAGCTGAAGGCAGAAGCTTAACCCACTGAGCCACCCAGGTGCCCCTAAAAAATGCTTTCTTATATTTTTGACAGTTGTTTAATAGTACTTATCAACTAACTCCAAAGTCTAAAAATTGCCTGTACATCAGTTTCTCTTTTCTTTTTTAATTATCATTCATGTGAATGTATTACTGTTTTTTGTTTTTGTTTTTGTTTTTGTTTTGGTGAAACTTTCAGTTATTTTATTGAGTAGTGGATATTGTACATATATATTTTAGGGACTCCTGATGCTATTAGAATCCTTGTGAAGTTCCTCATTTCTTATGTGGCAGATGGAACAGTGCCTGATCACATTACTTCAGTGAAGGTTGGGGCTAGCTTACAGTTGACTTCCGTCTTGATAGAACCAACTCTACTTTACCCTCTTCTCCCTCAGGATTTTTATTGTATGTTTTGGCAGATCTCAACTCTAATGTTTCCTCAGAATATTGTTTAAAGTACTATGTCTTAATAGTCTCTCACTTAGGTTTTTTTATCTTCTGTTAGTTCAGGTACTAACATAGAATTTGGCTGTTCTCCTGAATGAAATTTCAGCTAAATTATTGACAGTATTCAAGTCTATGACAAACATACTTTTGGCTTCTCTTTTCTATAGCTATGGATGTCATTGGTGTTAAGTAAGAATTCTCAGATGATTGCTACTCACCATAACCAGCCAATATACTCAAGGTAAAAGTGACTTCCAAGTAATCTCATTTTTTTAGGCCTTTCCATCCTTGTAATCTTACTTCTTTAGAGCTTGTTTGCTTCATCAGCTTTCTGAAAGTTTAAAAAAAAATCTCTATGGATTTTTTTTTTCTTTTTTAGTATTTTTATGCAGAAACACTGTTAAGCCCCAAGATACTTAGTGGTAGCTAAAAGCAGAATTCTCTTGTGTCCTTGTGAAAAGTACCCATCAGTATTTGAACACTTTTCAATTTTCTGAAACAGTGGTAATTTAGGAGTTTCACATTGTATTTACCCTGGCCCAAACCTGACATCTTTAATTTCTCCAAGGCACCCGATTTCAATAAGGATTAAAAAATAACTGAAGTAGTGTTGATGTAAGACAATAGTAAACCATTTGTTTGAGTTTGTCTGAATTGATTTTAATGTGCATTGAGTGAGAAAACAGGGTGAGTATATCCATAAGTCAGACAGGTCTGAATATTGGACAGATACAATTATTAAACATAAATACTTGGGACTTCTGGAACCCATGGAAATAGAATAGTCTTGTAAAGTATGTACAGAATGGATAGAGTAAAGGTAGAGATTGGAGTCCTGTAGAACACAAATATAAGGCCACCTACATGAAAGTCAGTATGACTCTTCTATCTTCTTGTCAAGATAAGACTAATAGTTTAATACTTAATGAACCATTTGCACTTCATTGAATTGTTAAACTTTTGTGAATTTGCTAAATTTAAGTGTTGGTGATTTGTTATAGTCTTTGTGTATTGCTTGTCCATATTTCAGGGAAACATTTTTTATTAGAAGTGCAAGTAAACTTCACCCTCAGAACATTAAATAAAACTTGTTAGTGCGTAAGTATATATGAATATTTCAAAGTGCGTAAGAATTCCTCATTGGTAACAACTGAGTGACAGTATTATCATGGCCAAAGGATATGTTTTTCAGTGACAAATGAGATTTATGAAGATCAAAGTGCTTTCTGTAAAATTCTATTTAGACATATCATATTAAGATTTTTAGGAATTGCCTGTTGACAATTGCCCATTTCTGATTCTGTTTATAAAGGTATGACAAATATACTTTAGTCTCATTTTAATGAAAAAAATAGATAATATGAAGAGTGTGTCCATTTCTGTTATTAAAATTCTTTAACCTTTAGGCTAGTTTCATAATTGCATCACTTAAAATATTAGTTTAATAAAGTTATACAATATATCAAATATATATCAAATATATATTGATTTAGCTTTAGTTTGCTACAGCTGCTGTGGATAGTTTTATTCATATGTAATATTAAGATTTTTTCATACTTTCTTTCAACATTTAAAATAAATTTTCTATAGTATAACCTAAGTCTGTATGCTAACCTTTTACTTAATAGATAAAATCTACAGTATGTTGCATTGATTAATATTACTTAAATAACTTGTGTTAAGTAATTTTGCTGAGCAGTGACATTGCCAAATATCATTTTTGTGTAAAAATTATCCTTATGTGCATTCTGCTTCTTATTATAGATTATTTGTAAAAATAAACATCTATTATGAACATTAGACACAGATAAATTTTTTCTGGTATTTATGAAAGTTTTGGTTTACTCAACAAGTATGGTGCAAAAATTATTGCAAAATGAACATTGATAATTACATACATATTAATCTAAATAACTCAAAGAAGACATTCTATACTTCAATTTGTGACACTAAGAACTGAGCCTGTTCAGCTTACAGTGAAGTCACTATGTCATATAACAATAATCATATTCTATTGTATAATCATAATTCACCATTCTCATTAACTTCTGTGTCAAAAAAAATTTTTTTTAAGAATTTATTTATTTATTTGACATAAATCACAAGTAGGCAGAGAGAAAGGAGGAAGCAGACTCTCTGCTGAGCAGAGAGCCTGATGGCGATGGCGGGGTCAATCCCAGGACCCTGGGGTCATGACCTGAGCTGAAGGCAGAGGCTTTAACCCACTCCGACATCCAGGCACCCCTGTGTCAAAAAATTTTTATGCCAAACAGATAAAGCAGTCAGTTTAAAAGAATAAACTTGGAACACTTCTTTTCTTCTGTTTTCTTCTCTTTTCTCTCTCTCTCTCTTTCTCTCTCCTTTTTGCCACTTTTGGAGGAAAGCAAAACTTTTTATATCAAATCATCTATCCAGGTCAGGGCAGAGCTTTGACTGACTCTGAATCACTGCTTATGGAAAAAGAAATCATTCAAACCCTCTTACCAAAGAGGCTAAAATGTGAGTCAAAGTTAAGAAACCAGAAAGCAGAAGGGAATTGCCAGAAAGATTCCTCTTTGGACCAAATTTTCAAATGTCAGAGCCAAATGATCTGCACAGAAGTGATTGCTGGTATAAATGGTCTGCACTATAAAGTTATTCTTTAATTTTCCCCTTCCAGTACTGTATTCTTTAGAAGGAAGTCACTAAGTATAGTCCACACACATCTCTGCAGTGGGGAGTTATGGTCTCCCACCTTGAAGGCAGGGTATATACATAAATCATTTTGAATTTTATGTGGGAACTTATCTCTTATATACCATTTATTAATTTATTAAGTCATTTATTTATACTTATGAGTATTTATTTTATATTTTGGGTTATAAACCAGTAAGAATTAATTTTGATGCTTAAATTGTCCCAGCTTTTGTCATTGGGAGCTTTCTTACTTATTCCTGTGCCCCAGTGACATGTTTCATCATTATTTTTTTGTATAGTACATTCTTACTTTCTGACATTACAAGATGCTCCATATTAGTCTTGTATATTTCCTGCTCTAATCCTATAACCAGTTAGTTATCCGAAGAGTCTTAGCATTTTGTATTAAAGAAAGTTATCAGAAACCAAGAAATGGTTGCTATGTATGCTCATAGCTACTGTGATACTATTTCTTTTGGCCTCAGTTGACAATGCAAAGAAATACATGTGTGCATAATAACATATACACACATGTACACATACACATACATGTACATTTGTACATGTATACATATACCTGTGTATATGTATGTTTATATATGGGTTACATGTATATTCTATATGTCACCATTCTTTTTTTTTTTTAAGATTTTATTTATTTATTTGACAGAGAGATAGCACAAGTAAGCAGAGTGGCAGGCAGAGGGAGAGAGAGAAGCAGGCTCTCTGCTGAGCAGAGAGCCTGATGCAGGGCTCCATCCTAGGACCCTGGAATCATGACCTGAGCCAAAGGCAGTCACTTAATTGACTGATTCACCCAGGGGCCCCTCACCATTCTTTATGTAATGATTTGTGGATATAACAGAATAAACACATTTATAATAATGTCTCCGAGGTTACTTCTGGTTATCTGTTATTGCAACATCATTCTAGCCTTTTCTGCCTTGCTTACTTTTCATCTCCAGCTCCAATAGTGAGAAACCCGGATTTGAATATCCACCATCCAAATTGTTAAATTCCAATATATATTTATAATAGTATCAGAATTATTAACCTTTACCCAAGTGTATAGCAACTTTTTAAACTTGAGAACAGTATTATGTAGTTTCTTTTGTGTTTTCCTCTATGGATTTAATTCATTTCCAAAGATAGTTAGATTAACACTTTTTCCATCTTCCCCCATAGATTTTCTTTTCATGGTTTTCCTTTTTGCCTGGAATCCTCCAACCCCCAAAATGATTTTTTAAAAAAATTTTTATACATTAAGATCCTACAAATAACTTTTTGAAGGGATCATTCTTTTGAAAAACATATTAATTACACTTAGATCAATATAGTATGTATAGAAATAATAATTTTATAATGTAGCTGAGTCAGCATAGAGCTCACATCCCTGAGAACTGTATGTTCAAAATGCTTAATGCAATATTTACACATTTTTCAAAATTAATCTTTAAAAATGGTATCCAGACTTTCATTTATTTATTTAAAAAGATTTTATTTATTCATTTGTGGAAGAGAGAGAGAGCACAATCAGGGAGTGGCAGGCAGAGGGAGTGGAAGAAGCAGGCTCCCTTACTGATCAGGGAGTGAGATGTAGGGCTTGATCCCACATCCCTGGTATCATGACCTGAGCCAAAGGCACTCCCTTAATCGACTGAGACACCCAGGCAACCCTGTTTCTTTTATCTTCAAATAATTTCTCAACATCATTTTCAGTCTATCACCCTAACCTATATCCCTTACTTCCTGACCAGGCTGAAGTTTTTCTGAAATACAACATAGTGTTATGGTGATTGAATTGTGTGTAAACATCATAAATTGGAGAATAAATATCTATGAAAGTAAAGTGAGGAAAAAAACTGAAGATGGAGTGAAAATATAAAAGAATGAAAAATAAGGAGAAATTTATGATCACTTGGTTCCAGTGGCTGTGGTGGATGGGAAATTGCTAACAGTGCTTCTACCAAGTATCCCTCTTCACATTACCTGACAGCATTCCAACAGAAATGAGATGAAGGCAGATGGTGGTTTGACTGAAATAAATAAGGCTGCCATCAATTACAAACCAGTTTTACCCAAAGCAGAAGCAAAACGCGTAAAACTTAAAATGTCTTTCCCCCAACTTTTTCTATTAATTTGAGAAAGGGAAAATGGAAAGAGACTGTATGAATCTAAAAATTTCCTTTTTCCCATTTAAAAATCTTTGCCATATTTATGTGCTATAAAATAATTGTCACAGAACCAGTCAAACTCTAGCTTTTTTAAAAAATGGTGTAAAAAATATATTTAGAAATCAGTTGATTTCTGATTTATTTGATATAGCTTTGAGCTCCTCATTGAGCCAGGGAATAATTGATTGCTGGAAGCCTTGTAGCAGTGGTTAAAAATTGATAAATGGTAAAATTGGCACGGTGGTTTATAGCTTAAGAGTTGTGGAACCTCCGTATTTCTGTCTCATCTCCAGCTCTAGATCATGAAGTAAAATTTAAAAGGCTTTTTGTCTTTTTATTCATAAATTACATCCAGCTCCTGAGGAGCCCTCTATCTGAAGGGGACCATGGGAACCTTTTACAGTAGTTAGATGGCCAGATGTATGGTGATACATAAATGAAGGTTGTATATTGGGTAGTATTTTATTGCTTTGCACTAGCTGGCTAATGAGAGGAAAAATCCTTTGACAATAAACGTTTTCAGATGGTTAACTAACAGTCATATGGAGGTTGGTCTTTAGAATTGACAGAGTACTAAAATACAAGAGTATTGAAATTTCTGCAGATCTTCTCTCATTCATCAATTTATAATTATTGCTTTTAGGCCTTGAAGAGAACTAAAGAGGTAATGAAATCTAGCCCACTATTCCCTTATTAGAGTGGCTAAAATTTTTGCTGAAATTCAAAAAATAAAATAAAATTATCTGATTGTGTCTTTCTCCAGTTAAATATGTAACCTCTAGAAAGATTAGTTTTAAAATTACTTAATAGTTTTAAACTGTGATGTCCAAATAATTGTGTGTATCCTATTGTAGAAAAGGTGAAATTTCTTACAGTTAAAAACACATTTTAAATGACACTTAGAAATATATAGGAGAAGTTTATACCAAAATATGCTTTAATATTTATTTCATTGAGTAGCTAAACCAGGTAATACTGTCTATATTAGATAACTAAGTTAAATTTTATATTAATTATCAGGAATTTTCTCTCAAAAATGAAACTTATGAAAATGCTGGCTAGCAATAATGCAGTATATGATTAATAATACAGTATATATAATACAGTAAATCATTAAAAATATAATACAGTTTTTATACTTTTTAATATTAAACATAAAATTACATTAAGAGACAGTTTTCTAAGAATTACTCTAAAAAAGCACTTTATAAAAGCAATTTATGTGTTTTCTGGGTCTATATTGAAAATTTTTCTAGGGGCACCTGGATGGCTCAGTGGGTTAAAGCCTCTGCCTTCAACTCAGGTCGTGATGCAGGGTCCTGGGATTTAGCCCTATATTGGAAATCTCTGCTCAGCAGGGACCCTGCTTCCTCCTCTCTCTGCCTGCCTCTCTGCCTAATTGTGATCTCACTCTCTGTCAAATAAATAAGTAAAAAATCCTAAAAAAAAAAAAAAAAAAAAAAAGAAAAAAAAGTTTTTCTACATATTTTTCTCCTAACATCTTTAAAGTTGTCTGAGATAAATTACCTAAAAACAGGAAAGAAAAAAAAAAAACTACAACATAAATTTCATTCTTTCTTTCCTCATGTTGATCTTAGTGAAGGGAAAGGTTAGTTACATACCAGTGATAAACTGGATTACTTATATTTCTATACACTGAATTCTAGGCATTCCCACCCCACACTATAATGTTTAACATACACCACCAGAGAAATTTATGTTATAATGGATATATAGAGAAATAGTGTGACATGCTCCCTCAGGTAACATGAGATAGAAGGCATGGCATTCATGATTTTTTTTTATTAATTAAATTTATTTATTTTCAGCATAACAGTATTCATTATTTTTGTACCATACCCAGTGCTCCAGGGGAATGAAGTGGTGGGGGGGTGGGAGGTTGAGGTAGCAGGTGGCATTCATGATTTTAAAATGTCCACAAATTAAATCAGCTAACTGCTTTGTACATTTCAGAGCATGCAATGGGAAAACCCTTTTAAAATCTTAAGGCATAGAAAACAGATAATGGCATGATCCAATATCCTATAAACCCATTAAGTTATTAATACTCAGACATAATTCAAATATATTTCTTTCAGGTAGGCATAAAAGCAGTAAAAGTGGGTTTTATTCTCAGAAGTTAAGGATTCACCCAAGAATACCCTGTAAATATCAAGGGACACACATAATAACAAATGCCTTAGACTGACAGATGATGTTAATATTCCCAAACACACTTTCCCAAGACTAGCACTTAAAAAATCATACTGTCCTAGTTGATTCTAAATAGATTGTGCCGGAGGCGCCTGGGTGGCTCAGTGGGTTAAAGCCTCTGCCTTTGGCTCAAATCATGATCCCAGGGTCCTGGGATCCAGCCCAGCATCAGGCTCTCTGCTCAGTGGGGAGCCCGCGTTCCCTTCCCCTCTCTCTGCCAGCCTCTCTGCCTACTTGTGATCTCTGTCAAATAAATAAATAAAACCTTAAAAATACATACATACATACATACATGCATTGTGCCACTGTAACTATTCCAATGTCTTACAGTTGTGGCTGATCAAATGTTAAAGTTTTAAGGACGTAAGATCTACACATCTTCAGTCTTCATTGTACTCTGAATTTAATTCAACCTATTCTGACTGAGGGCCTACAGTATAGAAGGCATTTTTCTTTGGTACTATGTGGGATTCAAAGATGACTAAGATATAAACTTGACCATTTCTAAACTTGATTATTTGTGAGGGAGAGGGCTCAACAAATGTATCCCTTAAGGCCGTAACAGTGAAAACAGAAGTATCTGTGGGTCACTGCCAATGTTAACGCTATGTGGAGAAAACAATTTTATTTTCGTAAGTAGATCTTACAGCAAGATTTTTGAGGGGTGCCTGGGTGGTTCAGTTGGTTAAGCAACTGCCATCGGCTCTGGCCGTGATCCTGGAGTCCTGGGATCTAGTTCCACATCGGGCTCCCTGCTTGGCGGGAAGTCTGCTTCTCCTTCTTCCCTTTTCCCCTCTCATGCTCTCTTTCTCTCTTTCTGTCTCAAATAAATAACATCTTTTTAAAAAATGGCTTTTTTAAAGTTTGGGCAAATGTAGAATGGCAACATATGAATGGCAACATAGAATTAATATTATCAGAATGTCAGAATTGACATAATTAAATGTAAAGAAAAACTTACATGTTCATGTTTAAATAGTTGGAAGGAAATTCACCAAAATGTTATTAGTGGCTTCTACAATTGTTGAAATTGCTTGTGATTTTTAACTTTTTGCTTTTAAATATTTGTACATTTTGAGGGCGCCTGGGTGGCTTAGTCAGTTAAATGCCAGCTCAGTTCATGATCCCAGGGTCCTGGAATGGAGGCCAGGTCCTTAGGGCTCTCTTCCTGGCAGGGATCTGCTTCTCTTCTTCTCTCTGCTGCTGTTCCTCCTGCTAGTGCTCTCTCTGTCAAATAAGTAAATAAAACCTTTAAAAAATAATAAATGAATAAATATTTGTAAGTTTTCTAAATCCTCTACAGTGAACTTGTTTACTTGAATTAGCTTTATATACATGCATATTTATTTCTTCATTCACTTAAGGATTTGATTATCATACAGATTATTTAAACGAGCTGATACATATTTATAATTTGAAAAATAATTTATATTATTACTCTATTTTTATGTGTGTATGTGTGTGTGTGTGTATTTCTTTAGACCTCTACATAGGTATGTTTTTTGAAACAACATGTTTTTTGAAAAGTGCCATTTTGAATTTATAGTGAACTGAAATGGAACATGGAGGAGCTTGGGCACACATAGAGGAAATTACTTAAACACTAAATAAGAAAATTATTGAATCTTTATAGTAATTTCCTCATATGTAATATGAAGACAATAGTAGGACTTACTTCACAGGGTTGCTGTAAATTTTAGATGAGTTAATATTTGAAAAATATTTAAAAATCTAGCATACTTCTTTTCTATCAATAAGGAGAGAAAAATAAAAGCTGAACTGATGGACATAATAAGTAGGAAGTGGGGAAACTGGAGAATTAGGACAGGAAGTGTCCAAAGAAAAAGAAGTAAAGGTTGCAATTTTAAAATACATAAATAAAAAATTTTTCTAGTGACTGGCATTGATGCTTGTTCCAAAAATCTAAATGCAAAATGCTTCTTTTTCAAAGTTATTTTCCCATAACTATGGAAACATCATTATTGCCTTTATCCTATGAATTGTGGTTTCTTTTAGGAAGAATATACCAAGTACATTCCTATAGGGAGCATATTTCTTAAAATAAGTATTAAGGTGAGTAAAGGAGCATCTATTTACACCTTTGTGCCCTGGTGAGTCAGCTTCTTTATAGTGAATAGGATAAAACCTATAGTCATTGAGTAATTCTATGATATTAAACTTTTAGATATAGACTCAAAACCAAATTTGCTTTCTTTTTTGTGGTATTTGAAATTGTATGTTTCTTTTTGTCTTCACTGTCTAGATATATCATGAGGAGAAATCACAGCAATGTTGGTCTTCTCCTACTTTATGATTTTTTTAATCAACATCTGCTATTTGTTTACTTTTGCTCATTATGGTTCTAATTTAGTCTAATTGAATGATCTGAGTTGTCCAAGATGGTTTCTTACTTTAGCAGTACCAGTAGCCATGATTGACGTCAGCTAGGAAGATACTTCAGATCAGACAACTTGTGAGATTAGCTATTCCATTTGCTATGTCAGAACTATTAATCTAATTGACTTGGCCAGGGTGAGAGGTCAGCAGTGCCATTTTAAAAATATAGCTTAGTATGATTAGTTGCAGAAAAGAGCATTAAAGAGCTAGGGGGCCCTTGAATCTCCATACACTTCACAGGTTTAGGTGCTCAGACATGGATTTTGGAGTGATTGCTGTGATCTTTGACAACCTTAATATATCGTTCACTTGAGTTGCCTTTCAGCAAACTTTCTGTGAACAGAAATCACAGAAGATAGATTTATCACGAAAGGCCATGACATTAAAGCCTTTGAACATTCCCAGATAACTCTAACTGAATCAAAAAAATTGGAGCCTTGTGACTCACTGAGTATTCTCTTTTTGTAAATCAGGATCAGAAACACATGAATACCTTTATGTGTACATACGTGTGAGCGTACACACATGCACACACTGTGTGTTGTAGACAATAGTATAACCAGATCTGTAGCCTCATTTCGGTAAATACTGAAGACCTTATGACATATACTTTATATACTTAATGTCACTATTGACTCATATTTTGTTATTTACTATTTTTGTCCTATTTTCTCATTTTTTCCCACCAACATTTTATAATATCACCTATTTCAGCTATTTAAAATCATTTTTGGAACAAACATGGAAGAAATTAAAAATTAAATTTTGTAAACTGCTCTGTCATCATAGGCAAACTGGAATATCTTCTGTGAGGACTAATCAAGTTTATGAAGGACATAAAACCATTTATTATAAGAAGAGTTAGGAATTGGAGCTTTTTGGCATGGAACATAGAAGACTACTTCCAGAGAGGCCTGACACAGTGACAGTGTGTGATATTGCACTGTTTTATGTTTTGTTTTGTTTTGTTTTATTTTGTTTTTTGTTTTTTTTTTTTTTTTGGTTGTTGTTGTTTTTAAGTAGCTCCATGGCCAGCATGGAGCCCAATGCAGGACTCAAACTCACAACCTTGAGGTCAAGACTGGAACTGATATAAGGAGTCGGACACTTAACCAACTTAGCCACCCAGGTGTCCCTGCTGCTGTTTTTGACATAAAAATTAGTTTGGCCAACTAGGACAGGTCAATCACAGAATAATAATCACTTTAGGTCACCACTGACTCCTTCTAGGAAGGAAGGGAATGGTGATTTTTTAAAAAATATTTTATTTATTTATTTGAGAGAGAGACAGTGAGAGAGCATGAGCGAGGAGAAGGTCAGAGGAAGAAGCAGACTCCCTCCCCTTGGAGCTGGGAGCCCCATGCGGGACTCCATCCCGGGACTCCGAGACCATGACCTGAGCCGAAGGCAGCCGTCCAACCAACTGAGCCACCCAGGCGTCCCGAGAATGGTGATTTTGAGGCCAGGTTTTACAAACATTTTTTCTATACCTCTCTAACTTGGTTCATCTTGCAAAACATTAGTCTGCCCCTAATTATCAGTTTTCTTTATGGGTTCACTCATACTTTATCCTTGTACTACTCTGGAATTCTTTATCTTGATTTTATTTCTCAAAGGCATTTTGTCTTTGAAATACCTGTAAGTAAATATTTCCACATCTCCAACTTTATTGACAAAATTTCGCTTCCTTGCTTTAAGATCTTACAAGTGAATAAATTTGCCCACATACCCTCACATACACACACAAAATCTGGAGATGGGGTTGACAGTTCTTGTAATACCATGTCATTGTCAAATCAGTTCTAGCTTTAGTAGATATTTTGGGTAGCATAATTTCTCACCTCCTTTTTGGCCTATGGATATGCAATCATTTTCGCACTACCCAAATAGAGAGAATTTCTTAAAACACTAAGTATATCATTCCCTGGCGTAAAGTCCTTTAAATGTTATTTATTACCATGCATACAAAATCCCAGCATTTGTCATTACTGTCATGGAGATTGGTTTGGTTTGGTTTTTGGGGGTTTTTAAAAATCTAGTTCCAGCTTAGATCCCAACATTAACCACCTGCTGTGCTTGAGGTTTATGGAATTGTTGGTACTTCCTCAAATCTGCCTTATTCTCTTTCATTTTGAGACCTAGGACTTAGGACTTCAGTTTCACACTATCCCTGGAAGGCTGTCCTTCCTGCTCCATCCCCTTGAAGGGTTTATTTGCAGTTTTTTATTTGCAGAAATGCTTCTGTTAATCACCACCCTTTCTGCACATAAGGTGTTTTTCCTTAGTGTAGCTATTGTTTTGGCCCGCCACCTCCTTGGTCTTTTTCCCCCATTTTATTGACATTTATTTATCCATTTAACTGACATAATATTGTATTGGTTTAAAGTGTACAGTGTAATATTTTAAATATGCATACATTCAAAATGATTACCATAATAAATCTAGATAACACACATCAGTCACCTCACATAGTTGCATCCTCTTCCTTGATCTCACCTTATTTCAGTAACGTAATCCCTATAAATGAGTATCTTTTTTTTTTTTTTAAAGATTTTATTTATTTATTTGACAGAGAGAAATCACAAGTAGATGGAGAGGCCGGCAGAGAGAGAGAGAGAGAGGGAAGCAGGCTCCCCGCTGAGCAGAGAGCCCGATGCGGGACTCGATCCCAGGACCCTGAGATCATGACCTGAGCCGAAGGCAGCGGCTTAACCCACTGAGCCACCCAGGCGCCCAATAAATGAGTATCTTTAAAACACTCTATATACTTCCTAGGGGAGGACATTACATCCCAGCATTTGGTGGCATAAGAGAGACTCAATAAATAAATATTTAAATGCATTGTATTAAATTTAATAACTTCATAGAAATAACTGGTTCTGACATGAAAAGGGTAGATTTGTTTTATTTGATGTATAGTAGAAGTGAAACCAATGAATGATCATTATTGAGGGGACATGTTTTAACTGAAAATACTAGAAAACTTTAAAAAGAAATATTTAAAAATAAACTATGCTATCTTGAGACACAGTAATTTTTTCACCACTAGCATTAAAATATACCCTAGAGCAGCAGTCTCCAAACTTTGATGCTTGTGGACAGGCCTCTCTTTGTTTTGTTTTTGTTTTTATGAGACATGCCATGCATACATGCATACCTATGTGTGTGTACACTTTTGTGTGTATGTATATGTTTATGAGTGTGTATGTTGTAGAAATATACTATTGTGCTAGTATAGTAAAACATCATGAAGCATGCCATAAAAGATAATACAAAACAGATAGTTATGGACTAAATGTGTTCCCCTAAAATTGGTATAATGAAGAACTAAGCCCCAATATGACTATATTTGAAGATAGGTCTCTAAGGAATTCACTGAGGTTGAATCAGATCATACCCTTATAAGAATAGACTCCAGAGGAATTACTCTATTGATCTTTCATACTCTGTCTTTCTGTCATTTAATCCTATGTGAGGATATAGCAAGTAGGTAGCTGACTACATATCAAGAAAAGAGATCTCACCAGAAACCACATTGTCCAGTACCTTGATCTTGTGCTTTGTAGCCTCCAAAGTTGTGAGAAAATAATTTCTGTTGTTTAAGCCACCCAGTTTATGATATTTTGTTATAGTAGCATGAATAGACTATTACAGATGACTTTAAAAATAAAGAGAATTACTAATATTTTCTTACTGTGTCTTAATCGATTGCTCTTTGTGCCACCCTGGGTTATCGTTCCACATTTTAAAATCATTATGAAACTATAATCAACTTGTAAACATATGATTGTATTTTGAATCTGAAACTCTTATTTTGAAAACAGCTTTGAATTTAGGCCAGAGAAAAATGTGTTTAATTTATTTTGCTTTTAATTGCACAAACAAATCATTAATGAAAGTATGCAGTATTTTCTACGTGTTGATGAATATGCTTCAGTGGCTTATAATCAAAACATTGTAAACCAGCACTCATGAGGAGTGGTATAATACAGAAGAGTATCATTTTGTTAAGGTTCATCTAAGGAGCTTCTTAGAGTTCTTATTCTTTTTGGTTAAAAGTAGTTCCCATAACTCCGTAAGGCATTTACTAACATCTACTTCCAAATCATGAAACATTGTCCTGATCAAATGAAGATAAAAACACAAAATCCTTCACTAAAGGAAATGCATATCCCTAGAGTTGCTCAGTTACAAACTCTTCCACCTTACATTTTTGTGTATCTGGAAGGATACCAGATAATTCACGGCAAAGAGCTTCTTCTCTACCAAATTATCAGAAATATGTAAATAAATTTAACATCTCAGATATTTATTGTATCCATGATTAATTAAGCTACTTGAAGTGTTTATTCTATGAATTAAAGTTGTATTTTGGTCAATGGTTTTATAAGGTCTGTTCAGTGTTCATTAAATCATCTCTAGAACAATTCCCATTCTTACACTCAGAAACTCACTTTACTGTGTTCTGTTTTGATCTTTATAATCTATTTTTAAAAATCACATCTGTCTTCCCCAGTCTCTAGCCCAAAGCAAATCAATATTTTCTTCTACTCTTCTTTCTTTGTTCTTATAAATGACTAAAGAGAATGGAACAGAGAGGCAGAAAGAGGAAAAAAGAAAAAAAATGGGAAACTTATAAACACCATGGAAAACTTATACTTTTTCATAAGGAAAGGAATGAATATTTCTAATATATTATAGGTGTCATAGTTTGATGCCCTGTCATAGATGTTATGTGCTGTGCCTGGGACTCCACACCGAGAAACCAGAGTTTGAAGTGATATGGGGAAGTGATTTCCACATTGGCTTTTCTGGGGAAGGGAAGCTAGGTCTGGACTTTTGGTACTGGCTGTCACAAGTGTGATCTGTGCACATTGTGCTATCTGCCAACTTATATTTTTCCTGATTTTTAAAAAAATCTCTATGGGTCTGCATCATTACCTCACCACATTCTGAAACATCTGTCAGAACATTTGCCAAAGCATATTTACAAACACATAACATTTGGTCTCACCTTATCCACCAAATTTTGCTAAAATGAAATATACATTTATTTATAAGGAATTTGTCATTTTTATTAAGGGGAGAATTAAAAACATAATGTAGAAGAGCAAGAGAAAGCTATAATTCTCTTATCTTGTATCTATGCAGTGGATAAGAATATACCATCACAGATGATGATTTTGAAAACTATTTGTTGAGAAAAATTTGGAAAATTGCTTTTTTTTTTTTTTTTTTTTTTTAACCAGAAGAAGGAAGATGATGATAGGTCAAAAAGTACTGTCCTGTTGGATTTGGCCAGCAAACCCTGAGGTGGCAAATGAAAAGATTACTCTAGACACCTGAGTAGGAGAAAAGAGAAGGCCTGGTGATCTAGTGGCAAAAGGCCCTAGGCCAAACTCTGCCTCCACTTTTATTGTGAATGTTATCAATACACAGGAATAATAACAACAAAAATGAGCAAGAAGCCTTAATAATTAGGACAGTGACATAGGGAGTATCGTGTGATTAGAACAAGCTGTGCTCGTGTCATGCATGCAGATAGGGAGTACATGGGGTGAATGTCTGTGCCACGTGCGAAGCCAGGGAGTATATGGAGTGAGTGACCACCAAAGATGAATGTTTCTCCCAAACATTTCCTTCCTGGATGAGTGTATTGAGCAGCAGCAAGGACATGGCTGTTTTCAGCCCAGAAGCTTTAAAGGAGGCCCAGTTTTCCGGATACCCCTTCTTTGCTTTTCAACTAGTCTCATTCAGAGAGTCGTATGTTTATTGAATCTTCTCTAGCCAGGCATTATGAATTCCCACACTGTCTCAATTTTATAAGACACATATTTTACATGCACAAAAAAATTCTAAAAATGTGAATGTTTAGCTAATGCTAAAATAGTAATAGTTCTTAAATTGGGGATGCTTCAGTTATCTGTTATTTAATATAAAATCTTAAGCTTCTGTTTACTGATGCTACTACAAGAAACATATAATATGTTTATAATAGAAAATATTGTCAAATAACCCCATACACAGCCACTATCATCTGCTTAATCTAGGAATAGGCAGTGATTTTTATCTATAATTCCAACTGTGATTTGTGGCTAGTGGCTGCCTGGAGCCTTGACTTCAAAATAAATCTGAAGCTCATCAGGAAAGATAATGTGGTCATCTAAGAGTAGCTACCATTTGTTCAAGAAGAGCACCTGAGAGCGTGGGACCCCATATTTGCCATCCTTTCTGAAAGATGCTTCTTTTCTTTTACTTAAAAAAATGGTCTATTTTATTTACGCCTTAGAACACATGGTTGTTATTTTCAACTTTCTCTAATCTACTATTTGGTTGAAACATCAGTCAAACACAGTAGCTTCTGATTTTTAATAGAGCACTAATAGGAAGACCATAATATTGAGAACACTGTGAAAATAAATGTGTAAAATGAAGAGATTATGGTTTGAACCTAGACTAAGTACCAGTGCTATATCAGGAAGTTGAGCCAATTTCTTTCTTACTGAAAGTGACACATGAGCCTTGCTAAAGGAGTTTAAATCTGGTAGTGCTTCAGAATTTTTATTTTAGTGGGATACTGTAAAACTGTACTTATCTGACATTGTGCAGAAAAATATATTACATATAACCAGTTTCTTAAATAATTACAACTTAATTTTTAAGGTAACTTTAACATATATAATCTTGTTGGGTGTTAATGTTTTTTTCCAAAAGTTATCTTTTTTGCTTTAAAAAAAAAACCCGAATATAAACACTCTTCATCAGTATTTAATACTGATTAATTAAATCAAATAAATGCACAGTATTTTATTTCCTATTTTAAAACTTCAGTACTCAAATACTCCATGAATTTATTAACAAGTAGTTTAAGATTTGTGCCTCAACTGTTGTTCTCTTTGACCTTGCCATAGTATGTCAATTCTTAGGGTTTCCTTAATGAATCCTCAGTCATAGTTGTAAATGTTGGGAGAGCTGGGGGGTCGGGTGAAATCAAGGAGTCTTTTGTACCAGAAGGGTGTTTGATTTCTTATTATAACTCTTATGTTATTCACACACAGCAGGATATGTTCTTTATGTTCTTGATCACTTCTGTATTGTGTACATGATTACACAGTTCTCATTAGTGTGTCATGTTTGGGTTCCCAAGATTAGAATTCTTTGGATTTGTATTCCCAACCACTGTGCCCCAACTAAGACCATGAAACCAGTGTGTCTGGAGTTAGAGCTTCTGGTATAGGACACAAACTATCCCAGAGTTAGCATTCTTCAAATATTTAATTTGGTGTGAGCCACAGTCGCTAGCCCTGACTCCACCCTTTGTGAGTTTTTATTTGGGATCAGTAGTGGTCCTTTCTATTAATATAACACAACTGGAATCATCTGAATCCATCAGTGAGGTTGGAGTCACTTTGAAATGATTTGGCCTTTAATTATTATTTTTTTTTTTTTAAGAAAGTTTCTAGAATACTGTATAAATAGATTCATACTTTTTCCTTGTTTCTAGCTTTATCTAACAAGGAGTTAAGTCTTTAAAAAGGCACTCTCCCAAAGCAGTGGATATCTATTTCCTACCATAATTGAAGCCACAGATTAGCATGGAAAATCTGTCTAAGGTGATTCCTTCCATTCTAACATGGAAATTACTGGCAAAACAGTAAGTTTCATCTTAAAAGATACCAAACCTTATAACTGTTGTCTTGATGACATGGCATTATCATTATGGCTATAATACATTATACTGTGCCCTCTCCCTTACCTGGAAATGTCAATTCATCCATCAAAGCTCTGCTCAAAGAATTACTGTCACTGAAGTTTTAGCAAACCTTGTAGTAGAATTTCCCCATTTAATGGTTTTACAAGCTGCTGCCTTTATAGCTTATGGTACATATGTTTATCAACATAAATGATCCATTTGAGCTAAATTGCCACAGTTGCTAGAAAACCTCTTTACCCATTTTTGGAGAAAAAAAATCTAGAACAGTATAACTTTTTCAAAATGAAGGAAAATTTCTCTTCAGAGTGAAAAAGACATGTTTCATCTCCCATCATTATAGAATAATAGGAAAAGAGAGACAGTATAGGTCTGGATTCAAAGGCTATTACAGACACAAATGTGAGAATGATTTTTTTTTTTTTCATTCTGATAGAAAGAAGCCCATGTCAAACACCTGCTTTAACAAACTCATATTCAAGAATGATGCAAGTAGCTACATATCAAAGAGGAGAGGCTCTTCATGTCAAGAACCGTGGTTACCATGCAACATTATTAGCAGGTTTATTATCATTCCTTTGGCATATACCAGACACATATATCAAAAAAGTTATTTTTACATGAAGTCAAGTACAACAAAGTAAATGACTCCCAAAACATGGATTATAATTAACTAACCTCCTTGCAAAGCATAACACTGGCATGATATTCATGATGTTAAATTAACAGATGTAAAATAATAATGATAGAAATTAAGTCACCAGTGAAATACAATAAAGTGAAAATACATTTTAAAATCCTGAAAAATTCCCCCAGTGAAGGAGGGACACCATATTATTTAAATTTTCACTACTATTTGTGTAATATGGTGATAGGAGTATCAAGCTTCTTGAGTAAAACTGATTTATAATACTGTGGGGATTTTTCAGTTGGAAGGGAAAGAAGGCTTGATGTCAGACTGCTTTGAAATAAATAATGTTCCTAGGCATTATTCCCACAAGAGCATAGGCTGGAAATTAAGTCCTTAGAATATTAGGCAAAATAAGTTGATTGCAACTCATTTCGCCAGTTGAATGCTCATTACATTTTAAAATGATTAATTGAGATATGTAATTCTCTCAGATACCACTTATGGTATGTACTTAAATAGGCAATAGATATAGTCTAACCTTTGGGAACATAATCTCAATTCATTTATCCACTAAACCATTTCCAGCCCAGTCCTCTTCCCTCTTACTATCTTGACAGCAGTATGACTGTTATTATTTATAAACTTCTCTAGATGAAAACAATTTACCCTCTTGAGATCTAAACTATTTATTTATTTATAATTTTGAGAGAGAGAGAGAAAGCCCGCACACTGTGAGAGGGAGCAGGGTAAGGTGGGCGGGGTGGGGACAGGTAGAGGGAGAGAGAAAATCTTAAGTAGGCCGTACTTAGTTTCAGGTGTACAATTCAGTGATTCATCATTTATATACAAGACCCAATGCTCATCACAAGTATACTTCTTAATATCTGTTACTTAATACTTCTAATACTTAATACTTCTAAATACTTCTAAATATCTGTTTTAAGGTTTGCCTCTCTCTTTTTTCCCCAAACCCTCTATGTTCATTTGTTTTGTGTCTTAAATTCCAAATATAGTAAATCATATGGTATTTTGTCTTTCTCTGACTGACTTATCTTGCTTATTAGCATAACAGTCTCTAACTCTAACTAACATAATAGTCTCTAAATCCACATTGTTTCAAATGGCAAAATTTCATTCTTTTTTATGACAGAGTGATATATCATTTCTTCTTTAGCCATTCATCAGTCAGTGAACATTTGGGCTCTTTCATAATTTGGCTATTTTTGATAATGCTTCTATAAACACGATGGTGCATGTGCCAGTATTCTTGTGTGCTTTGGATAAATACCTGGTAGTGCAATTGCTGGGTCATAGGGTGGTTGTATTTTTAATCTTTTGAGAACCTCCATACTGTTTTCCAGTATGGAAGTTTTATATATATAATATATACTGGAATATACTGTGAAAACTCACAGACTTAGATTTTGTCTTCTGACCTGCCAACTAATGCTTCATTCAAAAAAGGAAGTCAGATTAAAAACAATAGAAGACCCAAGACACATTGGGTTGCCATCTTTCTAGAGCATTTTCTCATTGAGTTATTTGGCAGATGAATTATCAAATGTCCTCCAAAATCAAACTTATTTTGTAATAAGGACTCCATTTGTCTTTTTTTAAGATTTTATTTATTTTTTTGGTGAGAGAGAAAGAGAGAGAGGCAAAAGGAGAAGCAGAGTCCCTGCTGAGCAGGGGGCCCAATGTGGAACTTGATTCCAGGACCCTGGGATCATGAACTGACCGGAAGGCAGACGTTTAATTAACTGACCCAGCCAGGTGTCCTCCATTAGCCTTTTTTTAAGTCCCTTGTAACTTTTTAAAAAATTTTGTTATTTACTTTTTAAGATTTTAATTGTGTTGACCACTTGATTGAAACCGATTCTGCTCATCCAGCTGTTTATTTGAATTACTTTTTACCTTTTTGAAATTTTCAATCACTGAATTTGCATGAAAAAACAGAACTGTTGTTCCTTAGGAAACAATCAGCTCCTCTTTCTTCCTTCTCCTCTGAGCTCATTGTCACCTGTTTGAGCCATCTGTGACTTTAACCACAGCTGGGTTTATCATTACAATTATGAATTGAAGTCATAAGGAAATGAATTAATTTAGATGGAGTAGAAAGATTTTTCTTAGAAGATTGTTTAAGAAAATATTTTCAGAATTATAAGAAGGGGAAAGAAAGAGTGAGTAAAACAAGGCCTTATGTCTAAATTTTAAACCTCTTTTATAGAGAGACCCTGGAGCACAATAGTTTAAATATCAAGCCACACTGCCTAGGATCAAATCCATTTTTGCCATTCATAGGCTTTATAACCTTGGATGAATTATTTAACTTTCACTGACTCCATTTGCTTTCTGAGAATACTTTTTACCTTATCATAAGATTGATGAGGATTATTTGATAAATCACCTTAAAAATACAATTATTATTAGGAATTGAGCTTGTAATGAGATAAGTCTATCTTAGAATCTATTAAAGAAACTAAAATAACTAAATGTAAAGATAAGTCGCTATAGACTAAGGTACATACTGATGCCCTGACCTCTCCTGCTCAGTTAATTACTATGTAAAATAGGAGTAGGAATGGCACCCTTCTTGGAGTGCTTTCAATACTAGAAAACAAATGAATATAATGTTAATGTTATGCAACCCAGAACAAAATATTTGATTAATAAGTGAAAATTCTAATTATTTGTTACTACTATTATTAATTAAGTGGGTAAATGATATCATAAGGGCCTATTTAGCCAGAGCAGCCCCACCTCAGTTGAATAGCCATTTTGTTGTTTATGCAGTAAAACTTAAACTGACCATGCCCCTCCCCCGGGGAACTTACTTAAAAGCAAGTCCTGGAAACCAGTCCCAGGTAACAAAGCCCAAATACAAGGGTGGGTCAGGTACTAGGGAGATAACAGCCTGAATGCAGGGATGAGTTGGGTCAGGTGGAGACATCCAATCAGTAGAGCTCACCTACTGTCTCCCTAGCTGGCAAGGAGTGTGGGCCCCCCCTTTTGGGTGCCAATTCTGACCAAGGTGATAGGCTGGTTCAAATGTCTACTATAGGGTAAATTGTAGTTCAGTTGGCCACCCGTGTGTGACCTAGCATGACTGCAACTTTCTCTGTGTGTTGCAATCTCATTGGCCACCTGTGTGTGGCCAGTCTCAACCACATGGTCTTTGCTCTATAAAAGTTAGTCTGTGAAGCAGGGAGGGGTTGCCCTCTCTGTAAGGGGCGGCCTGGACCTGTCTGTTCGATGGTCATTTTGATTCTTGAAGCTTGGCGCGAAATAAAGCTTTGCTTGACCTTCACTTTGTATCAGTCTCACTCCTTTGACCAACATTGGGGACCCAACAATATGATGATGGCTTTTTTATGCAGTTTTATCCTATTGAAAGGAATCAAACAGAATAAGGAAAAAGTGGAGACTAGTGAAATAAAGACTTTAAAAAAAGACTATTAATTGTAATCAGTGGTATAGCTTAATGTCTTTCAATTTTTTCTCTGAATCTTTTTCATTTTTAATTTCTGAAAGAAGAAAGGAAGGAAAGGAAAGAAGGAAAAAATGAAAGAAAGAGGAAAAGACAGAAGGGAGAAAAAGAGGAAGGAAAAAATCTATTGATGTTCGGTACAACATTTTTTATAATAGCAAGAAATATAATAATATTATACAATATATTATATATTATCAAAATATGTTAACTCATTACCTTAACATTTAAAAATATCTCCAGGGGCACCTAGGTGGCTCAGTGGGTTAAAGCCTCTGCTTTCGGCTCAGGTTGTGATCCCAGGGTTCTGGGATCGAGCTCCGCATCGGGCTCTCTGCTCAGCAGGGAACCTGCTTCCTCCTCCCCTCTCTCTCTGCCTGCCTCTCTGCCTACTTATAATCTCTGTCTGTCAAATAAATAAATAAATTCTTTAATAAATAAATAAATAAATAAAAATACCTCCAGAATGCATTTTAAAAATAGAATAGAAAGGAGTTAATTCCCAGAATTAATAATCAGAAGGGAAGCTAGAGGTATATCTTGGAGTAGACCGAAAAAGAGTTTAGACCAAAAAAAGAGTAGATTGAAGAATATGGAGGTCAATATGCTATCAGCTAAATAGATGTATCCATTAGTATCTAGTTCCACTTGCAAGTAATTTATAAAAACAACTGAATTCAGAGCAAAACTTGTTCAAGTATTAAAACTAATAACATTAATAATTAATAAAACACTTTTAATATTTTTTTTCCAAAAGAGAGAGAACATGCATGGGGGGAGGGGCAAGGGAGAGGGAGTGAGTCAGATGCAGAGTTCAATCTCACCACCCTAAGATCATGACTTGAGCCAAAAACAAGAGTGGGGTGCCCAACTGACAGCCACACAAGCACCCCAATCTTATTTTTTACTAAACAAACCCATTTTGAAAAAAAAAATGTTGAATTCAGGACGTTTAGGAGAAAACATCATTGAAGCCAAGTGAGAGGGCAATTCCAAATTATCAACAAATTTTAGCTTCATGTTGAAATTGCTTGAAACTAAATTATATGTTACCATTTTAAACTGGTGGTTATGCATTTTTCAGTAAATCCTATTCACCTCATTAATTAAGTCTGTTTCTTTCTTAAGGTTTTAATTAAGCTTTTCTCTGACCTTCAGCACACATATCCTGTCCACCTTTTTGCCTTTGGCCTGGTTTCTGACCTGTGCTATAACAGAGAAAATAAATCAGTAGATGGCATTTTGCTGAATGCCAATGTTTAAGTTTGGAAAACTTGTTATTAAATTGTCATCTACCAAGTTTCCTTCTTCCAGTGCATTTGATCTCATTTTGCCTCTGAAACTAATTTTGATTAATCCTGCCAATGGCTTTCCAGACTTCCTGGTATAGAGTTGATTATTTCTTTTTTTCTGTAGCCATTGGGTTTATGCATATTTCTATGAAATGTTCATGATGATATCTCTTTCACTAGTCAGTGAATTTCTTGAGAGGAAGAACCTGGCACTACCTAAAGTCAGAGTTGGTTCTGTATTCAAAGTTGCTCTATGAATTTCAGTACCTGAAAAAATACATCTTGATGCTACTTTTCTTCATTAACATGATGAAAGTCCACTTCAGGTGCCTTTACTCTCATCTTTTCTATGATCAACTCACTTTTTTTGTTTACTTATCTCTGTTGTCTTAATTCTTCTTAAACATGGTGTTAATGACTTCTCTAATTCTTCCATATCACTTTTATGCTTTATAATTAGGGCTGCCTATGGATGATTCTCCTTGCACTAGAAGGTCACCCTTGACCTTATCACAGTGCTTAGGAAGGGGGGGGGGGGTTGCGTTATATACCACAAAACATTGCTTCCTAGATCAGCACTGACTTTTTTTTTTTTTTTTTTTTAACAGTTTCCTGATAAAAAGGTAAGGGAGGTTTTTCAGGCAAAAACTGAAAACTCTAGGAAATTGACTTGGTGTATATTGCTAATACAAGCATTTTTTAAGATCACATATTAGTCTCAGTAGATTATTTTCAATTTCTAGTCTTTAAAACAAAGAGGACCTTAATAAATCTCATGGAACCCTTTGAGAAGTCCTATTTTATTTCTTTGCATTCCCATCTCTAGTTCGAGGACAACTATTCAATCAAAGGCATTTCTTTAAGTTTCAGACATTTCAGCTCCTGTTGTCAGCAATGCTGATTCATGGAGAAGGAATTAAACAAAATGGAGTCTTGTAAATGCACACACACGCAAAAATCAATATTTGCCAAATGGAAGAGAAGAAATCAATAGAAAAAGGCATGTTATTGTCAAACTTCTAAAAGGATTTTGCCAACCATTGAGACTATACAAAATTCTCTGAAATATATCAGCTCTGCTGTCCTTTAGTATAATAGAGTAAGGTAGCATAAAAAGTAAACAAACAAACAAGAGGACATTGTAATGTGTACTATGGAGATTAAAGTAAAGCAAATGAAACTAAGTAGCCCCAAGTAGGGTATTTAAAGAGTGATTCCCAGAGACTGAGACCTCTCTGAAATTAGATTTATTTCCGTTAGTTTTTTGTGCTGTTAGAGTGATGTATTTATTTTATCTTTGTACTTGACCTCCAAGAAAACGAACAATTGTATACAAATATCTTAGGTCATTTTCTTCAGTGAGAAACACTGTGAGTCAAGATGTCCTTGCATAGCCTTAGAAGTCTTAGTAACTTTTTATATATATCAAGGCATTCCTGCAAGAAACTGGCATACTTCATTAATAGAGGATGACAATTTCATGAATGATAGCACCTCTTTTAAGAAGAATTTTATTTGAGGAAAAAAAAAAAAAAAGGATAGATCACCATCATAAGGATGAATCTGGCTTGGAGTTTATTTCATAAGTAAAATGTTAGTAAAGTGCTTTGAAATTCCAGGAGATCAAAGATCAATATTTACTGAGATAATTTTCCCATTTTAAAAAAATATAACAAAGAGCTTATATTTACTTTCTAATACTGGTTATCATTAATACTGTTTTCTATTTTTCAAGGAAATTTTGTGAACATAACTTGGTTTTATCTTCACAGAAATCCTTACAGAATAAAGATGTATTGGGCCTGCTTTATAGATGAGGAAATGGTAATGAAAAAAGAATTAAATAGCTTAACCAAAATTACAAAGCAAGTTGGGGATTGGAAATTCAATTACTGATACCCCTAAAAGTACCTTTTCTGTTCTGTCATACGTATTCACTATGGTAGGAGTAACTGTCTTGCTTGCATAAGGAATAATCAAAAGCAATTATATGGAAGTAAAGCACAGTACTGTGCTGATATTTACACTAACAATACACTTGCCCTCTGAACTGAAGCAGTATTTAGGTCAACATATGGGAATTAAAGACATTAATAGGCTTCTAAAATTTTAGAATACAACACATAATATATTAAGTTTAGCTTTTTAGATAGAGTATTAGTAGAATAAAACTACTGAATACCATAGATATGTAGGAACACTGCATACTGAGAACAAACACAATGCATTTACCATATGCCTAACATTGAAGTGTTCGACTTTATGAGTTATAAATTATTCATTATTTTTAATTTTGTAGTTGAAGAAATTAAGTTATAGAGATGTGAGTGATTTGCTCCAGACCACAGAGCTAGTGCATATTTTTAGCAGCAAATAACTGTAAAAAGTAGTATTCAGTTTATCAATAAAGGCAGCTTGTCCATGAAATGATCTGAATGGTTTGCCTGAAAATGGTAGTGAACCAGGCTTAGAACAGTCTTGTCATTCTATATGAAGGCCAGTGAAATTTTGAAATACAAAAGCATACGAAGCTATACCAAAGAAGATCCCTTTAATCTGTTTATGGACCTTTTATGAACAGTAAGAAATTATGACTGGATATCACAAAACTAACAAGAATCACAATAAATTCCTGAACTTTGATAAAAAAATAATAAAGTAATGTGCTCAGCAGAATTGATTTAATGAAACTTAATAAGCATGTTAGAGAGGTGTTAATTATACTAAATACTATTGAAAATCAAAATGAAAATAATGGTTCAACTGCACAAAAAGTATTTGAATAAAGATCATTCAGTTTTTAGGTTAATGGTGTGGGGAAAAAAAAACACATATAACCGACATTCCAACACTAACTTTTTTTTTTTTAGGCCACAAAGTAGGATAGTAAGTTCAAGTCCTCTTTACAACAGAAACATAGAATATCATGGTAGTTTTGAGAGTGAAATTAGGTTGTTCAGGTAAAATTTACAATCGCACTAGATTCCCATTTTTCCAAGTTCAGTGCTCTTTCTCTTGTCTCTCCCCAGAAGAGCAGAGATTTTATAAAGCAAATGTTGATGTGTGGTTGTAAAAATAATGTTTGCATTTGCACCAAATTCCCCTGAATCTTTGGCTGGTCTTTAAGAAATATAGATCTGTAATAAACCAAAGACATGCTTTCGGTATATAATTTAAAGCATTGTCTTGTAATTGTCCAGGATTTTTAATTGTATTATAAATTTCATTTAAAATTTTTAATTACTTTTATTAACTCGATTACATGGTATTTTATAATTTTTGTTTTATGATAAAGACAGGTTTTTATTTATTTATATTTAGAGGGGAGGGGGAGCTGTAGGAGAGGAGAAAGAGGATCTTAAGCAGGCTCTATGCCCAGTGGAGGACCTTGACGTCATGACCCTGAGATCATGACTTGAGCTGAAATCAAGAGTCAGTCACTTAACCAACTGAGCACACTAGATAGATAAATAGATAGATATAGATATATACATAAATAGATATAATTTTTTTTGTTATAGATGTTTCCCTTATTTTCCTGTGTTTGGATAGTGACCATACATTTGTAAACTTTTTTTTTTTTTTTTTTTATAATTTTTTTATTTTTTATAAACATATATTTTTATCCCCAGGGGTACAGGTCTGTGAATCACCAGGTTTACACACTTCACAGCACTCACCAAATCACATGCCCTCCCCAATGTCCATAATCCCAACCCCTTATCCCAAACCCCCTCCCCTCGGCAAACCTCAGTTTGTTTTGTGAGATTAAAAGTCACTTATGGTTTGTCTCCCTCCCAATCCCATCTTGTTTCATTTATTCTTCTTCTACACGCTTAAGCCCCCATGTTGCATCACCACTTCCTCATATCAGGGAGATCATACTTTTGTATAGGCTTGCTTACAAAGATTTAATCATTGAAATCTGAAAGATTTGAAATGACATGCCATGGAATTTTAGGAGGCTGTCATATAGAAAAAAGATGAATCTTTTTTTAGAAGACTTATTTATTTATTTATTTGACAGACAGAGATCACAAATAGAGAGGCATGCAGAGAGAGAGGAGGAAGCAGGCTCCGTGCTGAGCAGAGAGGCCAACTCAGGGTTCAATCCCAGGACCCTGGGATCATGACCTGAGCTGAAGGCAGAGGCTTAAACCCACTGAGCCACCCGGATGCTCCAAAGATGAATCATTTTTAAAGCAAATAAACTTCAGAGTATTCCAGGCAAACTTGAATTCATTTTGGAGAAAAATATATGTCAAATTTACAACATTTATCATGTCTCCTTTTTAAAGTGATGTTTGTTCAAGGGTGCCTGGGTGGCACAGTCAATTAAGCATCCAGCTCTTGGTTTTCAGCTCAGGTTGTGATTTCAGGATCGTGAGATTGAGCCTCGTGTCAGGCTCTATTCTTAGTGTGGAGTCTACTTTAGACTCTCTTTGCCTCTTCCTCTTTTCTCTGTTACTCTTTCTCTTCATCTCAAATAAATTAATCTTTTTTTAAAAAAATAAAATGATGTTTTTTCAGGGTATCGATGCAGTAAGTTACCTTAGCAGTTGCAAAGAAGAAGTTTCAACATGTGAAGTTAAAATTAAGCAGCAATTTATACTGAAATTGAAACATAAATTATAGATAATACTCATTGCATATACTTGTGGAAAATGGGTATATAAAAGCACAAGTTAAAGTGGATGATCCAAAGATATTTTGTTTCAGATTACTTTGTATAATAAAGCAACAGATAAAAGCATGCATAAGCTCATTTTCTTATACAGAGCAGCAAAAGGTAATAAATATATATATATATTATTCACACCATGTAAAATCTATAAGGGAATAAATGAATCATTAAGAAGATAGAGTTTGCCCAATAAATATTATGAACTGGAAAACCAAATGAGCAAATGAACCTCCAATAAATCTCAGATAACTAATCCTTCACAAGTGTGGGTATATGTATTTACATATTTTGTGGCTAGAGAATATCTAAATTTATACATATTTATTGGAATATAATATTTAATAACTATATTAAAACTTTTAAAATTAAGAATGTTTTTCTAATGCATTTAATTGCATGTGATGTACAGTATTAATTTTAATGTCCAGCTTTTGATCTTAAGTGTAACAATGTGAGATGAAAGTTTTCCTAAACAGCTGATATGGCCCAGTTTTATATGTGGTCTGTTAGGTATTCTTAGTGTTAACAATATTTTTATTATAACTGGCCATTAGTAATTAAAAATAAAATTTTAAAAAATCAGAGACTTTGTAGGAATTGACTATATTGTAAATAACCCACACTAGACAACACAGGAGATTTCTTTTTCTTCTTCTTTCTTTCTTTCTTTCTTTTTTTTTTTTAATCATAGGATATTTCTAAGATTAGTTATTATGCTCAAAAAAGTCTAGAAATCATAATAAGATACAACCTGATGTTAGCTTTACCTTGGTCACTGTACTGATATTTAATTTAATGAAGTAATAAATTTAGAAATATATTCTTGCATGCATTTGTTTCTAGGATTATTTTATGAAAACCTATTTACAGAGTAAAAAAAATCTCGGGGCGCCTGGGTGGCTCAGTGGCTTAAGGCCTCTGCTTTCAGCTCAGGTCATGATCTCAGGGTCCTGGGATCGAGCCCCGCATCGGGCTCTCTGCTCAGTGGAGAGCCTGCTTCTCCCTCTCTCTCTGTCTGCCTCTCTGCCTACTTGTGATCTCTGTCAAATAAATAAAATCTTAAAAAAAAAAAATCTCAAGTTGTGATGCATGCATGCATTATACTACACATTACCGATAATTTATAAGAGAGAAGATTACTTCAATAATTGTTAACACGAGCAAGACAGGCTAATTGCCATAAAACATGTCAATATAATGGTTATTAATAGTTCACATCCACTGTAAAAATCACTTGAACCTAGACTATGCATGTAAACATAGATACAAACTTCCTTGAAATGACCTATATTTATATAATATTAGCGGTTTTTACTTAAGAAAATGAGCACGGTTTTTACAAAAATGAAAAGGGAACTATGGATAAGAAGTAAATGAATATGTGAATTTTCATTATTATTGATTGGTTTTTCTTTTCATATTTATGTACTTACCATTGGTCCTGAGTTCATTAGGAGGGCAAAATTAACTGCATGATTTAGAGTGAGGCTTATGCTGTTACCAAAATCTGTTAAACTCCAAGGTCAACTTTAATTCTGAGGTAGCTATATAGAAGAAAAAAGAGAAATAAGAGAACCAAATTAAAAAAAAAATTAAGAGTTGTAGGAAAAGAAAGGTAAAATGTGTACCTAACTACTCAGGAAAGAATTTGAGTAACAGTTGCAGAACAGTGAAATTTCGAATTTTATCTCACCTTCTCTTTTTCTTCCCTTTATCCCTTCCTCTTCTTCAGAATTAAACATGTGTATTCCCCCCACAAAAGCAGACTTCACTTGAATAAGTTATAAAAGTAAGCATCATGTGAACAAAAAGTTACATAAAAGACTATTTTCTGTGTTTAGAATGTGGAAATGGAACTTTGTGATATTAGTGTTTCAAGTGCAACTAGTAAGCATTGATGTGACACGTAACCTTTTAGAAGTTCCATAGAATTAATAAAATGGGGATAAGAAGGCAAGTTTTTATCATACACTGAAGACATAAGTGTTGTTGGATGTCCCAAAGGGCAGCAGTCAAAACTGGAATGGCAAATATACATTGACAGTCTCACCCTGTTCTGTTGGTCACCCTCCTACGTAGGCAATAATTTTTCCCAACTTTATCAGATGCACAGGACTATTGCTACAAAAATTGTTGGTCTGTCACAGGGACTCATTCTTCATAATGGTCTTACTACTGCCCAAGTAAGTGTGACCTCAAGTCCAAGCACATAAAGGTCAAATGCAACTTTATATCCTAGCCCAGGGCAAAAAAAAGTATTTTTGTATTTTCAAGAAGACTGTATATAGAAATGCATTGTGTTGCTGTTAAACAGATATTATAAGGTGATAACCAGAGTACTGACATCTATATATAAGTCACTTGCTGTGTTTGCCTTTTAAAATATCCCTTAGGAAACAATGTGTTCAACTTGTCAACTTGCCATTTGCCATCATCTCCTTTTCTTCTCTTTAGTAAAGTCAGTAAATAACAAACTTGCCAATTTTTTAAGTTTGTTATCATGATGTTCTTTCTGAAGAGCTCAGAAAATAAAGTAAAATCTCAAATAATTGGTAAATGAGATAGAACTGGAATGTAAATTCTTTTTTTTTTTTTTTTTTTGTTTTTTTTTTTGTTTTTTTTTTTTTTTTGTTTATATATATTTTTTTTTTTTATAAACATATATTTTTTATATACATATATTTTTATCCCCAGGTCTGTGAATCACCAGGTTTACACACTTCACAGCACTCACCAAATCACATACCCTCCCCAATGTCCATAATCCCACCCCCTTCTCCCCAACCCCCTCCCCCCGGCAACCCTCAGTTTGTTTTGTGAGATTAAGAGTCACTTATGGTTTGTCTCCCTCCCAATCCCATCTTGTTTCATTTATTCTTCTACCCACTTAAGCCTCCATGTTGCATCACCACTTCCTCATATCAGGGAGATCATATGATAGTTGTCTTTCTCTGCTTGACTTATTTCGCTAAGCATGATACGCTCTAGTTCCATCCATGTTGTTGCAAATGGCAAGATTTCATTTCTTTTGATGGCTGCATAGTATTCCATTGTGTATATATACCACATCTTCTTGATCCATTCATCTGTTGATGGACATCTAGGTTCTTTCCATAGTTTGGCTATTGTGGACATTGCTGCTATAAACATTCGGGTGCATGTGTCCCTTTGGATCACTACATTTGTATCTTTAGGGTAAATACCCAATAGTGCAATTGCTGGGTCATAGGGCAGTTCTATTTTCAACATTTTGAGGAACCTCCATGCTGTTTTCCAGAGTGGCTGCACCAGCTTGCATTCCCACCAACAGTGTAGGAGGGTTCCCCTTTCTCCGCATCCTCGCCAGCATCTGTCATTTCCTGACTTGTTGATTTTAGCCATTCTGACTGGTGTGAGGTGATATCTCATTGTGGTTTTGATTTGTATTTCCCTGATGCCAAGTGATATGGAGCACTTTTTCATGTGTCTGTTGGCCATCTGGATGTCTTCTTTGCAGAAATGTCTGTTCATGTCTTCTGCCCATTTCTTGATTGGATTATTTGTTCTTTGGGTGTTGAGTTTGCTAAGTTCTTTATAGATTCTGGACACTAGTCCTTTATCTGATATGTCGTTTGCAAATATCTTCTCCCATTCTGTCAGTTGTCTTTTGATTTTGTTAACTGTTTCCTTTGCTGTGCAAAAGCTTTTGATCTTGATGAAATCCCAGTAGTTCATTTTTTCCCTTGCTTCCCTTGCCTTTTGCGTTGTTCCTAGGAAGATGTTGCAGCGGCAGAGGTCGAAGAGGTTGCTGCCCGTGTTCTCCTCAAGGATTTTGATGGATTCCTTTCGTACATTGAGGTCCTTCATCCATTTTGAGTCTATTTTTGTGTGTGGTGTAAGGCAATGGTCCAATTTCATTTTTCTGCATGTGGCTGTCCAATTTTCCCAGCACCATTTATTGAAAAGGCTGTCTTTTTTCCATTGGACATTCTTTCCTGCTTTGTCGAAGATTAGTTGACCATAGAGTTGAGGGTCTATTTCTGGGCTCTCTATTCTGTTCCATTGATCTATGTGTCTGTTTTTGTGCCAGTACCATGCTGTCTTGATGATGACAGCTTTGTAATAGAGCTTGAAGTCCGGAATTGTGATGCCACCAACGTTGGCTTTCTTTTTCAATATCCCTTTGGCTATTCGAGGTCTTTTCTGGTTCCATATAAATTTTAGAATTATTTGTTCCATTTCTTTGAAAAAGATGGATGGTACTTTGATAGGAATTGCATTAAATGTGTAGATTGCTTTAGGTAGCATAGACATTTTCACAATATTTATTCTTCCAATCCAGGAGCATGGAACATTTTTCCATTTCTTTGTGTCTTCCTCAATTTCTTTCATGAGTACTTTATAGTTTTCTGAGTATAGATTCTGTGTCTCTTTGGTTAGGTTTATTCCTAGGAATGTAAATTCTTAAGTGGTTTATTTTTTTGTTGTTGTTAAGTACCGGTTTACTTTATGGGAAGCTTTTTTGCTATTTGTATCTGTTTTTATCCAATTACAGACTACATTAATCCTTACAGAAAAGTAATTCTTACAAAAAGTAGTTCATTTTCTATTTAAGGAAGTTGTTTCATTTTATTCAAATTAATAATATCAATAGAAACTTTTATGAATTAGAAAACAATGTAATGTTTCTTTCATCTACCTAGACTGAATGCCTAATATTCATTATAAAAAAGGCACTGCAACCAATTAGTAACCATTGGTATATTTGAAGTTATAGGTCCCCACAGAGGGCTGTTTAATGACTCATAAGAGTATACTGAATACAAATTGTTCCCTAGAAATATAATAGGATAGGTAATTGGCATATTGATATTTCAGTAATTTAGTTAAGCTTTTCTTGCTTTATTGCATTACAGGAAGAAAACTCCTATTATGTGGTTCCTGGATATAACTGAGTTATTTAGGGTTTTCATTGCTTTTGGAAATATAAAGGAAACTTTAAAAGTCGCCCTAGAAAGTGAACGCAGTGGAGTTAATGTTTTACAGCATACAAAGATAAAGCAGTATCCTCACATTTTAGAATTAGTTTGTCTAATGAGGAGGACTTATGAATAAAAAATACTCAAAAAAAGTAAGGAATAATTAGGAGCTTAAAAATGACTGATTCAGTTTTATTGGCAGAAACTTAAAAACTCATTTGTCACCTAATATGTCTCATTCATTCAAATGATGTTTATCAATCCTCTATCATGTATGACATTCTGATTAAGGCATTAGGATAAAACAGTGGACATAAAAAATTTCAACTCTCATGGAATATTCCATAAGGTAGGCTTGCCTTACCTTATGAATAAGTATAAGATGCTAATAACAACCATAATAAAATGATAACTATCATATTACTGATTTAACTGGCACTGATCTAAGCATATTACATATACCAAATTATTGAATCCTCATGTCAATACTATGAGGCAATTACTAATAACATTTCCATCTTATAAATATGGAAACTGGGACCTTCTGCTAAGTAATTTGACAAAAGTCATATAGCTACTAAATACTAAAGCTGGTGGTATCAATTAGATAATATTAATTGTTATGTAGGGAAAAAAAATACACAAATGAGACATGTTTAGGTAAGAATAGAATGTGGCAAGGATGAGGGGAATAGTTATTTTATTAAAAAGTTGTTATGGAGTATTACGCTGACAAAGTATTGTTTGAAAACAAACCTGAAAGAACCAAGGAAATAATACCTAGAAGAAAATGGTCCAGGCAGTGGGAAAAGTAGAGGAGTGGAGGTGTGCTTAATATGCTTAAGAAACAGCATGGATGTGTCTAGGGCAGGATAAGTGAAGACTATAGCAGAAGTAAAACTGATCAGTTTGGCTGTGGTGCTGAGGTAGATAGTATTCTGCAGCATCTGAGCAGAAGAGAAGATACATGATCTAATGTGTGCTTAAAATGATCACTGACATGAAGAATAAATGAAACAAGATGGGATTGGGAGGGAGACAAACCATAAGTGACTCTTAATCTCACAAAACAAACTGAGGGTTGCTGGGGGGAGGGGGTTTGGGAGAAGGGGGTGGGATTATGGACATTGGGGAGGGTATGTGCTTTGGTGAGTGCTGTGAAGTGTGTAAACCTGGTGATTCACAGACCTGTACCCCTGGGGATAAAAATATATGTTTATAAAAAATAAAAAATTTAAAAAAAGAATTAATAGATAATATTAAAAAAATGATCACTGACAGAATTAATTTAAGAATTTAAGGGAGAAAGCAAGAAGGCCAGTTGAATACAATGATACTAATCTATTCAGAAGACTATGGTTGCTTGAAGTTGGTGGGATTGAATGTATGAGCCATGGTTGAGCTATGAATGTATGATGTCTTGATGAATTATATGAGGTGTGAGAGGAGTGAGTTAAAAACTATTACAAGTTTATGTTTAGTCTTGAAATAATAATGGTCTAGATTAATCCTTCAGTCCACAAAATGCTTATGGAAAAAGCTGGTTGATGGGGAGTAAAATACAATGTTGAAAAGGAGAAAAGTGAATGCTCTTTAATAGGTATGAGAAGATAGAATATAATACATGAAGATTAGTTTTGGGTAAGTGCTCAGAAAGCTAATTTGTTGTAGCAAGAAGAAAGGCAGAGTCTATGGGTAAGGATGAAAGTGAGTTGGTAATTAATAGTATTTTGACTAAATTTACAATCAAATCATAAAACACACCCCCATTCTGTAATATTCAGATGTAAATTCAGCTTCACTTATATATTGGTATGCTGATTAAAAAAGAGATATTTGATGTTCCACAGGCCATGTGTATTATAAAATTAGAATTGTTTTTTAGGTTATATACATGAATCTGTTATGATATTGGTTAATGTCAGTCAGTCATAGGGGCTATTCACCTCTGAGTGCATTAACAATCACATTTACGATCTTTCCTACCTTACAAGAGGATCCCTATAGATGGTACTTAAATCAAGATACTGACAATCTGGGGTTTTACTAGTAAATTCAGCTAATTGCTTCAGTCGATTCCCTGTAATTATACTGCAGATATGTGTACACACACACACACACACACACACACCACTGCAATGCTTAATAAAGGATTGGAATTTAAGAAACAAGACAGAGGATCATAGAGGAAGGGAGGGGAAAATGAAATAATATGCAATCAGTGAGGGAGACAAACTGTAAGAGACTGTTAACTACAGGAAACAAACTGAGCATTGCTGGAGGGGAGGTGAGTGGAGAGATGAGGTAACTGGGTGATGGTTATTAAGGAAGGCATGTGATGTAATGAGCACTACGTGTTACATGCAAATGATGATCTACAGGACTCTATATCTGAAATTTCTCCCAAGAGATCAATGGATATAGATAATCAATGATACACTATATGTTAGCTAATTGAATTTAAATAAGTCATAAAAGAGAAAAAAGGATTAGCGAGATGTCATTACTTTTATGCTTAGTAGATAGCAGTCCTCAGATGATGCTTTTCTCTCCTTTCCCACCTGCTTTTGTTTGCTGTTATTTTATATGTTCACCTCTGAGATTTTCCATAAAAAATCAATTAGATGTAACATATTTGGGGAAATTTTTGAATCAATTAATACATTTGTGACTATTTTGAATGATAGCTTTGTGCTAAATAAGTCCTACATTAGACTATAGAGGATTCAGAAGAAAGATAAATACTTTTCGTCTGCAAGTGTTTTCGTTTTCCAGTACTCCTCTTGTTTGTTCTTGTGTCTTTCATTGTCTTCTTTTTTTTTTTTTTTAAAGATTTTATTTATTTATTTGACAGAGAGAGACCACAAGTAGGCAGAGAGGCAGGCAGAGAGAGAGAGGAGGAAGCAGGCTCCCTGCTGAGCAGAGAGCCCGATGCGGGACTCGATCCCAGGACCCTGAGATCATGACCTGAGCTGAAGGCAGCGACGTAACCCACTGAGCCACCCAGGCGCCCCTTTCATTGTCTTCTTTTCTCTTTCAACCACCATTTATTTTTTTCTGGGTCCTATGCTGGCATCCAGCCATTTCAAGTATCTAACTTCATTTATCCTTTTCAACCAAAATACCCCACCTGATTCCATCCTCTCTATACCTTATGGTTTATAAGTATTCAGCATATATTTAGGATCCTGCAGATTAATAGGAGCTAGTATGATAAATGCATGCATGGTCCTAAGGTGTTATTAATTGAAAATGTTCAAATACATTATCACACTGTTCTGGTTTATTTCAGTCTGTATTATTTCCTTTCACGCCAATAAGGTTATCTTTGGCAATGCCAGAGTTATGAACATTGTCTCTTATCAGCAAAATATTATGAATTAATACTAAATTTTAACTTCCTTGAAAAGAAATGTTCAAAACTATTACACATTGTATTTAGATATTGTCCATTAGAAAAATTGACAGTCTGTCCATTCTTGATTTTACTTCTTTTGTATTAGAAACCTCATATATTATACACACCTTCAAGATCCACCACCTGCATCAAAGACTGAGTATTTTTCAGCTGTAGCTCACATGACACCAGAAAGGGCTTGAATCAGAGAATGTACTAAATTCGAATGTTTAGAATTAATCAAAAGAGAGGTCAATCCATAAAAATGCCCTGCTTTGTAACTAGCTCTAAGAGATTTCTCTTAAAAAGAAATCTAAATTTTGGGGCACCTGGGTAGCTCGTTCATTTAGGCATCTGCCCTTGGCTTGGGTCATGATCCCAGAGTCTGAGATGGAGCCACACATTGGGCTCCCTGCTCAGCGGGGAGCCTGCTTCTCCCTCAATCTCTCCTCCCACTCCCCCTGCTTGTGCCCTCTCTGTCAAATAAATAAGTTGTCTTCAAGAAAAATCTAAATATCTCCTAAGAGATATGGCATACAAATTATCTGTAATAGGGAACCTCATATTGAGACCCTATATCTTGACAGATTAGTGATGCAAGGCCATATCTCTTGAGGTGAAGTCTAATAACTAAGATTTCTTTTGGGAGACAGTTTAGTAGGAAGCTTTAGGGTGAAAATTTTGTGTTGGAGGAATTTTTTAATTTGGGGAAAGATTTTAACCTTTATTGATGTGCTTTGTTATCAAGAAAAATAATTCCATATTTTCTTGTGCATGTGAAGTGTGAGCAGAAACAACATGGTCATTTGCCTTAGAATTTTACAGTCGTTCAATCTACAGTATTGAAGTTGTATGTCCCATCTTGTGTGGTGATAATAGCAAAGCTTAAATATACCTAGGCTTAATTGTATTTTCTTTGCCTGACATTTTCCAATTTAATTAAAGCTTCCATAATGTCAAGTGTTTTCATATTAATTCCTGTTAACAGGAGACACTGCAGTCATGAATATTTTGCTTTCTTGTTTATTTGTGCCCATGATATTCTATACCTTTTAGTATGAAAGAATGGCACAAAGCCTGGCACACAGGGGGCATGTATTAAATATTTATTTATCTTTAAAGACAGGGATCTTAATATCATAATGCTAATAATTGCTTAAATGCATTGAGAGATTACTATGTGCCCAAACTGACTCTGGATTAAGAAGCTGTATACTGTTTGGACACATAGATGGCATTTTGTTATAGCAGTTTGACATTAAGGATGTTTGGAAATATCCTGCCACCCCCACCCCCGCAAAAACAAAACAACTAGGAAAGTGATTATATTTTGAAATATGTCACGTATTATTTTACATATTGCCAGGTAATTTGGGGGATCATTATTCCATTATATTGAGCTTCCTAGCATCCCTATAATTGCTCTAGGTTTGAGGCAGGAATTTGCTAGTCAGTGATGAAATGAAATTCAGAGATGGGATGGAGGTCATTGCTGAGGTCCAGATATGAGGAGTAATTCACATTATTTGGTGAATTTAAATAATCAACAAACCGACAGACAATTTTTTTAATTCTTTTTTTTTTTTTTTTACATTTTAACTCTGTTTCTTTGACATCCCATTACGTTAAAGAGACTCATAAACTCAATAATGACCAAAAAACCCCAAATCAAAACCTTCAATAATGACAAATACTCTCCTTTGGATTAGACATAATTTATTTAAAGGAGCTTCAAAAATTAGATACTGTGGCTACTTCTTGCTTATTTTCTGACAGTAGTTATTATTACTTGGTTAAAACCACAGCAATCTAATCCATATTCCAAACCATGTATGCTTGAGTACTTAGGTTTTTGGATATTAGCTTCTTATTATTAGCTTCTTATTAACACTCAAAATAGGAAAGAAAATAAATCTATTCAATTTGGCATGACAGCTAAGAAAAATTGTAATTACCAGAACTTGAGTGATCTTGAGGAAGAAAATGAGTTAACAGTTTTACAAAAGCCAGTGTTCAGCAATTTTATTTGAAAAGATGACTGCAGGGGTCATTTGTCTCTTTCTGCCTTAAATCAGTAGAAGTTTGATAGGAAACTATAAGAAATATTTCATTAGAAAAGGAATTTTAGACTTCGTCCTATTCCTTGCCTGGAAAATTTTCTAAAACTGAAGTTCTTTCTTGAGCCACAGTATGACTTTTTTAAAAGGTTTGTTTGGGGGCACCTGGGTGGCTCAGTGGGTTAAAGCCTCTGCCTTTGGCTCAGGTCTTGATCCCAGGGTCCTGGGATCGAGCCCCGCGTTGGGCTCTCTGCTTAGCGGGGAGCCTGCTTCCCTTCCTCTCTCTGCCTGCCTCTCTGCCTACTTGTGATCTCTGTCAAATAAATAAATAAAATCTTAAAAAATAAAAAAATAAAAGGTTTGTTTGTTGGTTTGTTTTAAGATTTATTTATTTAAGAGAGAGAGAGCGAGAAAGAGAGAGAGAAAGAGATACATCAGAAATAGGTGCCCCTTTTTTAAAAGGGTTTATCTAACCTCAATTGATTTGATAACTTCTGGTCTTAAGAGCTCTTATTAAATTTGTTATTAATTCCTTATTAATCAGATTTCTTTGAAATGTAGGAAAATATGGACTTCCTCTAGAGAAAATTTTGCTTACACATATACAAAATTAATGTGAACAATTTAAGGAAATTTGTAAATTCAAAAGCACTAATCTCTAGTTTAGGGCAGTAAGAATACTTTATTGGGAGCTATTTTCTGATGCAATGATTGAGTCTAACGTCTGTGGATTTTTAATATTTATTTATTTATTTATTTTTAAAGATTTTATTTATTTGACAGACAGAGATCACAAGTAAGCAGAAAGGCAGGCAGAGAGAGAGAGAGAGAGAGAAGAGGAAACAGGCTCCCTGCTGAGCAGACAGCCAGATGTGGGGCTTGATCCCAGGACCCTGGGATCATGGGATCATGACCTGAGCCAAAGGCAGAGACTTTAACCTACTGAGCCACCCAGGTGCCCCTGGATATTTATTTTTATTGTTGTTTCCCTTTTTTTCTTTTTCTTCTCTTCTCAAAATTATATATTAAGCCTTTCACTTTCAATCAAGATAGAGTAAAAGGAATCAGATTTGACCTTCCACTAGAGCACCAGAAACAACAACAACAACAAAAAAACTGAGAACAGTAAAGAAGCAGTGAAAACAAGTACACACACACACACACACACACACACACACACAGTTTTCAGGATTTTGGACACAGATAACAAAAGACAATTCCCTCATAGGAGGAAAAGAAAGGTTGATTACTGAGACTGACTCTATTTAGTACCTTGAAAGAATTTTTAGGGTAATGTGCAGGAAGTGAGAATTAGGGTAGAGCCCAGTGAATTATTTGAATTTAGGAAATTAAACCAAGGATCTAAGGCATCAGAAAAAGTCAGTTGAAGTAGAATATTTGCCCTCGCATATCATTTTAATAATGCAAAATAGTGCATCAGTTTTGGAGAACAGTTAGGAAGTTCCTCAAAAAACTCCACCGTAGAGTTTCCATATAACAGTAATTCCACCTCCATGTACATACTCAAGATAATTGAAAACACATTCGCTCACCTCCCTCCACCCTCATAAAATAACTTTATGGCAGCCTTATTCTTTATTGAGTAAATGAAATTTGGTATATCTATACACTATAATTTTATTTAGCTATAAGAAGAGATAGAGTACTGATACATGCTACAACATGAACAAACCTTGAAAACTTTAGGCTACATTTAAAAAGCTAGACACGAAAGACTTTTTTATTGTATGGTTTGTGTTATATGAAATTTTCAAAATGTCCTAATACGTAGAAACAGAATAGAATTCGTGGTTGTCAGGGACTATAGAGGGATGAATAGGAGTGGATGCTAACTGACACATGATTCTTTTTGGGATGATTAAAATCTGAAATTGGATGGTGGTGAGAGTTGCATGGTCTTGTGAATGTGCTGTACACACTGCAAGTGTAGAATGTGTTGTTAAGCTCTAAAGAGCTTAATTTTATGGTGTATGAATTATATATTAATTAAGCATGGTAAATTTAAATAAGATTCAGATTCTCATAGCATAAAATAACAGTAAAAAAAATCATTCACCATGCTGAGATTCAGAACACACTCAAACTGTGTTTTAAAAGACTGTTAAAGGAGCCAAGAATGAGATAACAGAGGCACTAGGAATATCTGACAAAGATTTTAAAGCAGTCATGATAAAAATGCCTCAGTGAGCACTTGTGCACATTTGGATCAAATGGAAAAATAGAAAACTATAGAAAATAAATAGTACATTGAACCAAGATAAGAAGAACAAAACTGAAAATTTAGAATTGAAAATAATTAATCAAAATAAAAAATGTCAGTGGACAAGTAGAATAGAATATAAAAAATAACAGGGAAGAGGAAAATAATAAAAGGAATTATGTAAACTGAATAGTAGAGGATAAAATAGTAAATATATAGAAATATATAAATAAAAGTAAGTATACATATAATGTTTACATAATCATAATGTTTATAATATTCCATTTTTCTTAATATATATGTGTATATATAATATTAAGAATGATATATATTAAGATATATGGAAGATTATAATGTAAACATTTTTGTCATTAGAGTTCCAGATGGAGGAGAGAAAAAGAGTATTCCTGAAAAATTGCTCAAATTATTAATAGCTGAAAACTTCAAAATATATAAGGAGACCTCAACATACAGTTACAAAGATGAGTAAACTTATGCAGGTTCAACCCAATGAAAGCTGTGCCAATGTACATCATAATAAAATATTTGAAACCTAAGGGCAAAGAAAAAAAATCTTGAAAACAACCCAAAACAAGTGATACATTTTTATGGGGGAGGGGGAACTATTCAAATGATAGTGGTATCTCTTCAGAAACCATGGAAACCAGAAGAAAAATGGCACATTTTTTTAAGTGCTGAAAGAAAAGCTCTGTCAACCCAACATATTAGACTCAGGAAAAATATTATGCAGGAATAAAGGGAGAATCCAGACATTCACAGAAGGAAAACTGGGATAATTTGTCACCAACAGACCAATCAGAATGACTAAAGTAAGTTTTTTAGACAGAAGGGAAATGATTAAAAACAAAACAAAACAAAACAGAAAAAAAGGAACCTTGGAACATGAAGAGAAAATACCACAGTAAATGAGAATGTGGATGAATACAAACAGAAAACAAACAGACTCATCTTAACAAACTGATAGTTGCCAGAGGATAGGCAAGCAGGTGATGGGTGAAATAGTTGAAGGGGATTAAAAGGTGCAACCTTCTGGTCACAAAATAAATGAGTCATAGTGATGAAAGTACAACATAGGGAAAATAGTCAGTGATATTGTTGGGACGTCTGGATGGCTCAGTCATTTAAGTGTCTGAGTCATGATTACATCTCAGGTCATGATCTCAGAGTTCTAGGATTGAGCCACGAGTCAGACTCCATGCTCAGTGGAGAGGCTGCTTGAGAATTCTCTCTCCCTCTGCCCCTCCTCCTGCCTATGCTCTCTCTCTCTAAAATAGATAAATCTAAAAATAATATTGTAAAAACTTTAGATGGTGATTATACTTACTATGGTAAGCATTAAGTAACATATAGAATTGTCAAATCTATATGTTGTACACCTGAAACTAACATTGTCATGTTAGTTATATTTCAATATAGAAGAAGAATGTGGGCAAATACAGTAGGCTTTCCTTCTTTTATTAATTTTCTAAATTATGTTTAATTGTTGAAGCAAAAATTATAAATTACCTCATATATTTTCACATGTATGTAGAGGAAGTATTTAAGATGATTAAATATAATCATCTTAAAGGGAGGAGTAAAGGGACATAGAGGTAAGATTTCTCAATCTAGCAAAGTGGCAATACCAGAAGACTGTTTAGGTATGTATATGTAATCTGATACCCAGAGAAAACACTAAAAGAGCTACACAAAGAAATATAATCAGAAACACTACACATAAATCAAAATGGAAATCTAAAAAAGGTTCAAGTAACTGAGAGAAAGGTAGGGAAAAAAAAAGAAAAAAATGAAAAACAGAACAAACAGAAAGCAAAAAAAAAAAAAAGCAAAAAGAAAAGGAAATAACAGATTTAAGCCTCAGCATACATTAAATGAAAATCATCATAATGTGCAAAAGTGACAAAGATTAGCAGAATATGTTTTAAAAAATTGGTTTATGATGTCTGTGAAATGTTTAATATAACAAGATAAGATAAAAGTTAAAAGTATGGTAAAAGATATATCATGCAAACCAACCCTGTAATTGTGAGACTTCAATACTATTTTCTCAATGACTGATAGAAAATTAGCAAGGCATGTATAGAACAACCCAACTACAGCATCAACCAACAGGATCTCATTGACATGTATAGAACACTTGACCTAACAATAGCAGAATTCACATTTTCAAGTGCTCATGGAAAATATAGAGTACATCCTGAGTCATAACACAAATTGCTACAAATATAAAAGAAGTCGTATAGAGTATCTGTAACAACAATATAATCAAATTAGAATTAAATGACAGAACTATAATGGGAAAACTACAAAAACATGGAAATTGAACAACTTCTTTTAAACGAAACATGGGTCAAAGTCAGCTTTTCTTTTGTAGGTGAACAAAAAGAAACAGAAATAAATGAAAATCAAAATGCAGCATAGCAAATTTGGAAGGAAACATCTAAACCAGTGCTGAGAGGGACATTTAGAGCACGAAACACAGAAAAGATCAAGCATCTTGAATCAGTTATCTAAATTAAGAAAGTAAAGAGCAAAACAAGCCCCAAACAAAAAGATGAAAAATATAAAGTTTAGAGCAGAAACTAATGAAATTGAAGATAGAATAAGTAATTGAAACAGATAGCTGCTGCTTAGAAAGCACCAATAAAATGAACAAACCTCTAGAAAGACCTGTCAAAGAATAAATGAGAAAATACAAATTACCAATAACAGAAATGGAATAGAGTATATCCCTACAGTTCCTGTAAGCATAAAAAGGATATTCAGGAACTATTATAAAAAAAATAACATGATTTTCATATATTTTGACAACTTAGAAAAAATTATCCATTTTTTTCCAAAATCATAAATAACCACAACACATCAAGAAATAATTTAAATAGACTTAAAACTATGAATAAAAGTTTAAATTTTTAACTTAAAAATTCCAAAAAATGAATCTCTGGGGCCATATAATTTGACTGGAGAATTCTACCAAATGTTTAAACAAGAGTTAACACTGGTTCTACACATTCTCTTACATAGAAGAGAGAATTTTTCACAATACATTTTATGATGGTAGAATTACACTGATATCAAAATCAGACAAAGATAGTAAAACTACAGAGCAATATTCACAAATATAAATGCATAAATCCATAATAAAATGTTAGTACATAGAATTCAGCAATATATAACAATAATTACATTCCATGATCAAGTGGGAATTATTCTATAAATGTAGGCCTCATTCAGTAATTAAAAATTAATCATGTAATCCACCATATTAATAAACTTAAGAAGAAAAATCATATCATTCAGTATAGAAATGCATTTGACAAAATTTAACACCCATTCATGATAAACACTCTTAGAAAAAAATACTAATAGATAGGAACTTGCTCATTTGATAAGAACACTTGTAACAAACCTACAGTGAACAATTATACTTTATGATGAAAGTCTTAATGATTTTTCCCTAAGAGAGGGAACAAGACCAGGGCATACTCTCTCAAGACTTATTCACTATGGTGCTAGAAGTCTTAACCAAGTCAGTAGGGAACTAAAAGAAAATAAGAAGTATATAAATTTAAAAAGAATAAATAAAAATGTCCTTATTTTGTCTATATAGAAAATTCTAAGAAATATACAAATCCCTAGAACTAATAATTAATTTTATTTCATTTATTTCATTCATATTTCATTTATTTCATTTAAACTTTATCAACATATGCTTTATTCTAATGGTTACTTGTATATTGTGCGATTTACGAATATCTGTCTCAATAACTCTTACATGGATATGTGCTTCCATTCTAAAAATAATTAGTTAGCCTTTGCTTATTTACATCTGGTGACTAACCATTAAATCTGCTAATTATTTTTTGGTATGAGGTAAGTAGAAGCATTGCTATTTAAATCATTCCTCTGAATTATGATTTGTCACCTGCAGGTCTTTACTATCTTCTTATTTAAAAAAAAAAAATGTTTATTTTAACTAAACAGCAACAACAACAACACAGCTTATACATCTACCTCCACCTTTTACAACCATGTTCTCTGTATTTGTGAACTTGTTTATTTGTTTGCTTTTTGAATTCCACATTTAAGAGAGATCATGCAGTATGTATCTTTCTCTCCCAGACTCATTTCAGTATACACAATTCCCTTGAGGTCCATTCGTTTTTTCCAAGTAGTAAGATTTATTTTTTTCCTACGGCTAAATAATATTTTGCATGGGTGTATATACGTGTGTGTGTGTGTGTGTGTGTGTGTAAATATAGATAAACATTTACACACACACACATACATATATATATATATATATATATATATTCCAATTTTTCCATATATCCATTGATATACACTTAGGTTGTTTCCATTATTTTTGCTATTGTAAATAATGCTACAGTGAACATGGGGGTGCATATATCTTTTTAAATTAGTGTTTTTGTTTTCTTTGGATAAATACCCAGAAGTGGAATTGCTGCATCTTATGGTATGAATAGCTAATATATTTTTGATAAAAAGGAATAAAGTAGGAATCTGTATACTTAGTTTTAAGACTTGTTATATAGTTACATGGCTATAGAAAACAAGACTGTAGTACTGGTGGAAGAATAGACATAGTGCAATGGGACAAAATTGAAAATCTAGGAAGAGATCAACAAAATATGCAACTGGTTATTGACAGATGAATAAAAGCATATTAGAGGAGGTAAGATACTTTCCTTTTCAACATATGGTTTTGGAACAATTGGCTATCTAGAGTAAAAAACAATAAAACAAAAACCTTGACATACACTTCAAGTTTTATACACATAATAAGTCAAAATGGATCATAAACTTAGATGTAAAATATAATAAATATAAAACTTGATGAAAAAGATTCAGGATCTAGAGCCTGTTGAAAAGATCTTAGGCTTTACAAACTAAAGCAGAATAGGTAAAAGGGAAATCAACAAATTGAATTGCAAAATTGAAAGTTTTCTCTGCAAAAGATTCTGGTGAAGTGATGAAAAGACAAAGTATAGTGCTCCTGGGTGGCTCAGTTGGTTAAGTATCTGCCTTTTGGCTCAGGTCATGATCCTGAAGTCCTAGAATCGAGTCACACATTGGGCTCCCTGCTCAGCTGGGAGCCTGCTTCTCCCTCTCCCTCTGCCTGCTTGTGTGCTCTCTCTTTCTGTCAAATAAATAAAATAATAAAAGAAAAAAAGAGAAGACAAGATACAGACTGGGAGAAAGTATTTGCAAACCACATATTCAGTAAAGGATTGATATATTGAATATTTCAAAATATTCTTTAACGTATTATAAAGAATGTATCAATATTATTTGTATTTTGAGTTTAACTGAATACTTGAATATATTCTATATATATTATTGAGTATAAAAGTTATTTAATATGTAAAGAACTTCTAATACTACTGTAAAATATTTTAACTTGAATGTAAACAGAAATAAAAAGAGCCCCAAACACTAAACAAGCAAACACCCCCAATGTTTAACAGTAAATAAACAATCAGTTATAAAATGGACAAAAAAACATGAAAAAAATTCTCTGAGGAGAGCTACAGATATCGAATAAACACATGAAAATTTGTTTAATTTCATTAGCTATTAAGAAAATGCAAAGTAAAAACAATGAGATAACACTCTACACCTATCAGAATAGCTAAAATAGAAAATAGGGATAACACAAAAATAGTGACAGGATATTTAGAAAGTGGACCACTTATGCATTGCTTTTAGGATTGTAAAACGGTTCAGCCCCTCTCTAAAAGAGTTTGGCTGTTTCTTAAAAAACTAAACATGTAGTTAACATACAACCCAGCATTTATCCCAGAGAAATGAAAATCTGTACATGAATGTTTAGAGCCGATTCATTTGTAATAGCCAAAAACTAAAAATAGCTTATATGTCCTAACATTGCTGAATGGTAGACAAAGTATGATAATCCCATACCAAGAAATACTGTTCAGCAACAAAAAGAGTTGGATTATTTGATACATGCAGCAACCTTGATAAATTTCCAGACAATTATGCCAAGTTACGAAGGCCAATTCCAAGGGATACATACTGTGTGACTCCATGTATATGACATTCATGAAACAACAACTTTATAGTGACGAAGAACAGATTAATGATTGCTCAGGCTTTAGAAGCCTATGATATAAAAGTGGCACCTGGGTGGTTCAGTTGGTTAAGCCTCCCACTCTGGATTTCAGCTCAGGTCATGATCTCAGGGTCACCAGATGGAGTAACCCAGTCAAGCACCCCAGCCTTCATCAAGTGCACCCCCCATTGAGCCCCTGTCAGCTCTATGCTCAGTGGGGAGCCTGCTTGAGAATCTCTCCCTCTCCCTCTTCTCCTTCACGCCCTCTCTGTCTTTCTTTCTCCCAAATAAATAAATCTTAAAGAAAAAAAAATTAGAAAAAGAAGCATATGGGTTAAGAAGGAAGTGGTGGTGCCTACAAGGGCAACATAAGGAATCCTTGTTTTGTTAGAAATGTTATGTAACTCGGGGCGCCTGGGTGGCTCAGTGGGTTAAGCCGCTGCCTTCGGCTCAGGTCATGATCTCGGGGTCCTGGGATCGAGTCCCGCATCGGGCTCTCTCTGCTCAGCAGGGAGCCTGCTTCCTCCTCTCTCTCTCTGCCTCTCTGCCCACTTGTGATTTCTCTCTGTCAAATAAATAAATAAAATCTTTAAAAAAAAAAAAAAAAAAAAAAAAAAAAAAAAAAAAAGAAATGTTATGTAACTTGACTGTATCAGTGTATCCTGGTTGTGATATTGCACCATAGTTTTGCACAGTTCCCATGAAAAGTAACTGGTAAAGGGCACATGGGATTGATAATATTTTTTACAGTTTCATGTAAATTCATAGTCATCTAAAGATTTTAAAAATTAATTATAGTTAAAGGATTTACAAATATATACCCTAGTAACACTAATCAAAAGTAAGTTTCAATAGTTATGCTAACTTCAGAAATTTGATTTTAGGGCAAAGACTATTGCCAAATATAAAGAACATATTTACATACTCATAAAGAGGCTCATTCATCATGAGGTTACGAATATTCTAAATGCTTCTGTAACTAACAGAGCTTTAATATATATGAAGTAAAAACTGCAAGAACTGAATGGAGAAACACTCTAAATTACAGAGATTTCAGGTATATTTCTCAATAATTAACAGAACATGTAGACAGAAAATCAGTACGAATGCAGAGGATTTAATTAACAGTATCAAACAACATGCCTAATTGAAATCTCTAACATTCTACCCAACAACAGTATAATACAGATCATTTTCACCTTCTTTAAGTGTATCCACATTTATTAAGAAAGAACATCTTAGATATAAAAAAAAAATCTACATAAATATAAAAGTATTCAGGTGATATATAATCATTAAAAATCAATAATGGAAAGATTTCTGGAAAACCTCCAAATATAGAAACTTAGTAACAAACTTTTAAATTGTTTTGTGAAACACAAAATCAAAATATAATATAATAGTATAATAATATAATAATTTATAATATAATTTATAATAATATAATAATAATAATATGAAAACACAACATGCCAAAATTTGTGAAATGCTACTGAATGATTACTTATCATTCTATATGTAGCAGTTAATACTAAAGTAAAGAAAAAGAAAGGTCTTAGAACAGCATGGTATTGGCATAAAGATAGACAAGTAGATCAACAGGATAGAAAAGAGAATCCTAAACTAGATCCACATGTATATGGATAATTGACGCATAACACAGACGCAAAAGCATTTCAGTGGAGATTAGATTTTGTTTTCAACAAATGATGCCGTATCAATTTGATATCTATAAGCAGAAAAATAAAAATATTTTGCACCATTAATCAAAATTAACTCAAAATGGAACATAGAACTAAGTTTTAAACCCTAAATTACAAAACAACCTCAGTGGACTTAAAATAAGAAAAATTTGTTGATATTATGCTATAAATAGGAATCAGAATAAATTGATACGTATTTCTTCAACGGGGCGCCTGGGTGGCTCAGTGGGTTAAAGCCTCTGCCTTTGGCTCAGGTCATGATCCCAGGGTCCTGGGATGGAGCCCCACTTCGGGCTCTCTTCTCTTCTCTCTTCTCTTCTCTTCTCTTCTCTTCTCTTCTCTTCTCTTCTCTTCTCTTCTCTTCCTCCTCTCTGCCCGTCAAATAAATAAATAAAATCTTTAAAAAAAAAAAAATTTCTTCGACAAAATTAAAGTTCAGAGAATAAAAGGCAAACCAAAGAAATTATATCTAGTGTCTATGTCTGGTACCATAATTATATCTAGAATATATTTGGAACTCTAAAATCCCAGTGCAAAATATGGGGAAAATATTTGAACAGACATATTACTAGAGAAAATATACAAATAGCAAATAAGCACATGATAAGATGCTCAGCATCATTAGTTATTAGGAAAATGCTAATTACAACTACAGTGGTACTCCACTGTAGTGACTACACATCTTTGAAATAGCTACAATTAAAAAGACTTGCTATATCAACTGTGGACAAGAGTGTGGAGCAATTGAAACAAACTGAAGGATATAAAATAGAACAACTGTTTTGGAAAGAAGTTTCTTAAAAATGAAACTACATCTTCCATATGATCTAGATATTCCATATGTAGTTATTTATTCAAGAGGAATAAAATATTTTTATAAAAATATGTTTGCAAATGTTTATAACAGTTTTATTCATAGTTTACTTGGAAATGAATGTCTATTCATAAGTGTAATTGCAGTATGTCCATAAAATTCAAAACTACTCAGCAAAAAATTAATGAAATACTGATACATACTACAACATGAATGGAGATAAAAATAAATTGCACTGAATTTAAAAAGCCAGGCAAAAAAAGTACATGTTATATGATCTCATTTATGTAATATCCTAGTAAGTGCAAACTAATTTATATTAACAAAAAGCAGACCAGGTGTTGCACAACTATGGAGGTGGATTCAGAAAAAGATGGAAAGGTGGCATTAACAAGAGGCAAGAAGAAAATTGTTCGCTATTTTTAAAGTATGAATGTTTCATCCATGTTTACACGTTTCAAAATTTATAAATTGTACACTTTAAAAGTTGCAGTTTGTTCTACATTAATTATATACTAATAAAACAACTAAAATTACATACTATTGATCCAATTTTAGATAAATTTTAGAAAAAATGTTTTCTAAAAATAAAGTTAGCATTTAGGTTTTCTTTTGTCTCAATTGTGCTTTATTGAGAGACGTAAGGCATAAATTGTGAAATGCATGCCCCGGTGTATATTCCCTTGCTTTCAGGAGATTGCATGTACAAATCTTCCAGAGAAAATGGCATGAAGCTCTCTGAAATGAGATCTCCAGAGCAGAGGCTCCTCAATCTCTCTTTCTCAAAAGGTCAGTAATGCTTACTTATATCTTTTTTTTTTTTTACTTAAACTCATTTATTGGGGTACCTGGGTGGCTCAGTGGATTAAGTCTCTGCCTTCGGCTCGGGTCATGGTCTCAGGGTCCTGGGATCGAGCCCCACATAGGGCTCTCTGCTCAGCAGGAGTCTGTTTCCCTTTCTCTCTCTCTGCCTGCCTCTCTGTCTACTTGTGATTTCTGTCTGTCAAATAAATAAGTAAAATCTTTAAAAAAAAAATAAACTCATTTATTATGTCTTAGTTCTCATAGTAATACATACTATACTAATTCTTAAATCTCAAGTGATAATAGTTAAGTCAGTACTTGTTCTTCTATATTTGAGGCTTGATAGCCTCAGTCATGTTTAGTTTTGTACAGGTTATGAAGCCAATCATGTAACAACAAAAATACTTTCAGTATAGTAATACATAAATGTGGAAATGTGGGTAAATGTTAGCTCTTCAACTTGTCAAAACTCCTGCTTTTCTTTCTTTAATTTTATGTTCATTTAACTTTACTCCTTGAATAAAATCTCAATACTTTAATTAAAATAAATACATTATTTCTCTATACCATTAATAATTCCTTTTGTATTTATCAGTTCTGTATGATAGGCATTAAGAATTTCTGATAATTTATTTTTGTAGAAATTTGTACAATATCATAAATACACCATTATTTTTGTATCATGATAAATATAACAAAATATTGATAAGGGTCAGAGAAAATGAGAAGTGAAGTTTTATGAGCAAGGTGATACTTATGCTTCTTTGAAATAGTTCTAAAGCAATACCCACGGTATTATTCCAAAGAAATAGATTTATAAGCATTAACTATATATTGTTAATTGTAAATTGTATAGAACCAAGTATAAAATAATTTCACATTCTTAGAACTTATGGAATATTGTGGTTTTTAATTTTTGTCTTTATTTATAAATGAATTACTTTGGTAATTACTGCTTTCTTTTATTACCTCACTTCTTTCTTGTACTTACTTAGATCAAAGTACAATCATTAAGAGGGCAAAAAGCATCAATTTTAGATTTCATCATAAACTTGTAAATCATCCAAATAAGCTATTTTTCCAGGTAAATTAATAAGCAAGTAAGTAGATGTGTAGATGAATGAATACTAAAATAATCCAGTTAGAATGCAAGAAAACAAGTCTGGATATGAAGGAACTAAAACTCTCATAAAATGCTGGTGGAATTTCAAAATGGTCCCGCCATTTTGGTAAAAGCTTTACATTTTTTTATGATGTTAAAAATTTACTTACCATATAATCCTGCAGCTCAATATGTGGCACTTATTATAGATAAGTGAAAACTTCTGCCGATACAGAATGTCAAAAGAAAGATTGATTGTAGCTCTAGTCTTAATTGTTAGAAACTGGAAACAATCCAAATATCCTTTAACAGATGAAGGAATAAACAAATGATGGTATTTTCTATGCTGGATGGAATGCTACTCAATAATAAAAAAGAGTAAGCTACTAGTAGATATTCTAACAAGGATTAATCCCAAATACATCATGCTGAATTAAAAAGTACTGCTGTGAAGTGTGTAAACCTGGTGATTCACAGACCTGTACCCCTGGGGATAAAAATATATGTTTATAAAAAATAAAAAATTAATAAAAAAGAAAGAGTTTCAAAAGAAGTTAAAAAAAAAGTACGATTCAGTAGCTGCATTCCCTATAATTACATAGATATGACATTCTGGAAAATACAAAACTATAGAAACAGATAACAGGCAAGTAGTTTCTGGGTCTAGGGTTGGGAAAGGATTGGTTAAAAAGATATAGAGAGGACTTGGGGGAATCATGGAAATGGCCCATGTAATTTGTAGTAGTATTTATGCAAAAAGTGTTTGCCAAAACTCATAAAACTCATAAAACTCTGCAGAAAGGAATAAATTTCATTATATATAAATAATGTTTCAATAAACCTGACTAATTATTCATGGCCCCTAGATTTTGTCTGAAAATAATGGTTTTACTTTTGTCCCTTATTTATAAATGATATACCTCAACAATGGTCATTTTCAGACTTTGAGTAGTTTCTATCTGTACTTCTCTAAATAAATATAAATTCATTAAAGAGGAACTAAAAGTATCAACTTGAATTCTTAGCTAAATAAATTTTCAAATCACTCCAATGTATACTTTTCTCAAATGAATACTAAAATGAATAAATACCCAGAAGATGCTAGTGAAAACACTAACATTAAGGCCTATTAGTGATTTGTTATAAGTCATGCTGTACATTATCAATTGTTTCTTCATTATCATTGAAATCATTGAAAAGTACTAAAGTCTTATGAGGCAGTTTGCAAATCTGGGAGTCCTTCCTTGTTCAGTTATCAGTGAGTGGGAGGGTCCCTTTGATAGATCAGGCTGTGTAAAGGAGCTAAGCCTTCCCAAGCAATACATTTTTCTCAGTTTTACTCATATTCGCCCCTAAAAGGGCAAAGCTACCTTGTTATTTTGTTTGTTTGTAGGAGGAATGAAATTAGACATAATTTGTGGTGGGGAGTATCACCAATGTTAAAAATCTTAAAAGTAAATGTCAGACACTATTGCAGCTTTAACCAGTTATTTTTGTTCTGTGCTTCTGATTAATATCTGTCTTTGGATATGGAAAAAAAGACCGAGGTGATTCAGATACGAATTCTGAAGCATTTGGTAATAAGGATTAAAAGCCTGGGTACAGGGTGCCTGGGTGGCTCAGTCAGTCAAGCCACTGCCTTTGGCTCAGGTCATGATCCTGGAGTCCCGGGATCGAGTCCCCTGTTGGGCTCCCAGCTCCATGGGAGTCTGCTTCTCCCTCTGACCTTCCCTCTCACGCTCTCTCTCACTCCCTCTCTCACTCTCAAATAAATAAAAAAAATCTTTTAAAAAAATTTTTTTTAAAAGCCTGGGTACATATGAAAAATAAATAAAAAGCAGAAACTGACCCATAAATACAGAGAACAAACTGATGGTTGCCAGAGGAGAAGGAGGTGAGGTGATAGCCAAAATGGGTGGAGGAGAGTGGGAGATAATGGCATTCAATTGTGGAATGAATAGTCATGGAAATAAAAGATGGAACATGTGGAATATAGTCAGTGGTACTGTAATAGCATTGTATGGTGACAGATGGTAGTTATCCTTCTGGTGAGCTTAGCATAATGTATAGAGTTGTTGAATCAGTATGTTTTATGCCTGAAACTAATATAACATTGTATGTCAACTATATTGCAATTATAAAGGGAAGAAAGGAAGGAGGAGGGGAGGGAGGGAAGAAGGAAGGAAGGAACAAATGAACTATTAGATTAGACAAGTTCATCACTGAGGGCTCCAAGTATCATAGTCAACCCTTTTTCGATCTAAAAGCCAGGTTTATTCATTGCCTATCAGAGAAAATTGGCCTTGTTCTTGAAGTGGGAGGGGAGGTAGGAAGGCAAGTGAAGAGTGTGGTGGGAGTCGAAAGGGATCATGATTGAGAATATTCATTGTGTGAATTAGGGATTTTCGAAGTTAGATATCTTTCTTGTTTGGAGAGTTAATTATGCTTCTCATTATAAAAATCATGCTTAAAAACATTACTAACATCTATTGAATACTTGTTTTGTGACATGCTTTATTTTAAGAGGCTTTTTTGTAATAAGTTATTTCATCCTGAAAATAACCCAGTTAGATTAATATTGAGTTATTTTTGTTTTAAAGATGAGAAAAAGAATAATAATCAGTAAATTTCAAATTACAGATCAGGGATTTGAACCCCAGTTTTAAAGTGTCATATTCTGCACATGTACTGTTAAGTAGCACCTGAATGAGAAAGAAGGAAGAAATGAAAAAAGTACCGAAAACACATTTTTTTCACTATAAACACCCTATGCATTACTAAATATTGCCCTATGTCATTACTAAAACAAATATTATCAACAAGTCTTCTGATATCCAAGTAATTTATAGAAATATTTATATAACATCTTTTGAATCTGTATACATTTATAATTTCAGATATAAGCATGTTAATATAAATTAAGTTTTTGTATTGTTATAATTTCAGTGAAATACTTTGCACATTTTATGAGAATATCTATGTTTTATGTGTGTGATGTTTTGGGGTCCTTTGAGACATGATGAATGCTATTTTAGACCTTAATTTTTAACTTTTAGTCCAGAAATAAAGGGCTTGGGAGGTTTCCTATATAGTGATAATACTAAAAAGGTGTCTTAGATGTCAGAATTCCTAAGATGTATGTGCCAGTCATATTAAGTCATCCATTCAACAGATATTTGCTCATAATAACTTTTATGCTCTATGTTGTGGGGATAGAGTGATGAATAAAAACTATTAAAGTGCTTTCCTAAAAGAAACTGTAACATCTAATAAATCTTAAGTGTTACAGTAACCCTTATGTAACCTTTATGTTTCTTGAGAAAGTTCAAAATCTTTCTCAGTAAGAAATGATGGAGAAAACCAAGAAAATGGAGCATTAATGAAACATTCAACTACTGCCTATCCTTAACACATCTGTCGTCAAAGATTTTTCTTTTAATCTGTGCCAAGTTACAAGTGAAGACTCACTAAAGAAAGATGAAGTGGCTTCTTCGAGGTTGCACATTTATTTAATGGTCAGGGCAACAAGAAGATCAGTTTCCTGATTCCAAAATCAGTTCTCTTTTTGCTATACTGGTCTATTGCTTAATGAAACCGAAACTAATTTTGAATTTTTTTTTTTAAATTTTAGTCCCCTAATTTTGAAGCACAATGGCATTTATTTATACTTCGTGCTTCCAGGAACATCTTTTGGAAATGATTTCTGAAAATCCATTCATCCCCAAAATGGGTGTCCAAAGGAAGAAACTCCCAGAAAATGTATGAGGGGAAATTATTTGATCAAAATTTCATAACTGGTTTCTTAGTAATAAGGGTAATGAGAGTCACTAGCCTACTTATTTAATACTAATAAATGATGCTAACAGTTATAAAGATTATTATTCTTTTCTAAAGCAATTTCACATTGCCAAGATCAAAAGCAAGTGACCAGGATAAACCAGGATATTTAGACTGAAGTTTGACCGCTTGCCCAAACTGTAGAATTGATCAAAGTTAATGGAATAGAAATTTTCTCATCAGTATCTTTTCTTCCTTTCTCTAGAGCAAATAATTGTTCCAGGAATCAGAATTAAGATAAACTAGGAAGTTGGGTTGCGATGATATCTTGGCATGTTAAAAGGTACTAGAAAGTGAGATAATGCATTTGGACTAAGTGAGATGGAGGAAGGCCAGCTCTGAGGCTTCCCTGGACTGTGGTGGGTCTTCAAGATTGCAAATAGCACGTCAGTCCCAGACACCAATTTCCTTCACCACCTCTCTTTCCCATGGCAGCCACTTAATATGAATTTGCTTCCTATCAAATTGCTTGTCATCAGTTTAGCTCCTTCCCAAAGGCCAGCATCTATAATTCATACGTTATTGCAATGTGAAGATTGGTGAAAAGAAACAAAATTTTTTGTAAATCAAGGTATTAAGTATCTGAGAATCCATTTTACCTATGATTCAAAGAAACTGAATTCTAGAATTTATGTGCATGTGAGTCTTAACAATGTCAGAAAAACTCTGTAGCAAAATTCAGTGACTATGACTTCAAAATGCATGTAAAGAGAAACAAGTCATATTTGCTTTTGTTCTTTAGTCTATATCATACATAGATAATAGGCACAGGTTAATTTCTGTTCATAGCTAATTTTTAAACAAAATTTTTAGTATTTTTCCACTAGTTATCCTGGGTGGGGCATAATTTTAAGCACTGATTTAATTCATGGTTTTCTTTTACCCCACACTCCCCATTTTTCCACCTTTAATTAATAAATGTTCATTCAGAATAGAAGCCTTCCTGGCATTTGGATACCATTCTGAGGTTGGAATTTTAAAATCTGACTTAATTTTGAAAAAATGGCATGTATTTCTTTTCTTTTTTTTTTTTTTAATTTTTTTATTTTTTATAAACATATATTTTTATCCCCAGGGGTACAGGTCTGTGAATCACCAGGTTTACACACTTCACAGCACTCACCAAATCACTTGCCCTCCCCAATGTCCATAATCCCAACCTCTTCTCCCAAACCCCCTCCCCCCGGCAACCCTCAGTTTGTTTTGTGAGATTAAGAGTCACTTATGGTTTGTCTCCCTCCCAATCCCATCTTGTTTCATTTATTCTTCTTCTACCCACTTAAGCCTCCAATGGAATACTATGCAGCCATCAAAAGAAATGAAATCTTGCCATTTGCAACAACATGGATGGAACTAGAGCGTATCATGCTTAGCGAAATAAGTCAAGCAGAGAAAGACAACTATCATATGATCTCCCTGATATGAGGAAGTGGTGATGACATGTATTTCTAAAATAAATTTAGAGTGCTTATCATGGTCAAATGACATTTATGGGGAAATTATTTAGTTTAGTTGATAATAGATGAGGAATTCTAAAATTGGCTGAAATTTATTACCCATTTGTTTTTGTCAAATTATGTTAATTACCTCTGGATATATGAAAGCTGTAGAGAAAATTAATAAAAACTGATAGTGTTCTACATTTAGAACCTCATGCTAAAAAGCATCAAAAGCAACAAAACTGATTAATTCTTTCCCAAAGTAAAAGATTGTTTTGTTTGCATTTTTATTACTCTCTATTTATTTTCTAATTTGGAGGGAAGACAGAAGAATGAAAATAAGCAAGGCAGACAAAGAAAAGAGGCAGGAAGAGATACAAAAGGATAAATACAAATGTCAAAAACATTGGAAGCAAAAATCAAAAAGAGGAGACATTGTCCATTGTATCAAGATAAGATGAAGAAATTAGGACTCAAAGGAAAGAAAAGGTACAGGTTCCAGAGACCTAGCTGTCTGCCCTTCAGATCTAATGACAAAGTTCAGTCATTGAAACCACTGAATGAATGTGTCTGCAGAAGACTGATGAAATCTCCACCTTCTGCTCCTGATTTCCAATGTGGTTGACAATTTCTTCAACACCTCTGTCCCACTGGCATCACCTGATAGCACCTTGACTTCTTATTTTAAAGAGGCATGAGGAAGAGGAAAGGAGGGGCTAGGGCTAGAATATTAAGTCACCACTCAATGAAGTCACAGTTAAGAGGTTCCTCCTTGTTCCAACTCTAAGGAACAAGTGAATGTAGTCTACACTCCACCCCCATACCTCTAGAATCCAGAACCTGGAGAAAGGAATTTACAGATGAGATTGGATTGAAAAAATAGAATGCCAACAAGTTGACTAAATTTAAAACTTTTGCTTCCTAAGAGACACAGATGGCAAGTTTGTTATAGTTAGCTCATCACAGGAGGTTTTTAAATAGCCCTGGTTAAGAATCAACTTATGAACATGTAGCCATTAAAATGCAATAAATCTAGTCAGCACAATAAATATGCAGTGGGCAAGAACTATAGTAGATGCCTTCCTACTCATTTTTAACAATAGGCTCAAATAGGTTTGATGGTTTAAGAGGTTGTAGGGAATTGTGGTTTCTGTGTGCACATTCTGACGTAAAAAAATAAACAAAAATCATGTAATAAACAAGAGCTTTCCTTCTTATGATCCTGCTCAACTTATTGTTTGGAATGTTAGATATGTTTAATGAAACACCAGTTTTAGATTCCCTTATAAAAATCAACTTAATGGAAAAAATTCAAGCCAACATATGTACAAAATGAAATAATAGCTACTGTATATATTTTTTGTATATTTCCTTAGCCAATAAGAATCATTATCTAGAAAGCCTTTTTGTAATAACAATGAAAAAAGTGTTTTTTGAGGTGATTAACAATGATCTAATGCTAGGAATTCAGTATTGATGTGTTATTCCTCTATGCTCTGAGAAGAGTGTGACTTTCTGGGAAGGAACTCTCTTTGAAGGTTTTGGTTAGAAAATGCTGAAATGGCACATCACAGCTTGACACCCCCTGGGTGAGTCATCTTTACCTGGTGCTGGAGTGTCTTTCTGAAAGCCCAGACTGGCGCATGTCTCTCCTGTTGGCATAACTATATTTAGAATCTATAGCTAGAGAGCTCAGGGCTTCTCAGGAAGGTATTTTTAAATGTGTCATCACTCTAGACATGCTCTCCCTCCCTCTCCAACTGCTTCAGCCTCCCTCATATTTTCACACATCCAAATGGAAAAGAATCAAGAAAAAATCACTTCCAGCGGAACCTGTGACACTAGTCTCATCTGGAATGTTAAGCTCTGGGCTTAGACTTATGCTAATAGCTCCCTTGGCTCTTGGGCTTAATGAAGTCTGAATTCTTCAGGCAGCTCAGCAGTAGGATGTGCAGCACAGTATTGGGCTCATTGTTCACTGTAAACCTTAGAGGAGAACATAGGAAAGTCCAGTGGATTTCTTTTTCTTTCATTTATTAAAACAAGCTTGACAAAGGTTTGCGTGCTGGAGTAGGAGATTCTGGCAATTGCTAGCTATGGCTCTACTCCGTGGTATATTGAATAATGATGGAGCATCGTGGGGAAACCAAGTTTTTGTTCTAGCTATGAAGGGATCATTAGTGGAGTCACGAGAGACAGGAAATAGATAGAGATCTGCACACTGTACATAGAATATACACATCAGTAAAGCATTATTAACATGTCACTGGAATGAAGAAATCTTAGTGGATAAATGAAGTTTCCTCTACAGATAATTTGATTCATATCCCTGGGATTTCCATAACAAACCAACAGTCTTTTTACATGCCTTTGGATTTATATGGTCCTGGGCCAAAAAATGGATTCACTCTTAAGGAAATCATTCAATTAGCAGTCTTGTTAAATTATTTAGTGTACATTTATATGTCTCGTACCTGCTTTGCAAATTTGTGCATACTGCATTGCTGTATGTACCAAATTAGGGAAAAAATGGTATGTTTCTAATTGGGGAGACTAGGATATCTATAACAAGTAAACCTCCAAAACAAGACTTTTTTATTATTAACCTAGCACAGAATTGCATAATTAATTCCTGGATGATGGGTATGGAAGAATTAGATCAACATAGGCTAGCACAATAAAAAAAAAAATTTAAGAGCAGATAATTTACACTGGTAGAAGTAGCTCAGAAAACAAAAGGGAGATGATAGAAGGAAAGGATGTTCACTGGCAGCACAGGCAATATAGGGCAGTGAGGCAAAATGGAGAGTCCCTAAAGGAGAGTGGAGGCACCCAAAGACATTATGGTAGCATGGGAATGATTTTGAAGTATCAATGTCTAAGTAAGGAAGCTGATGTTTTCCTGAGGATGGGAGAATGCCATTACACATTTTGGAGTATTTTAGAATACAGTGGTGGTATTTTAGAAATGGATTTTGGGAAGATGAATTCAGCACAATTCCTGAATAAATAGAAACTTTTAAATAGCTTGGAAGCAAGAATATTAGCTAGGAAGTGCGTTCTCTAATTCAGGATGAGATGAAGGAGGGCTTCAACTTGGTCATAGAAGATCAAATGAAATGGAACTATTTTGAGAAATATTGTTGTAAATAAAATGAAGCCAAATATCGTGGGGACACTGTTCTTTATATATCCAGTAGTGTCCTTAATGTATCTAAATGAATGAAAGGCAAAGAAAAGACCCAAATGCACGAAGTATGACTATAATTACCATCCAAACAATATAGTAATGATAACTTATTGAGTTCTTAAAAAATGACAAGCAGCAATGTGCTACAAACTTTATATACATGTTCTTATATAATGTTAATCCAGTACCCTAGGAGGAAAGTAATATTTTCCATAATTCAGAAATGAATCAATAGAGGTGGAAAATGATGAAGTAAACTTGCCAAAATTTTCCCAGCCTTGATTTCAAATCATGCTTCATTCCCCTACTAGGGAATTTTAACTATATATTCTCTTGTATAGACTTTTACCATATCACTGGTATAAACACAAATTGAAACCATAGACCTGTGACATATAATTAAGAGATAGCGATTCTTTAATTTCCTAGCACATATTTGTATAGAAGTTATGAATTCATTTACCTCACCTACCACTCTCCATTTTGACTCATTGAATACAGGACAGGTTTTGTCAAAACCTTATTAAATCCATATTGTATTATGTCCGCAGCAATCTTGAAAAATTAGAATAATAAATATATTATTAATATTAATATGAACATATATTTACAGATTAGCGTATATCAATATCTATATCTATATCTCTCTCTATATATCTATGTATATAATTTCCTTGGCATCACCTGCTCTTAGAATAATAAATATATTATTAATATGAACATATATTTACAGATTAGCGTATATCAATATCTATATCTATATCTCTCTCTATATATCTATGTATATAATTTCCTTGGCATCACCTGCTCCCTACCTTTTCTAAATACTTGATGCATTTTTTCTAAATGTGCAGTACAGTTTATATAAAATATTGGCATTAATTATATAACTCCATAGCCTAAATATATATTTGTTGTAATTTTTAAACTTCATTTAAAAAAAATTCAGACTTGCATTTTCTTATCTTTAGATTGTAGCAACTTTTCACTATTTCATCAGAGATTCTTAACGTTGAGCTTATTCATCTGCAAATTTTCTTTTTTGGGGAGAGTCTATGTAATTTATCTGGGCCAGGAATACTAAATTCAGTAAATTCATGCAGAAAGCTCTTAAAAATCCCTAAATAATATTTCAATTAAATCCTTCTTTAAAATAATTATTTTGTTATAGCCTTTGTGGTCCCAAATCCTTCAGAGGCCAAATAGAACAGTAAAAGTATTTGTTTCTTTCAGCTTTTAACTGTAGCTGGCTTGTCTTTATTGCTCATACTCCAAATAGAAGTCAAAATTCTCGCTTGGTACCCCTGGGGATAAAAACATATGTTTATAAAAAATTAAACAAAATATATATATATATATATATATATATATATATATATATACATATACATATACATATATATAAAATTCTCGCTTGGATTTGTCCACACTGGGAAGAGACAAAGTCATCTAGGACACATAACGATGTTGTTAACTTGAAATTCCTTTTACCTGTACCAGTAATGGGCTGTCCAGATCCTTTTTCCTCCATTGTTAGAGCACCTTCTTTTGACAAATAGCACATAATAATGAGTTTACGTAAAATGGTTAGATGTGTAGTTTGACAATAAAACAGAATTTTTGTGTGTTTCTTCTTTTTCTATTTTAATACAACTTACCCTAACTGAAACCAAAACTATGACCTAAGAGTTACTAACAGTATGGTCTAACCACCTGAACTAATTCTGCAAAGATGAGCAGAGCTGATGGTACCATGTTTACACACTATGCAAAAGGCTGCTTTCAGCCTTGATTTAAGAGGACTGAGGCCTGGAAATATGAAGACGAAATTATATGATTGCCTCTTCTAATTTTCCAGTAAGGAACCTCAGCACTGTCACCATGTAGAAAAGCACTTAGGTTCATGGTGGGCCTGCTCAATGCCAGATGTTTTTTCTACACAATTCATTTGAGTCCTAAAATAGGCCTGTGTATAATTATTATCATGCCTGTGTTATGAACACAGAACACCAAGGGTTCAAGGAGTTTGTGTTACTTACCAAATACGGAGAGAGCTTTAAAATATGTATTTTGTTTAACTTCTTGTGTGGATGAAGGTAAGTGGCCTAGGCAATTTTGGTAGGCAGCGTTCTTATTTCATAAAATAAAATAAAATAAAATAAAATGGAACTGCTGAATGACTTTTAAAATCTCTAGCGCTTATTCTTTTGTGGCTATTTCCACTTCACTGAGGCTTAATATAAATCCTCCATATCCTAGCATCACTACTGGGCTATAATTTTCTAGGATTCTGACTGCACTTTTATCATCCATGCTCCTTTCTCTAGATTTACTCAGGTAAAGCCAATGAATGTAGGTTGCCTCTAAAAGGCAATCTGTTTTACTAGCATCAAAGAGCATCTAGGACACATATCCTTATGTACTTCCAATGCTGTTGTACAGTGCAGTGTGAAGACAACAAGGCCTAGTGTATGTATGTCTTCCATGCCATGCCATGTCTCACAGTCAGCATTTTAAATTCCATCTGTTCCCTCACCCTGGCCACTCAGGGACTCTTGTGTTCAGAGTATAGCCATGTCTAGATGATGGTAATAACAACAACAGCAAAAACAACAAAAACAACAACAAAATTGTGGATATCAATTTTAAAGGGATTAGTACAAAACCAGCACACGTTCTCAGGGATCTTTTTACAGTAAAATTTCTCACACAGGGCTATATCCTAAGGAACTGATTGACTCTCAACTAAGATGATTTGGCACAACAATGAGATATAAGCAGAATTTATTACAGTTACTACTGGTATGACTACAGTTTAAACTACTGTGACAAGTCCTGCTGCTACTATTTCAATTACCTTGGCTGCCAACAAACATTTATAAGGCATTTAATATCTTCCATAAGCTGTGCCAAGAAATTATATCTTTAGCTTTTGAAGAAAAAAAAAACATTAGAGAAAGTACTATTATTATCTCTTTTAAGAGGGGGAGAAGCTCAGAAATTTTAAGTAAATTTCTCAAAGTCACATAACTGGCAGCTGGTAGAGTAGATTCATGTCCTGACAGTCTTTTGCTCTCTTATGACTGCTTCTGTTCTTGCCAGTACTGGTAGTAGCACAGCAAACGAAAAGTCACATCTGTCTAATCAAAAAGCTCAGGTCTTAACCACTACATTATATTGCCAGTCAGTAAAGGATACTAATAATTAAATTTTAAGCATTGAATATTGTCTTTAAAAATGCATGTAATAGGGGTGCCTACGTGGCTCCGTCAGTTAAATATTTGCCTTTGGCTCAGGTCATGATCCCAGGGTCCTGGGACAGAGCTGGTGTCAGAGCTCCCTGCTCAGCGGGGAGTCTGCTTGCCCCTCTCTTCTGCCCCTCCCGCACCACTTGCACGCACTCTCTGTCGTGCTCTCTCTCTCTCTCTCTTGTTTACTCTCTCAAATGAATAAATAAAATCTTTAAAAACATGCATGTAATAAAAGAAAGAAAAAAAGGAAGGGCCTTCTCAGCCAACCCACTTCTCATAGAATGAGGTATGAACAATGACAGAACTACTCACTTTTATTCACTTGTGGAAGAATATGCAAAGAAAAAGTACAATTGATTAAAAAACTGTGTGCTAAATTCTAGAATATAACACAAATGAAATAAAAAATGCATATATATAAATATATATATTTGTATATATGTATATATACAAACACACGGAGGATTCAGATTCTTCCTATGATATTTTCAATATTAGTTTCATTGACAATGATTTACTGAGGATAGAGAAAGACATAGAGTTGCATTCATCATTCCGAGTGTTGAATGTGGGAACCCGTGACACATGCAACTAATCTCTTGTGTGTGATATAATGGAAACAAGATTTGAAAATTGTACTTCTGGGAGTGCCTGGATGTCTCAGTCAGTAGGGCATCCAACTCTTGATTTCAGCTCAGGTCATGATGTGTGGGTTGTGAGATCGAGCCCCAGGTCAGACTCCACACTTAGCACAGAGTCTGTTTGGAATTCTCTCTCTCCCTCTGCCCCCTACCCCCTGGCTTGTGCTCTAACTAACTAAATAAATAAATAAATAAAATCCTAAAAAAAAAAAAAAAAAAAAAAAAAGGTAGGAAAATCATGCTTTTTAGAATCAAGATCAGCAGAAACATTGGTTGTCATAAGGCCATTTCTAAACAAATGACAGACAATACTGATTCCTTCTTGCCCCCTCCTTCACTCTTGCTCTTGCCTTCACATTCTCTGTTTTTCTTTATATATTTGGGTGTCCCGTGAGTTTGTATGTGTGTGTGCATATGGAAGCCCTACTGCACTGGAAGAGTTATGGAACTTTGGGATTTTCTAAAATCAGATTATAGAATGGTAATAGTTGATGGTTTTATAACTCACATATATGAGAGCAATGATACTCTACATTCCAGTTACATATATATATATATATATATATATATATATATATGCATATATATATTTAATTCATGTAGATTATATTTTATTAATGCATGTGTCCTTACTATTTACAGCTGCATAATTATATGGTTGTGGAGATTTAAAGAGAGCCTTAGCCTTCTGGGAAATTCTCTTACTGAAAGAGACTCTGTCTTTGATCAAACTTGAGTGTGGCTCTTCTGAATCCTCTGAGGAGGCCTGAAGTTTGACTCTGTCCTTAACTACCTTAGCTTGGTTTTAGCAAAAATCCTGCTGAGTCAGTTTAGTGAATGTCCCTCATCCTAAACATCTGATCAAATTTCTCATCTCCATTTCATATCATCATACCATCTTGGCCTGCCTTCAGTAAGAATTCTTTTGAGTTGGTCTACCAAGAATCCCTTCAGCTTTGTAGTTTACCCTTCCCACCTTGCTACTTGGCTATACATTTCTGCTTGTCCTTGCCTTATTCAGAGTTGGGCCTCATTTCTCCTCTCTACTGCAAAACCCCTGTTGCAGTAATACCTCTTCAATTAGTTCTTCCCTACTATCTTTAACAAATGTCATGAATAATGTGTTATTCCAGCACTATATAGGAATGATTTCATAAGTTCTCTCTACCAAATCTAACACTTATCTAGTTTAAATCACCCAATCTGTGATATTTTGTTATAGCAATCTGAACAGTCTAAGGCATGCCCTACAGCCCATCTTCTCTCATATTTTCTTAAAATTACACCCAAATCTCCTATCTCAGTAGTTGATGAAACAAAAGTTAGAGAATCAGTGTGATATATAATATTTGAGCATCACTACAGATCAGCTTAACCTAAATTACATGTAGAGACTACATCATCCAACAAAAGAATACATATTCATTTCAAGCACATATAAAGTATTTACCAAGATAGACCATATGCTAGGCCATAAACAGGATTTAATCAATTTAAAGCAGATTAAAATCATGCAGAGTATATACTGTGACCAAAACATAATAAACTAGAAATGAATAATAAAAAAAATGTGGAAAATCCCAAACTTTTTTTTTTTTTTAATTAAGCAATGCACTTCTAAGTAACCTAGAGATCATAGGAAATTTTACAAAAGGAATTAGAAAACATTTTGAGTTGAAATGAAAACACATGTGAAAATTTCAGAAATGCAGCTAAAATAGTCTTTAGAAAAAAAGTATAGCATTAAATACTCATATTGAAAAACATGAAATGTCAAAAATCAGTGATCTAAGCTTCAATTTTTTGGAGTCTATGGAGAGCCATTGCTTTCCTCTTCTGAGGAATCTCAGAAATCTCCTCTTCTGAGAAGCATAGTTGACTGACACTCTTACATATCTGTCATGTTTACATGTTTATTACTTCTGGGTTTCTCCCAGCTAACAAGTGAAAACAATTGTGGTACCAGTGCAGACCCAGTAATCAAGATATCAGTTTAGAGAAACTCCATCCATGTGTTAATTTTGATACTATAGATCACTTTCTTCTTTCTGAGAGAGTGATATTGAAGCCTTTTCCTCTAGGTGTGACTTTTTACAAATTATATAATTTCAGTAGGAAAACCTTCCTTGAACATTCAAAATTCTAATTTTCATTTTACTTTGATGCCTTGAATTCTGAATTTTTTGCTGCCTAAGGCTTCATTGAATATGGTTCTGTTTAGAAGCATGGTTTCTGGGGCACCTGGGTTGCTCAGTTGGTTAAATATCTGCCTTTTTTTTTTTTTTAAAGATTTTATTTATTTATTTGAGAGAGAGAGAGACAGTGAGAGAGAGCATGAGTGAGGAGAAGGTCAGAGGGAGAAGCAGACTCCCCATGGAGCTGGGAGCCCGATGTGGGATTCGATCCTGGGACTCCGGGATCATGACCTGAGCCGAAGGCAGTCGTCCAACCAACTGAGCCACCCAGGCATCCCAAATATCTGCCTTTGACTTAGGTCATGATCCCATGGTCCCTGTCGGGCTCTCTGCTCATTGGGAGCCTGCTTCTCCCTCTCCTGCTGCTCCCCCTGCTTGTACTCTCTCAAATAAATAAAGTCTTTAAAAAAAAAAAAAAAGGAACACAGTTTCTGCACTCTCTTGTGACATTTTAAGTTATGGGTTACCATGGCTCTCATCATGGCCCATAGCTAGGGAAACCTATAGGCCAAGAAAGATATTCCTTCTCTCTGGTATTTTTGGGTGAGCTGGATGATAATCCTCAGTAAAGTTGGAAGAGTTTTAATATGCCAATGCATTCTTAATTATTTTCTTTCTGTGAAATATATAACTAATTTAGTTGGATTTGATCTTAATATTTCCTCATTCTTTTCTTTCCAACATACTTGTTTTCCAAAATAACTATAGATTTTTGTGCCTTGAATATTTTTATATGGGTAAGTTACGATCAATGAATTCTGAGTTGGCCAAAGACATTCATCCTAAATCCTTGATCACCCCCACTGCTGAACTCAACAATCCCATACCCAAAGATTTCTCTTTTTTTTTTTTTTTTTCAATCCAATGTAAAGCAGTCTAACCATGGTCTTAACCCAAGGTAAGTAAAAGGAAAGAAGCAAGCATCTGTCTGGTCTCTCTTACAAGGACTATTTTTAGATAAATCAAAAGTTCATGAGGGAAACTCTCCTTTATATAAGAATCAGAGCCAATAACCTCTAGGGGAATGAATGAAATAGCTCAAATGGAATATAGTGGATCAAAGCAACGATGTGCAATGTCTGCTAACTCATTAAGACAAAGATAATTGGAAAGTTGAAAATGAAAGTGTCAGGCTGACACTACTTGAACCAATGGTAAAATTTGTATTTTACTATGAGTGTATAATAGGAAATATTCAGAACCTTACATATTTATTAAAAGTTTTTGTCCCTGAATCTAAACCTATCTCTGTATCTAATTCTCCAATTAACTTATGAGACTTTCAGGAGAAAGAGAATCATGACAAATAATATCACACTATACAGAATGTGGAAAACTACACCAGAGACATGACATATGGAGAACACATACGGAGGAAAATGTTGGGAGAGAGAACCACTCCTGATGAAATGAGATATCTGAGAATATCAACTGAATTTAATGCAAGACTTTAGGTGGATCCTTATTAAAACAAAACAAAACAAAACAAAAAAACCTATATATACTTTTTTCCTGAAAGTTCAGCTAAGTTGAATACAGACAGTATATTTGTTGCCCTGTAAAATCTTTATTAATAATTAATAATGATGTAATTAGTAAAAATAAATAATTAATGATTTTGTTCAATTTTTAAAATCCTTATGTCCTAGAAATACTTACTAATACATTTACAGTTAACATGATCAGATTACTAGGAGCTGCTTTAAAATAGATACTCCAGGAAAAAAAAAAAAATTGTGTGTGGGGGTGGTGGAGTAAATGGAACAAGAATATGGAAGTTAAATCTCATAAGATTTGTTTTACTATTTATTTTCCTGTATCTCTATTTTTGTGTATGTAAAAACTGCAATTGTAGATTTATAAAGACCCTGTGGATCAGCTACATGAATCCAAGTGGATATCAGCTACATGAATCCAAGTCATTGCATGTTCCCTATTTGAGTTCTAAATACAGCACAAACATCATCAAAAGGAACTAAATTTAAGGAAACCTTTTGATAACTAAGTACCTAAACTTCTCATCAATAATTTAAAGTCACACCTTAGTGTTTACTAGGTAGAGTGACTGCATAATTTATCATCCAGGAAACATATGTTAGATAAGATGAAATAGGAGTCCAACAACATAAATAGGGGGTCCAGACAACAAGGCACAAAAAGGTATTTTATAGACACTTACTTTAAAGTAGCTGCTTACAGATTCAGCTGAAAAAAAGAGGAAATATTCTACCCATAATTCCTAACAAGATTTAGTCAATCTCAGTTTTACCTGTAAAGTTCCATGTCATTCCACACCTGTATATTTCAAAGACACACTTGTGGCTTAAACAGGATGACTAATGAGACCATGAAGTTCACTCAGCTGTGAGTCATGTGCTCCCTGCCACCGACCTACTTGCATAGACTTCCTGTTATTTGGCTAAGGCTTTCTCATCTTCCTGTTTAAATACAAGCAGACACTCCCCAGTGCACAAAACTGCCAAGAGCCACAGAGGCACAAGAAGGTCAAGATATCATGTCACCTCAGGCTTTAAGTTGTTTAAGCAGGATGCAGCGAACTGTCAAGGAAAAAGTAACTACTTGAATACACCAAATGCCTTAAACTTTAAGTAAGATTTTCCATCACAGATTCTACTCATGTTTCTTTTCCAAGGTTTGTAGACCAATAGACCAGAACCTAATACTCCATATAGGAGTTTATCTCAAATCTACAGATTCTTCTATGATCCCTATTAATTGTAAAGATACAAATTTTCCCCATGGCAAAAGACTCATATGTCTATGTCTATAGTTCTGTTCAAAGAAGGAAAAATTACAGACTCATCTAAATATGTCCATTGTCTATTCCTAACTCACCAATCAGATCTGTCACTCCTCCCAGGGGAAAGAAGTTTAGTCTAGTGCACTGATCAGTGCCCTTCCCCATGAAAATATAAGGAAGAGGAATGAATTTTCAACACTATCAACAGCAAAACTGGGAATATGTATGAGTTCTTTCACATTTAAGCAACAACTGTTACTTAAGTAGAAAGAAATTGTGGTAAAATAATTTTGATACCTTTAATCATATTCTCTAATAAACATTTACCTGTCAGAGGCTTCATTTTATATAATACTTCTCTCCTGATGAAATAATCATCTCATGAGTAAAGCTCATGATTTCCCTGAAGGAGTAATCATTGGTGGTGGTGGTGGTGGTGGTGGTGGTAGTAGTAGTAGTAGTAGTAGTACTGGAATATCACTTTTTTTTTTTTAAGATTTTATTTATTTATTTGTCATACAGAGATCACAAGTAGGCAGAGAGGGAGGGGAAGCAGGCTCCCTGCTGAGCAGAGAGCCCAGTGGAGGCGAGACTCAATCCCAGGACCCTGGGATCATGACCCTAGTTGAAGGCAGAGGCTTCAACTGAGCCACCCAGGTGCCCCTGAAATGTCACTTTTAAAAGAAAAAGGAAATATTTTGATTACCTCAAATAGACCTTTATGCAGATTGGTTGGGGAAATGTTTTTAAAATTTGTTTTAAAATATTGAAAATTAAAGATTAAATTAAAATTGTTCAACAGAAAATCTTTTCCATTTCTTATTAAGTCATCTTTATTAATTAAAAACCTTGCCAAGTTATTTCTTCATTTTGTAAAAGTATCATATTAAAGCAGTAAAGTATTAGTAAATAATAAACATGACTTGTTATCTTAGAAGTACAGAATATTAAGGCCCAAAATATTGAGGTTATTTTATCAAAGCTCTGTGGATAGATATAAAACTCTCCTCCATGTTAAAAAGCACTTCTTAAAAAAAAAAAAAAAAGGCACTGCTAAATATATCTTTTTAGGACTCACTAAAGTTTGGCCAACTAATCTTTCTGGAAAATGAGAATTGGGTAGTGTGCGAGTTGTTAATTAAGTCACTCTAATGGAGAATGCAATGATATTTCTTCTAAGGAGGGAAGTTGTTTTTTACCTGTTTTTCCCCACACACACACAAGAGAACTTGATGCATTAGAATTGTTTGCAGGAAAGAGAGATTGACATACTTCCCATATTTATGGTTTATAAGCTCTAGTGGTCCACATACAATCAAGAACACAAAAGATTTTTTAGGAGCACATCACACTGACTTCTATTCGAAACTTGAGAAGTTGGGGTGCCAACTCAAAGAATTCATGGGGCAAGTCACAGAAAAGATTAGGAGCCTGCTTTCCCAGTGTTTGGCATGTTTGGAAGAGATACATGAGTTCCCTCAGGAAAAACAGATGCCAAATAAGGGAAATGTCTTGATAATCTAATTTTTAAAAAAAATTTTGGTTTTATTTATTTATTTGACAGAGAGCAAGCACAAACAAGGGGAGCGGGAAAGGGAGAAGTAGGCTCCCAGCTGAGCAGGTAGCCCGATGACAGGCTCCATCCCAGGACCCTGGGATCAAGACCTTAGCTGAAGACAAAAGTTTAACGACTGAGCCACCCAGGTGCCCCTGTTGGGTAATCTTTAAGACACTATGCTCAGAAAAGTGGAGAAAGAGTTTAGAGGATCTTAGGAGTAAAAAGTCTGGGGTGGACTGCCATGGTAAGCCCTGAGGAATAGACACAACTCTTTGTTCCCCTGTCCAAGTTTTAGAAGCATAAGAAGAAGAAAAAAGAAGGAGAAAGAGTGAGAAAGGAAACTACATCCATCTTCCCCAGTGAAAGTCCCCTAAGCCATGTATCAGGTCCTAAACTAAAGGGAGAAGAGAATCTTTGAAATGGATATGCAATTGAAGTTTTTATTTGAACAAGCCTAAACTTCTTAATATTAATATTGAGTTTGAAGTATCAGACTTAAACTCTTCTTGTAACTGGAAGCGATTATAAATATATTATTTCTTCTGAGGGCATTAAACATCTCTAAGGAAGCATGTTTGAATATAATATAGGATAAATAAAGATATGTTTTGTTTATATACTCAAAATCCAGCCTATCTGAAATGGGCTACTTATTTTCATATGGCAATATTTTATCTTCAAATTCCATCCACTTATTATTTCAGTGAAGTCTTGAGTCTTTATGACCTATATAGATCTCTCTTTATAAGAATTCAAAATTAAGACTATTTCATATGTATTTTGTTTTTATATCCCAACCACTCATTCCAAAATACAGAGTCTTTTGGTTCTTATTCTTCTGTTCTCCATGTTAGACAAACAGGCCATTTAAATTTTTTTTTTTTTTTTTTACCAGCCCAGCAATTTCTTATAATATAGACAGTACAGAAAGTTCTAGTATCTACCCCAAATTTCTCCTTCCATCTTCATTTTTTCTTTTCTTCTACTCTTCCAAGCAAATTTCTTTTAACTTAAATTGGGAGAGGAGTATGTTCAGGAGCAGGTCTTAGTCTGCGCCTATGTTTTTATTTTCTCTTCTCCCTCACATTGCTCATAAACAGATCAATGGCTATTGTTGGACAGACTCATGACAAAAAAAAAAAAAAAAAGAGAGAGAGAACAAAAATGTAGGGATTTCTGGGTAGCAATAATAAAGTCCAAGTAAATAAACAGATGTTGTAAAGACAAACACACTGTTCATTGAAACCAACCAAATAAAATGGTATGGCCTCAAGCTGACAGATTTAAGAAGGAACAGTAAAGGAAAGAGGCAGAAAATTTTGTCATTGTGTAACTTTATCCTCAGCTGATGCCAGAAGTGTAATTTATGGGTGAATACAAATCCAGAAAGGCCTCACACATACTGTGATTTGGAGAGAAGAGAAGGAATGTATTCTATTTATCTTTCCTGTTTTCTTACTGGCAGGAGGATGGTGTGTAGAGTGGAAATAAGAACAGAAAACTTAGATGGGAAGAGATAGGTAGAAAGAAGGAAGTCAGTAGTAGGAACTGATTCTTCCTAATACAAACAAAAGATGTAGGATTTTATTGAAATAGAGGACCATCAGAATTCATGAGACTTTCCTCCATAAGCAGGGTGCCTAGACATCACTGGGAGAAAACGGTTCTTTATCACAGGAGAGAATCAAACATATTTACTCCAGCTAAACTGCATCTAGTGTAAGGAGAGTGATTCTCCTCTGCTTGACCCACCTACCTATCCTCAGACCACACAGTTGAAAAGTAGATAAAATAAACAGAAACAAGGCCTCAAGCCACAGCATAAAGAAAAACAAATAAGTGAACATCACAGATCAGACTAGAAAGTGAAGAAAACTTAGCCTACTCTGTGCAATTAAAAAAAAAATCTAAACTGAGTTGTCAACATTTAGCATTATCAAGAGTAAAGACAGTGGCATGATACTATATAGACTGTGATACTCTTTTTTTTTTTTAAGATTTTTTATTTATTTATTTGACAGAGAGAGATCACAAGTAGGCAGAGAGGCAGGCAGAGAGAGAGAGAGGAGAAAGCAGGCTCCCCGCTGAGCAGAGAGCCCGATGCGGGACTCGATCCCAGGACCCTGAGATCATGACCTGAGCCGAAGGCAGCGGCTTAACCCACTGAGCCACCCAGGCGCCCCACTGTGATATTCTGATACAAAAACCAGACAAGGTTCTCATAAGAAAATTATAGGCCAATATCCTGAAGATTATAGATAAAAAATTCTCAACAAAATATCAGAATCTTGTAAATAATCAAGTGGAATTTATTCCAGGGGTACAGGCCTGGTTTAATATCCACAGATTGCTGAATGTGATGCACTCCATTAGCAAAATGAAGGATAAAAATTAAATAATCATATCTATAGATGCAGAACAAGCATGTGGCAGAATCCAACATCTAATTATGATAAAAATTCTTAACAAAAGGGGGTATATTCTCTCTATGCCTTGACATATTAATGGCCAGGGTTAACATATTCAAGGGTGAAAAGCTGAAAAATTTTCTTCTTTTTTTGTGGGGGTGGGCACCAAAGCAAACTTTATTGAGTGATACTAAAGTTTATGGAATGATAGAGTACAAAGTTCCCAAAGAGGGAGGGTCTCCCAGAGAGCTGTCCCTGAAAATTTTTCCTCTAGTATCAGGAATAAGACAGGAATGCCTGCTCTTATCACTTTCATTCAACTTAATTCTAGAAGCCCTAGATAGAACAAATGGGTAAGAACAAGAAATAAAAGGCATCCATATTGGAAAGAGGTAAAATGGTCACTATCTGTAGATGACATTACTATACATAGAAGCCCCTAAAGACTGTACCCAAAAAACTGTTAGAATAAATGAATTCAGTAAAGTTGCAGAGTTCAAGATCAATATGCAAAAATCTGTTGCATTTGTATATACTGATAATGAACTATCAGAAAGAGAATTTAAGAAAACAATTCCCCTTGTAATTGCATCAGAAGAATAAAATACTTAGGAATAAATTTTATCAGGTTATAAAATAAGAATTAAATACTTCGGAAAGAATTTTATCACAGAAGTGAAAGACCTGTACACTAAAACCTATAAGACATTATTGAAAGGAACTGAAGACATATAAATTATAGACAATAAATGGAAAAATATCCCATGCTCATAGATTAGAAGGATTTAATATTGTTAAAATATTCATACTTCACAAAGCCATATACAGATTCAGTGGAATGCCTATCAAAAGTTCAATGTTGTTTTTCACAGAAATAAAGTAAAACAAACAAACAAATAAATAAATAAATAAATAATAAAGTCCTAAAATTTTTATGGAAAAACAAAAAGATCCTGAATAGCCAAAACAATCTTAAGAAAGGAAAACAAAATACAGAGCTACCCTATGACCCTGCAATTGTACTACTGGGTATTTATCCCAAAGATACAGATGTAGTGAAAAGAAGGGCCACCTTTACCCCAATGTTCATAGCAGCAATGGCCATGGTCACCAAACTGTGGAAAGAGCTGAGATGCCCTTCAACAGACGAATGGATAAAGAAGATGGTCCATCTATGCTGTGGAGTATTATGCCTCCACTACCCAACTTTTGTATCAACAGGGACAGGACTGAAAGAGATTATGCTGAGTGAAATAAGTCAAGCAGAGAGAGTCAATTATCATATGGTTTCGCTTATTTATGGAACATAAGGAATAACACGGAGAATATGGGGAGATGGAGAGGAGAAGTGAGTTGAGGGAAATCGGAGGGGGAGACAAACCATGAGAGACTGTGGACTCTGAGAAACAAACTGAAGGTTTTGGAGGGGAGGAGGGTGAGAGGTTGGGTGCCCCTGGTGGTGGGTATTATGGAGGGCATGTATTGCGCGAAGCACTGGGTATGATGCATAAACAATGAATATTGGAACACTGAAAAAAAATTTTTTAAATAAAAATTAAAAGAATAAAGAAAAGAAGGAAAACAAAACTGGAGATATCATGCTCCCTAATTTCATGCTCCATTACAAATTCTTAGTAATTGGGACCCCTGGGTGGCTCAGACAGTTAAGCGTCTGCCTTTGTCTAAGGTCATGATCCCAGGGTCCTGGGATCAAGCCCCACTCAGGCTCCTTGCTCAGCAGGAGCCTGCTTCTCCCTCTCCCTCTGTGTGTCACTCCCCCTGCTTGTGCTATCTCTCTGTCAAATAAATAAAATCTTAAAAAAAAAAAAAAACCCTCATGTTTTTAATAATTAAAACAATATAGTACTGGTGTAAAACTAGATGTATATATGAGGAAGTGGTGATGCAACATGGGGGCTTAAGTGGGTAGGAGAAGAATCAATGAAACAAGATGGGATTGGGAGAGAGACAAACCATAAGTGACTCTTAATCTCACAAAACAAACTGAGGGTTGCTGGGGGGAGAGGGGGTGGGAGAAGGGGGGTGGGGTTATGGACATTGGGGAGGGTATGTGTTTTGGTGAGTGCTGTGAAGTGTGTAAACCTGGCGATTCACAGACCTGTACCCCTGGGGATAAAAATATATGTTTATTAAAAAAAAAAAAAAACTAGATGTATATATACATGAATGAATGAAGAACCCAGAAATAAACCTATACATATGTGGTCAGTTAATTTAGGAAAAGGAGCCAAGAATATACAATGGGGAAAGGCCAGTCTTTTCAAAAATTGTGTTCAGAAAACGGGACAGCTATATGCAAAAGAATGAAACCAGACCTTTATCTTATACCATATGCAAAAATTAACTTAAGAATTATTAAAGACTTGAATGTAAACTAAAACTTTAAAACTTAAAAACTTTTATATGTCTAAAACTATAAAATTCCTAGAAAGAAACAGAGTAAGCTTCTTGACTAGGTCATGATGATGATTTTTTGAATTTGATACCAAAAGTGAAATCTGCAAAAGCAAAAAGTAAAAAAAAAAGTGGAACTACCTCAAACTGAAAAGCTTCTGTACAATAAAGGGAATCATTAACAAAATGAGAAGAAAGCCTACCGAATGGGAGAAAATTATTGCAAATCATATATCTAATAAAGGTTAATACCCAAAATACATAAAGAGCATACATAACTCAACAGCTAAAAAATAAATAATCCGATGATTACAAAACAGGTAGAAAATCTGAACAGAAATTTTTTTTCCCCAAAGAAAACATATAAATGGCCAACAGCTACATGAAAAAATGTTCAATATCTTTAATCATCAGAAAAATGTAAGTCGAAACTGTGGTGAAGTAGCACCTCACAGCAGTGAGAATAGCTATTATCAAAAAGACAGGAATTAGGTGCACCTGGGTGGCTGAGTCACATGAGCATCCAACTCTTGATTTTGGCTCAGGTCATGATCTCATGGGTCATAGGATCAAGCCCCATGCCAGGTGCCAGGTTTAGCAGGGAGTCTGCTTGAAGATTCTCTCCCTCTTCTTCTGCCCCTCCCCCGACTTCTGTATGTGCTCTCTTTCAAATCAATCAATCAGTCAGTCATTAAAAAAAAAGAAATAACAAGTTTTGGAATGGATATGGAAAGAAGGGAGCCCTCATGCACTGTTGGTGGTAATGTAAATTGGTCTAATCATTATGAAAAACAATGTGGAGATTGCTCAAAAATTAAAAATAGAGTTAGTGTATGATCCAGCAATACCACTCTTAGTTATTTATCCAAAGTAAATGAAAACACCACTTCAAAGAAGATATATGCCTGTTCATATTATAGCAGTGCAATTTACAAGATCTGAAAACAACCTAAGAATCCACTGATGGATGAATGGATAAAGAAATCATGGTATACATATACAGTGGGCTATTACTCAGCCATTAAAAAAAGTCTTGCCATTTTCACCAATATAGATGGACTTTGAGGGCATCATGCTGAATGAAATAAGTCAGACAGAAAAAGATAAATACCATGTGATTTCTTATATATGTGTAATTTTAAAAACAAAACAAACAAACAAAAAACCACAAAACAAGCACATAGATACAGAGAAAAGATTGGTGGTTGCCAGAGGCATGGGTGGAGAGTAGGAGAAATGAATGGAAGGGGTCAAAATATAAAAAATAAAATAAAATAAAACTTAAAAAATAAGGTAGATCAGTCATTCCTGGGGCTGAAGTGCAGAAATATAAACAGACAAATAAATAAATATCCATTATGCTACATTATGGGCTTATTGTCAATCCAGATGGTGTTACTCAATTTCAGCCTTCCAAGATCTGCATTTATGATTGTGACATGTAATCAAAATTATTTATGTATGTCTATATCCAGACACTTAGGAAATTATAAATCGGAATTTTAAATAAAAAGTAAATAAAAGAGTTGAAAAAAAAAACAAAGAAGAGTGTAAGTCTGCATACATATTTTAAGAAAAAATAGATTTTTTTTTTTAAGTACAATGAACCTAACTCAGATCAAAATGTAGCCCTGGAGACAGAATACATTCCCCCACTCATGAAAACTTAATAAATATGTAAATAAGCATATATTTATGTTAGCCCTAAACAAACTCAGGGCACCTGTGTGGTTCAGTTGGTTAAGCGTCTGCCTTCAGCTCAGATCATCATCTCAGGGTCCTGGGATCCAGCCCCACGTCGGGCTTCCTGCTCAGGGGGAAACCTGTTTCTCCTTCTCCCTGCTCACTCTCCCTTGGTCTCTCTCCTTCTCTCTCTCTTTCTTTTTCATGCTCTCTCTCTCAAATAAATAAAATCTTTTAAAAAGCCCTCAAAGATGAGATACTAAAATATAAAAAGGGATGTTGTAGACAGGAAAAAGTAAAAAAAAAAAAAAAAGTAAAATCCATTATAGAACTAATGAATAATTTAGAAACATCAAAAACAACATAGGGGTAGATTAAAGTCAAATTATGAACATAAAGATTTGGTTAAATAATAATGAACTCAGAGGAGATCAAAGCAACAACTGAAGGTGATAATTTGAGATACCAGACAATAATGAGCAAACATAATTTTTATTTTGAAGTAGAAATCCTAAAGCAGAACAGTATTTGCCATGCATAGATGTTATAAGAAATAAGTGTAACATGTTAAATATACTAGGAGATATTGTGGAAAATAAATGTGTGTAGAACAATTGGCAATAACATGTAATTTATTAAACTTTAAATACAAAGAAAGCATTCTTCAGGCAATTGGGCACAAAAAGAAACAAGTCATGTATTGTGGAAAAATACAAATGCATTCTGGCCTTAGATTTCTCTACAGCAACATTAAATGTCAAAATATCATGATGCAATAGCTACAAAGTTCTGAGGAAAATAAAAACCTGAGCCAAGATTTTACAGATAACCAAATTGTCCTTCAAGTACAATAAAACAGGACAAAACAATACAGGATGACAGATATTTTCAGGCATGCAGAAACTCAGGGAATACAGCATTTATGGGCCATTTTGAAGGGAAAAAAACAAAGCAAATTTGATAAATAACTCCAGTCAACTAAGTGATGAAGCAAAACAAAATAAAATCTGAAATGGAAAACCTGTCATAAAGGACTGGCTGAGAACACTGAATCCATTTAAAAATAGAATTAATACTAAGCATCTCTGGAAATGAAGGTTGTAAAACAGAATATGAATTTTATAAACTTTGACAATGTATAAATAATAATGTAGTTTTCAGAAATTGGCAGGTGGGGGAGGACAGAGAAAAACCGAAGAATACTGTTTATCTGATCATTCTGGATGGGAATTCAAATATCCTCTAAAATTGAAACACGCTGCTGAAAAATTGACTCCCTCTCTTAAAGATTAAAAAGTGATCCCTGACTCTACTAACTACGGATTTCTTCACAGTGGAAAACCTTACTTATACATTAATTAATTGAGTCAAAATTTTGTTTCATTAAAAGTAACATTTTTGGCTATATGTTTATAAAAAATAAAAAATAAAAAAAAAAAAGTAACATTTTTAGCATGAAGCGATTTCTATAAAAATATTTTCTCTCTCATTAAATTTATTCAGTTAGAAAGATAAATATAGAAAGGCATGTTGAGACTGATGTTCATCTAAAGTTAACAATGGGGGTCCCTGGGTAGCTCAATCAGTAGCAATAGGGGCACATGTGTGGCTCAGTCAATGAAGCATCTGCCTTTGGCTCAGGTCGTGATCCCAGGGTCCTGGCATAGAGCCCCATGTCAGACTCCTTGCTCAACGGGGAGCTTGCTTCTCCCTCACCCTCTGCTTGCCTCTCCCCCAACTTGTGCTCTCTCTCTCTCTCTGTCAAATAAATAGTCTTTAAAAAATAATAAAGTTAACAATGGTATTAGATGGAATTTAGAGTGATTTTATACTTTCATTTTGCATTTGTGCTTTTCTGTATTACTTAAATGTGTATGTTGATTTCCTTTTGTAGTACAAATGTGTTATGATGTTAGAAACAATAGTCCTTTAGCTTTAAAAAGAGACTAGAATAGTTTTATATCTCTGACACTCAAAATTTTGTACAATGCCCTTTATGCTGTAGCAATTCTGGAAAAGTTCGTTCAAAATGGTTAAGATACTCATTTAATTATGTCTTTATCCATCAAATTTCACTACTTTTCTAGGCCAAACCCTGTTGAAGCAGACCATAATAAATGGTGTGTGTGTTTGAATTCTATTAATTTGCTATTTCCCTTCTTTCTCTCATCCTGACTCAAAAGAATTTCATGGGTATCGTATTTCCTCAAATACTAACACTTAAATTTTCAAAAATAAGTTATTTATTTTCAAGTATTTATTCATTAAAAATATGCATATGAATGCATATATAATATCCCCTGTAGATTAAAAAATATAGTTTATATAAAAAACTGAAAATAATCCAAAAATTATTTTGAGGGGTTTCCTGGCATGAATTCTAACTTATGTTAGTCAAAATTCTCTTTTCTTTGCATTTTGATGTTACTTTAAGTTTGGAGAAGTATTCTAAAATTTCCTTGGCCTGGGATGGTAGAAACAGTTACTGATAATAAGATGAGACAAGGTCGTACTTTCATATCAACATAGACTGTCAAAGTTAAGAAGGTAGAAAACGTGGACATTTAGTTTTTATTGTGAAGGTTATTTTATGAGCTTGCTAGTAATATTGGATCTCTGAGACCCTAAGTGTCTCATTAACTGTATACTGCTGTTGTTATTTAAGGACTTAAAAGTATCAGGCTAAAACTATCATAAACATCATTAATTCAGTCACCAACCTGATGACATCATAACTATACATCCTTTCACCTAAATATCTGCATCTCCACCCAAAATCAGTTAGCTTCTTAATTTCATAAATTTACCTGTATGATAACCTGTCAGATAAACCTATAGTTATTTCCAGTGTTGTTGAATATCTAGAAACTGGAAGAAGAAATGTACACAGTGATTCTTCACTTACAATCAGATGAAAATAGGAGTGAAGAGAAGTGTCTTTATAAAGAATATTCTATACAGAAAGCAAGCAACCTGAGAGTATTTATAACAAATTGAAAACCACTGTCTCAATTCAGACAGAATTTTACTAATTTCTACGGTACAGGAGGCTCATTTTTTGGAAGAGACACTAATATCACAGAAAAAGCATAAATTCTATCAAATAAAAATTCAGAATTTAGATAAGGAAAGTTACAGACAAATGCAGTATATTGCATTAGGATATGCTATCTTGTAATATAAGGCAAAAGACAGAGACCCTCAAATCACATGGTTTCACATAACAGAAGTTTGTTTCTTGCTCTTATAAAATGTGCTGTAGGTAGTCAACTCTCTAGGGGAGATGCCTTTTCATAGAGTTATTAAGGATGGCTTGAAATAAAATCTACATTCAAATACAAGGCATCTTTAGTTTCCAGAACAAAAAGAAAGATTGATGGGAAAAGTGTGCAGGAGGCTGAATGTTACCCTTCATACATTTGTTTAGTCAGAACTGTTCAAATAATCATTCTCAAAATGAAACCGTATGAGTTTAGTTTTCCATGAGTCCAGGAAAGAGGAATGTGAAGTGGGATATAGTGAAAACAGCACTGTTTCCATTTTATTCAAACAGAAAAGAAGATGAACCTTCTATAAATGACTCAGCATTCATCAGGAGCCTTTCATTCTTTTTTTTTTTTTTTTTTAAGATTTTATTTATTTATTTGACAGAGAGAAAGATCACAAGTAGGCAGAGAGGCAGGCAGAGAGGTAGGGAGAAGCAGGTTCTCTGCCGAGTAGGGAGTCCAATGCGGGCTCTATCCCAGGACCTGAGATCATGACCTGAGCTAAAGGCAGAGGCTTAACCCACTGAGCCACCCAAGCGCCCCCTCCCTCATTCTTTTTAAAGTCCAAGTTATTTTCCTTTCTCACATTTAGGCCTTTCATCCTTATATATGGTGTGAGGAAACGGTCCAATTTCATTTTTCTGCATGTGGCTGTCCAATTTTCCCAACACCATTTGCTGAAGGGACTGTCTTCTTTCCATTTTTTCTGCCTGTTGAAGATTAGTTGACCAAGTTGTTTTTCTGGTACAGAGATTTCCTGTGTATGTGTGTGTTTTGTAGGTTTGCTTTTCTGTTCTATTTTTTTTTTTTTTTGATCCTTAAAGGACACATTTTCAACAATGACAAAGCTGAATCTTCTTCTTTTTAAATACAAAATACATGGTTTCACATTCTCCCATACGAATGCGAGTCTGTCATCTTTAGATTAGATTTTATGTACAATCTTCATGGTATTACAGTCTTTACTTTTTGAGTATACAGGTACCCTTCCTGAATGAGGTTAAACTCCTTAGAATAATGTATAAAAATATGTATATAATGTCTTTATAATGTAAAATCATTTTTACCATCAGCATCAGTTCATGAAGTGGCTTGACATCAATCACACTGAATTAATTATTCCATCGAATTTTATGAAAGATTAAGACATATGGTTATAAAAAGAGCAAGTGGGAGAAAAAAATCAAATGTATTAGCTATATATTTCCACTCACCATCAATTAATGATTATTGATGTTTTGCTCATTTCCAGGACAAGTATACTTAAAACATGGTATAAAATACAGCATGCAGTCACATAGGAACTCACAGCCAATCCCAGGAGATTGTATTTAATTAGTCAGAATATTTATATTCATGCAGACCAAGTAGTACGATAATAATGTATAAGGAATTTGACTATTTATTTAATTTTTTTGTTTGTTTGCTTGCTAGTTTTTTTTTTTTAATTTTGTTTTGATTTTTTGCTCTTTTGCTTTGGAGCAGAAAATATGTGAAGAAGTGAAGAAAACCCAGAAACTGAAAATTAACATACGAGCTTGGGTAGAAGAAGAAAGATTGAAATAAGACAATTTCTTTTTAGAGAAAAAATCAGAGAGCAAGCATGCAGGCACAAGCAGGGAAGGAACAAAGGGAGAAAGAGAATCAGGCAGGCTTCACACTCACCCCAGAGCTAGAGGTGGGGCTTGGTCTCACAACCCTGAGATCATGATCTGAGCCAAAATCAAGAGTCAGAAGCTTAATTAACTGAGCCACCCAGGTGCCCCAGAAATAAGACTTTTTAGAAGTTATGTTTTTTTTTTAAAGATTTTATTTATTTATTTGACAGAGAAAGAGATCACAAGCAGGAGGAGAAGCAGGCAGAGGGAGAGGGAGAAGCCGGCTCCCCGCCGAGCAGAAAGCCCGACGTGGGGCTCGATCCCAGAACCCTGGGATCATGACCTGAGCCGAAGGCAGAGGCTTAACCCACTAAGCCACCCAGGCGCCCCAGAAGTTATGTTTGTTTAATAGAAACTATTTAAAGGCTTTGATAAAATTTTAAGAATGTTTCTTATTTATTCAATTAACAGGTATTTATTAAATCTTACTGTTAGCTGATGTCACATTATAGCTGCTCTTGAGGACACAAAAATGACTAATCACATTTGTCATCCAGTAATTGACAAAGCATTAGAAAGAAAATGTTTCACATGTAAGTGAAATAGTAAGTCCCATTCATCAGGCGATGACATTAAAACTTCACTGGTTTATGTATTGTTTTTGTAACATCATGGTGAATACATGGAGGAATGCAGATAAAATACATTCAAGGCTACCCAGGAAAGTAACCCAGGAAAGAGATGATGACAGTTTAATTGAGGAAGTTGGAGGCAGAGAGTGGGTATGGATGAGAGATAGGAAATAGGACCCACCTGAATATCAGGAGATGAGAAAGATAGTGATCTAGGATGTTTCTCAGATTTCTGTTCTGAATGAAGAGGTAAATGTATATTCCATTAGCCAAGGTAAGAAATGGAGGAAAAAGGGATGGGAGCTTATGTTCATTCAGTGTTGCACAGTAAAGACCCTGGGCAGTCTTTGATATGCCTCCTGCACATACCAAAGCAACAGCTCCTTCTTTTCCTTCATCACCCTCCAGCATGAACAAGTAACATATGGTCCCCAAAATCCATGATATTGTTCATTTCTATGAGAGATCACCCTACTCATCACTTAGAGAACTATCACACCTGCCTGTACTACTCATTTTAAAAGTTATTTCCTTCACTAGAGCCTTCTTTTAACTTGCAGTATTAGGGAACATATCATACTTTAAATTTATTTCTTTGTATATTTGTCTTCTCTTTAAACAACAGGCTTCATGGGATGGATAATGTATCTTTTTTTAATCTTATGAACTCTAACTTCTTGTATAAATGCTTCCAGAAATATTTTGAGTAAGGATGACTAACAGAATGTCTAAGTGAAAGCTTTAAGATAGATTGACTGAAAAAAGTGAATTAATCAACACAATATGGAAGTTATAAATGAGTGCCTGAGAGGTCTTATTAGGGAATGTCCATTTCTGTTGAGAATAATTGTAGGTTTTGTTAAGCTGTATTTACTTTCTGGTAAAGTCTTTATTTAACTTAGAGAAAAAGGACTAAGCAGGTATGACTATTAAAGTTTTCAAAAGACTATAGGTCATGATGCAGATTCCATTTACAAATTGTATATCTGATATCTAATATACTTGTATGTCATAATTTTTATTTGTTATATAAAGTAAAGCAGTGGAGATTTGATACCATAAGTAATATATTATAAATACAAGAATCTCAACTCAGGTCTCCATATATATGCACATATGTATGTGTGTGCTTATGTGCGTGTGTGTTTGAGCATCTGTGTATATGTATGTGTATATATGTGTATGCATGATAATAACTTTGATACAAATACTTTCAAAATGCAACATATTTACATTGTGTTAGATTTCTTTTTGCATTGATAAATTTGAAGCAACATTTTAAATGTGTTGAACTTCTTATTCTAAAACTGTTTGGGTTGTTCATATTATTATCATGCTCACGTGCGTGCATGTGTTAGATTAGTATGTTTCTCTGACTTTCAAGCTCTATAAAAAGCTATTTAATATGCATTCACAACAATGAAGATGAAGCAGAGTGTAGACTAATACAACTATCAATTTCCCCGATTACTTTGTGAAAGAGGAAATAATGTTTAATAACCAACATTAAATTAACAAAGTTAGCATACTGTTTTGAGGCTGAAACTTTTAATGAGGAGGCTGAGTTACAAGACTGATGAAGTTGTCTGAGACTTTATTTCTGATCTCTTTTGAATTAAGGATTAAAACAACGATTAAATGCTTTTGAAAATCCATGATTAATTGTTCTGGAATGGTAGAATGTTTCAGTTGTAAAATACTATAGAAAATTGTGTTACCCAAGACTGCAGATTTGGAATCAGTGACACTGAAATTCTTTCTCTGTCTGCTCAGGGCAGTTTTTTCCTCTGGTTGTTATGGCATTCTGTTTTAGATCCCAAACTGCCAAATAGTGACATAAATATGCTGAAAAAGAGACTTTAAAATATGATATGAGGTCTTGTTTCATGCTATGTAGACCCTATTGAAATTACTGTGTTTGGGAAATAAAATGTTAAAAATTTGTCCAGTAAAAATTTTAAGTGGCTACCTCATTTAGTCATAATAGCAGTCATTTATTTCTTTATTAAAACAAAATGTATAATAACTAAGCTAAGGTATGATAACTAAGCTAAGTTAAAAAAATACATATGTACTTAGTTTTTTCATTGTTTTAGTATTTACTAGGTGTAAATTACATGAAAAAAAAAAGACTCTACCATTTTACCATTGGACAGTTAGTATCTTTCTCCCTTGAGAAGTATTTATTGAGTAAGTGTATGACTAAGGTATCATGCACTAACTTGTGTAAGGTGTCAACAAAAATTGACTTTTAGAAATGTGTAATATATATTATATAGAATCAGGTATAATAAAATTGACTCAAATGGATTTAAAATGACATTTGAAAAATAAATTGCAAATTAATCTGATTCATTATCTTTTATTTTTACTAACACTGTTTCTTTTTATTGTGTATGCATGTGTTTGTGAACCTTGCTACCTTGGTATATGCTGGCTACACATAGATAACTGTTTCCTTGTGTAACATTAGGTATGCTACAAAAAATCTTAATTAGGCTCCTTGTATACTAAAGATATGTACTATTTCAGAAACAAAATTTTTCTCCCAAATTCATTCTTATTTTGATTCAAATAAAATATAAAAACTGGCACACAAACTGCATTTACCACATTTGAAAGAAGCTCTACAGTACTAACAATATAGCTTCCTACTTCCAATCCTGTTAAAGGAGCAGAAAGGGGCACCCCCCCACCTCCAGCAGATGGGAGAAGCTTGTCAAGAGTATCTGTCCTTTTGTTCTGGAATCATACAGATTTACTTAGAAGTTTTTAAATTGACCATTTATGACTTATGCTTTATTATAGATGTTGCATAGGTAAATGAATTTAACAAAATAGCAGTAATACAGAATGAATACATGAATGAAAGTCTTTTTTATTTTTCCTATTTGTTTGTTATATGGCTTCATGTAAGCCGTTCAAATGATCTGGGGTCAGTGGTTAGTTTCCTTTTGTTTATTCAATGATTCATTTATTTTTCAATTATTCAGTTACTCACTATATATTTAATGTGCACCAAACACTAAGCTCAGCTCTGAGGATACAGAAAGGATTCATACTCCAGGCCAAAACTAGTTTTGGTGATGGAAGTCTACATAGTTACTACCTTTTTTTTTTTTTTAAGATTTTTTTTTTTTTTTTTTTTTTTTTTGTGAGAGAGAGAGAGAGCATGCACACAAGCAGGGGTGGAGAAGCAGCAGGCAGAGGCAAAGGAAGAAACAGGCTCCCCACTGAGCAAGGAACCCTATGTGAGACTGGATCCCAGAATCCTGGGATCATGACCTGAACTGAAGGCAGAAGCTTAACCAAATGAGCCACTCAGGCATCCCATAATTCCTACCTTTGAGAACCTAAAACAAGAGCTGCATATAGACAAGTTGTAATAGACTACAAGAGGAAGTATTTAATTCATAATCAAACTCTTCTGGGAGAGAGGAGCCTTCCTATCTCAGATACACATTTGCTGGGCCAAGAGAAAATGGGAATGTTTGGAAAAGTGATCATATTCTGAAGCTCTACCACATGATTAATATTGATAGGGATCAGATTATGAAGTGTTTGGGGCCCAAAACATTGCGTTTTAATTTAAACATATATACAATATGGCAGCATTTAAAATTGAGGAAAAGAGGTAATCACATTTGCATTTTAGAAATATACCTGGCTATGGAAATATACCAGCCACAAAAAGCATAAAATCTCTGGTATATAGAATGTGTCAAAAGCTCGATGGATGTACTTCTCAGTTTTCAGTCACTACCATTGATACAGATTTTAATCTCATTGGAAACCAAGAAGTGAAATGAAACACTGATAAAGAAGTTCAATATATGAGTGCTGACTGATAATTAGTTGCCTGGGAAGATAAGAACCAGTTTACAAAACTGACAAAATTTGATTAGTGCCAGTCTCTAACCTCAGAAGAGTTTGTTTTTGTAGCTGAAGGTACAGTAATAGTATTTATTACTAAAGTTATTTCAAATATAAAAAGGCATTAAGTATAACTTTATTAAATGGTGGAAATATTTTACATTTTAAGAGCATCATCAAACAAAAATTACCCAGTACAATGTGGTAACTGTGACTAAATTAGCGTATCTCTTTAAGACACGTTGAAATCCACTTCCACCCTATGTTTAACACTGTCAGGCATCACACAAACAATTACCAGTTCTCTTTGCCTTCTTTTTTTCCCCCCCAGCCCACTGTTACCCAATCTCGGAATTATAATAATATTCTATTCTGTTATATTTAATACTTACTATAGTCTTTTGTTTTTTTAATTGTTTCCCTTCTTGATTTTTTTTTGTAACATCCTGATTCTTGTCAGTCAATATATTCTTGAGTTTTGGTAACATACCTTCTGCTTCAATATCTAGCCCTGGCATAGAGGAAATTAGTTAGGAGGAAAGTGACAGAAGAAAGGACCTAGAATATTCCTTTAAGAATTTTTGACATTTACATAGCTGATGGTGATGGTTGAGCCTGAGAAGAAGGGACAGAAATAAATACCGAAGTTACATGCCCAGAAAATCAAAAGAAAGGAGGGTTTTATAATGGAACCAAAAGTCAACAGTGTCAAATTATTCAATATAATTCAAGAGGAGATCTAAATATGATCATTGTATATAGCAGCATGAAGTTCAAAAAGAGACTATTAACAATAATAATTTGATAGAGTTATTATGCATTAAAGTTGATGAAATATGAAGAAATGGAAACAAACATAGTTTAAACATAGTTATAAGGGATGTCAGGAGATGCATAAATCTATAGTAATTTTTTTCAGCTCTTATTGTTGTAAGAAAGGCTTGGGTTTTGGAGGGCACCTGGGTAGCTCAGTGGGTTAAGCCTCTGCTTTCAGTTCAGGTCATGGTCCCAGGGTCCTGGGATCAAGGCCCGCATCGGGCTCTCTGGTCGTCATCAGCGAGCCTGTTTCCCCGTCCCTCTCGCCTGCCTCTCTGCCTACTTGTGATCTCTCTCTCTCTCTCTCTCTCTGTATCAAATAAATAAATAAATAAATCTTTAAAAAAAAAAAAAAGAAAGGCTTGGGTTTTATAATCAAGGAGCAAAATTAGAAAAGATGAGATTAAATAAGGAAGAAAGAAAAAGTATAGTCCCTGATATGTTTACTGTACAGGACAAAAAAGAAAGAAAGAACTATAGCATATTTGACTTCTAAATCACATTAGAAGGGAGGAGGGGCGGGGAACAGATAGTGAGAATTTGGAAGTAAAATAACTGGTTATGGGGTAGTTGATGGAATCCTGACTTATGGCTTCTACTTTTTCTCTAGGAGAAAGTAGGAGTCAGGGTCATCAAATGAGAGAACGTGTGGGAGGGATGGAACAAATTTCTGTGCAGAAGTTTGAAAATTTTCATTGAGGAGGGTATGAGATTATTATGGTTTTATTTCACTCTAAATACACATCAGAGCAACATTACCCAGGGAATTTTTCTGTTTTGAGTTAGTATTTACACACTAAAATATACACAGATCTTAAGTGTTCAGTTCAAAGAGATAGAAACCACACCCCAGTTAAGATAGAGAACAATAATATTACACTTACATATTTTCTCAAATCCCTTTCTGATCAGTCTTGCTATCACCAGGCAACCATGTTCTCAGGTTTATCACTATACTTAGTTTTACCTGTTTTGTGACTTTCATGTAAATAGAATCATGCATATATTATTTTATGACTGTTTTCTCTCACTCAAGAAAATATTTTAGAGGGGTGATTGAGTGGATCGTCAGTTAAGCTTTCAAACTTCTGGTTTTGGCTCAGGTCATGATCTCATGGAATGTGAGATTGAGCCCCATGTCAGACTCAGGCTCACTGAGTTCTGTATTCAGCTCAGAGTCTGCTTAGGATACTCTCTCCCTCTCCCTCTGCTCCTCCCCCACCTCTCATAAGATAAATAACTGAGTCTTTAAAAAACAGAAAAAATTTTTTATAGATTTGTTTATATTGCTGCATGTGTCAGCAGTCCATTCTTTTTTTACTGCCTAGTAATATTCCATGGTATACCTAAGCCACAATTTCATCATTTTTCACCTGTTGATAGACATTTGGATTGTTTCCAGGTGACCTACTATGAATAAAGCCACTGTAAACATACACAAGTCTTGACCTATCAATTGTAAATGTTTATTATTTTCTGTTAGCTAAGCTAATTATTTAAAGTATTTTATGTTGCAACATAGTTACATATTTGTACTGAGTCCACCTTCCAGACAAAATCACAGGTTTCTTTTCTTTTTGATAAATTTTAATTCTTTTTCTAAATGAGTTATGCTTTTAAGTATTTTCTGTAAAATTTCTTTTTTTTTATTTTTAACAGTATTTTATTGTGAAACATATGCCTGAAAATTTATCAAATTTTTTTTAACTTTTAATAATTTTTTATTTTTTTTTATTTTATTTTTTTTAATAAACATATATTTTTATCCCCAGAGGTACAGGTCTGTGAATCACCAGGTTTACACACTTCACAGAACTCACCAAAGCACATACCCTCCCCAATGTCCATAATCCCACCCCCTTCTCCCAAACCCCCTCCCCCCAGCAACCCTCAGTTTCTTTTGTGAGATTAAGAGTCACTTATGGTTTGTCTCCCTCCCAATCCCATCTTGTTTCATTTATTCTTCTCCTACCCACTTAAGCCCCCATGTTGCATCACCACTTCCTCATATCAGGGAGATCATATGATAGTTATCTTTCTCTGCTTGACTTATTTCTGTAAAATTTCTAAAGAATAAAAAGTATACAATATTTGACATGAGAACTTCTGTATGATAAGTTTCAAAATAAGCCTATATTAAAGTTCTCTCTGTGAAATAAAAAAGATTTTAAGAAAGTAGCTTATGTTTGTTTTCTCCTACTTCTGACCTTCTCAATTACCTTTTAAAGAAAATTATGGTTTAAATTTATAAGTTGTTGAGTCCTCAGGTTCATGATTAAATCATTTTGACATTTTTGCATGCTCTATTTTAAGAATTATTAATGAAATTTGCATTCTGTTTTTCAACCTTATTTACAAGTATTTAGAATTAATTCTAATCAAAAGTTTCAGTGGTCAATGCAATCTGTCAGTCACATTTTTTCAAACCTCAAGTTCTAAAGATCATTATTTTGACTCTTTGTGGTTTGATCATAGCTTCCTTTCTTTTCTTCTAGGACTAAAATTCAAAATTTATTTCATTGGTTCTTACAAATCTCGTCTCCCCCCACCCCCCAGAGTATACCTACATTAAAATTTAACTGGACGAAGTGTTATTAATCTTAATCTTTGACCATTCTTGTCATGAAAGTCTTTTTGGATTTTGTGCCAATGTCTTAAGGAATTTAGAACTTCTTTTTTTTTTTTTTTTTTTTTTTTTTTTTTTTTTTTTTTTTACCCAAATTACAGAATTTTTATTGTTTTCAGTGAAGAAAGCTGAAACCAGGTTTATTTTTCTTTCTGTGCTTGCAATTCTTTGATACAATTTTTTTTGGTTCTTTTTTATTTAATATTCTTTTTTATTTATATTTTAAGAATTTTTTTGGTACTTAAACTTTAAAACTTTATCAGGCTATGCTTTAGCAGTGCTCTCCCCTTTCTTCAGTTTTAATCTGGGGTTCATCACAGTCAGTTATCCAATTTTTCTCCAACCAATGAAAGATACTCTATTTTATTTATAAATCTTCAATCAAGGATAATCATGTTGCATGTACATTTTCTGTCTTCCATATTTATTCACCTACAAGATCATCTGTGGTTTTTCATCTTAACTTTACCTTCTCAGAGAATCTCAAATTTCTCCTTTATCTCAATTATCTCCTTACTTTTTGTTGTTACCTGATTATATTATAGTTTTTAAATTTATAATTTGTTTTTGTCCTTAGATTATTTTTTAAATTTCTACCAACTTCTGAAAGTGATCACATTTCGTAGAATCTATTTGTTGATCTCTTGTTTCATAGAGTCAATGCTTTCTTGAATTTTCCTAAGTATACATGTTTAATTCTATTCAAATTGTATTTATCTTTTCTACTTTTATATTTTAATCTCAAAAGAAGACCCTATTTATGTGTTATTATCATTTTCCTCCACTTTGCATTTTATTATCATCTTCATCATCACATCATTACTAAAAAGGGGAAAAAAGGAAGAGATTTATCAGTAACTATGTTACTGCATTTTTTAGGGATTATGTTTGAAATACTCATCATCTACATTGAATATTTTTAGATTTTTCAGGTGGTGCCTTAGATCAGGTTGCCATAACAAGATACCACATTCTGAGTGGTTTAAACAACTGAATTTTTTAAAAATTAAATTAAATTCTTTTCAGTGTTCCAAAATTCATTGTTTATGCACCAAACCCAGTGCTCCATGCAATATGTGCCCTACATAATACCCACCACCAAGTTCACCCAACCCCACATCCCACCCCCCTCCAAAACCCTCAGTTTGTTTCTTAGAATCCACCGTCTCTCATGGTTTGTCTCTCCCTCCGATTTCCTCTAACTCACTTCTCCTCTCCATCTCCCAGTATCTTCTGTGTTATTCCTTATGTTCCACAAGTAAGTGAAACCATCTGATAATTGACTCTCTCTGCTTGACTTGTTTCACTCAGCATAATCTCTTCCAGTCTCATCCATGTTGATATGAAAGTTGGGTATTCATCCTTTCTAATGGAGGCATAATATTCCATTGTACATATGGACCATATTTTCTTTATCCATTCACCTGTTGAAAGACATCTTTGCTCTTTCCACAGTTTCACGACTGTGGCCATTGCTGCTATGAACATTGGGGTACCGGTGGCCCTTCTTTTCACTACATCAGTATCTTTGGGGTAAATATCCATAGTGGAATTGCAAGATCATGGGGAAGCTCTATTTTTAATTTCTTAAGGAATCTCCACACTGTTTTCCAAAGTGGTTTCACCAGCTTGCATTCCCACCAGCAGCAGTGTAAGAGGGTTCCCTTTTCTCCACATCCTCTCCAATGCTTGTTGTTTATTGTCTTGTGAATTTTGGCCTAACTGGTGTAACGTGGTATCTCAGTGTAGTTTTGATTTGAATCTCCCTAATGGCTAATGATGATTCCCACCCACCCCCCCCCAGAGTTCTAAAGGCTAAGAGGTCCAAGATTAAGGTGCCTACAGATAGAGTCTATGATGAGGGCACTTTTCCTGGTTGTTAGTTTTGTTCTTGTATCCTCACATGGTAGGAGAGCAGAGAAAGGAAACAAGCTCTCTTGTCCCTTCTTTAAGGGCCCTAATCCTATTCATAAGAGGTCCACCTTCATGACCTAATTACCTCCAAAGACGCCATCTCTTAGTACCATCACAAGGGGCCTTATGATTCAACATATGAATTTGGGAGAGGACACAAATAGTCCATAACACATAGCCAGATAATCATTGGTTCGTTATAAAGGAGTCAGGAAATACTCTCAGCAGAATCTCAGTATGTGGTTTCTTTTTATTTTTAAAGGCATTTCAGGTATGTTTCTGAGTTTAGTTTTTTATTTGTTTCATCCTCATATATCTACATGTAGCTATACAGTATTTAGTATAGTATGTGGTATAGTTATGTCTACTTTTCTTTCTGAATTTCTTTCCTGTCTCTTAGGAGTAAAAATATACTGAGCCAGAAAGAAATGACTGAGTTAGAAAGAAGTCCCATATGCATGACCCTGCATTCCTGGACCTCCATTCATAGATGTTTTGGACCTCCTTGGGTCCCCAGTTTTCACTAAGTTTCCATATGGATTTGGACCACTTGCCCTATTGTCTTTCTTACTTCCAGCTATTGCTTCTTCTAAGCACGTTTTGTTCATTGGGGCTTGCCCAGCAGTCCTCTATTTTCTTTGTAGTGAGGAAGAAAAAGAGAAGAAATTGTTTGTTCTGTAGAGTTACAAATTCCCAAGTAACAATGTTTTTAGTTGTTTGTTTTTTTCCTTCTAATATATGTGAGCTAGAGCAAGTTAATTAACTTCTGTGGGCCATTATTTAATATAATCAATTTCATCCTAAACAAGAATACAAAAATAAATAATTCATATGTTAAAATAGTATGGAATACCTAAGTTGTAGGATATATCAAGTTTTCCATATTTTCATACATTTGGAAGTTTTAGGTATACAACCAGGCTTTCCTTTCTCTCTTTATTACTTATCATTGAATCTTACATCCTGCATGTAAAAAGGATTTACTTCTAAAACCCTGTTATTTTAGGTTGCAGCTCTGATCTGAAGAGTAACCTAGGTGACAGTAGAAATGATAAGTAATAGCCACACACAAAAATTTCTAAATTGGCACCAAAATACTAACCATAGGGCTAAGACTTAATGTATGTAAACCAGAGAGAAATGGTGGCCCATAATTCTTACCACACTCTCTGCTACTCTGGCTCATTTCCCTCTTTTATTTTCTTCATGGTAATCATCACTATATGAAAATTGTGGTTATTTCTTCCTTGGCCATCTTGTATTTTCTGTTTATACATTGTAAGCTTTTTTCCCCCTTCTTCACTGCGAAATCTCTAGTATTTAGATCCAGCAAGTTGTAGATGCTCATTAATTAATTGCTGAATGAATGAATGGAGTTTAGCACATTATTCTTCAGAGAGCATACCTGAGTGAATTATTCTTAGAATATTATCTTTGTGATACATGCACATTTTTAAACAGTAAAACCATTTGCTTCACTTATTTTGCCATTGACTCTCAATGAAAATAAAAATAAAATAAAAAATCTGAGTGAATAGCTGGAAACACCTAAGTGGTCTAAATGGTTAATGATCATTGAAATTTCACAGTGCTGTGGATACAAGAAAGCAAAGCTATTAGGAATAGTAGAAAAGGAGCTTAGACTTAAAAGAATATTATCTGAGATGGGTAATTAAGCAATGTCAAAACATGAGAATGCCACACATTAGAATAATTTTAAAAAGGATTACACATATATTGGGGTACCTGGGTGGCTCAGTTGTTAACTGTCTGCCTTTGGCTCAGGGTCATGATCCCAGAGTCCTAGGATCAAGCCTTACATTGGACTCTTGCTCAGTGGGAAGCCTGCTTCTCCCTCTCCTACTCCCTATTTGTGTTTCCTGTCTCACTATTTCTCTATCTGTCAAATAAATAAACAAAATCTTAAAAAAAAATACATATAGAAAGCACAGATCCATGGAGGGGAAAGGGATTCTTCTCTCTGCATTTTGTTGTGAATGTCACCTGTAGAAGTGATAGCAACTGTTAAATATTAAAGAGCTAAGAACAATATTTCTTTTTTTTTTTTAAGATTTTTTATTTATTTATTTGACAGAGATCACAAGTAGGCAGAGAGGCAGGCAGAGAGAGAGAGGGAGAGAGAGAGAGAGGAGGAAGCAAGCTCCCTGTTGAGCAGAGAGCCCGATGCGGGACTCGATCCCAGGACCCTGAGATCATGACCTGAGCCGAAGGCAGCAGCTTAACCCACTGAGCCACCCAGGCACCCAAGAACAATATTTCTTAATGTGACTTCGTAAAGACCTGTACCAGTGTGTCTCAAATGTTGATAGGTGTATGAACCAAAAGGGAAATCCTAAAATGCAGTTAATAATACAGGAGGTCTTAAAAGTAGGCATAGGACCTGAGAGTGCACATTTTAAATAAGTTTATTAATTTTAATTAATTAAAATCAATGTAATAAACTTATTTAAATTAAATAACTGTATATTTAATCATTAATATAATTATATATAATTACTTGACTTTATTTGATTATATAAATATAATTTTATTTATTTATTATATATGTTATATATTATATATTTATATAAACATGATTGTATAATAATTAATTAATGTATTAATATATTAAATATAATAATATAAATAATTACATATTTGATTTAATTATTTAATTTATTTGATTATGATTATTTAATTTGATTATGATTATTTAATTATAATCAAGTTAAATATATAATTATTTCTATTATTATATTTAATTTGTAAATCAAATAATTAAATTTAATTATAATCAATAATTGATAATTTTAATTTGTAGATTTATCAATTTAAATTATAAATAAATTTAATTCATTTGATTAATAAATTTAATTATAAATTAAGTAATTAAAATTTGATGATTTTAATAATTTTAGTGATCTTCCAAGATGCCTAGAGAATATATTAATGCCTTTAACAGAGATTCTATCTTAAAACCCTGGCACTATGCTATGCTAAAATCTATCCTGATGTTAAAATTTTGAGGTTGGGTGATGAACAGAATATATAAATCAAGGACATTTCCCATTGATTCTGAAGGTATTCGGGTTTCTAACCAATAGTATGCCAAATGGTGACTGATCAAAAATAGGAGCCCTCTGGATAAACTCAAATTCTGTTCATTTTATGTAACCAACGGTATGACATGAAAATATCATGGGACTTTGAATCTGAAAGACTTGACCTTCTGATGAACATTCTGTGGGTGTTTAAAATTATTCAAACATTTATTTAGGAAGGCAAATACTTGTCTGGTGGAACTATAAATTGATAGTATCACTTTGGTAAAAAATTTGCCAACATGTATCAGGAGCCATAAATGCATCTCTATGATAATTTGGGGGTTCTGTACTTATGAGGTAATCTTTTTACATATGGAAGTTTTCGGTATACAAAAGTTAAATAAATGATTACCAATAATTGGGAAATTTAATAATTCACATATATTTAATAATTGAGTATTTAAGCTATGGAATATACTTTCTGTTTACTACTATTTATCCGGAAAGAAAATGTCTAATTCATCATCTCATCCAATTCCTTCCCATAAATATTTGATTCCTGTGGCTTAAAGTACTCATATTCTAGATGTTCTTCTAAGCCAGCAGAGATTGTGAGATACCATTAATTAGAAGACACACTCTACTTCATATTCAGAGCCATTTAAATGTGGAAAAAATACATACATTATAATTTACATGCACCATAATAATGAGATATAGGCAGTAGTTACTACAACAGTTAAGAAAAGAAAATGCAGCCAAGTGGACTGTAGCAGTCAGGTGAGGCTCCACAGGGGAAGTAAGAAAAAGGAAAAAGATGTAGAGCATTCCAAGTAGGTAAAAGAGGATAATGAAGGAGGACATTTGGGTGAGCTATGGTCTGACTGGGAAAGAGGATTAGGGAAAAGTTTTCAAAGGAATGTTGTAGTGGGATAAAGCCTTCTGGAAGTAGGGATTGACCATTTATACCTCTTACCAGCTAAATTTCTCCATTTATGGAAGACTACCTAGGAAAAGAGAACAGTCAAGCTTCTTCATGTGTCTTACTAATTATTTAAAAGTAGCCGAAAAATCAACAATTGTCACTTGTTGAATGTCTGCTGTAAGCTATAGATTTGAAACGGTGCCTCACTGATGACTTTTCAATTGCTCCTCACCACAGCACTTTGCAAGGCATACATCATGTAACTTGTAGTAGAAGCCATTGTGTCTTCTGACAGGGTCTTAGAGCAACTAGAGGACTTTCACATTTGGCTTCTTTTTCCTTGAAGTGGAAAACAACTCTGTCAATAATCTGAATGGTAGCTGTAACTTTAATAAGATGAAACATCGCGGTCCCTAAAACTGTTTTTAGAGGACCCTTTGCAACATCACTGTATTTCACCTTCTCAAACCATACTGACTAATGCATTGGGATAGTATCAAAAACAGAGGAATTATCTGAGGATTTCTAATTGGGGTTGGAAAGGCAAAAGCCTTTCCTCTGTGGTAAGTGGAAGAAACTGTAAACAGAAGACCATGAAAACAACGTACAAATGGAGTGAAGATTTGTCACAGAGAGACAATGGAATTCATTTGTGATGCTATGTCTTTGGCTTTTCCCTGGTTTTTATGTGGTTTTAAATGGCTTGGCTGTTCTACAATACTCTGATACTGTGGCTATGTAAGGATCGTTGAAGGCTCTGTGAAACAGAAATCTTAGCAGACCACACTCCAAATTCACACTCCAATATGACACTAGATGGTATAAAATAACCTTGTCAAAATCACTCAGTAGTAGTGGAGTTGAGATTTGAAGTTGGGTAGGCTTGATACCAAAGGCCATCCTTTCCATGTACCAGCACTTTCTATTAAAGCTTCTGCCCTATCCAGTCTGACAGCTACAAGTTCCGTGTAGTTCCTGAGCACATGGTGTTGCCGGTATACCAAGGAACTCATGTTTTTTAAAGAACATTATTCTGTTATAATTCATTTGCATTTAAAATTAAGTAGTCACATGTTATTAATAGTTATCATATTGGACAGCACATCTCTGACATGTCCTCTCCCAACTATTATTGAGTTTCAACTCTCTGATGGACTTTGTACTAGCCACTATCTGTTGGATATTGCACAAACTATTTCTCTCAAGCAAACCTCCATAATAATTCTGATATACATCTATTATGTGAATAACATAATATACATGCATGTAAGTGAATTATGTCACATCTCATTTACTTAGGTAGAAATGCAAGCAATAATTGTATTACTATATATAGGAATATGTATGTGTATATATATGTATATATATAAAGTTATCAGTTATATATTATAGTACTAAAAGTTATAATGGTTGACAGAGCAAGAACTGAGAATTAGGATTGCCAGATTCTCACTTTGGCTCTTGCAACTACCAATATTGGTTTGTAGGATTTGAGACTAAAAGTATCAAGAATTAGTTTAATTTATTCTCTTTACTTGAACTCACTTGAGCTTTAACATTAATTGAAATTCCATATACAGCTTCCTGACTAGGCTTGGTAGTGGTTTATCTTAACAGGATAGGATCACTACGTTTTTAGTACTAGAGGAAGTTAACATCTGAAGACCATAATGACACATGCTTTGCACAGCCTTCTTTGAGATAAAATGGGATATATAAAAGGTGAGATAGTTGAACAGAGGGCAGCACACAGTGTATATAGAATAAATGTTACAAATGTTTGTAAAACCACAAGATTTGAGAGAAAAAGAAAAGAAATTATATACTAGAAAAGACTATATAAAAATTTTTATATTCTGGAAATTACAAATGATATTGTTGACAGGAAAGGAGGGTGGTAGGTGGCTGAAAATTGATATCAATAGTCAGAGTTAAAACTGAGATTAGGCTCAAGAAACAATGACTGCAGCCAAACCAAAGACAACTCTAAAAGAATATAGAAGAATCATTATACTGTTTCATCTGTATTTATATATACCAGTTCTTTTTATGTTGAACTAGAAATGCATTGGCAGCCTCAACAAGGAACAGAGTCCAGGTATAATGAGAAGAATTTGAATTTCAGAAACTTTTGTAGGAAGGAAAGCCATCTAGAGAAAATCCAGTATATCTGTGTATAGATGTAACAAATGGAAACTTATCAGGTATGGTATGTGAGAGACTAGGTGTTTCTAAAAGATCCCATTATCATTGAAGCACAAAAGTAGGTTGACGGAGCAAATGGTTTGCTTCACCTACCAAGAAAGTATTCACTCACCTTATTAGATCCTCATCTCTCCCAGTTGCACCCATTTCAGGGTCATTCCACAAAAGAGAAGCTCAGGATTGTTACTGTGATATAAAGTGCATTGCTAGCAAAATGTCATTCCTTATATTCATGGATGACTTCAGTAAAGACCTGGAACCATTCAATAGAGCAACTGAAACCAAAAATTTGTGGTGTACAAATACAGAGTGATTCATATAAAATCTGAATCCAAAAGCTTTAGGAAAAATGTGTGAAAAATAAAAATCAGTAACCCATCATTATAATTTCATGCCTGTTGTCAAATCAATTTTGTTTTTTCAAGCTAAAGAAATAGTTCAGAAATGTTGCTAATATAAGATATCTTTTCACTTTTGCTGGGTAGGTTTACCTGAGTTTAGACAAGAGATCTCAGTGGAACAAAGAACTTTTACAGCAAGTGGGCAGACAGATGCATATAATATGCAAATGATTCAAACTGTTTAGAGGCATAATTTACATCCAGACTACTAGATATTTATTTTTCTTTGAAGTTGCTATATATATATTCAGATCATTCTAATGCCTTCCTATTCTGTTCTCACCATTGTAAATTTAACCTCTAAGAATTTAAATAGTCATGAACTGTGTATTTATTCCCAAAATATCTACCTTTGGAGATTTATAGAAAAATCACCAGAAGTTGCACTTTGTGAACTATCAGCACAGACACATATATACAGACACACATACACACACACCTTCATGAACACAGTTTATGTGCATATACAATTGACCCTTAAACAACATAGGGGTTCGGGGCACCAACCCACATATAACTTTTAATTCCTGCAAACTTAACTATTACTCACTTATTGCAGACCAGAAGCCTTAATGATAACATAGTCCGTTAAAATATATTTTGTATGTTATATGAATGCAAAATTCTTTCTCCATTCTTAGAAGTATTGAATTATATTGCATAGTTTAATATGCTAATTGTTTACAAATAACAGACCTAATTTTTCCAATCTTTCAGATGAATATTTAATGTTTCTCACCTACCAAATCCTTGGGAGTATAGCCAAATATTTTGGGCATCTGGGTAACTTAAACTTTTTAATAGACCATGACTTAATTTAACCATGACTTAAACTTTATAATGAATCTTGTGAAGATCCACAGAGCAGTGATTTTTTTTGAATATTGATAGTTACTCTTCCCTGACAATATGTTAGAAAAGCCATAATGTGCCATAGTTCCATAAACCATTGGAAACAGAAATATATACAGTTGGTCTTTGAACAACATGTGTATAAATTGTGCATGTCCACTTACATGCAGTTGTGGGTTTTTGTTGTTGTTTTTATAAATAAATACAAGATAGCACTAGTAAATGTATTATTTTTTATAATTTTTAATAACATTTTTTCTCTAGCTTAATTTATTATAAGAATACTATGTATGATTAAATAATCATAGAGATACCAAATAATGTAAAAGATAGGAATCTGTGGAGAAATAGTTTTCTCTTTTCTTAGTAATCTGTAGGTGTTAATGAGATCATATTAACAATAACAACACACATATTTCTAACATGTATGCCCCAATTATCTGTTCAGGATCTCAGAGTCATGTGAAGTGAAGACCTCAGTAGTTATAGGGAGCTGTAAAGAAAGTCCCACTTGTGATAACAAACAACTCTCACTGCCATTTTGAAACTTACCATGCCAGACACCTGCTATTGTCTCCATGTCTAGATAAGGTGCTGGAGCTTTAATGTTGACAAAGTGTTCTGTTAAATCTTGTTATTTTCCACATCAGAGAATAAAAAAGTATCTTTCCATTCTACATGAATTTGGCTATTTATTTTAATGAAAATAAAATTAATAAAATAAAATTTAAAAATAAACTTAATTATTTTTCTGAAACCAAAATAAAAATCTATAAAAAACCTCAAGACATTTCATTCTCAACTGAGGGTCTCCAGAGAAATGATAAAACTTATAATGTCAATCAGATCACATAAGTGAAGAGCTAATGGAGATGAAGGTCATTAACTTAAAACTCTTTATGAGATTCAAAACAAAGATATGTGGCCTTAGTGAGTAAATAATTTAAAGATGTGTTATTTCCCCAGATTTAAATACATTAATGTTCTTAAACTAACTCTTGACATCCTAGTCAAGGACATAGTTTAGTTGCAGAGATCAAGTCTAATGTTTAGTCACAATTTGACACTTTAAATTGGCTACCAGTGACATTTTTGGTTTTATAAAAAAAGCAAGTCAGTGGAAACTAATTCATTCAGCAAATAGTTTTTATAATTTTACCAGGAACAAAATAACATACTATGTATTTTGGGATGTCAATAAAGAATTAGACTTAGACCCTACCTTCAAAAATTGTATAGTTCACTAGAAAACATGTGACATAATTAGAATCTGATCACTTCAGACTTGTATTATTAACCATTACCTTATAGTGTATATGGTAAGAAGGGGAAAAGATCCAGATAAAGGAATTAATCAACACAGAAATGAATTCAGGAATATATGTGGCATACAAAGGAAAATAAGTTACTCAGTTTTGATACTGGACAGAAACATAAACAAAAAGTGTAGCAAGTGTAGAAATTATTCTGGGGAGTTAAAATATGGAATTTCCAGCCTTTGAATGTGAAACCCCTTTCTCACTTGATAAGATAATTATGGGTTTGTTTTCAAGGAGGGAAGTGGTGAGATCTGACATATGCATTCATGAGATAAAATCCATAATAATGTTTAAGATGGATTGGAGGGGTGGGAGAAGGCTGGAAGAAATTAGATCATTTAGAGGGCCAGTGTAGTAGTCTAGACAAGCAACATGAAAGCTCTCAACAGTGAGACTTAAGGATCTTAATATGACAAGAATCTCAGGACTAGAATTGATAGGTACTATTAGTTGACTGTCTATGAAGTACAGGAGAAACAAGACTCAAAGATAAGTATGATTTTTAGTTTAACATGATATTGATGTCATTGGAAAATACTGAGAGCTCAGAGGTAGAGTAAACTGGAAGATAATGTGATGTGTTCTACTTTAGAAGTATTAAGCATGAGGTGATCATACATACTCTAATGGGAGAAGACAGAAAAGCAAAATATGGTCTTGGAATTCAAGTCTGAAGCTACTAGAATTGAAGTCATTGAAGCTTTCCAAGTAGTACTGAAAGTAGGTTGATTGACAAGATCCTTGTTGTGAATGAGAGATTGATAAATGATGGCAGAAAATGTGTAGACCTATTCCCCAATGATTTTAGCAACTAAGAGAAGAGATTAGATGTTTTGAAACACAGGACCAGTTAAAGGTATATATCAGTTATTGGCTAAAATTGAAGCACAACTTTACTCTGGGTATTAGTAGAAGCTCAATATTATAAAGGCAGAAAAACCCTGATACCAAAACTTTACTTGACATTGCAGGAAATAATTCATGAATACATTTCTTGAATATGGATGTAAAAGTCCTTAGCAAAATATCAGGAAATATAATCCATCAATATATAAGTATGGCATGATTATGTGGGACTTGTTTGAAAAATGTAAGTTTGGATTCACAATAGAAGATCAGTCAATGCACTTTATCATATTAACAGAATAAAGGAGAAGAGGCATATTAGTAGATGCAGAAAAAGTATGTGAGAAAAGTTAATGCCTGTGTATAACAAAACTTAATAAATTAGAAATACAGGGACACATTCTAAAGCTGATAAAGGGCATAAAAATAAATTTACCACTGATACCATAACTAATGATGAAGTATTTCCCTCTGATTTCCCCTCAGATCAAGATTAAGCTAAATATGTCTATTCATATCACTTATTTTTAATATTGTACCTGAAGTCCCAATCAATGAAATGAGACTATTAAGACAAAAAGGCAAAATATAGGAAAGGAAGAACTAAAGCTTTATTTGTAGGCCACATGAATTTTTACATAGAAAATCCCAAAGAATCTACAAAACTAGAACTAATGATTGGATTTAGTAATTTTGCAAGATGAATTTCCTGCTGGTTTATTGATGGGCAGTTGATTTATTCTGTAACTGTCCATCAATATACTAGTGAGAAATGATTACAAAGTGGGAAAAAAAAACACTTAGAACAAATGATATGTCCATCAACAGAAGAAGAGAAAAAATTGTGGTATATTCATAAAATGCAATTGTAATCAGCAGCATAAAGAATGAACTGATATGCACAACCATTTAAATCTCAAAAACATGTTGAGTAAAAGAAGTAAAAGCATATACATTGTAAGATTCTGTCTGTATAATATAGGCAAACACTAATTTATGGTATGCCTGTGGGAGATGGTAGTTAACTAGAATGGGACATACATGAATGTTCTACAATTATAGAAATACATTATTAGTGTGAGTTTCACATGGGTGTACATATTTTGAAAACTCAACTTCATACTTACCATCTGTGGATTTCAGTATATGAAAATTTTATTTTAGTAAGTTAAAAAAAAAGGAGTGATCCTCCTATAAAACTGCCTTAGAAAGGTCACTTAAAAAGCCAAAGAAAATTTGCATAACCAGAAGAGTAAAAATTAATTAAAAGAATCTTCCCTTGTAAAGAATAAATCAGTATAAAGGTAATATGTTTTTTCTACTAAAAGAAGATGCATATGCAGTGATGCAAATCAAGAGAAATAAACCCTTGTTTTGAGGAGAGGAATTAAAGAAGTATTACAGCAATAAGATGTGACTATAAGAAAGGGAAATAATATGTAAATTCCCAGGCCAGTAATGATATTCCAGGTCCTGTCTGACTTGAAATACTCAAGGGCAGGAGCTGTTGTAATTCCCCAGTGACTGAAATTGTCAAAGGTCACCAATTAAGCACTGTGAGTTTGGTGTGCTCTGGGGAAAAACAGACACCATGGAAAATCTCAGAGATGGTAGGTAAATAGGATATGGGAAAACAGGTAGAATATGCACAAGCCAGTTTTAGTTCCTTTTACTTCTCTGCATATTCAATAGGAAGAAGAGACTGTGTCATAGACAGATCCTTGATTCTTGGAACTATAGGAGGGCAATATGTCTCAGTACAGAAACAAGGATTTTCTGTAAATGAAGTTACCAGGACATTTGGGTCATTGGAAGAGGAAAAAAGTCATGCTCAAGAGTGGATGCAGGTCAAAGCAGATGAATCACAACACAGAATCACAAGAAGCCAATTGTAAAATCTCTTTGACTAATTCATATGCAGAGAACTGCATCAAGAAATCCACTACGTCCTCTAACATGAAGGAAAAGGACAGCTTTAGACATGGCCTCAGACATCAGGTCAGACTAGAACTGAAGAAGAGTGCACTCTATAACCTTCAGTGCAGCAAAGAGCATTGGGCCTATGGAAATTACTACATTTTCATAAGCCCTTTCACATGAATCTGCAATGATCTCTGTTCCTAATCACAAGTCAAATGAAGAAAAGGGATGGAATTACAAATTCTTAGAAAGTATTCAGTCTCCCAGAACTGAGGCAGTGCTTATCAATCTAGAACATACATAGTAAAAGCACAGGAGCAGATATCAAAAGATCTGTGTCCAACATGGGTGCCAAGAATCATTTTTCACAGCTGTATATGAAAGGTGAAATCAGTTTTTAAAACTCCCAGTGTTAAAACAAATTAACAAAATTAGAAAATAAACATAAATAAAACTTAATGAAATGTGTACTATTATAAGCATTGTACATTAGAAAAAGTAATTTCAAGAAGAAGTAGAAAATGAGAATGGAAAAAGACCCATGAAGACATTAAAATGCCGTTATGTGGCATAGCTATGTGGGTTTTTTTGTTTTTGTTTTTTTTTTTTACTTTGAAGGACAAAATGATTAATATTATATAAACAGTTCTAGAGCATGATAAGTTAAAAAGCTGAAAAAGGAAAGAATATTCATCTGTTTGTTTCATAGAAGCTTAGGTTTGACATTCATGCATAGATTTTATCCTAAATCTGCCACTTTTTCATTATAAATTTCAGCAACACAGTCCACCAAATTTTCTTGAACTGCATAATAGTACCTATCTTTGTCTGTATTTTTTTAGCAAACCAAATCATTTTATCATGCAGTTTCCTTCTACTGGAAAATTACTAAAAATATAATTATAGAAATTCTACAAGATACTCTGTAAAGGTCTGTAATTATTTTCCTACCCTAAACTGGGGCCAATCTTTTTGTTCTTTAAAAGTTGCTTGATTACACGCATGTCTGTCTTCATATCATCTATGTGTGTGTGTGTGTGTGTGTGACAGAGAAAGAGAAATGAAGAATGAATATATAATAAAATGTTTAAATGTTGGGCCTGATGACTATGATTAATAAGTATATATTACAGTTATATGATAGAAGCTAAGATGTTGGATTAGTACTAATGATAAAACCAACCAAGGAATCTGCTTATACAAGCAGATATACACTCATTCATTATGAACTAATCTCATGCATAGATACATTCCACTTGGAATGTTATTAAATCATACAAATCAGCATACTAAAAAGTTGAGCAAACTAATTTTAGTGTTTATTTTTAATTTTTTTTAATGTTTAGTTAGCCACCATATAGTATATCATTAGTTTTTGAGGTAGTATTTAGTGATGCACTAGTTGCGTATAACACCCAGCATTCATCACAAACCGTGCCCTCCTTAATGCCCATCACCCCGCTACTTCATCACCCCACACACTTAAACCCTCGGTTTGTTTCCCAGAGTCCATAGTGTTCATTTTAAATTACAAAAATGATTTAACAAAACCTGCTTTTTAATTTCAGAAATCCTCAAATTCCTGTTGGTGTCTTTTTCTATTAAAATTTTGTTGAGGGGCACCTGGGTGGTTCACTGGGTTAAAGCCTCTGCCTTCGGCTCAGGTCATGATCCCAGGATCCTGGAATTAAGCCCTGCTTCGGTCTCTCTGCTCTGCAGGGAGCCTGCTTCCTCCTCTCTCTCTCTCTTTGACTGCCTCTCTGCCTACTTGTGATCTCTGTCTGTCAAATAAATAAATAAAATCTTTAAAAAAAAATTGTTGAGAGAAATTAGGCTGCAAAGTTTTATTGTGTAGGTATGTTTTTTTATCTTCTTTACCTAGTAACTGTGACCTTAGGTGCATTATTTAACCCTATTGTGAGATAAAATAGTAATGCTTTCATCATAAGGGTTTCACAAGGATAAATGACCTTATTTATTATGTACAATACTTAAAACACATACACTATTTGGTCTATCATATATATTCTTAGTTCTCTTGTTATTAATAATACTATTTATTAAATAATAATTATTAAATAGAATGATGATACAATACATTATAATTATATACTCAAAGAGGTAAACCTGGAATATCATTCATGAAATATTAACAGTGGTGATATGTAGATGGTAAATTTAAAAATATTTTAATATTTAATATTTTAATATTAATTTTAATATTAATATTAAATATTAAAATATTTTAATGATGCATATTTTATATTTTCACAAAAATTTTATTATCAATCAGAAGATTTGAAAGAGATTAGTTTTAACTTACTGATTACTGATTCTAAAGACAATTCAAATAAAATTTTAACTTTGAATATTTGATGCTCATGGATTAGAAGAGCAAATATTGTGAGACTGTCTATACTACACAAAGCAATCTACACTTTTAACGTAATACCTATCAAAATACCAACAGTATTTTTCACAGGGCTTGAACAGTCCTAAAATTTGTGTGGAACCACAAAGATCCCTAAAAGCCAAAACAACCTTGAAAGAGAAAAGCATAACTGGAAGGATCATAATTCTAGACCTCAAGTTACATTAGAAAGCTGTAGTGATCAAAACAGTATGGTACTGGCACAAAAATAGACAAAAAGATCAATAGAACAGAATGGAAAACTGGCAAACGAGCCCACAACTATATGGTCAGTTAACTTCAACAAAGCAGGAAAGCAGGGAAAAACAGTCTTTTCAACAAGTGGTGTTGGGAAAGCTGGACAACAACATACAAAAGAAAGAAACTTTGCCACTTTTTTACACCAAACACAAAAATATATTCAAAATGGATTAAAAACCTAAATGTGAGGGGTGCCTGGGTGGCTCAGTCGGTTAAAGCCTCTACCTTCGGCTCAGGTCATGATCCCAGGATCCTGGGATCGAGCTCCACATTGGGCTCTCTGCTCAGCAGGGAGCCTGCTTCCTCCTCTCTCTCTGCCTGCCTCTTTATCCACTTGTGATCACTCTCTGTCAAATAAATAAATAAAATCCTAAAAAAAAAAAAAAAAAAAACCTAAATGTGAGACTTGAAACCATAAAAATCCTAGAGGAGAAAACAGGCATTACCTCTTTGATAGCAACTTCTTTAGCAACTTCTTTCTTGGTATGTCTCCTGAGGCAAGGGAAACAAAAGCAAAATTAAGCTATTGGGACTTCATCAAAATAAAAGTCTTCTACACAGGAAAGGAAACAATTAAAAAACTAAAAGTCAACCTATGGAATGGAAGGATATAATTGCAAATGACATATATGATAAAGGGTTAATACCCAAAATACAAATAATCCAATTAAAAAATGGGCTGAAGACATGAACAGACATTGAAACAGACCTGTACCCCTGGGGATAAAAATATATGTTTATAAAAAATAAAAAATTAATTAAAAAAAAAGAAAAATCAAAATAAATCTGGGATCTATCAATAAAATAAATAAATAAATAAATAAATAAATAAATAAAAATAAAAACAAAACAAAACACACATGGGGCCAACAGACATGTGGAAAGATGTTCAACATCACTCATCATAAGGATAATACAAATCAAAACTACAATGTGATATCAATTCACACTTGTCAGAATGCCTAAAATAAACAACATGTGTTGGCAAGGATGTGGAGAAAGGGGAGCCCTCTTACTCTGTTGGCAGGAAGACAAACTGGTGTAGCCACTCTGGAATACAGTATGGAGATTCCATAAAAAGTTAAAAGTAGAGCTACCCTACAATCCAACAACTGCACTCCCAGGTATTTACCTAAAGAAAACAAAAATATTAATTCAAAAAGTACATGCACCCTGATGTTTATAGCAGCATTATCAACAATAGCCAAATTATGGGAACAGCCCAACTTTCTATTGACTGATGAATGGATAAAGAAGTGGTATGTATAGGTAATGGAATATTACTCAGCCATAAAAAGAATGAAATCTTGCCATTTGTCACAACTTGGATAGAGCTAGAGAGGTATTATGTTAAGCAAAGTAAATCAGAGAAGGCAGATACCATATAATTTCACTCATATGTGGAATTTAAGAAACAAATCAAATGATCATAGAAGACCAAAAAAAGAGAAGCAAACCAATGAGCTCTTAACTATAGATAGCAAACAGATGGTTACCAGAGGGGAGATGAAACAGGTGATGGGGATTAAGGAGGGGCACTTGTGATTAGCACAGGGTATTTTATGGAAGTGTTGAATCACTAAATTGTACACCTGAAACTAATATTACACTGTTTGCTAACTAGTGGAATTTAAATAAAAACTTAAGAAGTTAAATAATACCTTGAGAATAAATGATAATTATACAAAGTGATAATATCTTAATGGAAATTTTCAAACAAGCAAAAAAATCAATATCTATTCATATAATAAATATCGACATTTCCAGCACCAAGTTTCAACAATTAATGCTATTTAGCCAATCTTGTTTTACCCATGTCTCCCCTGGCACTATTATTTATGTTGTTTTTGAGTATTTATTTTTTTTATTTTATTTTATTTTTTAATATTTTATTTATTTGACACACAGAGAGAAATCACAAGTAGGCAGAGAGGCAGGCAGAGAGAGGGGAGAAAGCAGGTTCCCTGCGGAGCAGAGAGCCCAACGTGGGGCTCGATCCCAGGACCCTAGGATCATGACCTGAGCTGAAGGCAGAGGCTTTAACCCACTGAGCCACCCAGGTGCCCCAGTGTTTGAGTATTTAAAGACAAATCTTGGCATCATATAATTTCAATCATAAGTATTTCCATATATATAAGGAACAGATGAGGATATTTTTAAGTATAAACAAAATGGCATTATCACACTTTACCAAATTAATTATAATTCTTTAAATGATATTTAATACTTAACTTATGTTAAAATTAATCATCTCAAAGTAAACTTTTATACATGGTTGAAATTTAGAAGCAGACAAGGTCTACACGTACATCTTGACATAGTTTTTAAAACTTTTAAATTTGAAACAAAACTTCTATTTTATTTTTATTTTTTTAAGTTTTATTTATTTATTTGAGAAGGAGAGAGTGAGAGATCGAGAAAGTGGGGAGGCAGGAAGCAGAGGGTGAGAGACAAACAGAGTCCATGCTAAGTGTGAAACCAAACTCCGAACTCTATCTGATGTGGGGCCCAACTTGGAGTCTCTTCTGGGGCCCCACTTGGGGTTGGATCACATAACCTTGAGATCATGACCTGAGCTGAAATCAGGAGTCAGGTGTTTAACCAACTGAGTCACCAAGGCGCCCCACAAAACTTCTATTTAAACTGAATTCATTGGACGGGTATTCTAGCTGCTTCCTCATTTTCTTAACTGATGAAACAAGAGCTTTGATTGGATTCATATGCATTTGGGAGCAATGGCAATATTTCTCTATAGGTAATGTATTCCATTTTACATCAAGTCAGGAAAGTCATAATGCCTGCTGTCCCTATACTTGTGAAGTTAAGATAGATAAGTAGGTTCAGGTGTTTTAGCCACATCCATCCATTATAAAGTTTTCCATTAACCTTTTACCTAACAATTTTAGCAACCATTGATAATCATTGCCTAGATTTATTATTTATAAGTGGTTGCAAACAGTGATTTTCTAATTTTATCATTTCTTTTACTTCTGTTAGTTGCAATTATCTGACAAGAGGCCAGAAATGACATTTTTTCATCAAATATCAGGATGCTCTAAAACAGTTTATCTGGAAAAATAGGGATAATTAAATATGCAATTCTTTCCCATTATTGTTAATTTCAGAACAATTATATGTTGCTTTAGAAATCTCCAGAGTTGATTAACAAAAATATTTTGGTATCATTATGAACAAGTATATTTTTACATATTTGAAGTATTTCAGTCTGTTGTCACTGTTCTTTTGATATTTAACTCTGGCCAGTGAGAAATCTTTCAGGTTGGCTCTTGTTTCCCTTTATTTTTTTTTAATGTTTCTACCAATCTTTTTTTTTTTTTTTCCTCTCAGCTTTATTGAATTTAAATTGACAAAAAATTTGTAGGGATATTTAAATATAGAATACGATGATTTGATATACATACACATTGTGAAAGTATTTCCCCTGACAAGTTAAAATTAATTTGTCTCCTTACATATTTACTTTTTTTTTTTTTTTTTTTTGGTGAGAACATTTAAAGTCTACTCTCTTAGCAAATTTCAACTATACAATAAAGTGTTATCAGCTATAGTCACGGAGAGGTTTAAGCCCTTCACCCCCTCTGGAGGACCTGAGAGTTGGGAGGTTCCCCTTGATTGTATGGCACTGGGCTGGGAATGGGGTGTATGGCAAGATTGGGTCTCAATTTTGCCTATTTCCATAGGTATTTTTTCATTCGCTTGATGTATAGGCATCAATCCCTGTATTTTTTTTGGAGGTAACTGACCAATGTGTAGCTCTACATTTGCTGTTTTTATGGGAAGGAGGGAGTTCAGAAGTCTGTAGTTATTTTGGTCAAACTTGGCTCTTATTTCCTTTTGAAATGGTATTTGACAAACTCAGTGGTATTTGATAAACTGTGTAATTTATGTCATATCCCAGTGTCCCAGACTTACCCAATACCGTTCACTAGAATAAAATCAACCTAAATTGGCCACTTGTTTTGATTTCTGTCAATATCGTTTGTGCAATATATCTAAAAAATTAACCTTTGTTATGTGTATCAGTATACTATTCTTTTTATTGCAGTTTAACACACATTTAATTTATTCACTTATTCCACTGTTGACGTATATTTTCAGTTTTTGGATACTATGAATAAGGATGCCATGAACATTCTTGAAAGGAAATTTGTAGGTATATGAATTTGCTAAATTATGGGGTAAATGTATATTTAGTTTTTTGGATACTGGCAAAACATTTTTGAAGACTGTTTTACCGGTTTACACTACAACAGTTACATATGCCAACTTGAATTGCTGTACATCCTCATTTTCAGTCATTTTATTTATACCATTTTGGTGGGTGTTTATCAGTCTCAGTGTTGATTAAGTTTGCATTTCCATGATGTCTAAAAATTCAGACCAAATGTTTATAGTCTGGCTATTTAGACATTTTCATTGATGAAGTTCCTAGTTAAGGCTTTTGGCCGGGTTTTCTAATGTACTTTACCTTCTTTAAAAAAATTCATGTGTAGTTCTTTACATATTCTAGATAGGAGTACTGTGTTAAGTATGTGAATAGCAGCTGTCTTTTTCCACGCTGTGATTTACATTTGTACTCTGTTTAAAGATGACCTTTTGATGAAGTTCTAAAATATTAATTTTTCTTTGTTTAATGTTTTTCATGGTCTATTTAAGAAACCTTTGTTTTTCTCAAGTCCTTGAAGATATTATACTCATGTTTTCCCTTGAATCTTTATTATTTTACCTTGAACAAGGGATCATGAACTTCCTTGAATAATTTTTTTTAATAGTATGAGGTAGTAGTAAAACTTTTCTGTGCTACTGTTCAGTGGTTCCAGCACCATTTATTGGAAAGACCAATCTCAAGGTTGCTCTAAACTACAAAAGTCTTATATAAATTGGGTAATTATCTACCAGTGGGTTTGTTTCTAGGACCTCCGATATTTCTTAGTAGTCTTTTTGTATACATATGAAATTATTTAACATTATCTTCAATATTATACTTCATAATATATTTTTGGTTGTTTAAGTCTTGCAATTTTATTTATCTTTTTAAAGACTGCTTTGGCTAGTCTATATTCCTTGCATCTCCAAAATTTTCCTTGAACATTGAACACCAACTGATATTGAATAGAATACCTACAGAGGTCAGTTAGATCAATTTAGGGAGAATAGAATTGTTCTTATGAGTCTCCCCATTCATGAAGATTTATTTAAATCTTTAATTTCTTTCAGCAATATGTCTAAGTTTTCAGTGTAGGTGTCTTGCCCAGTTTTACTTAAATGAGTTGAAGTAATTTTAACTGATGATGTTTTATATAATTTCCAACTTGTTTGTTTGCTAGTATATGGAGGTACACATTTTTTACTTATAAAGTTTTTATTTATAAAGTGTATTAACTTTACAAAATTCACTTATTAATTATAAATGTTTATGGATCCTTCTGGAATTTTGAATTAAGTAATAGAGACATCTTAAAAATAATGGTGGTGTCACTTCTTCCTTTTTAATTTTTATACCTTCTAGTTCTCTCTCTTTATTGTGATGGCCAGTACCTCTAGTAAAATGCTGAACAGAATGGTGATAGTGGACATCTTTGCTCTTTGTCCAAGGCAGAAAAAAACATTCAATAATTCTTCCCATTAAGTATGGCATTAGTTGTAGGCCTTTTGTAAAGAACACAGATTATGGAAGTTCCTTTCTGTTCTTAGCTGAAAGGATTTCTGTTTGTTTTGTTTTTTAAAAAGTAAATGAATGTTAAAATGTTAAAATTTATCAAAGAACTTTATTCTTCTACTATGATCATGTTTGTTTGTTTTTTGTTTGTTTTTATCCTTGCTAATCTACATATGTTAAGCCAACTTTGGATTTTTGGAATAAACCTCATTTGGAAATGGTTTTATCATATTTATATATTATATCTGTAGATTTATGAGAGATACAGGCCTGTAATCTGTTTCCTTGTAGTTTTCATATGACTTTGGATGCCAGAGTTGTGCTGGCTCCATAAAAGGAGCTGAAAGGTGGTCTCACATTTTTGTTTTTTGGATAAATATGTGTAATATTGATATTATTTCTCCTTTTGCTATTTGGAAGAATTCACCAGTGAAGCCATCTGGAGGGAGGAAATCCTTCCTTTCTTCCTTCCTTCCTTACCTCCCTTACTGCTTGCCTTTCTGAGTTCCTCTCTTTTGGAGAAATTTTTGGAATACAGATTCAGTCACATTAAGACTTACTGAATTATTCAGCTTTCATAATAATTTTTGGCAGTAGAATTAGTCCAATACTGCTACTCTATAATGACCAGGCAGAAACTCTTTCAATTATTTTTTAAACTAAGGAAATGCTGTTAATGTATGTTTATGTGCATATAAATAATATTGAATGATTTTTTAAAAAATGGTTGCATTTTTTTACTCTGGGTAGGTGGTATAGTGACTATTTACTTTTGTCCATATATTCTTATGTATTATCTGATTTAATTTTCAAAAAAGCACATATATAATTTTCATACAGAAATATAATTTATTTAAAATTTAATTTTAAATTTATTTTTAAAATAAATTTAAATTTATTTAAAAAAAGATTTATTTTTAAAAAAATGTTTCAATAAGAAAAAGGTAGAAATATTTATGTTAAATTTACTCAGGTCCTTGAGTTAGAGTACTATTTTAATAAAAAACATAGCAGAGGCAATAAGGATAGGACTTATTATGAATAGAGTTGAAAATGTTTTCTTAGTTTTCATTACTGTGACAATCAATGTAAGCCTCTTGGAAAAAGAAATTGTTTGAACCCTAAGTATCAGCATGCTACAACTATATCAACAATTCCTATGATATTTATTATTTTAATAATCTGAATCATCATCATCATAATCCCTCAGTTCATGTGTAGAGATGTTAAATTTTGATGTAGAATACATTTTTCTATTTTTTTTCCATATGTGCTTAGAGGCAGAATTTAACAAACAGATCAATAAGAACTTTCCGGGGAGAATAAACAGAATCACAAAATAAAATCCCTTTTCTCTAGTTAGCCAGAAATGGAGATAATACCTTAGTTACTCTCAAGCATGAATAACTAACAGAAGCAACTATTTAGTCCTTTAAAATATGAAATTTATTCAGGGCGCCTGGGTGGCTCAGTGGGTTGGGCCGCTGCCTTCTGCTCGGGTCATGATTTCGGGGTCCTGGGATCGAGTCCCATGTCGGGCTCTCTGCTCAACAGGGAGCCTGCTTCTCTCTCTCTCTCTGCCTGCCTCTCTGTCTACTTGTGATCTCTCTGTCAAATAAATAAATAAATAAATCTTTAAAAAATAAATAAATAAAATAAAATATGAAATATATTCATTAAAACTCTAACTCAGCAAGTGTGGAAGAGGCTCCTAGAACCATGGTTCTCAAAACCCTCATAATTCTGATGTCTAATCAAATATGAGAGCTATTATTATTTAATTTATTATTTCTGTTCTCAAATACCTACAAAAATATAGACGAATCTATATATTTACTGTTGTTAGAACAGTGTTTCTCCACCTTGGCACTATTTATACTGATATTGAGGGTGCATAATTCTTTGTTGTAAGCGACTTTCCTGCATACAGTAGGATGTTTAGCAGCATTTCTGGCGTCTAGTCACTAAATTCCAGGAGCACACTCCAGTTCAGTCCTTTGGCAACCAATAATATTTTCAGATATTACCAAATTGCCCCCATTGAAAAGACTGCCTTAAAACAACTGCCCTACCAGGTGCGTGTGTGGCTCAGTGAGTTAAGTCTCTGACTTCAGCTCAGGTCATGATCTCAGGGTCCTGGAATCGAGCCCTGTATTGGTCTCTCTAATCAGCAGGAAGCCTGCTTCCCCCTCTCTTTCTGCCTGCCTCTCTGCCTACTTGTGATCTTTCTCTCTGTCAAATAAGTAAATAAAATCTTTTTTAAAAAATTAAAAAAGCAAACAAAACAAACAAAACAAACAACTGCCCTACCTAAGAAATAAAGAGAGAAGTTGTACAATCAGTGACAATGGAAATTCCCAGGTAACTAAGAAAAAAATAAAACTCCAGAGCTGAACATTTAATTTATACAAGGTGCATAGCTTCTTTAAGTCAGCAGGTCTGCCTCCCATTCCGGATAGTTTGCATCACAAATAGCTACCAGTGTTCACCATGTTCAAGATCCAGAAGCCTGCATCCTGACCCTTTTTATATTAACCTTTGTTTGTTTTTATACTCCAGATCTTTTTGCTTTGTTTATACCTATATACACTTTTGAAAATTTTATATGACCTGGGAAACCTTTTCCTTATATGCAGCTTTTTAGTTCTTTTTTAAAAATTGATTTATTTATTTTATATATTGAAAACATGTGCATTCACACACATACGTGAGTGGGGGAGGGGCAGAGGGAGAGAATCTTAAGCAGACTCCCCACTGAGCATGGAGCCCAACACGGGGCTCAGTTCTGGGACCCATGAGGTTATGACCTGAGCCAAAACCAAGGGTTGCACACTCAACAGACAAAGCCACCCAGGCACCCCATATTTTTTATTTCTGCTGTCAGGTTCCCTTTGTTGACCAATATTTGAAATCATCTCCATAACTGTGCACCTTTCAGTTGCTCAAGTTGAATACAGTGCTTATCCAGACCCAAAGTACCCTGCATATTTAGCCCAGGTTCTTGCAACCTGTCTTGTTCCTTTGTTAACATTTGTTAAGTAGACTCCTGGGGTGTCAGGTGGTGAACCAGTAAAGGGCATTTTAAAAAAAGTTCACAAAGGAACAGAAGCAGAGAAGTTTTTTGCTTCCAGGTACATTGGAGAGGCCACACACAGAGCCAGAGAACAACAGGAACTGAAACACATGGCTTTATTAAGGGCCATGGGTGGAGTACTTTGAAGCTCCTGGGACAAGGCCCAACTGGCCAGTTTAAGCCAAAAAGAGCAGAGTTTTGGTAAGCTCCAGGGTACACAGAAGGTGCACTGAGGAAGGCCCTGGGAGGCAGGGATAAACGCTAGCCCAAGGGCAGTTGGCGGAGTTGTATCATACCTTACCTTTATTTGCAGCTCTGCTTGCTATTATCTAAGGCGGATGTTCACAGGAGGGACCAGCATCAGTCAGTTCAAGACTCCTGTAGGCCACTTGGCCATACAAAATAGATGCCATGCCAGCAATATGGAGTAGTTTAGCCAAACTTTTAACAGCTGGTGACTTAGAAGGCTCATCTGAGCCCCAAGCATGTTTCCTAATCACCTTGTATATGGGCAGGAATCACAATCTGTTCCTTTCACAAGAAGGAGTAGTGTAGCAGGTCATCTCTAGGACTGCAACTAGGGAAGCTTCTAGAGTGGAAAATCCTTCTATGACTTGCAAGTATAATTTAGGGAAATTCTTAGACTGTAATATATCATTTATTATTTTTATTTGGAACCCTAAAATTGAGTCTGGGTAAACAGATAGATAATATGCTGATTTATTGGTGTAGATGATAATAGCAACTACAAATGCCTTTATTTGAAGTGGTTATATGCCTTGGGTAGGGTACACTTAAATCCAGTCTTTTCTGTGGAGTCTAATGTGTAGTGGTCACATAAATCCAATGACTCAAGGCACACTCTAGTGAATGATGGGGAAGGTACAGAGGACATATGTCCATTTTTATTGGGGGATGCTTCTGTGCAGACACTGAATGGCTAACAGCATAGGAGAAGGTTTAATAATGTTTCCTTCCAAGGTTAATAATCAGCAAGTTACGTAGAACACTTAGCCTGGCAGACACTAAAAAATGCTGATGAGACCGGAAGGGCCATCTGCCTTGTGCAAACTAAACCTTGAAAAATACTATTCATCCTGATCCTACTTATCATGTATCATTCACACACGCATCTATGCCAGTTAGAGACAGAGTGTTTCACAGCTACCATTACTGATGAAAGCCACAGAGTTTTCCTGAAAAGAATTGGGAGAATATTTCAAAAACCCATTGCAGTTTATTTTTTTCCCCTCAAAAACACTGTAGTGGCTAAATTTTTGAGATTGGCTTTATTTGAAAGTCTCATTTAAAAAATAGCATTGTGCAGGGGCACCTGAGTGACTTTGTCTCTTAAGCCTCTGACTCTTGGTTTGGCTTCAGTTCATGATCTCGGGGTCATGAGAGTGAGTCCTGCATTGGGCTCTGCACTGGTTGGGGAGTCTGCTTGGATTCTCTCCTCTCCCTTTGCCCCTCCACCCTGCTTGCATGTTCTCTCTCTCTTTCTCTTTCTCTCTCTCTCTCTCTCTTTAAATAAATAAAACGTTTATTTTATTTTATTTTAAGTAGCATTGTGTATACTTTATTGTTGTGGAAATTGTCTGCCAGGACAGGAAGGTAATCTGGAGTGATTGTTTCTAGAACTCTGCAAACTATGAGCTCAGAACAGACTTTGCTTGGTGTTTCAGCAATACCAGCTGACATCAAAGGTTGTTCTTTTGGAACTAGCTCTGCAAAAAAACCTGTGAGTGTGAAAGCATGTAGGGAGATGCAGTGATACCTGCCACATACATAACGTAAAGGAAAGTGAGTGAGAGATATGTTGACTCTAATTGGGATGTTTTCAGCCATTTACCTTAGAGCAGTCACTATGATTCAGAAGCAACGGTCATTTGAGGGGCCAGCCTTCCCTGAAGGAATATTCATAACTATATCTATACTAGGAAGACAGTCCTTCCTTAGTGATTTAAGACACTGAATACAGAAGTGCCTTATACTAGAAAGACTTATAGTGTGGATGCTTAGCCACATAGTAATTAATTGGTCCTGATATTTGATAAGAGATTGAAACATATCCATCATTCCAGAACTATAAGACAGTAAGGAATTATTAAGCTTGGTACTAATTTATGCAAAACCCACAGTATGAATGGAAGGTTAATAATATAACTCCACAACTAGCAAACAGATGAAAAGAAAAAATTGATTATATGGGAAAGGATTTTATTTTTGAAATAGGAGAAAGTTGGTGGGAATACATGTCTTACTAATATGCTATTGGCCAAGTTGAAAGATGAGATAATTGTTTGCAAATGATCTGGAAATTTTAGAAAGAAACTGACTAGTGTTCCAAACCTGGGACATATCACAGGGCCCTCCTTCCTTAAATGTCAAGGACACTTCCTATGTGTATACTTCATTAGCCTGTGCCTCATTGGATTAGTATATCTGAATTTGAAGTATCACAGCCAATACCATTGCTTCTCATGTTAGACATTACAAATTGGACTTTGGATAAGAGTGGAATGTACAATGTACTAATAATTTGATCTGTTGATTATGAGGATTTTATATGAAACATAAACACTTACATTAATATCTGAAAGAAGTTGCTGAGATCAAAATACATTTTATATAAATCCTAATGTAGCAGGTGGTTAAAGTGAAACATATTAAAACATATGACATAGCCACTATATAAGACACATTTCAACTCTATCACAAGAACCCTAAAAATGCATCAAAGTATGGCAGTATGAGAAATGATCTTCTGCATAACTGCATGGGTCCTTAATAGTATTATAGATAATAATGGAAGAATATATGCTTTTATAAGGAAAAATGTACACTTAAAAATCTAGACAGTTTTCATAATATAGCAGAATACATTTGCTAATATGATGTATTTATAAGGAAGAAATTAGTTTTCAACAAACCACAGATGAACCCTGAGATAAATGGTCCTGGTTTTTATCATTTGGCTGGAAAGCAGGCATGTGCCTATTTATTATCATAATAATATTGTGTGTGTGAGCATATGTTTGGGAAAAAATGTATTAAAGTGTTAACTAGTGGATCTTTTTATTAGTTTAAGGAGACCATTACTTCAGTCTGTTTAGGAGCCAGGGTTAACCACTTCCAGCCCTGCCAAAGAGCAATTATGGAAGACTGTAATTAGTCTTGCTGTTTGACACAATTTCTGGAAAGACTCTATAGTGTCTGTAATGCAAACATTGGCAGATGTCTAGGCCATTTGGTAGAGTTAAAACTATTGGGAACTCAGATATTAGGTCCAAATGACATGGTAGTTAGAATGGAAGTTTATTGATTGAGATGTTACTGACACAATTTCTGAATTTGCCAAGGGCAAGGATACTCAGGGCTCTTCTGCACAAACCAGATTCACATGATCCATATGAGTTACTTAAGGCTGGGAGCTTGGAATACTCTTGGCAGGAGACAAAGAGGTTAGTGGGGACCCATTCCTATCTAGGCTCTTATAAATGTGCAGAAGAAATAGAAAGTAGCTTATTATTTTATATTAAAAATGAATTATTTAGGCAGGCTGGAAGATTTCACCTACGTTCTCAGTATTCAATATACATTCACCAGAGTTTTGACCACAGTCTAAGTGTTTTGATGCATATGGAAGATGTGCTCTCACTTACCAAAAATTATCTAGTTTTGTTCAATTTGTTATCCACAATTAACAAAATGAATTTTTTTATGATCTATACATTATATTGCCTTTACACTGGTGACTTTTGTGGGTATTTTTTTAAAGAGAGTCCAGAAATTTGAATAAGTTTAATTTGTTTGAACAAAGGGTTGGAAAGAGGAGACCTCAGGAAAGAATTAGAAGGTAAGGTGTGAAAACACCTGGATGTTGTGGAGGCAGAGAAGCAAGAGCAAGGAACTTCAGTTCTTTATAAATGAGAAATGAGGGGAAATATTGGAGGTCATGATTAGTATCCCAGTGAATATATTAGGCTCTTCTAGTCTTACTGATCATGTTCTTTTAAATGGACCCAGGGGGACTGAGGTATCCATCATGTTTATTGTTGTTTTGGATACTTATGTTACCCTCTATCACATCCTCTCTACCTAATCTTTATTATGGCCATTGAGGAGACAAATAGATTCATGCAGATGTAAACACTTTGCATCACCACAGTCATGCTTTCTTGTTTTCTTGTCCTGGGCTTTTATAACTTTGTGTCAAGTAAATTTTATGAACCAACTTTACACTTATACATGCTTTACTAATAGCTCATGGCAGTGAACATCCTAAGGAGACAACCTCTATATGATAGGAGATAAAAGATGATGATAAGTACTTCCTTTTTTGTTTTTGTTTTTTGTGGGCAATTGTGAAATTCTATATATAAATCTCCCTGGTAAGTTCCAGTTCCATTGAGTACCATTTTCCACAGAGGAGAGCTATTCTACTACTCATCTTTCTGTTGGCTTTCCATCTCCTCTATTTTATTCTGTGTCATAAGAATATATCCCAAAATAAACTCCCACACACATAATCTTGCCTCTGCTTAATCCAGATGAATACGGCTACTCTACTCTGTCCAGGAAATCTTAAGACTTATAAATGCTAAAATAAGCAAACCAACTAGCAAGCCAAAACCCTGCTTATATAGAATTTTCTATATGGTGAGAAGGCAGGCAATAAACAAATGAAATGCATATGTGATACATAAGATAATAAAAATAAATCAGTGTAAGGTACAGAGAATGTTAGTATTAAAGCAAATTTTTAAAAAAAGTTTTAAGATATAATTTACATACCATATCATTCACAATTCTAAAGAGCACAGTTCAATTCTTTTGGTGTATTTATAGTGTTGTACAGTCATTGTCATAGTCTATGATATATTAGTCATTGTCATAATCTTTGATATATTTTAATCCCCCTTAAAAGAAAGCTTATGCGCATTAGCTGTCACTTTCCCATTGCCTCTCAGCTAATTAGCTTTAAGCAATCAATAGTATTCTTTCTTCTTCTGTCCTAGACACTTTGTCTACTCTGGACCCTTCATGTAAATGGAATTATACAATATACGTGATCTTTTGTACAGAGTTCTTTCATTTAGCATAATATTTTCAGTACCAGCCATGTTATTGCACATAGTAGATTTTTTTTTAATTGGCAAATAAAATTCTTATGTTTGGGTATATCATATTCTTAATGATTCATCAGCAGATAGACATTTTGGTTCCTTCAGCTTTTTGGCTACTACGAATGAAACTGCTAGGAACATCCATGTGTAAACTTTGTATAGATACATGTATTTCTATTTCTCTTAGATACCTAGTTTAAAAACAAATTACACCATGATTGGGTTCAACAGGCAAAGGAGACTTTTGCAACACTACTGCACAAGAGGAAATAGATTCAACTCAGTTCTGCCAAAACAAAAGACAAGAGGATTTTTACATGTTGGAGTGAGCTAATGGAGGTTGGTCAACATGGTTAGGCCTTTGGTGCTTGATAATTGTCTTTTATGAAAGTAAGATTCCTTCTCTCCCCCGACTGGGACATAGGAATACTATCTCCTTAGATGGTTACATTTCAAAAGAATGGGTCCTAGGTCCTTGAGAGAGATATTGCTGGATTCTAAAACTGGCAAGAAGCTGGTAGATTTACATCTCAAAGGGGCAGAGAAAAAGTTTTTCAGTTACAATTTTCTAAGGTAAGTCTCTAAGAAATGTGAGGTTAATGACCCATAGTAAGGAAGAAACCTGTCTAAAGCTGACAATAAAGTTTAGTTAAATCTAAGGGGAACTTTAAGGTTGCCTAGGTTATAAATCTGGGAGTGGCATTGCTGTGTCATATGCTAACTCTAGGTTTTACTTTTTGTTGAAGAGCCAGACTGTTTTCTTATGCAGCGGCACCATTTTACATTCCAATGAAAAGTGAGTAGGAGATACACTTTTTTCACATCTTAACCAATAGTTGTAATTTCCCGTGCTCTGATGATGATGATGAAGTCATCCTGTCCATGAGAAGTGGTATCTTATTGTAGTTTTGTTTTGGGTTTCCCTAAAGACTGATAATATTTAGTTTTCATATGCTTCTTGTCCATTTGTAAGTCTTCTTTCAAAAAATACAGATTCAGATCCTTTTCATATTTCTAAATTACATTATTTCAAAAATTTCGCTCTCCTTTTCAATACATTTTCTCTTTTTATTATTGATTTGTATGTATTCACATTTTTAATCCTATTAACTTACATATTCTGGAGAATGCCAGTGACAGGTGAAAATAATAAATCCTCTCAGATCTCTTTTTTTTTTTTTTTTTTTTTTTAAAGATTTTATTTATTTATTTGACAGAGAGAGATCACAGTAGACAGAGAGGCAGGCAGAGAGAGAGAGAGGGAAGCAGGCTCCCTGCTGAGCAGAGAGCCCGATGCGGGACTCGATCCCAGGACCCCGAGATCATGACCTGAGCCGAAGGCAGCGGCTTAACCACTGAGCCACCCAGGCACCCTCAGATCTCCTTTTTGTTTGGTCCCATGTTAATACTAGAAAGGGTGAAATAGAATTGCAAAGAATTATGCTTTCCATATCAAAATAGTGGTACAAAGTTCCGTACTGTAATTACACCAGATGAACTGAAAGCACTTATATTTTACTAAAATGTAAAACAAACTGAGGGTTTCAGAGGGGAGAGGGTGAGGGAATGGGTTAGCCTGGTAGTGGGTATTAAGGAGGGCATGTATTGCAATGAGCACTGTGTGTTACACACAAACAATGAATCATAGAACACTACATCAAAAAACTAATGAAGTACTGTATGGTGACTAATATAACATAATCCAAAAAAAGTAAAACTTATTTTTAAATGAAAAATGGTGGTGAAAGTATTTGCAGTCCTATCTTGGGACTCAGGATTATTTTTCCCTTCACCTTTACCCCAGCTCTCTTTAGTTATCCCTAGTTGTTAACATACTACACTGGACCTAGAGCCCAGTCATAACTAGCCCTTTTGAAATGATGTATATTGACCCAGCCTTGCGTTGATCACTGACTCTGAGGTTGCTCTAGTCTCTACAAAGGAAACTAGGTGAAGTCCTCACTCTGCCTGCACAGCTCCCAAGACCAGTATCCTGATCTCCTGCTTATCCAGGCTGGTGGATAGGAAATTGAACACAAAACAAATGTGTGTTAGATGGAAGCACTGAGAAAAAAACAGGCACATAATTGCAGAATGGTATATAGTATTAAAATAATAAAGTGGTTTGTTTTTCTTAACTTGGCTTCTTTTATATGTGGGCATTTTCATTATCAGCTTTCAAGATCTCAGTAGCACACAAACATCATCAGAAAACACCATGCATTGCATAAGTAGTGTCCACATTTTGAATTAATAAAAATATAAGTGATTCTTGTTTTTAATATTTTTTTCCTACCTCCCGTTTGAATTTACAATTTACTCTGGGTTAAGTGCTGTGAAAAATAAAAATTTAACTTCAGATAGGTTTCCACAGCCTCACTAATACTATTTTAAAATGTTGGAGAGACAATCCCCAGGATTTTTTTGCTTCCATACTGAAAATATTAGGGGAAGATTTAATGAATAGTGTCCCAGCAGAGGTATCCCACTCAGAGAAAGTTACAGAGATAAGTAAGCACAAGGAAATGCTTCGTAGATGATTTATGGGATAAAATGAAGCTGACTAATGGAATCTTTTATGTGGTAGGACCCAAAAAGAAGAGAAGTTGCTTGCTCTAAAATACAAGATACAATAATACAGCAACCTCTTTTTATGATAACAAGTAATCACAAAAATCTACTCTTAGCTAATGCTTAACATGAAAAAAAAGCAAGAAAAAAAAAGAGGAAAAACTGAAATATTTCTAGGACTGGTTAGCTCAATGTGTTAAGATGCAGTATTAAGCTGGCCTAGACCATATAATTTAACTTTCATAAATAACTATCAAAATTATCAGTTTATGCCATTTCATTATAAAAATGAGAAATGTGAGGTTTAAAAGGTCAAGTAAATTTTCCAAGAAGGAAGTTAAGATTAGTGCCCTCCTACATAGAATTATGTTGTTTTCTCTATTTCTTCCTATTTGAGAATTTTTTTCCCTGCCCTTTTCTGCAGCACATAGATTTCCATGGCTCATATTTTTTGCATCATCTGTATGATAAATACTATATTTCATGCAATTCATCTATTGTTTAAAACAGTAAATATTTCAAAATAAGCATTAGTATTTCATCCCTATTTTATAGTCAAAGAATTATGCAGATTCTTGATCCCAGAGTTAGTAAGTGAAATGGCGAGGCTTCAAGTCCAGCAGGGTTGTATCAACCAAGTCCATAGTCATTTTAGCAGACAGCAATGATTCTCTAGTTTTACTTATGATAAAGAACAAAACAGGATGAATAAATCCTACTCATTTCAGACAATATTGATGGCATTGCTTGACAAGTATATTTATTGTATTATGTAGATAGGCAAAAACAAAGGATCAAACCAAGAAAAACCATAAACCAAATCAAGATAAAACAAAAACTCGATCAGACACAGAAAGAAGATGGGAGAAAGATAAATTGAGAGAAGAAGAAAGAATTTTAAATCTGAAGAATGATCCCCTTAAATACTTTTTTTTAGAAGATTTTATTTTATTTATTGAGAGAGAGCATGAGAGAGAAAGAGCAGAAGTGGTGGGGAGGGACAGAGAGGTAAAAGAAGATCCCACCCCCAGGAAGGAGCTCCATGTGAGGCTCAATCCCAGGACCCTAGGATCATGACATGATCCGAGGGCTTAAGGGACTAAGCCACCCAGGCACACCCTCCCCCCCAACCACCTTGGTGACTTACCAAGGCTGGGAAAAAAAAAAAAAAAAAAAAAAAAAAGTGACTTACCAAGGCTGCAAGAAAAAAATTAAAAAAGAAGGAAACCATCAGCAAGGAATAGGACAAATAATTCCTTGAGTTCCTACAGAGATGGGCGTAATTTGTATTCCCTCCAGCTAGAGTTGAAAGATCATGTCATACCCAGGGCATCTGATAGAGTTCTCAGGGTATCACATTAGATAGGGGGGTAAATTAACACTAGACTAAAGAGTACTTTGGGCTCACCTTAAGCAAGTAGAAAAACAAGTCTGGAAAGGATCTAACTCATCACAAATAACTCAATTGCATACCAAAATAAAGAGCAATACTATTTAAAGGATTATAGTATAACACAGAAATTAATAATTTAATGTACAAAATGTAGCCTACAATAAAAAATCATCAGGCTTGCAAAGAGCCAGAAAATATGATCAGTAACCAAGATAAAAATCAACAAATATAAACATATTCAGAAATAAATATTATTTGATAACCTACTGCATACCAGTTAATCTTTAAAACAGTGTGAAAAATAAGGAAAGAGTGAACACGTTAATTAATTGCCTCATACCATGGTTAAGTTTAATTCCACTGGGAAGGAATATATTTTATAATGATTTTATCCCCCAAATAATTGTATTCTTATTTTCTAGAGCAATAGCAACTAAAAAAATATAGCTTAAAAACTAAATAATAAGTGGGACGCCTGGGTGGCTCAGTTGGTTAAGCAGCTGCCTTCGGCTCAGGTCATGATCCCAGCGTCCTGGGATCGAGTCCCACATCGGGCTACTTGCTCCGCAGGGAGCCTGCTTCTCCCTCTGACTCTGCCTTCCACTCTGTCTGCCTGTGCTCGCTCTCACTCTCTCTCTCTCTTACAAATAAATAAATAAAATCTTTAAAAAAAAAAAAAAAAACTAAATAATAAGAAACTGAAATAGTGTAGAAAATAGGGAAAGTTCTAAAATATTATTATTTCTTATATTATTAGAAGTATAAATGTATGTGAACATGGATAAGCTACTGGTAGATGTGAGCAATTTATATGAGTGCAGTTGTTCTAAAGGTAGTGACAAGATTCAACTAACTTAAAATTCAACTAATTTAAGAGTCCAGGTTCAGTATATCTTACTATTCATTCTCTAACTCTCATAACAAAATATTTATCATCTATCTGTCTACTTTATGTTGATAGCATTAAAATGGTTAAAATGCAATCTGTCTTGGCAATAGAGAATACAGAAGAAGATTAAGGTGTGCCTGGGTGGTTCAGTTGGGTAAGCCTCTGCCTTCAGCTCAGGTCATGATCTCAGGGTCCTGGTATTGAGCCCGGCTTTGGGCTCCCTGTTCATCAGGGAGTCTGCTTTTCATTCTCCTCTCTCTCGTGCTCTCCATGACTTGTTCCCTCTCTCTTTCTCTCAAATAAATAAATAAAATCTTAATTGAAAAAAAAAGATAAAGGATGTCTTCTGTTTTTCCTTCTAAGGTCACTAATCCTACATGGTCTTCTGACCAGAAGATTGTATTCTTGCTCTTTTGCTATGGACTCTTATGCTGCACACTGGTCTTTTAGATGATTCTTCTTTTTCACTAGACATTAATAATTGCTCTGTTATTCTATTTGCATCCTAAAGTAGTTTAGGTACCATCACTCAAACTAGAACCTCAGATTATATGAAAGCATAATTTCTCTTTTAGAACTATCTGAAAATCATCTCCTCAGCTAAAAACAACCTGGTACTTTCAAAATCCTGGTGATACTTAGCCGAGAGTGTGCCATAGTTGAAAGGGTCAGTAGCTATATATCCATATAGAGAATTACCCCTAAATTAAATCTGACATAAGGTAATTTCTTTTTTTTGAGATCTTATAGGTCATCAATCCAAAGCTTCATGTTGATAGGTCAGGAAATAATGCCTAGAACATTTTGGTAACTCATCATTGATATAGCTGGTCAGTGGTGGAGGAAGCTAAAGGGTGCATCTCAGCCCATTGCTCCTCCCACTCCATAAAACATCTATAATTTGAAGGAAAGAAATACTAGGTTGAGTGCATCACCTTATGTTAAAAATGCAGAGACTGAATGAGCATTGATCAAAGTTGGGAGACAATAGTCACTCTCTTGGAATACAGTCAGTTGTCATGATTAATAGCAAGTTGCTACTCCTGTACTTTGTTTCCTCACAGCCAAAGACTTTAAAATACCATTTTAACTACAGCACACCAAAGTGTCCATTAAAAAAAAATAATAATTGAAAATTAATCTCTTATCGTAAGATTTACCTTATAATACTAGCCAATATTTTTGAACACCTCGTATCTCAGGGAGAGTGCTAAATGCAGTGCATGTATTTCATTTAATTATTTCAACAGTCCTTTACATAATGTATTCTTCCATCTTACTATGTGAATTAAGGTTTAAGAAGGATGAGAAACTTTCATAAGGTTATTTCTCCTCTTTTTTCACTGGTTAATAAATAGCAGAGTCAGGATTTACACTCAAAACTGATTGACTTCAGAGATGTAGTTCTTTTTTTACAGATTTATTTATTTATTTTAGAGGGAGAGAGAGTGAGAGAGTGTAGGAGTCGGGGAGGAGCAGTGGGAGAGGGAGAGACTCTCAAGCAGACTCCCCACTGACCATGAGCCCATGCAGGGCTAGACCCTAGGACCTGAGATCATGACCTGAGCCAAAATCAAGAGTCAAATGTTTTACTGACTGGGCTACCAAGGGCGGGCCTTGGTTCTTAACCTTCCTATGGCACACACTGATCCCACCTGCATCCAGTCATGGAAACTATCCTTTCTTCTTTTTGTGTGTATACTTGCTTTTTGCTTTCAGAGCTTTATCTGCTTTGCTCTAAATCAGGCTTTGGGTCCTACGATTACCTGTTTTCCTCACCTCGTTACATTAATCCTAATAAAAGTTTACACCCATCCTAAGAATTTCCCTGAAAACCTATGATGCCAGTTTCTTAAGATTTTCTCTCCTGCATTACATTCAGAGATAGCACAAATGTCATAGCTTAGAGCAAATATCAAAAAGCCATAGCCCAGGGGTCAAATCCAGTCAACTGTTTTTATAAAGTTTTATTGCAACATACAGTCATGGGTATTTATTTATGCCTTATCTATTACTGCTTTCATATTATAGCAGCTGAATTTTGTAGTTATAACAGAGACCATGTGGCACACAAAATCTAAAATGTTTCCTATCTGGCCATTTACAGAAGAAAAGTTAGCTACGAGTCTAGTCTTCAGTCTAGTAACTGTCCCCAACTTGTTTGCTTTTATCAGTGAGGACTGAAGTACAGAAACCGAGAGTAAACATTTTGGAAACTTATAATATGATTTGACAGATTAAACGTTTTGGAAACTTATAATATGATTTGACAGATTAATAGCTTATTTTTAAATTTAATAACCAAAAAATAGAGCTATTTTTGTACTTTTTAAAAGAAGTTTTATTTTACTGCTAATATATTTATTGCATATTATGGAAATATCAGACTGAAGTGAAGAAAAAGAAAAAAAAATAACACTTTTCACATGGTGTGGTAAGCACTAGAGTTTTTCCTCATCTTATAGACCTGGACCTTCCAATGAAGTAAATGTTCCTTTACTTTTTTTTTCTTGAGGATTGTATCTAACTCATTCCCAGTTTCATTCATTTTATCAGTAACAGACGCTAACAGAATAAGAATTTGGCTGATCAGATTACTATGATAGCCATGAGGAAATATGCTTATTTTTATCATTTTAGCTTTTATAAAGCTGAAGAAGAAAATATCATTCTAAATGTTTTTATATGATATTAGTTGCTTGTGAATGTCTCCTCTGTCTAGCTGTAGTTAATCAAAAAAGTTAAATCTGGTTGTCATTTAATAGGTAGCCTAAGTTACACAGAGTGACATTTAGCTTTAATGATTTCAATTTTCTTCCATCACTCTTTCTATCAAATTGTTCTACCTGTAATATTGCTGTATTATGCTATTTGTGAGGAGCAAAATTGTAGAATTCTAAATAAGAAGTGTTTGCTCTGCTTTATCTTCTGTGGGTATCTCAAAAAGAATACAATGTATTAACAAATAGTGAAATAAATTCAACTTACACATGCTTTCTTTTCATGATTCTAAGAATATCCTAACTTCTAAAATGGCAGCTCTCCCTACTGAAATTTACAGTGCAGCCTGAGGTGTTTAGTTGAAAGCTGTTTAACTTTTTTCTGAGAGAGATGAGCATTAATGGCCCAATTTATAGGAAACAACCAAAATTAGTATTTGTATCTTTTTTCTTATTTTATTGAATAAAATTAATGTATGCTTCATGTATGGCTGCATAATTACTGGCTCTTAAATTCCATTTCACGAAAGGAGGCAGAGGGAGTGATTGACTGGTGAGGGATCTCACAACTAGGAAAGGATCTGGAACTTGACTCTGTGTTTTCTAAACTCAGTCTCCTGTTTCTTTGTTATTCAGCTTTACTTTGCCATCTAATTGCCTATGCCTTAGTCATAAAATTTCTTTGCCTAACTTTGTTTACAGCCTGTTGATTTAAGGAAGCTGTATCAAATCCCCCAGTTATCAGCATGGTAAAAATCCAAACCCTTTCAAAATGTTCGCTGTTACTGAATATTCATTAATTGGAAATCACTACCAAAATATGCTGAGTTCTGTTAGGCTCTAAAGTATAAAGAGGAGACAGAATTCAGATGCATGAGGGAAACCAAACTTCTGAAAATGTTGCAAGTAATTGGCATCCCTTAGACAGTGCCATCTTCCAGGTTTATCTGCATATAACCCCACAATCCCAGCATAATTGCATTCCCATAAAATGAAGCTTCCTAAAACCATAGAAAAAAATTTTCTGGCATTGGTGGGTAGGTTATAACTCTGTAGAAAATGCAATTGCCCTAGAGAAAACTTTTGATATGGAAAATAGCTCAGATTTATCCCAATGCCTCTCACAATTAGCTCTTTTACTAAATGGGCCTATTAATCTCAATATTTCCAGGATAATTGTTTGTGGCTCAGTGATAAATATCAAGGCACCATCTGCACATAAAATCTCTTTATATTCCTTTCCTCTTGTTAGTGTATCTTGATGGTAATGCTATTTACAAGGCTATGTATTTACTGGTTAAAAAATAGTACATGTTCCTTATTGAGCTTTAGGTGACTTTATACACACCAAACATATTTTTCTAATTTTACCTTTTATGGGGAACTGTTCTGCTCTGAAAATTAGTAAAAAATAAGGATCTATGTAACCAGTGCACTTAAAATAACAACCCTGGCTCGTCTTGTCCCAGAGTTGTACCTGTAACATACATAGACAGTACAGTTCAAGGAATTATGTGGCCAAATACCAAAGATGTTCTCACCAGGAACTTGTTTGTAAATGATAAATAGTATAGTATTTAAGTAATTGTGAAATGTGTGACACTGACAGAAAAAAAGAAAACTCATATAGGTAATGACCTCTTTTTGATACACCATTTATAAACAAATGGGAAATTTAACAAATTTCTGATGAAATTGTGAAATTTCATCAGAATGACCCCAGCATGGGGTACCTGGTAGCTTGGTTGGTTAAGCATCTGTCTTTGGGTTAGGTCATGATCCCAGGGTCCTAGGATTGAGCCCCTGAATCTCAGGATCCCTGCTCAGTGGGGAGTCTTCTTCCTCCCTCTCCCTTAGCCTCTCTCCCCCAATCATGCTCTCTCTCTCAAATAAATAATTAAAATCTTTAAAAAAAAAACCCACCATATTTATAACCATAATGTGCCAAATTATTATTATAAAAGAAGAAGAATATATTTGTCAACAGTATTTCTTAACTCTGAGCTCAAATGTGCTGCCAACCTAATTCATATCCTCTTGTAGGGCAATAGCTTTCAACATGGGGTGGAGGGTGGCATATATCTTAATAAATCTTGTATACATTTGGTGAAGTGTCTTAATTTCCATTTGACAGAAAATGCACAGATACATTGATTGACTTGTTAAAGGTTATTTTTGAAATCTGTATTGACTTTTCTCTCCTACTTAAAAATTATTCCACAGATTTATAAAAAGGGAGATAATGTTTTTTCACTATTTGTATCTCTATTTCTTCATTCCTTTGTGTGGGACTGTACTAAGTGGGGACAGCTGGACATTATCTTCATAAACTACTTCTTGTCATGTACTACTAGGTTTCAGAATCATACATGGATTAATTAATTCATCCATTTCTAAAATATATCCTGAGTGTTTTCTGTACTATGTATCTTGATAAGCAGATTTACTTCTCTCTAAAATTCTCCCAAGACTGTGTGCTGTAGATACAGTAACTTCTCTTTCACAGATAAGAAAGAAGAACCAAAAATCTTAAACCAGTAGCCCAGAGACATGTATCCAGTAAATGAGAAAAAAGGAATTGAGAAATTAGTCTTCTAAATTTAGATGAGGGTCCTTTCCCTTCTTTCTAGTTTCTTTTCAAACATATGTTATTAACTTCATTCAGACACTCCTCTATGACGCCTTCAGGAAAGGGCAGAGAAGGATTAGAATGTGCGTGCTCATGGTGTTAGGATGGGAAGAAGAGTAGGAAAAGAAACAACATTTATTGAATACTTTTATTTTCAGATAGTTTTTATTTTTTTCTTTCCAAATTTTATCTATATAAAACACTAAAGATTATATGCACTGGACAGTACAGTCAGAGAGAGAAAATAATCCATCTAAGATCTTACAGTTTATAAAGAGAGAGCTCCAACACCATGATTTCTGTTTTTTAAACTAAGGTTGTTAATCAGCGTTTGGCATTTCTCAAACTTTAGTAGGCAGCAGTAACAACTGCAGACCAGTTAAAGCACAGATTTCAGAGCAGTGACATCAGCATAATGGTGGAGCAGATTAGCCCAAAGTCTTATACTCACACAGAAACATCAGAATAAAAGAAAAGAACAACAACAACAAAAAGGCAGAAATGTCAGAACCAACTTTGATGGAACCCTGGAAAACTGTTAAAAGTTTGTAAAAACCCAAATGAATGCTGAATCGAGAAAAAGGCAACTTGAAAACATAAGGAAAGTTTTCTGGTGTTTTAATTTGCCTTTGCCTCACTCCATCCCTGAAGCCATGGCAGTCCTAAATCAGTCAGCCCTGCTTTCAGTGTGGGATGCTAGTTTCAGGTACCAGAGTAAGAAGTGCCGACTCAGGTGTAGGTTATTGGGTTTGCCTGTTCTATGCTGTCTGGGACTACCAGAAAGACTGTGCAAGTGCTTGTATCTATTTTGCCTGCATCAGAACTTGAGCCAGAGAACTAATAAGCGTGGCTGGAAAACTGCAAGGTGAACTAACAAAATTGCAGATGCCTGGGACAAGAGATTATGTTCAAGACACACAACTGACCATCAAAAGCAATGGGTAAAAGCTGGGTGAAATTACATCAGAAATTAGGACATTCAAAAGCACTTGTGTATACAGGGTGTTTAGAAAGCCATGTCCAGTAAACAACAGAACACCAAAACAAACAAAGCGAAGCAAACAAACAAAAAGCCACCAAAATATATAATGCAAAAAATGACAGAATTGTAAGTAGAAATAACTTACAATAATAGAGATTTCAATATACCACTTTTCATAATAGAATGTTTATATAAAAGATCAATAAGGAAAAGGATAATTTGACCAGTATTATAAATACACGGGATGCAGCAATGTCCAGAATACTCCTCACAACAAGAGAACTCCTTCTCATATGCATGTGAAACATTTTCCAAGATAAATCACATGTCAGACCACACACAGGCACAATGAATTTAAAAAGAATGAAATCATACAGAGTGTCTTCTCCAACAAAAATGGAATGGAGCTGGAAATCAAGAACAGAAGGAAAACTAGAAAATTCACAAATATAGAGAAATTAGGGTTAGGTTAATCCTAACCCTAACCCTAACCCTAACTACACTCTCTTAAACAATCAGTAGATCAAAGAAGAAATCACAAAGGAAGCTAGAAGATGGAGACAAATTAAAATGGAAATACAACATTCCAAAACTAATGGGATGTGGTAAAGACAGTGCTGAAGAGATATGGGTAGCTATAAATGCCTACATTAAAAAGGATTTCAAATCAATAACTAACTTTACATCTTAAGGGAATAGAAAAGATGAACAAACTAAACCAAACAGTAGCAGAAGAAAAGAAATAATAGAGATTAAAGAATATTTTTTTTAAATAGGGAATAGAAAAAAACAGTACCAAAGATTAATAAAACCAAAGTTGTTTTTTTTTATTAATCAGCACAGAGAAAGAAAGAAAGTAAGAAAGGAAAAATTAATTCACAAGTATTAAATAATCAGAAGCACAAAACAGGTTTCTGTAGGAATTAGTATGATAAAATGTATTCTTTCACACGTATATCCTTTGTGAATGTCTTAGAAAAGATCACCTTGAGCATCAGTAGAGGAGGTGGACTATCTTAAATTGCAGAACCTTGGAAATCTGAGATCAAACAAACATTTCATTGTTTATCATTGATCCATAAAGTTATTTGGAGAAAGTAAAACAATATTGTAGCATAGTTGGGTAGGGCATAATATTTTCTCTGTTGAGTTCTCAGTGCCTTAATTGTGAACTTCTGAAGACATGTGTTACAGTCTTTAGCAGAGGATGTGTATTCTTTATGAAACTAGTAAAACTGAAGGGAAAATTGTTTAAATCTTTATCTTTACAGAACTTTTCCTCAATCACATGTGCAATATAAATACATGTCTTAACCCATCTAAGCTCCTAAAGTAAACCTGTCTTTCTGTTTATCTACAATATTATTTATCTCTTTAAAATGTTTCTGTTAAAATCTTCATGATACTTACTGAAACTGCAATTATTTATTTCTGTATCAACTGTGTATCTTATATACATCATCTCATTAAATGTAAATTGCGTGAGGTTTTGGGCCCCTTCTACATCACTAGCTCCTATAACAGTGTTTATAAAATAGCAAGAGCTTAAGAAATATTTTTTAAATGAGTGCTAAAGGAAAATCTTATTATCCTCATCATCTTAAATGCAGAGACTTTTTAAAAATTATTTTTATTATGTTATGTTAGTCATTCTACAGTACATCATTAGTTTTTGATGTAACGTTCCATGATTCACTGTTTGTGTATAACACCCAATGCTCCACGCAGTACGTGCCCTCCCTAATACCTATCACTGGGTTCACCCCTCTCCCCTATAAAATCCTCAGTTTAATTCCCAGAGTCCATAGTTTCTCATGGTTCATCTCCCCCCTCTGACTCCCCCTGCCCTTCCTTTTCCCCTTCTTTCTCCTAATGTCCTCCATGCTATTCCTTATGTTCCACAAATAAGTGAAACCATATGATAATTGCCTTTATCTGTTTGATTTATTTCATTTGGCATAATTTTCTCCTGTTCCATCCATGTGGATGCAAATGTTGGGTATTCATCCTTTCTGTTGGTAGAGACTTTTCTTACCACAAACCTATTCATTCATCCATACTTACTGACTCTTCTCTTTGTCCTCTTTTTGTTCCGCCTGTTCCAGGCTTTTTAAAAACTTTCCATCCAGTTTTTGCCACTAATTTTTTACCTATTTTAGACATGCCAGACATTCCCAGTGAATACACTTTAAGCACTTATGTGACCATACCCTTGCTATACTCAAAATTATACCAATAAATAACATATTCAGTGCCTCCACACTTCAATTCCATCCTCATTTCTGAACACACCAATTTCCTATTAACTCTGGCTCACATGCACCAAAGTTTTCACTGTTTCTTAAAGATTATTTATTTGTTTGTTTGTTTGACAGAGATCACAAATAGGCAGAGAGGCAGGCAGAAGGGGAGGGGGAAGCAGGCTCCTTGCTGAGCAGAGTGCCGAATGCAGGGCTCAATCCCAGGACCCTGGGATCATGACTTGAGCCAAAGGCAGAGGCTCAACCCACTGAGCCACCCAGGTGCCCCTTCAATGTTTGTTTGTTTGTTTGTTTGTTTCTATTTTTAAAAGATCATTTATTTATTTGACACAGAGAGAGAGAGAGAGAGAGAGATCACAAGTAGGCAGAGAGATGGGGGGAAGCAGGCTCCCTGCTGAGCAGAGAGCCCGATGTGGGGCTCCATCCCAGGACCCTGAGATCATGACCTGAACTGAAGGCAGAGGCTTAACCCACTGAGCCACCCAGGTGCCCTTCAATGTTTCTTAACTTAAGCAAGAATGACAGCTCATGTCCAAGAAGTGCTCCTTGCACACCAGGAACTATATTGAGCACTAAAATTCATTATCTCATATAATCTTAATAACACTCCTGTAATTTAGATGCCGCTGTTATATTCTTTGTTTTTTGCAAGGGACAGGAACTTTGTCACAGGGTGTAGAGGGTCAGAACTAGGATTCTAATTGCTATGCTCTAATGGTAGACCCTGCTCTCCCTGCCACTGTTTCTCATGCTGCCCCTGTTTCCTGCACTGAGGGGTTTGTATGCTTGCTCCCCAGTTATATACGTTGGATCTCTCAGCTTCAAGGCCCAATTCAAATGCCACATCCAACTTGATGCTTTGACTTGTAATTACTTTCTTGTTTTTCTACATTTTCATATCATTTTTATACTTACGTAGCAACCTTTGCATTTTTTGGTGTGCTATCGTCAGACATATGGAAGCCTGCTTTTACACTGTGAAATATATTTTTATCCTCACTCAATGTCTCGCCTCCAAATGCATTCATTAAAAATTTCTGAAATGTTTTTCTTAAGAATCTGAACAAGAAATGCAAACAACAACAACACAATTCCCCCAAATTTCCATGATACTTTTCTTGGTTGCATTTGTTAAAACAAAACAAAACAAAAAAATCAAGGATGCATATAATGAAATGTCAGAATTTAAGGAGAATAGCAAGAGGGAATTGTTCAACTGTACTTCTGATAGACTTAGCTGAATCCCAGGAAGGTAAAAAGGCAGTTTGCAAGTTAAATTGCTAATAAACCCAAACCCAGGGCGCCTGGGTGGCTTAGTGGGTTAAGCCGCTGCCTTCGGCTCAGGTCATGATCTCAGGGTCCTGGGATCGAGTCCCACATCGGGCTCTCTGCTCAGCGGGGAGCCTGCTTCCTCCTCTCACTCTCTGCCTGCCTCTCTGCCTACCTGTGATCTCTCTCTGTCAAATAAATAAATAAAATCTTTAAAAAAAAAAAAAAACCCAAACCCAATTTTGTAATCACTTTTCCTGAGCTGATAAGCTGTGGGTTCATGAGGGAACACTGTTTCCTAGAAGGCACCAGAGAACACCTGAGCTCCTGTCACTTCTTTCTCCAATTGATCTCATCTTGCTTAAATAAGCTAGAATCAGTGAAAGAGGTTTATCCAAAAAGGAATGAAGGGAGAGAGGTATGGAGGGAGGGAGGAAGGAAGGAACGAACAAACGAACGAAAAGGAGGGATAGATATTTAGAATATAAGAATCAACATCGGAAAAAAGAGGGAAGAATTAACTTATATTTTAAAAACATTTCTTCTTTTTTTTTTTAAAAGACTTTATTTATTTATTTGATAGAGAAAGAGATCACAAGGAGGCAGAGAGGCAGGCAGAGAGAGAGGGAGAAACAGGCTCCCTGCTGAGCAGAGAGTCCGATGCGGGACTCTATCCCAGGACTCTGAGATCATGACCTGAGCCAAAGGCAGATGCTTTAACCCACTGAGCCACCCAGGTACCCCAAACATTTATTCTTTCTTAACATATTTCTTTTTTGGATGTGTTAAATTCCAGTAAATCACACAGCATGTTATAAACTTACAGTGGTTATCAAAATACATAAAACCTGGTTTCTCTATATGTGAGCAAGTCTAAACAATTATTTTCTGAAATGTATTGTGTGGAACACTGATCCCAAGTATAGTCATTGAAAAAGATATTTCCAAGAAAAATCCATAGGCATTTTATAATGTACAAATATTCTTGTGAAGGACATTAAATATTTTAATAATCCGAGCAATAAAGCACTTGTTTAATTCTGGCTGACCATGAATTTCTCAAATTGATTTGAGTAAGTTACCCATCCCCTCACAACTTTTTGCATTTGAAAAGCACCTACTGTAAAAGACTCTTTTAGCACCCCGAGTTATTGCTGCATGACCCATGGAGAAGAAGACTCTTCTCTTAAAATACTTAGTCACAGAGTATTTTTAAGTGAGTTTTATTAACATTTAAAAACAGTCTGTGAGTATTAAAAATGTTAGAAGACACTTCAAATAAAATTATTCTAAAATCCATACCTTGAATTTGTCCTTCCAAGTTAGGGTTGTACCCCTGGACAATAAACTAAACACCGAATCTCTCATTTTAATGTTCAGATAAATTATTTGGCCTTATATTACTTGTTAAAAAAATGCCATGCTAGAGAAAAAAGACAATCTAATGATTTTTAAGTATCATTTACCACACTGGTGCCCAGATAATATTTCATTGTCATAGTCCATATAATTGAGTTAAAGATTGTGTGCTAACTAGCTAATTCTTACCTGTGTGATCAGTGAGTACAAGGGTTGGACCATTGCCCAAGAATTATTTGTACTATTTCTACAGAGGGAGAGAGAGGTATAAAAAGAGGGCAGGGGTCTCTTTTGGTATATCTTGGGGTCACTGTCCTGTGAGTTTTGACATTAGGATATAAGAACATAATCAGTTACATGCTGATGTTACCTAGAAATCCATCCCCATTCTGAGGAAAATGTCTATATTAGTATAATGTCATTCTTTTCTTAATCGTAGATAGTTTGTAATGCAGTAAAGATGTGGCTGTCTTTCTAGTCGCTAAAACTAGTAATACTCACATATAATTTAATTCAATTCTATTTTCTATGTGTTTGTTAGTATTCTTTATTTTATCTCTACTTGTTTTGATTTGACTTTTCAAATTTGTATGTATATTTATTGACATCTTAGAAAGAACATCTGGTATTTATTAAGTCTAGATTTTTTTCTCATTTCCAGTTCATTCGTATTGATCTTTTCTTTATTATAACTCTTTGTGAAGGTCTGTTTCTTAAAATGAATGCATGGCTCTTTTATTTTATTCACATAATACTACATAAATTTAGTGTCATATGTTTGCTAACAAATGTGTCTAGAATAGACACTGTAGATTTTCATTACATGATTATCATCTTTTTTTTTTATTTTTTTTTTTAATTTTTAATTTTTTATAAACATATATTTTTATCCCCAGGGGTACAGGTCTGTGAATCACCAGGTTTACACACTTCACAGCACTCACCAAATCACATACCCTCCCCAATGTCCATAATCCCACCCCCTTCTCCCAAACCCCCTCCCCCCGGCAACCCTCAGTTTGTTTCGTGAGATTAAGAGTCACTTATGGTTTGTCTCCCTCCCAATCCCATCTTGTTTCATTTATTCTTCTTCTACCCACTTAAGCCTCCATGTTGCATCACCACTTCCTCATATCAGGGAGATCATATGATAGTTGTCTTTCTCTGCTTGACTTATTTCGCTAAGCATGATACGCTCTAGTTCCATCCATGTTGTTGCAAATGGCAAGATTTCATTTCTTTTGATGGCTGCATAGTATTCCATTGTGTATATATACCACATCTTCTTGATCCATTCATCTGTTGATGGACATCTAGGTTCTTTCCATAGTTTGGCTATTGTGGACATTGCTCCTATAAACATTCGGGTGCATGTGTCCCTTTGGATCACTACATTTGTATCTTTAGGGTAAATACCCAATAGTGCAATTGCTGGGTCATAGGGCAGTTCTATTTTCAACATTTTGAGGAACCTCCATGCTGTGAAATCAGTTGCATTTCTCTACACCAACAGCAAGACAGAAGAAAGAGATATTAAGGAGTCAATCCCATTTACAATTGCATCCAAAACCATAAGATACCTAGGAATAAACCTAACCAAAGAGACACAGAATCTATACTCAGAAAACTATAAAGTACTCATGAAAGAAATTGAGGAAGACACAAAGAAATGGAAAAATGTTCCATGCTCCTGGATTGGAAGAATAAATATTGTGAAAATGTCTATGCTACCTAAAGCAATCTACACATTTAATGCAATTCCTATCAAAGTACCATCCATCTTTTTCAAAGAAATGGAACAAATAATGCTAAAATTTATATGGAACCAGAAAAGACCTCGAATAGCCAAAGGGATATTGAAAAAGAAAGCCAACGTTGGTGGCATCACAATTCCGGACTTCAAGCTCTATTACAAAGCTGTCATCATCAAGACAGCATGGTACTGGCACAAAAACAGACACATAGATCAATGGAACAGAATAGAGAGCCCAGAAATAGACCCTCAAATCTATGGTCATGATTATCATCTTATTAGTTAATAAAGAATTGGCAACTTGAATGTATATTTCTTATTTAACCCAAGAATTATGTAAGCTATTACTTCTCAAATCAAAAAGTAATTTTGTCTTGCTTATTAAAACTTGCACACATCTTATCAATATCAATAAGCTTTTTAGAATTCTTCTGTTGACACATTGTCATTCTCCTTTTTATTTTTTACATATATATGTACAAATATACATTACATGTCAATGATTAGTATAACATATGCCTGATGACTATAAAATATAAAATTATATGGGTATTAACCTTAATTCAAACCTAAAGTTTTTCTATTTTATTGGTGATTTTAGCCCATTTACAGTTTTAGGATATGAAAACATTTTTTAAAATTTAAATCATATTCATGTTTTATATTTTTGTTCATCACAATTCATTATTATCCCTTTGTGCTTACTCACTTATTAAGATTTCCCTAGAAATATGGTATTTATACATTAGGCATTTTCAGTATACTTTTTTACTTAGAAATTTTTGACAAGTTACTTTGAAAAATATGTTCTTATTATTTTGTAAAAACACAAAGTACATATCGGTTTGCTCACAGTATAGAATAAAAATATAGTGTATGCTTATTTTTCTCTACACCTTAATCACAGGTCTGTTTTCTGTAGTCTAAAATTTAAGAATAAAATTTTAAAAATAGAGTCAAACTTTGTAAATAGGCACTATAACATGGGCAGGGACTTCAACATTCCACTTCCAATGGCACTGGACTTAAACTATACTTTAGACCAAATGTTTCCAATAGACATAAACAGAGCATGCCTTTGAACAGCAACCGAATAGACATTCTTTTCAGGTACACAAGGAGTATTCTTTAGAACATATTATATATTAAGTAATAAACAAGACTCACCAAATTTTAGATGAGTGAAATCATACCAAGTATCTATTCTGACCATAATGGCATGAAACTAGAAATCAATAATAGGAGGAAGACTGAAAACTTCAAAAATATATGGAATTTAAACAACACACTCCTGAACAACCAATGTGTCTTTTCAAAATTAAATATTTATATATAAGATTTATAATGTTAATAATCATATGTATTTGTATACATACCTGCGTGTGTTTCTGTATGCATGTATGTGTTTCTACTAACACACATAATGTGTTACTATTGCTTGTGGATTATTGACTTGTCTTAATTTTTAAATCATAAATATGATTGTTAATGTAGTCTAAATTAGTTAATCATGATCAAATATTAATATAATGTTTTATATGTTTACATTTCTGTAGTAGTTGAATTATAATTATGCCATAAACTTATAATCTTAATAGATTATTTTAGTTTTTAAAATAGTTACATTTTTAGAAAAATATATGCATTTTTCAATATTACAGAGCGTTTTGCATGTCCAGAGGTCTAGTTAATTATTTTACTTGCTATAGAGTATAATTCCTATGTGGAATGGATATAGAATATTTAATTTAGTCAAGCCCTGCAAGTAGGTATAAAGGGTGCTAATGTACAATTTAAAAGATAATATGAAATAGATATTCTTGCTTAGTCTTCCTGCATATGTGCAAGTATTCTTGAGGATAGAATAGAACTAATGGATTGCAGGGTGTGCACATTTTTAATTTTCATAAAGTTACTAAATGGACCTTTGATTAGCTTTGCCCTTTTATATACCCATCAGCAAGTGTAAGAATACTCATATCGTCACATTCTAGCTAACTCAATAACATAATTTTTTTAAAAAACTTTTTTAATCTAATAAAATATAAATTTAGAAAAAGGCACGTTTGTAAATTGTTACTAATTAGGAGGAATTTTAAAACTCCTTGTAACATTTATCAAGCTCCCAGCTCACTAGCCATTTCTAATACAGGTAAACACTATCATAATTCTAAAAGCATAAATTAGTATTCCCTATATTTTTTACTTTATATAAATATATACATATTAACTCCTCTGCTTGCTTCTTTTGGTCAATCTTATGTTTTTGAAATAATTCCCACTGTCTGTGAGTTTGGAGTTTATTCACTCTCACTGTTATGTAGTGTACCCACTGTGTTACTATGCCTCAGTGTATTTACCTGTTGCACTGCTGGTTGGCATTTCCAGGTTACAGTTGTTTTGAACAGTGCAGCAATGACCATTCTAGAGTATGTGTGTGTGTGCGTGTGTGTGTGTGTATCAAATATATATATGAAATATGTATATATACATATTTCTTTTGAAAATATATCTGGTAATTAAATTGATGTATCATAGGTATAGGTATATTTAATTGCAGTAGACATTGTCAAACACTTTTTCCAAAGTGGTTTTACAAATTTACCATCCATACAGTAGGTGGAATAAATGTAGACTAGAGAAAGCAGACGAACAGATTAGCAACCTGGAAAACAGAATAATAGAAAGAAATCAAGCTGAACAGAAGAAAGAAAAAAGCATACTAATGATAAATGAAAATAGACTAAGGGAGCTCAACAACATCAAACATAATAACATTCCCATTATAGCGATCCCAGAAGGTGAAGAGAGAGAAAAGGGAGCAGAGTATTTACTTGAAGAAATGATAGATAAAACTTAGTAAATCTGGGGAAGGAAACAGAAATCCATACCCAGGAGACACAGAAAGCCTCCAATAAAACCGACTCACGGAGGTCCACACCAAGACACATAGTAATTAAAATTACAAAAGGTAGTGATGAAGAGAGAATATATAAAGCCACAAAAGAAAAGAAAACAGTATAAGAGAAACCCCGTTAAGACTAACAGCTGTCTTTTTGCAGCAGAAACTTGGCTGGAGTGGCAAGAAATATTCAAAAACAAAAACAAACAAATAATTAACTTGTAACCAACAATACTTTACCCAGCAAAACTGTTATTCAGAATAGAAGGGGAGAGAAAATTTCCCAAACAAAACTTAAAAGAATTCATCACCACTAACCTAGCCCTACAAGAAATGTTAAGGGAACTCTGAGTAGAAAGACTCTAAGTAGGAATAAGAAAAGTAAGAGGCACAGAAGAGGCACAAAAGCCATAATATCAAGTATTTCTATAAAAAGGAGACAAGGGATTTACAAAATCAAGGGATGTAAAGTACTACACCACATACCTAAGAGGTGGGGAGGAGATGAATAAAACTTTAATACTTTTAGAATAGGTTCAAATTTAAGTGAACATCAACTTAATATAAACTGCTGTATGCAGAAGGTGTTATATATAAGCCTAATGGTAACCACAAATCAAAAACAGTAATAGATATGTAAAAAATAAGAGAAAGGAATCTAAGTGTATTACTAAAGAAAGTCAGCAAACCATAAGAGAAGAGAGCAAGAGAAGAAAGGAACAGAGAACTTCAAAACCAAGATGGCAATAAATACCTGCCTATCAATAATTACTTTGAATGTAAAATCAAAAAGACATAGGGAGATGGAATGAATAAAAAAGACATAATAAAAATCAAAAGACATAGGGGGATGGAATGAATAAAAAAGCAAGACCCATCTGTATTCTGCCTACAAGTGAATCATTTTAGACCTAAAGGCACATGCAGATTGAAAATAAAGGACTGGAAAAGCATCTATCATGTAAATGGAAGTGAAAAGAAAGCCAGAAGAGCAATGCTTCCATCATAGAAAACAGACTTTAAAGCAAAGATGGTAATAATAGACAAAGAAGGACAGTATAGAATCATAAAGGGAAAAATCCAACAAGAAGATATAACAGTTGTAAATATTGTAAATATTTATGCACCCAACATCTGGAGCATCCAGATACATAAAGCAGCTAATAAGAAACATAAAGGAAGTAATTGATAGTAATATATTGATAGTGGGGGACTCTTAACACCTCACTTTAAAAAATCACCATTCAACAGATTTCTTTACCTCATTGCCAACATTTTCTGTCTTTTCATTTGAATATTATTGTAGGTGTGTAGTGACATCAAATAGGTTTTACATGCTTTTCCCTGATGACTACTAAAATTCATCTTTACTTATGTTTAGTAACCACTAGGAAAACTTTTTCCCATTTTTCTACCAAATTGTCTGCTTTGTTCTTGTAGGTGGTTTGAAGTTTTGGGCAAGTGTCTTCAATTGGATGCAAATAGAGCAAATAACTTCTCCTACTCCCATGATTTTATTGTATGTTTAAAGGATAGCTTTCTTTCTCAACGGCTGTAGTATAATTTGTATTTTATTTATTTATTTGTTTGTTTATTTTTATTATTTTTTAAATTTTTTTATTAACATATAATGCACTATTTGCTTCAGGGGTACAGGTCTGTGAATCATCAGTCTAACACAATTCACAGTACTCACCATAGCATATACCCTCCCTAACATCCATACTGTGGTTTCTCTTCAGATTGCATAACTCTTTTATCTTTTACTAATTTGTATTTTAATTTGCATTTTCTTAGTTACTTCATAGGAGAAATATTTTTATGTTTATTGGCCATGTTATATTTTCTCCAGTGAAATGTTCTGTAATGTCAGAGTGATTATCTTGAGTCATTGTCTTTTTCTCATTTATTTTCAGGAATTTAAAAATTGTTCCTGGGTATTAGGGTTTTTTTCCCTCCATTCACAAGCATTTTCCATGTATCTATGGGTTTGACTTTTTTTACATTCTACATATAAGTGAGATCATATAGTACTTGGCTTCCTCTGTCTGATTTATTTCATCTGGCATAATACCTTCAAAGTTATCTATATTGTCACAAATGGCTGGATGCCCTTTTTTATGTCTGAATGATATGTCGATATGTATATGTGTGCATATATATATATAAATTATCATACATATAGTTTATTTATATAATACATATAATATATATAGTGTACATATACACACATATAACATATACATATATATGCTTAATGTATATATATCATCACATTTTCTTTATTCATTCATCCATTGATGGACACTTAAAATATTTCCATGTCTTGTCTATTATGATTAATTCTGTAATGAATATGGTGATGTAGAGAACCCATTAAGATAACAATTTTATTTCCTTTTTTATACAAAGAGGAGGATTACTGGATAATATAGTAATTCTATTTTTAATTTTTTGGTAATATTCATAATAATTCCCATAGTAACATTAAAAATTTACATTCCCACCAAGAATGCACAAAGATTACCTTTTCTTCACATCTTTACCAACATTTCTTACCCATTATTTTTTTATAATAACCATTTTCACAGCTGTGAGGTAATATCTCATTTTAGTTTTGATTTGTTGTTTCTGAAAGATTAGTGATGCTAAGTATCTTTTCATTTACTTGTGGGTCATTTGTATGATGTCTTTGGAAAAGTACCTATCCAGGCCTTCTGCTCATTTTTCAGTTCAGTTGTTTTTTGATACTGAGTTGTATGAGTTATTTTATATTTTGGGTATTTTCCCCTTATCTGGTGTATGATTTACAAATATTTTCTCCCATTCTATAGGTTACCTTTTCATTTCATTGTTGACCTTTGTTGTTTTCTTCTTTCTGCTAACACTGGAATTGTTTTTTTCTTCTTTCTCTAGATCCTTGAAGTATAAAGTTAGGTTGTTTATTAGAGATTTTTAAAATTTTTCTCAACAAAGACATTTATCCCTATCAACTTTCCTCATCCAACTGCTTTTTCTGTACATTTGGTAGGTTGTGTTTCCATTTTCATTTGTTTTAGAATGTTTTTTTATTTCCCTTTTGAGTTTTTCTTTGACACATTGGTTGTTCAGGAGTGTGTTGTTTAAATTCCGTATATTTTTGAAGTTTTCAGTCTTCCTCCTATTATTGATTTCTAGTTTCATGCCATTATGGTCAGAATAGATACTTGGTATGATTTCACTCATCTAAAATTTGGTGAGTCTTGTTTATTACTTAATATATAATATGTTCTAAAGAATACTCCTTGTGTACCTGAAAAGAATGTCTATTCGGTTGCTGTTCAAAGGCATGCTCTGTTTATGTCTATTGGAAACATTTGGTCTAAAGTATAGTTTAAGTCCAGTGCCATTGGAAGTGGAATGTTGAAGTCCCTGCCCATGTTATAGTGCCTATTTCTTCCTTCAGATAGATTAATATTTGCTTATATATTTAGGTGTTCCAGTGTTGGGTGTATATATGTTTAGAATTGTATTTTACATACAGCGCACCCAAATATTTCATTATTTGTTTCAGTTATGGTATTTTAAAGGGCAATGAATTTTGTAATGTAATAATGTCTTTTTAAAATATGGAGCTTAAGAAACCTCTTGACCTATAATTTAACCTCTTTGATATTATTTGAGTGCACTTTCTCCTCTCAAACATAAATGTCACTGTCTTTCTTCAAGTTTTAATAATGTCCTTCCTGAATTATTGACAGTGACCATAATATCAAATTTTCAGCCTTTTTGTCTGTTTGTTTAGATACAATTAGAATCCACTTATACAGTTCCTTTGTTTAGATATTTATTTCCCCTCTCACTGGATTTGGGATAAAATAGAATTCCTTAGCAGAGCAGTAGGATTTCAGGATCTAACTTACTGGTCTCTCCACTTTTTGTGTGTTAGCCTTCTCCCGGTCTATGCATCCACATAATAGACTACCTTCAATATCTCAAAGATACCATGCATTTTCATGTTATGTATGACTTTAACTTGAAAAAGTTCTGGAGTTCTCCCCCCTCAACACAAACATGCACACACTCTTTTTTCTTTATTTAGATAATTGTGTGTTTTTTTTATTTTTGTTCTCCCAAAACTTGTTTAGCTATATAATTTAAAATCCAAACCTGGAAAGTTTGACGTTAACAATTAAGTAAGACAAAAAGCATAAACCAGAACTTTCTGGAGAAAACCAAATATATGGTGACATTATTTCTATAAACACTTACCCCTTCTTTATATTTAACCCTCATATAGTATCTTTTCCTTTGTCTTGTTTTGTGTAATCTGTTGTTCATATCTTCTAACAAACTTTAGTCTTAACCAGAGTAAAATCTTACATGTGCAAAGCTTAACCCAGATATTAACACACAATTAGTATTTGTCACATTTTTAGTATTAGATGTCCCTAGAAGATTTCTGGCACATGCTACATTTACATGAATTTCAAGCTTACTTTCTTATTCTTGGGTTGATGCTACTTCTGTTCTAGTTACCTGTCTGTATCTTAGTTTATTGATTTTAAACTCTTTCACTGATGAATTTACAATACAGAAAGCCTACCAGGTTCTGTAGAGCTATTTTCGGGAAGTATACTATCTTCCGTTTGAAGTAAAAATATCTAAAATGGAAAATATTTTCCAGAAGCATAGGGTAGAACCATTTTTAATTTATTTTAAATGCCCTTGCTGGTGTGAAATGTAAAATCCTTGGCTATGACCAGGACATTTCACTATATTTGAACATACTTTCAGTTTTCAAATTCTTCAGTGATAAAAATGAAGAATAAGCAAAGATTGAAAGCAAGGCCTCTTTTAATGAAAGAGTTTTGAACTTCAGTATGTATTCTATCTGTGTGCCTAGGGAAAATTAGGAAGTGTACTTACCACTAAAAAGAGAAAATGTATATTCCCTGCCATTCAAGAATATGCCTACACTAGACAATTAAGAAATGATTGATAGTGCCTGCCTTGTTCTCAATCTGTAAATTGAATTTTCGGTGTAAAAAGAACCTCACTGAACCAAATGTCCTATTTTAACCTCTTCTCTAACAAGATTTAGTCGGAATGCTGTAATAAGTTCAACTCCTCATGGCAACTTTGGAGATTTCTGAGCACATTTGTTCTTATTTTATGTAGTTGCATTGTTTTGAATTTGGTATCACTTGCTAACTGTGCAAAAAAGACATACAGACTTAGGTCTCAGTTATGATTAACCTGGAAAATAACCTAGCCATTTTAAACACTATGTTATCAGTTACTTGAATTTTCGTGTAGTCAGCATTTATATGTGAAGTGGGAATGGTCGATTTTATACATATGAACTAAGACTTTACAGGCAGATAACATAGGCTGGAAGAACCATTGTTGGTAGAGTAAGATTTCCCTAATTTGAAAAGAAATAATATATCAAGTCAAATAACATGGATTTATTCATTGAAAAGGAAGATAATTTATGTTTAAGATCTAAGAAATAGTTTCTCTAATGTTCTGAAACTAAATAGTACAAATCCTTATTTCAAGATTGTTGTATTTATAATGGCAGTAACCATTCAAATAAAGTATTAATTTTAAGCCATTAAATCTCAAAGCCTATAAAAAGAAAGATAATTAGAACAACAGATTTCTGGTTTTCTTCTCATATTTCCTTTCATGATAATCGTTATTCTTTCAATGTGGGCAATTCCAGGTTGTATGGCATGGAGAGGTGAAAGAACTAACAGGCAAGAAACCTACCTGTTCTGTGACTTCCAATTTCCAGCTGAAATCTTTGAAATTTAGCTTCCTGTTCTGTAATATGGGCTGTGGGGCTCTGACATTTGTTCTAGCTCAGGCATTCTGGGATTACAGGGCATTCTTGTTGCAGTTTGCTTGGGCTGCATCCCACTAATTCCAAAGTTCCTGCACCAAAATACATTATTTTTGCCTGATGCCTTCTTCTCATAGATTAATGTCTTTCTAGAATATAGGCTTAAAGATTCTTAGATATCCCTCCCAATCCCATCTTCCTGGGGATAAAAATATGTTATATGTTTATTAAAATAAATAAATTAATTAATTAAATAAAAAGAAAAAGAAAACAAAAAAAGATTCTTAGATATCGTTTTTATTTTTTTAAAAGAATTTGTTCATTTATTTGAGAGAGAAAGAGAGATCACAGTAGGCCGAAAGTCAGGCAGAGAGGGGAGGAAGCAGGCTCCCTGCTGAGCAGAGAAGAGAGCCCGATGTGGGGCTTGATCCCAGGACCCTGAGATCATGACCTGAGCCAAAGGCAGAGGCTTAACCCACTGAGCCACCCAGGCGCCCCTCGTTTTTTTTTTTTTTTTTTTTTTTTTAATGGAGCTGATATAAGAAGTCCAGGAATGCATAGAAGTTACTCTGAGAGAAATAGGTTTAGTATATATAATTTCCTGAAACATACTGATAACTTAGCCTTAATACTACTTTGAGCACAAGCAGTTGAATTGCTTACATTACAGCAGCGAAATGGCAATAAACCAAACACAAGGATTTTTTTTGTTGATCATCCAGATAAGATTTTATGCAATATTATTATTAATAAATACTTAATAGCACACGAGTTGTATTATGCAACCTAACAACTGTAACCTTAGTGTATGGGAGTTAGCAGTGGTTATAGGTATAGAGCCCTTTCACCCCAAAATGTTAGAACAATGTTCTTCACTCAAGAATTATCTCCTCAATTTCCATATCATCTTTGCAGGTTGGGAGAGAAAATTTTAATAAAATTGTGTAGAAAATTATCCATGTATACTCCTGCATGGGAAAATAAAACCAGAGAATTAAATGGTTTCCCAAAAATTTTATAGAAACTAAATAGGAATAAATGATATATATTGAGAGTGTTTTGTTTGTCAGACCCTCGTTTAAGCCATTCACACACAATATTTCGCTGGCTACTGAAAACAGCCCTCATGTTAGATACTGTTATGTACATTATAAAAATGAGAAAATTGAGTCTCAGACCATTTGTATAATTTGTGAAACTTAGGTTGCACTGCAGGTAAGACTTCATCTTAGTGTTGTTTTAGTTTACCAAATGTTCTGCTGTCCTAATGATAAGAAGTATTATTGTTTATCACTTTATATAACATTCTGCTACAATATGATGTTTAATTTCTTAACTTCATCACAATGTTTTCCTTGCTCTTCCATCTGTATCATTTCTCCTAATTTCCACATATCTTCCACTAACATTGAAGGCCTCTATACTTATATCTTATCAGGTTTCTGACTTGTAAGAGTAGCAATTATTCTTACAAGACATAACACCTTCAATTTCTGTATAGCAGAAGGATTCCAGAATCTAAGTATAATAATCAGAGAAGCCAAACAAAGCAATGACTAGGACTAAGAAATTAATATTAGCTAATCAGTGTCCTTGGGTGGCTCGGTCAATTAGGTGTCTGCCTTTGGCAGGTGAAAAGTCAGCTTCTTCCTCAGCCTCTCACCCTTCTCTCTTGTTCTTTCACTCTCTCTATCTCTTTCAAATAAACAAAAACTTAAAAAAAATTAGGTACAATAGGTACCTAAATGTGAATAAAGGAGATAATGATATTCTTTCCTCATGATCTTTCTCCAAATTCACCTCCTCCCTCAAATATTTTTTCATATTGCTACATATTAATGTACATAACCTTATAAATCAAGATAAAAGGAATCCAAGGAGATATTGATGTGCAGTTCTCTTTGACTATTTGTCAAATGGCCATCTATACTCTTAATAAGTCAACAAATATTTGTGTAGGTCTGATGTCCACAGCACAAGTCATACTATAGCTATCACTGGACTACCATTAAGCAGGAGTTTGATTAGAGAATAAATTATTCATGCTAAATATCACTTTAATTCTTAGGTGGAGTGATAGATGAATGTACACAAGTTATTAATAGAATGTAGAATTATATATATATATATATATATGGTACATATATACTTTTGCATGTATTAGATACTATATTTAGAAAAATAGATTTATAAAAATGAATAATTCATTAAAGCCTGAGGCCAGACTATCATTTTATAAGTCACAGTGGAGAAACCAAAATTGTCAAGTATCTGGAGATTTTTTAGATTGAAAACCGAAGCATTTCTTTCTAAGATACTCAGAAGAGTCAGAATGATTTGAATAAAGGGATTTTTTCTTCTATCTTCCACTCCTGAACTGATGATCTCTTCTTCATCAGCTATCTGTGACTAGAATGGGAAGGAACACTGATAATGCCCAGTGCTTGTCTATGGAAAGAGATTTTTTCCTCTACCTACGACAGTAAGCTCTACATTCTCACCCTGTTGTCCTGGTCACAATTCATTAAACTCAAATCTGCAACTGACAAAAAGATATTTATAGACCAGATATAAGGAAGTTCAGCAGGCTGTGAAGTGTTTTGTGTAATGACTGTGCTCAGAAAGAACATTTTATTTTAAATAGTGACTCAAGTAGATGGTCACTCATAGAGAAATTAAAACAAAGCAGTTTAAAGGTAGTGGAAACAGAGAGAGGGTACCTACAGAAATGGCAGAGATCATATCAGAAAAATAAAGAGTAAATAGCAAAGGCTATATAGAGACAGGTACAAACAAAAGAAGATAGGCCATGAGTGGTCCATCATTGGAAGAGAGAAGTGGAAGTCCACTTTGGAGTGAACACTAAGAATATTGACTTGAGAGCTGCTGGTACATCTTGATGAGTGATGAGCTCCTCTATGGTCAAGAACCCTTTACATGAAACTTGTGAGGAAATCTTTCTGAATCAATTTTCAATAAATTCCCATAACTCAAGGTAAGTTCAGTGTGCCTCTGATTCTCGTAACCTTAAAGGTATGAACTAATAACCATAATTCATAGGACAAATGACTTTCATATTTAGAAGAAACTGCAGAAGCATATTCTGTTGCTAGTTCCATATTGAAAACAAATTCCCTCTGAAGCTTCTAGTAAGGGTGTTCATTCAGTTTCTTTACCCATCCTCATTGTGGAAGTTGCAGCCAAGTTCAAAAGTAAAAAAATTCTTCCCTATATTACATCAATATGTGCCTCATGCACATTTCATTCATTGGTGCAAATTCTCTTAGAGTAATAAGAACAACACCCATTTGTCTTCCAAATGACAGTTTTTCAAAAAAAGTTATTAATGCCTGTATGATTGTGCTCGCTTCGGCAGCACATATACTAACATATACTTCCTGCTCGGTAGGGAGTCTGCCTGTATGATTCCTCTGTTTTTTATAGTAAGTGTTTTTAATTTCATGGTAAAATGCCTTTGAGAACCCTTAACTTGGAATCATGACCATTACTGCATGAACATAGTATTGTTCTCTTGAAATGTGTGATGTAATTGAACACAACACCTCAAATGTCTGAAAATAAAGTAGTACAATAGAATTAGCACTTTCAGACCCTGTTTTACATTAACCTGATTACAATCAAATAAAGATGGTCTTTTGGCAGCTTCAAACTTTGCTTGACTAGCTTTAGATTTTAAAATGACCCTTGATAAGGGGTGCCTAGATGTCTCAGTTCGTTAAACTTCTGGCTTGGGCTCAGGTCATGATACCAGGGTCCTGTAATCTAAGCTGGAGACCCCCATGAGGCTCCGATTGTTGGACTTCCTGCTCGGTAGGGAGTCTGCTTTCCTTCTCTCTCTGCCTCTTCCCCTCCCCCTCCTAGTAGACACCTGTAGGCATTTGTGCACTCTCTCTCTCCTTCTCTATCTCTCAAATAAATAAATAAAATCTTAAAAAAATAAAGTGACCCTTGATAAATAATTTCATATCATTAGAGTTGGTTTATTTTTCTGCCCGACAAGTTCATTTTGGATGCTAATACCCATTTACTCCTTAATCAGGTGTGGGACATAGCTTTGTTTTGTTATTTTATTTTTATATTTTTACATAAGTCCTCATGTGTCTTATAGCTGTTACTGGGTTATAACTTCTTCCACTATGGCTCCTAATACAGTATTGTGTATCTGGCGTGCTTTTAAAATATATTTACCAAATCAATAACATTGAATACATGACTTGCTTTGTCTAAATTTTAAATACAGTTTGATATTTTAGTTAAGATTCAGGTGAAGTTTTATTTTATCATCTGTTTGTCATTTTACGAAAGGAAAGCCCAATCATGGCACATTTGTATATGAGTTTGCATGTTAATAATAGCACTCAATAATTTGTCAGATTGGTCAAAATGCATATTTGATTGGAAGATGGCCATTTCATGTAATCTCCAACTGATATTGAGCCTTATCATAAATCAATTTCCTGTTTAGACAAAATGACAGTTTTCACACCAAAACTATACCTAAGTGCCAGAAGATATCTTTGTTCAACTTTATCTTTTACCTCATTGTTCCTTCCATCTGATCAGCATTAAGATGTCAATTAATTCCAGAACTAATTATTTCTATTTCCAAGGCTACATGGACACCACATTCATCCTGTGTTCATTTAGATGTGTCTGATCACTAAGAATATGTCATTTGACATTCAAATTATTTCAAATCCATGGTAATGGAGAGAATATAGACTTGACATAGCATATTTTTTTTCTGGTATAAATAAAACTAAATTACTGTTTAAATAGTTTGTAATATTTACAAACATGATTATTACATTCTATTGAAAACATTATTGTTAAATTATTCAGTAATGGCTTCCATAATAACCTGTACTGACACATAAACTATACTCGACTGCATTAAGGTCTTCATCAGCCTAAGCCTAGAATTCCCTGTAATATCAGCTTCATCCCTTAGAAAAATCCTGGGAACTCCTCACAGAAATAGAACATTGCAGTATAGGATGGAAAGTTTGTAAATATAATGTAATTTTATGTAAAAGGACCTAGTTTATAGAAATACATAACACTAAGTATGCTGTTCTATTTAACATAAGACCTGGTCAAAATCCTATTATTTCTTTTTTTTTTTTTTTTAAGATTTTATTTATTTATTTGACAGAGAGAAAACACAAGTAGATGGAGAGGCAGGCAGAGAGAGAGAGAGGGAAGCAGGCTCCCTGCTGAGCAGAGAGCCCGATGCGGGACTCGATTCCAGGACCCCGAGATCATGACCTAAGCCGAAGGCAGCAGCTTAACCCACTGAGCCACCCAGGCGTCCCAAAATCCCATTATTTCTTTAGGTACAATATTTTAAATGAAAAATACAAGCAAATCCTGTATACTTATCAGGTTGTTTGTTGTTGTTATTGCTGCTTTTATAAAATAAGCTACTCTTAAGAAATATTTGTAATCAAAAATTTGTAACACTAAAGCCAGAAACACTATTTCACTGTACTAACAAAAATTTCAAAAGTATGGTCACTATCTTATGCCTTTCAAATTTCACAGAGTGCTTCTAACTGGATATGTAAGTCTGGAAGCTGGGTGTTTTGTTTCCAGACTCTACCTAGAAGAACAATATCCAAATGTTTGCTAACTACCAATCCACTAAATCAATCATATTTTCTTAGTATAGTCTATAGTATATAGAAGAAAACCAAAAGTAACTTTCATCACTACAATGTAATGATATGTAAAATGCTTTAAAAAAATGAAGAGATGAAATTATACAGAAATGGAAATATGTTTACAATATATGATGAACTGAGAAAAATGTTGGAAAATACCATTAGTGAAACAAAATTTAATTTGGAAAAAAATGTATGTGTATATGTTGTAGAAGTGTCAGCCATTCTAACACTAGAATGTTAACAGTGATATCTCTGGTAAATGAGGAGTGATACAGATATCTTTAGTTATTAGCTCATATATTACAAATATACAGAAGCCAATACAATATGTCAATAAATACATACATTTTGTAAAGCCATCTTGAACAATTTGGTACACTATCCACTGTGATGCTACAGAATAAGAATGAGTTTGATTCTCCTCTTCTTCTTGGTGAGAAAAAAAATAAATCATACTTTTTAAATTAAGAATGATTTCAAATGAAAACAGGAATGAAAAACTAAAAACAATTAGATCATTTGACATCACGAAGACTGTTTTTAAACTCCTTCCCTGAGATATGTTAGGCTTCTGAAAGATTTAGAATCACCAATTTGATAGTGGTGATATTTGGCAATTGTTAAATTTAGAGTCATATTTACATACATCAATTTTATTAAAAAAGGAGACTATTATTATTTCTTCAAAGTTTGAGAAACTCAAGTTGCCTTGGTAGCTCAAATGGTTAAGCATCTGCCTTCTGCCTTCTACTATTTGTGCTGTCTCTGTCTCTCTCTCAAATGAATAAATAAAAATTAAAAAATAAAGTTTGAGTAAATTATTTCCTATATGGTTATAGGCATGATTAATATTTATTGAGAAATCTCTTTTTAATCCCATACTGTATAAGCAAACCAATGTACTACCTTCTAAATTAAAGGTAATTTAGAAATCAGATTTGCTTGGTTTTTATTAATGAATATTTCTTATAATATTCACTGTGTCATTTTTCTTTCAAGGATCTTAGAATATATTCATGGAGGTTTTTGTTATAATCTCACATTTTCTCTGTGTTGGTCAAGTTCCTCTGTTTTAACATATCATCAAGGATGTAGAGATTTAAAATTAAGATTATGGTCAAATAATATGCAATAGAGTTTAGGGCAGGATAAATCCAGTTCTCCAGGATGGTAATATCTGTTTTGTCAATACAATTCTCATTCTTCCAGATGTGCAAAATCAAAATAAAATTTAGCATTTTAGAGAATAATTGAAATCATCAAGAATATAGCAACATGTCTAAAATTTTACTAGCAGCTTATCATTTACTATATATTAAATAAAACATTTTGTAATCTTTATTTCCTGGAATTCAGTCACTGCTCATACACTGATTAAAGGCAGATAAAATTTATTCTTTAATATCACTTGCCCAAACAGAAGTGGCAGCTAATCACTAAACCAGTAGCCACTAAATTCAGAGAATAGACTAAAAAAAGTAAAACGGGGCACCTGGTGGCTCAGTCCTTTATTGTCTGCCTTGGGCTCTGTTCATAATCCCAGGGTCCTGGGGATGAGTCCCACATCGGGCTCCCTGCTCAGCGGGGAGTGTGCTTCTCCTTCTCCCTCTGTCCCTCCTCCTTGCTTGTGTTCTCTCTCTCTTTCAAGTAAATAAATAAATCTTTTTTAAAAGTGTAAGATAATTCCAAGATAGACTATTGAGTAACAACGTTAGAATAAATCTGCCTGATTCTAATTTTCTTAAGATGCATGTATCACTTAACAGGTAGACATTTTCTTTCCCAGGACATGAACATGGAATAGTGTTTGGATTGCATCTTTATAAAGTTTGTGAAAATTCTAACTATGCTTAGTAAAACTGTTTCATTAAGTCAAGATGCAGCTTTTCTAATATGTCTTTACCAGGGTGTGGGGTAGGAAAGTTGATATTTAGGATCCTGATTTCAAAAGATCAACAGCAACAATAATAACATAATCTAAAGTGGTATCTTAAACTGTTTTCAATTTAGTGGAGTTTTCAGTCAGACCAGGTCCTGTGAATATAAGTTCCATATGTTTACTACTTACTGTGCGAAATAAGTGGTTACTCTGTAGAGCTACAAAACCTCTACTTTCAATTCCAGGAGGTCCTTTCTAATATTGTGGACTTAATGAAAAATAGAAGTTTACTATAACCTTTCATTCATATTTCACATTTCAGAGCTAAAAGTGCATTGAGAAAACACAAAATTAAGTTCTCTTATTTTGGGGGAGAAATTTAGTCTCATAAAACACCTTGTCTAAGTATCAGAGAATAATGATATATTTTCCACTAATAACCTTATAACTCTCTAATCTAGCCATTTCTGTCCTACTTTGCTTCTCAATGATTTCCTTACCTTACCAGCTATTTAAAACAAATATTTATAAATATTTGTTGAAAACTGGGACACCTGGGTGGCTCAGTGGGTTAAGCCGCTGCCTTCAGCTCAGGTCATGATCTCAGGGCCCTGGGATCGAGTCCCGCATCGGGCTCCGTGCTCAGCAGGGAGCCTGCTTCCCTCTCTCTCTCTCTGCCTGCCTCTCTGTCTACTGTGATCTCTCTCTGTCAAATAAATAAATAAAATCTTTAAAAAAAAAAAAAAAAAAAGAAAATATAATAGTTGCCCTTTTGAAGTTTACATTAGTCAGGAAGAAGAAATAAAGAACAAACTATAAAACTAATAAATACATAAATTATGTAGTACGTAGAGAAATAATAAATTTCTATGGAGAAATTATAGGGCTAGAATGATGTGGTGTGGAATTTTAATAAAATAATGAGAGTAAGCTTCATAAACAAAATGACTTTTGTAAAAAGATTTGAAGGAATTGAGAGAATTAACTATGTATATTATCTATGCCACAGTGCAGATGACAGAAGGGAGCAAGGGGAGGAATTCAGTTTACCTGAGCATCAACAGGAGACCAGTATGGTTGGAGTAAACTAAAGAAAAAGTCCAGAGAAGTTATAAAGGTTCAGATAATGTGGAGTCCAGTAGGCCATTGTAAGAAGTTTAGATATTATGCTGTAGGAATGGAAAATCATCACATGAGTTTAAGCAGAGGAGTAAAATTGTCTGACTAATATATTCAAAGCTCACTCTGGCTATGATATTGAGAATGGACTATAGATCACAGAAAGCAAATTATAAAGCAGAAAGATCTTTCAAGAGGTTATTGCAGTAGTGTAAGTAAAAGACGATGGTGACCAGGGTTATAGAAATATTTAAAAGACTTCTAAAAAATATTATTTAAGAGCAGATGGGGCAAGAACAATTTATTCACTCATTCAGGCAATACTTCAGTCTTTATGAGCATAGCTTGTTGGTCATGATGGCTAAGATTTGGATTCAAGAATCAGACATGCTTGAATTAACTACCACTTAATGATTGCTAACTTTGGACAAGTTAATTGACTTTTCTAGATATTAATTTCCCCATTCCTAAAGTTGACATGCTACTAGATATAAATTTATAAATTTATCTTTTTCAATTCTGATCTCTCCTTCAAGTTCTATTTCTATATTTCTAAATGTCTTATTAACTCTCAATTGGTTATACCACAAAAGTTGAAGTTTAATGTGAATTTTTTTTTAAAAAAATCATGTATTATGAAAAATAGAGGAAAAGAAAGACAAAATATCCTAAGGGGGGGTGGGGGTGATATAATAAATAAATAATTATTTAGTCCATGAGACAGAAGAAGTATTATGATGAAAGAAAAAAAAAAATCCTGCTTCATTTGGTAATACAGGAGCTACAGATACAGATGGATAATAGGATGATTATATTACCGGGGAAATGAAAGAATAGTGACAGAAAGCTTGAAACACACTTTTTTCACTGTACAGTTGATGGTGAAAGAATACTTAGTGGACGGAGGTAGTAAAGTGATCAAAGACATGGAAGAAGAAACAAGATATTCATATGATTGAGAACAATGAAGAAAATATGTCAAAAGAATGAATAAATGTATTGAATGAGTCAGAAACATTAATGAATAAAAAAAGATTATGTATTTAATGATTTTCTAGACAATATTTTCTATAAAAAATGTAGGAGAGAAGCTAACTGCATGAAAATATATTAGGGGATATGGGTTTATGTGTGTTATGGGAGGGATGGTTTAAGTTATACAATATAAATAGAAAATGGTGATTCTATTTTGAATTTTCATAGTATTTTTACAAAGTATTATCCCACCAGCTATATTTTTTCTTCACTGTAATCCCAAGAGACCAGTAAAGCTAAGAGAGAAGTATAACAGAGAAAAAAAGTACATATCTAGTAATAACAATGTTGTTTAGTAGAAGAGCTGAACTAAATCTAAATGTCTGGACACTTAGCCAAAACGTTTATCACTAGATCCTACAGTTGATAGCCTTGAAAGGGGACAATATGCTACTCCAAAGCATTTATATCATTGCTTTAATAAGAATTTAGAGAGAAATATTTTCAGTGGCAAAATGTGTCCCATTCTAAATAATTTTCAGCCTTGAATTGGGACCACAGTGACATACAGATGAAAATTAGCATATGAAAAGATATTCAACATCTTATCTAGTTAAGAAATTGTTCTGGTATGGCTGGGTGGCCCTGTTGGCTAAGTGGCTGCCTTCTGCTCAGGTCATGATCCCAGGGTCCTGAGATCAAGTCCCATGTGGGGCTCCTTGCTTAACAGGTAGCCTGTGTCTCTGCCTGCTGCTCTCCCTACTTGTGCCCTTCCTCTTTCTCTATCTCTCTCTCTGACAAATAAATAAATAAAATACTTTAAAAACTAAATAAATAAAGAAAGAAGGAAACCAAGTGTGCATGATGGGCTTAGGTAGGGAACTTTTAGGAGGTCTCTAAACATTATCTCCATATAGAAGCTTATTTGCATAGTAATGTAGGTAACATTTCCCCCTAGGCAGAAGGCCCTGTGCATCAAGGGAATAAATTTTTTTTTTAGATGTTGATTTATAATGTATTCTGAGTAGTATTTGCTGCCAGGAGTGGTGTAGGTGCATGTGTACAGGTTGTCTAATCATTGTTTACTAGAATACTGAGAAAGGAATATATAAAGATGGCAAATTTATTACTCATGCTGGCACGAACAATTTGCTAGTACCTGGAGGTAAAGTGTCAAAGTTTATCCAAACTGCATTACCAAAATTGAAGTGGTAGAGCATTCCCTTGGAATCCTGCTGAAGTCACTCATATTAGTTGTTTAATTTCAAAGGGGACAAAAGGAGAGAAATCCTAAGCTAGACCAATTTCTGTGGATCTAAGGGTTCCGCAAGTACAGATACAGTAAAAATTGCTGTTAAAAAGGATTGGCAAATGAGACTATCTTGCTAAAAATTAATAATAAGCAATCTTTCATATGAAGAAATAAGATTAAAGTTTTGGAAATGCCCAGTAGGCAAGTTTTGTAAGGAGTCTTCCCCTGTTTTTGTTTGTTTGTTTGTTTGGTTTTGTTTTGTTTTTTTAACTCCTACGACATTCAGATTCCAGTTTTATGCTTCTCAGAGACTGCCTTTGGCTTAGAGGTATCATGGGAAACAAAGTCTGGTCAGTTAAGAGAAGACTGGTCCTCAATGTACGGCCCTGGTGCTGGGTCAGTTTCCCTAACTTAATGATGTATGAAGGAGAAAACAATGCCAGGTAGGGACAGTAAAGAAGTAACAAATGCAGAACAGAGCAGTGGACCTGACAGTGTGTTCTCATGGAGCATGTTGTAGTGAAACCTCTGCCAAATAAAAGACATGGAGGCTTAAGTGGGTAGGAGAAGAATAAATGAAACAAGATGGGATTGGGAGGGAGACAAACCATAAGTGACTCTTAATCTCACAAAACAAACTGAGGGTTGCTGGGGGAGGGGATTTGGGAGAAGGGGGTGGGATTATGGACATTGGGGAGGGTATGTGCTTTGGTGAGTGCTGTGAAGTGTGTAAACCTGGAGATTCACACAACTGTACCCCTGGGGATAAAAATATATGTTTATAAAAAATAAAAAAAAAATAAAAATAAAATAAATAAAATCTTTAAAAAATAAATAAATAAATCAATCAATTAATATTTTTGAATAGGTGAACAAATAAGTGGATAACTCAAAAAAGCCAAAAACATTTTCTTCACATTTTGAAAGTGACATGGCTGGACCAGTTGTTTAATTACAAGAGTGCTTGATATACTGTAAAATAAAAAAGCACAAGGAAAGTAGAGCTTTGTAAGAACTGTGACATAAATTGGAGAAAATGTCTGCTTAAAGGTCTGTTAATGCTTTGATAATAGGGCCCAGTGGGGTAGTACTCTATTTGTTTTACCATTTCTTAATTAGAAGATAAAGTTTTTCTTTCCAAACTCATTAAAGCCAGAATACATTTATGTATCTGAGATGAACTTGTAAAAGAAACATATACATATATTTTTGAAATGTGTCTTTGACTTTTTTTCAATATGCCAAATCCCAAAGTTCTATTTATTATTCAGTTATTGTGAATAACATAGTGAGTATGTGACAACTAAGAGTTAGGAAATAATTTTTCCAGGTTAACAACAAATTTTGTTCAGATTTCACTTAGTTACCAAAAAGAAGAAATGATAGAAAGGCAAAGTTAACAACATTAGTGATTAGAGGTATGAGAAATTGAACATTTAAGAAAACAGGTGATCATTTACTCCAGATTCTCGCTTCTGTTTTCAACTTTGATTTCATTTTGATAGGGAGGTTTCTATTTTGTTTCAGACTCAGCATTTGGGTGAGAATGCAAGAATTACTTGACAGGGAAAATGTTGTTGTAGACAGAAAAATATGTAATTACCATAAAAGTATGTGATTTGATATATAATAGAAAAATGGTTTGCTAGGCAGACTATTAAGATTATCCCCAGTGGCATTCACCCTTTTGTAAGCTTGTCTCTTGAATGTACACAGAGTTCCACGTATGCTATCACTACCGTGATTAGATGGCAAGGGGATTTTTCAGATATAATCAATGTAACAGATCATCTGACTTTGAGGAAGTAAAAAGGGGATAGGGATATATCATGAATAGTAGATTAGGCCAGATTTAAGCAGCCTTTTAAAAGCAGAGATTTTGTTTGTTTGTTTCTTTTACTTTTCCCTTTAAGTCTAGAGGAAGGAAACAGTCATATAGCAGACTACATAGAGATGTGGCATCTAGGAGCTGAGAGAAGTCCCCAGTGAACAGTTAGCAAGAAAACAAAGATCTCGGTTATATAATCATAAGGAACTAAACTTGGCAGGTGCCTGGCTGGCTCAGTTGTGAGTTTGGGCCCATGTTGGGTATGGAGATCACTAAAAAATAAACAAATTTAAAAAAAAAGTAACTGAATTTAACTTTATTTTTTTTCCTACTTCTTTTTTTAATTTAAATTCAATTAGCTAACATTTAGTGCATCATTAGTTTTTGATATAGTGTTCAGTGATTCATTAGTTGCGTAGAACATCCAATGTTCATCACATCATGTGCCCTTCTTATTTATTTATTTATTTTTATTTTCAGTGTAACAGTATTCATTGTTTTTGCACCACACCCAGTGCTCCATGCAATATATGCCCTCCCTAATACCCACCACTTTGTTCCCCCAAACTCCCACCCCCCACTCCTTCATGACCCTCAGGTTGTTTTTAAGAGTCCATAGTCTTTCATGGTTCACCTCCCCTTCCAATTTCCCTCAACTCCCTTTTCTTCTCCATCTCCCCATGTCCTCCATGTTATTTGTTATGCTCCACAAATAAGTGAAACCATATGATAATTGACTCTCTCTGCTTGACTTTGAATTTAACTTTAAATGAATTTTTAAAATGACCTCAGCCCCCAGATGAAAACTGTGAGTCCCCAGCTAACTCCTTGATTACAACCTTGTGAGACCTGAAAGAAGAACCTGGCTAAGCGATGCTAGAATCCTGACTTGTGGAAATTGTGCGATAATAACTTTATGTTGTTTTATGTTCCTAAGTTTAGGGTAATTGTTACACATCAGTTGAAAACTAAGGTAAGGAGCACAGCCCATTTTATTTATTTATTTTTAATCCCCTCTGCCCCACACATACACAAGCAAGCAAGAATCTGTCAGTTTTAAGAAGTAATGGTTTATACCCTCAAGGAACTTATAGTTCAATCAAAAAACATTTTTTAATTAACCAGGATTACACAAAGGCTTGCAGATTAGCTTGAGAAAGTCCTCCTTAACCACCTATATGATTAAACTGAATTGAACATTGAAAAGTTTAAGTATTTTATAGGAGAAGACAGTCCTCTGATATTATAGACAAATACAGAAATAGGAATTTAGTTCATCATCCTATCTTTCAGTCCTTCTTCCCAAATGTCACACATTCTCAAAAGCTGAGTTCAGAATAAGTATAACTTGTGATGAATGTAATATTAAGTATTCATCTTGGTGTGTGATTAACCTGCTGAGTATTGAGTTTTGAAACCTTGAATTATTCTTAAGAGGGGGTAGTTTAGAGATATAGCTGTATCTTAAAATATCACTTGAGGACTCCCAGAAGGTCCACCTACAGGAAAAGTCCATCCTTTTCGCTACAACTCAGCAAAAGCAAACTTACCTTCAACTTATTTATTCTCTGGCAAGCTGTTACATTAGCTAGAGAATTATCTATCAAAGAGCTGATTCCCCTATATATGCCATATAAGTGACTCTTAATCTCACAAAACAAACTGAGGGTTGCTGGGGGGAGGGGGTTTGGGAGAAGGGGGTGGGATTATGGACATTGGGGAGGGTATGTGCTTTGGTGAGTGCTGTGAAGTGTGTAAGCCTGGTGATTCACAGACCTGTACCCCTGGGGATAAAAATATATGTTTATAAAAATTTAAAAAAAAAGTAGTAGGAATTTAATAATTGTTTCGTCATGTGAATTAGTCGTGTTGAACAGTTTTAAGGCCGTATGTTGCTGTCCTATCAGTCTATCACAGACTTACTGTGCATTTAATACAAAACATGGGACATGCAATATACATGCAAAATTTTTTTTCTTTTATCTATTCATGATGTCCAGCAGAAGTGATTAAAGATGTAGAAAGAAGGGGAGCCTTGCTGGCTCAGTGGGTTAAGCTTCTGACTTCAGTTCAAGTCATGATCTCAGGGTCCTGAGATGGAGTCCTGTGTTGAGCTTCCCACTCAGTGAGGAGTCTGCTTGTCCCTCTTCCTCTGACTCTCCCCCCCTGCTCATGGGCTCTCTCTCAAATAAATTTATAAAAAATACTTTAAAAAAAGTAAAAGGAAAATCATATTGGATTGTCATGACCATAAGCACTCCCTCTCCCCTTTGTAATGAACTTTAAAGTAGATGGTTCACCTATGTAAAAGAGCAATACACAACTTTTCTTACCAGATTTCAATCCCCAGGGCTCAAGACTTGTCTAGTGAAAGGAATGTGGGCTGGATTTCAAGACACATGAACTAGTCTCGGTGTGAGTCCTGGAGAGAAAGAACACCAAGGGCACATCATAGAGGAGCTGATAATTTGAATTTAGTCCTGAAAGCTAAATAGAAATTTAGATGAGGGAGATGGAGAAATCTGTACATGTCTAGATAAAGAATAAATATCCAAACCTTAGGAAATATGAAAGAGTTAATTACACTCCTGAACTTGGGGAAATGCAAGTAGTTGATTGTGGCTAGAACACACTTTTTTTCTCAGATAGTAGTAAGGTATGAGGCAAAAGACATGTAGGAGAGAGGTAGTTTATGCAAATCTGTCATTTGGGATTTATATATATATATCAGTGACCATCAGATATTCTAGATATTAACTCAGTAAGGGCTAATTTTCATATAAAATCAGAATATCTTCTTAGGGGGAAGAAGAAGGAATAGTAAGGAAAGAGAGAATTCTAAGTATTGGTTCCAGCAATCAAAGTGGAAAGACAGTTTTTAATGGAATATATTAATAGCCACATTAATTGTTCACATCCAAAATTATGATATAGAACATGAAAAAGCTGAACTATTCATGTGTAGTATTATAGACTCAACACCACTGGCATTGGTAGCAATAGAATATCATAATCTATATTAACAGCCTTTAGAGTAATTACCACAACATAGAGCAAGAGAAATGTGCTTATTAAATTACAGATTTCTGCTTTACAGATCACCCCCAGTGAATTAGAATTTGGGGAGATAACTTTAGGAAATATTATTTTTAGCAGGCATATCAGATGATTTTTTTTTATAATTGCAAACCATAGCTCTAAACTAGACATTCTATGAAAGTTGGAGAGTGTCATGTCTAACAGGTTTACTAGTATTTCCCCAAAGACTAACACATGCTATCTATTTAAACATATTTAAGAGGAAATTGGTGAAATCTATATCTTCTTGTCTAGATTATCTCCAAATGTGCAAAGTTAAGACTTGTAAGAGAAAACAGTTTTTTAATGGTAGGAGTTTTTGATAAGTTGGTGAGGAAAATCAGTCTTTCATAGATGACCGTTTCAGTGAACAGTCTGGAAATATTAACAAAAAGTGAAAAATGGATATCCTTTGAATTACTCAATCCACTTAATTAATCCACTTTGAATTACTTAATCCACTTAATTACAAGAATTAAAACTAAATGAATAAGTATGCAAATATATAAACATAAGGGTGTCCATTGCGTTACTGCTTATAATAGAAAAAGATCAGTAATAACCTAAATTCCCATTAAGTGTATATTTGGGAAACGAATTATGATGCATTTAGGCTTCTGAAACTTTGCAGTTATTATTAGAGTAATAGATAAATGCAGCCTGATGTGAGTAGATAAAACAATATCCGTTTTTTAGGGAAAAATATTACTGAATTGTGTATATATTACATAATACCATGTATAAAATGCATATTTTAAATGTATATGATCTTTATACTCAGAAGAAATACCACAAACAAAGTTGTCAGTACCAATAAGGTGAGAAGAAAACCTCAGTCTCCCTTTCTTTGTTTTTTTGTTGTTATCATCGTTTATTCTCACATTACTACCACATTCATAATAGTTGTGACACCAGATGTATGGGGTTTTTCTCCCACCAAGTAATTCTCTGACACTGGCTGGGTGTCCTCTAATTTAATTCAATCCAACACCATCTACATAAACACAGTGTCAGATTCCACAGGTTAAGGGATCAGTCTTATGAAATGACCTACTTCAGATGCCAATCACAAGAACTATGTCCTAGGTTGTCCTTGCCCACAACTTCTGTCCAAATTGGCTACAAACTGGAAGTTCCCCTAATTCCTTCCTCAGGTTCTATGATTTGCTAGAACGGCTCACAAAACTTAGAGAAACATTTAGGTATACCAGTTTATTAAAGGATATGTGAAGGACATAGGTGAACATCCAGATGAATAAATACATAGGGGGAGGTCCGAGAGATATCTGAGTGGAGGAGCTTCCCTGTCTGTGGAGTTTGGGTATATCACTTTCCTGGTATGAGGCATTCACCAACCTGGAAGCTCTCCAAATATTATACACTTGGGATTTTATGGAGGCTTTTCACTTAGCCATAATTAATTATTAACTCCATTTCTAATGCCTCTCCCCTCTGCAGGGAAGTGGGGCTGGTGCTTGAAATTCCAAGTTTCCAACAATGACTTGGCCCTTCTAGTGACCAGCTCCCATCCAGAAGCCATTTAAGGGCCCACTCAGATTTAACTCATTTGAACAAAAGACACTCCTATTACCCAGGAGATTCCAAGGAATTTAGGAGTCCTGTGTCAGTAACCAGGGCCAAAGACCAAATATTAAAACATAAGATGTACCTAGCACTCTCTAATCACTTAGGAAGTTACAAAGGTTTCAAAAGCTTTGTGCTAGAAACTGGGGGCAGAGGCCAAGATATATATTTTCTATAGTTTCAGTTATTTCTATAAATGTGATTGGTAATGGGCAAGCAAAGTATATACTTATTACTCTTTAGAATTATTTAATTTACCATTTTCAACCACATATTGCTTGTATAATATCAAGTTATACAGATTTTTAGATGATATAGACCCACATGTACAGGAATTCTAACATTTTATCATTGATATCATTTCAGAAATGGACAGATACTTATGATAAAAACAATTTTATATGTAACAGAGAGAAAAGTTAAGTAAAAAAGGTTTTCCCCATTACATATGTGAATACATGTTATAGTATAAAATAAATGGATAAATATATACAAAATATTAATTTTGAGTAATGAAGTGCTGGTAATTTTCATTTTTTTATATTTTGTTATGTGTCTGAATCTATGGAAATGAATTAAGAGAAAGATATTTTCATTCTGTTTTAAATAATTGATTTACATTAGTTTTGTTTTTAGAGCACTCTTGTAAGTTGATCTAACCTGTTTTCATATAAAAAGAAAGTTCAGCTGCTGATCTATTTTAAAACTCTAGCTATAGTTTGATGAATATTAAATTTACATCAATTAACACTTAAGCTATTAATTGAAATCCACTTAAATTTGCTGCAGTTATTTTTAGAAATTGAATACAGTTCATATAATTTCTATACTAAATTTAATGTATTAATGAAAATGCATGGCATCTTCTATTGCTTCTTTGATATTAGGTTAATTATTTGTCAATTAGATTTATTCACATCATAATCATTAAAAGTTAATGTATTTCAGTATCCTAATAGGATTTTTTTCCCAGGCAATTCTGAAACATACACTTGAGTCTCTCTAGTTTTTTTCATCATTCAGTGAGTCTGATAGCCAACTAGAGTGGAATCACCCTTAACTGCTATCATCTGTCAGTAGTTAACTCACCCAAATTTTCCAAAGCTATTGTTAGATTTCTGAATTAAAACAGAACATCAGTGACTAATCAGTTATTGTCCAAGCAGTCATTTGCTATTTTAAGAGGGAAAGAATCATATAATATAGGAAACAAAGTTAAAAAGAACCATATGTTATTGTCTGTGTGAAATAATTTTCATAGTGCTAATCCTTAGAATATTAAGTACACCATTAGCAACAGAGAGTAAGTATAAGTCATATTAATTCCAATAAATAAGCTCAAATTATTTCCCAAAATATCTTTCCACAGACATAGTAAATTTTTGTCTTTCAAGTATTTTACATTCAAGGAAAATATCTGGATAATGTTTTAAATATTTCAAATTGTGGGACTGGCTCCCTGCTTTCTGCTTTGAAACATATCTTGAATCATTTAACTACAGAGATATACAACTTTCAAGAACAAAGAAGAGACCAAACAAAATTTTATCCTTTTTTTATTTTTTCTGTCTTTCCAGATATCATTTTAGCAACCTAAGACTTTCTTAAAGCCACTGTACTCGCCTCTGCAAAGAGGCAGAGGTTACGAGCCCACAGTCTAATCTCAAAGCATGATTGAGCATATGATTCAAAGGATGAGGCATTCTTGCCTTATTTTGACTATCCACTGAGATATTCACTCATAGTTCTCTTACATCATGCAAAGTATATGCAAGAATGACATTCTAACTTCATTTGGTTACCAAGAGCTAGATGACTCCATTCTTTCATGGAATCAGTAAATATAAGGTGAAGATAATTTTTGGATAAATAGAATTTTACACACAAAATTTAAGAACGTTTTTTCTTCCCTTAACACAATAGACATTATTTCCCCTTGTGGAAGATGTATACACATTTTAGAATGGTTATTAGGAAAAGAAAAGGGTTTTATTACCATGAATAATGTGTTAAGAAAAAAAAACTTCATAATATGGGTAAGCATCAGAAGGATATTTCAGCACCATAGAGAGTTGACAAAGGATCCTCCATAACTGTTAGGTATTTAGCATATTTTCTTTCTATTGATAAAATTTAAAAATAACAAATTAATTCATATTATTTATAAATATTTCAAATATATTTTGTGCACATGCCAGAAGGGGATTTAGACTGAGGATATGAAGAAGTATAACATTTGCTCTCTGTCACTAGAATGTGATGGTTAAGGACAGGACATCGGCAACAGAGTCTTATAATATGAATTCAGTTCTCATTTATATTCTGTGTGACTTTGGATAATTTATTTAACTTCCCTAAATATCCTTTCCTAAAGGGCTGTTGGATACTGTGAAGATTCATTAATATATACAGTACTTCACATAATAATTGGTAGATAAAAAGTGTGCAGAATGCTTGCTATTCAGTTAACCTATTTAGAAGTCTGAAGAAATACAGGAAATGATTAGCTATGAATAATGACAGAATCTGCTAACCCTCAGTCAAGTGGTATGGATAGGTATTTATATGCATTCCCAGAGGAATGAAATGGAGCTTCTCATACTATAGGCTTACTATGAATTGCAGAATGGGTGGCATTTCATATAATACATTTGTTTTCTATTGCTGTGTACAAATTATGATAATCTTGTTAACTTAAAATATACCCATTCATTAGTTCAAAATTCTGTATGTTAGAAGTCCTTATCTATAGCTTGGTTCCCTGGCAGGATATCACAAGACTGAAATCAAGATGTGGCTGAGATGAATTCTTGTCTGGAGGCCCTGGGGAAAATTTCACTTCCCAGTATATTCATATTTTCGGGCAAATTCAGATCCTTACAGTTTTAAGATTGAGGACCTAAGTGTTAGGGGAGAAAACATGGCCCATGACCTTGAGAAAATTGGAAAAATACTGAAAACACACATGAAATAATTAGGAACTGTATAGAGTAAAAACACATGAAGGGGTAAATACAGGGTAATAAGATGTAATACTATATGAAAGTTGAGAAGAAGGAGCTGAGTTGGTTAGGATTCACCAATGAGGGTCCCCAGAGTCTTGGGAAGTAAATTGGGTTCTTAAAGATGAGTAAGAGATAGCTCGGTGATCAAGAACGAGATAAAAATCCATGCAGAAAGTAGAAAATGAGTGGCTCAAAACCAACATGTTGCAGGGATGCCTTGGTGGCCCTGTTAAGTATCTGACTCAATTTCGGCTTTGGTCATGATCTCAGGGTCCTGAGTGTGAGCACCACATCGGACCCTCTGCTGGGCGTGGAGTCGGCCTAATAGTCTGTCTCCCTCTGCTCCTCCCCCTGCCAAACCCTGTCTCTCTCTTGCTCTCTTTCTCTTAAAAAAAAAAGTGAAGAAAATGGGGCACCTGGGTGGTTCAGTTAGTTAAGTGCCTGCCTTCAACTCAGGTTGTGATCACAGAGTCCTGGGATTAAGCCTCATATCAGGGGTCCACTTCTCCCTCTCTCTCGCTCCCTCCCCTCAAGTAAATAAATAAAATCTTAAGGGGGAAAAAAAAACTACTAACATATTAGAGAGGATAATATAGTATGTCTTAATATTAGATGTTTAAGTAAGCATTTCTCATGACTGCCGGATCTAAAAAACAGTGATAGTACTGTGCCAACCTCAATCTTAAAATATCTTCAAGTATCAGCTGGATGTTTTTGACAGCATTAATTTGGTATGCAGTACATATTAATTCTGCCTCCAGAATACTGTGAGAAGTCCTTTAAATAGTTGAATTAAAGAAAAACAAAATTCTAAGAACTATAAAATGAATGTAGTAGCTATAATAATTCTTATAATTTTAGTTTTAGTATTCTTGTGATCTTTCACCCAGACTGCTAGTTTATGTCCTATAAAATTGTTTCTTCGTGAAAGAATTTATTTTCAGGAAAACAGTTGTGGAAGTGCAGGTGACATTGTTCTCTTTATAAATATGTAGTGAAATAAAATTTATTCTGAGAATATTTGGAGATTGTTTATAAGTGTTTGTTTGGAAAAAATTTCAAAAACAAAAAAGTATGTATAAGAGTAAAAAATCAAGCAGGTTTTAAATTTCACATAGCAGCATTTCATGGTTAAAAATGGTATGTAAACATTATAAAGTCTTTCGGTGGAAAGTGATCTAATAAATCTAATAATTGTACAACTGAGTTATTAAAATTTTAAAAACAAAATTAAAAATAACATGAATCTCAGGGAAAATAATCATTTAATTATTTTTAAAAAATTATTGAATGTCAAAATTCTATAAACCAATATATTACTAAAGAAACCATAAGTTATTGAATACTTTTAGTAATAAATAAGGCTAAAAACCTTGAAGATTAGGAATATAGAAAAGTATAAATGACAAAAATTTTGATAATGTAATACTTGAATAATTGAGAGGGCAAAGGAAGAAACATGAGGGAAATGTGAAGATGCGCATTTCCTTATTACCTGTAATTGAGGTCTAAAGATATTATTTATAGGTTATAAATCCAACATTGATACTTTATACACATGAAGATTTAGAAGTGACCAGTAGTAGAAATATAATAATATAATGTTCTATCTATCATTTATCTATATAAAAACCTGAATAATGATAATAATTAAAATAATTATTTTACATATTTTAAACCATGAGCAATCAGATAAAAAAGATTGAAGGTATGTATTGACTATAAGTAAATTAAATGATAATATATAATTTTAAAGTAGAGAATGTATCTCCTATTTTAACTTCATGAAACATTTACAAGAATGCGTGGAAAGAAAAAATAAATTAAAAATAAACATTTTATAAACCATATTGTTGACACTGAAATAAAATAAGAAATTAGTCATACTTACTAAAAGGTGATTTTTTATTAAATTATTTTAATAAAGACCACACAAAACTGATTCTTTAAGTGATCAGTAACATAGAAAGGCATAAAGATACAGTAAATCTCAGGAAAAAAGAAAATGATAGATATAGATGGCATACAATGCAAAAAATATTATACACACTTTTCAACAAGTAAACTTGAAAGTTTTGATGAAATTCATTATTTTTCTAGATAAATAGAAATGTAAATTCCACAGAGAGTAATAAAAATTTAATTTTCACTCTCTTAAATGTACACCAATCCCAAATGAATTTGTGCATAAGCACTGCCAGGCTTAAAAATAATAATAATTCATACAGTATTTAAATTATTCTAGAGCAAAAGAAAAAAAATCAGAAGACTTCCAGTTAATCCATATCAAAACCACATAAAGAAAGAACTCTTATAGGTGCAATTGGTGTGTATATATGCAACCATTCTTTAATAGTTCCAAAATCTCACAATAAACATTAGCCTCTCCAGCATCATATAATGTTTAAATTTGTCCTAACTAGTTAACCCAAATATGCTTAATGACCTTTTTAATAGAATTTAATTCCCTCCTCAAAAAGCCCTTTTTAAATAGTGTCTCAGTCACCTATCTTAGTGTTTATAGTACAGAAGCTTTAACTGTGGTGTTCCTACATCAGTGAACTTTTATCTTATGAGCTTTGTAAATAAAATTGTATTCTCCGTAAAAAAACAAACAACAACAACAACAACAACAAAAAACATTAGCCTCTCCTTTTCTAATACCTTGAATTTAATCAGCTACAAAATTCTATGGGCGTTCCCCGCAAAATGTCTTTTGCTCACTCCTTCCTTTTTGTTTCCACTTTCTTTCTAAATCCAGGCCATCGCACTCAGGCCTTACATGATGACCACAGTAATTTTAATAAGTTGTCTGTGTGCTTCCTATCTCTCATAACTCTAGTCTTTCCTACACATTCCTTTCTGAACAGCTTTCTTGAGATAATTTCTTTACACCTTTTTCACCCTTGTTCAAAAATTTTCTTGTCTCTTTTCCAGTTGGCACTTAGAGTGCTCCTCCGTTTGTTACAACTTGTCCATGCAGCTTTTTTTCTCAGGTCCCATGCAGACAACTCGAAACAAATTGTTCTTTTTACGATTCTCTGAAAAGTTCTTAAGTATTCTGAGCTCAGTGGGTTTGTTTAATTTTGTAGTAATACCTGGAGAGCTTTATTTCTCTGACTTTTCAAATCCTTCTGACTTTTCAAATCCTTCTATAGTTAAGATTGAACTTAAAATACTACAATCTGTTAAAAGTTCCCTTACCCCATCAGTTGTATTCGGTTCATCTCTCCCATTTACACACAAACTTCTTTCTATATTACAGTATTTTTTATTCCTATTACATCAAAGTTGTTTTAACATGCAGCTGCTCCCCTACACTGGGAAGTCCTGAGGAGAAGTGATCATTTCTTAATTATCTCCACAGATTTCACAGCAAAATGATTGCACCGAAAAATAATTGAAGAATAAAAGTATCTATGCTTACCATAAATCAGTGTATATTTATCCTTAAAGCTGAGAGTTTTAGCACTGTAGAACTAATGTTAGTAAAATATGGGTTATTAAGAGGAAGATAGAATGTAAGATGCCTTGGGGTCTTCTCTTAACATCCATATTTGTCTTTTTAACCCTAAATGTTTTCAAATGTGTTTGAGGCATGTGATACTATATTTTTTAATTAACAGTTGTACTTAGAGTTCACCTATCATTTTCTCCATAGTCAGTGATAGCAGATTATTTCTTTTTCTTATGCGATGTTTTCTACATAATACCAGGTTACATTCATTATATTGTTTGAGTTCATTATCAGTTTATATAGTCATTATGAACCTTATGATTCATTTATTCAGCAGATGTTTATAGGGCACCTACTAAATGGCAGACTCTGTGTTCTATTATCTGGAACACTTGAAAAGCTATATCCGGTGTTGGGTGGAAAAATATGATTAGTTTAGCTGCTTATCAAAGCAGGATGATACTTAGATGCTGAAAAACCAAAAGTCACGGTAATTTAAACAAGTTATTTATTTCTCTTTATGTGAATGAAGTCCAGGAGTAGTGGTTCAGGGCTGGCCTGGCATGGCACTCTACAGTTTAAAGTTATCTTGTTGCTGTACCTTCTTTTACACTTATATGTCAGACTAAGTCCAATCTGGAAAAAGAAACTAGGCAGGAATCAAAACAAGGAAAGCTGAATATAGTAAATTATTAATTTTAACAGGATTGGAATTAAATCATGTGAGCTAGTAAGAAATTAAGATGACTCTAAAGAATACTGAATAGCAGATGTGAAATGTGTTTAATATAATAACATACATAATATGATATGATATATGGTATGATATGTTATAGCTACTGCTCTAGGGCTTAGATTAGGCATTCAAAGAAGAATTTTTATCTTCTACCTGCTCCCAATGAGGGATGTAATCCAGATATTGTTGGAGAGAACAAGAACATAGCTCAGAATGGAAAGGATGTTGCTGTGAAGCAACACTGCTAGAACAGGCTGGAAATATGTTTTCAGTAACTTGCCAGAAATCTGCACTCTAGGTTGCTAGAGAAAGTTGTTCATTGTGGGGGAAGTGGAGGTATCTCATCAAAGGCTCTCAGCTACAAAACTGTCTGAAGGAGGTTCCCAGGGAATTGTATGGCCACTGGGTGGTACAAGATGCTGGGTAGTATATCTGCAAGGAGTATACACTGCAAGTAGCCTGAGCCTGGAGTTTTTGCTCCTATTGCAGGAGCTCAGTGCTAAGCAAAGCCATGCTCTGTAGGAACCTGCATGGGAGGCCTCAAAAGGATTCTGGAACAAGATCAAACTCTCTCTTTCTGCACTGTACTAACTTTCTTTCTCCAGGACCCTTCTAACTAAGCTTAAGAAAAAAGGAACAATATTTAAAAGGAACTGATCCAATTTTATGGAGCAGACAAAAAGGGTGAATTTGGAGCTAAGAGGTATTAAACTGGAAACCATCATACCCTGTGATTTAAAGTTGCAACTCAAGCAAGTATCACAATTCTCGATTTCAAGATACACTACAAAGCTGTAGTAATAAACAATATGGTACCGGCACAAAAATAGACACATAGATCAATAGAACAGGACAGAGAGCCCAGAAATGAACCCACATTTTATATGGTCAATTAATCTGTGATAAAGGAGGCAAGAATATACATGGGGAAAAGGCAGTCTGTTCAATAAATGACGCTGGGAAAATTAGATGATACATGCGAAGGATTTAAACTAACACCATGCTCAAAAGTAAACTCAAAATGGGTTAAAGACCTAAATGTGAGACCTGATACCACAAAAATCCTAGAAGAGAATACAGACAATACTTTCTCTTACATTGGCTATAGCAACATATTTCTAGATATGAATTCTGAGGCAAAGGAGATAGAAGCAAAACTAAACAATTGGCAATGGATCAAAATATAAAGCTTTTGCACAGTGAAGGGAACTATTAACAAAATGAAAAGGCAATTTACTGAACAGGAGAAGATATTTGCAAATGATGTATCTGATAAGAGATTAATATCCAAAATATATAATGAACATGTACAGCTCAACACCAGAAAAACAAGTCTGATTTAAAAAGGCAGAGGGACACCTGGGTGGCTCAGTTGGTTGAGTGGCTGCCTTCGGCTCAGGTCATGATCCCAGTGTCCTAGGATGGAGTCTTACATCGGGCTCTGTGCTCAGCGGGGAGCCTGCTTCTCCTTCTGCCTCTGCCTGCCATTCTGTCTGCCTGTGCTTCCTCTCTCTCTGTCTCTCTCTCTCTGACAAATAAATAAAATATTTTAAAAAAATGCACAGAACATCAGAAAAGACATTTTTCCAAAGAAGACATACAGATGATAAACAGACACATGAAAAGATGACATACAGATGATAAACAGACACATGAAAAGATGCTCAACATCATTAATCATTATGGAAATACAAATCCAAACCACATTTATAAATTACTTTACACTTGTCAGAATGGCTAAAATAAAAAAGACAAGAAATAGCAAGTTCTGGCAAGGATATGTAGAAAAAGGAACCCATGTGCACTGTTGCTGGAAATGTAAATTGGGTCAGCCAATGTGGAAAACAATGTAGAGGTTCCTCAAAAAATTAAAAATAAAAATATGACATGATCCAGTAAATTCCACTACTGGGTATTTACGCAAAGAAAATGAAAAAAATATATATGTATCTGTGTCTGTTGCAGCATTATTTGCAATAGCCAAGATATGGAAGCAACACAGCTATACATTGATAAATAGATAAGGAAGATGTGGTATATATACATGATGGAATATTATGGAGCCATTAAAAGGATGAAATCATAACATTTGTGACAATATGGATGGACCTAGAAGGTTATTATGTTATGTGGCTAAGTGACATAAATCAGACTGAGAAAAACAAATACCATACAGGTTTATCCATATGGATTATCAAAAAAAAAAAAAAAGCCAAATGAAAAGCAGAATTAGACCTATAAATACAGAGAACAAACTGATGGTTGCCAGAGTGGGGGAAATGAGGGGCTGGGCAAATAGGTGAAGGACAGTGGGAGATAGGGGCTTGCAGTTATAGAATTAATAAATCCTGAAAATAAAAGGCACAGAATAAGGAATATAGTCAATGATTTTTTTCAAAGATTTTATTTATTTATTTGACAGACAGAGATCACAAGCAGGCAGAGGGGCAGGCAGAGAGAGGAAGGTAAGCAGGCTCCCTGTTGAGCAGAGAGCCCGATGCCAGGCTCGATCCCAGGACCTGAAATCATGACCTGAGCTGAAGGCAGAGGCTTTAACCCACTGAGCCACCCAGGCTCCCATAGTCAATGATATTTTAATAGCATTGTGTGGTGACAGTTGATAGCTATTCTTGGTAATGAGCATAGCATAATATACAAAATTGTTGAATCACTATGTGGTACACCTGAAGCCAGTGTAGCATTGTGTGTCAACTATATTCAAATGATTTTCATTTTCCAGATCCTTGCTCATTATTTAATATCTATCCTTTCTTGTGTCTCCCTTTCATATTCATGAACTCTGATAAAGATCTCAGAGAGCAGGACTAGATTTACAAGGGGATGTGTTGGCTACCAAATAGGAAAAAAACTACATCCTGCATTTCCAAGCTGCTGTCTGAAAGTATCTGACTCCAAAAGTGACACTCTTAGATAATATTTGACTGATAAGCTATACTAAATTTAGATACATAGGCAAAAGGATGATATTTCACTTGTAACTTTTAATTAGAAGAAACCATTAAATATAGTGTCCCTCTTTCTCCACATGCCTTACATAAAGATTTTTTTTTAAGATTTTTATTTATTTTTTTGACAGAAAGAGACACAGCAAGAGAGGGCACATAAGCAGGGGGAGTAGGAGAGGGAGAAGCAGGCTTCCTGCTGAGCCTGATGCGGGGCTCTATTCCAGGACCCTGGGATTGTGACCTGGGCCAAAGGCAGACGCTTAATGCCTGAGCCACCCAAGCGCCCCCTTGCATAAAGATTTTTAAACATCTTTAAAGTTTTGATATATATTTTGTTACATTTTAATCAGATAAAGTTAAAGATAGTGAAGTGACATATATTTAGTCTTACAGTTTATGAAATACAGAACTTTGATTAAGAACAAGGATAGCTAATCTGTGAGATAACATGAGATCTAGAAAGGAACAACCCATAATGAATGGAGATGCTATAATTTAGCCTTTCTGAACCTTGTGAAGTTGTGCCTCCAATAAGAAAGAATTAAACCATGGACATTGGGGAGGGTCTGTGCTATGTTGAGTGCTGTGAATAGTGTAAGACTGATGAATCACAGACCTGTACCCCTGAAACAAATAATACATTATATGTTATTTTAAAAAGTACCAAATAGAGGGAAGTTCATACTATTTATGTTTCATTTTCTGCTATTGTAATTTTGCTATATACACCTAAAAATATTTTTCACCTGAAATAATACTATTTTTCCTTCTGGTAGAATCAAAGCGTTGGTTTCTAATTCTCAGAATGCCATATTATCAACATTTAGGAGTCTAAAAACCCACAGGAGTAAATTTATGAGTCTAAAAACCTACAGAAGGAAAAACTAAGCCTCAGGAAAAACAAAATTGCTGCCTAACCTACTTCTATTATCCCCACAACTGTATTTGAAAAGAAATAACTTCTCACAAACCACCAAAATGTAGGGCTAGAATGCACTGCTTTGAATTATACTTTACGATGATAATGCCTTGTGGTCTTGTTTATTATTGTGTTTAGAGAGTTCCATAGTATAAGCTTTTTTAGTGGTTTTCTGCTTTACCTGGCAGCTCTAAGCCACTTTTGGAGATACTACTAGAGGGGATAATCAAGGTAACTTTTAATACTTTAATTCTTTCCTTCAGGGGCATATTTTTGTCTATTTTAGACTATCAACCATCACTTTTTAGCACTAAAACATGCTTATGTGGTGAAAATATTTTTCACAGTTTTGATCTTTTCCTAGGTACCAGGATCTACCTCCTTATTTGATAGCTGAGTCCTTTGGAAAACCTCAGAAAAAATATTACAAAGCCTAGGCACATGACAATCAATCTAGTTTCCTTATATATCTCCAGTTCTCCATATATATATATCCAGTTCTCCATAATCTCTTTATACCCAAGATATATTTAAATACCTTCTTCACCTCTGTATCCCATTATCAAAAGTAGTGCCTGATCCACAGTGGCAGCTCAGGAACATATTTTAGTTGCATTATTTTTTCATTATATTATGTTCCAGTGGGAGTTTTTATTATTCTCAGGTAATTAAGAAACAAAGTATGGCATCTTTCTTCCCAATACAACATAATGATTTTCCTGCAATTTCAATAACTTATAAACGCTGACTTATTACCAGAAGGGAAGGAAAATGAGTCAAGGGGATAGTGAAGAGTATTACTTGTAGAGGAACAAAGAATCACCTTCAATCCCGTAGTTCAAACACCTTTGATCCTGTTGATGGGAAAAAAAGAAAAGAGCTGTGGCAACTAATGCAGTTCAGCATTTAACTATAAGTGCTAAGAAAATCAGGCTTCATCAGATATGCAGTTGACTACATTCCTAAGGTAACACTTTTCTCTCTTGGCTTCCAACATCACAATATATATATATATATATATATATATATATATCTTTGCATTCTTAAAAGATTCCAGTTTCTTTTTGTATATGCATGGCTCCTCCTTTTCTATCTCATAATATTTGGTTTCCCAAAGATTTTGCCCAAAGTTATTTATTCTTCCCTCTCATTCTCCCTTTGTGCCATATATGCTATGATCCTATTTGAGGGTTGCTTTTAAACCTTTATTTCTATGGGTAGTTTTCTTCTATCCTTTGGGTCCACTTTTCCAACAGCTTCTATTTCTAAGTGGATACTACAGAGATTTTAAGGACAATGTAGTAAAATTCAGCTTATCTTCTCTATAATATTGTTCTCTTACTGATATTTTATGACTTCAGAATTGTTAAGTTATTCTATAGTAGGGAGTGCAGTGAATTAAAAGCAGTGTCTTTCTCATTAAAAACAGTGATGTCCTCTCCAGCTCTGGTTTCCTCCACTGTACTATTCCTCTATCCTGACCATATTGTCAGACTTCCCTGGTGCTTGAAGTATCATCTAACATGATAAAATATTGCTTGTTGAATCTTGTATTGCATATCTAGGGAGTAGGCATAAAATCAGTAAGTGCAGAAGGATTTCTACCCACATTACTCCTGCCTCCCAAAAAAGACAGGTTAAAAGGAATAGAAAATTAATCACATTTTTATTTTTAAAATGGAGTCTTACCTAAAGATCATGAGTAACTAAAAAATCATTTAAATCACAAATTTACACTGATCATTACTTAATATACAAAGCACTGATATTACTAATCAAGGAGCATTATTTAGTTTATACACAAAAAAAATCCTCGTTCTATTAAAATGTTTCTGTATAAGGGTTAATTGTGAACATATTTTGATCTGATATTAGCATCTGGAACAATTCTTAAGTGGTTGAAAATTGATCACTGAAAGCCAACACATTGCTATTAGCTATTGAATAGTTCCCTTTACTAATGGCTCAGTAGTCTCTAGGACTTGAAGAAAATGCCGGACTACTTAGCATTAAATGTTCTAAGACACTCAATTTTTTCCACTGAAAATAAATGGTAAGTGTCAAATGCATCTGCATAGTAATCACTCTGTGTGTCTGATATAAGTAAACTATTTTTAATATACTATTAGAAATATAAAATAAACAAATATGGAAGGTAGGTTAGATAAGAAAAATTAGATAGATGCATGTGTCCTCCATTGTATTTGCTGGATTTACTTGGGTGTCTCTTTATCTCAAGGTACTTTTATTAGCCAACAGCAACAATTTAAAAATCCAGCAATATTGTCTGTAGAGATTGCCCATGAATCATAGCATAGTTAGAATACTTGTATCTTGTTTACCAGGGTATTGAGCAGAGTCCAAAGTTGTGGTTTTAGTTCAAGTAGGGTTAAGAAGCATTCCTTTTCCCAAGCATGTATTTAAAGGAGTTGTATACATAGGAATTTGGATTTTCTTGACTTACAAAAGAATGCAGTGAACCTTGTAAGTACCCTTTGCCTAGTTTCTGTTTTTTGCTTGCAGCATAATTCACCTGGGGAACATTACCCTGCGACTACTGGGGCCATTTTGTCCACATAATTAGTAGAAGTTCCATGGAATTTTCATCACCTTGAGGCAGCTCTTTGCCAATGACTGACTGCTGTAGGAGTATGAAAACCTTCATCCCTTGTTTTTAACCAGGACAAACAGTGAGGCACAATTTATACCCTAGCATTCCCCTGTGTAATCAGCTTTAACTGAGATCAAAGCTTTGCTTGGCTTCCTCCCCTTTCTTCTTTTGGTTCTCTTACAGTCTTAAAGTTTTCTGTTTGGAATGCTTACTAATAAATCCATTGCTTTCTAATCTTCTTCTCAGGATCTGCTTCCAACATGTATTCATGTATGTATTTATTTTATGGCAGAGGCAACCAGGGGTGCAGGAAGAAGAAGAGGAGCATAGTATGGCATGGAGACTCTCCCAGTTTTACACTCTTTTGTTGATTTGGAACGCCAAAAAATTTCTTGAAGAAATTGCTATTTTATGAGCTATTTTTTGAAAAAAAATTTTGTTTAACGATTTTTTTATTTACTTGACAGACAGAGATCACAAGTAGGCAGAGAGGCAGGCAGGGCGAGTGGGGGGGGGGGAGCAGGCTCCCTGCTGAGCAGAGAGCCCAATGTGGGGTTCCATCCCAGGTCCCTGGGATCATGACCTGAGCCAAAGGCAGAGGCTTTAACCCACTGAGCCACCCAGGTGCCCCGTCCATGATGATTTAAGACCAAGGTGATAAATTATGAGAGCAAAGTTAGGGAGAGGGACTTTCTCCATATTCTTGTGGCACGCTCTGTAATGTTTGATTACCTCAAGGATTGTCGGCTTTAAAGCAAGAGGAGAGAATAATTTCATTGGCATTTACAAAGGAGGATTTTAGCAGTAAAGAAAATGGTGGCTTACCATGAAGAGCAGTTCAGAGAGAATATCTTCAGATTTGTAATTGAGCAAATGAGACATCATCTATGAAAGATCTCTTGAAGACCAGTCAGAACTTATTGAGAACCACGGAGTGTAAAACTGTTATACCATTATGAAGCATCCTTTTGTCTTGGAGGGATCTCATTAAATGTAACCTTACTTATTAAATAAGGCTATCTTCTAAATCTTCTAAGAAACTCCTATTACATAAAGTTAATTCTCACTAGGAACAAAAATAAAGAGATGCTAATTTTTGGTGGAATATAAAGGATTTTCCTATCACCCTAATTATAGAACTAAGTGAAACTAAATTATTTTCTAAATTCTTTCAGTAAATCTGGTAGAAATATTAAGCTTAAATTAGCCTTTCCATTGTAATTCTCTTAGGCCCTTTTTGGAGCAGAAAAGAATGAAGAATTTCAACTCTCTATTGACAGCCATGTACAAAAGGGCTCTGGCTTTAGATCTAAGAATAGGAAGAAGTCATAAGGTCTCAAGGCACTTGCCTGGAGGTTAATTAATCAGTATTAGTATTCATCTTCACAACTATATTTTTACTTGCTACCAATTGGCTGAGCAGATGGTAAAGGCTAGAAATCTGGCACATCTTAAAAAATAATCAGATCTCAAGTCAATTAGTTTTGGAAACTACATTAGAAATTCTTTGCTGACTTAAGGAGAAACCGTTTCCTAGTAATGTTTGTTCTGGGAAAAAGATTTGTGCTGCAAACAATTCTTCTCTACTTAATGACCTTTCCCCATCCCCCCACTCCACACACACACTTGTTGATAGAAACAAACAGAAGGAGACTCCCCCCCCCCCAAAGAAAAAAAAAAGAAACATTTTACAAGCTAGTTTAGTCTCTGATTAGAGAAGACATCGGAAGCTGATTCCTTCAGGTTGGCTTGTACCAACGGTCTAAAACAATTTTCTCTCCCTTTAAAGGAACATATACACATATGCAATAAAGGAAAAATGAGATAGAGAGAGGGAAAAAAATCCCAAAGCAGCAAAGAAGAATAAGAAAGAAACATACGGCATATCCTATAAAGGAGCCAAACAGTCAGTTTCCCGCCAGCAAACCTGAGATGATTAATTGCCAGCTCCACAGAAGGTGGAAAATTTTAGAACAAGAGAAAAGAAGAAATAACCTGAGGAAACATTTAAAATGTTAAACAATGTAGCTTTCTCCAAAACTATTTGATAACCAATTAAGAAAAGACGAGTATGACAGAACTGAATTCTATAATGCTCTTTTGGTAGCAAGTCACAGATACTGATTATTTTAATTATCTCTTAGATGTCTGTAAACTGACTGATGTATAAAAGTGCAAAATACCAAAGAATATTAAGATAATCCCAAAAATGTAAATATCTATAAAATAATATGGAGACTTATGATATATCATGGCCTAAAGTCAAATAACTTTTATTTTTGTTGTTTGTTTTAAAGAGTAGTCATTTATATATTCACATATACACACAAACACACAATATGGTAGGCATATTCTTGCAGCTGTGGGGAAAAAAAACAGTGAACAAAATAGACTCAAATCTCAACTTTTATAGGGTTTACTTTCTATTAAGATAACAGGTATTAAACACTAAATTCAAAATATTGTATATTGTAAGGTGATGACTGCCTCGGAGAAAAATAAAGCAGTGATGATGAATAAGGAGTATTTGGAAGGGTAGTTGTAAGTGTCTAGGTTGGATAAAGGAGCCCTTATAGAAAAGGGGACCTCTGAGGCAAGATCCAAAGGACATGAGGATGAGAACTATCTGGGGAGAGGAAAGAGTAGTTCCGGAGAACTAAAGCAGCTTGTGCTTGTCATTGCTTGAGTTATAAGAGAGAGATACTTCTATAATGTGAGCAAGAGGAGAGTAAGAGGAGATGAAGGGAAAGAGATGAAAGAGACCAGATGATGTAATGTCATGTCGATAATAGGAAGTGAAATCTGAGGACCTTGGAGAATTTTGAGCAAAGAAATGACATGCTGTGAGTTATATTTTGTGAGTATTTCAGGTCTCTTCCTATGAGAACAGATTGATAGGGGCAAAAGCTAAAGCATGAAGGCTGTTGGAAAAGTCTAGGCTCTCTATATAAATTGTGACATAAGAAACATGTGCATTGATAACACCTGAAAACATTTTATTATTAGGTGAACATTCAGGTAATATATTTTTTTAAGTCATCATAAACAATTAGACACACATTCTGATAACTCTTAGAATCTTAAAAATAAGTAAAAATATCTAAGTCTGTCTTGAAAGTATGGACAATGTGGACCTATTGCATGAATTACAATTATATATATATTTTTATCTTTAAAACAAAAACTTGAAAGTGTTCAATAAGTAATCCCATTTTAGGCATACCTATCACCTGGGGCCTTGTTAGGAATGTAGATTCTGGGGTACTGTTCAAGACCTACTCATTTGTGTGCATATTAAAGTGTGAGCAGCACTGCTCTATTTTATACAATTAAATTTGTAGATGAAAAAATAAAGACCACAGATGGCAAGAGAACACAGACTCCCTGGATCCTTTACATTCATTTGTGTCTCTCATTTTTTCAAAGATGTTTTTCTTCTTTTCTCCCTAGCAACATAACAACAACTCTGAGGCAAGTTTCTCATTATTATAAAATCAGTGGAGGTAGGGATTTTGCTCTGCTCATCACTGTGTCCACAGCACTCAGAATGGTACCTCAACTAGAGTAGGTGCTTAGAAACTTTGAATGGATTAACTATACACTGATTGTTGTGCATGGTCCTCAAGCTTACTGAAAACTCAAACCAACACACAAGAATGGACAGAAGAATATAAGACCAAAGTATAATTAATTGAAACAGATATTGACAAACAGTATCTATCCTTGCTTGCTCCAGAAAGAGATGCATACTGTCTCAAGTCCTTTTTATGTGACATCGCTAAGAATTGGCCAAAGCAACTTAGACGGCTGAACTCAAAAACAAGATACATGAATATAGATTTCATCTCCTGATTTAAGTTACTGAAATGTAAGTAAATAAATAATGTAGATAGAAAATGAGATAAGAAATTTAAGTTGTTAGTCCGATTTGATTTATGGCTTTTATGTGCTAGACTTGTACTTGCCTCCTACAAAGCTGATTGACACCCATCTCAACCCACAAAGCTCCCCATGAGCATTCCATACTCTGCTCACATAGCCTCTTCATGTAAACTTTCCTAATCTCTCTAGGGACAATTTTTCTCTGTCCTGTATGTCTATGTGTTACTTTTTCCAAATCTGTAATTTAGCACTCCTTCTTGTAACATTATTCTACTTACTTTGGGCTTCTTCTTTTTGCCTATCATTCCAATCAACAAACACTGAAAAAAACTGTTAAGTTTACAAAATATAAGAAAATTCTAATGCAAAAAGCTTCTAGGAGAAGGGGATTCTCTATATTGTTAAAAGAAGGGGAGGGGGAATATGTGCTTATAGTTTGTATCTTTCCTCTTCAATTTTAGAAGCCCTTATGGAAATTCTGTTTTCACAAATTTACTTTGTAAGCAGCCTCTTGAATCAAGGGCTATTACAAACCCATGATGCTCACACAGAATCTGTATAGTTTCTGATTTTGTCTCACCTTGATTTCCCAGGATGCTACTGTTGGACAGTTTGCATTTACTTCCTCCTCCTTTGTCTGTTTCCTGGTTTCCTAAGCATACGTAGCATTGGGATGAGCTAAAAGTCATTTTTATGTAATTAAATGCACTTGAAATAAAGTTTACCAAGCATAAAAACTCCTCTAATCTTCTGTCAACAAAGACCAATAATGAAATTTGTAGGAAGAAATTCTTAAGTTTAAACTCCACGGGTCAAATAAGTGGGCTTTGAAATAATTTTTAATGTCACTAAAGTGGGGGGGGGGATTCACCTACTATTAAGATATAGGAATATTATTTATGAAAGTGAAATTGTATAAAATTTCTAACTGATAGAAATAAGCCATCATTACTGACAGTAGATAATCATTGAGCACTTATCCCAAGGCTTGTGTCGAGGTCTAGAATATCTCACAAAACAAACTGAGGGTTGCTGGGGGGAGGGGGTTTGGGAGAAGGGGGTGGGATTATGGACATTGGGGAGGGTATGTGCTTTGGTGAGTGCTGTGAAGTGTGTAAACCTGGTGATTCACAGACCTGTACCCCTGGGGATAAAAATATATGTTTATAAAAAATAAAAAATTATATTAAAAAAAAAAAAAAGAAAGCTTAAATGAGCAGGCATTCGATTTAGCCACTTATGCTACATAGTGATGAGAAGTGGAAACCATCTTTCTGTTATCATAAGATGACCATAAATATTTATTTGTGTATCTGTAACATTCCCTCCACTTGTAAAAGTCATTTAAGTCTCTTCTATAACCAGGTATCTTCTTCACTGAGGAGAAGCCAAAGGGATTGATAACAATCTCACTTCATAAAGTTGCTCCTTCTTGAATGATTGGTGTTATTAAGGGTATTTATGAATTAGAACCAAATGAGACAGACCATTAAATTATACCATTTGGATACAAATAGAAAAAAGTTAATCTGTCTCTGAAATCAACCCTTGCTATTGGTGTGTATCCTGAGATTTAGTTTAGAGTTTGAATTTTTTTCTTTTTTAACTAAAGAGATTACCTTTTTTTTTCTTTCTTTCCTTTTTTTTCCCTTTTTTTCTTTCCTTTTCTTTTATCCCTTTCTTTTCTTTTTAAAGGTTGATTTATATTATTTGAGAGCAAGAGAGTGGCTGACTCAGGCTCCACTAGGTGCTCCACTGGGCTCAGTCTTATGACCCAGAGATCAGTATCTGAGCTGAAACCAAGAGTCACCACCTAAGGGACTCAGCCACCCCAGTGCCCACCATTGTTTTTCAGAGACACATTTTATGCTGATACTCATAAGAACAGAGAGAGGTAGTGTGGATGGATACCATGGTAGTGGGTTATCCCCAAATTAAAGATGAGCAGAGGGACAAGAGTTTTTGTGCATGCCTAAGGTTATGCAGACTTAGGAAGACTTAGGCAGACTTAGGAAGACAGCTCAGCCTTTCTGACTTTATGTTCAATGTGCTTTCCAATAAAAACAACACTAGTTACTTTTATCACTGCACAATAAAAGAAAATCTAATTTATGCTTTAAAGTCCTCAGGTAGAAGAGTAAGTGCTTTTTTCTCATATATGGAAATTAACCCATCTCTCTGAATTTTACAGCAAGATATTAGTATGAAACATTAATAATATGTATATAGTGCATGTGTTTTATTTGCTCTATGATTAACTTTGTCCCAGTATCTTCAGTGAATATTTGTTTCCACTACTTAGGCATTTTCACAAATAAATTAGTTGACGCATGGGCTGGAAGAACCTAATTTGATGTAGAATAACCAAAACTTATGTCAGATCAAAAAAGGAACAGAAAGCTCATTGTTCAATTATGATGATGTTTTAAGATAATGATTTTCTAAGATTAAGGGCAAGGTATCTGGAAATTGTTCAACCTATGGTTCCTTATTAGCTGTGTATCTTTGGCTAAGTTATTAAACCTCCTTTATATATTAGTGTGCTGCTCTACAAAATGAGGACAAAAATAATACTTTATAAGCTTGTAGTAGATTGAATGTGCTAATATGTGTAAAACACTTATAACCATGTCGGGTGCATAAATATGTACTCAATTACAGATACTTTTATTATGGTCTTAGTTTAAAAGCCTAGAAGAATTAAATATAGCTGTTTAATTTAACTGAGATGGAGCTGTTCTTTTTCTGTATATTTTTACTAGTTGTCATAAATCTTTTCATCAACATGTATAATTTTACTAGCTGTATACTATAAATATAAATCTTTTCATCAATATGTGTTTTTACTCTTGGAATGTATTAAAATACAAAAGTCTGCAAAAATTATATATTCCTTTCTTTTTATGAAATTTTATTGTGAATAAAAATTTCCTAGAATGATAACTATTATTTAATATAAATATAAAACTTAGAAAATATAATATGCTCAAAACTAGAGAGAGTGGGGTGAGTTGTGATGACATTATTATTCGATGTGGGACCAAATGTGTTTAAAGATAAAGAGCAGTTGCAGAACTGTCGAAGTGGTTGATGGATTAATTAGATATTTACAATAAGAAGTGTTAATACACTGTGACCCATAACTCAAGGAAATAGAGGGTAATTAACATGTTTACTAATGGTTCATAATACCCAGTCCTTGATTTATCTTTGGTAGTCCTTTCCATTCTCATTTATTTCCCTTTCCTTTATATGTAGGCATCTCAGCCTCCCTTCCTTTGAGTTTCTCTTCCACTTTTATTCCCCATTCTGCATTTCACTCTTATATTTTTAGCTCCTTCTGTATTCTTTTTTTATGCATCAATACACTGAAGAGTAATAAAAGTGGACATTATTATTTGAAACAAATTTGTTTCTTGTTCATAGTTCTGTAATTGGAATACTATTATGTATATGCCCCATTACAAATCAGTCTCTATATTTCTGTATGACATTTTCATCACTTCAAAAGGGCCTACGAGCCTATGGCATATATAACTTCCCCAAAAAGGTAAAGTCTAAATTCCTATTTAGGATAAAGTTAATCTTGATTTTACTAGTTTTCTCAGCTTTCCTAATCACTATTCCTGCACTCACTTCTAGATTAAAGAATTGCTGTGATGTTCATTTGACATTTGCTCTTCCCTGGAGAGCCGAGGAGGTAGCACTCATAAAGTAAATAATTATTTCCTGCATCTCTACTATTTTTTGATCCTATTCCTTGGGGGTCAGTAAAACACATGGTTAAATTGATTTTCTGAGGCCCCTAAACCTAAAATCTTTGATTTTCAAGGAATCCTTTGATGTGCTTGTGGTTTTTGAATGCTAAATGGCATTCTTGATCTATGGCAGTGTTCCTGCCTGGTCAAATTGTCATTAACTTTCACCTTTATTGCAAATTTTCATAGAAAGCCACATGGAGGTGATACATCATTTGAAAATAGTTAATTAGTGGCCTGCTTCTCTTTGCAGTTCTCTCCAACAAGGGCATACACATCAACAGATTAATATTCCATGGTACCAAAATTGTATTTCAATATGGGCATTGGGTCTTTTCCTTAATGTGTTCAAAATTAAAAATGTGTATGAGGCATCAAATATCAGCACATTAAGTGAATAATAAGGAACATGATTTAGATATTGTGGGAATATACTAAGAAATACTTTTGCTCCTCCTGTAACTGAAGTACAAATTTGGAGAAACATTAATATTCTTATAAAAATGTTAAAACATTATATGTAATGTACACATAAACACATATATAATATGCTTCCAAAACTGGTATTCCATGCTATTAAACCTATAAATTATGGTATCTTAAACATAAAAATGTCTACTTGGCGAGGAGAGTGATCAACTTAATAGGGAAATCAGAGAAAACTCTCTTATGTATCATCATGTAAGAGTGTATGGAATCCACATAATTCACATAGAAATAACCAATAATGTTCTCTGTCACCACATATACAACTATTATTGAAAATGATGACAAAATTGATGGTGATGCATATATCTCAAGTGTCTAATGGATTCATTATTTTGTTACATAGGAAATATTTTATTTTGGAGCTTTTTGATTAAAAACATCTTTACAAGTTTCTCAGATTTTTGGTTAGTCTTCTATCGTGGGCTTTTTGTGGGTTTTTTTGGCATAAAATGCATGAAATAAATTCATGAATACACCTGTAGAGGAAATTACAAGAATATGACAGTATGATGGCCAAAAACAGCGATAAAATGGGGATTCTTGCTAAAATCCCTCTTTGTGCTGAGACATTATCATTTTAACAATCAGTTGCTGGTGCCAGTTGGAGCAGGTTGAATACAAAAAGAAAAATTAAAAACTTGTCTTTATCTTCAATATTCTCAGTATTTTGTTCACATAAAAATATACAAGTGAGATCATTTGGTGCTCAATAACTTCTAAATTATAGTAGTTATTAGAGACAAAATTGGATTACAGAGGAGTAGAGCTATGGATGGGCCCAGGTAAATGGAAAGATTACTGTGATTGGTGAAACTCCCTAAACAATCATAAAGTATGGGTGTTTGTTTTCGGTGGAGAAATGTAATGATTTTATATAATGGAAAAAGAATTATAGGAGCAAAAAGGAACTGAGAATAAATGCAATATGTCCTGGATGTATAAGAGGTGTCAATTTCATCCAAGGGAAGCTTTGATACATTGAAGAAAAAGAATGGGCTTTGGTAATACAATACTGTTTGAAATTTTGTTCTGCTACTTACCAGCTGTGTAATATGGAGAAGTTAGGTGACATCTTTTGGTCTTACTTTTTTCACTGGCAAATTAGAGGAAGTAACAAATAATTTTGAAGTATTTTTTGAAGATTGCATAAGGAGACAAATGAAAAAGGCCAGCATAATATGATAGGAATTGCATGACCATTTCCTAAAGATCCCAAAAGTGGTGAGCAAAAAAAAAAAAAAAACAAAAAAAGTCAAAAAGAGAGGTCGTATTATGTTTGTAGATTGGAAAAAAAAAAAACATAATAAAAGTGTCTGTTGTCCTCAAATGAATATTCAAGTTCACTGTAAGAGAGAGAGGGATGTTTTTGTAGATACAGTTTATTCTAAAATGTACATGGAAAGGCAAGGAACTAGCTCAACCAATACATTCTAAAATGTATATGGTGGGACACCTGGGTGTACTCAGTGGGTTAAGCATCCAACTCTTGATTTAAGCTCAGGTCATGATCTCAGGGTCCTAAGGTTGAACCCTGTGTGGGGCACTGAACTGGACGTGAGACCTGCTTATGATTCTCTGTCTCCCTCTGCCCCCTTCCCTGTCATGTACTTTTTCTCTCTCTAAAATTAAATAAACAAACTAACTAAAATTTATATGGAAAGGCAAAGAAGTAGCTCAAAAGAGCAGCTCAATGAATTTGAAAAAGAAGAATGAAATGAGAATCAAGTCTAATCTATTCCAAAACTTAACTCTGTATCTTAACAGTAAAGGTTGTGATACTGATGAAGGGATAAATACATAGGTCAATGGAATAGTATAGGGATTACAGGAATTGACCTTCAAAAATATGCCCAATCAATTTTTTTTAGTTTTGACAAAGGTAGAAAATTGATTCAATGGAAGAAAGAGCATTTTTTTTTTCACCCTTTTAAGGCATCACTTTACTGGGTTTTGCATATTTACCATTTGCACAACCATCACCACTAAGTCCATAATGTGCCATGACTTCAAAAAGAAACTTGGTACTGATTAGGAGTCAGTCCCAATTATCCTTTATGTCCATCCTCTGACAACAGGTGATCTACTTTCTATTTTTATGAAACAGAAAGTTGCCTGTTGTAGACATTTCATATAAATGGAATCATATAATATGTAGACTTTTGTGTCTGGCCTCTTTCATTTAGCATCATGTTTTCAAGGTTCATTCAAGTATCAAGAGCATTTTTAACAAATGGTGCTGGAGCAATTGGCCATCCATATACACAAAGTGAATCTTAAGTGTTATGCCTTATACAAAAATGAACTCCAATGGATAAGTATAAAATGTAAAACAATGAAAATTGTAGAAAAAAATCAGAGAAAATATTCAGAATTCTACTACTAGGAAGAAAGTCTGACTTTATACCCAAAGCATAATTTATATATGGAAACATTCATAAATTAGACTTTATCAAAATTTAGTATTTTTGCTCTCAAAAAACCCTATGAAGAGGATAAAAAGACATCAGAGGATGGGACAATGTAGTTGCAAACCACATATCCAGCAAAAGACTTTATCTAGAATACAGAAAGAATTTTCAAACTCAACACTAAAAAAGCAACAAGTAATTCAGTAAGAAAATAGGTAAAAGATGTGAACAGGCATTTTATAGAAATAGATATACAGACAAATATAGGGGAAAATAACACATGAAAAAATATTAAGCATCATTAGCCATTAAGAAAATTTAAACTAAAACACAAGGATATTATTGCACACATATCAGAAAAGGTAAAATAAAATCAATAGTGACAACATCAATTTCTGGCAAAGATGTAAAGAAATTGGATCACTCATAAATTGCTGATGAGAATATAAAATAGTGTAACTACTCTGAAAAATAGTTTTTCAGTTTCTTAGAAAACTGAACATGAAACTAACCTACAACTGAACAGTTGCACTAAAAGACGTTATTCTCAGAGAAATAAAAAGTTACATTCACACAAAAGTACATACATACATGTTCCTAAAAGTTTAACTCATAATATGCCCAAACAAACAAAAAAGTATTTTCTAAATATGCTATTGTTCAGATGGCCATATTTTTAAATGTTCATAGTATAAGGGAAGCTTCAGAATTGTGGCAGAAATAATGAAAATGATGCAATTAACGTGCTAACAGTGTAAGGACAAGCTGATAGTTTGACAATAAAAAAATAAAGACTGAATGAGAAATGCCAAAAATTTGTTTGTTTTAATAACAGTGGGTAGTTTGGGAAATAATTTATTGATTTTTAAAATTCTAACAAATAACATATACTTATCAGAAAAAGCTTTTCAGTCATTGACAAGGAATATAAATTAGACAACCAGTGAAGTGAGGCTTTTACACAGCTAAGCTAAAATACTCAAGTCAAACTCCTATAAAAATGAAATTGGCAGAATATATGAAATCTTTTCCCTTTCTATCAAAGGTGTTGCTGACTATGTTAGATGAACACGCTAAAGGAAGCAGACAGATACAGCCAAATATTATAGGCACAAGTGTATAAGAACATAAATGCTAGAAGCAATATTACAGCTCAGGTTTGTTTGTTTGTTTGTTTTGATAGAATGTAAGTAGAAAATTATTACCAGGTTATTCTTCAATAGAAGGCAACAAAATCAAATGTATGTAAGACTCTTCAATCAGTCTTGGAATAAATGTCATTTTAAAGGTTGTGACATTTAATTTTCTTAAGAAAATAGATAAGATTTTTTTATTTTAGTGAATGAAAATTTTTAAAATGGATAACAGAAGGTAAACAAAAATGCTTTTGCTTTCTACCTGCAACTACTATGCAGTACTCAAAAGAGTCTAAAATATATGAGGCAAAATGAGAAATGTTCTTTGAGCGTATGAAAAAAAAAATACATGTACACACACATATACCCACTCTAAATACACAAATAAAATGCTCTGTCATGTATTTAATTGCCAGAAGTACTTTCATTAGCTGAAGAGAAATAGATGTGTAAGGTCTTTCTTTGGTTTACAGTTTAGACTAGGTTGTTATGTCATCATAAAGGTGGGAGAAACAAATATTATTTTATTGAATAAGTGACTTCATTACAGTAAAAAAGACAAGTATGATACAATAATATTGTTTAAGTAGGCAAAATATAGTACATTTAAAGTAGAAAAGTCTACTAATAAAATAGTTATGGAATCTCATTTCTTTAAAAGGAATTTCAGAGATAATTTTATTAAGATTATATAAATAATATACTAATATTACTTTTAAGCACAGAGAAAAATATTTTAAAAAATCAATTCTTAAAATGTTATGAAATATCACAAACCCAACGGGATCAAAGATGGATATAGTGCAATACTCTCTCAAATGTGTTATAGTTGTGAAAAATAATTATCAGTCAAATCCAGGATATGGTAACTAAAAATGATAGAATATTATATACCTAGTCTTGAATCCATTACTATCATTTTTCAAAAACTAATAAAGGAAAAATGAATTGATCAAATGCAAATGAGAATGCACATTTATGAAGGGCTTTTAAAGGGCAATAAATCCATATTTACAATGTTATGATAAGTACAGAGTGCTAATATTTAATAGATTACCATATTCCAAAATAAATCTTAATAGAAATGCTAAATAGGAAGAGTTTTGCATAGCTTAGGAGAAATTCTATTCAACACCAAATATGTTGGGTATCTGCCAGAGTCAGCCTTCATGTTTCTTCTTAAATCATACTGTGGCAAATAAGACCAGATGTATGAAATAAATTGTTCTGTTTTTTGTTCATTCCTCATTTTTATGTGAAAAATTATCAAATACTTGCTGAGCAAGCATGCACAACTTTGCACTAAATGCTACAAATTAAAAATGATTGAAATTTATTTCCAGTCTTCAATTACTTTATGTATATAATAAGAGACATGAAGATAACACAAATGAAATAAAGCCTGTAAGAAAAAGCAAGCATTCTGATAAGGTCAGAGGCCACATTTTAAAAATATTTGTTTTTTTGACACATGATATGAGTTATTTATACAAAATGTGGTTGTTGAATGAACTAATAAAAATGTCATCTGGATAGACCTTTGATTTCTGAATTATTGAAAGGAAGGAGCTATGTGCAGTATTTGGAATTTTTCTATAAAGTACTGTTGTCACTTATCTTCAGTTTATGTATTTATTTGTTTATATAATTATGAACTTGTGTGTATTTATTTACTGCATTGGGTTATAATTGGCTCATATAGTATTTATTTTGCTGTTCAGATTTTCCAGCTTTAGCCAGTAGTTCTTCCAGTTTGATTTTTGTGTCCCTGTAGCATACTCCATATTTTAGTTTTTAAAGCACTCTTTCCTTTGCATCAGGCTCATCTTATATTTTTTCTTTTCCAAGCCGTGGAATAGGTCATTTTTCCAAACAACCCTTGATTCCTTTAAAAACTCAATAGTAAGACTTTTCCCCTGCTGAAAAAAAAAAATTACATAGGCAAAATTTTGATCAGATACTTCTCAGAAAATATTCACTAGTTATCAGATAAATGCAAATTGAAACCACCATTTAATACCACTGTACACATATAAGAATAACTAACATATAAAAAAGACAAACTATGGTTTGTTTAGAATAAGGAACAATTCCAAATCTAGATACATCACTTGAAGTCAAACACAAAAGACTACATATTTCATGATTCCAGTTATATGAATGAAAAAGTGGACAGCTACTTTGAAAAACAGTATGATAGTATCTACTGAGATATAATATACATTCACCATACTACTCACACATCCCATATTTAGGTACTTACTCATGAGAAGTGAAAACAGTTGTTTACACAAAAACATTTTCTGTAGCTTTATTAAGATATAAATGACAAAATATTGTCTAAGTTCAAGGTGCAAAGTGTATTGACTGGATACATTTTCTATTGGGAAATGATTATCACCATGACATTAACTAGCACCTCCCTCTTATTGCATAAGAACATGCTTATATATGTATATTTATCTTGTTTCTCATTTGAAGCAACCACCTAACATAGGGCATGACCATCATAGGTACTCAGTAGAGATTTGTTCAATAGAAAGCTTTAATTAAGTTAGAAAAAGTATATTTCTCCAAGACAATCATATAAATTACATATATATATATATATATATGTATACACACAAATTATATAAATTACATAAATTATATAAATAAAATATATAAAAATAAAATATATAAGTATATTTTATATATGCATATGTATATAAATTACATTAGTAACCACTAAGAGTGTTAGAAACTTTTTTTTTCTAAATATAATAGCAGTTGTGGATATTATGATGTGAATTTATTTTCCTAAAACTTAATTTAATTTTCTGTTCCAACTTTTACCTGAACCAATGCCTGATTTTTATATGTATTGGAAGGATTTGTGTAAAATCTCCAATAGTCTTTGTGAATGAAAAGGGAAATAAATATTTAAGTAAGAAGAGAAGAAAGGATGGTAAGAACGAGGAAAGAACGAGGAGGAAATGAAGAAGGAAAACAGAAAGTGACATAAAGAAAGGATGCTAATTAATTACAGTGTGTCAAAAAGTGAACATTCTTAAAATTAGAAAAATAAAAACCAATAATCTGAAATACAGATTCTCTGGTGTTAAGTGAATTTGCTCACATTTTCCCAAAATAACCAAAAGAGAACTTGAAAGTAATACAAAATTTTAAAAAGAATGATTCTATTTTAGGAAAGGGCAAATAGAGAAAACTGCTAATGTTGCCATAGTGTTGAGATTCCTTGGCAATGTACCATTTTTTCTTCTTTTAGAAGGCATAACAGGAAAATTACTCATATGCATATAATTCTCCAAAATTCATATGAAGTGTCTGAAAATAGCACCTACCTTAGAAAAATGCACTTTTTTCCAGACCAATGGATATGTGATTAAAGCCACCATTATACAAGCTGTAATCACATTTCCTTTGCAGCTGATGTGAATTATCCTTAAAGGTTGTTGGCAACACATTCATTTGGAATAGAAATTCAGATTTTGAAATGTAGATTTTTCCCTTGAGCATTCAGTTTAGTTCTCCATCATTTGTCTTCCATTGTTTCTTGTACAGAGATCAGAAGAGACTCCCAAATCCTAAATTTTGCATACATATAAGAATCTCGGCCTGGAAGTGTCTGGAGACTACCCAGAAATAATTTTTTAGAATGGCATTTGTTTGCCTTAGAAGTAAAAAAATAATTTTGTGACATTTCTTCAGATAATAGGAAATAGTGTTACAGGGCTCTTTGCAAATATTAGCCAGAATACATTTTATGAAAGCTTATTCATTTTCTTAGATTTACTGGGGTATAAAAAAAAAAAAAAAATGAGAACGGTATTGAAGCACTATTACATTTTCCTCATTAATAATTTGAGAATTCATTGAAAATGCTGTTAAATGGTAATAGCCAAGGGGTATCTGGGTGGCTCAGTTGGTTAAGTGTCTACCTTCAGCTCGGTCATGATGTTGGGGTCCTGGGATAAAGCTCTGCTTTGGCTCCCTGCTCAGGGAGACCCCTGTTTCTCCCTCTCCTCCCCCCATTGTGCTCTGTCTCTCGCTCTCTCTCAAATAAATAAATAAAATCTTTTAAAAAATAGTAGTAACCAGTGTTCACTTGATAATATTTCACTTTAGTATTATCAAAGAATACTGGATTCCACTGAAGTTATTTTTTTAAGCAATTAAGGTTTAGCTTTTTAATTATCAAAATTTCATTGGGAATAAACATCTTATTTGCAGATCAATTATAATTTTTTTATTTTTTGTAATGCTCTAAATACTGAATTGTATCTAATTTATTGGAAATGTGTTTCTATACCAGTATTCCAGCTAGTTTCAGTCAGTCAACTTTTTTATTCATGTAGTAATTGAGATTTAAAGAATTCAAAACTGCTAGTATTAAATGTAACTAAGATGCCTGTTAAAAATGTTGATGCTTATGCCTGTCTCTCATAGATTTTTGTTGAGTATTCTGGGTTATGACCTAATAATTTATATAATTAGCAACTCAACATGATTTTTATGCATTAAATTTAGAGAATTACCTAACTATTTTGTAAGAGGTGATATTAATGGAAATGAGTGAATAAATGCATTCTTACCATCTCAGAGAACAAATTTGATATGCAATTTTATGTCACAAATGGATAAATAAAAAGTGTTTTAATTTTCTTAAGAAAACTTCCTTTGGAGATTATAGCTCCAGTCATTTAAAAGAAAAATGGATGCTGTTAAATCTAAATGGGTCTTATCTAGTCATCAAAGCTGCCCTGGGAGAATCTCTACGTATAAAATACGTAATAGCATATAATTGAACTGAGTGCCTAAAGAATATAAAATGGTATTTATTTACAATTTAAAATTTATTACAAGACTGAAATTCCTCTAGATAAATAAATAAGTTCTAGTTAGTGAGGTGGTAAAATATGAGATAACCCCCGCCCCAGTATTTTCCCTTTATCTAGAGATCCCAAGGCAACAAATTTTACATGTAATATGCAAAATTTATATCAATTTTCATATAATGCCTCTGTGTACTTCAATTATGCTTCCTCAGCATATATCTAAATGTCTTATACATTTTCTATGGTAGAAATTCAATTTAAAACTATATTTAATGCATATAAATAAGTTATTCCTGTGGTTTACTAAAAATAATTGAAAAAGCAAACAGCAGTTATTTCTGAACAATTGTTATATAATATTTTTTCTGACTAGTTTCCTATAAATAGAATAGAGGGGAGAAAAGACCTCAAAACCTCAAAATTAGAGTGGGTGTGTAACAGAGTATTTGGTATAACTATTTTGAAAGCTCTATATAATTATTATTGCATTCACATACACAAATTACTCATTACCTGCTGAAAAACTGAATTTCTGTGGGAACATTTTGAAAAGTCAGGAAGAAAAGAATGATAGAATAAATTCTTGGGAACATTCAAGGACTTGTGAATTTCTTGTGATCAGACGTTTGTTTCTATACATTTGTGGTAGGTTCAGTGAAAGTTCAGTAAGGAAAATAAAAAATACATTAGGCTTTTCAACAGAATAAATTTAAATAAGGAATCCATCATATTTCATTATGAAGTATACCTTGGATTTCCATGGATAGGGCAGTATACATAGCAGCTGTATGGCTGCTACTGGTAACTAGGTTGTGGTCCTGGGCACAGCCCAAGGATTATTGAAGAGGCTTGTTACAGAAATTCTAAAAATGGCAGAAGACTATAGTCAAGTGCCATTGTTGAGTGAAGTCTAGTTTCTGCTAGTGGGGCTAATTCCTCTTGCTGGTGCCATGTTGACAAGAAAGTAAATATTCTTCTTCTTTCATGCCTTTGAATCCTTTTTAAAATTCCCTGTTGGTAAAAGCTAACAAGAAGTTGGATGGTAAAGGTTTCTGGGAAGTGTAGTTTGCAGAGTTCCAATCACAGCTTCATTGCTCACAGAAGAGAATAATTAATTTAAAGGTAAGGGCAAGGTACAAGGATACATATTGTCCTTACAAACGTCTTTACAGATGATCAAAAGGAAAAAAAATATATATATATATATATATCTTATAATAACCTTTGTGTACGAGCTCTAACATGAAAAGAAAGGCTATTGTGATAGTTTCAGATGCCAGAAAGGCATGTAGAGGATTGTATATTTACTGTAAAGGATTAAGAATATATCATTATTGTGCTACTTGTTGTATGTTTCTTAGCTGTTTACCTGACTGGTTTCCTATTAAAACACGATGTTTCTATGGGATCTTAATACTTGTAGTGCATAATATTTTAGGATATGGTAAGTGCTCGGAGGTGTTGAATGAAATGACCTGGATTGGCTTAGAATGTTACCTGAGATTTGAAGGTAGTAACATCATATCAATTTCATAATGCTAAGGAAATGGAACATTCTTCTGTTTCTTCACCACTTCTGTGTTTGATCGAAATAAGGAGAACTCTTTCCTGATTAGATATGAAGATAATTCAAAGGAATTGTAAGCAACATTTAATCAAAATGGGAAGACTAGGGATAAAACAATATAGTTTTTTCCTACACATTATTCGTGATTATGCAACATTGAAAAATAGATGACTTAATTTTTTTTTTTAAGATTTTATTTATTTGTCAGGTAGAGATCACAAGTAGGCAGAGAGGCAGGCAGCGAGAGAGGAGGAACCAGGCTCCCCACCGAGTAGAGAGCCCCATGCGGGCCTCAATCTCAGGACCCCGGGATCATGACCTGAGCTGAAGGCAGAGGCTTTAACCCACTGAACCACCCAGGCGCCCCAGATGACTTAAATTTAGTAGGAGGATTCTCTTATCTGTATGTGTCCACCTATATATGAAACTTGGTAAAATTTATTGTGATAAAAATTAGTGCTTAGAACCTTTTCTCCAAAGCAGTCAATAGTTTCATTTTTCTCCTTTTATTGTCTCCTTAAATGACTTTGCAAAGGAAATTTCATGTCTACTCTCACATATTCCACATTTAAATCATCTTCACTGCCACACATTTTCCTTTATTTTTTCCTACTCGTACCTGACCCTGTCTAAAGATGAAATTATCAGTCTGAGTTTGAAATCAGGTTACTTATCTTGAACGTTAGGGCCATATGCTCCAACTTGATGTCATAGCGATAATAAGGAATTCTGTTTGTACTATTTTATACTAAAATTGACATATATGGTGAAAATAATTATGAAATATGTTGTTTCATTCTCCCCCCCTTTTTTTTTCTTTCTTTTTTGCCCTAGTGTTTTACCTTGCTGATGATGATGTAGTCAACCACAATCATGGTTAGGTAGAGACATAGCTGTATTGTTTGTAAATACCTTCATATGAGACCAATTCTGATAATTGCTCATATAGGATATTTGAAGTAACACTAGAACATTTTCATTTACTATGACTATGTAATTACTCTAGAATTTAGCATACAATAAAGATTCCTTAAGTTCATAAATTCCACCTTTTAATGGAGAAGTATCAACCTCATATTTAAAGAGGACTTGTAGGATGGAGTATTTATTGGTGTGGCTATCTTTTGAAAATACAGTCTGCCACAGGGACTAATACTATTTTCTGCTTGGATGAGCCAGATACTGCATTAAACCTTAAGATATGTAATATACTAAACAATCCTCTAAGGAAGTTATTAATGACTTTTTATAAATTGTAAATGACTTAGTGAGGTTAAGAAATCTTCCAGTTATCAATTTATTTAGAATGTATTTATTAAGGCATTAATTTAGTTTATTTAGATTACTTGAAGGCCTCTATTTGCCAGGTGCTACACAAAGAAAAGAATAAAACAGAGTCCTACTCTATAAGGAACTTAAAACCTGGTGGGAAAGATAAACCCTGAAAGATTGTTCCTATGAAACGTAATGCATCTACCATTGAAAAAACAGACAAGGCCTTTCAACTGGCTATATTTCAAAGGTTGAATAGAAGTTAGCCAGTTAGAGTAAGGAAAAGATAAATGTAAAAAAGGAAGGAAAAAGACAAGTAATTCTGAACATGTTGGACTAAACCAAAAAGACAGTGGAAAAAAATAAAAAGTGTGTAGTATTTCAGTAATTCTAGATAATAATATGCAATGCAAGAATGCACAGAAGGGAACAGTACAGGAAAGCAACATTCAGTTCATCATCAGGCGCATGAATAAATGGACTTTATCTCTAGGCATAAGGATGGAATCAGATAATTTTGGTAGGAGTGTGATGAGTTCAGATGTGTAGTTCACACAGATATCTGTCAGTACCTATATGGGTAATAAATGTGTTCAAAGGAGAAGGTAATAGAAGCAGAGGGATCAGTGACAAAGCAGGAGGAGCATGTAGGATCAGAGTGTGTGCATTTGAGGTATGCATGTGTGTATGCAATTGTGTGTGTGTGTGTAACTATATAAAATGGGAAAATACATGATAGTTACATAAAACATAGAGGAAGCATTGATGATGCAGGAGGAAAGAAACAGTTATAGAAAAACATTCCTAGCTATTCAGTAATAAGGAAAGTATTGCCCAAGCCAGGAAACAGTGGACTCATCAGGAACATTGAAGGACACATGGTGTAATAGAATTCCTTCAAATTCTATTCTGGGGGTTGGAGAAACCAATCTTCAATAGATTGAGTGAGTATGAAATGAGATGGAAATTTTGTGATACCTCTATATAGAAGTTTGGATAAAAGGCGGTGTTTTAGTTCTGTGGGTCTGAAAGAACATGTCCCAGAATCGTGCTCCTGGGAGGCCCGATATCTGCTTTGGCAGTCCACCAACTCCCTTCCCTCAATGAGTGAGCATTTTCCCTGGGTGTTAATTCTCTGGGAGTTTCTGATCTAGAAAAGCAGGTCACACTCCAATTGCCCAGTTGCCTTGAGTCAAGGGGTCTCCTGGAAATTATTTTCTTTCTTTAATTATAAAGATGACACACATTAATAGACAAGTCAAAAAATTTAAAACAGTGGTATAATTTAACTTGTTCCTCTAGGAGTTACATCTAAAGTTAGATTTATGTTCAGTTTTGCAGGCAAGGGTAATTTAATGAGGATGCTGCATACTTCCTATTGCATTGTGTTACGAGGCATATCTAATGCTATAGAAAGAAAATGATTTGGATCTTATCTTGTCCATATGTTTGTCATCTTATACTTTGTATAATCTAAGAACCTCCAAAACACTTTCCCTCAGAGTTCAAATATTCCCCGTTGGGATTCTGAGTTATACTGCTTGGAATTTATAATTAAAGTTTGGGAGAACCAGTATTTATTTTGTGTTGAATTCTCCTATCAAAACTCCTACTTTACCACATGTTATCACTAGAAAAGAACTTAAATGTAATCAAGCAACAGATCATCTGTTAAAATGGCCCTTTTCTTTTTATTTCTTGATATATAGTCTAACAAAAGACTTCCTAAAATCGAGCCATCAAAAATGATAATAATTTGAAAGTAATGCATTATGGTTCTGATTTTAAGAATATGTTCTGTTGTTATTTTAATTAAGATACACATTTCAGTTATTTTTATTTCCTTATTTAGTAGAAAAAGTCTTGTAAAAATGTTCAGAATCCGTTTCTTTATGTGCCATAGAATACGCCCAGTACTAAAGGAATTGGCTGCTTATTTGGAGATTTGATATAATTTTCTGAGAAATTTATCAGATCTGGAATTTCTTTAAGAAGTGAGTTTTTGACAAACACATCACTGATTTGTTTTCTCATAGTTATTCATCTACTAATTTTTTTCTCTTTTCTTCATCTACATGGTACTGTGGGAACTATAGAGATACTATATATCTAGGAAGAATAAAACTGTCATTTATGTCATATAAATAGAGAAAGGCCAGGGGAAATTTCCTAAAAAGACATGGTAGGACTAGTGAATTTTTTCAAAAAAGATTTAGAAGGAGATTTATGAGAAAACAAAACAAAACTTTATTTTCTCTAAGTTTTAAGCAAGAATAATCAGGCATATGAAAGATCAACAGAGAAACTAAATATAGAACAAGATATGTGTGGTTATCTCATTTCCATAAGAAATAGTATAAAGTTCTGAATCATCCTGCCCCCTTTGATGCCCCAAGTCTTCCATGATATAGTATTTCCTGCATATTGACCTTTGTTTTGAAGTGCCAGATCTGAATTTCTTTCAGATGGTTCTGACAACATTGCATTGCTCTGCCAGACAGACAATTGTAGATAGATAGTTCTTTGCCTGATCATTCTATCTGACAAAATGTTTGCTTCCATTTTAGTTGATTTCGAAAGGGAGTTGGGCAGCTACCCATTTATGCCAGCTTTTAGACAGTGAGAGGGGAATCTTTCTACATAGCTTGCAACCCTTGGCTGGAAAGACAGGAAGCTCTCAAGTAGGCTCAGGAAGTATTGACTGTATAGTGAGAGTAAGGTCATGGACAGAAACATCCAGATGGATTGGAGTCAAGAGCTAAATGCAGAAGCAGAGAGTAGCCAAGAGTTGGAATGCAGGATACTATGAAACTACAGTTTAAAAACCAAATTTTACCTGTAATATACCATTTTTTTCTGAAAACAAAAAACCAAAAACCTGTGTGCTTTTAGGTATTCTCTTTTATAAAAGGTCAGAAGTCACCAAAACAAATCCTTACAGGCTTATTTTATATGTTTAACTGTTAGGATATAGTCTAATAGATAGAACTCCATCTCAACTGTAAATATGTTGCCTATAATGATGGGGCAATATATTTGATCACTATCAATGCTCTCAATTTTCCACAAAGCTGTAAGAAATTTATGTATTTAGAGTGAATGAAGACAGATTGGAGATATGTCGTTAAGATGTCCAGAAGTTACTCAGGGGGCACCTGGGTGGTTCAGTCAGTTAGGCATCTGCCTTCAGCTCAGGTCATGATCCCAGGATCCTGGGATCGAGCCTCTGCATCAGGCTCCTTGCTCCATGAGGAGTCTGCTTCTCCCTTTCTTTCTGCCTACCACTCCCCCTGCTTGTGCTCTCTCTCTCTGTGTCAAATAAATAAATAAAATCTTTAAATATATATTCAGAAAAGCTGGAAGGAAAACAATGACCAAGAATAGTTTAAAAAATTATCAGGAAAAACTAAAAACTCCGGTGAATTTGGTGACATTTAATTGGTAGCAGTGATAAAGTTCTAGAACATATGTGAGGTTCAGTGGGGTGAGGTCTGGAGCCAGTGACCAAGAAAGAATTCTTGAGACATCTTTGATGCAAAATGGTGATTTATTAAAGCACGGGGACAGGACCCGTGGACAGGAAGAGCTGTTGCCCCAGGATGTGAGGAGTGGTCTATTATATACTTGTAAGTTGGAGAGGGGATTAGAGATGGCATAAGACTCTAAGGAATTTTGGAAGCAAGGTTTCTAGGACCTTGAGGGGCTAGCTATTGTCTGGGGAAAAGGTTATTCATTACCAGTAATAAAACCTTCTCATGAGACCCTTTAGATGTATATCAGTGGGCCATATGCTTGGAAATGATTGTCGACACTATCTTGGAGGTTTACAGATAAATTTTCCAAAGGTATTATTAAAGTAGACTTACAGCATCCTGGTTGGGGATAGGGGGTTGGTCAGGCTAGGATTGTCATTTGCCCTTAGCAAAGCCTTAAGGTGAAGGTCACTCTGCTTTTAAGGTCTTGTCAGTAGGTAAGGAAATTTAATAATTATTCTTCTGCCTCTGTGTCCCACATCAGCAGTTCCAGTTTACTTTTTTGTTTGAATGTTTGTTTGTTATTTTTGGTATTGGTTCAGTGAGCTTATGTTGATAGAGGAAAAAATGACAGTAGTTTTGAAGAAGTGGGTTTGCAACATCAGAAAGAACCCACAGATAATTTTTGGTATCCTTGAAAAGAGGAGGTCTTAGGAAAGGCTTTAGCACTGCATTCATTGCTGTCATTATCGTTGTTATTACTTACAATTGTCGTCTTGCTTTGTATTGTTTCCTGATAAATAAGAATTATATTAAACATACTTCAGTATTTCACAATTGCATCATATTTTTAACTGTTTAAAAAGCACAGCTGAATTAGTCTGTTATCCATGTAGTTACCTGGTTCTATAAGTTTAAGTTACCTGGTTAAGATCATAGTGCTAGAAAGCCCCAGATATAGGACTAGAATTCCATAGTTTTGTCTACTACACAAGGACATCTGTCCACTTTTTATACAAGAGTCTAGCCATTTAGAGGTCACTCGGAGGCTTGTCCAAGCATTTCCAAAAAACAAGTGAAATAATTTCATAAATTAGGACATTCTAATGTGTCTATGTAAGCTGATGTAATAGTTCTTCATTGTTATTATTTAAATGATCTTGTTATTATGAAAGTTTTATATATATATATAAATGTAAACATATTTTGTTCACACAAATAGTTTAATAAATAGACATTTTTCTCACTTAATAATATGTGAAGTTCTTTCTATATTAGTATATATTGATTTGTTCTAGCTATTTTAAGGCAGCATAGGAACATACCATATGGAAATACAATGACTAATTTATCACAATTGATTATAACCTCCTTCTCTTCTCCAGGCTTTTGTCACTCTTCTGAATCTACTATCCTGTCTGCAACTCTGCTAATTAATATAGAAACAATCCTGGGAGAGGTCCTCCTTTTCTATTTTATCTGTACTGTCTTTCGCAATGATGGCCAGGAACCCAGTGCTTCTAAATATTGTTTATTTCCAATGATTCTCAAAACTGTTTCAAGACCATAGATCAATATTTAATAGGAATCTCAAAAAATTCAAAGACAAAACAGAATTCCATCCTGCAAAACTTTGTCTCACACCATACGGTTTCTCTGCTTCTTCATGTTAGTGTATCATACTATCATGTGCCATATATTCAATCAAAACCTAGGAGTCCAATTTTAATTCTTGTCATTACCTCACCTCCCACATTCAGTACATCTGTAAGTTTCATTAGCTGTTCCTCAAAATATATTCTACATCTTTCCACTCTTGATTTTCTTCATAATTAAAGTCACTGTCACTTCTCTCTTATATTATAGCTATAGACCTTTTTCCTTTCTTCTTCCCCCTCTTACAATCCAATCTATACTTTGAACCTCAAGAGGTACTTCAAAATATAAACGAGATTACAGATACCCCAGCCCCATTTTATAATTCCATTGTCTTTCTATTGCACGTAGCATAAAATCCAAACTCCTTGCCCTAAATAGCCTTATCTGAGTTGGCCCATACTTACCTTCTCAGCCTCATCTCATAAAATGTTCTCCCAAAACTGAATGGCTCGTCCAACTGCAATTCATTCCTTCCTCTAAACATGAGAAAGCTAAGAACTACTTTCCCTGGGCTTCCCTCCAGCCATATTTCTGGATGAATATCAGGATTGCTAATCAGGTGCTCTTGTGTGAGCTTTAGGAAGATAGAAGTGAGACAGTGGGCAGCTTTCTGCCCCATTGGCCGTTTCCTTCTGCCAAACAAATTTGAGGATCCAAAGGTTCTCATAGCAATATTCAAGTGTCCATCCTCCAGTTTCCTGGTTGTTGAGAGGCAGGTGTGGGGGAGGCAGTGGCCAAATTTCTCTCTCCAGTGTCTAGTGACCAGCTTTGTGGGTGTGGAATATCAACAGCTGTGTAATTTATCTTGGCTCACTACATAAGAGCTTTGGCAGCATGTGTGGAACTAAGCAGATCCAATAGAAGTCTCAAAAGACAAATTCCCTTGCAGGTTGGTTCTCTGGTATGCTGAGGGCCATTCCTGGAAACACGGCCTATTCTTCCAGCAATTACATAGGCCTTAGTTCTTAGAAAGTCTGTTCTGGTAGTGTGCCTGGGTGGCTCATTTTTTTAAGAGTCTGATTATTGGATTCAGCTCAGGTCATGATCTCAAGAGTCATGGGATTGAGCCCTGCATCAGACTCTGCCCTCAGTGGGGAGTGCACTCTACTTAGGATTCTCTCTCTCCCTTTCCCTCTACCCTTACCACCCTGCTCTAAAAATAAACAAATGAATCTTTTTTTTTTTTTTTTAAGTCTGTTCTGCTTAAATGACCAGCTGTTGCCTTTTACTTGTACAGAAAACTTACTGAAACATGTACCAAACTAGTCTTCATTATCTTTGCCTTTGAACTGGCTCTTACCTTGAACATGCTACCCTCAAAGTATGCAGAGCAGCCTTCAAAGTATCGTTAAGATTTCAGCTGAATTATCTCCTGAGAATGGTTTCCCTTGAATATCCTATCAAAACTATTCCCTCTGGGAGGGAGACAAACCATAAGTGACTCTTAATCTCACAAAACAAACTGAGGGTTGCCGGGGGGAGGGGGTTGGGGAGAAGGGGGTGGGATTATGGACATTGGGGAGGGTATGTGATTTGGTGAGTGCTGTGAAGTGTGTAAACCTGGTGATTCACAGACCTGGGGATAAAAATATATGTATATAAAAAATATATGTTTATAAAAAATAAAAAATAAAAATAAGGAGCTTAGGAACGTGAAAAAAAAAAAAAAAAAAAAAAAAAAAAAAAAAAAAAAAAAAAAAAAACTATTCCCTCAATACGTAGCTTACACATCCCTCTATTTTTTGTCTTTACAGCAATTATCAACAAAAAATATTATTTGGGGTGGGAGGTTTACTTTTATTGTTTGTCTCTCTCCATCTCCCTCTATACCCTTAGAATGTAAATTCCATGAGAGCAGGGGATTTGTCTTCTTTACTATTGGCTTCTCAGCCCTAGAAGAGAACCTATAATATCAAAAATAAACATTTGTTCATTAAACAAGTGAAGAATGAGTGAATGAATGAATGAGAACTGCTTGTTCATAGCTTGATGAAAAATAAATTTTTGAGTTTTATCGTAATATAAAGAATTTGTGAATGAACACCTTGCAAAGACCATCTTTGTATATATGCAAGCATATCTATAGGGTGACATTCTAGAAGTAGGGATTTGGGGGTAAAAGAGCACATTTTAACGTGTATTGCCAAGTTCACAAGCACACGTAGTTTTAATATGTATTGCCGAATTCCTTTCAAAGATGTTACACCAATTTCCACTCCTATTATTGATACACAAGTGTTCATTTAACAACATGAGCCACAGCTTAAGTATTGCCAAAATTTTAAACCTTTGAAAGATGAAACTGGTTTTCATGAAGACATTTGTCATGTGTTGCAGATTTTTTAAATTATATTTTTATTTTATTTTTCATGACATTCTCCATGCAGGTGCTCTCACTTATTTATTTTTTTTATTAATAAAGTTTGTTTTTTTTTTTTTGTAGTTTTTGGTTCAGTTCTCATTCTTCACACCAGTGTTCTGCAGGATTTTATCTCTGTGTCAGACTTTTTTGTTTATTTTATTATTTTTTTATTGTGGAAATTTCAGACTTATGGCAGACTTGCAGAAAGATATAACCATGTGCCCTCAGGGATAATATTTTTGATTGCTTATGATAAAGGAAGCTATTCTAGCATAAGTTCCAGATCAACTTTAAATAATTTCCTATTTTTCCTAACTTAATTTTATCTTTTATTTTCCTTTTCATTTTATAATGTGCATATGACTATTGATTTATATCATTTTTCATATTCAGCTATGAGAAATAAAGAATCAAAATAATAGTGGTGTAAACAAAATAAAAATCTATAAGCAGTCTAAGGCTAGTATAATCTACTCTGTGAAGTCTTTGGGCAACTTAATTCTATTTAATTATTCTCATATATTCTTAGCATGGTCTTTGGAATGCTCACATGGACCAAGTTGTAGACAAATCTATGTTCCTAAAACAAGCATAGACAAAAGAATGACTGAGGAGGGACAGAGATTGTGCATTAGCACTTTCTCTTAAGGAATGCTCTGAAAGCTGCTGTAGAACATTTTTGCTTTACAGGGAATTAGAATTTAATCATGTGTTCACACATAAAAATGCTAGCAATTGTCTATCTTCGTGGCCATTTTACATGATATAAATAGAGAGTTTTATTATGGAAATAGAGGATGATACTATATAGGAATGTCTACGAGGGTATTTCTGCTTTAGATGGCATTAGATGGAATTTAGTCATGTCTCCAGATCTAGTAGTGCTGGGAACTGTCTGTTCTTGGCCGTTTTACTTGCTATAAATGGAGAAAAGGAAAACAGCCACTTTTGTCTGACAAAATTAACCTTATTCATTTATTTTTTTTTTCCTTGCTACCTAACTCTTTTAGGACTTTTGAATTTTTTTCCCCAAGAACACAGGAGGTTTAGAGAATAATATATTTTTAAAAATTTATATAGGCATATTCATCAAATTTAAAGGTAGTCAACACAGGTGAAAGGGTTGCAATTCAACAATGTGAGAAGCTTCCATTTTACATTTCAGTACATCTGTTTTCCAAGACAATTCCTAAATATAATTAATATGACACCTAATAATTAAAACCGATTAATAAATTCTGTAGAAGAAATTATGCTCGATTATGACCCAATTCCGTATTACAACAAAATGGAATTATATCTTTCATGTGACTTGCTAAATTTCCATTTTGCTGACAGCATTTTAATATGGTTATAATTTGCTTTATTACATTCATTTCAAAAACGAAGAAATAAAAACTAGTTATTTCTCAAATTTATACATAAATTTTTAAATTAGTTTGAATTAGAACTATCAGTTTGCATTTCTTTGATTAGAAATTATGTAAACTATCCCAGCCTCAGTTGCTTCAATGATGTAATGAGAACATTTTACTTTATATCCTTGAATATTTGCTTTTTAACCAGCTTATATTTTATGTAAATAAAACTTGTTTCTGTGGTTTATGAATTCCATTTTGGTATAATTTTCCCCAACCATTTTTGCTAATGTTATAAAAAGATTGCACAATTTATTATAACCCATATTTTCATTTTTCCCAACTGAATGAAACATATATTTACAAATATGTTTACTTTGTTTTCTACAACTGTGCTAAATATTCACCTGTAGCATTCTAATTAGAGGATATTATTTCAGGAATGAATACTACGACTCTAAAAATAATCACTACTGTTCTCATTTCTTGTTTGTATGGCTTACAAATCATTCAGAGATGTTTGACCAAATAAAATGACATTCTGTAAAATTTGTGCTTGTCAGAAACTCAGCTGCAGATAAAGGAAAGTGTCATCTGTAGGATGGGTGTTGTTTCAGTTTTTTTATTTGGTTAACAATTCAGTCAGTGTTAATATAGGGATCTAATTCAGGGCTACCACATTAAAAAGAGAAGAAATCTATTTTTATCATCTTGATTTTCGTCATCTGTTTTAAACATCTCAGACTGCAACTTGCTCACAGGGCTGCCAAGGAAACAGTTTCTTCCAGGGACCTGTTAACATTCAGTCCTTTTATCAGAGTCTGGTGCCTCTTTATTAACGGGGATGTCTGGGGAAACTTACAGGAAGATCCTGCTGCTGGATATGACTTCCTTGTCATCACTTAGTACCTATTCTGAGGTTTTAGATGGATTGTCACTATCTTTTCACATATAAGCTAATTTAGCATGCCTCAGGTATGAACAGTTGTCAGTTATATGTTAGCAATGAAGAAAATAGCTGACAGACTTGGATTTGCTATCCCAGCATCAAAGAAAATATGATTCAAGATTATAGATATTTATCTTTGCAAAATGCTTTGTAAAGCTATGAGTTATAATGTAAACTTTGATTTAAAGTTATAAAGAAACTAATTAGAATTAATGATTGTTATATGTCAGAAAGAGTAATATAAATAAAAAATTTAAACATAATTCCTCATCTGACCTAATTAACATTGACATATAATCTTTTAAAAAATAAACTTGGGGCACCTGGGTGGCTCAGATGATTAAGCATCTGCCTTTGGTCAGCTCATGATCCCAGGGTCCATGGATAGAGCTCCCCATCGGGCTGGCTCTCAGCTCAGCGGGAAGCCTGTTTATCTCTCTACCACTCCCCTTGTTTGTGTTCCCTCTCTCACTGTGTCCCTCTTTGTCAAATAAATAAATAAAATCTTAAATAAATAAATAAAAATAAACCTTATCGGGGCACCTGGATGGCTTAGTCAGTTAAGCATCTGTCTGTCTCTGGGTTAGGTCATGGTCCCAGGATCCTGTGATCAAGTCCTCTGTTGGACTCCCTGCTAAGAGGGAAGTATGTTTCACCATCTCCTTCTGTGCACCCCTCATTCTTACTTGCTCTCTCTCTGTCTCAAATAAATAAAATTAAAATCCTAAAACAAACACAACAATGAAAAACTTGATCTGAGTCCTACTCATGTCCAGACTGTCACTATCCTACCAGAATTTATCATTTACCCATTGTAAGCTATCCTTAATGAAAATATATGCTCAGGGCACCGAGTGGCTTAGTGGGTTAGGCACCTCCCTTCAGCTCAGATCATGATCCCGCTCATGCTCCCTTTTTCTCTCTCTCTCTTTCTCTGTCCTTTTCAAATAAATAAAGACAATCTTTTAAAAAATAAACAAAAACAGATAAAAATAAATGCTTTGCTTTTTGGTGTTTTTTTTAAGATTTTGTTTATTTATTTGACAGAGAGAAATCAGAGTAGGCAGAGAGGCAGGAGGAGAGAAAGGAGGAAGCAGGCTCCCCACTGAGCAGAGAACCTAGTGGGGCTGGATCCCAAGACCCTGAGATCATGATGAGAGCAGAAAGCAGAGGCTTAACCCACTGAGCCACCCAGACGCCCCTAAATGCTTTGATTTAAGTGAGGCAGCAAGTTACGGTGGATACAGCATTGAATTTAGCCCAACTGGTTCTAATCTTAACTCTTCTTTTAGAAAAGATTTTATCTATTTATTTGAGAGAGAGAAAGCGCACAGAGGGAGAGGGAGAAGCAGATACCATGCTGAGCAGGGAGCCCAATAGATAGATAGATGATAGATGAGGGAGAGATTGATAGATAGATAGATGATAGATAGATAGATACATGATACTCAGCTCCATTCGAGCACCCCAAGCCATGACATGAGCCAAAAGCAGATGTTTATCCAACTGAGCCACTCAGGCACCCCTCTTAACTCTTTCTTTAACAGACTCAATGTCATTTTGAATCTGTTACTTTAACATTCCTGGGGCCATTTTTTTAAACTGTCAGTGGGGACAGTATTATCTGCTTTAAAATGTTATTTTAAGGATTAAATGAATGTATGTAAAATATATTAACCCAAGTACAATGCTTGCCACATAATACGCAAATCATCTCCTAAAATTTATCCTCATTCTCTTAATACAAATACATAAAATTAATTTCACATTATATTCTCTCTCAACGCAAACCATTTCTTTTTCCTATAGATATCTTCACTATCACAGCTACTATTTCATTTCATTTGTGGCATTATTTCTTCACAGTTCTGTCAAACTAAACCATGAAGCTGTACAGAAAGCTGATAGAGTCCTTTAAACGCTCACTTTTTTTTTTTCCTCTTTGGAAAGAGGAAATATAATACACTATAAATCATGTTAATTAAGAAGTTAATTAAAATATCTCATTTTAGAGATATGGTAGTTAAAATCTGAGTGTAAGGTAATAAATGGAAACTGATTATAATTACATAAAATATAAAAGAAAAAATTAAAATGCTGAACTCAAAAATAGTAGAAATGTGAAATCATTTTAAGAGGTATTATTTTTCTCTATCTTTTACTTCATCCCCTGTGTGCATTTTGTTATTAAGTCCTTCTGGTCAGAAAAGATAGGATATATCTAGTCATCTAAGATACTTAGACTCATTTTATGTGTGAAGCTTTCACAAGTATAAAGTCAAATTTTAACAATGATCTGATTTTTATTAAGCTATAAGCACCAGGATATGGTGAAGAAGAGTAAACTTCCTGAAAGTATGAAGTGTGGTATAAGGCCAACCACAAACCAGGAAATACTTCCATGAATATATAAGGAAATGGAGGATAAGTAAATTATATTTTATTCAAAGATAATATAGCACTGAAAGGTGACCAAGTGAAAAATGCATGGAATGTCTTTTTCTATCTCTTCACTCTGAGACTGTATGTCTTTAAAGCTGAGGTGAGTCTTTTAGCCAGCATGTGCTTGGGTCTTGTTTTCCATCCATCCAGACAATCTGTGTGTTTAAATTGAAGAAATCCACCCATTTTTATCTAGAATAATTATTAATAGGTAAGGGTAATAGGTAAGCCTATGTATGCCATCCTTATTCATTGTTTTCTGACTTCTGTAATTTCCTTTTTCCTTTCTTTCTTGCTGCCTTTCTTTGTGACTTGATTTTCTCAAATAGTATGTTTTAATTCTTTTCTGTTTATCTTGTGAATCTACTGTAAGTTTTGCTTTGTGGTTACAAGAAGGTTTACATAAAACATTTTGGAGATAAAATGGTATGTTTTATTTTTTTAATTTAATTTTTTCAGTGCTCCAAGATTCCTTGTTTATGCACCATACCCAGTGCTCCATGCACTACATGCCCTCCTTAGTACCCATCACCAGGATCACCTAACCCCCACTCCCCTCAACTCCAAAACCCTCATTTTGTTTCTGAGTCCACAGTCTCTCATGGTTCATCTCCCCCTCTGATTTCCCCCAATTCACTTTTCCTTATCTTCTCCTAATGTCCTCCGTGTTTGTTATTCCTTATGCTCCATAAGTAAGTGAAACCAAATGATAACTGACTCTCTGCTTGCCTTATTTCATTCAGCATAATCTCCTCCAGTCCCATCCATGTTAATACAAAAGTTGGGTGTTTATCCTTTCTCATAGAGGCATAATATTCCATTGTATATATAGACCATATCTTCTTTATCCATTTGTACGTTGAAGGACATCTTTGCTCTTCCCACAGTTTGGCGATTGTGGCCATTGCTGCTATAAACATTGGGGTACAGATGGCCCTTCATTTCACTACATCTGTATCTTTGGGGTAAATACCAAGGAGTGCAATTGTAGGGTCATAGAGTAGCTCTATTTTTAATTTCTTAAGTAATCTTCACACTGTTTTCCAAAGTGGCTGCCCAACTTGCATTCCCACCAACAGTGTAAGAGGGTTCCTCTTTCTCCACATCCTCTTCAACATTTGTTGTTTATGTCTTGTTGATTTTGGCCATTCTAACTGGTGTAAGGTGGTATCTGAGTGTGATTTTGATTTGAATCTCCCTGGTGGTTAATGATGATGAACATTTTTTCATGTCTCTCTTAGCCATTTGTCTTCTTTAGAGAAGGGTCTGTTCATGTTTTCTGCCCATTTTTTGACATGATTATCTGTTTTTTGAGTGTTAAGTTTGAGGAGTTCTTTATAGATCTTGGATATCAGCCCTTTGTCTGTAGTGTCATTTGTGAATATCTTCTCCCATTCGGGGGGTTGCCTCTTTGTTTCATTGACTGTTTCCTTTGCCTAAGCTTTGCAGAAGCTAATGCAGAAGCTTTTGATTTTGATGAAGTCAAAAAAGTTCATTTTCACTTTTGTTTCCTTTGTATTTGGACATGTGTCTTGAAAGAAGTTGTTGTGGCCACTGTCTAGGGAGTTACTGCCTGTGTTCTCTTCTAGGATTTTGATAGATTACTGCCTCACATCAAGGTCTTATCCATTTTGAGTTTATTTTTGTGTTTGATGTAAGAGAATGGTCGAGTTTCATTCTTCTATACATAGCTGTCCAATTTTCCCAGCACCATTTATTGAAGAGACTATCTTTTTTTACTGGATATTTTTTTCCTGCTTTGTCGAAGATTATTTAACCATAGTGTTGTGGATCCATATCTGGACTCTCTACTCTGTCCCACTGGTCTATGTGTCTGTTTTTGTGCTAATACCATGCTGTCTTGGTGACCACAGCTTTGTAGTAAAACTTGAAATCAGGCAACATGATGCCCCCAGTTTTGTTTTTCTTTTTCAACATTTCCTTAGCAATTTGGGGTCTCTTCTATTTCCATACAAATTTTAAGATAGATTGTTCCAACTCTTTAAAAAATAACGGTGGAATTTTGATCGGGATGGCATTGAAAGTATAGATTGCTCTAGGCAATATAGACATTTTAATAATGTTTGTTCTTCCGATCCATGAGCATGGGATGCTATTCCATCTTTTTGTGTCTTCTTCAATTTTTTATCATGAGTGAAATGACCTGTTTTAAACTGATGACAATTTTGTATACATACCCTTTATTCTCCTCTTTTTTATATTTTTGATATCATGATTAAGCAATTTTATATTGTGTATTCCTTAGCAAATTATCATACCAATAATTATTTTTAATACTTTATCCTTTAACCTTTATAGGCTAAATGGTCAATACTCTGCTCTAGGGGGCACCTAGGTGGCTCAGTGGGTTAAGCCTCTGCCTTCGGCTCAGGTCATGAACCCAGAGTCCTGGCTCTCTGCTCAGTGGGGAGCCTGCTTCCCCCTCTCTCTCTGCCTGCTGCTCTGCTTACTTGTGATCTTTCTGTCAAATAAGTAAATAAAATCTTTAAAAAAATATACCCTGCTATGTATAATATAACATGTATTATACTATATATAATATTAGTATATATAATGATATAATGTATAGTAATAATGTAGTTATATATTATTAGTAGTAACCACTACTAATTAGTAGTATTTAATTAGTAGTAATTTAATTAATTAATTATTAGTATTTTAATTACTATGAATTAGTAGTAATATATAGTAGTAATAAAATATAATATATAATATACTATATAATATAATATATATAATATAACCATAGCATTAGCGTATTCTGAATTTGACTATGTATTTACCTTTACTAAGATGTTGTATATTTTCATATGTTTTCTTGTTACTAGTTAGCATCTGTTTCCTTCAGTTTCAAGAACTCCCTTCAGCATTTCTTGTAAGTCAAGTGTAGTGGTCCTGAACTGTGTCAGTTGTTGTTTGGGAAAGTCTTTATCTCTCCTTCATTTCTGAAGTATAGCTTTACCGGGTAAAGTTTTCTTGGTTGGTAGTTTTTGTTTTCTTTTCTTTCTTTTAGCACTCTGAATATATCCACCCATTCTTTCCTAGTTTATAAGGCTTCTGCTATGAAATCTGCTGATGGCCTTAAGGGGGTTTTCTTGTGAGTTACTAACATTTTTCTCTTACTGTTTCTAAGATTCTCTTTTTTGTCTTTGACTTCTGACACTTTTATCATAATATGTCCTGCAGGGGACTTCAAGTTGATTTTGGTTTCCTATGAGCTTGATGGTCTTCAATAGCCAAATATCCCCAGATTTTGAGAAGTTCTCATTCATTATTTCTTTAAATAAGCTTTCACCACTTCTTTTCTTTTCCTTTGGTGATGTCATGTCACCTTGGTTTTTATATTCCTTGAGGTTTTAGGTTACCAGTCTTTGCATTTGACAGAGCAGTCACCTTCTCCAGTTTTTACTAACTGCCTTTGGGAGACAAATACCTTCCATCTACCCTGTTAGAGATACTAAGACTGTCTCAGACTTTCTGTGGGTATACTTGCTCCATACTTCTTCCTCCTCCTTTTGACATAATTCTTGAGCTTATATGCCTTTGGGGACCCTGCAAAGCACCAAACCGAGTGCTGACAGTCTCTTTTGTTTTCCCAAAGTTTGTACTACAGCATAGCTTTGTGGTTACTCCCTGGCTCACAGATTTAGGCCAACTTTCTGCAAATGGTCATTAGCTAATTTCCAAAACTAGCTCTTAGTGCTGCTGTCAGGAACACACACAGGAATCCAGCCACAGGGTGAGGGTATGTGGGATTGAGACACAGGGAGTGCTTGGGATGCCCATATTCCACTGGGGGATCTGTGGATGAAGTGTTCCCAGTGGTTCATTGTGGGCTTTTTGATGGAGTCTACAATGTGGTTAGTAGAATCTGTGTCATTTTCATACCCTCCAAGTATCTTAGCTACCACTTCTCTGGTCTCTTCATGTTCCCTAGTCATTTAGCTTAAGATTCAGTTCCCTGGATAAGATGAGAGAAAAATGAGCCCCTTTGCTGAGTGCTTATTCACATGTTCTCCCTTTCCCTAACAGGGGAAATCACAGGACAAGAAAATCTCTCTTGGCCCTGAACTGTGCTGGCTTAATAGAGGAGTGAACAGGTAAAACCAAGCTGTTCCTCTTACCTACTCCAGTGCATTCAGACACTTATTCTTTTGCTTTACTAGTGTGCTGGAAATTCCCCTTTAGAAACCAGGACTTCCACAAAGGTTCTCTCATCCATGGGTGATTGTCTAAGGCAGTGTTTCCTAGAGGCCCCCAGACAATTCCAAAAGAAGCTACAGCTGGATCCCACAGTCACGACCATGGTCTGTCTGCCTATTATTTTAGGTACAAGAGAAGAATACTTTTTCCCAGCCCTTTGACATATGTTGCTAGATCCCACAGTTCACTCAAAGGTGCTTTTGTTCATGGGTGGATACCAAATTTTTGCTGGATTCAAAAACAAAAACAAGGGACATCTTATGCTGCCATGTCCCTTATGCTGATCTCTAGATAGATAGATACATACATGCATACTTAATGGTGACTGGATAAAAGTGAAGGACACTATTTTTTATTTAATATCAGATAAATAACAAATAACTTTTTAGTATAATTATATTCCAAATGTGCTGGAGACATATTTGTACTAAAAGATGTTATCTGAAATTCAAAGTTAACTGGGTATCTTCCATTTTTGCATACCACATCTGTCAAACCTAAATTTAGGTACCTACTTTCATCGGAGTGTGTGTGTTGTGTGTAAGGTAGAATTTCACTCTCATTTTTCCCCTTTCAATATTATGTTTCTATGCTTTATTGTCATCAGTTCTCTGTCTTCACCTACCTGCTATGCTAAATTTGTTTCCAAACAGCTATTCCAACCCTTTCATAAAGACTATATTTAGCATGGCAGGAAAGAAGAAAAGAAAGAGAAGTAAAACCATCTTAATTTAAAGGATATTCACTGGAAGTGAAACATAATTTCTATAGACATCCTGCTGTCTAGAATTTCAATATATGGTCTCATCTGGATAGAGAAAAAGGTATAGAGCATTTAGCCATACAACCATTCCTTATTCAACTCTCTCATATGGAAAAAGGGAAAAATGAGAAAGCTAGTATTCCCTGTCACAATATTCTTTATGTAGTATATTCTGAAACACCAGGGAACAAATGTAAATCCATATTCCAGTTTGAAATCTATTAGCTAGAATTCAGGAAGTATACCTTCATGTCACCATAGCACACCTTTTAACCTTTAGAATAGTTGTTTTATAAACATTTTACATCTGAAGTTAATTGAGGTCACAAGAAGTACCCCTTTTCTGGTCCTTGAAACCATAAAGCGTGATTCTCCCCAGTATTTTACCTAATACATTTTTTAATAATGTTTCCAGATCAGACACACACCAATGCCAGTTGATAATTAGATTTCTAAATACTTTCATTCCATCTCTTGCTGAGCTCTATCAGTCTATCTTAACAATGTAAATTATGTGCAAAGTTTGTATACCTAATCTCATTAAATAAAAAGCTTCTTTTATATTGAAACAACTGAAAACTTAGATGTCTATAAAAGCTCTCTCATTGGGTTTCAAACAAAATACAACCCAGAGGTAACCTACTTACGTGTATTCATTCTATTGCCAAAATCACTCCCTGTAATCAGAGGTTATTCCCTCCATGGTTTAATTTATCAACCAATAAGGACTCAAAGATCACACTAGAATGATTTTTTTTCCCCCAACACATTAAACTGAGATTTACATGCTCAAAATGAACATATTTTTTAAACGTATTTAAAATATATATATTTTAGTTATTTATTTGAGAGAGCAAGCACAAGCTGGGGTAGTGGGGCAGAGGGAAAAGGAGAAACAGACTCTCTGCTGAGCAGGAAACTGCCCCCCACCCCAACCAAGGCAGGGCTCAATTCCAGGACCCTGCGATCATGACCCAAGCAGAAGGCAGACACAACTGACTGGGTCATCCAGGCACCCCTTAAAATGCACATATTTTAATCAACTATCTTTTATGTGTTTTAGTATTTACTAAAAATATGACACTGTACTAGGTGCTGTGCAGAATACAGAAGTTGACTTTACAAAGTGCCAGTCATCCATATTATTAATGGGAAATAAACAGATGTCAGAAAGCAAACTATTACAGAATAGGTACTAATTACAAAATAGGGACAGTGGAGGAAGAGATTATTTCTGGCTAGAGGCATCTGTGAAGATGCAGTCATGGAAAAAACGTGACTTGTAGAGGGCATTGAATGATTAACTGATGCACAGGATGCAATATAAAAGATGTTTAGAACCTTCTAAATCAGAATTTTATAAAATCTCTTCCTTGCCTTACTAATTCAATACTCAGATAATCCCTAGACTAGTTTATCCAAATGAGTTACAGAAATCTTCACCCACCAACCATGATATCATGTGATTAATTTCATTTTTGCATTGGAAAAATATTTTATGTAGATTTTCAGTATTTATGCAAGGTCTAATTAAATCAGTATCAAAATATGTGAGAAAATCAAATATCAAATGGTTCACTCTATTTAGATAAGTTTACTAAGTTTTTCATAATTATTGAGAATATACTGATATTGAAAGGATGCATCTCTAGAGAAGATGGATCCAGGATCCAAAGAGGCTGAATTGCCAATTATATCAGTAAATTTCACGACTATGTTCTTCCTAGGAAATACTCAAGCATAGATATTTAATTTTTCCTTCAAAACCAGGCAATTTTTTTCTGGTCATTTTTGTTTTAACCAAATAACTTAAAGGTAAATTCTAAAGGATGGCTTGTGTGCCAAAGCAAGGTAAAAAGCGCCTTTATAATGCAGAGATAAATCTTGAGTCAAAAATTAAAATATCAGAGGGGGTGCAAAATAGAACAATTAAGAGTATAAATTTGACCTTAAACCTTTGCAAAGCAGTTACTATCTCTACATCTTCTTCCGCAAAACTACCTTTAGTAAAATAATTACCTACTAGGAACTGCCCTGTAAGTGAATTTTGATGATAAGCCAAGGATATATTGAAATTGTTAAGTGTTTCAATAGGAATGATGTGCCTTCTCAGTGAGACTTATGTTCTCTCCATTCCTTTTTTATACTAGCCTTGGAGAGTTTCAGAACTTGTTATATAAAGCCAAGGTTTCAGTCCACGTCAATATAACCAGACTCCAGCCTGATCAGTGAGAGCCAATAGAGAGGAAGAGGAAGAAAATGTAACTTTCTTTGGAAATTACTTTGGAAGTTAGAAGAAGTTGGAATCCTAAAATTAAATGGAAGAATTAGCTTTTGGAAAAAAAGACATTTTCTATCAGACGAAATGCAAAGAAGTGAGACTGCGTGCTGATGCCAATAAGATTTTTCACATGGGGATAATCACAAAGTATTGGCAAATCCCACCTGACAGTCTCTGTTTTCTCTGTGAAATAGATACAAGTATGTCTCAAGCATGAAGGCAGAAAAGATGGAGGAGAAAGGACAAGACCTGCTGGCAACAGTCACTGTGGAAAGTAAGAGAGAAAAGTTATTTAAATCATGTAAGATTTCTGGGTGACATTAAGGGTTCACTCAAGTTAAAGAGCATGATATCTGTCATCCTGTTATAGGGCCGAGTGATTCTCCCCAGCCAAAGTGTCAGTATGAGATAGGAAATTATGGCCAACAAAGAGAATGCATTTTGGAATCTAACTGCCCTGGGTTCAAGTTTCTACTCTTCCTTTCTAGCTATATAACCTTGAGCCAGTACTTAACACATCTGAACTCTACTTCCCCTATCTGTAGTAATGGAGCAAGAGTGTCTATATCACAGCATTATATAAGGATTAAATGAAGGAATGCATATAAAGAATTTAGCAGAGTGTTTGGCACAGAGTAAGTATTTAGTAACAAAAGCCTTTATAACTGGGGAAATAATGATCACTAATAATAGTTATTATTGGCATCAGCACTCAGTCTCACCTCTTAGCATTTCAAAATAGTTTGAATTTGCAAGTATTCAAGGGATGTAGTAAAAGAACAATACAAAATGAGAGTTAAAATATTATATGAGAATGGATTAGAATAATCTGTTTGGAATCAAAGAAATCAGGCCATAGAGGCAGGGTAAGAGGAGTAGTAGTTTTTCAAATGAGGGCATAGGAGGAATTAGATTGGTAACTAAATGAAGTATGGAGCATTGATTGACTGATATTCCTAATAGTATTAAGAAGAAATGCAGTTTTTTTTTCCTTTTGATCCCATAATGTCTATTGATAAATTTTTATCACTTATTGTGAATTCATTTTGTGCCTCTGAACTTAAATTATAATCTATGGTTTACTCTGAAATGTGGATAATATATTTTTATATAACTGCTATACATCAGCTACAAACATAATAACTATAGTTGAAAAATTTAAAAAGTATATCATAAAATGTTTTTATTAATTATCAGTTCTTAGAAGCTGAAATATTTCCTTTTATAGTTCAAATGAAAGCATCAGATAACAGCTGATTTTATGTCAGTTAATTGCAAGTAAAGCCATAAATACAGTTTAAAAACCATACTTTCCTTTCTAAAGAGCTTTTTATTTGTGAAGTGTAAATACACAACTAGAAATTACATCTCATCATTTAAATTTTATATTCAGTAAGAAGTTACAATTTTATTTTCCTGACTTCCAAGCCTCTGTTTGTGGAAATCTAGTTTTTCATTGCAGAAGACAACAAATTATTTATATATCTATATGCCTATAGATATATATATATAGATATGGAACTCTTTTTAATTTAATATTTTTTCAGTGTTCCAAGATTCATTGTTTATGTACCACACACAGTGCTCCATGCAATAAGTGCTCTCCTTAATACCTACCACCAGGCTCACGCAACCTCCCACCCCGCTCCTCTCCAAACCCTCAGTTTGTTTCTCAGAGTCCACAGTCTTTTTTGGTTTGTCTTCCGCTCCGATTTCTCCCAATTCACTTTTCCTTTCCTTCTCCTAATGTCCTCTATGTTATTCCTTATGCTCCACAAGTAAGTGAAACCATATGTTACTTGACTCTCTCTGCTTTATTTATTTCACTCAGCATAATCTCTTCCAGTCCTATCCATGTTGATGCAAAAGTTGGGTATTCATCCTTTCTGATGGAGGCATAATACTCCATTGTATATATGGACCATATCTTCTTCTCTTTTTTTTTTTTAAGATTTTATTTATTTATTTGACAGGCAGAGAGAGAGGAGGAAGCAGGCTCCCCGCTGAACAGAGAGCCCGATGCGGGGCTCGATCCCATGACCCTGGGATCATGACCTGAGCCGAAGGCAGAGGCTTTAACCCACTGAGCCACCCAGGCGCCCCTGGACCATATCTTCTTTATCCATTTGTCTGTACAACTAATTTTCTTATCACTACTTCTCACTCTCCTCACTCTTTCAAAGTATCTTTCAGCAATGATTCTATTTTTCTCTCCATTTTTATTAAGTTAATTTGTGTTCTTTTGGAATTATCCTCTATATTGAGGGTAGACAGACCACCAAATGTAAGCCAAATCCAGTTTTTACAAATAAAGTTTTATTGGAAAACAGTCACCCTCATTTGTTAACATATTGTCTATGACTGCTTTCATAATACAGTGACAGGTTTGAGTAATTGCAACTAACCATATGACTGTAAAGCCTAAAATGTTTACTGTCTGGCCCTTTATCAAAAAAGCTGACATTGATTCACTCTATCTGTTGCTATATTTTTCACTTGACCCTATGTAATGGGTGTCTTTCTAAGTCAGTATATATATTCTATTCATTTATACTATTTTAGATTAGACTCTAAATCATTCATTTACTTTATGTTAATTTATTATTTGTGGAAATTTAGACCTCTGGTTTTTAAAATATACTTTGGTCACATTTATTAAGGCATAATAATAGTAGTCCATGTATGGTGTCTATCTTTTAGTATGTTATAGAAAAGCAACAGGAATGCCTGGGTGACTCAGTCGATTAAGTGGCTGCCTTCAGCTGGGGTCATGATCCTAGGGTCCTAGGATTGAGTCCCACATCAGGTGCCTTGCTCAGCAGGGAGCCTACTTCTCCCTCTGCCTACTGCTTCACCGGCTCATGCTCTCCCTTGTTCTCTGACAATAAATAAATAAAATATTTAAAATAAAAAAAGCAACATCATGTTATAAAATATTCACAGACATTAAATTTCATGAATATTCCAATTCATTACAAAATGGGAAGTACAGAGCATAAGAAAAATTCAAATGAATAAAAGTAATATTATGGAAATGACTATTAGAAATTAAATAAGGATCCTCAAATTTGAAAAATTCTATACCATACAATATACCAAAGTTGGTGGTTGCTAATTATCCACTCAATTGAAATCCCCCTACATCTGTCCTTATGAGTAGAACTCCTTTTAGCCATGTCTCAGTTAAACTTACTTAGTATATCAGGAATGGCCTTGTCTCATTGGTCTTCCCAGGTAAAGAAAATGAGAAGAAATGCAAGCATGAAACTACAGGTTTAATATTTTGATAATCCTGATTGGATGTTAAAGGCATATATCCTGAGGTACAGTGGGTGAAAAGTACAATACCAACCTGGTATATTGAGCTATAACTCTAGCCTTGAGTTGTCTTTCCCTGTTTTAGGAAAACCCAGTCCATCCCTGTGTTTTGCCTTTACTTTCACACTACTACACACTCACAACACTTCCAACACCAGATGTGTGGGGTGTTCCCCCCACATCAAGCAATTCTGACACTAGTTGAATGTCTTAAAATTTAACTCAATCCTGACACTAGCCTTAGATCCCACAGATAAAAGGCTCAATCATAAGACACTGCCCCTCACTTTAGGGGCTAATTGCAAATAGAAATCTCCCAGGTTGCCTACAACTCATCTTCAATATGTCTACACATTGGAGGCTCCAATGATCTTCTACCTCTTGGATTTGGTTATTTGCTAGAGCCTCTCTCAGAACTCAGGGAAACACTTATGTTTATTAGTTTATTAAAGGATATGCTAGAGGATAAAACAGCCAAATGAAGAGATACATAGATTAAGATCTGGGAAGATCCTGAGAGCAGGAGCTGTTGTCCCTGTGGACATGGAGTGCCTACTCTCCCTGCAGGTGGATGTGTCACCAACTAGAGTACTCTCCAAACACCAGTCATTAATTCCATTTTCAGCCCTTTTATCTTCTCATAAGAACTTTGTGTGGAGGGAGGGGTTTGTTATAAAATTCCAAGCTTCTAATCATTGTCTGTTCTTTCCTGAGGCCAACCCTCATCCAGGAGTCATCAAGGAGCTCACCCAGAGTCACCTCATTAGAACAAAAGCCACTCCTATCACCAAGGAAATTATAAGAGTTTTAGAAACCAGAGCTGAAGGCAAAATATTAGAACAACAACAAAACAAAAACAAAAACAAAAAACCTTCCTATTACTCTTTTCACTTAGAAAATTGCAAGAACGTAGGATGCCAGGATAGCTCAGTCAGTTGAGCATCTGACTCTTGGCTTTGGCTTTGATTATTATCTCATGGGTCAGTAAGATCAAGTCATGTGTCCATGCTCAGTGGGGAATCTGCTTGAAGATTCTTTCCTTCTGCCCTTACACCCTCTCAGATAAATACATAAATCTGAAAAAAAGAAAGACAGAAAGGAAGAAAGAAAGAAAAGAAAAGAAAAGAAAGAAAGAAAGAAAGAAAGAGGAGTGGAGGAAGGAAGAAGGAGGAGAAAGAAAGAGAGAGAGAGAAAGAAGGAGAGAAGGTAGGAAGGAAAAGAAAAGAAAAGAAAAAAAGGCAGGAAGAAAGAAAAAAAAAAAGGAAAGAAAATTAGAAGAATGTTTAGGATCTTTTTGCCAGGAACTAGGGTGGGTAGACACCAATATATATTTTCTATTATCTCATATATCCCTAGCTTTTTGATGCTTGGGAAAATGAAGCTTCTATCTTTTTGAGCCACAGCAATAGAACTTTTTTATTTGAACCAGATGTAGTCCTAACAAGCAACCAGCACTCTATAATGTGCTACAATTAGATCCATTAGGCTGGTATTAACTTTCTATGTGAGTACTTTTTTTTTCCCTTTAATGAGTGTAAGAACCTTGAACACAGGAGGTTTTTATAAAATAGGATTTTAATACATATCCACAGCTTTAAATACTACTTACATTTCGACAGTTCCAAATTTACTATTTCTAAACCAAAATTATCTTCTCAGATCAAGCCTTATATAACCAACAGATTTTGTTATAGCTCCCCTTGGATGTCTGACACAAATTTCAAATTTAACACATCCAAAACTGAATGCTTAATCTTACCTGCCAAATCTTTCTCTTCCTCCAGACTTCAAAATCTCCACCCATTTAGTTACGCAGGCAGCATGTTGGGTCACTTCCTCTTCACACCCGTCATTATCAAAATGCAGTATGCCACCAAGGTCTCTGAAGTATATCTCAAAAATGTTGCTTTCCTGTTCTCTCCACCTCTATTTTAACACCATAGAACATATCATCATCTCCTACTGCTGCCACTGTAATTCTCTTCTTGAATTAAATGCCCAATTTCTCTTCTACTCCCCTCCAATTGATTTTCTATATGAAAATGATCTTTTGAGAATTTAAGTTGAATGTTCCTCACTACCTCTCTTAAGTAATTTCAAAGGCAGTCTATCATACTATAAAAATGTGGTCTAAAAACACCCTGAATGCCCAGCTCCTTCCAACTTCTTCATCCTAATCTTCTCTTTTACCTGCTTATTCATTATGTTCAGGAAATCATGTGGTTTTCCAGTTCTTAAAACACTCCAAATTCTTTTCTACCCATGAGACTGTCTATATGTTGCCTCCTTCACTGAATTTCTCCCTAGATAACAATTACTTTTCCTTTAGGTCTCAGTTTTAACATTATGTCCTTTTGTAGAGAGTCCCTCACTGATACTCTATCTACGTTAATAGTTTCTCCTCATTTCTCACCACTTATGTAATTAGTCCCTTGGACAGTTTACGGCACCATTACTTTCCCTTTATAGGACTTTATTAAAAAGGCAGAGGCCATCTCCATTTGCTTTAACACCTTAAGTATACACTGTTTTTAGGATAGTGTGGCACGTAGTAGGTGTACAATAAAAGTATGAGCAATAATAGATGCATGCATGACAGAGTGAGTTTACTGAAATGCATTGCCAGTGGTTGCATGAGGGATTTCATAACTGAGAGGGCACAGCACATACCACCAGGACGTTATTCATATTTCTAGAGTATTTTGATATGATAGAATCTGGAGCCTTAAAAGTAAATGGAACGGCAGGGTTCAACACTTGATTCTTGCTGCTTTTCTTTTTCTTTCCTAGAAACAAACACTCAGTAGTCACCACTTACGGGGCACACTAACAGTTTGGAAATCACCCTGGTTACTGTGAACACCACATCCTATAATCATCTGCTATCAAGTTTATAGATAATGGTAACCACAGGAAATGGGGTTAAAGACATGATGAAATTATTGGAGACATAACCCTTATCCTGAAAATTGCTTGCAAAATAACTTTACATTAAGCCTTCCAACAGACTTACACAAAACAAAATCAACATCATGTAGCCAGCATGAAAAGTGCCCCATGCTCTCTAAATTCACGAATTTGGCAAGGATGATCCATCTATTAATGCAGAAGTTATAAAAAGAGACTAAAGAAACAGACTCCAATATTGGTGGTTATCACTTCAAATTGGTACATTTGACAGAGACAGAATTTTATTATTCATTTGTCTTAATTTCTAAATGAAAAAAGATCCTTAGTTTTCACACACATAGAAAAACATTCAAATTATAGTTTATCCTTTAATTTATTGAATGTTGTTGATGAACATAAACCTTAATGTGATCTAGGTAAATGATTGGCTAGACTGATTCATCTATACATTTCAGTGTTTGGTGCTGTGTGATAAATTTTAACTATTTCACATTTTATTGGATTTAACCTTAACCAAAGAATATAGGTTCAATGTTATTTTTTCCCCTCTATAGGCAATATTTTCTTCATTTATATGCTTTACTTCTTTGAAATACAATTTTTAGATATTATGTTTTCTTATACTACTAGTAAAATATATCCATACATACTATGAAAAATTGCCTGCAAAAGCCCACATTTGAATTACTTCACTAAATAATTCAATAGAGATAATTTCCTTTCCATATAAAAAATATTGACTATAAGGACATTTTTGTAAAGAATGTGCACAATAAAATGGATAACTCAGAATAAATGGCAATAAGCTGTGTAAATCTAAGGTGAAAATATTTTGGCTACCGTATTTCTAAAGCGATTATTAAACCCTAATATGCATGAATTCACTTAGAATTAGTGTATTTATATTTTGATTGGTAATTTTCATTTTGAATAGTTACCGTTAAATGTTTTTATTCAATCCTTATATTTTTTAGTTTACGAAATCAATTCATTCTTAAGAACTTAAAAAAACAGACATGCAGTATGAACTATACATCCTCCATAATGTTATTCTCTTCAGCTAGGCACAATTTTAATGTATTCAAATTAATTTATTATAGAATGTCATAAAAATTTAATCCCTTCTTTATGGGTTATCCATAACAATTTAGATTTTTAAAAACTATAAAAACATAAGTGTCATAAAAATGTATGTCTATATTTGAGTCTCACAGTGGAATGTGTAATATCCAGTTTCTGCTAAAACTTATTGAAATCAATCACAGGAGATTTTAATCCATAAGTCACTTTTCTCCAGATTTCTTTCCAAACTCTTCGTCATTCCAACAAAGTTTTATGATTCCTAGAGTAATTTTCAGCTTGGTCACCCCAAAGTGGATGCATTGTCTGGGAATTATTTACCAATTCTATTATAGATTGGATAACTTTGTATATTTTAATTGCCAGGTTCCTCTATCCAGCACAAATTATTGTAAGGCAGTTCTGCTTTGTTTATTTAATGCTTGGGTATTAGTTAGATCTTTATTTTGAATTCAGTCAAGTATTTTAATGGATATTCTGGAAAAATTGATTTCTATTCTGAAGGACAATTTATCATAGGGAAGATGTTCATGAATAACAGTGTGTTTTTAAGTCAATAAATTGGATTTTTTTAAATTACTAAATGCTTCCCATGATAAATGTATTAGAATATTATTGACTATAATCCCCACATTGTACTTTTATACCTGAACATTGGTACTTCTTAATCCCCTTCACCCATCCAACCACCTTCCTGCCCCTTAAACAACCATTAGTTTGCGCTTCATACTTACAAGATTTCTCTCTTTGTTTTGTTTTTTCTTGGTTTGTTCATTTGTCATGTTTTTTTTATTTATTTAAAGATTTATTTATTATTTATCTGAGGGGGTTGGTGCACAGGGAAAGATTCCTCAAGCTGACTCACAGCTGAGCATAGAGCCCGACTCTCACAACCCATGAGATCACGACCTGAATCAAAACCAATAGTCAGACATTTAACTGACTGAGTCACTCAGGCACACATATTTTTTTGGTTTTTACATGTATATTTGTATGGTATTTGTCTTTCTTTGTCTGACTTATTTTATTTAGCATAATAACCTCTAGGTCCATCCATGCTGTCATAAATGGCAAAATTTCATTCTCTTTTATGACTCAGTAATATTCCATTCTCTATATATACCACAGCTTCTTTATTATTTCATCTATCTATGGACACAGGTTGCAACCACTTCTTGGCTGTTGTAAATAATGCTGCAATAAACATGGTAGTGTATGTAGGTTTTAGAATTTGGAAGTAGAATTACTGTATTGTGTGGTACTTCTATTTTTAGTTTTTTGAGGAAACACTCTACTGATTTCCATAGTGGCTGTACCAATTTGCATTCCCAAAAGTCCACAAGACTTGCCCTCTCTTCCTATCATTGCTAATAGTTGTTATTTCTTGTCTTTTGATAGCAGCCATTCTGATTCAGATGAGATGATATTCTGATTCAGAAAAGGTGTGTTTTTGAGTTGTATTTCCCTAATGATTAGTGATGTTGAGCATCTTTTCATGTGTCTGTTAGCCATCAGTTTATCTTCTTAGAAAAAAATGTATATTCAGGTCCTTTGTTCATTTTTAAAAATAGATTATTTGATTTTTGATGTTCACTTCTATGAGATATATATATATACAAAATATACATATACATATATTTATATATAATATACATATATTATATGTATATAAATATATGTATATGTATTTAATATATATATTATATATATATATATATATATATATGACATTAACCCCTTATAGATACATCATTTGCAAACATCTTCTCCAAATCAGTAGGCTGCCTTTTCATCTCATGGATAATTTTCTACACTGTATAAATGCTTTTTAGTTTGCTGTAGTCTCAATTATTTATTTTTGCTTTTGCTTCCCTTTTCTGAAGAGACAGAGACCAGAAAATTTGCTAAGGATGAGGTCCAAGAGATTATTGTCTTTTTTTTTTTTTTAAGAAATTTTATGGTTTGAGATCTTACATTTAGATCTTTAATTCATTCTAAGTTTATTTTTGTGTATGATGTAAGAAAGTGATCCATTTTCATTCTTTTGCATGTAGTTGTCCAGTTTTCCCAGGGTTGACAAATTTTGATGTTATGATAATTTTTATTGCACATGTACAAATTTTTTTCAAGTTCTTCCAGCTTCCTGATAGTATCTTGGATTTGATGCTCTCTCTATAATTTTTGTTGTTTTTATCATCTATCAACTTTTTAAGGAAACAAAATAAAATTATATTACACATAATTTGATGCATTCTTTACACTTAACCATATAACTTAAAACTATTTCATTACTAGGCTATATTTATCTATCCCATTATAATATAAGAATACAGAGCATACTTTATTTAATCAATTCCCTATTAATGAAGATTTGTATAATTTTTCTTTCTTTCCTATAAATCACAGTTCTAATATGAACATAAATGAATAAATAACTTTGCAAACTCATGTAAGATTCATTCTAGTAAGTGATAAGTTTACAATGAAGAAAGCTAAAGTAAAATTAAGGTACATCCTTACTAAAGAGTTGTGATACACCTGGCATGGATTATGCAAATGATACAGACTTGGTACCAGGATTCTTTAAGAAAATCAGAAAACAAATTGCTTTTAACTTACTTTGATTAGTCTAGTGACAGAAATGTCAATGAGTTAATGTTATGATCAGTACCATTAGATGTTTTCAGTCTAGCTGTGGAGATGCTCAAGTTCCCCAATTGGTTATTACAATGGTGGGATTTGCGAAGTATTCTGGGGTACAGGAAAACATGCAGGTAACTGTATATAAAAATTGGGAATGTTTCACTGAAGAAATATTAGGTATATTTTTGCTTTTTAAAACAACTTTATTGAGGAATAATTTATATGCTAATACTCTGTCATTTTAAATATACAAGTGAATGATTTAAAAAAATTATATAATTGAATAGCCATTGCACAATTACAACCTTTTTTTGAAAATTTTATATCACCCTAAAAAGATCTCTGTCATTTGTAATCAGTTACGTTCCCACTTGCCAAGGACCAGCCTTGAATGAAGGAATAAACCTGAGTTCCGAGGCAGGAATGAGAAAGAAAGACAAAAAATGGGATCTGGAGGGTCACAGCCAATGCTGAGAAGATGTTTATTTGTTTATAGCAGTTTTTTATGATTCAAGTACAATACAATCATGTGGGAGTTACTTTGATTATTGCATGGTTAATTCAGTGGAACAATCTGCCAGTAGATAACAGTTTTCTCATTCAGCACTGTTACACTACATTGTATCAGATCAACTAGCCTAAGGGCAGATCTATTTTTCTAGGTCTACCTCCTGCTCTGTGGTTTAGGTTCTTCTGCAAGCTGCTGTTAACAGCAGCGCTTTAAGGCTGAACTGTGGTGGGTAGGGCTGGTCTCTGACCTGGCTCTAAGACTACAAGGACTGTGTCAGCTTCCTCTCTGGTCACCACACCCACTCAAGCTCCAGACAACCACTAATTGTCTATGAATTTGACATTTGGGGCATTTCTTACTAATGAAACCAAACAAGATGTGGTTTTTGCATCTTTTGTATATTTTGGTGATTTCGGGTAGACTGTTGTATAGAGGACAGTTATATTAAGGTGGTTGGTAATTTTTTTTGTCATCTCTGTCGTTGCTGATTTTCTGTCTAGTTCTGTTAATATTAAGAATTATAGACTTCAACTCTTATTGTTGAATTATACAATTATTTTATTTTATTTTATTTTTTTTTTTTTTTAAGATTTTATTTATTTATTTGACAGAGAGAGTTCACAGTAGACAGATAGGCAGGCAGAGAGAGAGAGAGGGAAGCAGGCTCCCTGCTGAGCAGAGATCCCGATGCGGGACTCGATCCCAGGATACTGAGATCATGACCTGAGCCGAAGGCAGCGGCTTAACCCACTGAGCCACCCAGGCGCCCCAATTATACAATTATTTTAATCTTCAACTCTTGTCACCATTTGCTTGCATATTTCGGGAATGTATTGTTATATGCATATATGTTTATAAATATTACATATATTCATGATGAATTGACATTTTAGAGTTATTAGTAACTCTATTTCTAGGTAATATTTTTGTCTTAAAAATTATTTTGTCTCTTATTAGTGTAGTCTCTTAAGATCTCCTTTGGTCTGTAACATACAATGGTAAAAATATTAGATTGGCAGCTGACTTGTCCACAGAGACCTGGCAGGCCAGAAAGAGCTGGCATGATATTTTCAGAGCACTAAACGAGAAAAACATGCAGCCAAGAATACTATATCCAGCTAGGCTATCATTGAAAATAGAAGGAGAGATTAAAAGCTTCCAGGACAAACAACAACTGAAAGAATTTGCAAATACCAAACCAGCTCTACAGGAAATCTTGAAAGGGGTCCTCAAAGCAAAGAGAGAGCCTACAAGTGGTAGATCAGAAAGGAACAGAGACCATATACAGTAGCAGTCACCTTACAGGCAATACAATGGCACTAAATTCATATCTCTCAATAGTTACCCTGAATGTGAATGGGCTAAATGCCCCTGTCAAAAGACACAGGGTATCAGAATGGATAAAAAAACAAAACCCATCTATATGTTGCCTCCAAGAAACACATTTTAAGCCCGAAGACACCTCCAGATTTAAAGTGAGGAGGTGGAAAAGAATTTACCATGCTAATGGACATCAGAAGAAAGCAGGAGTGGCAATCCTTATATCAGATCAATTAGATTTTAAGCCAAAGACTATAATAAGAGATGAGGAAGGACACTATATCATACTCAAAGGGTCTGTCCAACAAGAAGATTTAACAATTTTAAATATCTATGCCCCCAATGTGGGAGCAGCCAACTATATAAACCAATTAATAACAAAATCAAAGAAACACATCAACAATAATACAATAATAGTAGGGGACTTTAACACTCCCCTCACTGAAATGGACAGGTCATCCAAGCAAAAGATCAGCAAGGAAATAAAGGCCTTAAACGACACACTCGACCAGATGGACATCACAGATATATTCAGAATATTTCATCCCAAAGCAACAGAATACACATTCTTCTCTAGTGCACATGGAACATTCTCCAGAATAGATCACATCCTCGGTCCTAAATCAGGACTCAACCGGTATCAAAAGATTGGGATCATTCCCTGCATATTTTCAGACCACAATGCTCTAAAGCTAGAACTCAACCACAAAAGGAAGTTTGGAAAGAACCCAAATACATGGAGACTAAACAGTATCCTACTAAAGAATGAATGGGTCAACCGGGAAATTAAAGAAGAATTGAAAAAAATCATGGAAACAAATGATAATGAAAATACAACGGTTCAAAATCTGTGGGACACAACAAAGGTAGTCCTGAGAGGAAAATATATAGCAGTACAAGCCTTTCTCAAGAAACAAGAAAGGTCTCAGGTACACAACCTAACCCTACACCTAAAGGAGCTGGAGAAAGAACAAGAAAGAAACCCTAAGCCCAGCAGGAGAAGAGAAATCATAAAGATCAGAGCAGAAATCAATGAAATAGAAACCAAAAAAACAATAGAACAAATCAACGAAACTAGGAGCTGGTTCTTTGAAAGAATTAATAAAATTGATAAACCCCTGTCCCGACTTATCAAAAAGAAAAGAGAAAGGACCCAAATAAATAAAATCATGAATGAAAGAGGAGAGATCACAACTAACACCAAAGAAATACAAACTATTATAAGAACATACTATGAGCAACTCTACGGCAATAAATTTGATAATCTGGAAGAAATGGATGCATTCCTAGAAACATATAAACTACCACAACTGAACCAGGAAGAAATAGAAAGCCTGAACAGACCCATAACCAGTAAGGAGATTGAAACAGTCATTAAAAATCTCCAAACAAACAAAAGCCCAGGGCCAGACGGCTTCCCGGGGGAATTCTACCAAACATTTAAAGAAGAACTAATTCCTATTCTCCTGAAACTGTTCCAAAAAATAGAAATGGAAGGAAAACTTCCAAACTCATTTTATGAGGCCAGCATCACCTTGATCCCAAAACCAGACAAGGATCCCACCAAAAAAGAGAGCTATAGACCGATATCCTTGATGAACACAGATGCGAAACTACTCAACAAAATACTAGCCAATAGGATCCAACAGTACATTAAAAAGATTATTCACCACGACCAAGTGGGATTTATTCCAGGGCTGCAAGGTTGGTTCAACATCCGCAAATCAGTCAATGTGATACAACACATCAATAAAAGAAAGAACAAGAACCATATGATACTCTCAATAGATGCTGAAAAAGCATTTGACAAAGTACAGCATCCCTTCCTGATCAAAACTCTTCAAAGTGTAGGGATAGAGGGCACATACCTCAATATCATCAAAGCCATATATGAAAAACCCACCGCAAATATCATTCTCAATGGAGAAAAACTGAAAGCTTTTCCGCTAAGGTCAGGAACACGGCAGGGATGTCCATTATCACCACTGCTATTCAACATCGTACTAGAGGTCCTAGCCTCAGCAATCAGACAACAAAAGGAAATTAAAGGCATCCAAATCGGCAAAGAAGAAGTCAAATTATCACTCTTCGCAGATGATATGATACTATATGTGGAAAACCCAAAAGACTCCACTCCAAAACTGCTAGAACTTATACAGGAATTCAGTAAAGTGTCAGGATATAAAATCAATGCACAGAAATCAGTTGCATTTCTCTACACCAACAGCAAGACAGAAGAAAGAGATATTAAGGAGTCAATCCCATTTACAATTGCATCCAAAACCATAAGATACCTAGGAATAAACCTAACCAAAGAGACACAGAATCTATACTCAGAAAACTATAAAGTACTCATGAAAGAAATTGAGGAAGACACAAAGAAATGGAAAAATGTTCCATGCTCCTGGATTGGAAGAATAAATATAGTGAAAATGTCTATGCTACCTAAAGCAATCTACACATTTAATGCAATTCCTATCAAAGTACCATCCATCTTTTTCAAAGAAATGGAACAAATAATGCTAAAATTTATATGGAACCAGAAAAGACCTCGAATAGCCAAAGGGATATTGAAAAAGAAAGCCAACGTTGGTGGCATCACAATTCCGGACTTCAAGCTCTATTACAAAGCTGTTATCATCAAGACAGCATGGTACTGGCACAAAAACAGACACATAGATCAATGGAACAGAGTAGAGAGCCCAGAAATAGACCCTCAAATCTATGGTCATCTAATCTTCGACAATGCAGGAAAGAATGTCCAATGGAAAAAAGACAGCCTTTTCAATAAATGGTGCTGGGAAAATTGGACAGCCACATGCAGAAAAATGAAATTGGACCATTTCCTTACACCACACACAAAAATAGACTCAAAATGGATGAAGGACCTCAATGTACGAAAGGAATCCATCAAAATCCTTGAGGAGAACACGGGCAGCAACCTCTTCGACCTCTGCCGCAGCAACATCTTCCTAGGAACAACGCAAAAGGCAAGGGAAGCAAGGGAAAAAATGAACTACTGGGATTTCATCAAGATCAAAAGCTTTTGCACAGCAAAGGAAACAGTTAACAAAATCAAAAGACAACTGACAGAATGGGAGAAGATATTTGCAAACGACATATCAGATAAAGGACTAGTGTCCAGAATCTATAAAGAACTTAGCAAACTCAACATCCAAAGAACAAATAATCCAATCAAGAAATGGGCAGAGGACATGAACAGACATTTCTGCAAAGAAGACATCCAGATGGCCAACAGACACATGAAAAAGTGCTCCATATCACTTGGCATCAGGGAAATACAAATCAAAACCACAATGAGATATCACCTCACACCAGTCAGAATGGCTAAAATCAACAAGTCAGGAAATGACAGATGCTGGCGAGGATGCGGAGAAAGGGGAACCCTCCTACACTGTTGGTGGGAATGCAAGCTGGTGCAGCCACTCTGGAAAACAGCATGGAGGTTCCTCAAAATGTTGAAAATAGAACTGCCCTATGACCCAGCAATTGCACTATTGGGTATTTACCCTAAAGATACAAATGTAGTGATCCAAAGGGACACATGCACCCGAATGTTTATAGCAGCAATGTCCACAATAGCCAAACTATGGAAAGAACCTAGATGTCCATCAACAGATGAATGGATCAAGAAGATGTGGTATATATACACAATGGAATACTATGCAGCCATCAAAAGAAATGAAATCTTGCCATTTGCAACAACATGGATGGAACTAGAGCGTATCATGCTTAGCGAAATAAGTCAAGCAGAGAAAGACAACTATCATATGATCTCCCTGATATGAGGAAGTGGTGATGCAACATGGAGGCTTAAGTGGGTAGAAGAAGAATAAATGAAACAAGATGGGATTGGGAGGGAGACAAACCATAAGTGACTCTTAATCTCACAAAACAAACTGAGGGTTGCCGGGGGGAGGGGGTTTGGGAGAAGGGGGAGGGATTATGGACATTGGGGAGGGTATGTGATTTGGTGAGTGCTGTGAAGTGTGTAAACCTGGTGATTCACAGACCTGTACCCCTGGGGATAAAAATATATGTTTATAAAAAATAAAAAATTAAAAAAAAAAAAAAAAAAAAGATCTCCTTTGGTTATAGCTTGCATAGTATTTCTCATATTTTTCCTTTCAGCCTACATGTGTCCTATTTGAAGCGTCTCTCTTTATCTCTATGGCTAACATTTTTTTTAAACAAATCTGACAATATATAATTTTGGAATAGAATATTTAGTTCATATACATTCACCTTAATTATGTAAGTGACTTTTGCTAAAAGAAGAAAACCCTGTGTTATACCAAGGCTGTATTTAGTGCCAAAGGTAGGTGTTAAATGTCATTTTCTTTGAATTTTACTGTATTAACTACATTCCAAATTACAATCACGTCTTTGTGATTACTGGACTTTTGCCCCTATATAAATAACTTCTATTTAGGAACCTGTAATCATACATTGTATAACAAGCCAAGTTATATATATATATATATATATTTTTTTTTTTTTTTCCAAGTTATATTTGTAATTCCAACTCAGGCCATGCTTAATGCCTTTGGGTTTATATGGATTTCAGGATAACATGCACTTTCTTTAAAATGGATTGTATGTCCCTGTATGATCTGACAGTTGCTTACCTCTGTAATCCTACCATGTTATGCTCTTTATGAACTACATTTTAGTTGCACAGGACTCCTTTCCTATTCTTCAAATATCAAATCCTTTTTTATCACAAACATTGCATATTTACCTGGAATGCCCTACTTCCAGCTTTACAAATACTTGTTTATTGTATCATTCACAGCTTAATTAAAATGTTGCATCTTCAAACTACTCATTCTAAAGTCACTCATTTTCAGATATCAACATTCTATCTCATTCCCCTGTTTAGTTTCTTTAATGAATTTTGTGTACTTAATTTAAAAGTAAACATATTTATCATATATTTCTTCCCTAGATGATAAGCTCCATGAAAGTAGGAACCTAAGCCTCTTGTTTCCAGCTGTATTCCTAGATCTTACAATATTTCTTGCAACATAATAGGTAATTGATATATATTTAAATTAATATACTTTACTATCATGTTTTAATGTTTAAATTGAGGAAATAACCTGGTTGAGAATGAGAATATATTTGTGACAGTAGTTGTTTATTTACTCACACCTTTAGTCAAGAAATATTTATTAAACATTAGGTCCAAGCACTATGTAGTTTCTAAGAGGATAACAAATAAAAAGGCTTAATCCCAGGCCTCATAGATTTGGTTTGTTAATAATTACAATACAGTGTGAGAAATATCCTCTTTTAGAAAGTCCAGAACAACATATAGAAGGGTCAGTTATAAAGCATGCCTGAGAGATTCCTCATCTTGGATGATCCCCGGGAGCCCCATTTTGAATATTAGGACAAGGACCTTCATTTCTTTTTTCTCTTCAGCTCTATTATGTTTCTCAATAATGCCTTCGGCTCAGGTCATGATCTCAGGGTCCTGGGATCGAGGCCCGCATCGGGCTCTCTGCTCAGCAGGGAGCCTGCTTCCCTCTCTCTCTCTCTGCCTGCCTCTCCATCTACTTGTGATTTCTCTCTGTCAAATAAATAAATAAAATCTTTAAAAAAAAAAAAAATAAAATAAAATAAAATAAAATAAAATAATAATTCTATTCGTTTTATTGAATATGGACAGATTCCCCAAAGCAAAACAGTCTGGGTAATTTCCAAACCCACCGGCTTCATGAATAGAAAAGGACATATGTAGCTAGATCTGCTATAATAGGAGTGTATAGCCTTTCTGAACCTCAGACTGAAAGAAAACAACACCCACCCAAAGAGTCATTATATTAAGTAAAAAAAAAAAAAAAAAAAACTAGTTAACATGGAAACTGGAATATATTATGCTCTCAAAGAATTATGTGTTTAAATTAATTTTCAACTAACACTGTCAAACCATTTTAAATGTGATTCCAGAACTTACAATAAATATTCAACAATGTTCCCATGCCCATTATGTTAAAAGCGAAGTTCACATACAAACATTCAAATTTCTTTACAATATGGACAGAGATCTCTTTTCTAAGTTCTTTATTTTTAGTATGTTTCCAATCTCTTTGTGGTTTTTGCTTGTGCCAGGCCTTTCTAAAGTACACCTTGCTATTTTTGCCTGAAAAAAAAATGTTTTTTCACCTGATTCCTTGCAGCAGTATTCCTGAACTCTGTAGCTACAGGGTATGTCATCTAAATCTCTGTGCCATCTGTTATTTTAACTATTTCCTCTGTTGTTGTTTGTTAGATTTCTCACTGAAATGGACTAGACAAATTGAAAGTGGGAAATTATTATCTCTTCTTTCTATCCCTCCTTCCACCACATACACATGCACACAAAGATACACACATACGTTTAAAGATAGCTTTTGTAGTTCACTTAATATCTCTAAATTATATTGCCCCATTAGTTGACATCCATTCTACAGAATCATAGAAAGAGAAACACCAGAGCTAGAAAGAATATCAAGGATTCATTTGCTCTAGAGGTGTTCAGAAATATCAGTGTGGAATTTGAATTTGCACTTAGTCTGGTTCCGGCCACACAGGTTCTAATTCAGTAGGTTTGTGGTAAAGGTCCAACATTTGCATTTGGTTTAATTTCAAAAAGTTAGGCTGATGTACACTTCTTACTGGGAAATTTTGACCATCTCCTTCCCATCCTTCTTACAAATGCAACTGATGTCCTAAGAAGTAACCTTTCTTAGGTCACAGAAGAACTTGATGACGATGGTTAAGTTAAGAACTTGATGACGGTTAAGGGTATAAATGAATTGTCTTGTGACACTGGAACGATCTTTCTTTCCCCTCTACTCATACTGGTTTCCAAGTAAGGTAAAAGAACAGCATTCTGATTTTTCCTCTTTTCTTCTTATTTTGCTACCATCTCTGTATTTTTCCACAAATACTATCTTTTAAAAAAATAGAAAGAAAAGAAAAAATCTGCAGCGTTGACTTATGAAGGTGTCAACATTATCAGGGAAGCACAATGGCTCTGTGACAAAAGTTTTCCTAAAGATGATGTTCCTAAAAAAAAAAAAAAAAAAAAAAAATGATGTTCCTGATCAAACCTAAGGAACACTTAGGTTTTGGTTTTTGTTTTCATTGAGTTATGGGATTATACTGGCTTTTTCCTCAATCCTAACTGAAAAGATGGAACTAAACTAGGTGACCTCATTGTTGCACAAATAGAACACAGTATGTCTTCTTAAATAGATATTCAACCCATGGGAAAAAGAAAACATCATATTAAAATCCATAGTATAGCTGGAATGAGTCCAGTCTCATTAGATATTGCTATCTTTGATAGATTTTCCTCATTTGCTAAGATTATTGAATATATAAATTATTCCATAAAACCATTTTAACAGAATCAGGGCAATATCTGCTTAATTAATAATGATTATAATACATTTTAGACATAGACTATGTAATGTTCTTAAAAAATATTTGTGAAGTGTTTCTTTTATTTTGAAATGGCTGATCATATTAAATATCTAATTCTACCAATGTCATCTTCAAATTTCTGAAAGTGAATATTGTCAATGTAGTTTTGGCAGGCTCAGACATCTACAAACCAGATCTGGGCACCTCTGGAAGTACCTTAAATATAGTGGTAGGTAGGCACAGTTTATTATATACAACCGCAACATTTTCAAGGAAATCACACTTCTCATATAAAGTTAACAATACCTGGAAGGAGACAAATCCAAAATAGAAAAGTTGCAAGAAGATATTTATAAACCTTCATTTCAAAGCTTAAATTCACCATGAGTCTTTAAAAACTTTATACAAAAATAGAAAGAAGTATTAATTTCATTATTACTAAATTATTATTAAACATGGGGCAATCAATGATTTAAATCAAGCTGAGCTAATTGAGAGTGAATTATCATCATCCACTGTGAGAATATTGCTCATAAATTACCTCTGAAGTCCAAAGGATTATTATGCATTTATTCTTATAAATTATGGCTCCATGGTAAACTGGATGAGATTTTAATAATTTAGCATTCATTAAGTTGTAAAGGCTTAGAGCCAGCATAGTGATCAGCAAGCCTGGTTTGTCCTCTAATGAGAATAATTCTGTTATATTTAATTACCATAATTATCATAAATTTATATAAATTCAGATTAACCTATAGAATTAACATTAATATTTGTATTTTGAATATTTTAATTGGGAATTAAAGAATATAGGTTTAGTTTCTACTATTAAAACTTAATATAAGAACTTTAACATATTCAGTGTGAGTAATCATTTTATTTTGCATGTAGCATTCAAAATATACAATCAAAAGGTAATTTACATAAGCTTATAGAAGCTTATCTGAACTCTCCCTTAGTCTGTGTCATTATGTGCTCATTCATAGTTTCAGGCCTGTAGCCACTGATGGATTGTCCTGAGTGATTGAAGCATCTGGGAAGAGGGCAGCTTCCCTGAGAGTACACAGACTTCATAAGGATGGAAAAGAACTCTAACTAAAAATCAGGGTATTACTGTCCAAAAAGAAAATAAAATGGATAACTGACATTCCAAAATACAAATATCTACCACAATGATAGAGATAAAAAATCCAAAAAAAAAAAAAAAGAAGGTTGGGTCCAAAACAATCCTAGTGAAGCATCTCAGAAAATGAATCAGGCTCGTTTTGAATATTAAGAAACTGCATGCAGCACATTCCATGATGTGAGCTGAGTTCTTTCCCAGTATTCTTTTTTTTTTTTTTTTTTTTTTTTTGGTTATATAAATACATAGATTTGGGAGGGCATTCAACTGCTGTTATCACTAGCCATTTTGGTGGTTTTAAAATGTCAGTATATAAGCATCTATATACTAATATACCAGCTTACTAAAGTATTAAGAGACCTAATGATTCTTGATGATATTGCTGTGAATAAATAGATTACTAAACTTGTTAAATTATATAAACTTGGGGTCAAAAATAAAATACCCTTAACAGCACACTTTTAATTTTTAGCAAATATCAAGATTAGTCTGGGAACTAAAAAGTTACAAATCTATATAAACAACTTCATATGGAAAAGGCTTTCTTTAAGTAGAGTATAGCTATTCACTTCACTTTCATGAGGTACCTGAAAATAAGAAAAGTAATAAATACTTTTAAAAACAAATCAGTCTAAAATAATTATAAACATTAATATTTTGAGTACTTTTATTTTTTATCTCAAATGTATATATTTTCCACTCACACTAAGACCACTCTTTTTTTTTTTCATTTTTATATCATTTTACTGTTTATACCATAATCATATTAAAATTGGCAGAACTCCCATGACAGGACAGAGACCTGTCATGCAAGGAAAAATAGTGAAGGTTTCATAAAGCTTGAGAGGAAGTACCAGAGTTACACAGGATGGTGACAACAGTGCCACAGTGTCGGAGCAGGATGGAAGCAGGCTGCTACAGCAACAGCTGGCCCAAGGCCACTGCTATTTCCTAAGGGGAATTTCCTAATATGCTTGGTAAGTAGATCACTTGAGCAGATGTACATGGAACAGGGTACTGCTTCTGCCAAATAAATTCTACAGGTTCCTGGGCAGGGTCTGCAGATCTCAAGTGATAAATGGTTGCTGATTAGGATTTTGCAAAGGTAGTCCCAAAACCAACATCCAGGAAAATTTTACCACCAGTGAATTCTTAGGCCAAAAAATAAATAGCCACACATACCAAACCTACACATCGTGATTTAAGATGGTGCCGTGTTAGGGCTTATGAAAGAACCAGAGCAGGAAAGATTATTCAAACAGAAGATCCTCATCTTTCTCTTCAGCCAAGATTAGCAGGCTCCATCACCTCGCCAGCTGCCCTCTATTGCTCCAAGTCTTTCTCCGATTTTTCCTTAAGAATCTTTTCCTTCTCCTGTATTTTCTTTAACCTATAGAACTCTTCTCGCTCGCTCTCATCCAGCTCTGTGATGATATAAGGGTACGTTCAATCTGGGGAATGATGGCATGTTCAATGGCATTTACCCGCCTGTTGGTAAATTGTTTCAAACAATTGTTTCAAACACTGAAAATAGTTGTCTACTTCTGCTTGACAGTAAAAAACTATTACTTCTGCTTCTGTTGAGTGTAGCACAAAGTACAACTATTTAACTACATAACAGCTTTCTGTCAGAAAGTAATCAAGCAGGCCAGATTATGGCAGAGAGTTTTTTTAAAAAAGAACAGCTAGTCTATTTTTCTAATTTACATTAGCCTTGTATCTTTACTATACTAGATTTTTATCTCACAATAATTATAAAATATATGATCTAGACAATAGAAATTTCTATAATGAGAAAGTTGCCAAAAATCTCAAGTCAGATGATAATTGCATTCCAGAACTTTTTATATATGTTCTGATTCATTAACTGGCCCCCCATATCCTCATTAATATGATCTGGGAAACTTAGATTTTGTTTTGTTTTGTTTTGTTTTTTTAATGAAGTAAAGATAGAGTGACGATTTGTAATTTATTCTACAAGTCATTCATTTACTTACTTAACAAATTTGTTGATCACTTACAATTTTATATTACCAAACCAATGGATGAAGAAGACTGACATTGTTTTCTTTACTCAGAGAAAGCCTAATCTAGGAGGGATTATTTGTAATCAATTATTTTTTATAATTATTTGTTTAAAAGATGTATATTATAAAATTTATATGCACATTATATATAGTTTTATATATAATATACAGTATCATATAGAGAGAAGTAAATATTAAGCTTTCAATTGTGGGATACCAATAGTGAATAGACATTATTTATATGGGGAGAAATGGGGAGAGTATGTATCCCACACAGAGTGACAATCATGAGACTGGAAAGACCTTACCATTTTTTAAGATCTGACTGATGACCAATATGTCAAAGGAACAAAGAGAATGAAGAATATCCTGTGTGCAAAGGTGGCAATGGTTGGAGAGGATAGAATTTTGGCCATCATGCTAAGGATTTGGCACATTATTCCAGTGGGAGAAAGTAATTAAAAAGTTATAAGCAAAGTGGCACCATGATACATTTTGCACTTTATATGTGATCCTTTTTATACAGTACTATCAAATTCTTGGAAAGAGCCACACAGGAGTAGGAAGAAGAGAAAACTGAAGTAGATCATATGGGACATATTGGTGGCTTAGACTGTGTTAGAAACAGTGGAACTGAAGAGCATGTAGCATGCTTTGGAATATTAATAGTATACAGAATGGATGAAATTTAGTTATCTTTTACTTAATTCTTATAAAAACCCAATGTGACAAATATGAGCTTATCGAATTTGTCCCAGTTCCTTCAGTATTCTCGGAGTAAAAATTAAAACCCATGTACTGGAGTTCAAATTTAAGGGCGTATATATATGTGTGCACACGCCCCAAATGTGGTATACAGGACTTGAGAAATTTAAAATATATACCAGATTCAGTACCATGGAAGTTACTGGCCTTTGGGAATGTATTGTTTTGTTTTGCCTACTGATGTATATAGGTTGATATGTATGCACAAGAGTCAGTCTTTTTGGGTTTGATTCCTAGCTTTGTCACCTACAGCTATTTGACCTAAGGGATATAATTTAACACCTTTGTGTCTTTATCTATAAAATGGTATAATAATAATGCCTCAATCATTGGGAAGCTGGAAGTACTAAATAAGTTAGTAATAGTAATTTGTGGTCGATCTGGTTCAGTATGTATTGCTCTGATAATGATAATTATGGTGATGATGATGAAGAATGACAAGCTATATTTTATAGGTTTGATGAGTCAAAGGGAGGTGAATAAGTGAAGATAATAAGCATAGGTAAGTCTTTTGAAAAGTAAATCTTTAAAGTAAGGCATAAGATAGGGCTCTGTGCAGTAAAGAATTTTGATCTTCCCCAAAGAAAGATCTGATCTTTGTCCTCATCTTCTTAGAGATATCTTTATTTGCCTGGGAATATTGTAGTAGCCACCTAGTAACAATGTGATTTAGGATGAGGGTTGACCACACCTGATAGTCTTAGGGTGGGCCTGGCCAAGTCAGAAAAACTAACCATGTGACTTAGGGTGGTGACTTTAAGTCACGTTATCAGTTGATCTGAAGTTCAACCAAGTAAGTAATTAATTATTCATATGGAACACAGCTTCAGTAAAAACTCTGGACATTGATGCTTATAAGAACTTGCTATGATTGATAATATTTTATGCATACTGTCACACATTAATTCCAGGAGGTGGAAGCTTTTAAACTGAGTGTGATTTTGGTCTTTGCCTCTCCCCACACCAGGTTTGCAGTTGTCAGAAGTGAGGGTGTTTTTCTGTGGACTCTTCCTTTCAACCTTGTAATTGGACCTTAACCTCTTGAAAATTGTGTACAAAGCCTTCTGTGAGTGTGCCTACAAACTACAGTTTGACTTACTTGAGATAAACTCTAACAAAAGGAAATTAGTGGTTTAGGAATGTGCTTTAATTATGTTAATGAAAGTACTCAACAGTTATTTAAAAGGTAAAACACTTAAATACTACAGGAAAACAAAACAAAACAGAAAAGAAAAAGAAACATGAACCCCAAATGGGGTACTGAGAGATAGCAGCAGTCATGATATGTGGCATATCTGATTTCACGAAATCTATCATCTATCAATGTCCTTGCTTTATCAGTGTACCGATACAGCTAGAAAAATGAATGAATGGGGAGAGATTGTTTTTATTTAGATCATTCTGTATATGTAGTCTAAGGATGTAATATACTGTCTTGAATATAAAGAAAGAAAAGTAAACTAAAAGAATCGGTGAATTGCAAACAATTTAGTAGTAAATCATCTTTTTATTTTCCCCTCAAGAAAGAACTCACTAAATTTAGGAAAAATTATGAGGACAATTAAGGACTGGAGTATTTAATAAAGTTTTAATATAGTTAAGATATCTTATCAGACCTTATATCTTATTAAAATATCTATCTGATAGATATTCTACTTTGAATGACAAAGAGATTCCAAACATCCTGCCCTCACATCTAGATTATGTGTGCTTACATTATTTTCTTTTTACAGGTATTCTGTTGTGCAACCACAATTTTCTAAATTGCTGAACTCACTTCCAAACCTAAGTGATTTTGCCTCTTAAGATCATTCATTTACAATGGCTTTTTCATTTCTAAATTCCTTATTTGTTTCACTTCTTGGTTGGGTGAATTTATCATTGATTTTTTCAGTAAAATCTAATAAAGGTAATATTCTCTTAGAATATCTTTCTACCCGTTTGATTCACGACTTGTCAGTATAATAACATCTGATCATAATTTATGTTTCCACAACTTTGGTGATAACATTTTTATCTATCCTTGCATGTTGTTGTGTTAAGAGACAGTCTTATTTTCTCCTCTTATTTAGAAAGTTGTCTGATAGACAAACAGGTATTTTTTTAAAAGAGCAAATTTACTCACTACGAAGAGAACAGTATTAGGTAATTTTCAGGCTCTAAAAAATGTAGTTGAACTCAATACTCCTAGTCTACCTCTAGCTACTGATTTTCAAAATAACGAATATCAGAATGAAAGTAAAACAAGTCTACTAAAAGAAAAATTAAAATTTACTTGCAATACAGATTAGAAATGACAGCTGCAGAGAGCGCAAGGGTTTTCCATTTTTCCACTTATTCAGCTGTGTCAGCAATCAAGTATAGAGTTGGGTAATTTCAAGTGTAAGGTGTGTGTCAGCCAGGGTGTTGCGCAGGTCTCAAAGCTGAGGAAGAACTTGCATGGGAAAAGAGCAACAGAAAATTCTGAAACATGAAATGCTTTGACTCTACTTTCCTTTCAAACAGTCTTATAATTATGATGTCGGAAAGAAAGGGTTTGAAGCCGAAGGCCTAGAAAGAATTCTTGAGACGTCCTTGGTGCAAAAGGTGATTTTATGAAAGCACGGGGACAGGACCTGAGGGCAGAAAGAGATACAATGAGGTCATGAGGAGTGGCCCATTAAATACTTTCAAGTTGGGAGGGGGTTAGGGAAAGTGTAAGTCCCTAAGGAATTTTGGAAGCAGGGTTTCCAGGACCTTGAGGAGGCTAGCTATTGTTGGGAAAAGATCATTAGTCATGAGACCCCCTCAGATGTATATCGGTTGGTCATATGCTTGTGGGATGATATTGCCAATATATATCTTAGGAGGTTTAGAGATAAAGGAAGTTTCCAAAGGAATTTTTATATGGTAAAGTAAATTTACAGGATCCTGGGGGAGGTGAGGCTCAGACTAGGATTACCTTTTGGCTTTAGGAAAGTATTAACATCTAGTCAGTTGAGTCCCTAGAGGAATGTCACTCTGCCTGTTTCAAGGACTTGTCAATGGGCTGTAGATAGTAAGGAAACTTAATAATTTTTCTTCTGCCTTTGTTTCCTACATCAATTTCAGTTACTTAACCTCATAGTCATTATATCTCAGAAAAGAAACTTTAAAGGAATCACAGTTATGGCTAATAAAACAAAAACCAAACAAAGACATGAAGGCATTTCTTAACATGCATTAATAAACCACAATCAAGAGTTAGATGTCTTACCTTCAATTTCCAGATCTATTAGTAAATAGCCCTGCTAATTTAGGTCACTTAAATCTTTTCTCTACTGCTCAGTTTCTTATTTACAACGCAACAGATTCAATGTTTTTTGAATTGCATTCTACTTACAGTTAAGTGTTTTGCTCACTCAGTCTGAGTGCTAGGGTAGGCAAAAGTGAGTAATAAGAAGCTGAATAAATAGGGATTCAATAAGCCGCTCCACTTTTATCTCTTTTGTAGTTTGATTCCAGCTTATTATTTTATTTGAGGGGAAATAAGGTCTGATAAGAAAATGAAAGGTGAAATTCATTTTAGCTTTGTAATTCAGTTATATAAAATTTTTCCTTGCAGTATATGATACAGTGTTACCAGAGAAAAGATACAAAATACTAGCTATTTATTTTCAAATGATCAATCATCCATAATAAATTTTCTTTTACACCCTTCATGCTTTTTACTTTTGCTAGTCTCAAATCCATTATTCTTTAATAATATGATATTTTCAGATTACATAATCAGATTTCTATTAATAGAGTAGTGGTCTCAGTGAGAAAGCCTCCAAGTCGAAGCATTACAGCTGCATTTATGTTTTTAAATGCATGAACATAATTGGTGAAAGTATTGAGGTCAGTCACTGAGTCGAGAAGTCATCTACTCATGTCCACTGGGTGCACATGATAATATGATGCAAATAATAAGAACCAATAGTACATTCTTGAGCTAAAGCTTGAGCTGAGAGTTATGTGAGTAAAGAACACAGTTTTGAAAAATACTGTACTGACTCCTTTGCTTCCCAATTATTACTTATTTCTATATTATTAATAGTAAAAACTAATTATTTGTTTTATGTGCTAAAGGACCAAGAGGTTGGGAAATTAAAATTTATTAGTCCAAAATAAGAAGATTAATGTTAATTAGATTACCAAAATATAACCAGGCGATGTACTAGAAATGTTTCAATAGCTAAAAAGTTTAATAATTCTTTTTAAGCTTAAGATTACAGAAAAGATCTTCTCAGGTTGTGAGTGATTGCAGCAATGGTCACAATGTTTTATCCATCTTGTATCCATCATTTTTACCATGTAACCTCATACTCTTTTGCCACTGAGATCGGAGTGAGCTACTACATCAGTTGACACTGAGTTCAACCATGTGATTTGCTTTTTAGAATGGTATATTGCCTTGTGCACTGAATTTTGCTCTCTTGAACCTTTGCCATCATCAGAAAAGCATGCCCAGACTAATCTGCTGAAAGATGAAAGACACATGGAGCACAGCCAAATCACCAAAGTGCTCCCAGCCAAGACCAACCTAAATCAGCCAACATCTAGCTGTTGTGAGTGAGCACACAACATAAGAGACCACAGTATTTGAGTGAGCTCAGCCAACACCAGAAACACTGACTAGCTGATCACAGCCTAAATTGCAAGCATTCAGACTAGTGGGATAAATAAATATTGAAAATACTAAGCCACTGATTTGGGGGAATAGATAATTGGTACAGAAGTCCTAATGTTTAATTATAAATCTTTGCACAGGGTGAGATTTATTTATTTTCTAAAATCTTGTATCTATATCTTATGATGTGATTATAATATTTGCTTTAGAACTCAGAGAAAGATTATAATTTCAAACATGAAATCAGTATTCCCTTGAAATAAAAGATACTCAAAATATATACTTAAGAATATTTCTTGTACTGATACCAAAGGCAATTTAATTTTTTAAGGCCATATATTATATTATGATGGGAATGGAGTCTAAGAATCTAACAACCTTTCTCAATTGTCATAAAAATTATAATAAATAATTTGTATGAAAATTATATATATATATACACATATTATGTGTGTGTGTGTGTGTGTGTGTGTGTGTGTGTGTATGAATGATATCAGCAAGATGGTGAATTAAGAAGTGCCAGGTCTTTATTCTCCACAGAAATATCAAATAAACAAGTAAGGATAATTTTATAGGAACTCTGAAAATCAAAGATTACAACAATTAAGCAAATGCTTAATCAAGAAGAAACCATATTCAAATGGTAGGAAATTTCATAACAGTTTTATCTACACTTTGCACTACCCCATCCAGAGTGTGACATGGAGTGGCCTGGTTGAAATAACATAATTCCCAGTTACCTCATGCAAGAAGGAAGGAAAAGAATGGAACTTGTTTAAAATCTCTAGATGTCTGTGGAATTCCCTAAGGGCTGTTTTATTGTGTGTTTGTTTTACTTGATAAGAGCTTAGTCTATGAATAGAAGTATAGTTTGGATTGCAAGCTGGGAACTGCAGAAGGTGTTACTGGGCACTGAGATGTTTGAAAACTGTAGGGGTGGGCAGCAGATCCATGGACACATTGTGGGAGGTAGGCAAGAGATTATGGGAAGAGGAATACAATAGAGCATTTAAGTTCATGAGAAGTTGGGGTGATAGTCTTTAGGAAATTAAGATATTTAGAGGCATCTGGGTGGCTCAGTCAGTTAAGCCTTCAGCTCAGGTCAGGATCCCACGATCTTGGGTTCAAACCCTGCATTGGGCTCCCTGCTTAACAGAAAGTCTGCTTCTCCTTCTCCCTCTATTGCTCCCCCTGCTTGTGCTCTCTCTTTCCCTCTTTCTTTCTGTCAGATAAATAAATAAAATCTTAAAAAAATAAAAAAAGGAAATTAAGATATTTAAAATCAGCTGAAGAAATTTAAACTGAATGGATAAATAAATATATAAAGCACACACTCAGGCCTAAACAAGACCCATACCTACAAGACCTGAGAAGTCCTTACACCTTTACTCCAGACTGATCTCTAGGCTCAGGAGTTTGCTAATCATGAAGGTCTTCTATACCATTCTTCAAAGACTAGGAGAGGTGATCCATTTTTCAAATCTCTGATTTTCAACAGAAGACCACAGGCATACAAAGGAAGTGTTCATTCAAAGCAACTCAATCTCCAGAAACATTCCCTGAAGAAACATGTTTCATAGTTACTGGAAAAAGACTTAAAAATAGCTATCTTTTAATATGGTCAGAGAGTTGAAAGAAACATGAAAACTAAAGAAATTCCTGAAAACAATACATGTACAAAATGAGAATATCAAAAAAGATATGACAAAAAATAAATTTCAGCAGAAATGCCAGAGCTGAAAAATACAGTAATTGAAAAATTTACTAGAGGGACTTAACAGAAGACATATGCCACAACAAAAGGGAAAGAAACAACAACAACAACAACAAAATGGGGGGAGAATATAAAGGGATGCAGGAAAGGAAGAAATGGGGTATAAAAATGTTTTAATATGTAAAAAAAACAAGAAAATGTCAATGTATATACTTCCCTATTACTATTTACTCTAAATGTATATGGATTAAATTTCCCAAAGAAATCTCATAGATTGGCAGAATAGATAATAAAAAAGCATTCAACTATGTAGCAATTATAAGAAATTCATTTTGTATCTATGGAGATGTGTAGAATGAAAATGAAAGGATGAAAAAAAATATTTCATGCAAGTAGTATCCAAAAGAGAGGAGTAGCTATACTAGTAATGGAAAATAGACTATAAGCCAAATACTGTTACAAGACACAAAGAAGGACACTATATAAAGATATAAGAACCAGTTCACCAAGAAGATATAAAAATTATAAACATATATGCACCAACAAACAATAAAGCTCCAAGATCTATAAAGCAAATAATGACAAAATTGAGGAAGAATAGGTAATTCTACAATACTAGTACTACAATAGATAATTCTACAGTACTCCAATTTCAATAATGGGTAGAACGACCAGAAAGAAGATTAATAATGAAATAAAGGACTTGAACAACACTACAAACCAGTTGGACCTAAAGGCATGTATAGAACGTACTACCAAGTGAATTTTTCTTAAGTGCATATGGAACATCTCCAGGATAGAACATATATTAGGCAACAAAACCAGTATTAATAAATTTCAAAAGACTTATCTCATTAAATATCTTTTTAGGATTATAATGGAATGTGAGTGGAAATTGATGGCAAAAGGAAAGCTGGAAAATTCACAAATACTTACAAATTAAACAGCACATTTCTGAATAACTAGTGGATAAAGAAGACATCAGCAGGGAAATTAAAAAATATTTTGCAACAATTGGAAATGAAAACACAAAATACCAGCTTTAAAAATTGAAGAGGAAGGAACACTTAACAACATTCTCTGAGGCCAGCATTACTCTGTTACAAAAGCCAAAAACAGTGAAAGAAAAAAACTACTAATATCCCTGATTAACATTGATGAAAATTTTCAACAACTTACTAGCAAATCAAATTGAACAACATATTAAAAGTATTATACATCATGGCCAAATGGGATTTACTCCTGAAATGCAAAAATGATTCAACCAAACATTGCTGAAAGAAATTAAAGAAGGTAATAGTAAATAGAAAGATATCTGATATACTTTGATTGGAAGACATAATATTATTAAGATGTGAGACTATCCAAAGTGATCTACAGACTCAGTGACATCTCTATCAAAATCCCTATGAAATCTTTTGCAGAAAAAAAAAAAAGAATTCTAAAATTCATATGGTATCAAATAGCTAAAACAGTCTTGGACATGAACAGTGAAGGTGGAAGTATCACACTTCATGTTTTCTAAGCTTACTACAAAGCTGTGATAATCAAAAGTGTGTGGTATTCAACAAACAGACTCTTAGGGCACCTGGGTGGCTCAGTCCATTAAGCCTCTGCCTTCGGGTAGAGTCATGATTCCAGGACCCTGGGATGGAGCCCCTCATTGGACTCTTTGCTCAGTGGGGAGCCTGTTTCTCCCTCTCCTTCTGCCTGCCACTCTCCCTGCTTGTGCTGTCTCTGTCTTTCTCTCTCTCTCTTGCTCTCTCTCTCTCTCTCTCTGTCAAATAAATAAATAAAATCTTAAAAAAAAAAGACTCTTTTTAAAAATTAACATATAATGTATTATTTGTTTCAGGGGTACAGGTCTGTGATTCTTCAGTCTTACACAATTCACAGCACTCCCCATAACACATACCCTCCCCAATGTCCATCACTCCCCCACCCCATCCCTTTTACCCCCTCCCCTCCAGCAACCCTCAGTTTGTTTCCTGATACTGAGTCTCTTATGATTTGTTTTCCTCTCTGGTTTCATCTTGTTTTGTTTTTCCCTCCTTTCCCCTAAGATCCTCTGTCTTGTTTCTCAAATGACTCATATCAGTGAGATCACACAATAATTGTCTTTCTCTGATCAACTTATTTAGCTTAACATAATACCGTCTAGCTCCATCCAGATCATTGCAAATGGCAAGCTTTCAGGGGTTTTTGATGGCTGCATAATATTCCATTATATATATATAATGGAATATATATATATATATATATATATAAATATATATATATATATCTCACATCTTCTTTATCCATTCATCTGTTGATGGACATTTAGGCTCTTTCCATAGTTTGACTATTGTGGACATTGCTGCTATAAAGATTGGGGTGCACATGCCCCTTTGGATCACTACATTTTTATCTTTGAGGTAGATACCCAGTGGCAATTGCTGGGTCTTAGGGAAGCTCTATTTTCAACTTCTTGAGGAACCTCCATACTGTTTTTCAGAGTGGCTGCACCAGCTTACATTCCCACGAACAGTGTAAGAGGGTTCCCCTTTCTCCGCATCTTCAGCAATATCTGTCATTTCTTGACTTGTTAATTTTAACCATCTGACTGGTGTGAGGTGATATCTCATTGTTGTTTTGATTCGTATTTCACTGATACCAAGTGGTGCTGAGCACTTTCTCATGTGTCTGCTGACCATTTGGATGTCTTCTTTGCAGAAATGTCTGGTCATGTCTTCTGGGCATTGGATTATTTGGTTTTTTTTTTTTTTTTTTTTTTTACGATTTTATTTTATTTTATTTATTTTTTTTAATTAATTTTTTTTATTTTTTATAAACATATATTTTTATCCCCAGGGGTACAGGTCTGTGAATCACCAGGTTTACACACTTCACAGCACTCACCAAAGCATATACCCTCCCCAATGTCCATAATCCCACCCCCTTCTCCCAAACCCCCTCCCCCCAGCAACCCTCAGTTTGTTTTGTGAGATTAAGAGTCACTTATGGTTTGTCTCCCTCCCAATCCCATCTTGTTTCATTTATTCTTCTCCTACCCACTTAAGCCCCCATGTTGCATCACCACTTCCTCATATCAGGGAGATCATATGATAGTTGTCTTTCTCTGCTTGACTTATTTTGCTAAGCATGATACGCTCTAGTTCCATCCATGTTGTCGCAAATGGCAAGATTTCATTTCTTTTGATGGCTGCATAGTATTCCATTGTGTATATATACCACATCTTCGTGATCCATTCATCTGTTGATGGACATCTAGGTTCTTTCCATAGTTTGGCTATTGTGGACATTGCTGCTATAAACATTCGGGTGCACGTGCCCCTTTGGATCACTACGTTTGTATCTTTAGGGTAAATACCCAATAGTGCAATTGCTGGGTCATAGGGCAGTTCTATTTTCAACATTTTGAGGAACCTCCATGCTGTTTTCCAGAGTGGCTGCACCAGCTTGCATTCCCACCAACAGTGTAGGAGAGTTCCCCTTTCTCCGCATCCTTGCCAGCATCTGTCATTTCCTGACTTGTTGATTTTAGCCATTCTGACTGGTGTGAGGTGATATCTCATTGTGGTTTTGATTTGTATTTCCCTGATGTCGAGTGATATGGAGCACTTTTTCATGTGTCTGTTGGCCATCTGGATGTCTTCTTTGCAGAAATGTCTGTTCATGTCCTCTGCCCATTTCTTGATTGGATTATTTGTTCTTTGGGTGTTGAGTTTGCTAAGTTCTTTATAGATTCTGGACACTAGTCCTTTATCTGATATGTCGTTTGCAAATATCTTCTCCCATTCTGTCAGTTCTCTTTGGTTTTGTTGACTATTTCCTTTGCTGTGCAAAAGCTTTTGATCTTGATAAAGTCCCAATATTTCATTTTTGTCTTTGTTTCCCTTGCCTTTGGTGATGAAGAAACAGACTCTTCACTGTACAAACTGATGATTACCAGAGGGGATGTGGGTGAGGAATGGGTTAAATAGGTGATGGAGAATAAGGATTGCACTTATAGTAAGCACCCAGTGCTGTATGGAAGTGTTGAATTAATTTATTGTACATCTGAAACTAATATTATGCTGTATGTAAAAATAAATTGTGCGTGTGTGTGCACGCACGGGTCAATTTGAGAAATAGTATAGATCAGAGAAGAATGAAAAATACTTAAAACTTTCAGGTTATAGGGATACCTGGGTGGCTCAGTGGGTTAAGCCTCTGCCTTTGGCTCAGGTCACAACCCAGGGTCCTGGGATCAAGTCCTGCATCGGGCTCTCTGCTCAGCAGGGGGCCTGCTTCCTCCTCTCTCTCTGCCTGCCTCTCTGCCTACTTGTGATCTCTGTCTGTCAAATAAAAAATAAAATCTTTAAAAAAAAAAAAACTTTCAAGTTATAGGTTCTGCTTCTTTTTCTTTAGAGGCTTACAGACTAAAAAAAAAAAAAAATCCCAAATTGTTTTATTTTCCTCATTACTTTTAGTGTGTTTTACTGTTGCTATTTTACTAGCTACCCTCCAACCCCAGCTAGTGTAGACATAGTCACAGATGCACACACACACACACACACACAAATGCCAATTTAGAGAGGGAAGGGAAAATTACAGGAGAAGGAAATTGGAGGGGGAGATGAATCATGAGAGACTTCAGACTCCAGGAAACAGACTGAGGGTTTCAGAAGGGAAGAGGTGGGATGGTGAGTTGGCCCAGTGATGGTTATTAAGGAGGGCATGTTATTGCCATAAGCACTGGATATTATATGCAAACAATGAATCATGGAACACTACATTTTTTAAAAAATGCCAATTTAGGAATTGTTCAAACCAGAGTTAAATTTTAGTGTTATATCTGTATTGTGTGCATATGTGTATGGATATATACTTCCAAAAATATCATGTGTCAGTAGAGTTTGCAAACTGGGATTGAAGATATAGGATAAAATGAAATGTTTCCCTTTAAGGTTCAAATATTTTTCTATTTTTATAAAGTATAAGACTAAAAATAATATAAAAGAAATCTAGTCTCACCCAAAGATGGAGAGAAATTAAGAGGAGTAAAAAATTAGCCCCAAATTGTCTTTCTAAAAATATCTCCTCTTAATGCTCTAATAGAAGTATCTAGTGACCAGTGGCCATAAAAATTTCACTAAATTGATAGTTTTTTGCAAGAACTAGTCCAGTTTAGTGAAAAGACAAAAAATAACATCCATTTATGTTAGTGAGATTTGGTGTTTCTAATATTTTTTTCCTTTTTATATTTGGTTTACACCTAGAGCAGTTTATGAGTTGTTTTGAACTTTATAGTTATGCACACACAGTATCTCATGGTAAATATGTGTTTACCTTGAGGGTGAAAAGCACATGAAGTTAAAATACTTCTCCCTTCTTCATGTTTTAGAAAACAAACAGACATGGAATTCTGAGACTGTGATGATTCCTTTAATAATGTTGCAGGTAGCTATCTACATGGTGACTTTGTCTCAGATTTTAACAAAAATTTTTTTTTTCTTAGAGTATGATTTTTCATGAAGTTTCATAGAGTGTCATACGTTTTAACTTGAGACTAGTTTTGGAAGATATATATCTAGGAATGTATTTCTATTAAAAATAAATATTTTCTTTCCAAACAATGGAGGGAAGTGCTAAAAAGAATGAGCTACTAGATCATGAAAATGCATGGAGGAAATTTATATTACTATGAAATAAGCCAATCTGAAAATGCTATAGAATGAATGAATCCAACTGTACAACATTCTTGAAAAAGCAAGATTTTGGAGGCAACAAAAAGATCAGTGCTTGTCAGAAGTTGGGGTCTGGGGGAGGGATAAATAGGCAAAGCATAGAATTTTTAGGACAGTGAAAATACACCACATGGTACTATAATGATGGATACATTCATTATGTATCTGTCCAAACTCATAGAATGTACAACGCCAAGAGTGAACATTCATGTAAACTATGCATTTCAGATAATATGATGTCTCAGTTTAAGTTCGTCATTGTAACAAATGTACACTCTGGTGGGGAGGGGGGTAGAAAACGAGGAAAGCTATGCATGTGTAAGGGCAGGTTGGTATATTGAGAAATCTCCTTCCCTTCCTCTCAATTTTGCTGTGAACCTAAAACTGCTCTAAAAATAAAGTCTTCCTTTAAAAAGTTAAAATTAAAAAAATTAGAGGTTAAAAAAAGCAAACAAAACAAAACAAAAGCACGTAGAGGGTTAGTGAAGTTGTGCATGCAGAATTTCTGGAAGTTCTCAGATGGATATGATTAAAGAAATATACTTTGTTTCATATAATTACAAAAGATTATTCAATGCCCTTTATAGTCAGAGCAACTAAGAGAAATTAGAATAGAATTTGAACTCAAATATGGGTTAATTAAGGTAGAGAAAGGGGAAAGGAGACAGACAGAAGAAGACCAGCTTTGTGTCTGTAATTCCCTGTCAGCTTTGTTGATTTCCTTTCAGTTTTTGAAGTGACCAAGTCTTGTAAAAGCCTCCTTGAGAATATGGACTCAACTGGTCTACTCTGGAGGGGAAGAAACACAACTGGGTGATAGGAACACCAGAGAGATGACAGTGAGCGCACTCCAGAACAATTTCCTTATGTATTATTAGAGGGGGACAAACTCTCCCAAGCAGCATTTTTATGGAAATACTGTTCTCCAGGCTGTGGTTTTAAAAAGGAAAACTTTCCCCTTATAACTGAATGTCTTTGGCCACACAATTTAAAGGTACCTCTTTTTTTTTTTTTTTTTTTTTTGTACTAAACCTTGAACTTAGCTTCCTATTAATTCACGAATACATCAATAAACACAATTGAAAGTCATTTTAAACTTTGAAATAAAGAAGTTCTAAATATTTCTTAAAAAATAAAAATGGAGAGACCTGTCAAAAGAAATCAGAAGTTTTTTAAAATAAGTGTTACATTTTGTTTTGTTAAGGAAATATTTTCAGAACACTCAAGAATCAAAAGGAATGGGTACACAATACTTTGCTTCTGTTTCTCTATTTCCATATTTGTGTATGTGTGTATATATTTCTGTGTGTGTATGTTCCTTTGTTTAGAATTTAAACCACTAAATCTGCCATTAAGTCTTATAGTCATGGATGACCATTAAATTTCTTAAACAGTCAGGGATATTAAGAACAGTAATCATATTTTTATCATGATTTGACTACTTTTTCCCTAAAATACTGCCATAGATGTCTATTGAGGAAAAGAACTTCCAAAAATATATAATGAGCCCAACTCCTTATAACCAGTTTCTGGTCTGATGCGCTGAATGGTCTATGCAGTACCAAAAACTCAAGAGCACCCCAAGTATTTAACTTTGTCTCAACTAGCAGACATCAGGAGAAACTGACTCTTTGTCCACACACATAAAAAACCCACACATGACATAATTTTCTAGGTTATATAAACAAGATTAATTAGAGTAAATTATTTGTTTACAATCTAACTTATTCCCTACATGATTTGAGATACATAGTCTATACCCTAATAATTTATTCTTATTTCATTGAATAAGGTGAGGTAAAGAAAAGCTTATTACAAGAGAAATATGATATAGCCAAGACTTAATATTCAAAATACATATACCATGGCTTAAATGAATATTGTTAGAATTTAGAGTTTAGGCCTGGAAGGAAGTCTGTATTGCTGAATTACTGACTGCAAGGGTTCCTCTACAAATGTTAAGGTTTGGGGTTTATGCTTAAAGCAACATGACTACATTGATAAAATTAGCATGAGAGGGATAAAATTAGATATAAGTTTAAAAATTTCTCTGCACATGATCTGAGTAAAGATTAAAGAAACTAAAGTTTGAAAGGAAGTAACTGAGGTCAGAGAACATGGGGAGGTCCTACTACTTTTAGCAGAAAAGCAATGTGGATTTGTTATTGATTGGTTGGGAGGGGAGAGTGAGACATTGGGGCTAGATCACAGCTAATTTTTTGGCTTTATACATATTGTATATGTATTTGTGTAAAGAAAGTATGCAACTAGCTGGTTAAAAACTAAGTGGGAAACAAATTTAAGCATGTGTTTCTGTTAATAAGAAATGCAAATAATTTTTTTTTCCCCTTTTTGACCTTATATAAACTCTCCAGCTGTTAAGTCCCTTAAACTTGGAAAGGATGAACCTTGAAAGCATCTACCTTCTGCCTCTCTCCATCCCCAATCTTACTCCTCATTCCTACTTACTCTCAGGGCCTAGGCAAACACTAAAAGAACCACACCACTCCCAGAAGATGGCCTTTGCCCTTGAAATCATTAGCATCCAGCATTACTTCATTCATTAAGGCCATGGACTCATTCAACAATAATCTTTTGAATGTTCCTATGTACCAGGCACAGTTCTAAGAACTAGAGTAAAGCATTTAATGAAACAAAACCCCGCCCTGATTGTGGTTATATATTCTATAGGAAGGAGACAAAATATCCTAAAGAGGCAAAATACATAATGTGTTAGGAACATTTTTAATATTAAGGAGAATAATAATACAGTGAAAAAAAGAGGAATTTGGGTTTTTTGTTGTTTATCTTTACATAAGATGGTTAAGGAAACTAAGAAGGTGACATGTAAGATGTGAGGGAGATGAAATAAAAACCATGTTGCTCCATCTGAGAGAAAGAGAGCTGAGGATGCAGCTGGGACAATGCCTATTCTCCTCAAGATCTTCCAAGTTGCTTCCCACCGCTCAGTTCCGAAATCATTCCCCACTTTTTTTTAGGGTTTGTTAAAGGAGCATCCTACTACTAGATACCAAAATTTGTATTGTATCTACTGTTATTGGATAAATTATCTCACATATTAGTGTCATAAACCAAGATATATGAATTATCTTTTATAGTTTGTGTGGGTTCACGATTAAGAAGAAACCACTGGACAGCCAGTGTCGCAAGCTTTGTCTGAGATGGCAGACAAAATATCAGCTGGGGATGCAGTTGTCTGGAGGTTTGACTGGCACTGGAGGATCTGATTGCAAGATGGCCAGTATACATAGCTAGAAGCTGGTTACTGGTGGGAGATCTCAGCTTCTCTCCAAAGGAACTTTTCCACAGGCCTTCTTAAGCTTCCTTCTGATATAGCAACTCATTTCCCCCACAATGAGCAAACTAAGAGAAAACAAGCAGAAGTTACTCATTATTGACCTAGTCTCCGAGGTCACATAGCATCACATATAACATGTTTAGTCTATTTGTTTGAACCAAGTAACTAAGCCTAAGCCACATTTAAAGTGAGGAGTAGCAAAGATTCCTAGCTCTATTTTAATACCATTGTAATGAGGGAATAACAGGTGCAAAATTTCAGGAGCAGGCAAATTAAAGCAAAGTCTTGTGACTGGCAAATTCAAAGTAACAACAATGAAGTAGGATAGGATGATTAGATTTTTTATCAGAGAAGATGACAAATCTCTCTTTGAAAATCTTCAACTCCCTTTGGGAAACTTAGCAGTAGTTAGAAATACAATGAACAGCTTTGTGACTGCTCTGCTACTGTAAGAGTGTACATTAGTAAAGTGCATCATAGTTTAAGATATTTTAATTTTAATTTTATCCCCTATAGTCTTATTTTCCTCATGGCTGCAGCTTTTTATCTGTCCCATATTTCCTGTGTCAGAGATGGTATACTTAATACACTGCAAGTCACATTAATGTTAGTGCAATATAAAGAGCTTGCATGTAGCTTTGGCTGCAATAAACATTGCCTTGTCATAAGCATTAGTATATCTATACATAATACTGAGATTTGGGGCTAAAATATATAAAGTCAAAAACAAAGCATGTGAGAAAAGAGACTTTCTATTTACAAGTGATTTGATTATTTTCTAAAAAGCAAACCATATTCCAATGATTGGAAAAAGGATATTGACAAATTGACCAGAAATGGATATGTGCCTTTATGCAGTGGTCAATAATCCCTCATGCTTTTAGTTACGTATGTATATCTTAAGGAGCAGAAATAATCTTTAACTGAATGGCACATGTTAAAATGTAGGCCCATGGCTTCTCCAATTAAAAAAAATGTATAATATTTCCAGTTACTTATAAATCTGTTCTTGCAGGGATGCCTGGGGCGCTCAGTCAGTTAAGCGTCTTCATTCGGCTCAGGTTATCATGATCCCAACATCCTGGGCCTGGCTCAGTGAGGCATCTGTTTCCCCTCTCACTCTGCCTGCTGCTCGCCCTGCTTGTGCACCCTCTCTCTGTGTGTCAAATAAATAAATAAAATCTTTAAAAATTAAAAAAAAAAAAGAAATCTGTTCTTGCAAATTCTACTCTTTAGCACTTGTTATCAGACCATGTGTATACCTCATATTTTTGGCTCATATTAATATTCTCTTTATTAGAAGTCTATAATATAAGAGAACCTTTATTTGCTTAGGATGACTTGTTGATGTCTCACAAAAACTCCATAGATGTAATTTATATATAAGATAACTTTAATGTCCTAGTACATTATTTTGTGGTCGATTTCCGTGAAAAGACTTGTTTTATTAAATGGCAAATTTTGATTCATGTTAAACTCATGCATTTTATTTTTGCTGTGACTTTGGTTAAAAATCAGAAATACTTTTGAGATGCCTGGGTGGCTCTGTCAGTTAAGTGTTTGACTCTTAATTTCAGCTCAGGCCACAATCTCAGGGTTGTGAGATCAAGCGCTGTGTCAGGCTCTATGTTAGACAGGGATCCTGCTTAAGATTTTCTCTCTGTCCTTCTCTCTGCTCCTCCCATCTCTGCTTCTGCTCTAAATAAACAAACAAACAAACAAATCATAGTAAAATACCTTTTGATGCCCGGGTAGCTCAGTCAGTTGTGTCTAACTCTTGATCTTGGCTCAGGTCTTAATCTCATGGTTGTGGGTTCAAGCCCTGAAAAAAAAAGTAAGCAATACTTTTTGTTGTCTTACGTTTTAACAATTGCAATAAGGAAGAGGACCCATAGAATTAAAATAAAAATTTGAAAAAATATTGTGGCAGTTCATGATTTTGCTCATCTGTCAACACTCGTAGACATGTACACTACAAATGGTCACTTGTAACACATATAAATTTTGCATTAGTTAAAAATAAATAAATAGATAAGAAATAAATTCTAGAATAATTAAGTATGTATTAAGACAAATGGCCGATTTCATGTTTAAAATATGTTTCACCATATCTATGGAAGTGTGTGTTGAGTTTTGTGTGTCTCTTGTTTCATTAGAAAACAACAATTAGCCGCCAAGTAACTTAACAATATATGGAAGGTTTTTATGGAGGCTGATCTGTACCTGTATACTCCATTACTACCAGACTACAGTGGAGTAGTTGACTGCTTACTTTTTTCAAGTTATGTTAACTATGCCATCTGTATGGTATTCCTCCACATTTTACAAAAAGCAATTCATAAATGAACAATTGTTCTTTTAAGCTTTCACTACAAGCTCCTAAATGGAATGGACCCTGTATTTAAACCCTGATTTCCTAGGATCTGATACTATGCCTGTGAGTAGATGCTTAGTACAAGTTTAATAAATTAATTAATGACAAATGAGTGGAAAGGATATAACATTGCAAAGAATGTTAAAAATCTCATAATTTTCTCCTTTTTTCATTAACCTCAATTTGCACTTACAAACTTTATTATGGCAAGCTGACAATCTTAATTAATGTTTAGAATAGCATAGTTATTGCAAGGAAGTACTTTTAGAATTATACAAAAGCAGGTTTGTATTTTGTGGAAAAAGAGGAAACCAGAGAGGGAGACAAACCATAAGAGACTATTAATCTCAGGAAAGAAACTGAGGGTTGCTGAAGGGCAAGGGGGGTGGGAGGGATGGGGTAGCTGGGTGATGCACACTGGGGAGAGAAAATACTATGGTGAGTGCTGTGAATTGTGTAAGACTGTTGAATCACAGACCTGTATCCCTGAAACAAATAATATATTATATGTTAATTTAAAAAAAAATTTTAAGTTTGTATTTTAGGTGTGCCAGAGAATCTCTTGCACACAAGCTATTTAAAGTCTATAAACATTGCTTTCCTCACCTGTAAAATGGAAATAATTACTGTCATAAAAGTAAAAATATTCATTAATGTGAAGTCCCTGAGCACACTGCCAGGCACTTACTTAATGCTTGATTCTAAACAGACATTATTAAATCCACTAGAGCACATATGCCCATATAATTAAAGGTTATAAAAATAGCATGTAGCATATTGAATTTTCACTCCACATTTTTTTTTTCCTGTGGTGGCTTACATTTTCATTCAAAGTTTTAACACAAAAGTTAATATTCACAGAAAGAAGAGTTATCAGCAATCTGGTGTTTGACATATAGATATTTTGACTGTGGTGAATATCTTCCATTTATTTCAATCATTATGTGTTTAAAATTAAATACAGTTTGAATTAGATTTTCAAGCCTCAGGCCAGCATTAGTTGCTAATCATTTCATTCATTTATTTTGATATAATCAATTCCTGAAAACTGTAATTGAAATCCAAAGAGTAGATAGGTCCTTTTCTATTAAAGAAGGTGGATTATGTTTCTTCTTTATCTCAGATGCCTTGAGTGAAAAATGCGTCGCAAAAAGTCTGCCTTAGGAGGAAGCAAATGAGGAATGCAAGAGCAAGAGCATCTGGATAAAAGGTTCAGAGCTTTTGACACTTCACTTGAATATGTAAATTAGACCTTTAGCTTTATACTAAGCATTTAATATTCTCATACAACACACATCATGCTGAGAGAGAGGAAATTCAGGAGTCTACCATCAGTTTTTAATCTTAGGCTCATATTGGAATCATTTAGAAAAGTTTCAGATCGACTGATTTTTATGTCTTATCTCCAGAGATTTTAGTTTAATTCTCATGAGGTATGGTCTGGGTGATTTTTATTTATATTTAAGCTTGAAAATCACTGACCTAAAATGAAAGGGAGTAATTTAAATAAAGTTCAAATAAATACTGCAGAGCCTCTTCCTCAATATCTAATTAGAAATAAGGGAAAACTTTGCAAATATGTTGATTTCCAAGTCAATAGCTAACTGTGGTTTACTTATTATCTTCCCTGAGTCAATTTCAAAACATATATAACTTAACAGTGAAATAAATAAACAAAATCATGACAAGTTGTTCAAAGAGCTTATTTGCCTTATTTACCAGATTTTCTTTTCCAAATTAACTTATTTCCAAAATATATTAGTTTTTAATGTTACTAAAATTTGAGCAAATTAAAGAACACTTTTTCTCTGCCATAACTAGTGGACACCAGAAAGGAATTTATATTTCAATCTTAACTTCACAACAAAATGGTATAGCCAGTCTAATTTTGTTTACCATAAAAATTCTAATATTCTTGACAACACACTAAATAATACATTGTGAAGTGGATCTATTTCTATTTCTTTCCTGATACAAGGGGAAAATGTCTATTTAATATATGATATTCATCATTAAAAATTTTGACTATATCGGAAACTATTGGAATTCTTCCTCTCCACACACTCACTTCCTGTGTTCAAATCTATTAAAAAGCAACAAGGTGATGTATAGTATGCCCTCAAAGCTTTCAGAGTGAATAATACCCAGCTTTTCTGGTGTTCAACATACTGCCTAGTGATAATGATAATAATGAATACCCCTGTGGACTCCTTTAGGTATTAGGAAAATGGTTTCCTTTAACTCATATTGATCTCAAGCTTTACATCAATTAGCTGACTTTGAAAAAAACTCCTTAAGAGCTGAAAATATTATTTCACTTAAACAACTGTAGGTATTTTGTAAATAACACACTGTGTCCAGGAATTACAAATATAAAGTAAAATAAATAAATGTCTTCCTTGAAGGTCTGGGCTTTATGTTAGGTAGGGAAATGCTAAAATGATTTAAACTGGAGCTATATCTCAACTTCGCATGCACCTGATTTTATAGCTCCAGTAAATTATTGTAAAAGTTTGTATCTACATTACCAACAGAAATACTCCAGACTGAGACCTTGCCTGAAAAAAGAGAGTCTTTGGAAATTTCAGAGTAAAGATGTGATGAACAAAGTTCTTTGTAGTACAATGTCAAAACAAGTAAAGAATAGCAAAATAATTGCAGTCTGATCAATGTAACTAACAACTAGTAGCTCAAATTGTTATTTTCCTCAGTAATGTATAAGTCACACAAAGATTTTATGTGTCTGCCAATTTTATAATCTATTTATGACCTTTCTTTTCCATTCTTAAAGTACCTTGGTTAAGATTCTTAACACTTTCACACCCAAAATACTACCATAAATATCTAATTATTTTTTCTGCCTTTCTGTTCACATTCATCTTACATGCTATTGTCAGATTTTAAATCATACTATATTTGAAATCTTTCATTTACTTAATTTATTTAACTTAAAATACTTTTATTGAATATTTACTAAGTTTCAGGCACTATGTTAAACACATAGGGTGGGTGGCTCAGTGGGTTAAAACCTCTGCCTTTGGCTTAGGTCATGATCCCAGGGTCCTGGGATTGAGCCCCACATTGGGTTCTCTGCTTAGCGGGGAGCCTGCTCTCCCCAGCCCCCTCTTTGCCTCTGTCAAATAAGTAAATTAAATCTTTAAAAAAATGAAAATTAGGGGCGCCTGGGTGGCTCAGTGGGTTAAAGCCTCTGCTTTCGGCTCAGGTCATGATCCCAGGGTCCTGGGATCGAGCCCCGCATCGGGCTCTCTGCTCAGCAGGAAGCCTGTTTCCTCCTCTCTCTCTGCATGCCTCTCTGCCTACTTGTGATCTTTGTCTGTCAAATAAATAAATAAAATATTTAAAAAAAAAAAAAAAAAGAAAATTAAAAAATAAACACATAGGATACAGTAGTGGGGGGAAAAAACCGGTTTCTTAGCTTTAAAGTCAACATTTCAACATAAAAACCTGATTTTAAAAGAACCCCACACCTAACTTAAAAATTTAACTTATAAACTCTACTACTTAGTGTTTATGAGAACTATTCATTTTTATATTGCCCAGTTACTTTGGCATTAGGAAATATGAACGATAATACTTCAATAGGATTAATTAGAGGAATAAAAGATAATCAATGGAAATTTCTTGGCACATAGAAGTTTTCAAAAACTTAGCAGTTGATTTCTATGTAAATCTTCAGGTACCATCAGAGGTTGTGGTTTTGTTTTTTTACTTGCAGAAGCCATTCTATTAATTCTCAATAGAACTGACATACAAATTTATTATAGGCAAATCAGTATAGGACTTAAATCATTGTTTTGTCTTTCATGTTTTTCCTTAAGCATTTCATAAAAGGAATCGCATCTTAAAACTCAGACTATTTCAATCGTAACCAAAGCAAAAGTCTAAGTATAAAAGAGTGAAGACGTTTTTCTTTAAATCACGTATGTTTTTCAAGGCCCTAGGCAAGGTTTGAGAAAGGGTATCATTTCATTATTGATCCAAGCATATCTTTAGAAAGAGATACAAGGTAAAACCCCTGGGGTAAGTTCCAACAATGAGAGTTTCAGGAAGCAGTTGCCAGATGTTTCAGTGTAGCAGAATCTGAATTTACTCGTTAAATGCTAGCTCATTTCCATGAACTCCAAAATAGCTAATAAAGCTTATAGATTGACTTATTAAATTAGTTCCCAAATATACCAAGCCTGGTCCTTGAATACATATAAAGCATTAAAAAGAATGAAATCCAAAGTAAGAGATGGGAGGTAGATTTTCTTTTGTTGAGAACTTGTAATAGAATGAGAAATTTTACCGAGAAAGAATTAGGTCTCGATAGTGAAAAAATCTCAGAAAGCCTCAAAATAGTTATTGAATGAAAAAGACTTTATGGAGGATAAATTAGATATCAGGAATATTTGAGGCCTTTTATGTGTTGTCTTTTGTGTTCATGAATTAAACTGTTAAAGGAATAATGGTTTAGATGAAGAGTGAATTGAGATTAGGTTATCCATACAGACTGTTCATGGACAAATTTGAAGTAAATAGTGTAAGTCAGATTCTAAATATTCAAAATAGGGGGAAAAGTAGCAAGTTTGGGGACTATTAGATGGCCACAGTGATATTCAGACTGATAGAAAAGGTATGATTATGACTACATTGCAAATGGTAGATTTGGCCAAATTTTATAAGACTGAGAATACTTAGTGTAAGCAAGGATATGGAGTGACTAAAATTCTTACATTTTCATGCTGAGAATGTAAGTATGTGCAATCACTTTGGAAAACTGTCAGTTTCTTCTGTACGAATGTAAGTAAGTACCCATTCTATATGACCCAGTAATTCACTTACTCTCTATATATTCAACAGAAATGCATACCAATATGCCCCAAAGGACATGTATAAAATGTTCTCAGTAGAATTATTCATGTATGCACTTGAAATTTGTTATTTTGGACCAGTGAATTGTTTGTTAGTCTAATGCAAATCATTATGGTTACCTTTATGTCATTTCTTTTTTTTTTTTTTTTTAAGATTTATTTATTTATTTATTTGACAGAGAGATATCACAAGCAGATGGAGAGGCAGGCAGAGAGAGAGAGAGAGAGGGAAGCAGGCTCCCCGCTGAGCAGAGAGCCCAATACGGGACTCGATCCCAGGACCCTGAGATCATGATCTGAGCCGAAGGCAGTGGCTTAACCCACTGAGCCACCCAGGTACCCTTTTATGTCATTTCTTATCACTCATATGTTGAATTCTTTCTATAAATGTATATATACTAAATTTTATATAGAAGTATATGTAGTATTATGCATATGTACTACATACAATATTATATGTTGTATATATTGTAATAAATGTTATACTATACTACGTATATTTTTAATACAATTGTTTTGTATACTATATATTATGAGTTTGGCAGAGCCCTCATGAGTGGGATTAGTGCCTTTATAAAAGAGGCCCCAGAGAGATTCCTTGCCCCTTCTTCTAGGTGAAGTTACAGTCAGAAGATGGCCATTAACAAGAAGCTGGTCTCATCAGACATGTGCTGTTACTTTGAACTTTCCAGTCTCCATCTCTGTGAAACATAAATGTTTGTTGTTTATAAGCCACCAAGTTTGAAGAATTTTTGTTACAGCAGCCTGAACAGATTGACAGTCCCTTGAATAGAGTTATGTTCTTAAAAGTGAATAAAGTTATGTTCTTAAATGCAGCACAGCTATTGGCTATATTTACTCATTTTCCGAGGGTGAATTTTTATCTTGAAGGTATTTTGGAATATCCATTATCCATTAAGAGTCATGGAAGACATTGCCTGGTTTATGACGCACAGATATTCCTGAAATCCAGTTCCTGACTTTATATCCTCATTCACTTTAACTTCATTTCTCAGAAACTTGCAGATTTGACTTCTCTTACCTTTACTTAGACTTACTTTTGGCTTCTCTCTGGTTTCTACAATTTCCAATAGATTTCAAATTGACATGGCAGCCACCATGTCTTGGAGTTCAGATTCCTCCATGCTATCTACTCAGTATAATGTCTTGATTAGAGTACAACTCTCAAGACATATTAATTGATTGATTTGAAAATATAGATCCAGTGGGGTTCCATAGTATAATGGTTAGCACTCTGGACTCTAGATATATAGATCCAGGAGTTCAACTAAAACAAAAACAAAACAGTTTTTATTAAAAATGTCATTAGGTGAATTAGATCAGGTATTTTTAAGATAACTAGTATATGTACATTCATACTGCCAGTAGGTAGACCCTACATGTTACATGAAGACCATTTTCTTTTTAGATTCTCTTTTGTTGTTGTTGTTATATTACTTTCTATTCATATTCTTCACTTCTTTCTTCTGTGTATTACAGGATTGTCTTAGTTTAGCAGACTGCTTATAGAAAGAAATCTCAAGGCCAGGTGGCCTATAAACAGAAGAAATTTATTTCTCATAGATCTGGAGAGTATGAAGTCCAAGATCAGGTTACTGTGAGATTTGGTGTCTGGTGAAAGCCTGCTTCCTGGTCCAATTGTTGCTGTCTTCTTGCTGTGTCCTCACATGGCAAATTGGGGTTAGAGAACTTCGTGGGGTCTGTTGTATTAGGGCACTATTGTCCTGCCCCAAAATAAGTACATTAAGACCATTCATGTAGGCTCCATTTTCATAACCAAATCACCCCCGAAAAGTTCCACTTATAAATACTGTCACACTGGGGATCAGTTTTCAGCATATGAATTATGGTGGAGCACAAACATTCAGCCTATAGCAAGGACATTATCACTAGCTCTCTCCTAATTTAAGCATTAATAATGTTGTTATGTGACTGGGGAGTACTACATGATGTTAAAGGATTTTCTTTTTTTCATGTGGGCTCTGGGTAGAGGGGGTTGCGTTGCATTTGAGTTAAATGTAGAGACATTGAAAATACCAAACAAATAACCACTGTTATTTTTCACAAATGTGCTGGGTTGACAGGTTGTTTAATATAAACAGAATAATGTGTGTCCTGACATTTTCAAATTGTCTAGGAACTTTCAGAACTGAATACTTCATCATGCCTTTAGTTCTTTGGTGTTCTTTTCAGAAAATTCTTCTTGCCTGAAATAAAGTGTATGGCATTAAATCTTCTCCTAAGAAGACCACAAACAAGCTTACCTTTTAAAGAAGCATTTCCAATGTTCAAATCAGATTGAAATTTCAGGCAAACCTGCAAATATGCATTTATACTTATACCAGTTTAACTTTTATATGTATCAAATAATTGCTTTGACAAGGTGCGAATGGAGGTTAACTAAATTTTGAAGGGGATTAAAAAAAAGTTCTATTTCCAACAACTATCTTGCTCTTTTCTGATGTTTGGTTTCAGAGAAGCATATGCATCTAATATACAGAAAAGCTGTACCTTAGGAAACCAAATGAATGAGCTTTCTTGAAAGAAAGAGAGAGGAAGAAAAGAAAGAAGGTAGGAAGGAAGGAAGGAGAGAGGGAGGCGGGAGGGAGGCAGGAGAGGGGAGGAGGGTAAGGGAGTAAGGAGGAAGGAAGGAAGGAAAGAAGGTAGAACAATTTTTAAAAGAATGTATAGTGCCTCATTTACTGTTTTATGAAAGAACTGAACACAGCCATCATTATCATTGTATGTAGAAATTAAAATTGAATGTAATCACACACACACAAAGGCATTTTTAAATATCCCTTCTTTCATTCTGCCTGTAGTCTCTCACGGCTTCATTTATTGCATCTGCAACAATCAGAGATTTAATTTCTCAGCAATTCAGTTGCATTACATTAGCTGGACATCTGTTTAAGGATGGTGAGAATATAAAAATATTCATGGCATCATCACAGCAGTGGTTTGTATGTTTGATTTTTAGTGATATATATAATTACCAGATACTTACTGGAAGTATATTTGGGACGTTTAAATTTTTAGTCTCCCTGGGCCATTGGTACTAAAGGAAATATTAAAGATGAACAATGCAAAATCACATATTAAGCTTTAGTTCCTCCAATTCTATACCAAAAAAAAAAAAAAAAGTTTCCAGTCTTCATAGATTTTTAAAAATATTTTACTTAAATTCAACTTAGGTAATATATACTGTATTATTAGTTTCAGGGGTACAATTTAATGATTTCTTCAGTTGCATATTATAGCCAAAGCTCATTATATCAAGCGCCCTCCTTAGTGTCCATCACCCAGTTCCATCACCCACCTTCTCTCCGGCAACCCTCAGTTTGTTCTCTGTAGTTAAGAGTTTCTTATGGTTTGCCTCCTTCTCTGTTTTCATCTTATTTTATTTTTCCTTACCTTCCCCTAGGCTAGGACTTCTAGTACTATATTGAACAACAGTGGTGAGAATGGACATTCCGGTTGTGTTCCTGGCATTAGAGAGAAAGCTCTCAGTTTTTCCTCATTGAGGATGATATTCGCTGTGGGTTTTTCATAGATGGCTTTGATGATATTGAGGTATGTTCTCTCTATCCCTACATAGTGGAGAGTTTTAATCAAGAAAAGATGCTGTATTTTGCCAAATACTTTTTCTGCATCTATTGGGAGGACCGTATGATTCTTGTCCTTTCTTTTATTAATGTGGTGTATCACTCTAAGTGATCTGCAGAAGCTGACCCACCCTTGCAGGCCAGGAATAAATCCTACTTGGTCGTGGTGAATTATCCTTCTGCTGTACTGTTGGATCCTATCAGCTAGTATCTTGATGAGAATGTTTGCATCCATGTTCATCAGGGATATTGGTCTGTAATTCCCCCTTTAGGTAGGGTCTTTCATTTTGGGATTAAGGTAACACTGGGTTCAAAGAATGAGTTTGGAAATGTTCCTCCCATTTCTATTTTTTGGAAAAGTTTCAGAAGAATAGGTGTTAATTTTTCTTTAAATGTTTGGTAGAATTTCCCTGGGAGGCCATCCAGCCCAGGACTTTTATCTGCTGGAAGATTTTTGATTACTGATTCAATTTCTTTGTTGGTTATGGATCTGTTCAGGTTTTCTATTTCTTCCTGTTTCGGTTTTGGTAGTTTATATGTTTCTAGGAATGCATCCATTTCTTCCATATTGCCTAATTAATTGCTCATAATATTCTCTTATAATTGCTTGCATTTTTGCAGTGTTAGTTGTGACTTCTCTTACATTCATGGTTTTATTAATTTGGGTCCTTTCTCTTTTCTTTTTGCTAAGTCTGGCTAGGGGGTTGTCAATCTCATTAATTTGTAAGTTTAATGAGATATGAATATGTCCTGTACCAGTTACAAAGCTCATGAGGCATAGCAAGTCACTAAACTGGCAAGTGAGGGAACAGAAAAGATAGAAGGTGCTCAGTACTTGGAAGAAGCAGGAGGAGGGCATAGAAGCCCATATTTTATAAATACCCACACTGCTTATATTTTAGATTAGATAAAAGGTGAAGAATGAAATGTGGGAGGCTGAAGATTCACGATAGGGAATTGGGATTCCCTACACTATAAAAATATATGCCTCAGGGATCAAAGATCACGGGGCTGGTGTAAGGTTACTTTGGTGCTTGGCAATGGCTGGAATATACTATTAAAAGTATTAAATTGTCTGTTAACTTGCCCGGCAAGCCTCCCCTTGCCCTTGAACCATCTGAAGTTTTAACGTACCATGAGGGACAGGCCTGCAGAACTTCTGCCTAACACAAGTTCACTGTGGTAATTTGCTGCCCCTGAAAAGAATATCTGTACTAATAAGTTGCCTTAAAATTCCTGCATTAGCCTCACTAGCACCCACATACTAAGGATTAGGAAATCCCAACTTCCAGCCCACCTTCACTCTTGAGCTTCAAACTTAAAGTCAACGACTTGCTAGACATTTCTTCCTCAATACCCTACATACCTCAGACTCAAGATGTCAAAACTGAACTCCGAAGTTTCTGCTAACATAACCTCTCCATTCATTCTGGCCAGAAACTTGGAAGTCTATCTTTCACACCTTCTTTTCCATCACTCTGCTCAAATCCAAGCAACAAGTTGCAGTTTTGCTTCTTAAATGTATTTCTGGTCCAATGTCTCTGTGCCATCCTTAATGCCACAAGCCTGGGTCAGATTCTCTTTATTTCTTGACTGAGATGTCTCCATTTTCTCTCATCCCCATTTTATTTTGTCCTCTTTCACTTTCTCCTCTAAAGAGCTGCCAGGGTTATCTCTGTGGCCAAAATCCTTTCAGAGTCCTCCTTCTTTGAGTGGTCCTGACTGCCAGCTCCAGCCTCACTTGACTTTACACCAGGAATTATAAGAACAATAGTTTCCAGCAGGCTTTCTGTACCTCCTCTTCTCCTGTACCTGCTGCCCATCTACCTGGATGGATTTTTACTTCCACCTCTTCTGCACCTGGTTCATGCCTACTCCTCTTCTATTAAGTTTCAGCTCAGATCAGTTCTTTGAGCATCCCTACCCTAGGTGTTGGCTTAGACAGTCCCCAATATCCGCAGAAAAATGAATGTGGTGTCAACATTATTTCCTGAGTTTGAGTCATGTCCCCCACAGAACGATGAACTCCTAATCAGCTGTATTTTATTCTCCTTTTATCCCAGAGTCTAGCGTACTGCCTTGCATGAAACAAAAAGACTGCTTAGTGTAATTATTATTAGAATGATATTTGAAGTTAAAAAAAAAAAAAGATATCCTGAATATCTTGAAAATTTTAGCCATTTCCTAACTTTTGACTGAACAAGTTGATTCCAACTCTCAAGATCAACTTCCCAGGATTTTCTAAAAATTAAATGAAATAAGTATATCTTAGCTGTGGATCTAGCCCCTAATAAGAGCTCAATAAATGGTTGTGTATATGTGTAAGTTGTTTTTGTTAATAGTATTATCAATGCCGTTATATCACTACTACTTGCTTAATGAATGCTAATGAATGAATGAAAAGAAAAGATGTTTCTGTGAGGCCAATCAGAGCCATGCCATAAATGGTATTAGCCCTCACTGTTCAGTAAGTCCCCACAGAAAAGCAATCAATCACTTTTATCTCCCCAGTTTCCCTCAGAATTCTGTTTTCACTCAGGCTGTGATGGAACGTTCTTTTTTTTCTTTGTTTGTTTTTTTTAATCTCAGGCACTCGACTGAGTTTCAAAGCTCCCAAATTTTTAGGGACTCCTGTGGCGCAGACTTGTACTGTTCTTCCCTGGGGGAGGTAGAGGGTCTTGCCATGCCTCTGCCTTTTGCTGGCCCTCACCCAGGAAATCATTTGCATGAGTGTGTAGTAGTTTACAGTTAAGGGCAACATAGGGCAGAAAGCTGGCCCCTAGACGTGCTGTTTTCAGGCAACTTTCCCACTCCTGTGTCTGGGACCTCTGCTGCACTCAGGCACCACCCATTTTTCTTGTGACCCCAGGGATCTGAAGATCACATTATCACTCCTGAGATTTCCCCCTGTTTTACCATTTGGGCACATTTAAACCAGGGATGTCCCAGACTTCTGAAAGTTCTGATTTTGTACTCCTTTGCTTATACTACTTTGGAGTAGACTCCTTAAGCAGGCTCCCTACCTTCTACTCTATCTTTAGCTATATCACACTGGATTCAAGTCTCTGCACCTCCTACTTTCCAAATGATGGTCATTTTCTTACCAGTAGACTTGCAGCATTTGTTTTCTCAAATATCTGATTGATTTCTTGGGTGTTCAGAATGTTTTGATAACTGTCTATTTGTATTCAAGGGTTGAGACAAACTTAAGAGTCCCCCTACCTACTCCTCCACTATTTTTATTCCTCCACCCAATCTTCATGGATTTTGACAAAATTCTATCATGACTATAAGGTTAAACATCACACAGTGGTCTGTTTTTAAAATGTATGCTACTCGACAGGACAAGTTTTCCATACATTTCTTCTCCACAGAACTGACTTAGTGTTTCACTTATACTGGCTTTGTGATCTCCACAGTACATAAAATATTTAATGTAATGTTTTTAGTAAATATTTGTTGAGTGACTTTATGTTTTTGTACAGTAGAGAAATATAGTGTAGAAACTCTAGGACATGTAGGAATAAACCTCTGTGGAGTAAAAAATTAAGTTTCAACAATTTTGATCCACAGTGTGATGGTCCTTCTGAGAAATGAACACAAGAAGATTCTATCAACACATTAGCCTCAAAAAGAGAATGGCAGAGGGTAGAGGGAGGGATTCAGCTAAAGAATTCTAAAACATTAAGATCAGTATTAATCATAGTTCTTTTGTGCTTATTCCACTCTTGAGTTGGCCTTGCTAAAGAAATAACGGAGTTTAGTATGACTTTGATACTGAAGGGCTTCCTAAAAAAGAATGGTTTCACTTTTGAGTTGATAGCACTCTGCATAAGTATTCATGGGAGTTAACATTATCAATTTTTTTTAAGCTTTTATTTATTTGACAGAGACAGACACGGCAAGAGAGGCAACACAAGCAGTGGGAGACAGGGAGGGAGAAGCAGGCTTCCCAATGAGCAGGGAGCCCAATGTGGGGCTCTATCCCAGGACTCTGGGATCATGACCTGAGCTGAAGGCAGCTGCTTAACCAACCGAGGCACCCAGGCGCCCCAACATTATAAAATTTTTAAACAACAACAGCAAAACCAAACAACAATAATAACAGATTCATTGCTAAATTATATAAATGAAAACAAAATAATATAGTTAACAAATTCATATTTGCTTAACTTTTTTCAGGGAACTGTGAAGACATTGGTATTGCCTCAGATACTGTTCCTGGCGAACAGGGACTGACAAAAGTTTCCTGTAAAGGACCATATAGTGAATGTTTTACATTTTCTAGCCACATACGGTCACTGTCATATATTTTTCCTTGTCTTTTTTTAAGCCCTTCAATAATATTTTAAAACATATATAAAAATATAAAATATTTTTAAAACATTTTTAACTTGAAGGCCATAAAAATATGCACCTTGAGTAGATTTGACTCCCAAGATGTGGTTTACTAACCCCTGATTATATATAAAAATATAAAATATTTTAAAAACTTTCTTAACTTAGGCCATAAAAATATGCACCTTGAGTAGATTTGACTCCCAAAATGTGGTGTACTAACCCCTGATTATTACCATGGTAAACTACACGGCATATATATTAAATAAAGGGTTTTATCTATCCCTCTACGTATGTAGGACAGCCAGCTTCCAAGATGATCCCAGAGATATCTGGCCCTTCAAGTGTTTACACCTTTATGTGGTCCCTTCCCTTTGAGTATGAACTGGGCTTGGTGACTTGCTTATAATGAATAAATAAAGCAATAATGACAGTATGTGACAAGAATATTAGGCCATATAACGCAGTATGGTTTTGCTTTCTATCTCTTAGACCACATGTTCTGGGGAAGCCAGCTGTCAAATCTTGAGCAATCATATGAAGAGTTACTCATGCAGCAAAGAACTGAAATTTCCAGCCATAGCCGAAATTTCCACACCCAGTCAAACCTCAAATGATTGCAGCCTTGACTGTCATCGTGGTTGCTGTTTTATGGAAGATCTAAACCAGAACCAGCCAGGTAAGTTACTTCCAGATTCTTAATTCACAGAGTGTACAACATTAAATGTTCATGATTATGTTCTGGAGTAAGTGGCTGTGCAGCAATAGAGAACTAGTAAGAAATAATTCTGCTATGTTAGTTTGTAAGAGTTTAACTTGGTTATCATAAAACTGCAGATGACTTTATTCTTAGCTAGCATGTTAGTCAAGGTTCTCCAGAACAATATAAATATAAATATAATATATATACACACACACATATATATATACACACACACATATGTATGTATATATAGACATATATACGTATATATATATTTTCCTTATTTTAAGGAATTGGCTCTCACAATTAAGGAGACTTAGTGAGTCCAAAATCTAACGGAGAAGGCTAGCAGACTAAAGACTTTGAAAGAGTTGCAATTTGAATCCAAAGGAAGTATGTGGGTAGAATTTCCTCCCTACCTGTGTAGGCCAGAGTTTTGTTGTATCCAAGGCTTTAATTGATTGGATTCCTTTAAATAGAGGTCCATCCACATTATGGTGGGCAATCTGCTTATTCAAAGTCTATGAATTTAAATGTAAAGCTCATCCAAAAATATCCTACAGCAACATGCAGAATGTGTAACCAAATATCTGGGCACTGTGACTCAACCAATTTGACACATAAAATTAACTATCACAGCTAGGGATAGCTAAAATGATTAGCTTATACAAATGAATGGACCTCATAGACATTATGCTAAATGAAATAATCAAAATACAAGTAAAGATATGATTCCACTTACAGGAAGTACCTAGAATAGTCAAATCCAGAGAGATAGAAACTAGAACAGTCATTACCAGGGATAGCGGGAAACTGTTTAATGGGTAGATTTCAGTAGGGGGTGGTGAAAAAGTTTTGGAGACAGATGGTGGTGATGGCTGTACAGCAATGTCAATGTACTTAATGCTAATGAGTGTATACTTAAAAATGGCTAAACTGGTGAATTTACTATTATGGATATTCTACCATGATAATAAAAAAGAAGGATTCATTAAAAAAAAAAAAAGAAATTAGAAGATACTGAAATGTCCAACAAAAAGGAATTGATTAGATAAATATAGCAAACCTATATAATAGACTGTGATATGTCATTTATAAATTTATGTATAAACAATAACAGCTCTGAAAAATGTTCAGACTGACTAAATATGATCCTGTTTGGGGAAGAAAAAGGGAGCTGTTTATATCTAGAAAAAAATGGAATATTTATATCATGTTATTGGTTATCTCTGGGTGTGGTATAAGCATTGGCGAGTTTTTGTTTTGTTTTAGCTCACCCATATTTTCTAATCTGTAATAAACACTTACTGTGTGGTAAGAAAAAATAAATGAATAAAATAAAATGATTAGCTTGAATCTGAATTCATCCAATATTAATGAAAGACATGGTGAGTAAGATTCAGCTTCCTTACATTCATACTCAGCTACCTACAGAAAGGATCTAGGTAAGTAAGGAGATAAATGGTACAATCACACAACAAGGCAATGATTATGATGATTAAAGAGTAAGATTGGAAACAACATGTTTTTCTTAACATTTCAGGATACAAATCTATAAGCTCAAGGGAAATAAATTATACAATACAAAAACATCAACTTATGAGAAAAAAATTAAAAATTAAACCATCATAAATTTTTCAAAATAATTTCAGATTGTGTGATATTTTAGAAAAATATTTAGTTAACTGGACTTTTCATCTGCATGTTGTATAATACGTAATAGGTTATCAATTTACAAATGAGTGAGTCACCTTAATATAAATAGAGATTGTGATAGGAAGAATAATAGCTTTTTAAAGTGTCTAAATCTTTTTCTATAACCTGCAAATATTTTTGCCTTAAATGGCAAAAGAGACTTTCCAGTTTTGACTAAGTTAGGTTTTTGAGATCAGGAGACTAGTCTGAGTTATCTAGGTGAGACTAAGGTAATCACAAAAGGCACTTATAAGAGAAGGTAGGAGGGTCAAAGTCTGAACAGAAGATGTGACCATAGGAGCCAAAATGAGAGAAAGAGAGAGGCAGAGAGGAAGAGAGAGTCATTTGAAAATGCTGTGTTGCTTCTGATTTTGAATATGGAAGGAGGCCACAAGCCAAAGAACAAGGAGTATAACCTGCCTTTAGAGCCTGAAAAAGTTAAGAAAACAGATTCTTCCCTTGAGTGTGCAGAATGAACACAGCAGGCTGGCACGTTGATTTTAGGACTTCTGACCTACAGAACTGTAGGGTAAATGTGTGTTGTTTTATGCTACTAAATTTGTGTAATTTATTATAGCAGCAATAGAAAAGTTATAACGAAATAAATCCCTACTCATAGTTGAGACTATAGTCATATTTAGAGAAATAACTATAGTCAGTTGAGACTATAGTCATATTTAGAGAAATAACATTCTGTGAATTTCAAAGTGCGTTTACTAACCATGGTAGACCGTAAGACTGAATACAAGTTCCATGAGGAAGGACAGATGTCATACGTTTTGTTTCCCATTGTATCCCCTGGGCATAGTACATAAATAACACATACCAGATTTAAAAGAACTAGTTTTGAGAAGGATGCCCTAATAATAGATCTTTATGACACCCATTTAATATATCAAATGTCTCTGTTTTAGTTATGTCTAATTATAAAGATTTATTCCCTTAGGCCAATAATATTATTTTTTTGTTTTGGGGTTTTTTTTTTTTAGTAAATATTTTAAATAAATTAGAATAATGTTCATGTTTGGCTTATTGCTTCTCCATCAAAGTTTAACACTGATATCTCATAGTATTTATATTATCATGAAATGATATTAATTTACTACATCTGGGATGATTCTATTCTTCATGGTGCAATTTAACAGAATGATGTGAACAGATGTGAGTCAATTTTAAGGAGTCAAAAGATAAAAAGGACCCACAAAAAACATCCGTATCCATTAGAGGACCTATAATGAACATCTGAATGCTTTAGACACAGATGAAATAGAAGTCCTAACCTCAAAGTTACTTTACAGAACACTTTGAGGAATCAAAGGACAAAGGATAAAAGAAGTCACCAAATTGTTGCCAAAAGCAGTTACAAACCAGCGATTTCTTATAACTAGTATTTTGACTTTAGATATATAACTTAGCCCCTATGGGGAAAAGTAGCATATTTGTAGGAATCTTCCCACTAGCTAATTGAACTAGCAAATGTTTACCTTGGATCAACTTATGTGGTGCCAGAGTTTAACAGATTAAGATTTGCAGAATGTCACTCGTGGCACACAATGGTTGCAGCTGCACTATTTTGGTGATCCAGGAAGTGGCTTGGCTAAGCAAGGGCTGCATCTGCATGTTTCATGTTAACACTCGGGTCTTTTATAACTCTAATAAAGTTGACAATTTATGCATAGGCATGCCAGAATTTAGAGCCAAGCAAGACAAAATCACTACGGTTGAGGGCATAAATTTAAACTGCCTGCCAGAGACATATGCAGCTGTATTAGGAACAGGAAGTAGATTCCATCGACACACCTGCTACAGATGCCTGGTTTGCAAAGATCTCTACCTCTCTCCTCCTGTAGACACATGCAGTGCTTAGTTCATTGTTGCTTACGCATGACCAAGTGTAAGATTCAGAGTTAGGATTGTGTCATTCATTCAGTTGATTCGACAAGAGAAGTGATTCACTGGAAATTAAAATATCTTGTCCCCACCTTTAAAATACATGGAAATGTGAACGTTTACTGTGTAATCCTTCTTTTTTTAAAGCCTATTTCTTTAGAAAGCTGAACTTTACATCTGGGTAGTCAATCCAAACATGGAGCTAATAGCCATCTCTACCTTTAAGTGTCTGGATCAGCCATTGCTCCTTTCGAAACTTCTATCATGTGTAACCGTATGAGAAATTAGTCTGTGTTACTACATTATTTTGTTGTCAAAAAAAAGCCTCAGTGTCTCAATGTGAGAAATGCTAAAGTCCTTAATTGATGCTATCATACTAGATCCAAGTCCATCAGTCCAATCTCAGTAGTTACAAAATGCAATGGTGTGGGGGTGGGGGGCTGGGGGTGTGTGAATTTCTTTATCAGGAAAATGGCCTTTACCTGTGACTTTATCTCTCTGTGTCTAAAATCAGGTAGGAGAAAAGACTGGTATCAGTTAGCTTTCTTGAACATCAGTGGTTGTTGAGAGATTGAGAGTTTGGAGCAAGAATAGGTATGTATTAGAAACAGAACTGAATTTTGTTCAAAACAAAATTTGAGTGTTATGGATTTGATCACATTTTAATTTCTGATCATAAGCCCTAATATGAGGCACCTATGCCAGGGAACAATATAGGGAGTAAAACAGGAAAACAACTTCCTATATTATTAAAATCAGAGTGGACCATTTCTAAAGGCATTGTGCATTTAGACCTTAGCAAGGAAACCAGTCTGTTATTTTTAAATGACTTAGGAGTTCTAATGATAAGGTGGTCCTAGAAAAGAAAGAGAGGCAAGACTTGGGGGAAGGAAGCAAGCAAACACAGGTGTTTTCTGGGTCATACAATATGATTTGTGCCAAGGGCAGCATGGTACAGAATAAGTAAAGGAGGTACATGAGGCTCTAATGAGACCCAACATGTCAGAGAGTGCTTCAAATAAGCAACTTTATAGAGAAAAACAAGTTTGAAAAATCTAAGGTATCCTGAGATGATATTACTAAGGATTTCAGATACAGCTAAATGCAGTGATTCCTATTGTTGAAGCTACTATATACATTCATATTCATTCATAATAAAACTTCCCTTATTTTTGAAATGTTTTGTTCTCTATACATGATGAAACAGCCTCCTGTTGAACATTGTATTCTTTTATACCAATCACATATTGTATAAATAGACTACATCAACAGCTCCATGACTTCGAAAATTTGACAGGCATCGAATCAAATATACAAATACCCTAAATAGCCTAATATTATATAAAATATTCAGTGGAATATATAAGTCATCCAGGGAGCTAGCTGTTGCATTTTAGTGAAGAGCTGCCAGTCTAGCTAGAATGTAATACAGAAGGTCCCTCTGTTGATATTACTAATGTCTTCATGTTCTTTGTTTCTAGCCATTTCTATTCTGGTTGCTTGCTTTCAAATTTTAATAAATGTAGTTATTTATCCAAGGAATAAAATAAAACATATTAGACAATTCAAGGATTTATAGTAAAGATGGAAAAATGTGGCTAAAGGATAATAAATATTAAAACTTATTTATAATGGTTTATTAATACCACATTGTAGAGTGTTTCAACATCTTAGTCTTAATTTCCAAGTTTCAATATAAAGTAAAATGTATACTCTGGTTTGATCCCTCTGAACATGTATTGTGTATTTATAACTTTTTCTTTTTCAGAGAGAACAGTCAAGCTGGAAAAATATGATTTTTGAATTGGTTTGACTTTCATAAAATTTTAAAATATAACTTTTTGTGTAATTAATTCAAATTTGAACTTTACATACTTATAATAGAGTCCAATAATTACACAGATTTAAAATTATGTAAAGCTTTTTTGTAACACTTTTTTATCAACAAGTATTAAGTGAACTTGTCGTTCATTATAGCAACAAAGAAAAAGTCAGTTTCTATATATTTTTATTTATATCAGGCATTGTATGTTAACTAGTTTCTTGCTTTTATTCCATGTTGACCCATAAGTGCATCTTTGAACAAAAACAGTAGAAATTAGTTACAAAAAAACAAACATAAATATATGAGAATAAAGAAAGGAGATAGAAAAAGGAAATTAATATTTACAAAATGTTTTATTAAATTCTAAGTTTAGTTAATGTTAAAATTTTTAAAAGAATTTACAAACTTACATTATTAGGTAACCATGAAAAATATGTAAATTAGAACATTTATAATTATATAAAATATCTTTTAATTTAGAGACATTTGGGTGGCTCAGTCAGTTGTCAGTTAAGCGTCCTGCTCTTTATTTTGGCTTAGGATCTCGAGATGGAGCCCTATGTTGGGCTCTGTGCTGATCAGGGAGTCTGCTTCTCTCCCTCTCTCTCCAACCCTCCCCCTGCTCTCTCTCTCTGTGTCTAAAATAAATAAATATTTTAAAACTATATATATATCTTTTAATTTAAAAATCACTAAATAAAAATAGGCAAAACTCTAAAATTTCTAAAAGAAAATATATGAGAATAATGAGATGACAGTGGATTGGGCAATGAGGTTATTTTTTTTCCCCTTTATTTTCTCTGAGACAAAATTCAAATGACATAAAATTAACCATTTTATAGTGTACAGCTCAGCAGAATTTAGAACATTCAGTGTTGTGCAGCCTTCATCTCTACCTAGTTCCAAAACACTTTCATCACCCCAAAGGAAATCCTGTACACATTAAGCTGTCCCTCTCCATTCACTGGTAACCACTGCTTTGTTTCTGTTTCTACTGATTTACCTATTCAGGATATTTTATATAAATGGAATTATACACTATGTGAGCTTTCATGTTTTGCTTCTTTCACTCAGCGTGATGTTTTCTTGAATCATCCATGTTGCAGCGTGTATTAGTACTTAATTTTTTTTAGTAGTGAATAATATTCCATTCTGTGTATACACCACATTGCATTTATCCATTCATCTGCTGATAGATATTGTAAATAGTATTACCATGGACATTTATATACAAGAATTTGTTTGAGTACCTATTTTCAGTTCTTTTGAGTATCTACTTAGAAGTGAAATTGGTAGGTCACATTGGTAGGTCTAACTTATCGAGAAATGGACAAAGTGTTTTCACAGTGGCTGTACCATTTATACCTTCTATTTTCCATTTTTCCCCTAATATTATTGTTATAGTCACTTAGTGCATGTGAAGTGTTATCTCACTGTGTGGCAGTAAGATTTTCTATGAAAGACAAAAAGCATGATCCATGAAGGAAAAAATCATTAAGCTGGGCTTCATTAAAATACTAACTTGTCTGAAAAAGACAGTTAAGAAAATGGCAATATAATTATTGACTGGGAAAAGGATATTTGGCAAACACATGTCAGACATAGTACTAGTATCCAAAATATGCAAAGAACTCTTAAAACTAAACAGTAAGAAAATAGACAGTTTAATTTAAAAATTGGACAAGATCTAAACAGACACCTCACCAAAGGAGATACACAGATGGCGAATACGCATATGACAAATGAAATCCAACATCATTTATAATTAGAGAACTTTAGATTAAACATCAGTGAGGTACAATCACACTCCTATTGGGATACTTAAAAAAACCCTGACAATGCCAATTGCTGGTGAGGATGTGGAACAAAAGAAACCCATTCATTGCTCTTGGAATGCAAAATGTATGGCCACTTTGGAAGAGAGTTTGGTTGTCTCTTGGAAAGCTAAGCACAGTCTTTCTGTGTGATCCAGCAAACACGTTTCTAGATATTTGAATTGACCTAAAATGTCCACTTAAAACCTTGCACCTTTACTTATAACCACTTTATTTATGGGAGTCAAAAACTGGGAGGAAGAAAAAAAAAAGAAAGAAAGAAAGAAGGAAGGAAACTGGGAGGACCCAAGCTATCAGTAGGTGGATGAATAAACAAACGATGATATAACCATACAATGGATAATTTTTCAGCAGCAAAGAGAAACCAACTTTCAATGCACAAAATGACATGGATGAACCTAAACCACATACTGCTAGGTGAAAGAAGTTAATATATAAATGAGTACACACAGTATATTTACAGATATATGACATTCTGAAAAAGGCAAAGCTGTAGAGTAAAAAGTGCTGGGAGTTCAAAGCTTGGACAGAAGAATTGATTTTGTCAAACACAATGGATTTCTTAGCATGGTGAAACTGTTCTGTATGGTACTATAATGGTGTATACAGGCCATTATCTATTTATCAAAATTCACAGAAGTTACAGCACAAAGCAAACTTTAACAAATGCAATTAAAAAACATATTTAGCAAGTTGGGTAAATCCCAGGAAAAATTCAGAATGTGACATAACAGTGTAACTTTGTTACAAAGATAGGAAACAACTTCCTGGAAGGGTATAGGAAGAAAGGGGGCTGATCTATAACTGGTAGTGAGTGGAATTTGTAAGACTAGAGGTTAATGAAATTGCACACAGCATTGTTCTATAATTGATGAAGTTGTTTCACAATTGTGGTATAGATTCTAGTTAGAATCTAGTTAGAATCTTCCCAAGGCAGAAGCTGACAAAAAGAAAACTGATCATAAAAATATTTACTGTAAATTGACATTGTTTTTTATTTTGGGAAAACACATTTTAATGTTTTCAATTTCCAGAGTGAAAAAAATTTAAGTCTGAGTCTATATGAAATAGGTTTAATCGGGTTTACTTCAACATCTGAAAACAGAAAAAACTGTTATTTTGAAGTTACAATGTTGCTTGCGTTCTTTTATTTCCTTATATAAATTCTGGTTTTATAAAGCTTATTCACATGGAAATTGAATAAATAAAAGCATATTTTTTCAAAATAGATAGTGTTCATTCCAACAAATACTGATCATTCCAATTTACACTTGGCCCTTCTCTATACTTCCAGTCTGTCTTCATATTTTCAAAGTTTTTTTTTTTAAATATGTCTTACACCAACACATCAGTAAATTAGGAGGGGAATCATTCTTCTTTTGTGTATAATTTATTTAGTGGAAAGATAAGGTTGTAACAAACAAGATGGTATTATAAAATAATGTGGCTACAACTTGTGCTCAACGCAGAGTTTAATAAATTGTAAGTACATGAAAATGGAGATAATTAACCTCTAATTCAGCAAACAAATATAGAAAAATCCATTGTTTCAGAGAGAGAGATTGACTATAGAATGATTTTTTTCTTTTCAATTCCAGTCTATCTTGACAGAACTATATAATACACATACACACTCTCTTAGTGATAAATAGTGTCAAACCAAAAAAGGGGAAGTTACTCTACTAAGGAATTGAAGTTAGTTAAAATTTATTTGTCTATTTTCTCTGAGACATAAAAGTAAAAGACTTACTCAAATCTTAATATTTTAAGGTTTAAAGTAATAAAAACATGAATATGTCAGAATAAACGTGTGATGCTTTAAATCTGTTGAGAGAGTAATTCGATTTCTCTGAAGCTGCAGAAGCAAAGTAAATTAAGTAGCTTGAATGTACCTACAGGATTAGTGTAGTTCATATTTTAATACAGACAAACCCTAATAAAGCAATGGAGTATTGAAGTAAGTTTGTAATGTAATTTACCACATATTCATTTTGTATACTGAATGAATAATACTCAACATCTCTACCTCTGTGATGCTTTCATCCCAAGACTAAGCATTAATATTCTATGCTTGTCTCTATAGTCTACCTTTCTGACATATTGTAGAATAGACATTCTGGGTTGTGCACAGCCTCGTGTGGAAATGTTTTGCCAGTTCTTTTAGGCTTCTCTGGGCTATGTAGAGTGCTAGGATAAATGCTCACTGTGATAGGTTAGTGTACCATGGATATCACCTGAGTGCATGACAGTGAAATGTTCATTTCTGATAGAAAAAGTAAATAGAATCACATTAAAATCAAAACCTATGAAAACCTACAAACTCACCAGATCTAAACTGAATTTACTAACATTTCTTGAAAAGTCTTTTTAGTTTCCAGTTTTCTTCTGCTCTTTTTCTCTTTCATTGTACCCTTTACAGTGTAACAAATGCTGTTTTCACTGCATAGCTTTGATATCCCTCCAGAGAGATGGATTTGTAAGTAAAGAGGTACTTGCAGAAAACAAAATATATCAAAGATCTACTTGTTGTTTTTATATTAGCCTTGTGATCATTTTCACAACTAGTATATACTAACATATCATCAGAATTTCAAAGACATTATAAACCTTTCTTTTTAAGGACCTTAATGACATTGGCAGTTAATTTCCGCCATGTGAAGGGTACAGCTAAAAATATTTTTGTTTGACCTTTGGCAAAAAAGTATTTTTCATGCAAAAGACACTATTATATTTTCACCTACAGAAATTATCAAGTTTCACAAACAAAATAACAAAAAATAGTCATTGGAGAAAAGATGAATATAAAGGAAGACAGAATTTAGGATAACCCCTAGTTTAAATTAAAAAAATAAATTTAATGACCTGTGTTTAAAATGTCTATTTTTCAAACTTCACCAATGTTGCAAAGTGAAAACACCACCAAAAACATGCATGTATTCCTAAACTTCTTGACATATTACACTTAATTGATAATTCCTATCTTTGAGTGAAGAAGGAGAAAAATGAGTTTTCCATCTAGTCTCCATTCCAAAGTTTTGTTTAATGTGAAAGACTTCACTTTTACGTGATACATACTCTGAAGATATCATGCCATTACTCATTAGCATTTTTTGTGTGAGGAAGTAAGTCAAGAAAGGAAAGCCTGAACTTGAGGGAGACTGTTATAGGTTACTAAAGTCATTTCTGGGTTTGTGGTACATAGTATAAGGACACTGGCAGCCTAGAGGTTAAGGAAGAAAGGATGTCAGAAAGTCGAAGAGCTGAAAGAGGTAGGGCAAACATCAAAAATGCATTTTGTTCCTTTTGCAAATACGATTGAATCAATTAGAGCCATTCTCAAGGTTTATCATGTATCCATATCAATAAAATAAAAACAAAAATGTAGTCAAAATTGAGCCAGTGCACTATGTTTATGTACATATGTTACAAGTATTTGAATATAATAATTTATTCATGCCATTTGTGTTCTAAAACATCTGCAAAAATAAAAATTTTAAAGGATGAATATATTAAGAAATACATATCTCAATGTTTTCTGTCCACTCCCCAGTGTATCTTTTTGCTCATACCCTGATGAATGATTTGGAATCCACCGGCTTAGAAGATGGCTAAGGAGCCAGACAGACAAGAGTTTAAAAATCTTATCTTTGACTACTTTTTCTAGTAGTATGTTATTTTATAAGACACATATAACCTCTTAAAGTTTTAGTTTAAAAATATTTAATTATATTATAGAATAATTGAAGGATTGAGAGATCCCATGCAAACTACTCAGCACATGCTTTGCTCAGGGTAGATACTCCGCAAAGCCTACCTGTTATTGATGTAGGTCAGCAAGAGTCCTGGTGCCTCTGCAACAACTCTGGAATATTGGTTACAGCTGTGAAGGTGTGTAAAAGAATATAGTTGCAGAAACATAATTGACCTTCTCCTTTTCAAATTAGACCCACACACCACCATTACCAGTACCACAGCCACTGAGATTCTAACAGAAGAAAGCAAAAAAAGCACATACCATCGATTTCCCATTCTATTTTTCTAACTCAAAATTACTAGAGATGTAACCAGTGTCATTTATTTGCCTTGTTTTACTGCTTGACATTATGTTAAGTTCCTTTTCTGTTAATTTATTATTCCTACTGGTCCTTTTGGGACCCTTAGGATACACTCCAAAATGACATATTTTTCATCCATATTATTTTAATGAATTCAGATCCTAAAAGTGCTTGATGATGACCAGCAGCACTATCCTACACAAGGAAAAAGAGAAGTTCTTAGCGGACGTAATGCTGTGACAAAGAAACAGCAGAAATGGTACCGTAGGTCACATATTGTAAAGGACATGATCGTAACATAAGGAAATATGACAAATACTAAATTAATGCTCATTACATAGACAATTATTTTATCTCCTGCTTTTACATACAGGATCAAATAAGCCTATCTTTTCAAAATAAATGTTCTTTTATTTTGTCTTAAGGGAGGATGCTGCACTTTCAGCATCTCTCTCCAGGGTCTGTTTTTAATTAACACCAAATATTATGTTTGCTAAATTTATATTATGAACACAAACTTGTATTCCATTTACTCTAATGTAGAACTCCTCAAAAAAGTAAAGGTTTTATAGAGGGCTTATATTGCTCTCTAGTGCTACCCCAAATAAAATATAGATCTTAGTAACTGTCAGAATTTTGTCCAAATATGGCCAAGACTTAGAGGTAACTACTCACAGTGAAAAATAGACAACCAGGAAAAAGCCACTTCTAGTTTCCCCGAGGAAGGGTTATTTTCTCTTAAGATACTTTTAATCTGTTAGCACTCTTTTATTCACTTCTCCCGTTGGCACATTTGGGGAGAAATCCAGGCATCCTGAACTCAGCTCCACGTTGTTCTCCTTTTCAGTCTAATATCCTGCAACAGCCATCATCCCCATCTGTTCTTGCCTAATTCTGAGGTTCCATGTTAGGAAGTTATTTGATCTCTTAACCTAAACCCAAGCTCCCCAATACCTAACTATATGAAAGATGGGATTCTGGCTTCTCTCTTACTTTCTAAATTTTTCAGAAGTTAAGAAGGAAATGTGACCTATTAGCAGCTTCACTGGAGACCATAAAAACTGGCCAGGTATAGTGAGACTAATATTGCATTGGAGGGAAGATTTTACAACAGAGGGAAGAGCAGAACATCAGGTTGCAGACTCCAGCCAGTAGAGGTCCACATGGCTACCTGCATCAAGACAAAGCAGATAAGAATCCACTCCTATCACATACCATACAGCTCTTGCACAGATTTTTTATTCCTTGAAGAACTGATTAGTCAAGCTTAAGATTGAGCACAAGAAATGAGACCAAGGAACAAAAGAAAAGCAAGATACAAAATAATAATGGACAGTGCGAATTTGGTCACAAGAAACTTAACAGCACTTATTACCAGTATAAAGGAATTAGTATAATATGTTGGAATGGATCAGCAGAAAGTTTGAGGACACCATTAGCACAATGGGCTATTTCAGTGATTGTCATCAGTACCCCCACCAACACTAGTATTTATTGGATAGTTTATATATGTCAAACAGTAGGTTAAGAACTTTAAGACATTAATACATTCATTTCCCATAACTACCCCAAGATATAGGTACTTAATTCTTAGCCATTACTGCTCAGAGCTTTCTTAAATTATCTTCAAGTAAGAACACAACTAGCCTAGAATCCAAAATGGTGTTGAACTGTAGGAGGTAAGTGGCCACAATTTTAAAGGTTAAAGAATTACAGTGGCAAGTCGTTATAGTTAGAGGCCTTTGCAAATCATAGAATTATACATCTTAAAGTGAGGAGAGACCCCTGTGATCTTCTAACTTAGCCTGTGATCTCTAGACATTCTCTCCATTGTGCAGAGAAAGAATCTGAGGCACAGAGAAGTTAAGTGACTCGCTGAAGATCATACAGTTACAGTGTTAGAAAACTGTAAAATGACTATTAAGTCTTGGAAACCCATTGATAATCTTTTGAGTAAAAGCTGTTTTGAAAAGCCAAATTAATCTTTCCTGGACTGCCCACTAACCATGGGTCTCCTTTTCCTCCACTGGAGTTCATACAGTTGGGGCTTGCTGCTTAAAATAACTACCCCCTACCTTCTCATCTACACCCACCCTCTTCAGCCTGGTGATTTCTGGGTTCCATTTGCAATCCAGGTTATTGTGAGGTGCTAACTCCTGCAGCTTTCCTCTGGAAGCCTCTCTGTGAGCTGAAATCTCCATCCACACAATTTTACTGCTCATAAAGACAAGCAGCAAGGAGAGCACAAAAGAAGCCAATTTATCCATTTTTCTGTATCTGGAATACATGTGGAGTCAAAATTGGTGGTTTGCCTCAGCTTTTCCTGCTAGGATAATTTGGGGTGATATTGCAACTAAACGTTTTATTTAAACCATGCCAGTCACACTGTGCATTTTAAAGACCACATTACAGAGTGCATTACCTTTCTAACATATCTGAGCGTATGAGTAAATTTCAAAGCAGAATAGCTTCCATGAATAGGAAATTATCTCACCCTTAATTTCATATTGCTATTCAAAGGCAGAGAGAGAGCCTTGTTTATCTTACCTTATTTCTACTTTGATATAATTTTCACTATAGTGAAGTTGTTCGAATGCTTTGATTTGTTTCAAAAACTGTTTGTTTTCTCTTATCTCTCTTGTACTTATGTGTAGACATACTAATACACTTCTATCAATCACTAAAATATATAACCATGGATTTTTTTCCAATTCTCTTTTTCTTTTAAAATTAAATATGTTGTAGTTCTGGATATCTCCTTCTTTAGAAAGGTCTAGATTTTCTCCTGATGTGAATGTGTGTGTGTGTGTGTTTTCTATTTCCTCAGCAGAATTATAAGTCCATGTCCAAATCTTGCTCCTTATCTGAATTATCATAACTAGCTTATTGGATCTTCTTACTCTAACTCTGCCTTCTCCTGTTCCACTTATCCAAAGCAAAAATGCCAGAATTATCAAGCACTGAATACATATAGTAATGGTTGATATTTTTATCCTTATAATTCACTATTTTTAAAAATCTGTTTTCTGTAATTCATAGCATCAAACTCAAATCCATTAACCTCCTAATTGAAAATGGGGACTTTTCAAACCACCATAAACCATGTGATGTTGAGTTGCAAAATGGCCAAAGGTTTTTTTTTTTTTTTTAATGGGGGTGTGTTTTTGTGTATTTTTTTCCTTTCCTCCCTTCCTCCCTGTCTTTTTCTTTCTCTCTCTCTTTTCCTTCCTTCCTTCCTTTCTTTCTGTCTGTCTGTCTTTCCTGCTCCTAGTTAATTCTAACCTTTAACCTTCAATTATGCCTTATCCCTCCTGATTTAGAAAATTTCCCCACCTTGGCAGACATTACCACCCTCTCTAATATCCTGTTACTCTCTTTTCCTGACACACAGGTAGTGATACTTTTCTGCCTCTTAAAGTTAAATGGGACTATGTGACTAGTCCTGGACATAGATGTGTACCAAATTTTGAGTAGCAGGCATTGCATCCTATAGCTTTATTGTTCCCATTGCATGATGATCATGGGAACATGTAAGATGAAACTTTCATCAGTCTGAAACAGTGAGCAAGTGTGTATTAGGCAGTTACCATAAGCTAGGAATAAAGCTTTGTTATTTTAAGCCACTAAAATGTGATCATTATTTTTAATGGCAACATACCTAGCATCTTCTGAATTATATAGATGTTGCTTAACATTTAAAATGAATCACAAAACTCAAAACTAGGAAGTGTTTCTTTGTTACTTACTAATCCCTCCTTTTTCCTTTATATTTATCCTGTTCTTCATAATTTGTATCCATTCATTTATTCAGTTAACCCTCCAATGAATGTTTATTGTGTGCCTACTTATTATGCTATTCACAAAGAAAATCATTTTAACAGAAAATTGTTTGGTCAAATTCAAAACATATTGACCATGGGAAATAATTAACTAAATTCCAAATAACTGTAAAAATGTATATCTTTATTCCAAGTATATCTATCTTACGTGCACATTTTATATGCAATCATGCTCTGCTTTATTTCTTCCTGTCTTTTCCATTTCCAGGAAGATTACTACTAAAAAAGGAAGTTTGATATTTTTCTTTCCAAACACTGGACATGTAGAGGTTTTGCAAATCTATACAGGAATTAAAGAAAGAACTTATTTTAATCTCAAACATTTTTGTTATACATCTTTTTAAAAATATAAATATCTGAGCACCTGCATGTCTTAATCAGTTAAGCATCCTACTGTTGATTTTGACTCAGGTTATGATTTCAGGGTTGTGAGGCTGAACCCCACACAGGTTAAGATTCTCTCTTCAGATTCTCTCTCTCCCTCTGCCCCTCCCACCCTCTCTTTCAAAATGCATACATACATACAAACAAATACAAATATTAATGAGATGCTCTGTTGTAATAACAAAATAATAACAAATCAATATAATGAAAATGGCATATAATAGAGAATTATCAGTTGTTTTCTAACTAAGCTACAATGCTGATATAATGATAACCTTTGCAGCAAATTAATATTAACATGAAAATAAAGAAATATTTGGATAAGCCTGAAAACCTGTATTTAAATTATATGTATTTGTTTAAGATGACTAAGGTCAGTAGGAAGGACATTACCAGCAAAACAAATGTTTGCTTATCATACCCAGTTCTGGGGTATGCCTTATTATACTGAGTTATATTAATAGACAACATGGAGTTAAAATATTTAATTCCAAAAGATTTCATGAAAAACTTGAAATTTGAATTAATTTCTAAGTATAGATATAATCCTCCATATGTTATATATTTTATCAATGATAGTTTAATATATCTGTCCTGGATGTTAAAATTTATTCAACTTAACAATTTTGGTTAAAAATATTTAATGCCAGTGAGAAAATTAGATTTAAGATTCATTTGTGTGCTTTGGTCTGGGTCTAATCTTTTGGTCATTTTCTGCAATAACAAATATATTTATTTTAGTGCTTCCATTGTTTTCTATAAAGGATATGCCAGCAAATGTAAGCATATATATATAGTATTAGAGGATAAGTTCTGCTTAAAATTATAAAAGCTAAATACAATTTTTAAAAGACTACTTTTTGACAAGCTAAATGTAAATTTGTACTTAATTGGTGCATTGAATAAAAAGTTGTATGCAGTGACACTGGAATGATGAACCTGTCAGCATTTTTCTCATTAACCCTATCTTTTAAAAATGACATATTATACTTTTACTTCAGAAAATAATATTTAAATCACTTTGGATAAGTTTAAACTGACCTAAAATATCCTTGGTGATTTCATTGTACCAAACAAGGCAGGAAGATAATATTCTCTCTTGGGAAGAGCACAGGTCAAAGAGTTTAAAGATAACTGTCAATAACTTCAAATATCAGAGCATTATCTAATTGTGTCAGGCACACAAATACGCATAGGTTTTGGGAGGTGTATACACAAGCACACACAGCCTACCACTCCAACTGAACTTATACACACATATGAACATGTATAGTGAAGGTCACACAGAAGAAAGAAAGCAGCAGAGGAAATCTAGATTCGAGGTTTCAGGACTCAAATACTGACTATCAAAATCTAGACAGTCATACTGACAAACTGTTTACAATTCTTTCTAAAGATTTTTTACTTTTAAGTAATCTCTACACCCAGCGTGGGGCTGAAATTTACAACCCCAAGATCAAGAGTTGCATGTTCTACTGATTGAGTTAGCCAGCCACCCCTGCTCATACCTCTCTCTAAGCTGTGATTTATTAATCTACAAAATAAGGAATTGAACTATTTTGTTGGTTCGTTTCAAACCAGATACTCTCTGATGACCCAACTATTTTCAACTTTTACCTTTTTAAATTTCTGGATAACTCCAACAATAAGCAAAATAAAATACATCAATGTCGATTCTTAAAATTAATGGTTGTTTTTCACTTGCAAATAGAATGAAGTAGTTTGTTGTATATGATTACTCCTATCAAGAAAAACTAGATAAAATAGCAAAAGGTACATAAAATAGGAAAAAATATATATGTATGTATATAAATGAATTAGAGCAGTTTTAAGTGAGAAGGATTTGAGAGTTAAAGATTTTGAAGAGACAGGACTGCAGGTGATAAATTTACAGTCTGAAACCATATTTTTTTTCATGTAGGCTATTAATGAGAATATTGACTTCACCTGGGCAGAGGACAACTCCTAGGAGACACAGAAAATTTCAGAATTTTTGTTAGTATTATAGACTAGAGCAGAGGATGGTATTTTCTTTTTTCAACTTTACTATAATACAGTCTCTATGGTAAATACTCAATTCTGCCATTATAGCAAATGTAGCCCTAGATAGTAAATAAATGCAAGGTGTGGCTGTGTTCTAATAATACATTACTGGCATTGACATTTTAATCTATATAATATTACATTTCATAATGTGTTCTTTTGATAGCGCCTGGGCTACAGAGAAAATCAGTAGGCTGGAGTAGGCGCATAGGCTAATTTGCTGATTTCTGGGCTACATGGACAACTTTGGACACTCGATAATGGCTTCAAATGTCAGTTTATCCTTCAAGACACTAGCCAAATCTGAGTCTGGGTGGAGTGGGTGACACAGTTGTAGCTGAAACATTCTGAAAAGCAGAGAATAGTTTTCCAGAGTATCCTGGTGGTGATGAGTTTAGATGTCCTAGGGAAGTAGTCCTGGTGAATCAACAAAATTCGAAATTGAAAACTTTGGCATCTGTAGCCTGAGGACTGGAGTGAGAGCCTTCCTACAACTGAAACCCTGTCTCCTCTAGACTCCATACAAGATAGGCTTTAATTGATTTGTTTGACATTCTGTCTACCTAGAAAAGGGAAGAGTGGGCCTCCTCTGGTGGAAGTCTGCATAATATGGAACCTCTACATTATTATACAACATGGCTAGAAAAGCAAAACAAAACAAAACTAGAAATACCAAGAGTGATAAAATCAAGAAGAAAATCCTAAGATTTGTCACGTGATACCTATAGATATACCCACAGATGAGTAGTTAGTGGACTTAACTGATAGGAATATTGAAATTATTATTATTAAAATATTAAGGAGATGAAAAATTGGAGAACTGCATGAGGAAAAAATTAAATGAAATTTCTTGGTAGATTTTGATATAAGATTATGCAGCTCTCATAAAATATTATACACACACATACACACACAATCTGGACTATTGTTATAAGTTTGACTTGATTTCTTTCTTTAATATTTGAAATAATTTTATGGTCAAGAAATCTTCTTTCTGAAGAGTTTTAATAATAGAATATGCATGTTGTTCTTTTAAATAGATGTAGGACTATTAATCTTTTTCTTACTGTGTCAGTCTTGAAGTCTACTTCTCAAGGACTTTTTTCTTCTCAAAAATTGTCAAATGTATTGATATAAAGTATTAAAGTATATTTTTATTTTCATTTTCATGTGTATAGAGTCTGAGGTAATACTACTTTATATCTGATATTAGTAACTTTTTAATGTTTATTTTTTCCTTGATTAGTCTTGTTAGCATTTTATTAAGATCACTCATATTTTCAAAGAACCACTTCTTCAGTCAATATGCTCTTCTATGCATTTTTTCTCTTTAAGGGTTCTTATCTTTTGTTTTCTGTATATTTCTAAGCATCTTTATTTTTTTTTTTTCTGAGCATCTTGATAGAGACTTAGATCACAGATTTTTGGTCTTAGTTCTTTTCCAATATATGTATTTAAGCCTATAAATTCCTCACTAGGCATTGTTTTTGCTATTTCCCATAAATGTTCATATGCTGTGTCTTCATTATCTGTCTGTTTAAAATATTTTCTAATTTCTATTGTGATTTTTTTTCTTGACCCATAAGTTGTTTGAGAGTATGTTGCTTAATTTCTAACAGTTGGAAATTTTCTGATTATCTTTTTTGTTATTTATGTTTCCTTGGTCAGAAAACATCCTAAGTAAAATTTCATTATTGAATTTTGTTTAGATATACTTTATGATCCATGATACATGGAAAATATATTTCAAATGTACTTATGATGTAAGCATGTTTGGGTCTTTTCTGGAGAGGTGTTATATATGATTATTTATACACTTTTTTTTTTTTTAAACCAAGACTTTTTTTTCCAATGTTTTATTTATTTGAGAGAGAGAGAGAGAATGAAAGAGATAGCATGAGAGGAGAGAGGTCAGAGGGAGAAGCAGACTCTCCGCCGAGCAGCCAGCCCTATGTGGGACTCGATCCTGGGACTCCAGGATCATGACCTGAGCTGAAGCAGTTGCTTAACCAACTGAGCCACCCAGGTGCCCCTATTTATAGACATTTTTATTTGTGCTTTTTTTTTTTTTTTTTTAAAGATTTTATTTATTTATTTGACAGAGAGAGACCACAAGTAGGCAGAGAGGCAGGCAGAGAGAGAGAGGAGGAAGCAGGCTCCCTGCTGAGCAGAGAGCCCGATGCGGGACTCGATCCCAGGAACCTGAGATCATGACCTGAGCCGAAGGCAGCGGCGTAACCCACTGAGCCACCCAGGCGCCCTATTTGTGCTTTTATATTTTCTCTATCCTTACTGCATTTTTGTTTGCTTGTACAAAATTTATGAGATATATATGATTTAATATCTCCCACATTGATTATGACTATTATTTTCATTTTGCTTACTTATTTCAATATAATTTTCTATATTCAACTGCCAGAGGCATACATGTTTATAATCATAGTATCTACCTGGTGGATTGACCTTATTATTATAATGAAATGTCCGTCTTTATCTCTGGTGATTCTGATATAATATCTACGTTGTCTGACTTAGTATAGCTAACCAATTTTTTTTTTGATAATTGTTTTTAGTGTATTTCTTTAAATATATATTTATTTATTTATTCATTTGACAGACAGAGATCACAAGTAGGCAGAGAGGCAGGCAGAGAGAGGGCAGGGGGAAGCAGGCTCCCTGCCAAGCAAAGAGCCTGATGTGGGGCTCGATTCCAGGACACTGGGAATCATGACTTGAGCTGAAGGCAGAGGCTTTCACCCACTGAGCCACCTAGGCACACCTTCTTAGTGTAATTTTAAAAATCCTTTCATTTTCAAGCATGTAGCATACTCACATAAAAGATGTTTCTGAGAAACAGCAAGAATTTGTTACCCAGTTTACAATCATAATTTTTTCAAATATCTAATATTTTAGAGAATATGTAATAACATATATATTTGAATTTATATCTACTGTATTTCTCTGATATAGTTTTTTCCTCTTCCATTCTTTCACATTAATGTTATTCCAGTTTTCTTCTTATTTACTAGTTTTGCGTGAATCCAATGTTCATATGGGTTACATGAATCCATATTCATAATCCAATATTCATTCAGTGAATTAATATTTATAGTTCAATCCTTTAATATTTTAGAGGTTAAATATATATCTTGATTTATAATCATACAATTTATTAATTTTAAAATGTCTCTGAAAATAATAAAACTTAAAAACACTTTATTCCAGTTACTTCTTACCGCAGTGTGCATTAACATTGTTATTTTACACATTTTTATTCCTAAACATTTTAATTATTGTGTTTATATTATCTTTCTTTACATTTACTCATATATTTATTCTATAGATTTCATTCTTTCCTATATTTCTGCGATTATTTTCCTTTTATCTGAAGAAATTCTTTCTGTGTATATCTGCTAGGAAGGTCTGCTGCTAATGCTGTCTTAGAATTTTGTATCTTCGTTTTTGGTCGGAATAAGTTTTTATTTTACCTTATTTTATAAAGATATTTTTCTCCATATAAACTTCTAAGTTGGTAATTATTTTATTTTTACAGTCGTCTTATTCCATTGTTTTCTGATTTATTATTTTGATTGTCAATTTTTTTTCTAAGATTTTATTTATTTATTTGACAGACAGAGATCACAAGTAGGCAGAGAGGCAGGCGGGGAGGGGGTAAACAGGCTCCCCGACGAGCAGGGAGCCCGATGTAGGGCTGGATCCCAGGACCCTGGGATTATGACCTAGCAGAAGGCAGAGGCTTTAACCCACTGAGCCACTCAGGCACCCCAATCATCAATCTTTTGATTATTTTTGGAGAGTAATGTGTCTTTTTCTCAGGAGGGTATTGAGTGAGTATGCATTTCACTTTTGTTTTGTTTTGTTTTGTTTTGCTTTCAGTAGTTTTGCTACCTTGTGCTTATCTACAGTATTTTTCATTTGCTTATGGTTGAGGTTTCTTTTTGAATCTGTGAGCTGATATATTTATTTAGTCACTATTATTTCCTCAAATATTGTTGATACAACACATCTCCCTTCTCTTCTTTCTCAAGCTACAGTTACATCTGTATTAAGCTGTTTTACTCTGGCCCACATATTCCTAGTAGACTTTTATAGACCTTCAATTTTTTTCTTCTTATTTTGCTTCAATCTATTCAATTGATATATCAGTTGTCAATCAATTCAATTAGTCATTGACGTGTCTCTCAGGTTACTCCTCTCTTTTAGTGTATGTCAGCTACCATTAAATTCATGTAACAGGTTTTCTTAATTCATAAATCTTATTTTTCAGTTCTATAGTCTTTCATTGTTTTATATAGATTCAGATTCCCTGGTAGAATTATCCATCTTTTGTTTTCCACACCTCTTCATTCTATATTTGTGACATACTGATTCTTTTTTTTTTAATTTTTTATTTGTTATAAACATATATTTTTATCCCCAGGGTTACAGGTCTGTGAATCGCCAGGTTTACACACTTCACAGCACTCACCAAAGCACATACCCTCCCCAGTGTCCATAACCCCAGCCCCCTTCTCCCAACCCCCCTCCCCCCAGCAACCCTCAGTTTGTTTTGTGAGATTAAGAGTCACTTATGGTTTGTCTCCCTCCCAATCCCACCTTGTTTCAGTTATTCTTCTCGTACCCACTTAAGCCCCCATGTTGCATCACCACTTCCTCATATCAGGGAGATCATATGATAGTTGTCTTTCTCCACTTGACTTATTTCGCTAAGCATGATACGCTCTAGTTCCATCCATGTTGTCGCAAATGGCAAGATTTCATTTCTTTTGATAGCTGCATAGTATTCCATTGTGTATATATACCACATCTTCGTGATCCATTCATCTGTTGATGGACATCTAGGTTCTTTCCATAGTTTGGCTATTGTGGACATTGCTGCTATAAACATTCGGGTGCACGTGCCCCTTTGGATCACTACGTTTGTATCTTTAGGGTAAATACCCAATAGTGCAATTGCTGGGTCATAGGGCCGTTCTATTTTCAACATTTTGAGGAACCTCCATGCTGTTTTCCAGAGTGGCTGCACCAGCTTGCATTCCCACCAACAGTGTAGGAGGGTTCCCCTTTCTCCACATCCTCGCCAGCATCTGTCATTTCCTGACTTGCTGATTTTAGCCATTCTGACTGGTGTGAGGTGATATCGCATTGTGGTTTTGATTTGTATTTCCCTGATGCCAAGTGATATGGAGCACTTTTTCATGTGTCTGTTGGCCATTTGGATGTCTTCTTTGCAGAAATGTCTGTTCATGTCCTCTGCCCATTTCTTGATTGGATTATTTGTTCTTTGGGTGTTGAGTTTGCTAAGTTCTTTATAGATTTTGGACACAAGTCCTTTATCTTATATGTCGTTTGCAAATATCTTCTCCCATTCTGTCAGTTGTCTTTTGGTTTTGTTAACTGTTTCCTTTGCTCTGCAAAAGCTTTTGATCTTGATGAAATCCCAATAGTTCATTTTTGCCCTTGCTTCCCTTGCCTTTGGCGATGTTCCTAGGAAGATGTTGCTGCGGCTGAGGTCGAAGAGGTTGCTTCCTTTGTTCTCCTCAAGGATTTTGGTGGAGACATACTAATTCTTAGTTAGCTAACTCCACTATTCGTGTAAGTATGCTTTTATTGATTTATTTATCTTGGTTTTGGTAATGTAATATTATCTTTTGGTACTTAAGTAATTTTTACTGTATAATAGATATTGTATATAAACACTGAAAGGCTTTAGATGCTGGTATTTGTTAAATTCTCAGTATTTAGAAAAGATTAGTATTTCTTTAAAAATATAACTTTTTAGAACCCATGGGAAATTGTCGGTGCCCGAGCGGCTTGTAGCACATGCGCGGTGATGCTTCTGGGCTCCACCGTGCCCGCTCATTGCCTTGGCCGCCACTGCCTCAAGCCGTCGCCGCTGCCGGGTGGCGACGGTACAGAGCTGCTCCAGCTGGGCCCGCGGGGGGGGCCCCAGGTGCCGCACAACTTTTTCGGTGCCCCAAAGTAAACACGCCATTAAGATGGCGGCTGGACGCGAGCCAGTAGGCGGAACTTAGGATTTTGTATCTATGTGGCTACGAGTGATTGGTTGTGCAACCTTGGTATATATAGAAATGCACGGACAGGGGAGGGGGAGATCCCAACAGCTACGCAGAAATAAAGCTTGCTTCGCTGAGGTCTCCTGGTCGTTCTTGCTGGCGAGAGCGACAAGTGGTGCCGAAACCCGGGAAACCCGAAACCTACACCGAGGATTACTCAGTGAACACAACGATCCGGTAAGTGTGCACAAAATTTCAGATAAGAAAGTTCCTAAGTATAGGACGAGAAGTGAGAAAGTTCCTAAGTATAGGACGAGAAGTGAGAAAGTTCCTAAGTATAGGATGAGAAGTAAAAGGGTTCCTAGGCATAGGACAAGAAATAATGGGATCAAAGTTTACTAAGATGGGAGGATTACTTGCAGAGGTGCTTAAGGCTAACGGCACTCCGCTAGACTCTAACCATAAAACGGTTAAAAATGTTATTGAGGAGCAGGTCAGAGAAGCCTCTAAGGCAGAATCTAGCAGAGGGGGAGAAAATTCAGAGGAGAGCTCCTCTGAAGATGAGCTTGGGGAAGCCATGACACACTTAAAATTAAAAGAGGAAGTCCCTAACGAACCTTTAAAGGGAAAGACATACAAAGAAGCCGGGGAAAAATATGACTCCCTAGCCCTCTGTCAGAAGGTCAAGAATTCCTACCCTTGAATGTAGACCTATAGCGCCACCTGCAGAATGGCCGCCACCATATAACACTTCATGCTCCTGAGGGGCATGCGGTTGTCCAGAATGTAGAAATGCAGGATGGAGGGACATTACGGACTTTACTAAACCCTCCCCTCTTGCATACCCAGTGTTAGAAGATCAAAATCAACAGAGGTTTCATCAACCACTAGACTTCAAACTTATTAAACAGTTTAAGGAAGCAGTCACTACTTATGGGCCACAGGCTGCTTATACACTTTCACTTTTGGAACAGTCAGTAGCATGAACCTTACCCCAGACGATTGGACTAACATGGCAAAAGCAACTCTGTCTGGTGGACAATACTTGATATGGAAAACTGCTTGGCAAGAGTGTAGCTCAGAAACTGCCCGGTGTAACGCCGCGTCAGGGAATCCTCACTGGAATATTGACATGCTCATGGGAGGAGGTCAATTTGTGGGACAACACAATCAGATTGGGTACCCCCCAGGGTTGTATGTACAGATAGCAGCTGCAGCAACTAGGGCTTGGAAGACCATACAGGGTTCTGGCGATTTGCAGGGACAACTTTCCAAGGTGTTGCAGGGGCCTAATGAACCCTATGCTGACTTTGTAGATCATCTGCTCCAAGTAGCAAGGTGCATATTTGGGGATGTGGACCAAGCAATGCCCCTTGTTAAACAATTAGCCTATGAACAAGCAAATAAATGGTTTAAAGAGGCTATCCACCCTTGGAAGTCTAAGGACCTGATTACATATATCAAAGTGTGTCGAGACATCACTGATACAGTTGTTCAGGGCCAAGTTGTGGCAGCAGCAGTAGCCCAAAGGATAAGAAGTTTCAATGGAGGAACCAGGAGTTCTTCCAAGGCTTGTTTCCTTTGTGGAAGGGACGGTCATCTTAAGAGGGATTATCCAAAGGGTAAAGGACCTCCTAGACCAGTCAAGCCCGCACCTGGGTTGTGCCCTCGTTGCCGTAAAGGGAATCATTGGGCTAATGAATGTAGGTCCCAGAAAGATATTCAAGGAAATCCCCTGCCACCGAATAACTGGATTCAATCCAATTACTCAAAAAACGGGAAGCAGGGCCCCGGGGCCCAACACAAATTTATGGGACAGTAACGCAAAAATGCCCAGGACATGGTATCCTCCCTGGGAGAAAGGCGTGCAACCTCTGGATCAACAAGGCTCGATATCAGAGCAGCCACCCGAATGGTCCTAACTCCGGAGATGGGCATTCAAGCATTGGCCTCCCATCTAAGAGGGGGCCCCCCTCAGGGTACTGTAGGTTTATTACTTGGCCGAAGCTCCACTTATCTCAAAGGTCTGATAGTTCACCCTGGGGTAATAGATTCAGATTATGAGGGAGAGATCAAGATACTGGTGTCTTCACCAAGGGGAGTTACTGCAATTAGCCCAGGAGATCAGATAGCTCAACTTCTCATACTCTCTAGCCATCATGAAGCCTTTCCCAGTAAAGGAAAAGAAAAAGGTACGAGAGGTTTGGGGTCTACGGGAGTTGACCTAACATGCCTGACCCTGGATATGATTGATAGGCCTATAATTACCCTCAAGGTGCAAGGAAGGAAATTTTTAGGGTTACTGGATATGGGCGCCGATAAGAGCATCATCAGCCAACAAGAGTGGCCTCCGAGATGGCCCCTAACACAAGCAAAACAAACACTCAGGGGTTTAGGAATCGCTCAAAGTCCTGATCAAAGCACAGCTACCCTTGAGTGGGAGGATGACGAACGCCATAGGGGAACTTTTCAGCCCTATGTCTGCAATATTCCTATTTACCTCTGGGGACGAGACGTTTTGGAACAGATGAGCGTCCGCCTGACAACTGAAACTATATACAGCCCCCGATCAATAGCTATGATGCAAAAAATGGGATACATACCAGGAAAAGGGTTAGGGAAACAGGAGCAAGGTAAAATAGACACCATCCCTTTCACCTCAGAATATAAGGGGCAAGGCCTGGGTTTTCGGTAAGGGCCACTGAGGCAATGAAAATAATGTGGAAGACAGATATGCCCTGCTCGGTGCCTCAGTGGCCCCTTACTAACGAAAAACTATCAGCTGCTAAAGCCCTGGTATAAGAACAGTTAGAGGCGGGCCATATGAAACCTTCTACCTCACCTTGGAATACACCTATCTTTGTTATTAAAAAGAAATCTAGTAAATGGAGACTTTTACATGATCTTAGAGAAATTAATAGGCAAATGCAGAACATGGGACCAATACAGCTGAGATTACCCATGATAACCGCCTTACCGGGAAACTGGCCATCAATAGTGGTTGACATAAAAGATTGCTTTTTCTCTATCCCTCTGCATCCTGAGGATACAATTAAATTTGCCTTTACCCTACCTTCTATTAATCATGCAGAGCCTAACCAAAGATATGAGTGGACTGTCCTCCCTCAGGGCATGGCTAATAGCCCCACTATGTGTCAATTATATGTTTCTAAAGCCATACAGCCTATTAGAGAGACATACCCTGATTTAATGTATTACCATTACATGGATGACATATTGTTGTGTGGATCTGACTCTACTACAGTTTCGGAAGCCTTAGTAATGTTACAAAAGGAGCTAAATTCATGGGGGTTAATTATAGCCCCCGAAAAGATACAGGCTTCCAGCATCAAAGACTATTTAGGCATGAAACTATACAATACCATGGTAAAACCTTCAAAAGCCTCCATTAGAACTGACAAATTACAAACACTCAATGATTTCCAAAAGTTATTGGGGGACATAAATTGGATCTGACCCTACCTGAAAATAACTACAGGAGAATTACAACCATTGTTTGATATTCTGAAGGGTGATGCCCGTCTAGACTCTCCTAGGAACCTTACTCTGGAGGCAAAACAGGCTTTGAAAATTGTGGAGGACAGGCTTGCCTTGACTTCAGCAGATAGATGTGATCCTAACCAGATAGTCCAAGCCATAGTGATTCCATCCCCTTCTTCACCTACTGGAGTGCTATGGCAAGGTGGGCCCTTACAATTGCTGTACCTCTCAAACACTCTTCCTCGGATAATCACAACATATCCAGTTGCAATAGCCATGCTAGCTAACAAATTGATCACTGTTTGTATTTCTACTCTTGGAATCATACCTGACAATTGCATTGTGCCATATACTAAGGAACAGATTCGCCTACTATGTGCTACCCTGGATGATTGGGCGATACTGACCACCTCTTACTCAATAGAATTTGATAATCATTATCCTTCACACCCACTTATAGAATTCACAAAGGGTATTGAATTCATACTACCAAAAATTAGTAGATCGACACCACTAAAAGAAGCCTCTACTGTCTTTACAGATGGAAGTAAAGAGGGCACAGGAGCTTATATCATAAATGGAATCGTGAACCCAGTCATAGTTCCTGCCAGGTCGGCTCAACAAGTAGAGCTACTAGTAGTGCTCCTAGTGCCCCAAAGATTTTCAGACACTCCCCTAAATATTATTTCTGATAGTCAATACATGGTAAATGCAACAAAAAATATTGAAACAGCCATCCTCTCCTTAAGTGATTCACCTATTCCATGGATCTTAAGGCAACTACAAGAGGTTGTGCATCTGCGCACTGCACCATTTTTTATAGATCACATCAGAGCCCATATGAGCCTACCAGGACCATTATCTGAGGGCAATGCTCTAACAGACCACAATAGTCGTTTCCAACTTATTTGCCCTACCTTAGAACAGGCGAAGCTGTTCCATAGCAAATGGCATGTGAATTCTAATACCTTAAGATATAGATTCCATATCACCAAAGAACAGGCAAGAGATATAGTAAGGACCTGTGGGAATTGTGCCACATTACTCCCTCAGCCTTCCTTAGGGGTAAATCCCAAAGCCCTTCAAGCTAATCATCTATGGCAAATGGATGTCACACATGTACCTGAATTCAGGCAACAAAAGTACGTACATATATCAGTGGACACTTATTCGGGTATCATAATGGCTACTCCCCTCACGGGGGAGAATTCAAAACAAGTCATCACACACTGCCTACGATGCTTCGCAGATTGGGATATCCCAAAACAAATAAAGACAGATAATGGACCTGCATATACATCAAAATCTATCCATCAATTCCTAAGTCAATTTGGTATAGTCCATACTACAGGTATACCTTACAATCCACAAGGTCAAGGAATAATTGAACGCACCAATGGCACCTTCAAACGATGCTTACAAAAAATAAGAAAAGGGGGAATAGGGGATGACTACAAGTCACCCCGTGATCTTACATCTCTCACCCTTTACATTTTAAACTTTTTGTCCTTGGACCATAATGGTACATCTGCAGCGGACAGGCATGAGGTGGTTACCAAACGCACTCTAGCCCAGGCAAAGTGGAAAGATATACTCACGGGCCAATGGAGAGGCCCTGACCCGGTCCTAAGATGGCACCGAGGTTCTGTTTGTCTTTTTCCACAGGATGCCCAAGTGCCTATCTGGGTCCCGGAGCGACTGATTAGAAGAATCGATCAACATGGCCCCCCCCCGTCCTGATGCTCGACCTGATAGCGATCCTGGCGACACCAGCATCCCTTCAACAGATGCACCAATGGGCAATAGTGAAAGCCTGGCCGTTCCCCATGCCACTGACGAATGAGTCCGCCATCTTCCCTCCTGTATACCTACTTTCATTCCCATGCCCGTTTCTGTAAATCCTAACAATTCGCCTGTATTGCTCTCAAGACATAAAAGAGACTTTGGGATCACTGCAGCCATTATTGCGGCTGTAGCAGCCTCCGCAGCTGCAGCAACTGCAGCAGCTGTAGCTCTCATCACATCTGTAACAAGTGGACATTCTCCAGAAACTATTGACGACCGGATGCATCCAATCACTTTCTGGACTTTGCATAACCTCCGTGGCCTATAATGACCTTTCTATTGCTGCTAATCTGTCGAAAGAGTTAAGCAGATAAGATTGACATAGCTCCATTACGGGATTGGGTATCTGTTGTAAATCCTTATGTTCCGCCGTTTTGCATCATTACGTAAACAACAATGTAGGTAACAGTTGGCACTAGTACAAGCTTGCATGGCACTGGAAGCTGGTACATTTCCCCAAATCTGGCTGGTAGCGCTAGATCGGTAGTCAACGACGGGTAAGATTGGCTGCATGCACATAGCAACCTAAGCCAGGAGTTCTCCAACCAGGGGGAATTATCCGATGACGGGTAAGCATGTTCATGGCAGCTGACAACCTAAGACAGGCACGATCTCCTGCCTTGCATGCCTAATATAAAAGAAAAGGGGAGATGTCGGTGCCTGAGCAGCTTGTAGCGCATGCGTGGTGATGCTTCTGGGCTCCGCCGTGCCCGATGCCTCGGCCACCGCTGCCTCAAGCCGTCGCCGCCGCCGGGTGGCGACGGTGCAGAGCTGCTCCGGCTGGGCCTGCGGGGGGGGGGGGGGGGGGCAGGCGCCGCACGACTTTTTCGGTGCCCCAAAGTAAACACGCCATTAAGATGGTGGCTGGATGCAAGCCAGTAGGCGGAAGTTAGGATTTTGTATCTATGTGGCTGCAAGTGATTGGTTGTGCAAACTTGGTATATATAGAAATGCACGGCGGGGGAGGGGGAGATCCCAACAGCTATGCAGAAATATAGCTTGCTTCGCTGAGGTCTCCTGGTCATTCTTGCTGGCGAGAGCAACAGGAAATGAGGGCTCTTACTATAATCTTAAAAATCTGTATTTAACTTTATAATGCTGTGAAAAAGTAAGTTACATATCTCAGTATTGATAACCACCAGGACTTTTCCAGGACCTTTATAAGTATTTGAGTTGGGGATCTGTAGGAAAAAGAAGGAACTAGTGACCAGAATCTGGAAATTAATCCTATTATTGTCCAGTGATTCACTTTACATTATTACATGGTTTGATCTGGGCTTGAATATATAAAAGTGGATGTGATAACTAATTTATTTGATAACTTACTCCATTTGTGTTTTAATATACCTTAGTGTGATATGAGGATATGTGATTCAGTATTGAATATTCATCTTATTTGCAATAATAATCAAAATGGAAGTTTTGATTTATAATACAAAGTTTATACATCAGATAAATGGAATTACATGCATTAATATAAGCATATAAAAATATAAGCATATAAAAATATAAGCATATAAAAATAACTCATATCTGAATGAGAAACCTGGGAATAAATAACTGACCTGTTTGGGGAAGAAAGTTCTAGTAATGTAGAGTATTTTATAGCCTCATCTCTAGTATTATACAATAAGCAATGAGCAGAATGAATATCCTCTACCTCTGGGTTGAGGGAATGGAAATTCCATACAGGATTCTCTGCCATATCAAATACATAAGCCATAGATGTGTAATTGTTCAGCAGTAGGGTGATGGCACCCCAGAAGTTTGGATATTTGACTGTGTAAGTGTAGAGAATAGTTATCCTACAAAATCATTTAGATGTGCAGCAGGCTTCATAAGAATGAAGAAGTCTTATTGGTACCAGTTCACTGAAATTTCAGAATGGTTTGCTGGCATTAGATGAATTAACCTGTCCTAAACAATACAGAAACTTAAAAATGCCATTGAGACTAAAGAACCTATGTGATGGTGGAAGTAATAGTATGTAGGCCACCTTTGGAGAATCAGATACTAGACTAACAAAAAGACTAATTTCACATTTCACCTACATTTATAGACTGTTACTTCTCTCCTTCATTCTTATTTAATACGGATAAATTCGGAAGTCTTGCAACTCAGTAGTTTACCTGTTTTTTTAGGAGATAGTTTAACCTAATATCTTTTATTGAAGAGAGCTTCTAGAAGATTCTCTGATAAATACCTTACCTGTGACTGAAAAATCATACTGGAGCGTTTGTTTTTGATTCTAGGTAAAAGGTTTAGTCATCTATCTTTTGGGGGACTTGCGCTTGTGATCTATCTTTTGGGGGACTTGCGCTTTTCAATTAATGGTGTTGGAAAAACTAGACCACTTCATGCAAAAGAATGAAAATGAACCACTTTCTTCTACTATACACAAAAATCAACTCAAAATGGATTAAAGACCTAAATGTGACACCTAAAACTGTAACAATCCTAGAAGAGTCCACAGGCAGTAATTTCTTTGACATCAGCCATAGCAAAATTTTTCTAGATATGTCTCTTGAGGCAGTAGAAACAAAAGCAAAATTAATCTATTGAGACTACATCAAAACAAAAGATTTCTACACAGCAAAGAAAATAATCAATAGAAGTAAAAGACAACCTACTGAACAGGACAAAATATTTTCTTTTTTTTTTTTTTTTTTTAAAGATTTTATTTATTTATTTGACAGAGAGAAATCACAAGTAGATGGAGAGGCAGGCAGAGAGAGAGAGAGAGAGAGGGAAGCAGGCTCCCCGCCAAGCAGAGAGCCCGATGCGGGACTCGATCCCAGGACCCTGAGATCATGACCTCTGAGCCGAAGGCAGCGGCTTAACCCACTGAGCCACCCAGGCGCCCCAGGACAAAATATTTTCAAATGATATTTGAAATTCCATAAAGGGTTAATATTCAAAATATATAAAGTATTTTTGAAGGATTTATTTATTTTAGAGAAAGAGAGAGAGATCATATATGGGGGGAGAGACGAGGAAGAGGGAAAGACAGAATCTCAAGAGACTCTGCTGAGCATGCTTGATGTGGGGTTTGATCTCACTATCCTGTCATCATGACCTGAGTCAAAACCAAGAATCAGATGCTCAACCCACTGAGCCACCCAGGTGCCTCCCAAATATGTAAAGCACTTATACAACTAAACACCAAGAAAAAAAAGTTCAAAAATAGGCAGAAGACACAGACACTTGTATTTCTCCAAAGAAGAAATACAGATGGCCAACAGACACATGAAAAGATGCTCATTATCAAGGGAAATGCAAATCAGACCACAATAAGATATCACTTCACACCTGTCAGAATGGCTAAAATAGAAAACTCAAGAATCAAGAGTTGGTGATGATGTGAAGAAAAGGGAACTGTTATGTACTGTTGGTAAGAATTCAAACTGGTCAGCCACTATGAAAACAGTATCAAGTTTCCTAAAAAAAAAAAAAAAAAAAAAAAAGAATTACCATATGATCCAGTAATTCCACTGTTGGATATTTACCAGAAGAATGTGAAAACACTAATTTTAAAATATATATACACCCTATGTCTATTGGGCCCTATTTACACTAGCCAGGTTATGGAAGCAGCCCAAGCATCCATGTGTGGATGAATGGATAAAGGTGTGGCACACCACACACACACACACACACACACACACACACACGAATATTACTCAGCCATAAAAAAGGAATGAAATTTTTCCATTTGCAATGAATGGATGGTTCTAAGGGGTACTGTGCTAAGTGAACTGAGTCAGTCAGAGGAAGACATAGTGTATGAGTTCACTCATATGTGGAATTTAAGAAACAAAATGAACAAAGATAAAAGACCAAAAAAAACACAAAAAAACCCTGACTTTTTAAAGTTTTTATTTAAAATCCAGTAAGTTAGAGGCATGTGGGTGGCTCAGTCAGTTGGGCGCCCAGTTCTTGATTTCTGCTCAGGTCATGATCTCAGGATCATGGGATCCAGCCCTACATTGGGCTCCATGCTCAGTGAGAGTCTGCTAGAGATTATTTTTCTTTCTTTCTTTCTCTCTCTCTCTCTCTCTCTCTCTCTGCCAATCCCCTCTCTCTATCGCTCTCCCTTTCTCTTTCTTTTTCTTAAATAAATAAATAAATCTTTAAAATAATCTAGTTAGTTTACAGTGTACTATTAGTTTCAGGTAACAGTATAGTGATTTAGCACTTCCATACATCCTGATGCTCGTCATGGCAAGTATACTTCTTAATCCCCAACACCTACTTCACCCATCCCCCTACCCACCTCCCTCTGATAACCATCAATTTATTCTCAAAAGTGTTTCTTGTTTTGCCTCTTTCTCTCATTCTCTCTCTCCCTCTCTCTCTTTTTCCCCTTTGCTTTTTTGTTTCTTAAATTGGTGAAATCATATGGTATTTGTCTTTCTCTGACTGACTTACTTCACTTAGCATAATACCCTCTAGTTCCATCCATGTTGTTGCAAATGGCAAGATTTCATCTTTTTGATGGTTGCGTAATATTTGTGTGTGTGTGTGTGTGTGTGTGTGTGTGACATCTTCTTTATGTATTTCTCCATGTGTTTTCCCAGCACCACTTGTTGAGGAGACTATCATTTACCCCTTGGGCCCTTGGGTATTCTTGGCTCCTTGTCAAATAGCTACCATATATGCTGGGGTTTAATTCTGGGCTTTTTATTCTGTTCCACTGGTTGATATATCTGTTTTTTAGCCAGTACTACACTGTTCAGTTACTAAGATTTTGTAGTATAGGGGCGCCTGGGTGGCTCAGTGGGTTGAGCCGCTGCCTTCGGCTCGGGTCATGATCTCGGGGTCCTGGGATCGAGTCCCGCATCGGGCTCTCTGCTCAGCGGGGGGCCTGCTGCCTGCTTCCCTTCCTCTCTCTCTGCCTGACTCTCTGCCTACTTGTGATCTCTCTCTGTCAAATAAATAAATAAAATCTTTAAAAAAAAAAAAGATTTTGTAGTATAGTTTGAAATCCAGAAGTGTGGTATTGTCTGGCTTTGTTCTTTTTCTCAGGATTGCTAATGATTATTTGGGTTTTTTGTGCTTCTACACAAACTTTAAATTGTCTCTTATATTTCTGCAAAAAAATATCTCTGGTATTTTGATGGAGATTGCATCAAATTAGTAGGAGACTTTGGATAGTATGGGCGTTTTACTCTCAAAAGAGTTGCTTGGGTTGGTCAATTGGTTAAGTGTCCTATACTTGATCTCAGCTCCAGTCTTGGTCTCAGATACTGAGTTCAAGCCCTGCCCTAGGAGGCAGAGGCATGCCCATTGCTGAGCTTATTTTTTTTAAAAAAAGTTGTTAATACTTACTTTTCCTCTTAGCATCCTACTTTTCTTCTCTTGCATCTCCTATCAGTATATTATCAATTTTAATTTTTGTAAATATAACAAATAAAGAAAAATTGAAAAAGTATAATTGTTCATGTAAAACATGTTTATGAATTTTAATATAAAACATTTTTAGAGAATATATTTAGAAAGTAAAAAGAAATATTTCATTTTTGGAAAAAACAAACTAGAATTAAGCAAGGAAAAACATGTTTATTAAAGTGTCAGCTTTATACAGAGAAGATTCTCCCAGTAATACCACTTACCTATTTTAGATAATTTTTTTCAAAGTCAAGTTTTTCAGAATCATGATGATCTCATTTTTAACATGAACAGAGCACTCAGAATACAAACCTGAATGTTCAGCTTGTGTTCCTTTCCTATTCCAAAGCTTCCTTTTTTATCACACTCAAATTAATGAACAATAGAGTAGACTAAACTGAGAAGAGTAAGCTCTGAAGATTTTAAATTTATGAGTTTGCATAATGACTATAATTGCTGAATGAATATATTCACTTCTTTGTTCGTTTTTTTCTAAATGAAAGTGAAAAAATTAGCATGTAAAGAATCTTTCTGAGAAGTAGACAGAGAAAGGATTTCTTTTTTTCTGTTTTAGACCTGCCCATCAAATGACTTCTTCACAGAAGCTCCAGTTGAACTGCTTGTTTTCCAGTGGGCCAGAATTCTCTCTAAAGGCCACATTTGACAGTGTGTCTGCTGATGCCAAGCCAAGACATAAAAATTGGCAGGTCTTTCTCAACTTCTTATAGACTGATGACCTTTTTGAAAACTAATACAAAATAGGAATGTATTGGTAAAAGCATTTGGAGATTGCTCAGTATAACATATGTTTGGAGGCATTAACTTGTTTTATACAATAAGCAAAGAAATATTTTATAGATTTTGTCCATATGCTTTATTTGCTGTGAAGGTGAAGCTTATAATAAAATCTGAAAAATAACCAGACATTGCTATCATTTACTTCTTAAACAAACAGGTTAAAACCATTTTGATCTGACTTTAGCTTACGAGAATAGCTTCCACTAGAAGGATTAGAACAGAGAATTCTTGTCTATAAATATATGAGGTTTACAAAGCACTTTAAAAAAAAATGAAATGCCATTTTGTTTATAAAATTTTATTTCCCTTTAGCAAGATGGGTAAGAACATGGACACACCTTAAAATCAAGTAAAATATACTAAGGCAAACTTTAGGAAATACTTCACTTAAATTTTGTCTAATGCAAATTCAACATTTTGGAAAAATTCAGTGAAACATAAGAAGCAAAGTACTTCTCCAGCATCAGTCATATAGTTATATATGTTGTATGTATGGGTGTACACATGTGCATGTATAATTTATCCTTTTTCTTCATGTAGTCTAGATGGACAGAGGCATTATAAAGTGGTGTATGAATCATGGTGACTGAATATAAGCTGTATGAACCTTTTTAGAGGAAAGGATGTTAGTTTCCCTCTTTCACAATGTGTCCTTCTTCTCGGGCTAATTTTTAAGAGATTCTCTTCATCTTTGCTTTTCAGTAACTAAACTTTGATATTTCTAGGCATACTGTCTTTGTATTCATCCTGCTTGAGTTTCACTAAAATTTGTACATCTCTAAGTTGCAGATATTTTTCATCAAATTTGGGAATTGTTTATCCATAAGTTCCTCAGATATTTTTCTGCTCCACTGTGTATTATTCCTCTTCTTCGAGATGTCAATAACACAGGATTTTACTAACTGGTAGTGTCCTACCTGTCACCATGGCTCCATTCATTTATTTTTCAGACTGTTTCCTCTGTTATTCATATAATTTTTATTGATCTGTTTTCAAGGCCACGGACACTTTCATGTCTCCAATCTGATGTTAAGCTCAAGTAAATTTTTCATTTCCTGTATTTTATAATTCGGTTCTTAAGTTTCAGTTTGCTTCTTTTAAAAATAGTTTTCATTTCTCTGCTGAGAGTCCCCATATGTTCCCTCAATATGACTATCCTTTCTCTTAAGTCCATGAACATATTTATAATACATGTTGAATATTCCTGTCTGTTGACTTCAACCTCTGGGTAATTTTGGCTTCCATTTCTATTGGCTCATTTCATTTTTTTAAAATTTGAGATTGCATTTTCTTGCTTTTACATATGTTTTTGAGTTTATGCTCTACCTTGTTGATGCTACAGTATGATCAGTTATAAACCTTAACAGTGTTAATGAATGTTGACTTTTCCTGATAAGTAGTTAAATTTGGGGGAAATCTTTTTGTTCATTCAGACTTCATTTTAGTCATTATTCTGGTGGGTCTATTTTAGTTTTGCTTTTAAGCCTTAGGATGTAGATTTATATTATACTAGAAGTTAGCAAACTAAAGCCAGGTGACAAAATCCAGTGGTTTGTAAAAATATTTTGAATTGATAAAGATTTATTAAAAAACAAGTTAAAATATGTGATAAACATTCTCTGTCTGTCCCTTTATGGTCAATGTTTGCCAAACCCTATTGTGGGCTGTAGTCCCTGTTTTTTTTTCCAAAATCCTAGTCTTCCATTCCTTGTCTTATGTGAATTCCTGAGAGGCTCAGCAGGATCCCTCCAGGTACTAAGCTGGAACTCCAAGTTTCACAAAACATATGACCTCTGGTATCTTTGTTCTGCTCTCAGCCCCATAATGACTGCTCTCTGCCGGGCCTTATGGAGGCTTATCCAGTATACCTGAAGATAAGCTCTCTGTCAAAAATCTGTTGTTGGATCCCATGTACAGATTCCAAGTTCATACCTCCACCTCTCTTCACCCTCCTGTATAGGTTTCTGTTCTTGACAACGCTTTTGAGCCACTCCCAACTATGATGTCTGTCTTCTCAGCTTATCAACACAGCCACTCTGATTGTGCTCCACCACCTTGGAAAGTGCCCCTTGTCAGACATCTTATCTGAACACAAGATACAACTCAACATGACCGTTTTCCAACAATTGGATATACTTTACAGAGCTCATCCAGTTTATAGTTGGGTATGATAGGAAAACAAGTCTGGTACCAGTTACTATATTATTGTGGCCAACAAAAGACATTCTCCCTATGTTTATGTAACCTCTTACCCCACTCTCCCTGGCTCAGTGTTTTCTTTTTTTTTTTTTTAAATCTACACTTCTACATTTTTTTTTTTTACATGAAACATCATACTCATTTTCATGTTAAGTCAGAGCCTTTTTTTTTTTTTACTTTTTCTTTTCTCTACATGGAATACATTTCCTCTCATCCTTGTGGGGCTAGCACTTCTCACATCCCAGCTCAAATATCAATATGTCAGAGGCCTTCCCCAACCACTGTACTAGAATTTCTTGATTACCTTGGTCCTATCTCTACTTGGTCCTCGTCTGTTATATCAACTTCATATTATCTTCATGGTACATATCAATAGCTGATGTTATTGTTGTACTTACTAATCTTCTTGTTTATTGTTTGCTCCTTCCACCGTGGGAATCTAGTTTTTCTTTTTTTAAATCAAGGTCCTTGTCAACATTGTTATGGATAAATTCTCAGTGTCTAAAACAGTACCTGAAATATAATAATAGAAAGAAAAATAATAAGAGCTAACATTTATATGAAGCTTATTTAATTTACCAAGCAAGACACTGTAGGCACTTTTACATGTAGCAAGTTATTTAGTTTTCACAAAAATTGTGAGTAGGGACAACTATTTCCCCTATTTTAAACATAAAGAACTTGAGACAAAGAATGTTTAAAAAACTTGCTCAGAGTCATAAATGACAAAGTTAAAATTCAATTCTAGAAACATGATAGACACTTAGAAAACATTTGCTTAATAAATGAATCTCCAAATGATTTTATTAAGTAATTATATGTAGGCATTTATCTCTTTTTCATAAAATTAAAAATAGATATATATTTTTTCTTTCTCTTTTTTTAATTCTTCTACAAGGAATTACAAAAAAATGGTAACACTGGTAAACTTTGCGAAGAAGAACTGGGGATAGAAAAAGGTAAGACATGATGGAAATAAACTTCTGTATTAGGTACTTTGTGAATTTCCTAACTTTGTGCAAGTACTATTGCATACAGAGATTATGGATTATTTTTCACCCTTTAAGTTTCTCTTCGTCAATAAGAACCTGTTGAACAAATTTCTTATATTTCTATTACCTCCAACCAAAAGATGTACTAATTTCCCTTCTAACTAAAAGGGAATATCACAGACAATTAAAATGGCCACTGAAAAGAAGACATGCCAAAACAGAAGGATGAAACAAGTAATTGGGGAACAATAATGGCTGCTTAAAAAACAGACCCTTTTTATTCTCTAGATGGAGATATGGACATAATGATGATGGTTTGTTATAGGACTTGTGGTTATATCATTGAAAATGGCACATCCAGATTCTGAAACAATAGAATATGGAGAGGATCTGAGAAATTTAGGACTATAGTCAAAATGACTTCCTCACAGATCATATACAAAGGGTAAATGTGGCAAGGATAGTCCCCCCAGTTTTTGGCCATGATGCTGTATTTTATCAGGATAGGAAGTAAGGGTAGGGATAGATTTGGAGGAAATACTATAGGTAATTATAGACATAATGAATGTGCAGTGTACAAGGAGAGAAGTCCAATAGAAGACCTGGGAGTTATGAAGGAGGTTGAGGAAGGATTCATGGATTGACAATTCATGACTATGTAGGTGGTATTGAAATTTATGGGGATTTATTACAGGAAAGAGTGCAGGGATGCTTCACTTGAGATGAATGTATCACCTGTCATCATAGAAGAGCTTTAAGGAGTCTGAATACCCTAAGCTTATATAAGGAATTCTCCAAGTATGTACATTATCACAGGGGCAAACCCATAACTTTCATGAGATTGTTAAAAGATCCTGTATTGTTAAAAGATTGTTAAAAGAAGCTGTATTACAGATACAGGTGCTAGGAAGAACAGCACCAGAAGATACCTTATTTTAAAGGCAGTAAGAAGAAAAAATAAAATAAAATAAAATAAAAGTAGTAAGAAAACAGACATTGTTCTTCCAAGATGTTTAGCAAAGAAGGAAAGAACAAAATTAAAATAACAACTAGGGGAGATTCAATATTTAAGACAGAAGACCTAGCAGAATTGTGAGTTTTTCATACTGAGGAGAATGAGACTCAAGATTCTAGAACTAGAAACTAGATTCAAGCATTAGGCCTTGAGAAGATTAAAGGACTAGGAGGAGATGGGAAAGGCATTAGCTTTGCATGAGAAGAGTTGCTTTTCTTTTTAGGGAACACAAAACAAGGAAGGATGGGGGCAAATGCACATTTTCACAGTGAATGTGTGCATATATATGTATGTATATAGGTGAGATCTTTTTCTCAGAAGGACATGAAGGTGATTTAGTCTACATACAAACTTTGTAAAGTTGGAGGCAAGGACATTTGAGAATAAAGAAGTCCAAAATTTGAAATTTCTGATAACTTAATGGAAAGTGAAGTAACCCCTGGTATTGAAACTGCCAAATGAAATTGCATCTATGTTCTGAACATAGGAAGAATAAAGTATCATTTTCATGAATCATCATTGTACATGTAAAAACGTACAATATTTGTTTTCTATGTGTTTTCTCAGTATCATTTTAGTTTTTCATTCATATCAATAAAAATATATGTAAGGTTTTTCTTTTCAAACTTGATGTTCACTGGGAAACAAACTGCAGATACAGGCATAGGGAATTAAATTGCTTTCACATAAAAAGTTCATGTTTCTGTTTTAATGAGGAATTTATGCAGCACCTTCTGCATTAGTATCATCTGCTCAGCAGTCAAGCTGCCAGTTAAATATAATAGAGACTTCCCCAGAAATTTGCTTCTACAAAAAAACACATTTTCCAAAGTGGTTCTTGACATTGTGTATAAAATTTCCATCTTCCAGTTGTCTGATGTACAACTTAAAATAGTTGCATAGAAAGTATATGTGAAAGTAGCATTTGTTCATCTAATCATTAATTCAGGTGTCATTCTGTTAGCTCACTTGGGACTTTATAAATACATGTGAGTTGTTGAGATAGTTACCATATAATCAGAATCCCATAAGTAAACCATGCTGGGAAGTTACCAGGCTGCCATGCAGCTCTATCTAAAGAAGATACTATGATGGAGATACTATAGATAAGATTCAATATAATGTACTTCTGCAGCTACATATCAGTTATAGAATCTAAACATGGACTAAAATATAACATCTCAGCTCTATCATATCTAAACCAATATTATCTAAGACAGGGTTTGAGAAATTATGGCCTGTGAGCCTAATCAGCCTTGGTGTCTATTTTTCTAAATGAAGTTTTATTGGAACACAGTCACTCATTTGTTTACATATGTTTATGGCAGCTTAGTGCTTGAGTTGAGTAATTTGAGACAGAGACTTCATGATTCACAAAGCCCCAATATATATCATAAAGCCTTCTGCAGAAAAAACCTTGCCAACCTCCAATCTAACTAATGGAACAAACACTCACGTAAGCACATTGACAATTTTATAAGTGAAACATATTAATACATATTAAGATAAGAGTGATCAGGGGCGCCTGGTTGGCTCAGTGGGTTAAGCCTCTGCCTTCGGCTCAGGTCATGATCTCAGAGTCCTGGAATCGAGCCCCATGTTGGGCTCTCTGCTCAGCAGGGAGCCTGCTTCCCCCTCTCTCTCTGCCTATCTCTCTGCCTACTTGTGATCTCTCTCTCTGTCAAATAAATAAATAAAATCTTAAAAAAAATAAAAGATAAGAATGAGTGATAACTTCTAGGATACTTTATAAAAATGTTAAAATAAGCACTAGTATTATTAATTCTGACAACAAACCCGTCAGGTCTGTATTACTGTTAAAAAGATCACCACTATTAGTACCAGATTAATATTTTAAAAAATTATTAGCATTATCTCATTATTAGCTTATCTTATATTATTTATTAATATTGAGAAATAGTTAAGCTACACTATTAGAGATTGAGTCCAGGGTCCTGAAATTATTATTTACATGATTCTAAGCAAGTATCTTAATGTCCTTTTGCTTTTGTTTTCATCTATAAAGTCAGGTAACCAATCTCATTGTTAAATAAATTAACAATGAGAAGCTCTTGAAAAGATAATTGAAACATCAAAAATTCATAGCAAATATGAACTATTGTTATGTTATTTTTTTATTATTGTCATCATGTCATATCTTCCAATAATCCAGTTTCTATAGATTCTTTCTATTGTTCTACATCAGCTTCCAGATTCTGCATTTTAAGTTGTCTGGCATCCTGTTTTCTGTTTTTTGTTTTAAAATTTTATTTACTTGAGAGAGAGGAAATAAGCAGGGGGAAAGGAAAAGGGAGAGGGAGAAGCAGGCTCACCACTGAGCAGGGAGCCTGACACAGGGCTTGATCCCAGGATCCTGAGATCATGACCTGAGCTGAAGGCAGACGCTTTACCGATTGAGCCACCCAGGGATGCGATTCTGGGTTTTTTGGTTTTTTTTTGACACCAGATGTATTTTCTGACTCTATGGAAATATGGCTGAGTTATGTTAATGTTTTGTACAAGTAGCAAATGGTTATTAAAGATCTGTGGTTTTTTTAAAACATCTATGGGATTTTCCTCCTGATTTTTTTCTACTGTCACCTAAATAAATTAAAATATTCATATATACTAAAATGTTAAATTATATTATTTTAAATAGGAATTTAAGAAATTTTTTCAGTGACTTGACAGTGTCTAATCAATTAGTTATTTTATTTTTTACAAAAAGCATAAGTGCATGCCAAACCTTCATCTAAAGCTCCATTTGGGGGGAAAAATGGATATTTGCGTTTCCTGGGTTTTGCGTTTAGAAATTACTAAATGCTTCTAAATTGGGATGATGCTTTTGCTTTCTCAGCATGAAAATATTAGATAATGTGCAAATTAATCTTAAGAGAGTCAAAGCTTCATCTGTTTGCCATTCAGACAAGAACTTCTCTTAGTAAAACAGCATGTCAAACAAAATTCAGATACTTCTTTTGGCTCCAAACTTACTTTAAATTATATACTAATGTACTCTTGAAAATATTGGAGACTTAATATTAATCCAAAGCAAGATAATGCTTCAAAATTACTTCATTAATGACCGTCAGCATCTTGGGCATTTTCCATTGTCAAGACAAGAGATATTTTCTGTAATATTTGAAAAAGAAGATTGGTTTACTTTAAGAAAGAATTCAGCACTTATAACTAGAGACAAATTCTACCAGGAAACCAAAGGAGAATAATAACCTTTTATTTGGAAATTCTATGGGAAGTACCATGAAAACTAGATAATCCATTACCACTCCTAAGCAATTAAAATGGTATGTGATATAATTAAATGTATAATGAGAAGTTAATTGGAAATTAGAATATATTAAGCATAAAAACAGTCCATCTAACTTATTATGTAAAATAGGTATTTCCTACAGGGCCCGTGTATATGATCTATATAATAAATTGTAAATAAATACACTATTATGAATTTTTACTCATTTCATTTATCTGTTATTATTCATAATACCAGTCAGAATATACAAAATTATTTCTTTCTTTTCAGAAAAATTATTGGCCATCCAACTAATCGTTGTCAAATAGATTCTCTGTGCTTTTTTGTTATGAAAAGTTGGCAGAAAATATTGTGCCTAATTTTAGAAAACCAAATTTCCCATTAGGAAATCAGGCATCTATCTATATAAAGGCAACTAAGAAAAAAAGCCACAAAAAATTCTCAAATTGGCAACATGGGAAATTCTATTTTAAAAATATTGTTCTATAGAGCATCATCTCTTAATTGTTATTGAATATTTGCTAGTTTTGGGCATTTGCTGGGCACTAGGACAAATCTATATCATAATCGAGGTGGGACCTCCTGACCCATGTGTCTATTATCCCCTTGTGCCCTGTAGGCTGCTGAGAACTAGTCAACATGACAATCAGACCTTGTGAGTAAGAATGGATTGAGGATAAGGCAATTATGTTGATGTCTTAGTCTTCTTTTCTTCCTTATTCTAATTATTAAGACTTAACTTTCGTGAATATGAATTTTCATGAACTCTTCTCAGCTCTACTGAAGAGGCGAATAATGATGGCATAGAATGAGTCTTTATGTCTCTCTTGTTATAAGTAATAAAGAATAAAGACTATGTTGGTTTCATTGACTAAGGAGTTATTTTCACTTCAACTATAAAAAGTTTCTTTTTGTTCTTTAGAATGTGCTGTGGAAATGGTGTACCTATATGAGAACTTTCAAAACTGCAATTGTCAATGATTTAGCTTTAAATAGATAACTTTATATGGACAAAACAACTAAAATGACTGCTAAAAATCCTCATTTTCATTTATACGCTCTTACCAATTCCTTTGCAATGCTATCTCATATATTTAAAGAACTAACAAGAGTTTATATCTCTCTTATTTTTCATTCTAAAAGGCAGTCAAAAAGACTGTCTAAAAAGTCTAGAAGTTGCATATATAGATAGTAAAATATCTTACAACTTTAAAATTTGAAATAGTGTTATATTTTTTGATGAGTAAGGTACTGACAGCTGTTCACTACTGTTTCAGTTTATTGGAAATTTTAGCACTCATTGCAAAGTCATTCATTTTTTTTCTTTTTCTCATGTAATATGAGGAAGAACAGAACAATGAGAAAGAAATAATGACTTTTCTTTGAAATAATGACTTAAATGCAGGCTTGAGAACATAAAGGATTTGTGGACTGTGTATAGATTAGATGCTGTCTTTAAAAGCCGGTGTGTACGTTTTATGGAATTTAGGAAAGAGATATTAGTATCAGAGATGTTAGTAAATCTAATGAACAAAACAAATATTTGTAGACTGTTCCAAAATTTAAGGTTAGTATTATAAAGTCCTTAACATTTTACATTTTCAAACAGTAAAATTGGATTGAAAATAAAAAGCCATCCTTTATAAGAGTAATGATGACTTTTCCAGTGCAGAGAGAGAGAGAGCACAAGTAGGGGGAGCAGCAGGCAGAGGAAGAGAAAGAAGCGGGTTCTCTGCCAGGACCCCAGGATCATGACCTCAACCGAAGGCAGACGCTCACAATACTGAGCCACCCAGGTGCCCTCCACTCTGTGCTTGTTTTGTTAACCTTTCCTAGTCATTTTTTCCACAGGCCATTAGTTAAAATAAATAGTATTTTACTTAAATGGAAGAAGTTTCTTACCATTCCTTGACTTTAAACAGGTCCTAAGCAAGAAACGAATTCTGTCATGGCACAAGGCACGCCAGATAATTTCCCTGTAGCTTGAGTCAGGCTACCACCTATTACAAATTCATCTTGTTCTGCTTTCTAAAAAATTGCCATGCTTTCTAGGGCATATTTTTAGCTATTCACTTTTTTTTTTCTTTTCATTTTGGGGGTTTTCTAAGTAGCAGACTAGCTAAGAATACTAACCTATGTATGGAAGTATAATTTACTGGTAGAAAATCTATTAATAATAAGATTAATTATAACAATGTCAAGGAATACATTCTATATTACCACCTTCATTTATGCATCAAAATTGGATAAAATTATTCATTCTTATTTTTAAAAGGCTGTTAATAAAAAGGTATTACATGGGTAGTTTTCCAACATTATGTATAATATGATATATATGTGTAATATGATATGTATATATAATGATATATAAAACTACACCCAAAAATATATATGTCAGCATTGACAGTTGAATGATAAAAGCATTTACCTGTAGCAATGATTGAATGTAAAAGCATAAATATTTAAAACCAGAAATAATGACATAATATGGATAAAATATTGGAAGAATCCCATCCCTAATAGGAATTGACATCCTAAAAACAGTTACCAGGGCTAGCTTTAATGATTTCCAACTATCAGCCTTGACAAATAGGAACAGAATAACTCTAGAATTCAATTTTTTTAATTGCATGGGAAATGTAAGAAAGCACGGAACTAACTTCTAATATTAATGCCAGGTTTCTTTGTGGGAAGTCTATACAACTGGCATATAATAGGTGCAGAAAAAGCATTTATTAACTCAGAATGCAAGTATTGCAATTAACAAGCATATTCTGTATTTAACTAACAAATAAGAAGCTCTATATAAAATGATTTTTGTACCCATAAAGTGAAAGATTTAAAAAACACTAAAATTAGCTTGCTATTATAAAATTATTTAAAATCATTATGTTAGCTCTAGATTATTTATGAGAAATGGATACACCAGAACTGAGTGTTTTTAAAATTTATTTATTATTCAGTTAATAAACTTGTTAGTATATTTGCTAATAGCTTTTATATTTAATTTAACAAGAATGAATCTTTATTCAATGCATAAAGTAGCTGATCTGATAAGTTATACATGGTTTTAGTAATAAAATTACTAGGGGAGCCTGGGTGGCTCAGTCAGCTAGGCATCTGCCTTTGGCTCAGGTTATGATCTCAGAGTCTTGGGATCCAGCCCTATGCCAGACTCCCTGTTCAGTGGGGAGCCTACTTCTCCCTCTCTTGCTCCCTCTGATTGTGCTCTCTCTCTCTGTCAAATAAATAAAAATTACTAATTGATATATACATATTTTATAATTGTAATGAAAAAATGTTAATTCCTTTTTCTCTCTTTCTTAGAGGGGATAGAGTACATTTTCATAAAATGAGTATCTATTTATATATCTTCTTAACTCCACTTCTATGTTGGAGAAAGTTTAACTATATCGTACATGGTAGGCACAATAACTCTAACATCAGTTGTTTTAAAGGCATATTGAATAGCAGTCATTGATAATCCAGAGACTTCAGAAAGATTGACTATACAAGGTATTTCCTAGATTCTGACTTAGATATGTTGATTAGTCAGATAACAATAGTATTTCACATTGACTAGACCTTAAATGAACACTCTCTTTCAAGTTCTATGTTATTTACAGATTTTGCATTAGTTTAAGTAGTCACTGGACGTCAGCATTGTTTCACTAAAATCTGCTTTCCAGTATTATTTTTGACAAGCAAGTTTGTAACTCTTGAGTATTATCAAGATTAGCTTCCTAAATAATTTTGACCTTAAAACAAAGGGCGGGGGATGTGGAGGTGGATAGTATGTGACAAAAGATAAAAACCTGTTAGAGAGGGGCTCCTGGGTGACTCAGTTGGTTAAGCATCTGCCTTCCGGGTCAGGTCATGTTCCCAGGGTCCTGGCATCAAGCCACTTGTTGGGCTCCCTACTTAGTGGGGAGTCTGCTTCTCCATTTCCATTTGCCCCTCCTCTGCTGGTGCTCTCTCTCTCCATCTCTCTCTTTCTCTCTCAAATAAATAAAAATCTTTAGAAAAGAACCAGTTAGAGAATACATAAGTTGTCTTTAAATAGTCAAATTTGCGTTAGAAATAGATCACTCCATTTGAGGCAAAATGAAGACCTGGAAATAAAAGGACTAATTCTTTCTGCCACCAAAATGCCCACAGGTTGACCAGGACTGGCCTTCTCAGAGGAAAAGTGAGAACAAAAGTTTTATTTTTGTTTTCTTTCATTCATTAGTGTCTCTTTCTTCTTCTTCCTTCCATTGTCTCTTTCTTCTTCTTCCTTCCTTCCTTCCTTCCACCCTTTCACCTTCCCTCCCTCCTTCCCTCTCCTTCTTCCTTCCTTCCTTCCTTCTTTCCAAGTGGAAGATGGTTGGTTATACTTTTAGCATAGTTGATTATATTTCTATAAAATTTTAATTGCAGCTTACAATAATTTATTTTCCAAGAAAAACGTACTTTTAAACCCATTACACTGAATCCATAGCTTCGCACATATAAACCACATAATCACCATGAAGTGATTCAACAGTGACACCCATAGTTATTTCTTACTAGGTATGACTAATGAGAGCACAGGAAGCACAATGGCATCCATGCTCCATCCTTGTATTCATCCACAGATAAGAAATTTGTCTTCATTTTGCTGAATGAAGAAATCTCCCAAACAAAAGGAAATAAACGCTGATGTAGCACATGTCCTCTTATATATAACTCCCTTTGTTTGCTGCAGTTGTCAAAAGAATGTTGAGAGAAAAGTGCCCAAGAGCATTTAGAACATGTTCCAGAAAAAGCTGCAGAGGCAGCTCACTTCACAGCCACTGACAGAGCAGTGAACCAGGCTCATCAACATGACATCATTCAGTAATTGTGAGGTTTGAAGATATAAATACTAACCCAAAACCAAAGAACCAGTGAATAATTACACTGAAGGATAAAGATATTAAGGATGACAAAATTCCACTCATAGAGGAGAAACAGGCCACCTGGAACATCCCCATGTCTGTATTATAGGTCAAGGGTTTATCAGTCTCTTCATGAAAGGAAACCAAAGTCCAAGTACAGAAAACATTGTATTTGCTATAAAATTAATTACACATATATTACATGTACAAAATTCAATTTCTCACAAGTTGGATACCTGCTTTTTAGATTCAAGACCTTGATGCCAAAGTGAGCATAACTAGGGTTAAAAAAAGTAACGATTCCCAAATCTTTTCATGTTAGAACGCTTATGCTCCTAAAAAATATTGAAGACTCTAAAGAGCTTTTGTTTGCCTGACTTTTATTAATTGATATTTGCCAACTAAAAAATTAAGAAATTAAAAATCAATAATTTTTTAACTCATTTAACAGTAACAAATTCATTGCATGTTAATATAAATAACATTTTATAAAAACAACTGTATTTTCTGCAATAAAAAAATCAATGAGAAGAATGTCATTTTTCACATATCTACAAATCTGTTTATTATCCTGCATAAAAGGAACAGCAGGATACTCCTATCTGCCTCTGCATTCAGTTAATATGACATCTCATTTTGGTTGATATTTGGTTTCACACAGACATATAATTGGAACAGGGAGAGTATTTTAATAACTACTTCATATAACTAAAATGTTCTTTGATACTGCACCCAAACTTGATAAACAGTAGTTCCTTAAAAGACAGTTGCAGCGCATCTGAGTAGACCAGTTGGTTGAGTGTTGGACTCTTGGTTTCAGCTCAGGTCCTGATCTCAGGGTCCTAGGATCGAGCCCTGTGTTGGGCTCTCAGCTCATGGGGGGAGTCTACCTGAGGATTCTCTCTCTCCTTTTCCCTCTGCTCCTCCCCCTGTTCTCTCATGCATGGGCATGCTTCTTCCCTCTATCAAATAAGTAAATCATTTTTAAAAAGTTGCAATGTGGAATTCAAAATCATAGAAATAAACTTTTCCTACTCTGATATATTAAAATTCATTCACCTATGTTGCATTGTATGGATGTTTTACCCATGCATATTTTTATGTCATCATACGTTGGTCATTTAGAAAATATTTGTTTGTGCTCGCTTTGGCAGCACATCTACTAAAAAATAGAAAATATTTGTTCAATGAGTTATCCAGATTTTCCAAATGTTAACACAGTTCATATATTATTTAAAAACTATATTTGTTGATATAATCATAGATATCATCAAAAAAGCATTTATTCACTGGGAACCTGTGAATAATATAAGCAGCAAATATAAGTTTTCCATGATTTTTCTTTTCATTTAAAATCTCAACTTTTACCATTGGCCACAAATACAATGCACACTGCATTAATTTCTGAAATATCTATCAAATACCCAAGATCAAATACCATAATTTGAATGAAATGAAGTTTTATTTATTTATTTATTTATTTATTTATTTATTTATTTATTTATTTTTTATTTAAAGATTTTATTTATTTATTTGACAGACAGAGATCACAAGCAGGCAGACAGGCAGGCAGAGAGAGGGAGAGGAGGAAGCAGGCTCCCTGCAGAGCAGAGAGCCCGATAAGGGACTCGATCCCAGGACCCTGAGATCATGACCTGAGCCGAAGGCAGCGGCTTAACCCACTGAGCCACCCAGGCGCCCTGAAATGAAATTTTAAAAGAGTAGTACTTTATCTTAAAATTTAAGTAATTGCACATCCCCTCCGCCCAACAATAGTCTCATTAGTATGCATCAGAAGTGCTTAATTTGGGCATTTTTGTTAGATAGCCAAGTGTCTTCCTCCCAAACTGTATGATTCAAATTAGGCTGAATAAGGTGATAGCAAAAATGGCAGAGCAAGTAGCTCCAAGGCTCCGTCCCTCAACAGAAACATCAAACACTGAAACCTCTGTGGCCTGCAAATCCTAAGAAAATCGCTACCTGGTCTTTGAAAGGAAAATACTGTAGACCTCTAAATTAAAACCATCAGGCTCATAAAGTACCTCAGCAATATAATACAACTTAGCTCAAAATGCCCAAGTAAAGTAGATTTAAAATTACTTTAATGGATTTCCTGATCTTTCTACATTTCCTCATTTTTCTAAAATTTAACAGAAAAAAATTATTATTTTTTTTCTGCCTCTCCCTTTATCTCTGCTCTTATGTGCTCTCTCTGCTTCTCTCTCTAAAATAAATAAATTAGTTAAATGTTTTTTAAAAATAAGAGAGTTTAATCGCCCAGCATGTGATATTTCAGGAAGGCCTGGTGTTATTTGAAGTATATTTTATTTTCACAGATTCTATAAACTTAGTATTCTGAGAAAAAGCAGATGTATATAAAATATTTATAATTCTATTTTCTTTTCTTTTCTTTATGCTAAATCCTAGGGATGAACACAAATAACTTTGACCTATCAAGCTGAATTTATTTTGAAAATAAGTGGTTAGATCTTATTAATTAGAAATAATAACTGTTTCATTAAATACAAGTCATTTAAATAAATTCAACTGTTTTATTCTTAGTATTTTATTGGTGACATTTTTATTCATAAGTGTACATTTGCATTAAAGTACTATATCATTGAAGTTAAAGAAACTAATAGAGCTTTTTGCTTTTAATGTTAGACTGTATTTCTAGTTATATGTGTAGTGCCTACATAGTACTGTGTGGCCTAAAAAAATGAATTTAATTTTCAAGTCAATTTACTTCACGCCTGAATATAATTAACAGTGAATAGAATCTACCATATTAAGTAACTCAAATATTAAATAATCATGGTAAGTGATCTATTAAGGCAACTGCCATGAAGCCTTATCCTGTTGACTGCATATGAAATTGTTGTCAATTCAGTAACAAAGTCCAGATATCCCTTAGTCTGCAGACAGCCTTTGAGCCTTTGACTGTCTACTAAGGATACAAACAATGAAACAGATTATTCCTGCTCATTTTAAAAATTAGATTTATTGTGCTTTGTAAGATGAAAAAACACATCAAAAATATTAGACTGTGATGTATAAAATAGTAAAATACAAAGGTTGGGTGAATCTGTAGAGTTTGTCCTTTAAGGTAAAATATGCCTCAGCTCTATATTATCTAATTCTGTGTAAGCTTTTAAATTAAATTAAGTTCTGAAGTACATTCAAAAGCACTAACTTTTGTGAATTCTGAGCTTTTTTGCCCCTACTGAGTTAAATTACCTATTTTCCTGACAGTTTTCCTGGTCAGGACTTCTTTTATAATGGATTTTTTTTTTTTAGGTTTTACTTTATTTATTTTCTTTTATATATATATATATTTTTTTTTTATTTTTTATAAACATATATTTTTATGCCCAGGGGTACAGGTCTGTGAATCACCAGGTTTATACACTTCACAGCACTCACCAAAGCACATACCCTCCCCAATGTCCATAATCACACCCCCTTCTCCCAAACCCCCTCCCCCCAGCAACCCTCAGTTTGTTTTGTGAGATTAAGAGTCACTTATGGTTTGTCTCCCTCCCAATCCCATCTTGTTTCATTTATTCTTCTCCTACCCACTTAAGCCCCCATGTTGCATTACCACTTCCTCATATCAGGGAGATCATATGATAGTTGTCTTTTGCTGCTTGACTTATTTCGCTAAGCATGATACGCTCTAGTTCCATCCATGTTGTCGCAAATGGCAAGATTTCATTTCTTTTGATGGCTGCATAGTATTCCATTGTGTATATATACCACATCTTCTTGATCCATTCATCTGTTGATGGACATCTAGGTTCTTTCCATAGTTTGGCTATTGTGGACATTGCTGCTATAAACATTCGGGTGCACGTGCCCCTTTGGATCACTACGTTTGTATCTTTAGGGTAAATACCCAATAGTGCAATTGCTGGGTCATAGGGCAGTTCTATTTTCAACATTTTGAGGAACCTCCATGCTGTTTTCCAGAGTGGCTGCACCAGCTTGCATTCCCACCAACAGTGGAGGAGGGTTCCCCTTTCTCTGTATCTTTGCCAGCATCTGTCATTTCCTGACTTGTTTATTTTAGCCATTCTGACTGGTGTAAGGTGATATCACATTGTGGTTTTGATTTGTATTTCCCTGATGCCGAGTGATATGGAGCACTTTTTCATGTGTCTGTTGGCCATCTGGATGTCTTCTTTGCAGAAATGTCTGTTCATGTCCTCTGCCCATTTCTTGATTGGATTATTTGTTCTTTGAGTGTTGAGTTTGCTAAGTTCTTTATAGATTCTGGACACTAGTCCTTTATCTGATATGTCGTTTGCAAATATCTTCTCCCATTCTGTCAGTTGTGCTGGGAAAATTGGACAGCCACATGCAGAAAAATGAAATTGGACCATTTCCTTACACCACACACAAAAATAGACTCAAAATGGATGAAGGACCTCAATGTGCCAAAGGAATCCATCAAAATCCTTGAGGAGAACACAGGCAGCAACCTCTTCGACCTCAGCCACAGCAACATCTTCCTAGGACAACGCCAAAGGCAAGGGAAGCAAGGGCAAAAATGAACTATTGGGATTTCATCAAGATCAAAAGCTTTTGCACAGCAAAGGAAACAGTTATGATGGATTTTAAGACTAGTCACAGCCTGGCCGCCTGGGCAGCTCAGTGGGTGAAAGCCTCCGCCTTTGTCTCGGGTCATGATCTCAGGGTTCTGGGATCGAGCCCTGTGTTGGGCTCTCTCCTCAGCAGGGAGCCTGTTTCCACGCACTCCGCCCCGCCCCTGCCTGCCTCTCTGCCTACTTGTGAACTCTCTCTCTCTCTGTCAAATAAATAAATAAAATCTTAAAAAAAAAAAAAAGACTAGTCACTCCCCGTTATGAGACTAACAATTTAATACATCTGTAGGTACTATTAAATGCAACTGTGACTTGGTTTATCAAGACACCTTCATATTTATGAGACAGAAAATGATATAATATAATTAACAGATAATCTCTGTGGACAATTTTGTCTGTAATCTTCCTTACAATATTTATTGAACCTGAAAAAGGAGTATGTCAAAATACCAAACTTACGTGGGGACACAAATTATTCTAAGTGATGATTAAACCTCTTCACCTATATGATAACATTAAATAATTCATTTTGTATACAGGAAATATTAATATCATAAATGTTCAAAGGCCAAGAGCCTAATGCATAGCTCAATCTCATGATCCATGAGATCATGACCTGACTAGTTATTTTATTTTATATGTGCTTCACACTTTAGCTTACCCACCCATCGGTTGGAAATTGTAAGTTTTATATAATTGCAAAAAGCTTTCATTATGAAATCCTGTATTAAAGTTGCTTCATTACACACAATATTTGAATTCAAGTTGATATATTACATAATGCTCCTTATCATAATATTTTTCATTATTTTCTCCAAAATGACCATTACACTTTCCTAATAAAGGTGCTTAAAGAAATAAACTTTATTTCAATAATGTAACGAGCTGTCATAGATTTGAAGATCATTCTATTCTACATTTTTTTACAATTGTGGGAAGGTGAAATTTAAAATTCAATTAGTAGTTTTCTGAAATGTGTGATCTCTAAATAGAAATAAAACCCTTGTGAATAAACTAGAATTCATGATTTTTTAAAAATTATATCTCAAATGACACCATCAATGGAGTAGAAAGGTAACCCACAGAATGGGAGAAAATATTTGCAGATCAATATCTGGCAAGGGTTTAATACCCAAAGTGTATATAGAATTCCTAAAACTCAACAACAAAAAACAACTTGTTAAAAAATGGACAAAGAAATTAAATAGACATTTCCCTACAGAAAATATATAAATGGCCTATTAATAAGCATATGAAAAGACACTCAACATCACTAATCAGAAATACAATGGGATATCACTTCATATCCACTAGGATATTCACTATTAAAAAAAAAGAAGAAGGAAAATAACAAATTTGCCAAGGATATAGGGGAAAAGGTTGGACCTCTGTACAGAGTTCCTGGGGTGGTAATGTAAAATGGTGCAGCCACTGTGGAAAACAGTATGGCGGGTTCTCAAAAAAATTACAAATAGAATTACCATTTGATCCAACAATTCCACTTTTAGATATATATCCAAAAGAATTGAAACTGGGTTTTGAAGAGATATTTGTACTTCTATATTCATAGCAGCATCATTCAAAATTTTAGCTAAAATTGGAAACAAACTAAGTGCCCATCAGAGGATGAATGGATAAACAAACTGTAATATATACATACTGCTAGGGAGCAGGAACTTTCTTTTTCTAGATCCTCCTAACTGGACTAAGAATTAAATGGACATGAAACAGATCAGTAGGAGAAAATCAAATTTAATTTCCTGTGGGAAATCTACACAGACATGGAAATTCCAAAGACAGCAAAGCAAAATGAGCTATTTACGTCATCCTAAACTAAAGAGAGGGAGATAAGAGTATGGGACTTTGAAGGGAAGGAATACAATTCCAGGGCAATAAGGAGAGCAGATACTTGGTAATTAGATGTTTACCCTGCTATAAAGATGAGTCACTCAGAAAAAATTTATCTCTGGTAGTAATCCTTATTCTGGGAAAGATCCCTAATTTAGATCTCTCTATACAGTTAAAGGAGGAGCAAAAATTTCTCCTGAGTCCACAAAGTCTCATTGACTTAAACTCAAAATGTAATCTTCATCCCAAAGTGGCCCACCTTGAGACAGCTCCCCCTTAGCCCCTACCATACAGTGTAATATTATTCAACCTTAAAAGAAGGTAAATTCTGGGGTGCCTGGGTGGCTCAGCGGGTTAAGACTCTGCCTTCAGCTCAGGTCAGGGTCATGGGATCGAGCCCCGCGTCAGGCTCTCTGCTCATCAGGGAGCCTGCTTCCCCCTCTCTCTCTGCCTCTCTGCCTACTTGTGATCTCCCTGTCTGTCAAATAAATAAATAAAATCTTTAAAAGTAAAAGGAAGTAAATTCTGATATGCTACAACATCAATGGACTTTAAGGACATTTTGCTAAGGGAAATAATTAGGTCACAGAAATGTCTTTCTGTGACAAACACTTGTATGACTCCACTTATGTGAGGTAGTTAGAGTAGTCAAAATCAGAGAGGCAGAAAGTACAATGATGATTGCCAAAAGCTGAGGAAATAGAAGAATGAAGAGTTATTGTTTAATAGGTACAGAATCCAGATTTGCATGATGAAAAAAGTTCAGGAAATGGGTGATGATGGTTGCACAGCAATATAAATGCACTTAATAGCACTGAAATAAACACTAAAATTGTTAAAATGGTAAATTTTGTGTTATGTGTATTTTACCACAATAAAATAAATTGGGAGAGAAAGTCAATACCATTCATTATTATCTAGAGCAATGATTATCAGACTTAAGTTTGTATCAAAATCACAAGGGCTTGTTAAAAAAATCAGAGTTCTGGTTCCAATCCAGAGAATTTCTGGTTCAGAAGGTCAGGGTGGGGTCTAAGAATTCCTATTTCTAACAATTTCCCAGCTGGTAGGGATGGTGCTGGTCAAGAGACCACACACTGAGAACCAATGATCTAAAGGAAAAAGCTAAAGTAATTTTAGTTCGAAAATATAGTTTAATAGTATCAGGAAGTAGACATTTTTTATGTTTCTGAATGGGTAGAACTTTCTGAGCAGAAATTTGGGACCTGGGTCAGGGAGGAGATTTTTGAAGTTAAAGGGTAAGTAAATAATGAGACCATTGGGAGAGATCTACCAGTCTGAGGAATGTATTTGCATTTCAAAGGGGACCAGAACTGGAGCCAAGAAGGCATTCTAGGGTTAGAAATTCAGAGAGGCTTGACTTATCTTCTGCCTGCATTTATATTCCAAAGGATAAGAACTTGGATCTTTTTCCTTCTGTTCTAAGGAGAATTTGTTTGCCTTAGGCAAATAGACTCCCTTTGCTCAAGAGGAAAGTAAGACTACTGTACCAGTTTTCCATGTAACTAGCAAGTTTTCTCACTTATGGTATAGATCCTAGTACATATACAATGGCACCTAGTTCTGGTTGTATTACCCCAGAAGAGGGAAATTGGAGTGTGGGAGGTACTGGAGTGTTTATTATTGTGAGTAATAGTAAACCTCTGCCTGCCTCAGAAACCTCATGTGTACTTGCAGGAATGAATACAGTTATAATACTTTACCAAATAGAATATTATATATGTCATTTATGGAAAAAGCCTTTTTTGTACTTTATGTTTTCAAGAGTAATGGTATATTTTAAGGTAGATTTCTTCTTATATTAAACAGTTAAAACGGGTTTGGGAGAAACCTCATACATTTTCTATCCCGACCATTAAATTTTGCATGGGAAGAAATCATAGACAGAAAAGGTATTTGGTTTTAAAAAAAAAATGATAGTAACATGGCTGGATTTTTTTTTTTCTTCATCTGAGTTGGCTTATGTTCCTAACCATATTATAAAGGGCATCTATATGAATTCTGGTTGGATACTATGGACTATAGCCCAGTTATCTTAGTTCAAATTAATTAAAATCCAAAATTAATCCTATCTAATTTCTTATTCTGCTAAAGTCAGCAAAAGGGATTCTTGATATCTGGTAGAGGTAGATTCTTTTAACAGCTTCAATATAGAATGTCTTCCAATGAAATCCTTTAAGACCTTAGCAGTTATCTGGTCTCTCATGATTCCTTCTTTTAAAGAATTCAAAATTAAATAGAATATAAAGTATTATCATAGCATTGGCTTACACCTGATTCTGTTTCCAAATATAATGGCAAAAATTACTGGTACCAAAGAGGAGGAGAATAAAATGGGAAGACTTTCTTTGTTTCAGCCTATGAAATTAATTTTATTTGTAGAAGTATTCCATCAAAACAAACAAACAAACAAACAAACAAACTATTATATGTACTGTTTAAAGATGGAGGGTAGGAAAGCATTCAAAGAAAAAAATCTTTTCTCTTCTCTAAGACTATATTATTTCTGACATTCTTAACATAGTTAAAAGTCTGGAAATTGCAATCTCAGTGACAAGATATTATTTAAAGCACATTTCTGACATACTAAAAACTTTTAATTTTTATTTCCCTTTGATTCCTATGTCTTGGGCACAGTTCATCTGTGCCTTGTAATTTCTTGACTTCTAATTTCTACTGTTTCTTGTCCAAATAGCTCCTGCCACTGCCATTTTGAGTTGAATTCATTTGGCACTGAATTGCTTGGATCTATAAATCCTTGGTTTTATGAATCCTTAGTTTTAGGATTGTTTACCTGTATTTTTCTTCTTTCATTCCAAATGGAGAATCACATTCAACAAATTCTTGATCTATAAAGAGTGTTGATTCTTATTAGCCCTAGAAGCCATGTTAAGAGTAATGCCTTTCTGGTATTTATTTACATCTGGATTTTAAGTCTCTGCTTCTGTTATTTTAATGCTGACAATATTTTTTTCTTCCAGATATTTCTGTATCTCTGATTTACAGAGATAGATAGATGGAAAGATAGAAATATTTTTCTGGTATTCTCCCACTCATTTCAGTTATTAAAAAAGCTGCTTAGATAGATTTTCATTTTCTTCTATCCTTAATACAGTTTGTACTTCTTACTAAATATGAGTATCTTTTTTTTTTTACCCTGTTTTATGGCCCAGAAATTTGTCTAAAAATTACTTTATATATTATATATTATATTATTCTATATTTATTAGAAAAAATAAAATTAATAATATTATGACCTACTACAAGTGTTCATTGGTCAAATGCATCTTGTCCATTCTTCTCTTTCTGAATAGGACTACCTCACTCAAAAGATAGTTTCTCATTTGGTCAACCTTTAACATCTAACACCCTCCCTAATATTAGACCTTTCTCTACCATGTTATATCATTGGAAATGCAAACCTGCATTTGCATATATAAAAACTATCATCTAGAAACCCATTCATTTATACTTTTTCTCTGAGTGTTGCACTGGTCTTCCTGTTCTGTCTGTCTCAGATCCAATCAAATTTTCTGTAATTACCTAGTATAATAATCTCTAAGGTTATTTTCCGAGTTGCTGTTACAATTATAGGTTTAAAAGGACAATTCTAGTCAACAAGGCCAAAAGCTAGTTCTTTGAGAAGATCAATAAGATTAATAATTCTGAACTAGAATGTACTATGCTCAGTGAAATAAGTCAGTCAGAGGAAGATAAATACTATATAATCTCATTCATCTGTGGAATTTAAGTAATAAATAAGATGAATATATGGGAAGGAGGAAAAGGGGAAAAAAAAAAAAGGAGAGAGGGAAACAAGCCAGCAGTGACTCTTAACAATAGAGAACAAAGCAAGAATTGGTGGATGGGTGAACTCAATGAGTGATGGGTATTAAAGGGGGCATTTCTTGTGATGAAAAAAAAAAAGATTAATAATTCTGTAGTCAGGCTAACTAAGAAAAAAAGAGAAAAGATGTAAATTATTAATATAATAAACAAAACGAGGTACCTATCACACTGTTCCCATAAACATTAAAAGGAAAATATGGAGAAGGACTTAAGATGGCAGAGGAGTAGAAACCCTAATTTCATCTGATCCTTAGAATTTGTTTAATTACTAAATCATTTTTTTTCTTTTCTTTTCTTTTCTTTTTATTTATTTATTTTTTTTGAATTAATTTTTTATTTTTTATAAACATATATTTTTATCCCCAGGGGTACAGGTGTGTGAATCACTAAATCATTTTGAACGCCTGCGAAATAAATTGGAGATCTGAGAAAAGAATTGTTGCAATTCTACAAATAGGAAAGCAACTACTTTTTGGAAGGTAGAAGGTACAGAGACATGAATCTAGGGCTGTATATCTAAAGATAGGTGGAGGGGTAAGAGTTTGCTTGAAGAAGCGACCCCAAAGTATTATAAGCAGTGGAGCACAAATTTGGGACCTTTAGAAGTCTGCTACAGTAGGGGATGTCCGGGCTTAAAGGTGCTCAGGTGGCAAAGCAGGGCAGAATCTCAGGTGCAACAGTAGGGCCTCAGGATCCCTAGGGTCACATAAAGAATGGAGTTCCTGAGTGTGGCAGGGTTCCAGGCACTGGAGAAGGGAAGCTGGCTGAAAACAGCAAGACTAGTCACTGGCTTTTTTCTCAGTGTTTTCATAAACTACAAACCACTACATAGTTGCTGAAGTCTCCCCAGGGAAGGGGCCCAGCAAAAGGGACCCTCCACCCTCCCCTGGAAGGAATGGCGCAGGTCTGTGCAGCAGGAAGTCTGAAATGTTTGGAGACTCAAAACTGTGTCACGTGCCTGAGATAAAAAATGCTTGGTGAATACAGAGTTTGAACAGAAACCAGGGAGACAAAAGTGATTGATTTTTTTTCTGTGAGGGCTCACTAAAGAGTGGGGATACAGACTTTAGCTCCAGGGCTAGAGATTGAGGCATCACTATTTTCATGATGAAAGCCTTCAGGGAGAAAAAGAACACCACTTAGTGCAATCCGGAGCTGCTTACACTGAGCAGGGCCCCCTGGCAAGGGGAGTTTAATTGGAATCAGCACAAAAGGTCCCTCCTCCAGAAGAGCGGCAGGAACAGCTTGCTAGCACCAAAATTTACCAGTCTTAGAGACCTGCAGAACTTCAGGTCTTGGGGAAAACAATATATAGCATTTGTTGGGTTTTTTATTACTCTGTAGTTTTTCAGTATTTTTTTCAGCTTTTTTATTTTTTTAAATTTTTAAAATTCTTTTTAAAATTTTTGTTTCTATATGTGAATATATATATATTATTTTTGGCTTCTTTTCATTGTATATTATTGTATTTTTGTGTGTGTATATATATATATATTTCTTTTTTTTCTTTCCTTTCTTTCCTACTTTGAGATCTAGTTTCTTTTAACAAACAAACCAAAATACACCCAGGATCTAGTTTATTGTTTTGTTTGGTTTTACTTCTTGTTTGATTTTTTTCTAATTTTGTTTTGTTTGCATTTTCTTTTGGTTACTTTTACTTGCATTTTTTCTGGTATTGTTGTTATTTTTGTCTTTTATCTCCCATTCTTCTATTCTTTTCTAGACATAATGATGAGATGGAGAAACTCACCCCAAAATAAAGAACAGGAAGAAGTACTCACTGCCAGTAAGATGTCAGAACTGGAATTCAAAACAGTGATTATAAAGATACTAGCTGGGCTTGAAAAAAGCATAGAAGACACTAGAGAATCCTCTACTATAGAAATAAAAGAACTAAAATCTAATCAGACTAAAATTAAAAATGCTATTACTGAGATGCAGTAAAAAATGAAGACTCTAGCAGCTAAGATAAATAAAACAGAAGAGGGAGTCAGTGATATAAAAGACAGAATGAGAGGAAAAAAAGGAAGCTGAGAAAAAGAGAAAAACAACTACTGGATCACAAAGGAGAATTCGAGAAATCAATGATACCATAAAGCAAAATAATATTCGTATAGTAGGGGTTCCCAGAAGATGGAAAGAGAAAGAGGGAGGAGCAGAAGGTTTATTTGAACAAATTATAGCTAATTTATCTAATCTGGGGAAGGAAATAGGCATTCAAGCCCAGGAGACACAGAGAACACCCCTCAAAATCCATAAAAATAGGTCAACACCTCGACATACAGTAGTGAAACTTACAAATTTCAGAGATGAAAAAAAAATTCTGAAAGCAGCTCAGGACAAGAGGTTCTTAAACCATAAGAGTAGACATATAAGACCGGCAGCAGACCTACAGAGACCTGGCAGGCCAGAAAGGACTGGCATGATGTATTGAATGTGCTAAATGGGAAAAATATGCAGCCAAAATACTTTTTCTAGGAAGACTGTCATTCAGAATAGAAGGAGAGATAGTTTCCAGGATAAACAAAAACTAAAAGAATTTGTGAACCCAACGACACCTCCAAAGTGAAAGTGAGGGGGTAAAACACCATTTGTCATGCTAATTGACACTTAAAAAGAAAGCTAGAGTAGCAATTCTTATATCAGACAAACTAGATTTTAAGCCAAAGACTGTAACAAGAGATGAAGAAGGACACTACATCACAATAAAGGGGTTTATCCAATAAAAAGTTATAACAATTAAAAATTATAAATATTAATGCCCCTAACTTGGGGAGCCGCCAGCTATATTATAATTAATATTTTGCTAATTAATTATAATAATTAATTATAATAATCATAATAGTTAATTATATTAATTAATTAGTATGATTAATTAATATTTTGCTAATTAATCGCAAGATTAAAGAAATACATTGATAATAGTACAATATAATAAGGGACTTTAACACCCCACTTATAGCAAAGGACATATCATCTAAGCAGAAAATCAACAAGAAAACAAAGGCTTTAAATGACACACTGGACCAGATGGACTTTACAGATATATTCAGAATATTTCATCCTAAAGCTGCAGAATACACATTCTTCTCAAGTGCACATGAAACATTCCCCAGAACAGATCACATACTGGGTTACAAATCAGGTCTCAGCTGGTACCAAACAACTGGAATTATTCCCTGCATATTTTCAGACCATAGTGGTTTAAAACTTGAACTCAATCACATGAGAAAATTTAGAAGGGACATAAATATAGGGAGGTTAAAGAGCATCCTACTAAAGAACAAATTGGCCGACCAGGAAATTAAAAAATTTTTTTTTAAAAATTCAAGAATTAAAAAAATGAAAATGAAACCTTGACAGTTCAGAACTTCTGAGATGCAGCAAAGTCATCCCTAAGAGGGAAGTCTATATAATAATACAGTCCTTTATCAAGAAAAAAGAAAAAAGAAAAATCTCAACTACCTAACCTAACCTTACACCTAAATGAGCTGGAAAAAGAACAGCAAGTAAAGCCTAACTCCAGCAGAAGAAGGGAAAAAAAAAATTAGAGCAGAAATCAATGATACAGGGGGGAAAAAAGGAGAACGGGTCAAAGAAATCAGGAGCTTTTTCTTCAAAGGGATCAATAAGATTGATAAACCCCTAGCCAGACTTAGCAAAAAGAAAAGAGAAAGGACCAGAATAAATAAAAATCATGCTGTTTCAAAAAACAGAGATGTTGTGGCACCAGGGTGTTTATCAGTTGGTTAAGCATCTGCCTTCACATCAGGTCGTGATCTTGGGGTCCTGGGATTGAGCCCTGTGTCAAGCTTCCTGATCAGTGGGGAGTCTGCTTCTTCCTCTCTCTCAGCCCCACCCCTCTTCTCATGTTCACTTTCTCTCTTCTTTAAAATTAATAAATAAATCTTTTTAAAAAATTAAAAAAAAATAGAAATGGAGGGAAACTTTCAAACTCATTCTATGAAGTCATCATTACCTTGATCTCAAAATCAAATGAAGACCCCAACAAAAAGTAGAATTACAGACCAATATCCTTGATGAATATGAATGCAAACATTCTCACCAAGATACTATCCAGTAGGATCCAACAGTGCATGGAAAGGATTACTTACCACAACCTAATGGAATTTATTCCTGGGCTGCAAAGGTGGTTCAATATCGACAAATGAATCAATGTGATACTCTACATTAATAAAAGAAAGGACAAGAACCATATGATCCTTCCAAGAGATGCAGAAAAAACATTTGACAAAATACAGCATCCTTTTTAAAAAAGCAAAGATTTTATTTATTATTTATTTGAGAGAGCAAAAGTGAAAGAGGTCACAGAGGGAGAAAGAGAGGGGGAAGCAGACACCTGGCTGAGTGGAGAACCCAATGAGGGCCTCAGTCCAAGGACCCTGGGATTATGAACTGAGCTGAAGGCAGATGCTTAACTGACTGAGCCACCCAGGCACCCCATACAACATTCTTTCTTGATTAAAACTCTCTGCCATGTAGGAATGGAGGGAACAGACTTCAGTATCATTAAAGCTATATACAAAAGCCCAAAGAGATAATCATCCTCATTGGGGGAAAACTGAGAGCTTTTTCCTAAAGTCAGGAACACAACAGGAATATCTACTCTCACCACTGTTGTTCAACATAGTGAACATAGTGAGCAATCAGGTAACAAAAAGAAATAAAATCATCCAAATCTGCAAAGAACTTAAACTCTTACTCTTGTCTATGACATGATACTCTATGTAGAAAATTCAAGACTCCACCCAGAAATTGCTAGAAACAAAAGACTGGAATTTAGCAAAGTTGGAGGATATAAAATCAGAGCACAGAAGTCAGTTGCATTTCTATACAATAATAATGAGACAGCAGAAAGAGAAATAAAGGAATTGATCCCATTTACAATTGCACCAAAAACTGTAAGTTACCTAAGAATAAACCTAACCAAAGAGATAAAGGATCTGTACTCTGAAAACTATAGAACAGTCATGAAAGACATTGAGGAAGACACAAAGAAATGGAAAAATGTTCCATGCTCATGGATTGGAAGAACAAATATTGTTAAAATGTCTATGCTACCAAAAGCAATCTATACATTCAATGCAATCCTTATCAGAATACCATCAGTTTTTTTCACAGAGCTGGAACAAACAATCCTAAAATTTGTATGGAACCAGACAAGACCTCAAATAGGCAAAGGAATGTTGAAAAAGAAAACCAAAGCTGGAGGAATCAAAATCCCAGACATCAAGCTGTATTACAAAGCTGTAATCATCAAGACAATGTAGTACTAGCGCAAAAGTAGACACATAGATTAATGGAACAGAGTAGAGAATCCAGAAATTGACTCTCATATCTATGGTCAACTAATCTTCAACAAAGCAGGAAAGAATACCCAATGGTAAAAAAGAGAATTTCTTCAATAAATAGTGCTGGGAATATTGGACAGCCACATGCAGAAGAATGAAACTAGACTCTACTTTTCTTCCACCACACACAAATATAAATTCAAAATGGATGAAAGACCTATATGTGATACAGGTATCCATCACACTGTAGAGGAGAACCCAGGAAACAAACTTTGTGACCCTGCTGCAGCAAGTTCTTGTTAGACACATTTTCAAAGGCAAGGGAAACAAAAGCAAAAATGAACTAATTGGACCTCATCAAGATAAAAACCTTTTGCACAACAAAGGAAACAGTGGATAAAACTAAAAGGCAACGTATAGAATGGGGGAATATATTCACAAATGAAATGTCTTATCAGATAAAGAACCAGCCTCCAAAAACTATAACTTGTCAAACTCAGCCCGCCAAAACAAAAAAATCCAGTCAAGAAATGGACAGAAGACATGAATAGACATTTCTCCACAGAACAAATACAAATAGCCAAGATACACATGAAAAATTGCTCAACATCACTCAGTATCAGGGAAATACAAATCAAGACTATAATCAGATACCACCTCACACCTGTCACAATTGGCTAAAATTAACAACTCAGTAAGTAAGAGATGTTGGCAAGGATGCATAGAAAGGGAGTCCTTGGGACGCCTGGGTGGCTCAGTTGGTTAAGCAGCTGCCTTCGGCTCAGGTCATGATCCCAGCATCCTGGGATCGAGTCCCACATCGGGCTCCTTGCTCGGCAGGGAGCCTGCTTCTCCCTCTGTCTCTGCCTCCCATTCTGTCTGCCTGTGCTTGCTCTCGCTCCCTCTCTCTCTCTCTGACAAATAAATAAAATCTTAAAAAAAAAAAAAGATTAAAAAAAAGTTCTTTAAAAAAAAAAAAAAGGGAGTCCTCTTACACTGTTGATGGGAATGCAAACTGGTGCAGCCACTCAGGAAAACAGTATGGTGTTTCCTCAAAAAGTTGAAAATGGAGCAACCCTATGACCCAGCAATTGCATTACTGGATATTTACTCCAGAGATACAAATGTAGTGAACTGAAGGGACATCTGCACCCCAGTGTTTATAATTGCAATTATCTACAAAAGCCAAGCTATGGGAAGATTCCAGATGTCCATTGACAGTTGAATGGATAAAGATATGATATATATGTATAATGGAATATTACTATACCATCAAAAAGAATGAAATCTTGCCATTTTTTGTAATGATATGGATGGACTAGAGTACCCTCTAGGAAAGATAAGATGGGAAGAGAGAGGGAGACAAACCATAAAAGACTCTTAATCATAAGAAACAAACATGGTTGTTGGATGGGGGAAAGGGGTAACTGGGTGATGGGCATTAAGGAGGACACTTGATGCAATGAGACTGGGTGTTATATGCAACTGAGAATCACTAAACTCTACCTCCGAAATGTATAATACACCGTATGTTACTTAAATGGAATTTAAATTTAAACAAAAATAAGATAATATTCTGAAAAAAATCTTTGGCTACAAATTTGATAATATAGATGAAATAGATGAATTATTTGAAGTGTACAATCTATCAAAGGTTATATAGTAAGAAGTAGATAATTTGAATAGGTCTGTCCATTAAAGAAATTGAATTTTTAATTAATAATCTTCCAAACAGCACTAAGCACAGATGAGGTAACTGGTGAATTCCACCAAACATTTAGGAAAAAATTATGACAATTCTCTACAATCTATCCCAGAAAACAGAAGCAGAAAGGATATTCATTGTAACGAATTCTAATGAGTTCTGTGAGGCCAGAATTACTCTAATACCAAAATCAAGCAAAGACATTACAAGATAGGAAAACAACAGACCAATACCCCTCATGAACATGTATGCAAAGGTATCAACAAAATATTAGCAAATCTAAGAATGTATATAAAGAATTATAAACCATGACCAAGTGGGATTTATTCCAAGTATGAAAGGTTAGTCACTTTATGAAATGTAATTAATATTATCCACCATATCAAGAAGCTAAAGAAGAAATAGCTTATGATCATATCAAAGTTGCCCTTGCTATGCCAGTTAAAAGTCAACCACAGATGTGGAAAACACACCTCCTGGCACAAAATGTCAGTGAACAATATTAAAGTAAAATAATCTGTGTGATCCTTAATTGCTCATGCCTAACAACTTAATTAGCATGATTTATGCACATCAAAAATACTTCTTCCCTCTTTTTTTTGTTCCCTAAATCCAATTCTAAGGACCCATAATGTATTTCTCTTTTCAAACTTGTTTTCTAAATCAATTTGAAAGATATACATAGGACTCAGGCCAATGATGATAAGAAATCAAATTTATTATTGATAGAAAATATCAGGGGATGAGACTGAGGCACACAACCAGATGGATTTGCTGATAAGTCCTTGAACTGGGCACACTCACCACTGTTCTAACGCTGCCCACTAAACTCACTTAATCACACCAAAGTGCAACTTTCTTATATACCGGCCAGTCTCAAGAAAGGAAGAACCAAGTTCTATTTAAATAGATTCTTCCTTCCACAACATCAATTAAATAATCATAAGACACACACTCTCTCTGTGACTCTTTTTCTCTCCCTGTTTGACTTGTTTTTATTTTGAGAAATAATAGCATGCATATTCAGAAAAGTACATAGAATTTTACAGGCTGTCACACAAGAAATAAAATTTGCCTCATATGGTTCAAATAAAAATCACTTAATATTTTATTAAGTGACTAATTAAAGAGGGATGAAGAATTAAACTGACAGGCAAATGACTTTAAGAAATCTAGGTACCTAAATGTATTGAAAACCATCGCCAATTCTTGGCCTGAAGCAGAAGGGAGAAGTAGAGGATGAAGCTCACTGGCAGCTGAAGCCTTGAGACAGGGCTTCCTGCTGGGAACCGTCCTCACAGGGGAAGGAAACTCTGGCCAGAGATGCACTTTCTCCCTGGATGCCCATGTATCTTCTCTGCCAAGGGTTTTCTCCAATACCACATGCAGGAGCTTGCTGAGACAGGCAGGCATAACTCGGAATGAAGTTGGGAGAGGGCTAAGGGAGCATAGAGTTAAGCAATCAGGGCAACCCTAAACAAAATTGGAAAGTCCCAGCTATCCTGTCCTCTGTGAAGATGATTCTGACACATATTCCATATGGTTTCTCAGGACTGATCTCTAGTTGCCCATGGTGGTACTTGCTAGAGTTGTTAGCTTGATCAAATAAAAATGTAAGCTGCCCAGTTAAATTTGAATTTTAGATAAACAGCAAATAATTTTTAGTGTAAATATGTCCCATGAAAATATTTTTCACATTCTTATATATCAAAAATATTTACTGCTTACCTGAAATTTCAGTTTAACTGGGCATCCTTTATTTTATCTGGCAAGTGTCTACAACACTCATTAACACTCCCTTTTGGGGGGGGGTTTCTTCTCTGTCTGACTTTTTGGATAGTCTGATGGTTTGGGGCTCATCTCCCAAATAAATGGACACTCAAATCATCATTTCAAGATTTGATTTCTAAATATTGGAATTCAATTTCAGTTTGCACTATTTTGTAGAGGCTCTAACAAATATTCCATAGTAGTCTTTGGCAGAATAAATGGATGCAGTATAAAAAGGTTAAAAAAAAAAAAGTAGCAGCAACATAAATATTAATCACAGCTTTGTTTTGAGAATATATTTATTCTAAAACCAGAGTGCCTTAGCAATATAGATATTATGTATAAGCGAGTAGGAAACCCAGTCATTACTACTTAGGTGGCTCAGATATACCAAAATCTGCACTAAACCAAGATTTAATTGAACATGCTAATTGAGAACTTCTAGAGTTACTGAAATGCGAAACTGTGATAAAATTCAAATATCTCAGACTCCCTAGAGGACAAGAGGATATTGGATCTTTTCATTAAAGAAATGATGCATGTAGGTATATTGATACCTTTAAACTCTTAATATAACAGGCTTCTCTGGCCAGTAAAATGAACAGCTGGCAGGCTTTGAAGATTTAATGTTAGAAAAAAAAAAGTCTAAGGAAGAATGAATTATTTTTTTCTATTTTTATGTATTTTTTCCAGTTTTATTGAGATAAAATTAATATACATCACTGTATAACTTTAAAGAGTATGGCATAATGATTTGACTTACATATAGTATGAAATGATTATTGCTTTAGGTTGAATTAGGATTCATCATCTCACACAAATATTGTAAAAAGAAAAAGTGAAAAAGAAGAAATTTCCTTGTGATGAGAAATTTGGGATTTACTCTTTTAACTTCAGTGTATCATATAGAAATGTTAACTATGGTCATCATGGAGAGCACATTCTTAATTGGGAGACTGTTGTATGGGACTTGATATTTCCGGGTTGGCTGATAGGTCATATATGCAGAAAAATTTGAATTTTTCTGTTTTTACAAGATTAAGGGTGTGAATATAAAGATCTGTGTTGTTTGGAGATTCTGGTAAAATCTAGAAGGAGAGTAAAAACAGTGACATTTGGAATATGGGATTCAACAAGTTACTGAAATCTGCTTGTTACTAACCTTATGATAGACAGTTATCCCAGCTTCCCTGTTTCCAGTTCTGTGAGGTTGGGCATGTTACTCTCTTTGTGTCTTAAGTTTCCTTCTGTGTAAAATGAAGATAATATACTCCCCAAGGTTATTAGGAGCAACAAATAATTAATACATGTAAAGAGTTTTGAAGAGTGACTGGTACCTAACAAATACTCAGTACATCCCAGCTGTTGGTTTGCTTCTGGGCCTCAGCTGAGACATTAAATGGCTGAAAGCAGAGATTGCAGTAATATCCTGAGTGATGTCAGAAATAACAACAACAAACTTTCTGCTAAGGAAGAAGCAATTCAGATAATTTCACTGTTTACATATGCAGATAATGTACTCAAGAACATGAATAATGAATAAGGGTGGATCCAAAGCTACCTATACAAGTAGTGGGCAAGACACAGGGAAAACTTCATTCTGACTAAATCTCTAGATTATTTTTCTCTAGAAATAAGGTATGAGGAGTAGATGAGATTAAAAGAATTTTATTTGGGGTGGAGTTGTTAGGGAGTCAGTTATATTGAAGTATAATTTATATGTAACAGATTTCAAATTTTTTTAGTTATAATTCCGTTGGTTTCATGAATATATACACATGTGTGACTACAATCACGTTCAAGATACAGAATATTTCCATTATGCAAAAAGTCAATCATTTGTATCAGTCTTTTCCCATTGTCCTTAGTCCCTAGCAATCACTGATCAGTTCTTAATTACAACAGATTTGCTTTTTCCAGAATTCCATATAATCTAAACTATACAGTTTAGTTTCTGGCATTTTTCATATAGCACAGGTTTCTCAGATTCATTCATTTATTGCGCGGGAATGAGTCTGGTTTACCTACTTCAGTGTTCCTTTAAGAAGAGCTATTTCTCAAATACTTTAGACAATCATCCAACTAAGGTACATATTCTCATAGAAGGAAGAAATTCCAGGTGAAATCATTATATTGCATTTGACTATGGCTATTAACTCATAAAAAAATAAGAATCCCCAGTTTCTCTCTCTTTCTCTCTCTCTCTCTCTCTTTCTCTCACACACACACACACACACACACACATACCCCACTTGAGAACAATTGTGGTCCCTTCATTACTGGGTTCTTCAGAAGGGAGTATACAGCTTTAGACAGCTAATGCCTCTCTGCAATGTATGGCCATATAGTGTACATAAACAAAACATAATTGCTTAAGTGGGCACGATATGAGTGTGGCAATATTGAAAAAAGATTAAAGAACTAATTGGAACTAAGATAGGTTTAAGATATGCATATAAAAATATGTTTATGGGTGTCATGATACCTTTTGAAAATCCCAGTTTGTTGTTACTGTTTTTGTTTTACAAGTCATTATATCTCACAAAGAATAAAGAAATGAGAATAATTATCTTTAATGTGCACCCACATATTTACCACTTATGGCATTATTCATTAGTTTGTGTAGATGCAGATTATTTCATAGTATTGTTCATAGTCCGTGAGTAAACTTGTTTAGCATCTGTTAATATAGAGGTCTAGAGGTGACACATTCTCTCAGCTTCTGGTTGTATATTTTAAACTCTTTATTTTGCCTTTTTTTCTGAAAGGTATTTTCAGTGGTTATAGAATCCTAGATTGAAAGTATTCCTTTTCCTTCTACTACTTCAAAGATATTCCTCCATTGCTTTCTGGTTTACATAGTTTCTAAGAAGTAAGTGAATAAAAAGGAGATGAATTAAATTTGAAAGAAAAATGATTGACAAAACTAGAGCCCGTGGTTCAATATGTAACAGTGGTGTGGTTTTTTTGTTTGTTTGTTTGCTTGTTTTTTTAATAAATCATTCCCTGGATATGTCTGGGTCATGATATATCATGGAGAAGGACCACTGAGTTGAGAGTCTCCTACACATAGTCAATAAACCTGCATGCATAAATCCCCCCAAGCTTGTGTTTCTTGTGTATTTTAGGCTTGGTTTGGGGAAAGAGAGTTAGACATGTAAATATTTCGAAGTGCTTTTCCCTTCTTCAAACATTGTCATCTATATTTTCTCTCATACAGGGGAAGATTTAGGCCAGGAAGTTGTAGTTCGTCTTAGAGAATTTTGTTAATTTCTTTGCCTTATGTCCTAAGTGTTCTGATCTTTTTCTGTATCTTGTACATCAGTTAATACTGCTTGTTTAACTGATCATGACATTATCTAGAGTCAAAGGACCTATCTCTAGTACGAATTACCTATATGATATTAAGTACTCTGAATATTACTTTTTCTCGGCTTTGCCATTGTGGAAATTGCACTACACCTTTCAAGATAAATTTAAATAGCTATATGACTATTTTGTATCTGTTCCATGCCTATTAAAATATTAAAATGTTTTCCCATTTGCACTGACACAATTATCACATGTATAAATAGCACACAAAAGAAAAATAAACAGCTCAGTGAATTGCCACAAAGCAAATACCCACACAGCTACCAACTCAGGTAAAATATAAAACATTGTTAGCAATAAAACAGCTCATAATCCTTTTGAATACTGTACTGTTCCTCCTGCCAAAATCCAATACTGATCCTACTTTATTTTTTTAATTTTGATTTTATTTATTTATTTAACAAAGAGAGAGAGAGATCACAAGTACGCAGAGAGGTAGGCAGAGAGAGAGAGGGAAGCAGGCTCTCCGCCGAGCAGAGAGCCCCATGCGGGGCTCAATCCCAGGACCCTGGAATCATGACCTGAGCCAAAGGCAGAGGCCTAACCCACTGAGCCAGTCAGGCGCCCCCTGATCATACTTTTTAATAGTAAGATTTGTCCATATTGATCTTTTCTTTCACAAAGTTTTTCCAGCTATACCAGCGTTGTTACTCATCCAGAAAAGTTAAATTATTGGTCATCTTTGAAGAAGTGTGCTCTTCCTCCATTTGATACAATTTAGTGACAAAATCATCATCGTCAAGTCCTATACTAACATGCTTTCACATATGCAGGGCACCATCTCTTGAAAAATGCCACATTCTATGTCATTAAGACAAAAAGCCATTAAATAAACTATAAATATTGACTTCAAATCACTTAAAATTTGTTATTAAGATCTCTTGTAGACATACTTATACACTGATACTTTGTCATATATCATGTTTGTGCATACACTAAAAAGAAAATTGTAAGTGTGACAAGTTTATCTAATTTCTTAAGAGGCAGAATTTTTATTTTTTTTTTTAACATAGAGTTAACATTGTCCAGTGGGTCTCCTGCAGGATCAAAGTCTCTGTTGTCCATATAGTTTCTATGTAACATTTCTTCAGGGAGTACATGCTGCTACTATGTTGCAAGTTTAAATGATGAGAACTTGATCTCACAAGAAAGTGTCAAGGAAGGTATTCAGAGAAAACTGATATTCATATTTTTCCCAAAATGGTCTTTTTTCTTTTTTTTTTTTTTAAGGATTTTATCTATTTGTTTGACAGAGATAGATCACAAGTAGGCAGAGAGGCAGGCAGAGAGAGGGGGAAGCAGGCTCCCCGCTGAGCAGAGAGCCCAATATGGGGCTTGATCCCAGGACCCTGAGACCATGACCTGAGCCAAGGCAGAGGCTTAATCCACTGAGCCATGCAGGCACCCCAATGTTCTTTTTTCTTTAACCTTAAAGTTTCAGTCTTCCAGCGACTTATATGCAGCCAGGTCAAGTTAGCACATGCCATGCAATAGGAGCTGTAACATCTGCCTCCTGATCAGTATCATTTGTAAGATGCCTTCAGTTGTAAGGAACGTCCTGACTTAATAATGTTAAAAAAGTATGGCAAAAAAACTGCATCTAAGAACCAAGGAAATATGGTTTAATTAACCTCATGTAAATGGAAGTAGATGGATAGTCATTTCATGATTTGAGTTTCTTTGATGACCCTAACTTTAAAATGTGCCCTCAAATTATTTATGATGGCTCTAATTCTATGGAATTTGTTAGCTCAAGGGTTTGTATTCTATGAATATTCTTAAACTAAGTATAAAACCTGAATAAAAATATAATTTATTTTTTATCTTAAATTTGTCTAAATAGAAGATTAATTATGCACTAAAAGGTGATATAAAAAATAAGATTCCTGACAGAAAAAGACTTGATTTCTATTGCTATAGTCTTCACACTTAAAAAATGTTTCTTATCTTCATCAAGATACATCTGTAATAATAAGGATAGTAATAATACCTACTTTGTTGAAATGATTAGATGGAACAGTCCATGTAAAGGACTTAACTATAGTATCTATGAAGCATTCTTTGTGTACTGGTTATTATTAGGTATATGACTTGGGCAAATACTTTTTCTGAGCTTTAAAGTCATTTTGTGCAAAAAAGAATGAAGATCATTTCTCGGTTGCTTTCACTGTTTCAGAACTTTTTAAAAATGAACTTAATCTTTAAGTAGTTTTTGGTTTTTTGGTAGTGATTAATGCTATGGAGCCCTAAGATTAGATACCAGAACCTACAGGTGAGAAAAGAATGTTGTAATGCTTCAAATAATATTTTCTTATAGAAATAGATGAGAGGATTCGTTATTTGAGGGGTATAGAGTAGCATGCTGAATGATAAATAAAGCATGATAAATGAGAATATGATTATTTAGAGATCATCCTGAAACTGAGTGGCTCCCTCTGAAATTTGCTAATAGAGAATCATACTGATACAACTGCCATTTATTTATATATGAGGGATTCAAAAGTTCTTATTTAAATTCTTCATACTTGTGATTTTACTTAGGTTAGTCAAATCTGGAGATGAACATTGAGACCATTTTAAAAATAATAAAAGAGCCAATATTAGACATTCACAAAGAAATATATTGTGTTGAATTTGTATAAATAGCAGCCAAATGATTGGATTTATTTAGTCATATGTTGCCTAGCATTGTTCCTGTGAGTAAGGGTTCATCAGATTGTACGCTTTCTTCAAATTAAATTTGTAGTAGAAATGACAAAACAATATTGGGTTTCAGACACAAAAACATCAGATATATATGCCTAAATCTCAAAGTTGTACTCTGTTTTTGTTTTTTAAAGAAATATTACAAAGAATGTAAATTGATAGGACTTCACTGAATAAAATCATAACTTATTCAGCTATATAGTTAAGGAGTCACTTACTTGTCCCCTACCAACTAATTAATTGGGAAGGCAGGATTTTTCTAAGTACTAAGGACACCTCCTCTTCATGATCTTTTTATGATAATCTCTAATGCAAATACAATGTCATACTACCCATCAATTACAACCCAACCTCCGAATAGAGTGAGGATTTATGGTGTCAGAGAAGCTTGCAAAGCAAATGTAATTCTTCTGATAAGAACTCATCACAGGCTTTTCATGTGAACGTTTTTCAAAAGTTGAAATGAATCAACACAGATTCTTTTATTAGCAATACAATAATATCTTTGATCTAGCATCATGTGTGAATAACTTATTTTAAGACCCTTTTTTCCCCCATATAACTGAAGCTTATTGCTTAGGAGCTAACAGCTTTCAATTTGACATATTTTTGGATGAAAATGTATATATATATATATATATATATATATATATATATATATATATATATACTTGCCTGCTTTTAAAGTTATAAAATGGATATCATTCGGGGTTTTCCTTAATGATTGCAGGAATTATGAAGCTTTCTCTTTTTATTCTCTGTGTTACTAGCATTTTCTTTGATTCTTACTTGTTTCCCTCTGCTCCCCTTCTTTTTGTCAGTGGCCCAGATGCCTGTGGCTAGCTTTGTTGATGTCCTGCTTTTAATTAGGTATGACTTAGGAAAACAGTTTGACACACTAATTGTAGTTGCATATTAAAGTAATACAGACAATAATATGAAAACACTGAGGTCAGCATTAGGTGGCTAATAAAGATGAACAAGATAAACTTAAGTTATCCTATGTATCCTATTGAATACCAAAGGATATCCAAACTATCCTTTGGATGATGCTATGATTTTTTTTTTTCTACACCTTAATTTCAACATGTTTTTATTCTCCTACATGGTATTTAGTTTTACCATTAACGAATTTTTAATTTAATGGAATAAAGGAGGAGAATAAATCAATGATTGTAACTAAAATGATAAATGCTGTTACAGTGATTTGGTCTGGAAGAGGCTTGAATACAGGAACTTCAAACTTTGCATTAGATATTCACTTGTTGGGATTGCTATCTAGTACTCTTGTTTGTTCACTTAGTTTTCTTATTGCCTCTTGGCTATATTCCAGAGTATTCAAGTTGCCAAAACTGATTTTTGGATAAATAACATGTCAGTCCCTAGACTATTCAAACCAATACATTTTCTTGTTCTATTATCAAACTTTGTTTTATTTTATATGGTTCACCTATGATGTTCTGGAATTATATCTTTCTTTGCCCTCAAACACAACCTTAAATTATTTTATTAAAGTAACTTTACAAAAATGCATGCAGGAGACAAACCTAGGTATCTAAGTCCTTAAAGAACTCCAGGGGTGAGACTATTTAATTCTATAATCTATTCAGTTTTATATTAGCTCCCTTTGACTTTGATTCTGAAGATGGCCTGTATTCTTTCACAGCAAATTGATTGTCTAGAGGTTCCAAACTCTCAAATTCAGAATATCATAATAAAACTAAGGATATTTTCTGTAGTTCATCAATCTAATTAACATGATCAGTCAGCTGAGCCAACCATCACACTAGCAAGTCAATTGTTAGGGTCATTTGAGGTATTTTTAGAGTAATGTCTTTAATAACACAGAAACAGTGATGTTGGTCTTTAGGGAAAGTTAATAAAGAATTGTAACCAAAAGAGGAATAGTTCTGTCAGTCTCCCCTCTTCAGTCTGTATATGATAAATTTAATCTTGAGTGTGAGCAAATAAATTAAAGGAACTTTGACTTCTCAATACCAGACTAAGCATGGTTTTCCTGAAATATTCTTTGAGAATTATATTACCAGCATTATGAAACTATTTTTATAAATATTCTCCTAATGCTTATGTCTGTTCTATGTAAGAAATTAAATGGATGCCACATAGTACTAAAGGCTGATCTAGAAGTTTAATTTTTCAATGATCTGAGCTATCACTTTATCATTTCCTATTAACTCTGTGATTAATGTTACTATCATGTGACATGCTTACTATTTCTACACTGAAGTGGAATAGGTGAGTGAGAGCTATTAGGATAGCATTCAATGAGTTAGAATGAAAGTTTTGAGGTTTGCTAAGCAGCATAAGCCTGGGTGTGTATAAACTGCAAAAAACTGGGGATATAGAGATTTTCAACTGGCTATTGTTAGAATTTGACCTTTTTCTCCCTCAGTCATTCAACCAAACTTGTTATGTATTTGGAAAAGGCCCTATTTTCTATAGGCTTAGTTCTTAGGCTGACCATTATAGACATATTTTATAAAATCAGAATCTTGCATCTCTGGAGCAACCTTGAATTTTGTCACTTACCTACATATGGTCTTCCTTTGTTTCTGTGGGGTTCCTAATATTCCATTATTTATATTTGTGCTTAGTATAGAGAGTGTTTTTATTTCTTGTTACCAAACCATGATTCTTTAATATGTAAGGAAAGGCTATTGCTTTTAATGGAAGCATAATCCTTTAAAGTCTTAATAGGGACCAAAGAAGTCAGCAGGATGGTCCAGTGATTTTGGTTTTCATCATTGTATCTTTTATAATGTGTATAGTGAGACTTCAATTAATAAAAATAAATACAAACAGAGGATTGCTTACTTACTTTTTGCATAAATGCATGAAATAAAATATGTTAAGTTCAGGGTATGGAAAAGAAGAAACAACACCCAGTAGGTGGGTAGGAAAGATCATGTAAATTAAGAATCACTCTCTTTCTTCCCTGAAATCTAACAGCTATTGACTAACCCTCATTTAGGATTTTGTATTTCTTAATATTTTCCTTTCATATTAAGTTTGTGTTCTTATATCCCTAATGACATCCCCTACCCTGTGAGAACAGGATATGTATTCTGATCTTCCCCACTTAAGACCTAAACATTTTAATGTTTTCACCACCCATTTAGTAACTGAATATAAGACAGAATAGTCCATTATGCTTCAGTACAAATGACCTGAAAGTCATGGCTTGCAGCAGAGGTTTATTTCTAGTTCACACTGTATGCTCATTGTAGATGAGCTGAGAATCTGATTTATGTAAATTTTGAAAAAGAGGGAAGGTGCATATGGGAAACCTTCTGCAAGCTCTTAAACATTTTGTTCACAAGTGGCATTTGTTACTTACTCTTACATTTCATCAGATTAATCAAGGCATGTGGACAAATGTGATGTCACTGCATCTAGGAAATACAGCCCACTCATAACAAAGAACATAGAAGGGATGAAAAAAAGAATTTTCACAAAAACATAATACAACACACTATAAATGATATGAACTAAACCCAATGACTTAATTCCTCCATTTTGCAGAGCAGCTGTAAGATATAAATGCAAGCAGTGATGAGTATAAAGCATCTAACACAATACGTGACATATCTGCATATCCATGATATTTCCCTGGTAAACTTATTATTCCAAATCACCTTCTTAGGCACTCAAAGCCATTTTGAGTAGAGATAATAATGATGAAGTTATACTTATTTCCTGTGCACATACCATATTCACACCCATCGGCACACACTCACGTACATACACATAAGTATGTAATATATGTTTATATGCATATGTACAAGTATATATGTGTGTGTTTGTGTGTAGTATATATATAATATCATCCCTTGGGTTGAGTGAGTCCTATCTGATATCAAAAATACTTAAAAATTTTCTGGACCTATGAAATTATTTTCTTACAGCTACAACTTCCAGTTATATATGTTCCTAACAAATGCAGAGACTCAGATTTTGCTATTTATTTAGGGAGTGCATTCTCAAGAAAGCAGAAATGAGAGGAAAGGGGAGTGAGGAGGAGAAATGACAAATACATTGGTTTATCACTAGCTGACTACTGCTTAGAGTCATGCTCAAATTATGATTTGATAGCACTGTACTGTCTTTTTGGAGAATCTACAAATATTTTTCCTCCTCAGAAAGGATGGAAGGTGGATACTTTTTCTATCAGATCCATTTCTCATGGGTCACATTTTTTTCTTCCTTCAGATACTAAGTTGTCTATGCTTCCATGTTGTGTCATTCACATTTTCTGGAATTGTATGCTTCAGGATCAATAGCAAAACCTCAGTAAGGGAGGTGGGAGTCACAGGATGAGAGCTCAAGATGAGGTGCTCTTGAAGTTTCCTGTGTGAAGGTGGTTGCTGTGGCAGCAGTGGGGCTGAGTCCACTTCATTCTGGTTGCTATGGTGACAACTGTGCAAAACAATGGCCAAAGGCCTCAACAACAGATGAGGTTAAAGAGATCTGAGATGGCATAAATAAGACAACATTATAATTTATTCTCCATGAGGAATAATTTAAGAGAGAAGGGGGTGCTATTAACAGTTACACGTGGAAAACACACATAAACCAGGGCAGTGTAAGGCAGATTAACAGGTGTGGTCACCCACTGCATAAGAGGCTTGTGATACAAGTTGTCTTTTACAAGGGTGCCTGAGTGACTAGGTTGGTTAAGTGACTGCGTTTGGCTCAGATGGAGCCCCACAACTGTTTCCTTGCTCAGCAGGGAACCTGATTCTCCTTCTTCCTGCTATTCTGCCTGTTCCTACTTTTTTTTTCTCTCTCTCCAGCAAATAAATAAAAATTCTTCAGAAAAAAGTTGTCTTTTACAAATATTGAAGAGTAACTGTAAAAACAAAACAAAAATATAAATAATGCCTAAGACATGAAAATAGAGAATTTTTGTGGACAAAATACTGCAAAATAGGAAGTTTCCCAGAAGATATGCCTTCTTAATTATATGACAGTAGAAAGTAGGCTCACCCTTGTCTAAGGATGTCTTGTGATTACCAAAAATAATATGAGACACTGATTTAGGTGTCTGAAAACTCTTAAATTTAGAAACTATCTCACTGTAGAAAACCAGTGGACCCAAATCTATGAAAATGAGCGACACTGTGCAACTTAACTTTACAACTTGAACTGAAAATTGAGCACCCTCTGTAATAATCTTTCAAGTATACATGGGCAAACTGAAGAAGAGATTCAATGATGAAACTTTTTTTTTTTAAAAGATTTTATTTATTTATTTGACAGAGAGAGATCACAAGTAGGCAGAGAGGCAGGCAGAGAGACAGAGAGAGAGAGGAGGAAGCAGGCTCCCTGCTGAGCAGAGAGCCTGATATGGGACTCGATCCCAGGACCCTGAGATCATGACCTGAGCTGAAGGCAGCGGCTTAACCCACTGAGCCACCCAGGCGCCCCTCAATGATGAAACTTTTGAACTAAAAAACAAATAAGTAAATAAAATCTCCCTAACATCCTACCCAAAGCCACCATATTTATCTTATATTTGTGGTCCAGGCAAATATAAAATATTTAGATCAAAGTGGCTCACTTACCATATAATCTGGTAATGTCAATGCTAAGTATTTACACAGGAAAAATGAGAAAGTGTGTTTATTTAGAACCTCTATGAGTATTTATTGTGGCTTGACTTACAACCATCTATAACTGGGAAAACCCAAATGTCCTTAAATTTGTCCATGAATATAAAGAAAGAAAACTTGGTATATCTGTGTAATGCACTATTACTCAGCAATGAAAAAAAAAAAAAAAAAGCAAACCACAATACAACAACATGGATGGATTTTAAATGTATTATGCTAACCAGGAGTTGGGGAACTATAATCCATAGGGAAATCCTGTCCTGCTGTGAGAGCCAAATCCAGCTTTACCATTCATTTACATATAGTCTAAGTCTGTTTCAAGCTACACTGACAGTTTAGTAGTTGTAACAGAGATTGTATTGCTCACAAGCTACAAATAGTTACTATTTGGCCCTTTACCGAAAATGTTTGCTAACATCTGTGCTAAATGGAAAAAGCCAGGTTTAACGGGTGACATACCAGATGATTCCATTTATCTAACATTCTTAAAAAGGCAAATATAGGATCAGAAAACTTAACAATGGTTTCCAAGAACTAGAGGTCACGGGATGACTGGATTATAAAAGGAAATAAGAGAATTTTTCAGAGTTAGTAAGATTGTTCAATACCTTGGTTATGGTGGGAGTTACCTGACAGTGTGCATTTACCAAAACTGGTAGAATTCTCCATAAATTGGGTGAATTTTATGCTATGTAAACTTTACCTTCAAATAGTGGGGAAAAAAGAGGTGGAAAGAAAATATCAAACCAATGCAAACTTGATATTACACAAGGAAGGATTAAGGCAAAAAAATAACTGTTAAAAAGAAGAAAGGGGGGCACTTTGGTGGCTTAGTCTGTTAAGTGTCCAGCTCTTGGTTTTGGCTCATATAATGATCTCATGGATTGGGGGATTAAACCCTGCATCAGACTCTGTGCTCAGTGGGGAGTCTGTTTGAAGATTCTCTCCCTCTGCCTCTCCCTTCGCTTTGTGTTTCTCCCTTCTCTCTCAAATAAACAAATAATCTTTAAAAATTTAAAAAAGAAAAAGAAAAAAAACAAGCCCTCCGTAATGCTAAAAACCAAAATTCACAATGATAATACAAGAATAGTGAATATCTATGTATCAGATAACACCTTCAAAGAGCAGAGAATACAGAAAGTAGAAGGAGAAATAGACCAAAAAACACTGCTAATAGAATTTCTCACACAACTTTCAGTCCAAAATTGATCAGTCAGATAAAGAACAAATAAAGATATCTAAGAGCTAAACTGCATAATCAATAAGCAGATCTTCTAAGTATATATTAAGACTTAGAGAATATACAGTCTTTTCAAGCACACATAGAATATTCATAAGAATATTCCTAAGAATTTTCTATGCCTGCGTGACTGCCTGCCTTCCTTCCTTCTTCCATCCGTCCATGTCTCAATAATTTTACAAATAGCATTCATGTTTTGTAATAAAATAAAACTTGATTATCATCGTATTAAAGGAATAGAAAATATTTCATTAAAAGAACTTAGCTGAAGGTGAAAATAAAACTAAATTTGTAGATAGTACATAAAATAAGGATTATGAAATACCATAGATTGGAATGCAGTCACCAAAACAATGAGGAAGTAGAGCTTTGAGCCACTAGAATGGATATCGAAGGCACTATAGGCAGTACAACCCATTGTAAGGCCAGTGCCCTTCTAGGATGGGGATGCCCCCTTTTTGGCAAGCAACTCTGGTATACATGCTTATTTCTAATTTTATTAAAGAATAATACAAAAGGATACTATAAGTAGTGCTGTAACTACACTATTAAGAGTTTTTTGCTGTTGTTTTTGTTTTGCTTTGTTTTGTTTATTCCTGGTGAAGGTTATACTTAAGAAATCTTCAACTTTCTCCTATTGCAGTTCATTTTGCACTGGAATTTTCTTAGGAATCAATATAACTTCTGCCTCACAATGCCATCATTTTCATACTTTCTAATCACAATGAACTTATTATAACCTTACGCTGTAGTAAAGGAACTTTTTTTATTATTTCAAAATTTATGGATTTTAAGGGTGAAATTGAAATTCCATACTTCAAAGATTTTAGTAATCTTCATAATTTACCTGTGAATTTTTATTGTTAACATTAAATGTATCTGAAATGTAGGATTTAGAAGTTTTTACTTTCTATGCCATACATCTTTGTTTTACTTGTTTTTACAAAGTACAAACATAATGATTTGTTCAGAACGATATTCTATAAAGGAAGGCAATACAGTGATCTAGAAAATCTCTTTACTCCATGGCATTAGTATATTTTGTTTGTTTCCATGAGTTACATTTTTATTAACTGCCATTATTAACAGTAAATTCACCTATTAGATTGATAATGATATCTAATTGGAAAGTCTGGGATCTCATACCAATAGCAATTCAATAATTTATTCACCATTTACCAATTCACTCAATCCATTCACCATTTACCATTTCACCAATTTTTAACAAGTCATAAATCTAATTTTATTTATTTTATTTGTGAATTTGTCCTTCTAAATCTATTTTAATTTTTTTTAAAGATTTTATTTATTTATTTGACAGAGAAAGACAGCGAGAGAGGGATTACAAGCAGGGGGAGTGGGAGAGGGAGAAGCAGACTCTCTGCTGAGCAGGAGGCCCAATGTGGGGCTCAATCCCAGGACCTCAGGATCATGACCTGAATCAAAAGCAGATGCTTAACAACTGAGCCACCCAGGTATCCTTCTAAATCTATTTTAAAAACAAAATTAAAAATGAGGTTTTATTAAAGGCCTGTGCTCTTACTATTTTCCCCCCAATTAATGCATTTTAACCATCCCTTAATGTCAGTACAAATATTTCTACTTATAGAAATACTATAATTGATTTTACCACAATTTACCAACAGATTTTAAGTTTTTATCAGTGTTTCATAATTCCATACAGTCCTGTGAAAAATATGTTTGATGCATTTGAGCAGTCTTAACAGAATAAACTTCCTATAAGCAAACTGAAGGGTCAAATGGTAAACACATATAGAATTCTAACAAATGATATCAATTTCACACTAAATTTTTTTTTCATATCTGCTTGTTTATATTTTCACCAAACATTGAAAATAAAAATGTCCATTTTATCAAGTTTTTATATTAATAAAGATTTCCCACATAGCTAATCCTTACTGTATACAAGTAGGCTTTTATTATTCTTTTTTTAAAGGTTTTTATTTATTTATTTGAGAGGGAAAGAGAGAGAGAACATGAGGGAAGGAGAGAGGCAGAGGGAGAAGCAGACTCCCCGCTGAGCAGAGAGCTGGCAGAGGACTCCATCCCAGGACCCTGAGATCATGACCTGAGCCAAATGCAGATGCTTAACTGATTGAACCTCCCAGGTGTCCCAGGCCTTTATTATTTTATTGTTGGAGCTATATAGAAACAAATCTCTTCAGTTGATCATTTAAGGTTCAATGGCATTATTTCAAGAAAAATAAAACACATGCTATTCACATGATTCTTGCTAATATATAAGTAACTCCATTATAAGTAGTTTCCAAATCTGTAGAAAGTTGAGTTGAAATATACATTGTATCTCAAACCTCTTTGTCATTGTTTCAGACTATCTCCATTTAAAAGTGATGAAAAAAATTTAAAAAAATAAAATAAATAAAGGGATGATTGCCAGAGGGGAAGAGGGTGAGGGAATGGGTAAAATGGGTAAAAGGGAGTAAGAGATACAGGCTTCTAGGAATTTATAGAATGAATGAGACATGGGAATAAAAGGTACAGCATAGGGAATATAGTCAATGGTATCATAATAGCGTTGTATGGTGACAGATGGTAGCTACACTTGTGGTGTGCATAGCATAACATACAGACTTATTGAATCGGTATAATGTATGCCTGAATCTAATGTAACATTGTGTGTCAACTATACTCAAAAAATTTACATACATACAGACATACTTACATAAATCTGAAATAAAGTAAAATAAAATAATGAAGTTCTAAATGGTAAAACTGTAGGAATAGAAAACAGAATAAAGGTGTTATCTGTAATTGGATTACATTTTTGCCTTCACTCATCAAAATGTTTTATAATTTAAATTAAAATTGGCAAGCATCTAAGTACCATGCTAAAGTGCTTACTTTTCACCTAAATATATATAAATTAGTATATGCAATCCAGTTAGCTAGTTTGATCATCAGGCACATATTCTGCATTTTAAAATGAAGTAAAATCTGTCACTACATATTTAGAATATGTTTTAGCTACTTTGCTTTTGGATAGCAGCTTGCCCCAAATTTATCTATTTATAGGTATTTATGCCTTAAGATATGCCTTAATAGATCTATCTATTATAAATTTACCTATTCCAATTTGTACAGTATATTCTTTCTTCAGTGTATTTGAATGCCTTTTCTGTGATTCATTTAACTTCATACAATGTAGATTTATTCCTGCATTCTCTTTTTAATTTGACTACTCCTGTCCTGTATCATATTTCATTTTTTAAGATACTATAGCATTATAATTAGTCCCAATATATGTAAGAAAGCCACTCTGTTTTTACTTTTTCATTATTGTCTTGACTGTTTACTTTTACCCATATAAATTTTCGTTTAGTTTGTGAAATTGCACATTATAGGTCTTCCCATATATGAGCATGTTTAGACAATTTGTAGTTTGCTATTTTTACCTGAATACATTATCTCCATAAAAGTCTTAACATATATTTTTAAGATCTAAGCCTAGATAATTTTATAAACATATATTTTTATCCCCAGGGGTACAGGTCTGTGAATCACCAGGTTTACACACTTCACAGCACTCACCAAAACACATACCCTCCCCAATGTCCATAATACCACCCCTTTCTCCCAAACCCCCTCCCCCCAGCAACCCTCAGTTTGTTTTGTGAGATTAAGAGTCACTTATGGTTTGTCTCCCTCCCAATCCCATCTTCTTTCATTTATTCTTCTCGTACCCACTTAAGCCCCCATGTTGCATCACCACTTCCTCATATCAGGGAGATCATATGATAGTTGTCTTTCTCTGCTTGACTTATTTAGCTAAGCATGATACACTCTAGTTCCATCCATGTTGTCGCAAATGGCAAGATTTCATTTCTTTTGATGGCTGCATAGTATTCCATTGTGTATATATACCACATCTTCTTGATCCATTCATCTGTTGATGGACATCTAGGTTCTTTCCATAGTTTGGCTATTGTGGACATTGCTGCTATAAACATTCGAGTACACGTGCCCCTTTGGATCACTACGTTTGTATCTTTAGGGTAAATACCCAATAGTGCAATTGCTGGGTCATAGGGCAGTTCTATTTTCAACATTTTGAGGAATCTCCATGCTGTTTTCCAGAGAGGTTGCACCAGCTTGCATTCCCACCAACAGTGTAGGAGGGTTCCCCTTTCTCCGCATCCTCGCCAGCATCTGTCATTTCCTGACTTGTTGATTTTAGCCATTCTGACTGGTGTGAGGTAATATCTCATTGTGGTTTTGATTTGTATTTCCCTGATGCCGAGTGATATGGAGCACTTTTTCATGTGTCTGTTGGCCATCTGGATGTCTTCTTTGCAGAAATGTCTGTTCATGTCCTCTGCCCATTTCTTGATTGGATTATTTGTTCTTTGAGTGTTGAGTTTGCTAAGTTCTTTATAGATTCTGGACACTAATCCTTTATCTGATATGTCGTTTGCAAATATCTTCTCCCATTCTGTCAGTTGTCTTTTGATTTTGTTAACTGTTTCCTTTGCTGTGCAAAAGCTTTTGATCTTGATGAAATCCCAATAGTTCATTTTTGCCCTTGCTTCCCTTGCCTTTTGCGTTGTTCCTAGGAAGATGTTGCTGCGGCTGAGGTCAAAGAGGTTGCTGCCTGTGTTCTCCTCAAGGATTTTGATGGATTCCTTTCGCACATTGAGGTCCTTCATCCATTTTGAGTCTATTTTTGTGTGTGGTGTAAGGAAATGGTCCAATTTCATTTTTCTGCATGTGGCTGTCCAATTTTCCCAGCACCATTTATTGAAGAGGCTGTCTTTTTTCCATTGGACATTCTTTCCTGCTTTGTCGAAGATTAGTTGACCATAGAGTTGAGAGTCTATTTCTGGGCTCTCTATTCTGTTCCATTGATCTATGGGTCTGTTTTTGTGCCAGTACCATGCTGTCTTGATGATGACAGCTTTGTAATAGAGCTTGAAGTCCGGAATTGTGATGCCACCAACGTTGGCTTTCTTTTTCAATATCCCTTTAGCTATTCGAGGTCTTTTCTGGTTCCATATAAATTTTAGAATTATTTGTTCCATTTCTTTGAAAAAGATGGATGGTACTTTGATAGGAATTGCATTAAATGTGTAGATTGCTTTAGGTAGCATAGACATTTTCACAATATTTATTCTTCCAATCCAGGAGCATGGAACAATTTTCCATTTCTTTGTGTCTTCCTCAATTTCTTTCATGAGTACTTTATAGTTTTCTGAGTATAGATTCTGTGTCTCTTTGGTTAGGTTTATTCCTAGGTATCTTATGGTTTTGGGTGCAGTTGTAAATGGGATTGACTCCTTAATTTCCCTTTCTTCTGTCTTGCTGTTGGTGTAGAGAAATGCAACTGATTTCTGTGCATTGATTTTATATCCTGACACTTTACTGAATTCCTGTATAAGTTCTAGCAGTTTTGGAGTGGAGTCTTTTGGGTTTTCCACATATAGTATCATATCATCTGCGAAGAGTGATAATTTGACTTCTTCTTTGCCGATTTGGATGCCTTTAATTTCCTTTTGTTGTCTGATTGCTGAGGCTAGGACCTCTAGTACTATGTTGAATAGCAGTGGTGATAATGGACATCCCTGCCGTGTTCCTGACCTTAGCAGAAAAGCTTTCAGTTTTTCTCCATTGAGAATGATATTTGCGGGGGGTTTTTCATAGATCTAATCCTAGATAATTTTAAATGTTTTTTCTATTATGAAAAAACTGTAGGTTTGCAATTATTATCATTTTTCGAGGTATTTTTTATTTTCCAATGTATAGAAAATCCATTTTTTAAAATATTTTATTTATTTGTTTTTGAGAAAGAGAGAGAGACAACAAACATAAGCAGTGGGATAGGAGGGGCTGAACAAGAAGCAGACCCCCCGCTGAGCAGGGACCCTGACATGGGGCTAGATCCCAGGACCCCTATCATGACCTGAGCTGAAGGCAGATGCTTAACCAACTAAGCCACCCAGATTCCCTGGAACTCTATTATTTTGTAATGTAAATCTTGCATCTTATTAAATCTAATCATTTGTCTTTATGTTCTTTTGAGATTTTATATAGACAATCATAATTTATACTAAACTTGGTACATTATCTCTGATAATGATTTTGGTCTTATTGCTCTGATCAGAATTTGATTGGAATAAAAAATATAAGTGGAACTGTAGACATATACGTTCTGACTTTTAAGATAAGTGCTTAATATTTCACTAATACTATCTATATCACAGGTTAAAAATACATTGATTATTATAAGAAAAAATCTTAATTTTTTCCTAAGTTTTAACATGATGAACACTACACTGTATCCAGTGTTTTTCTGCACCTATTAAGATGATTATAGGTCTTTCTTTTTTCTTAAGGTGTTGAACTATATTAATAGGTACATTCACTTTAAATATATTCGTAAGCCTATAATAGTTTTTAAAATTACATATAAAAATAAAAAATTATATAAAAAAATTACATATACTTAATACCTTACTTGGCTTTACTATTATTTTGTTTATAGATTTTGCAAATATTTGCACTAGAGAACATGACCTCTGATTTCTCTCTTTCTTTTTCTATTCTTTCTAATCTTTCCATTACACTTATAAAAAGCCCCTTAAGGTGCTATATAGGAAGATTTTCTTTTTTTCAATTTTTTGAAACAATTTGCATAAGTAAAAGATTAGTGTTCCTTGAATTTTGGTCAAACTTGACTGAAGATTCTCAGGACTTGTTTAGTTTATTTTGTGTAAATTTTTTCCTAGTTTGATTTCCTTGGTGATTATAAGTCTACTTCAGCTTAATGTCTTCTCGAAAAAATTTGGGCAATTTTTTTTCTTTTGTCTATTTCATCTAGTTTCCAAATATATTTGTATACATTTATTTAGAATATTCTCCTATGATATTCTGATCTCTACTGTATACAGTGTATATTCCCTCTGACTTAGGTGTGTGTGGGGGGCTGTTTTATTTAAATGCCTGTTTTTCTTAATTAATCACAAATTATTTTCTTTTATGAGTCTGCAGGTTTTGGTTGATCCTCACTGGGTTTTATTGTTTCTCAAGTCATTAATTTTTACTTTTAAACTTTATTTCTGTATATTTTTAGAATGTGCCATGGCATTTGCTTTCTGGTTTTGTTTTTGCTGGAATATATATTTCATTAATGTTAACTTGTCTTATTGTCTTTTCTGCTGTTTGCTTCTAAGGTTGGAAATCACCTAAATATTTCTTAGTAAAATCTAAAAGGTCTATATGAAATGTTTTTGCTGCCTTTCACTACTAAATATTTTATAAATTCCATTACAATTTCATCTTTGACACATCAATTATTTAGTAGTCTTTTCTCAGTTTTCCCTTGTTGTGATGGATGTTTATCTAAGAGGTATTCTTTTATGAAGTGAATTATAATCACCTTTTTCTTGCTGTTAACATACGATTTGTGCATTCCATATAAGAAACATCCCATGTTCACCACATAGCAGTAGATACATTCTACTTTTCCCCATTATTATTCAGATAAAATAACTCTACCTGGAACTACAAACTTCAATTAGGAAATAGTGGAAGAGTAGGGCACGTGGGTGGCTCAGTCGATTGAGCATCTTGGTTACATCTCAGGTTATAATTTTGGAGTCCTTGGATTGAGCCCCAGGCTGGACCCCATGCTCAACGGGAAGTCTTTTAAGTGTTCTCTCTCTTTCTGCCCCTCCCCCACCCCACTCACATCTCTTTCTCAAATAAATAAATAAATAAATAAATAAATAAATAAATCTTTTTTAAAAAATAAAGGAAAGGTACTTATGATGTGCTAAGTGTTCCTCAACAATATGACAGAATCATCAAACTCACAGGGAATACTTTTGCAACCATTTGCCAATGGATCTTTTTCAAATATTTCATTTCTTTAAATCAGAGGTTTTGCACAGACAGTAAATTCAAGTAGTAAACATATATAGGACCTCAGTAACCACATTTATTTACTTAAACATTTTCTCAGGTGTAAAAGGAGGATAATAATAATACCTACTTTCATTGATTTATTGTGTGCATTGAATAAATATTTCAAAGAATTTTTAACAGTGTCTGGCACATAGTAAGTAATAAATCTTATTTAAATAAAGAGCATATTGTTAGTATAAAATATTTAGCACTTTTTCTAAAAAATGCTTGTGTTAAAGCCAACTCAAGTATTTTCTTTTATAAAAAAGTAAACTAAGTAAAATAACAAAATGATTTGTCAATTTAAGATAGATTTTCATAGAAAAATAGATGTTTTGCTCTTATTTCTGTGAAACCAGGACTTAAACTAATTTCTGAACCCCAGGAAACACATAACTGCCATGAAAACTGAGACAAACATAAGAAAAGAGCTGCATAAAATAAAATGTGTTCTTTGAACTATTGCTTATAGTCGATCATGAGCCTTTTTCTTGAAGATTTCCAGGTCCTACCTATGTATCATAAGCCACAGAAATGAAACTGGGAATTTACTCAAGAAAGAAAATATTCTTTCCATAGATCGGTCCAATCTCAAACTGTGTCCCAAGAGTTCTGGAACCAAGTCTTCTTCACTCTCTGTGAACTCTCATTCATTCCATTGGAGACAGTAAGATCTGTCTGATAAAAGAACATTTGAATCCAAAATGGATGAAGGTGGAACCAAACTCAGACCTGTGGAGAAACAAATCAGAATTTGATAATCTTCAAGGGTACAAGAATACTGACAGATAACTGAAATGAGGAAAGCCAAATGGTTTTCAAATATATCTGTGTTTCTGAACTCCCAAACATATATGCAAATATGCTTTTTTAATGGAAATATTCTAATAAAACTTTGAAAAATCCTAGCAATAAACAAAATCCAAAAACACAGCTCTGAGACAGTTAATTAATTCTGATGGCTGAGTAATATTCCATTGTATATATAAACCACATCTTTATCCATTTGTCTGTTGAAGGACATCTTGCCTCCTTCCAGTTTGTCTCTTGTGGACATTGCTCCTATGAACATTGGGTTGCATGTGCTCTTCTTTTCACTACATCTGTATCTTTGGGGTAAATACCTAGTAGTACAGTTGCTGGGTTGTAGGGTAACTCTTTTTAGTGTCTTGAGAAACTTCCACATTGTTTTCCAGAGTGGCTGTTCCCAGCTTGCATTCTCACCAACAGTGTAAAAGATTTCCCCATTCTCCACATCCTCACTAACACTTGCTGTTTCCTGTCTTGTTAATTTTTGTCATCTTAACTGGTATGAAGTGGTATCTCATTGTGGTTTTGATTTGTATTTCACTGATGGCTAGTGATGTTGAACATTGTATATCTAATTCTGATGCTTACAACGTGTGTGGCATAGGACCTATCATTAGATCTGTCTGGGTGCAATTTCCTTATCTGTAAAATAAGCAGTTGAATCTAAATAATCACTGTGATTTATCAGTGATCCAAATTTCTGATTCCATGAAAACAATTATTTTTATCTTAAAAATCGTCTATCCAATCTTGGTCCCATTGTACATTACAGTTAGGTTTTTCAGCATTCTATTGAAATACAGCTTTTTCTTCTTAAAAATACTGTCTGGTTCTTTTTTGTGTATTTAAAGAGTGAAAGTAAAGTTTCAGTAGATTTTAAACAACATGATGATTTCAAGACTCAGGTCATGCTATTCAAAAAGTAAGTTTAGCTAGGTGTATGTGATTAGAATTTCAGTCTTAAGTGTATGTGGCTTAAACTTGCACAGGTGATCACCATTTATCCTTGTAACTGAAAAACAAAATAACAGTCACTTAAATAAGATTTAAGTATTTTTAAAGACTTATTTATTTTAGAGAGAGAGAGAGAATGTGTGGGGAGGGGCAGAGGAACAGGGAGAGGGGAAGCAGAGTCCCCACTGAGCAGTCTCTATCCTGTGATCCTGAGATCCTGACTCAAGTTGAAACCAAGAATCAGATGCTTAACTGACTGAGTTTCTCAGGTGCCTCAAGATTCCCACCAGATATATCCAGGTGCAGATGGGAAGAAGGTTATAGGACTGAGGGCAAAGTGAATATATTATCAACGGAGTCTATCTTATTTTAGACTTAACTGGAAGTCATCCATATGGTCTTCCTTTATATCTTATCAGTCTGAATTCTGCCACTTGGACACACTAATTAAAATGCAGGCTGGGAAAATATATTTTAGTTCCATTTTTATTAATAAGGTTAGAAAAGGAGAGTAGATATCCATAAGCAAACATTTCCTGCATCATCTATTTCATTTACTTTAGATTCCCCATAATAATATGCCTGTGATGGTTTATTTCATGTTTTAATTTGGCTAGTTAATCAAATATTGTGTAGGTGTTGTTATGAAGGTATTTTGTAGATATGACTAAGTCCACAATGTTTGACTTTAAGTAAGGGAAATTATCCTAGGTAATGAGAATGGATGTGATTCAGGCAATTGAAAGACCTTAAGAGAACAGCTGAAGCTTTCCTCAAGGGAAATTCTTGCCTGTGGTTGCCACTTCAGCTTGTTCTGTAGATGGTAAAACCAGTGTAGGGGGAGGGGTTGTCTATAAATGAGAACATGAGGGAATTTTGGGGTGATGGAAATTTTCTGTATCCTGACTGTGGTGGTGGACACAGGACTCTGAATTTCCCAAAACCCACAAAACTATATACCAAAAGTTTGAATTTTATAGTACATAAATTTAAAAAAGGAAGTAAGGATGTGGGGAAAATTTTAAAAAATGAAATACAAACTGTAACAAATGATTAATACAACCACATTGAAGGGGTGGGAAGAAAAGAACTAACTTAAGTAAATTTGGGAAAAAATAATTTTGCTTGCATGTTATAAGACATAAGATAACAAAACTCTATACAGTTACTGTACTCTAATTAGCATTTTTTTTACTCATAGCTATATAGATAAAGAGAACAGTCGTTCTCAGTGTCAGAGAAGGAAATTACGGATAAAGTGGAAAAGTAGGATGATATGGTGTTTGCTTTAAATTGAGATATTAATAAGAACACATTTTCAAAATATATATATATAGAGAGAGAGAGTTAGATACAGAAATATAGATGTGTCTGTGCATGGGTTAGCATGTATACATATAATTCTTAGCTCTATCTGCTCAGCAAGACTAAAAGCAGGAACACCACTTCTCACACCACTCTAGTTACACTGTCCATCCTTCAGTCACTTGAAAGAGCCTCTCTTTCCCCCATTCAGGAATCCTTGAACATACCATTCTTTCTACAGGAATGTTCTCCCCTCCTGTCTTATACTAAATGTTCACTCTTTAAACTTAATTTACTTACACAGGGAAACCTTTCTTACCTCCTTTAAAAAAACAAAACAAAACGATTTTATTTGAGAGAGAGAGAGAGAGAAAACATGAGAAGGGGGAGGGTCAGAGGGAGAAGCAGGCTCCCTGCTCCGCAAGGAGCCTGATGAGGCACTCAATCCTAGGACTCCAGGATCATGACCAAAGGGAGTCGCTTAACCAACTGAGCCACACAGGCACCCTCCTAACCTCCTTGATAAAACCAAATATTTGTATAATATGCTTTCTAAATACCAATTTTAAAAATTTTAAGTTTATAATTCCTTGCCTATGAATTTGAATAACTTTCATTTTCCTTGGTAATCTATGAGATCTATGAATATTAGCATCATGCCAATTTTTTTTTCAGCCACTGGTACAGTGCATGACAACATAAATCATCAGTTCGTATGAACTCAATGATGTCATTGAGCAAGTACACATTTCTCTTTCCATGGCACCATCCTCATGTGCATTGTCCATTCACACTGTATAAGAGAAAGTAGGATTAGGTGAAATTTTCAGCTGCCAATCTGATTTTCCACTATTCTGAACAGTCTTGAAGCAATTCATGTCAAAGGCATGAAACTACTTAGTTTACCAATTCTGCCTTTAGCTAACAGGGCACTTCCTGGTACATTGTGTAGACAGGGAAATAGATTCCATGTCATTGACAATTCTACTTTATGCAAATCTTCTGTCCATAATCATTTCCTTCCCGTAGAGGTGGAAACATAGTAAGCAGTTAGAGATTCATGGACCAGTTTTTAGATTTGAAATATAAGTTTTGGCTTTGACACCATAATTAGCCAACTATAGGACCTTGGCAGGTTATACCACTTCTCTGGTCTTTCCTAGGCTCATTTGTTAGAAGAGGTTGTTGGTTTATCCAGTCTCACAAATCTTCTTCACTACAATATTCTATGCCAGATGCTAATGAGCTGTAAGGAATTGTTAGTAAGTTATTGTCCCTCAAAACATTGTAATTAGAGTGCTATATCATTGGCTGTAAAACACTTGGGGCTTTATAAAGAATAAGTATTCCAGTAATGCAAAGTAGTTCTGTGGTTGTAAAAATTTTATTATCGTTATAAAAATGAAAGTGCTGGTTTATAGAGAATTGATATAAATCCTAATGTTAAAACAAAAATGAATCTTGAAATAAAATTATTTCAGTCATATAAAAATTTATTAGTTGTTTACTTATTATTCTACCAAAAATATCTCTCATTTTGACCATGGGTACAACATTATTCCATAATCACAAAGACAGGGTCTACCATATACCGGATACTGTGAGAGAAACTGGGAATTCAAAAATGAATGAGAAAAAATTCACTATAGAAAATAAACTCAGAGCTAACTCAGAGCTAACCCATAAGCTAATAAACATATTGTATATGCTTTGTACAAACATATTGTATATGCTGATTCAGGTAAGCATAGAGTCTTGTGAAAGCATGAAAGACAGAAAATAGCACAACCTCAGGAAAAATTGGTGAAGTTCAAAAAAGTCTTCTTGCAAGAAGTGATAACAAGTTGAATTTTGAATAACAAGCAAGATTCTGATCCATACTTTTTTCTGTTTTCCAGATCTACGTGTTTACTCCCATTCATCTTGGGGGAAATTGCATATGTATGTATTCGGTTGATAAAAATTACTATGAAAAGAACTCTGGAGTGCAGTTTATGTGCTCACTGAAGTCACAGATAATGGGGAGGGAAGTATAGAATGTAAAATAAAGGAAAGTAGAACATGTCAGAAATGAAAGAGAGCTAGATCAATAATTTCCAGGATATATATATATATACAGGCATGTACTAAGGGATTTCTTTGATTACTGGAGATGCCTTAAGCCATATTGGGTAAGACAAGAAAAGGATTCCCAGTATAAGCAAAGTGGGAATAATAGAAAGGGGAATGTGTGCGCATTCCCTTTGCCCCTCCCACAGTGAGATGATGCCATATTACAGGGCATAAATTCCTACGAATTAATGACCCAGACTTTTTATATAATGGTGTGAAATGTCTCAATAATTCATTAGTTTGTGTGTTGGGGGGAAGACTATAAATTGGGTACAAAAGAAGGTTTTATTCTCTATGGCATCTGAAAATACTTGGTATTATCTTCATGGAGAGAAGAGAAGAGAACTGGTATCAGAAGTTAAATCATATTTCTATGGAACCTTATTTTATTGGCTTTTAATTCTGGCTATAAGAAATGCATACTTTTTGGAAGTAATTACTCAGATTTAACTATTCATGATTTGGTTGGACATAATTTACTTACATTTGTTTTTTATTATTTCCTTTAGTTAATAATTTAATCCCCCATATAAAAATTGGTATGAAAAATATGAAAATAACTCAGAAAGTAAAGAAAAAATTGTGATAATAATAATAAAATGGTGTCCATTCGTTCCAGCACCTACCCCCACCCCCTATTTCCTGTGCTTGGAGAAAGAATTGTTAATTAGTCATTACTTATTGAACATTGATAGAGTCTCTAAATATTCTTCAACATAACAGTTTATCACCAGTTGATAATAACTGGTATAAAAGATCAAATTAATTTGCTATTTTTTGCCAACTTGGAGCTAAATGGCATTTACTAGAGAGGAAAATTTTCCCTTACATTATGATTTTCCTCAAGGACTCCAGCTTAATTACCATAAAACAAACACTTCAAGGTGCCTTTAATAGTTCTGATACTAGGCTTAGCCCTAACTTTTACAGAACACTAAAGAAATATACATGGGAGACAATAACCCCCATGGAGTAATTAGAAAGAACTAAGTGTACAACATGTGGTAAGATTACTAAGTTTATATTTAGAAGGAATGATCATTGGGCTAAATTGATCAAGAAGGACATCAAGAAAACAGAGGTAGGTTCGGTTAAAACAAAGCCATATTCCAAAATTGAGGAGCAACTCTGAGAAATGCATTCACTAAGGAGGTAGCAAAAACTGGTCTTCAGAAGCTTTCCAAGATTGCTTATGCAAAGTTAATATTCCAGTCACACTTGCAGAACCATAATGGAATGAGACTGAAAAACTGAGTTAGAGATGTAAATCAGAAGATCTATATCTTTCAGGAAGAGCTTCTCATCAAGGCTGTACTGAATGTTTAAAAAAATGCCAAATTTCTATTTTCATGAAAAGATATTAGCATCATGCATTGTCCAAAAAGTATTGTTAGGAGAATTTCAAGATCAAATTTATCAAACAAATTGCATATTATTAAGGGAATTTATGCTGTGACTTCTTAATATGGGATATGTTAAGCTTAGTTTCTATTTTATTTAATGAACAGAAAAAAAAAAAAAACAGTCCCAATAGCAAAAATGTCTAGAACTTATTGGTGAGAAACCCTAAGAGGCAGGTGGAGAATTGAAGGAAAGAGGGAAAAAAAAATTACTATGTGCCTGGCATCTTGTCTGACACTTTAAATGTATAATCTTGCTTAAATTATATTTTATAGTAAGTGAAATTAAAATTCCACAATGTTCTTAGTTATATAAATCTACTGTTTTTTTTTAGACTCTGGGTGAGGTATTTATAATTTCAAATGTAGCATCTCACAAAGTGTTGAACAAGATGTGACTCATGGGCAGAGCACCAGCTCAGCCACTAAGAATAATTACTATCTTGGTTGCCAATGCCAGCATATAGGTAGTACTTAGCAGAGAGAAGCTCTAAAGGGAAGTCATAAAAGTCATAAACAGGCAGCCTAATTAGGAAAGAGTTAAAGTTTTCTGATAATAGGATCAGTTAAAGATTAGATAACATACTTGATAAGTAGTAGTTTTTGGTATTAGCCATTCCTAATGTGGCACAGTAGCTTTGCCATATACCAGTTGTATTCATTGGATGAACTAATTAACTTTTCTGAATTTTAGTGTTCTTATTCATAAAATTCATAAAATAAAAATAATTATCAGCAACCTCAGAGAGTTATGATAACTAAAGGAGATAATTGTTATGAAGCTATTGCTATAGGGTTCGACATGTAACTGGCTCTCATATTTATTATTCCTCTTTCTTTACATAGTTTAATAGATGTTAAAGTGGTATAACAGAAATACCATTATTTTTTAAGGTTAGACACCTGAATTCTTGTCCCTGATCAATCACTGATTTGCTGTGTATCTAGTTTCATATTGCGTAAGATAGGAATACTAGTGTCCCCTTCTATATCTCAATAGGTCATCATGGGGATTAAAATTTTAAAATATCTAGTGGAAAAGTGCTTTGGAAGTATAAAAACCTACACTCATATACATAAATATAACAAAATAATATTTGACTTTATAATGTCCACTTTATGATTTTGCCAGATTCATTTAATCAAATACAAAACAAGATTGTACTCTTTCTGTTCCTTAATCCTCAGGAGCACTTCCATACTTATATGGTTGGAATAGTTCATTCAATTTTGTGGCTAAGACAAACCTTGCAAATAAAAGAAATTATTAGTTTTAAAACCATTTCAATTTCTTCTTTTTTAACATTGCAATTTATTATAATTTATTAACAGTAGAGACCAAAGACCATGTCCCCCAAATAGATCACCAAGTTATAATCCCATCTGGTAATCACTTATCATCCAGCAGAGCCAGTACTAATTTGACACATTAGCTGCCCTATATCCCCTCTTGCATCTGTGGTAGACATAGTAGTTGAACATGGTACTCTTTTGTAGTGCGAATGCAGTATCAGAAGACATTCAGGATGCTTATTGGCAGCAACTATCCAACCACTGTAATTTACACAGAAATTTTCACTTTATTTTTTAGACCATGGCTGAAACCATTGGGGGGCTTGATAGAATCTTAAGCAAGGTGCTTTAGGAGAGGATATATCAAAAGAAAAATATTAAAAAATCAACCAACACTTTGCCCACCCTTTTCCTTGATCAGTATTACTGAGCCAACTACATACGCTATATCACTACCCTTGGGAATAGTGTTCAGGGAGAAATATCTGATTATCAATGTGAAAGCAGTTTTGCCTAAATGATGTTGTTCCTGGATAAAAGAGACAAATAAATTATACTTGGTGTCATTATAAATGAAACTGACAATGAAATATTGTAAAGGTCCCACATCATTAGTCTTCCAACCTTTCAAACAAGATATCTCAGAAATGTCCTTGTCATTGCAGTTCGGTTTGAAAATACTTTTACAGGATACTAACTATTTCTTCACTTTACCCCTCCAAGCTCCTTACTGGTGACCAGGGAGTACAGAAAGCTTCATGCGTCTTGAAATAGTCTTTTAAATAAGCCAGCATTTTGGTGAAACGGGGAAATATTGGACACACATAATTTAGTGCCTCTATTAAAATGCAAACACCTCCAGGAAAAATTATATCAAATATAATCATCCATATACAACTATGAATGGAAAAATATAATCAGGTTTTGCCAGGAATATGGGAGAAACAGAAGAGTTGGATCCAGACAGAGGGCAGCGGTAGAGACTCAGGGATTATAACATGAAAAAGTAATAAGGCATGATATTAGTGATAAATGGGCAAAAGAAATATGTTGCCCAATTAGATATTTTTTCTGTGTCTAGGATTGCCCTAATTTATTATATCTCTAAAGAACATTTTATCAAACTGATAGAATAGTTATTATAAAATTAATAATTAGATTACAAATTTTAATCAAGGCCAAAGAAATTGCATAAGCACTATTTGCATCTGCCACAGACTGGGTTTTATATAACATTTAGGGGAAAGGGGGCGCCTGGGTAGCTCAGTGGGTTAAGCCGCTGCCTTCGGCTCAGGTCATGATCTCAGGATCCTGGGATCGAGTTCCGCATGGGGCTCTCTGCTCAGCATGGAGCCTGCTTCCTCCTCTCTCTCTCTCTGCCTGCCTCTCTGCCTACTTGTGATCTCTCTCTGTCAAATAAATAAATAAAATCTTAAAAAAAAATTTAGGAAAAAGGGATGCCATGTGCACTCTAGTTTTATTCTTTCTTCTGCAATTAACAAGCTAATGTTAAATACATGTTTCTAGTATGAATCCCTATCATTAAAGTCATCAGTTAGCAATACTAATATCCTAGATTTTATTTTGCTGCAAAACTAATGAAATTTGTCAATATTAAACTTAGAAACGCTTCCCTAACAGTCAAAGTGCCCAGGGAAAAGGTCAGAAAGTCCCTTTGTGTGTATGTGGGTAACTCCTATATTTTGCTACATACACAGTTTAAAGGATGAATCCTTTCTTTTTTTTTTTTTTTTTTTTTAAAGATTTCATTTATTTATTTGACAGAGAGAGAAATCACAAGTAGGCAGAGAGGCAGGCAGAGAGAGAAGGGGAAGCAGGCTCACCGCTGAGCAGAGAGCCCGATGCGGGGCTCAATCCCAGGACCCCAGGATCATGACCTGAGCTGAAGGCAGAGGCTTTAACTCACTGAGCCACCCAGGCGCCCCAAGGATGAATCCTTTCTGATGCATCTTTCATTTCTAAGAGTTGCAGAGCAAGGGAAAGGCCTGGTTTTTATTCATAAGTGCAAGAAGATAACAAGGTAGAGAAATATTCAATGAAAAAACAATTCAGTCAATGTTCTAAGAAATTACTAGACACAGGGAGCACCACATAGCTTATCAGAAGAATATTTCTTGCAAAGTCTCAAATGACAAGACAATTTACATTCTCAGTTTCAGAATGAGAGAACAGTACAGTAAAATTATTAACAGGAAAAATAAACCGAGGGTTTTTAATTTTTCTAATACTTTACGCAGGGGGAACAACAAGGCTAGAACTGAAAGTATAACTTAAAGTTGCTTTAGTGCACATTTTAGCTAATCCTATTTTTAAAAATTTATTTATTTACCTGAGAGAGAGAGATAGAGTATGTGCAAGCAAGGAAGGGAAGGGACAGAGGAAGAGGGAGAGAGAGAATCCTCAAGCAAACTCCCTGCTGAGCTCAGAGCCCCACACAGGGCTCCACATAGGGTTCAATGAGGGGCTCCCTGGCAACTTGATGGGAGGGTTGATTTGGGGTTCCACGGGGGGCTTAAGCCCTAGACCCTGATACAGTGACCTGAGCCAAAATGAAAAGTTAGTCCCTTAACCAACTGAGCCACACAGGTGCCCCACCTTGTTATAGCTAACAAGATAAAATCTTTATCATAGATTTTCCCACAGGAATTGCATAGTTGATGTGTGTCACACCTAGTTCTAGAACAGTAATTAATGAAATTACAGTTTTGAACTTATCCTATAAGCCCATCTTTTCACACATTAATTTGGATTATTTAAATTCTAAATATTTAGAAAGTAGTGAATACATTTTTATTTTGTGTATGGTAACATACTGCCCCATCTTCTTTCAGCATTGAGAACTGAGGAGAAAAAGTGAAAACCATATAGGTTATAATTATATCCTAAAATGATAATCTTAGCTTGATGCCATATTCTCCTTGATCATAAGAAAATATTTTGCTGCAGAATCTGTATAGTGACAGAAATGTCTGTCATACTTCCTAGCATCTGCTTCCCTATAGAAACATGCAGAAATGCAAGGCTTGCTTAGCAATAGAAAATATATGAATGTAATTCATTATATTGGCAGATTGATATGAAAAACTGATGATCAAAATAAATGCAGAAAAAAGTGTATAAAATTTAACATCCTGGTTAACAATGATTTTTTTTCTTTTTTGGTCATTTACTATAGGCCACTCTTCTAAGCACTGAGATACACCAATGGGCCAAGTAGAAAATTGAAAATTACTAACCTCTAGGAACTTACATTCTTGATAAAAATGAAAATTAAAAAATAGAACTCTTAGGAACCTTTGAAGAAGAGAGAATTCTTTAAACTACCTAAAAGCGATTTATGGAAAACCTACTGAAATTATAATAATTAAATATAAATGCTGGGAGCATTTTCTTCAAATTCAGGAAAAAGATGATTAACACCCACTAACACTATTCTGTTCTGTACCACACATGATGCACAAGCCAGTCCAATAAGGCAAGAATAAGAAAAAAAGCTATAAAAAATAGAAAAAGAATAAAAGCTGTCATTATTTACTGATGATATCATATGTGTAGAAAAATGCAGAAGAAACTATAGGTAAACAGCTAAAACTAAGTTTGATGGGTACAAAAGTAATATATGAAATTCAGTTACTTATCGTATCAACAATAAACATTTAGAAAATGAAATTTCAAACATACAATTTAAAATTGCAGCAGAAACTCAAAGTAACTAGAAATAAATCTAACTAAATATGTTCAAGGTATTGGACTACTGTAATTTTTATTAAAATATGTAAGAGATCTATATTGAAGAAGATATTATTTTTAATTAATCAAAGGCTTAACACTCTAAATGTTTTAGTTCATCCTAAATTAACCTATAGATTCAATGCTATTCCAGTAGGAATCTCAACATGCTTTTTGATGAGTAGGTGAGAGGATTTCCACAAGATGATTCTAAATTTATATGGGAGAGAAAGAGCCAGAACAACCAAACATCCCTAAAGAATCAGAACTATATGGAATATATGCCTGACTTCATGCTAATTATTATTATAAGCTATGGTTATTAATTTTATTACTGGAATAGCAATAGAAAAATAGACCATTGAATTAGAGGTCCAAGTAAAAGATCCACATATATATAGACAGTCATATTTGATAGATTTGCTGCTGTTGATACATGGGGAAGAATAGACATGGGCAGTTGATTATCTATCTATTGATCAATCTATCTACACATATCATATACATATATGTGAGATATATATTGCATTGATTATGAAGCATGAAGTAGAACATTTATACAATGATCAATTTGACTAATTTAAAATAAAGAACTTTGTAAAATTAAATAAAAGAAGGAACTTAGGATCATGACAGATAACAAATGAAATCAAGGAAAAGAAAGTAAGGATGAAAAGAAAGCAATGAGTGGGGACTATAGTTGCAACACATATTTTTGACCATTAATTAATACACCAAAATGTGAAGAATTCTGATGAATCTGTAAGAAAAAACAAGAAAATGGACAAAAGAAATAAGAGTACCACATGTTCTCAAGAATGCTAAGTACCTGAAGCCCCGCCTATGAAAAAAGGCAAATAAATGGAAATGAAAATCACTAGTAACTCACCTCCACTGAAAATATTATCACAAATGTTTTAGAGTCAAATGATTTCATGGTCCTTTCTTCAAAAAACATTATATATAATTTGCATATATGTGTATGTTTATATATATATATATATATATATATATAGTTAGTTAGTTAGTTAGTATCATACTTCCATGTTGCTTTTAAACACTTTTAAAAATTTCTGTGATTGGGGCACATGGGTGGTTCAGTCAGTTAAGCGTCTCCCTTTGGCTCAGGTCATGATCTCATGGTCCTGGGATCAAGCCCCTAGTGGGGCTCCTTTCACAGCAGGGAGCCTGCTTCCCTCCCTTTCTTCTCCCCCTTCCCCCCAATTCATGCTCATTCCCTCTCCCTTCCTTTCAAATAAATAAATAACATCTTTAAAAAATAAATAAAATAAATTTCTCTGATTATTGTCCATCTTTAAATATATTGCATTTTGCATTATAGTTGTTAACATTTGTACATTGCCACATCATAAGGATTTACCATAATTTTTTTTATTTAACTAATTTTCTGTTGTTGGAAACATCCTGTCATTGCTTGCATTTTACATCTGTAGCTTGCATTTTATCCACCGACATCTCTGCTAGCTTAGCCTACTCCATGTGCAGCTGTAGAGGCTCATGCCAGTTCTGGGGCTGTATTAACACATAACATCAAATATAACTCAGTGGTGACTCATATGACAATAATAAAGGTCATAGAAGATTGGGTACCAGAAAGGTTAAAAATAACTGGCACAACAACAGTCCTCACTGCAAACACAATTTATTTGGGAAGAAATTCCTGATGGAATGAATATATATTGTTTTATTCCTGAGAATACTATGACTAGTATGATGTTTATAGACATCATTCATAGTTTTATCTATCACTTCCTTTGGCACATGGAATATCCATGTGCTCCCCAAAAAAGCAAGAGCATGACAAATAGTCCAGGGAGATAGAATGTAGTTTCAACTTTTTTTTGAGTAAGCAATACCCCATGTACTTTATCTTGACATGTGAGAGAGAGAAGAGAGACAATTTTGTTTTATGGAAAAATTGACAGGCTTCTTGGAGAAGTAATAGATGCTATGGACTATGGAAAGGAAAGTTTACACTGGTTTGATCAGGGAATGGTGTGAGTATAGACAACTCTTGACCAATTTAATACATTTGCCTAAATAGAATTGAGTCTCTTGTTGAACAAAACAGATGACTTTTGGGGGCAGAAACATGGGAGATTTAAGTAAACATTTGAAAGTCTTGTCATTTTAATGATTGCAGTTACTTCTCTTATTTAATCCTCTAAAGTTTAGTTATCATAGTATGATCCTTAGCAGAGGTCTGAAATCCCATTTTTTTTTCCCAAAATACTCAGAGCAGGATGTGTTACAGAGTTTCAGAAACCTTCAGATTTTAGAAAGGAAATACAGTGCATATATTGTGTATTACATAAATTTTCCAGTAGCATCTATGACACCACTCCTTAATTAAACCTCATAATATTGCCCCAGTGAAACATATAAAGAGCTACACTAACAAGGAAATAAAAGGACAACAAAGAACCCCACATCCTTCATTTCATGTTTGCCGTCAAATAAATTTGCTGAATAATTGTGGAGAATTTTTTGATTTATGGAACTTTTTGGGTTGGAATTATAAATAAGGCAGTGTAAAACATTGTGCCATGACATACCACATAACACAGCATGCCTCAAGGAGTGTAAGATAATTCACATATGCTGAACAATAATTATTAGATACGATAGTTGTACAAATCTCAAACACTCCCAGTCGATTGAAAATATTTAGTTATGATTTGGAACTTATAATTATTCTACATATTGTACAGAACACATTTCAAAATGTCAGATATATTTGCCTGCCTGCTATTAAGTTGAAAGTGCCAATGCTTTTAATTCAAGGATAATAAATATTTAAATGTATAAAGAAAATTTTTATTTCTGGCTTTACAAAAATAAAGAAAACATGGGGGAAAATTATGATGTGTATTTCCACTTGTTTTCTATGCTCAATTTCTAGTAAGTCCGAAAATACTCACAGGTACAAAACAGCATAGTAGGGGGGCACCTGGGTGGCTCAGTGGGTTAAAGCCTCTGCCTTCGGCTCAGGTCATGATCCCAGGGTCCTGGGATCGAGCCCCGCATCAGGCTCTCTGCTCCACGGAGAGCCTGCTTCCTCCTCTCTCTTCCTGCCTGCCTCTCTGCCTACTTGTGATCTGTCAAATGAATAAATAAAATCTTAAAAAAAAAAAAAAACAGCATAGTAGGAAACTAATATACAGAAAAGTATGTTCTGTATAATTGAGATCAACATCCTTAGGTGGAACTCTAGAATAGTTAGTGTCCTGCATCCTACTCCAGGTGCTATCTCTCTTTTGGATTAGACACTTAAAACTGTTACAAAAGAGACCCAGATAATGTATAAAGTTGAACTTTCCTAGGATGCCATTTGATACCATAAAATATAGGGCATCACTTTCAGCTTCAATTCCTATAAGTCTTATTATTGAAAATTTCTTAGAAGGCTACCACTAAAACAATAATAAAATAATCATAATAGTTGCTTAAAATTACTGGTCATTTCCTGCATTTAAACATTATTCTTCATTCTTAACATGACATAAAATTTAATGTTTTCAACGTCTATATGCAGAAAACTATTATTATCTAAAAATTACATAGAAAGAGCCTTACCTAGAAAAGTGGCAACCTTTACCCAAGGTCATACAGATAAAAAGGAATAAACCTATTTTGGAAAAAGATTCTGCATGATCACAGATCCTGTGGTCTCAAACACTAGATTATTTGTCTCCTTACTACTTAACCTTGGGTGTTCTTTAGTCAATACAGACTATCACCAAGGCACATACAGACTTCCTCTAATTGCCTATTTAACTTCAATTACTAGCTTATCATGGCATTTTACATGTGTTTATAACAGAGCGAAGGGAAAATTCAAAATTGCCCTGTAATCTCTTTGAGTTCTATTTAAACCAACAAAAGGAATAAACTTAAAAAGAGGTAACTATTAGAGGTATTCAGAATTAATATTAAATCAGGTTAATAAACTTTCATTTCTAAGGTAATAAAACAGTAGCAGGGTGAGGGTGCAGGCTATTCACTGAGTAAATTGGACCTTCCAAAATATTAAGGTAATAATAAAAAAAAAAAGATGGTGAAGTAAGTAGTCTTGAAAAATAAAAAGCAAATTATCTCTTTCAAGATAGAGGTAATCTAAAACAAGACAACATGAAGAAAGAGTAGAAACCGTGGGACTCCAAAATGTGTGTTGAATCTCTCCAATTTGTAGTTAAGAAGACTGTGAGATTCTGTGGAATTAAGTCAATTGTTCAAACCTCCAGCTTAAGTTTGCTGAAAGGCCAGAATCTCTAGGCAAATACCACAAGCTCAAGCAATGACTAAAATCATCCTTTGTGGGAATAGATAATATGGATTGGGTTTTCTCAGGGATTGAAATAAGTAACACAATTTTGCACACACACAAAACCTAATTTCACAGTCTCTCAGTGGGTGCTACCAATGGACCTCAATACATTTAAAAAATAATTTGTGTCACTGACTTCTCACTGTTTTTTTAAAGGTATTTAAGTGGAAATGAGTAAAATTTCTTTAATAGCAAACTGCTGATTAGTGGCAAAACTGAGGCCACAGGTTCTCCTACTTCCTGCCCAGAGCTCCTCCCATTTGTTTGTATTTAGAGTGTGTTCTCTAGTTCTTGTCAATTCAGTCACCATATCTTCATCTTACAAATTCTCTTCACAGACAGGAGTGAATCCATTATTAGAGAAAACACAGAGTAATGTAACATTTTACTTCTGCACAAATATTCTAACTTAACTATAAAATATTTCCCTAAAATGTAAGTGCAGCTTTCACTGTCTTGATATGTATTAATTTTTTTTTTAATTTTGTATTTTATTTGAAGTAAACTCTATGCCACACATGGAGCTCGAACTTATGACCCTGAAATCAGGAGTTGCATACTCTACTGACTGAGGCAGCTGGGTGCCCCTGTTTTGTTAATTTAAAAGAAAGTTTCTAGTTATTTCTGGTTGCCATTAGAAAAACAAATCCAAATACTCTGTGTGTGTGTGTGTGTGTGTGTATAATGTTTCTGAAGATAGATAAAAGAAAACCCTATCAGTACAGATCTTTGCCAATGACTTGGAAGTCCTTTAATGATATGAACGCCCTAGGATGAGACTAAAACGATTTAGATTCCTAAGAAGTATGAAATGCCTGGCTCATTCGGTAGAGTGTGCAACTCTTTTTTTTTTTTTTTTTAAGATTTCATTTATTTGACAGAGATCACAAGTAGGCAGAGAGGCAGGCAGAGAGAGAGGGGGAAACAGGCTCCCTGCTGAGCAGAGAGCCCAATGGATGCAGGGCTCCATCCCAGGACCCTGGCATCATGACCTGAGCTGAAGGCAGAGGCTTTAACCCACTGAGCCATCCAGGCGCCCCAGAGTGTGCAACTCTTAATTTGAGCCCCACGATGAATGTAGAGATTACTTAAATATAAAAAAAAAATTTTTTAAGTATGAAGTGCATTAATAAATAAATAATATATACTAACATAGAAAAGAAACTGTCAAGAGCTTAAAAGTCATGTCATTGATTAATAAGATTTATATTTACTGAGATTCCTATGTCCAAACACGGCACTAGATATAGAAAGGAGGTCACCAGCTTCCATCCCTGTTTCAGTGACACTTTCAATCCTGTAGAAATCTTTATCAAATGCCTACTATGTGCTAGCATCCATGGAAGATGCTTTGTATTTTATATACCAAAGAAAAAGTAAAAGTAGAAACAGCCATGCTTTGATCACCAAGTATGTCAAAACCGGTGATTAAAGGAGTAAAAAATAAGTGGTTGTTTTAAAAAAGTCATTGAGTGTCTACCATGCCCCATGCCAGTGTTTACATGTCCCCTTGTGATTGCAGCAGAGGAGTTGCTGAAAAGCGAGTCCAGATGAACAGGAAGTGCCTGATAGAGGCAAGGATTGAGCAGCAGGGAGAGAGAGAGGGTTTGAAGAAAAGATGGGAATCTGTGGCTCTGCAGGCGAGAGTCCCCTAAGGTAAGCAGGAGTAAAATGTTATCTCAGGTCCGTGAAAGTCAGGCGATGTTCTGGATATAAGAATACAAGGGAGGAAAAAGGCAAGATTTTTTCCATGAAATATAAAAGGTTTTTAGGAGTTAAATTTTAAGGAGTTACTCTGTCATCTTTACTTTTTAAATATATCCCTTGGGTATGTGCAAGCCCTGAGACAAATAAGATGACCAGAAGGAAGCAAGGGTTGAACATGTTTATAATCCCAGCCAGGAATAAATGAAAGCATGCCCAGTTACCTCATGTTAGGTATGTAGAATAAAATCTGATATCAGTAATGAACTGTTTTATTATACTTTTTTAAGTGTTATCACAGATTATAAGTCCTGAAGTTACTAGTTTGGACTCTGAAATAAATTAGGTCCATTTCAAGCCATGACTGAGCTATTCAGGAGCAGTGGAATATAGGAAGTTATATACCTCTATGAGCCTGACCTAATTTGGAATATTGGGATAACAATAGTGCTTATCTCATTGGATTGTTATGAGTATTAATGGAGGAAGCTCAAATAAAATGCAGAGTGATATTAAGCTGGTAGTAAAGATTTAATAAACATAAGTTATTAAGGAAATTTACATTAATAAATACTTGATAATGGTTACAAGTTTGGGTTGGATCTTCTCTCACAAGACTCTAGATCCACAGAATAAATCAACAAACAATGGAATTATTGACTTAGAATTGGTCTCCTAGGGAACTGTCTACAATATAACTCTTGATCCTATTTATTCTTACCGGTTGATTTAAAAAGTTACACTGCATAATGAAAGTAATAGTGGCCCTGAAAGCTGATATATCTGATTTGGATCCCTAATCTCTCACTAATTAATTGATTTGATTTCTTAGGTCTTCAGTTTCATCATTTATAAAATGACAATTATAATAATCCCTAATTTAAGGATGCATGGGTGACTCAGTAGGTTGGGCATTTGACTCTTGGTTTGTGTTTTGACTTTTGTCAAATCTCCTGATCTCACGGGTCATGGGATTGAGCCCTATGTCCAGCTGTATACTCAGTGGGGAGTCTGCCTGAAGATTTTCTCATTCTGCCCCTCCCTACACTTGCATGCTCTCTCTCATGCTCTCTCTCTCTCTCAAATAAATCTTCAAAAAAAAGTCATTCCTACTTCATGGAGTTGTTGTGAGGATTATGCTTGATTAAATAAACTAATTTTTTAAACATTTAGAATAGTGGGACATAGTAAGTGTTATGTAAGTGGCTGTCAAGTAAATTATGCTGAGCACTCTGCGTAAGTAGTTTTACTCAATAGAAGAGCAAAAGCCAAGAGGATATATAGAGAAAAGCAGAGAGAATACAGACAGAGAGAGAGACAGAGAGAAAGAGAGAGAGGTAAAACTAAGAATCAAGAGAATTACAGTTCAGGGGAAATAGGATATTAAGTTTTTATCAATGCAATCAGTATCTTAAGATTCCTGTTCCTGTGTTTATTGGTTAAAAGGTAACACCAATAAAATTATCAAGTTTAGAGGTAATGTTATTTTCTTCTACTTTGCTAGGTAGACAAAATCTGCCTATGAAATTCATTTTATTAGACTCAGGTCTTGAGAACAATACTCTAGACCATATGGCATACAACCACAGAATTGACTAGGTCTTCTGCAAGATAACATAGTATTCAAACAATAGGAGAATGACAAAATTTGGAGCTGCAAAAACAACTACTTCCAATATAATTGTGTATCTGGCTTACATAGGTAAAAATACAATTTTTGGACTCTGCCTATGTTTAATTTTAGGGAAGTTTGTGATTTTCTTGAAGTAATTTGGAAGTTCAGGTACTAAACATTGAAAAATGTTAGCATTTTCTTCCTCCTCACTTACCTTCATGACCTAATTTAAATTCAAAAATTACTGAGGCATGCAAGAGGAGCCATTATTTTGCATCTGGGACTAGAAAATGAAATAGTAGTATCCCTGTTGTAAGAGAAAATAAAATAAATCCAAGTTGCTTTGCATTTATAAAGCAGCGGTGAGCTAAAAATTTCATAGCCAGATTCACATAGACACATTTCTGCAAAAAAATTTAAACCACACATTTTGGTAAGAAGTCATTTTGGGAAATACATTTATGTTTCCCAACTTTTTTTTCAACAAAATCATTCTCTATCCCCTTCCCCCCTTGGTCTGATTCTTTTTATTTATATGACAAATTCTAACATGACCTACTGACTTCAATCCTCCCCTGATAGCAAGAGTTTGGACAAGTTTATCATCTTAGACTTAAACCACATAATCCTTTACACATTAAACAAGGAACATATCAGTGGTTGTTTAAGAGGAAGAATGTAATTATTGCATTGGGATTTAGCAGAAATATTCTATTCAAATGCCTTTCAACATTGAACAAAATGTCACATTTGAAATACAAATAACTTGTAACCACATGATGTTGTGAAACAATTTTCTGGCCCAGATCTACCCTAGGTTTATTACAGAAAACAGAAATACCCTACTAATTCTGCTGCTTCAGTCTACATTTCCAGCAAATTAAAAAGAAAAGCAAAACAAGAAATAGTAGCGACCCGTGTTTACTGGGTGTAGGGTGATGAGGATGTTTGCACTCTCAAAGGCATTGCATTCATCAGCTTTGCAACCCCTGCAGAACCTTGGAAGGTATCAGAGCATGCACTTGAAATACATTACTCTCTTCTCTGAGATCTTGCTAAAATGCTACCCATGCCGATCACTGCCATGTGGTATCCATAAATTAATGTAATCACTTCTCTATATAAACATGACACTGCTAAACCAACATAACAGGTTGTGTCACTTTTCATGGTTGGATTTAGTTGGGTTAGAAAACTCTTGTTCTCTTATGCAGACTTATTTTTTATTAAAAACATACATATTTGAGATAACACATTGCACCAAATAATCTCATGGTCTGCAGCTAGGAAACAGAATGGAACTCACAAAGAAATCAGACCCTGATACAAATTTCATTTATATAATACTGAAAACAGGACAGATAGAAAAATACATTGGAAGTTACAGGACACTGTGGTAAATCATATTCCAATATTGCTTTTTATTCTATAGAGAGAGTTGGCTAGGCCTGAAAATTAAACTGACATAAAATGGATTAATAGGAGAAAACATACACATTTATACAAGTTAATGTGATGTGGGAACCCTCTTAGGGAATAAAGACCCAAAGAACTGGCCCTACATGCTGTATATTAAGTTTCACAAAGAGAGACAATGGTGAAAATGTAGCTAAGCTATACAGGGAAGCGAAAGAAGATAAGAATTATTTTAACAAGGTCTGCTTATACAGAATTCTCTTGGCTTTGATTCTCTATCAAAGAATGTTTCTTTTCTCCTAAAAAAGAGAGGACATCTTTCACATGAGTGTTTAAATCTGTTTTTATAATGCTGTTTTTCAATGTCTTTAGCTCAAAGTAATCCTATGCCAAAGTGGTATATTTTGGGGTGGTGCATTCTACTTTTCATATCCTAGGGGATTCTATAAAAATAAGGAAGGCAGGGCTGTGTTCCCAACAAATCTCTCCCAGAATCCTAATTAAAAAGATATTAATACTCTGACAAGATACACACAAAATTATATCATGTAAGTAGAGATACTGATTCACCTACATATTAATAATTTTCATCATTATCTTATATTAGGATTAGATCAACATCTATAAGCTTTTGTTATTTATAAGATAACTGTAATAGATACCACACAGATCCAATTACTAAGTGAGTCATATATATAGAGAGACAGACAGAGGCAGAGACAGAGACAGAGAGACAGAGAGTGAGAGAGACAGTAGAGAGACAGGAAGAGAGGGAGTCATATACATATATCTGGGCCGAGTAACAGACATATATGAGTCATCTGTACATCTAAATATTTTTTTCTTAGATTTTTATTTATTTATTTCAGAGAGAGAGAGTACAAGCTGGAGAGACAGCCAGAGGGAGAGAGGGAGAAGCAGACTCCCTGCTGAGCAGGGAACACGATGTGGGGCTTGATCCCAGGACCCTAAGATCACAACCTGAGCCAAAGGCAGACACCTAATCAACTGAGCCACCCAGGTGCCCCTATATATCATATATGTCTAAATCTATATCTATATCTAAATCTAAATCTGTATCTTATCTATATCCATCTATATCCCCACCAATACACACACAGAGAGACACACAAATGTGTACACATACACATACATATAATACACACGTATATGTTCTTTGCTTCCTCTGTATTTTCACTGTTAATACACTGGATCTGGCTTTCAGTGTCTTTTGCTCTTTGGACCAACAGGCTTCTAAATAAAGTTCAATAAACTTTTTCTATAATTTATTATTTTAAAAGTCCAGTTGTTATAATAATCATTCATTAATGACTATGATGCTTTTTAGGTCCTTGCTGCCCAGAGTCTGGTCTATGGTCTGGTGAGCTTTCCCAACATTACCTGAGAGTTCATTAGAACTGTAGAGTTTCAAGTCTTACCCTAGACCTACTGAGTAAGAATCTGAATTTTTTTTTTTTTTAAGATTTTATTTATTTATTTGACAGACAGAGATCACAAGTAGGCAGAGAGGCAGGCAGAGAGGAGGAAGCAGGCTCCCTGCAGAGCAGAGAGCCCGATGTGGGGCCCAATTTCAGGACCCTGAGATCATGACCTGAGCCGAAGGCAGCGGCTTAACCCACTGAACCACCCAGGCGCCCCAAGAATCTGAATTTTTGACGTAATCTTCTGTTGATACAAACACACGTTTGCGGTTTGACAGGCACTGATGTAAACCATCACCGAGTATAATTTTCTGGATTCTATTAGTTTGAAACTACCCAAGATCATGGGGCTTAAAATGTAATACTAAATATTAAATTATTCAATCATAACACACTACGAGAAAGAGTGTTTATTGCCTGCTACTGTAACATTTTTGACCAGCAAATCATAATTACCTTAATAGCCTTTTCTTAAGAGTCAAGTAATTTTATCTGTAGCTTTATTTGAATCACATTTCCTACTTTGCATTTTAGTTATCTAAGTGCAAGCCTTATTAGTTAAACAGTATTTTGAAGTACTTGAATATAGAGATTTATTTTATACTTTATAGGACCTGAAAACAGTAGACTCTCCAACATTCAGAATTTATAATTAATATTGTAGATCCCTGATTTATTGGAAAGATAAATATTAGCTTATTTGTTATTTGGGGATATGTATATTAGACATTATATATCACTTTTAATATCATTTGTTATGGATAGTGTATTAAGTGCTCATAAATACTTGCTAAATATATATTAATATCACAGTTTTAGTAATTCCATTTGTACTTGTAATAAATATATCTTTATTAATTATGTACTTTATGCCAAGTTATACTCAATGTGCTTGGGAAACGACTGAACAAGACAGCCCAAAGCTCCTTTTTATGGAGCTTACATTTTATTTTATTTTTTTTTTAAGATTTTATTTATTGACAGAGAAAGAGAGTGAGTACAAGCAGGGAGAGCAGCAGAGGGAGAGGAAGAAGCAGGCTCCCCACTGAGCAGAGAGCCCTACGTGGGGCTCCATCCCAGAACCCTAGTTTTAGGACCTGAGCTGAAGGCAGACACTTAACGTAGGCACTCTCTGGAGCTTTTAGTGGGGAAAACAGAAAAACAAAAACTACATATAGTAAATCATATGGTAGTATTTGCTCTGGAGAAAAATAAAGCAACAAGGGTGATAGGGGATGCAGAGAAAATGGGAAAAAGGTAGGGGCTAAATGTGGCTCCTTCAAACTTTACAGGAACTACAATCTAGGCATGAAGATTAACCTTAGGTTCTTGAGATTTTTAGGGAGATTGATCTAAATGGGGATAAAGGATATAAAGTGATTAGTTTTGATGGTCTCACTTCAGATCATGACAAACTTATGAGTTTTGGAGGATTGGCAAAGAGAATAAAATCTTTGCAAGATGACAGAGTTCTGGCACTCTGTTTTTCCTCTCTGTGATGGTGTCAAGGAGGCTGGGGATAGGCTAGCTTGTCTGGAGCACATAGGTTTCTTGAGTTCCAACTTGAATTATATTTCTAAAAACACCATCTTTTCCGTATCTCATTTGAACCTCACTTTGAAACATGAATCAGGTACCATTATCCTTAATTTGAATTGAAGAAACCAAAGACAGGAGTTTAATTAACTTAACCGTAGTTACTGACATGTGTTTGCTAACACCAAAGCAAGGTTCAGACTACACTATCTACACTGAAATAAAATCTGTCGCCCACCTAGAATGTGGCCCCAAGCCTACCACTAATTCACATCAATAAAACATAGAAAAGGTAAGAAATCCTTTCAGCTGTCGTAGTCCATGAGCCAGTATCTTTCCAGGACTGCCATGTTTTTCAAGTCCACTGGTTTTTCAAGTCCACTGGTTAGAAAACCATGATTATTCACCATCCAAACTCTCAGAAACTTTTCTGGGTTTTTGAAACCAAAATCCATTTTATTAGTCAGGAATATAAAATGAAGAAGCAATGAGGAATTACAACAGAAATCCATTGTCAGAAGGGAACTTCAGGTTATCTGGAGTGTACACAATGGCATATCCCATATTCACCCTCATGCTAAAAATCAAGCCATGATTTCTTCTCCCTTGTTTAACTTCCAGGCAGTCAGTCCAAGTGAGATGTTAAGCAGAAGTGACAGGAAGGCTAACGGTGTCACAAAGGAAGATCTCACCTCAACATTTCTAAATAGAGTACTCATCCCAGAGAATAGAAGCTTTGTTACATGAGGTAGAAGGAATCTTAACCTCCTTGTACCTCTGCTCATATATCAAACATTTAAAATAGCCCAAAGTGAAGAAAGCCCCAGAAAATTCTTGAAACTGATATACTGAATGGCAAATCTACTTCTTAAATATTCTCCAGGTAAAGTACTCTGTCTCTGCCCTCTTAACACAGCATTGTGAGGTCTGTTCTCAAATATTATCTTGTTGGAATGGCTCTGATGACTCAGGAACAATGAGTACCTGACTTGCCTGCAAATAGTTTAACTGCACAAAGTAAAAGGGAATGTGGGTTGTGTGCTGGACATTGCTGACCAGCAACTGAGTATCTGAGCTACGATTATCCAGCTCCCACTCCTACTGAAATCACTCTTAGCTGGGAGCCATGTGTTTACTAGTCCCTTGAGACCTTCAGTATTATTCTACTAACAACATGGTAAGGTTATATTTAAATAAGTTACTAACAGTACTAACAGTACTGTTGTTAGTAACTAACAGTTACTAACAACATGGTAAGGTTGTATTTAAATAACAGTTTAACTTCCCCTAATTATTCCCATTGTTTTCATTTATATTCTAATCTGTCATAATCATTTGTACTCCACCTTTTATTTCATTGGAAAATACTTGGGGAATTCAGAAAGGGAAAATAAAAATCATGTTCTGTGTAAATTACATTTTATCAGATGTATAGTTATATAGCTTGAAAACAGTTAAGATTTTTGCAAGATATTTTACAAGAATGGATATAAGAAACCACTCCTTTGATTGCTGCCGGGACTTTAGAGTAAGATTATCTATCTACCGTCATCAGCATCTACTTATGGGGTTGATAAAGAAAGGAGAACTAAAATTACTAAGGAAATACTGAATGCCAGGCATTTTCCCCTGTAATAACATGTTATGTATTGACTCAGAAATCCTATGTAGTGGGATTATTCTAATTTCATGGGAGAAGTTGTTTTAGATTAGTTGCTGACTAACACCAGAACTGCTCTCTGATTTCAAGACGTTCTGATTCAAATGGTTGTGTCCCTTCCTCCATACGATGATGTTGCAGGGCAAGGAATTTGAAAGAGATCTAGACTTAGGTAGGAAGTAATTTTATTTTCAGTTGGCAGTCCCTCCAGGAAGACGTTATCACTTCTTAACATTCTACATCAGACATTAGGAAGACAAATAGACCATAACAAAATAAGACAGACAATTTCTGGCTGTGGTCAAGATGGCATCTGAGCCAAATGAACTCATTATTGGCCCCACATACCTTTCACCTTGGTTTCTGTTATTTTTCAAATCTTAGAGTATAAGACAGACTATATTGTTGTGTCCTTTACTCTACACTTTTACTTCTACATGATAGTATAGTTGATATAAGGATTAATTTATTTTGCTTCAACTTTTTAAGAGCTAGATATGACTCTGGTGATTTACAAATTGGTAGGATCATAAAATTGAAAACCGTGCCTTCAGAACTTAGATTTTCTCTTTTTTTTTTTTTTCAAATTTATTGAGGTATGATTGATGAATAAAAATTGTGTAAATTTAGCTTGAACAACACGATTTTTAAGGTATAGAATGTAAAGATTTAATATATATGCATATATTGTAAAAATAGTTGCCACAATCAAGTTAATTAACACTGGCATCACTTCACATAATTGTGTGTGTGTGTGCGTGTGTGTGTGGTGAGAGCACTTACCATTTACTGACTTGGCAAATTTCAAGTGTACAAAACCATATTGTGAACTATAATCACCATGCTGTTTGTTAGATTTCCAGAACTTATTCGTCTTATAAATGAAAATTTATAACCTTTGGTCAACATCTCTACCCCCAGCCCCTGACAACTTCATTCTTTTAATTCTATTTATTCTACCTCTATTATCATGATCAATTCCACAACTTTTTCTTTTCAGAGTTAAGAATATGAAGATCACTGCTGGCTTATTGCACAAGGATAAAAATTTGAAGGAACAAATTGTGCTTATTCATTACAGCTATTACCAATAAAATGATGCTAAAGTTAGAGTTTGGGAAATTATCTTCTTTACTTTAAGATTGGAGTCATTGACAAATGTTAGCGAGGATGCAAAGAAAGGGAAACCCTCCTACACTGTTGGTGGGAACACAAACTGGTGCAGCCACTTTGGAAAACAGTATGGAGGTTCCTCAAAAAGTTGAAAATAGAGCTACCCTATGACCCAGCAATCGCACTATTGAGTATTTACCCTAAAGATACAAATGCAGTGATCTGAAGGGGCATGTGCACCTGAATGTTTATAGAAGGAATGTCCAAAATAGCCGAACTATGAAAAGAACCTAGATATCCATCAACAGATGAATGGATAAAGAAGATGTAGTGTGTATGTGTGTGTGTGTGTGTGTGCATATATATATATATACATATATATATATATATATATATGTAGTAGAATACTATGCATTCATCAAAAGAAATAAAATCTTGCCATTTGCAATGACGTGGATGGAACTAGAGGATATTATGCTGAGCAAAATAAGTCAGGGAAAGGCAATTATCATATGATCTCTCTGATATGAGAAATTTGAGAGGCAAGGCAGGAGGTTGTGGGGGTTAGGGAAGGTAAAAATGAAACAAGATGGGATTGGGAGGGAGACAAACCATAAGAGACTCTTAATCTCACAAAACAAACAGGATTGCTGGGGATGGGGGAGTAGTGTTAAGTTGGTTGGGTTATGGACATTGGGGAGGGTATGTGCTATGGTGAGTGCCGTGAAATGTACAAGCCTGATGATTCACAGACTTGTACTCCTGAGGTAAATAATACATTATATGTTAATTAAAAAAAAAAAAAAGATTGAAGTCATTGAGAAAGGATGTGAGCACAATCTAGCCATGAATACATTTTATTAAAAGGTTGATTAAGATAGCCACAAATTAAATTATATGTTATAAGATTTAGAAAGTGAAAGAGACATTAATGATTATATAACCCATCATTTATTTAAAAGGAAAATGAGACCCAAGGCACTTGTGAGATTCACCCAACATTATGTTTATATAAGAGGTGACATCTTGCACCCTTGGGTGGCAGTTGGTTGAATGACTGCCTTCAGCTCAGGTCATGATCCTGGAGTCCTGGGATCAAGCCCCACATCAGGCTCCATGTTCGGCAGGGGATCTGCTTTTTCCTCTGACCTTCCTGCTCTCGTGCTCGCTTGCTTGCTCTCATTCTCCCTCTCTCTCTCTTTCTCTTGCAAATACATAAATAAACCTTAAAAAAAAAAAAAAGAAAACAAAAAAGAGGTGACATCTGGTCCACAGCTTCTGAATTCCATTCCGACATCTCTTAAAACACTGGTTTTCTTTCCTCTCTCCTGACCCCATTTTCTTGATTCACAAATATAACAAAAATGCAAATGTTAATTTTGTTTTTACTTCCTACCATTGTAGATCTAAAAATAGATGGAGGTGGCAAAGTGACTTACCTTCAAGGCTCAGAATGCCTTGATTTTTCAATGAATTGTGAAGACATCCTGCAGTCAGACACCTGCAGGCAATCAACCACATACTTTACCTGTTGTACTTCACTATGGCAATTCCAGGCATGCATGTGAGTGTAACAGACATCCATTGTGGTGGGCATCAAAGAACACCTCAGTGGGAGGAGTGACTCAGGAAAGGTTGGGCCACCCTTGGCTCACAATGTTGTCATGTCAGAAATAAGGTGTTTTCATCAGGATCTAAAAGCTGATGCTCACTCATTTTCCTGATCTTTGCCAACTGACACAGATCATCACTACGAAGCCGGAACAAGAAGGTTAAACCCCAAATTCTTTCATTCAGCCTTGACACAAAGCCTGATTTTTCCAGCACTGAAACATTGTCTCATGTAAGCTTTATATCAGAGAAGGCTTTTGGAAATGTATTTACCTTTTGAATCCATTAGATTATCTTCTACTAATTTATAGCCTTAGATAGAAAAAAAAATACATTTCAGAAATTTTATCTTATTTTATTTTTATTTTTATTTTTTTAGCCGAATCTTGACTGCACCCTTGCCTCCGCCTCCGCACAACTCGGCGGCGGCAGGGAAAGAGAGCCATTTCTGAAATTTTAGCTAGATATACCAAATGCAGTGATTCTGAAACACAATTACCTTTTTCTTCTGTGGTGCCAAATTTTTTCCTATTTTTTTATCATACAGTGCTGATATATCAGGTTTTAAAGGATAATACAATTTTTAAAATATAATTTCCCCATAATTGGAACTAGTATTATTTTTAATTTTTCCTTTTAATATAAAAATACTATATAAAAAAGAATATATGTTCGGTGCAGGAAATAAATGTAAAAATGCACGAAAGGAAGAAATCATGTAGACCTACATTTCCCACATAATGACTTTAAAAATATTTGTATATATTTGTATGTGAATGTGAGCATCTCTTTTAAAAACAATGTAAACGTCATTACAAAATCTGCTTTTCTTCATCTAGAACTTTATACTGATTATTTTCCCACATTTAAAGCTATACTTTTAAGACATCTTAAAGAGTACTTTGTATTGTCTTCTATTAAAGTGCAGTGATTTATTTTAGTAAGTCCATGTTGTTGGACATTTAGTTTGTTTCTGATTTTCCTATTATAAATAATGCTTACTGAATATTATGTTTATCTTTATACGGCTCAGAATGAATTACCTTGTAGTAGGCCAAAGGGTATACCCACTTTTATCTCCAACAATTTTATATCTCCTTTTACTTCTGCTGTCCAGGGGTCTTCTTTATTTGTTTATTTAAATAATGCCTAGTGGATGCCAGCTCTACGCTAAGCACATTTTCAGTGGTAGGGAAAATAGACACAGGTCTGTAGATGAAAACACAGTCTAATAAAGAAGATAGGTAATTAATCAAATAATTACATCCTAATATATATACCATGAAAGCAGAGTAAGGCTGTATGAGAATATTTAGTGGAGAGACTTTACTTGGAGACTTTGTTGGAGAAAAGATGTTTCCCTGATGAACTGACAATCAGGTAAACATCTGAAGGATGGATAAGGATGGATTCATTAGTTTTAAGTGAGAAAAGGCTACAGAAGAAAGAATTCCAGGGACAAGGAAGCATTCATACTATTCCCAAGACTTAAGGTAGTTTACATCAGAAAAAGTGACAATATTGTTAATTATAAAATTAGCATTTTTCCACTACTCAGAGAATTGGAGCAATGGGGAAAAATTAAGGCAGTCATAAAGAAGAAAAAAGCTGCTTTTTCTTTATTATGTGTATGTATTTAATCCCCCTACAATGCATGCAACTTTTTTCTTTTTTGTATTATTTGGTTATTGGTGCAATTTAGTCATTTATAAATTATCTAGGAGTGTTCTGTGCCTGTTATGTTATTAATACCAATTTTAAAAAATCCTTATATTAGTAGGAGTTAGTTATATAAGTACATTGACCTTTTGTCATGTTTTAAAGTATTTTCTTTCTATATTTTGAGGGAAGATTATACTATTATTGATATACATAAATATTATTTCATACAGTTAAATATATCATCTTTCCTTTATACTTTATGATATACTTAACCTTTCCCTACTAAGATTACAGAAACGCTCTAACCCCTCTAACCCCTTCTTGAATTTACAGTTAGAAGTACATTTTTTGGCTTGCTAAAATGAATTTATACTTCTCAGGAGGTGATTTAATCTTTAGTCATATACATTTAGGCATTATTATCACATGCCCTTAAATTATATATATCTAGGGAGTCAAGATGGCGGAGAAGTAGCAGGCTGAGACTACTTCAGCTAGCCGGAGATCAGCTAGATAGCTTATCTAAAGATTGCAAACACCTGAAAAATCCATCAGCAGATCGAAGAGAAGAAGAACAGCAATTTTGGAAACAGAAAATCGACCACTTTCTGAAAGGTAGGACCGGCGGAGAAGTGAATCCAAAGCGACGGGAAGATAGACCCCGGGGGGAGGGGCCGGCTCCCGGCAAGCGGCGGAGGAACGGCGCACAAAATTGGGACTTTTAAAAGTCTGTTCCGCTGAGGGACATCGCTCCAGAGGCTAAACCGGGGCGAAGCCCACGCGGGGTCAGCGTGGCCTCAGGTCCCGCAGGGTCATAGAAGGATTGGGGGTGTCTGAGTGTCGCAGAGCTTGCGGGTATTGGAACGGGAAAGCCGGCTACAGAGACAGAGCCGACAGTAAGCTCACAGCTCAGTGTTACCTTGAACCGGTCGCAGGCTTGGTGAGCTCGGAGCGCGGCCGGAGGTCAGGCAGACGGAAGTAACTGGGCGCTGTTCACTGAGGGCGCACTGAGGAGTGTGGCCCTGGGCTCTCAGCTCCTCCGGGCCGGAGACCAGGAGGCCGCAATTTGTATTCCCGTCCTCCTGAACACTATGGAAAGCTCTCAGGGAACAAAAGCTCCTGAAAGCAAACCCAAGTGGATTACTTACCCCGGCCCCTGCTAAGGGCGGTGCAATTCCACCTGGGGCAAAGACACTTGAGAATCACTACAACAGGCCCCTCCCAGGAAGATCAATAAGAAATCCAGCCGAGACCAAGTTCACCTACCAAGGAGTGCGGTTTCAATACCAAGGAGAGCAGCAGAATTCCAGAGGAGGAGAAAGCAAAGCACGGAACGCATGGCTTTTTCCCTGTGATTTTTTTAGTCTTTCAGTTAATTTAATTTTTTTCTTTTTCATTTTTTGTTTTTTTTTTCTCGCCTTCTGGTAAAATTTTTTTTAACTTTTACCTTTTTCTTTTTTAACGTTTTTTAACCAGTTTATCTAATATATATATTTTTTCTTTTTTATATTTTTCTTATTTGTTTTCTTTTTCTTAATTCTTTTCTTTTTTTCCTTTCTTCCTTTTTGAACCTCTTTTTATCCCCTTTCTCCCCCCTCACGATTTGGGATCTCTTCTAATTTGGTTAAGCATATTTTCCTGGGGTTGTTGCCACCCTTTTAGTATTTTACTTGCTCCTTCATATACTCTAAGCTGGACAAAATGACAAGAAGGAAAAACTCAACACAAAAAAAAGAGGCAGTACCGAAGGCTAGGGACCTAATCAATACAGACATTAGTTATATGTCAGATCTAGAGTTCAGAATGACAATTCTCAAGGTTCTAGCCGGGCTCGAAAAAGGCATGGAAGATATTAGAGAAACCCTCCCGAGAGATATAAAAGCCCTTTCTGGAGAAATAAAAGAACTAAAATCTAACCAAGTTGAAATAAAAAAAGCTATTAATGAGGTGAAATCAAAAATAGAGGCTCTCACTGCTAGGTTAAATGAGGCAGAAGAAAGAATTAATGATATAGAAGACCAAATGACAGAGAATAAAGAAGCTGAGCAAAAGAGGGACAAACAGCTACTGGACCATGAGGGGAGAATTGGAGAGATAAGTGACACCATAAGACAAAACAACATTAGAATAATTGGGATTCCAGAAGAAGAAGAAAGAGAGAGGGGAGCAGAAGGTATACTGGAGAGAATTATTGGGGAGAATTTCCCCAATATGGCAAAGGGAACGAGCACAAAATTCAGGAGGTTCAGAGAACGCCCCTCAAAATCAATAAGAATAGGCCCAAACCCCGTCACCTAAAAGTAAAGTTTAAGTCTCAGTGACAAAGAGAAAATCCTGAAAGCAGCCCGGGAAAAGAAGTCTGTAACATACAATGGTAAAAATATTAGATTGGCAGCTGACTTATCCACAGAGACCTGGCAGGCCAGAAAGAGCTGGCATGATATTTTCAGAGCACTAAACGAGAAAAACATGCAGCCAAGAATACTATATCCAGCCAAGCTATCATTGAAAATAGAAGGAGAGATTAAAAGCTTCCAGGACAAACAAACAACTGAAAGAATTTACAAACACCAAACCAGCTCTACAGGAAATATTGAAAGGGGTCCTCTAAGCAAAGAGAGAGCCTACAAGTAGTAGATCAGAAAGGAACAAAGACCATATACAGTAACAGTCACCTTACAGGCAATACAATGGCACTAAATTCATATCTCTCAATAGTTACCCGGAATGTTAATGGGCTAAATGCCCCTGTCAAAAGACACAGGGTATCAGAATGGATAAAAAAACAAAACCCATCTATATGTTGCCTTCAAGAAACTCATTTTAAGCCCGAAGACACCTCCAGATTTAAAGTGAGGGGGTGGAAAAGAATTTACCATGTTAATGGACATCAGAAGAAAGCAGGAGTGGCAATCCTTATATCAGATCAATTCGATTTTAAGCCAAAGACTATAATAAGAGATGAGGAAGGACACTATATCATACTCAAAGGGTCTGTCCAACAAGAAGATTTAACAATTTTAAATATCTATGCCCCCAACGTGGGAGCAGCCAACTATATAAACCAATTAATAACAAAATCAAAGAAACACATAAACAATGATACAATAATAGTAGGGGACTTTAACACTCCCCTCACTGAAATGGACAGGTCATCCAAGCAAAAGATCAGCAAGGAAATAAAGGCCTTAAACGACACACTGGACCAGATGGACATCACAGATATATTCAGAACATTTCATACCAAAGCAACAGAATACACATTCTTCTCTAGTGCACATAGAACATTCTCCAGAATAGATCACATCCTCGGTCCTAAATCAGGACTTAACCGGTATCAAAAGATTGGGATCATTCCCTGCATATTTTCAGACCACAATGCTCTAAAGCTAGAACTCAACCACAAAAGGAAGTTTGAAAAGAACCCAAATACATGGAGACTAAACAGCATCCTTCTAAAGAATGAATGGTCCAACCGGGAAATTAAAGAAGAATTGAAAAAAATCATGGAAACAAATGATAATGAAAATACAACGGTTCAAAATCTGTGGGACACAACAAAGGCAGTCCTGAGAGGAAAATATATAGCGGTACAAGCCTTTCTCAAGAAACAAGAAAGGTCTCAGGTACACAACCTAACCCTACACCTAAAGGAGCTGGAGAAAGAACAAGAAAGAAACCCTAAGCCCAGCAGGAGAAGAGAAATCATAAAGATCAGAGCAGAAATCAATGAAATAGAAACCAAAAAAACAATAGAACAAATCAACGAAACTAGGAGCTGGTTCTTTGAAAGAATTAATAAAATTGATAAACCCCTGGCCCGACTTATCAAAAAGAAAAGAGAAAGGACCCAAATAAATAAAATCATGAATGAAAGAGGAGAGATCACAACTAACACCAAAGAAATACACACTATTATAAGAACATACTATGAGCAACTCTACGCTAATAAATTTGACAATCTGGAAGAAATGGATGCATTCCTAGAAACATATAAACTACCACAACTGAACCAGGAAGAAATAGAAAGCCTGAACAGACCCATAACCAGTAAGGAGATTGAAACAGTCATTAAAAATCTCCAAACAAACAAAAGCCCAGGGCCAGATGGCTTCCCAGGGGAATTCTACCAAACATTTAAAGAAGAACTAATTCCTGTTCTCCTGAAACTGTTCCAAAAAATAGAAATCAAAGGAAAACTTCCAAACTCATTTTATGAGGCCAGCATCACCTTGATCCCAAAACCAGACAAGGATCCCATCAAAAAAGAGAGCTATAGACCAATATCCTTGATGAACACAGATGCAAAAATACTCAACAAAATACTATCCAATAGGATTCAACAGTACATTAAAAGGATTATTCACCACGACCAAGTGGGATTTATTCCAGGGCTGCAAGGTTGGTTCAACATCCGCAAATCAGTCAATGTGATACAACACATCAATAAAAGAAAGAACAAGAACCATATGATACTCTCAATAGATGCTGAAAAAGCATTTGACAAAGTACAGCATCCCTTCCTGATCAAAACTCTTCAAAGTGTAGGGATAGAGGGCACATACCTCAATATCATCAAAGCCATCTATGAAAAACCCACTGCAAATATCATTCTCAATGGAGAAAAACTGAAAGCTTTTCCGCTAAGGTCAGGAATATGGCAGGGATGTCCATTATCACCCCTGCTATTCAACATAGTACTAGAGGTCCTAGCCTCAGCAATCAGACAACAAAAGGAAATTAAAGGCATCCAAATCGGCAAAGAAGAAGTCAAATTATCACTCTTCGTAGATGATATGATACTATATGTGGAAAACCCAAAAGACTCCACTCCAAAACTGCTAGAACTTATACAGGAATTCAGTAAAGTGTCAGGATATAAAATCAATGCACAGAAATCAGTTGCATTTCTCTACACCAACAACAAGACAGAAGAAAGAGAAATTAAGGAGTCAATCCCATTTACAATTGCACCCCAAACCATAAGATACCTAGGAATAAACCTAACCAAAGAGGCACAGAATCTATACTCAGAAAGCTATAAAGTACTCATGAAAGAAATTGAGGAAGACACAAAGAAATGGAAAAATGTTCCATGCTTCTGGATTGGAAGAATAAATATTGTGAAAATGTCTATGCTACCTAAAGCAATCTACACATTTAATGCAATTCCTATCAAAGTACCATCCATCTTTTTCAAAGAAATGGAACAAATAATTCTAAAATTTATATGGAACCAGAAAAGACCTCGAATAGCCAAATGGATCTTGAAAAAGAAAGCCAACGTTGGTGGCATCACAATTCCGGACTTCAAGCTCTATTACAAAGCTGTTATCATCAAGACAGCATGGTACTGGCACAAAAACAGACCCATAGATCAATGGAACAGAATAGAGAGCCCAGAAATAGACCCCCAACTCTGTGGTCAACTAATCTTTGACAAAGCAGGAAAGACTGTCCAATGGAAAAAAGACAGCCTCTTCAATAAATGGTGCTGGGAAAATTGGACAGCCACATGCAGAAAAATGAAATTGGACCATTTCCTTACACCACACACGAAAATAGACTCAAAATGGATGAAGGACCTCAATGTGCGAAAGGAATCCATCAAAATCCTTGAGGAGAACACAGGCAGCAACCTCTTTGACCTCAGCCACAGCAACATCTTCCTAGGAACATCGGCAAAGGCAAGGGAAGCAAGGGCAAAAATGAACTATTGGGATTTCATCAAGATCAAAAGCTTTTGCACAGCAAAGGAAACAGTTAACAAAATCAAAAGACAACTGACAGATTGGGAGAAGATATTTGCAAACGACATATCAGATAAAGGACTAGTGTCCAGAATCTATAAAGAACTTAGCAAACTCAACACCCAAAGAACAAATAATCCAATCAAGAAATGGGCAGAGGACATGAACAGACATTTCTGCAAAGAAGACATCCAGATGGCCAACAGACACATGAAAAAGTGCTCCATATCACTCGGCATCAGGGAAATACAAATCAAAACCACAATGAGATATCACCTCATACCAGTCAGAATGGCTAAAATCAACAAGTCAGGAAATGACAGATGCTGGCGAGGATGCGGAGAAAGGGGAACCCTCCTACACTGTTGGTGGGAATGCAAGCTGGTGCAGCCACTCTGGAAAACAGCATGGAGGTTCCTCAAAATGTTGAAAATAGAACTGCCCTATGACCCAGCAATTGCACTATTGGGTATTTTCCCTAAAGATACAAACGTAGCGATCCAAAGTGGCACGTGCACCCGAATGTTTATAGCAGCAATGTCCACAATAGCCAAACTATGGAAAGAACCTAGATGTCCATCAACAGATGAATGGATCAAGAAGATGTGGTATGTATACACACAATGGAATACTATGCAGCCATCAAAAGAAATGAAATCTTGCCATTTGCGTCAACATGGATGGAACTAGAGCGTATCATGCTGAGCGAAATAAGTCAAGCAGAGAAAGACAACTATCATATGATTTCCCTGATATGAGGAAGTGGTGATGCAACATGGGGGCTTAAGTGGGTAGGAGAAGAATAAATGAAACAAGATGGGATTGGGATGGAGACAAACCACTCTTAATCTCACAAAACAAACTGAGGATTGCTGGGGAGAAGGGGTTTGGGAGAAGAGCATGGGGTTATGGACATTGGGGAGGGTATGTGCTTTGGTGAGTGCTGTGAAGTGTGTAAACCTGGTGATTCACAGACCTGTACCCCTGGGGACAAAAATATATGTTTATAAAAAATAAAAAATTTAAAGAAGAAAAAAAATTATATATGTCTAACCCTTTATAATCCATCTATAATATCTAGCAAAGAATAATCATACATGTGGAAAACGACTTTAAATCTAATACCACTCTGTAAATCCATACACATAACCTGTGGTTGCTGTTTATACCATTCTTTGCACTTCCTTCCATGTAGCCATTCACACTTGACTGCAGATTTTGTGAACAGTCAATTGTGTTAATAAAAGAAAGAAATAAGCTCCCTGCCAAGGATCTTGGGTTTAGTCTCAAGTCTCAACATTGTGAAATTTTGGGTGTGAGTTTGACAACTGAGTCCCTAATTAAAGAAAAATTAATATCATGCCTCACCTATTTCAAGTATTATATTAGCTAATTAATTTAATAGGTGTTTGTCATTTCCTATAACATTTACTATGCTAGTCTCATGGAATGTGCATACATTAAAACAAAATAATATACTTGAAAAACATGGCAAAGGCTTTAAAATAATCATTAGCATCGAAGTTTGATGAGACCTATATGAGAGATATAATCCAGAAGCTGAGAGAACAAACACGAGTAGTACCTAGATCATTAGTACCTAGATCTGGAAAACTTTCCAGATGAGCTGATGCCTTGGCTGAATACTTGAAAGGCTAGAGAGAGTCTCTTGAAGAGTAAAGAGCTAAGGTATCTAGCCAACATCCTGTTGTAAGAAATAGCAAACCATTTAAAAATTGCAAACAAATTCCTTGTGTAAAAAGGAAGTACACAGTGTGTGAAGAGGCTAAAGAACTTTGGAGATTTTTATATGACAGGTTAGATACTTTGGACTCATACTACAAAGAGATACAAAGAATATTAGCTGCCAAGTCACATGATCAGAAGGACAGAGTAAAGTCACTTTTAAATACACGACTATGAGATATTCATGTCTTAGTCACCAAATTTTGAAATGTTGAAAAACATGCAAGAAAATAAAAGACTGACTCTAGAAAAATAAATCCACAAGATATAGCAATGATTTAATAATTTGATATAAACAGAAGGCTTTTGAAATTGTTGTGCAAAGCCTAAAGTACTTATGGAAAAAATAAACAGTCATGAATATTCAGGAGAACTCTGAAAAATGTCACAATAATTTAAAAAACAAGGTACAGATGCATGAATACATATATACACCAAAGGAATAGGAGAGCATGACTGGGAATAAATAATCCAAGTGCAATGGAAACTTTGCATATAGGAAAGGAAGTATCTCAAATTAGTGGTAATATGGACTTATGAATAAATTATTTGGAGTCAGCTGGGTAGAAAATTTAGACTCCTATCTCAAGACATGCATAAACTCCAAATAAATAATGATGTACATGCAAAAAATAAAATCATGTGTGTGCTTGAGGAAAATGAGTGAAATTTGGAGTAGGGAAGATGTTGTAGTTATGATTCCAAATTTAAAACCATACTACTAATCAATTATAAACTGACAAAATCAACCCTAAAAAACATATTTGCATGGCAAAAATTATCGCTGCAGTCAAAAAAATAAAAACTTTGAAAAATGTTCATGTCAATAAAAATTTGTGTGTCTATGGGGCGCCTGGGTGGCTCAGTGGGTTAAGCCACTGCCTTTGGCTCAGGTCACGATCTCAGGATCCTGGGATTGAGCCCCGCATCGGGCTCTCTGCTCAGCAGGGAGCCTGCTTCCTACTCTCTCTCTGCCTGCCTCTCTGCCTGCTTGTAATTGCTCTGTCAAATAAATAAATAAAATCTTTAAAAAAAAATTTGTATGTCTAGAGATCCTTGAGAAGAGTAAGAAAAAGACCAGTAGTTCATTCAATAACTGAACACAGTATAGCCCTAGTTCACAGAAAAAGAGATAAACATGGTCCTGCAGCAGATAAAAAGATGTTTAACTCAATACCAAATAAGAGAAATGCAAAAATCCAAAAGTTTGAGCACATAGTCTGTTGATAGGACAGTGGCAGAAAGGTGCTTTCATTAACTGCTTTCAAGAATGTGAAGATGAGCTTGCATTCCCACCGACAGTGTAAGAGGGTTCCCCTTTCTCTGCATCCTGTCCAACATCTGTCATTTCCTAACTTGTTAATTTTAGCCATTTTGACTAATGTGAGGTGGTATCTCATTGTGGTTTTGATTTGTATTTCCCTGATGCCAAGTGATGTTGAGGATTTTTTCATGTGTCTGTTGGCCATTTGGATGTCTTCTTTGGATAAATGTCTGTTCATGTCTTCTGCCCATTTCTTGACTGGATTTTTTATTTTTTGGGGTGTTGAGCTTCATAAGTTCTTGTAGATTTTAAATACTAGCCCTTTATCTATATATAATTTGCTACTATCTTCCTACCATTTTGTAGATGGCCTTTAGTTTAGTTGACTGTTTCCTTTGCTGTGCAGAAGCTTTTTACCTTGATAAGTCCCAGTAGTTCATTTTTACTTTTGCTTTCCTTTCCTTTGGAGATATGTCTCCAAAGAAGTTACTGCTACTGAGTTCAAAAGGGTTGTTACCTATGTTCTCCTCTAGGATTTTGATAGATTCCTGTCTCACATTTAGGTCTTTCATCCATTTTGAGTTCATCCTTGTGTATGATATAAAGAAAAAAAAAAAAGGGGGTCTGGTTTCATTCTTCTACATGAGACTGTCCAATTTTCCTAGTTCCACTCATTGAAGAGACTGTACTTTTTCCATTGGATATTGCTTCCTCCTTTGTTGAAGATTAGTTGACCATAGAGTTGGGAGTCCATTTCTGGGTTCTCAATTCTATTCCATTGAGTCACATGTCTGTTTTTGTGCCAGTACCATACTGTCTTGATGATTATAGCTTTGTAATATAGCTTAAAGTCTGGCACTGTGATGCGACCACTTTTGGTTTTGGTTTTCTTTTTGAACATTCCTCTTGCTATTTGGGGTCTTTTATAGTTCCATACAAATTTTAGGATTACTTGTTCCAGCTTTGTGAAAAATGTTGATATTTTGATAGGGATTGCATTGAGTGTGTAGATTGCTCTGGATAGCATAGACATTTTAACAATATTTATTCCACCAATCCACGAGCATGGAATGTTTTCCCATTTCTTTGTGCCTTTCTCAGTTTCTTTCATACGTGTTCTCTGGTTTTGGATTACAGATCCTTTACCTCTTTGGTTAGGTTTATTCCAATGTATCTTATGGTTTTTGGTGCTATTGTAAATGGGATGAATTCTTAATTTCTCTTTCTTCTCCTTCATTGTTAGTATATAGGAATGCACCTGATTTCTGTGCATTGATTTTATATCCTGTGACTTTGCTGAATTCCTGTATGAGTTCTAGCAATTCCTCAGTGGTGTCTTTTGGGTCTACCACATAGAGTATCGTGTCATCTGCAAAGAGTGAGAGTTTGACTTCTTTTTTTGTGGATTTAGATGCCTTTTCTTTCTTTTTGTTTCTGATTGCTGAAGCTAGGACTTCCAGTACTATGTTAAACAACAGTGGTGCAGGGGCGCCTGGGTACCTCAGTGGGTTAAGCCTCTGCTTTCCACTCAGGTCATGATCCCAGGGTCCTGGGATTGAGCCCCGCCTTGGGCTCTTTGCTCAGTGGGGAGCCTGCCTCCCTCTCTCTCTCTCTGTCTGCTGCTCTGCCTACTTGTGATCTCTGTCTGTCAAACAAATTTAAAAAAAAATCTTAAAAAAAAACAACAACAACAAACAAACAGTGGTGAGAGAGAGAGAGAGAGAGGGAGGACATCCCTGTTGTGTTCCTGACCATAGGGGAAAAGCTCTGCTTTTCACCATTGAGAATAATATTTGCTATGGGCTTTCATATATGGCTTCTATGATATTGAGGTATTTTCCCTGTATGCCTACACCGTGAAGTTTTTTAATCAAGAAAGGATGGTGTATTTTGCGAAATGCTTTTTTTTTTTTTTTTTTTTGCATCTCTTGAATCATATGGTTCTTGTCCTTTCTTTTATTAATATGATGTATCATGTTGATTGATTTGTAGATGTTGAGCCACACTTGTAGCCCAGGAATAAATCCCACCGGTCGAGGTGAATAATCCTTTTAATGTACTGTTGTATCCTATTGGCTAGTATCTTGGTGAGAATGTTTGCATTCATGTTCATCAGTGATACTGGTCTGTGATTCCCCTTTTTGATGGGATCTTTGGTTTTGGGATCAAGGTAATGCTGGCCTCATAGAATGAGTTTGAAATTTTTCTTTCTGTTTCTATTTTTTTTTTTTTTATTTTGAAACATATTCAGAAGAATAGGTATTCTTTAAATGTTTGGCAGCATTCCCCTGGGAAGCCATCTGGCTATGGACTCTTGTGTGTTGGGAGATTTTTGATTACTGCTTCAATTTCCTTACTGGGTATTGGTCTGTTCAAGTTCTCTATTTCTTCCTGTTTCAGTTTTGATAGTTTATAAGTTTCCAGGAATGCATCCATTTCTTCCAGATTGCTTAACTTGTTGGCATATAATTGCTCATAATATATTCTTAAAATTGTATTTTCTTGGTGTTGGTTGTGATCTCTCCTTTTTCATTCACGGTTTTATTAATTTAGGTCCTTTCTTTTTTTTTAAATTTTTTGATAAGTCTGGCTAGGGGTTTGTTAATCTTATTAATTCTTTCAAAGAACCATCTTCTAGTTTTGTAAATCTGTTCTACTGTTCTTCTGGCTTCTATTTCATTGATTTATGTTCTAATCTTTATAATTTCTATTTTCCTGCTTGGTACACCACTTTGGAAAATGGTATGGAGATTCCTCAAGAAGTTAGAAATAGAATTACCTAGTCACAGAAATTGCACTTCTAGGTATTTACCCCAAAGATACAGATGTAATGAAAAGAAGGGGCACACGCACCCCAATATTCATAGCAGTAATGTCCACAATAGCCAAACTGTGCAAGAAGCCGTGAAGACCTTCAACAGATGAATGGACAGAGAAGATGTGGTTGTTATATACAATGGAATACTACTCAGCTATCAGAAAGGATGAATACCCACAATTTGCATCAAGATGGATGGAACTGGGGGATAATATGTTGAGTGAAATAAGTCAATTAGAAAAAGATAGTTATCATATGGTTTCACTTACTTGAGGAATATAAGAGACAGGGCAGAGGACCAAAGGGAAAGGGAGGGAAAACAGAATAGGAAGTCATTAGAGAGGTAGAAAAACCATGAAAGACTCTTAAATAAAGGAAAAATACAGGGTTGTTGGAGAGTATGTGGGTTGTGGGATGGGGTAACTGAGTGATGAGCATTAAGGAGACCATGTAATGTGATGAGCACTGGGTGTGATACACAACTGATGAATTGTTAAACTGGGTCTAATGATGTACTAGAAGTTGGCTAATTGAATTTAAATTTAAAAAAAATGTGCTGTTGAAGCAACTTCGATGCAGAGAAAATTTGACAACATCTGTTGAAATTATAAATGCACCGTCCTTTGATTCTGCAGTCTCACTTTTGGGAATCTACCCTGTAGATATACCTGAACTCTACAAAATAACAAGTGTTTAAAGTTAATCATGTGGTGTTGTTTTCTTTGCAGCAAACTAATATCTAAGGTATAACTCCACATCAAAATGTTGTGAAGCATTTTTAAAAATGAGAAAACTCTCTGTCCTGATATTCAGTGATCTCAAGAATATATTTTTATATGAAAAAAAGCATGAGGACAGTATATTACAAAGAAGGGAAGAGAATATGTATTCGTATTTTTAAAATTTGCAAAAGGAAAGACTGGGAAAACACCCAAATTAAAAATGGGAGTAATTACATAGTGTGTCAGTGTGCTAGAACAAGACAAAGATTAGAACAAAAATTCTTTTGTATACCTTTTGTAGTGCTTTGATTTTTATATGCATTATTATCCAAAATTTTAAAGTAATCTAAAATAAAATACAGCATAAATAAAAATACTTCGTTATATGCATATGCAGTGTTTACAAAAATCTGCAGATAACTGAAGTAAAAAAAACTATATAAAACAGAAAGAAGATCTGTAATTTATTTTTCTGAAGTATTTATCTTCATAGGTGTTTTATGATGGAAGGACATCAGACATTCATAACAATTATAAAATAATAGACATGCATGACTTCTATACAATCTTACTTACCTGTCTCTTGGGTATAGTTGGATTGTAAAGCATAACACATATCATAACAATGATAAAAGAATAATTTTGAGAAAAGAAAAAAAAGTTTATCTCATTTATATGACTAGAAAGTTGAATCCATTTGTATATTATTAATATTGCAGAGATGGAAGTGTCAGTAGCTATATGGGTTATTAAAAATCATGTTTAATTTTTTTGTTGCTGTGGGAAGTTTATTTGGATTTCTTTTTATATACTTGATGAGAATTGCAAAGCTCCATATAGAAACCAACCAAGGCTAAAATCAATAGTATCATCAGTACTTGCTACTTCTTAGACCCAGGGTGTTCTGTTGTAGCATTCAAAGTTATGCCTGTGAGAAATGGGACTTTAACCTTGAAAGTCAGAGCAATTGAATACTAAAATGGATTTGACTACTTTAGAAAAAGTCTTTCAAAAGCCTTCAAGATTCTTCTGGTAACAAAACTATTTTACTCCTACAAAGCTTCAACTTTGAATTAAATGAGAATGACAGACTTGGACAGAAATCATCAGGAAAATGTACAATCAAAACTGCCAAGCCATGAATCACATACAACCACAAAGCAACAGGCAAGAAAACGACTACGTCTGTGGCCTTTATTGAAGGAAAGATGGTGGAAAATTAAGAGAGAGAGAAACACATTCTGCCTAATATTACCTCAATTTTTTGGTGGAGTAAAGAATGGATGTTCAAAACAAGAAAATAAAAGAGATTAAAGTCTTCACATCAGCAAAAGATGACAGAGGAAGGAGGGAGGAGGTGGGAACAGTAATTATTTAGTACATATTCAAATGATTCATTTAGCTTTCCAGCACAAATAGAACTAATTGTTTGTAGGAGGGGATCAAAGTTACAATCCAATGGTTTCATTGCCTTTCATTTAGTCTTCTTCTTCTTTTTTTTTTTTTTTTTGCTCCTTTTAAATGTCTTTTTTAAAAGATAGGGTAGCGATAATAAAGATCTTGGCAAAGAAAATCAGTAATTTAGAGCTTGATTTACTATCAAGTAATGGACCAGCTGAGGGATTCTACAAACAGCTGCAAGTTGCCATCTTATACATTGGTAGGGGGTTTCAATCAGCAATTAGATTTGTCACTATCAATTCCCCAGACCTACGTTTTGTTATTTCCTTGCTTGCTTTCCAGTAAAAGATCAAAACAGCAAAATTTCTTGGAAAACCATAAACAAATTAGCAGTTTCAAATAATTACTTCTAACATTTTCCTTTAATTTTAAAGCATTATTAGTCAGCTGAAAGAAGATTTTGGCATCTAGTCATTATGTGCGGCTTTAAATGAAATCAATGACACACTAAAGTGACAGATGGAACTTCAATCGTATACAGTGAGATAAAGCTGGATTCTTGGTGCACTGAATTTCAATTTAGCGGTAATAAAAAAATAAGAATTTGCAAAGTACTCATTTCTTTTTATGAAGATGAATGATTATGAAACTACATGGCTTATGTAAATCTTGAAAATTTAAGGCATTTCTAATTCATATTGAATATTGAGAGAATAAATTGACCTGGGTGCTGGGTAACTTTATATACAATATTCTCTATATAAATAACATTGCCCCCCACCACAGCTGTTATTCTGTCTGCACTGAGTTTTGAGCTCATGGCATGTATTAGAATTAGTCTTTGTAGATTTATTTCTGTGTTTACAGGTTCATTATTTCTTTTTCCCTGTAAACTGAGAGCTGCATGATGAGAAGCATCACTTACGGTTTTTCTGGGGGGGGGTTGTTTTTTGCTTTTTGTTTTTGATTGGGGATTTAGCATAGTGTGAGTGCTCAGTAAACATTTGTTGAATTAATGATTGTTAATTAGGCATTATAATAAGACAAAAAGTTTTTATGTTCCATTTGGAATCAGGGTGTGAGATCACATAGTTGAGGCTTTGGGGACAAGCTTCCCAAGTTTTGACCATTAATTTTTTCTTCTGTCTTCTTGACAGTGTTATGTACATTTTCTACACATATGGATTTTTCAGGGTAATGTATACACTTATCTAGCACATGGAAAAGGATATGGTACACCAGTCCTAAGGAGTCCTTTTATAATCTTCAGTATCTTTCCCAAGCTTATTGTTTCTCTTTTTCCAAGTTTTTAATTGGACAGTTAACCTCTGTCCTAAATATATGATAATTCTCCTAAAAAAGATCATCCTGCCAACTCCATTTTTTTGATGCTGAAAATATCACTTGCCCAGGAGAAGCTATGAGCATGTATTTTCCTACTGAGAAAAGGTATTTCCTTTTTGTGTGTGATTGCAGTTTATATATAACTACTGTTTACAAGCACTGTGCAGACACTTTTCTAGCAGTTGTATTTGTTACCACAACTCTATTGGCTTGGACATTATTTTCAACATTCTACAAATGAGTAAATGAAACCTCTGAGAAGTTAAATAACTTCCTGAAATTGTTCAGCTGGTAACTGATAGACCAGGTCATCAAACTGAACAAAGTTTATGCTCTTAACCACTACCTTGACTGCATTTATAGTTGAAACAAGCACATCATTTTTGTCTCTGAAATAGGTAAAGGTTTTGGGCTTAAGACTTATATTGTAACCCAGCTTTTAATAGGTAAGTGTGATGAACTGGCCCTATTTTATGAGGGCATGAGGAATGTAGACAACAATGGCCAAAGATGGGTAGGGCTGTAAAAAAAAAAAAAAATGGGGGGGCATGAATCTTTCCTTTTTGTCTTTCCCCATTATGTTTCTCACCTCAATAAAATTTCTACCTAGAAAAGAGTAATCTTGATTCAAATTGAGCAGAACTACATGAGCCTTGGTGTCCTTTGACCAATAATATGACATTGTGGACACAGGGAGGTAATAACCTCATTAAGCCTAATTGCAATGAAATTTATAAACATGTTCTCCAACGAGGACCTTGGCCATCCTTCCAATTAGTTCTTAAGGCACTTTATGTTGGTTAACTACTACCTAGATGAGAAGATATTTCAGACAGGAAATCACTGCTGAGTATTCAGTGTAGAAGTCTCCATTTGGGCCATGTGACTATTTCTCTCTGCTGGCATGTTTCATTTGGAATTCATATAATCAGACATTATTGAACACTTGCTGCATACAAAGAATTGAGTTACACAGCCCAAATATACAAAGATGAATAAGTTATTCTAAAGTTGTTTTTAATGATTTTATAATGGAAAACATAATTCATTTTCAAATTCAGTAATTTGGACACTGCAGAGGGAATCACCCCCCACTCCTAAAAAATTCCTCTATCCTACCATTCTTGCCACAGTGTCATTCTCTGAATTACAGTTAGCAATTACTTCTCAATTAATAATTACTACTCAGTTTCCTCCACCCAAAAATGTTTTTGCAAGTAAGTGCTGTGTATATACAGATGCATATTCATAATAAACTTATGTACATTAAACCACCCTGTAATTATGTTCTGCATCTTTTTCTCTTTTGATGTAATAACAATAAATCTTGAAATACTCCAAAGCAGCACAGAGAGAATAAAATAAAATAGAATAATCCAATGCATGGATGTGGCAAAATCATTTAATGAGTTTCTATTGAAGGATATTTAAGTCTTTTATTGCAACACTGCAGTGAATATTCATACTTAAATCTTTGTGCTTTCATGCAAAAATATCTGTATGATGAAGTTTTCTTAGTGGAATTGCTGGGTCAAAGAGTATATGTGTTTTAATTCAAATAGTTATTAAACTACCTACCAAATAGATTTTACCCTTTGTGCTATTTATGTGCAAGAATGGTTGGCAAGCAACTATATAAATAGCTTTTTAATAATCAAAATAAAATATGTGCATCATTAAAAATATTTAATTGTAAAGAAGGGCTCATAATACAAATAAGCCTTTGTTGTTGTTGCTTTTTGGCATTCTCTGTTCTGTTCTAAAAAGGGATCAAATTTTAACTCTTATCTCTGTGTTAACTTCTGGTATTTACCTCCTTTGTTTTTGTGATTTATGGTAAGAAATATGTTTGGTCTTTAACCATGTTACTTGCCCAACCCTTGGAATTTCCTAAGTAAACCAAACTATAAAGATGTCTTTTGTATGTTAATAAAGCGGCTTTTGGAAAGCATCTAAAGATGAAACTAGTTGCAAGTGAAGTCAATCTTGTGCTTGAAGGGTTGGAACTTTCAATCCTAATCCCCTGACTTTGGGGGAGGGGAAAGAGTTTGGAATTTGAATTAATCACCAACAGCCAATGAGTTAATCAACTCTGGCTATATAATAAATAAAGCCTCCATAAATAAACAAAATAGGAGAGGATTCAGAGAGCTTCTGGGTTGGTGAACACATGGAGGTTCTAGGAGAATGGCATGCCCAGAGAGGTCTTGCCCTCGACATCTCTCTCTTCTGGTTGTTCCCGAGTTATAACCTTTTATAATAAAATAGTAATCTAGTAAGTACACTGTTTCTCTGAGTTCTGTGAGTCTCTAGCAAAGTAATCAGACCCAAGGAGAGAATCATAGGCACTTCTGATCTGTAGTCATTAGGTCAGAAGTACAGGTAATAACCTGGGTTTGTGATTGGCATTCTGAGCAGGAGGGAGTCATTGGAACTTCTGGTTTAGCCAGTAGGCCAGAAGCACAGGTGACAACCTAAGCTTGTGATGGTCCTCTGATGGGGAGGGGAGAGTCTTATAGGACTAAATCCTTAACCTGTGGAATCTGATACAGTCTCTGGGTAGACAGTGTCAGAATTGATTTGAATTCTCTGATAGTAGTAGAGTATCCAGTTGCTTACTCTTGCTAGGAAACCTTTACTCTCTAAGAATTGAACTGGGCCGTCTGCATCTCTAAATTAGGTTTTATTAATATCATTGATTAGCACATTTTAGATATTATATAATATCTAAATAGATAATTATATAATCTATTATAATAAATGAGGATTTTCATACATTCTTACTTTCTTAGTCACTCAAATGATTGCCAACTTCCTTTTCTCAACATATGTTCACTATACTTAATAACTGAAGTGGGTGGCTTAGTTAAGCATCTGACTCTTGGTTTCGGCTCAGGTCATGATTTCAGGGTCATGAGATAGAGGCCTGATGCAGGTTCCCTCCATGCTGGGCTTGCTTAAGATTCTCTCTCTCCCTCTCCTTCAGCCCTTCTCCCCCTAAGGTCATGCATTCTCTGTTTCTCTAAAACAAAACAAATAAAATAAAATAAAATTAAAAAATAATTATACCATTTACTTCAATAACTTAATGCATATATAAACCTTATTTCCAGTTCCATCAAATATAGGCATCTTCTCGGGCACCTGGGTGGCTCAGTGGGTTAAGCCGCTGCCTTCGGCTCAGGTCATGATCTCAGGGTCCTGGGATCGAGTCCTGCATCAGGCTCTCTGCTCAGCAGAGAGCCTGCTTCCCTCCCTATCTCTCTCTGCCTGCCTCTCCATCTACTTGTGATTTCTCTCTGTCAAATAAATAAATAAAATCTTTAAAAAAAATATATAGGCATCTTCTCTAAAATTCCCCTTTGTTAATTAAAGACACTTCTCTCTTCCTTTCTTCTAGCCTTTCTACTCCACACACTGGGATCTTTATTTTACTTCCATATCATTAAGTTATATAGCATATACACATACATAACATGCACATAAATGAAGATATATAATGTATATATTCTATCCTGAATCATTTTAAGCCTCCTATAGTTTGTTCATGAACTAATTTGAATGTTGAAAATTAAAGAAGGTTTCATTATTGTGAATATGAACATATAGTTCGCTGTATAGCCAGAGTGTATTGACTACATTTTCTTTTGTATCAGTTTTGCTTCTTCTTCTCTTTGAATATTACATCTTATGTTGTTCTAATTTTTCCCTTCTTTCTTTACATTTTTTGGGGCCAAATATCCCAGAGAAAATATAAAAAGAGCATGTACAAGGAACGATACAAAAGAAGCACTCTTGATGTCCAGGATATGAACAGAGATACATATATGCATAATGTTATGAGCTTCTTTTACTCATTATTACGGTTGTGAGATGAACCTATGTTGTTACCTGTCGTTACAATTTGTTGTTTTTAGCCCTGAATTATTATTCCATTGTTTGAAAATTAAGGAATATATCCATTCCTTCATTGAACATTTAGGTTCTTTCCCATGTTTGCCTATTATGAAAAAAGTTGTTATAAACATTTTTGTATGTGTTCTTTGGTAGTGTAGGTAGATTATAAATTACTTATAGGTTTAGCCTATTTTTTTTTTAATTTATTTGACAGACAGAGATCACAAGTAGGCAGAGAGGCAGGCAGAGAGAGAGGCAGGCATGGAGGTTCTAGGAGAATGGCATGCCCAGAGAGGTCTTGCCCTCGACATCTCTCTCTTCTGGTTGTTCCCGAGTTATAACCTTTTATAATAAAATAGTAATCTAGTAAGTACACTGTTTCTCTGAGTTCTGTGAGTCTCTAGCAAAGTAATCAGACCCAAGGAGAGAATCATAGGCACTTCTGATCTGTAGTCATTAGGTCAGAAGTACAGGTAATAACCTGGGTTTGTGATTGGCATTCTGAGCAGGAGGGAGTCATTGGAACTTCTGGTTTAGCCAGTAGGCCAGAAGCACAGGTGACAACCTAAGCTTGTGATGGTCCCTGCTGAGCAGAGAGCCCAATGCGGAGCTTGATCCCAGAACCCTGGGATCATGACCTGAGCCGAAAGCAGAGGCTTTAACCCACTGAGCCACCCAGGTGCCCCTAGCCTATTTTAATAGATATGGCCAAACTGTTATGCAAAGTACTATACTAATTTATAATTCCACTGGTAATGTAATATATAAGAATCCCAGTCGTTCCTCATACTCTGCAGTACTTGGTACTGGCAGACTTTTAAATTTTAACCATTCTAGTGGGCGTGAAATGCTATAGCAGGATTTTAATTTGAACTTTCCCAATAGCTAAATATGCTGAGGATCTTTTCATATACCCATTGGTTATTTGGGTATTTTCTTTCATGAAGTGTCTAAGTATTTTCCCATTTTATTTTTTTTTTTTAAGATTTTACTTATTTATTTCTCAGAGAGAGAGACAGAGAAAGAGAGAGAAAGAGAGAGCACAAGCAGGGGGAGTGGCAGGCAGAAGGAGAAGCAGGATCCCCACTGAGCAGAGAGCCTGATGTGGGACATAAAGGCAGATGCTTAATAGACTGAGCCAACCAGGAGTCCCAGTATTTTCCCATTTTAAATGAGATTGTTGGTCTTTTGGTTTTTGACCTATAAGATGTCTTTTTATATTCTAGATACAAGTCTTTTGTCAGATATATATAATATGAATATTGTGTCAGTTTACTCAGGCTTCCATATCAGAATACCGTTGATTCTTTGCCTAAATTACAATTTTTTTTCTCATAGTTCTGGAGGCTGGAATTCCAAGATCAAAATGCTGGTTGGGTTGGTTTCTGGCAATGTTCTTTTCTTGGCTTATAGATGGTCACCTTTTCACTGTTTTTTCACAGGGCCTCTCTGTGCACACAAACTCTTACTGTCTCTCTTTTAAGGACATGACCTATTAAATTAGGGGCTCATTTATGATAAAGGGACATATTTAGAAAACATAAGAGTGGCTGTATTTAAATATACAATGTGGAAAGAAAATGGGAGTAGAGTGTGGTTAAAGTATACCAGGAATCAGCAATCAAACACACAAAGAATAAAAATGTATATGGTTATGATATGTTATTTTAAAAAATATTTTATTTATTCATTTGACACAGAGCAAGAAAGAGCACAAGAGAAAGAGAGAGAAAGCACACAAGCACAAGCAGGGAGAGTGGCAGGCAGAGGGAGAGGGAGAAGCGGGCTTCCTGCTGGGCAGGAAGCCTGATGCAGGGCTCCATCCCAGGTCCCTGGGCTCATGACCTGAGCTGAAGGTACATGCTTACCAACTGAGCCACCCAGGAACCCCTGACTGTGATATATGTTAAACTGAGGAATGTCATAGCAAGTAAAACTATGGTGGAGAAACTTAAATTATTTTTTTAAGGAAACTTTTGTGAAATGTTCAGAGTTTTTGCACATCTTAAAATGTATTTACTATACCTTCATATTTGAGCGAAATATTTGAGTATAATTTCACTGTTGATATTAGTTTCTCATGGTTATTTATTTATTTATTTAAGTTGAAGTATAATTGATATATTATATTAGTTTCAGGTGTATCATATAATGATTCTGCAGCTGTACACATTGTGCAGTGGTCACCCACAATAATTCTAGTTAGCATCCATCATCATACATAGTTATAGAATTTTTTTTCTTATGATGAGAACATTCAAAGGGAAATACGTGCACCCTGATGTTTATAGCAGCATTATCAACAGTAGCCAAACTGTGGAGAGAGAGCCCAAATGTCTATTGACTGATGAATGGATAAAGAAGATTATCTATCTATATAGATATAGATATATGTAATATATATATATAATTAAGTCCATTGACTGATGAATGATAAAGAAGATTATATATCTATATATGTAATATATGTATAATTAGTCCATTGACTAATGAATGGATAAAGAAAATGTAGTGTGTGTATACACAGACACACACATACAATGGGATATTACTCAGCCATTACAAAGAATAAAATCCTGACATTTTTAATGACATGGATGGAGCTAGATTGTATTATGCTAAGTGAAATAAGTCAGTCAGAAAAAGACAAACATCATATGATCTCACTTATATGTGGAATTTAAGAAAGAAAACAGATGAGGAAGTGGAGATGCAACGTTGGGGGTTAGGGGGGCAGGAGAAGAATAAATGAAATAAGATGGGATCAGGAGAGAGACAAACCATAAGTGACTCTTAATCTCACAAAACAAACTGAGGGTTGCTAGAGGGAGGGGGGTGAGGAGAAGGGGATGAGTTATGGACATTGGGGAGGGTATGTGCTATGGTGAGTGCTGTGAAGTGCGTAAACCTGGCGATTCACAGACCTGTATCCCTGGGGATAAAAATACATTATATGTTTATAAAAACATATTTTTTTGGCTTTTTAGCCAAAAAAAAAAAAAAAAAAAAGAAAAGAAAGAAAGAAATAGAGGTAGCATTCAGAAGAAATCACTAAACATTTTAAAGGTGGTTCCTTATGGAAATAATTTCTTTGGTCAGCAGGGGAGGGCGGAGGTCTGTGGCTTTCCCCTAGAAAGCAACATGAATGCTTCATTTTTAAATCACCCCACTGTACTTTTTGGTACAGATATTTGAAATGTTGGAAATAAAGCATGCTGGAAAATAACATGAAAAGGGCTTCTCAAGTCTTAATAATGCTCTGTATCTTAAGAATTGGTTTTCTGAGGCGCCTGGGTGGCTCAGTGGGTTAAAGCCTCTGCCTTTGGCTCAGGTCATGATCTCCGGGTCCTGGGATCGAGGCCCGCATTGGCGGTCTCTGCTCAGCAGGGAGCCTGCTTCTTCCTCTCTCTGCCTGCCTCTCTCCCTACTTGTGATCTCTGTCTGTCAAATAAATAAATAAAAATCTTAAAAAAAAAATTGGTTTTCTGGGTGTGTTCATTTGTGACAGGTAACTTTGGGATACACATTTGTGATGTGTGTACTTTTATATATGTTTAGTTTACCTTAATAAGCATTGAAAAACAAAAATAAAATGTTCTCTGAAAAAAAATAAAAGATAGAAAGAAAACAGATGAACTTATGGGAAGGGGGAAAAAAAAGAAAGAAGGAAACAAGCCATAAATGACTCAATGACAAGGAACAAACTAAGGATTGATGGGGGGAGGTGGATGGGTGATGGGCTAGGTGAGTGGTGGGCATTAAGGAGGGGACTTGTAATGACGAGCATTGGGTGTGGTATGTAACTGATGAATTACTGAATTCTACTCCTGAAACATATCGCACTGTATGTTAACTACTTCAAATTTATATTAAAAATAATAAAAAGAAATAAAAAAAAATAAAAATAAGTAAAAGCCCCATAGAACTTTAAAAGGATTAATCTATTGGGTTTTATCAAGTCTTTCTGGTGATATGTTTGAGTATAGTTCAGTAGGACTATATAGAATCAGCAGGACTGATTCTTTTCCTTTTGTAGATTGCATTTTTGGTTTATTTATTTCATTCATTTTGTTTAAGTGTTTATTGACAGATTTTTTTTAAAGGTTTTATTTATTTATTTGACAGTCAGAAATCACAAGTAGGCAGAGAGGCAAGCAGAGAGAGAGAGAGAGAGAGAGGAGGAAGCAGGCTCCCTGCTGAGCAGAGAGCCTGATGTGGGGCTCGATCCCATGACCCTGGGATCATGACCTGAGCTGAAGGCAGAGGCTTTAACCCACTGAGCCACCCAAGCTCCCCGACAGATTTTTTTTTTTTAATTTTATACTCTAGAAACTTGGTTCTCAAAATGTTATGTCTAGGTATGGTCTTTTGCATTACTGTCTGGGCATATGGTGGGCATGTCAATTGTACTTTAACTCTGGAATATTATCTTGTATTATATTTCTAAAATTTTTTATCCTATTCTCTCTCTTATTTGGGGAACTTGCATTCTTTATTTTGGACTTTAGGAACTGATGTTCTTTTTTTCTTTCTTTTTTTTTTCTTTTTTTCTTTTTTTTTTGCATATCTAGGTGTCTTTTACTTTTCCTGAGAGTAACTCACACAAAGACAATGATAATATTCTCTGTTTTTTTTTCCATTTCATTCTATGACATGCCTTGATGATATGATCACATGTTCAATGTAATCATAATTATTAAGAGAGATAATGTATGTGATTCAAATGGTATAGTCTAGGCACCAAGTAAATGTTAATTGAATTTGTGAACAAAGATATGCATACCATATTGTAAAACTCTTCCATATTTTACATATGCATAAAATTCTATTTGTCCCTAAAGTAGTTCCAAAATAATATTTAAGTACATTCCTCAAATGTCATGCATGCATATACTTATTTATATATATATGTATAGATATATCAATATAGATATATGAGAGTCAGACATAGACATAGAGTATGTATGATTAAATGTATACACATACATGCCCATGTATGTAAAGGACAATACCAACATATAATTTCCCTGTGCTTCGATTGTAGTCTTACATTCTCAATTAGTAATAGTTAGCCCAGTAAATTATACTATAAGCTCTAAGTCAGTAACACTCTTGGCCTATATTGAAATGTTCTCTGACAAGTGCTTTACCATGATAGCCTATCTGAGTATATCCCTTTTTTTTTAAAGATTTATTTATTTGAGAGAGAGGAAGAGAGAGAGCATGAGCTGGGGGAGGGGCAGAAGAATATGGAGAGGCAGAGAACCCCAAGTTGACTCCACAATGAGTGCAGAGCCCAAAGTGAGGCTTGATCTCATAACCCATGAAATCATAACCTGAGCTGAAATCAAGAGCTGGCTTCTTAACCAACGAAGCCCAAAGGGTGCCCAAAGGGTATTCTTAATATGTGTGTAGCTTCTTCTATTGTGAGGTCTCATTCTGCCGTGTTTTCAGCGTCCTAACAAAGACTTTTGACTCATCAAAACTGAGTAAATACATAAAAAGAAACCCAATAAGAATATTATTCTACATTTTCAAATGCAAATTTTATAGCATCTTCAGGTAGATTAAAAAAAATATACAGTTTAGAAGCCAAGTATAGATTGTGTGGGAAGACCTTGACATTACAAAGACATCTGTAAACTTCTCAGGACCTGAAAAGAATGTCAATACTTATGTGAATCACCCTGGAATTAACTTGGCTTGTTCCCCAAAATAATTTTTTAAGTGGAGAGGTAATTGCCAATATACAAGGTTAGAAACAGCTCCATACGAGCCATGCCTACTCTGGTTCAGTTCTTTCACTACTAGTAAATTTGCTCCCTTTACAAAACAGGTGTTGTGTATTGGTTTGTTAAGCTTTCAGAGCAACTTGTTTATGACTCAGGTGAAGTTGTTGACGTCTAAGGGTCAATTTGTTTACATTGAGGAAGCTGTATCAGGATGTTGTTACCAACATCTGTTATTTTCATTAAGTACTCAGTTGCTCAACTGTCCACAGGTGCTGCTGGGCACTTATCAGTAAGAACACATGGAAGAACAGCTAGGATGTAACTGACCTTTAAACTTTAAATACCAAGAGTTTTTGAAGGCTTATCAGGAGTGTTCAAGTCTGGGCAAGACTACCCTTTGCTGATCTAAATAGCTCTCCACCGACTGTGGGGCATTTGCCTCTGCCACAGCAAAGCAACTCTGTCAGTAGTGGTGAAAATTGCACAGTGGCTCCTTGAAGGAAATCATCTTGCCCACCAGCACTGGCATCTTCATTTCCCTAGCAACTTGAACTTGCTCTAGCAACAAGCGACTTTTGCTCTGGCAGTAGCTGTGCTCGGTTGGCAAAGCTAACTCCTCTAAGATCCAACTTGTTGAAAGGTACGTTTCAACTAAATTCTGACTTTATTCCTTACAGCCACCCTTCTCCTTAAACAACAGTTTAATTGATTTATTACCGGTTTGGGTTATGTTATTTTTATTAGCTTATTCAGAGACATGATTGCCTTGTGAAATATTGTCATAAAGTATAATTCCTGTGGTGAACCTGTGTTGAATTATTGGCAAAGACATTTTCAGTCTCTGAGCTTAATTCGTCTTGAACAAAACAACAGGGTATGTGTGAAGGAGTCCTAATACAAAAGCCAAAACATAGTTAATATGTAGGGGCCATTATTCATGAACAATAAACTGAGGCATCTGAGTTCTTGGACTTATGCTAGGCAACATAAAGTTCTTTCATGATTTATATCCCTGGTGTTAATTGCATAGGGATGTGCGTGTGTGTATGTATATACCAAATGCCTTATTGGTCTTTTTTCTACTAGGGATGTTATTCCTTCAAGCAATGTAACAGAGAACTTCAGTGTAAAAGTTGTGAGCTGAAGTATCCATATGTTAATGAGTAAAAGAGTAAACTCCAATATGTTTAAATAGTAAGATGGTATAAAGATAAAGGGAATAAACAGAACAGAATCTAGAATAAGGGCAAAGAGACACTTGTAATAATAGAATTTAAAGTAATTCCAGAAAATATAAATTCCAAGAGCAAAAAGAAAAAAAAATAGAAATGAGAAGTTTCCCTGAAGAGATGAGAAAATTAGCTAATATTTTAAAGCCCATGATTCACAGAAAGCAAGAAAATAAAAACTGGAGACAGTATAAGAACCTAAGAAAGCAGGGCTGACAAAGAAAATGAAGTTTGCAGAATTGGAAAGAAATGAAAAAATAGCTACTGACTAAAACTCACCAGGGAATACTTTTTTAAAAATGTGAACATACATAAACCAGCAGGACCAAATAAAATGGATCCCTGGGTGTTGAGGGAATTGACTAATGAACTTCCCAGCATAGTCACAATTGCAGCTGGAAAGTCATGGAGCACTACAGAGAGCTAGAAAATTGGAAAACAACAAATGTGGCATGATTTCCTGAAGAGGGGAAAAGCATTGTTCTATCATGTACCTTCCAGTAAGCTGAATGCCAACACTTTAAAAAACAAAATAGACTATTAGAGTTGTCTTACTTGAGTTCCTCCAGGGCAAGCACTTTAGTAGTGTGCATAGTATATGGTTCAATTTGCACAACAAGGGGAAACTCCATAAATAATGTTTGCCCCAGAGGGTAACTGAGTCACAGTGAACAAAACCTACTTAGCAAATTCACTTTTTTCCCCACAAAATCATATAGGATAACAGAAATTTAAAAGCCCCATAGTTAAACATTCTTGATATTTACAACATAGAATTATTCACGAAGAAGATTACTTTGCAATGCAATAGGATAGAGGCCATGAGTTTTAATTTTATTTCATTATAGAACTCTCAAGGGCTTAGATGCTTGGCTGGATTTCAGTCCCAGCTTCCACAATCTAATTTTTGACTACAGAAATTTATCATATCTCTGAGTCATAGATTGTTCATCAGTAAAACTTCTAACAATAAAGATTATTTAGGGACGCCTGGGTGGCTCAGTTGGTTAAGCAGCTGCCTTCGGCTCAGGTCATGATCCCAGCGTCCTGGGATCGAGTCCCACATCGGGCTCCTTGCCCCGCAGGGAGCCTGCCTCTCCCTCTGACTCTGCCTGCCTCTCTGCCTGTGCTCTCTCTCTCTGACAAATAAATAAATAAAATCTTTAAAAAAAAAAAAAAAAAAATTATTTATTCATCTGTGATGTTTTTCATTAAAAAAAAATAGGACAGCTACTGTGAAAATTAAATAGATAACATAAGAAAACAAACCAATTATCTAGAACAGCACCTGGAAAAATAGCAGGGGTTCAATAAAATTTAGTTCCATTCCCTCTCTCCATTTCTCACACAATATTCTTCAACTCTTTAATACAACATAAGGGGAACATAATAAGTTTTGAACATAATAAGGGGAAAATAAGGGGATCTTTATAGGAAAATGGAAATTTAGCCTCTTGGTAAAATATTGCACAAACTTCTATTAAGTAGTCATCTGTTCATCACAGAGGACCTAAATCCCTTAATTGTGGTTTTAGCTTCTTGTATACATTTGAACTTGAGAGATAGCAATAGGAGAATGTGACATTCTAATAGCTGAAAAATATGATGGGCAGTTCATTACTGCATATATGATAAGATACATATGTGAATAGCTAGCTTTTTTTCATTCTCTGTAACAATGTAGCTGTGTAAATTTGCTTTCTTTAAATTTACTGCAGTTAATTCACAGCAAGGATAAACTACAGAGTTCAAAGATACTTGACTATTTGTGTTCCCACTCAGATTTGTTTACTATCTTTCTATCTGTAAACTAAGCTGCAATTTCTTTTCCTCTGTTATTTCTAACATTTAGTATATCAGCCAAAGGAGATGCCTATTTATTTATTTCAAAGACACATTCTTTTTTTTGTTGCTTTATTTTAAAATAAAAACTTTCTGAGGATGCCTGGGTGGCTCAGTTGGTTAAGCATCAAACTCTTGATTTTTGACTCAGGTCATAATCTCAGGGTCTTGGGACTCTAGCCCTACATCAGGCTCCATGCAGCCTGGAGCCTCCTTGTTTCTCTCCCTTTGCTCCTCCCTCCATTTGTTCTCTCTCTCTCATTCTCTACCCCCTCTATCTCTACAGTAAATAAATAAATAAATAAATAAATAAATAAATAAATAAAATCTTTACAATAAAGTTTCTATCCTTCTATAGAAATATTTGTCATTATTTGGCTTTAATAAAAAGGCACTTCTAAAACTGATTTTAAAACCCTCCCAATCCTTAAGTGGGTAGGAGAAGAATCAATGAAACAAGATGGGATTGGGAGGGAGACAAACCATAAGTGACTCTTAATCTTACAAAACAAACTGAGGGTTGCTGGGGGGAGGGGGGTTGGGAGAAGGGGGGGTGGGGTTATGGACATTGGGGAGGGTATGTGCTTTGGTGAGTGCTGATTCACAGACCTGTACCCCTGGGGATAAAAATACATGTTTATAAAAAATAAAAAATTAAAAAAAAAAAACCCTCCCAATCAACAAATGAGAACTTCAGCTGTCCCACAGAGACTGTCCCACACTGTGAAAGGTAACCAGTTGGTGTCAGCAACAACCCTGTAACTGAAGCCTGGAGTCACCCAATTTGTAGACACTTCTGTTTCTACTTTGCCTACTGTTTTCTGATGTCCATGTTTCCCAAAGCCTGTATATAAGATCAGCAATGTTATTTTTTCAGAGACACTGTGTCTTCAAAGCGCAACTCTCCGTTGCTGATCAAGAAATAAACAAATTTTATTTCAAATATTAAGTGGCAATTTCTTCCTTCCACATACTTAATAAAATCAGAAAAGTTAAAATTACTTTTCTCATCATTTGTAAACAGTTTCAGTATCTTTGAGTCACATTTTGGTACATTCTATTCACAATGATTTAAGAGACTAAATCAAAGAAGACTAACTCTCCTGAGGTATATAATTTATCTCTTGCTTAAACCACAAATAAATAATATTTTTATGTACTATCTGTGAATCAGCATTTACTTAAATTCAAAGAAAGATCTCTAATCCAAGAATTACACCTTTTACTATGTTAAAATTTTATCTGAAATGAAATCCTCAAGAAAAGGAACAGGAAATGAATTTGTTCAGAAAGGAGTTTCATATCCTGCATTTTGAGTTTCACCTCCTAACTTTACCTGGTCTAAAGGCAAAAACTAACATCTAATCCCATCTTTATAAGCTTTTATATGCTCAGTAGTATCCCAATTTCTTCCAGGGTAATAAGGAAATCATTAGTCATCATTCAGACTATTGGGAATAGACACTGCAATTGTTCACTCACCTAACTTATGTAGAAACTTTTATACTGGTGGTCATTCCACAGAATAGAAAAGCAAACACAGATCACACACACACACAAAAATCCCTTTATGATATAATTATGATGAAAGTCTGTTGAAATCTTCTAAATTCCTACCTATTCAACTTCTGTCCATCAGAGCGTAAAAATTCTACATAGTCTCTTAAACTGATGTGGTGGGGAAAATTGCCACCTCTGATCTTCTATGAAAAGATAGATTCTAGAATTCCAGAGAGATAATTTCAAGCTAGGACTACTCATTCCAGTTAAGGCAAGCAGAGCCGGTATTCACTATTTTTTTTTTCCCTCTCCAGCTCTCTCTTTCCTCTCCTCTCCTTTCCTTTCCTCTCCTCTGTTAAATAACATTTCCTCTCCTCTGTTAATTTTTTTTTATCATATCATGTCATATAGACTTTACTGTCTTTTCCATTCCTATTCCCCCCTCTCTGGGTTTAATTTGGGTTATTTCCTACTAAGTTTTCTAAAATATATGCTTTTTAATAACGGTTATTAATTCCATCTGTTATATTCTTTTGTGTTTTCATATTTTAATAAGAATTAATTTTTATTATTTCCCCTTAAAGAATGTGCATTTGATTTCTTATATATTTCAGAACTCTCTTAACATTGTCAATGCTTTCCTTTATCTTTTGAACATAGTAATCATAAAGTTCTGTTGTTTTTCTCTTAGCTTTAGAGCATTTGGTCCTGTTTCTTAAAATGCCTACCAGCTCCAAATATACCTGTCGTTCTGCTTGTGATATGAAAAACTTCATCTTTGCCAGGTGGCATAATTTTAAGCTTTGTTAGTAGAGGGCACTGGAGGAATGCTGGAAAGGGAAGGGGAACTTCTTCCTGATTCTTCTGTACACTCTTTTGATAGGCTCCCCATCAAGTAGCAGTCATTAGTGCATTTCACCTCCCCATAGGCAGCAGTGCCCCAAATCCCAGAAGGAATCCTTTCAGGGTACTGCTATTGATCCAGTGAGTTCCATGCATGCCATTTCCCTGTGGACAACTCCCTTCAGTACCCCCATAGTTGCCAATGGATTTTAGGTACAGAATATCCCTACTATTGGCATAGTCTGGCGCCCCAAAGGGTAGATCCCTAGCTGCTTCCATAGCGCAGAGGCTTTATATGGTTGGTTTTCTCAAACCCCAAAGGAGAGATTTTTAGATATTTCCACTAGGGCTGCAACTCAAAGAATGTCTTTGTTGTCTCATGTTTAATAGCTATACTGTCTTTCAGGAGGTCTGGAGCGGGATACTCTTACAGATTTTTTCCTTAAATGTTTGCTCTGCTCTAACCTAAGAGTAGTAATGACTTCTTTTTATATATGATATCCCCTTTTTCTTTAGAATTCTCTTTATACCTTGGCAGCTAATGTATAGCTTTATACCCCATTACTATAATTTCCTATTATTGTTAATAATTCTTTATAAAAATATTTTTGCAAGTTGCTTTCTGGTATGTGGCTCCTGATTGGCTCCTGACTAGTACAGACTTGATACTGGGAAGATGGGATTTGATCATGATTTTGGCTTCAGCATAGTTCTGAAATCCTTGCCAGTTGGAAATGTGTTCCTGGTAACAAATGACATAACGTGGTTTTACAAGTAATCAAACTATAAACTATGGCTGTAATGAAATGCCCCCTGAAGCAAGCTTTTTGGGTGCCCAGTTGGAAGCCACACTTGACCTTTATGGCAGTAGTGATGACTATCAGGACTATGGTGTAATAGGCATCAACTGAGTACATGGTGAATAGGATCACCTAGAGAAAGAAAATGACAAGATCCTTTAATTTCAATTTTAGAAACTGTCTGATAACCAGAGAACTTCCATGACAGCCCTAAATTAGTCTCTTATTTCTCCCACCCATGAGGCTAAGATTGCTGAGAAATCAAACATAAAATCCAATTGTACTGGTTACTGAATTACATTGTCAGTTGAATTCACAGTTTTCAGAGTTTCTGTGTAAAGTTTAACACATTCATTCTGAAAGAGAGGGATCCTGAAACGCTGAAACAATCTTGAACCCTCAAATCACTTTGATCCTTTCTTACCACTGGAAGTACCTCATTTTATGACTTAACTAGCTCTCCTTCACTTGAAAATCTGTAGTAACATCACCTAGGGCAGATGCTTATCTTTTTTTTTTTTTTTTTAAGATTTTATGTATTTATCTGTTAGAGAGAAAGAGAAAACACAGGCAGGTAGAGAGGCAGGCAGAGGCAGAGGGAGAAGCAGGCTCCTGCTGAGCAAGGGGCCTGATGTGGGACTAGATTCCAGGACCCTGGGATCACGACCTGAGTCGAAAGGAGCTGCTTAATGGAATGAGCCACCCAGGCATCCCGGAAAGATGCCTATCTTAACCCTTAACTTATTTGGCCTTTGCAGGGATTGGCTAGATCTCAAAATAACTATGCACTAATAGAAACTTAATCAGATAGTGACTCCAATTGCAGCTATTCTTCCAAATGTAAAACCTTTAGTGAAATAAATAATACTTTTTTTTGTCCATAATGTTTTTCAATGCTTACCAAAAACAGCTTGTTATCACTTGGCCGGGCCAAATAAAACCTTCAGTTTTGAGACAGACTGTGCAGATTCCCCTGTTCTATACCATAACAGAGTCTACAGAGTCCTTGATAATTTTTTCATTCCATAAAACATGACACCAGTCTTCTAACAATATTATGCTGATTGGATCTGATGAACAGGAAATGGCAAGTATTTTAAACGTTTTATTAAGATGTGTACAGATTACCAGATGGATGAGAAACCCTATAAACATTCAGAGGACCCCCATTTCAGTGAAGTTTCCCACAATCTCTGTCTCTTGCCTAAAACTCTTTAATTATTTCAAAGATACATTCTTTTTTTTGTTGCTTTATTTTAAAAGCAAAACTTTCTGAGGATGCCTGGGTGGCTCAGTTAGTTAAGCATCAAACTCTTGATTTTTGACTCAGGTCATAATATCAGGGTCTTGGGACTCTAGCCCTACATCAGGCTCCATGCAGCCTGGAGCCTCCTTGAGATGTCTCTTACACAGTAAAAGAAAAATTGCTGCTCCTTATACCTCCTACCACAATACTAGGTAAATTACTTGATAGACATTTTTGGATTTTAGAGATAACAGATATGATACTTGAGTATAAGATTTAGATCTTACTGGGATTTCATCAAGATCAAAAGCTTTTGCACAGCAAAGGAAACAGTTAACAAAATCAAAAGACAACTGACAGAATGGGAGAAGATATTTGCAAACGACATATCAGATAAAGGATTAGTGTCCAGAATCTATAAAGAACTTAGCAAACTCAACACCCAAAGAACAAATAATCCAATCAAGAAATGGGCAGAGGACATGAACAGACATTTCTGCAAAGAAGACATCCAGATGGCCAACAGACACATGAAAAAGTGCTCCATATCACTCGGCATCAGGGAAATACAAATCAAAACCACAATGAGATATCACCTCACACCAGTCAGAATGGCTAAAATCAACAAGTCAGGAAATGACAGATGCTGGCGAGGATGCGGAGAAAGGGGAACCCTCCAACACTGTTGGTGGGAATGCAAGCTGGTGCAGCCACTCTGGAAAACAGCATGGAGGTTCCTCAAAATGTTGAAAATAGAACTGCCCTATGACCCAGCAATTGCACTATTGGGTATTTACCCTAAAGATACAAATGTAGTGATCCAAAGGGGCACATGCACCCGAATGTTTATAGCAGCAATGTCCACAATAGCCAAACTATGGAAAGAACCTAGATGTCCATCAACAGATGAATGGATCAAGAAGATGTGGTATATATACACAATGGAATACTATGCAGCCATCAAAAGAAATGAAATCTTGCCATTTGCAACAACATGGATGGAACTAGAGCGTATCATGCTTAGCGAAATAAGTCAAGCAGAGAAAGACAACTATCATATGATCTCCCTGATATGAGGAAGTGGTGATACAACATGGAGGCTTAAGTGGGTAGAAGAAGAATCAATGAAACAAGATGGGATTTGGAGGGAGACAAACCATAAGTGACTCTTAATCTCACAAAACAAACTGAGGGTTGCCGGGGGGAGGGGGTTTGGGAGAAGGGGGTGGGATTACGGACATTGGGGAGGGTATGTGATTTGGTGAGTGCTGTGAAGTGTGTAAACCTGGTGATTCACAGACCTGTACCCCTGGGGATAATAATATATGTTTATAAAAAATAAAAAATTAAAAAAAAAAAAAGATTTAGATCTACATCTACGTAGAATGACACAAATATCTGCCAGCTTCAAGTAAGGAGCAGAGGAATGGAGGCTCTGCCGTAAGTTCAGGCTATGCTTCAAACCACTCTACTGCTTGGGCCCTAGGATATAGCAGATCTTCTGATAGAATCTTTGGTGAATAGGAATCTTGAACAATAAGAGAATCATAACACAGTTCTCTGATTAAAAACCAGATGGGACAGGTCAAGACAGTATAACTAATTGCATAAGTTAGCTCAAATCCCTTTGATATCAATTCTTTTGGCATTGATTCATCTTCAGTTTATATCCATGGGCTCTTGGGGTTTGGGGTATTCCTTAAGAGCAGTTGATGGAAAGGGGAAAAAAAACATCTCAAGCTGGGTTAGGAGATGGCTCAGTATAACATAACAGTATTACCCAAAAGTGGACAAATGAACAGATAAGATGCCATAGTCCCATTCAGGGATAATCCTTAAGAAGTATGGTAAAAATAATAATTATTTAAAAAAATAATAATAAATTAATAAATAATAATAATAAGATAAAATAAATCCTCCCAATGGGAAAAACTTCAAACAATGCATATACATTTGGTTGTCTACTTGGAGTAAGAACCAGAAGCATGAATCCACACTAATTCACAGGGAGTTGCTAACTGGTTGGCTGGTTGGGAAAAAGACTTCAAAAGAAAAGAATGGAAAACTAGTAACAAAGAAGACGACCTTTCAGAATGGGCAGGGTTTATGAAGATATTTGCATCTCATGTTGAAGTCCAACAAAGAACATCCCCTGTAGGGTAGGCTCTTCCTAATCAATTGGCATACACTATGGATTTCAGTCATACTCTTTCCCCAGTCTGCCTAGTGTTTGAACAGCAAATCTATGAACAAAGAGATGTGTGCACAAGAATAGAGGCTATGCATGAGCTCAACAATGTACTTTGTTTTGTCAGGACTAGCTTGGGTAACGATATTGTTGAGTTCTTATTTTCCAACATTTGAAATGAACACTGAGCTCTAAATTTGTCACCATTGTCTGAATGTAAAAGCCAGTCACCTGTGGCAATTAATTTACAGATTTATTCCATCATGGATTGGAAAGCTTTTATTCCTTACTAGGATAGACACATATTCTGGATCTAGCTTTTCCTTCCTTCTTGTAATATTCTGGCAGCACTACCTTTTAAAAACTCAGATAAGCCTTTGTAAACCATCATGGAATTCCACATAGCTTTGCTTCTGATCTAGGAACTTATTTACGAGTTCAAGTATAGCAATGGGCTAACGTAAGTGAATTTAAATGACCTTAAAACAAGCCACATTGCTGTTGTCCCCTTTGTAGCACCAATGGTTAGACTACACCCTGAGATGATAGAGCTCTGTCTTGTAAAATGTATTATAAGGTTGAATCAGATACCATTATATGATGCTCTCTTGCAATGGCCAGAGTATACATGCCTGATAATTATGAAGTGGAGCAGCTTTTCTCACTATCATCTGTAATAACCTACTATCAGGATATTTATTTCCTGTAACAGAAATCTTTAGCTTTGGTGGTATGGAGGTCTCAGTTTTTAAGGAGGGAATACTTTAACCATTGAACACAACAATGGTTGTGTATTAGGAAATTGGACAGACACCTAAACATTTTGGATCCTTGTGCCACTGAAACAATAGGCAGGACAGAAGCTTCCTCTATTGGCTGAAGAGATCATTCCCAATTACAAAGGAAAAATAAAGTTGCTGCTATATAATAATGACAAGGAGAACAATATCTGTAATCCAGAGGGTTCTCTAGGGAACCTGTTTGTGAGTCAGGTCAAGGGAAAATCAAGCAACTGAAAATAGAAGACGCAAGTAATTTAACAATACAGAACCTTTGGGAATAAAGTTTGAGTCATTCAACAAAGTAAGAAACCTAGACCAAGGTCCTGGCTAAGGTTAGGGGAAATAAGGAAGATGTAGTAGGGGAAGGAATATGTATATATCAACTATAATCTTTTGAGTAAGTAAAGAAATGAACACTTCAATTGCTTCGCAATTTTTTCTATGTGTTTATAATGCACATGTGCTTATTAGTATATGCCATTTTCTTTTTTGTCTTATTTACATTATAATTCAATATAAAGTTTTTGACAATTAACCTTATAAGGTAATATTCAAGTAACATAATATTCTGTGGTATTGTAACTAAAGCTGTAGATTCAGTGACGATTGAAACTTCATTTGGGAAAAGTTTGTGAAATTTTTGACTTGCAAAAATGTAGCTGTTATCTTGCTGGTGGAAAACCTAGCATGGTTTTGTTGTTTCACGGAAATTCAGTTGTAGCAGAAGGGTGCATAGGAAGGTAAGCAGCCAAAGGGATTGACCATATCATTTAACAAATATATTGCCTCTAGGTACCAAATTCCCACTTAATTGTTATGCTCATGATCCTGGAACATTTCTCTCCTGTCAGAGGGAATAAAATTAGCCTTTGTCAGCAAAGAATATTCAGTGGATCTGGAAGGAAAAGGGCCTCTTCTTGCTTCTTGTTTATGCTCTCTTTTAACTTACTGTCTGTGGTAGTCTGTATAGTAGTTCCCCAGGGCAGCTTCCCCCAACATACTAGATCATAGCTTCTTCATGCATCACCACAGTGAGTGGTGAGTTCTCTTTGTACTGCTTCCTATTTGATGGTTTTCCCATGCAATTTAGAGGGTGATTATCACAGCACAACAGCTCCCCATATATGGCATCTCCATCATCCCCAAAGGTGGAGTCTCAGAAAATTCCACAAGCACAGATCCTCTACAGAACTTCCCTGCCTTTCTATTGCCTATAACCTTACTGTCTACATTGAAGTCTGGAGGCCTTGGAGGCAGGACCCTTCTCTTAGATTTCTTTCTTGTTCTCTTTGTCCTAAGGTGTACTGGCTGCTCACAGTATCTGCTCTTATATTCTTCAGAGTTCTCTTTATGACTTGGTAGCTAATCTCCTTTATGCTCATCTCCTATTATAGTTCTTAATAAATTATTAACACATGCAAATTACTATGTAGTTTGTGTCTCCTACTATATCCTGAGAAATTCACCTGGTACTTTCTTACTGATTACCAGACATGTACCAAAAATTATAGAGATTTGGGAAGCTGTTAACTCTCTTTGGAGAGGTATTAATGTTCTCCTGGAAGACATATAGTATAGGGAAGGGTTGTATAATATTCTCAGAAAAAAAATATATATAACAATATATATATAAAATATTTACATTAATAATATAATATATATAACATATATATAACAATGTCAGCAGTGCTAAGGGATACAAGGGAAACTCTAGTAGGGCAAGGAGATATGAAGAAACAGATGGTGACTCTTTGGATGGGCTTGTCAAGTAATGCTTCTCTGAGGAGTGTCAAAAGAGCAGATACCTGAATGATGTAGTGATAATGTTCCTGAAAAAAGAACAAATGGAAAAGATACTACAGGATACAATAAACAAGGGAGGTAGATATAAACAATAAGATCAGTAAAGCAGGTGGGCCCCAGATCATGCGGGTTATATTAGGACATATAGAAACCTCTTTTAACTATTTTAGGGTTCTCGCCAATCTCTCTGTAACTACCCTTCTGTTTTGTTTTGCTTTTTGTAATGTAAAATTAGTATGTAATCAGAAGGAGCATTTATAAATAATTAGTGCTAAACCTTCAAGTACCAAAAACATACAGTAAAACTCTGGTATTACAGTGTCTTAGTTTGAGTGTCTGCCAAGTCAGAGCCTGAAAGGAAGACTTGGGAGCAGATAGTTTATTTAAGCAGCTGGCACCTAGCAGCAAGAGTGAGAAAATTGAAGAGTAAAACAAGGGAGAAATAAGAGAAGATAAAGTGTCATTACAGAGCTAGTTACTTATATGGACAACTGGGATTCACTTCCACCGGGGAACCACTGCAGGACAAGGGTTTACATTATGAAATTATATCCTAGCTTTGCCTGGGAGTGCCTTCCAACCTCTCATCCCCTCCACCCACCCACATCCCCAGTGTATTAAATCCCATTAACTTCTAGGTTTCCTTGCATGAATTTGAGCAAGATCTCATGGTTTGGGAAGCATTCAGGCAAAAAAATTGGGAGAGATTTGGCAGGCTTTTAAAATGGAATGTTCTCCTCCCCAGCATAGGAATGACTCAACACAGTTGCAGGTAAAATGAGTGTTGGGTTGGGGGCACAAAAATACATGAGAAGTAGGGTTCATGAAGTACAAAACTTAAACCCAGTGGTCTTACTATTGCATAGTTAGTGAAATGCACCAGTGAAGCTTGTTTAAGTTGCTGGCTGGGAGTTCCAGGCTTGGCTGAGCTATTTAAACGGCAGCCCCGCCTACGTTTGGGAGAAACCTGGTAGTTGGTTTCTGTTTAGAGTTAAGTTTGGTTTCTGTTTAGAGTTAAGTCTGAACGGAATGACTGAGTTTTCTGCCTGGCAGAGACTTGAAAAAGAGTAGCATCAATCCATATGAAATCTTGAAACTCATTTATTTCCAATCTTTGGCCTTATGTAGGGGTTTATGCTGGAAAATACTGGAAACCAGGAAATCCGCTTCCTGCCTCTCTGTTGACTGTCTTCTCCCTGGTCTCACCTCTCCTCTCTCTCCACTAGTGCCCACCCATCCTCCAAGCACATAGCACAAGGTATTTGGAAGAGCTTTGGGTGGAGAATTCCAGTCAAACCAATTATATCCAAATTGGTACTGTTACAAGATCTATTATGTTGGTCTTCTACGATAGCTATAATTGAAATCTCTCTAAAAATTGCTTGGAAAATTGAGAACAGTAAACATATGTTTTTATACTTGCTTGACAATCAGAGATCATCACAATTAAATTCACATGCTTTTGGTTTTTTATGCCATTGTGTGACTGTACTATATAATATCTTAATTGTGCTTTTTAAAAAATTTTTAGAATGTTTACATTTTATTTTCAAATTTATAATTTTTGTCTTCTCCATCAATTTCTAGGTTTTCTTTTTGTTGCTCAAGCTGTATGTTTCATTGTAAGACTCTCTTCAGATTGTACTTGCTAAGCTGTTTGAGGTTGAGAAGCAAATGAACAGTATATAGAACCTGTCCTGGGGATCAAAATGAAAGTTATTATTTTTTTAAATGGGTCAGTTATTTAATTAGGTTCTTTGTAAGAAATTTAGAATAGCAATTTGTGAGGGAAAACACCAATTTGTGAGGGTAAACTCCATTTGTGAGAGAAAACTCAGAGCAGAGGCAGCCCTGAAGCTGAGAAACAGCCTTGATTTTTGGCAGAATTTGCGAGTCCACAGTTTTCTGATCACCTTGCATTGCTCTGTAATCGCGTATTTCTCTTTCTCACTGTCGAAGATCTCACTCTCCTGGTGTCTGGGCTTCCACAACTTCTTCTTCTTTGAAATAAGCATCAGTGAGATGTTTGGGGATTTTCACACTGCTGATATCAGTTTTGGTAGAAGTGGATGTGACGAATTTTTGGTGTGTTCTATACAGGGGAACTCCATTGAGGGACAGAGGTCCAGTCACCCGTAGCAAGCCACTGCTCATTTGCTTCAGGAAAACTACCCTTTTGTCTCTGTGACGCCCAGTGAGGATGATCAAAATGGTCCCAGGGGTGATGCTAGCTGCAGTTTTCTCACATGCTGACTGAAAGGTTTTTTTTGTCATGGCTCAACAGCTTTTGAGGCACATCTTCAGTAGGATGATACCTAGGCATTTTGGGTACCACCATTCTTGTCACCACCAACTGGTTTTGTGACGGTTGCAAGAACCTTCTTTTTCTTTTCAATCCTGGATTTAGCTGCCGAATACCTCCTCTTGTATGTGCCCTTTCTGGAATGCATAGGTGATCGGGAGTATCTGCTAATTCCTCTGACTAGGGTAGGGTTTCAGCTGCAGTGGGGCTTCCCCTTCTTCGGCGTTTTAGCCTATGGGTTACCCTTCTTAGTGTTGCCACCAGCGGCATCAGCTTTCTTGGCTTCAAGTTTCTTCTCTTTAGCATCCTGTTCCTCAGCTTTTTCGTCCGCCATCTTGCAAGATGGGAAAGAGAACTAAGTCCCTTAAATGAAAGTATTTTAACAGGTATTTTATTCACTAGCGAATTTCTCTTCTATTGATTTATTTTCTTCCCCAATCTGTATCTTTGTTTTGTTACCCAGGATTCTTGAGAAAAATAAAACCTGATAAATTTCTGTAGTTCAAACATTATTTTGTTAGTATTTTTTTAAACTGTTATGCTATATATGTTTTAACATGTCTTACTTCATTTTTTTGTTTTCTCTTTCTAACACTGACATCTTCTAAGAACATACACATATACACACACATTCTCACACAGTTTACTCCTACAAATAGTACTATATTGAGATATATATTCTTTTAGGTAAAACTAGTATTGCCAAAAATATTTACAAAAAATAATATTTTGTAAAATATGTCCAAAAATAATTAGTGTTACCAAAAATTATTATTTACAAAAAATAATGTACCTGTCTACTCTTTCATGACCAAACATGTTAAAATTATTGTTCCCAGGAAAATAGTATTTTTTTAAATGAATTCTTATAATCCATCAGATAAGGAAAACTAAGTTATCCACAATTTAGATCCAAGTAGGATAACAACAGCACCTTTCATTGATAAAATGCTTCCATATATGACTGCCTTTTATGTCTCACAACAAACCTGAAAATTGAAGGATTAGAGAAGTTAATTAGAGAAGAAAGTATGTTTGCATACTTATTTAGTGATTGATATAGCCAAAGATCAGTTGAGTGCAATTCTAACCAAAGTTAAACTTTTAAATTTTCTAAAAGAACTGTGTCTTTACACAGCCTTTTTTGGTTTGTTTTTACACAGTTGCAGCCTCTTCCATTTGACTTCCAAAATAAGTATCAAGGAAGTGTGAAACATTGCCTTTTTACAATAATGTGTAAAATGTTGTGAATGGTCTTACTTGCAGGGAAAATTTAATTTTTTAAGCACGATTCCATCCTTTCATTTAATTACCTCTGATATAAAATATCTTATTTCTCACTTCAGTCAATTCTTCTTCCAACAAGTGCTAATATAGTGTCAAATTTTGAAAATGATGGCTGTGAGGTTAGGTCCTCTAACAAGGAAAAAACTGTATCTATTTTTTTATACCCAAAATAACCAACAAAGTAAAAAAACAAAAAACAAAACAAAAACCTTCTTTGTGCTAATGTAAAACATAGCAAAAGCAATGTAGTTGGACTAAATTTGCTTTAATTCCTTTAAAATTCATTTTCAGGTACTGAAGAGTCATACAAGCAAAATCAGGCAACAACAGAATTAACTAGCTCCAAAAAACACATTCTCAGCATCTATTTAAAAACACTTGAGAAAGTAAATACTTTTAAAATATTGTTTTGGGGATTCCTAGGTGGCTCAATTGACTAAGTGGCTGCCTTTGGTTCAGTTCATGATGCCAGGGTCCTGAGATCAAGCCCCAAATCGGGCTCCCTGCTCCCTCTGCCTGCCACTCTTACTTGTGCTCTCACTCTATCATTCTATCAAATAAATAAATAAAATCTTTAAAAAAGTAAAAAGTAGGGCGCCTGGGTGGCTCAGTGGGTTAAAGCCTCTGCCTTCGGCTCAGGTCATGATCCCAGGGTCCTGGGATCGAGCCCCACATCGGGCACTCTGCTCAGTGGGGAGCCTGCTTCCCCCTCTCTCTCTGCCTGCCTGTGATCTCTGTCTGTCAAATAAAAAACAAACAAACAAACAAAAAAAAAAAACCCTTAAAAATTAAATTAAAAAAAAAAGTAAAAAATAAAATAAAATATTGTTTTGTGGTTTCTATGATGAAAAAATTTCAAGGTAGCTGCCCTGAAGTACCATACATGATTTGTCCTGTCCAGTAAAAGCAGATAGAATTAAAGATTTGTAACTATTCTCTATTATACTTTAGCAAAATCCCTTATTTGAAATAAGTGACCAAAGTAAATAGCATATACAAATATTCCTTTCTTTAATCATTGTTTGATTAAAAATAATCTGTTCTTGATTTTTGCTTCAATAAAATAGAGGAGGTCATTAATTTGGTAATACCCATACATGTACAGCTAATAACTTTACTAAGTGAGTCAAAGTGATGGAAAAATTAGCCTAGGCTTCAACAGAGAACTGACTACAAGGTACTAGGAGTTCTGTGGATTCTTTTTTCAGGCTCAGGGCAAGAACTGCTGGTAAAGTTCTTGCATTTTGCATTTGCTAAGGGAGTATTTGTTCAGAGACAACTTTTTACTTGTCAGCTGTCCCTGGTGTTCTAGAGTTGTTTCTATGTTTGATTTGTTATGAAATACTTGAAATACACAATACATGAAAAGAATAACATAATGAATTCCCAGGTGCCTGTCACCCAGATTTAAGAAATGTTAACATTGTGCTTTTTTTAATTTTATATTATTCTTACAGAAATAAAAGATTTACCAATACAGCTTATACCTACTTTGTCTCCTTGCACAAATATCACCTTCCCTTTCTTTTCAGAGAGACTTGGTATCTAATTCTATATTAATATGTAATTCTTTATTACATATGTATATATGTATGAACATATAAAAATAAAATATTTGAAGACTTTTAGGTTTTACATAAATCACATCATACAATAATGTTTTTCCCCATTTTCTTTTTCTGTCAACAGTATACACTCAGGTAATATTGTTTTAGAATTAATGTAACTGTTTCTTTTTATCTACTGATTACTATTCTATTGTATGAATTAATAAATCACAATTTTATTTTTCCATTCTTTATAGATATTTAAGTTTCCCCATTCTTTATGTTTGCTTATTGTTTAATTTTGGTATTACAAATTATGTTGCAGTGAATACTGCTAAATAAAAACAAATTCAGACTTAGAAAAGAGTGGTATTATTCAGAGGAAATACAATTACCATAGGAAGAACACTGTGGTTTCAGAAATCTGCAAGTATCTCACAGTCAAACAAATAAAACAAAAACCTTCTTATTTTAGGAAAGAGAAGAGAGGAAGGGAGAGAGAAGCAGAATCTTATAAGGGGAAGCTAAACATGTAAAAAGAAATGAGCAGTAGGGTCTGACAAGGAAAGGGTCTTGCTGTGGTCATTCAAGTCCCAGGAGAAGCTGATAAGGGGTACAAATTCCACATTTTGAGTGATTTCATGTTCTTGGGACATACAGAGTACAGGGACCTGTAGGAAGGAGAGACTCCAGACTGAAGTTCGGTTAGGATAAAGCAGAGGATAAGAAATGGGCAATAGTTAACATTTTGTCAGTTCATGAACTGCTTAAGAGACAAAGTTTGTCCTTATATACTATTAGGAGTGGAATAAGAGTACTTATCAGGTCAAAATTGATCCATATAATTTTCAGAGGTTGAGCACCCTTCACATTCTTTTTGGCCTGAAGGACTAGCTGTGTTACATAGTGAGTGTACTATCAGACTGAGAACTGTTGGAAGGATAGTTAATGAGAGTTATATCTAAGAGTAAAATTTAAAAAGAGCAACTGTTAAAGTTTGAACAAGTGAGTAAAATTAAGACTTGAGATTTGGAGGAGCCAACTGAGAAGATCCTAAGATATTGGATCTGAAAGCATATTCATTCAGATGGTAGAATGAGGTTGGCAGTGGCAGTCTCACAAATTCCCCAGTTCACAGTCTGAATGTTTTTGGTGATGGCATAGGACATCAGAGAGTATTCAAGAACATGCACAGCAGTCTTCCCAAGCACTACAGACAACACTGCATAAATGCCCCCCTCAGAAGGCAAGGGTGATGCGTGACACCAGACAATTGTGAAGGGCAATTAGGTGGTTAGTGTGGTTAGCGGTGATGTTGGAACTTCTGGTATAGCGTCATGGATATTTCCTAGAGTAGAGCAAAGAAGATGCAAGAGTTTTGGTAAACTTCCCAAATGCCTGCACAAAACAGTAGCTTCAGATACAGACTATCCACCATGATCTACAGCAGCAGTCAAGTCTTTGAGGTTTGACCACAGAAGGTTAACCTCTTCTTCTAAGGCTTCTTGGGAACCTTGTGAGAATTTCACAGTCTCCTTATAGGATACCTGCACCTGTAAGTTTTCTAGGTACCAGATGACCCCAAAGGTCTATACAACCATGTTAGCTACAAACTTATATACTTATATACTGGCAGGTATCCTCACTTTTCACAAGTTTGAATTAGGCTACTTGTCTTCTGTGAAAGACCTACAGTGAATACTGCTAAATAAAAACAAATTCAGACTTAGAAAAGAGTGGTATTATTCAGAGGAAATACAATTACCATAGGAAGAACACTGTGGTTTCAGAAATCTGCAAGTATCTCACAGTCAAACAAATAAAACAAAAACCTTCTTATTTTAGGAAAGAGAAGAGAGGAAGGGAGAGAGAAGCAGAATCTTATAAAGGGAAGCTAAACATGTAAAAAGAAATGAGCAGTAGGGTCTGACAAGGAAAGGGTCTTGCTGTGGTCATTCAAGTCCCAGGAGAAGCTGATAAGGGGTACAAAGAAATCCAGAGGATTTTCAGTTTAAAAAAAAAAAAAAAGACAAAAGTAAAAATAGTGTTCAGTGTGTTTGTTTTGCCGTGAGCTGTTACAAAGACATTGTATACCCCAGCAGCTACAGTGGCACCACCAAGCTCCTTCTCCAGGAAATACACTCATCCTGTCACTGCTATAGCTTTGAACTGTTGTTTGTGAGCATCTGTGCTTTATCTCAATTTATTCTGTGCATCTGTTAGCAAGATATGTCCTGAGGTATCAGAAAAACCCAAGAGAGGTTGTTTTTGGTGTCCGGGAATGTTCAAAAAATTTTCCATATACATTAATGGTAATTGCCTTTTCACTTTGTACTGTTGAGCTTATGAAAGGTTTTATAGGAATGCTGTATTTTCAGATAGCAGAGGAAGTCGGTAATGGAACAGTTAAGGTGAGGAAACAAGGGACGTCTGGCTAAAAATTTGATAAGCGCTAATTAAATTAACTTGATAACAGGATCCAGTTCAGTGAGCAGGCATATGCCAATAGGCATTGCTGTACCTCATTAAAGGCTATCCAGGGTTCACAAAATAAATGTCCCATAGATTTGTGTCTTGGGACTCATGTAAACCCTTTTGATAGAATTGTTGTCTTATCAAGCTGGGAAGAGGAAATTGGTAACTTTGTTGCTTACAGAAATAGTCCCAAGCATACTGGGTAAAATTATGTTTAAAATCATCTCGATCTATTAGGTTCATATGACAGGCCAAGAAATATGTATTTTTTGCTTTCTCATGGGAATAGTGTAGGTGTTTGTGTTGATGGCAAAGTAGGTTTGATTGCAAATACTTAGGCCCATCGAGGATCCCTGGTTATATTACAATGGAAACAGATTGCCTTGTTTGAAATGTATTGAAATTGAAGGAGGTTCTGTTTGAACTTTGGAGTAGAAACCGAAAAGGCCCCTGAGTGATAAGACAAAGGATGCCCTTAAATCTGAGTCTTTATAGGATTTTATGGGAAACCAGAAGGTTCCAAAGGAAATACAGAGCCAACAAACAAAAGTAAGGTTGCAATGTTATTTATACTAGAAATTATTTTAAAGAAAAAACAAAGGTTGTCAGGTTGTGCTATAAACTAAGCAAAAGAATGCCATAGATTCTGGGCCCCTTGCAGGAATAGAGGAATTATTTAAAGGAGGGAATTATTTAAAGTAGTGTGAGGGGAAAGAGATTTTACAATATAAAGCTCATTGTGAAAAGTTATGGTTGCAATGTGAGGAGGTACATGGATAGCAAAGGTGATGCAGATAAAGAAGATAAAGAAGAATGAAGTCAAGGACAATAAAAGTAGTTAAGGAAATGGTAGGAGGCCAGGTTCTGACATCTTGGGTGGAAAATCACCACTTCATGATGTCATCAGCTTATCGTAAAGATATCTAACTTGTGGCTCCCTCTTCTCCAAAGAGCCTATGTTTAAGGCTTCTATTTAGACTACACTTTCATTCAGAGTAGCATTTATTTCAGCTGAAGAACATGAATCCAGGCTTGGACCACTTGATTTGGGCAGCAGTGTTAGTGGTAAGGAAGATGATCTAAGGGCCTTTCCAATGGGGTGAATTACTGATTTTCAGTTGATGTCAGCTCTAGAGACATCAGAGAACTAAGTCTCTAGTTCCTTGCAGTATTTTAGGATGTTTGAATTGATGAAGATAGAATTTTTGAGAGCTCAGACAGAAAAGTGAATTATCATAGGTCATCAGTTATTACTTGTATTACTATACAGTTATATTGGCACAGTTGCTGTGATTGGTACAGTTGCTGTGCTGCTGTAGGAGAGACCTAGAAGACAATCAGTGCTAATGGTAAAACCTTGAGCCACAGGAGATTGAGTTATTTCATCCATTTGTCAAGCTTTAATTTTAATGATCCATTAACTCTCCCATCATTCCAGATGACAATGTCATTTTGGACATAAGGGAAGAACTTTTTGGATTGGCTAGATGACTTCACAAATGAAATGGGTTCCTTGGTCATTTGAACAACCCAGTAGAATTCTGACACAGGAAATACTAGTTCCAAAAAAAAAGTTTAGTTAAATAGTGACAGGAGTCCTTTTACAGGGAAAGCGTCAAGCCAGTGAGAGAACATGCTTATGATAATACAATGATATTCATATCCATGAGATCAAGGGAAGTAAATCTAATTAAATCTAAGTAAATCTAATCTTAGTAAATCTAAGTAAATCTAATTGCCAATGAAATAAAGGTCCTGGTGGGGGATTCTTTCCTTGCCCCACTTTTGCAGATTTATCAGGATTATATTTTCGAGAGATTGGGCAAGAAGCCACCACTTGTTCCAGATAGGGAGTTGAAGTTTCCTCACCAGTGTTGGCAAAGAGATTGATTTAGTTTTTTTCCTTTTTTTTTTTTTTTTCAACTTAATTTAGTTTTATTCTTTTTCAGTGTTCCAAAACTTTCTGGCCTTTATAAAATACTCACAGAGGAAGAAACCAGGCAAGTATCTGGGTTATTCCAAAGTCTGTCTGGTTAGATAAGACATCCAGATATTTCCCAGTTAGCCTTTTAATATTTAAGGGCTTTGAATTAGGGGACTTTAAGTACTGCAAATAGAGGATCAGGTGTAATCAGAGTAGATTTAGGGCCTTAACTGATTGAAGTGAAAGTATAGGGCTTTATGACAATTTAGTATATCTAACAGTATATCTAAACTGCTATCTTTAGCTTTAACAGTTTTGTGGCCCCTAAGGATAGCTATTGACTTAAATCCTCTGATTTTCCTTAATATATCCAGATAATATACTATTCCAAAACACAGATCTATTGTCTGTAAAAATGCCAAATTTCCTATTGGTAGCCAAAGAGAAGGTTCTTATGAAAACCATGAAGTCAAAGATCTGAGCTGACTTTGCACCAAGTGAAGACCTACACTGAATAGAATTTTGAAAATCAGAAATGACATATTTTGGTTAAAAATGTCCTTTTAAGTTTTGAAGATCTGAACCATCAACAAAGAGAATAAGGTCTGGATTTGCAAGGGATTTCTAAGAGTCAGAATGGGAGAGGATTTAGGCTTGAGTGTCTATAACATAATTATTCAGTTGTCCTTTAGCTGGGAGAGGGAGCAGACTAGTGGGACTGAGATTTTGTCATGGGTGGGAAAGAGAGTAGAAGAATTCCACAACAGGTGAACTTGAGCGATCAGGAAAAGGGTCCCAACTGCACAAAGGACATAAATGTTCATGGTATGACGTAGCACGAGGTCAGATATGGTTTGAACTCTATTTGCAATTGCCACTCTTGCCAGCAAGGAAAGACAAAAAGCTTGAGCTAAGACTGAAATATCTGATTGACCTCTGATATCTATTATGTCTTTGAGATAGAACACCTAAGGCATGCCCTTCTCTTACATGAACAAACAGAAAAATCAAAGAGTAGTCAAGAAGCCCTAAATGGGATAAAAGAAAGGGATTCAAATCATTTGACAGAAGGCAAGTCTCAGAGGATCAGATAAAGTTTCTTTAGTCATGCTGTATAAAAGGGATGTTATAGCAGAGAAGGTAAGGATCTGCATTCTACAGTGGTCAGTCAGTTCCAGAAAGCCTTGAAGTTATCCTTTGGTTTCAGATAAGAGGTTGTTAAATATGACCTTGATATGATCTGGGGGATCAGGTTTTTCCCTCAGGGGGAATATCATAAGCTAAATAGTGGACTTGGGGACAACAGAGATGAACTTTGTCTCTTGAAACCTTCTGGCCCTTTTGAACTAAGTCTTATAGTAAGTATATTTCATGAAAAGAGTTGCTGTATGTCTTAAGACAAAAAGAGAGGTCATCTACATATTGAATGAAGGTTGAATTACAAAGATCAAATCTTTTAGATTTGCACTTAATGTTCAGGAAAATTTTGTAAAGGATTCTGTAAATTCCTGGGGCATGAGTGTTCCAGTATATTGTTGATTTTTTTTTCATGTAAAAGTAAATAGATACTGGGAGTTAGGATTAAAGTATATGCTGAAGAAAGCAAAATATAAGGCAACAATAAAATAAGTGACATCAGAGGGAAGGTTGGAAGAGAGAATAGGATTAGGGAAGGTCATAAAGGATATAAATTCACAATTAAGGACTCCGCCTCCAAGGTAAGTCCCAAGTCTTTTTCCCATAGCCTCAAGTGAATCAGAAATGTGAGTAAACATGTCTTGAATGTGGGAATTGTAAAGGGCTTGTGAGCTGTGAAAGGAGCAAGAAAACTTGATCATTTATTAGAGCTATCAGAGAAGAAAAGATTAATACCTCACGTGAACATGAAATACTACAATCTAATTATAATATGTCCTGCATATTAAATGAACTGAATTCTGGAACTTAGTAAAAACCCATGTGGGGGAATGATATCTGAGAGACATAGGAGTAGGTTTAAAAAAGGGGCAAAATGTAGTAAGTTGGTTCAGTGCAACACAGAGATTGTTTGTGTACTCTGAGGGATTGTGGTAGAAAACCATGAGGTGTCACATGTAGAGCAGGTGGCCCTGGTGTATACCAGAAAGGTAATGGGATGTCCATTCACTGGGATTATTATTTCCCCAGTTTGCTTAAAGGTATCTGGGGTAGATACAAGCTGATCTCTCACAAGAGAGTCATCGAAATTCTGAGGATTGTGTCTTAGGACATTTTTTTGCCCAGTGTTCTTTCTCCTTGCAAAGGCCACAGGTGTCTCTTCCAAAGCCTAGTAAGGTTGAGGGGTATTAAGGTCTTATAATAATTATCCTCAAGTTGTTTAATTTAGAGAGTCATGAGTTTGTACTCATATATGAGCTTTATCAGCTCATATATCCTCAGAGTACTGTGTTAAAGAATGGATTTCAGAGACAGGGACATTTCTTCAATTAATCTAATATTATTAAGTATTAGAATAGTAGAATATTTCTACATGGAACCTATCATTAACAAAGCAGATGCCATGTGGCCATCTAGAGTTGGATCTAAATGTTTCTAGATATTATCAAGGAGCTTTTTCCCCATTTCCTTAGCTCCGTTATAGCCCTCAGGGTTATTTTAATTTATTCATAGATCCAATTTAGAATTTTCTAATTGTAAAAAGGAGTTGAGCCAGTTGGCAGATATGAGTTCCAGAGCGGATGCCCCTAAGATTAACCTGAATTGTATAGAGACTTGTCTCTATTTTTACATGGGTCAACGAAATTCATTATAACATACAGATCAGCTTGAGACCAATGTTAAAAAAATAATCTGCTGGGAAGGGGGTAAATTGGTCTCTGTAGTTTCTCATTCTTAGAGTCTTAACATTGTAGGAGCAGTACTAAGGTCACAAGATACAATGGAGAATTAAGAAGCTAGTAAGGTTAGGGTCAAGAAGTAGAGGATAAAACACAAAGTGAATGAGAACATGGTTATGGGAAAGACTTGTATAAATTTGGAGGAGCAGAAGGGAAAGGAGGGATGCCTCGGTGACTCAGTCACTTAAGTGTCTGCCTTCAGCTCAGGTCATGATTTTGGGGTCCTGGGATCAGCAGCATTGGGCTCCCTGCTCAGCAGGGAGTCTTCTTGTCCCTCTCCCTTTGCTCCTCCTCACTGCTGCTCATGCTCACTTGCTCTCTCTCAAATAAATAAGTGAAACCATTAAAAAAAAGGGGGGGGGAAGGAGTAGAATGTGTTGAGGGTACAAGTATCTTGGAGAAGGGAATGAAAGAAGTAACATTGGAGAAAAACAGGTGGTTCCTCAAAAGATTGACTAGCATAGCTTCTGATAGAATAGATTGAGATTGTTTAAGGTGCTGAGATTTGATTAGGAGAACAGTTTTTTTGGTTTCTTCATACCAAAAAACAGAAACAAAAACAAATAAAAAACACCAGATTATTGACTGGAGAATATTTGAATATTCTTGAATCCTAGACAATTAGGATTTAAGAGCTCCCTAAAAATATACTAAATGAAGGATGTCTCCAAAACCCCAGTGTGACCATTGCAATTCAAAGTTATCCTTGGTAAAACTTGGCCATTTTTGAAAGTTTTGGCGAAATTAGTAGTGGTGAAGCATATAGTCAGGTGGAGTTCATCTACTCTCAGTCCTGGGAAATTGAGAGTTATCTGTGGGAGGATCAGGATCAGGTAGAAAGAGGAGACAGGTAATAAAAAATCACTTCCATGTATAGTCCTCCCCTGAGAGCCAAAGTGGTCTGTTGTGCTTTCCTTGAAGAGCTAGAAGACTAGCTCTGTGCAAACCTTGAACGTGGAATCAGGAAATGCAGAGAAGCATCCCCCCAAAAAACTGAGGATTTCTCTCCAGAAAGTCAAGCTGTAAATCCCCACTCCAAAAGAACCAAGAAAGCCTATACCCAGTAAGAGTTTCACTGGAACAAAAAAGACCCAGCAAAAATCCTGCTCAAACAGAAAAGAACCAGGAAGTCCTACTCAAATAGAAAAGAACTGGAAAGAGCTCAATTGAATAGTTAAAAGCAACTCTCTAGCATGCTACTATAGAGAAATGTCTGGAGCACTGGATTAGGAGTTGTGACTTACCATAGATCCTGATTTCTCTAGCCAGGAAGGACCCAGGGTTTTGAGAAACCAGAATGAATGCCTAGGTAAAGAGAGCAGGGTATGAGGGTCTGTCAGCACTCTATCCATGTCATGGCACCAGAAACTATTAAATTAAAAACAAATTAAGGAAAAAAAAATGTAAATCCAGATTTAGAGGCTTTATTCAGAAAAAAATAAAATACTGCTCCAATGGGGAGAAATATACAAGCATTTCACAACCCAACAGAAAAAGTTTTTTTGTTCATAGGCTCAAGGAGGGGCAAGCAGATATAAGCAAAATCTTTTAAGGGACAGCTGGACAAGCAAAGGGAAATGACGAGTGAGGTCTGCCACAGAAAGGATCTTGTGATCAGTTTATTCTCTGGAGAAGCTGATAGAGGGCAGACTCCAGTGTTTTAGTGCTTGCTCATGCTTGGGAGGATGCAGAGCCCTTCTGGAGAAAGGTGAGAAGACTGACTGAAGTTTAGTCAAGAAAAAGCAGAGGGTAGGAAACGGCCATTGCAAACACTTGGTCCTCCATAAACAATTCTCCTTGTGTTTGTCTGTGAGAAGTTCTCTATATCAAGGATCAGAAAGTATTTTTTTTTTTAATAAAAGAGAAGGTGAGTGCTGTGAAGTATGTAAACCTGGTGATTCACAGACCTGTACCCCTGGGGATAAAAATATATGTTTATAAAAAAATAAAAAATTTAAAAAAAAGAGAAGATAGTAAATAATTTAGCTTTGTGTCTGTATGGTTTCTGTCACAAATCAGCCATGGTGGCTTGAAAGCAGCCATAGACATATTGAAAGGAATGTGCAAAATTAGGCTCTAGCATTACTTTACAAAACAGGTGCTTGGCAAGATGTGGCAATTGGGGCATACCTTGCCAACCCATCATTTATGGCATTTTATCAGGTAGGAATTAAATGTCCTGAAATGTGGGGGGGAGGGGAGCAAAACACAAGTAATCAGCCTGTTTCTAATTGGCCAGATCATTTCATAAAGCCATATCTATCCACAAGGGACTTGAGAAATATAGATACTGAATAAAACATATCACTCCCAAACAAATTATTTGTGATTAAGAAAGAAAAACATCCAGTTTATTATTTGAGTTTGTGCCTTTTATAGGGCATCTCTGATGTTCAGTAGAGGAAAAAGAAAAAAAAAAAAGAACCTATTGTATGAGAGTTGAGCTAACTTTATAAAGACCAGTATTATTTAACTCAAGTTTAAGTAAGAGTAGGGAACAATTAATCTTATGTTATCTTAAAATAGAAACATGATATATTCCTAAAAGTCTTTTTTCTATTTTGCTTTATTCATTATAGCATTTAACACAGAATCTGAGGGAACTAGAGCTGATTTAATGATTAAAAAAAAAACTGTAGTCTTCCCCAAATTACAATGATCAAACACAAGTAAGCCTAAAGCATAAAGGGAGTTTCAAATCCTGAGGATTTTGGATGATATGCTAGAACTAAGATGGTCAGCATTTATAAACTGCTTTTCAAATTGATTTGAACTGAGAGAACGTTTAAAGTGTCCATGAAATCCTAATTCAGGATATGAAAAAGGTGACATATATCTGTTTTCCTTACTAAGGAATTTGGGATTTCATTGGTTCACCCTCTAAAGCCATCTCCTTTGCTCCTTTACACATTTCTGCATAAGACAATCCATTCTCTGGACGTGATAGTCCCCAGTTCTTAGCTAGTTTAGCCATCTACATGCTGATCAGTGTCAGAAGGAGAGAAAATCCCCCGTGAGCACTCCTTTGGCCTTTCCAAGGCCAGTCTTATCTTTACAAACTTTCTTCATTTGCTTTATCATCCTGCCCTGGAAAGGATGGATTTTGTATATATATATATATATATATATATACACACATTATATGTATATATATCAATATATAGATGATATCATTGAGACATATCTTAATATTATATTATTGAAATATATATTATATTTGATATATAATATATTTTATATAAATACATATAAATTTATAGATTTATATATTTTCTATATATAAAATATATATATTAAGTTAAACATTGTAGTTGGTTTTAAACAGCACACTAAAATAAGGCTATACTGTTTAATCATCTGATTTCATATGTTGTGTCCTTTCTCATTTTAACTTTTTGTATTTCTGCATTTCCTATCTCATGACTTTGTTATTTTTCCCTTTATTAAGCATATTTTGTGATTAGCACTTAAAAATCAATGATTGAGGAGATCTGTTTTGGACTAATTTTTTAAAAAATGATTAAGTATCAGGAACTTGTGTGGGTTTTTTTCCTTTTAGCAATTAATCTTGTTTCATTTTATGGGTTTATAGGTATACTCATTTCTTTTACCTTCTGTTATTTAAAACCATCCCATATCTAATTGTCACCAATAACTTACTTAAATCACTATTTTAATAAAAATGTACTTACATCAGTGGGCAATAAGAAGAGTTACTTTTTACCATGATTCATTGAGGCTGAAAACCCCTTCTCTGGCCATGGTCTGAACTGAAAATGAATAGATAAATAGAAAGCATTGAGCTGCAGCATTTAGTATGTGCTCAGCATTTAGTAGTTGATTTGTGTTGATGGCCCAGGTTTCTCAGCTTCTGTAGAGGTAATTCTATATAATGACTTCAGACTGTCGTGGTGACATTTCTACAATTTTGTATTTCTATTAGTGTTATATCAAGAATAGCAAAACAAACAAAAAAACAAAAAAACCAGAATACTGCAACTTTCCAACAGCCAACTAAAAGAAAAAAGAAAAAAAAAACTGTCTTAATGTATTTTCATTTACAAACATGATTTGGTTTCTATATGATGTCATCAAACAGGCAGAACACTAATTTACTTAAAAACTCACTGGCATTATCCAAAAGATCTCTAAAATGTTATTTGCCTCTGTCTGATCCATAATTCCATTTTCTTATAGGAATAATGTATCTGAAGGGACATAGAAATACAAACAAGAACATATAATAGGCAAGTAGTTGGTTTTTCAAAGATTATTAGTGTTCCAGTTTTATTATTTTTTTATGAAATGACTCTAAATTGGATGATTATAGTTATGTACTTACCGAATGACATGCATTAGCTCATTTGCCTTGGAATATATAGAATGCAGTCTTGAATGCTATTGTCTTCAGTTGTTAAAGTTTACCTGATTTCTTGGAGAATTAAAGCAAATTTCCATGATCTTCTGTGATATTCTACTTAATGTGATTTCTTTCAGGTAGTTTCCAAAGAACATAGTGGCTCATGATTGTCTCTATTCTATGCGTTTTCTATTCTTTATAAATATATATTTTAATAAATTATTTGGCTAGCACTTTTACTTTTTTTTTAAAGATTTTCTTTTATTTATGTATTTGACATGGAGAGAGAAAGAGAGAGCAAGCACAACAAGGAGAAGCGGCATGTAGAGGGAAAGGGAGACGCAGACTCCTCCCTGTTGATTAGAGAGCCCATCTTGGCGCTTGATCCGGGACTTTGGGATCACGACCCAAGCCAAAGGCAGATGCTTAATGGACTCAGCCAGCCAGGTGCCCTTGCATGTGTGTTCTATCTTCGTATCTGAATAGAAGGCTAACACTTTTTCATCATGATTACTGGCTACGGTTTTCTGGAGTGACCGAAGATTTATTTTTATTTATTTATATATTTTTAATGAACATATGATGAATTATTTGCCCCAGGGGTACAGGTCTATGAATCATCAGTCTTAAACATTTAACAGCACTCACCATAGCACATACCCGCCCCAATGTCCATAACCTAGTCACCCTATTCCCACTTCCCACCCCCCAGCAGCCCTCAGTTTGTTTCGGGAGATTAAGAGTCTCCATCTCGATCCCATCTTGATTCATTTTCCCCTCCCAACCTCTCCACGATCCCTGCATTGCCTCTCAAATTCCTCATATCAAAGAGATCATATGATAATGGTCTTTCTCTGACTGACTTATTTCGCTTAGCATAATAACCTCTAGTTCCATCTACTTCATTGCAAATGGCAAGATTTCATTTCCCTTGAAGGCTGCATAGTATTCTATTATATATATATATACATATATATATATATATATATATATATATGTATATATATATATACACCACCTCTTCTTTATCCATTCATCTGTTATGGACATCTAGGTTCTTTCCACAGTTTGGCTATTGTAGACAGTGCTGCTATAAACATTTTGGGTGCACATGCCCCTTCAGATCACTACATTTGTATCTTTGAGGTAAATATCCAGTAGTATGATTGCTGGGTCATAGGGTAGCTCTATTTTCAACTTTTTGAGGAACCTCCATAATGTTTTTCCAGAGTGGCTGCACCAGTTTGTATTCCCACCAATATTGTAGGAAGGTTTTCCTTTCTCTGAATATTCGCCAACATCTATTATTTCCTGACTTGTTAATTTTAGCCATTCTGACTGGTGTGAGGTAGTATCTCACTATGGTTTTGATTTGGATTTTGCTGATGCCGAGTGATGCTGAGCACTTTCTCATGTGTCTGTTGGGCTTTTGGGTGTCTTTGCAGAAATGTCTATTCATGCATTCTGCCCATTTCTTGATTGGATTTTTTTGTGCTTTGGGTGTTGAGTTTGATAGGGTCTTCATAGATTTTGGATACTAGCCCTTTATCTGATATGTCATTTGCAAATATCTTCTCCGATTCTGTCAGTTGTCTTTTGGTTTTGTTGACTGTTTCCTTTGCTGTGCCAAAGCTTCTGATCTTGATGAATTCCCAATAGTTCATTTTTGTCCTTGCTTCCCTTGCCTTTGGTGATGTTTCTAGGATTAATTTGCTGTGACGGAGGTCAAAGAGGTTGCTGCCTATATTCTCCTCAAGGATTTTGATGGATTCTATCTCACATTGAGGTCTTTCATCCATTTTGAGTCTATTTTTGTGGTGTAAGGAAATGGTCTAGTTTCATTCTTCTGCATGTGGCTGTCCTATTTCCCCAGCATGATTTGTTGAAGAGACTGTCTTTTTTCCATTGGACATTCTTTCCTGCTTTTTTGAAGATTAGTTGACCATAGAGTTGAGCGTCCATTTCTGGACTCTCTATTATGTTCCAGTGATCTATGTGGCTGTCTTTATGCCAGTACCATACCATCTTGATGATATAGCTTTGTAATACAGCTTGAAGTCTGGAATTGTGATGCCATCAACCGTGGTTTTCTTTTTCAACATTCCTCTGGTTATTTGGGATCTTTTCTGGTTCCATATAAGTTTTAGGATTCTTTGTTCCATTTCTTTGAAAAAAATTGATGGTATTTTGATAGGGATTGCATTAAATATGTAGATTGCTTTAGGTAGCATAGACATTTTCACAATATTTGTTCTTCCAATCCATGAGCATGGAACGTTTTTCCATTTCTTTGTGTCTTCCTCAGTTTGTTTTGTGAGTACTTTATAGATTTCTGAATACAGATTCTTTGGCTCTTTGGTTAGATTTATTCCTAGGTAGCTTATGGTTTTGGATGCAATTGTAAATGGAATTGACACCTTAATTTCTCTTTCTTCTGTCTTGCTGTTGGTGTACAGAAATACAACTGATTTCTGTGCATTGATTTTATATCCTGACACTTTATTGAATTCCTGTATAAGTTTTAACAGTTTTGGAGTGGAGTCTTCTGGGTTTTCCACATAAAGTGTATTATCTGCAAAGAGTGAGAGTTTGACTACTTCTTGTCCATTCAGATGTCTTTAATTTCTTTTTGTTGTCTGATTGCTGAGGCTAGGAGTTGTAGTACTATATTGAATAACAGTGGTTATATTGGACATCCCTGCTGTGTTTGTGATCTTGGTGGAAAAGCTCTCGGGTTTTTCTCCATTGAGAATGATATTCATGATGGGTTTTTCATAGATGGCTTTGATGATATTGAGGTATGTGCCCTCTATCCCTACACTTTGAAGAGTTTTGATCAAGAAAGGATGCTTTACTTTGTCAAATGCTTTTTCAGCGTCTATTGAGAGTATCACATGGTTCTTGTTCTTTCTTATTAATGTATTGTATTGCAATGATTGATTTGGGGATGTTGAACCAACCTTGCACCTCTGGAATAAATCCCACTTGGCCATGGTGAATAATCCTCTTAATATACTGTTGGATCCTATTGGCTAGTATTTTGGTAAGAATTTATGCATCTGTGTTCATTAAGGATATTGGTCTGTAATTCTTTTTGTCGGGGTCTTTGTCTGGTTTGGGGATCAAGGTAATGCTGGCCTCATAAAATAAGTTTGGAAGTTTTCCTTCCATCTCTATTTTTTGGAAAAGTTTCAGGAGAATAGGAATTAATTCTTCTTTAAATGCATGGTAGAATTCCCCTTGGAAGCCATTTGTCCCTGGGCTCTTGTTTGTTGAAGGATTTTTGATGACTGCTTCAGTTTCCTTACTGGTTATGGGTCTGTTCGGGTTTTCTATTCTTCCTGGTTCAGTTTTGGTAGTTTATATGGCTCTAGGAATGCATTCATTTCTGCCAGATTGTTGAATTTGCTGATGTTTAGTTGCTCATAATATGTTCTTATAATTGTATGTATTTCTTTGGTGTTGGTTGTGTCTCTCCTCTATCATTAATGATTTTATTTATTTGGGTCCTTTGTCTTTTCTTTTTGAGAAGTGTGACCAGTGGTTTATCAATCTTATTAATTCTTTCAAAGTACCAGCTCCTAGTTTCATTGATTTGTTCTACTGTTCTTTTGGTTTCTATTTCATTGATCTCTGCTCTGATCTTTATGATTTCTCTTCCCCTGCTGGGTTTAGGCTTTCTTTGTTTTTCTCCAGCTCCTTTAGATGTAGGGTTAGGTTGTGTATTTGAGATCTTTCTTGTTTCTTGAGAAAGGCTTGTGTATCTATATACTTTCCTCTAAGGATCACCTTTGCTGTGTCCCAAAGATTTTCAACAGTTGTGGTTTCATTTTCATTTGTTTCCATGAATTTTTAAAATTCTTCTTTAATTTCCTGGTTGACCCATTCATTCTTTAGTAGGGTGCTCTTTAGCCTCCATGTATTTGAGTTCTTTCCAGCTTTCCTCTTGTGATTGAGTTCTAGTTTCAGAGCACTATGGTCTGAAAATAAGCAGGGAATGATCCCAATCTTTTGGTACCAGTTGAGACCTAATTTGTGGCCCAAGATGTGATCTATTCTGGAGAATGTTCCATGTGTATTAGAGAAGAACGTGTATTCTGTTGCTTTGGGATGGAATGTTCTAAATATATCTGTGATGTCCATCTGGTCCAGTGTGTCATTTATAGTCTTTATTGTCTTGTTGATCTTTTGCTTAGATGATCTGTCCATTTCACTAAGGGGGGGTATTAAAGTTCACTACTATTACTGTATTATTTTTGATGTTTTTCTTTGATTTTGTTATTAATTGGTTTATCTAGTTGGCTGCTCCTATGTTTTGGGCATAGATATTTAAAACTATTAGATCTTCTTGTTGGACAGATCCTTTAAGTGTGATATAATGTCCTTCCTCATCTCTTAATATAGTCTTTGGCTTAAAGTCTAATTAATCTGATAGAAGGGTTGCCACCCCAGCTTTCTTTTGATGTCCATTTGCATGTTTTCCACCCCCTCACTTTAAATCTGGAGGTGTCTTTGAGTCTAAATTTAGACAGTGTATCAATGGGTCTTATTTATTTATCCATTCTGATACCCTTTGTCTTTTGATTGGGGGCATTTAGTCCATTTACATTCTGGGTAACTATTGAAGGATATAAATCTAGTGCCATTATATTGCCTATAATGTGTCTGTTACTGTATATTGTCTCTGTTCTTTTCTGTCTGTTACTTTTTGTCTCTCTCTGCTTAGAGGATCCCTTTCAATATTTCCTGTAGGGCTGGCTCGGTGTTTGCAAATTCTTTTAGTTTCTCTTTGTCCTGGAAGCTTTTTATCTCTCTTTCTATTTTCAATGCTAGCCTAGCTGGATATAGTATTCTTCTTCTTTTTTTTTTTTTTTTAAATATTTTATTTATTTATTTATTTGACAGAGATCACAAGTAGACAGAGAGGCAGACAGAGAGAGAGGAAGGGAAGCAGGCTCCCTGCTGAGCAGAGAGCCTGATGTGGGGCTCAATCCCAGGACTCTGGGATCATGACCTGAGCCGAAGGCAGAGGATTTAACCCACTGAGCCACCCAGGCCCCCCTGGATATAGTATTCTTGGTTGCATATTTTCCTAATTTAGTGCTCTGAATATATCATGCCCATCCTTTCTGGCCTGCCAGGTCTCTGTGGATAGGTCTGCTGTCAGTCTAGTATTTCTACCATAGTGAGTTACAGACCTCTTGTCCTGAGCTGCTTTCAGGATTTTCTCTTTGTGACTAAGACTTATAAGTTTCACTGTTAGATGATGGAGTGTGGACCTGTTTTTATTGATTTTGAAGGGTATTCTCTGTGCCTCCTGGATTTTGATGCTTATTCCCTTCACCAAATTGGGAAAATTCTCTACTATAATTTTCTCCAGTATACCTTCTGCTTCTCTCTCTCTTTATTTCTTCTTCTTCTGGGATCCCAATTATTCTAATATTGTTTCATCTTATGGTATCACTTATCTCTTGAATTCTCCCCTTGTGGTTCAGTAGTTGTCTCTCTTTTGCTCAGCTTCTTTATTCTTTGTCATTTTGTCTTCTATATCACTAATTCTCTCTTCTCCCTCATTTATCCTAGCAGTAAGATCCTCCATTTTTTATTGCACTCATTGATACTTTTTAAAATTTCAACTTGTTTATATTTTAGTTCTTTTATTTGTCCAGAGAGAAATTCTCTAATAATCTTCCATGCTTTTCTGAGCCCATGTAGCACCTTGGTAATCATCTTTCTGAACTCTAATTCTGACATATTACTAATGTCAGCATTGATTAGGTCCCTAGCCCCTAGTGCTGCTTCTTATTCTTTTTTTTTTTTTTTTGTGGTGAGTTTTTCCGCCTTGTTATTTTATCCAGATAAGAATAGATGAATGAGAGAACAAAATGCTAAAAGGATAGCAACAACCCCCAAAAAATATGCACTAACCAAATGAGACCTGAAACTAGGGGGGAGAAGAAAGGGGGTTAAAAAAGGAAAAAAATATATATCTATATATATTCATATATAGATAAAAATATATGTAAATATATATATATATATATATATATATATATATATATTTATATATATATATACTGGTGAATAGAACAGAGCCACTTACTTGATTTTGGGTGTATTTTGGTCTGTTAGAAGAAACTATCCCAAAATCTTAAAAAAGAATACACACACACACACACACACACACACACACACACAAATAAGGGTAAACATGATGAAGCAATGGAATATGACTGTAAAGATGAAAATTTAAAAGAATTCTAAAAAAGGAATTGATAAGAAGTTGGTTAAAAAAAAAAAAAGAGGAAAGAATGTGATTAGGCTGGAAACCAGAAGAAAGCCCTGTACTAGATTTAGAGTATATTTTGATCTATTAGAAGGAATTGCATCTGAAAATTTTAAAGAAAAAAACCCAAACCTATAAGTATACAAAAAATAAGGTTAAATACAATGAAGGGATAAAATATGACTATAACAATGAAAATTTTAAAAGATTTTTCAAAAGGTTTTGTTAAGATAAAATAGTTAAAAAAATTAAAATAGCAAAGAGTATGAATTTTAAAAATAGAATAAGAAAAAATTAAATTAAAAAAATTTAACTTTGTAAGACTAAAGGATCATGGTGTAAAAGCCATGAATTCTATGCATTGCTTTCCCCTAGCTCTGGATTTCCACAGTTCTCATTGATCTGTAAACTTGGCCTGGCTGGATGTTCTTGCTGATCTTCTGGGGGAGGGACTGTTGCAGCAATTCTCAAATGTCTTTGCCCGAAGTGGAATTGCACTGCCCTTGCCAGGGGCCACGCTAAATAATCTGCTTGGGTTTGCTCTCAGAGCTTTTGTTCCCTGAATGCTTTCCTTTTTCTGTACAGCTTTAGAGGATGGGAATGAAGATGGTGGCCTCCCATTCTCCAGCCCGTAGGAGCCAAGAGCTCAGTGCCCCACTCCTCAGTGCATTTTCAGAGAAAAACAGTCAATTTTTCCTGTCTCCCTGGTCTCCAGCCACACTCTTAGCTCACCCAGTCTGTGATCTAGTGTTTCTTTCTTTCTTTCTTTCTTTCCTTCCTTCTTTCTTTCTTTTTTTCTTTTGAGGATTTTATTTGTTTATTTGACAGAATGAGACACACAGAGAGAGGGAACACAAGTAAGGGGAGCAGGAAAGGGAGAAGCAGGCTTCCCGCTGAGCAGGGAGCCTGATGTAGGATCCCAGGACCCTGGGATCGTGACCTGAGCCTAAGGCAGCCACCTAACCACTGAGCCTGCCAGGAACACTGATCAACTGTTTCTATCTCTGGCTCATGGCCCCATTTGGAGTTTCCAAACCCAGCAGATTCTTGTAACATGCTCCTGCACTGCTCCTCCCAAAAGAGGAAGGATGGGGTCTCTCTGGATCTGCCACTTGTGGGAGTCCGAATGTGCCTTGGATCATGGTTTAAGGTAACCCCAAGCTGAGAGTCCACTTCTTGGCTCTGTCTTTGCAACTGGCTTCCCTGCTCCAATACCTAGGAGCTCTACCACACTCAGACACCCCTTTCACCACACTCAGACACCCCTGTCTTTTCATGACTCCATGAGTCCTGAGACCACACTGTCCCCATGAGGGCTTCACCCTGCTTAGCCTCTAGAGCATGTCCATTAGTAGAGGAGACTTCTAATAGTTGTGATTTTGTGCTCCACCACTCTACAGCTTGTCAGAAGTCGCCCCCGCCCCCACTCCGTGGTCTATCTTCCCATCGCTTCAGATTCACTTCTCCACCATCCTACCTTCTGGAAAGTGGTCAATTTTCTGTTCCTAGAATTTCTGCCCTTCCTCTCTTCTATCTTCTATTGAGTTAGGTGTTCAGAATGGTATGATAACTATCTAGCTGAACTCCTCATGATTATTTCTATCTTCTACTCTCTGCCATCTTGTTCTTCCTATGAAGATTTGGCTTTTAGTTATACTTTTCCAACTATCAGGAACTATTGAACATAATACAGATTATAAGTACAAAATTAGTTTGAGAAAGGAGATCTCTGTTTTTGTCTCTTTCATATATGTAAGTGTGTATATATATATGTATATATATATGTTTATAGAGAGGGCTACATACGTATGTGTATATGTGTTTATATATTAAAAAGTATACATACATAATATATATATATATATATATATATATATATATATATATATGAGTGGTAGAGAATGAAATTATTATTTTTGTTTTTTGTATGTATAAGGGGGATGTTTGTACTTACCTCATAGGACTCTTATGAAAATTAAAGAGATAAAATAAGTGAAGTGTTAAACACAGTTAATGCTTTTATTACAGTAAATACACAGCATTGTTATGCTTTACAGCAAGGCAGTATTGAGTATCAGTATTAAGGTTCTTTAGTCAAGAGGACCTGGATCCCCCTCCTCTTACTTTCTATAAGGTCTGAGCAAATAAACTTCACTGACTTGTTCCTCAATTGCACAGTAAAGATGAGAAGAATATTCAAGTATGAATTTCATATGAAATACATAGTAATTGCCTTTGGAATATGTGTTCCATTTATTTAAAGCATTATTGCATGCAAAGGGCAAGGGAAAGAGGTAGAGAAGACAGACCAGGCTAAGAGAGGGGACATGGAGGCAGAAAAAGAAAAGAATAATGCTGTTCAATAAATCAGAAGGACTAATAACAAACCTTTTTTTTTTTTTTTTTAAGTAGGAGAAACATAATGTTTGAAGTCCTGTTTTTAAAAATGGTGCCATAGGGAAGGGAGGGAAAAATGGAACAAGTTGAAACCAGAGAGGGAGGCAAACCATAAGAGACTCAATCTCAGGAAACAAACTGAAGGTTGCTGGAGGGGAGGTGGTGAGAGGGATGGGGTGGATGAGTGATGGACATTGCAGAGGGTATGTGTTATGGGGAGTGCTGTGTATTGTGTAAGACTGAAAAATCATAGACCTGTACCCCTGAAACAAATAATACATTATGTGTTTCTAAAAAAATTTTTTTAATGAAAATTAAAAATGGTGCCAGATGATCAGGGACTTTAAAAGCATTCCTAACCCCTCAGTATTAATCCATAATTGGCAATGGGAAGTATCTTCCCTATAGTTCTTTTTTTTTTTTTTTAAGAGATTTTATTTATTTGACAGAGAGAGCCATCACAAATAGGCACAGAGGCAGACACAGAGAGAGGGAAGCAGGCTCCCCACTGAGCAGAGAGCCCGATGCAGGGCTCAATCCCAGGACCCTGAAATCATGACCTTAGCCTAAGGCAGAGGCTTAACCCACTGAGCCACCGAGGTGCCCCTTCCCTATAGTTTTTATATTCTGCACTGTGAAGTGTATTTGAAGTGTTTTGTCCTTTCTTCCATTAGGTTTTCTTTCTCTTTTCTTTGATTTATAGGATTTATAAGTTAACTTTAATCCTTTGTATAGACATTAAAAATAGGATTACACATTCTATATACAATGTGTTTTTTGACAAATACATTTAATCGCAAATATCTTTTCACTCTGCAGCTTGCCTTTTTATCCTATTAATGAAATATTTAGATGAACAAAAGTACTTCATTCTAAACCTTTCAGTTTATAATTTTTTTCACATGGATAGTACATTTTGTATCTTGTTTAGGAAATCTTTGCTACTTTGAATTCACAAAGATCTTATTTTATGCTAGTTTTTGAAAACTTTCTTATTTTTCATATTTGAGATTTCATATCTGAACTCTAAGTGGAATTTATTTTTGCATATGTTGTAAAGTAGGACCTCAGATAGCTATTTTTCCTTTATGGATTTGTATTTGATCCAGGAACATATGCTGAAAGGTGCCCCCTAATTTTACTTTCTAAAAATAAATCCAGTAACTGTATACGACTGGGTCTCTTTCAATAATCTACTTTGTCCCCAGGGTCCGTATACCTAAACTTGTGCCAATCATAAACTCTTCCAATTCTTGTGGCTTTTTAATGGGTCTTGATATCTGACACTGTAATTTATCTAGCTTTGTTATTCTTTTTCAGAATTGCCTTATCTTTGCTTGGCTCTTTACATTTCCATAAATCTTAGAACTAATTTATTCTTTTCTATGCAATAAAAAATCTACATAGATTTTTTTTTATTGTACTTTCCTGTAGATCAATTGGTGAAATTTGGTATCTTTATAATATTGAGTCTTCCAATACATAAGCATAATATAAGCTGTTTTATATAGGTGTTCAGTTTTGTTTCATTTGTAGTTTTCTGAGTGGACATCTCTCATAATGTCTCAACTTATGTAAAAGAGTTTGAATATTTCTGCTATTTTAGGGGCTTTTTTCTAATATTACCATGCTACAAAAATAATTCTAAAAAACAACACACACTTAGCAAAATTCTAAAATTCTAAAAAAATTCTAGAATATCACACACTTTTAGCAAAACTAAATATAAATTATACTGAGATATTTTAAAAATTCCCTAACCCCTAGCCAGTAAACCTTGTTCTGCTTTTCAGAGCACTTGTTGTCTTCTTAGTATTTTCTTTCCATATCCTTATATTCAATATATAACCAAACACAGAAATTAAATATTTAAAAAATTAATTTAAAAAAGTTAAATTTCTTTTAAATTTTAAAAAATAAAATTAAGAATAAAATGCCAGAAATCCACCTGGCATTTAATAAATACTGAAAAACCTAGTACAATACCAAAACCCCTTGAAGAATTTCAGAAAAAAAAAAATCCCCAAATTTACATATCACTGATAAATTTGACTTTTTTTTTTAGGGCATTGTAATTTATTTATTTATTTTTTAAAATTTGAGTATAAATAACATGCAGTGTTATATTAGTTTCAGGTGTAAATGTAATGATTGAACAATTCTATACATTAGTCAGTGCTCATCATGGCAAATGTACTCTTAATCTCCTTTACCTATTTCATCCATCCCCCAACCCATCTCCCCTCTGGTAACCATCAGCTTGTTCTCTATAGTTAAGAGTCTGTTATGGCTTATTTGTGTGTCTCTTTTTTTCCTGTTTGTTTTGTTTTACCTACTTTTAAGAAAAAAGTAAATGGAATCTCTGTTGAATAGTTATGTTAATGGTATTCCTCTTTACCATTTCAAGGACTTGTTAATGAAAAATTATACTCTAACACCAATCTCTCTGTGTCTAATATATGTATATATAGAGAGACATATACATAGATATATATAGTAATATATATTATATATATAGTTAAGTGTATAAGGTACACTAATCTTCAGTGCATATCTTATTATACACATATATGCACATGTATATTTGTATATACTCATGAAACTACCCCAAATAAGATGCAGAATATTTCTAGCACTTCATAAATTGTGACTGTGCTCATTGCCAGTTCACACTCCCCTCAAAGATTACTACTAATCTGACTTCTATAAACATCAATTAGTTTTATCTCTTCTTGAACTTTATGTTTGTTTATCCTTTTATCTGCTGATGGGCATTCAGTGGTATCTGTTTTGGAGCTATTGTGAATAAAGCTTCTATGAACATTCTTCTGCTAGTCTTTTGCTAGACATAAACATTTATTCCTCTTGGGTATACACCTGGGAGTGGAATTACTGAGGCATAGGGTAGACAAAAACTTATTTTTAGTGGGACTGCCAACTTTACATGCCTATTAGAAACGTAGAAGAAACCCACCTATGTCTTCCCCAACACTTGATATTGTCAATTATTTTTTAAAACTTTAGTCCTTTGGTAGATTTATATTGGTATCTCCTTGTATTTTTAATTTGCATTCTCTAGGAAGACTAACTAATTTGAACTAACTTATTAGTAGTTTTGAGTGTAAGCTGTTTTTGAGAATTCCTATTCAAATATTTTGACCATTTTTTTAAAACTGAGTGCCCTAATCATCCAGCCAATATTGTTTTCCTATTGATTTTCTCTTATAGGACTTTTGCTGTCTTCTTTAATGCTATATTCTAGTGCCTACAACACTGCTTGGCACTTGAAAGGCACTCATTAAGTAACTATTGAATACAGAAATAAATACATGAATTAGTTCAAAATAAATAAACTCCCAATAATTTGTTTTATTTTACTAAATCTTTTAACATATTCGTGTCCAATTGTTTCAGCACCATTTGTTGAATGACTCCTTTCTCCTTGTATCACCTGGCTCCACTGTCAAAGATCAGCTGCCTATATTGGTGTCAGTCTATTTCTGAACTATAGCTTCTGTTCCATCAGTCTGTCTGTTATTTCACAAATGCCATGCTGTCTTGATTACTGTAGCTTTATAGTAACCCTGTAGTCAGGTAGAGTCAGTCCTCCATCTTTGTTGCATTTCTTTAATAATATTATTTTGCCTATTCTGGGTCTTGTGCCTTTCTCTATGAACTTCAGAATCAGTTTATCGATATCCATAAAGTAACTTGCAAGGATTTTGCATTGAATCCATAGGTTACATTGGGAAGAACTGATATCTGAACAGTACTCAGTCTTCCTATCATTCACAGGGACTATTTATTCATTTTTTAAAGATCTTCTTTGATTTATTTACTCAGAATTTTGTAGATTTCTTCATATATATCCTATACACATTTTGTATTATTTATACCTAGGTTTTTCTTTTTTTTTTTCTTTTTTTTTGCTGTTGCTAATTTTTTTAAATTTCAAATGTATTTTTGATTTTTCATTGCTGGTATGTAGGAAAGCAATTGAATTCCTCATATTAACCTTGTATCCTGCAATCTTGCTACAACTACTTACTAGTTCCAGGAGTATATATGTCAATTATTTGTGATTTTCTACATATAATCATGTCATATATGAGCAAAACCAGTTTTATTTCTTTCTTCTTAATATGTATATCTTCTATTTACTTATATTGTTTTATTGCATTAGTAAGGACTTCTAGTATGATACTGAATATAAGTGATGACAGGGCACATGGAGCCTTGTTACAGATCTTAGGGTAAAAACATCCAGTTTCCCACCGTTATGTATGGTATTAACTATAGGTGTTTGTAGATACTCTTTTTTTTTTAACTATTTATTTATTTATTTATTTGAGAAAGAGAGAGGGAGGGAGAGCATGAGTGGGGAGAAGCAGGCCTTCTGCTGAGCAGGAAGCCGGACATGGGGCCCTATCCTTGGATCCTGAGATCTGCCCGAAGGCAGACAGTTAAGCGACTGAGCCACCCAGGCTCCTCTGAAGATATTCTTTATCAGGTTGAGAAAGATCCCCTGTATTTCTACTTTTCTGAGAGATTATCATGAATAGGAATTGGGTTTTGTCAAACTCATTTCTGCACATATTGGTATGATAATTTCTTTGTAGCCTATTCATGTGAAGGCTATATTATGTGACTTTCAAATATTGAAACAGCCTTGCCTCACTGGACTGAGTCCCACATGTTTATGTTGTATAATTATCTTTACATGTTTTGGGGTTGATTTGCTAAATTCTATTAATGGTTTTTATATCTATGTTCATGAGAGCTATTGATCTTATAATGTTCCCTTCTTGTATTGTCTTGTCTGTACCTGATTTTGATATTAGAATAATGCTTGCTTCATATAGAGAGTCACTAAGTGCTTCCTCTGCATCTGTTTTCTGGAGACATTATAGAAAATTATAATTAACTTTAATTCTTTCCTTAAATGTTTGGTGGTGTTCACCATTGAAGCCATTTGGTCATACTGCTTTCTTGTTTAAAGGGTTATTAATTATTGATTCAATTTCCTTAAAAAAGTATACATTTATTCAGATTATGTACTACTTTTATGTGGGTTTTGGTCATTTTGATATTTGAAGGAATTGGTCAATTTCATCAAAATCATTGATTTTTCGTTTTCCCAGTGTTTTTCTCTTAGGGAGGACAGAAGTGGTGACTTCAAATCCTCTTTACATATCAGAGTTAAAGCCAGATATCAGTCCCCTCCTTTGTTTAGATTGCATATTTAATGTTGATTAATCATCAACATCATTATCTCTCTTCTGCTATCTCAATTTCACTCTAAGATCCATCTAGTGAATGTTTCATTTAAATAATATGTACTTAAGTTCTAGAACTTCCGTTTGGTTCTTTTGTATATTTTCTGATTCTCTGATGAGGTTTTACTACTTTTCATCTATTATGACCCTATTTTTCTTTATCTAATTGAGCATTATTGTACTATTGCTTTAAAATCCTTTTCTGTTAATTCCAATATCTATATCATCTTGGGGTTGCTCTTCATTTATTTTCCTTCTCTTGTGAATAGACTTGTTCTTTTGTTGGGAAATTTCAGACTGCATTCTGTACATTACATTTTAGAAACTCTGAATTCTATTATGTTCTTCTGAAAAATATTTCTGTTTTTATTTGGTTATTTTTGTGTGTTTTTCTGTTTTAGTTTTGTTTTGTACAACAGGCATATAACTTGGATAAACTATGCAAACTTTCTTCTTTCTGAACCTGTGATAGGGAGCAGCTCAAAACACTTTAGCTTTTTTTTTTTTTTTTTAGTTTAGTTTAGTTTATCTGGGCTACTTTGACTCTTCCCCCTGCATTTACAGTTTATGTCTTAGTCATTAGTTTGGGCAGAATTTGCAGCAGCAATTGAGACTTCTTTTTCTCTCTATCTCCTTTCTTGAATTTCACTGTCTCCACTTCTAGTTACTGTGACTTCCATAATGACAGAACTTGAGTTCTTCAAACCAGCACATTTTCTAACGGAATTCAACAGGCTGCTCTTAGAATAAAAGTTGTAAACAGAAGAAATTCACTCAATGCCATTTCCTTCTTCAAAATGTCAACCTCCCTCCTCCCCACCAACATCTGCCTGCTACTGGATACTCCCCTGTGCATTCTATAGCTTTTCTCTTTTTTATATTTTTGTCTACTATTTTTACTTGTCAGAGAAAGTTGGTTTGATAGAAGGTAATTGGCCATACAAGAAGTAAAACTCCTAGGATACAACTGATTTTGAAATTTGATCTCGGCTAGGGTAACTGTTGAATTTATAGAGCTGTGTGTATAGTGATTTATATCTTTGCTACATTGAATTCTATACCTCTATTTCTTGGTTCCTCTGACTTAGTACTTAGTTCAGGATTTTCAGTATATGTTGAAAAATAGTGTTAATAATGTACTTTTTTTCCCCTCAGAAGTAATATGTCTTGTCTTAATTATTGTTATCATAAATATCAGGCTTGTAGTTGACATGGTGCATGTGTGTGCATGCACACAAATTTGGTAGGTAAATTTAAAAACCAAAGCAAGTTCCTTAGTTTTGCATAATGTTTTCATCGTGACTTGGTGTTTGAGGTATAGTACCTTTTTTTTTTCTGTTTCAGTTGGGAAAGTTCTTACATGATTTTCCTCCTCACACAACTTTTGTGGCAAATTATATTATGAGATTTTTAAGATACCCAATATGCTTGCATTCTAGGGATAAAACATAAGAGAATGTAATAAATTTTAATACATTTTTGGAGTCAAATCGTGTGGAAATAAACATACCTTTTTGTAAAAAGAATTTAGTAAGAAATATATTTATCTCCATTTATACAGGTAAGTTTAAAAATAAATTTAAAACTAAAGAAAGATCTTAGAGTAGCTGATTAATCACCTGAGGGGATATTCCTTGCTCTTTATTAAAGTAAAAATAAAAATTCCTTATATTTAATTTGTTAAAATACCTCCAATGCATAGGTGTCAAAAAGCACCGACAATGTAATCTTTATGTTTGAAAAGATAATGTAGATTCTTGGCACGTGCTTTGTGCACAAAAGATATCTTTAGTGTGTAAAATATCTTTTCTTCTGGTGGTAATTATTTGTTTTAGAATAAAGAAGTGACTGGTATTTTTCCAATTTAAACACACATAAAACATTCTTAATACCATTGAAAGTTAATATTTTACTTGGAAATTTTGCATTTATTGTCATAAATTAAATGAACCTATACTTTTGTATTCCCATGCTATCCTCTTCTCGTTAGAAATCAGAATTGTAAATGTGCTTTATAAATTGGGTGAATATATTTTGACCTTTTTCTATTGTGATGGCTAATTATATATGTCAACTTGGAGGATATTTTTGGATGAATTTAACATATAAATTGGTGGATATTGGGTAAAGCAGATTGATCACCATGATGTGGGTGGGCCTCGGCCAATCATTTGCAGATTTGAATATCTGTAGAGACAAACAAACGAACAAAAACAAAAACCACCCCTTTCCAACCCCAAGGAGCAAAATGGAATTCTTCATAAGATTGCTTTTGAACTTCATCTGCATCATTAGTTCTCCTGATCAGCTAGTCAGTCCACACTGCAGATTTTGGACTAGCTAAACTTCAGAAGCCAGCCCACTCCATTTGAGCTAATTATTTATAATGTATATACATCATTGGTTCTGTCTTTTCTGTGGACCCTAAATAACTATAATTCTTTTCTGTAATCGTGTATAAAAGAATGGGGCTATCTATTTTTAGAAACTTTGGAAAAATTCATCTGTAAAAATATCTGGGCCTAGGATTATTTTACTGATAACTTATATAAAGCAAAAGTTAGTATTCCATTATCATTCATTTGATCTCTTGGCTATTAGTCTATTTAAATTTTTGCATAGGGAAGGAGGGGAAAGATAGCAGAGAAATAGGAGACTCTATTTCAACCGGTCCCCTAAAGTGAGCTAATTATCTACCAGAACACTCTGAACACCCATGAAATCAGCCTGAGATGTATTCTGGATCTCTATGAGGGCGGAAGACACCAGTGGAGAGGTAAAGCAGAGTGAGAATGCTCAAACTGATATTGGAGGGTAAACAGAAGGGGGAGGAAACCACCAGAAGTGACCCACTGGAAAATAATACCCCAATACAAAAAGTGTCTGTGATTGGGACCAGCATTAACTTGGAGTCTGGTTAAAAGTACTCAAAAAGAGCAAAAGATCTTAAGGGGTATCTGGTAGAATTAGGCAGTCATGGGCAGGGGCCTAAACCCAGATAAAAGACCTCAACGTGAGGTAAAAATCTATCAAAATCCTAAAGGAGAACATAGGCAGTAACCTCTTTGACATCAGCCACAGCAACTTCTTTCAAGATATGTCTCCAAAGACAAAGGAAACAAAAGCAAAATGAACTTTTGGGACTTCATCAAGATCAAAAGTTTCTGCACAGCAAAGAAAACAGATAATCACATCAAAAAAATGGGCAGAAGACGTGAACAGACACTTCTCCAAAGAAGACATACAAATGGCTATCAGACACAGGAAAAAATGCTCATCCTCATTAGCCATCAGGGAGATTCAAATCAAAACCACATTGAGATACCACCTTACACCAGTTAGAATGGCCAAAATCAACAAGACAGTAAAAAAGTGTTGGAGAGGATGTGGAGAAAGGGGGAACCCTTCTACAGTTGGTGGAAATGCAAGTTGGTGCAGCCCTTTGGAAAACAGTGTGGAGATTCATTAAGAAATTAAAAATAGAGCTACCCTATGATCCTGCAATTGCACTCCTGGGTATTTATCCCAAAGATACAGATGTAGTGAAAAGAAGGGCCACTTTTCCCCAATGTTCATAGCAGGAATGGCCACAGTCATGAAACTGTGGGAACAACCAAGATGCCCTTCAACAGACAAATGGATAAAGAAGAAATGGTCCATCTATACAATAGCATACTATGCCTCCATCAGAAAAAATGAATGCCCAACTTTTGTATCAACATGGATAGGACTGGAGGAGATTATGCTGAGTGAAATAAGTCAAGCAGAGAGAGTCAATTATCATATGGTTTCACTTACTTCTGGAGCATAAGGAATAACACAGAAGACATTGGGAGATGGAGAGAAGTGAGTTGGGGGAAATTGGAGGGGGAGACAAACCATGAGAGAATATGGACTCTGAGAAACAAACTGAGGGCATGGAGGGGAGGAGAGTGGGGGGTTGGGTGAGCCTGGTGGTGGGTATTAAGGAGGGCATGTATTGCCTGGAGCACTGGATGTGGTGCATAAACAATGAATCTTGGAACACTGAAAAATGTTAAATTAAATTAAAAATTTTTTTACATAATCTTCATTTGATAATTACCTACAACTGCTTACTTCTACTTAATTTTTCCATCACTTTTACTTATCTGGGGTTATTTATAACACTTTATTTTGATTTGACAGAGGAGGTCTATTTAGTTAATTTTTTTCTTTCTGTCCTGTTCTCTTTTTGCTTTCTTGTTTATTCATTCATCTGTTTGTTTATTTACTTGTTTATTTATTTCCTAGTCTGTGTATCTTTATCCTATGAATTCATACTTTTTTGGGACTAGCAGCTATGTTGGCTGGAAATGCATTAGGCCCAGCAAAAGTGATATTATCCAGACTTTGAATTATACCTTCCAAGGTGAATTTAGGGAGTGAGTGTAGGGAATGTGCAAGGTGGAGTTGCTCTTTCCTTGCAATATGAGTTCACCAAGTCAGCCCACTTTACTTCCTTCAACACATAAGCAATCAGGAGAATTTCTGCACTTCTGCTCCTGGCAGGCAAGGCTCACACCCAAGGGTTTCTTCTCTGAATTCCAAAAACCTAGATGACTGAGGGCAGAGAAGAAGACGGACAGAAATAGCAGAGGTTGATTATTTCACCCCATTTCTTCTTACATGTCCTCTAGCACAGCCAGCTCTGTTATCCCCCAATTCCTGTCCTTCCTTTTTAACTGATTATTCTCTTTTTTGATCTTGTCAGTGATGGAACAGGCAGCAGTGATACTCTCAGGCAGTTTGGGGAAGAGGCAAAAAAAAAAAAAAAAAAAAAAAAAAAAGAAGAACAATAATAATGCTCTTCTTCTCTCAGTCCCCCAGTGGTACTTCTGGCTTTCTAAGCCAGGACCAGAAACCTAGCATCTTTGCCTCTTTGGGAATTCTTCAAGATTTTACTGTTCTGAGTTTAGACCCCTTCCCTCTTGCTTTCATGGCATCTCCAAGGTTAAGCTCTGGGAAAGAAGCCAGATTCCTACACTCATTTGCCAGGAGCCAGAAGTCAAAGATAATTCTTCCCTGGGTTCTATTTTTTTTTTTTTTTAACTCACATATCCCACTTTTCCACTGAGGCAATTTAAAAATGAAATCTGAAAAATAGAACCATTAGGATTAAAAACAAATGGAACTTTTTGAACAGAAACAGAGAATATCTCCCAGCCTTGAGAGGAACTGATAAATACGCTTAAGCCCAGAATTTGATTCTGTATTTCCTACAACCTAATAAAATGGCAAAATTGGCTGTATTTCAGAGACCTACATAAATCTATTTGCAGGGGCATTTTTCCTGAGAGAATCTCTGAATTTCCCTTGTACTTAATCCCCTATGGTAATCACTAGAGAGCTCTTTCCTTCTTGGGGATTCTGAATGCTCTGAGTAGTAGGATCCTAGGTTCCTTTTAGGCCAGTTACTGAGGTGAGATGTGACCACTGTTTATTCCATAATAAAAAGTGCTTATTTTAAGGTTTTCTTTCATTTTTCCCCATTATTTGCTAATGAACCCATGCCAGGATAGACATAACATTTTTGTAGTGGATCTAGAAACAGATTAAATCTGCTGACATCTTAAGCACTTGATGGTTCGCTCAGTAACAAGTCCTTCCAATTTATCTAGAACAGGATGGTGTTTCTGGGATGCACTACTTCCAGTTTTAAAATCAGGTAAGTCCCAGGCAAAGCAGGAAGAATTGATCCCCACAAATGTTTTTAAGACTTAGATTCCATATTAAGAAAAAAATTCTGAAATTATTTACCTACCAATACTGAGATTTAGTAGCATCCACATAGATATTGGACAGAGAACTAATCTTCATGTTCTAACATTCTGTCTAATGGAATGTGGATAGAGTGATAAACCATTATTTACAGACATGGGCTACAATATTCCCCTATGAGCTTTCCCCCACATTTTTTCTTCAGTAGTTTCCTGACTAGAGGCTAAAGGCCCAGTGGCTATAAGGGAACAATGGAACCCAAGTCACAGAGTCCTCTCCTAGATGGCAATCTAGCCACAGAACATTCAGCTGAACTGTGTCATGAGTGAGAGATAGCCTTGTAGTTATATAAGCCACTTAAGTTTGAGATTGTTCTGGTAATTAGTTTAGCTTGATAGCATAGGTACCTACAGCAACATTATTTATTGATTTAATTTTTTTCTTCTCTCCCTCTTTACCAATATACCATTTAGATAAGATGGTTAACAAAAATAAGAGCATTTTCTCAGGATTTTTGACCATGAAGAAATACGTTGCAGTTCTTAAAGAACTGCAGTGGGTTTTGAATGAAATTTCTAATTAGGAGTGTTGAAAAATTTAAATCAAATTAAAATGAGAAAGCTGGAAATTATGGCTTTGAGGATGTGTATTTAATTTTCTTTCCAATTGTTCTTTTTTTTTTAATTGCTTAGAGTTTTTCAGTTACCCCCAACACTCATAGTATTCATATTTTGTTATTATGTAGATGAGTTTGAAAACCCATTTGACTACAAAACTTTCAGAGTACAGCCTATATCCTGCCATGATTTTCTTGTCCCATCACCATGTTTCTACTGAACTTTACCTATTGTATATATAAAATGTATGTAAATACCATTTGTGTAAGTGATTTATTAGGTGACAAATTTTCATCCATCATAATTTGTGATTACATTCTTTCTCACTAAACAACATAATATGTACTCAAAGACTAGAAGAAAATTAAAATACACAAGGGGCTTCAAGGCAACAAATACCATTTAAAAACAGAGATCCATCTAGGGAGAAGAAAAGGCAAATGATAAGTGACTTACAGATCATACCACAGCTTATATTTTCTGAAGAAAAGAAGAACTAGGATAAATGCACCAATGCTAAATGAAAAAGATAACTAGATGCCATTGTTATAGGTTTAAAGGTATGTTGGTGTATTTCTTGAACAATTCTAGATACAAGAAAAGCAATGCAAAATATGTTATAAACAAGACACTAAAGTTCAAACATTTTAGAAAATATGTAAGTTTATTATAACTTCACATGTTTATATAGATTTAATCACAGTTCATGGGATTAAGTGTCTTGCTATAAACAAGAAAAATATTGAGGGAAAGTATGGATCCAATTCTGCAACTTAACAATAGAATGGAAAAACTGAAAATATTTAAAATGGAATTGCTGCCTGTGTCTAGACTCCTAACCAAAACAACTCCTACATTGATAAAAATATTTTTAAAAGTTTTTTGTAGTCCTTGATAAGAAAATCTTCCTATTTTTTTTTAAAGTTTAAAGAAATAAATAAAAAGTACAGACCATAAAACCATAACAGCATGTTAGCAGCAGATATTAGTTAATTTTGGTCTTCACACATGTCTGACCTTTAGGAATAATTTTATAAATCCTTTCTTTAGAGGTAGAGAATGTCTATAGTAGTCATTTCAGCTCTTCATCTGTAGTCATTCTAGCTATTCATCTGTGATCAGTTCAGAAGGGAAAATGAAAATATGCCATGACACCATCGAGTAGCTTGAAAGATGAAAATAGGTATGAAAGGAAGCTAGAAGTATAAAAAATCAATTTTTCAATACGGTGTTACTATGTTATTCACCAGCTTTCTAGGACCAAGAGTGACTATATGAAAACCTTATTTCAAGTTAAAACTATTTAACTAAGTAATGAACAAATAAACCTTGCTGCATTGCATTATGGGAAATATACATAGACTATCATAACCAGAAGAGACTTTAAGGATCACTTTCTCTAGCAGAGTCATTCAACAGATCAAAAAGTAGGACCTGAAAGAGTAAGCAATTTATGCCACATTCCATATCCGCTAATTAAACAAAAGTTGGATCAAAATCCAATTCTTTTCACTCTCAACCTCTCCCTTTTATCTTTGACCAATGGTCTTTGGATTACATAATAATCATTCAGATTTTTAATATTAACAATTACTCAATTTTAGTTCCCCAAAGAACAAAATAATTGAATCATTTTGCATGAACATGCAAGAGATTGAGTTTGCTCCCATCAAACTGATGACATCCTTCCTTGCCAAATGGTAAAAATATATAAATTCCAGAACATTTTGCTCCCTTAAAAGCATTTACTACATTGTAAATCCTGTGACTCCAAAGGTATTCATAACACACACACACACACACATACACACTAACGTGTTTTAATTTTTACTTACACAGCTATCATGTGATGAACTGGTAGATCCAAGAGGGAAAAATGTGGGAATTAGTAAGCTACTCTTTCTCAATTTCAAACCCATTGATCTGCATTCCAAGTTGATGCTTTTGTAAGACAGCAAACCAGTGTCCCTTTTACCAGGTGGTTTCATTTTAAATTCTGTCAGTAGGGAGCCCTATAAAGAGACTGGGTAGCTGGAGAAGGATTAAAGTTAAAGAAATTGTTCTTTTCTGTTAGTTTCCAATTCTTACTTGCATCACTTCAGTGGTTCTTCCTCCTGGCAGAGACCCTTGGTTCCAGCTGCAGCAATTAATTTCCAGCTTTTCTCTGATTCCTAATACCAGGTGTACACATCCATAGGGACAGGAGTGTTGTAAGACTTACACCTTTCTCTTCAGAGATCTGAGTCCTAGCTCTGTATTCTCTGTATTCATTCTCTAAGTTCCTGAAGCACCAGCACCAGCAGGGAAACACCCCCTCTCAGAGTTGGGTCTTTAGAATCCCTTTTCCAAGCTTCTAACAACCCACTGCTTTTCTTTGCTTGCCCCATTCTAGGGATGGGGAGCTGCTTTCTGTACTTGCTTCTGCTTCTATACTTAATTTCTGTAGAAAGTCAGAGTTTTCCTTTTTAGCTTTCAATACCTGACTAAATAAATATTTATATTAATAATTTTTCTGCTGCAGTAACTGCTCTACTTTCTGTTTTCTTGACTGAACCTTGACAGACAGAAATAAAAACGTGATAATGATTAAGGACCCATCATGCATGCATCAGGCCTCACTGATACTTTACTTATTTTTCAAAATTTTATTCAATATACATAGTAACTTCACTATTCCTTTTTTAAACATTTCATTTTTTTTTATCATGATCAATATACTCTTTAATCCCCACCCACTATTTCATGAATTCCCCCCACTCACCTTCCCTCTGGTAACTATCAGTTTGTTTTCTGTAGTTAAGAGTCTGTTTCTTGGTTTCTCTTTTTTCCTTTGTTTGCTTTCTTAAATTCCACATATGAATGAGTTCATACAGTATTTATCTTTCTGTGACTGACCTATTTTGTTCAGCATTATGCTCTCTAGTTCTATCCATGTTGTTGCAAATGGCAAGATTTCATTCTTTTTTATGGTTAAATAATATTCCATCATATATATATCTCACAAATTCTTTATCCATTTATCTTTTGATTGACATGGGTGGCTTCCAATAGTTTGGCCATTGTAAATAATGTTGCAATAAACATAGGGATGCATGTATGTCTTTGAGTTAATGTTTTTGTATTTGGGGGGTAAATATCCATTAATACAATTACTGGATTATAAGGTAGTTCTATTTTATCTTTTTGAGGAACCTCACACTATTTTCCACAGTGGCTGTACTAGTTTGTATTCCCATTAAAAGTACAAAAAGGTTACTTTTTTCCCTGCATCCTCACCAACATTTATTGTTTCTTGTGTTGCTGATTTTAGCCTTCCTGACAGGTATGAGGTAGTATCTCATTGTTGTTGTTGTTTTAAAGATTTTATTTATTTATTTGACAGACAGAGATCACAAGTAGGCAGAGAGGCAGGCAGAGAGAGAGGAAGGGAAGCAGGCTCCCTGCCGAGCAGAGAGCCCAATGTGGGGCTTGATCCTAGGACCCTGGGGTCATGACCTGCGGCTGAAGACAGAGGCTTTAACCCCCACTGAGCCAGCCAGGCATCCCTATCTCATTGTGTGTGTGTGTGTGTGTGTGTGTGTGTGTGTGTGTGTGTTTTAAGATTTTTATTTATTTATTTGACAGAGAGAGAGGAGAGAGAGATCACAAGTAGTCACAGCAGCAGGCAGAGAGAGAAAGGGAAGCAGGCTCCCTGCTGAGGAGGACTTGATCCCAGGACCCTGGGATCATGACCTGAGCCAAAGGCAGAGGCTTAACCCACTGAGCCACCCAGGCGCCCCTCTCATTGTGGTTTTGATTTGTATTCCCTTATGATGAGTGCTGTTGACCATCTTTTCTTATGTCTGTTGGCCAACTGTATGTCTTCTTTGGAGAAATATAGCTGTTCATGTCTTCTGCCCATTTTTAAATTTAGATTCGGTTTTTTGGTATTGAGTTGTATAAGTTCTTTATACATTTTGGATACTAACCTTTTGTCAGATATATCATTTGCAAATATCTTCTCCCATAGGTTGGGAGGTTGCTTTTTAGTTTTGTTCATTGTTTCCTTCATTGTGCAGAAACTTTTTATTTTGGTGTAGTCCCAATTGTTTTTGTTTTTATTTCCCTTGCCTAAAGAGGCATAGCTAGAAAAATGTTGCTGTGACATTTTCCTTTTTTTAACAGCTTTATGAGGTATAATGGATATACTAAAACTACACATATATAAAGTACACAGCTTGATGAGTTTACATATATGTATACACCCATGAAAATAGCATCAGTATCAAGGTAAAAGATGTATCTATCACCTCCAAAAGTTTTCTTGCACCCTTTGGTGTTTTGTTTAGCTGTGTGTGTGTGTGTGTGTGTGTGTGTGTCTGTTAAGAATACATAAGATCTACTCTTCAAACTTTTAAGTGTACAAAATCATACTGTAACTATAGGTACTATGTTGAACAGCAGATGCTGTCCATATATAATGGAATACTATTGAGCCTTGAAAAAGAAGGAAATCCTGCAACTTGTGACAACATGAATGAATCTGGACTACTTTATGCTAAGTTAAATAAGTCAGTCACAGAAGGATAAACACTGTATAATTCCACTTATGTGATATATCTAAAATAACTGAAATGATAACAAAGCAGAATGGTGATTGCTAGGGGCTAGGGTAATGGGAAATGATAAGTTGTTCAGAGTATAAAGGCTATTATGTAAGATGAATATTTACTCCCTTCTAATGGAGAATAGGTTTAAGGATTACAGATCTTCCTCTACTCTTAAACAAATGGTTAGAACATACTGGAATAGGAAGATAACAGGAAAGTCTTATGGCTTTTACTATCTGCTAAAAACCTTAAAACTTTTGAAATATTACTTGAGAAATGATAATAATGATAGCTAACCATGAATGAATATTTACTCTGATGTACTCCCTCTTCTAGATGCCTAAGATATAATTATTATTAGTTACTGACACATATTGACTCATTTAAACCTCAAAACATCCCTATGAGATACTATTATTATTTTCAGGTTGAAGATGAAAAAACTAATGGACAGAGATTCAAACCAGGTAGTGTGGTTTTGTGTATGTTCTTAATCACCACTATGTTTTGCCTTGGGTGGTAAAAACATAACAAATATATATTAGGATAAGCTTTTCAATGACTCAAATAGGAAGGGTAGATCCCCACAATCTTTTCTTTACCATAAATAGCTTCCTATTATTTTCCTCATTTAGTTTTTAATTTTTTCCCCTTCCTTCCCACTACCAGTCTAATATTCTTCAATCTATCCTGCTCTATATAATGATCCTGGAGTTATTCCACATTTTAAGTTGTTATTTAAGAACCTTCAAAATTAGGTCTTATTTTCCAAATTCATCTCTGATGCTCTACGACAGGGACTGTGCAAGACTTTCTTCAAACATAACCTGTGTAAGACTGCTCTTCTCTTTGGCATTCCTTGTTGTCTTTGTTTGAAATGCTTTTCCCAGGACCATTATTTCCTGATATAATAGTCAGTTATAAATATCCTGATTAAGGAGTTATTCCTGATTGAATGGTCCATACTGATTCAATTCAATTTCTGAATTCTTAAAGCATTTATTGTCTTTTAGGAATTTATTGTAGGCTAGCTTATATTTTTACCTTTTTCTTTACATAAGATTCATGTTATTTTTACTAGATTTTTAACTTTGTGAGGCCAGAGATCATGTCATAGATTTATCTGCATTCTGGTAATTGGTAGAGTGATTTGCACACCATAATTGCCAAATAAGTATTTATTGTGGAAGAGATGATAAGAATCATACTAAACATCTCAACCCTTCTACTCTCTTGGAGTAGGAGTCAAAACTTGAAGAAACAAACAATGATAGAGATGAAAAATATAGAGATAATTCATCATATGCTTCTCTAAGTATATTATAAAATCAAATAAATAAATAAAATTTATTAGCTTACTCCTGAGAGGAAAAAAATATGGTTCTTTATAGTTTTTATATTTTTTATACATTTTACATTTTTTAAGTTTAAAAATCCAGAAGATTGGATGCTCATTTTATTCTCACAAGAGAGTAAATGGATGACCAGATGAAGAACTCCTAATGCATACCAAATGAGACCTTGTCTTAAGCAGTATAGGACAGCCAGAGCACTTGGGTGGTTCAGTCAGTTAAGCACCTGACTCTTGAATTTGGCTCAGGTCATGATCTTCAGTCATGGGATGGAGCCTCATGTTGGAGAGTCTCAGTGTAGAGTCTGCTTCAGATTTTCTCTCTTCCTCTGCCTTTCCCCCTGCTCATGCTCTATTAGTTAATTAATTAATTAAATCTTTTAAAAAAGAAATATTGTATAGCCAAAAGCTACCTGCAACATACGATGATTTTTTTTAATTTGTAATTTTTTATAAACATATAATATATTTTTATCCTCTGGGTTACAGGTCTGTGAATGGCCAGGTTTACACACTTCACAGCACTCACTATAGCACATACCCTCCCCAATGTCCATAACCCCACCACCTTCTCCCAACCCCTCACCCCCCCGCAACCTTCAGTTTGTTTTGTGAGATTAAGAGTCACTTATGGTTTGTCTCCCTCCCAATCCCATCTTGTTTCATTTATTCTTCTCCTACTCCCTTTACCCCCATGTTGCATCACCACTTCCTCATATCAGGGAGATCATATGATAATTATCTTTCTCTGCTTGACTTATTTTGCTAAGCATGATTCCCTCTAGTTCCATCCATGTTGTCGCAAATGGCAAGATTTCATTTCTTTTGATGGCTGCATAGTATTCCATTGTGTATATATACCACATCTTCTTGATCCATTCATCTGTTGATGGACATCCTTTTAATGTACTGTTGAATCCTATTGGCTAGTATTTTGTTGAGTATTTTCGCACCTGTGTTCATCAAGGATATTGGTCTATAGCTCTCTTTTTTAATGGGATCCTTGTCTGGTTTTGGGATCAAGGTGATGCTGGCCTCATAAAATGAGTTTGGAAGTTTTCCTTCCATTTCTATTTTTTGGAACAGTTTCAGGAGAATAGGAATTAGTTCATCTTTAAATGTTTGGTAGAATTCCCCAGGGAAGCCATCTGGCCCTAGGCTTTTGTTTGTTTGGAGATTTTTAATGACTGTTTCAATCTCCTACTGGTTATTGGTCTGTTCAGGCTTTCTATTTCTTCCTGGGTCAGTTGTGGTAGTTTATATGTTTCTAGAAATGCATCCATTTCTTCCAGATTGTCAAATTTGTTGGCGTAGAGTTGCTCATAGTATGTTCTTATAATTGTTTATATTTCTTTGGTGTTAGTTGTGATCTCTCCTCTTTCATTCATGATTTTATTTATTTGGGTCCTTTCGCTTTTCTTTTTGATAAGTCTGGCCAGGGGTTTATCATCAATCTTATTAATTCTTTCAAAGAACCAGCCCCTAGTTTCATTGATTTGTTCTATCGTTTTTTTTGGTTTCTATTTTATTGATTTTTGCTCTGATCTTTATGTTTCTCTTCTCCTGCTGGGCTTAGGGTTTCTTTCCTGTTCTTTCTCCAGCTCCTTTAAGTGTAGGGTTAGGTTGTGTACCTGAGACCTTTCTTGTTTCTTGAGAAAGGCTTGTACCGCTATATATTTTCATCTCAGGACTGCCTTTGTTGTGTCCCACAGATTTTGAACTGTTGTGTTTTCATTATCATTTGTTTCCATGATTTTTTTCAATTCTTCTTTAATTTCCCGGTTGACCCATTCATTCTTTAGAAGGATGCTGTTTAGTCTCCATGTATTTGGGTTCTTTCCAAACTTCCTCTTGTGGTTGAGTTCTAGCTTCAGAGCATTGTGGTCTGAAAATATGCAGGGAATGATCCCAATCTTTTGTTACTGGTTGAGACCTGATTTAGGACTGAGGATGTGATCTATTCTGGAGAATGTTCTATGTGCACTAGAGAAGAATGTGTATTTTGTTGCTTTGGGATGAAATGTTCTGAATATGTCTGTGATGTCCATCTGTTCCAGTGTGTCATTTAAGGCCTTTATTTCCTTGTTTATCTTTTGCTTGGATGATCTGTCCATTTCAGTGAGGGGAGTGTTAAAGTCCCCTATTATTATTGTATTATTGTTGATGTGTTTTTTTGATTTTGTTATTAATTGGTTTATGTAGTTGGCTGCTCCCACATTAGGGGCATAGATATTTAAAATTGTTAAATATTCTTGTTGGACAGACTTTTTGAGTATGATATAGTGTACTTCCTCATCTCTTATTATAGTTTTTGGCTTAAAATCTAATTGATCTGATATAAGGATTGCCACTCCTGCTTTCTTCTGATGTCCATTAGTATGGTAAAATCTTTTCCACCCCCTCACTTTAAATCTGGAGGTGTCTTCAGGCTTAAAATGAGTTTCTTGTAGGAAACATATAGATGGGTTTTGTTTTTTTTTATCCATTCTTATATCCTGTGTCTTTTGATTGGGGCATTTAGCCCATTAACATTCAGGGTAACTATTGAGAGATATGAATTTAGTGCCATTGTATTGCCTGTAAGGTGACTGTTACTGTATATGGTCTCTGTTCCTTTCTGATCTACCACTTGTAGGATATCTGTTTGCTTAGAGGACCCCTTTCAATATTTCCTGTAGAGCTGGTTTGGTGTTTGCAAATTCTTTCAGTTGTTTGTCCTGGAAGCTTTCAATCTCTCCTTCTATTTTCAATGATAGCCTAGCTGGATATAGTATTTTTGGTTGCATGTTTTTCTTGTTTAGTGCTCTGAATATATCATGCCAGCTCTTTCTGGCCTGCCAGGTCTCTGTGGATAAGTCTGCTGCCAGTCTAATATTTTTACTATTGTATGTTACAGACTTCTTTTCCCGGGCTGCTTTCAGGATTTTCTCTTTGTCACAAAGACTTGTAAATTTTGCTATTAGGTGACAGGGTGTGTACCTATTCCTATTGATTATGAGGGGCATTCTCTGCACCTCCTGAATTTTGATGCTTGTTCCCTTTGCCATATTGGGGAAATTCTCTCCAATAATTCTCTCCAGGATACCGTCTGCTCCCCTCTCTCTTTCTTCTTCTTATGGAATCCCAATTATTCTAATGTTGTTTCGTCTTATGGTGTCACTTATCTCTCCAATTCTCCCCTTGTGGTCCAGTAGCTGTTTGTCCCTCTTTTGCTCAGCTTCTTTATTCTCTGTCATTTGTTCTTCTGTATCGCTAATTCTTTCTTCTGCCACATTTATCCTAGCAGTGAGAGCCTCCATTTTTGATTGCACCTCATTAATAGCTTTTTAAATTTCAACTTGGTTAGATTTTAGTTATTATATTTCTCCATAAAGGGCTTTTATATCTCCCGAGAGGGTTTCTCTAATATCTTCCATGCCCTTTTCGAGCCTGGCTAGAACCTTGAGAATTGTCATTCTGAACTCTAGATCTGAAATATTACCAATGTCTGTATTGATTAGGTCCTTAGCCTTTGGTACTGCCTCTTGTTCTTTTTTCTGTGGTGAATTTTTCCACCTTGTCATTTTGTCCACATAAGAGTATGTGAAGGAGCAAGTAAAATACTAAAAGGGTGGCAACAAGTCCAGGAAAATATGCTTTAACCAAATCAGAAGAGATCCCAAATCATGAGGGGGGAGAAAGGGGATAAAAAGAGGTTCAGAAAGAAAAATAAATAAAGATAAGAAACAATTAAAAAAAAAGAAAATGAATAAAGAAAAAGTATTTCATATATATATATATATATATATATATATATATATTAGATATATTAGATAAACCAGTTAAAAAACTAGTTAAAAAAGAAAAGGGTAAAAGTTAAAAAAATTTTAGCAGAAGAAGAGAAAAAAATTGAAAAAGAGAAAAAATATTAAATTAACTGTAAGACTAAAGAATCAGTTCCGTGCTTTGCTTTCTCCTCCTCTGGAATTCTGCTCCCCTTGGTATTGAAACCGCACTCCTTGGTAGGTTAACTTGGTCTTGGCTGGATTTCTTGTGGATCTTTTGGGGGAGGGGCCTGTTGTAGTGATTCTCAAGTGGCATTGCCCCAGGAAGAATTGAACCGCCCTTACCAGGGGCCAGACTGAGTAATCTGGTCGGGTTTGCTTTCAGGAGCTTTTGTTCCCTGAGCACTTTCTCTAGAGTTCTGGAGGACAGGAATAAAAATGGTGGCCTCCTGGTCTCTGGCCCAGAGGAGCCGAGAGCCCAGGGCCCCACTCCTCAGTGTGCCCTCAGAGAACAGCGCCCAGTAACTCCCATCTGCCTGACCTCCGGCCGTGCTCCGAGCTCACTGAGCCTGCGACCGGTTCAAGGTAACACCGAGCTGTGAGCTTACTGTCGGCTCTGTCTCTGTAGCCGGCTTCCCCATTCTAATACCTGTAAGCTCTGTGACACTCAGACACCCCCGATCCTTCTGTGACCCTGCAGGACCTGAGGCCATGCTGACCCCGTGTGGGCTTCACCCCGGTTTAGCCTCTGGAGCGATGTCCCTCAGTGGAACAGACTTTTAAAAGTCCCGATTTTGTGCTCCGTTGCTCCTCCGCCGGAGCCGGCCCTTCCCCCCCGGGGTCTATCTTCCCGTCGCTTTGGATTCACTTTTCCGCCAGTCTTACCTTTCAGAAAGTGGTTGATTTTCTGTTTCTAGAATTGCTGTTCTTCTTCTCTTCCATCTGCCATTGGATTTTTAGGTGTTTGCAATCTTTAGATAAGCCATCTAGCTGATCTCCTGCTAGCTAAAGTAGTCTCAGCCTACTACTTCTCTGCCATCTTGACTCCTCCCCCCAACATACTATGATTTTTAAGATGAGACATCCAATATGCAAACATTCTTGGGTCCACATCTTAGCTCGACCTCTGGTTTACTGTAGTAGTAAATAATTTGTGTGCTCTAAGTTAACTCTATTAAAAGAGGATAAATATAACTATTATATCTACCTCATGATATTATTTCTGAGATTACATGAGATGATCTGTGTAAATGGTTAGGATGGTTCCAATACCTAGAAGGTATTCACTTGCTGGTAATTATTTGTTCTTTAGTAACATGAAGTGAGCTGCCTTTCTGTATATTGAAGAAATAAAATATAGTCTAGGGTGATATAGCACATAGTCAGACCATGGTCATATGTGAGGAAAATGGCAAATAATATGTAATAATTATAACATTAAGTTGAAGGGGTTATTCCTCTTGTCTCTGGACCCCAAAGTTAGTAATAATTGTGGATATGAAATATATTCAAATGAGAAGTGCTTGACACTATTAAATAACTAAGTTTATGTATCTTCCTCACATTCTTCCACACTACCTAGGAAAGAAGTGACATGTTATTAGAGAGGGCAGAAGTTTTTGGAAGAAATGGGCAGGCATGGAGAGCAGTGTTACATATCCCCTTTCCTCCCCGTTGAATAAGAAAAGAAGGGACTCTCACCTGTGCCGCAGGAGAAGGTGCCCAAGATATCTACTGGGAGAGGTTAGGGAACCTTCCTCCTATTTTCCAGCTGCATTTGATGACCTGCAGAATATTCTAATCTATGCTGTGCTGATATCTATATAGTAGAATATGATACAATCCTTTAAAAACACTTGACAGTAATTTTCTGGAGTTTGGAATGGTTAAGACTTAGGACTCCTTCGCAGATGTTTGGAAAGTTTGGAGGAAAGAGAATCTAGGCACAATAGGAGAGCAAGAGAGAGAAAGTAGCTCTAGAATCAAGTGTAGTTTCACCTCAGTTTTTTTACCTTTGTCAAGTAGTTTTACACTGTGGAGCTGCCTCCTGAGATTTCTGAAAAACAAAACCACAAGATTCCCCCCAAATGAATAAGTTTTAGAACGCTCGCCATGAAGCAGGACATTGAACAAAAAATGAAAAGCACAAATATTAGCTCAGTCTTTTCCTTTCCCCCTACCCTGAACTCAGTCCCCTGTATGGTGGGGGGAGGGATGAAAAAGACATAAAGAAAAACAGACTGAGCGCAAAGAAGGAAAGAAACGGCCAGAAGCCATGTGTCCCTTTCCTTGTGATTCTGAAGTCAGTGAGAAAGTGATGATAACTAGTCTGGCCTTTTTAATACTTAAAAATGACAGTGTTGTTATAGTTTTTAGTGCTTGGAAAGTTATGAAATCTGTCCAAGTTGTTTCCAATGGGTTGGACACATAAGACACATAAGAACAGGTTTGAGGACAGAGAATAGAATGAAAAAAACTCTTTCTGATCTTTCTGCTTTATTCATTTTAATACAGCCTGTTAACCCTACATTAAATATCTTATGAAGTATTATATATAAAAGAATGATATGCTGGGGGTATCAGGGTGACTCAGTTAAGCATCTGCCTTCAGCTCAGGTGATCGAGTCCTACACATTGCTCCTTATGAGCAGGGAGTCTGCTTCTCCCTTTTTCTGTCTCTCTAACTCTCCCCCTGCTTGTGCTGGTGTTCTTGCTCTCTCTCTCAAATACATAAAATCTTTTTAAAAAAGAAAAGAATAATATGCTTTCTTGATGTATATTGGATCTGATTAAGGATTATGCCTGTAACACTGCTCTCATTTACATGCATTTCAATATGTTTCTTGAATGGTAGAAATGAGAGCAGATGTGGGGCTAATCATCTTAGAATTGTGCATAATTATATGATCAATTATTCATTTTAGATATTAATATTAGGGTGCCTGGATGGCAGAGTTGGTTAAACTTCCGACTCTTGGTTTTAGCTCATGTCATGTTCGCAGGGTTGTGAGATCAAGCCCCACATTAGGCTCCATGTTCAGCAGGGAGTCTGCTTGAGATTCTCTTTCTCTCCCTCTGCTACTCCCCCCGCCCCAAATAAGTAAATCTTTAGAAAATATATTAATGTAACAGGTCTATACTAGGGTCCATAAGTGGATCACATGTATAGATGGGTTTATATGTCATTGTAGAACATAGGCTGGAAAATCCTAATACATACATGTGGTAACCAATGAGATATCTGGGATTATTTCAAATAATTCAGGGTAAGAAAATGGGTTGTATAGAGATAAAACAAGATAATGAATGTATGATAATTGCAGAAGCTGGATGATAGTTGTATGGGTTTATTACATTATTCTATTTTCTTATGTATATATTTGAAATTTCCCATATAAAATGTCAAAAAAAAAAATAAAAGGCCAAGTACTAGGAGGGAATCTCTCACTATAAAATGCATTCATGGGCTTCTAAGAAAAATAAAAGAAATATTCAAGAATTTGTCCCACCCCTCAAAAAATTATATGAAACTGTATATTCTGTCAATAAGAGCACATACTAAGTTTTGGTCCAGCAGCAGGGTCAGGGGAAGACCAACCTGAAACTACTCAATTTTACTCAATTTTAGCTGAGTTCTTCAAAGAGCATGGTCCCAACCTTGGGATGGGGGTGGGGTAGACATCTGATGTCTAACAGAAGCAAACATAAATCCTCTCTAGAGAGAACATCCCCAAATTGAATCATTTAGCTTTCCAAACAACTTCAAGCAAAACTTAAATTAGGTTTATCACAGAAATGTACCCTGACTGGTGTTCTTCCTCAGAATGGCCGTAATTGGTTTATTAGTCTACCTGACTTCCAATTTTACTGTGGCTTTCCTTCAGTAAATTTTACTTTACACCTCACATCAGCAGTGACATTAGGCTCACTGAATAAAATTTGGTGATGACGATACATATAATAGAAAATAAATTACTTAGAACACAGAACAATCTTGATCGTAAACTTTGCAATGATTTTAAGAAGTACTTTTATTGGGGCAACTGGGTGGCTCAGTGAGTTGATACCTGCTCTCTGCTCAGGTCATGGTCTCAGGGTCCTGGGAGGGAGCAATATAAAGAAATACATGATATTATGATTGACCCAGTTGGTAGTGTGTGACTTTTGATATTGGGGTTGTGAATTCAAGTCCCACATTGGATGTAAAGATTACTTAAAAATAATATCTTTAAAAAAAAGAAATACATGGGGACACCTGGGTGGTTCAGTCGGTTTAGCATCTGCCTTTCGCTCAGGTCATGATCTCGAGTCCTGCCGCAGGCTCCTTGCTTAGTGGGGAGCCTGCTTCTCTCTCTGCCTGCTGCTCCCCTTGCTTGTGCTCTCACTCTCTCTCTCTCTCACAAATAAATAAAATCTTCTTTTAAAAAAAGAAATACATGATGTCTAAAATATCCATGCATACTAACTAAAATAAAAATTCAGAGTTTGGAAAATACACCAAGGCAGAATGAACATGGGGGAAAGAAAAGAGAGGCAAACCAAGAAAGAGACTCTTAACTATAGAGAATAAATTGAGGGTTACTAGAGGGGAAGTGGGGATGGCAGATGGTTAAACAGGTGGTGGGGATTAAGGAGGGCACTTATTATGAGGACTGGATCTTGTATGTAAGTGACAAATCACTAAATTCTACATCTGACACTATTATTATACTGTATGTTAACCAACTAGAGTTTAAATACAAATTTGGAGAAAGAAAAAAAGGTGCAGTTAGATTAATTTTAATTTTTAAAAAGCCATCTAAGAAATTTAAAGATTAATGCCACCTAATTGTAGTGGTAATCTTTAATAAAATCACTGGTCACTCTCTCCCTCCTCATGACCAATGCATGCATATACACATAAACACACACTTTTGCCAAGCTTGTTTCCTAAACACAGATCACCCCACTGCTTCCAAAGCCAAAGTTATAGTGAGGTTGCCTCACATGCTGGTATTGATACCCACTAAAGATGCTGCATGTTACATCCATGCACTGGGAACATGGCCACCCAGAGAATCTATCTCACTTCAGTGGCTACCTGAGAAAGATTGGGCAACATAAAAATGCAAGATTTAAGTCCCTGTAGAGTGACCCTTACCAGTGAAATATGGGTGATAGGAAGGAGTGGGTAAAGGACACATTCTTTCCTCTTCTTTTCCCCGGATGCCATATTCCTTCAGGCTTCTGAAGAATGCCTTGCAAAATCAAAAATTAGCCTCACATATTACTAGGCTGAAGCCATTCAAGAACATTCCTCCTTCTCTGCCTCATTTATGTTCTCTTTGAGTCTGCCACACTGGGATTGCATTATCCAATAAAATATTACCAACTGTGCATCTCTTTCTAGGAAAACACAGAGCTAAGTCTATGACAAAGTAAGCATTTTTCTAGATGATTACATATTAGGACATCTATTAATGTCTGCTGTATTCATAGATCATGGAGAAAGAAGAAAAATCCATAAAAATCCCAGTAGATGCTGGATACAAATTCAATAAAAGCCAACACACATTTTTGAATAATGAATCACATAAATAATTTAAAATCCTTTCAAGAGTTTTATTTCCATAAATGAAGAAAAAAACTTTTTTCCAAATCAACTGCCAACACAATTTTAAAACCAGGTCACACTAAATTATTCTCATTAAAATTAGAACACTGGAATACCTACATGTATAACCATGTTACATTATTATATAAGCACTAGCTAATGAAATCATCAGGGAAAAACAAATGATTTATACTGGCAAGATCACATAATTAAACTCTAAAATGAATGTATGTATATATGAGACTATATAGTGCTTTGTGAAAAGCATATATCAGGAGTGATGTGTAGATTAGTGGTTCCTCAAAAATGGCCACGTCCTAACTCTCAGAACTTTATGTGTATGTTGTGTTACATGGCAATGTAGGAACTAAGGTTGCAGATAGAATTAAGGTTACTAGTCAGCTGACCTTGAGATGGGTCAAGCCTGGCTTATCCAGATAGATTCAGTGTATTCACAGGGGTTCTTACAAGGCTGGAGGGTCAGCATCAGAATCAGAAGGATATCTGAAGATGACATAGGACTAGCTTTGAAGATAGAAGGAGGCCCCAAGCCAAGGGGTACTAGAAGCCTATAAAAGTGGGGAAAGTCAAGGAAATTAATTTTTACCAAGAGTCCCCAGAAAGCAGTTTAGCCCCACCAATACTTTGGGCTCAGTGAAACCCATTTTGGACTCTCGACCTGTAGAAGTGCAAGATAAATCTGAGTTGTTTCAAGAGACCAAGTTTATTACAGCAGCAATAGGAAATAAATATAACAAGTATGGGAGGTATGATTCCATTTTTTATATAAAACAATATTTCAGGGTAATATTACACACAATTTTAAAATCCAATCTTTTTGGATTCATTTGTATTTTCTCACTTTTCTTTAAAGAACATTTATAATAACTACATATCTAGATCTCTATGTAGTACAATGTTAGGGAATAAAAATAACATGTAAATTATTTGCAATGTTTATGTAGAAAAGCAGACACAAAAACATTTAGAACTTATTGGAATATTTAAATGTGGAGAGAAACACATACATGTAGAAGAATTTAAAATTACATAACAATCAACCATGTTATTTTCAGACAAATCATATTTTCCAGTTCCAAATAACTTTGTATTTGCTAAAGTTTTCAACATTTCTACAATAGGCCTGCAATACATGTAAAATGCTCAGAAAAAGTAATAAGCATTATTTTTATGTTAAATATAACTTGTATTTTATAGACAACTCATAGAAGATGATGCAGGAGACATTGATAAGCTTTTTAAAAATCAAATATTAATATATGAAAATAATGTTTCCAAATTCTCCAAAGCAGAAATGTGCATGGCATATTTCAGCACATTATTGGTAATGTCCAACTATTTTTTATCTAACTGGAAGAAGAAAACATACTTATATATCATAAGAAAAGAGGTGGTAAAAATAATTTTGCAGCTTGAGTAAAAATAACTTGGAATTAATGAAAATGTTCACATGTATCCTAAACACAATTTGAAAGGCAGAAACATTAAATTAGGTAACATCTTCATCATCTTTATACTAACAAATTTGAAGGAAAATAAATTAATTACAAACCACTAATCTCCATAGACTCTAAGCAGGAGTGAACCTGTTTTTCTAGACTTGTCTTCCATTTTTCTACTATGCATTTGTATGAGTATTATGTTGCTGTGTAACAAATGATTACAATGACTAGTAGTTCAGAGCATGGTTGTTCGCTTCTGCAACAGGCCAGCAAAAAGAAATCACTGCTTCTTAGAATCTGACTTCTTGTAAGGATTGACTTGATTAGGTCAGGTGCACCTGGGTTAATCTTCCTTTTGAAGAATTTAAAGTCAACTAATTAGGGACTACATTTACATCTGCAAAGGTCTTTATAGCAACACCTAGATTCATGTTTGGGGAAATACCCAAAGACTCCTGGGGATCATCTTTTCATTTCTCTTGGGTATGTACCTAGGAGTGGAATTGCTGGGTCACACTGCGACTGTTGAATCTTTTGAGGAGTTACAAAATTATTTTTTCAAAACAACTGTACTATTTGTATATCTGCCAGCATTATATGAAGGTTTCAGTTGCTCTACATCTTCCTCAATACTTATTATATGTCTTTTTGATTATGGCCATCCTAGTGGGTATAAAGTGGGGTCTCATTGTGTTTTTTTTTTTTTTTTTTTGTAACCTTAATGGCTAATGATGTTGAGCATTTTTTCATATTATTACTGGCTATTTATGTATGTTCTTCAGAACTATCAATTTTTAAAGTCCATCTTACATACTGCCTCCTGCAAAACATCTTTTCTAATTCTGTTGGCCAGGTATGACTTCACTCTGACTCGTAATAGCACTATTGTGTGGAACTTAGTTAATTACTTTGATATGTAAGATACTATGCCAAAAGTAATTAAAAACATATTTGTGAAGCAGATATTGATAACTGGTCCCCAAGAAGTATATAACATGTCAAGGAGACAAAACATATGCATTCAGATCACATCGCATAGTTTTGTTTTTCCTTTCTGATTTGTAAAATGAGTAGCATGAAATTGCTGTTTCATGGTCCAGTGACATGAAGCAAGTCAAAAAATATTGGTAGATTGGAACTCTAGCCTAAATTTTGTGTAATTTTGCAGTTACTTTAAGGAGAAACTCAAGTAGCAAATCTCATTATTTAAAAATATTGCTGGTTTACTTTCCTCTTGAAATCTTCAAACTTGTGGGTGAAATTTTAAAATTTTCTTAAAACAATTTAGCTCAAACCACCTGACCATCTATCTCTTCCTCTCTTATGCACAAAATCATATATAAAATTCTGGAAAAGAATTATCTCAAAATGGCCTAATTCATTTCTTATGAAAAATGCAGACCCCTAGAAATTTAATCTCATACAATCTTCAAACTCAAGCTTAAATACCACCTTTATGAAGGCTTTTTGTTTTTGCAGGGCAGCTGATTAATCCTTCTTCCTACTCTACCAATACTATATTTTATCTCCATAATGGCAATCATTATGTTGAATTGTGGTTAACAATTATCAGCAAGAATGCCTGTCCTTTTGAAGGGTTCTTCTAGCTGGACTACAAATCCAATTGACATGAGACAGATAAATAGGAGAAAATAAATTTAAAGGCATACATATGGGGAATCCATATAAACATGGAAATTCCGAAGACATTTGGGCAAAATGAGTCATATATGTCATTCTGAACTAAGGGGAAAGGGATATGAGTCTAGGACTTCAGAGGAAAGAAATGCCATTCACAGGAAGATGAAAAAGAATAAATGTCTGGTAAACAGTTTGACCTCCATATAGATGGGTTATTCTGATAAAATTTGGTTTTGGTACTAACCTTTATTTTGGAAAGACCCTTCAATTTAGGTTCTCCTATATAGTTAAAGGAGGAGCAAAAGTATCTCTTGAGCCCACATGGTCTTATTCGGTTCAGAATAATCTTTATGCCAAAGTAGCCCATCTTGGGATGGTGACCTACCATCAAACCCCTATACTATTCAAGCCTAACTTCCTACGTAAAACCATAAATTTGTTTAAGCTTTAGACCATGCTGAATCTCTCTGTGTATTCCAACTCATAAAGATTTTGGTGTAAAATCAATTTGATCAGATATTATGAATTTTAGGTAATTCAGTGAACATTACTAAATATCTATTAGCAATAGAAAGCAAGTGTTTTCTGGTATATGTAAAATGTTTCTATAGAATTTGGAGAAGAAACAATTACAAACATTTTAAGGTTTATTTTGTTTTATATTATGCTTTCTCCTAAAAATGAATGCTATTTTGATTACTTAATATACAGCATCTTCATTCCTTTAATTTGGTTGAATTAAAATTACCTTTTCATCATTAACAATTGTGTTTGAGGATTTTTAAAATAAATTATTTTTTTGCTCATTTTAAAAGAATTATTTAAAATTAACTGTTATTTAATTTAAAAACTGTCTTTGGCAGAAAGAAATATTAAGGAGTCAAACTTAAAATAAATGTATATATTTATAGTGTTTAAATCAATATAACCTCATAGAGATAAATACAATTTCTGTGAAAACTTATTCTAGTAGATTTCTCTTTTTAAAGATTTTATTTATTTATTTGACACAGAGAGAGAGCGATCACAAGTAGGCAGAGAGAGAGAGAGAGGGAGAAGCAGGCTCCCTGCCAAGCAGAGAGCCCAATGCGGGGCTCAATCTCATGTCCCTGGGATCATGACCTGAGCCAAAGGCAGAGGCCTTAACCCACTGAGCCACCCAGGCTCCCCTCTAGTAGATTTGTATAGAATTGTCTCTATAACAGGAGAAAGTGTGAAATGACTTTTTTGTAATTTCCAGTCATTTATTTTTTGCCAGAGTTTGGTATCTTTCTAAAATAGTCTTTTTGTGAAACAAAGAACATCCCATTTAAAATGATATTTGTAGTTCATAAGAAATTAAAAAATCCAAGGGATAACATTTAATTCTCTTTATTACTGCTATGACTTGAACCTAAATCAATGCCCACTGTTCTCTAGGACATTTGTTTTAAGCCCATGGTAGGTAAGTAACCTAACCACTGGTAGAAGTTCTTCCCTTGACCAAACTAGTTAGGCTCTCTGAACTCTTTCCTTGACTAGGCCTTGACTTTTGGGATTTCATAATCATCTTTTATTCCACAGTTTTAGGAAGCATCCTCCTAAGTTTAGATAGAGTCCCCCAGCCTTGATGTCTGATCATTCTTCACATCTGTCTGGGTTCCTCATACTCCACCATCCATCTGTAATATCTGATCACCCTGGCCTGTATTCAGCAAAAATCCTGTTAGATCCTCCTTACATCTGATGTTTCCTCTCAGTAATTTTTATCCATCGATGGCCACTGTGTTGCTTGACTATAAATTCTCTCTTTTCCTTAATGTTTTCAAAGTTGAGCCAGCCATCTCTCCCCTCCTACAAAATCCATTGTAACAGTCTTCCTCAATAACTTCCACCATACGAACTTTAACAAGGGACATAGATATTTTTTTAACACCACTGTAAACCTCAAGTTGGTTTTTAGTTTGTTTGTTTGCTAACCCTAACCCTTTAAAAGTAGGGAGCAAGTTACTTTTTTTTAATCCCCCTTCCATATCTAACATGTATGATCTTTGTGCTAATTCTTAAATAACTTTATATGGGAGACCTTGGTTTAAAAAAAAAAAAAAACAGCTCATTCTAAAATAGCAGCAGCTATTTTGTATGTTGTACTTTATACTTCAACAATGCTATAAAGCCATTAGAATACCATATTGCAAATGAAATGAACAGATCATCAAATTAAAAATTAAAAATAAAACAAAACAAACAAAACAAAACAAAACAAAAACCCAAAACCTTTGTTCCAAACCACACAGCTAGTAAATAACTCAAGATTTAACCCCAAGGCTCTCTCCGTTTCTATAATCCGTTATGTATATCTCTGGCAAGTTATCTTCATTTTCTATTTAAAAGCCAGTGCCCAAGTTTATTATAAATGTGAAATATATGATATATTGAGTTCAAGATTATCTAAGGCATCTTCCCCGTCCTTCTTACCCCATCCCCAATCTTTTTTTTTTTTTAAAGATTATTTATTTATTTGACAGAGAGAGGTCACAAGTAGGCAGAGAGGCAAGCAGAGAAAGAGGAGGAAGCAGGCTCCCTGCTGAGCAGAGAGCCCGATGCGGGACTCCATCCCAGGACCCTGAGATCATGACCTGAGCTGAAGGCAGTGGCTTAACCCACTGAGCCATCCAGGTGCCCCCCCACACCCAATCTTAAACCCAGGTTTAAGATTTACTTTAAAAGGTTTACTTTTAGCAAAATGTATCTAAATTTTACTCAAGAGTGATATTCTAAATTGCTCCCTTAGTATTGTCATACTAAAAACACTCTTTTGGACCCTAATTTAAGTGGAAATGTGTATTTATATAATTAAAATATTTTGACACAGTCAGAGGTACCAAGATAGAAGAAGCAATTGTTAGGGGGATTGTAAAGTGTTACTTCCATTGACTTTTTACATGTAACTCCATAGAAGAAGCTGCTTTTCACTCAACCAGTGATTAAAAACATGATATTACAAAAGCCAAACTAATGACTGCCTTCTACCATCCTGTGTTATTTAAGTCTGTTAATTGCTTTATTTTGAATCCCTATGGTTTGGTTAATTGAGGTGATCAAAATTCTTTGAAAATCTTACTCTTGCCAAACTTGGCTTTTGATGAGTCATTTTGAAATAAGTTAGGTGCCACAACAAATAGAGTCTTGGCCCACCAGGTGTCCCTGCATTGAAAAGCTTAGGAACTCCCAAGGTCCAGAGGCTAAATTTTTGGATGCTTCCCAGGAGAATCATAGAATCAGAGTATAAAAATGTAATTTAATGTTATGCAAAGCTCAACTTTTCAAAACTACCTCTTAAGACATTCTGAAAGTTATGATGCAATACTGATAGCCAGTTTTAGTATGCTTACATTCCCAGATGTCTGGGAATTCAGGCAAGGAAAAGAAATACACTTCACAAATATATTGACTTGAAAAAATAAAAATTACAGGGCGACTAGGTGGCTCAGTGAGTTAGAGTCCCTGCCTTCAGCTCAGGTCATGATCCCAGGGTCCTGGGATCAAGCCCCGCTTCGGGCTCTCTAATCAACGGGGAACCTGCTTCCCCACTTCTCTCTCTGCCTGCCTCTCTGCCTACTTGTGATCTCTATCAAATAAATAAATAAATAAACTTTAAAAAAAAATTACCAGTTGATATATAAAGTCATCTGACATTTGACTGAATGTAATTTTTAGTCATATTTACCACCTTAAAAAAATCATTTAAGTAAAGTATAACATAAATTTGGGCATGGCAATGCTTAAAGAGTAGAGAACATGTAGGAAACAATAAGGACCATTTCCACATGATTTTAAGTTATGATTGGGCCCCAAATCCAAGTTTTTGGCAACCTTTTTGCCCACAAAATAAAATGATAAACTATAACATTAAGTCATGAGTTGGTAAGGATAATTCATTCATGGAGTAGAGAAGTATTTCTCAATATTTTCAAATATGAGAGCCCTTTAAGTATCAAAAATATTGAGATATAACCAAATGGTAATTGTTACTTTTTGGGAAATATATTGATTCTTAATAGACTTTAAAAAAATATGAGGAAACTACTATTAACATAGTAGTTAAAAAAAAAAGGCAGTAATAATTGCAGAGCACTAAATTGTAAATGCTTTGGTGTTCATTATACTGTATCTATCTATCTATGAAATAGAATATATATTTTAGTAACACTTTTTATTCAAGACTATAGATAAAATTTCCTGCACACATGGGTTAAAAGACCACTTGAAACAAATCTGTGACTCTCCAGAATTATTCTGCCCACTGTTTGGTATCTAATGTGGAGAACACAGTTGAACTAGTTTCTAGCTTAACTTTTGAAAATAGTTATTTTCAGAACAAATAAGTCAATTAAAATCTTTATGATATACTTTACTCTCTAGGTTTAATTTTCTTCCTTACCAGATTTAGAGTCTGGGTTACAGGATTTTGAGACTCCTTCTAACATTTCCTTTTGATACATTAATCCATTTTTATAATTTTTAAAAATGTTGAGATATTTCTTATTATGGTAGTGTTATGACATGTAAATTGAAGATTTGGATATTGACTCACATTCTTGGATTTATTCCTTCCTAGAACAAAACACATTTTATTTCAGCTCTTTGTATATTTTAAGTAAAAGTATCACTTGACCTGCAGTATCAAGAGCATTTCTTAAATATGGCATTGTTAATCACCTAAATTTTTAAAAGAATATCCATTATTTTCTAAAAAAATATTTCTGAAAACATAAAAATCACCAGTAGCCTCATATAAAGCACTTCCCTTTTTCACTGCCAAGTCTTCATTCCTATGCCTGAAATCTACCTTATACTTCAGTTCTATCAAAAATACTACTTGTTGGAACTCAGTCAAGGCCTCTTAGCAGGAAACTTAAAGGATTATGATAGTTCTCATCTTCCCTTATGCACTTCAGAAATATCAGGCATGGAATGGATTTTACTTCAAATGATTAAAAATGTACTGTTTGATCTTGGTTCCAGATGGACTAATTCTGAGTTCCTGACAACAGAAAATACAACTTTGTAACTTCTCATTGCATTGCAATACTGATTTTTAAGAATTATTCAAAACATATTTTACCAATGTCAGTTGTACCTTTTACACAATACTAAATTTTAGGAAAATGTCATTTCAGTTAATGTTCAAGGATGCTTGAATTCCATTAAGAAATATCATCTACTATAAGTGATAATAATAATACTGGATTGTACAGTGAAATGAGCACTAGAATGGAAATCTGGGAGCCTACATTATATTCCCAACTCTTATAGGAATTGAGGTTGCTATCTTTGGTCAGTCATTTAAGTTTTTCAGAGATGCCTGATCCTTTATATGCGGAGGCGGGAGGCTGGGCCATGTAGTCTCTAGATGCAGTCCTGTAATTGAAAGAGAGAAAGGAAGGGAGGAAGGAAGGAAATGAGTAGGGTTGATAAAAATCATTCTTCATGGAGATATGTATTACAATTAGAGGTATCAGCAGAACCCTCTTCTTATTTCTTCTACTTTTCCTTCCATGCCTGCAATGTCAAATCAGCTCTCTTACTTGTTTCTTTGAACAAAGAACATAGGAGCAAATTTCAGCAGTGTTTGAGAAATGTACTTCCTTAGGTTCTGCCCTTTTCCCCTTCGCTCTCCCTTAGCTCTTCTTTGGTTTATTGGTTTATTTCAATCCCCCAGCCAGTTTCCCTTCTTTATTTCTTCCAACATAAATAGAGAACTTCTAAACACATATTCTTGTGTTCTCTCTTCTCTCAACACAAAAGAAGATCTGAAGGAGTGGGCCGCGTTGGTGAATGATGAGTGGTTATGCTCATCAGCATGCACACTCGTGTGCCTCTTCAGCTCTTTGCACACTGAATGCAGCTCATCACAGGGGCATTGAGTGAGCTCATGAAACCTGATGGATGGAAACAGGCAACATCAATCCTCTGGCTTCCAGCTCCCTCCTCTGTTGCAATGAGCCACATTTTCCCGCTGCACTTGAGAGAATCAGTTTCTATTGGTTAAAATTGCTCTTTGCTTCAGAGCTCACAAAACTGCCTTGGGGGGGGAAAGTGGTTTGATTGTTTTTCCCTTTTATTTAGCTTTTGAACTAGTCTGACATGACAGGATTTTCTTTATGTACATTTTCTTTTGAGAAGATCCAGTTAAAAATATATAATTTAGAGGCACCTGGGTGGCTCAATTGGTTAAACCTCTGCCTTCAGCTCAGGTCATGATCTCAGGGTCCTGGGATCAAATTGAGCTCTGCTTCAGGCTCTCTCTCAGTGGGGAGTCTGTTATCCCTCTGCCTCTGCCACTCCCCCTGTTAGTGCATGCTCTCTTGCTCTCTCTGTCAAAAAGATAAATAAAATCTTAAAAAAAAATATATATATATATGTGAGATATATATATATATGATATATATATATAAAGATTTTATATATATACATATATATCATACACACACACACACACATATGATTGATGTAGGGACTAGAAATCTACATGCTACTTCAAAAATAAAGGAAAAAAAAACAAATAGAAAACAGAGCCTTCATAAATGCATTCATTAACAGCACCAGCTTCCAATCCTTAGAATCTGTCTGTTAGTGATGGGCACTGCATCCATTTTAAATACACAAAACAAAAGAAGACAAGAGGCCCTTGTGACCTGATGAAGTATTGCAGGTGAGAGAGTAGAGTAACATAAACAGCAGTTCCATTTGATTGGAGGGGACCATTCCCATCTGAAAAAGTCAAATATTTTAAAATATATAAAACTTCCAGCTGTCACAAAGTTGCTTAGTGAAAGATGCTGACTCATTTCCGTGAATGACGATAAAGAAACTGCATTAGTCAGCCTGTAGGGTGAGATTAATTCATATTCAAAAAAAAAAAAAAAAAAAAAAAAAACGGGGGAAAGGAGAGGAGAGATGAAGAGAGGAGAGGAAGCAAACCTGGAAGCGAAGGAAAGCTACAAGCCTGAGCCAGAGTTACTCAGAAGCGTGCAACACAGACAGTATGTATGGTATTTCCAGATTTCTCATGCAAAACACAAGTTATGAAAATAGGATTTTATTCACCAGGATGAATATGCAGATTGTCAGAAAAGCAATAACTACATTGAAAATCACTGCTATGGATGAAAACTTCTAATCCAGCTCTCATATTTTGTTCACTGGGGTTCGTTGACACCTAAATGAAAACCTATTCAATAGAAACTGTTAACATTTATATACCCTGAAAAGCAAAAACAGGGGCATGATAATCTTGGCTTCTAAAATAGTTTCTTTCCCTAACACGACATAAGTCCAAAATAAATACACAGAGATCAGTACCAGAAACATTATGGTCTAGACATCTTTGACTTATTTCTTAAATCAATTGAACTTGGTTCATTTGTATTATTTATTCACCCATGTGTGCCATCAATATTCATTAGTCCTTACCTTGTGTGATGAATTGTTTTAGTATTGAACAGTTGTATAATGATAAATAAGGTATGTCCCTGTCCACTCTGAGCTTACATTCTACTGGGGACAGACAAAACAAACAAACAAATAAATAAATAGTAAACAAATAAAAATTAGTACATTAACTGGTGAGTGCTCAGTGCAGGAAAACACTCTAGGTACTTTACACAGAAGAAGTTTTAAAACAGAAAGTAATAGAAGTAAAATGCAAAATAGGTTGATAGGCTGAAGAAATGAAAATCAGAGGTTTGCTACTGGTGTTCTTACATTCCAGAGGACTCCAGGTTTGTTCAACTGTGCTCCAGAAGCTGGTTTTGCATCACTATTGCCTCTGACATTAATGAAACTAGAGCATATACACTGAAACACAAAGTTCAGTCTTTTCAGTAGTGTCTTGGTATTCTCATCTCTACAACCTTGCTCCTCAACGAAAACAGCAAGAAAATAGCATGTACCTGATTTCTATTTCCCAAATATCAAAAAACACGTAGTTTCCCCTGGAGTCCTAGTACAAAGGTGTCCAAGAAGTATAGATTTCAACTTACCAGTATAGGAGGCAACCTAGGGGTGTTGCAGGGTTTGCAGGGTTCTTGTGTCTCTGAGCTGAAGAATAAGTCTTGACACAGAAGTGTGAAGTGATATTTTATTAAGTGAGGGGGTCCATTTGTGGTTGCCAAATGATATAGTTTTGGAATCTTGGTGAGGTCTGGAGCCAATGGCCTAGAAAGAATTCTTGAGACATCTTTGAGGTGAAAAGGTGATTTTTATTAAAGCACGGGGACAAGACCTATATGCAGAAAGAGCTGCACTGGAGTCATGAGGAGTGGTCCTTTATATACTTTCAAGCTGAGAGGAGGTTAGGGATAGTGTAAGTCTCTAAGGAGTTTTAGAAGCAAGGTTTCCAGGACCTTGAGGGGGCTAGCTATTATTGGGAAAAGTCATTTACTACTGTCTAATAAAACCTTTACCATGAGACCCATCTGATATATATTGGTGGGTCATATGCTTGGGGGATGATTACCAACATGTATCCTGGGGAGCAGAGATAAAGGAAGTTTCCAAAGGAATTTTTATGCTAAAGTAGACTTACAGAATCCTGGGCCAGGCTAAGATTGCCTTTCACCCTTAGCAAAGTGCGAACATCTAGGTAGCTGATTCCCTAGAGCAATGTCACTCTGCCTGTTTTAAGGACTTGTCAATGGGCTATTGTTAGTAAGGAAATATAATAATTTTTCTTCTGCTTTTGTTTCCCACATGAGAAGGAGGGCAGATTGGAGGCTGAGTTGACCATTACACAGAATTCCTTGCATTGCAGGTAGAATGAATGATACAAGGAAGTAATTTGAGTGATAAGATAGAGAACAAACTATCAGTGTTAGGAGATTACTATGAAAGACTGGTCCGAGTGTGTTCTTTGAGAAACTGGTATTTAGAGAGCTAAAGAATGGTGCCAATGTCAGTCCTTTGATGAAAGAACTGCAAGATGAAGACAAAGTGCAGAGACACTGTGTTGGGAAGGGCATACCTAAGGAAGAGAAGGAAGTGAAGCGTGACTCTCATGCAATGAAGTTGGAAAGTAAGGTATGAAAGTATAAAATCAGGAAGGAAGGGCAGGTAGAAGTAAAATCATGCTGGACCTGAAAAGCTGCAAGAGAACAATGAAGAACTATTGAAAAACTTCAAGCAGGATAAGAAAATATCTGGTTTACATTCTAAACATACAACTGACCATGAGTACTATTTAGACCATGCAATTGAGATGGTTCAATAACCGAGGCTCAAAAACAAATGAGGCGCTCCTCTGAATGTCTGCTCTGAGACTGAGAGATATTGTAGGTCAGCTAGAGGAAAACAAAGGTATTCAAGACGTAGCACAGAGTGGGACTGACAGAAAATGATGAGGTACTCTCTGGGGTGAGGCAGAAGTGTTGGAAATAAAGGATCAAAAAGGATGGCTATAAAAATGCACTCTGCTCTCTAGTCTGTCACACGTTGTTGTTTTTAAACTTTTGGCTCGCTTTTTTTTTTTTTTTTTTTTGAAAAGTTAATGAGTGAAAATGTTATAATTGGCTTTTCAAGTATTCATTCACTTTAGATGATTAAATTGCCACAATTTGTATAGACTACAGAAAATTATTAAACATCAACTACGACATTTTCCTGAAACATTTGTCATTGGCCCAACATCTTCCCCAAGCTTAAGGAAGCTGCAGAGCTGGACGACACATTACACTCTCCAGCTAACATGTGCTTTATGAATATTTGACCCAGAATTTTCCCAGAGATATTACATCTACAAAATACTCAAAGAAACCTTGTAGGAGTAAACAAAAGGCACCCAAACCATTCATTATAAAAGCAGAAAAAGAAAACATAAATAATACGCTTTAATCAAATAACATAAAGTAAATATTCTGCAGGCATAATTTTTTAAAAAAATTAATAGATCTCTTTTAATTTACTCACCATAAAGAAATGATTTTAAGTGTTCAAGTGCACTTGTTTGATTAATAAAGCATTTTATATTCAATTATTTAGTGCTAATCATTAGGAAGTTTATGTTGTTGAGGCAAATCACCAGCTTTCTTTCTTTTCTTGTTTTTTCTTTCTATCTCCCTGCACTCACCTCTTGAACCTGGCAGCTCCTTTCATTCTGACTTTGCCTCTCCTTCAGGACTGCAGTTATACTTACCCTTTGGATTGAGACTGCTTCTAACGCATTACAGTAACAACCTAGTTTAGTCCAATCTTATCTGCCCATCATGTTAACCCTTGGGAGCAGACACTTTACCCAAAGGATTTGCATTTAAAAGCTGATGACTTTTGAAGGGTGGCAGTGGTGATGGCATATTCTAAGCCTTTCTCAGTTTTCTAATTCTTAAAGAACCTAGATTCCAAAAATAAGTAAAATGATTCCTAAACCATTTGTACAGTAAACATTTTGCTCTATAAGACACATGATCAATAAACTCATTGCCTTATGGTTATTTGATATGGAAGTGGGTGACCAAGGACTTTTGTCCTCCTTTCCGCAGACTGACAACAAAGATGTTTATAACCACTCTGCCAAATATCACTGCTCAATTTACTGGAGGGAAAGGACATGTGTATAGTTTGAGAGCAGCAGAATTTGAGAAATTTTCATTGGTTAGTCAGTTATAGTTTGTTGGCTGGGCTATGGCAAAAAGCAACTTGAGAAAATACTGACAGGAAAGACAAGAGGCTTCAGGTCACTGAAGAAGCTCTTTGATGACAGAATAAATCACAGGCACAAGCAAACACTGCAGAAATAAAGGTGGTAGCAAAGTTGAGAAAAACAGATGTTATGCTGACCTCAGTTCATCGGAATCAAATAACTAATTTGCTTACCATCGTCTAGTACTTTGAAATGGTCCCTGAGGAAGCCAGGAATGGCAGTGAATATGTAAACCAGGTACTTCCAGATTTTAGTGAGGTACAGTTTGGGAGAACAAAAGCAGTCCCCCTTGGAATGCAAAAAAGACAATGCTGCAATAACATTAGCATAATGTATGGTCCCAGCTGACAGTATTCCTAGGCAGCCAACTCAAATATAGGGAAATAAACATGTTCATTTTCTCTCTATTTCACTGCTTGATTGAAACACATAGCCATTGATAACTCAGCTGACAGGTAGGAGGGACCTTCCAGCACAGTGGGGAAGGGCTGAAGCATTGTCAGTAATGCATACAGTTCGGGAGTCAGAAACTCAGGTTTTGAGATAATATGCTTTCAGAAATTCTAGATCCTCACACACCTATAGAAAGTTCAAGTAGCTAATCACAGTCTTCAGTCCTAAAAATCACATTGAATTACTTGCTGAAGGCTGGAAGTCAAATGCCTAGGCTTGTGTAATCTTGGTCCTATTCCTTTTAGCTTCTGAGTCTCAATTTCCTGTTTCAGACACACACACACATGAAATCTGATCCAATGAAGAAAAGATGACATTATATAGCATTTATAAAAGGTCTTGCTTTATAGACATTCAGCAAATTTTAGCTCTTTCTCTGTCTTTGGGGCAAATGCAGGCTGGTTACAGAGCCTGAGTTTTAGAGTTAAAAACACCAGCTCAGTAGGGGTCAGAATGTAGATAAACTTATGCAATATTTAACCTCAGTCTCTTGAGAAATAATTACAACCCCTGAGTTATTATGATACAGAGATATTTTAAGAATTAAATAAGCTGATCTATATTAGACACTTAGCATTATACCTGAGTAAACAGTCAATAAATTGGTATTAGAGGAATAAATGAATGAATGAGTGAATGACATTAATATTTCAACTGGAATATAAATATGAACTATTTGGATCAATTTGATAAATTCACTCCCATAAATGTATATTGTCATCTCTGAGCCTCAATTTCTTTATCTGTAAATCCTAAATGCAGGATTTAGATTAGATGAGCAATTCTCAAAACCTCACACGTAAAAGAACCATCTAGAGATTTTGTTGAAAATTAAGATTCCCGGGCCCCATGTGAAAAATCTATCAAAATTTATCAAAAAAATCTATCAAAAATTTATCAAGTCTATGTGAGGCCAAGTAATCAAACTTTAAAAAATATCACTGCTTATGGTACAGATGGTCCCAAACCAAATATTTTAGAAATAAAAATCTGGACCAAGATATCTTGTGGTTCTAAAATTCCCTCCTTTATTTTCATCCCCACAAACTAACTAAAAAAAAAGTCATTGTGCTATAATTTGAGATTATTTCTTCATTCCTAAAATCACCCCACTTATTGTATACATATATATATGTATGCATATATAAGTATGTTTGTATGTACGCATGTATATATGTGCGCGCACACACACTCAGATGAACATTGCCATAGAAATTCCACTCTGAGATCCCCTGTGTTACCAGTTGAGATAATAGATTTTGAAAGATGGGAGAAAAACTATGATGTAGGCTGCCATATTATGAAATTCCTGGAGGCATCATTCAGTGGCTAGTTTAGCCAGTTTAGATAAGAAACCTGATTCAAAGTGACTAAATTATTTTCTCAGTCACAGAGCAGAACTGAGACTAAAACAAAAATCTCTAGACAACTAACATCATTACAGTTACCTACCTTCCAGGATACAAATTCTCTAAATCTCTAAAGAGTTTGTGAGCAACCATCTGCTTGAGAGCTTGTGTACTCATCTTTGTGTCTCCAGAACCAGTTCAGGTTTGTGGTTGAAGAGAAGGAAGGTAACTTTAGAAATATTTCTCATTCCTTTTAAATATCTTCAGATTTCTTCCAAGGAAAGGCAGACACCTGGTAATCTCAAATTAAAGCCAAAGCACAGAGAGAGCTGGATGTAAACACCAATCACTTCACAAACGGAGCATAAAGAATTCCATCACTCTAACAGCAGAACTGCTTCCCTCCTGTACATTTTTGTGTGGAGGCATTTCATGAATAAATCTTGCTCCTTGGAGTAGCACATTCCATTAGCTGGTGAGTTTGAGGAATGAGAGGAGTCGGTGCTGTGTGGAGAGAGGCTCAGTTCACACTGCCTCAGGACTGGAACCTTCTCAGTCTTTCTTAATGGAGACTTTTGGGAAAAGTTCCTTCCCTTTATATAGAAACAGGAGTACATTCCATTTCCCCTGTGGTCTTGACTCTAGAAATAATAGGAAGAAACCAAAAAACTAGACATTAAAATATGTGTATGTGGTACTATGAAAAACGAATGTCGAGTTCTCTGGTCCAATTTTTTGGTAAATTCAGGGTCATCTCCAGCCTCCACAACTATTGGAGGCAAAGTTTTAACCTAAACTCAGTAACAACCGGTGAATAATAACACAAACTCAGACATGCAAGTACACATCCTTAGAATATAAATGTGGGATGGTCATGTGAATGTCCCTGTCTATTCTCCAACTGCAGAAAGTACAACTGACCATTCCATTGGCAGCCTCTAGAACCTGTTGCAGTTTGGTGCAGAGGCCACATTTCCCAGGCTGCTTCCTGCCAATGATTGATGGTAGCAGAGATGCAAAGGCAGCCTGGTCTCCTTTCATGGGTGGTGGTCTCCTTTCATGGGTGACTTTGGCTCAAGAATTCACTGGGGGCCTTGCCAAATTTCCTTAAAACTGTGCTTCTTCCATTTAAACTTCTGTCCAAACTTCCTCCTTTCTCTCTTTGTCTTCATTCTGGGTTAGACATGGAAGATGGCCTGATGGCTCTCTCAGCTTCTTCTGACTCCCATCCCCATTTTAGGCCTCAATTTTTTCCATAAAAAGTTTCTTGGTATTTAATTTTTCTATCCTACTTTCTGCTTATCAGAGAACCTATAATAACATGAAACATTTCTGTGTATTTTTTAAATTAAATCGTTCACTAATTTATTAATCAGATGTGTAAGATTTAAGTAGCCAGAATAAGAGTGAGGTTTTAATGGGGGAAATGTCAAAGAAATTTGATTTTTGTTCTAAGCATTAGATCTGCCTACTCTGTACAGATAATACTTAAAGTTACCCACATCTAGCCCAGCTTATCAGAAGGATGTTGTAGAATTAGGAGGTAATATTCAGGTTAATAATAGGATTACTTTTGGTTACTTTTATCTCAGTACATGTAAATCTCTCCAGTTACCCTAAGGAAGAAATATCAAATAGATTTATTTCAATGAAGTACCCAGGAAGATGATACTATTTGTCTAGTGTGTTGTTTCAGTGAGTATGAGATTAATTGGTAAGCATCTTTTGACTGATTAGTGATGTTTGATGGTACTGTTCTGAGGGAAGGCTGCAGTGGTATTAGAAAGCTGACTGAGCATTTGGGTGTTTGGAGTCTTGAATCCTAAACGAATACCATCTCTACTTCATTCTTCTTAAACATTTGAAAAACTATAAATATTCTTTGAAATAAAATATTAAACAGGACTCTTGAAATCAAGATAATTATGGTTAAAATTAGGACCAGTCTACCTTTCTTCATCAGTGTAAGGCCTCCTGGAGAGAACTAAAAACCAACACATGAATTAGGACTTACCATTCTAACATCAGATTATTTCCCCAATCTTTATAAAAAGCAAATTCATGTATCTAATGTTACAAATTATGAAAGAGCATCTGCTTGAAGGTCTTTTTATCATAAAAACTACATTCTGAACTTCTCCTAATGTCATCTTTCTTCATGATGAAAGTGTATCTGGCTTACAGAGGATATCTATATGTAGAAAACCATTTGATAGAGTGTGGACGTCTGTTACTCAACTGTAGAGCCACTCTGAAAACAGCTATGATACTTTGTTTTAAAACACAGATGACCCATTCCCTCTCCAAATCCACTGAATGAGAATATCCAAAGATTGAGACCAAAGATGCTATGTCAAGACAAAGAAAAGTGGAATCCCAAAAGTGATTCTGCTGTACAGCCAAATATGATAGCAGTATTACCACTAGATGTATCCTGGGGGTCTAAATTATCTGGGTTGATGGCTACTCTCAATCAATTTCCAATTAAAATCCTAAGATGTATTAGAACATTTGATAAAAATATATTTTTATTGAAATATTTTGTTACTATAATGGGTTCCTAAATCCAGTTTACCTCTAATTTTTCTCATCTATAGAGTAGGGAAAATAAAAATACTCTTTCCTGTATGATTTTTATGAGACCTAGTTCTTTTGAATAAAAAGCTTAAATGTTCATGAAGCTAGTTTTTAAAAAAATCATTAGTCACCAGTATAATAGAATATATGCTATGTGTGAACTGTTTCCTATCCAAGGTCAGTGCTCCACCTGAACACTACACCCTTCTCCTCCTTGACTACTCAACGACATCATTCAGGCAATTCTTTCATCTCTATCCTGTGTTACCATTGTTACTTTTTAAAAAAAATTCAGGATAATTAATTTGCAGTGTTATGTTAGTTTCAGGTGGACAATATGGTGATTCAGTAATACTATACATTATTCAATGCTCATTGTGATAAAAATACTCTTAATCCCTTTCACCTATTTTACCTTTCTCCCCACCCACCTATCTTTGGTAATCACCAGTATTTTCTCTATAGTTGAGAGTGAGGTTTTCTTGTTTCTTTATTTGCTCATTTGTGGTTTCTTAAATTCCACATATGAGTGAGATCATATGGTATTTGTCTTTCTCTGACCAACTTCATTTGGCACAATGTTTTCTAGATCCATCTATGTTGTTGCAAATGACAAGATTTCATTCCTTTTTATGGTTGAGTAATATTCCATTGTATATACATATCATCTCGTCTGTATATATCAATAGATATTTAGGTTGCTTCCATAATTTAGCTATTATAAACAATGCTGCAAAAAACATAGTGGTGCATACATTTTTTTGAATTAGTGTTTTCATATCCTTTGGGTGAATACCCTATGGTGAAATTACTGTAATGGTAATTCTATTTTTAATTTTTAAAACAACCTCCATACTGTCTTCTACAGTGGCTGCACAAGTTTGCATTTCTACCAACAATGCATGAGGGTTCCTTTTTCTCCACATGTACCAGTGGAGAAAGGAACCAGGGTTCCTTTTTCTCCACATTGCCAGTACCTGTTGTTTCTTTTGTTGTTGATTTTAACTCTCCTGACAGGTGTGAGGAGTTATCACCTGATGATGAGTTGCATTGAGCATCTTTCCATGTGTCTGCCATCTCTGTGTCTACTTTGGAAAAATGTCTGTTCATGTCTTCTGCCCATTTTTAAGTGGATTATGTGTTTTTGTGTGTTGAGTTGTGTAAGTTCTTTATTTAATTTAAATACTAACCCCTTATAGCATATATCCTTTGCAGATATCTTCCACCATTCATAGGTTGGCTTTTGGTTTTGTTGATTATCTTATTTGCTGTGCGGAAGCTTTTTATTTTGATGCAGTCCCAATAGTTCATTTTTGCTTTTGTTTCCCCTGCTTTAGGAGACATATCTAGAAAAAAATGTTGCTATGGCTAATGTTAGAGAAATTATTGCCTGTACTCTCTTTTGGATTTTTATGGTTTCAGGTCTCACATTTAGGTCCATTTTGAGTTTATTTTTCTGTATGGTATAAGAAAGTGATCGAGTTTCATTCTTTTGAATGTAGCTTTCCAGTTTTCCAATATTTGTTAAAGAGACAGTCTTTTTTTCCATTGCATATTCTTGCCTCTGTCATTGATTAATTGACCTACAATCATGGGTTTACTTCTGGGCTCTTTATTCTGTTCGCTCCATCTCTGTGTCCATTTTTGTACCAGTACCATGCAGTTTTGATTATTATAACTTTGTAATATATCTTGAAACCAGTTTTGTTCTTCTTTTTCAAGATTACTTTGGCTTTTCAGTGTCTATTGTAGTTCTATACAAATTTTCGAATTATTTTAGTCCTGTGAAAAATGCTGTTGGTATTTTGATAAGGATAGTATTAAATCCATAGATTTCTTTGGTTAGTATGGACATTTTAATAATATTTGTTTTCCTAATCTATGAAAATGGAATGTCTTTCCATTTCTTTTTGTCATCTTCAATTTTTTTCATTAGTGTTTTATAATCAGACTACAGGTATTCCATCTCCTTGATTGTTTATTCCTAGGCCTCTTATTCTTTTTGGTGCAATTGTAAATGGGCTTATTTTATTAATATATATCCTGCTACTTCATTATTAGTGTGTAGAAATGAACTAGATCTCTCTATATTGATTTTGTATCCGTCAATCTTACTGAATTCATTTATCACTGCTAGTGATTTCTGGTGGAGTCTTTAGGGTTCTCTATGTATAATATCATGTCATCTGTAAATGCTGAAAATTTTACTTCTTCTTTACCAATTTGGAGGCCATTTATTTCTTTTTGTTGTCTGAGTAATGTGGCTAGAACTTCTAGTACTATGTTAAATAAAATTGGTCAGAGTGGATATCCCTATGTTGTTCCTCATCTTAGGAGAAATGTTTTCATTTTTTCACCATCAAATATGGTATTAGCTGTGTTTTTTTTTTTTTTTTTTTAATATACAGCCTTTATCATGTTGAGGTTTGTTCCCTCTAAACCTACTTTGTTAAGGGTTGTTGTAAATATATGTTGCACTTTGTCAAATGCATTTTGTGCATCTGTTGAAATTATCATGTAGATTTTATTCTTCCTCTTGTTGATGTGATGTATCATGTTGATTAATTTGCAATTATTGAACCACACTTGCATCCCAGAAATAAATCCTATGTGATAGTGTTTAATATTTTTTAATGTATTGTTGGATTCAGTTGGCTAGTATTTTGTTGAGAGTTTTTGCATCTGTGTTCATCAGAGATATTGGCCTTCATCTCTCTCTCTCTCTCTCACATTTGTCTCTCTCTCTCTTTCTCTCTCTTTCTCTCTCTCTCTCTCAGCTTTTTGTTTTTTGTTGTTGTTGTTGTGTGTGTGTGTGTTTGTGGTTTTTTGGGGTTTTTTTTTTTTTTTTTTTTTGGTAGTATCTCTGTGATTTTGGTGTCAGGGTAATACTGACCTCATAGAATGATTTGGAAGTTGTCCTTCCTCTTCTATTTTTCAGATTAGTTTGTGAATAATGGCTTTTAACTCTTCTTTAAATGTTTGGTAGAATTTTTCTGTGAAGATTTCTTTCTAGTCCTGGACTTTTGTTTGTTTCAAGTTTCTGATTACTGATTCCATTTCATTGCTAGTAACTGGTCCATTCAAATTTTCTATTATTTCTTGATTGACTTTTTAAGGTTATATGTTTTTAGAAATTTATCCATTTCTTCCAATTTGGTTGTCCAATAGGTTGTACAATTTGTTAGGATTTAACTTCTTAATATTCTCTTATAATCCATCATATTTCTGTGGTGTCAATTATTATTTCTCCTCTTTCATTTCTGATTTTATTTGTGTTTCCCCCTCGGTTTCTGTTTGTTTGTCCATTTATTTGTCTGTTTTTTGATGTGTCCAGCTAAGGGCTTTTCTATTTTGTGATCTTTTCAAAGAACCAGCTCCTGGATTCATTGATCTGTTCTACTGGGTTTTTTGTTTTTTGTGGGTTTTTGTTTGTTTGTTTGTTTCTATTTTATTTATGCTTGCTCTACTCTTTATTATTTCCTTTTTTTACTGGTTTGGGGTTTTGTTTATTCTTGTATTTCTAGATCCTTTAGGTGTAAGGCTAGGTTGTTTACTTGAGAATTTTCTTACTTCTTGAGGTTGGTCTGTGTTGCTATAAACTTCCCTCTTGAAACTGCTTTTGCTGTATCCCAAAGATAGTAGACTGTTATATTTCATTTTTATTCATTTCCATGTAGTTTTTTATTCACTCTTTGATTTCTTGGTTGACCAATTCATTGGTAGCATGCTACTTAGTAACCATGTTATTGTGCTCTTTCTGGATTTTTCCTTGTGGTTGTTTTCTAGTTTCATAGCATTGTGGTCAGAAAAGATGCATGGATATGACTTCAGTTTTTCTGGATTTATTAAAAAATGTTTTGTGGTCTAATATGTGATCTTTTCTGGAGAATGTTCCATGTCCACTTGAAAGGAATGTGTATTCTTCTGTTTTAGAGTAGACTATTGTATCTATTAGATCCCTCTAGTGCAGTGTGTCATTCAGAGCTACTCTTTGCATTTTGATTTTATGTTTGGATGATCTATCCATTGGTGTAAGTGAGACTTTAAAGTCCTCTCCTAGTTTTGTATTACTATAGGTTATTTCTTTTATGTTTGTTATTAGCTGCTTTATGTACTTGGGTTGTTCCAGGTTGGGTTCATAAATGTTTATAATTGTTATAATTCTTGTCACGTTCCCCCCTTTATGATGATATATAGTATTCTTCTTTGTTTCTTGTTCCAGTCTTTGTTTTAAAGTCTATTTTGTCCAATATAAGTATTGCTACCCTAGCTTTCTTTTCACTTGCATTTGCACGACAAATGCTTTCCCATCCCTTCACTTGCAGTCTGCATGTGTCTTGAGGTCTGAAATGAGTCTCTTGTAGGCAGCATATAGATGGATCTTGTTTTTTAATTCATTCTTTCACCCTGCATTTTTTTGGTTAGAGTGTTCAGTCCATTTACATTCAAAGTAATATTGATAGGTATGTACTTCTTGCCATTTTGTTACTTGTTTTACAGTTGTTTTGTAGTTCTTTTCTGTTCCTTTCTTGCTCTCTTCTCTCATAGTTTGCTAGCTTTCTTTAGTGATACACTTAGATTCTGTTCTCTTTATTTTTTGAATATGTATTACTGGTTTTTGATTTGTGGATACCATTATGTTTTGTATAACATCTTATGCGTAAAGCAGTTTATTCTAAGTTGATGGTCACCTGAGTTTGAACCCATTCAAAAAGCACTAAAACTTTACCTCTGTTTCCCCCCATAAGGTATATAGTGTCATAATTTACATCCTTCTATTTTGTAAATCCCTTGACTGATTTTTTTTTAGATATACTTAATTTTACTGTTTTTGTGCTTTCTACTTTTCTTATTCCTGCTTATGGTCTTTCCTTTCCACTCAAAGAGTCCCCTTTAATATATTTTATAGGGCTGGTTTAATGTTCATGAATTTCTTTAACTTTTCTGTCTCAGAAACTCTGTCTCTCCTTCTACCTGAATGATAGCCTTGCTGGATAGAATATTTTGGTTGCAGAGTTTTGTTTTGTTTTCTTTAACATTTTGCATATACCATGCCACTCTCCTGGACTGTAAGTTTTCTGCTGAGAAATCAGCTGAGATTTATGAGATTGACCTTTATGAGCTGACCTTTATGAGATTTCCTTTGTATGTAACTGTTCTGTTTTGTCTTGATGCTTTTAAAATCCTCTATTTATCACTATATTTTACCATTGTAATTACTATGCCTTGATGTAGACCTCCTTGGGTTGATCTTGTTGGGGGATCTCTGTGCCTTCTGCATATGAATTTGTTTCCCCAGATTTGGGAATTTTTCAGCTACTATTTCTTCTTCAAATAAATTTCCTGCCCTCTTGTCTAGCTTTTCTCCTCCTGGATCACTAGAATGTAAATGTTACTACACTTGATGATGCTGTTGAGTACCCTTAATCTATTTTCATTTTTTATTATTCTTTTTTCTTTCTCCTGTTCAGCTTGATTCCTTTCCATTACCCTGTGCACCAGGTCACTGCTCTGTTATACTGTTAATTCTAGTTGTTGAGTTCTTCATCTCTAATTGTTTTTCTACCTCTTCATTGAGGGTCTCTCTGAAATCCTTCACTCTTTCCTCAGGTCAATTTTTTGACCATTGTTTTATGTTGTCTATCAGACATTGCTTATCTCCATTTTTTAGCTCTCCTGTTTTGATTTGTGTCCTGTCCTTCCATTTCAAACATAATGTTCTGACTGCTTTTTATCTCACTCTCTGTGTCTATTTCTGTGTGTTAGGAAATTCAGCTACATCTGCTCTTGAAAGTAGTGGCCTTATGAAGAAGAGGTCCTATACTATCCTACAGTGTGGTCTTCTGTTTACCAGAACCTACTTCAGGGGTCTCTTCTATGTGTGTTGCATGCAATCTACTCTTGTGGTTGAACCACGTTTGCCTTCAGTCCAGGTATCTGAAATGGTTCTCTTTGCCTGTTGTGGGCACGGTTTTCTCCTATGTTGTTAACAGGCCAGTCTGGGGCCACTTTGGGCTTGAGTTGGGTAATTAAAAGTGTTTTCCAGAGCTGCCATCACACCAAACTGAACACTTTTCCTGTGTTGTTCTCTGAGAAACCTTCATTGGAGGGTGGGGCTTTCAGTCAGACCAGATGTCTGCTGGTGTGTATGGTTTTCTTCCCTTCTCCCCAGGGCAAGAGTCATCTTGAAATGGTGCTGTCCTCTGTCTGGGATACTTGCACACTGCCATGCTTGTGGAGCCACTTTGGATGTATTCTTGCTGAGGGAGTGTTGGGTAGATTGGGTCCATAAGAGGATATGGGGACAGATGTGCTGTTAGCAAGCTGTGCACAGTTCTGCTGTGGAGGGGACCTGTATCCTTTTTGGAAAACTCCTGTAGAGTCTGTTTGACAGGGAAAGTCCATGAAAGAATGTCATGGCAGGGCTTGCTGTTCACAAGTTTGACTGAGAGTATTCCCACTGTGTCCAGGTATCCAGGCTGGGGATCCAGGAATGAAATGGCTCCCACCAGCTCTTTTGCTTTTGGAGAAGTTTCCCAAAGATCCCTGCCCTTCCAACATTTTTCTGAGAATAGTAAACAAATCCTCCTCCCATGTACTATAGGCATTCATCAAATTGCTTTTGCTGTATTTCAGCAGGGCTATTTGTTTGCTGTCTCTTTAAGGGTGGGGACTAAGTTTCTTCTTGTCCTCCAGCTTTCCCTAGGCCAAGCTGATTTTTAAAGTTCCAGTTGTGGGGCACTGGGTGGCTCAGTCAGTTAAGAGTCTGCCATCAGCTCAAGTCATGATCCCAGGATTCAGGGATCGAGTCCCGTGTTGGGCTCCCTACTCAGCAGGAGAGTCTTCCTCTCCCTTTCCCTCTGCCCCTACCCTCTGTTCATGCTCTCTCTCACTCTCTCTCTCAAATAAATAAATAAAATCATTAAATCACTAAAAAAAAAAATTAAGTTCCAGGTGTTAAGCCCCACTGATTTTAAGTATTCTTGAAGTTAACCCTCTCTGGTTTTCAAAACCAAATATTACAGGGATTCATCTTCCCAGTACAAATTCCCCATGTCTTGAGTATCTGGTGTAGAGTCTGCTCCCCTTCTTTCACTATGCCCATGGTGTTCTTTGAATGATTCATACTTTTCCTACAATATATGTGGTAATCATATATAATGATGTCACTCTGCCATCCTCAATAACTAATAAAAGAAATCCAGATGTAAATTACTATGAGACTATTGTCAAAATATGGAGTATCTTATGAGTAATACATTTTAAAAGATTGGCAGAAATTTTACAAATTGCATTCATAATTTAAATCAATTATTTATTTTACCTCATGATAATAGATATAAATATTTATTACCCTAAAGAAGAGTGGCTTTATAAAAATATCAGGGATACCTGGCTGGGTCAATCAGTTGAGTGTCTGCCTTTGGCTTAGGTCATGGTCCCAGGGTCCTAGATTTGAGCCCTGTGTCAGGCTCCCTGCTCAATAGGGTATCTGCTTTTCCCTCTCTCTCCCCCCACTCATGTTCTCTCTATCCCTCAAATAAATAAAATCTTTTTAAAAATAAAAGATCAAATGACAATTTAAACTCAAAAAAATTTAGTTTTAACTGATCAACTTCTTTTAATGTAGAAGAATCGGGGAATAATGAAAAGGAAAGATGATTATCTTGTGGAATATTTCTTCTTAAAAAAGAGAGAAGGATGCCTAGGTAGTTCAGTTGGTTAAGCTTCCGACTCTTGATTTCAGCTCAGGTCTTGATCTCAGGGTCATGAGATCAAGCCCCAGTCCAGCTCCCTGCTCAGTGGGGAATCTGCTTGAGATCCTCTCTCTCTTCCCCTTCCTCTGTCCCTCCCTCCATTCACATGGGCTCTCTCTCTCTCAAATGAGTAAATAAGTTTTTTAAAAGAGAGAGAGAATACCTATCATACAGGATTATCGTAAGAAAAAATGATGTAACATTTCAAAATCATTGTGTAGAATTAATACTACACTACTACTACTACTACTACTACATTGTAAACATTTAGTAAGATGAATAACAATAGAATTAAAGAAAGAAAGAGGAAGGAAAGGAAAGAAAAAGAAGGAAGGGAAGGGAAAGGAGAGGAAAGAAACCAAATAGTGGAATTATAGTAGTTCTTCTACCAACCAAAAAGATTCTGTAATATAGTGAAAACTTTCAAATCCCATCCTGATTATTAAATCATTAGAAAAGTTCAAAATCACATCAAACACTCTAATTTTAGTATCTCATGACCCTTTACTTTCAAAAGTTGGTATTACATTTGAAATTGGCCAATTTTAAATTCAAATAAAAATAACAAAGTGATACCTGAGTGGTTCAGTTGGTATAGCCTCTGACTCTTGATTTCAGCTCTGGTCCTGATCTTTGGGTTGTGATATCATGCCCTATATCTGACACATGCTGGGTGTGTAATCTGCTTAAAATTCTCTCCCTCTCCCTCTGCCCTTCCTCCCCTCCCCTGTTTGGACTGTCTCTCTATGTGATGGTATGATTCCTACCAACACATAGAGTAAAATCCATTGACTTGGGTGTTAAGTAAATTAATTAAAAGTGAAATAATGGAATTTCCATCTTAAAAGACTGTCAAGAAAACAAAAAAAATATGCAAAAGCTATCTGACCATTTATAAACTCCTATTACTGCCTTATGTCAAATGGAAATTAAATTTTTAAAAAATCCTTACTTAAAAGGTATTAAAAATTGTTAATAAGTAAAGTTAGTAAGAGGACTAGAGCATATTTCCCATATTAATGGTATTTTATTCATTCATTTATTTATTTATTTGTTTGTTTTAGGATATTTTATTGATTTATTTAAAACAGGGGGAGAGAGAGAGATCACAAGTAGGCAGAGAGGCAGGCAGAGAGAGATAGGGAAGCAGGCTCCCTGCTGAGCAGAGAGCCCAATGTGGGGCTCAATCCTAGGATCCTGAGATCATGACCTGAGCCAAAGGCAGATGCTTTAACTCACTAAGCCACCCAGGTGCCCCAGGTACTTTATTTAAAATCCAATATCTAGTGCTATATTTGTTACTTATTTTTGAATCTCAACCTGACCTGAAACAGGAATAGCAGGATCCTATAGAGTCAACTCAGTTGGCTAACGGCATGAGAGTAAGATATAAAACCACTCACTATAATGGTATAGATCATTGTACTTGTGAAAAAGCTAATTCCCCCGACAGTAATCAAAATAAAACTTTGTGAAATTAGATGACATCTAAATACAGAAGAAATGAGAAAAATATGGTTTTAAATTTATTTCTTAAATATCCCAAGATGCATAGTACTTTTATTTTTGGAATGCCATGTTTTGAAATATAATAGCTAATTCTCTGCCAAGGTGAGACTAGCAAATGCTCTTTGTCTAGATTTTCCATTTGGAGAATAATTTAAAAGTATTGATGTTTCTAAACTAATACATTCATCCAAGAGCTTTAAAATATTGTATCTTAATTATGCATTAAACCTATAAAATAGGGATGCCTGGGTTGCTCAGTTGGTTAAGCAGCTGCCTTCGGCTCAGGTCCTGGCATCAAGTCCCACATCAGGCTCCTTGCTCGGTGGGGAGCCTGCTTCTCCCTCTGCCTCTGCCTGCCATTCTGTCTGCCTGTGCTTGCTCTCTCCCCTCTCTCTCTCTGATAAATAAATAAAATCTTTGAAAAAAAAAACCCTATAAAATAGGCAATGCTGCTCATTAATAGCAAATTTTCATATTAACTTTTCTATAGTATTTTGAGAAACATTTGAAAATATAGGTTTTAATTTATCTTAGTCATTAAATTATCTTCTCATAAATACTTTACTTTCTCTGTAGAATCCTTCATTAAGTGTTTTTACCATTGTGCTAAGCACTGCTGGGGTATAGCAGTCTGCAACGGTTATCTGTCACCAGGAGCTTTTTGCCCAGTAAGAAAACAAAAATATGTCCTAGGAAACAAAAGCAAACTATGAAAGACAATGGTTAATAAATAAACAACCAATTAGTAAATTAAATTCAGCTCCAACAAGCACACCAAGCTCAATACAAGGATCCAGTGGTAATGTGATAAATATCTCACAATGACTTTTCTATGAGAGTTTACTGGCTACTGGGATAGATAGATTAATACCCAGATCAGGCCAGTGTAGGTAGTAATTTACCAGACAGAGGTGAACACAATGTCATAAATCCTCCACTTACAAGATGCCTTCTGAGGATTTATGAAGATATTCCTCCAATTTACGCACTAATATTTGTGACCATCTGAAAATGAAAGCTCCTGAATTAGCAGATTTGTGGTGTTCAGAATGCTGACCTTGGTGGGAGAACATGTGATTTTTGTTAATTACAACACTTCCAGCTAGGATTTATGATGTTGGGCAAGCTCCATCATTTCTTCACACATAAAAGAAAAGGTTTTACTAGATTGGGGTTCTAAACTTGGGACATCCTCCCCCCCCACACTGACTCTCAGGTAGCTTAGTAGAATTCATAGGCCCTGTGAACTTGGATGGCAGAAAATATCTTCTCATTAACTAACTTCAAATGGTTTCTAGTATGTGGAAACCATAGTATTTCTAGTATACTGGTTTCTAGTATATGGAAAGAGCATCATGAAAGTATTAATGGCATCTTTGAATTTGGTAGCATGAGAAATCAGTTATACGTATATGTTTTCATATCATGCTATAGCTATTGCAGAAAACTGAATATATTATTGTTATTATTTTCACCCTATATGTGGGTGACATATATTACTATCACAAATTAGATGTTTTAAAACATTTTGTAATTGTACTGTAATATTGTTGGTTTCTTTGTAATATCATGTTGTACTTTTTATACATGTACAAACATTATTTGATAAATGGCTCTTAGCATTCTCGGGTTTACCAGACTTCCAAAGGAATACAAGACAAAAGAAAAAAAAAGTTGGAAAGTCCTGTACTATATCATCTCTAGGGTCTTGAATGGGTATAATATTTTAAACATCTAAGTATTATCTAGATTACTCACAGTTTTTTTTATTCTAACCATGCAATGATGTCTAAGAGTCTTAAGGCAAAATGAAGATTAGTAAAGATAAATATATCATTTTGTCTTTACTAACTTTAAAGGTTTTTCAGAACCTTTAACACACTCTAGGGGCCTGCAACATTTGAATATGGAAATTGAAAACAACTAGGAGAAGAGCCAGCAACAAGCAATGTACTCATACTTTGCAGGGGTCCTTTGTTGTTTTTTCACATACTTCTGTTGCTGGCTTAGACACTGGTTTTTCTTTAACCTGTTTTGGTTTTCTGACTCTCAGTCCTGGCCTTACCAATATTCCTGTGACCACTCATTCAATTTCATCTTCTGACTCACCTCTGTTTGACACTAGATCTCAAGCAGCCAGACAATAAACTTTAGAAAATACTAGTAAAATATTCTTAGAGAATTAGCATGTTAGGAAGTTTTTTGCATATGAGGAATTTAGTGGAGTCTAAGGACCAATAGTATTTGGAGAATTAGAAGATACGGTTGAGGGTATCCCAACTGAGAGGAATAGAGCAAAAGGGATCTGCATGTGCTGGAGAGGGTGACGACAATGGCCTATCTAGAGATATCCTATGTGTGTGTTTTTGCATGCATGTTGAGGAACAGTGGAAAATAAGTCCAGGTAGGCATGGAAGCCCACGTTATAGTAAGTCAAGAAAACCAGAAATTTAGGAAAAATAAATTTAAAAATGAGACCAAAAATACTACTTTGTACAAGTTATGTGGGAAATGGGCAAGAATGAGTGTATTTACCTGATTAGAATCATTATTATTGCTCTTATTCTGTGTTTTATATTACACTGTGCTTTCATGCTGCTTTTGGAATCTCAAATTCAGATCACTTACTTTTCTCCTGAATGCTTTGGGCTGACTTTTTGGATCACTTTATGATTTTCATCCTGATCATCAGTAAGCTGTCCATGGTTCTGATCCCTATGCTTGCTGCCTTTTGTTCATTTTTGCAGAGTCAAAGAAAACAAAGGTGGGATGTAGGATCAGATCAGGTCACATCTAAATACACCTTGGGAAAATATTCTTTGTTCTCCACAGATCCTTTGGGACTTTGCTTCTATCTTCCCTAGTCTGCCTGAACCCACTCTGCTCTTTTCTTCTTCCATATTGTTTATTATTCATCAATAGAGCAGATAAATAATTTGGTTGGAGGCTCACTGGAAGCTTATGAGCTTTGAGAAAGTAAATTCTTTAGAGGTTTTATGGTAAAAACAAATAAACATACACAGTTCTCAATGACCCCAGCAGCTTGCATGACAGTAAGTTTTACTTATTTTAGTAAAATTTTAGTTTTATAAAATGTTACTAAAGTAAAATAAAAATAATGTTATTTCTAAAGTGCAAAATTGGTAATATAAAGATAAGTAAGTCTAAAAAGATACTAGTCACTATTCTACAATTACTAAGCAATTTCATTAAGAAATAAAAAATTCATTGATAGTTTTGATCATATCTCATAACTGAAATGTATCATAACACATTTAGCTCATAGCATAATTTCAGAGCAGTACACATATAAGCCTACCTTCCACAATTTACAAGTTTATAAGAGTTATATTCAGAACTTTCCTTGACTCAAAAACACTAAGTTGATTTGCAAAGCATCAACAAAAAGTCTTCAAGAGTTGCTCATGTTTACAGAGGAAAACTTTGTATAGAGATCTTTAGTTTGGCTTTTAAAAATAGAAATATAGACATGCTACAGAATCATTGGCATGCCAAAAGGAAATTGGCTATTCTATGATTTATATAGACTTTTCAAGAATAGCCTGCTACCTAAAGCCTCAAAAATGAGTGTGATATAGTGAAGTTTCTAAACTCAAAGAATGTGAAGAAATAAGAAGGGAAGCATACAAGGAGAATGGTTTGTGTCTAAGCTAATAATGAGGTATATAGTTGTTACTCACTGGTGAAAATAAACAAAATGTATCCAGAAGAAATTGTGTCTTCTGTAGCTAGTCCATTTCTATGTACCAAGATAAACTATCAGAATTGATTAATCAAATGATATGACACAGTAATCCCAGAGAGATATGTGTTCAGGAATAAATATTTATACTGGTGGAGGTATTAGAGTTATTTAGTTTAGATTTTTGAAAGTTATTTCAATCTTAACTAAATAGGTCTGTATTTATGAGCTGATGGTTTGGTTTGGTTTGGTTTTGTTATCTAGAATGTTGTTGTCCTAGGAAAATTTATAGTAATTTATTTTTGCTCTTTTGGAAAGTTATGATAGGTTTTCTTTTTTACCATTTTATTAGAATAATAGAAACTTTTTCTTTCTTTCTGAGAAAATAGATACTATAAACAAGGTTTACTGCCTATCCTGCTTAAGACCTTAAATTGTTTCAAATTACCTTGAAAGTATCTTGGTTTGTCATTTAAATATATAAAATTTGCCATTTATGAAATGTATCTATTATTAGTTAGACTGCATTGAATTAGTACATTATTATTGAAATGATTACATAATGACAGTAGGGATCATTTTGGGGAAAATCAAGCATATCTCAAAAATACAACTGATGATCAAATTACCTATTAAATTATTATATTTTTTATTTATTGTTCTCTAGATCTTTGCACAGTTTATTTTCATCATGCAGGCATCAGGGCAAAAGTTTCAGTTGTTATAGAGTTTACCTCTATGCTGCCTAAAGAATTAATCCCTGTTCTTGCCACATATTCCCTCTCACTATAATATGTCCTCATACTTCTTCCATTTTGTTTTTCTTTATAACACCTTTAATAAATGTAAAATTATTATTACAGCTTTCTAGTCACTATTATCTCCATGTGAGTAGGGATCCTATTTATGTATTTCCAAATATAGCTATAGAAATAATGCTGATCCTAAGTAAGCAATAAATAAATAGTCAAATGAATGAATAATCAGGAAGGCTAGTATAAATTAAGGCTTGATGCTGAAGGTATACATTTAGTAGTCATTTATATAGAAATAAAGACTAAAGGCCTTAGATATTTAATTACCAGAAAATATGTGCAATCCAGGAATAATTATTGGAAAACACCCACCTTTTGGGGTCACCTGTGGGGCTTAGTCAGTTGAGTAGCTGACTCTTGATTTCAGCTCAGGTCGTGATCTCAGGGTCCTGGAATGGAGCCCCACGTAGGACCCTGCTCTCAGCTCAGAGTCTGCTGGAGATTATTTTCCTCCCCCTCTCTCTCTCTTTCTCCCCTGCTCTCTCTCTGCCTCTGTCTGTCCATCTTGCTCTCTAAAATAAATAAATAAAATAGTAAAGGAAACCACCCACCTTTGTCTTGGATGTCGGGATAATTAATTCCTTTTTTTGTTGAAGAATATTCTTTTTTTGTTGAATAATTCCTTTTTTTGTTGAATAATATTTTTTTGTTGAATTTGTATGAATAAGCTACAGTTTGCTCACTGTGCTCTAATTGATGGCCATTTGGCAGGATTCAAGTTTGAGATTATTGTGAATAAGGTTGCTCTGAACATATATTTACAAGTTTTCTTATGGACACTTCATTTTGAAAAGTAAATGCCAAGAAGTAGAATTCTAGATTATATGGTTGGTATGTTCTTAGCTTTTATAAGAACTCTCATGTATTTATCCAGATTATTTGTACCATTTTACACTCCTTACCGAATATGTAAATTCTACTTGCTTCACATTTTGATTGATAGTTGGCTGTATGACTTTTTTACTTTAATCTTTTGTGTGAGTGTAAACTGTTCTCTCCCAATGAAATGACATCTTCTGATGGATAATGATGTAGAGTATTTTTCCATGGTTTTATTGGTAATTTTATATTTTTGGAAAGTATCTGGTCAAACACTTTTCCTATTATATTGAGTTTTTTGCTTTACTATTATTAATGTATTTTTTCTATTAAAACATTAATATGATTTTTATACAATTTTTGTATATTCTGGATAAAAAGCCTTCATCAGACGTATGTACTAGGAATAGAATATTTTCTCTCAATCTGTAGGTTGTCTGCTTATTTTTGTTGATGTCTTTTTCTGGAGTCATATATTCAATTTTGATCATTTTAAATTTAATATTTGTCTCTTATATTAGTGATAGTGCTTTTATCTGACCTGTGTAAATATTTATTCAAGATACAGTTTTGAAGATACTCTATGTTTTCTTATAGAGACATTATGACTTTAGCTGTGATTCATCTAACTATATTACCCATCTCCAATTAAATTTTAACTATTGAGTGAAATAGAAGTCAGGGTTCATTTTATTACCTATGGATATCCAGTTGCTCAGTAGTACTTGTTAAAAAGACTTCCTTTTCTTCTTGAATTACTTTCATCTCTTTGTCAAAAATCAGTTGACGTATATTTGTGATTTTTATTTCTAGACTCTATTCTCGCCCTGTTTTTGATCTTAGGGGGAAACATGCAATGCTTCAGATTTAAGTATGTTATCTATAGACTTTTGTCATAATATATATATAGTCTTATATATATATACATATATATGTATATATATTATAAGAATTCTATCTCCTAAGGTCTATTTTATATGTCTATTTTATAAAATAGAAGATATTGTCTATTCCAAGTTTGCTAAAAGATTAATGCAATGAATGAGTGCTGAATTTTATCAAATATTTTTCTGAATTTATTGATTAATCATATAATTTTCCCTTTATTCTATAATGTGATGATTTACATTGATTGTTTTTGAAGGTTAAATGAACCTTTCTATCATATGAAAAATATACTTGCATAATCCATTTTATATATTGATGGACTAAAGTTACAAAGAGTTTGTGAAGGATTTTTGTGTTTGTGTCGTGAGGAATATTTGAATGTTTTGTTGTTGTACTTATATTATTATTACAATTTCATTATTTAGTTTTGGGATATGCAGATATTTTATATTCATTTTATATTCATAAAATGAATGAGGAAGTGTATCTTCTTTATTTTCTGAAAGAATTTGAATAATATTGATATTATTTCCCTCTTTAATCTCTGATGTAATTGACTGGTCAAGCCACTTAGGATAAGAGGTTTTTGTGTCTTTTATGTAATAATTTTTTAATTGAAATTCAAGTTTTTTAACAAGGAAGTTTTCCATTTTTTCTTGGTATTAAATATATTGCTATATAGTTGTCCTTGATATCATTTTTCCTTTTGAAGTCAGTGTAATCTGTAGTAATGTCCTCTGATTCTTGATATTGCTATTTGTGCTTTCTCTTTGTGTTACTGATTCATTATAAAAATGGTATTAATATTTTAAATTTTATTTTCCTTTTTAAAATATTTTAATCATTTTAATCTGTTTTTTTAATCTGTTTTTTATTGATTTCTACATTTATGTTTATTTTTTGCTTTCTTCTATGTACTTTGGACTTAGTGTGTTTTTATTTTTCTCTAGCTTCTTACAGTAGATGCTTAAAATTTTTTATTTAAAAGATTTCATCTCTTCTTATAGATCCTTTTAATGTTACAATTTTCTCTATACACTACTGTTTTCCACTGAGTGTTCCTGCTCTCCCCCAAAACCCATTATATTGAAATCCTAAATATTCCCAGTGTGATGGTGTTAGGAGACAGGACCTTTGGGTGGCAATTAGGTAACGAGGGTGCCCTTGTGAAACCAACCCCACAGAGTTTCCTTCTCCTTCTATCATGTGAAGATACAGCAAAGAGACTATCCTACTTCCTTGTGTATCTCAAAAGATTTATTTTTGTCAAAATCTATCTTTCCATTTTTAAAAGAATGAGTAGAAACTAAAATAAAAGTAATTTTTCCTTATCAAAGAGCATGACTCTTGCTCGACCAGGCTGCTAATGAAAGGATTGAATCATTTCTATCTACATTTGAGCTCAGTCTTGGAATTTTTGTGCCATTAAGTAGATTCAGCTCATTTCTGGTTCAAAGATCTTAAAGCAGTGAAACTTTTGCTTTATCAGGTCTTGAGTTGTGAGAACTGGTGAGAAATCTTTACTTCTTTACACCCAAATTAGCAGTTCTCTAAACTCCAAAGATATTTCTTTCTCTCAATCTCTTAATCTCTCTTTCTCTGTGTCCTTCATGTTATAGGCAATAGAATTAGAATAGAGTTAGAATTAGAATAGAATTACAATAGAATAGACAACTCTCTTTGCTTTCCATTCCTTCCCTTGGTTTTCTGTTTTTCAGGAAGTTCAGCCTATGGTTGTCTTCCATAGTGTACTCTGAAGACCTGGTATATTTTATGATTATTTCTCTGCCCATCCTTCCTGCTCCCAGCAGTGAGCAGCATTTTGCCTTGTACTGGCGAAAGCCTTGTGAGTGTTGGAGTTTTTCAGTTTTCCTGTCCTTCTAACTATTTGCATCATTCCTCTTGCTATCACTGTGCCTCTGGTGAAAGCCCACAGTAAAAAGTTGGTGTATGAAAGTGACTTGTTTTGTTATTGGAGATCCCTGGGATTCTGAATCATCATGGCAGTCACAAGTTTATCACTTCTAATTTAAGAGACCACCCTAATCCTCTAGATTAAGAAAGTTCTGTCCATACTCTTGCAAAGTTGTTGCCCTTCAGTGAGAACTAGAAGTTTACATTTATTTATGGAAAAGGGCAGTAAACCAAGATACCCTGATACTGGAGCTTAGGAACACAATTCTACAGATTCTGGTCAAATTATATATATATATATTGCAGTTAGGCACAAAAAGTAAAATGGTAGTATCCTGCTTTAAAAAAAAATAGAATAGCATTTATAACATCTTGGTTATTTTCAGATAAAGGAACAACTAAAGATCCCTCAAAGAATGAGAGGTGAATTAAGAGACAGTAATTTTGACAGAAGCTTAATACAAACCCAAACTAATATTTTTATAAGTCTTCTCTCTGAAGAGGTAAGAAAGAGAAAGAATCCACTTAAGGTGTAGTAGGATGAAAGCCAAGGCTTGCAAAGAAGGCAGTGTATTTAAACAGGAGGGTGGAGGTACAAACATGAGCGATTCCTGCCCCTGTAGCTGCAGCACTATTTGACAGGCTGCCTATAAAATTAGGCACTGGTGACAATGCTAATAAAACCTGCCAAGCCTCCAAGGCCAGTGGATGTGCCAGGATTTTTTTATTGTTATGCTGTACTACTTCTGCCTGGAATAGGTTCTCATCTTCCTTATCTCTTAACTTGGGCAACTTCTTTTTAACCACAGAGACTCAGCTTAGACACTGTCTCCTTAGGTGGAATCCCACTTGATTTGTTGTAATCTCACCTGTGCTTCCTCGGTGCTCAGATTCTGTTTAGTTCCGCAATAGAGAATAAACATCCATAGCACGAAGTCCGCAGTTGTTTGACCTCTGTCTCCCTTGCTCATGGTAAGGTCCCTGATACATACTCAGTTTTTAGAAACACTTATTGGAGGAATGAGAGGATGACTAACTTAACAGAGACAGTAATTAAGTGGTTATATATATATATATATATATATATATATATATATATATATTTCCCCATCTTGGGAGAATCTCTTTAGAAGGGAAGAACTCTGCAGAGTAACCTCTTTTTCAGAAAAATATGAGAGGCTTGAAGCAAAGTAAACCACTCAGGAGAAGTGCTGGTTGAGCAATCCCAGCCCCACAGACTTCTCTTTGTAATACCCATCCTCAGGTCACTTTGTTGGGCCCCCACTCTAAGGATGACAGTACACACTGAATCCAGATGAAGGACTGTCCCTAGGTTCTCTTATTTTCTTCTTCCCTTTATGGAGAGGAAGTGCAATGCAGCCAAGCCATAATCTTAACCACTACTGTTCTAAAGACTCTCCAACAGTCAAAGTCAAATGAGAGAATATGAATCTCTTTGTGTATCGGCCAAACTTTTATTCCTATAACCCAGAATTGCCCATTATTTTCAGGGATTATGGATTATTTTCCTCATCACTTTATTGTAATAATTTCTAAATACACAGAAAAGTTGAAGTCAAGGTAATGTATGTCTTTGGGGGGGAAAGTAGAGAGTCAATTTTGAGAAAAATTTACATTTGTGAAGGTCATCTACACTGGCATTGAAAATAACTGCTGAATATAATAGATTTCACTGCTTATGCCCAGGTGAGCTCAGAAAAAAATAAATTCTGTGTATTAAAAAAAAAAGATTTTATCCCCAAAGACCCCAAATCATGTATGTATATTTTTAAAAGAAATAATTACAAAACCAGAGCTCCAGATACCAAACCAGGTAAAAATTGAATATAAAATAATGAATCAGTGGTAATAAGCATGGTAAAACAATAGAAGCAAAAATAGCCTCTCAATGACTTAGCATCCATTAATATCAACACTCATGACAAATCAGAAAATTGCTTATCATTATTTTCATTTTATATTTAAGAAATCTAAGGCTTGAGAAGGCTAAATAAGTTGTTTAAGGTAACTCAGGAAAGTGTATATTTATATTCAGGTCCACTTGCTTTTAACATCCATTATTCTCTAAATATTTCTCACCCACTGCACTGTGGATTACCTACTCTAACAGAGTATATATGTGTTTACACTTGTGTGGTGAATAGTAAATGAGTAGTGTGGCAGGTTATAGGCATTTGGACTTCTAAAATGAGTAAGACTTCTAGATAGGGATATAGTTCTACATAAAGATATATAAGATATTTAAGAAGATTTGTTTTCAACAGGAAAGTCAAAAAGAAAGTATATCAGCTCAAAACAAAAAGTCCTTCCTATGGAAACTTAATCATCTTATAACTGCATCAAGAAATTTTATTCTATACACAATATCCAAATGATAAATATTATACACTTAGAATAATAATATATTTCTACTTCACAAGGTCTCTGAAGCAAGGGATAGGATAACAACTTTCAAAGTTTGGAATGCTCTAGGAACCATTTCTAGTCTTTTCTATTTATACTCATTGTCTTAATTGTCTTGCTCAAATTAATGGCTTTAACATTGTAACTGCCCATTACTTCCAAATTTATATCTTCAGATCAAACCTTGCTTCCAATTCCAGGCTCATATATCCACTGTCTCTCCAAGTCCTCTTTGGAATATCTAACTAAAATTGAAACTATCTAATTGAATATTTAACTAAAAAGCAGTTTAAAACTGAATTTCTGATCTGAAAAAAAAAAAAAAAAAGATGTTCTACTCATAGCCAGCCTTATATGGGAAAAGGCTACTCATTTTTTCTGAATGATTGGGTTGGATCAAAAACATTGAATTTTCCTGATTTTTTTCCTCTTATATGTCATATTATATTTTTCAGTAAAGCCTGTTAATTCTGACTTTAAAATATGTTTAGATGGAATATATTCCATCTATTCCTTGCCATTTCTACTGTTACTCACTGAAGCTACCCAGGATATCTTGCTTAGATCATTACAATAGACTCCTAGCTATTCTAACTTTTATTCTTGTTCCTTACTAATCTGTTCTAAACATAGAAGATCAAAATGACACTTATAATATCAGACGATGTCATGTCACTACTCTGCTCAGAACCCTTTTGTTGTCAAAGTTCATAAACAGCCAAGGTCCTGGGGCATCTGGATGGCTCAGTCAATTAAGCATCTGCCTTTGACTCAGGTCAGGATCTTAGGGTCCTGGGAATGAGCCCTGGATTGGGCTCCCTGCTCAGCAGACAGTCTGCATCTCTCTCTCCCTGGGCCCCTCACCCTGCTTGTGCTCTCTCTCTCAAATACATAAATTAAGAAAACAAACAAAACAAACAAATAAAAAATAGGGCCTTATAGGACCTGAACTCTGTCTTCCTGACTTTATCTGTTACTGCTTCCACCTCCCTTACTCTGCTCTAGCCACACTGGAGTCTTTCATGCCAGGTGTGCTCTAGTTGTAGGTCCCCTGTTCTAACTATTCTTTCCAGTTGTAAAGTTTGTCAAGAATATATGAAATAGCTAATTTCCTTGACATCTATCAAGTTTTCCTTCACTCTGTCTTCTTAACAAAGCTTAACCCAATCACTTTATTTAATATTAAAACTTACTCCTTACTCTCTTCTATTTTTTTTTCAGAGCACTTAAGACCTTCAAATACATTACATAATTTACTTTTCTATTATATTTAATTTTATTATATGCCCCCACTTCCGAATATAAGTCCACAATGAAGGTCTCTATTTCATTCATTGTTGCAATCCAAGTACATAGAATAGTGCCTGGCATGTAAGAGGAGCATGTAAGTATTTGGTGAATTAATACTGCATTGCCTGAGGACTCTTAAGATCTGACATTCTAGGGACTATTCAAGGTATAACTACGTATCTCAGTCTTCATAAATCAAACTTAGGCATGGCTTAAAAAATTCTAAATTAGTGTACAGCTGCTAAGGAAAGTATATATTTGCAATGAAACAGTTCCGTTGTAAAGCAAAAGTCAAAAGGAAAAACCATGCTGCTTATTTTGACCAAATTTCTATTTGAGTGCAATTATTAGGGTCTGGCCAGTTTCCTTGACTTAAATTTATCAAACACATTGCTTCAGATATTTCTTAAAATAGGTAACTATAGAAATAAATAACTGTAATAATACCTTGCTTTTACCAAGATTTATAGCAATGTCACTTGGTTTAATAGACTTTAAACTCCATCTGTAGCAGATGCACTGTTTTATTTCAGGTGTGACTGATGGTCACATGCACTCACACATCTTCAGATATACTGTATCAATTGTCTCATACATGTCCATCATTTCCAGTAACATTGGTGAAGTCTGTCTCAACAAAAATAGCATTCTATCCTGAATGTCTACAAATCCAAAAGCAAGAGAACTTATTTCTAATTATGATGACGTTGTATCACTTTAAGGAAATCAAACAACTTTTCAACAAAAACAAAATATATATTGCATTCATGTTGCCACAGCCCTTCATGAACCCTTACAGATCTCGGTCTAGATACAATGTCAACGGTGTTTCAAATGCAAGATCCTAGGCAGCTCTACCAGTCACTGTCATGTGGGACAAAACTCATTCAATACCTCTTGAAAAAAATGGCTATTAATACTACTAAATACTAAATGAAATCAATTTTTAATCACCTACCATATGTCAGTCACAATTCTAGCTTCCATTCTATATTATCTTAATCACAATATCAACACAAACTAGGAATTGTTAGTTACATTAAAAAATTTTTTTATGTTAAAAGGTTATTAATTTTCTAAAGGTCTTGAAAATAGGAAAAGACTTTAGGTGTCTTCCTTTGACCCTTGACTTGATTTTATGCCTTCTTCCTACCACTTTGATGAATAATAGAAAAATACTGCGTTATATCTTTTATTTTTTTTTAAAGATTTTATTTATTTATTTGAGAGAGAGAGAGACAGCGAGAGAGAGCATGAGCAAGGAGAACGTCAGAGGGTGAAGCAGACTCCCCATGGAGCTGGGAGCCTGATGCGGGACTCGATCCCAAGACTCCGGGATCACAACTTGAGCCGAAGGCAGTCGTCCAACCAACTGAGCCACCCAGGCATCCCTGCATTATATCTTTTAAAGGGGCCCTCTTCCACCTTTTATAAAGTCAAAAACCAGTATTTCTTTTTTTTAACCAAACAACTTACTTAGTAGAAAAGACAATAACAGTAGAATCTATGTCTACTCTCTGAGAAGTTATAAATTTGAGAATTTGGAAAGTCTAGGAGTAATGTTTACTTCAAAGTAATGCTTATCAACTTGTGTTCATCCCCAAGGACATATTAAGTTCTGTCTTTTAGGTATTATTTGCTAATCTTTACAAAATAAAATAGTAAACATGATTTCAGATCAGCAGACATAGAAGATTTAGACCACTACTGCCAGAAAAATGTGAAAATAGAATATTGGAAAATCCATTTGGGTCAATATCAGGCCCTAAGTAACTGACCATTATACAGTGGGATAATACATGCTTTATATACTTAACTCTTTCAAGTCAGAGTAACCAAAATCTGTATGATCCATATATTTTTATTCATATGACAAATCTATATAACTTCATGATAACTTTTTTTTACATTTTCCTTAGGTAACTGTCTTTCAGAGAAATTGCTCATCTTTATTGTCAGTCAGTGTCATTTGTATTTGCTGTAGGCTATTCATTTTAAATTCCGTCCTGCTTGCCTACTAATTAAGATTTAACTTTGTTAATTTCTGAATCTCAATTAATCATTATTAGCTTACACTGCATGCCTTCATACCTTTTTCTACCTTGAAAAAAATTGTTCATATTTGTTTATGACATTTAATCTGTGCTCACATGATGTCAATAGCCCATCAGCCAAAATGAACCAGTTTCTTAGCATTTTGAAAACAATGTGCCTCAATAATTAGTTGAATATTTTCACATTTAAACAGGTACATTTGGTTTCATGTATATACGACCAGTAAGTCATAACTTTTTAATTGAGAATTTTATTTATTTATGCTTTAATATTTTGAGGTGCCATTTTTGTTCATGTTCTCATGATTATTTTAGTATAATTACAATCCTACTATCTGTTCTTCCAAAAAAAGTATATATTGTTTAGTAGGAGGATTTTTCAGCAGTCTCAAAAATCTTTGCCAAGAGGCAAATAAACTACATTTTTAAAAAAGACTTCATGGCAATTTTAAACTTTTTTCTGTGTGTATATGTGCGTGTGTATGTGTATAACAAATGACCATTTGAACCAAACTTACTTTGGAATTTTCTGCTCAACTCTGTCAATGCATTAATATTTTCCCTTGGATTTCCATTAAGTAACTAGGAAATTGATTTATTTTTGGAACATTGACACTCTAAAAGATTTCAGTGGTTTTCTAAATGGGACTCTTATTTTTCTCACAGTTTATATAAACTATACTAATATCTTCCATATTCACAGTTTATATAAGCTATACTAATATCTTCCATATTCAAGGTTTATTTGCCAAGGAATAGGATTCTTCCTTATCCAAGTAACTGTATTTAACTATAGAGTGAAGTACTGCTATTGCAAGGCACTGTCTAAGTTATACTGAGGAGTGGAGAAATTAATAAGGTAAGTTCTCTTGCCCTTCAGGAGAACTTAGCACACAAAAGGGAAAAGAGAGGCACAAAGTACTTTGTTGTTTGAGCAGATTGTAAGTAATCATTTAAAAAAATCATGACTGCTACTCATATAAAGCGTAACTTAGAGAGTTTAATTTCTTCCATTCCAACCATCCTATGGAGCACTGAAGTATGAATAAAGATCTAGTGCTGTCCTTGACATTAACAAATAAAGGAACTGATAGACAAAAATGAAGAATCGGGTATGAGAAGGAGGAAAGCGTGTGGTGAGGGAAACACCCCAGTCATCTCAGACCAGATTTGGATGAGTACATGTTCCAAAGGTGAAAAATAAAAGGCAAGCTTAGACACCAAAAATTAAAATTAGTTCAAATGAGTAGGGACCCAAAGAATATATAGGATTTTTCTATGGAAGCCTGGAAAGGTAGATTGGGGCCATGTCATGCTGAGCAGGGGGCACATAATACAAGTAAATTTGCTGTCTCAACTTCTAATGTGTTCTATCCCTAGGAATTATCATCAGACATCTATCTAGTTGTCAATTAAAGTACACATCAAATTACTTATTTCCATCAATGTGGGAAAATTTCCCAGGATATCACCCTAATACTGAAATGTATTTGGAAATACTTTGCTGATTTCTATTAACTAGCTGATTGGTACAGAAGCAGAGATGATTAGTAAACAACCACTTAACTGATGAATTATTGTATTAACAGGCATCCAAATGTATGAGCTTCTAAATGTCAGATGCATATTTTGATGAGGGGTGGTAAAATTACTGTGCAGAGCATTGGGACCTAATTTAACCCAGTGGCAGGGAAGGCCTCCTCCAGGAAGTAACACTTCAGTGGAGACCTAAAGCAGGAGCAGGAGCTAGTCAAATAAAGGGAGGGGGTGTGAATATGAGAATTGAGGAAGAGTGCAACATCTTGTGCAATGTCTGAAAGGGGAGGGGCCAAGAGAGGAAAAACAGCTAGTAGTAGAAACTGAGAACTAGTGCATGTGATCAGAGATGTTGGTTTGAGTTGAAGCAGAAGAGGGAGGATGGAAATGCTTGTGTTCACCTGTGTCAATGTTTGTGCAGATACTACATCATTGAAAGCACCACTGATTTAGAAAACACTGATTTGCTGAGTCATAACACTTAGAACCTGGGCACGTGAACTGTCAAATAAAAGCAAAATACCAAGAACAAGTGATTAAAATGACTAAAGAGGTTGAGAGTCTGGAAACAGTCCTTGTCTCATTTTCAGCACCTCTGGGACCTACTTTCCTATCAGTTGGGAGTACTTGAGGAAGTGAGCTGTTCTTAACAAAGAAAGCGTATCTGACTCACTGGGAGTTTTGAAAAACATACATTACTGGAATCCTACATGTCTCAGTTTTATCTGCTTCAGGAGAAGGAGATCAAGGTCTGAACAATTGGATTTATTTAAAGCTCTGCAGTTGCGTTGTAATATACAACTACATTGACAATCACAATTGTTGAGCTTTCAACTACCTGGTCTCCTACTAAAACTTCAAGACCCCAAACACCCTCTTTTTTGGCATTGGGCTCAGTTGTATTTAATCTATATTCTTGCACACTCATGTCTATGGCTGTAACATCGGTTAGAAGAATTATCTTTATAAACATAAGCAACAGCACTATAAGACCTTAAGAAATCTCAACCAAATATTAAAGACTTTCTATGACATTTTTAAGACAGTAAGAGAAATGCACACATTTCTCAAACACTTTTAACTCTCAGTTATAGTCTAAAAGGAATTTTACACTAACTTTAACCCGAAAATTCAGATTCTCAGAATCCCTATGTTCTGAGCATGTGTATTACCTGATGTTTTTCTCTGTTTCAATGTCCTGACATTGAGGCAGCTGACATTTCTTATCCTAGGTTGCTTTCCTATCTCTTTGGCTTTGTATTTCTCTTCTGTAGCCCCGTATCTACCGCCATCTGTTTGTCCAGCTAACTGGAAGTTAAACTGCCCATATACATAAGATAAATCACAAATTAGATACAGAAAACTTTTAAGGATATGAAAAATATGTCTATATGTATGTGTATGCATATACACATGATACATACACTTGTACATTTTTAAATACAGTCTAACACCACTTTCCAACTAACAGTTTTCTCTGGGCATTTCCTAGGCAAAGATGTATATTTATTTTAATTATTGCATAAGGTTCTATAATATATCATTAATTATGTAACTATTTTCATACTAATCAAGTGTCTATTTCAGATTTTTTGCCAGTCTAAGCAGTTAGGTTTAGGTGCCTATATCTAAGTGTTTTAAAATATAAGATAGATTTAAAAATATAGGAATTCATGGCAAAGAGTATATATTTAAAATTACCAGCTCTTGCTAATTTTCTTTCCTTAAGGTCCTTGCTCCTGTCAGCAATGTATGAAAGTGCTTATATGCCCCCAGTAGTGATCTGAATTTTTCTTTCAAAATTTGTTTAAACTAATGAGAAAAAATGGTATCTAGTTGGATTTATTTTCATTTTCCTGAGTATTAATAAGGCTGAGCAAATTTTAAAGTGTTTATTGCTGAATTATATTCACCTTTTCTGACTTGCTTGTTCACAACTTTTATTAATGTTTCTACTGAAAAGTTTCTTTTAAATATGTAGAAGTATATATATATATATATATGGAGGATATTTGCCATTTTATTATTTTTAGTTGAAAATAGTTTTTCAAGTTTATAACTTTTACTGATTTCTCTTATTTTACTTTTGTTATTATCCAGTTCATCCTTTGACACTCAAAATATCAAACTGTTGTTTTGTCAAATATGATTTTCTTTTACCTCAGGGGATCTGAGAATCCTGTCTTATTTAAAAAGGTATACCTGGGGGAGGGGCACCTGGGTGGCTCAGTAGGTTAAGCCTCTGCCTTCGGCTTGGGTTATGGTCTCGGGGTCCTGGAATCGAGCCCCTCATCAGGCTCTCTGCTCAGGAGGAAACCTGCTTCTCCCCTCTGCCTGCCTGCCTCTGCCTACTTGTGATTTCTGTCTGTCAAATAAATAAATAAAATCTTTTAAAAAAATAAAATAAAAAGGTATACCTGGGCCCCAATTTTACGTAATCATTCTTTTCATTTGAATATATTTTCAGATTCTTTCTTTCAAATTAATGATTTTATTCTGTCTGAAAACACAAAATAATTGACATCAAGGAGAGGTTTAACATTGTTTTCTATCAGTGATAACCAACCAGTGTAACACCTTGACTAAAAACAAGTGAGGAAGCAGGCCACTTAGTCATGACCTTTCATAATCCTTTAAAACTGGAATAATATCACCTTCCTCTTGTATAGTTTCAAAGAATAAGTAAGATTGTTCTCTATAAATTACTTACCCACTACAAATAATAAATATAAATTATTATTAAGTACACCATATTTATCTCAATTAATTACACAAATAGATTTTGTACAAAGATACTTTTGCCATATATCAAGTTTTAACCTAAATTTATGTATTTTCTGAAGGTTTTTTTTTTGTTTTAATAATTTGTATTCTCCCATGTGAATGTCATTCCATTTTGTTAACAAGATTTTTATAACTATGGTTTCTGTAAGGTATGTCCCTATGAGATCATCACTTTCAAAACTTTTATGAATTTTTAATTAATTTATCTTTCAATGATAATAAGAATAATGAAACAAAACCAAACAGAAAATGAAATTGAGGCCAAATCAAATAATTAGTCTATACTTTTTATACATTAAAATAAATTTAAATAATATCCTCCAACTCTTTACAAACCTATCCACATTTATGGTATTTTTTTTCTCTTGCAAAATTCTTTGTTTTTGGTATTTTTTTTTAATTTGAGGAGCTTTCTGGATGTCTATTTACTTCACTGGCTTTTTTTAAAAAAAATATTTTATTTATTTATTTAACAGAGAGAGTGAGAGAGACAGAGAGGGAGATCACAAGTAGGCAGAGAGGCAGACAGAGAGAGGAGGAAGCAGGCTTCTTGCTGAGCAGTGAGCCCGATGTGGGGCTCGATCCCAGGACCCTGAGATCATGACCTGAGCTGAAGGAAAAGGTTTAACCCACTGAGCCACCCAGGTGCCCCTTCACTGGCTTATTTTAAATGATTAAGATCTCTTTAATTTTAGTATTTTTGTTTTATGTATTCATTTAATCATGTACTAATTTTTAAAATGCTTCTCTTTTTTTAATTTTTAGCTTCTTAAATCAAATATTAAACTTACTTTTAGTATATTTTTCTAATTATTAAAATACATATAATTTACACATTTTCCTCCCATTGGAAACTGATTTAAAAGTATTGATAAAAAAAAGTTTTAAAGTATTGATATAAAGTTAATTTTTCACTTTAATTTAACTTCTGAGTAATTTGTAATTCATTTTTGATCTCTGGTTTCTTTGGAAGAAACACATTTCCTTTACTATTTATCATGTCTTTCATTTAATAGTCTCTTATTTTTAAGTCTAATCAAAGAATGTAACCAGTAATATAGCTAATTTTATCATCTGTTAAACATATGTAGAGATGGACATACACATACATACCCAAACACATATAAATGAAACATTTTATGGATAGAACAGATATTATATATCATTTCTTACTGAGGTAAATAGCTTTACATTGAAGATTAGATACTTCCAATTCCAGGTATTTGGCAGATTAAGATTACTGTGTAAACCTTCCTGCTACAAACATCTAGAAATAATGGATAAAATGTAACAAATCCTATTTAAATACATTGCTGAGCTTTCACTTAAGAAATCTTTAAAGGCTCAAATTAGAAACAAAGAAAGAACCAAACCTTGAGGTATTTGATACCCAACTTCACTCTGGAGCTGCTCTGAGTGGTGGAGGGGGAATCAGTCCTAGTTTGGGAATTAAGAGGAACAATGGCCTTGGGGCTCTATGAGATTTGAATTCACAGGAAAAGGGCAGACTAACAACAAAGCAGCACTGTTGAAAAGAAAGTCAGAGACTATTTCATTTCTTCCAGGTCTCAAAGTGAAAGACTAAAAATCTGTGAGAAGTATAAGAACAAGGCGAGCGTTCTACATGGATAGAGATTGAATTCTGCTGGCCAAACAGTAAAGTTCTTTTCCATTCTAAGATTTTATCTTTTAAAATGGCTTTCTGGGATGGTAAAATTTCAAGGACTCTGACAGAAGTAAATGCCATGCTATTCCAGAAGACCACATCTTCCTACTCAAGTCACAAAGGAATTAAATAGAAATAAGAAGTCACTCAGAATATGTGGTCATAATTTAAATATTCCAAAGCCCTTTACCAAGAAGCAATTCACCTCAAGCAGGAGGAAGCAGACACAATTAGAAGAATTAGAACTCTCCAAGCTTGGACTGATCCTTGAATATATAAAAAGAATAATAAATGGATGTGTTTAAATGATTTAAATTCAGTAAGACATTTCAAACACAAAGTGAGAACCAGCTTTTGTGAATACATGAAATACTAATAAGCTTTCTGAAAAGTGATTACATACACACAGACACACACATATATGTATGTCTATTGATAACATATGTATCCTATCAGTAAGGTAGAAATTCATAATTGTGAACATGAAGACAAAGTTGTGGATATTATTGAAATGTTAAGGTAGATGTTAGATAAAATGAAAAGTCCTAAAATCTTAACTAAAAAGAGATTTAGTGGTTATAATACAGGGAACCCAAAATGAAAGAGACGATGTTTGGAAGATAAATGGCTTTGATTTTTTTTCCAAGATTTAATAAAAGACACCACTCTCCAGAATCATAAAACACAGAGAGAATGAAGGAAGATAAATTTAAACAAATGTTACATCTAGACGTATTATAATGAAATTGCATAATACAAAAACATTAACACATGCACATATCAAAAACTTATAGGAATTCAGAAGAAAAGGATGCTTATTTACAATATAAGGAATAGAAGGGCAACTAATGTCTCAGAAAGACAACAGAATCCTGAAGAGAGAGAAAGAAAAATGTATACAGAAGGGAAAGAAGGAAAGAGAGAAAGTTAAAAGAAGGAATAGAGAATGAAGGCAAATTAACATCCTGAAGGAAATTATGTTAACCTATAATTCCATAGTCATGTAACATCAAGGACTCCAATGACATAGTTTTAAACAAAGGCAAAGTTTCTCCTCTCAGAACTTCTTGCAATACTAAATATGTGCAGTATGTTTGTTTGTTATTATCATCTCTGTTAAAAACTTACATTGCAGTTCCTTCCACTATGGGTCCATTATGGGTGATATATATTCTCTGCCCAGGTATTTTGAGTGTAGCCATGGGACTTGGTTTGGCCAATGGTAAGTGACATAATAGAAGCAGAAAGTTTAAATATTCTTAAATGTTCTTGTGGGGTCTGGCTTGCCTCTTATGGTCCTGTGATCGCCTTGAGGAAATAAGCCCCAAGTACATGTTCCCCTTTAACCTGGACCCAGCAATGATACCGATGGAACAGACATGAACCTGACCACAAGCACAGAGCCAAACCCACCCCAGTTCATACCATAAAGCAGAAATATTCCAAATGCCCCACAGATTCATGAGTTAGGAAAGTAAATATTTGTTGTTGTAAGCCATTAAAGAATTTTGTTATTCAACATAATTGCAGCAGTTACTACCTAACACAGAATGCTTTAGGGCGATGGAGAGGGAAGTTGAATACAAAAATGAAAGTAGGATGAAGGAATCATTATGAGCAAATATTATTTGGTGAACATTTGAGTAAATTCAAATAAACTCGGACTTTATAAGACAATCATGATAATGACTAATTTGTGTCATATGAGAACAGGGTAGAGCTAAAATGTTATCTAGGCCAAGTCACTAAGGCTGGTTTAAAAATGAATAGAATAAAATCTTAGATATTTTTGATTTTAGTTTCTAATCAGGTTACTCCCTGACCAGCAAGTAAGCACCGTAATGATGTCTGTACAGCAGAAGAAAGCAGGATAGAGCTATGTATGCAGGATTCATCTTCCTGGTGCTTCCTTTATTGCTCTCAAAGTCATAGTCGATGCTTGGTATCTATTCTGCACATATTGAACTAAGATTCACCAAATCAGAAACACCTGGAACCACATGTTCACCGCCTTGTATTTGAAGTAGTTGGATGGGCACATCAAAATTCAAAGGTTAATATAATTAGAAGAAATCCTTTCTTTCTGTGTCACAGCAACAGCATACATTTTTGCATTGTATTTTCTGCTGAATCATCTGGCCTAGATGAGGTTTGAGTACAGCAGGTCTAATCAGAGCCTATTCCAAATCAGTCCAGGTATTCTTGGGACGTGAGAATTAAGGCTGATGATAATTTGTGAAAGACATACTTAGAATTGTTGCTCGGTTTCAATTTGTGATTAAAATCACTTCAATTTATTGCTTCTTATTTTCAATTTGGTCCTTTTTCTAGTTTTGTCCTGATTATATTTTCTCACCACGATATGTTAATTTAGATATCTTTTCAATCTATGGATGATTCTCTTTATATGTCCAAACGTATACATAATCTATACCTGTGCATTAATGCACCAACATTAAATTATGATGTGTGCCATGCTCACTCTAAGAGCAAGGCATTGTACTTCCAGGCCCTCTTCCCTACAGAGTGAGAACTTAAGAAGACTGTGTTCCCTCCCACCCCGAAGCCCAAGCTCGAGGAACATAATTGAGAATTATTTGGTCCTAGCAAAAAGAGAGCCAACTCTATTTCAAGAAAATTAATGAACATGTATCCCAAATTCCAAGTAAAATTTTCATTATGCATTTCTATTCAACTGGATTTATTATATATATATTGATTACATATTAGAATTCATTTTACTTGGAGTAGGGATTTGTATATCTTTCTTAGCGTACAGGACAGTATAGTCCTTTTTTCTAAGTTACCTCATCAAAAAAGTAACACTTTACTTTGTATAGAACTTTATTTAGACTATATTTATTTGTTCAAGTCTTTAGTCATTATTTTATCATTTTCTAGCTTGCATTATTGCAAATGAGAAATTTAATGTTGTTTTGGATTCTTGTTTCTTTGCAATTAACATGTTCTTCCTGTAGGTAACTTTGCAAAATTCTCTTTTTTCTTGAAGTTCAAAAGTGTCTCTACGATATAGACTAGTACATTTCACTATGCTGTAGACTCAGCAAGGGCTTTCAACGCAAGAGATTTAAATCACATTGTTCTTCAGGTTAGGCAAACATTTATAATAATAAATACTAAAATTTTAATTATTACTTTTTGTTATTACTATTGTGATTATTATTACTTTTCCTTTATCTTCCCTCAGTTTTGAATTCCTCAGTTTGGAACTTCTGTTATTTAAATGACTAGTTTCCTTAATATGTCCTATAACTCTTCATTTGTGTTTTATTATTCCCTTTTTAATATTGTTCAACTGGTTGATCTTTAGAGGTGTTTATTAAAAGTACACCTGCCTCAGGGCCTCTGGTTCTCTTCAATGGGCATATCAGGAATGCCTCTGTGAGGTCAAAGTGCCTTTTACCTTTAGGCTTTCTCACAAGTGCTAACAAAAAAGGTCAAAGGGCATTCCTGCTTCTAGGGAACATAGAAGCTGCGCGCTACATAGGCAAGTAAGGCGGGGAAGTTCCTCCATCCTGGAGTTACTGCTCTCAAGGCAAGTGTCCAGCATCCACAGTGCCTCGGTGCAGTGAGTGTTTACCCTCTGAGTCTGTTGGTTGAGGGTTTGTGGAAGGGCAGTTGGTACTGAGGTATCACTAGTCACACTGAGTTAAGAGAATCCATGTGGAGGGTTGTGCATCTACAAGACCCCCTTTTTCCATTCTAGACAGTATCTCACCTTTCCTTCCCCTGTGTGTAAATGTGCCCTCTTTGAACTTTCATTCTCTTCGAAGTCATGCAGAGAGGCAGAGACCAGACAGGGATGGGGCAGGTTCCCTTGTTGGGGTTAATGCAGAGTCTGAAATCGTCCGTAATACCTAGCTCGCTAAAATGTAACAAAGATGCCGCTAAGGGCAATGGAAGGTTTCTGGAAGAGGGTGTAGGCCTTTGGAATGCCAAGGCCTGCGTGACCACTCTGCCATAGGAATGGCACCAAGAGTTCCCTTCCTAAAGCTTTCTTAGCCCAGACAGCTGCCCTGTGATCTAAGAGATGTATGCATTGTCCCTTTGGCTATGTTTAGCAGAACTCATAGAACATGCAAATTAGCATATTGTATCTTTCTCTTAAACAGATCCTCCTAGTTTCAGTAAGACCCTTTGTCCCACATTCTGTGCTTGAGAAACAGTGATAAGGATTTGTGATTATCCTGCAGGACCAATAAAGGCGGGAGCAGAGAAGCACAAAGGGTCTTCATCTCTGACCATTGATCCCTTTGCCGTCTCCTCTCTTTCCCAGCAAACTCTGGAGTCATCTTTCATCAGATGGTACAGGGGTTGCTGGCCGTTCTGGCAGCAGGGTGTGGGTGAGAGTGTGGCTGCTGGGAAAGGAGCACTGTGCTTGTCTTCTTATTGTCATCTCCACCCACCCTGGCCCAGTGTGAACCCTGCTCCCACCCCATGCCCACTGGAAACCATGCCACTCCACAGCCCCAGTGGACATTCTGATCTATGAGGGGTTCACAGCTGGGGATCCCTGTGCCTCCGCCCCACCTGTGGCCCTGGGGATCCTCTTTTTTTTTTTTTTTTAAATCCTCTACTGTGAATTTTTGTTCCCATTTGCTATTACAAGACTTTAATTCATTCTCAGCAATGGTTCTCTTCTACAAATTAATTTTTTGTGCTCTGATGCATCACTTTGATGTTCTGATCTTTTTTTGTTGTTGTTGAAATTTTTGTTTTGTGCTTTTATTGTGTTAGCTCCGTAAGTGGCACCCATCCTCATTATTCATCTTGATCTTTGTCCTTTTCATGGCTCCTACAAGCACTTTACATATGTAACTTTAAATCCACTCTTGGATACGTATTTCTTGAGCCTGCAGATCAGATTCTTCAGTCTTGTATCTTGTGGTGTAAAATAAAAGGTATTGCTGTGGTTTTGTTTGTTTTTGCTTTGGGTTTATTAATTTTGTTTATTCGTTCATTCAGCGCACTCGTGTAATTTTTGCTAAAACATCAGGGATAGACTTCTCTGTACTGTGAGGGGTTTTGTTTTGTTTTGTTTGTTCATTTGTTCCCTAGTATATAGTCAGAAGGCATTCTTATCCCAGCCCCTCGCTCTGGGACTAGTGCAGTTCATGAGAGCGGTTCATTTTCCAATCTACCAGCATTAGCAAATCAGGAACGTTCTCCTAATTATTCCCTCAACAAACCAGCTGGTGGAGACTCCTGGACAGATCCAAAGGCCCCTGACAGCTGGACTCTTTTAGGGAGCCATGAATTTCCTGGTTTTTGTACCAAAGGGCAGGCGAGGATTTTCCTATGCTGCTTTTCCTCTGCCTCTCATCCAGCACTCCTGAGATAAAACCTCACAGTAGAAGAGTAGAAGGAAATGGTGCTCCATTGGCCTGCCTGGTCTGAAGATATTACACAGCTTTGGTTACATACCATTTGGAGCACACCATCTGCTGGACTGTGATAATTAGTCCAGCTTGGATACTAAGATCTGAAGCTCTGTAAATTTTGGATAATGTCAAGGAAAAGGAGAAAAAAGAAAAAACAAAACCAAGAAACATATGCTAGCAAAGCCATAGAAAGTTAAATGATGGAGGGCCAGTACTGTATTCAAAATCATCCTGAAGAATACATGCCTTTTCTTGATCAATTTTCTTTATTTGTAGATTGCATGAAGTCCCAATTTTTTGTGTCACACCTGCCAAGGAAAACTTTTGTTTTTTTTTTTTATATTTCACTTGTCCTTTTTTTTAAAAATATTTTTATTTATTTGACACAGAGAGAGAGACAAGGTGAGAGAGAGAGAGAGAGCACAAGCAGGGAAAGCAACAGTCAGAGGGAGAAGCAGGCTCCTAGCTGAGTAGGCAGCCCGACATGGGGCTCCATCCAAGGACCCCGAGATCATGACCTGAACTGAAGGCAGATGCTTAACTGATTGAGCCATGCAGGCTTCCCCTTCATTTGTCTTCATATACCATTTTAGAACATGAAAAGCTCAAAGAAATTTCACTGGTGATGAAATAAATTAATAGAGAAACTAATGGTAAATGTCTTGTACCTAGTCTTCTATTCATTCAGATAACACAAATAAATGAAATATAAAATATATTTAATAAATATGAATCATATATTTACATGTAAAAATCACATATTTACGTCATAATTTGGCTTCTCTTCTACACATGTTTCAGAATAATTGTAGGAAGGTTTATATGAGCAAGTTGTGCAAAGTAGCCCTTTGCTCCAGTATAAGAAAGCTTCTAGCCCTACGTCCTAAAGATACTAAGTGTTAAATGTGGCTTTGGATTACTATTTGCAAACACAGATGCAAACAATGTAAAACCATCAACGTCTATATTTTGAAATTTGGTACCAGCACAAATATAGACATATTTTAAGAGCCAGTATTGTATACTAAAACTTACACAGGCTTTGAATTTGGAGAGTCTTGGGCTGGAATCCCAAATTCATATAATAAGATAAGCTACATTATTTGTTTAGAATTCAGGACCCTAGGGTCACATGTGTTTTGATTCAGTTGATCTAGGATGGGTTACAAATAGCTCACAGAGGAGTGACCATATAATTTATTACTTGAGCTGGATCATTTTTGGAAGTGAATGAAGAGGCATTAACATTTAAACCCAATAGGAGAAGAATAAATGAAACAAGATGGGATTGGGAGGGAGACAAACCATAAGTGACTCTTAATCTCACAAAACAAACTGAGGGTTGCTGGGGGGAGGGGGTTTGGGAGAAGTGGGTGGGATTATGGACATTGGGGAGGGTATGTGCTTTGGTGAGTGCTGTGAAGTGTGTAAACCTGGTGATTCACAGACCTGTACCCCTGGGGATAAAAATATATGTTTATAAAAAATAAAAAATTAATAAAAAAAAATTTTAACCCAGGCAAATCTGAGTATATGGTCAAACACAGAGTACAACTGAAAAGGCTTGCCTTACTAATTTTGAGATCTTCAGTAAGGTTTTTATTTTAGAATAAAAATGGGAATGTTGGGGAACCTGGGTGGCTCAGTGGGTTAAAGCCTCTGGCCGTCAGCTCAGGTCATTATCCCAGGGTCCTGGGATCCAGTCCCGCATTGGGCTCTCTGCTCAGCAGGGAGCCTGCTTCCCACTTTCTCTCTGCCTGCCTCTCTGCCTACTTGTGATCTCTGTCTGTCAAATAAATAAAAAAATTAAAAAAAAATAAGAATGTTAATACTGGACTCACAGGGCCTTAGGGAAATCAAATTAAAAGACTGAATTAAAGAACATTAGTGATAAAAACAAAGTAATTTTTAAAAATGTTTCCTCTTCCCTCTCTTCTTCTTGTGCTGAAATAAGCAGAAGAAATTAGTGTGTGCTACCCATGTGCCTACACAGAGCAAATCTGCTCTGGCAGGACACTGCTGCTCCCCCCTTTGTGTGCTAAACACTGACCTAACCCACTCTGCAAAGTTGAAAAAATGTTGAATTTTCACATATCGCTGTAACATCCTCACTGTGACTCAGAAGATATGTTTTGGTCCCTATAGAAGTTGTGAGAATGACTCTGACCCTGTCTCTTCGTCAAAGCAGCCCTTCTCTCTGCCCTCATAATTGATCATCAAGTCTTCCATGATAACAAAGTCCTTTATAGAGAGCCTTGAATATGGTCCAAGGTCGAAAAGCAGGTTCAGTGCCCTCCTTCCTCTGTCTTCTCTTTCACAGAACACATAGACAGACTCTCACCACTCCTTTGGCCTAGGAAAGAAAAAAAAAAGTTTACATTAAAGTTTAGGTGGATAGAGATCTACATGTTAATCACACCAGGTGCCTAGTGTTCACATGTGATAATTCAAAACAGCCCAGATAAAATTAGAGTGACATTCTTTTGCTTCTGTTTGCCTTATTTTGAGGTTAGGAGACTTTCTTTAATTAGCTAATGAAAGATCCTGATGTATTAAAACAATTAAAAGTCAATCAGTATGACTTTATAGTGTGAAGAGCCTGACTTATTTACCAACCCCTTTTCAGTTTCTACCTTAGCTAGCCCACTTAGTTATAATCACTGATGTGCTGGCTGTACCCCAGGATAAGCCCCCTGTCCTACTAGGCATCAGTCAGGTAAAGACTAAGATTTGTAATGTTGAGGGCAGTATGGTGTTGGAGGTGGCAGCAGTGACCTCAACCAGCTGAGGTTAAGATAACCAGTGTTATCTTAACCTCAACCTTCATTCTTCAGTTAACTGTTAGAATTCCTTGCTAGAGTGAATATATCCTCTCCCAAGCACTCAAGTCAGGGCCCCCAAACCTGCACCAATCTCAACCACTCCAATTTTCTAAATTCTCTAGGTTATTCCACCTCTTACCACTCAACCCGTAGCTAATTTTTTTATTCTTAAAAGACTAATCTCCCAAATCCATAATGTCACTAACCTGCCCCAAATGCCAATCCTATCATCTCTTAGAACCTCCTGCTATCTGCTTAAAACATGGGATAAATTTCTCTGAATGTCATAGCTTTTGGGACTCATGGCTAAGTTCATATCGAATCACTGGGTACTATATTTTGGAGCAAAGTCTTCTTTGCAGGGAGAACCTTTATCATCCTGTGGCTATGGCATTGCCGCCAAGCCTTTTATCTAATTGTTTAAGTGTTTTTTTCTCCTCTTCCGCAACTCAGCTAAGGGTGAAACAATCTTTATATGCTACTAACATTGTACAGCATATTTCCTTTCATTTTTGTTTGTTATTTCCATGAACTTTATTGGATAAATTAAAGAATTAGTGAGTGATTTCCTTTCCTCCTCTTAGGAAGAAGGATATACTTTGTCTAGGCAACACACTACTGTTCTTAAGAATAAGAATTGTATTCCCCCAGCCCAAATGACTGTGGTTTCAGTAAAAAATACTAACTGGGGACAGGAAAGACAAAAAAAAAAAAAAAATTGCTGAGGCCAAACCCTTAGCCAAAGACCAATATTCAAACCTACGTCCTTTGAATTTGCTTGAGGAGCTCTGTCCATGATGTTGTCAGATGGAAAATCAGAACAGTAAGATTTTGTGCAAGTAGATAGATTTGTGTCCTAATGCCAGCCATACTGGTATTCTCTGCTATGACCAAAGCTTGAGAATGGATCTAATGGTTGAGATGAAATGCCTTATCTAATTTGCACGTATGTCTAATGATAAGGCATCTGACACATGCCCAAATGACTATAGGAAACAGATACTTGTCTCCTTCTAAAAAGGGAAAAAAATGAAGAGAAAAGTAGTGAATAGTAAAGTCCCACATGTGGACCCTGATAGAATAGGAAGGATGTTAACATTAATCTTGGGTCACTATGGCAATCCTCCTTTCATTAAATTATTTTCCTAATTCTCATTTCCCAGATTTAGAATACTCAAACTTCTATGTGAAGAGAGCTCCCCCAACTGAAATACATAATTACGTAAATAAATAATTTAAATATCAGTGAAAAACAAGAGAGTTAACTGAAAAGATAAATTTGTATATGTATTGTCTGTCTATTTTTAGGTCAGCTGATTTCTCAAGTCACACAAGTAATGATCAGGTTGGGTATATTCTAAGTTATATAACTGATTTTCTTTATCTTAGAACTTTTGACTTTTTTAAAAAAGATTTTATTTATTTATTTGACAGAGAGATCACTAGTAGGCAGAGAGGCAGGCAGTGAGAGAGAGGGGGAAGTAGGCTCCCCACTGAGCAGAGAGCCTGATGCGGGGCTCAATCCCAGGACCCTGAGATCATGACCTGAGCCGAAGGCAGAGGCTTAACCCACTGTCACCTAGGAGCCCTGAGAACTTTTAACTTTTATATTATTTTTTGTGAGGTGTTAATTTTAAGTATTGCTTCTTATGCCATTCTTAAGTATTTCAACAGGAAAAAAAGATTGGTATATGTTTGTCATTGCTAATGTAACTATCCATAATTATCACTTTAGGTTGGTATAACTCCAGAAACTTGTCCATTTGTATATCTTTATATACACAGCATGATTTATTATCAGAAGATATTTCTGGGAGAATTAGATGACTATAGGAAAAGGCAGGATGAGACTAGAAACAAATCAGCTACACTCTATAAAATGCAGAATGGAAGACATTTACATCTGAAACTTCCCCTAATATAGGTAAAGATATTGGTTATAAATGTATGTTTTAACAAAATATTTTTTCAGATGAGTCTGGCACTGTTTGAAGCAATGTTCTCATTTTTTCTCACTTAAAGACATACTGTTTCACTATCACATTACCCTCCCCCAAACATTATTCTATCATGTGAGGAATCTAGATCGTATACATTCAATTAAATTCAATATGTGTATCAAGTCCAGTTATCTGTGATGATTAACCTTGGAGATTATAAAATTCACGAAGGTTTGGTTATTTCCTTCAAAATACTCTAACAGTAGGGAAAAAAAAAATTAATAGTAAGGAAAACCCTGCACAGAGAAATAAAAATAAAAAGTGGGTTATAAAAGAAATAACAACATTTAAATGAGGTTTTAGTGGAAGAATCTATCTGCTGCTGAGGGGAGGGGATTAGGGAAGTTTTTGTGAATCCTCGGATATTTAACGCAGGACATTAAAGATGGATTCGATTCTGGAAGGAAAGTCATACTGGACAGAGAAATCAACAAGAAGTGGTATAGAGAAGAAAAACAAGGTCTCTCTTCAGGTGATGACAACTAGTATTTATTTGTAGCCCCTAAGCATCAAGCTTAGCAAACAAATTATGAAAAGGTGCTTGAATCATTAATTAAAGAAAAGTCATGAATTTGTATCCTGGTTTATTGTTCTCAAAGTGACTTGGCTTTCTGCTTTTGCTTTCATACAAAAATAGACTTTTAGTAAAACTATTTTGCAATGTTTTTTTTTTTTTCTTTCTGTTTTCCTTCCCACGTTTGGAAGCAATTGAGGGACAACGTAGTGGGCAGATGGAGAAGCAAATATAAACTCTATTACTGAATAAATCTGGCATTGGAATAGGATTCCTAAAGCTGAGAGCCAGATTTAGACTGAATTGCCCACCTCATGGAAACCAGAAGAGTCAGAGAGAGATGTTCTCCCCTAATATGTGAAGTGGATTTTTTTTTCCTTTTTAAATGCACCAGATCCATTCCTGTTTTGCACTACAGGCCTCTCTGTACTGACTCATGATCTCAACAGAAGTCAAGACTCCTCTGGCCTCATTTGGCTGAACCATTTCATGTCTCCCCATCATTCTCGTCTGTTATTACTCTATACTCTCTCTTTTCTTATCTGTGTTCAGGCACCACTCAAAAATTCTAGATATATTTTAAATGTTAAGATCGGTACCAAGAAAGGCACAAAGTCATCTTTTGTATTTATAGCTAATTAAAAACTTCCCAGTTATTCTAAAGTTTATTTGGTTCTATTTATCTTTTGATATTATAAGTATAACTTTATTTTGAAGCTATCCTTTAAATTTCAATAAAGTGTCATTAATACAGAGATGAAATAATTTTCCTAGATATCTCCCAAGTTTCAAAATCTATATGATATGAATGCATTTCTTTTGTGACAATCTTTATACAGCCAGAGAAAATAAGTTTGGTTAAGAGTGGATGTATTCCTGTCGCAATTAGCTCACGGTGTCAGAATTCCCCAGACTGTTCTACCACTTGGCCATTATAAGGATTATCTCAGAAGAACAAGGGACCAGACCAGAAACTGAAGAGAAATCTTGATTTTTTTTTCCTAGTACAAGCTTTTATCCTACCCAGAACCTGACTGAGCATCAGAGTTACCTAAGGAGTTAGTCATAAAATACTCTTTCTGAAGCCTTATCCCTGACCTAGTGAATGATTTCTTTCCCCTGACAGTAGGAGTATTCAGGTAGAGAATTATGGAGACTTGGCTGTTCAACTGAGTGTAAGGACCTCAACCTGTGTGCTCAGCCTCAATGCACATACAAAATATTAAACCACTTCTTATATTCCCTATGCCACCCCTAACTCTATGCTCTATTTCCTGTAATCACATTCAAACCTTCTTAGACCCTTAATAAGTTCATCTTACTGATACATATGACCTTTTCCTTTCTTTTTTTTTAGGAGTCATTAAATTAATGCCATAATTTTCCTAACTAAAAAAAGGAAAAAAGTGACATCCTCATTATGCTTTTCATGAAGCTTATAGTGTTTTCCCAAAATCTTCTGCTGTTTTCCCCCATAATCTGGAGTTGGAGAAAACTGAAGCCACTGTGTCACACTAAAGCTATGATAGTTGATATTTAATGTCTATCTCTTATTTGATAGGTAGTCCGAGGACTATCTGGTCATGACAAGCCCATTGAATCCTTCCTGGGAATTTTGAAATGCTTTTCTAAGAAAATCATTGGGTATTTTGGTGGAACACAACAGATTGATACATTATTCAACAGGATTCCTTTGAAGTTGTCCTTTAGGTGTCAGTGACTTGGAGTTGTCAGTTTTACCAGCCACACTCTTTAAACCAATGTTGTGAGGTGAGGCAGGTGTTTTAGTGAACCAAATTACAGCTTTCAATACCTAACATCTATAATTTTTTGCTTCTCCCCTCCTATTCTTATAGAAGAATTATGAAATTATCTTATATAGAATTTTCCAGGATATTGCTTCCAAACTAGAAAATCTTCTAGGACACTTGGAGGGTCCTACACAGATCATATACACAAATACATTCTTTGTTGTTTATTCTAAAATTTTGTTTTTTTCTTTAATTGTGCAATGTTTTTCTTAGCCTGATCAATATAAATCAGAAGCAATATAATTATCTTTCAAACCTCAGAAAATGTGTGCATGCATATCTCTAGATAATTTGGAGAGAGTACTGGCTGATGGCAGAAGGTACTGAAAACATAATTACAAAGAGTACATCAATTTGACTATTCCCTTGCCTCTTTAATATGCTCCTGCAATCACAATATCTATGGTTCTTGTTTTTCTTTCACCAAGACACTTATCAGCTTTTAATAAAGCAGCTCTCATGCTGAGAGAGCTGTGTGTGTGTGTGTGTGTGTGTGTGTGTGTATGAGAGAGAGAGAGTGAGCGAGAGAGAGGGACCAGGTGATGATCTGTAGAATCCCCATATCACTTGGCACTGAGGATGCTACCCATCTGTTTCTATTTTGTTTGCAGTAGTCTCTTAGTGCAGACCTCAGGACAGCTTCCCTAAATATACTCCCTGGTGTTTTCCTGTTACCACCAAAGCCTGAGACCATATAGAGTTCAACACAGCCCTTTCATGAGTCTAAAAATATCTTGCAATTTTGAGATCCTCTGTGAATCTATTCAACAGTGGAGTGGATGTTCACTTGTAAAAGGCTGAGTAGCCTCTCTGGAAGTCAGGATAGGACCAACAGTGCACGAATCTCTACTGTTATGATTTTTTCTTTCATATTTTGTATAGACAGCATCCTGTTTAACATGATGCCAAATCAAAAGTTTTGCCTTCTTTTGTCTTTCTCTGATCTTATAAAAATACATCCAAGGAGAAAGATTACACTTTAAGCCCTTTTGTGATACATTTAACATAAATATGTGAAATCTCTCATAAAATGTATTGAAGGAGAGAAAGAAATTTTGTTCTTCTTTCTTATTACATAGAATATATTCTTATGGAAACATATCAATTAATGTTCATTGTGTTCCTGAGAATTTGCAAACAAGTTAAAAAAGAAAAACAAAAAAACCTCATGCTTCCTCAGGGTAGGAGTTAATATGTCCACAAGGACACTTATTTATAATAATGATATCTATTATCCCAATTATCTACACATGCAATATACATTTAGTGAATTATTCACTGATATTATTTAGTTTTTAGCTAACTACCTCATCATACAAAAGCATCTTCTTATCAAATTATAGTGAAATCTTACTCGTAAAGAACTCTTGGAGAATTATATTATGCAGGTGATGGAGACAAGGGATAGCAGAGATTTCTGAATAAATAAATTTTATCTAAATTGCATTTAAATGCAATTGGATTACAGAAGCCCTCAATGACTTAAAAAATTAAATATGTTACTATATTTCTAAACAGAGCATATGGGCATCATTTAATCATTTCTTAATGAGTCAGGTCCACATTGTGTACTCAATTTCTGTACATGCTCTAAGAAAATGATGTTCGCAGGGATTAACAAAGGTTATAATGGTTTCTTTCTTTTTTTTTCTACACTAATTCAGGTTTCTCAACAAATGGTGTTGGGAAAACTGGACAGCTACATGCAGAAGAATGAAACTGGATCATTTTTAAAATTCCATACACAAAAATAAACTTGAAATGAACTAAAGATGTAAATGTGAGACCTGAAACCATAAAACTCCTAAAAGAAAACATAGGCAGTAATCTCTTAGACATCAGCCACAGCAATATATTTATGGAAATGTCTCCTCAGGCAAGAGACACAACAGCAAAAATAAACTATTGGGACTATACCAAAATAAGAAGTTTTTGCACAGCAAAGGAATACATCATCATAATGAAAAGGCAACCTATGGAATAGAAGATATTTGCAAATGATATATCTGATAATGGCTTAATATCCAATCTATATAAAGAACTTATACAACTCAACACCAAAAAAAAAAAAAAAGAAAGAAAAAAGAAATCAATCTTATTGAAAAATGGCTAGAAGAACTAATAAACATTTTTCTAAAGAAGTCATAGAAATAGCCAAAAGACAGACACAAGATGCTCAACATCACTAACCAGGGAAATGCAAATCAAAACCGCAGTGATATCACCTCACACCAGTCAAAATTGCAATATTCAAAACAATAAATAACAAGTGTTGATGAGCATGTGGAGAAAAGGGAATCCGCAAACTGGTACAGCCACTATGGAAAAGTGGCTGTATGAAAGTTCCTCAAAAAATTAAAAATAGAAGTACTAAATAATTCAGTAATCCCACTACTGGGTATTTTCCCAAAGAAAGCAAAAACACTAATTTTAAAAGATATATGCACTCCTATGTTTATTGTAGCATCATTTACAATAACCAAGATATGGAAGCAACCAAAGTATGCACAGATAGCTGAATGTATAAAGATGATGTGGTGCATATATATAAAGCGGAGTAATAGCCATATAAAGGGATAAAATCTTGCCATTTGTGACAATATGGATGGTCCTAGAGGGTATTAAACTAAGTGAAATAAATCAGACAGAAAAAAACAAACCCACCCATATGCTTTATTTTATATGGGGAATCTAAAAAACAAAACAAATGAACAAACAAAAAACCAGACTCCCAAATACAGAGAACAAACTGGTTGCCAGAGGGGAGTTCAGTGGAATGATGGATAAAATAGGTGAAGAGAATTAAGAGGTACAAATTTGCAATTACAAAATAAATAAGGAATGGAGACTAAAAGTACAGAAAAATAATCAATAATATTGTAATATAGTATAATGACAGATATTGACTACACTTACCATGATGAGCATCGAGTAATATATTGAATTGTCAAATCACTATGTTGTTCACCTGAAACTAATATAACTTTACATGATAACTATGTTCCAATAATATATTTTAAAAATTATAGCACAATAAAGCTGAAAAAATGATGTAATCTCAACTTTTCTGACCACCCCCGAGAAGTTGAAAATAAATTAAACATTGGTACGAGAAGCTATTTACTTGTAACTAGTGGCTTCTTAGTGATAAGGTATCAACAGATAAGTCAGAATGTTCCAATATCTGTCATTAGATTCCCCAAAATTCCTGGTAAAAGTATAAGTGATTGAAGAATTTACTGAAAAAATAAGGAGTACAGGGAAAATCATGAGAGCATTTAGGAAAGCTTCTATAAGCATCTTTCACAATAGCTCACTACCAATAGACTTTTCAGTGGTTACACAAAATGGTAATTGCAAATAGTGAATGTTTCATTTACTGATCAGCTCTGTAATGAATGTCTGACAATGATAATGCACTGCTGATGATAGTAGCAGTATCGGTGACATGGAAGAAGAGGAGGAGATGAACTGGTATTAGAGAGACAAACCCCTTGACATCACAGTTGCCATTGTCAACATCAAGACCACGCCCTTATTACTTTCAACAACACTAACATGATTTTCTGTATCTGCTGAACTGTTGAAATCTGTGCCACTTATATTTGAGTCTTCATTGTCTCGTGGAAAATAGGCTATAATCTTTTGATTAGCATTTACTAAATCCTTTGTTGTTATTGTTCTTGCCTTTCATTTTAGGACTCAGTAGCCAGAGGAAGGCAGAATTTTTCAGTGGTTTAACTACTGGATAAGATGAATAAAATCTATAGGGGTTGACCTCACTTTAATTCTATTGTGTTGTTAAACAACAATGACAAACTTCTGTGCCAATACTCTCTCTTTTACCCTGAGTCATTTCCTAAGGGGCTCCTTATGTCTTAAAATAGATTCCTTCGGTAGAAATGACCCAGTGGAACTTTAATTATGTCCAAGTAAGTTGGAGATGGCAATCATTTATATCACAAGGCATGTAAAATATTTTCAACAATTTTATCAAGTCAATTACTTTGGGATAAAGTAAGTTTTCATCATGAAGTTTGATGTTAGGTGCCATTTTTTTTCAAAGATATATTTTATCATATTGAGGGTTATTAGCTTCTAGACCTACTTTGCTAAAATTTTTAATAATGAGTTTTGAGTCTTGTGAAATAATTCTTCTGCCTCTATTAAGATAGTAGTACACTTTTTCTTTTCTTTTCTTTTTCTGCCTGTGAGTATGATGCAATACATTTGTTGATTTTCAGATACCAACCATATTTGGTTATGTTTTATTCTTCTTTTATACTGCTAGATTTAATTTGCTATTTTGTTATTTTGTAGCTGTTTAAGGGGGAAAGTGGTTAATAGTGTTATTCAGATCCTCTTTATTCTTTTTAGTACATGTTTTATTAATTACTGAGAAAAAAATTTAATTATGTCCAACTATATTTGTATATTTCTCCTTTCAGTAGTATCTCTTTGCCCTCTGGATTTGGAAGTGTTCTTGTTGTTGCTATTAAGTGCATTCACATTTAAGATTGCTTTTCTCTATATATTCTATTCTCTATTGCTGATTTGACCCCTCTATCAGCATAAAGTATTTCTCTTTTCTAAGGTAATATCCTCAGCTCAGAAATCTACTTTGTCTGGTATTACTATATTTCTATTACTATATTTCACCCAGTTTTCTTTGCCTAGTGTTTTTATGATACATCTTTTAAAACATTCTACTTTTAACCTACTGGTATATTTATATTTAATATGGGTTTCTTATATACCACATACAGTTGTTTATTGCTCTTTATTCAACTTGATCTATGTCAGTAAAGTGGAGTTTTAGATCATTTCAATTAGGTTGAATATAATTTATCAATATAGCTGGCTTTAAACCTAACGTCCTCTGATTTGTTTTCTATTTGTTCTTTTGTTCTCTGCTCCGTTTTTCCTCTTCTTCTCCTGCCTTTTTTTGGATTAGTCTTGTACTTTTACAATTCAACTTTTTCATTTCTGTTGTCTTATCACTCTTGCTTGATACAAAGCTTTAGAGTTCACAATATACATCTTCAACTTATTACAGTCTACCTTTAAATATAATGCCACTGCCTATCTATAAAAAGTAGACAACAAGACTTACAACCATTTCACCTGTTCTGTATTTTTTATGTTATTTTTATTTCTATGTGTGTTATAGACTACACAATATATTTTTATTGTTTTTGTTCATATAATCAACTATTTCTAATAAATTATTTTTAAAGGAATTTAAATAAGTATATTTATTATACAATTATAATTTCTGGCCCTAGTCTTTCACTTGCATATATTTAAATTGTTATCTGATACCATTTTTCTTTTGTCTGAAGAATTTCCTTCACATTTCTTACACTTCCAATCTGCTAGTGATGAGATCTCTCAGATTTTATTTGAATAAATTTTTCTTTCACTTTAATTTTTGGAAATGTTTGGAGTTTTTTGTTTTTTGTTTTTAACCAGCCAAGTTCAAAAATATTTCCCCCTTACTGGTACTTTAATGGTATCACTAAACTTTCTTCTAATTTGTATAAATTTTGAAAAGGATTTTTCACATTTAACTTTATTTCTTTGTATATCATAGGTCTTTTGATTTTTAGTATTTTTTTTAGGATTTATTTATTTGAGAGAGAGAAGACAGTGTCAGTGAGGTGAAGGGCAGAGGGAGAGAGAGAATCTCCAGCAGACTCCCTGCTGAGCATAACCCTGACATGGGGCTTGATCTCATGGCCCCGAGATCATAACCTGAGCCAAAGCAAGAGCCAGATGCTCAACTGATTGAACCACCCAGGTGCTCTTCTTCTTCTTTTTTTTCTTTTTTTCAAACCTCAGGCTGATCTTAAGATTTTTCTTTTCATCACTGACATTATTTTTTTTCTTCCAAGTTTTTGCTTAAATTCCAGTTACTCAACATATGGTGTAACATCAGTTTCATGTGTAGGATTTAGTGACTCATCACTTGTATACAACACCCAGTGCTCATCACGACAAGTGCCCTCCTAAATGCCCATCACCATTCCCATACCTACCTCCTCTCCAGCAACCCTCGGTTTGTTCTCTATAGTTAAGAGTCTGCTTTATGTTTTGCTTCTGTGTTTTTTTTTCTTTCCCCTATGTTCATCTATTTTATTTCTTAAATTCTACATATGAGTGAAATCATATGGTGTTTGTCTTTCCCTGACTTATTTTGCTTAGCAGAATACTCTGTAGCTCCATCCATATCATTGCAAATGGTAAGATTTCAGTCTTTTTTTGGCTGAGTAACATTCCTGTGTGTGTGTGGAGGTGGGTGTGGGTGTGTACCACTTCTTCTTTATCCTTTTGCCAGTTGATGGACACTTGGGTTCTTTCCATAATCAGGCTATTGTTGATAATGCTGCTGTATCCCTTCAAATCAATATTTTTGTATCCTTTGGGGAAATATCTAGTGGTGCAATTGCTAGATCATAGGACTGTTCTATTTTTAACTTTTTGAGGAATTTCCATATTGTTTTCCAGAATGGCTGCACCAGTTTGCATCCCCACCAACAGTGTAAGAGGGCTCTCCTTTCTCCACATCCTTGCCAAAATTTGTTGTTTCCTGTATTTTAATTTTAGCTATTTTGACAGGTGTGAGGTGATATATCATTATAGTTTTGATTTGTATTTCCATGATGATGAGTAATATTGAATATCATTTCATGTGTCTGTTGGCCATCTGCATGTCTTCTTTGGAAAAATCTCTATTTATGTCTTTTGCCCATTATTTAAACTGCATTATTGGTTTTTTGGGTGTTGATGTTGATAAGTTCTTTATAGATTTTGGCTATAACCTTTTATCAGATATGTCATTTGCAAATACCTTCTCCCATTTCAAAGTTTGCCTTGTAGTTTTGTTGACTATTTCCTTCACTGTGCAGGACGAACCTTTTTTTTTTTAAATTAAATTTATTTATTTTCAGCATAACAGTATTCATTATTTTTGCACCACACCCAGTGCTCCATGCAATCTGTGCCCTCTATAATACCCACCACCTGGTACCCCAACCTCCCACCCCCCACCACTTCATTCCCCTCAGATTGTTTTTCAGAGTCCATAGTCTCTCATGGTTCACCTCCCCTTCCGATTTCCCCCAACTCCCTTCTCCTCTCCAACTCCCCATGTCCTCCATGATATTTGTTATGCTCCACAAGTAAGTGAAACTTTTTATCTTGATGAAGTACCAGTAGTTTATTTTTGCTTTTAGTTTTTTTGACTCACAAGATGTATCTAGTAAGAATTTGCTATGGCTGATGTCAAAAAGATTACTGCCTCTGTTATCCTCTAAGATTTTGATAGATTCCTGTCTTGTAATTGACTTTAACATTTTGATTTTTATATGTTCTGGTATTGTTTTCTTTATGTTTATTCTGATTGGGGTTTGTTTAGCTTCTTGGATGTATAAAGTTTTAACCAAATTTAGTAAATTCTCTACTTCTTCTTCTTCTGTTGTTGTTGTTTTCCTCAAAACTACCTTTCCAGCTTCCCCTCTTTCTGGACCTAATTACATGTCAGAATACAATTATTGTCTCATAGCTTACTATGGATGTGGCTGTGGCTGTAGCTGTTTTTATGCAGTCTTTTTCTTTAATCTCTCTGCTTCATTTCTACTTCTATGCCTTCACATTCACTAATCTTTTCTTCTGTAATGTCTAATTTGCTACTAATTCCATTCAGTGTACTTTTTATTTTATATGTATTTTTATACATGTAATTTCATAATGTTTTATGTCTTATTTCTCTCTTCCTCATGCTCATGTTCTTTTTTTAACCTTCTTGAATCTGTGACACATATTTATAATATTCTTATATTTGTAAATGTCTTTTTCTGATGATTCTTTCTTCTCTTTTATGTTAGTCACCATACAGTACATCATTGGTTTTTGATGTAGTGTCCCCATTATTTATTGTTTGTGTGTAATCCCCAGTGCTCCACGTAGTCCATGCCCTTCTTAATACCCATCACCAGGTTCACTCATCCTCCCATCCCCCTTGCTGCTAAAACCCTCAGTTTGTTTCCTAGAGTCCATAGTTTCTCATGGTTCATCTCCCACTCTGATTTTCCCCCTTCTTTTTCCCTTCCTATCCTAATGTTCTCCATGCTATCCCTTGTGTTCCACAAATAAGTGAAACCATATGATAATTGACTTTCTCTGCTTGACTTATTTCACTTAGCATAATCTCCTCCTGTCCCATCCATGTTGATGCAAAAGTTGGGTGTTCTTCCTTTCTGATGGCTGAGTAATACTCCAGTGAGTATATGGATCACATCTTCTTAATCCGTTCATCTGTTGAAAGGCATCTCAGCTCTTTCCACAGTTCAGCTATTGTGGACATTGCTGCTATTAACATTGGCATTCATGTGGCCCTTCTTTTCACTACATCTGTATCTTTGGGGTAAATACCCAGTAGTGCAATTGCTGGGTCATAGGGTAGCTCTATTTTTAATTTTTTGTGGAACCCCCACACTGTTTTCCAAAGTGGCTGCACTACCTTGTATTCCCACTTAATCTCTCTATTTAAAGTGGCACCTTCTGGGTTTCCTCACCTATTAAAAATCTTTTGGCTCTGGCTAATGAGCAGAAAATACCATCCTAGTTTTGTTGGTTCTACAAATTGTTCTACCTACTCATTTCCACTTATTGTTTCCCTGCACAAGTAGTTTCCTCTCACATATGTGTAGATCAGAGCTAGGAAACCCCTGGATAGATTTGAGAGCCTTGCTTTTCTTTTCTTTTTTTCTTTCTTTCTTTCTTTCTTTCTTTCTTTCTTTCTTTCTTTCTTTCTTTCACTTTTCTTTTTTGTTTTTAATTCTTTCTGTCTCACACTTTCTTGATCCCTGGTCTCATTCTTTCTGAGCTCCCTCCTCTCATGTAGACTGTTTTTCAAAATCTAGCCACTCTGGCCTCTTCAACCTTTAATCTCTCTCTTCAGAGAAGTTTTCTTGGTTCTTCTATTTGGGATTACCTTCCCTGTGTTGCATTGTAGGGACTACCCTCGGCCAGTGTTTCCAATCTGAGGTGATTTTGCCCCCTAGTGGACATTATCTAGTAACCTTTTAGTTTGTTAGAGTTGAGAGATACTACTGTATGAAAAGTAGGCTCAAGGCCAAGGATATAGCTAAATATCCTATAATGGACAAGACAGCCCCATGACAAAGAATGATCTGGTCTAAAATGCCATTCATATCCGAGGTTGACAAATAATTCTCTAGACAGTTTATTAGGGAATCTTATTATTCTCTCATGGATCATAATCACGCATTCCTTAATGTCCCAAAGCTGTATTTTCTTCTGTTTTCTCCAGTTTTCTAGTTATTCAAGGTAAAGCTATAAATCCAGTCTCTGTTAATACATCCTAGCCCAAAGTGGAAATCTTTTTGTCTCTTGATAATAATAATTACATCTACTTTATCCTGCTACTTTCTTGTATATTTACATTTATAAATAAACTTTACAGATCCTTTGAATGTGTAGAATGCAAGTTTAAATTTTCCTCTGATCTTACTTGTACTCACAATACATCAAGGTGTGGGTCACAGTTAAGTTACACTTGAGGATGTTTACTTTGTATAGTGGAAGGAAATTACAGCATAGGGAATAGGTTATACCTCATTTTAATCTCTCGAGCTTCTCTCAAAGTCCACAGGCTATAAAATATCCTTCTGAAGTTTTCTGGAAGGTGCCTGCCTGCTACCTCCAGACTCCATTTCTAGGAGCTCTTGGTTCCATTAGGCAGAAACACATTTCTACAACATTTATGGAGTTGAAGGACAACCTCCAGAAAAGAGGAAAACATGGAGAAAAAAGCTCAGAAAGAAAGTCCTCTCTCCTGGGCTTATTCTATTTTACACCTTTCAAGTTCCTGATTTTACTCCCCAAATTTTATTTCTTCCCAGGATAGCTGACATTGGAAATGATCATTTTTCTCAGTAGAGACCTCCGATTGTGTGTAAAACCTCATTCTAAAAGACACTAGTACATGTGTCAGTATTGATTATGATGTGACTTTTACCAAACCAAAACCATTTGTTATCATGTTTTCCTCATAGTAAACTGAAGAGTATGAAAATGTTCTTTTTTTTTTTTAGTTTTTCTGGTCTTCTGGAGGGAGCTATTCAAATGAGAGAAGATAGTTAATCTAGTGCAGTGGTTAATTGCCCAGAATGAAACAAAATAATTTCTTTTGGACCTTACACTTACTAGCTCCTTGACTTTAAAGAAACTAATGTACCCATGTGGGTCTCAGGATTTCCTTCTGTAAAATTTAGATAATGTGTTATATTACTATTATTATAGTTTAATAATACTACATTACTACTTGTATTACTCTATTATTATAGTGTAATGGATAAGAACCTTAAATATAGTACTATAGATAATATTATAGTATTATAGGTTATATATAGTACTATAGTATGGAATGACAATGATAACATTGTTGTTGCTATTTGGAAACATTTTACACTTTCTTCAACTTAGTTAAAACAGTTAAGCAATATTTTTTAAAAATATACAGATTCTAACAAAGTTATAGCTTAATTCAAAAACTGGGACTCCAAAAGTTTCTCTTTAAATGCACTGCAAAAGAAAATGCGCAAAAAAAAAAAAAAAAAAAAGAAAATGCGCATATGGAATCTGATTGCTGTTAGCCTCCATAGTAAAGGCCAAACACTAAAAATAAGACAAAAGAAATGATCTGCAATAAACAAAGTAGGAAAAGAAAAAAGAAAGTAAGGAAGCAAGGAAATATTACTTTTCTTGAGAATTGGGTGGTTCTTTAATAAATGTTAACCTACTCACTTAATACAATAAAACTACAAAGTAGTTAGGAATGTGAAGTTCAGAGAAGCTCAGAAATGGATTTCTGAGCACTCATTTTGTAAGCTGTTGTACTAACCATCTGACAACAAGGTTTCTAACTCTACCATATTTTGCTAAAGGAAAACAACTTAGTCAAATGCTTCTCTCAGAGAAAATAAGTGAGAGAAGGCACAGTGACCTTTTATTTTCTTTGGTTCTCCAATTTGACATCATAAAAATTCATCATAATGTAGGAGAAAATTAAACATTATTTTCTTTTTAATTCAAACTCTATGCTCAGGTATTCCAAGATTTCTTTAAATTATTATTGAGCAGGATAAATACCCAGGTTTCAAAGAGCCTCCTAACCTCTCATGTATCTAACAAAGGCTGTCAAACTGATTTGGTTGGTAGGACACATAACAGCATGTTTTTTAACATGCCTAATATGATTCTTGCTCACTTGTTAAACTGCATTTTGTAACATCATTTTTTTGTCTTGCCAATGTTTAAAATTTAAAAAAAAATATTTAAGGTCCTATTTAAAGATTTGACTTTCAAGAACATCCATTTATTCTCCTTTTAAAAAGAAATGTTTATTGTAGAGTTCAAGACTCCCCTATCAGTTCTTTGCAAGACCCTGTGCAATCTCAGTTCATTTACTGTCGTAAGCTACGTCCCAAGGCAAAAAGAAAAAAAAAAGTTTACTACGTATCTAGTCTCAAAGCTGTAATAAAAACTGGGTTAGTACTAAGAGAGCTTTGAAATTATGAAATGAAAGATGATATTCATGTTGCAAATGTGATCAATCCTGCAACTGCTGGAAACAGAAGCCTACATAGGGTAGCTGGAATTGATCCTGTAAGAGAGAAATCAGCATATGATTCAAACCCATTTTGATTTTTGTTTTTGACCATCATATGAACCAAAACAAAGGTCAAAGAAAGCATAAATTACCAATTTAGTAGACATCAGTCATTAAAACCAAACTGCGTACTTTTCTACTTTTTTTTCAAATTGCATAGGTGGTCATTTTCACTATTTCTTTAAAGTACACATCTTCACCCCTCTGTCTCTTCACCAGATGATATCGAAGGATTGTGCTGGGAAAGAAGCAAATACAAAAGAACACATAGCTTTAGATATGTTTCCACTGACATTAAAAAATAAAGCAAACTTCAACTCTAAATACAGAAGAGCATAAGCATCAGATTATTACAGGTTCATGTTATTTCCTCTTTTTCAGGAGTGGGGGGAGTGATGGTTATTTGAGTGTTTTATTGATGCATTTGTTTCAGTCTTCCATTTTACAGTCTTAAAATCAGAGAGAATAACAGATGATATTTATTAGGTAGTGACTTTTATGGACTGGAAGTATGTCAAGGGTTTTCCATTTATTTACTACCTTATTTTCTCTTAATAGTACTGTGGGACTGATGTTACCATTAGACCCATTTTATAAATGATAGAGGGGAGACCTAGAGTGACTTAATTAGAGTCATAGAGCAAGAGAGCCGTCAAACTCAAGCCAGCTGACTGTAACATACCATAAATATGATCATTTTACCATACCGCCTGATAAGGAAAAAGAAATCTAAATCTTAGAGATTGAGTAAATATTCTTATTGAGAGCAGTTCTCAAACTATGATACAAATTAATTTAGAAAGAAGAAAAAGGAGAAAAAAAGATGGAGGAAGGAGTGGGAAAGGGAAGAGAAGGAGGAGAAATTTATTTGCTTTTTCACTATCATTCTCTCAGTAGTGCACAGTAGAGTTTTCTAGGAGCTTTGTGATGTGAGATAACAGAGTAAGTGCCAAGGAAGATATAAAAACCCAGCTGTCTTCTATTAGGGGAAATTTGTAAAAGATAAAACATTGCCACTCATCCCACCAGACTATCTTTGGTTTTGTTTTGAAATTTTCCATAGAATATGTTATTTATTTTAACAAGTTTATTTCAAACTGAACAAGACAAGATTTAAAATCTTCAAGTTCTCATTTCTAATGTGGTAACTATTACTAGATATAACTCAGATAAACAACAGCACTTTGGGAAGCCCAATAATTTTTAAGAATATAAAGGCATTCTGGGGTGCCTGGGTGGCTCAGTGGGTTAAAGCCTCTGCTTTCAGTCATGATCCTAGGGTCCTGGGATCAAGCCCTGTATCAGGCTCTCTGCTCAGTAGGGAGCCTGCTTCCCCCTCTCTCTCTGCCTGTCTCTCTGCCTGCTTGTGATCTCTGTCAAATAAATAAAATCTTAAAAAAAAAAAAAAAAGCCTATAAAGGCATTCTAAGACCAAAATGTTTGAAAACCCCTGTAGAACATTGCAACTAAACACCATTTAAACACTCACCTGCTGGAGTTATTTAAAGAAGCTAGATGTTTTAAAACAATGTGTCTCAGATACATGTATGGCCTAGCTCTATCACCTTTCCATAAAGTCCCTCCCAAAATTCATTCTGAAAAACTTTCTTTCAGAGAACCTGTACGAAGCCAGATTTTGTCTGCCCAAGGTTTGAAAATAATCTGTAGTTCAAAATAAATGGAGTGGGTTTTTCATTCTTATTAATGCAGGATCAAGTTAGTTTTGACTTGATACTCAGTTCTTTATAATAACCCACTGAGTGTATGAAACGAAATGGGAGAAACTGTATTGAGCAAAGTAGTGCTCTTGAAGTTTTCATAACTTTGTGTTGCTAGGAAACAGCTTTACCATCAGTGCAGAGTTTAAACTTGGAGCATCTGCTTCATTTAAAGTCTGGCTTCCAGGCAGTATAGATTGCATTGAGCTTTGGGAAGGGGAAAAAAAAGCAAAAGAAATACCAATTACTTTCTAAAAACAACAATGTTAAAAGTCTGGAAAGCAGAGAATCTTATGTTATATTTGTAATTATATCCTTTGGAAAGTGTGGCTGGAAGGGTTGCCTTTATGCTAACTCATAAAGCTGAAGTCCAGAGTAGAAAGTAGGATCACTTAGGTTCAAAATCTTGGGAAATACAGTGAGAATAAGTGATGCTATCTCAGAGATAGCATCTTAGATATCTTAGAGGAGAGAGGGGCGGGGTAGGAAGGGGGAAATAAACTCTGTGTGGTTGACTTGCATTTTATTTCATTTTTCTCATGCAAAATTACTACTTTAGAGAAGTATTTTATGATGGATGCACGCCATATATAACATTCCTTCTGCTTCTTTCCTCATTGTTTCATATTTTAGCACATTGTGATCATTCTGTGACACTGTAGAAACACTGTATGTCACCCATTATTTGTACAGTTTATACAGACTGACAGTTACCTGGCATGATTTTTTTTTGAGATGAATTTGCTAAATAAATTTATACTAACATTTTCTACTAATATTTTTATGTAGGATGAGAGTATGTTCCCATGCTAGTAAATGATCTCAGTGTTACCCTAGTCCAACAAAAGCAAGGCAGGTTACTATTTTTAAGCTATTGAGTCCAAGCCCTAAAAAGTCCAATGACTTCTTCACTTTCACAGCATTTCACATTTTGCATTCCTGAGATTACCAAAAAGACAAAAAAAAAAAATTTATTTGATTCGAAGGAAGGAAGGTAGGAAGGTGGTCAGTCAGTCAGTCAAGGGTAAGGGAAGAACCAAAAAAAGAGAAAAGGCAGGTAGAGGATTTTATAATTTTTTTCAGGAACTGTAACTCATTCGTCTTAACACCGTCTTTCAAGTGTCTCATTTTAAGGCTGCTTTTTAAAGAGGAAGCAGTTTTTTAGGGTATCCTCAATCTGGGGAAGTGCTGTGGATTGTCAGTATTCCCAGACTTCCTGCTGAGTCCACTCTGGTCTCACTGTGGGCAATCCGTGGTGAGCAGACCTCAGCAACACCCCCCTGTTTATAGATGGCTTGAGTGGCGTGGCTCCCTCCTGTCCCATAGGACTAAAGTACACAAGAGTGGTGCTCCATTACTGGAACCTTTACCATCATAATTTCTTCATGATCTCAGATCCTTAAGTCCAGTGGCTTTACTTTCTTTGGATCTCCATGTGAATTAGCAGTTTAGAACGTTGCCTCCCTGCCATAGCAGTATCTTATTTATATGACTCTGGCTCTAGTTCCTCCTTTCCTACCTTTTCCCTGTCCCTGCCCCAGTAGCAATCCTAAATTCAGACTGCTGTTGGTTTTCTGGTTAAAGCCCTTAGCTCTTTCATTTGGAAATGACATACCTTATATTTAAGAGCCAACCCTTATGTTTGGTATACCCTCTATTTCTTTTTTTTTTTTTTTAATTTTATTTATTTATTTGACAGACAGAAATCACAAGTAGGCAGAGAGGTAGGCAGAGAGAGAGAGAGGAAGGGAAGCAGGCTCCATGCTAAGCAGAGAGACTGATGCGGGGCTCCATCCCAGGACCCCGAGATCATGACCCGAGCTGAAGGCAGAGGGTTAACCCACTTAGCCACCCCGGGGCTCCTACCCTCTATTTCAACAAATCAAATACTTGTGTCCAATTCTTTATAAATGTATTTTTCACCTAAGAACTTTGTTCTCAGTATGTTTTACCTACCTACCTGTTGAAAGAGCATACAATATTAATTGCTTCTGGAGTTTTCTCTATAAATTTATAATTTATAAATTTCCTTTTTTTAAAGTTTTATTTATTGATTTGACAGAGAGAGACACAACAAGAAATGGAACACAAGCAAGGGGGTGGGAGAGGAAGAAGCAGGCTTCCTGCTGAGCAGGAAGCCTGATGCTATGGGGGACCCTGGGATCATGACCTGAGCTGAAGGCAGACACTTAACAACTGAACCACCCAGGAGCCCCTATAAATTTCCCTTTTTAAGATAAATTTTATTTCAACTGAAATTTGAATTTACCTTACTGAAATTCCCTCAGGGCAATGTGATAATATATATTGACTTAACTTTCATAGTTCTGTTGTTAAAATGAAGCAAAGTTGAATTAAGGCTTAATCCATTCACATAAAAATTACATAGTTTTCCTTTTCTTTTCTCATTTCATACTGGTTGCCAAGATATTCAAAACTGGTTAGTTATATGAACAAAAATTTCACTCAAAAAAATAGGCAAATATTTACTCAAATCTATCATCAGTTGAATTAATAGGTCAAGATTTTAAAATCTGACTTCAAATATGATATACTTGTAGAACAGTTCTTTGGCTAGTAGCTAGAAATTTGCATGATAAGACCCATATAAACAATTTTATCATTATATTTGAGTCTTGGATGATGACTGAAATTAATGTAACTCAGGTATTCTTGTTCCTAAAATAAAATGACTCTTTAGAGCTGTTTGAAAATGGTTTTAGTAATTTTAAAACTCTGGTTCAAGACTTACCTCCTGCAGGAGGCCTTCCCATGTAAGTCTATTATTACAGATGTCTACTTTAATGATTTGCTTTTCACTTCCACTGTATCAGCCTTAGTCTTCTTATTAATTGCTTTGGTAACCTTTTGTAACTGAGAAGTTTACAAACGCTCAGAGAATTTTTCCTTCCTGGATCATGAAGAGAAGCGCCTTTCTCATTGGTAGCATTCTTTAACCTGGACAAAGCATTCTATGCACACTAGGTGTTCAATTAGGACTACTGATAGGATTATGTTTCTGTTTATTTAGAAGTGAGCTATTGCCCTGGAAAGCACTTCGTGAAAAATTGTATGAAAATATTTTAAGATTTAATTTATTACTCATAAATAATGTTAGGCAGAAGGACAGGAAAAGGGTGATTAGGTAAATCTCAAATTATAATTTTATATTTCTTTTATTTATTTATTTATTTATTTTTAATTTTTTATAAACATATATTTTTATCCCCAGGGGTGGTTCACAGACCTGTACCCCTGGGGATATAATTTTATATTTCTTGTCTGCTGACTTAAATATTTTAGTTTCATTTAAAGGATTAGTGTAGTTGGGAGGAAAAAGGGACATTAGTCATCAGTTATCTTTCTTTCTGTGTCCATAGATTTTAAATTACCTACTGAAGTTATGAAATAAGCTTTTCATATTATCCATTAAATCTCATCAATGAAGGTTACCTGCTTTTTACTTTACCATAAGTAATTCAAGGCCCTTTGTTTTTCTTTATTACTTTTTTGAATCGCAGTTTTTCTTCAGCTAACTCTTCCTTCCTTTTCCTTCCATTTTTCCATTTATGATACTATATTATTTATTTCATTATATATGTCAGAATGTTATATTACCTTACATTATATAGCTTACCATTATTTACCTTTTCTGAATTCTTTTGGCCCATGTTTGAGGGCAATTAGAAATCTCAGGCCATTGGGGCGCCTGGGTGGCTCAGTGGGTTAAGCCACTGCCTTCAGCTCAGGTCATGATCTCAGGGTCCTGGGATCGAGTCCCACATCGGGCTCTCTGCTCAGCGGGGGGCCTGCTTCCCTTCCTCTCTCTGCCTGCTTCTCTGTCTACTTGTAATCTCTGTCTGTCAAATAAATAAATAAAAAAAAAATCTTAAAAAAAAAAAAAATCTCAGGCCATGTTTTCTCTTATTTACAGCGTGATTATTCTTACTCCAAATATTAACTTTTTATATGATACCATATATATATATCTGTATAGATATATATATATTATTTATTTTACCTAAACAATATGAGACTATCAAGAAGGTTTACTGACACTTCTTTTAAATTAGGCTATTGAACAAAATTCTTTTGCTTAGATAATCAAGTCCATACATTATGTTAAACTCTTTATATATTCTAGATCACTCAATCCTAACAAAAATGGTTCTGATTCCAAAGTCTATTATTTTTGAATACTGAATTGAACATATTTTGTAATGTTCAATCAGACAAATAATTTTTACATAGTAGTTAGTATGTCACTTGATTTATTCCTTCAATACACTTTTAAAAACATAAATTGGATTCATATAATGATTAATATCATTTTCTTACTTTCTGAAGAAAATATTAACATTTCTTATAGAACAGATCAGCTGGCAGTGAATTGCCTCAATTTTTGTTTGTCTTAGACAATGTTTCTCCTTTTAAAGGATAATTTCACTGAATATGGAATTCTAGATTGGTAGGATTTTTTTTTTTCTTACAACCCTTTACATTTTTCACTCCATTCACTTCCTTTTTTTTTTTTAACCAACTACATTTTATTTTAAGCTTCTATTTAAATTCTAATTAGTTAACATTCAGTGTAATATTAGGTTCAGATGTAAGATTTAGTAATTCAGTGCTTCACTGCAACACCCTGTACTCATCACATGTGCTCTTCTTAGCCTCATCATCTCTTTAGCCCATCCCTGCAATACCATCCCCCTCTGGAAACCATCAGTTTGTTCTATACAGTTAAGAATCTTTTGGGGTGCCTGGTGGTAGTCAGTTAAGCATCCGAGTCTTGATCTCAGGGTTCTGAGTTCAAGCCCTGTTATTAGGCTCCATGTTGGGTGCGGAACCTACATAAAAAAAAAACCTCTTTCTTGGTTTGCCTTTTTTTTTCCTCCCTATGATCCTTTGTTTCATTTCTTACGTTCCACATATGAGTGAAATTGTATGGTATTTGCCTTTTTTTAACTGACTGACTTCATTTAGCATAATACTCTCTAGTTCCATCCACATCATTGCAAATGGCCAGATTTCATTCTTTTCTATGGCTGAGTAATAGTCCATTATTTTCCATTCTATTCCATTCCACATATAGATATATAGAGAGATATATATGATTTCTTTTTTTAATGTTTCAAGTTTTTATTTAAATTCTAAATGTTAGTTAACATATAATGTAATATTAATTTCAGAAGTAGAATTTAGTGATTCATCACTTACATATAATAGCCAGTACTACATTCACTACTTGATTACATGGTTTCTGATGAGAAATCTACTTTCTTATACTTGATTCTCAGTAGGTAAGAAGAGTTTTTCCTCTGCTTCTTTCAAGATTTTCACCTTGCCTTTGGCTCACTGTTATTTGAATATGATATGCTTCCATGTAGCTTTTTGCTTTTTTCCCTTGGTGTTCTCTGACTTTCTTGGATTTGTGGTTTGTTGTCTGTCATTAATTTTAAGAAGTTGTTTTTTTCTATTGGTCATGACACTTCATTAATCCTGGTATTAACAACATTTCTTTCCTTTTTTTTTTTCTCTCTCTCTTTTAGCATTCCTGTTATGCATATGTTACCTCTCTTAAAACTTGTTCTATAGTTCTTGAATGACCTACTGTCTATTATTATCCATTTTTACAGTTTGGGAATCTTCTTTTTGACCAGTTTTTATGCTCACTGATCCTTTTTTCAGTTATGTCCCATCAGCTGATGAGCCTATGAAAGAAACACATTCTGTTATAGTTCTTTTTTTTTCTAGTTTTCCTTTTTTATTCTTTCTTAGTGTATCCATCTCTGTTTATATTATCCAACTTTTTATTACATGAGAATACTTACATTAACCATAGTCATTTAAAATTCCTGACTGAGATTCCACAACTATGTCGTATCTGCATCTAGTTCTGATACTTGATTTCTGTTTTCAAAGTGATGTTTTTTTTTTTTTTTTTCCTCCTACCCTTTGGTATACTTAGTAATTTTTCATTGAGAGTCAGACATGGTATAATTAGGTAATAGGAACTGAGGTGAATAAGTCTCTTAATTGTGAGGCTGTATTTTAATCCAGGCAGGAGTGAGATTTTGTTTAATGATTACTGTAGCTTTGGGTGTCAGAGGCTTCAAATTCCTCTAGTGTTCCTGTTTTTGTCTCTCCTCCTAACATGGTACTTCCCTTTATACTTTTCCTGAGAGAGAATCTGTGTCATGCAGCTGTCTCAGTAGCAATGTTACCCTAAGGCACTATTGGTATGGTGGTAAGGTGTGGGGAAAAGGGACTATTCCATAATCTCCCAACAAAATATCTGTCTTTTTAGAGCCTGTGCTTTGGGCCTATGAGTGGCCTGTGACCTTCACAAACATTTCTTCTTGTATAACTTTTTGCCCCTAGCCCATTAAATAAGATAGGAAGGCTAGAGAAAACTGGACTGAGAAGAATGTTCTTCCCCCATAACTCTGGAAAAGGCTCTGGTAAGAGCTCGTCCCCCTGGAGACTAGCCCTTTGCTACAGAGAAAACCTCTGGGAATATTTCATAAGGATTATTATTCCCCTCCCCTGTCAGAATCACAAGGGAACCTTTCGGAATCTAGTGGGATTCTTGGCAGAAGGGTGGGGGTCCTTCATTCTGACGGTAATCCACACTCAGCCTCTAGCAATTTATCATACTTACCATTTAAGTGTTCCTCCCAGTTTATGACTGTAGAGGTTTCTACTCCAGGTAAGCAAATATCAGCTGTAACTCTCTATAATCTTCTGTCTTGTATATCAAGGTGGCTATTTGCCATGAAACCTCAGTTTTCTGATGAAAATAGTGAAATGTGTTAGTTTTTGGTTTGCCTACCTTATTTTTTTAGGATTTTATTTATTTATTTGACAGGCAGAGATCACAAGTAGGCAGAGAGGCAGGCAGAGAGAGAGAGAGGAGGAAGCAGGCTCCCCACTGAGCAGAGAGCCCAATGCAGGGCTCCATCCCAGGACCCCGAGATCATGACCTGAGCCGAAGGCAGAGGCTTTAACCCACTGAGCCACCCAAGTGCCTCTGGTTTGCCTTGCTTTTTGTTGTTGTTGTAAAGATAGGGGTGATGACTTCCAAGCTCTTTACATGAAGTTGTTATTGTTTTTTAATGATATACACTCATCCAAAACAACATTGATTAATTTGTTCAGCAAACAGTTATTGAGCACCTAGTCTGTGTCAGGCACTAACTAAATATTGTGGCGACAAGAGGAGCCAACAGAGAGCATCTTTAAAGTCCCTTTCCACTGTTAAAGTAGATGCTGATGTTTTTCCTGTCCCGATTATTAGAAAGAGTGCCAGCATTCTCTAAAATAAAAGCTGTCTTTTCCCATTTCTATATGGGTGACACACTGTCAGATGTGTAAATTCTATGCAGAGGTATTTGTTTCCTCCTCCTGGTGTCAAGCTGTTGAGTGTGATTTGTACTTCCTGCTGCTTTGCTTCAGGCAAGGGAGGAGGTGACATTTCCGATTTGAAGAATTAGACTAATTGCTGTAAACACCCAAGGTTCTCAAGGAATGTGCAAATATAGAAAATCAATTTTATAGTATTATTATCCAATTTTATAGTGTCTAATAATATATTTATGAAGCTCCAGCTTCAAAAATAGAAATAGAGATGATGAACATAAACAAAAATAAAACCAAAGTAGGCTCCATGCCCAGAAATCCAAAGCAATAAACTAAGTGCAGCAGGAAAATATGGCCAAAAAGGAAGAGTTTTCAGACACACAAAAAATGCTTTGAAAATACTTTCTACCAAATTGAAAGAAGGTTGAACATTTTAGCTATGATAGGAAAGCAAGAGTTTTCCACAGAAAAAGACCTTATAGAATGTCTATATGAAACCTTGAATTTACCATTTAGGAAACTGATGATTGGAAATGGTATCATACTTCCTAGAGCTTGAGATTTGAACCATAGTCCAAGTTTCCTAAGTGCCAGCTCATGGTTTCATCTACACAACCAAGAACTTTTATTTATGTCTTAATGATGTTCATAGATGAGTCTTATATACAATTCTATAGCAGAATTTAGACAGATAAAATAAATCAGAAAAATGGACACATCAGTATAAGTAACTAAGATACATTCATAAGAGTGATTAAATATTGTGCAGAATTCTACTGATAAAATACTTTGTTTTACCATTGTATTTTGTCATATCCAAAATAAAAATTTTGATAAATTCTGTACAAACAAGTATATTTATTAGCTCAAAAAAGTATTTTTTTTTTATCACGGATATTGAAATAAAACATTCACAAATCAATAAAAACTCTTTTCTCCCCATCAAGCAAGTTAATTTTTTAAATGGAATTACTTGTGATTTGGTTTAGAGATTATTATTAGCTATTGACAAATAGCTTTAAATCAAAATGTACTTTAGCTTCATTCCAGACCATATTGGTCAACTTTTCCAATTGTTAAGAGACAGAAACACAAAGCATGCCTGACCAATCAACACTGACTTTTGGAACGAAAGTGTAACAAGGTCACTATTAAATTCTGTAGTTGTTCATATTTGTTTTAAACCTTGTTTGACATTTGATTTTTAAAGAGATTATATTTGTATTTACACTTCTAAAGTAACAATTTAAAATCTTGGGTATGGCAAAGACTTCTCAGGTTTTCTTCAAATAATTAGGTATACATGAAAACAAACAATGTTTCTTTTTAATTTCTCAGATATGTTTTTTTCTTTTTCTAATTATAAAGTGAATACTTCAATATATTTGAACATAATCAAAAAGTATTATCTTGCATAGGTCAAGAAGACAAATCAAATTAAGTCTGCCTCTGTGTGCTATAAGTGGGATAGCCAGGGAGAGGGAAACCAACAAAGTACGAGATAAATAGAGACTGGTTATAGACTCAGAGAATGGGTAGGATAAATGGTCAGTGTGCTAAGACAGCCAACTGAAATAGAGGAGAACTACAACAAATAAATGGACCTAGGAAATTTTTGTAAGCGGGAGACCGATGTGATAAACTAGGGGCTGTGGGAGTGGAAATGGAGACCTATCAGAGAGTTGCAGTAGAGGAGATTGACAGAAAAGAGAAGAATCTGTATTTATCTATGTCTCCTAGGATGTTGCTTCTCAAACATTGAAGTGCATAGAAATCACCTGGGGATCTTGTTAAAATGTGTATTTGGAATCTCTAAGTCTGAATCGAAACCTGAGATCTCCTAACAAGTTCCCAGATGATGCCCATGATCTTAGTACATGGGCCACATTTTGTATAGCAAGATTCTAGGGCATTTATTTTATTTTGGCTCTAGTAATATTCACCAAAATATGAAGAAACTCCCAAAGTTACTGAGCTGTATTAGTTATTATCATTGATTTAACAAGATATAAATGGTATGAAGCCAAAATGTGAACTAATTCCATTCGTAGAGCATTAAGATACTTCTGTTATTTTAACAAGTGATATGAAAAATCTGAGACACATAGATTTTTTTTCCTGTTTGCATTCAGTAGTTTTTATCTACAAGATAGTATTTAGTTAGTTCATATATAGAAAAGGCACTATCTAAGTAGTAGTAGTATCTTAGTAGTCAACTAATGTTCTGTGCCTGCTATATCCAATTGGTTAGATCATAGTGTCTAGGATTTCTTCTCTTAGGTATAAACGGAAAATGGATTGGCTTAGATAATTTCATTTCATTTAGACAGCAATTTTTTAACCTCATTTAAAAACGTGCCAGTGTTCTGATGTAAGGCATTTATTTAAATTAACTGATATTTGGGAATAGGGTTTTTTAAAACAAACAAACAAACAAAAAACACACTCAGCACCTTCACTGAAGGTAAAAAAAAAAGGTTAAGGTTTAGAAAATGTGATTTGCATTGATTAGAAGCATAAGAATAGTCTCCCTAATTAGGAAAGCATGCTTATCTTTGTGAATTTAGAATCTAAAGAATTTGGCATGCATGAAGGCTGATAAATTATTAATATCTGTATCTTTATATCTACCACCAATCAGATGTAAAAATTCCATTTTTACACATTGATTCTAGCTCCCTGTCACAGAATGTGGAATATTATTATTTATGAAGAAGTGCTAAATTATCTACACCTAGTTAACTGATTACTTAATTCTCTCTTGAATGGGAATATAGACCTCAGATTGTAAAAACTGCTTAAGAAAGTGCAATGTAGCTACCTATTTGATCCCATTCAAGTCCCTCACTCCTGGGACTGTTTCTTCAAGGAGAAAATAAAGCAGAGCTAGAGACTAGGGAATGGGAATTAGGACCAAATGATGTCATCTATCTCTTGGTTTCCTAATGATATTATAATCTCAATAAAGACATTATAAAGAGAAAGTATCATTTGAAAAGTTATTAAACGCTAACATATATTGAAAGAAATAGATCTATGATGACTTAAACAATTGCATGAGACACTAATTTTAGTTACTAAATTATGGGTGGAAATATCATGTAACTACTTTTTAATTACATAGCAATGTTGATTGTCTACTGAATTATTGAATGATTACCACAAATGCCAAGATAATTACTTAGGGCCTGATCTAGTCTCAAAGTGTTTTTGCAGCTGTAGAGGCTGGTTGTCAGATGCACAGATTTTTCCTTCTGTTTGAAGTCATAAGCCCGACTCTCCCCTGATTCTGTCACCTATATCTCCATACAGTGACTGGCACATAAGGGCACTTAAGTGATTTCATATCAAATCTTGGCTTCACTGAAGGAGCTTAGAGATATAATTCTTGATACTAATCAACAGCCTTAGAGAGGAGTTATGTAATATCTTCTCTTCAGCTCTAAAGTACTCTCTCTTCTTAGTATTATCCCTCTGTTTTGTTAACTCTCATCTAACCATCTGTGTAATATTCTGTGTTCTCTGATAATTGATTGAGTGATTGATTTTATTGAGGTAGGGTTAGCAAATAAATTTGTATGTATGTAAAGAGTACAATGTGATGATTTGATATATCTATACATTGTAAAATGATAACCACAATCAAGTTAATTAACACATCCCTTACCTCATATAATTTTTTAATGTGTGTGAGAAAACTTAGATCTACCCTTTTAGTGAATTTCAAGTGTTCAATATATATTATTAATTATATTCACCATTATGCAGATTAGATCCTCAGAACTTATTCATCTTATGCCCAATAGCGCCTATCCTTTGATCAGTATCCCCCTCTTCTACCCTACAGCTTCTAACCACCATCATTTTATTCTCTGCTTTTATAACTTTGTATTTTTCTTAAAATTCCACACAAAAGTGATATCAGTGCTTGCCTTTTTCTGTCTGGCTTATTTCACTTAGCATAATGACTTCCAGGTTCGTCCATGTTGTCACAAATAGTACACAGACATATATGTGTATGTGTGTATGTATCACATTTTCTTTATCTGTGCATCTGTCAACAGTCACATGGGTTGTTTCCATATCTTGGCAATTATAAATAATGCTGCAGTGAACAGAGAAGGGGGTGCATATATCTTTTTGAGTTAGTGTTTTTCTTTTTTTGGATGAATATCCAAAAGTGGAATTGCTGGGTCATACGGTAATTCTATTTTTAATTTTTTGAGGAAACACCATATTGTTTTCCATAGTTCTGTACCAGTTTACATTCCCACCAATAGTGTATAATTGTTTCCTTTTCTCCATCCCTACCAACCCTTCTTATCACTTGTCTTTTAGATAATAGCTAACAGGTGTGAGGTAATATCTCACTGTGGTTTTGATGTATGTTTCCCTGAAGATTAGTGATTTTTAGCATCTTTTCATACAACAGTTATATAAATTTGTATATCATCTTTGGAAAAATGTCTGTTCATGTTCTTTGTCCATTTTTGTAGTGAGGTTTTTTGGTTTTTTTTTTTTTTTTTTTTTTTTTTTTTACTATTGAGTTGTATGGGATTCTCACATATTTTAGATATTAACCCTTTAACAGATAGATTGCTTGCAAATATTTTCTCCCTTTCCGTGGCTTACCTTTTCATTTTGTTGATTGGTTCTTCTGCTGTGCAGAAGCTTTTTAGTGTGATGTTATCCTATTGTTTATTTTTCCTTTTGTTGCCTGTGTTTTTAGTATCATATCTAAAAACTCACAGATGAAGCCAATGTCTAGGACATTTTTCCCTAGGTATTTTTGTAGTAGCCTTATGGTTCCAGGTCTTACATTGATTCTTTAATCTACTTTGAGTTAATGTTTCTGAATCATGTAGGTAGGGATCTGATTTCATTCTTTTGCATATGTTTTCCTACCATTGTCTTTTGAAGAGACTATATTACCCACATTGTGTACTCTTGGTGCCCTTGTTAAAATTTAGTTGACTGCAAATACATCGGTCTATTTCTGGGAACTCTATCCTATTCTGTTGTTCTACGTGACTGTTTTTATGATATAATACACTGTTTTGACTACTTTAGTTTTATAATATCACTTGAAATCAGGAAATGTAATATCTTTAACTTTGTTCTTTCTCAAGATAGCTTCAACTATCTGGGTCTTTTGTGGTTCTACATGAATTTTACTATATGTGCTCTTAAAAATAATAGGTTTTTGAAATAATGATCTGTAGTAGAGTAAGATCTTCATAATAAAGCAATAAAAATAAGTACCAAAACACAAAACTGAAGTTAGAAAATTAGGAGAAAAATGTTTTTGGTTATATGGAAAGTTAAAATTTGTTTATTTCAAGACTTACTACAAGATTTACATCAAAGGTCAATGAAGTAGCTCATATCAATAATATATTTATTTTCTTTAAGTTAATAACACCAACATCAATAACTTAAAAATAATAGATATCAGTAACCATACAAAATTTCTCCAATCCCTATAATAGTCATGAAATACTAATTTTAAAGTAATATTTCTTTCCCCATTAGATTGGCAAAAGTTGGAAATATTGACAAATCCAATACTGATAGGGTGAAATTAAATGAATTCTTTTGTTCACTGTTGGTGACTGCATACATTTTTTTGCTAGATAATTAGACATTATTTAAAATTTAAAATGTGCATAATTTGAAGTTATTCTTCTTACTTTCTCTCACACTTATTACTTGATTCATAAGAAAATTCTATCTCTATCTTTAAAAAATAATCTGAGAGCACTAATACTTACAGTACTTAGTCACAGTCTGACATCATAGCCTTTAGCTTGGACTAATCCAGTAGCTTTCCAATAGTCCCCAGCATTCAATGTCTTTCCCTGTGGTGTTCTCCTCAGAAAAGCCAAATCAGGTCATGTTACCTTTTCCCCAACCCACCATGATCCTGCCCCTAACTTCCCTTTAAAACTCTCCTGTATCTTCTTTCACACAGGATCTTACATAATCCAGCCCTTTGTAATTCTCTGACTTCATCTGTTAAAGGCTCTTGCCCTTGCTCTCTGTAGGTCACCCATACTCACTTGTTGCTGTACCTCAAACCAGCATCCTCAATCTGGCCTTTACTCTTACTGATACTTTTGCCTGGAATCCTTTGCCTCGGTTCATGGCATGGCTGTCTGCCTTGAGTCATTGAAGACTCTGCCTGGGTATTATTTCCTCAGACTTTCCCTATCATACTATCCAAAAATAGCAATTCCATGCCCTAGCATCATCTATTTGTATTATTGGCCTTTCTTTTTAAAAATTTCACAGTACTTCTACTACATGCTCTTATATTCTCTTTTTGTTTGCATACACCTTTTTTGTCTTTGCCCCCTAATAGTAGGTAGGTTCCAAAAGAGTACTTTTTTAAAATCACTGTATCTTCAGGGCCTTCAACAGTGCCTCACACATATTATGTACTCAATAACTGTTTATTAAATGAATGAAAATATATATGAATGGATAAATTTTGCATGTGCAAACCCACCACTAGAACTCTATCCTATTTAAAGAAGAGGATTATAAGAAACAAGATATTCATACATTCATGTTCTTGACTACCTTCTAATAGCAAACTTTGAAAATAAACCATTAATATAAACATTGCATTATTGATAGTTTATACCATGCTAAGAAATACTGTGCAACCAGTGAGAAAGAATGAGTTAGATCTGAAAATATATCAATGATACACTGTTAACTCAAAAAAGTGAACTGTATCCCTTCCTAGCTTTTATTATATGTATATTACCTGTTATCAATCATGCATATAGTTTTTAAAAATTGGGAAATAGCTACAATAACATTTTAATTTTCTTTAATTCAACATATCCCAAAGGTAATTTTTCAATTAAATCCATCTTGTCTGAATATTATATTAACTTTTAAAGAACATGATACTAAAGAAAACAATGGCTATATGATTTTATATTTTATGTAACAATTAAAATATAGGAGTATCAGAAAAGAAAAACAATGACGGGATCCATATATTGATATACTTTATAATTCGTCTCTCTTGCCTTTCCACTGTGGAATGAATACAAACATGCATTAGTTTATTATCCAAAGTTTGCACAATTCCAATATTACTAATATTATTTCAAGAAAAAAACAAAGCAGCAAGAGGAAAGTAAAATTAAAATGGACTGCCTCGGTCATCAACATATGATAGCTTCTGTTTATTTGAACCCATTACTTTTCTCATTACCTATTTTGCTTAGTTTTTGGTCAGCATTTAGAATTTAGCTAGTAATTAGTAATAACAGTAATTAGTAAAATATGCATGGTGGTCTTGCTTTTCTGAGGTAATTCAAAGGAGCTTGATTTCAAAGCTATAAAGACATTTCCCTACCTGAAAGTTTCATTTTCTTTAGATAAGTTCACTTACCAAGAGCTTGCATGAAATTAAATTAAATGCATGTGATATAAAGATGAAAGATGACTGATAATAGTTAAAAACTATGCTAAAAGAGTGTGAGGTATCTTTTCTCCTGCTGTAAGTACTGTTATCTTTTTAAAATTAGAGCTAACTAATAAGTGATATTAGATTTTAGACCCCACAAAATCAACCATATTAGAGTTAGTCACTTCTCAATTGGTAAAATTATTTGCCTTAGTTCAAAATGATATGCTGTTACTTCTAAAACTGTGTTTAATTTTTAGCACATGTATTTTATAAAACTTTCTTGCTCTACTTTACTGGTACCAAATGCTTCTAGAATATTTTGTTGAAATTGATCTCTGGTATTTGTTTATAGATAATGACATTTAGAAACCCCTGCCTGGTGTAAATCGCATGTTCAGAACATGGCAACAAATGGTATTTGTTAGTGGTGGAATCAGTAGTTTTAGGGCTACAGAAAAGTATGTATATCTTAATAGTATTTTCTATGGCTCAGATCTTGTGTTCATTAGGGGGACAGTTCTTCTATAATAAGATGGCTGCCTCACACCTATAGCAACTCTGGTCATTTCTTTATTTGCTGGAGCTAAAGATATATGTCTAGGTTTTCCAGGCAAGGAGAATGCTAATTGATGCCCAGAAGGTAGGCATAGGGGAGCTGGTCTCATCTCATCACTGTCTTATATCTCTGCTTCCTTAACTAGAACATGAATCCCTCAGGGCAAAGACCCTATTTCATTCATCTTAATACTTCATCAGCAATCTTCCTGACTTAGTATGCAAATTAATGAATGAATTAATTGCTCCTTAGGATGATCTGAATTATTGCAGTGCCTTGGAAATAAAGACAACAGTTAAAGACAAAACCATAGCAATTTGTTGTGGCCTAAAATCAATGTTAATCATTCCTTATTAAATCTGCATGGCCCCTTTAGTCCCATTGAAGTTCTATTGAGGTAAATATTCCAATTATTCATAATAAGTGCACTCTGTTTCTGGTTGTCTATGAATAAGAGAGTTTATAACTAAATAAAGCTAAGAAGAAAAAAAAAAAGAAAAAAGTCTGTCCATTTAATTTGCTAGAGGAGCTAAAGGACCAGTCTTTACTTATCTTTTGAGTTTTGAGTATAACCTTTCTATATTTCTTTTGCTGATACCCTGATTCAGCTTTTTGAGAAGTGAGGGTTTCTTCAGTGAGCTCATCTGTTGGAACTCTGTATTATCATCCTAGCCTTCAAGACCTGCCACCTTCTCACCTGTTAACTTGTCTACCTTAGCTTTTAATAATCAGCATAACTTAGTTTCTCCAGAAGAGTTTGTATATCTCTGTACATAGTCCTAGGTCATCTGGGTGAGGGAAAACGGGGGAACAGGTGAGGTGGTCCTCATGGGTTCTGTAAAACGATATACACATTGTATTTTTACCCTGGTAAGTAAGTCTGTAACTCTTTATTACCTCTACAGTGGAACCTGTGACTGTACCAAATAATTTAGAACCATATTTTATCATATTTTCTGTGCTTCCACTATACTTGCTCCTAAAGTGCCCATTTTTTAAAATCACCATCTAACCAAATTCCAGGTTCAAATATAAACTCACACCTCTCAAAATTTACCCACAGTTGTCTTATCAATCTCTGAACATGTAAAGGACCTATGCTTTACTTATATGATCTTATATTATTAGTAAATTATTGCATAACTGTCCCCCCAATTAGATATCAAGTTTTAAGAAAAGCTGAACCCTTTCTGTCCCATAAAAAGAGCTACCATGAAACAAAACCAAGCCAGAAGAAAGCTACTGTGAAAAGTATTTATAACTGTGAAGAGGTAGTCAAACAGTAATTTCTTTGATAAATTATATTATCAATTTATATTTTTAGGTATATGGAAACTAGATCTTAAGCCTATCAAAAAGTTGATTGGGTTCACAGAAGCAAGAGAAGTGTGATTTGTAAAACAAAACAAAACAAAAACTTATTTTGAAAACATATATCTATAAAATATTTATGGGAAAACCAAATAGCATAAAGAATTAATTTATGTTTGAACTAAAAGAGTTTAAGGATCTCACATTTTCAAGGTATAGGAAAAAGTCAAAATTGAACATTTCTACAATTTGAGTAACCTTTAGTTCAAAAGTACTTAAAAACTTAAACATACCCTTTGATATTCACCGTATTTTTTGCAGTGCTAGTATTTTAAAAAAATATTTATACAAACTGTTCTCTGTGGACTGTTTTTAGGAACTCACTGATTTTCACAGCAAACCTTGTTCAAATTAACACAGCAATTACTATTTTTGTTGTTGCTTAAAGTTCAAATGATCACAACTTGACTGATGAAAAAATAAAAATAAATAAATAAAAAGTGTTTTAAACTATATTTTTGTGAAACAACTTCATCACTAACCCATGAAAAATATACTCAGCTTTATGCAAGCTGGAGATAACTACTCTGAGAGGGCCAGAAAAACTCCAGATTAGGTATCTAAGAATATGGAGGGGGTTAGGGGAATAGCAAATATTTGACAGTATGTCTATGAAAATATGAAATAAGTAAATATCTAAAAAAATCAAAATTCTTAATTTGTTATGGTTTTATCTTGATCCTTTGTGCTCTTAATTTTTTAGGAAGGAAAGAAGGAATGTTATGAATATAATGTATTTATATGTACAGATATAAAATGATGCACTTACATGTTTTCTTCTACTTATTTTGGTTTTTGTTTGTTTTTTTTTTAATTTATTTGACAGAGATCACAAGTAGGCAGAGAGGCAGGCAGAGAGAGGGGTGAAGCAGGCTCCCCGCTGAGCAGAGAGCCGGATGTGGGGCTCTCGATCCCAGGACCCTGAGATCATGACCCGAGCCTAAAACAGAGGCTTTAACCCACTGAGCCACCTAGGCATCCCTCTTCTACTTATTTTGTACAATAAATATTCATTGATTAATTAGTCAAGACCTCTCACAAGCAAAATCTATAGGCCAGGACTGAGCACGTGTTCATACATAAGAATTTCTCATCAGTTTGCCATAGCCAACAGAAATAGAAATGTACTAATTAGATGTCCTTCCTTGAAAGTATGCACCAAAATGGATTCTGCAAATTGAAAAGTTCAGACTGATTATCTGCATTGGTGGACTTAACTGAACACCTCACCAAAATGGAAAATGAATTTTCACAACCAGTGAAATCTAGGGCTGCATGAAACAGTAATCATTTGCCTGAAATGACCACCTGATATATGTTTATTTAAGTAATGTGACCATCAAATCTTATAACACGTAACTCAAATAAAAAGGGGTCACTGAATGTCATGGAATGAATATAAATAGCCCTTAAATTTCTCTTGGTTTTATGAAATATATGGCAATATGTATTTTCATTTTTATTTCAAAACTGTCACAAACAGAAAATTTGCATAAAACACACAAAAACCATGTTTTCTCAACCAGTTGAGCTTAAGTTGCTGACAGATTTTTCTGTCATCTTTAACGACCTCAGTGTATTTCCTATAAACATGTGTATTCTTCTACCTAATCATATTACAATCACCAAAATCAGAAAATTAATATTGATACATTAGTATTATCTACACTGCAGACACCCTTCAGTTTCTGCCAGTTGTCTCAGTGATGTCTTTTAAAGAAAAAATAACCAGCCCAGGATCAAATGTTGCATTTAGGTACCATGTCTTTTAGTTTTTGTTCACTCTTTCCTTGGTTTTGATGACCTTGACAGGTTTGAAGATTATAGGAAAATGATTTTGTAGAATGTCTCTCAATTTGGCTTTCTGTGATCTTTCCTCATGAAAACATTACAATTATACATCTAAGGTAAGAGCAGTACTACAGAAGTGATGTTGGGTTTTCATTTTCCCCTATCATTTAGCAGGTAATTTCAATTTGTAAAATTACAGGTAAAGTTAACTTTGATCATTTGGTTAAGATAGGTCTGTAGGTTTCCCACTGTGAAGTTACTCTTACCTTCCTCCTTTTATTATGTAATTTGAAGGGTATACTTTGTGAAAATATGTAAATATTCTTTAAACATTTATTTATATAAATATGTACTTAAGGCTTATATTACATTCAATAAGTTAGAACCTTTTATTATAACTAATTTCTTGAGACTCAATTTGCCCAAGATTTGGCTTCTGGGAGCTTCTTCAAGCTAGATTCTGTGTCATTGTGATATGTCTGCATCATTTATTGGGGAATCTTTGCTTTCTGGCAAAAAAAAAAAAAAAAAATTCCAGAATCATCTTTTATTTTGCCTGTTGTAGCCCTGCCTAGAAAAAAAAAAGAAAAAACTATTTCTCCAAAAGCCCCAATTCCTTTAAGTTGAGAATGACATTTAGAAACCAACATCTGGAAGCTAGTTGTCCTGATTTCTATTGGGGTGGTGCTGCTCCTATGCTCAGAGGAGATGCTAATGAATATACATATACTTGTGTGTACTCCTGTGTGCATGTATGTGTGGACACATGTTTATATTATGATGTGCATATCTCTTAGCTTACTATAGTCAGGGTGGCCTAAGCAACAGACTTATTTCTCACAGTTCTAAAGGCTAGAAAACTTAAGACCAATGTAGCAGCAGATTCAGTTCCTGGTGAGAATTCATCTCCAAGCTCTTAGATGGCTGTCTCCTCTCTTTGTGCTCACATACCCTGTCTTCAGTGTGTACTGATGGAAAGAGTCTTGTATCTCTTTTTTTCTTACTAGGGCAGTAATCCTACCATGAAAGTCCCACTTTTATAGCCTAATCTAATCCTAATTACTCCCAAAGGCCCCACCTCCAATACTATCACACTGGGATTATGGCTTCAATGTGTGAATTTGGAGGGGACACAGTCAATGCATAACAACATCCATTAAGACCTATTTTGTATATGTATATCACTCACATTTACATTTTTATTTCTATATCTACTTCTCTCTACTGATCTCTCTGTTTACCATATAAACAATTTAAATCCAACATTATAGGTTTTAGTCCAATTTTCTTCCTTCCTGTATTTTAAACTGTATTCTTTGATACCAAGAAATCTGGAACCGATTATCCTCAATATTTACTTATTTGACTGATACCCTCCTATATATAATGAGTCTCCTATTGCTATTTCTGCTTTATGCCCCCTTGAGATTCCCTTCTCATCCTACTCTGAATCCAACACCCAATGCCGGGCCACCACTACCACTGCCTTCTTCCATGGATACTCTCCTCAACCTGCTTGGACCCCAGCACTCAGCTACTGTCATTGCAGTCCCATCTGTGATACTCTCTGCACCTTGCTCTCTCTGCCTTCCTCAGGTGACACTCTCTTTACCCCACTCAGGCTCCAGTGCCGCAGGCTGGACCCCTGGTATTGTTGTCTTCATCTTGCTTAGTCTCAAACCTTGTGTCAGGTAATAGGAGTCCTATTTGCCTGCCTCCTCGTTGAGGCTTGCTTTGCTCAGCTCACATATTGGCTTTTGCCTGATTTATTTAGGAAAGGAGGTGAGAGAAAAAAAAATAGAAAAGAAGGGAAGAGAAGGTAGAAGAAGAGAAAAAAGAATGGCAATAAAGGGGCACTTGGGTGGCTCGGTCAGTTAAGCGTCTGACTCTTGGTTTTGGCTCTGGTCATGATCTCAGGGTCATAAGAGCAAGCACTGCCCTGGGCTCTGCACTCAGTAGGCAGTGAGCTTGGGACTCACTCTCTCCCCCTGCCCCTTCCATTCATGTGCCTGTTCTCTGTCTCATTCTCTAAAATAAATAAATCTTTTTTTAAAAAAATGATAATGGGTTTTTTAATCTATACCATGTAGCTTAAGAACGAAACAAAAAAGATATGTCTGACAATAGCGCTTAGCACCTTTTTTTTTCTTTTTTAAGCTCTTACCACTTTAAAATTCCTAAAATCTTATACACTTTTGGTGTCAGCATGTTCTATTACATTGAGTAATAGGGCCAGTGAACATTTCTAAATAGATTTAGAGGTTCAAAAGCCACCCAGAGAAAGTGCACACAAAGGTTTTCAACACAGTGTTTATCTTTAGGTTCTGCCTTGGTTCAATTCAAGAAGCTCTAAATGATGATTTGTAACATGAGGCCAATATTCAGCATTGAAAATATTTTATGGGAAAAAATTTGTGGATGGGAACACAGATATTACCAGGGTTATCAGAGTTGTTTGTAATATTTACTATATTTATCAGTATTATATTACCTGAATTATTGGCATTTATAGCAGATTAGGACAATAGTTAAGAATATGGACTCTGCCGCCAAATGTCCTGGCTCAAATCTTGGTTTAGTCACTTGTTCAATGTATAATGTTCGACAAATTGATTAACATTTCTGTCTTTCTATTTTCTCCACTATAAAATGGGAATCGTAGAAGTAACTACATCACTGACTCATGAGGAATAAATGACAATTTCTCTAACTGGCACAAATTATTGACTATGTAATTGTTTACTGTTAATTTGGGGATAGGATGGAGATAGTGGTCTCTTGTTGAGTTTGCTAGTGTTATGCAGAGCAAGAAGCCTGTCATCCTGAAGTGAAAAGAAATTTAAATAGAAAAAAGGAATTTCTTAGAAGACTAGATCTGTGAATGTATATAAACAAAAACCTGGAAGCTAGGTCAGAAGGAAAACTTTCTTATGAGAAAGTTTAAATGGCATTACAATTTTGTGTGGAATTATATTGCTGTCTGCTTATAAGGGTAAGCAAGTGAAAAGACAAGAAGGAATTTTACACACCATTTATTTGCTAGGGTAAGCATGTTTAAGGCAATTAGAGCAATATTTTCTAACATTGGATAAACTGTAATTATCAGCACTTAGGATCCAATCAAGTAGCTTTGTGATACTTCTCTGGCACAGAATTACTGCTATTTTTGCTTTCTAATTCTAAAGTTATATATAAATTAATGTTACAAATTTAAAGTAGACAAAGTGGGAGATGATTATCCTGAGGTCTCAGTCTTATACCCGGGATTCAAATGAGAAAAACAAAGCATCATTTTTTTCATTTTTTCCGGATATCTGCATTATTCCTGCCCTGCCTAGTATACTTTTGTGGAGTCAGATAGATGTGGAGAGAGATTACAGCATTTTCTCCAAATCTGGTTACACCATTTTCCCTGAGTGTGTGTCACTTTTAGTCAATCAGGTCTGGGTTATATTTCTGCAATTATGTACTATGTGGGGTTTTCTAGAAGTAATGGAGACAAAATAGCACCAAAATGGCACAGGGCTTGGCCCTATTAGCCCATGAAGAAGAGAAAAAAGAATGGCAATAAAGGGGCACTTGGGTGGCAACCTCCCCCACTTCTAAAAAAGGTAAATAATGATTTTCAAGAGCTGTACATCAAGCCTATACAAAATATAACAGACATTTGCAGAGTTTCTGTGCCTCTTGCCTGTGGAAAAGAAGGAAAAGGAACAGAATTTACTATTCTAAAATATGTCTCTTGGCATAAGGATTCTTTTGAGCTTTTTTAAGTAACTGCAGTTACAGGGAGGGGGATGGGCTCAATGTGTGGTGGGTATTAAGGAGGACACTTGTGATGAGCGCTGGATATTATATGTAATTCTGCTCCTGAAGCTAACATTACACCCCATGTTAACCTGAACTTAAATAAAAGCTTGAATATTTAAGGAGAAGAAGAAGGGAAGAGGGAGCACGAGGAGGAAGGGGGGGAAGGAGGAGAAGAAGGGGAGGGGGAGAACGGGGAAGACACTGGAAAAGCTCTGAAAATGGAATGAAATTACCCTTTTATAAGAGTTATTTATATTAATAAGGGGAAATCTCTATTTGTAAGGGTGTCTCCCTCCCTGCGCTGGTCAGAGAAGGAAGACTACATCTCCCGAAACTCTTGAAACTCTCCACAATAAAGAAGGCAGGACTGAAATCTGCCTAACAAACTTACCCTTTTTGATTATGCTTTCCCCGGCCACCTCCCCCAACTGGTGTCCCCCACCTCCCAACATCTTCTGTCTTTAGCTGGAGATGTAACTTAAGGTGGTGTCTCGGGCCATTTCAGAGAGTTACTCAGTTTCCCTGGGTATTTCCATGTGTACAGAAGATATACAAGTTATTAAACTTCTGATTAGTTTTTTCCTGTTAACCTGTCTCTTAGTTACAGGGTGTCTCAAACCAAGAACCTCGAAAGTTAGAGGTAAAATTATTTTTCTTTCCTCACAAGTGCAGTAGACCAACTTATGTATCCAGTTTAAATGAGTTATATGTCTCATTTTCCCAATTATTAGAGCTCCATCCTGACTCATATATTTTATTCTTTTAGGACTAAGTATTCCATTCCTAAAAGCCAAGTAATATGTATCTTCAAAGGATGCAAGGTGGGTGGCAGGACCATCAAGAGTAGGGAAGCCTACAACACATTGTGAATTCACATGCATTGTGAATATTTTTCAGGCCACCCGGACCTTCCGTATATCTGTTTTTGGAGTTCGGGAGACAGCCAGGATATATTAATTTAATCTGAGGGTAGTTTAGTCACAGTAGAAGAAAAAACATCATCTAAATTGGGAACATGACTTAAGTTGTCAGGAGGGAAAAATGTATTTATTACCCAGTAGGTTACCCTTTCCATACAGACTATGATATGCCAAGGGCTCCAATATGGGTAACAGTGTATCTAGCAGCAGTCAGATCTCCTGAGAATAATCTCTGCTTTCCAAGGGTATAGTTAGCATCCAGGCTGTAACAAGCAGAACTCAGAAGGTCATACATTTCAGTATATAGGAATGTAATAGGTAGGACTGAATGTGTCTGTGTCTCAGAGTAGAGGACCCCCACTGAAGTAAACATGTTGTGTTTTTCACACTCCTTAGCTGCTTTCTAACATCTACCAGGAAGTGAAGACAAACTCTCTTCCCTGAAGGTATTTGCAGTTACTCTTCAGAGAGTAGCATATCAACAAATAGATTTTATTACACATATTGAAAATGTAATTATTGACTGAGTATATAGAAACTACTGAAATGGGCCAACAGGGACACTTATATCAAAACTTGTATCTGTATATTCAAAGGGTTTCCTTACAGTTTGTTTTAAATAAAATGCTACTCTGTACAATAAAACTACACTAGTATTAAAGTAACTGAAACAAGATGAGTTCAGTCCTTGATGAGTCATAGGTAAAAGGTAGAGCAGGGTTGCAGGATTTTTGTCTCACAGTCAAGGAATCTCACAGACACAAGCGGGTAAAGTGATAATTTATTAAGTGAAGATGAGAACAGAGAGAGAGCTCTCTAGAGTAAGCGGGGTCCCTTCCTGGTCATCAAATGATGTAATTTTGGAATGTTGGTGAGGTCCAGAGCCAACAGCCAAGAAAGAATTCTTTAGATGTCTTTGGTGCAAGAAAAAAAAAAAAAGTGATTTTATTAAAGCATGGGGACAGGCTCTGCGGACAGAAAGAACTGCAGTGGGGTTATGAAGAGTGACCCATTATATACTTTCAAGTTTGGAGGGGGTTAGGGATAGCACAAGTTTTTAACAAATTTTGGAAGCAAGGTTTCCAGGACCTTGATGGGGCTAACTATTGTTGGAAAAAGTCATTTATTACTGTCTAATAAGACCTGAGTCATGAGACCCTTCCAATGTATATCATAGGTCATATGCTTGGGGAGATGATTGCCAACATGTATCTTGGGGAGGAGACATGAAGGAAGTTTCCAGAGCAATTTTTATATGCTAAAGTAGACTTATAGGATCCTAGGGATCGGGCTGTGTTTGCCTTTGCCCTTAGCAAAGTGTCAATATTCAGGCAGTTGGGTCCCTGGAGGAATGTCACTCTGCCTGCTTCAGGACTTGTCAATGGAATATAATAAGTTAGGAAATTTAATAATTTTTCTTCTGCCTTTGTTTCCCACATCAGTGAGTTGTCACACACACACACACACAAAACATGACTTGCAGCAAAGGAGATCATGGGGAATAACTTCTAAGGCCATGACTCCCAGAGCAAGGAGATATGAGTTCCTTTTATTTAGGGTTAGGATGACTAGATGGGAAATCTTTGTTGTTGTATGTGGAGGTGGGCATAAGGTTGCACATGGGCCTTAAAGAAATATGCCTATGCAAACGTTGTATATCATGTAAATGAGGCTTTTGCTCCTCCTTGGGTGGAAATTATAGTATTATAATGAGGTAAAGGTAATTGTTGGTCATTTCAGAGGTCACTCCATGATCCATCTGTGCAGGTGCAAGTTAGGGATTTAGCTCAAACTGCTCTGGATGATCTGAATCTCTATCTCCAGGCAGTTTTTATTGCTTGAGGGCTAGTTTCAGTTTCCATCATGGGATATTATGCCCATAGGGCCTTTTGCCTGGGTTAAGAGAAAAGCTGGAAAAAAGAACTTAAGGAAGGTGCACCTGGATGGTTCAGTCCATTAAGCATCGATTTTTTACCTCAGCTCAGGCTTGACCTCAGGATTATGAGTTCAATCCCCACATTGGACTCCTCAATGGACATGGAGCCTACTTTTTTAAAAAAGAACAAGAGCTTAAGGAAAATGGGGGACAAATGTCAGTGGTACAAGCAGGTAAGCAGTAAAGGTCAGGTCTTGACATCTAGCTGCTGACACTGAGAATTTCTGTCACCCCATAGAATTTATTAAAGTATTTGATTTTTTGCTATCTAAGGAAGATAGATCAATACTATACTACATTTATTTAATCAAAGGTATACACTGTGTTTGTCAGGTTTGCTGCTATGACAAGGAGCCCCAAATTGGAGACACTTATTTCTATTCCTATCATATGGTAGGGGCTATGAATCCGTTGCTATAGCACTGCCTCATGTGTCTTTTAAGTTTGGAATTGAGGAGCATCCTCTGTTCGGGACATAATACTCCTTCTTTTATTTAATTTTATTTTTTCAGTGTTCCAAAATTCATTGTTTATGCACCACACCCAGTGCTCCATGTAATATGTGCCCTCCTTAATACCCACCACCAGGTTCACCCCCCCCCCCATATTGGGGGACATAATATTTTTATAGTAAAGAAAAATGAGTGAATGGCCTGGTAAAAAGCATAATGGCTTTAAAACCCCCTGTTCAGATGTGGCACCTGTCAGACCTACTCACATTTCATTACCTAAAATCAGTCACTTGCATAAGCCTAACAATATCATGGAGATACAGACTCTTCCACCAAATTCATGGCAAGTCACAAAGCAAAAGGTAAAATTGTACCTGCCTCTAACATAAACAAAAAAATGTTGGGAATAATAATGTAATCTATAACATATGCTCAACATGTATTCTTCAGCCAAATGTCTTCATTTTTTAAAATTCACAAATGGTTAAGCAGTTTGAATCAGCTTTTATATTATAATCAGACTGTAGAAGCAGGAAAGAATCAGTCAGTTAAATAAATCAAATAAACTGTACAGTTAGGTTTTTTTTAAAACAGTTAGAAAAAAGAAAAAAAAGGAAGATCTACCTTATAGGATTTTTAAAAGAGATGAAATAAAATAAATGAAACTTCAAAATATTTGATGTAGAGTACCATATACAGCAATAAATGTTATTTTCCATTTGGTTTCTTACACATAGTCAGTAAATGATGACTTCTAGTCCCCCAAATATTCAGTATAAATCAGATATGTAATATGTAGCAAATGAAATACTTGACTGTATTTTATTGTTCTATAACAGTGAGGATAAACTGTTAACAGTATATGTATTTTAAAAATTCATATATGCAATCTTTCATTTCTTACACAGAAAATAATGGGAGAAAAAAGGAGGTAGGAGAACATGCTAGAACTTAGGTTGGGCACATTTCAAACCATATTATAGATTCTAAATTCTTTTTTCAAGTGAAGGATGTAAATTGTTGGGGAACAATTTTTTAAAATTGTATTTAACATATTGGTACTCTGAAAGAGTTCATTACATAAATACTGCACAATACTGAATTTAAGCATATACATTCTATTTACTTTTATAGGTCTTCAATAGAAATGTGCTCTCTAAACTATATTCTCAAAAGGAATCCTTAGCAAGATTTATCTAGGACAGCATTTTTAGGCACTAAGAATCTGATGAAAATGTTAAAAATCTGTTCAGTTGTACATATTAACTGTCTGATACATTTATTTTACTCCAAATGTCCACTCCATCTTTCCAAAATTTTGTGGAACAAAATCAATACAAAGATGAGGGGGAAAAGTCCTGCTCTTGTAAGTGATGGGTAAAGTCACTATAAAAAGGACTATGTAGTATTTCATAAAGGACAGTGACTAAGACTGCCCTTAAGGCTCCCTTAGCTTGACTGAACTTTAAACAGTTTCCTTCCTATGTATTGGTCCCTGACCTCATTTGTCCTAGAGCATTTACTTTAGAAAACTTGCCATTGTAAATTCTCTCTCTGACTCTTTGAAGTGTAGCTTTTCCGTCCAAGATCTTGCCAGTTTTAGTAAGAGAGGATTCTTTCCCAAGGACCTGGGGGCCATCCCTTTGAAATGTAATCATCAAGAAAGGTTGTGTCCTGTCTCCCAGTCTCTGTGGAAGGGTAGGAGCCTAACTTAAATAAGTGCCAGTTAGCAAACACAGATGACCCAATCACACTGACCAGCTGCTCCACCTAAAGTCCTCCAGTACTTCTTCACTAACTAATTCCAGTGCTTAAAAACTCTGTGCCTTTTGTCTAGGGCTTTCGAATCCAGTCTCTTTCCCTTATTGCAAGAGTCTTAACTCCTATTTCAGTAGTCTTGAATAAAGTCTTCCTTGTCTCTTTAACTCCAACCAGTGCAGTTTTTTTTTTCCTTTGACAATAGAACTAACTGTTTCCTGTGTTGGCTTAAATATAATCCTGACTAAAGGCAGGGAAATATACTAGAATGCCTCTTCATGTTTTTAAACCCCTTGAATGGGGGAGTTGCATGGTGAAATGACTTTTAAGATCTTTGAAAATGTCAGATAATAACTGCTCCATTGTTAAACACACACACACACACACAGTCATGGGGCACTTATATTACATTCCCCCCACCCCTCAAAAAAACCAGACTTTCAAAGTGGCATCATTTACTTGAGAATGATTCACATTTCATAGAGCAGCTAAAGAAAATTAAATATACTTGAAGCTATCCAAATGCTGTTTCACTGATAGGTGTGTGGCAGAAATAATATGAGAGATGTAAATCCATTTTCCATTTTAGAAAGACAAGACTTCTGTAATGAGATGGACTGCAGAGAGCAGCATTATCATATGTTGTCATTGAAATATATTTCCCTAGTGGTTTTGCTCAAAAAAGTATGAAATTGAGATAGAAAATAAAACAGGTGATACTATAGGCAGGTAGGTGAGCATGTATCATTTGAAACATGTGACTTGCTTAACAAACAGTTGGTTTTGTCATTGATGGGAATTCAGATTAGATCTTTGGAAGTGCTGAATTTGAGGTGATGGAGGCCTACGTGTGTCAGAGATTCATATCAGCTTTACTGTTCCCATCTACGTGCAAGATAGGAAGTAGTAACTACTTGGAGGTAAAAGAGTCTTGCTGTTGCTGATGGAAAAGAACTAACTAAATAAGGTCCTATAGTGAGGGGTTGGGGAGTGGGGGGTGGGAAAACCTTTCTCATTTGCTCTGAGATTCTCAAGGAACATAATAGAGCTAGAGACACACGACAGTACCTGCTTTATCGTTTGCTCTCTCTTCTAAGGAAGCCAAACCAATGTATATTTTACCCAAAACAAAATTTCATAAAAAATAATTACTATTTTCCTAGTGGTTTAAGAAGGTACCTTACCTTTTATTGTTTTTAGTTTCTCCATAGTGAAAGATAGCAAGTTTAGGGTCCTAGCAGAGTATGATTTTTAGTGAGAAGATAAGCTATAGAAATAAAATTACTTTTTTTGGGGGGGGGGTTTACTGCTGATTGATTACAAAGGGAATTTTTAGAAAATCTAACACCTAAGTATCTATCCATCCACTTATCTATTAATCTATCACATTTATTAAATATCTGACATCTTCATATAGAATATGGATATTTAGTAGCTAGCATAGTGTCTTCTACTTAACAGATACATACTCATGTAAATAGAAATTATGGTTCAACCTAAAATTTATTTTAACTCTGTCATTTGTGATGTCCATATAAATAAGCTTGCTATATCTCAGAGAATATTGTGCTCATCTTCTCAAAAATAAAGGATAAAACTGAATGGAATATGTCAAGGGAACCATTAGCCATCCTGCAGAAGCTAAATTGGAATTTCTTGCCATCTGCAGATTAGAAAGCAATTTCCTTGGCTATGAACACATACACTGGGTAGATGCTCTTTTGGAAAATATTTATACCCAATATTAGATCATCCCACTTTCATGAGAAAAATTACATCATTTCTAACAAGGGAAAGAGTACAAGAATATGAAAACTAGTTTTTATAGCTTGCATCAATTTGTAAGTATTAAATTATTTTATGATAGTTATTTTAAAATATCTCTTTTTAGAGAGCTGAGAATGAATGCCATTTTGGTACTCTAAATAAGAAAAGAAAATATATTTAATTTGTCATTTTTATTATTAAAAAGAAAGTATATTTTCCCAAGAGAATGGAGCAATAATAAGATTATTACTATAAAAACAGACCATTAACAAATATCACTTTTTTATATTGATCCTTACATATATCTCCTTGAACCTTACTCAAAAAAGGGTTAATAAATAAGTGAGAGCAGTCTCTGTTAAGTGAAAAACACTTAAGTAGAAATAACAGAATGTTTTTAAAACAAAAAGTAGTAAAAACAAATTAAAAAAAAAAAAAAAAAAACCTCCGGTTGTTGGTCACCCAAAAAAAGCTGGATTTTTTTTGTGCATTTCCTGATTTAACAACTTCCTTCATTAAATCAGGGTAAGTCAGAAACCTTCTCTCATCTCAAAATAAAGCTTACAAATTACCTATATATGCAGCTCACATCTAGTCACATTGATGGAAATAATGAAGATGAACTCACAAAAAATTATACACCATATCACATGAACTGCTGTCATAAGCAGTCTTTGCTGAGCACTGTTTCTGCTAAAAGCCACCATGGATAGGGGGAAATACCTCGTACCCATGTTGCCTTGTATACTTTATTTATTCATTCAGGAAATAATCGCTGAAGGGCTGCCATGTAAATAACATAGCTTTAGTCACTAGTGATATAAGGATGAATCTAATCAATAGAGTCTATGACCTCTTAGATCATATGTAACTGCACTCCACTATAAAATGGTACTGGAATCTATTCAAAGGGATGGCTTTCTCCATCTCAGCAACTGTCTGTGGACTAGCCTATTCAGTGGATCATATGGGTGCCCAGAGTGGGAATTCTGCTTGGTGGGGGAGCTCTATGTATGTGTCTGGCTGACAAAATAAATTAGATACTATTTGTGAGGGTAAATGCCAGCTTGGAAGATTAGCCAAGGATTGGGTATATGACAGGAGGCCTTGTGCCTCATCCATTGTTGTTTAGAGTCAGTGGATCTATTGATCTAAATATTAGCTCATCCAGCAGCACACATTTGTTGAAATGTTGCAAGATGCCTGGCACTATGCTAACAGTGAGAACATTAAATAACTGCTCAAATCCTGTGCTTTAGAAATCTGTAGAGATTCCAGATAGGTTATCATATATGTATAGAATGTAAACAGTGAGTTCATTATTAGATGGAAGGCATAGAGGTATGTGGGAGTTCAGGAATGAGAAGCCTGGATGTGAAGATCAGGAAAGGCTGTGAGTCTTTGTAGGATTTGACTGTGGACATAAAGGCAGGAGGATTCCAACCTTCACAAAGTAAGAGTGAGAAAACACGTTTGTCAGGAGTGTATTTTATGACCAAGGGTCCTAAGATATAGAACTAGAAAGTTCAGACAGGGATAGATTCAAAAGAATTTCATTTGGTTATTGCAGTCTTTTGTTTTGTTTTGTAACCATGTAATTGAAGTAACATTCAGGATATACAACTCATCCATTGAAATTCTACAAATCAATGTATTTTAGTATTCACAGAGTTCTACAGGCCTCACTGCAGTTAATTGCGGAACATTTTTTTTCATTCCTAAAAGAAACCCTATACTCAGCGACAGTCACTTCCCATTTGCTCTGACCCATGCCTACTGTACCTCTTCAGGTCCAGGCAACCACAAATCTACTCTCTGTTTCTATATATTTACATCTTACAGACATTTTGTATAAATGGAATTATACAATATGTGTCTTTTTGGATCTGGCCTCTTTTCCATCAAGTTTCATCCATGTTGTAGCGTGTATCAACACTTCATTCCTTTTATTTTGCTAAATTAAATTTCATTTTATGTCTATGCCATATTTTATCTGTTCATGTATTGATGGAAATTTGGATCATTTCTGTTCTTTGGCTATTATAATAATGTTTCTCTGATATTCATATACAAGTGTTTATATAGACATATATTTTTTATTTCTCTTGGATATATACCACGGGGTGGAACTGGAGTCTATGTTTAACCAATTGAGGACATTCTAGACTGTTTTCCAAGGGGGCTGAACCACTTTACAATCCTACTGGCAAAGTATAAGGTTCAAATTTCTTCATATCCTCACCAACACTTGCTATTAAATGTGTTTTTTTGTTACAGCCATATTAGTGTGTGTTACGTGATATCTCATTGCGGTGTTGATTTTCATTTTTTTAATGACTTATGAATCTGAGTATTTTTTCATGTGCTTACTGGACCTTTGTTCATTTCCCCAGAGAAATACCTCTTTTTATTTTGTAACCATTTTGTAGATGGCTTATATGTCTTTTTTCATAAAGTTGTAAGAGATTTTAATATATCCTGGATATTGGTCTTTTATCAGGTGTATTATTTGCAAATATTTTCTCTCATTCTGTGGGTTACACTTTCCCTTTCTTGATGATATCCTTTGAAGAAAAAATTTTTGTATTTTTTTTTCTTTTTTTGCTTTTGCTTTTGGTTACTTCTCATATCTAAGAAACTTTCTAACCAAAATCCTGAAGATTTGCCCTTATCTTTGTTTTAAAAGTTGTAAATTTGGCTGTTGTATTATGCCTATGAGCCATTTCCAATAATTTTTCATTATGGGGTGAAGAATTATGGGCACAGATATATTCTTTTACATATAGATAAACAGATGTCCCTGCATCATTTGTTGAAAATATTCTTTCCCTATTGAATTGCCTTGGCAGTCTTGTCAATTAACCAATAAACGTGAGAGTTTATTTTCAGATTCTAAATTCTACTTCATTATTTATATTCTTATCCTTATGTTAGAATTATACTATTTTGTTAATTACATATCTGTAGTATGTTTTGAAATCAAGATCTGTGAGTCTTCTAATTCTGTTCTTTTTAAATATTTTTTTGACTATTGTTTGTCTTTTATTCTTCCATATGAATTTTAGGATCAACTTGTCTTTTAAAAATTAGATGGGATTTTGATAGGGCTTAAATTGAATCTATAGATTTTCTTGAGAAATATTATCATTTTAACAATATTAAGTTTTCCCATCAATATCTTTGAGAATATCTTTAAGATATCTTTCCATTTATTTAGATGTCTTAAAATGTTTTCAACAATATTGTTTAGGTTTCAGAGTAGAAGTTTTGTATTTTTTTGGTTAATGTTGTTCTTAGACATTTTATTCCTTTTTATGCTACTTTAAATATAATTGTTTTAATTTAATTTATGAAACTTATTTTAATTTCATTTGTTTCAAAATAGAATTATTTTTACTTAATTTTATGGTTCATTGTTGCCCCATAGAAATACAGTTGATTTTTAAAATTTGATCTTGTACCCTCCAACATTGCTGAAATTTTACTGTACGTTTAGTAGTATTTAGTTTATATTGATGTTTAAGTATTCTATTTCCTTCTTGATGTTCAACCTAGTGGCTGTATTCATGCTTAAAAGTGGAGTATTGAAATCTCAGCAATTATAGTTATCTCTTTCTTCCCTCAGTTATGTCAGCTTCCATTCTATGTATTTTGGAATTTACTTTTTTAGGTCCATTTGTTTATAATTATTTTATCTTCTTCATTTACTATTTTATCACTATAAAATATCCCTTTTTACTTGGAGTGATATTTTTATCCTAAATTCCATTTTGTCTCTTATTGGTATCATTGTTTTAGCTATTTTATAGTTGTTATTTTCAGGTATATATTTTTTTCCCGTCGTTTTACTTTCAGCCTCTCTGTATGTTGAATCTAAAGTGATAAAGTGAATCTAAGGTGATAACCTGTAAAGCTCATACAGGTATACAGTTAGTTCTAGGTTTTTTTTGTTTATTTTTCAATCCACTACTACTCACATTTGATTTCATTATTAAGATGGTTGATTTCATCTGGCATTTGGTTTTGGTTTCTATGTTATCCTGTCTTTTGATACCCATTCTAAACTTAGTTGTGTTATAGTCTGCCTAAACCTGTTGAATAGTCAGTTATTATATTAAAATTACTTGTTTAGACAAAGTCTGCTAGCAAAAATAACCAGCAGAGTACACTGATTTCTTAGGATATCCTAATAAATCCATACAAGTTAAGTCAGAATAATGCATAATTTAGAATGTCACTATTCCAATGTCACTGAAAATTTTACATATATATTTTATTGTCCAGTTCAACAATAAGATATTTATTACGTTGACAAACTTTATTCAGTGCTTTTCCTGCTGTCATAGAGTGCATCTATTTAAAAAAATGAATTATAGATTATAGAAAGGTAGATAGATGAATACCATAGAACAAATATTTAGAGTAACAATTATTATTATTTTTAATTGTTTTAGTACTTATACTATATTGCTCACAATAAAATAAGATTTCCTCTGGATTGAATTTTTTATTGAGGTATATTTCCCATTTGGATCAATTCAGAGTGATGTCTCCATTATAATTAGATTCCAAGAATATTTACCTTGTCCCAATATACTACAGTTTAATTTACTTAGAATTCAAAAAGTCATAGCCTCATTTTTTTTTTTTGTTTCATTTCTGGAAAAAAGTGCAAACTTAGTTTATAAGCATAAAAAGAACTGAATTTTCATGTATTTTATTTTTAGATTATAGCTAAATGTGTAGAAACACTGCCCACATATAAAGACATATAAACAGCCTATCATTTCTAAGAAGATCACACATTTTTCTTTCCTTAGTTGCATATACTGAAACTGTTGGAAAATAAAATCTTTTAAATCACATACCCTTACTTAGCACTGTCATGAGATTAAGAATTCACCTGAAATGTAAAAGGAAATGATATAAGTAAAATGTTACTTAATTAGATGCTATTTTAAAGTTAAGTCCTACTCAAAGGCCACACAAGTAAACTATCCTCTGAAATTTGACAAACAGCAGATATTTATATGGAGAGTTAAAGTGAATTTCATTATTTGCTGTGGATTTTCAATATAAGAAAACTATAAGATTTTATATTTTATATTGCTGTACTTGTCTCTGATTTTGCTTTTCTTGTTTCACCTGTTTTTACTGAATTCATACTATTTGGAGATTTCCTACCCCCAAATCATAACTAACATATAAAAATACAAAATATTAAGAGCAATTGACCTATATTTCCATTTATTTTTCAATCAGTATTAATTAATTTTAGGACAAAATTTCTTTTTTTTAATATTCTGTAATACTGACTTTTTTTTTTTACATAGGTCTGGTAACTTTCTTGTTAAACCTGCTTTTTGATATTTTATTTTTCTTTTAATATTATAAATAGAATATTTCCATTATATTTATGTATAAAAATATTCTGATTTTTTGTTTTGTGTTGGCAATCACCTTAATGAATGCTCTTATTCACAATAGTTTCTCTGTTGTTTTGGTTGGATTTTCTAGGCATGCAATGACATCAGTAACCAATATAGATACAATTATCTCTCTTTAAGAATAACTGTCCCTTTTATTTTGATGTCTTGTCTTTATGCATTGTCCAAAATTTTTCAGAGAAAATATTAATGGTAATGATAGAGGCTCTTTTGCTTCTTCTTAATTCAAGTGGGATAATTTGGCATTTATCACAAGTTGAGAATTTAGGCATTGTTTTTTTATAATGAGCATAGTAATATTCATTAAGTATTCTCATTTTGGGGCTTAGTAGCCAAGAATCATTTTGGTTTTCATTAGCTGGCTTTTTCTTTTGACTGCCTCATAAGATGGTAATATATGTTTTTTGCTCTTTAATCTATTAATATGTTGAATTAAATTAATGAACTTCTTAATATTGTGCTCTTAATTCCAAGAATAATAATGACTGGTCATAATACTCCTGAAATTCACTTTATTTAGGTTTTTTAAATATTTTATTTAAGTACTATCCTTGCCATTTAAAAAAAAAAATTTGTGGAATCTTTTTTTCTGTCTGCTAGGGAATATGATAAATAGTGCATGTGTTTTTTTTGTTGTTGTTGTTGTTGTTTGTTTGTTTGTTTTATGTTTGAAACAATTTACACATAAAACCACCAGGAACTGATTTCCATTTCCCCTTCCTGTGGTAAAAGCTAAACATACTCACAGAATAACAGAATGATATAATGACCACATATTTACTAACCATCCAAAAGAACATATTGTATTTATTTATGTCTTGTAATTTTGCTTCTTTTTTGCATTCAGTGTTTTTTTATTTTTAAGAAGAAATTTTAAATAAGAAATTTCAGATATGTTAGTTGTATGTCTTAGATTCTTAACATAGGGGGCAAACTTTTTTTTTCTGAAAGTAAAGATTTTTTTCTGTTTTTAATCCATATGCCTCATTCATTTCTCTTGGTTTCCTTCTTTCACCAAGATAAGCACTGGTGATGAAGTATTCTTCCCTTGTTCCTGATGAAAATGCTAATAATATTTCACCATTTGTTTGTTATGATGCAGGATTTTTATTTTATTTCTTGTGATAGAATACACATGCCATAGGACTTAACCATTTTTAAATATACATTTTTAAATGTATAATTCAGTAGCATTAAGTAATTCACAGTGTTGTGCCACTGTCAGCACTATATATTTCCAGAACTTTTTCATCATCCCAGTCAAAAGCCCTGTTGATATTCTGAGGAGAGTCTGGGCAGAGGTAACATTTTTTGAAGAGCAACAACATGGATTGGTATGTAGTAGCTCTTCAAACAAAGTACTGAGGTAACAGGAGCAAGGAACACGTGCATTTGGTTGACAGGTTTGAGAAATTACCAAAGATATAAAATAAGTTTGTTTTTGAAACATGAGCCAATTAGCAACAGGTGAAGAAAGCAGTACCAAACATCACAGTCTGTAGAGAGATGAAAAACAAAGACCAAGAGGAACTGAAGCTCATGTGTTTATGAAACTGTAAGTAATTAGTAAATAATGAGGGAGAGGAGTGGATGAAATTGCAAGAAACAACATTTTAGAAGATTTTAAAAACCACATTAGAGTTGGACTTTATTCTATCAGTCTCAGAAAATTGACTATTTTTCACCTGTTGCCTTATATGAAAATGTCTGTGTTTTTGGATTGTTTTTATGGTGACACTGTGATGAGAAAGATGTCAGGTAGAGACAGATGGGAATGATGTTCCAGTTGTAAAGCACTGATACAGGACAGAGGGAAATGGAAAATGAAAGGGTGATGCAGCAGGTATTTTGTAATTAGATTCAGTTGCCCCATCTTTGTCCATGGCGCCACACGATCACTTATTCACATTTCTTCCTCATCTACGTCCCTTTCAAACTATTGCTCTCATTATTCCTCTCTAAGGCACATCTTGGATCATGCAGTCTCTTACTCAAAGCTGTGAATGTTCTTCCATCATAACCTAAAGAAAAATAACCCTAACTTCTTAACTTCACTTTTGAGAATCATCCTGATCTAGTCCCATTACCTTTCTGGACTTGTTAAATTTCTATGTTTACCTTGTGTTGCAATAAAAGTCTCTCTTTTATAAAATAATCAACACAATATACCTTAAATATATACAATTTAAGGTCAGATTTACTTCAGTAAAACGGGAGGCGAGGATAATAGCTGTTGCGTAAAAAAGGTAGTCTCTCCCACTCACTGAAACTGTTCTCCATTTTCTTTTTCGTCTTTGTTCATCTTAACAAAATCTTGCAAGTACTAAAAACTCAGTGCAAATATCATGTCTTCAATAAAGTGCATCTCAACGCTCAGTTCTATGTATCCTTTTCTGAATTCTCTGCCCACATTTTTTTAAAAATGTGGGGAATTATTTTATTTATTGTCACACACCACATGTGTCTCTACATGACATTGCCTGTGACTTTATTTCATATCCACATCTCTTATAGTACCAATTAGAGTGTCTTTCCTAGCTTAGATACTTTAAAATGTTTATTGAATTAATAAACTCATACACCTGTTTGTGTTCCATTACACTTAGTGTAAAATCCAATCTTTTTTAGAGTCCTAAAATGTTTTCCTGATCTGGGCTCTTTATCTCTATAACCTCATCAACCCACCAAATTACCTTTTCACAGGCCATCCACAGCAATATTATGTCCACCTTAGAACTTTTATATTTACTGCTTCCTCTGTACAGATGTTCTACTACCAGGAAAATCCTCAGCTGTTCCTTCTTATTGTTCAGACCTCAACTTCCTCATTAAGGTATTCCCTGACTGTCCCAATATAAATTATCATCATTCCCCCAATTGCCCTCAATTACATCAGATCTTCTCCTCCTCCTCCCCCTGCCCCTCCTCCTCCTCCTCACTAAATCTAAAATGCATAGCTGAAGATGGGTATACAAAATGTGACTTAATAACTTCTTCCTACCAAAGTTAGTTTCTCCCAAACCTACATCAGGGGGTCAGCTGATCAAGTTATTTTAGAGGGATAACCCGTTTTTAAGGGTTCATGAAATATCCAATGAGCGTAGTGATCAAATCAGATTTTCCCACTTGTAACCCACCTTTCGTCTGAAATTCCCAAATCAATTCTTTCCATTTGAGGGGATATACTAATATGACTTAAAAAGCAGTTCCAAGAACTGGTTTTCTTGACAGGTTAAAATTATGTATATTAAGCATAATATATTTTTGCAATTTTGCTATTTCTCTCCCATTTTCAAATGTTATATTATCCCTTTAAATATAAGTATTTCTAATGCTCTATAAATATTTTAGAATATTAAATCATGTAACCTCTTACCTTTTTCAAGAATCTTAATCAGATTGTGGAATTACAAATCATGTGCAAAAATTTGGTCGGACTTAGGTGATAATATCTGATAGTGATAATATCTGTGATTAATGAATCTTAGAAGAGAAGGTGAAGAAAATCACATTTTTTTAACCCCTCTGAAAATTCCTTCTGTGAGAGCAATAACATACTATATAGCAAATATACTCTATATCCTTCTCTGTTTTAAACCAACAAAAATAAAATAAAGGGCATCCAAACATTACATTAACAATCCAAAGGTTAATACTTAATAACTATAGGTGCTTTTATGGACATAAACAATTTTAATGGGCACTAAGCATTATGCACATTTTCTCTTATTTAATTTTTATAATTTCCCAGTTAATTTGTATTATTAATAAATATATTTGACAACTTTATATATTATGGTGTGTTCATCACAAGTATAGCTACCATCTGTCCTCTACCATTGCTATTACAGTATCATTGGCTATATTCCTTATGCTATGCCTTTTATTCCCATGACTTATTCATTCCATAACTGGAAATTTTTATCTTCCACTCCCTTTCACCCATTTTTCTCAAGCCCTTATCCCTCTTCCCGCTGGCAACCATCAGTCTATTCTCCGTATTCATGTCTGATTCTGCTTTTTGTTTACTCATTTGTTTGTTTTGGGTTTTTTTAGATTCTACATCTGAGTGAAATCATATGATATTTGTCTTCTTTTTTTTTTTGTTAAAGATTTTATTTATTTATTTGACAGAGAGAGAGAGATCACAAGTAGGCAGAGAGACAGGTAGAGGGGGAGAAGGAAGCAGGCCCCTGCTGAGCAGGGAGCCCGATGCAGGGCTCGATCCGAGGACCCCAAGATCATGACCTGAGCCAAAGACAGAGGCTTAACCCACTGAGCCACCCAGGTGCCCCAATATTTGTCTTTTTCTAACTTATTTCACTTATCATAATACCCTCTAGATCCATCCATGTTGTCTCAAATGACACAATCTCATCTTTTTATGGCTGTATAATATCCCACTATATATATTCATATATATGTGTAGATATATATAGACATACATATAGACATAGATACACATATACCACATTTTCCTTATCCATTCATCTACTGATGGAGACAGGTTGCTTCCATATCTTGGCTATTGTAAATAATGCTGCAGTAAACATAGGGGTACATGGATTAGTGTTTTTGTTTTCTCTGGGTAAGTACCCAATAGTGGAATTACTGGATCCTAAGATAGTTGTATTTTTAATTTTTGAGGAACCGGCATACTATTTTCCAGAGTGGTAGGACCAGTTTGTATTCCCACCATTCTCCATATCTTCACCAACACTTGTTATTTCTTGTCATTTTTATTTTAGCCACTGTAACTGGTATAAGGTGATATCTCATTGTGGTCTCAACTGGTATAAGGTGATATCTCATTGTGCACTTCCCTGTTAAGAAATGATGTTGAGTGTCTTGACATGAAGAAACTAAGGCCTAGAGAAGTTTTTAAAAGTGCCAAAATAATAAAATAATATTTGATAATTTTGTCAGTGATAGGGAAGCCTTTCTTCTTTAAGATCCATGCTCTTAACCATCACCCCATACTGTAATTTTACTAACTGTGCCAGCTAAGAAGAGGAATGTTGTAACCTTCCAAAGGTCAAAGGTGCTTACCCACAGTTCTGGTTATTATGGAACAGTCCAGCAGCCTACAACCAGCCTATAAGACCAGGCCGCATGATAGAACTCAGGGTCTTTCATTATCCTAATACATAATACATACTTTTGTGAATACATAGTATTTGTCTAGGCTATGTTTCACTTACAATCCTTTATAACCTTGAGTATAAGTCTATGAAATGTGCAGGGATTTTCAAATTTTACCTGGTCAACTCCAATGCTAAATAACTACTAAGAAGCTTGTGAGTAGAGGAGGGAAATTAGTGTATGCTGATTGATACCACAGCAATATATATACTCGTGTGTTTGTTTGTGTGTATAAATGCTTCTTAAAGTTGATGACAACAATAAAATTTGAGTATTACCATTTCAGTTTTATGAAGGTAAGCAATAAAGAATGACATAGACCTTCAGTGAAGGGCTAAATAAAAGAGAAGCAGATAATAAACAATACAGTGGGGGAGTTTGTCTGTGCATGGATGTTTAGCTGGGTCTGAAAAGGCCATTTCAGAGGCAGGCACAGTTTAAAAGGAGGTACAGAAATGGGAGAAGTCATATTATACCATACAGTTAGTTGCTTTAGAGAAGGAAATGCTACAAACATGGATGACAGAGAATCTGCTTTGTTCTTTAATTTGTTTAGGTCTTTTAAACTATTTTTTAAACAAAGAAATTCAGAATTTCCTGATGTGATATGCGTAAACTGAAATATCAATCACTTTTAATATCTTCAATACCACCTTTCCTCCAAAATGTATCTTCCTATAGAGTTTTTTTAAATATTTTATTTATTTATTTGACAGAGAGAGATCACAAGTAGGCAGAGAAGCAGGCAGAGAGAGGGAGAAGCCGGCTCCCTGCTGAGCAGAGAGCCTGATGCGATGCGGGGTTCAATCCCAGGACCCTGAGATCATGACCTGAGCCGAAGGCAGAGGCTTAACCCACTGAGCCACCAGGTGCCCTCTTCCTACAAAGTTTTAAAAATGAAAATAAAATTGCTTATTATTATTGAATCATCAAGCTCTCCTACCTTGACTTCTGATTGATCAAGTAGTTTGAAAAATAGCATTATGGAACAAGCAAAAATGATTATAAATTTTCTCCTATTTTTATTTTATTTTTTTAAAGATTTTATTTATTTATTTGACAGAGATCACAAGTAGGCAGAGAGGCAGGCAGAGAGAGAGAGAGAGAAGGAAGCAGGATCCCTGCTGATCAGAGAGCCCGATGCAGCAGGACCCTGGGATCACAACCTGAGCTGAAGGTAGAGGCTTTAACACACTGAGCCACCCAGGCGCCCCAATTTTATCCTATTTTTAGGAAAATAATTGAGTTGATTTATGTTTTAATTATCTGTGTTATTTTATATAGTGGATTGGAAGAGCATTTCCCCTGAATTACAAATAAAAAAATACTGCAGGCTTGGTGAGTCAAATAAATGGTTAATACAGAATAGTCTGGGATACACTTAATACTAAATTGGATAGAAGTACAATTGACACATGAAAGATAAAAATAGTCAATTGACACCAAAAACACTGAGATTAACAAAAATTTTATAATGATCATTATGAAATGCTTTAAGAAGCAGTTACAAATCCTCTTGAAACAAATGAAAAAAACAGAAAATCTTAGAAAAGAAATTTAAATTATAAAGAAGAAACAAAGGGAAATTTTAGACCTGAAATATATAATAAGCAAAGAAAAACCTCACTGGTTTGCCTCAAAGTAGAGACTACATAGGATAAAATCAGTAAACTTGAGGAAAGGGCAATAATCTACTTAACTTGAATAGAGTTGTTATCATTAAACAAATTCAATTTGTATATAATTTGTATATAACAAATTTGTTACAAAACTCCTCCCTCACCAAAACAAAAACAAAAAACAGTAACAACTACAAAAACAAAAATCCTCTAGGCTTACATATTTTCACTGGAGAATTTAAAGAATTAACACAAATTTATACTATATCGGTAAATAGAAGAGGAGGGAATATTTTCTACTCACTTTGAGGCCAATATTTCCTGTTACCAAAACCACATAAGTACAGTACAAAAAAAAAAAAAAAAGGAAATCATAAACCAATAGCTGCCATAAATTTAGGTGCCAGAATTCTAAACAAAATATCAGTAAATTGAATCCATCATGGTATAAATGTCCAATGGGGGTTGATCTCAAGTATGCAAGGAAAGTTCTTCTTCTTCTTCTTCTTTTTTTTAAAATCAATCAACATGGTTCTCCATAACAGCAGACTAAAAAAGAAAACTTAAATGATCCTATCATATAATGCAGAAAAAGCATTTAACAAGGGTGTCCAATGGCTCAGTTGGTTGAATATCTGACTCTTCATTTTGGCTCAGGTGATGATCTCAGGGCAGTGCGATAGAGCCCCACTCCAGACTTCACCCTCACTGGGGAGTTGGGTTCAGATTCTCCCTCTCCCTCTGTCCGCTCCCCACCCCCTAGGGCTTTTTCTCTCTCTTTCTCAAAAACAAAACAATACAAAACAACCCCCCCCCAAAAAAAAAAAAAAAAGAAAGAAAGAAAGAAAGGGTTTGGCAGAATCCAATACCTATTCCTGATAAAAGTTTTCAGCAATCTATCAATAAAGGAGAACTTGCTCAACTGGTAAAGATTATTTACCAAAAACCTAGTGTTTGCTTCATCTTACCTAATGGTGACAGACTTCTTTACCTCTCAAGTTGAGAATAAAACATGGACTTGCGCTGTCATCATTCTTATTTATCATAGCACTGCAATCTCTAGACGGCATTATAAGGCAAGAAAAGGAAAGAAAATCCATGTAATTGGAAAGGAAGAAATAAAACTGTCTATTTGCGGATTACATAATTGTATATGTAGTGGTTGGTAGGGTTTAGACTAGGGAAGGAGCATGTGATGGTAGTTCTAGGAGGTTAGTCATGTAATAAAATTGCTTAAAAGTATATATACCTCCTCACATTACTGCATTTATAATTGGTAAAATCTGCATAAGCTCTGTGGATATTACTAATACCAATTACCTGGTTTGTATATTATGTTATGATATATTATTTTATATGTCAATATTGGGAGAGGCTTGGAAAAGGTTGCAAACAACTAATCTAATTTCTTTGCAACTTCCTGTGAATCTATAAGTATTTCAAAATAAAAACTTTTTTCTTAAAAGGCTGATTACATCATAAACAGCATAGAGTTAACCTTTCTACAGTGAAGGTTTAATCAGGTATAAATTAATTGCTTTGCTGTCTTTACTAAATCATAGTAGAGTATCTTTAGTATTTATCACATACCTACAGTCTCTCTGTCCTTCCAGCACATATTGCCCCATGTTATGCGAGAAATTATTTAAAAATCAAAATATTTTGATATAATGGAATAACATTTTGTTCTCATTTTTAAACTCATGCTTTCAAAACTATAAACCTGGTTATCTCCATGGATTATTATACCTCAGAAGAATTCTCAATTGGTGACCTCCATTTTCTTATTAGAAAAGGAAGGTAATTTTGAGGACCTATCTCAGTATCTTTGGACTGCTATAACAAGATATTTCAAACTGGGTGCTGATAATACAGTTCTGGAAGCTCAAAGTTCAAGATCAGGGTGCTGGCAGTACTTGGGTTCTAGTGAAGGCCCTCTTCTGGCTTACAAACTGCCTACTTCTTATTAGGTCCTCAGATAAAGGATCTCTCCAGGATCTCCTTTATAAGGACACTCATTCCTATCATGAGGACTCTGCACTCATGTCTCATGTCCTAATCACTTTACAAAAGCCCCCCCTCCTAATAACATCATGCTGGGCATTAGGTGTTCAGCATATAAATTTGGGGCCAACACCAACCTTCAAGCTATAGCAGGACTGTTCCAACCTTCACTGTTAGAAATAGCATAAGGACATACAGGTGGTGAGAACTGTAGAAAAAAAAAATTGAGGGAGAGAAAAAAGTGGTTTGTAATACTTGACTCCTGGAGAAGCAACCTTAATTATCTTAGGCAAAGTTTCCATACCTCATCTTTTCAAATATGAAACTATTCTCTTTCCCTGAAATATGAGTAGCAGGTCAATCTGAAAACAAACAAGAAGTTTACTGCTGATCTGTCACATTTTTCTTTGAGTGCAATTGAAGAACTGAGAGAGTGCTAGGGGCTTGGCAGCTGGGCTCTTGTCAGCAAACCATCTCTTGCTTGGTTGGCAAGATTAAAAATGGTTATTGCCTTAGGAAGTAAAGGGTAGCCTGGAGGAAATGGCCTGGAGGAAACTAAAATGCAGCACTGTAAAATCAATAACATTGCAGAAAGAAGGTTATTTAGTCAGCAGAGGACCTTTGGAAGATCTTTTTGTTCAGGAGGTGTAGTAGCTGCAGTGACAAGTTACAGAGTAAACAAGCTCTCAAAAATTTTAGAAAAAATATTTTGAATGTCAGCACTTATTTTCTACAATGATACTACAGTATCCTAAGAGATAAAGAAACTGGCCTTTCTTGTCTTACTCTTGTTATTAATTCCTTAGGTGTAATAATATATTCATCTAATACTACATTGGTTTACTAAGTTACATTTGTGGGATTTCATTTTCTTAGAGGATGCACATGTCTTCTTAGTTAGAATCTTATACCAATCTGTCTAATTTAAACCTGAACTTCAGGTATAATTTTTAAGAAAAGCAAAACCAGAAAACAAAGTTAAGGGTCAAATATTTCTTGTCACTGAAGAAAGTGTACAAGTGAAGAAAATTGTTTCTGTAAGCATAGCAATCCATGAGTATAGATGGATGAAACGCTAAAGTTACCCCTTAACAATAAAGTAAAGGGTAGTAAAGTAGGGACCAGCAATTGAGAATCCCATGTGAACTCAAGAGTTATTTGCTGATTAGTATGAGGCCTTGTTTGACCACACCTAAAAGACGTAAGAAGCCATTGAAACATGTCTGTGAAAGTTTCATACAAGCTATGTAATGACGACAAAATAAAAGATCATGAAGAATGCCCAGAATATACTGGAACCATCTCAACTGTAATGGTTGAGCAATGCCTTCAAAATAACTGTTAGCTCAAGATCCATGATTAGGATGAATCAGCTGACCAGTATGAAAACAGCAGACATGACATCTGTTAATACAGGAGAGGCAATGGGAGAAAAATCAGTGTCACGCAGTCTGTACTTATGTATCCTAGCACCAAGGGCTCTATTTCTATCCACAAAATCCTATAGAAAGATAGGGAACAAAATAAAGGTATGTGAATAGATTGATGTAAACTCATCATCCTGCCTCAGAAACTATCTCCAGATCCAACAGCTGAATGCTTTTTACTGAGAAGAGATTTTAAATAGAATATGTACTTGTGAATGAATATATAGAAGTAATATACATACATATAAATTCAGTTAAATGTGAGAAATAACTGTGAAGCCTATTTGATTGCTGTGAGATGTGGAGTATTTTTCTTGCAATTTTTTAAGTCCCTGCTTTGACGATGAGCTTCAATAGGTCTCTGAAGAAATAGGAAAGAAGAAAATCCATTTTGGGAGACTGTAATCCTCCAGCTATTCTAGTCTCTTCAGTGGATTTGTGGTTATACGAAATGCCAGGAACTTAATGTTAGAGTTAGGATCTTTTTAAGGGTCCTATATTGATGTGTAATTACAAGGCTAAGAGGGACTAGCTGTTCATAATTTTATTCTAAAATTTATAGCAAACACAAGAAATAAATGCCAAATGAAGACTAAATTCATCTAGTAAAAGTGTTCAGAATATTTACTAAAGTGTCACTAGAAACTGTGACCATTAATCTGATCTTGGCACTATATGCTATTTGTTGATGAAGAAGAATATACAGTCTTTCAGTTATTTGGAAATCATATATCTGATAAGGGACTTATATTTAAAATATATAAAATCCTACAATTAATTTAATAAAAGATGAATAACCCAATTTAAAAATGGGCAAAGGATCGCATGAAAGAAATGGGAAAATGTTCCATGCTCCTGGATTGGAAGAATAAATATTGTGAAAATGTCTATGCTACCTAAAGCAATCTACACATTTAATGCAATCTCTATCAAAGTACCATCCATCTTTTTCAAAGAAATGGAACAAATAATCCTAAAATTTATATGGAACCAGAAAAGACCTCGAATAGCCAAAGGAATATTGAAAAAGAAAGTCAAAGTTGGTGGCATCACAATTCCGGACTTCAAGCTCTATTACAAAGCTGTCATCATCAAGATAGCATGGTACTGGCACAGAATAGAAAGCCCAGAAATAGACCCTCAATTCTATGGTCAACTAATCTTCGACAAAGCAGGAAAGAATGTCCAATGGAAAAAAGAGAGCCTCTTCAATAAATGGTGTTGGGAAAATTGGACAGCCACATGCAGAAAAATGAAATTGGACCATTTCCTTACACCACACACAAAAATAGACTCAAGATGGATGAAGGAACTCAATGTGAGAAAGGAATCCATCAAAATCCTTGAGGGGAACACAGGCAGCAACCTCTTCGACCTCAGCCGCAGCAATATCTTCCTAGGAACAACGCAAAAGGCAAGGGAAGCAAGGGCAAAAATGAACTATTGGGATTTTAACAAGATCAAAAGCTTTTGCACAGCAAAGGAAACAGTTAACAAAACGAAAAGACAACTGACAGAATGGGAGAAGATATTTGCAAATGACATATCAGATAAAGGACTAGTGTCCAAAATCTATAAAGAACTTAGCAAACTCAACACCCAAAGAACAAATAATCCAATCAAGAAATGGGCAGAGGACATGAACAGACATTTCTGCAAAGAAGACAGCCAGATGGCCAACAGACACATGAAAAAGTGCTCCATATCACTTGGCATCAGGGAAATACAAATCAAAACAACAATGAGTTATAACCTCACACCAGTCAGAATGGGTAAAGTTAACAAGTCAGGAAATGACAGATGCTGACGAGGATGCGGAGAAAGGGGAACCCTCCTCCTCTGTTGGTGGGAATGCAAGCTGGTACAACCACTCTGGAAAACAGCATGGAGGTTCCTCAAAATGTTGAAAATATAACTACCCTATGACCCAGCAATTGCACTACTGGGTATTTACCCTAAAGATACAAACGTAGTGATCCAAAGGGGCATGTGCACCCGAATGTTTATAGCAGCAATTTCCACAATAACCAAACTATGGAAAGAACCTAGATGTCCATCAACAGATGAATGGATAAAGAAGATGTGGTGTATATAAATGATGGAACACTATGCAGCCATCACAAGAAATGAAATCTTGCCATTTGCGACAATGTGGATGGAACTAGAGGGTATCATGCTTAGCAAAATAAGTCAAGCAGAGAAAGACAACTATCATATGATCTCCCTGATATGAGGAAGTGGTGATGCAACATGGGGGGTTAAGGGGGTAGGAGAAGAATAAATGAAACAGGATGGGATTGGGAGGGAGACAAACCATAAGTGACTCTTAATCTCACAAAATAAACTGAGGGTTGCTGGGGGGAGGGGGGTTGGGAGAGGGGGGTGGGGTTATGGACATTGGGCAGGGTATGTGCTATGGTGAGTGCTGTGAAGTGTGTAAACCTGGCGATTCACAGACCTGTACCCCTGGGGATTAAAATATATTATATGTTTATAAAAAATTAAAAATTAAAAAAAAATGGGCAAAGGATCTGAATAGACATTTTTATGAGGAAAGTATATAAGTGGCCAATAAGCCCATAAAAAATACTCAACCCTAGTAGTCATCAAGGAAATACAGATGAGAAACAAAATGAAATGCCATTTCACACCCATTAAGATGATTCTAATCAACAAGGTATTTAATAACAAATGTTGAATATGTGGAAAAATTAGAACCCTTATACCATGCTGATGGGGATGTCAAATGATGCAATCACTTTGGCTGTAAAATGATGGCTTTTCCTCAAAATGTTGAAAATACACTTTCCATATGATCTAGCAAGTATACTCCTATTTATATCTGCAGGAGAAATGAAACACCGAAGCTTGGATATAAATATATATAAACAACATTATTCATAATAGTCAAAAGACAGAAACAAACCAAATGTCCATCAGCTAACAAATGGTTAAAGAAAATATGGTATGTAATAGTAATGGTATAGTATTTGGTCATAGAAAGTAATAACATAGTAATATATGTTACAATATGGATGAATCTTGAAAACATTAGGTTAAGTTAAAGAAGCCACTCATAAAATACCACATATGACATGATATTCCATTCATATAAAAGGTCCAGAATCGAGAAATCCATAGAGACAGAAAGTAGGTTAGTGCTTATAGGGCTGGGGGAAGGGGAGATAGGAAAAGTGATAAAAGTATGGGTTTTGGGTTTTGTTGTTTTGTTTTTTTGTTTTTTTGAGGTGCTTAATATGAACCAAATCTGACTGTGATGGTGGTTGCACATATCTGTGAGTATACTAGAAAATATTAAATTGTATACCTTAAATGGTTTAGGGAATTATAGGGCATGTGAATTATACTTCAATAAACCTGCCAAAGGAGCAAAAGAAGGAGGAAGACGTTGTCGGAGAAGATGAGGATGACAAAAGAAAAATCTGTAGCCACTCAGTTAATTCCTAGCATTATCCACACTTTGGTTCTGATATTGTGGGGTGGAGGGAAAGAAAGACATGCTCTGCCCAGCCAGGCGAATGCATAAAAACACAGCAACATGAAATAAGGAAAAGATCTCATCCTTTAGAAACCGAAAATGACTCACTGACACGAACAAATGTGATAATGCCTTCATATCAGGTAACAAAAGACAGGAAAGAAATAGAATTACAGTATTTGATCAAGCACTGAACTCTAAAATATGTAGAGACATTTAGTATCAGAGACAGTCAATGCAGAAAAATGTTGAATACTACAAATCTATCATGATTCCATAAACAGTTGCAGTCAATTATAATTCACTTGCAGTGCTAAACTACTTTTTTTTTTTGTTTTGACTCATTAGAAGATATGTTTCTTGCACTCTCAATTAGGTTTTCAATGGATGTATAACAAAGTAAGAATTCTGAGACCAGAAATTGTTTTTTAAAAAATTAAATGAACTAATTCCTAGTTAATTACAATAGAGGTATGACAATTTATTGAGCGAGTAGATAATATAAATGTATTGAAACATAATGAATATTTCTCTGAACTTCATTAGGCTTTCATATACTCATTTCTATTTAATTATAACTAAATCACCAACATTTATTGCCGAGTTAGAAACACTTTGAAATAATAGCATGGTTAATACTGAATTAAAGCACGATCCAATGGAAGTCTCTACATAAAAACAAATGAATTAACTAGGAATAAATTTGTCACTGTAAGTACTAGAAGAGTTATTATAATTATGTCATTATTTCAATATGATATGCAGAAACATTTTAGAATTTGTAGGCTCAAAAGAGGGGGCATATTTAAAAAGTTAATTTTGCTGTCCTATGTGGTTTCTCATGTCAGTAAAGTATTTCTCTTTAGGCCATTTGTCATTTGAGCCATTTTGTACTGAATTCTCCTGGCCCCTAACTGAATTGGCCCCAGGTTTCAAGAGTTACAGATGAAAATGAAGCATAAGGAATTAAAGTCCTTGGATTAAAAATATTCATTATAATAATGAAAATCAAGACATGTCATACAAGGCTGAAGAAAGTTTCAATTTATTTTTTCCCCTATAAAAATATTCCATTTATAAGAAATTTATTTCTTCACATACTAAGTTTATGAGAAATACATGAATAAGAGAGTGATTGTAAATTGATGTGTCCCATTCTGATTTTTTTTCAAAATATGGTATATTTTGCAGCAAACTTACCGTAATGTGGCAAACACACTACTGATTTCCAAGACTTACATTTTCTATGATAATTTTCCTTCATTAGTATTTTGAGAAGCATTTTGCTAAGTTGAACAAGATTTGCAGCTATTTCATTTATTTGAACTCAGACTTTAACATGAATTTTTTCTCTTTCTTTTTGATCCTTTCTAACATAGCACTACCATACTGGGCACATTGTATGTCTAAAAAAAAAATATTGGCATTTAATTGATTGTCTCAATTATTAATAGGTGGGATTTGGAATACAAATGTGCAGCTTTAAACTCCGGCTACAATCTCTGCGAGGTGGCAAAGCCCCCATCAGTCAAAGACTACAGGGATCTGGGTGGCATATTTCATATAAGGGGTTCTCTGTCCTGCTTGGTCTCTTGCATCTAGATGCTTCCACTTGGACATCTCTGTCATCTGGGGTGAATATTCTCTTTTGTCTTCCTCAATAATATCCAGCTTGCTGCCCTTGTTAACTGTCTGATTTGTATCCAGATGTGACTGTTATTGAGACCCAGACTCCCTCACATCTCTTCTTGTATCTTTGACTTGGAATCTTAAAGATTAACTGCATCCCTTAGATTAGGAGTCCTTCTCCTGGCATTCTCTTTCTCCATCCATCTCTTGAATGTTTACTCAACATGAAGCCCAGACTCAAACATGATAACCATGGCAAGTTTATTCCCTCTTCTCTACTACTCTACTTATCACTGCACTTCTAAATCAAAGCAAGCCCATTAAATACAATGGCATAATATATATTTAGGTAGGAATATCACAACTAGATTGGGAGGTCTTCAGAATTTGTTCATTGCCTTTGATCTTGAAACCCTGTCAGGCAATGTCAAATGAATTTGAATTGCAAATAGAGGAAAAAATCACGAGGCAAAAGCATTTGTGAGGCTTAGAAAAATACAAAGAACCAGATAGGACAATTCGGAAAGTTTGCTTTTCCTGTGTTTGATAGAACTGAATAAAGTGAAACTCAAAGGATAAAGAAGTTATGGTAAGCACCCCAGACACAGTGAGTGAATGGGGTAATAATAAATGAATGAGAGGACTCTTAATGTCACTAGAAGATAGTCCCTTCAAATGTAATTCAAAAAAATCTAAAATATAGTATGAAGCACATGTAGTTGTTACTAACATATGTGGACATTTATCTTCCCCTTTAACCTCTCATACTTGATTAAGTAGATCTTTCCACTAATATACACGACTTTGTTTTCATATTGTAGTTATGTTTCCAGTTGTTAGAATACCTTTCTAGATTGAAATAATGACCCAGTGTCCAGGTATGGGATCACTTATCCTCTAGCACTGTGTAGCTAATAGGAGATGTAGCAGGAAAGAGGGAAGAAACAAATTCTAATACATCTAAATTGTAGCCTTTAAGGGTAGTTTTCTATGTATCTTGAGATATTGGTGGGTAAATTTGCATAGATACCTCCTTGAAACTTTGCTATTTGGATACCTCAGATACAAATAATCTGCCTTTCTTCTTTGAAAGAAAATAAAAAGTAAGCATTCAGAACATAACCATTAGTCTGCTACCATGTAAATATTTCTAGATCCTTTGCCTTTCCAAATTTGCTTACCAGAAATCCAAGATAAACTACTAAAAAATATATCTCACCTAAACACACCCCTTTATCTGTTTGGTCTATAACTTATTTTTGTTGTGTTCAAAAAAATATATTCTACCTTCGTGAGAAAAATAAATCAATTCTAAAAAGAAGTAAAAGAAGAAGCATTATAATTATGAACTAAGCCTTAGAATTCAAATCTGTCAATCTGGTTCAGCGACCCATAGAAAATTACTTAACTTCTTTTAAATCTCTTCTGTAAAATGAAGATACTACCTGTATTGAAAGATTGTTGTGAGAATTACATAATGCAAATAAAGAGAGAATTATCACTACTCTGTGGTAAGTATTCAGTGATTGCCCATTATATTTATTATTCTTTTTTTTTTTTTTAATTTTTTTATTTTTTATAAACATATATTTTTATCCCCAGGGGTACAGGTCTGTGAATCACCAGGTTTACACACTTCACAGCACTCACCAAATCACATGCCCTCCCCAATGTCCATAATCCCAACCCCTTCTCCCAAACCCCCTCCCCCCGGCAACCCTCAGTTTGTTTTGTGAGATTAAGAGTCACTTATGGTTTGTCTCCCTCCCAATCCCATCTTGTAGCAGCAATGTCCACAATAGCCAAACTATGGAAAGAACCTAGATGTCCATCAACAGATGAATGGATCAAGAAGATGTGGTATATATACACAATGGAATACTATGCAGCCATCAAAAGAAATGAAATCTTGCCATTTGCAACAACATGGATGGAACTAGAGCGTATCATGCTTAGCGAAATAAGTCAAGCAGAGAAAGACAACTATCATATGATCTCCCTGATATGAGGAAGTGGTGATGCAACATGGAGGCTTAAGTGGGTAGAAGAAGAATATATTTATTATTCTTAATGGGTCTCCAGCGTAGACAACTGCCACAGTATCACCTCATTTTTGCTAAATGTGTGTGTGTGTGTGTGTGTGTGACACACACATGCTAGAAATGTGTGTGAGTGTATATGTGTATATACATATATATATACACACACATATATATACATATTTCTAGCATTAGAAAACACAGGCCTAGGAATATTAATCATATTCTATTTATTAAAATATAATTTCTATAACTTTTCATTTAATGTAATTTCAAATTTATAGTTATTTGACAAGAACAGTACCAAGGACTGCCATATACACTTTATACAGATTCACCAGTTGTGTATATTTCACCCTGTTGGGCTGATGATTCTTTCTTTTTCTGTCTTTGCCTGTGTGAATATATATGGTTTTAGAAAATAATTACATATAATATATTGTTTATTTTATATATAATTATTAGTTATATATAATATTTATGTAATAATAGTTTAGAAAATACTTATGTAACATTTACATAAATATTTCCTAAACCTTTTGAGAATACTTTGCATACATTGTGATGCAGTGCCCCAAAGAGCTATAATGTGTATTTCCTAAGAAACTAAATATTCTCTTACAGAACCAAACTACACTTAAAATCAGTGGTTTACCATTTATACAATTCTATTACCAAATCCATACTCAATGTTCAAATTGTATCTCTTGTACCAGTAATATCCTTGTGTTTTTATTTTAGTTCACCCCAAGTCTAAGAACTTCTATGGCCTCCATTAATCTGGCACTACACGTTAGCTCTTATTTGTTTGTATGTTTTTTATGTTTTGTTTATAGACACGGACATTTTGAAGACTAAAGATGAGTTATTTTGTAGAACATCATTCAGTTTAGGTTCTGAAATTTCCTATGATTAGATTATTATACATTTTTGCCAGGAATACTGCAGAATTGATGCTATTCCCTTCTTAGTGTATCATCGCACATTATTGATTATGTTAGTTTTGATCACTAGGGTAAGCTGGTGTCTGCCAGGTTTTTCCACTTTACAGTTACTGATTTTTCTCTTGGATTTAATAAAAGACTTTTGAGAAAATAGTTTGAGAACTCTCTGTTCCTCACAAACTTTCCCCTATTAGTTTCAGTTAGCATCCATTGATTATTCTTGCTGGGATAAAGAATTATTCTGATAATTGCCAAATTATGATTTTCTTAACTCAGTCATACTTTCTACCTTTCCTGAAGAGATTTCTATTCTCTTTGTTTTTATCTAATCTTTCATTTATATTTCTGTCAATGTGGACCCATTGATTATTATTTATTCCATGATTTATAATCCATTATACTCTGTATTAATTTTGATTCTCATGTTATTTAAAATTTATCCAGTTTGAATCTTTCCAAGCTGGCTGCTTGTTCTCACAGTCTTTGAGCATTTCCTTTCTTCCTGAATCAAAAAGATGTTTCTGCCTTATCCTGTACATTTCCATTTCATCTCTTTAATCAGCAATTTTTCCAAGGAGATCAGACTACTTTTAAGGCAAAATGATATTTTATAGTCAAGATCAAGGCTACATTGACATTGGAGCATTATTTCATCCAGACCCTCTCCATGGTAGAGCTAGGAAGATGTTTGTGTGTGAAGACAGATTTCTTCCTCTTTAGCTACCTTTATATCCACGAGTTGATACAGATACCTCCAATTCCAGTCCGGCACCATAGGGTGCATTTTGGCTTTTTGCTTTTTCATATTTGTAATTTCCTTCCCAAATAGTGAGATACTTGGTACCTACTATCCTTCGTATATGTACTTGTTCTTCCAGCAATAGAAAACACAGAAAATATTTTCAGAATTGCTATTTCATACTACTATGGGAAACAAACCTACTAGCCATAGCTCAGTATTTGTTTACAGGTTTTTTTTTGTCTTTATACTGATACTATATAGTGTAAAGACAAATATTTAAAATAAAAGGCTCAATTCATCCTGAAAAAAATAAGGACTGGCATGTCCCCTTCTCCCCCCTTTCTTAGAATGTTTTCTTTGTGAATTAGTTCTAAGTGTATTAACCCCCCCCCTTTTTTTTAATGTTCTTGCTAGTTTCATAATCTAAGAACATTTTTCTCAAGGAAATGGGACTATAAACAAATAACAATAGAAATAAGGCTACTATCGCCCTGTTTCTACAGAAGTGTAGGGCCCTAACTTCAGTTGGCACTTGGCTCAAAGTTGCAAATTTACCTGCTTTCATTAAGATATCAGAAGTTTATTCTTCTTTTGTACAAGGCCAGTTAACTAACACTGAAGGTTATCCCAATTAACAAGTAAAGGTAGGATGGACTATATGTGATAAAATGTGCTGGTGGGGACTAGTAAGGACTAGTTATTGTTATCTGGAAAACATGTATGGAACAGGTTGTGTCTTCCTGGTAATTTAAAAATGTAAAATTTCTTTCTGTCTTTGCAATGTCTTAGGGAATTGCCTGTGTTGCATATCACATTCTGATTTAATGGTTATTCAGTAATAAAACTGTTCTTTTTCTCCCACTACCTTCACGGAGGGCTTGAAGGGTTAGAAAACTTTGTTTTCAGTTGTATTTCCCCAACAATCATCAAAACTGTGTTCAAGTTAGTAGAGTTAATTCTGGCTTTCCCTTAGTGCGGTTGTATATTCATTGGAAATAGAATTAAATTGATTTATTTCTGTTTGGGTTCTATTTTGTTCCTTTTTGTTGTTGTTGTTAAGTTTATTGTTGAATATGTAAAACATCAGTGGTTTCTAAACATATGTGAAAAGTTTTATTGAAACAAATGTAACTCCCCGTTCCACCCCACTGCTGGAATCCTTAAACTGCATTACTATTTGCCCCTGTAGTTAACCAAGTTCATAAATATCTGCTTCATGCTTCTTTTGGTTCCTTTTACACATATGACCAAATATGTACATATTTTCATATTTCTTTTCCTTTCCTACACAAAAAGTAGCATACTCTATGCTTTTTTGTACCTTGTTTTTTTATAATTAATATATACAAGAAATCATTCCATATTACTTCATTGAGATCTTCCCCAGTTTTTCTTATGAATGCATTGAACTATGATATAGTTTGTTGTGGGTTGTCTACAATATTTTGCAATGACAAACGATAGGAAAAAAAAATCCTTTCTATATTTTTTTTGTATTGTTAGAGTTGTATCTTCATGGTAAATTCATGGAAATAGAATTGCTGGATCAAAAAGTAAACATACATGTAGATTTAATTAGCTACTGCAAAATTCCTTTCCATAGTGGTTGTGGCAATTTGCATTCCCACTGACATATGAATCTGACTATTTTCCCACAGCCTCACCAATGTAATATGTCATCAAACTTTTTTAAATTTGTGTCAGTATTATAGCTTAGAGGGGCACCTGGGTGGCTCAGTCAATTAAACATTTGCCTTCAGCTCAGGGTCCTCCATCGGACTTGCTGCTCATCGGGGAGCCTGCTTCTCCAACTCTCCTCTGCCACTCCCCCTGCTTGTGCTTGCTTGCTTTCTCTCTCTCTTTCTGTCAAATAAATAAATAAAATATTTTTTAAAAAGAGTCTGACACTTAATCGACGGAGCCACCCAAGCACCCCATCCCCAACATTTAAAAAGATCTCTTTTACATAATGTATTAGTCTTTTTTCTGTGGTAAATGTTATAAATATTATCTTCCAGATTGTTGTATTTTGACATTGCTTAGGACATTTTACAGATTGAGTTCCTCAGGAAGTGCATAAATTTTGAGACAGATACCAGTATGTAGGTGGTTTGTTAGGTATTACTCTTGAGATCAATACTGTGGAAGGGAAAAGAGAAGTTGAACTGGTTAATGTTCTACTCTCTTCTGTGCCGATATATCTTTTGCTGTGGATCATTCAAGTATTTCAGAAAGCAATAACAATAATAAGCAATTAAAAAGAAGCGTAATATTTTCTTCCAACATGCCTCCATTCTCTGTATCATGGCTCTACCTAAAGAAGTGTCAAAAATAGGTGAAAGATCAAGGTAATTTTTAAGTTTATTGGGTAAGTTAATAATTTAATCAGAATATTTTAGATGCTCTGCATCACAGGCAAAAAAAGGATCAGAGCATTTGGAAAATGTAAGAAAATACAAATAGAAAATTCTGAAAATTTTTTGATATGTTCTTACTTTCCATATTTTAATTTAAAATTTGTCCCATTTTAAAGAGCTAAACTGATGAGGTTAAGTCCCAAACTTCTACTCTCTTTCTCTCCTTTTAATCACTTCATGTTATTTTACTTCACAAAAGGTTTTAGAAGCTGTTAAATGAACACCTCTGCAGGTAATAACTTGCTTAATAACAACCACAGCTGTTCCTGCCTTTTGACAATGTTGTAGTCATTTTATTAGAAGTCTTGACTGTCACAGACATAGTAAATTATATTTATAGAGGCAGCCTATTCAGTTTGGGAACAATAGGATTAACCAAAGAGAGGGGAAGAGGCCATCACAAAAACCCTCAAAGATAATCAACAGAGAATTAAATGGCCATAATCAATTGCCTTTATCAACACATTTGTCTAAATATCTGCAAGCAGGCATGAGCCGTTGCTGAGACCTCAGATCTGGGAAAAAAAATGATGAAGATGATCTCTTAACCACATTATTAGTATTTCCCATGTGAACAACTCTGCAGAAGTGCATTTGGGGATTATCTGCTCTCAGTATGGGTACAAGCATGATAATCAGAGAAAGACTGCCTTGGAAATATCTTTCAAGCTTAAAACCCTTTATTTTTTTTTTTAAAGATTTTATTTATTTATTTGACAGAGACCACAAGTAGGCAGAGACAGAGTGGGGGGAAACAGCCTCCCGCTGAGCAGAGAGCTGATGCGGGACTCGATCCCAGCAGCCTGGGATCATGACTTTAGTCAAAGGCAGAGGCTTTAACACACTGCACCACCCAGGCACCCCTAAACTTAACACCCTTTAATTCCCTTGCCCCAGTTTTGGTTCTCCCACTTCTACTCCTTAAGGTTATCAAATTGGGTGTATCCTTCCAGATATCCTTCTGTGCCCTAAACACACACACATATATATCCACTCTAATATTCTTTCCGTTATCGAGGTCACCTAAAGAAAGATCAGCCTGGGGCAATTCAAATTGTGCACCCAACCACATTTCTTATTTTATCCAAGTTTATTTAAGTGAAACATAACACACAGTTCAGTGAAGAAGAAAATAAGCCACAGAAGGATGCTCTATAGTTTGCAGTGTGAGAAGAGGGAGTGTTATGCTTTATTTTCCCAATGGTAAGAGTGGTTGAGGTAGAAAGGAGGGAGGTTGACATATGTAATTCTTTCTTCCTTCTTCTTTTCCTGTCTATTTTTACAAAATTCTGGTAGGCTTCAGGAAGTCAGGCTACTACCTCAATTTGGAACATCCTGAGAATTAAAAAGCTTCCCAAATAGATTGTATAATGCAGTGTTTGCTGTCTCTCAATATTTAGGATGATGATAATGATGATGATTACAGGAGTACTAGTCTCCAAGGAAGAGAGCTCATAATCCTGTTACAATTCCAAATTCACTGTTTGAAGAACACCTTTTAATAAAATGCTTAGACGTGAAGTTACATTATAAAACCACCAGTCCCTGCATATATATCTAAACACATAGAACATTACCTAGTGATTGAATTCCTGGGTATTGTGGGTGCACTTACTTTAGATAATAATACCAGAGAATACTAGAAATGCAATAGGATTTGAGTTGGGATTATGAAACCTGACCCCATCTCAGGGACACAGCAGCCGGAGAGGGACTTCTCTCATGTTTGAGCTTCAATTAGGCCCCTCTAAAATGTCTGTCTGAAATGACAGTTGAGAGCCCGGTAAAATGATTTCCTAGTCACTTTGGCTTCTTTTGTTCAGATCTTCAACATAATACAAAACTTTGTATTTTCTTCAGAAAAAAAAAAAAAAAAAAAGTAAAGAAAGAAAGGAAAAACAAATGAAGTCATTTCCAAAAGACCCAGGTGCTCAAGGGCAGAGGAAGGTGGCTGAGTCCACAGTGAGCTCAGGATGGCTCTCTTCCATTGCAGTTGGCCTGAAAGATCACAGATGGGTTGTGTGCAAAGAGGTAAAAAGTTTGGGAAGGTGAAATGACTCTCAAAGAGAGGAGACATCAATGGCAAATAAGGCATTACATTGGCAAAGAAAGTGAAAATTAAAGTCTTCAAACTAACTTGGAGCCCCTGAATATATACAACTCCCAAGCACCCAACAATCTTAAATGCCTTAATGGTTTTAATGGTTTACCAAAAAAGGCAAATGTACTTACATGGGTCAGTGCTTCATTCTTTTTAGTGCATTCTATTTAAAAAAATTTTATATGCAGCCCCTTAATTTATGTAAAACAAAAACAGATTGTTGCCAGAGCCAAAGAAAAGAAACAACAAACAAATGTAGTCAACTTGCAACATATTTTAAAGTTTATTATATATTTTATTATTTTAAAATAATTATTTTTATTTGGAAATAATTGTAGATTTAAATGGAGTTTTAAAAAAATAATCTAAGAGATCCTGCCTATCTTTTACAAGTTTCCCACAATGGTATTATTTTACAAAATTGTAGTACGGTATCATAACCAGGATATTGATATCCATACAGGCAAAATAACAGAAAAATTCCATCACCACAGAGACCCATGGCCACTCAATGCTTTTAAAATCTTCATATCAACAGGTCTTACAATACTGGCTTAACATGTTAAATGAAAAGCTGGTACTGGGCACCAAAAAAAGCATGGTACTGGGAACCAAAATGGGTACATACATATAAAGAATATGTTGGGTGTTTTTAAAGGAACTGAAAATACAGTTAGGTACGATGTACATACATTTGCAGAGTTAACAACATCTGGTGCCTGGAGTTGTGATGGGAATTAACATTTAATAAGTAGCTTTATGAATCAAGCATATTTATATTATAATTTAATCTTTACAACTTCTTAAGATAGATGTAATTAGTATCCCCATTTTATAGATGAGGAAAATTACTTCTTATAGTTAGTAGTACATGGAGTTAGAATTTAAGCCTTTCTAGACAATATGGTGTCAAATGAGATTGGGAAGACAGAGATCTCTTTGGGACTCTTAGGGTAGTGTTCAGAAATTGTGAAATTTAAATTCCACTCAAGAGTGTAAATAAAACCTAGTTAGGTGAAAAGAATAGACATGGGCCCAGTTACAGGAAAAAGAGGTAAAAATGCAAATGGAATCATTGGGTGATAATGACAAGAAGTTTGCCTAGAGAGGTTTGTGTAGATTGGTATGGGATGGAGAGAAAGAAAGACTTTGTATTGATTCTGTGATACTAGATTAGGGGAGCCATTATATTAAAATGATAGTGATATAATAAATGAATACAATGAATACAATAAAAGCAGCTACTCATTTGTGGCATACCATATTGTTGGTACTTTGTAGGTATCACCTCAATTATATCTCACAATGACCCTTTCTAATAATCCCCTCAAACTATGTTGACTACTAAAAATACTGTTATTACAGCTAGTAAACTATGCATTTTGGTTTAATTGTCCTGTGCACTTTCTCCAAAGGCCTGGAAACTTTGAGAGAGGGACTAAAATTGAATATTTGTGTGAACATTGCTTGGATTAACATGTGGGTATTTTAGTTAGTTAATTAGTTAGTTACAATTCCCTCAACACAATCATATTTCTTGCAAGTAATCTAGCACTTTTCCATTTAATAATGTCATATTTTTTATCTTACCAAAGTTGTCAAAGGAGGGTTGTTACACCCCTAAGTCATAACTACCACCTGGTAACAGAAAATTTTAAGACTTTATAAATTTTAAGTACTCCTGAATTTAATAAAGGTTCAATTATAGAAAAAATTTATCTAGAGATCTATGAAAGTGAATAATAATGGCTAATAATTACTAAGCCTTTATAAATCAGGAACTGGTCTAAGCAGGTTGTATACACACTATCTCAATTAATGTTGTACACCTGGTCCTTTGTTCCATTCATCTTATTCACTTTGTTCATTTTGTCTCTCACCCAACTATTGGATTTTAGGAATTAATCTTTCCCCAAACCACAGAAATAGTTTTGGTATTCACTTTCCTGAATATATGACCTGTCCTTTCACCTCTTTCCCCCCAGACATTTCTTCCTCTGCATAAATTATTTCTCTTGAAATTCACATTCATGCACATCTCCTCAGACCAACTTTTAAAGCTAGTTTCTGAAAGTTTGATTCCCTGGACTATTGATTCTGTTCCAGTGTAACTTTAAAGCTGTTCATCCATTCTAAACTTTGCTCTCTTCATGGAATATAGCCTTAGGGGCAAGTTGTGCTATTTCTGTGAGTCAAACTTTGCCCTTCAACAAAAGTCAATAGGTACTATCTGCAGACACCTCAGGACATACTTTAGCGAGCTAAATTTACTCTACTACCATATAGGTAGCTCTAATGCTGGTTTGTAAACCATGTTTTTACAAAAAAACAAAAACCCTATTATTAGAAAAGAAGAGTAGAAGTTGAGGAATAAAAATACTAAATAGCTTTCTTCAATCACCCAAGACAGGACTAACATAGTGTGCTTTGAAGGGTGCCCACAGAATTCCCCAAGGGAAGGAATATGTTACTCCAGACAAAAGCAAATGCCTACCAATGTCCCTTTACTTAGTGAGAGGCTTGCCAGATAACATACAGGATGATTAGGTGAATTTGAATTTCAGTTAAATGAGGACAATTTTAGGTATAAGTTAATTACTGTTATTTATCTAAAATTCAAATTCAACTGGAGGTCCTTGTGTGCTACAGCTGACAACCCTACTCTGGGTGTCCCTGGCCCCAGAAACTAACAGGGCAGGTGACTGGTTCTGGCCAGTGATATGTGAATATAGTGTGTTAACTGCAGACTGAGGTTCTGAAAAGCCCTTCACAATCCCCCAGTCCCGCTCTTCCTCTTCCATGACCAACACAGAGGTTTTATAACAGGTTTTATTCTGGAAAATGCAATAAGTAAATTATTTATTAACTGTTGCCACTCCCTTGCATGCCTTAAAATATTCTTGGATTCTCAAAGGATTAATAAAGCTCCAATTTATCTAAAGTTTACCTTATGTTTTTCTGAATTATCTATAGTATCTTGACTTTTCTTTTCTGAATCTTCGCTTACAAGCCTGGACCCATAGGCCCATTGTTGATTCCCTGGTATCACAGGTATTTTAGCACCATTCCAGAGAAAGGTAAAAGGCAACACATTAATATCAGTAGATTCTATTTATAACATCCATGAAGTCTGAGAAACTCCCTCCTCCAACTGATGTAAACTAAACTTCTTGATATCAGATATGTTTAAAGTTATGTAAAATATCAGTCATCCAAAGGAAATGAGTACTTAAGGTATAGAACCAAAATAGTGCAAAATAAATGCAACATAAAATTTAAGCCATACATAGAATATATCTTAAATATTTTTTGTACTGAATATATCAATAAATTGGATTGAATGATTGAATTCAATTGAATTGATTAATTGAATGAATGAAATAATGACATAAAAAAGGCCCATCTCTAAGAATTAGGCTTTGCAGGCCTGATTTCTTATGTCCATTATAAGAAAACATATTAAGCACATACTATATGTCATTTTTTACTTGCCTGCTGAGGAGCAAGGACTAGTATTTTAAAATAATAGTAATTAAAACATTAACAATGAAAAATAACATCACATCTCTATCTCTTCCCTTCTGAGGGATGAATAGAAATTTTTTGAATTTTGGAGATTGTCACGGCTGGCGCGACAAATCGACCAGGAAACGTGAGGGTAAGAGGATGGTGAAAAGAAATTAAGAGACAAAGAGATGGGGGCAGGAGGAGCACTGAGGATGATGTCCAACAGTACTAAATTTATTCAAAGCACTAAGGCCATATATATAATGATAGGAGAAGCAATACACCTGTGCCTAGTTAAACAATCATGAGTTCCCATAATAAGTTTCACATTTAACTATAAGCAGACCTCATGATGCTAAATGGCTGATGCCAATACAATTGTTCTGTATTGATACAGCAAACCTGAAAGTAATTTATGAGCAGTACTAGGGCAGCAAAGACCAGCAATGAACTTTTGACCCCAACTGAATTGTTCTCATTTGTTTAGCAAGCATGTGGGAAGTCACGTAGGCCAGCGCACAACACAGAGCACAGACCCTTTCTCAGTGCTACTCCACTTTTCCCATCCTAAACCTTTTGTTAGGTTATTCTGGACTTTAAAGGAGGCACAAGTCAGGGCCTGGTTTGGTCCTCGTCTCAAGCCTTATTGCGGCCTCCCACAGGAGATGATAGAGAATTAGCTTGTTTTATTGTTAGAGCTACATTAGTTTAGGGGAGACTACCTTTTCTCTTACACTCAAGATTTGAAGCATGACCCACTCCTACAAAACAACTATGGTTTTGCTTTCCAGTCTGAAGACCACATCTCTGAATTAAAAGTACAAATTTAGAATAAAGCAAAGCCAGTAAATTAAAATGAGGTTAAAACAAAACAAAATAATAACAAAAAACCAACAAAAAAAAAACAAATAAAACCATCTCAGCTTAGAAGAATGAAGAGTTAGACAACTAAATCCAGTTTAGGAACAGAAGGGAAGTAATAGACCCAGATGTCCAGACCAGAACAAACTAGGATTAAGAAATCAAGGCCTCAGGTGGGTTTCCTATGCTGGTGGCTTTTTGTCAATATGACTGTGCCTCCAAGTTGAATCTTTAGCCTTGTCTTCTTAATGAAGAGGTACATTTCAAAAAGATGACCCTTGGCTATGTTCATATTCCAAACATCAAACATATTTTGAGTTCTTTATCACATTATGACTTACATGGGCCCTAAACACGTTTGCCTTCCCCATAAAAAATATAAAGATTATATTTTATAATCACATTGGTACAAAGGATATATTAATACTGTATATGAAAAACATTCCCTTTATCCTAAATACTGTTCTTTTTTATTTTAAGGGAAATTAAAAGAATTTTCATGGGCTCTTGAAAGTACTTTGTGGTCTCTTGGTATAGCCTACCTTGCTTTGCCTAATGGATGTCAGTCCTGATTGTTATTTCCCAATTGCAATTCCTCATCTGGACTTTCATCTAAAATAGTAGAAGTTTTCCTTCTGGAATCTATCAAATAGCACATCTTTTCAATCTATCTGGACTGTGATTGGTATGTCAAAGTTTTAAGTGCTGGTGGGGGGAGGGAGCAGCTTTGGCAGGAAAGTGACCGCACTTAATGAATTTGCTTTTAATGAGTTGGAGAGCAGGACTTAGGTAAAGAAACCAAATTAAGATAAATCTGAATCCCCCACCATTTTCAATGATGTTTAAATGTGATCTCCTCCCTAAATGTAAGACTTTAAATACTTACCACGTTGACCACAAGCGTGGATTATTACTATACTACAGAAATATTCTGAGTTATTGAAAGTCAAAATTTCTTGGAAAGTCCTGTAATCCTTTAAATCTTGAGTTGGTGGGTTCATACTCCATGTAGTAAAGTTAATCTCCAGTACAATAAGCAAATGCTCGCTAATTTCTTCCATGTGAGTTAAAAAGAGGCATAAGGAATACAACTGGTGTCAACTGCTCAGTGTGAAAGTCGAGGTCCCCTGCCTGGGATTGTAATTAGGATTATTTTTGCCTTGGGTCCTTATCTCTCAAGACAGACTTTTCTTAAATGGGAAACTTAGCTATCTGGAGGCTGACAGAAAGCTAAATCATTACTCAAAATTCATTGTCCATCCCTGGGTAATTCCCTGATTAGACAATTGATCAAGTGCCAGTTCATTTTAACCTGAATTTCCTTAAGAATAAATTCTTGCCTTGTATCCTTCAGAATATTATTCGACATCAGTGTGGTGGGTTAGGTTGGCTAATGGTTCTCAGGTTTAGATTTGGGGACAAATGGGCTTTTTTTTTTTTTTTTTTTTTGAGTTCTTCTTTGACCATACAAATTCAGTATAACCACTGAGTCAGAGAATAGACATGGAATGAAAGAAGGTCTAATATTTACTAATACATTTATAAGGCATTTTATCAAGCAGTATTTCCCCTAATTCCTATAATACTATTAGGAGGTAGTTAGCTCTATATCACTCATTGGGGTACTAAGATTGAGAGTATTCATGAATCTTGTTCCAAATCATATAGTTAGTAAATGATAGAGTTGGATATTAATTTAAGTTGAATAGTTAAGAGCACAGACTCTGAGCCAGAGTATTTGGGTTTAAATTTAGGATCCATCACTTACTAGCTATATGCCTTTATTTCCTGTACTTTCCCCATCACTCATTCTTCTAGCCACACTGGTGTCCTTGGTGCCTGCTACTCCTATCTTGACTCTTTGCATTTTCATTTCCCCACTTCTGGAATAAAGTCTCTGCAGATAGCCACATGATTTATTCCTTTACCACATTTATGTCCTTGCTCAGATGTCAGCTTCATATAGTCAATCAATAAATATTTATTAAGCATTACCTCCGCAGGTTTCAAATAAATCAGGAAATAAACAGACACATCTTCCTGGTCTGTAAAGCTTATTGGGGCACCTTGGTGGCTCAGTTAGTTAGGCATCTATCTGCCTTTGGCTGAGATCAAGATCTATCCAGCCCCTCGTTGGGCTCCCTGTTCAGTGGGGAGTCTGCTTCTTCTTCTGCCCTCCGCACCCACCTCTGCTTGTGCGTGCTCTCTTTCTCTCTCTTAAATAAATGAATAAAACCTTAAAAAAAAGAAAGCTTGCATTCTAGCAGTGAGGCAGAAATAGTGTTTAATTAAGAAGCAAGTTAATTACAGTGTGTTAGAAGGTGATACATACTATGAAAAAGAGAGACTAAGGAGGATTCAGTATTAAGTCATGCATTAATTACTAGTAGGACACTAGAAAATGTCAGCATAGATTGGATATGAGATGTGAGAGAAAACATACCAAGCATAAAAGACTCCAAGCTCTGGGACCAAACTAATAACAGAATGACCAGTAATTTGTCTTGATTCCTATAGTTCTTCCAGGTCCCTGAAACCTCCTCATCTAGGCCACCTAGCCTCTAGATTTTTCTGAAGAGGGAGTTCTGATATCGTTTGATGAAAGTTCATAGTCTTACACCATGAGGGATAGAAACTAGCTCATGTGTGGTTGATGTCCTCCCACTCGGAAAAATTAAGGAAGCAATGAAAAAGATCTCACTTTAAGAATTTGCTTGTGCTCAAAAACTACCCATAATTCAGCAGTTAAGATACCGTTTCCTGTAACAGGCCAAGTAGTAAGTACCTTTCTATGTGATGATATATCCATTTAATGTGAGCTGTCTAATGCCTCTATAAGGGTCTCATTTCATATGTAGGTATACTTGTGTGTAAAGAAAGAGCAGGCAAACAAAAATTAAGCATGCTGTGAGTCTAGTTATTTCTGGAGCCATATATTGGGAAGAATTAAACTACAGTTATCCTTGCAAAAATGAGTTAATGCCTTTGTAGTAATTCGTCCCCCAAATTAATGTGAAGACCTAAATCTGGTATCTGCAAATAATTTGACCTAAGAATAAATTTTTGAATGTTCAACCCAGTACTCTTACATTAAATTCTGCTTGAAGAGTTTCATTCCTATGTGATATAGCCAGGGATACCATGAAAAGAATTATAAAGCAGGGGGAAAGTGTGAAAATTACTCAGCATAGTTAGCTTATCTTTCATGTTACTTTCCTGGAAACCAGTTTCTGGTGTGAGTTACTCTTTAGTAGATATACTATTAACAAAAGCCAAGTTCGACTGCCCTTTACTGGAATTCTCAATAATCAACAGAAGAATTTTGATTGGAAAGGAACATGAGCTTTATTCAGGAGGACAGCAACCTGGGGAGAAGGTGATTCTTGTCCATAGGCCAATTCCAAGGTTTCTGCCTGGCCCGTAGGTTCTTAAAGGGGTTTAATCAGTTAAGAGAGTACAGTGATCTGTGACATTTCTTGATTATGTGCAGACTCAAGGATGCCAGCCACAGAGTTATCTTGGGGCCTGGCAGTTGTACAGGGAGTTCTAGTTCTTTGGTGTCTGAAGGGGTTGTGCAAGGAGGTCTGATTCCTTGGTACGCAGGGGTGCTTTTGCAAGAAGGTCTGATACCCTGGGGTTGTGTAAGAGTACTATGTTCTTTCTGCACAGGAGGGCAAGGTGTACAGATGCATAAAGGGAGGTCAGTAAAGTCATTTGTGTGACCTTAAAAAAAACTTTTTTTTTTCTAATGGAAAATGGAAAGCTGAGGCATCTTCAAATAGACTGGCTGGACTTTGTAGCCTGGTAAAATTCTGGTTCTTCATTTCCCAAGGTCAGTGGTCTGCAAATCTCAAAGAAAGGAAATTAGTTCTGTTGCAGATCAAGGGCCTTAGATAATCAAGCAAAGATTATGTTAACCTAAAGCAAGTTAACCCTTAAGACTTGCTGGAATTCTATTACAATACCACAATAGAAATAGCAAAAAACTCTCTACTTCCCCACTGAAACACTAATATCTGAACCACTCTTCTGGACTAGCATAATGCAAATGTCATTTTATAATGTTTTTCTTTCTTACCATACTGCCCTCCTGAACTCCACACTCCTGTCCCTAATAATCTCTCCACTGAACCACTCAAAAAATCTGTCCAGAGACATGTACACATGATTTAAATATTGGAATATATTTTTATTGATTTGTTAAGCATCAGATAATTTGTAGACACTGAGTTTATCAGATATTTAAGTTTTGTCTCTATCAAGGAAAGAACAGAAGGGAAAGATTTTTTTTTCATTAAATTAATCAGATATTTATGCAGGTTGTATAAGAAATTACCTGAAACTGCCTGTTGGTCTCTTCTTTCCAGAGATTTACTTTGGACTTAATTTCAGTTCTTCTTTCTGTGCCACACTGAAAGTAGTAAAATTTTCTTATTGCTCCAAATTTCCAAAGGAAGTTTCTGAATATATTTTGTGAGAAGAGTGCCTCCTCGTTTGTGTTGACAGATCATTGTGTCCACATATCTATTATAGTCTCCCTGATATAATTCATGATCCTTGACGGTAGGACTGATTATTTTATATTAATATCACTAGCACCTCTAGCAGTGTATCTCATGCAGTAGAAATGCAAAAATGGCTGTTAAAATAATTCAGTATCCTTAAAAGTTATGTCTAAATATTTCACGAGTTTCATGTTGATCTCCATCTCTGGTGTATATGTAGGAAAGAAAAAAAAAATGCAGTGTTTACTAGTGAAATCAAGATTAAATGGTGATTGAAGACTGACCTCAACTTAGCATTTGGTACCCTCATCCTCTCTCTTTGAAGATCACTATATTTTCTCAGCTTTGGAAACAGTACCATTTATATCAAATAGTCATCTGTATCAGCTGGCATTTTTATTCCCATTTCAGGGACAATGATAACAAATTATTTTGAATAAATGTGTAGTATTTAGTAGTGACGGAAGAAAGACATAAAGGAAGGATGTTATATAATGTTTAAAGTAATGGAAGAAGCAATATGTGATCTTGACAAGGTCACTCCCTATAAAAATTGTGCAGTCACAAAGATTATTTCCAGTGGCGCTACATGGCCTTTCAGGCCACCTTCTCCTGTCAGAGCTCAGTGCTTCAGGTACACAGAGCCCTAATAATTTATCATCTAGATTCTTGGAAGCCACTGTTTTTCAATCCCTAATTGCTCATGATCTTTCAAAGCAGAGAGCCTCAGATTTCATTGACTATCAGGTCCCATGTCATCCTGAAAATAAAATACTGTTTTTAAAAATTTTTTTAAAAAATGAGTGAAGCTTAGAAACCAAAGAAAAATAGTGAAGAGTAAATAGATGCATCTGTTTTCTTCCTACTTCAGGTTTTTTTGGCGACTGTATCTGAAAATTATTTATTATGATTTGGAGGGAATGTGATGCAAAGCCAAACTTAAATTTAAAAAGCTCTTCCAAATATATGTATATTAGATATATATATAAAATATACATATATAATATATATATGAGAAACCAATTTTTGTGAATTTGTCCCAATTTGTCAATGATTGTTCAGTATTATAAATAAACAAATAAATACATAAATAAATAAGCAAGCTTAAATAAGGCCACCTCCATGCTTTGGGGCATGAAATGTCAGCCATTTTTCACTGAGCTGTAATCAACAATAGATAAGTCACACCAACAACATACATCTGGCCCCGGGGCATTTGTTTTCAGTCTAATCAATCAAATTCTGACAAATTCCTAAAGGCTCTGGGTAAAAGAGATCTAGAAAGTTGGGTAAGAAGGATAGACTATTTGCATGTCCTTGTTGTTTTTTAATTGGCATAGTATGGTAAATCTTCAAATAAACTCACCCATAATTTCAGTTAAAAGCTTTCTAGTGTATCTCTTCCTAACATAGATCTGTAGGTTTTTCTTACTTTGGCAAGTAAAATCACCCATAATTCTAGTTAAAAGCTCTTTAGTCTACCTCCTTCTAATATACTGCTACATAGCTCTCTTTAGTGTAATTAAAATCTTATTCTTCTTGGGAATTTAGGAGGAGCTGTACAGACTTACCATTCCCTTGCCCATTCTATTCCCCAAGGTGAAATAGTATTGAAAAGAATTTTCTCAAATTTCCTCTTTTCCTCCAAAAAAATGGGGGGAAAAGTTGTTTATGAGATTGTTGAAAAAAAAAAAAAATTCTTCCTGAGGTCTCCTTGCAGAATAGTAGAATCCTGTTTACTCAGCTCCTTCTCTAAGGGTAGCACACATGGGTAAAAGTTCAGTCTATTCTATACACCCCCATATAGACAGGCTGCCCAGAGCTAGACCTAGAGAACAGGATCAGGAAGTATAGTATAGAACAGATCTAAGCCATGTTTCACAATATATCTTTTTTTTTTTTTTCTTTTCACTGAAGCTGATATTTTGATCCATAGCTGCAGGAAACATCTGCCTGGTTGTCAATTATTTTGGAACTCAGAGGGCTAGAAAGAGATGTTTGTAATTATTACCCACAATGCACAACAGTAGAAATTGAAAAAAGTCATCCTGCTGCCTATAACTTAAAATATCAGAGTAAAATTATATGTGTACCATTACCACAGAGAGCACATTCCTTATGAATTTGGGTAGAACTATGTTGTCTACTAAGGCAGCCACTGGCCACATATGGCCACTGGCATTTGAGATGAGTGGCCTGAATTGAGAAATATTGTAAATGTAACATACACACCAGAGTATGAAGACCTGGCTAAATAATAAAGTATTTTAATAATTTTTATATTGTTTATAAGTTAACATAGTAATATTTAGATATATTGAATTAAATAAAATGTATTAAAATTAATTTTAGAGACACCTGGGTTGCTCAGTTGGGTAAGTGCCTGCCTTCAGTTCAGGTTTTGATCCTGTGGTCCTGGGATGGAGCCCAATGTCGGGCTCCCTGCTCAGCGGGGAGTCTGTTTCTCCCTCTGCTCCTCAACCACTCATGCTGGCTTTCTCTCTCTCTCAAATAAAAACAAAAGTCTGTAAAAAAAATTAAAATAAAAATAACATTAAATTAATTTTATATGCTTCTTTTTACTTTTTAAATGTAGTTACTGGAAAAGTCAAAATTCCACATGAAGCATACATTTTATTTTAATTGGATAGCACTGAGTTAGAATACTGGAAGAAAGTCTTCTTTTTCAAGCTGTGGATAACGAGAGGACCTGGAAGATCTTGGGCAAATGTAATTTTTAAAAAATAATAGCATGAAATATAGACAGTGGTAATCATTGACACTGTTATACAATGACTAGAACTGATTCCTACATGGAAGTTTCTATTGGGGTTGAGTTATTTTTCTCTTTATAATTTACTCTTTGAAATTATACATTCCACTAAAATTCCAGCCTCAGAACAGAAATCTATGCTGTCCATTTTGTTGTTGTTGTTGTTGTGAGGTTATTTATACTTTAAGGGTAACTAAAATAATTTTATTATAAAGGGCAGATAGTTCAATTTTCCCATTCCCCTTTTTTAGTGTTTCCTTAGAAATAGTATATTTGAGATATCATGATAATCTTTGAAATAGAGATAAATCCTGATGGAAATTAAGTTTACAGTCCTGTTTTTCCAGTGTAGTGATCTCTCTAAAGTTCTATGCCAGCACCTCCAGATATGTTAAAATGTAATCCAGAACTAGCTCAGGAGTTCATCATGAGGTATGTAGGAGATGGTCTAGGATGGTCAGGAGAGGCAGCCCCTAGTCTCTCAAGGAGATAGTGAATTCTTTTTTTTTTCTTCTTCTTCTTTGCTGTATAAAATGTGTGATATTTTGTCTTAACTTCATCGTTTCTGCTGTGTCTCCTTACATGTATGTAAGCCAGTGAACACTTAGTAATAATATGTTGTGTTCTTGCTTCTATATTTGTATGGAGGAATATTTTTGTTATTTCTCTAACATGGTTCAACCTGTTGTGTGAGTCTGAATAGATACAGATCCCTACTAAATATAAGTGGGAATCAAGCATTAAGAAATTGTGGTATAATGAGCCACAGCTGAAATAGTGAGAGTTCCAGAAGCTCCATCAATCACTGTGGTTGCTGGGGAGCTGCTAGGACCAGCCCATTCGGTGCTAAATTGAAGCTGGAAAGTATTCTAGATTTCATAGAAATAATTCACTTATTTTATAGATAAGATGATTAGTAGAGAGAGAGCCCAGGTGACTTCCTTGAGGGCATATCTCCTATAAAGTAGAATAACTAGAATTGGAACCCAGGGTCAAAGTCTGTGTAGAATGCTGTAGATGTTTTTTACTTTGATCCAGTCCTATTTTGCTATAGCTTTTCTCATATTCTTGACGATCATCAATTAAAACTTGGGCTCTTCCCAGCATGGTGCTCAATAAAGATGGAACATGAGGTGAAAATTAGTGTGGCTCATGAGGTACAGTGAGCAATCACCACCAGATATCTAAAGAACATTTTCATCTGCCAGTTCATATCGCACTAACACTTGTTCAAAAATAACATTCTCATGTTCTTTCTGTGCTTTTTCTCAATGGGTAAATTATTCTTTTTAATTAGCTTCCTTCATGACTGCTTTTAAAGACATTGTCACTGGATAATACAAATTCATAGTTGTTTGGTTTTCTTCTGGGTTTTCTGTCTTAGGATTCCAGTGTCTCTGGCTTGACCCTTTCTCTGCTGCTTCTAACTATCTGATCTCAACAACAGTTTTGGTGAAAGTAAAAAAAAAAAAAAAAAAAAAAAAAAACCTTCTTCATTAAAATTTCTTGGAAGGCTGAGACATAGAGTTGACCACCCTCATATTCCAAACTTCTGAGACTCTAATCTATTTCCAGGGAATATTCAAAGCATTATTACCAAGTGGTTTAAATGGAAAATCCCACTATACTTTAATACAAACGACATTATTTATAGATATAGTTTTATAAATATTTTCAAGTAGGCCCTTTAGGAAAAGACACAAAATATGATATGCTGTATTTATTTTAAAATATGGGTATGAGATGCCTTAGCTCAAAGAAACTGTCTGACGTTCTTTGATTGTTGATAAATATCCTTCACAGGACAATAACTTTATTGGGATTCACCATGAAAATGTTTTTATAGATGGAATTTTTTTTTACATTTTTTGTTAACTATTTCTATTAACATACAATGTATTACTTGCCCCAGGGATACAGGTCTGTGAATCGTCAGGCTTGCACACTTCATTGCACTCACCATATCACATATCCTCCCCAATGTCCATAATCCAACCACCCTCTCCATATCCCCCTGCCTTCAGCAACCCTTGGTTTGTTTTGTGAGATTAATAGTCTCTTATGGTTTGTCTCCCTCCTGATCCCATCTTATTTCATCTTTTCCTTCCCTATCCCCCAAACCTCCTACTCTGCCTTTCAAATTCCTCATATCAGAGAGATCATGTGATAATTGTTTTTCTCTGATTGACTTATTTTGCTCAGCATAATACCCTCTAGTTCCATCCACATCATTGCAAATGGCATGATTTCATTTCTTTTGATGGCTGCATATTTTCCATTGTGTATATATACACCACATCTTCTTAATCCATTCATGGGTATCTGGGTTCTTTCCATAGTTTGGCTTTTGTGGACATTGTTTCTATAAACATTTGGGTGCACGTGCCCCTTTGGATCACTATATTTGTATCTTTAGGGTAAATATCTAGTAGTGTGATTGCTAGGTTGTAGGGTAGCTCTATTTTCATGTTTTTGGGGAAACTCAAGGCTGTTTTCCAGAGTGGCTGCCCAGCTTGCATTCCCACCAACAGTGTAGGAGAGTTGCCTGCTCTCCACATCCTCTCCAACATCTGTCATTTCCTGACTTGTTAATTTTAGCTATTCTGACTAGTGTGAGGTGGTATATCATAGTGGTTTTGATTTGTATTTCCATGATGCCAAGTGATGTGGAGCATTTTCTCATATGTTTCTTGGCCATCTGGATGTTTTCTTTGCAGAAATGTTTGTTCATGTCCGCTGCACATTTATTGATTGGATTCTTTGCTCTTTGGGTGTTGAGTTTGATAAGCTCTTTATAGATTTTGGATACTAGCCCTTCAGCTGATACATTGTTTGTGACTATCTTCTCCCTTTCTGTCAGCTGTCTTTTGGTTTTATTGACTGTTTCCTTTGCTGTGCCAAACTTTTGATCTTGATGAAGTCCTAATAGCTCATTTTTGCCCTTGCTTCCCTTGCCTTTGGTGATGTTTCTAGGAAGAAGTTGCTGCGGCGGAGGCCAAAGAGGTTGCTGCCTGTGTTCTTCTCAAGGATTTTGATGGATTCTTATCTTACATTGAGCTCTTTCATCCATTTTGAGTCTATTTTTGTGCGTGGTATAAGGAAATGATCCAGTTTCATTCTTCTGCATGTGGGTATCCAATTTTCCCAACACCATTTGTTGAAGAGACTGTCTTGTTTCCATTGGACATTCTTTCCTGCTTTGTCAAAGATTAATTGACCATAGAGTTGAGGGTCCATTTCTGGGCTCTCTATTCTGTTCCATTGATCTGTTTGTCTGTTTTGTGCAAGTACCATACCTTCCTGATGATATAGCTTTGTACTAGACCTTGAAGTATAGAGTTGTGTTGCCACCAACTTTGGTTTTCTCTTTCAACATTCCTCTGGCTATTCGGGGTCTTTTCTGGTTTCATATAAATTTTGGGATTATTTGTTCCATTTCTTAGAAAAAAATGGATGGTATTTTGATAGGGATTGCATTAAATGTGTAGATTGCTTTAGGTAGCATGGACATTTTCACAATGTTTGTTCTTCCAATCCATGAGCATGGAACGTTTTTCCATTTCTTTGTGTTTTCCTCAATTTCTTTCATGAGTACTTTATAGTTTTCTGAGTACAGATTCTTTGCCTCTTTGGTTAGATTTATTCCTAGGTAGCTTATGATTTGGGATGCAATTGTTAATGGGATAGACTCCTTAATTTCTTTTTCTTCTGTCTTGTTGGTGTATAGAAATGCAACTGGTTTCAGTGCATTGATTTTATATCCTGACACTTTACTGAATTCCTGTATAAGTTCTAATAGTTTTGGAGTGGAGTCTTTTGGGTTTTCCACATAAAATGTCATATCATTTGCAGAGAGTGAGAGTTTGACTTCTTTGCCGATTCAGATGCCTTTAATTTCTTTTTATTGTTTGATTGCTGAGGCTAGGAGTTGTAGTACTATATTGAATAGCAGTGGTGATAGTGGACATCCCTGCTGTGTTCGTGATCTTGGCAGAAAAGCCCTCAGTTTTTCTCCATTGAGAATGATATTCATGGTGGGTTTTTCATAGATGGTTTTGATGATACTGAAGTATATACCTTCTATCCCTACACTTTGAAGAGTTTTGATCAAGAAAGAATGTTGTACTTTGTCAAATGCGTTTTCAGCATCTATTGAAAGTATCATATGGTTCTTGCTCTTTCTTTTATTAATATATTGTATCGCAGTGATTGATTTGCAGATGCTGAACCAACCTTGCAACCCAGGAATAAATACTACTTGCTCATGGTGTAGTAATGTACTGTTGGATCCTATTGGCTAGTATTTTGGTGAGAATTTTCGTTATCTGTGTTCATCAAGGATATTGATTTGTAATACTCTTTTTGATGGGATCTTTGTCTGGTTTTGGGGTCAAGGTAATGCTGGCCTCATAAAATGAGTTTGAAAGTTTTCCATCCATTTCTATTTTTTGGAACAATTTCAGGAGAATGGGTATTAATTTTTTTTTAAAGTTTGATAGAATATCCCTGAGAAGCTGTCTGGCCCTGGGCTCTTGTTTGTTGGGAGATTTTTGATGACTGCTTCAATCTCCTTACTGATTATGGGTCTGTTCAGGTTTTCAATTTCTTCCTGGTTCAGTTTTGGTAGTTTATATGTCTCTGGAAATGCATCCATTTCTTCCAGATTGTCAAATTTGCTGGCGTATAGTTGCTCATAATATGTTCTTATAATTGTTTGTATTTCTTTGGTGTTGGTTGTCATCTCTCCTCTTTCATTCATAATTTTATCTGGATCCTTTCTCTTTCCAGTAAGTCTGGCAAATGGTTTATCAATCTTATTAGTTCTTTCAAAGAATCACCTCCTAGTTTTGTTCTACTGTTCTTTTGGTTTCTAGTGATTCATTGATTTCTGCTCTGATCTTTATGATTTCTCTTCTCCTGCTAGGTTTAGGCTTTCTTTGCTCTTGTTTCTCCAGCTCCTTTAGGTATAGGGTTAGGTTGTGTACTTGAGACTTTTCTTGTTTCTTGAGAAAGTCTTGTATGGCTATATACTTTCCTCTCAGGACTGCCTTTGCTTTGTCCCACAGATTTTGTTTTCATTATTATTTTATTATTATTTGTTTCCATGAATTTTTTCGATTCTTCTTTAATTTCCTGGTTGACCCATTCATTCTTTAGAAGGATGCTCTTTAGTCTCCATGTATTTGGGTTCTTTCCAACTTTCCTCTTGTGATTGAGTTCTAGCTTCAGAGCATTGTGGTCTGAAAATATGCAGGGAATGATCCCAATCTTTTGATACTGGTTGAGACCTAAATTATGACCCAGGATGTGTCTATTCTGGAGGATGTTTCATGTGCGCTAGAGAAGAATGTGTATTCTGTTGCTTTGGGATGGAATGTTCTGAATATATCTGTGATGTCCATCTGATCCAATGTGTCATTTAAGGTCTTTATTTCCTGTTGATCTTTTGCTTGAATGTCTGTCCATTTCAGTGAGGGAGGTGTTGAAGTTCACTACTATTATTGTATTATTGTTGATGTGTCTTTGATTTTGTTATTAATTGGTTTATATAGTTGGCTGATCCCATGTTATGGGCATAGATATTTAAAATTGTTAGATCTTCTTGTTGGGCAGACCCTTTGAGTATGATATAGTGTCCTCATATCTTATTATAGTCTTTGGCTTAAAATCTAATTTATCTGATATAAGGATTGCCACCCCAGCTTTCTTTTGACGTCCAATAGCATGGTAAATTGTTTTCCACCCCCTCACTTTAAAACTGGAGGTGTCTTTGGGTCTAAAATTAGTTTCTGGTAGACAACATATCAATGGGTTTTGGTTTTTTATCCATTCTGATATACTGTGTCTTTTGATTGGGGCATTTAGCCATTTATATTCAGAGTAACTATTGAGAGATATTAATTTAGTGCCATTGTATTGCCTGTAAGATGACTGACTGTTTCTGTATATTTTCTGTTCCTTTCTGGTCTACTACTTTTAGGCTCTCTGCTTAGAGCACCTCTTTCAATATTTCCTGTAGAGCTGGTTTGGTGTTTGCAAATTCTTTCAGTTTTTGTTTGTCCTGGGAGCTTTTTATCTCTCCTTCTATTTTCAATGATAGCCTAGCTGGATGTAGTGTTCTTAGCTGCATGTTTTTCTCATTTAGTGCTCTGAATATATCATACCAGTCCTTTCTGGCCTGCCAGCTCTCTGTGGATAAGTCTGCTGCCAATCTAATATTTTTACTATTGTATGTTACAGACTTCTTGTCCTGGGCTGCTTTCAGGATTTTCTCTTTGTCACTAAGACTCGTAAGTTTTACTATTAGATAATGGGGTGTGGACCTATTCTTATTGATTTTGAGGGGGATTCTCTGTGCCTCCCAGATTTTGATGCTTGTTCCCTTTGCCATATTAGGGAAATTCTCTGTAATAATTTGGTCCAATATACCTTCTGCTCCCCTCTCTCTTTCTTCTTCTTCTGGAATCCCAGTCATTCTAATGTTTTGTCTTAAGGTATCACTTATTTCTCAAATTCTCCCCTCCTGGTCCAGTAGTTGTTTGTCTCTCTTTTGCTCAGCTTCTTTATTCTCTGTCATTTGGTCTTCTATATCACTAATTCTCTCGTCTGCCTCATTTATCCTAGCAGTAAGAGCCTCCATTTTTTATTGCACCTCATTAATACCTTTTCTGATTTCAGCTTTGTTAGATTTTAGTTCTCATATTTCTCCAGAAAGGGATTTTATTTCTCTAGACAGGGTTTCTCTAATATCCTCCATGCTTTTTTCAAGGCTTCTAGTGCAACTTGAGAATCATCATTCTGAACTCTAGATCTGACATATAACCAATGTCTGTATTGATTAGGTCTCTAGCCATCGGTACTGCCTGTTGTGCTTTTTTTTCTGGTGACTTTTTCTACCTTGTCATTTTATCCAGATAAGAATATATGAATGAGAGAATAAAATACTAAAAGAATGGCAAAGACCCCAGAAAAATATACACTAACCAAATCAGAAGAGACCCCAAACTGGGGGGAGAAAAAAAGGGGTAAAAAGAAATTGAAAAAAAAATGCTGATGAATAGAACGAGCCACCCACTTAATTTTGGGTGTTTTTTGGTCTCTTAGAAGAAACTACCTCCCAAAATTTTAAAGAAAAAAACACTTATATATACAAAAATAAGGGTAAACAAGATGAAGGGATGGAATATGACTCTAAAGGTGAAAATTTTTAAAAAATTTAAAAAAGGAATTGATAAGATAAGTTGGTTAGAAAAAAGAAAGAAAGAAAAAAAAGGGGGGGAGAGAAAGTGCTCAGGGTGGAGACTAGAAACATTCCTGTGCTGGATTTAGGGTATATTTTGATCTATTAGAAGAAATTGTATCCCAAAATTTTTCAGAGAAAAAAAAACCTATATGTATATAAAAAATAAGGTTAAATATAATGAAGGATAAAATATGGCTATAGTAATGAAGTTTTAAAAAGATGTTTTTTAGAGAGGTATTGTTAAGATAAACTAGTTAAAAACATTAAAAGAGGAAAGAGGAAAAGTTAAAAAAATTAGAATAAGAAAAAATAAAATTAAAAAATTTAATTTAACTTTGCAAGACTAAAGAATCATGGGGAGAAAGCCATGATTTCCATGTATTGCTTTTCCCTCTCTCTGGAATTCTGCTGTTCTCCTTGATCAGGTGAGCTTGGTCTTGACTGGATGTTCTTGTTGATCTTCTGAGGGAGAGACCTGTTGCAGTGATTCTCAAATGTATTTGCTCAAGGCAGAATTGCGCAGCCCTTGCCAGGGGCCAGGCTAAGAAATCTGCTTGAGTCTCGGGGAGTTTTTATTCCCTGAACTCTTTCCATAGAGCTCTAGAGGATGGGAATGAAAATGGCAGCCTCCTAATCTCCAGCCCAGAGAAGCCAAGAGCTTGGGGCCCCACTCCTTAGTGTGCCCTCAGGGAAAAGGGGTCAATTGGGCTCCCATCTTCCTGGTCTCAGACTGCTCTCCGAACTCACCCAGCCTGTGACCAGGCATTTCTGTCTCTATTTGGAGCCCTATTTGGAGTCTCCAAACCCAGCAGTTTCCTGCCTCCAGAGGAGGAAGATAAGTCTCCCTGGATCTGCCACTTTTGGGGTCCCTTCTCAAAGAGCAGTGGTCTGACTGTGCCACAGGTTAAGGTTACCCTGATCTGGGAGCTTACTCCTGGCTCTGTCTCTTTAGTTGGCTTCCCCGCTCTGATACCTGGCAGCTCTGCCACATCCAGACACCCCCAATCCTTCTGTGACTCCGCGGGACCTGAGACCACACTGTCCCTGTGAGGGCTCCACCCCTGCTTAGCCTCTGGAGAGATGTCTCTCAGTGGAACAGAATTCTAAAAGTTCTGATTTTGTGCTCCACTGCTCTGCCACTTGCCAGGAGCCAGGCCCTCTCCCACGGTCTATCCTCCTGTTGCTTTGGATTTGCTTCTCCACATGTTCTACCTTTAGAAAGTGGTCAATTTTCTGTTTTTAGAATTTCTGTTCTTCTTCTCTTAGATCTCCTGTTGGGTTTGTAGGTGTTCAGAATGGTTTGATAAGTATCTAGCTGAACTCCTGTGACCTGATGTCATTTCAGTCTGCTACTCCACCATCTTGCCTCTCCCTATCTGGAATTTATTTTTTAAAGGAAAAGAAATATATTTTCAGTGTATCTGGAAACTAAAAAAAAAAAAAAAAAAAATTCAACAGTTAGGTAAATATATTTCTTCCAGGACACAGGGCACTGAGCACTCTGCAGACTAAAATTTCTTTACTGCATAATAAACCAGCTGGCCCTACATTAGAGCCATTTTAAGTATATCTATTTACATTCTCTTCATGGGGTAAAGAATGACCTAAAGGGATTGGTGTCCATATGCAAATGTTACTGACTTCTTAACTGACTTTTGTAATAAGAATTCATTTCATATAGCTTCGATCTTCATGGCTCATTCAGAAAAGTAGGCAAACATCTGTTCAATGAAATCTTTAAGAAATGGAATTCTCTTGTTATTTACATATCTGGAATTTAGTACCAGACACTGATTTAGAAATCCTCTTTTACTTATCCCATAGTATTAGATTACTTTAGGACTGGGCCATATTTCTACCATGACTTCATACAAACAAGAACTCATGAGAATTTTTAAACTAATACAACATCAAAAAATTCTCTAACTTATAAATGAATTTAATAAAGTCCTAGAATGTATCTGAAATCATGCTTGACTTTTCCTACCTCCATAAACTCAGGCTACATGTTGTTATTTATCTATTTATCGCCTCTGCCAAGAGAACATTGTCAGTACCCTGTTGCTGAAAGCTGGGTTTCAGAGCAGGAGTGAGCATTTTTATTATTATTTTAATGATTTTTAAAAAGCTTCAGATTTTATTTGTATTTTTTGTGTACTAAACAAATGTTTATATTTAAAACAACCACTTTTTTCAAAGCAGGATTTCAACTTTTTCTTCATTCTTTTTTTTTTTTAATTTGTTTTAATTTTTTTTTGTTATTGTAAGAAGAATTCACTGTCCTAAATAGTTATGCACAAGCTTTTGGAAAACAAAAAAAGAATTTACCATGCTGTACATGTAGATTATTTTTTAATCTATTTGGGATTAAATTGGTGTCAGTTCTGTATACATGGGCAGACTGGATAAGAGAGAAATGCTTTGAATACCCAGGCAATTGATCCATATGAAAAAGGATTACATTCATCTTTTTGCTTCTGTAGCAGACTCTCCTCCAACATGCACATTGTGCTGATATAATAACTCCCTTCATTTTCATTCTAGACACAGAACGTGGGCTTGTAAGAATGAAACTGCTTATGACAGGGTTGGTCTGAATTATTCACTATTTAATCAGTTTGATCATGTCATTTAAAATTTTTAAAAAATTACCTTTGATGATGGATCATCATTTTTCCAAGCATATCAGAAGATCCATGTATCTAATATTTCATTAGACAGCTTATTTTCTATTTAGAAAATAAGTTATATACTGTTCTTAAATATTTTTCATTTGTTTAATAAATACTTATTGCATACCTAAGGTGAGTCAAGCACTATGCTAGAGCACTAGACAGAAAATATTGAGTAGAATAAATACAGCCTCTGATATCTAGAAACTTATCCACTGGAGGAGGCAGACATTAATTGAATGATTATACAAAATAACACATTTTTAAAACAGTGGTTAATTGTGCTAAATAAACTTATTGGGGATAAATTGAGAATTTATTGAGAATTTTTTGAGAATTTATTTATTGAGAATAAATAATAGGAAAACCTAAATTTATTTATCAAATCAAGGAAAACTTTCCTGAGAATGCAATATTTGAGCTGGAATTTAAAATGTAGTAGTATTTAATTAGTAGAATGGAAAACCTTTCCAGAAGAAAATGACAAATGTGAAGGTATCTAGGTAAGAAAAACTCAAGAAGGTCAACTTGATTAAGGCACTTAGAGTAAGGAGAAGAATGGAATATTTTGGCTGGGAGGTATAAGGTGGCTGATCAGAAGAGCTTTGCAAGCATAAATAATAGACTTTGGTCTGTATCCTAAAAGTAAAAATGATTGAAACCATTTGTGCAGGTCAAGAACAGAACCCTGTTTGCATATTAGATCACTCTGGTTGTGTAAGTTGGGGTTTGAAGGTGTCCGTCATTAATGTAGGTAAGTCACTTAGGAGAAAGAGATGGTGGTAGCTTAGACTAAGTTGGAGGTAGCAGAAAGAAAAAGAAACACGAGATGGTGGTAGCTTAGACTAAGTTGGAGGTAGCAGAAAGAAAAAGAAACACACGTATCTGAGAGACATTTCTGAGGTCATCTACTGGACATGTGGTAGATACTGTTAACAGATTTCAAAGACAATTTAGCATCTTGGTTTATACAGTGGGAGAATTTCAGTGGCTCAGACTGAGATAGAAACTACAAGAAGCAGAACCCATTTGAAGTGGAGCATACACTGTGTTCTCAACAGATTAACTTTACATGTATTTAAAACATCCCAGTAAAGATAGTGCTCAAACAGTTTGATTCTGGCTTAGAGAAAAGATCTTGACTAAAAGTTAATTTGAGAGTGGTTGTTATATAGATTGTCATATACTCTGTAACTATGATTTTTATTTCAGAAGAGAGAAAATAACAAGAAGTAGAAAGAACCTACAATGAAACTTTGAGAAACTTAATAAAGGAGAACAGAAGAGATAGAGTAGGAAAAGAGGAGACAGTGCATCAGAAGAGGTGAGGTAGAGTGTGTATCAAGGACAAAATTGCCAAAAGTGTTAAGGACGCCTGAGAATCAGCTGAAATAAACATTGAAAAATATTGCCTGTATTGAATAAAGTGGTAGTCATTGGTCTACCTACTAGGAGTCACTTTGGTGGTATAGCAGAGACAGAAGTCAGGCTATTTGGAATAAGGATTAAGTGGAAAGTGAGAAAATTGACACCCTGGATTAAGGCACACATTTAAAGAATTGATCTTGTAAATAATAAGAAAGTTAAGTGGTGGAAAAATGGGATCCTGGATCAAGAGGAGATGTTATTGTTGTTGCCACTGGAGTTATAGCTATTCTGGGGAAAGATTTTGTTTGTTTTTAAGAGAGCAGAGATTTTTATCATACTTAAATGCTGATTAAAAAGACATTTTCAAAAGGGAGCTGTGGAGTCTGGAAAGATAAACCTTACTTTATAGAATTGAACCTCAACCCTGGCTGCCTGAAATCACTAAAAGTGGGGCACTTTAAAAAAATTCCAGTACCTTGGCTCCACCCTGAGACATTCTGATTAAAACTGTGAGAGCTGGTAATAGAACTTCTGCATTTTTAAAAAGCTAGTTTAATTGTAGCCATGATAAAACAAACAAACCAACAAACGAAACCACAAAAGAGCTCTGAGTAGCAATGTCAAAAACTTTTTTCATGACACATAATGATGGAAACATTCTCTGTTTGTGCTGTCCAGTACTATGACTGTTGAGCGACTGCTTCTGGGGCTTGTGCAAATGAGGAGCTGAATTTTAAATTTAATTTAAATTTAAACTATTACATTAAAATATCCATTTATGTGATTCAGTTCTGTAGTGCAGTTTCCTACAGCAGAGAGTGGTCAATTGTCCATAGCAAATGGAGTAATTGATCTTAGGTAAAGAAGATGATTGTAGGACCAGAATGTTGATTGTGTACAACAGTTGGTTGCATCTTGATATTCATCCTTTAGAAAAAAAGAAGAAAAAACAAAGGGGGCTGATGTTTTCCCTTTAGCCAAGAAGCACACACACACAGTTTGCTTAAAAAGCAAACAATGAGAATCGAAGGAATGAGAACCTTGTCAGGAGATGCCTGCATTCTAGGTGTAGTGCCCCCATGAATGTATCAGTTCTTAACAGAGATTTTTTATTTGGAAGAACAGAAGATGGTTGAATATCTAAGGGCCCCTAGAATGGCACACTAGAGGAGGAAAGATTTTCTCTCTATACTCCTAAGTTCAATTGCTGGGCTTATCAAAAATAAAAAAAGAAGAAGAAAAGAAAAGTATTTGCATATATTAACAGGAGACAAGATATACACATTTATTAATTTTTGATGTTGCATGCATGAAAGCATGCCAGGGGGAAAAGATGAATATCCAAAAACACAGTGAGGTTTAAGAGCTTATGTACTATGTGAATAGGGGAAGGGGTTGGTGCGGTAGGCAACTTAGGGTAGAGTAATTTTTTTTTTTTTTGAAAGATAGATGGCTCCTTAATAAAATAGATGGGAGATATGATCGTTCGTGACAATGTTCGTCTGGGTGTGGTATTGACTTCCATAAGAATCAGTTTTGCTTGCTTAATGAAACTCCTAGGGAGGGATTTATGACAACTGAGTTTCTTTTGAAGGATCTGTCTTTAGGCAAATAAGAGGAGTTCAGAGAAAGCTTCTCTCTGCATGTGCTGTCTTTCAAGCGTCTTCAGCTCAAAATAACCAACATACAAAGCAGCATATTTTTGGGTAGCATGTTCTGAACTCCTTCAATCCCCAAACCAACTAAACTGCCATCTAAGGTGTAATGTTTATGAAGCAAAAATGGAAACCTGAAAAACGTCTCTGTAAAAATTCTCTAATATTATTTTTTCTCCCTCAACTAAACATGAAATCCCATCTTACTTTCTCAGCGTTTGTCTTTCTATATCCTAGAGTGATTCTGTAAAATTTCTTTCACTTCGGTGTTTTACTTACAGATATATTCCTGACCTGAAGTTATAGATGGAGTAGTTACTTGCCTGTGTGGTTTGATTCCATTGGTATAGGAAAGGACATAATGTATTTACCAAATATACAGCACAGTATTTAGGGGTTTGGGATCTAGATTTGGCATTAACAAGTTCAAATCCCATCTCTTTCCCTTACCAACTATATGAGCATGGCAAAATTATCTAGTATTTCTTAGCACCATCTTTTTATATAAAGCTGGAAAAAATAGTAACAATTTCACAGATCATTTTGAGAAATACTTTTAACATGTAGCTTGGTATATATTAGATACTTTTAACTACAGCTAGTGTGTAGCTATACACACACACACCCAGAAAGAGACAGAGATTGAGAAATAGAGAGAGAGGTAGAAATTGGTCTGGATTTGACACAGATAAGACTTAAAAAATTCAAGGGAAGTGGAAAGTGTTTTCTAAAGGAAAGTAAACAATGAAAAAACAAATAGCAACGAAAATAAGTATAATGTTTGAATGGTGGGGATATCGGTGTAGCTATAATGGAAAAGGAATATTTAAAGTAACATAGAGAAGCTTAGACTTAACATGCGATGAATAAGGAATGAAACAAGTAACTTATATTTTGAGAAAGAATGTTTTAATAGAAGCATTCTTTAGGAAGATCCTAAGGCAAACAAATGCAAAATTGATTTGGAGAGGAAGGGGATAGAGTTAGAAAGTAAGATGAGAAGATTCATTATGGACACCTAAAATAAGGCAGGGCCAGAGGTATGGGGAATTAGGGACAATAAAAAGGATGCTATTAAGGGGGAACTGGCAAAATCTGACAGCACAACGTAGGCGCCAGATACTCATTCTGAAGTCATAGACCTGTTGGGCACTTGAAGGAATGGGGTCTAAGGAGAAGTAGGCAGAGGCGCACATGCCCCAGAACCTGTTAGTGACACAAAAAGGTTTGATTTCTAGAAATTTGGCAAGGGACATTACACTCAATATGTACTTCTTCAGTGGTACTTCCTCCTGGTTTAGGAATATTATCTTGGTTTCTAAGGACAAGACAAGTCTGAGAATCAACAAAGATGTATTAAAGAAGTGGCTCAAGCTAAAAAAAATAGCTTCTTCATTAATTTTCAGGACTTAATCAGTCACAGAACAGAGAGAACAGAAGGTTAAGTTTTCTACCTTAAAAGAAGCAATAAATATTTCAAATTCTACAGGAATTGAAATATAAATTTAACTTATTAATCACCCAGTGAGAATGTTACTGTATCATGAAATAGATTACAACAACTAAATTTTAAAATAAAACATATAGCATTGATTTATTTGCAGCAAAATACTATTTCTTTCATTTGAGAAGAAAAGATTCTAGGAATATTCTGAATACCAAGTAGAGTAGTTCTGCTACAGAATGCATTAATGAATTAAAAGTTAATTATTATATTAAAAAATAGTTACAGCATCTTTACTCTTTGAAGCTTTAGGCATTTTACCACCTTTAGAATTAAGAGTTAATTAGAAATCTAAAATTAAAATTGCTGCATTTGTGGAGGTTTCATTATTTTTTCAAAGGAGAATTCTTAGATCCTGTATCAATACTATTGCTTTTGAGTAGCATGATCAGCATAAATTACTTTTACTTTGAGATATTTTCAAACTGACTAGTGGCCATAATTTGTCTTAAAGCTAGTGTGTGTGTTTGTGTGTGTGTGTGTGTGTGTGTGTGTGTGTGTCTGTCTTAGAGTTTTAACCATCTGATGACAAAGTATGAAGAAAAATTACATTTAGAAATAAATATAAAGAAAGAAAGGGAAGGACGAGAGGGAGGCAAGAAGAAAGAATAAAAAATAATGAAGTTATTTGGATAATCTTAAATCACTGAAAGGAGGGAAAAAGTCAGGCAAACAACTCACCAGAGAAGAAATCTCCAAGATGTGAGACACAGTGAAAAGCAGGGTGAAAGAGGCAAGGCATTTTACTGGAAACAGGGTTGTGAAAGTACAAATGTTAAACAGTAAGCTTCTCAAGCATGTTCTACCACTTGTCTCTTAAAATACTCACTGCCAAATTTTCTCAGAAGAAACTGGGCCAAGAGGAAAAAAAAAAAATCCATAGAGATTAAAACTTGGGGGTGAGCCAAAAAAGATCTGAGTCCTGTCGAATCACTCTATAATAAAGTCTGAAATCCAAAAGCCAAACCCTTCATATAGAACTCCTTCTCAGCTCCTCATGCTTCACTCTGACATGGGAGTTGACTTCCCAAGATCACCGTGGTTCAAAGGAACAAGCACTAGCAGCAATAACATGCAAAGACCCAAGAATACAATTAAGTCAAGAAGGAGGATGGTGTAAAAAGGAAATACCCAAGATACTAGGTTGACAGGTAGGGCAAATCAGGGTGCCTTGCACCAGTGGAAAGGTAGGGCCCACACATGCTAGTTCACAAAATAATAAAATTGTTGTTTGTCCATGTTGAGAGTACATGCACAATTCTGTCACAAGAGTTTAGGGAAGAACTTGGATAGAAACTACATAAGCAAATAACTAATTAAGGAAGAATGAGTTAACTTTCTATCTCTGGAAAAAGAAACAGTTTGCCCAAAAAAAGGAAAAGAAAAGGAAATGCAGTCATAGTTTATTTTACTATATGGCCCTGCTCTGAACCACATCTACAAAATTAAAATAGACTAAAGATAAATAATTCAACCACAGTAGATTATAGAACTATATATTAGCTCCTAAGGGCTGAGGGGAGGGTTTGAAAATGTGGCCATGTTGGGGTAGTGAGAGATAAATCTGTTTTTCTTTTCCCACACCAATAAATACTATCTTAGTCTTCCAAATTAATTGAGATAATCTAAATTAAAAAAAAAAAAAAAAAAAAAAGATAGAGGTGCCTGGATGGCCCAGTTAGCAAATCTTGATCTCAGGGTTGTGAGTTTGAACCCACATTAGGTGTAGAAATTACTTTAAAAACAAGATATGTCTGAGCAAATAACTTGGAAGAATGGAGGTAAATTCAAGAAGAAATACCTCGAAGAGTGGGAAGTTGTCTTCTCAGGGAATTGAGAATCTGGTGGGTTCAGAGGCAGATGGAGGAGAGGGGGCTGCTCGTTTGCATTACAAGCCTTACAGTTTCATTTGACTCTCTAAACATGTATATATTTCTTTGATTTTTAAAGAGATATGATTATGGACTTCATTTTCTGTTTTAGCATGTAAGGAACTTGAAAGTCATCATTCTGTCCTAACAAGGAATAAAAATCCTAACAATTTAAAAAATTAAAAACTCTTTTGAGATCTGTCAGAGAAGTGAGGTCACAAGGCAAAACACTGTCCCCAGACTGGGGAGACAGATAGACAATGACTATACAGAACCACAACTAACTAGAACAGAAACCCATGCACTGAAACCTCTGCAGGAATGAGTATGAGTATGGGAAAACCTAAACAGTGACTGAAAAATTGCTGGAGGCTCAATGTGGACAAGTCAGAGAATGAAAAACTCCAGAGTAGGAACGAGCCTTGAGGGAGGGGAATTTTTTAATCATTACTTCCAGGAGCTCTACCAGTTTCTTACCGTAAATATCAAAGAAAATTCCACTTGCACTTTCAGCGGGGAGGAGGGAAAAGTAACCATTTTGAAACATGCCAGGATATTCTGTTCTCAATCATGCCTATCTACCCATAGGAGGATCTAGTTAACCAGAGTCTGACCCATTGGAGTTTTATCAAAGCCTGACCAACGTGAGGGAAGGGACATACCGGACTCCAGCCCACTCTAGTCATCTTGTCCCACCTAAGGATGATGGGAACAGCAGGAAGCCTGAGAAGCATAGTTCATAGTCCAGAGAAGACTCCCCAAAAGACTGAGACCTAGTTATAGGACAATAGAACACTTCCCTTCCCTGCACCTCTTAGCACCACACCATTAAAAGTCTATTGACAAAAGGAGTTCCTCCCACTCCCCCGGCTTGTGTTTCCTCTCTTTCGCTGTGTCTCTCTCTGTCAAATAAATAAATCTTAAAAAAAAAAAACAAAAACAAAAACAAACAAACAAAAAATAAACTGTCTCCATCTACACTATACAGGAATGGAATGTCTGCATTCATTTGAGCCCCTAGCAGATTTCTTGAATCTCAGTCAATATTGAATGGCCTAATTTCCCATAAATTTAAGACAGAGTGATTTGTTTTAGATTGAGCAATGTACGTATATGTACTTTTCATAGGTAGAAAATACCATTTGAAAAATAGGTTTCTTATCAAAACAACAGAAATAGCTAACATTTATTAAGCTTACTATGGGCTAGGCTCTGTAAGTGCCTTATATACATTATTTCAGTTTGTCACAGGTATGCTGTTACAATGTTACCGGTATCATTGCCATTCTAAAAATGAGGAAAATGTAACTTGCTTAGTATTAACCACCTAGTAAGAGTTTGAATGAGAATTCAAAAATAGTCACCTTAACTCCAGAACCCAAGCTTTTCATCATTTTACTGAAAGACCAGTTTGATGCAGGATATTTGTAAGTAATTCGGAAAGATAAAATTAAAATCAGCCTTAAATCTGCCACCTAAATATTACAATTGTAACATGCCCGTGGGTTTTTCTTACTTTTAATTATACTCATATATATTTCTCAAGATTAAACCTCACTAATAGAGCTTTAACATAGCTTCTCTCCATTTCAAAATATATAGTGAATATTTCCTATGTCATCAAATAGCCTTGGAAACATATTTTAATGGCTACGAGGGAAAAACATTTTTTGTTTAAACGATCCAAAGAATTGTCAAATTCTTTACATCACTAAGCATGTGTAGATTTGGCCAAAAGGACTACATTTTCTTTTTCTTTCTTTCTTTTTTTTTTGGGGGGGGGTCATTTTAGGCACTTTTGATTTCCTTGTTAGTAATCAAAATGTAGCAGTGGAGCTACACATTCTATTTAAATTCCATATAAGCAGGTCTGAAATAGGCTGAAAATGTTTAGCTTTGTTCTCTGACAGGCAGCTGAAATCCACAAGGTCTTATCCCAAAGGCATGACCCTTGCTCTTTCAAAACAAGCAGCCAAAGACTGGCTAAAGTACTTCACTAGGCAAAGTGGACAGTGGGATTTTCTTTAAAATATAGTTAGATATTCAAAATTCTTCTAGCTTTAAAAGAATAAAGGAATCCATTTGATGAACTTTGTCCATATATTCACTGGGAAGGTACAATACCAGAGACCACTGTGGTTATAGGACCAGAGAAGAAAGCGCTTGTTTCACTTAACACCAAGGAGTCCTGGTTGGCCAGGTTCTATCCAGAGTAATAGAGAACAGTCTTGCTTCAAATGTAACAGTTCTTTTTGCTGCATTCATTTCCTTGCTCAATATTTCCTCCCTGGGGCTATATAGATCTCTGTGGGAATGGTGCAAAGGATACAATCAAAACTAAGCATTTATTTTGCTTTTCTGTTTTTTCTTCCACTGTGCAGAAAAGACTGTGCCTTATATGGAGTTAAATAAAAATAATCCATTAACAGAGTACTGGAGGAAAGAAAGCTAAATTACACTCTCTGTATGTAGAATATTATGGCAGTTGGTTAGGAATATCCATAGGGCTTTCTGAAAATTCACATGACACACGCTGGAGGTGGGAAGCTTTAAGAATTAAACTGCAAGATAGGGAAAAGGCAGTCAGCTGGATGTTCAAATGTACACAATTGGGCAGCCTGATTTAATATATAGATTTAGTCAAAATCCACATCAGATGTTTGTGTACTGAGAAGTATAAGTAAACTTAAGTAAAAACAACACATCTCCTCCATATGTGGCGTATTTTTAGATATAGTAAGATAATTTCGTAGGAATTCAAAGATGCTTGCTTTATGTTCTTAGAAAGTATGATGGACTTAAGTGGATTGGTATTCTGTCCCTCTGATCCCTCTAAAGTGGCTGTGTCTGTGTCTGTGTCTGACTACACTGTCTTTTGAGACAACAATTCACTTTCTTTTCCCTCACCAAATATATGTTCTAAATGGAAATGGTCTCTTAAAGGAACCCACCTCCCTGCTGTCACCATTGGATGCAATGGAGAACAGAGACATGACCACAACGGGTGGGCACCTGAAACTCTATTAGCAAGTTGGTGTTCTTCCTCAGGATTTTCTAATTTCATCTGGAAGTGAAATTTTTTACTCTCTGGTGATAAAACTTTAAGAATTGAGATATATTTGTAGCTTTACTTCCAGGTACTGAGATGCCAATAGAAAATACTAAAATTAACCTGTAGAAAAAGTAGAGAAATGGATAGGATGAGAATTTTTAAAAATCCAATTAGCGTATCATACTATATACAATGTGTACTCTCTCTCACTCTCTCTCTCTATATATTTTTTTAAGATTTTTATTTATTTATTTCACAGACAAAGATCACAAGTAGGCAGAGAGGCAGGCAGTGGAGGCGGGGGGTGGGGTGGGAGGGGGGAGCAAGCTCCCTGCCTAGCAGAGAGTCTGATGAAAAGTGTGGCTGGATCCCAGGAAGCTGGGATCATGACGGGAGCAGAAGGCAAAGGCTTTAACCCACTGAGCCACCCAGGAACCCCCAATGTGTACTATATTGTCCGGGATTTTGTGATGAAATAAAACCCTGTCATCTAATAAACACAAATATAAGAGGTACAAAGCCTAGTTGTATCTGACAATATGGTTTTGTCTTTTTTTGGTTGGGAGGAATTAAAAAGAACAGTGAAATCCTATTTTTCCAATTTTGCTTTCCATTTAGCTACTTGTTTCAAAATTTACACTAGAGAATTACATTTTTTGCCCTACATTTTTTGCTCAAGAACTTGGGTTTTTATGTTTCTGCTTGGTAAAATTCTGAAAAACACATATTTTGTAGTGGAGTATACATACCATAAAATGACTTAGTTTTGTTTTTTTTTTTTTTTTTCTTTTTGGATATTTGGAGGGCTGAGAACAATAACTATTTAAAAGAAAGTCATTGAAAGAAAAAAAACTCACAAAGGATTTAAAGCTAAGGTGATTCAAAATTATCTAATTCTCATCTATGAAAGAAGGTGGTGTTATTGATTTGTAGACAATTAGGATTCCTGTAATTTAAATTTCAACTGATATGTGTCTAGCAATGATTTATTTAAACATTTGCTTAACAACTTTTAGATACTGTGCTAGGTGTTTAAGGTATTACATTTAATAAAGAGAGGCCATTTTAGGAATAAGCTATTGACACATAATAAAGTATATACTTTTAATAATAATTTCTGGCTTGGTATTTTGATTAGTAAACAGCTAAACAATTTGCTGTGAACTAAAACTGCTCTAAAAACAATCTATTTAAAAGTTTTTGTTAAAAATTGACTAAATAGTCAAATAGCGATGCAAATATCCAATCATCTACCAGTTGCACATGAGGAAATTATTCTACCCCCTTAATAATCTTAATTCTAGCTTAATCTCCTCTCTGCCTTTCTTGCTTTGTCTAACAAAATTCTTCTGTAGTAGACCAGGGGAGATGGATCTCTTCTTCTATTTTGTAACCACTTAGTTATATGTTACTTTCTCTTGGCAAGGGTCAGTTTGCCTGTTATTCTCTGCTATATTTTGTTACCTAATGTATTTCTTCTCTTATGCTGATTTGGAATAAGACTCTTCTATTTAACTCTTTAAGGATTGGATTTAGGCAATCTTCCCAAACTTCCACTGAATCTCAACCTAATTACAAAGGCCACAGAACAAACAACTCTTCAGTGATCTTTTGTTTTGTTTTGCTTTTTTCTGGCTTTCCTAAATACAGAAGCCTACAAACTGCCAAATTACCAGATACCAGTCAAACCAGCCTTGTAGATAATGTCAATAATTCCACAAAAACTTGATCTTTTTTTATTTTTTATTTTTTTTTTTTTGTGCATCATTAGAGACTAATTATACTATGGATATTACAAGTGGGTATTTTAAATTATTAATTTCATTTTAAGCAACATTTTAAAATGCAGTTCCCCAGTCATTCTAGACACATTCCAATTGTTCAGTATTTACATATGACTAGTGGCTGTTTTGTGTTAGCAAAGACTAGGCTTTCTTTATCATCACAGAGACTTATTGAACTGTTCTAGATCAGAGCATAGTAAATGTAGTACAGTACCAGTCAACATGCAAGGCCTTCCTTTTTAGACAATTAGTCATTCTCTAATAACATATCACTCTCTAGCTCAATATGGCATTCCATTTAATGACCTCCTATAAGTAAATATTAAATTGTGTGACAGTATTTTAATGTATAGCCCTGAAGAATTGTAAGCAAGCACGTGGGCCATAAAATATTGCAAAGAGGTCAAGCAGCATGATTTCCCAAAAGCTTTTGTTAAGCTATTCTTCGTAAAAATAACTAAGCCATCAGGAATTTCCACATATTAAAGAATCTAAAATTCATACTGGAGACAAAAATACAAAGACATTAGAGCTATATTTTGGATGGCCTGATTAAAGGGGAGAAATACCAACTAAGCAAATGAAAAAGAGAAAAACACTAAAGATTCACATGTTGATTAAAAACAGAAAAACAGGGGCGCCTGGGTGGCTCAGCGGGTTAAAGCCTCTGCCTTCGGCTCAGGTCATGATCCCAGGGTCCTGGGATCGAGCCACACATCGGGCTCTCTGCTCTGCGGAGAGCCTGTATCCTCCTTTCTCTCTGCCTGCTTCTCTGCCTACTTGTGATCAACAGAAAAACATTTCCCCCAATTAACTATAGAGTTTATTAAACAACAACAATAACAAACAAAAAAAAAAATTTCTTTAAAATGCTGAGCAGAGAGAGACTACAAATTTTCTAGTAAAAAAATGGCAAATTAAAAATAATATTTAGCCCTAATATTATTTGAAATTTATAAAATGGCATTGATATTCTCTTTATCTAATTAGCTGTATATTTTAACTTAGTGAGCTTAAAAAGTTCAACAGATAAAAAGACCAAATATTTAGCATTCTTTATTATCATTTTAGGGTTTGTAAATGGTACTGTTTTCTTAATCTAATGTGCTATTATAAAATCTTAGCATAAAATATCCCAAATATTATTTAAATATTGTTTTACTGAACATTGAATTATCCTCCAAATGTCATTTATTCATTTGTACATTGGTTTGATCAACCAGTACTTCTGATCCCCTTATATGGGTCAGATTGCACTAGATCCTGGGAAGATAACAGTGAACAAGAGAAATCTGGACTCTCCCCAGGGAACTTAGTCCACTGTGGACACCAACATTAAGCAAATAACCACTAATAAATTTATAATTACCAATGTAAAAAAAAGTAAGTTTTTGAGAATTTTTTTTTAATTAAAAAAATTTTTTAAATAAACATACAATGTATTATTAGCCCCCGGGGTACAGGTCTGTGAATCACTGGATTTACACACTTCACAGCACTCACCATATCACATATCTTCCCCAATGTCCATAACACCACCACCCTCTCCCTACCCCTCTCCCCCAGTCACCCTCAGTTTGTTTTGTGACATTAAGAGTCTCTTATGGTTTGTCTCCCTCCTGATCCCATCTTGTTTTATTTATTCTTTTCCTACCCCTCAAATCCCCCACGTTGCATCTCCACTTCCGTTTTGGAGAATATTTTTAAAGAAAACTGAGAATGAAGGGAAAGTTTTTCTGAGGAAAGAATTATTTTTTTTTTTTTAAGATTTTATTTATTTATTTGACAGAGAGAGAGATCACAAGTAGACAGAGAGGCAGGCAGAGAGACGGGGAAGCAGGCTCCCTGCTGAGCAGAGGGCCTGATGCAGGGCTCAATGAGAGCTCGATCCCAGGACCCTGAGATCATGACCCAAGCCAAAGGCAGAGACTTAATGCACTGAGCCACTCAGGTGCCCCTGAGGAAAGAATTCATGAAATCTGTTCTGAAGTTTGTGCAAAAATGTTCTTGTAAAAGAAAGCTTATTTCAGACAAGGGAATACAGTGAATGAGGTTATCAAGCCATGAAAAGATATGGAAGAAACTTAAGTGCCTTTTACTAAGTGGAGGAAACCAGTCTGATAAAGCCACACACTGTATGATTCCAGCTATATGACATTCTGGAAAAGGGAAAACTAAACTGTGGAACTAGGGAATTGCAAATTAAAGCAACAATGAGCTATCACTACACAATTATTTGAACGGCTGAAATCCTGTATACTGACATCACCTAATACTGGCAAGGATGTGGAACAATAGGAGTTCTCATTCGTTACTGGTGGGAATGCAAAGAGCAAAATACAAACTATTTGGAAGATATTATGGCTATTTTCATGTAAAACTAAATATATTCTTACCATTTGCTATAGCAAATTACAGGCCTCAGTATTTATCCAAGTGAGTTGAAAATTTAGGTCTATACAAAAACTTGCAAATAGATATCTATACCAGCTTTATTTGTGATTGCCAAAACTTGGAAGCTACCAAGATGTCCTTCAGTAGGTGGATAGACAGATAAATTATGCTATATTCAGACAATGGAATATTATTCAGTACTAAAAAGAAATGAGTTGTCAAACCATGAAAAAACATGGAGAAACTTTAAATGGATATTACTGAATGAAATAAGCCAAGCAGAAGAGGCGACATATTATATGTTTCCAACAATATGATATTCTGGAAAAGGAAAACTACGAAGACAATGCAAAGATCAGTGGTCACCAGGGATTAGGAGAAGATAAGGGTAAATGGGCTGAACATGGAAGATTTTTTTGGGCAGTGGAACTATTCTGTATGATTGTGGATACATATATATAATGTGGATACATATCATTATACATTTGCCCAAACCCATAGAATGTACAACAAGACTCATCCCCAATATAAACTGTTGACTTTGGGTGATTATGATAGGTCATTGTAGGTTTATCATTTGGAACAAATGTATCACTCTGTTGGGGAATATTGACCAGGGGGGCAGGCTATGCATGTGTGGTAGCAAATAATACAGGGGCAATCTCCCTTCTGTTTAATTTTGCTGTGAACCCAAAACTTCTCTAGCAAATATAGTCTTTAAAAAATTGAATGGAAGCTGGTGTGTCATGGACAGGAAATGAAGGGGAGGGTGGTGTCAGATGACACTGGAAAGATACTAGTTGATCTAATTAAATAGGCCTCTTGCTCATTTTGAGAATTTTCATCTTTATCTTTAGCATAATGTGAAAACATTAAGATATTTTAAATGAAGAGGAATATAAAATCAACAGAATCACCTCCTGATAAAATCAGTCTTACTGAAATATGGACAGTCAGTAACAGGATGGCAGAGTGGATGTGGGAGAATATTTTGGAAACTGTTTTAATAGTCCAGATGAGAAAGGATAGTATCTTGGACTAGGGTATAGCCACTGAAAATACAGAGAAGTGGATGAAATCCAGAGATTTAGGAAGGGGTAGCAGAGGTGACTGTAATTTCTGATCCACAGAATTGGATGGAGAGGGTCCCATTTATTGAGATAGAAAACTGTGCAAGGATTTTAGGGAGAGTAGTGTGTGTTTAAATTAGACATTAAAGATTTTGAGGATCATTTTGGTTAATTATGTGGATATGAACCAGAGAAGGTACATCTTTGCTGGGGATATGCATCTGAAAACCACAGCAGATAATGAATTAATTTCATGCCTAGAGATTATGGTGGGAAGATTGGCAATATATATGTATGATATAGGCCATAAATAATAATATGTTACAGTAAAGAAAATACAAGTGTTCCAAATTTGTCACTTTGTCAACAGCTCATAGCCGGTTTAAAGTGGATGAGCATCTAAATTAGAATGAAAATGATAATCTTTCAGACAGATAAGAGAAAATACAAAAGTGAATCCAAAGGAAGAGAGAGTATTAAGAAAAAATATATGACCAATAGCATTAAAGTCTCCTAGGAATTGAGACAAGAACCTCTCCCCCCTGCCAAATTCCTTAGGTTTGATGACAAAAATCCTTAGTGACTCTAGTGTTAACAAAGTTACAGAAGCAGAAGCCAGACTGGAGTATGAGGTGCAGATTCAGTACATAAGACCAACTTCTAAGACATTTGACAATAAATGGGGATGAGGGAATTAAGGTAATGGATACAGGAGGCTGTAGCTTCTGAAGAAGTATTGTTGCATGTAAAAGTGTGGGTGTTGAGGTCAGGGAGATTGAGTATATTCAAATACCAATGAGAGAACTCTGGTGAGTATAGAGGCGAGCAGTAGTCTGGAAGTGACAGTAGGGAACATACCTGAATTAAGTCCATACCTACTCTATGAGTAGCATCTTTGTACATTTTGACTTCTTTTATACTTACACCTATATTGTATAATAGGCTGTGGGAAAAAGTAACATATCTACTTAGTCCCACGAGAAAATGGAGACTCGAGATATTAGACAATTTATCAGTGGACGTTAGCAATGGCTTCTTAGTGGCCTGAGGTGAGGCTGGAACAGAGGACTGGATGAAAATATTACCGTAGAAGGAAAGAAAACCTTCAGTTGGGACATGTTTTGTTCCTCTGCTTTAAAAAGCAGAAATGAGGAAAATCAGAAAATACAAGTAGTAAATTAGACGTCCATATTGGCATATCAGCCTGCTATGACGTCTTTTAAGAAGCATTCCCTACAAAGTCATTCTGAAGCTCTAGGAATAGTACCTGTTGTCTTAGGGTTTGTAATCCTGATATCTTCTCTCATGTAGCAAGGCCAACCATTCCTGATCTGTTATTTCCTATACCTGGTGTATGACATGCAAATTATCAAGTAAAGTTTGCCACAGTTGGCCTTGGTTGACTAGCTCCAATACAATATTTGCATATTATATTCTTTAATGATCTAATTAATAATATATTGAACCTAATCATTTGTAAGACTCATGCTACCATTTTCACTTTTCTAGGTCCTCAAAACACAATTTTATTAATAATTCACAATAGTGTGCTGAATAATGAAAGGTTCTGCCAAAGTGTCCATCATGTTATCCAGCCCAAACCTTTCTGGAGACTTGGCCCTGTTTGTTGTACACAAATGCTATTGGCAGAACTCCACAGGAAAACATGTTCCTGCCAATCAAACCCCAGGAGGTGAGGACAGCCTGCTGATGGATCCACACTGTAGATTCAATTCTGCAAAACATAAAACTCCATGTTAAATGTTTCTAAAACAAAACATGGTGGCCCAATTGAAATGTAAATGAAAATGCATTAACTCACAGTCTTGAGTGTTAAAAAAGAGAGGTTAAGCTCACAAAACAAACTGAGGGTTGCTGGGGGAAACGGGGTCAGGAGAGGGGGGTGGGGTTATGGACATTGGGAAGGTTATGTGCTATGGTGAGTGCTATGAAGTGTGTAAACCTGGAGATTCACAGACCTGTACCCCTGGGGATGAAAATATATGTTCATAAAAAATAAAATATTAAAAAAGAAAAAAAAAAGAGAGAGAGGTTAAAAAATATGAGGAATATTTTTCCAGAATGGTAGTTCCTTAAGCATTGGTCTTTAACTCTGGGTGTTTTTAAAATTTCACATCCTGATGTCATCAGCAGAGATTCTGATATATCTGAGGGTGGCCTGAGTGAGCATTGGGATTTTTTTTCCCTTTCTTTTCATTTCATGTCATGTAATTCAAATGTGATTGAAATCACTACTTTAGAGTCAACTTGCCAACAATATGGATTAAAAAGGGATAAACAAAGATGGGTGGGTTTGTCATTTCCTGAACCTAATTTAAGTCAAGTAGTTGACCTGAATATTTATCTAGATAAATTAAGGCAAGCTGAAATTGCTAATTAAGAAGAAAGGGTTAGGATCCTGACTGGTTCAGATTGGTTTCTTTTACTGACTGAATTAAAAGTCCTCATCTTATGAAATTATAACAGAATATGTACAGCAGAGTCTTGGACTTCTGATGAAAAGGTGATTGTGTTTCTTCTAGAAAAACTTCAATCTAACACATTTCTAGGACTTACAGATGAGATCCTCGCAGACAGAGTTTGTATGAATAAGAACACTATAATTTTTACTCTCCATTCTAGAATGGATAAACTTCAGATCCTTGACAATAATCTGACAACCTCTCTCTAAATTTCAAGTACTAATAACTAAAAATTTTCTTCCCTACAACCTTGAAATATCAAGCACTGAGGCTATCCCTGCTGTGGACTGCTGTGGACTGCTGTGGATGGAGATGTGTTTTCATTGTTCTATCATCTCCTGATTTCTAATAGTGACAAGCACATTCTTTAGATTTTCAAGTTAGAAAATGCATATTTAAGTATAGCATCTTCTTTTACTTCCCCAGTTAATCTACCATCAGATTCCATTGTATTTTCCTGAGGTACATCTCTTGCATTCCCAACTGCTTCCCATTACCAAGACCATATCCAAAACCTTCTCATTTTTTTGACATACTACATTCATCCTGCATAAAATAAGAATCATTTTAAAATGCAACTTTCACCATGCTCTCTTGTTCAAGATTATATCATTATTCTATATCATTGATAAAACATTCCCCAGTAAACTGCAGTAAACTCTTTTTTTTACCATGTAGGGAAAGTTCAAGTGCCTCAATTTCTTCCATTCACATTTACTCTTCTTTTCTTAAAAAGTGCCCAGAGGAAAATGAATTCATTTAGTCATTTGAAGCCTACAGTCACTGTGTTATACTCAATTCTATAACATCACAATGTGCGTCGTAGGAAGGACACAGATGTTGGAGTGAAATATATCTCAATTCAGATATTGGCTTCATCACTTTGTGACCAAGAGCAAATTTCTAAGTCTCTTCAATGTTCAGGTTGTTATTTTTTAAATGAGGCCTAACAAAAGTCAAGCTGTTGAATTGTGCTAAGGGTTCTGTGAGAAACTTTTTTTCTTTATGATATGCCTTAAACATAGTAGGTCCTCTTTCAGAGAACCTCTTGGGTTTTTTTGTTTTGTTTTTGCTTGTTGTTGGTTTTTAACATGTTTTTAATAAAACGTTCCCTTGGAAGAAGATGACAGTCCTTCTTCAGAGGGGTTAATTTCTTTCTGAAAGCTTCAGGAGCTGAAGGCTGAGGTATAATTTCTTCTTGTTTGCAGCATAAGTTTAAACCAAAGAAAACATCAAAGTGCAGCCTGTCTTTGTTTAGTATGTGTCATAACTTAGAGATTCAAAGGATCTTTGCCTTTTAGCTTCGAAGTGAAAGGGGTTGATTTATGGTGTCTACAAAGGTAAGAACAAAATTTGCTAATTAGAAATTGAAAAACTTAGTCAATCAACAGGCCTTTGTTTTTAGGTTTTGATCACTGCAAAAGGAGGAGTTTTGCATTTGCCTAGACACATACAAAAGACAATTTGTTAAAATTGCAAAAGAGCAGCAAAGGCTGTCTGCTGTTCTACTTTCTCTGAAAATACCGCCAGCAGGGAGAGGAGACTGACTTTTAGAAGCTCATCAGTAACAGCATTTCTGGTAAAAAAGGAAACCAGAAAAAGCAAACTTATTTAGGCTGAAAAATCATTCTTGTTCATCCTCCAAATCAAATACCACTTGGGATACATTGTTTGGTTCTCAATAGGAGAAAATATGTACTGGGGACAGGACCTTTCTCATTTAAAATGATTTGGTTAATAAATGACTTAGAATGATGAAAATGGAAATGTGAGTAGAAAGAAGTACATTCTACCCCGAGGGACTGTGTGCAGGAGTTTGAAACAGCAGAAGAAATGGCTGTCCATCCCGTGATGTCCCAGGAGAAGTGAAGGAGTGATTATTTTTAAAGACTATTTATTTATTTATTTAGAGAGTAGGGGAGGGACAGAGGCAGAGAGAGAGAGAGAGAGAGAGAGACAACCTCAAGCAGACCCCAAACTGAGCCCAGAGCCTGATGGCGTTCCTCAGTCTCAGGACCCTGAGATCATGACCTGAGCTGAAATCAAGAGTCTGACGCTTAACGGACTGAGCCCACCCAGGTGATCCTGAAGGAATGATTTTTGCAGTGAGAACAATGAGGCTTCGTTCTAGTTTGTACGTTGAAATTCTTTCAGCTCAGATGTGATTTCAAAGAGGAATAACAACAATGTCAAAACATTACCTACAGTTCATCTCCTCTTTTCTTATGAAATGCTTATTCTTTAATCCTGGATTGACTTCCATATTCTTCACAAACCTTTCCATTCCCGTTTGCAGACACAGGATTCCTTCCCTTCTTACCATATAATCTTCCTTTGTGGAGAGAGGCTTTTTCACACTCTGGTGTCAGCATTACCCAGGAGACTTTCAGCAAGGCAATTTTGAAATATGTATGAAAAAACTTAAGGGCAAGTACCAGGAATTTATCTTAAGAAAGTGAAATGTGTTTGAAGATACAAGCACAAGGATATTATTTGAAATGTTAATTATACATTAAGAAAAAAAGAAAAAAAAATTCTAATGTTCCACTATACTGGATTGGTTAAATAAGTTTTGTAAAATCCAAAAATGGATACTCTACAATGTTTCATATGATAATACATATTTAATGAGTTTTTAGTATAGATGTTAACTACATTTATAAAACAGTATATTAATTGTATAATAAAACAGTGTATGTTTTGTATATATATGTGTGTTTATATTTTGATAAATACATATCTGTGTGTATATAAACTACAAAGATAAAGGAACCAATTATGTTAGTAGTGCCTGTGTCTTCATACCTGGAGTTTAAGTTCAATTATTTTCCCCTAAAATTTATATTACTCCACACTTAATATATTCTACTCAGACAGTGAGAAAAAAAAAAAAACATTTTTATAGTTAGGTACTTTCTTATATTGGTGATCTTTCTAACTATAAATTCCATAGTGGTGAGGATTTTATATCTTCATAAAAGTCCCTCTATCCCCACAATTTTTGGTAGTGTCAAATTGACCACACAATCATTTGAAGGTGATTTGGGGTTGTTTCTAGAAAGAATATTGATTCCCAGGTCATCTCTCCAATTCTTATCTGAAATCCCTAGAGAAGTAACTCTGGGATCACTGAAGAGTTTCAAACTAAGCTGCACGGAAGCGAAGTCTGTAAATTCCTCAACTCCGAAATTCTCATTCAGCATTGAGCGTTCTCGGGGCTGTCTCCTTGACTGTCCTGCATTTTATCTGTAGTATATTCTAAAGATCACTCTCCTTGTCATTAGTCTCTTAAATCAAGCATATAAATGCCACTCAGGAATCAGAGCCCCTGGATAGCCTGCATGTATTTTACAATGGGGAGAGCAGAGGTGAGAGCCCCAGCAGGACAGGCCAGCTAATGAAGCCTGGCTTTTAACCCCTGATGAGAGTCCCTGCAAACCACATCCAGCAGAGCATGACCTGCCTGGAGAGGAGAATGAACAGCTTCCTGGACATCTTAACAGCAAGCTTGCTCAAAACAGGTGTTAAATGGGCCTTCAGCAGCAATATTGCATAAACCGAATGTAACACAAAAATAGGAATATGTCATCTTGTGAAAGGAAAAAAAAAAATGACTCCCTCCCAGTTACTTTTGTAATTGTAATTTGTAATTGGTAATTTTGCACTACTCCAAAATTACTCTAATTATGGTTACTTTTGTTGAGTAAAGGGCAGCATCTCTCCTCCCTCTCCCATTGTGCTACTGTGTGGGAAGATCAGAAGGTACATCATGCATTCCAGTGAATTCACGTCCTGAATGTATGATTGTTTGTTTGTTTCTAGAGGCTCATATCAGCCAGCACAACAGCTGTACACTTCCCAAACTGATCTGGAGACTGACATTATTTAGATTCTGAGAAGAAGGCCTCATAAAACAAATATTCACTGAACATCTACTTGAAGCAGTGTGCTCTGCCAGAGGGAGAAGGGAAAGAATGACAGGATTTTAACCTCACTGTGTCTACAAAAAAGGTAAGGGAATCACTTATTAATAGAAGCAAAGTTGACACAGTAGCTTCTGGAAATCTATGCCAAGCATAAGGATTACCGTATTTCGCAGATAAAAATATAAGATATCCATTTAAATTTAATTCCAGATAGGCAGTGAATCTTTTCTTTAGTGTAAGTATGTTCCAAATAGTGCATGGAATATACTTTTACTAAAAACTATTTGTTATTCATCTGGAATATAAATTTAACTGGCTATTCATTGTTTCATCTGGCTACCCTATCAAGGTACAATTTTCAAGCCATGGCTGAGTACCTATTAGAGGTAAAGGGAGTCTAGAAGAGTGATTGGTAAGATAAAGAAAAAAAATGGAAGATCTCTTCAGGTAATAAAGAAATTAATTTAACCAAAATAATGCTTAAGAAAATTGGCATCTGGGTGAATGTGAAACTAATAACATATTGAATTCTTGATTTGGAATCTCTACATGACACGGCAATCAAAAATTTTACCATGAAAGGTACTGAACATGTTCATGTGTGCTGGGGAAGAATCCAATATGTACTGCCCATACCCAAGTTCTGAATGGGAGTCTTTGACATATAGGTAACTTTGTACCTGGCCCAGTTTACCACCCTATAACTGTAGCTAGCCAAAGTTAGTGAAATTAATCCTGTTTAAGTGAATGAATGATTTTATAAATCCAAAGAAAGGATGGAAATAGTAGAGATGATGAAGTAATCAAAACTCATAACATTACCATTTTCATATAAAATCTATTGGTATTGATATTATTTGATATTACTTATTTGATATATGATATTATTGATACTGATATTTATTTGATACATTGATATATTGGTATTGATTTATTGTCTTAAGTATTATTAGTCTTAAAATTGGTTTCAGGCTTTTGATATTAATTTGGAAGGTCTAAGAGAACTTGATCATTTTGGTTAACGGTATTTAACCATGTATGAGAAGCTGTTATATTACCTTGTTCAGTTTTAATTATTAGATTCACTATAGTTGCTTAAAACCTAGGGTGAGCTTGATTGCTAGTTTATTATGGCTACCCTGTCAGTTGTTAGAAGTGCTTTTTGAAAGTCCAATGTATCATTAAATCTAGAATGTTGTTCTGTTGTATTCACAAGAGTAAAAAAAAAAAAAAAACTACATTTGTAAGTGAGACTAGTTTTCAAGGAATTCTAATCTTTTAAAATTGAGAAATCAAGCATTTATCAGAGAAAAAGTGAAAAGTATATCTTTTAATAAAAAATTGACTACATTTGTAAATGGAACAAAAATATTAATAAGTTAAACTTAAACCTTAAAAATTTAGATCTCTTAAAAAATTTAGATCACTTAGGTTACAACTAGAAATATTGGATGTAATTTAAACTTAAGCAATTTTCATTGTCCTTTATGTGTACATACCATGGACTTTAGAGACCCGAATGATAATAAGCAGATGTCTAAGGAATTCAATACATTCCCAGGAGTGTTAACACTCAAAGCAGTTCGACAGTATTTTGAAAATGAATCTGCCCCATGATAAAGGGTAACTCTCAACCCTGTAATTAATATCTTTGCTTTTTGATATTAAGAAGAAGATGGGGGTGCCTGGGTGGCTCAGTGGGTTAAAGCCTCTGCCTTCAGCTAAGGTCTTGATCCCAGGGTCCTGGGATCGAACCCCACAGCAGGCTCTCTGCTCAGCGGGGAGCCTGTTTCCCTTCCTCTCTCTCTCTGCCTGGCTTTCTGCCTACTTGTGATCTCTGTCTTTCAAATAAATAAATAAAATCTTAAAAAAAAAAAAAAAGAAGAAGAAGTAAGATGGGACAAATAAGACGTAACAGTAATACAAACTTTTAAATACAACTACTACCAATGGACTATAACTCCATTTCTCCCAAATCATCTTTTGGATGTGCGTGTTTTAGTGATATGCCAGGAACAATATTATACGTTATATAAGCACTTAAAAAACATCAGTTTAGCACGAAGAAAGAAAAATATGTGGTTTCTGCAAATATTCAACCAAGGCCTCAGTTTCTTCTTTGATATAGTTAGATGACTTGATATGATCATTTCTTCACCCAGATTTACTGAGAAGTTATTTAAAACTACTTATACCAATGCCTAGTCCCCACTATTTCAATAATATTCAGAGGGCAGGGCAGGAATCTGAATCCTTGAATTCCCAGAAGACTTGCCAGTTAATTCTATTATCCAGACAGATATAGAGATAATTGGCCTCCGAAGTTCCTTGCTGCTCTAAAATTCCAAAATGACTATTGTAAAACCCTAACATACCCCTTTAAAAAAACAAATCATAATTACCAGTGAAGGAAGCTGGAGAGACATTTTAAGATAATACCTATTAAAGCGCATATTTTATTACCAGACAGAGTCAGATATTTTTGCAATAACACTGCATAGGGGATCCTCTGGTTTCTTGCTGGGGTTGAATCATTACAGGTATTTATCTTGTGACCATGAAATATTTAAGACAAAGAACTTGGGGTCTTCAATAAATTATGTTCAACTCTTTGACACTTTCTTCTTTACTGTTTCCAGATAATTTGGAAAACATTTGGAAATTTTATATTCATTGCATGGTCTAATTTCAGCAAGATTCCCTCTATTTAGGTAAAGGCAAAAGATGCAGCCACAGAAACTACCTCTCTAATCATTTTTTTATGAAAACATGCAGAGGAATGAAGTGGAATAAAAGCTACTCCCACATGAAGCGGTCCAGAGCAAAGGAAAACACAGATTTCATAATAGGATAGATTCCCACAATAAACATCACACACTGTTCCTTAAGACTCTAAGTGAACATTGTATGGGAACAGGTAGCAGAAGGAGAGCCTGGCTAGTTTGGAATCCAATATCTTTGTCCTAATATTTTAGAAACTTGCTTTTTTCTTAGTGTTAAATTGGCAGCAACAGTCTCATTTCAGTTCTTTTCACTGGAGCATGGATCTGTGTATTGGGGCAGTAGAGGTAATTTCTCTTTGAATTAAATACAAGTCCATCCACACTAGAAAATAATGAGGAGTATTCCATTTCTTATACTATGATCTGGAAGATTTGTCCACTGAAAACAGCTAAAAATAAAAACGCACACTGATACCTTTACATGTACAGGAACATAAGTAAAGTATATCTCAGAGACCAGAAACTAAGATGAGAAACATAAAGCAGAAATGGATTTCCATGTGGAGGGCATTTTGGCATTTGCCAAACCTGGGAAACTTGAGCTTGACTTTTAAGGCTACCCAAAGTGGGTGCATCAGTAGAAATGACCTAGAGGATGAATAATAGTGAAACCCATGCTTGTCTCCAAATGAGGAACTCTGTGTGTTGGTGCTCAGTAGACATAAAAAAGGCATGTCCCTTGGAAAATTATAACTATACTCTGACATTCAAGGTTACTGCAGATTTTTTTATTTTCAGATTGCCTTGGTGGCCTAAGGAACCTCAAGTAGAGAATTTGACTTGAGATGGCCTCTGATTACTGGTCTCCATTGGGGAGGCTGACATGCTTACCTTCAAAGTAGATCACAAAGATTCAAAAACCGTGACACTATAGTAAAATTCACAGAACACAAAGAAACAAGGCATTATGAGTGAAAGCTACAAATAACCATATCAAACCCATGGACAATATACACATTAGAATAATTAGGCAAAAATAAAATAAAATAAAATAAAAATATTTAACAAAATATTAGAGGTGATTGAAAATAGAAGTAAATTGCAAGAAATAGGTAAAAAAAAAAAAGACCAAGCTGATCAAAAATCAATCTAAATTGAACTTGTATGAAAAATGTAATAATTTCTATTTAAAGCTCAACAACAGTTTTGACATGGATAAAATCAACTGAATACCCAATTGATAAACCAGAATATCAATTTGAGTTAATTACCTAGAATGCTGCCCAGAAAGGTAAATTCTCAACATATTAAATATGAATTCTGAGTTGATTTATTATTTCAATGCATTTCCAATCAAATTACTATATAGATAAAAACTTTAAAAATAATCCATAGAAAAACAAATATTACTGACCAATAAACATAAGCATTCATTATTAAATGATGAAATGCAAATTTAAAATAACATAAAATAAAATTAAAAAAATAACATAAAATAATAATTTCACACTTCACATATTGGCAAAAATGAAAAGCTAATGTCAAGGATGGGGAATAATAGAAAAAATTATATTCTACTTTTGGTATGCAATTGGTAAGTCAAAATCAAAAAGAATTTGGCATTATATGGTAAAGTTAAAGATGTGGATAATAAATAAAATCTTTAAAAAAAAAAAAAAGGGGCGCCTGGGTGGCTCAGTGGGTTAAAGCCTCTGCTTTCGGCTCAGGTCATGATCCCAGGGTCCTGGGATCGTGCCCCGCATCGGGCTCTCTGCTCGGCAGGGAGCCTGCTTCCTCCTCTCTCTCTGCCTGCCTCTCTCCCTACTTGTGATCTCTGTCAAATAAATAAATAAAATCGTTAAAAAAAAAAAAAGATGTGGATAATTTAATCTTGCAATATTGCAATATTACTTCTACACATTAATGCAAAACTCTGATCCATGTGTACTAAAATCCATAGAATAAAGCAATAAAGCTGATAAACTAAAACAAGTAAAAAGAAACCTGAAAACTGAAATTTCTATCATTTAGTAGATTGGAAAAATAAACTGTGGTGTACTCTTACCTTAGATTTCTTTTACTGCAGTGAAGTGAATAAAATATAGATGTACACAAAAAATGGATAAATTTTGACTTTTTTTAGTAAACAAGCAAGTTACAATACATTTACAGTGTTTCATTTATACAAGATCGAAGAAGATGCAGAACTTGACAAACTCAGGAGGTACACAGATTTAATTTGTAAAACTATGAGGAAAAGCAACAAAAGAATAAACACAACTTAGAAATAATGAAGAAGGGAAGCTGTGGAATGAAGGGAGATCATATGGATGACTTTACCAAAGTGATTATAATTTCTTATTTACTTAACTAAAGTAGTTAGTAGATATTCTTCATACTTTATGTATCTTTCATGGATAATTTTGTATTTTTATTTGTATGTTTTTAATATTAAATAGCAACAACTGAAAATTATTTAATCTTGAATGCCATTGTGTGCATCTGTGAAAACATGGGCTGTACAAAAAGATGCAAACCCTTTTGCAGAGAGTAGCCTGGACAGATGAAGGCATCTGTAGTTTACTTGTTAAGCCTAATAGTACTGACTTCTCACTAATTAGATGGAGCTCAAGGATGGCAATTTTGTTTGAAAATTAATTTCTTCAAATGCTTTTGCAGCAAGAAAAATTAAATTATGTGAGGATGTTGAACAGAGACAAAAAAGTGGTCAGTCAAGAAGAGTGACATTGGCATTTGGTTCAAAATTTAACTTCAGTTATACATATCTGAATATATTACTCTCCTTTTCAGTGATAATCATTGTGTGGTAAATACTCTATGCTTTTTATCACATAAAATATTAATGTCACTCATAAACTCGTGTTAAAAATTAATAACATTAAGTGTATACTATGTTCCAATTTCCTGTCTAAATGTTACATGTAGGAGCTCATTCCTTCAATATGACAACCCTATGAAATAATATCAAATCAACTTTTCAGCGATGAGAAAAGTAGGGTTGTTCTTTGAATCTAGGTGACTTGTTTTCTGTTTTACTAAATGCAGTCGATGTTGACAATGATAATAAGCCTCTTATATTTATCTGCAATCTAAATACCACTGACCACTACTGCAAGGATAAATGAAACGTAGCTAAAAACCTGTGACTCAAGCAAATTGAACCTCTAAGATGATAGAATGAAGTAAATCCATAAAAGATAACTAGGAAACAATGTGAACGGAAAATACTACACAGAGGTGTATTACTGTACATAGGCATTTTTCAGAATTTCAAATGTAAGACAAATATAAAAACAAAACAAAGTAGTATGGATTTGGTAGACCTGGGAGGATTGGTCCCTACGAATTGAAAATTTCTTAAAATTAGGAAAGATGCATTAGATATCTTGTTGCTGTCTTCGCTTAGCAAATGGTAGATGTTCAATAACTTTCTTTTTATTTTTAATTTTTTATTTTTTATAAACATATATTTTTAACCCCAGGGGTACAGGTCTGTGAATCACTACTTTTACACACTTCACAGCACTCACCAAAGCACATACCCTCCCCAATGTCCATAATCCCATCCCCTTCTCCCAAACCCCCTCCCCCCAGCAACCCTCAGTTTGTTTTGTGAGATTAAGAGCCACTTATGGTTTGTCTACCTCCCAATCCCATCTTGTTTCATTGATTCTTCTCCTACCCACTTAAGCCCCCATGTTGCATCACCACTTCCTCATATCAGGGAGATCATATGATAGTTGTCTTTCACTGCTTGACTTATTTCACTAAGCATGATACGCTCTAGTTCCATCCATGTTGTCGCAAATGGCAAGATTTCATTTCTTTTGATGGCTGCATAGTATTCCATTGTGTATATATACCGCATCTTCTTGATCCATTCATCTGTTGATGGACATCTAGGTTCTTTCCACAGTTTGGCTATTGTGGACATTGCTGCTATAAACATTTGGGTGCACGTGCCCCTTTGGATCACTACGTTTGTATCTTTAGGGTAAATACCCAATATTACAATTGCTGGGTCATAGTGTAGTTCTATTTTCAACATTTTGAGGAACCTCCATGCGGGTTCCAGAGTGGCTGCACCAGCTTGCATTCCCACCAACAGTGTAGGAGGGTTCCCCTTTCTCTGCATCCTCGCCAGCATCTGTCATTTCCTGACTTGTTGATGTTAGCCATTCTGACTGGTGTGAGGTGATATCTCATTATGGTTTTGATTTGTATTTTCCTGATGCCGAGTGATATGGAGCACTTTTTCATGTGTCTATTGGCCATCTGGATGTCTTCTTTGCAGAAATGTCTGTTCATGTCCTCTGCCCATTTCTTGATTGGATTATTTGTTCTTTGGGTGTTGAGTTTGCTAAGTTCTTTATAGATTCTGGACACTAGTCCTTTATCTGATATGTTGTTTGCAAATATCTTCTCCCATTCTTTCAGTTGTCTTTTGATTTTGTTAACTGTTTCCTTTGCTGTGCAAAAGCTTTTGATCTTGATGAAATCCCAATAGTTCATTTTTCCCTTTGCTTCCCTTGCCTTTGGCATTGTTCCTAGGAAGATGTTGCTGCGGCTGAGGTCAAAGAGGTTGCTGCCTGTGTTCTCCTCAAGGATTTTGATGGATTCCTTTCTCACATTGAGGTCCTTCATCCATTTTGAGTCTATGTTCGTGTGTGGTGTAAGGAAATGGTCCAATTTCATTTTTCTGCATGTGGCTGTCCAATTTTCCCAACACCATTTATTGAAGAGGCTGTCTTTTTTCCATTGGACATTCTTTCCTGCTTTGTTGAAGATTAGTTGACTATAGAGTTGAGGGTCTATTTCTGGGCTCTCTATTCTGTTCCGTTGATCTATGTGTCTGTTTTGTGCCAGTACCATATTGTCTTGATGATGACATCTTTGTAATAGAGCTTGAAGTCTGGACTTGTGATGCCACCAACGTTGGCTTTCTTTTTCAATATCCCTTTGGCTATTCGAGGTCTTTTCTGGTTCCATATAAATTTTAGAATGATTTGTTCCATTTCTTTGAAAAAGATGGATGGTACTTTGATAGGAATTGCATTAAATGTGTAGATTCCTTTAGGTAGCATAGACATTTTAACAATATTTATTCTTCCAATCCAGGAGTATGGAACATTTTTCCATTTCATTGTGTCTTCCTCAATTTCTTTCATGAGTACTTTATAGTTTTCTGAGTATAGATTCTGTGCCTCTTTGGTTAGGTTTATTTTGAGGTATCTTATGGTTTTGGGTGCAATTGTAAATGGGATTGACTCCTTAATTTCTCTTTCTTCTGTCTTGCTGTTGGTGTAGAGAAATGCAACTGATTTCTGTGCATTGATTTTATATCCTGACACTTTACTGAATTCCTGTATAAGTTCTAGCAGTTTTGGAGTGGAGTCTTTTGGGTTTTCCACATATAGTATCATATCATCTGCGAAGAGTGATAATTTGACTTCTTCTTTGCCGATTTGGATGCCTTTAATTTCCTTTTGTTGTCTGATTGCTGAGGCTAGGACCTCTAGTACTATGTTGAATAGTAGTGGTGATAATGGACATCCCTGCCGTGTTCCTGACCTTAGCGGAAAAGCTTCCAGTTTTTCGCCATTGAGAATGATATTTGTGGTGGGTTTTTATAGATGGCTTTGATGATATTGAGGTATGTGCCCTCTATCCCTACACTTTGAAGAGTTTTGATCAGGAAGGGATCCTGTACTTTGTCAAATGCTTTTTCAGCATCTATTGAGAGTATCATATGGTTCTTGTTCTTTCTTTTATTGATGTGTTGTATCACATTGACTAATTTGCGGATGTTGAACCAACCTTGCAGCCCTGAAATAAATCCCACTTGGTCGTGGTGAATAATCCTTTTAATGTACTGTTGAGTCCTATTGGCTAGTATTTTGGTGAGAATTTTCGCATCTGTGTTCATTAAGGATATTGGTCTATAGCTCTCTTTTTTGATGGGATCCTTGTCTGGTTTTGGGATCAAGGTGATGCTGGCCTCATAAAATGAGTTTGGAAGTTTTCCTTCCATTTCTATTTTTTGGAACAGTTTCAGGAGAATAGGAATTAGTTCTTTTTTAAATGTTTGGTAGAATTCCCCTGGGAAGCCATCTGGCCCTGGGCTTTTGTTTGTTTGGAGATTTTTAATGACTGTTTCAATCTCCTTACTGGTTATGAGGCTGTTCAGGCTTTCTATTTCTTCCTGGTTCAGTTGTGGTAGTTTATATGTTTCTAGGAATGCATCCATTTCTTCCAGATTGTCAAATTTGTTGGCGTAGAGTTGCTCATAGTATGTTCTTATAATAGTTTGTATTTCTTTGTGTTAGTTGTGATCTCTCCTCTTTCATTCATGATTTTATTTATTTGGGTCCTTTCTCTTTTCTTTTGATAAGTCGGCCGAGGGGTTTATCAATTTTATAAATTCTTTCAAAGAACCAGCTCCTAGTTTCGTTGATTTGCTCTATTGTTTTTTTGGTTTCTATTTCACTGATTTCTGCTCTGATCTTTATGATTTCTCTTCTCCTTTTTGGGCTTAGGGTTTCTTTCTTGTTCTTTCTCCAGCTCTTTTATGTGTAGGGTTAGGTTGTGTACCTGAAACCTTTCTTGTTTCTTGAGAAAGGCTTGTACTGCTATATATTTTCCTCTCAGGACTGCCTTTGTTGTGTCCCACAGATTTTGAACCGTTGTATTTTCATTATCATTTGTTTCCATGATTTTTTCCATTCTTCTTTAATTTCCCGGTTGACCCATTCATTCTTTAGAAGGATGCTGTTTAGTCTCCATGTATTTGGGTTCTTTTCAAACTTCCTTTTGTGGTTGAGTTCTAGCTTTAGAGCATTGTGGTCTGAAAGTATGCAGGGAATGATCCCAATCTTTTGATACCGGTTGAGTCCTGATTTAGGACCAATGATGTGATCTATTATGGAGAATGTTCCATGTGCACTAGAGAAGAATATGTATTCTGTTGCTTTAGGATGAAATGTTCTGAATATATCTGTGATGTCCATCTGGTCCAGTGTGTCGTTTAAGGCCTTTATTTCCTTGCTGATCTTTTGCTTGGATGATCTGTCCATTTCAGTGAGGGGAGTGTTAAAGTCCCCTACTATTATTGTATTATTGTTGATGTGTTTCTTTGATTTTGTTATTAATTGGTTTATATAGTTGGCTGCTCCCACATTGGGGGCATAGATATTTAAAATTGTTAAATCTTCTTGTTGGACAGACCCTTTGAGTATGATATAGTGTCCTTCCTCATCTCTTATTATAGTCTTTGGCTTAAAATCTAATTGATCTGATATAAGGATTGCCACTCCTGCTTTCTTCTGATGTCCATTAGCATGGTAAATTCTTTTCCACCCCCTCACTTTAAATCTGAAGGTGTCTTCGGGCTTAAAATGAGTTTCTTGGAGGCAACATATAGATGGGTTTTGTTTTTTTATCCGTTCTGATACCCTGTGTCTTTTGACATCTAAATAGCCCATTAACATTCAGGGTAACTATTGAGAGATATGAATTTAGTGCCATTGTATTGCCTGTAAGGTGATTGTTACTGTATATGGTCTCTGTTCCTTTCTGATCTACCACTTGTAGGCTCTTTCTTTGCTTAGAGGAGCCCTTTCAATATTTCCTGTAGAGCTGGTTTGGTGTTTGCAAATTCTTTCAGTTTTTGTTTGTCCTGGGAGCTTTTAATCTCTCCTTCTATTTTCAATGATAGCCTAGCTGGATATAGTATTCTTGGCTGCATGTTTTTCTCGTTTAGTGCTCTGAAAATATCATGCCAGCTCTTTCTGGCCTGCCAGGTCTCTGTGGATAAGTCAGCTGCCAATCTAATATTTTTACCATTGTATGTTACAGACTTCTTTTCCCGGGCTGCTTTCAGGATTTTCTCTTTGTCACTGAGACTTGTAAATTTTACTATTAGGTGATGGGGTGTGGGCCTATTCTTATTGATTTTGAGGGGTGTTCTCTGAACCTCTTGAATTTTGATGCTCGTTCCCTTTGCCATATTGGGGAAATTCTCTCCAATAATTCTCTCCAGTATACCTTCTGCTCCCTTCTCTCTTTCTTCTTCTTCTGGAATCCCAATTATTCTAATGTTGTTTTGTCTTATGGTGTCACTTATCTCTCGAATTCTCCTCTTGTGGTCCAGTAGCTGTTTGTCCCTCTTTTGCTCAGCTTCTTTATTCTCTGTCATTTGGTCTTCTATATCACTAATTCTTCTTCTGCCTCATTTATCCTAGGAGTGAGAGCTTCCATTTTTGATTGAGCCTCATTAATAGCTTTTTTGATTTCAACTTGGTTAGATTTTAGTTCTTTTATTTCTCCAGAAAGGGCTTTTATATCTCTCGAGAGGGTTTCTCTAATATCTTCCATGCCTTTTTCGAGCCCGGCTAGAACCTTGAGAATTGTCATTCTGAACTCTAGATCTGACATATTACCAATGTCTGTATTGATTAGGTCCCTAGCCTTCAGTACTGCCTCTTGTTCTTTTTTTTGTGTTGAATTTTTCCATCTTGTCATTTTGTCCAGAGTATATGAAGGAGCAAGTAAAATACTAAAAGGGTGGCAACAACCCCAGGAAAATATGCTTTAACCAAATTAGAAGAGATCCCAAATCGTGAGGGGGAAGAAAGGGGATAAAAAGCGGTTCAAAAAGGAAGAAAGAAAAAAAAAAAAAGAAAAAAGAAAAAAAAAGAAAAGAAAATGAATTTTAAAAAAGAAAACAAATAAGAAAAATATAAAAAAGAAAAAATATATATATTAGATAAACTAGTTAAAAAATGTTAAAAAAGAAAAAGGTAAAAGTTAAAAAAAATTTAACCAGAAGGCGAGAAAAAAAACAAAAAATGAAAAAGAAAAAAATTAAATTAACTGCAAGACTAAAAAAATCACAGGGAAGGGGCGCCTGGGTGGCTCAGTGGGTTGAGCCGCTGCCTTCGGCTCGGGTCATGATCTCGGGGTCCTGGGATCGAGTCCCATGTCGGGCTCTCTGCTCAGCGGGGAGCCTGCTTCCTCCTCTCTCTCTCTCTCTGCCTGCCTCTCTGCCTACTTGTGATCTCTCTCTGTCAAATAAATAAACGGAATCTTTAAAAAGAAAAAAAAAAAAATCACAGGGAAAAAGCCATGAGTTCCGTGCTTTGCTTTCTCCTCCTCTGGAATTCTGATGCTCTCCTTGGTATTGAAACCGCATTCCTTGGTAGGTGAACTTGGTCTCTGCTGGATTTCTTGTTGATCTTCTGGGGGAGGGGCCTGTTGTAGTGATTCTCAAGTGTCTTTGCCCCAGGCAGAATTGCACTGCCCTTATCAGGGGCCTGGGTGAGTAATCCACTGGGGTTTGCTTTCAGGAGCTTTTGTTCTCTGAGCGCTTTCCGTAGAGTTCCGGAGGACAGGAATACAAATGGCGGCCTCCTAGTCTCCGGCCCGGAGGAGCCGAGAGCCCAGGGCCCCACTCCTCAGTGCACCCTCAGAGAACAGCGCCCAGTTACTCCCGTCTGCCTGACCTCCGGCCACGCTCCGAGCTCACCGAGCCTGCGACCGGTTCAAGGTCACACCGAGCTGTGAGCTTACTGTCAGCTCTGTCTCTGTAGCCAGCTTTCCCGTTCCAATACCCGCAAGCTCTGCGACACTCAGACACCCCCGATCCTTCTGTGACCCTGCGGGACCTGAGGCCATGCTGACCCTGCGTGGGCTTCGCCCCGGTTTAGCCTCTGGAGCGATGTCCCTCAGTAGAACAGACTTTTAAATGTCCTGATTTTGTGCACCGTTGCTTCGCCGCTTGCTGGGAGCCGGCCCCTTCCCCCAGGGTCTATCTTCCCGTTGCTTTGGATTCACTTCTCCGCCAGTCCAACCTTTCAGAAAGTGGTTGTTTCTCTGTTTCCAGAATTGCTCTTCTTCTTCTCTTCGATCTGCCGATGGATTTTCAGGTGTTTGCAATCTTTAGATAAGCTATCTAGCTGATCTCCTGCTAGCTGAAGTAGTCTCAGCCTGCTACTTCTCCGCCATCTTGACTCCTCCCCCCTGTTTAATAACTTTCTAAGGAATAAAACTCATAAAGAAGAAATTCTTTAAGGAATTGGATTTTACATGGTGTTTAAAAATAGTGGGCTTTCTTTTCTAGGAGAGGAGATCTAATAAAAGTAATTGAAGGAGAAATATGATGTTGAAACATTGGAATACAATGTAATGTATGATCTATGGGATCCCATGGAACACTAGCACTTGTTCATTTGTTAAATGTTTCTCCTGGTCTCACTAGGACAGCACCACCTCTGAAGGGCAGGGCCCTATCTTTTCCATATTGCAGTATTTTGCACAGTACTCTTTATAAGTTAGAATTCAATAAATATTGACTGTTGTTCTGGAAACTGGCCATTTCTTTTCTTTCTCTATTGCTTTTTTTTTTTACTTGAGGAGTACATTGCCACACAGAAGACAGCATATGAAATCAGTTACCTCTTCATGTACAGTATAGTATTTACATTTTGTTCTAATGGAAATATATAAAAACATTCAATATAATCATATCCCATTATGAAATATTAGGAAATCTAGCATAAAACCTTGAAGAGAATCATTTATCAAATTTGCAAGTTTAAGAAACCGTAGCTGTGGGGTGCCTGGGTGGCTTAGTGGGTTGAGCCTCTGCCTTTGGCTCGGGTCATGATCTCAGGGTCCTGGGATCGAGCCCCACGTCGGGCTCTCCTCAGTGGAGAGCCTGCTTCCCCCTCTCTCTCTGCCTGCTTGTGATCTCTCTCTCTCTCTCAAATAAATAAATCTTTTAAAAAAGAAAGAAAACGGTAGCTGTTATACTCTAATAAAAGGACCATGGCTCTTTGGAGAGGTGAACGATTTCAGGCTGAAGCAGAGAAAATATAAAATGATCTTGGAGCATACTGTGGTGCTAGGGGAAAAAAAAATGAGAATTAGTTGAAAACTGTAGGAACAAACTTGATAAAGTTCCAAATGGCCAAACCTGGCACCATTGGGGCAACAAAATTAATTTTGACAGTATTGGATTATAACTTAAAGCATAAAATATATATAAATAACTGAATAAATAAGTAAATGGGTGAGAAGAGCCAACTCTTAGAAAATAATTTCAATTAATATATGTGGAAGAAATGAGGAGAATAGAAAATCACCTCAGCAGTGATGGCTGCAGGCAAGCTGTATCAACAGATGCTAAAAAATGGTCAAAGTTTTACCAGAAAGCAAGATATTTGCATAGACTTAAATGAGCTCTCTTCCAATATTTTCTCCCCAATTACAAGGATAGCAGTACTAACTAAACAGTGAAGGAACCTGGTAGACACCACTATAGACAAATAATACCAGTAAGAAAACATATTATCATGGTGAACCACCTGATGTGATGAAGCAAAGTCAAGTCACCTCTGATATTCTTTCCAATAAGGCATCACTGTGCATAGGTGTCAATCTAATCATGAGAAAATATCATACAATCCCAAACTGAGGAAACTTCCACAGAATTTCAGACTAAGGTTCTTCAGGTAGGTCAAACAGCGAAAGACTGAGGAATGGTCAGAGTTCAGAGGATGCTGTGGGTACAGAATATCTAAATGTAATCAGATCCTGAATTGGGTCTTGAGATAACGGACATCAGTGAAAAAAACAGATGAACTCTGAATAAAGTCACCAATTGTTTTGTTTTGTTTTAGGTGAGGTTGTTGTTTGTTGTTGTTGCTTTGCAATATAATAATATATGTATATATGATTTCTATTTTTGTTGAATTGATTTCTCATAAATAGAAGGGTAAATCTGAATGGCAAGTAAGGACTTTCTCACTTTAATCTCATGTTCTGAACAAAAATTTTCCCGTTTTCTATTTAAGGGAACTTGGGATAAAGAACTTCATAATTTCCTGGAGGTAAGTTTGCTTTTGGCAAGATGTACAGCAAGCAGCGTGAATCTTCTCGGTTGCTGTTTAAACGTGTACACCTTCTGGGTGCTCAGTTGTGGTATGGCATGGGTATGACTCATTCTACCAAGATATTTCCCATGCGGGGTGTACTTAGAATCCCTTTATAAAATATAATAATAGGTGTTTATTTATTTATTTTATAAACCTAAAATCTGTGTTATTTTTACTCACAATGCAAAGGGTTGGTCAAGTTTAGAGATTTCTTTGTCTACCTTACTATATATTTTTCCAGCACCTTTTAAATATTACCAAATCTGAAGCCCATACTAAAAACACAGAGTAGTTTAGTTATTGCAATGACTGTAGATATTCTGTGATCTATAGATTTGGAAAATGCCAAGAAAAGGAAAATGAGGGAAGTCTAAAACAGTCAAATGGAATAGCTGTTCCACACACACCCATGAACACACACAGAGACAAGCATGCCCACACACAGGAAATTCCTGCACAACACTTCATGATGTTAAAGATATATCACTAGTCCTAAAGTATAATATTTTTATAAAATCATAACTTTAATATAACTCTAAAATAAACACAAACATCCCAGATTTTCCTAACATGCTAATGATGGAACCAATAAGATGTTAAAACCCATTAAAAGAAAAATCCAAACATAATACACACATAAACATATGTTTACATGTAGGCAATACATAGTGTAGATAATTCAGGCAACCTAACAATACTGACATGAATTTACAAATGGATATAAAATGGGTCAATACTCACATGGCAAATTTTATTTGCTTTTTTAATGGATAAAGAAACATTTGCATTACTGTCAGTTTTCAGTACAGATTAATAAAATAGCTCAAAGATAATGAAAGGTGCAGATATCCAGAAGGGTACGCTAGATAATACATCAGTAATCTTTATGGTCAATTTCAATGTCATTCATACTTTTTACTGATACTGGGTATACCGATTAATGTCTTCCTCTAGCCTTCACAGACCAGCCCAAACATTCAGTATATATTTATAAAGAATTTCCTATATGCCAGGCACTGTGCTGGGTCTCAACCTTATAAAGTTAGAAACTGTGAAGGGTCTGTGATTTTAAACTTCATGCTAGCTAACATGTTGTCTTGCGGCAGTTTCATATATGTATACTGAGGAACACCACACACCCTAGGTCAGAAGCTGATCGTTGATTACTCACAGTAAAGAGCAAGAACAAGAACAGTACTTCAGCTCTGGTTCCCAAAGCCACTATCCCCATAGGACAAAGGGATGAAGGCCAGTGTTCATCAGTGCATGCAGTGGGTTTTCATTACAGGAAGAGGATCCCCAATTAGAAGGCTCTTAACTTTTACAAGCTGCTGATACTTATGCCCATCCTCTGCCCTAGAGATAGATTTATTCACTAAACAAATCTCTGCGGGAGAGAGAAAAGGCATCTCTAGAGAGGGAGATTGTGTCTTTGGAAGGGCATGAAATCTAGCTTCCAAGGCTGTTTGTTAAAGCAAACATCCTTACAATGCCCTTTTGTTCAGAAACTCTGAACTCTTCAGGAATATGGGTAAAAGCCATAGAGAATTTTCCGACAACATAAACTACTAGAGAAACATATCTTTACATTTCTACATATTGTATTAAAATAATCAGAATTCAAGATATTTATTTATTTGTGCTAAGACCATGGAAGCAAAGGAAAAAGGAAATTCTAGTCAGTTACCGACAATCAGAGAATGTTCCACAGAAGACAAAACATCTGAACTGAAATAGAAAGAACAGTTAAAAAATATCTAAGTTGGGAATATCTTCTCCCATTCCGTGGGTTGCCTCTTTGTTTTGTTGACTGTTTCCTTTGCTGTGCAGAAACTTTTGATCTTGTTGAAGTCCCAAAAGTTCATTTTCGCTTTTGTTTCCTTTGCCTTTGGGGACATGTCTTGAAAGAAGTTGCTGTGGCCGATGTTGAAGAGGTTACTGCCTATGTTCTCCTCTATATTTTAACAGATTCCTGCCTCATGTTGAAGTCTTTTGTCCATTTCAAGTTTATCTTTGTGTATAGTGTAAAAGAATGGTTGAGTTTCATTCTTCTATACATAGCTGTCCAATTTTCCCAGCACCATTTATTGAAGGGACTGTCTTTTTCCCACTGTATATTTTTTCCTGGTTTATCAGATTAATTGACCATAGTGTTGAGTGTCCATATCTGGTCTCTCTACTCTGTTCCACTGGTCTATGTGTCTGGTTTTGTGCCAGTACCATGCTGTCTTGGTGATCACAGCTTTATAGTAAAGCTTGAAATCAGGCAACATGATGCCCTCAGTTTTGTTTTTCTTTTTCAACATGTCCTTAGCAATTTGAGGTCTCTTCTGGTTCCATACAAATTTTAGGATTATTTGTTCCAGCTCTTTGAAAAATACCAGTGGAATTTTGATTGGGATGGCATTGAAAGTATAGATTGCTCTAGGAAAGATAGACATTTTAACAATGATTATTCTTCCAATCCATGAGCATGGAATGCTCTTCCATCTTTTTGTGTCTTCTTCAATTTCTTTCATGGGTGTTCTGTAGTTCCTCGAGTACAGATCCTTTACCTCTTTGGTTAGGTTTATTCCCAGGTATCTTTTGGTCCTTGGTGCTATAGTAAATGGCAGAACACATGAACAGACCCTTCTCCAAAGAAGACATACAAATGGCTAACAGACACAGGAAAAAATGTTCATCATCATTAACCATCAGGGAGATTCAAATCAAAACCACATTGAGATACCACCTTACACCAGTTAGAATGGCCAAAATCAACAAGACAGTAAACAACAAGTGTTGGAGAGGATGTGGAGAAAGGAGAATCCTCTTACACTGTTGTTGGGAATGTAAGCTGGCGCAGCCACTTTGGAGAACAGTGTGGAGATTCCTTAAGAAATTAAAAATAGAGCTACCCTATGACCCTGCAATTGCACTACTGGGTATTTACCCCAAAGATACAAGTGTATTGAAAAGAAGGGCCATCTGTACCCCAATGCTCATAGCAGCAATGGCCACAGTCACCAAACTGTAAAAAGAACCAAGATGCCCTTCAATAGACAAATAGAATAAGGAAGATATGGTCCCTATATACAATGGAATATTATGCTTCTATCAGAATGGATGAATACCCAACTTTTGTATCAACATGGATGGGACTAGAGATTATGCTGAGTGAAATAAATCAAGCAGAGAGAGAGTCAATTATATGGTTTCACTTACTTGTGGAGCATAAGGAATAACATGGAGTACATTGGGAGAAGGAGAAGAGAAGTGAGTTAGGAGAAATCAGAGGGGGAGACAAACTGTGAGAGATGGTAGACTCTGAGAAACAAACTGAGGGGTTTTGAGGGGTGTGGGGTGGGGGTTGGGTGAGCCTAGTGGTGGGTATTAAGGAGGGCATGTATTGCATGGAGCACTGGATGTGGTGCATAAACAATGAATTTTGGAACACACACACAAAAATTTAATTTAATTTAATTTAAAAAGAAATATCTAAGTTGGCTGATAAGAAGAGCATTTCAGATGGAAGTAATAATATGTCCACTGCAAAAGAATTTGGAAACGGCAGGTTCCTTGGTGAATGAGTAGTTCAGTATTCTTCTATTATAAAGTATAAGGGGACAGAAAATGGCAAAAGAGAATGAACATGGAACCAAAAGCCATGTTGTGAAGAGCATTGCACAATGTGAAAATTATCTGGATGTTACCTTTGGGGTAACTGCTAGTCAAGAAAAAGAAAAAAGATTATGTTATCAAGTTAGAGTGAACTATCTGGTAAAAATTGCTGAGGATTCAGGTTAGAAGCAGGGAAACTCAGGGAGGGGAATCCTCTCTTTTGATCCATTTAAAATCCACAATAAATTGACTCTTAGATTAACTTGATATTTTATTTACACAGATTATATTTAGGGTAATGTTGAATATTCTTAACTCTAAACCTGCCTTTCATGGGAATCAAGGCATTCTTATGCTCACGTTGTGGATTGTGCCAGGATCTGAAATGAGAGACCCTTATGTTAAAAATTAATTATATGCAATATTTCATATTTTAGTAGAATGGGTTTGTATAGCAGACCCAAAGTTTTTGTCATCTAATATAAATCTGATTGCATTTTGCCCAATCATCAAAATATACTTAAATAATCAAATGAACTCTATAGAAGAAACGTCTCCATTTTTAATTTAACTAGAATATCAGATTAAAAGCTTTCCTTTTCAGCATGTTTTGTTCTAGAACTCCTGCAGAAGATGTCTAAATGGGGGGTAGTGGTGGTACAGAAAGATTCTCTAGAGAGTAACAAGTTAGGCTGCCAGATTTATGTTTTCTCTGTCAGATGATAAGGCTAACCTGAGTTCAAACCAAAGCCAAAGTGAAAATGCAGTAATGCTGGACAGTGAGGGCAAAATTAATCTTTCAATTTACTTTAATTCACTAGACTTTTAAGATGGTTTTAAAAATTTGACGAGGCTGATTATCATTTACTAAAGACTGAGTTTTATTTTTGGTACATGGTATATATATATACACACACACACATATATATACATATACATACAAAATGTGTATGTGTGTGTCTTTTTCTACATACACATACACACACACAAACAAAACAAAACAAAATAAAACAAAGTCAAAAAAACTCTTTAAGGCACATAACTGGCTCTCACAGACATAAACGGTAAGAATCTAAGTCGTAAATGTCTAATAATTCAGAGGAGAGACAGATATTTTCCTGCATCATTAAAGGAAGAGTAGACAGAAAATAAAAGGCCTGCTTTGCCGAGAGTAAAGAAGTCTAGAAAGGAACTGATATTAAAATGGTGGTGACTCCTTAGAACCCCTGAAGAAGAGATTGCCTGTTCTTTAGAGCTCATAGGACACCCTCTGTATAGTTAACTTCGTCATGCATTCAAGCATTTATTCACTCTTATGTGCCGTGTGAAGAATGATCCTTGAAACCAGTGGAGGTAGACAGAAGGCAACTCCTGCAAGAAATCCAACAGTTGTATCCCAGTTCCTCATGTTACTCTCCACTTTTCAACAAGAATTCACCGGAGAAGTTGTTCCAGTTCTTTCTTTCTCAGTGTCCATGTGTTGCCTATGAATTCGTTCTCTAGGTAAAACTTGGCATGTATATGCTCCCTCTTAACCAATCTATATACCTGGACCCTGGCTCTGAAGCATGGTTTCTAGTTCTGTTACTTCCGGTCTTTGCTTAAACGCCAGTTGTGTGGGTTGTGTTTTGTTTTCTTTTGTTTTTTTCTTCTCTCCTTCTCAGACTATAAACATTGCTGTTTAGTCATAGGAGATCGTATTTAAAACAACAACAACAATAAAAATAAAACAAAACCAAAAAAATTCCAAATCCAGTCTCTATTTCCATGAACAAACCCCCATGTAACTCTCTGCTATAACAATAAAAATAGTTATACTGCTAATAGTTAACAAATAATAAAATATCATTTTCTAACATTATATATTATATCTGCTTGTAACAATTTCTAATTCCTCTTTTATCTTTTACTATTATCTACCTGTCTAGAGTTGGAATATAAGGTATTATCTCTATCAGAAATGATACCTTAAATCTCCCTTTCCAATTGGATGATGCAATTTATACAAAGAGTGATTCTAATATGTAAGTTCTTCCCTGTTGGGTGAGAATAGACTCTTTAACCAAGACCAAGGCTCACCAAGTTGCAGCATCACAGAATGTTTGCTGCTAGTCCAACCTATTCCTTTCACAGATTAAAAAAACAAAAGCAAATAAAAACCAATGCTTAAACCAGAAGTGGGCAAACTGTAGCCTGTGGACTAAATCTAGACCCTCATGTTTTTCATAAATAATTGCAGCTGTTTTGCTCTATAAGAATGGGGTTGGGTATTTTGACAGAGATCATGTAAATTCCAAAGTGTAAAATATTTCATTTACTGTCTTGCCTTTTCAGAAAAACTTGCCAGCTGGTTTAGTCTGCCCATGATCACATGAAAAATTAGTGGCAAAATTAGTCCAAAATTAGTCCAGAATCTATATTTCCTGACTCTTAGTTTCATGTGTTTTCTATTCTATCATCTTTTCTCACTACACCCAATAATCTAATGTTGAAATTGAAGACTAAATTTGAAAAGAGCATCTTGGTGAATAAGGAACCTTGGTAAAGAAAATAGTTACAAGAAAATAGTGAATAAATCTGCAGTTTATTCACTTTCCTTAAACTTTTTGAGAGTTACTAGTTCAACTTAATTATACAGTTTTAAGTATTATTGCCAGAAAAAAATGCCACAGATCATATAATTTTATGAATATTTATCCAATGTCACAATTAAATTTATTAGGCTAGAGTATATTTTAGTATAAATATCACAAAATACTAATAATTAGAAGGCTATTGTAGTGTGGGCTACAGCTACACTAGAAAGTAACAAGATAGCTCTTTAGCCATTAAGAGGACTTGCTTTTAATATGAACAACCAAAACTCATTATTCAATGATACTTAAAGAGCTTCAAGCCCTCATAGGGACAAGATACCAGGAAACAAATTATTAAAACCCCAAAACTAAAAAACAAAACAAAACAAAACAAGAAAAACCCTCAAAAGCTGGGTTGGTCATTCCCAAAGTGTGGCCCCTAGACATTAGTAACAATATTATTTGGGAACTTGTTAGAAACACAAATTATTGAGCCCCACCTCAGACCTACTAAATCAGAAACTCTAGGGATGAGGTCCAGGCAATCTGTGTTTTAACAAGATTTTTCAGGTCATATTACGGCATGTTAATGTTTGAAAACCACTGGTCTATATTAACATGGGCAATAAACAGACATTTTTAAAAGTAAAAATAAATTAAAACAGTAGGCAAATCATCACTGTCTATAACAACTTACACATCATTTATTTCTGTTCGACAAGCCACATTAATGAAGACCTCACCTTTTAAAAAATTTATCAGTCTTAATCAACAACTAATGAAGTCTAGGAACCTTGCAAATTATGATCAGTAAGTTGATAGCAAATATTCATTAGGAAGGGAATGTTAAATGCAAATTACAATAAGTAGTTTGATTTAATTTTGATCTTTGACAGCCGAAAACCTTTCAGCTATACCCCTCTTTTCCCTATCTGCCCCACATCTGCATAAGTGGATAAGGAAGCATAGAGCTCCCTGTGGAAAAAGTTCAAACCACAAATCTCTGCGGGCACATGCCCACCCTCTCACCCCACCCACCATCCTGAACCACCGTAAAAACCGAAGTCATTCTCCTTTCTTTGCTCATTCAACCCGTTTTGGACCTGGTTGTGAGTCACTCTGCTCTCCCCAGAAAGCTCATTATGTAAGTAGTAAACCTCTCCATACCTGTTTGGTAGGTGTACTGTCATCAGTATCGGCATCTGAACCAAACTGTGAATGTTGAGAATTCGATCCCATTTTTAAAGTGACTAAAATGTAAATTTGAACCTTTTTATCCCTCCACTGAAAAAATATTCAGAGACACAACTTGAAAACTGCTGTCAGAAATTGCACACCTCCTCTGTTGTAGCTTTCAAGCAAGATATTATACACATAAAATTAATGCCTGTATTTTAGGAGCCTGATCAGATGCTGTGTTTTCCCAGCAATGAAATTCTAACACACCAAGACCATTTTATTAAATATTTGTGCCACAGGGACTGAAATATGGCTACATCTTACAATAGAAAAGAGGGAGTAATTGCTCTGATAATCATGAAACTAAGAAACAACTGGGAGAAAAGTAGCTTTAGGGACAATATTTAGTAGCTAATTGTTCAACTCTTCAGTTCACATCGCTTGCAGACGTCGAAACTAGTTATGGGGTAAATCAAAGTGAATAAAGCTCAGCTGGAATGTTGATACCAGCAATGTTTTTCGTTAGTGCTGCTTCCTGAAAAATAAAATGAAATAATACGAAACCCACAAAATGTCAGGGGAAGGACAAGATACCAAAATGGAAACCACACACAACAAAAATCATCTCAGAGTGCCTCATGTTTTGAATGTTTTGGATGCACTTTTCAACGGTTAATTAAAATTGACCTTAAACTCCAAAACTTTAGTTAAAGAAATAGTATTGAAGCTAGTCTGCTGATGAGAATCAGACAACTTCAGGCCTTAAATATAATAAAAATATTTTTTTTCTTACCTCCTCCATTGCTATTTTCTTTTTAAAGATTTTTTTTTTTTTACAAGTACTGACATTTTTAAAAATTCAGGGTAAAGGATTTTCATTCATTCTTTCTGATGAGCTAGCTACTCAAGTGTTGGGCATAAACACCCAATTCTGATTACTGAACCCCAGGGGTGTTGAGTGTTATTAAACTCATATCAGAAAACAAAGCTTATACTCTCCAGGTAGTAAATGATTCCATGAAAGCCTGGATGCCATGCAAGCTGGTCACCAGCTAAATACTTGAAGAGCACAGTCATTTTTCATAGAAGAAATCTAAATCTTCTTTTCTTTACTCTTTGATGAACCCAAACCAGAAAACCATAATATGGTTTTATGAGAGATAATTCAACCCAGTGTCTCTTAAAATGAGCTCACTGACAATGATCTAAAAATGTCCATATTTTATATGGTCAAAGCTTGTATAATTATGATAAGCAAAAAAATTGGGGCTGGTTTAATTCAGGCTGGTTTCTAGATTATCTAGTAACCAGAGGAAGAACCAGAATGAGGTATTTATTATGCTTGTCATCTGTAAAGTTCCTAGCCGGACAGCTGGGTGACAGTGTAGAAAAATATATAACTTAACTATATTTAACTTGTGATATGTGTTCTAAAATATTCCATCAAAAAACAGGTTGTAAGAAATGATTGAATAGAGGGTTGCAAAAATGCTGTTGGAGTGGTCTGAGGTCATAATGGCACTAAGACAGAGCTTCTAGGAAGTAAGGCTGGTTAGCAAGAAAAAGAAAACAGAAATGAAGCTGCTTCAGAGGGCTCAGAGCATTGTTTTGAAAAATGTTAGAGTTTTGCTTTTTAAGGAAGTTCTTAGTAGTATTAAATAAGACCCTCAACAATTGCTTGATATCTAGATATTCAAGAAACTATACAGCATACTTAATTCAATAAAAATGAAAGAGAAATAATTTACCTTTCACTTGCTTGATATGCAAACAAATATATTATTTAAGCATTACTATCATAGCAACTGAGATAATTATAATTAAAGGAGACTGAAGAATAACCCTATTTCTTAATTTTTTGTTATAACCTTCTGTATAAAATTTGGTACGTGGATTATAATTTCATTTTGATGTCTTATTCTGCTTTCTACCTTTTTTCTGCTGTAATCATTTCTTTTGTTTTCCAACTTATTTATTAGTGTCTGTCTTTTATGCTGAAGGCTTCCCTCAAAATTTCAAATTCTCCAAGGCTTTTGATTCATTTTTAAGAAATACTGAGAAAATTACTGTTTCACTGCTGTATCTTTAAATGTCATTGTACTTGTGGGAGAGAACTGTAAATTAAAGAGAAATAGTTTATACACTTTTAGGTGCTGAGTCGGAGGTTACCAGCAATCTGGGTTCTAATCTGTGGAAGGTGATGAAGAAGGTCACAGTTGATTTCAGTTTGTTTGATATAGTTTCTTTATTAACTAAGTAGTTGTTTCCAGCAACTACTCTCTGGCAGCTATAATCACGGAGTATATCTGGTTCAGTTGTTGGAGTGAACAAAACTCCAGGCTCCCTCCATCTAGGATCAGGGAGGAGAGTTGCCTGGTGAGGGCCTTCAGAGGATATCTGAGGCATCTTAGCACTCCTTATCCAGTATATAATCTGTTATGCTAGTGTTAAGTTCCTGGTGCCTCCAATTCTCTCTATAGCATATGTCAGCTTCTTTCTTATCTTTTCCTGGGGAAAGCATTCAGATTCTGGTTTTATCCATTCTGCCAATTCAGATTTTTATTTATCTATCTCCCAAAGTTATTGATTGCCTTCCCTTCTCCCATCCTCTTTATCCTTTTGGGTCTGTATCTCTTTAATTTAATGGGCTTCAAAAAAGTAGAGATAAAGACACATGTTCAGTTTCCCAAGATAACCTGTCCAGTGTGCTTTATTTAACCTAAAATGTACTTAGGGAAAGAAGATCCCAAAATACAAAACAATTCAAGACAGTATAGAATAACCAGCTAGACTAAGGGTTCTGTGAGGGCCCAGGTAAATATAGAAAATTGTATGGATATATTCCTTTCTGAAGAGTGCAAAAGAATTAAAAAAAAAAAAGGAAAAAAAGAAGAAAAATTTAAGTGAAAGAAAAGAATTTTTGGAATCCTAGAAAGCTCTGGGATTTTATGAAGAGATTTTTCTCACTGGAGTAACAGTGGGTCTGTTGTGGGGAAAAGTACAGGGAGCTGTGGAAAAGCATACACTGACGGGTATATGCGCTATCAACAGCTTGAAAACAGAGGCATACATAAATGGAAACACAACCACCTCATCAGGGGAAGATGATGATGAAGATGATACTTCAGAAAATGTATGTCAGGTCTCCTGAAGCATAACTATGTTGCAAGATAGTAACTGGAAACCAGAATCAGTCCAAGAGCTTGCGATCTAAATTCCAAGAATCCAATACCAATGGGATGATCAAGAGCAGGAATGAGAGATCTATGTATCAATTCAATACACTTCCAGCTATTTTCAATTTCTCATTCCACATAGGGTTTTTGTTGTTGTTTTGTTGATATTTGTTTTTATTTTTGTTTTCTGTTAAGGAGCCATACTCTGGAGTTACTTGCTAAGTTCTGATGTAGTGATAGAGGATGGGCTCAAGAAGTCCAGTTTAAAGACAGTCGTAGACTCGAACTCTCAATTGTTGAAGGAGGCCTGGACTAGGTAATCATTCTAAATAAAAAATAACTTCATGACTTATCGGGTATGAAGGCACTCGCAGTGTTAGATAAGGAAGTAGTAGCTAAGAGACAAGTTAGAATAATCTCTGTACTTGGACTTTTTAAATTTAGCTTCTTGCTTTCATGTTCTTTACCTAATATAATTGATTCCCAAATTTAATGGTTTGACTTTTATGTGACATTTCATCACATTTAGGATATCAGGAATATGGAGCTACTGGTCTTCATCTTCATGTGTCTTATTGTCAAGGCCTTAAGAGACCATGTCTTACGAGTGGGCAGCTATCCCCCCTGCAGGAAGCAGCTTTATAGGCTCTACCTAAATAACCCATATCTCTCATAGTCATGGTGCTCCTTGGAATTCCAGCAGCTCCAAAATTTTTCTCTTCTAAGGCTTTGCCTTTTGTTTCTGTGAAAATGGCCTGGGAGATGTGATACATTCCAATCTGATAGTTACTCTAAATGCTTAAGTGTGTCTTTCTGGAGTACAGCTTTTAATAGGAGAATGGTAATGGGAGAGAGGAAATGAATGGCTGGAAGCCTGGGAATTTGGCACAGGCACCCTGAGAAGAGAGGAAATGAATACCAAGTGGAGTGACAGCAGCATCGCTGCCAAAGACCAACTTTCTTCAATTTAAAATTCCATATAGTTCTAAAAAAAATTTTTTTTAGTATACTTGACACACAATGTTACATCAGTTTCAGCTGTACAACATATTGATTCAACTTCTTTATACATTATGCTATGTTCCCCATAAGTATAGCTGCCATCTGTCACCATACAATGCTATTACAGTACCATTGACTTTATCTCCTATGCTGGTGCCTCTTATGCCCATGATTTATTCATTCCATATAGTTTTAGTCAGAAGTGAATTATGAACTGAGATATTAATCCAGAACAATGATGGCATCTTCCTATGTATGTCTTCTTGAAACAGAAGATCCCTGGCTGATGTTTTCCTGTCACCCTTGACTTCAATTTGATAATTGCCATGTAAGCCTTATGTATAGAATAACCAGCAATTCCAAAGTTCAAGCAAAGAGTTTCACTTCTGAATCTATTTCAGAGGATGCTTTTGATATTTGGAATATAATGTGTCCTGAGACTACTGCTTTTAATGATTCCCCCTCTGCCTCTATATTTATTCCCTTTATCTTCACCAGTGAAGGAGTCACAACTGAGAAAATGAGGATTGTCGTGATGGAGGTCATAATCAAGTGAATCCTTATTGTATCTTTAGTTTGGAATTATGTTTCTCTAAATATTGCTTTAGGGGGAAATCAATGGGCATAAATAAAAAATGCTCAAGTATGAGAGAAATAGATATAGAGGTGAAGTGTTTGAAATACACGGTTCATAAAGAACAACATCCAAAAGATGTATATTCCCCCAGAAGGGGACCGCAAAAGATGAGCCATAAAGTGTAATTGTTTTGTATTAACAGTTTCCATCTTCTCACATTCATAATTGCTTTAGCTAATGGAAAAGTTAAGATCTTAATATGAGTAGACATTTGTTTGGGTGAATTGGAAAATGTTATATAAAGAAATGATAATACAAGGGTACAAGAAATGTACTTCTTTAGAAAAGGCAGCAAGAGTTATATATTCCAGCTGTGCTGGGTCCCATGGTTCTCAATTTGCATATGAATAATTAATATGCATACCCCAATAATGCTAGCTTCTGAGCACTACATTCAGTATGAATTATGCAGAAATACTTCAAAAATGCCTTTAATAGTCAAGGGGATTAACACTCTCTAAGGTATGTAGAAAATAAAAATCATTTGTTTGAAAACTGAAATAAAAACAGGAGATCTGATTAAAAACATTCAGGAAAGGGTAGTTTCTTGATCAACTATCTTTTTTCTTTAATGTGTGCTTTATCTTAAAGGAATTGTACTAGCCCTCAGGAATATGAAAGTACATTTGAATCCCTGGAAAAGAACATTCTGAAATTACACAAGTAGAAAACTGCAGAACAAATAATAAGTAGGATGGGCAAACTCTGTGAGTTAGTGTCATAAAAGAGACACCCAAATTGAAGGAAGAAAATATGTTAAATAAGCACATCAAAGGGAGAAAGAATGTGTGTGTGTGTGTGTGTGTGTGTGTGTGAGTGTGTGTATTTAAGTTGTACATCAAAGAACAAGGACAGTAATTCAATATGTTTGGAAGATTTGTTGGGTAAGAGGATTTATGGATGTATGATTATAAAATATTATATGATTATACATGTATGATTATAAAATGTCAGCACACACCAAGACTAAGGCTACTTAATGGCTAGGCTATCCTTCTGATAGGATGAATGATTGCCCCCGATCATTAAGTTGACCTAGAACTGGGGAAGAAGCATCAGAGTACTAATTGAGGTTCAAAGAAGTCATTTCATTTGAGGAGTTCTGTGGAACCAGTGTCAATGGCACCCATGAACTGTTCATCCCTCTGGAGTTTTGAAGAGATGAGACTCCTTGAATTACCTTAATTTTGTTCCTTTTATATTTTTATACTCCATTAGTTGGGGTTTGATGAAACACAGCCCTCTTGATCTTTAAGAAAATATGGGGGCATTGTCAATTACACAACAGTATATATTCTTGCTGTGCCAGAATTGCTAGTTGACTTTGAGCTGCAGGAAACTTAGAAAAGTTCAGGCAGCAGAGTATAATGGTTAAGCTTGGGGGCTCTAGAACCAGATCTAAATTCTGAAGTCACAACTTACTAAATGTCTGACCTTGGGCAGGTTTCTCAAATTCTCTTCACCACAGTTTCCTCATCTATAAAGTAAAAATAAGAATATTACCTATCTCTGTAAGGTTATTGTAAGATTGAATGAGTAAATACATGTAAATTACTTAGAGTAGAACCAGCACATAATAACTGCTTTATAAATATTACTTTGTTTCTTTTAGATTGTTGACATATTTTTTGTTGTTATGTTAATCACCATACAGTACTTCATTAGTTCCCAATGCAGTGCTCCATGATTCATCGTTTGTGCACAACACCCAGGGCTCCTTCCAATATGTGCCCTCCTTAATACCCATCACCAGGCTAACCAATCCCCCCACTGTTGCATCATGAAGATTTAGTTTGAACTCTGGGGTCAGATTGTGATCTTGATTTTACTTCATACCACCCATGAGCCCCTTCTTACTCTCAGTTTCCTATTAGATAGATAACTGAAACTCCAAAGGTTGTTACATATAGTGCTTTAAAAAATGCCCAGTTCTTAATGTATTAGCAGTTAAGAACAGCATCACTATCATTCTTGTTTTATAAGATTTTCAATAGCCATTATACAATCCTATGCTTTGATTCATGAACTTAAGAGCTGCAAGATATTAGAATAATAAACATTATCTTAAACATGTTTATCTAAGGCCTGCCCTGTCTTCCCAGCTATGGAGACTTCAAACTCTTCAGAACCTCCAGAAAGTGACCATTTTGCTGTATTCGTCAGTGAACTGTATTTACTTTAATTATGCTGAAGTAAATTTTATAGTCTAAAAAAATGTCCATCCTGAAGATTTGTCTGGCATGACCATGCATTGTGAAAATATATATTTGTATTAATAAAGTAAATATGAATATGAAGCAATGCTTTGGGGGAAACAGTTATTCTACTTAAAATAGGTATGTGTTTGTGCTGAAGAGAGCAAATAGCAAAATATAGTACTTGACAGACAGGTGGAATGATGAGATATTATCTTCTTTCTATTGTATTAGGAATTGAGCTTAGTTGATCCACAACACTTACGCCTGGATATAACCTGCCAGAAATAGATCAGTTTCAATGTATGGAGAGAAAATCAAATCATGAATGTGTTCTTCTGAGTTTTAGGTAGTGAATTAATGGTAATGGATTAGGGGCCAATAAATGATTCATACAAACAAGATCAATCCCACTATGTTCTCATCAAGAAAAATGTTGTGTTAATGTCAAGAAAAGTTTCAACACAAAAAGAATAGGTTAATGATAGGGTATAAGATTCTTTGTAGCAATGTAACCTATAGTTCCCTTCTGGTTATCTTCACTGTCTTCCTAGATTATTTAATACAATTATTCCCAAATAATAATACCTGAAGGACTCATTGTCTAATTATCAATTAATTGATGGAAGTTAGTGCCTGGTCATAGAATCAGTTGATTGAATCTGAATTACAAATTTCAGATTTGTAATTGATTACAATCAATAGATGTAGTGATACTAAGTTCATCTTTGTGCCCATCTTTAGTGTTGACTTTCCTATTGCATTGTCACAATCATAAAGTCTGTTCAGAAGCTTCCTTTCAACTCTATTTTTGGAATATTCTCAAATGCCAGCCTCACTAATCCAGCTAAGCATGCCTTCTTCAGTATCCTATGTTTGTGAAAATAAATATCCTTGTTCCCTATTAGAACATAATTTTGTTTCAAAGTGACTTTTTCGATTTTTTTAATCTTATTTATTTGATGGAAAGAGACACAGTGATTGAGGGAACACAAGCAGGGGGAGTGGGAGAGGGAGAATCGGGCTTCCCACTGAGCAGGGAGTGCGATGTGGGGCTCCATCCCAGCACCCCAGGATCATGACCTGAGCCAAAGGCAGATGCTTAATGACTGAGCCACTTAAGAGCCCCATCAAAGTGACTTTTTACAAATTAGTCCCAAGGCCTCATTTATATCTCAATTATTTCTATAGGGTTTCTATCAATAATATCACTTCATGATTCTTATTCTTCATGGCAATCTAACCAATACTAAATGGTAGCAGAAGAAAGATATTTTTACCAGCCAATCTACATTCTTACTTCCTTTTTCTTCCCTGTTTCTTCTTCCTTATTTGCTACTGATAAAGGAGGGGAAAAGAGGACAACTTTTTTTCTCTTCACTTTTTGCTGATTAGACCTGAGAAGGACAACCTTTAAACCACACATGATAGACATGAGTATTTTGAGGAATCTACCTTATTTGCTAATTCTCTTGAAGTAATTTAGGAGATAAAGTCCTAAGAAAATCACCTGGATAAGACAGACCAAGAATAGATTTTTCAAAACTAAGCCTCATGTAATCAGTATATTCATTTGGTCAGTATCCTAGTTTTTCAGGCTTGTTCCTGACCCTACTCTGAAATACTAATATTCAAAGGCTTTGTCTTTGGTTTCTACCCCACCCCACACTCCTTTTTTGATTTTAGTCTGAATTCAGAATGTATTTTAAAATCCCATTATTTATATTAGCGAGAAATTACAATTGGTATATGACATTTAAACTAAAGTTACAGAGAAAATTCTTCTGTAGAGAGACAAGCCACTATTTCAAGAAACTAGATGCCTAAGGACAATTACAACTATGTACAACCACTGTGAAATTAAACATTTAGATAGGCAACTAGAGAGGGAAAATGTGTGTTATAACTATTTTATGTTTTTAATTCCTTTCAAATATAACAATGGATAACATTTCCTGGTGTCTTCCATATAGAGGATAATCATGAAAAAAATCAGTCTTAATCATTGCTTGACCTAGTCTGCACTTTTGGAGCTCACCCAAGGGTCAAGAAGTTTTATTTCAATGAAATAGGTGAGACACACAATATAAGCTTATGGAATAAAAAGATCAAAGGAAGCACCAGAGTTGGGCTACTCAGTACCCACAAACTATTTTGCACTCTGACTACACAACTTGAATTTTAGGACTGATGTCAAGGAAAGAAGTAACTTTATTTTATAGACTCAGATATGTCATATGTACTTATAGGGTATTCTTTCTTAACCTCGCATATCAAAGTGAGAGCTCTATTATTTGTATCCAGAGAACCTGCAAGGAGCATAGAGTCTGGCACCAACAAATACACCACTTTTTGTAGCTGCTGAAACATTTTAGGATAGTTCTATTGATTTATCATTTAGGGTGAACATAGTAGCTGGGGAAGACATAGGAATTATGATAGACCAAGAGACTGGGGCTTTTGATTTATTGACAGAACAAGTGTTGGCCTCTGGCCACTCTCAAAATAGTACGTTAGAAATTAGAGTGGTTTCTATTTTGGAGAATCTTGAAGACAGGTGAAGTTACACATTCCCCAAATTCTAGAGTCTACTGAGGGCTGGAATCAGACATAGATCTGCCATTAATGAACACAGAAGATCCCTATGCTACTTTTGTAGCAATAAGACACAATTTTTCGAATCAGCTGAGAAACTAATTTCTGTCATAATTCTAGTACAATGAAATGGTGATTTTTTATGGATAAGTTTCTAATAAAAAATTTCATATGGGATGTATATGGTAAATGACTTCAAGAAAGGAGTGCAATTTGTATCTTTTAGATATCTGAAAATTTGAACTTCACATTTATGAATATATCTGTAATTATAAGGACTTTAATTTTTGTATCTTTGGTAATGAACATAAGTCTCCTAAACAAATTAAAAGTAACCACTGCTAATCCTCCCCCTGGAATTTTCCTACGAAAATAACCGTGTGTGCTCTTTCCAATTTTGATACCCTAGAGGTGAGATAATATAATAAAGGTCACAAGCTCTGATGTTAGACTGTCTGGGTTTCAATCTTGGTGTGAGTATTATACTTACAAGCTGTGTATTCCTAAGCAAGTTATATGTTCTCTGTGCATCAATTTCCTCACTTGTAAAATGTGGCTAAAAATGTTGCTTCCTCTTGGGGTTATTGGAAAAATTAAATGAGTTAATATGTGCAAAATGCTTAGAATGGTATTTGGTGTATTAAATACAACACTCAACAAATATCAATTGAAATTATCATTTTCTTAGATTTATTTAGAAAATAAATGTGATACAGGAATCCATCAAAATCCTAGAGGAGAATATAGTCAATACTCTCTTCAACCTCAGCTGCAACAACCTTTTGCAAGACACATCTCTAAAGGCAAGGGAAACAAAAGCAAAAATGAACTATTGGGACTTCATCAAGACAAAAAGCTTCTGCACAGCAAAGGAAACAGTCAAGAAAACTAAAAGGCTATTGATGGGATTGGGAGGGAGACAAACCATAAGTGACTCTTAATCTTACAAAACAAACTGAGGGTTGCTGGGGGGAGGGGGGTTGGGAGAAACAGGGGTGGGGTTATGGACATTGGGGAGGGTATGTGCTTTGGTGAGTGCTGTGAAGTGTGTAAACCTGACGATTCACAGACCTGTACCCCTGGGGATAAAAATACATGTTTATTTTAAAAAAAAATTTAAAAAAAAATTAAAAAAGAAAAAAAAAGAAAACTAAAAGGCAAACTTTAGAAAGGACAAAGATATTTGCAAATGACATACCAGATAACTTATCAAACTCAATACCCGCCCAAAAAAAATAATCCAGTCAAGAAATGGGTGGAAGACATAACCAGACATTTCTCCAAAGAAGATATACAAATGACCGACAGACACATGAAAAAAATGATCCACGTCACTGTCATTGGGGAAATATAAATCAAAACCACAATGAGATATACCACCTTATACCAGTTGGAATGGCTAAAATTAACAAGACAAAAAACAAGTGCTGGCAAAGATGTAGAGAAAGGGTAACCTTCTACACTGTTTGTGGAAATACAATCTGGTACAGTCACTCTGGAAAACAATATGGAGATTTCTCAGTAAGTTAAAAATAGAGCTACCCTATGACCTAGCAATTGCACTACTGGGTATTTACCTGAAAGATACAGATATAGTGAAAAGAAGGGCTATATGCACTCCATAGCACCAATATCCACAATAGCCAAACTGTGGAGGGAGCTGAGATGTCCTTCAACAGATAAATGGATAGAAAATGTGGTTCATGTATACAATAGAATATTACTCAGCCATCAGAAAGGATGAATACCTACCATTCACATCAGCATGGCTGGAACTGGAGGGTATTATGCTAAGTGAAATAAGTCAACCAGAGAAAAACAATTTTCATATGGTTTCACTCATATATGGAATATAAGAAATAGCATGGACAATAATAGGGGAAGGGAGGAAAATTGAAGAAATCAGAGAGGGAGACAAACCATGAGAGACTCTTGACTGGGAAGCAAACAAAGAGATACAGAAGGGGAGGTGGGTGGAGGTCAGGGTTACTGGGTGATGGGCATTAAGGAGGGCACATGGAGTGATGAGCACTGGGTATTATACATGACTGATGAATCATTAAACACTACACCAGAAACTAATGATATACTATATGTTGGCTAATTGAATTTAAATTAAAAAAAAAAAAAAAAGGAAAGAAAATCCCAAAGTAAAATCATTTGGATTTGAGCTCCACAATATACCAATTCTATGTTAGGAGAGGTGAGGTAATATGGTGGAAACTTTAATTTGAATGCTATCCTGTGGGCTAGAGGGTTTGGTTGAGAATTCAATCTCCCCAAACAATAGTGGGGATAAAATTTCCAAAAGAATGGATGCTGGTAGATAAAAGACTGATTTCTTCCACATTTGTAAGGTCAAAATTGGTGTCTAAATTATAGCTGCTACTGTGAGCATTAGCTTATGTTTCATAATGTTTTAAAAAGTATATGGTAATCTGGTCTATTTTTGCTGTGTGTTTTGTTTTTGAATTAATTATTTTGTATGAAATTGTTTTGCTCTCCTTTGACTCACACAGTTATTGTCTTATACATGTAAAATCAATCTTCCACAGACCAGGCAATCTTTTCATTCTAGTCTTTCAAGCTAGCTCTGTGCTGCCATAATTGGTACTTTGAAATAGCCCTGAGTAAGTGGACATCTAAGACTACAGTCTAGTATATTAACCAGGAATAAAATGGCATTGTATTTTTATGGAAGAAAGAGAAAAATATCCTAGTTAATCCTTAATACACCGAATTTGTACTTTGTCACCTGCATTTGATATTTCTATTATTTAGAAAATGTTACTGAAACTCCAACTGGTGTAAAAGATGTGTGTGTGTATGTGTGTGTGTGGAATTTCTCAGAACATGACAGGGGTTGTCTTCTGTACCAAAGTATATCAATCTTTGAGGAAGAAAACAACTAGGTCCATTAAGCCAACATGGATACTCACTCATAACTCGTTTATTCATTTGATGTCATGGTATGAATGCATGTTTACTCCATTAGGTTCCACCTTGCATTGAAATTGAAACAGTCTAGTGTAACATCAATTTCCTTAGTATTGTGTTTTTGACTTGCCCATAGAGGTGAATATTTCTTTGTGAACCCATTTAAATTTTCTGAAAATTTCTGTGAAGTTATGATTGCTTCGATAACAATTTCCTTACCCTACAATATATCTTTATATTTGTATGTCAGAATTTTGAAAACAGCGTGGCTGTTTTACATTTTCTTGAAAACTCTGAATACTAACAAATATTATTTTAAGCCTTCCCAGTGACTATTAGAATACTAGAACTTAATGTTACTACATGCATGCTTTTCAAGAAAGAAAGGAAAAAAGGGTTTATGTTTTTCAGAAGCTTGTTCATTTTGATAGGTTTTATTTTCTAAAGATGGTTGAAGTGTTATGTCTTATTCACATACTTTTTCTGCAATGTTATCTAGTCCCCTCCCATCAAAAAGTGGAGATTTTCCCTCTACCCCATTGAATCTGACGAGCCTTGTGATTGCTTCGACCAATATAGACAGTGGCAAAAGTCAGGGTCAGCTTGTCCATCAGATACAACTAGCACAATATCTGGAGCCATGAGACTTTTAGGAGCTCATGAAAATATTTTAATTTCTCTTAAAATCAGAATAAAAAGCTGAATATTTAATATTTAGGTTTAAGAAAATGTTTGAACATGTTTATATATTCATCTTCCTACTAACGCCATCATATGAAATACGTATAATTTAAGTTTGTTCATTTGTCAATTTATTTTATGGATGAAGAGGTCCATGAAAGAAAAGTGCCTAGGGCTTATGAAAATCATAATTCAGCTTTGGAGGAAGTGATACAGTGCCACCTCATAACTGGCCAGGAAGCTTCTGCTTCCAGCCATTTGGGATATTTGCCCTTGGGATGTTCTGTCTCAAAACCCAGCCACCAGTGTGTGATAAACCCAAGCTAAATGGAAAGGTCATTCTAGTTAACAGCTGCAGATGCGCTCTCAGATGTCAGCCAGTATTAGCTGTCAGCCATGTGAGAAGCTTTTTTGGAAGTCCAGCCTAGTGGAGCCTTCAGATGATGTCAGCTTAGTCATTATCGCATGGCACCTGTGTGAGAGACATCAGGCAAGATCTCTCCAGCTTATCCCAGTCAACCCAAAATACTGTGAAAGGTAATAATAATGTGCAGCTTTAAGCCAGTATATTTTATAGTGTGTTAGGTGGCAACAGGTAACTGAAACATACATTCATTCATTCACAATTTATTGATAATTTTATAATCATTTTTTGGGTTACCGTGATATTATAATAGTAATGTAGTAAGAATTCTCTTGAAGAGCCTACCCAGATCAACTGCTTCTTTAAAACCTTGGAGGTTGGAGGGAATAAGAATACGCTCAAAAGTTAACTAAACTTGGGGCACCTGGGTGGCTCAGTGAGTTAAAGCCTCTAACTTCAGCTCAGGTCATGGTCCCAGGGTCCTGGGATGGAGCCCCGCATTGGGCTCCCTGCGAGCAGGGAGCCTGCTTCCTCCTCTCTCTCTCTCTGCCTGCCTCTGTGCCTACTTGTAATCTGTCTGTCAAACAAATAAAATTAAAAAAAAAAGTTAACTAAACTCAGGAAGTTGTAAGATTATTTTTAAGTATAAAAAAAATGTTACTGATGACCAGTATAATTAATTAAAGGGAAATATCTTTATTATAAAGCTGTATTGGTAGGATAAAATATTTTTAAATAAAATCATTCAGACACTGGCTCCACTATCTTCTAGCTGCATGATCACAGTTGTATATTTTAACTGCTCTTGGCTTCACCCAGACCTAGCTTATGTGGTTATGAGAATTAGATAAATCTGTATGTGCAAAACTCTTAGAACTGTGCTTGGAGTGTGTGTGTGTGTGTGTGTGTGTGTGTCCCTTAGTCATTTAATAAATATTAGCTATTTGTACATATATTTATACTCACAAGCATGTTGTCAGTGTCTATAACAAATCGGATTTGATAAAATATAAGCATGAACTTAAATCTTTTGTCTTCCTGCCATAAATGTCAGTAATGATCCATTAAAGCCCTCTCTCTTGCCCTTAGAATATCTTAGGTAGATCCCATGACTTCCCCAGACAATGCCAAGTATAAAAGAAGTTTCTTTTTCAAAAATAAAGAAATTAATTCCAGTCTGATATCAAGGCCTCAATCTGTTACCCAACTCAAAACTTTTCCTTCCCTGACTCAGGTTCTGAAGCTCAAAGAGGACAGGAGTATGAGGTAGATTTCTTCTCATGCCTTTACCGGACCCCTCCCTCACTCATTGAGTGCAGTTTCTCGTGCACTTCTGTTGGGCTCCAGGGAGAAATCTTTTGAGAAAAAGGGAAGATTGTCATCAAGAACTACAAATAGATGAGATTTTACTATAATTGAGATCTAACAAGCTAAATTTTCACTAGTTTAGGGATGCTGGCAAAAGACAGGAGACTCATGGACCAGAGAGAAAGGACTTTATTACTTATAGCACACAATTAGCATGAGCTTCAGGTTTCAGCTGGTGCCTTTTAACCCTTAGTTCCCCAGGGAGAGAAGCAGACTTGTCCAGATAGATGCACCGCTGAGGAATCCTGAGCTTAGGGAACTCCAGTCTTTTTTGGTGGGCTACAAAAACTGTGCCTGACTTTTATTGTAAAGGAAAAGATTATCTAATATTTATTGAGTACCTCCTATGTGTCAAGCACTGTTCAGTAAGAACCTCTATTAGGCATTTTATGTAGAGTAAATCATTGAATCCTCTACACAAACTATGAAATAGGTATTGGAGATATTCAGGCAAGATAAGCATTTCCCCCAGTTGACAACAAATCTGGAATTACAGCGAATTTGGTCTGATTATTTTCACCTGGCATTGTTTAATTCTACTTTGCTGTCTAGAGAAAATAAATCACAAGGAAACCTCCCCAAAACCTAGGACTTTCTAAAATGATAAATCAAATTATTATGGCCTCACATGTTTAAAGAAATTGAATAAGACATTTTGGATTTATGTAGCTTAGAGGTAGAGGGAAGGGAAGTACTGGCTCATTGAAGGTGGTTGCTGTCTTTGGGGCAAGCAGTCTCAGTATTGGCGTTCAGCAGCGGGACTCCACGCTGTCACTTCATTCCTGGTCTTGTCGTCTTGTTTCATTTTCTTGCCCCTCACCTGTACTTTAAAAATCCTCAGGAAGTGGGATTAGGGACATTGGGGAGGGTATGTGCTTTGGTGAGTGCTGTGAAGTGTGTAAACCTGGTGATTCACAGACCTGTACCCCTGGGGATAAAAATATATGTTTATAAAAAAAAAATCCTCAGGAAGTTGCAACTTCCAGGCCCATCCAGTGTGCATTGCATCAGCCAGACCTTTGGTCACTTTGTTTTCACCTTGTACTTAGTCCCCTCAAGCTGATATAATAATAACAAACATTCTTACTGTGCTGTTTGCCAGACATGTTTCTACCCATTTTACATATATTGCCACATTTAATCCTCACAAGAACTTCCGAAGCAAATATTATTATTATCTTCATGTTTCAAATGAAGAAACTGAGCCAAGAGAGGTTAAGTAACTTGCCTTAGGTCACACAATTTGTTAAACAGTAGGAATGGGTATTTACCCTGGGTGGCTGGTTCACAATCTATGCTCCTATATATAAGATAATTGCTATCAAGGAAGCAATTTCAGTGTTTCTTCCATGTTGTTTCTTGGTGAGGATCTGGACAGGATCTCAGGGCTTTTATTGCCCGTTACCTCCTCTCCCCTTGGAAACTTTTTGTTGTTGTTGTTTTTAATTTTATAATCAGTCAACCACTTTTTCTCAGAGAAGGATTAAATTCATCTCAAGATCTTATGTGTTTCTTTCAGAATTTTTACTCAGTTGTTAGGTTACTTGTCTTAGAGTCGACAAAGTACTTATTCCAGAATCCCTCTTAAATGAAACAATCACAAAGGCTGAGCTTAACATTATAAACCTTAGAGAAGAAATAGACATGAATTGTACAAAACTAATGAAGCCAAATGCATTGTCATTGGTTCTGTTGTCAACTTGCAAAACACAAGTTTTAAGGTGATTGGCATGCCAGTCACCTCAGTGCGGATGGGAAAAAATAAAGATTCTCAAGGCTGTACAAAAATGGTAAAACAAGATATCTTGCCACTTATGTATGATTATAAACTATTCTAACTATATAAAAAGACCCCCCTTGGGATCACGTCTATTAATTTTATGGAAAGTTTTAACTGAGACTTATTGAAATTTATAAAATATTTGAGGAAAATGTTCATGATCACGTAAGTACCAAAAGTCTTAAAAAAGGCTATATTACTTCACTTATAAAAGGCCCCAGGAAATTCTTTTCCTTTTCAAAGAATTAGCTGAAATTTTGAAGTGATTAAGTATTTAAGTATATTTGAACTGAAACATAAATGCTCACCAGTCTGCTTTCTTGTTTCCTGCTGGGTCTGGCAACTCTCTAGTTCAACTTGGAGAACATAATGGGCTCTGCCTAAGTATCCATTGTGTTATTTTAAATATCTGTTCTGTGGGGAGAAAATTGTCTACTTCTTATCATATTTTAATGGGCAAAGCACTCACAATATTAGTCGTGTATTCAGTGAAAAAGATAAAGATTTAGACAAGATAGTAGAAGGTAATTTCATGTTCATTTATATAGTTATGTTAGAAAATGGGCCAAAATATGAATGACATAATTATAGAAATGTTTACCTTAATTGAGGCCTCATGAAAAAAAAAAAAGTGACCATACTCTTTTGAAAATTGCTGGTAGTATTGTGCAAATTTGTCAATCTAATGAGCCTGTATTTGAAAACCCAAGAGAAATAGGACAACATGGACAAAGCTGTGAATTTTCAACACTTAGTTCCTGGCTCTTTAAAAACTCTGTAAAGAATACCCCCCCAAAACACACATGTACACACACACACACACACACACACACATACACACACAAGCTTGTGATGAAGACCCACAGTCCAAAAATCATAATAGAGAAGACTTAGAAGCCCTAAAAGATACAGGTGAAATATAAGGGGAAGGTTGGTCAGGATGAAGTGGTGAAGAGACATTTATGAAGAAATAAAACTATCATCAGATTTCACAGAAAAATAAAACTTTTTTCCCCCACATTAAAACTGAAGATAATATAGAACATACGACTTCTCACTCTATTTGGAAATGATACCAACTCTGTTGAAGAAAAAGAATTGAGCTATGAATTTTTTATTATTTTTGAAAATAGTGGTACAATTTTATGGCAGATGAATTCGTTGCAGTATCTTCAGTCTCTAGTATAATAAACCCCTCACACAATAAATCTTTTATGATTCAAGAAACCTGTATTTTTTTTCTAAATAAACTTTTTACTATGAGATATTCTTCAAAAAGTATAACAACCTTAGACACCTTCAGTTATTGGATCTGTCTTACAGTTTGGGCACAATGAGACCAATTTTTTAATTCGCAATGGTAACGTGGGCATTCCCATTCCCATGGAGGGTCAACTTTCTTTGGAGAAAAAAAAAATCTGCTTCTCCCATGTTTGTGAAGAGAGGTGTGACCACAGTCATTACACTGCACCTTTTGGCTGGTGTTCTCAAGGCTAGGGGTAGACTGTCTTTGGTTGTTCTTGTGGATCTTCATTGCTGTTGCTGTGGCCAATCTTTTAAGAGATTTTAAGAGAGCAGTCTTCTACTCTATTCTGATGAAAGCTGATAATTAAAAGTAAAGTAAGCAGGAAAACTTTTCCCTCTTTGACCCAAAAGATCATACAGAGAAATTAGCAGACTAACAGGAATGCAGTTGAGGCTCAAGTACCAGAGTACAAGAATGACAGGAGCTGAATTGGTGCTGATACAAGAAGATAGGTCTTTATAACTTCAACTGCTAAGCATTTTCATAAGATTTTATTTCACAATATTGCATCCTTGCTGTTATTGCCATTCGGGGCTAGGTAATTCTTTGTTGTGGGGGACTGTTTAATGTTTTGTGGAATATTTGACAGTATCTTTAGCCTATTACCCACCAGATGGATACCTGTAGCAAACCCCTACCTTCACAGTTATGACAACCAAAATGTCTTGAGACATTGGTAAGTGCTTTCTCAGATAATACCTACCTTAGTTAAAATTACTGTTTATAGGAATCTATACATAATACAGTATATAAATACTTATTGAATGAATGAATGAATGAAATTAGTGAGGATGATTAAATTGCTTATCCTAGTTCCTGTATATAGGTGAATACTTAATAAATAATAATTCTCCTTCCAAAATCCCAGGTGTGGTATCTTGTAACTAAATTTCCCAAGGCAAGCATTGGTGTGTGAGTGAGTATAAGAGGTGAGTATAAAAGGAAGTATCAGTGTTAAAGGCAGGGAAACTTCATGGAAAACAGATTAAGTAACTGTGTACATACAGAATGTTGATATCACAGCTCTTTTCACTGATGTAACACAGAACTTACATCTTTCCAGTGGGTACTAGAGAAGCAATGTGATTTAGTGGGCATGAACTGGGCTGTATGTTTGTATACCACTAGTTAGCTGTGTGACCCTGGATGAGTTCTTAAAACTTCTTTTTGTCTCAGTGCCTTCATCTGTAACACTAAGATAAAAATTGTACATTTCTCATAGAGTTGTGGGGATTAAATAAAATAATACCTTATAAGTACTTAGAGCTCTGGCTAGTACGTAATAAGCATATGATAAGTGTTTATTATTACTATACCTTGGGAAATTAAAAAAGCCTAAGAGAAAAGACCTACAGATAGGTACAGTGGTGTTTTTTCAGCTTTTTATTTCAATCACCTCTCAAAACACCATGGTTGACAAAACTCATGGAGCACTCCAGGTTTTCCAGTCAACTTTTCAATTTCCCTTCTTCAGTGTTAGTAGTCAGCCAAGGACCATGAGATCCTGAGGAAAGTCTCTAATATTGTAGTCAGACACCAAAGCAAACAAGCAGAATAATATACCTTGAAAAAAATACAGACAGTGAATTTATAACAAACTTAAAAAGAAATTATTAATATCCTCAGAGAGATAAGGGAAAATGTATCCATGAATCAAGAACAGTTTGCCAGGCTGCTATTAAAGAACATTAATAAGAGAATAAACAAGAACTGTAGGAAGTAAAAATATGAAGACAAATGTGAAAAAATTCAGCAGTATTCAGTAAGTTTTAGGGTCTCATAAAAAGTACCAGTTAAAGACAAAAAGATGGAAGATAGAAATTTAACAGATCAGAATGGCCCACATAAAAACAAGATTTTGGCGTCATATTAACACTTTAACATACCTTGATTAGCATAACTGATAGCAGTAATAAACATAAAGTAGAATCAAAGTATTGTCATATATGAAAGAACTAAGGCATTATCTCCCATGAATTCTTTTCTCAAGAAGCTATTGGATATAAATAGGAGAGTAAATAAGAAAAAAAAAAAAAAAAGATTCAGGATCCAATACCAGAAAAGTGAACACAAACTGCAAGTTGATGGTAAAGAAAGATCTAAGTTAATTGCTTTAGAGCAGATCCAGAGGGTAACTAGCCCACACTGGAGAGACTGCTTGAGGACAGTAAGGTTCCAGGAAGCTTCATCATGCCACATGTTAATTTGGTGGAACATTCCACAGTGTACTGTACATTTAGAGTTCAAGTGTTCACAGAGCAATGTAACGATCATTCTCCCACAAAATAAATTAATATTTTTATCCATTCATGTATTTGAAAGACAGTGAAATTGTAACAATAGAATTCATTTCCCAAAAATCTATTCTGTTGCCTTTAAAAGTAATGAAAAATTCATATCTGGTGTCTATTTTTTTAAACTATGCTGTGAGTTTTTTTAGAATGGTAGCTTAACATTTTGATTCCTAAAGTTTCTCATCATCAGTTCACAGTAGTTTTGTTTTGTTTCATTTTGTTTTATGTGATTCCTGGACAGTATTCTACATCTATAAATCACATCTTTGTGTGGAGTATACTTGATTATCTTTCAATAATAAATTCTATTCTTTTCTTGCCTTCGGGAAACAAGTACTAGTTGAGAGTTGGAAAAATATCTCCAGACCTAAAATTGACTGAATGCCTTGAGCTTGAGGCCACCACCCACAAAACTTAGAATGGCTAATCTGTTAAAGTGCAGCCCACAGCCCAATGGGTATTATATAGTGAGTAAAGGGATGGGAGTTTTTGAGAGCAGAATCTTTGATTTCCCTCCCCACAGAGCTCTGCCTCTTCAACACCTCCCGCATATTACACTTTTCTTAGCATCTTCTAACTTACCTCCCTAAATGCAGGCATCTTCAAATACACTATACTTCTACCAATAAATCTCTGAAATCCTTCTAAATCTTGCATGTCTGTTGCAAGCATGACTGCGGAGTGTGACTGTATAAAGGATTCCCCTCTGTGTAATACCTGACTTAATTCTACTTCTCCTGAGTGGTTCTAGGGACCTTGGACAGGGTATTTAAACTTCTGGTGAATCATCTGACAAATAGACAATAAAGGCAATCAATCTGCCTCCTTATACAGGTTGTGAGAGACAAATAAGGTCAAATACTGGGGCACGAGGCTGGCTCAGTTGGTTAAGCGACTGCCTTCGGCTCACATCATGATCCCAGGATCCTGGGATTGAGTCCCGCATCAGTCTCCCTGCTCAGTGGGGAGCCTGCTTCCCTTCTCCTTCTGCCTGCCTCTCTTCCTACTTGTGCTCTTTCTCTTTCTGTCAAATAAATAAGTAAAATCTTAAAAAAAAAAAAAGGTTAAATACTGCAATTATATGTGGAGTATGGGAATGTGGGTGGGTGTAGTGTGGGTGTATGTTGGGTGTTGAAATAATATAATGGGCTACAAATATAAGACATTATATTCCTCAAGCTTGATCCATATTTTAACCCTTTGAAAAGACTGCTTCTGAATAATTGTCAATTTGATGGTACAGAGAATTACGTTTAAATCCTAGTTCCTTTATTTGCCATTCTCCAAAACGTAGTGGTCTGATTTCAGACTAGTGAGAAATAAATAAAAAGGGGGGGGGGTGGCAAAGGCCATAACTGGAAAGATCAATTCAGAATTTATAGGTTAGATATTTTGTGGTGAGATATTATTAGATTATATATTTTGAGGTTTCAATTTTATTTATTTATTTATTTAACTGAAAAGTAGACAAGAGTCTTGGAAAAACCGTGACTGATGTTTTGATCACTTACAGTTGGTCTAACTTCAGAGGTAAGGAACACGGATATCACTGCCAAGGTTCCATTGTGTCAAGCTAAGCTTAACAGGTTGGAAAGAATGGAGATATTGCCTCAGTTTGCAGGGATTATTGGCTAATACTAAAAGAGAAAGGAAAAGTAACAATGAAGAAAAAGGAGTTGGCTCAGAAGCTCAGATTACATTGGACATGGTTTATAATATGTGGCAGTTCTTAGAATTAAGTTACCTTACTGGCCCCTCAGCACCAAGAATCTGTAACCCCTTGCTCTGTTACACAATGATGAGCAATTTCTACCTCTGCTTCTACTTCTTTTTTTTTTTTTCTACAACCATTTACACCTATCTTATGGTTTATGCTCTCACTGTCAACCACTGAACTCTCCACTCCTTTCTTAGCCTCTGGCTTTTGCTTATCTGTGACTTTAATTTTCTTATGACTGGTACCTTCTACTATGATCGCTGTTAATGGACATCATTCAGCTTCTATGTCATTACTCTGTGGCTTATTCTCTTTGACTAATTTCCAGCTCTTTATAAGATTGGATTTATGGATCTGTTGGTATCTAATTAATATAGAGAAACCTAAACTGGGCAAATTTCCAATGTCAGGTCACCCCACGCCCTTGGTAAACTTAATGATGGGTGCCATTACTACAGTGCCTATCCTTTGACTAATTAATCATGACTTGAACAGTATTGTGGCATGCAAGTTATTCAAAGAATCCTTTCTTATATGATATATAAATGCAGAGGCTGTACATGTTTTTATTACTGAGTATCGTCGCCCAATGAACTCTAGCATGATGTATGTTCCAGCTAAAAGGCAGGAAATATGATTTTTTTTGTTCCTTTATCATCAAAAGAATACTATGTTTTTCAAATGGTAACAGTAACATTTTAACCCAATATTCATATTGCATTTTTAATTTCAAAATGTTTTAAAACTTATGCAGTTTACTTCCCACAACAATTCTGGTATTATTTTTTTTCATTATTCAGATGAGGTATTTGAGGCCCAAGGACATTCTTTGGTTTTGACCCCACCCAGTTTGAACACACAAGTTAACATCTAGCTCCAAACATTTTCAATCGGGCCAAAGTAACTTTTATTTTATTTTCTTAAAGATTTTATTTATTTATTTGACAGAGAGAGAGACAGAGAAAGAGGGATCACAAACATGGGAAGAGTGAGAGGAAGAAGCAGGCTTCCCACTGAGCAGGGAGCCCAATACGGGGCTTGATCCCAGGACCCTGGGATTATGCATTAAGGTATGGGCAGACACTTAACCCACTGAGCCACCCAGGTTCCCACACAGTACCTTTAGATCACAGTTATTCATGTGTCAAGTACAATCATGTATTAAGGTAAGTCAATTTTTCTATGTGATTTATATAGAACAGATAATGGAACTAAAATGACTGAAGGTAAAGTAAACACATCTTCATCCCCCAAATCTTTTTTTTTTTAAAGAATTTAATAAGAAATACTATTTATTTTCCGTTGAGTCAATTTTCTGATGTAGTTCAAAACATGTCAGTATTTACCAAAAATTGTGCTTAAGGTTTTATTACAGGCAGAGATGATTAATTCTTCAGGATCTATTTTAATCATTCCCTTTTTGAAGTGAAGTGACAGTCTATATATTATTCTAAAGTCTCTGCTTTACATAAAGTTGTAGTGTGGAGTTGAATGAAAAATTGGCAAAACATCACAAAATGTAAATGAAAAGGGCCTATTTCTTTCACAGGCAGAATTATAGTTTCAAATGGTTATATTAATTCAAATACAGAATACATGGGATTCATTTTTTGAGATTACACTGAGACCTTGCCACAAGCAAAATAATGAATTTTTCACCCTGCAGAAGCTTGTTAGCTAAACTTTTACCATAAGGCTCTTGTAATTACCCTGTAGATTACTGTTCAGATACAATAGGGAGGCTACACTTTTCTTCTAATTGGCAGCTATTAGAGCTGCTGTAAGAAAGGATAGCTGTGATCCAGTTATCAACATTCTAACAAAGATGGGACTTTTTTGTCTGATTTTGCTATATTTCCATGGGCTTCCATACCTTGCATTTGGAATTGTTCTTCAGTCATATTTGAGAACATCTCATTCACATGCCAAACACAATCAGCACCAGTTTCACATCTGGCTGTCTCTGCTGAAATGACTGAATCCTGCAGTAATCCTGCTGATACTATCTGCTAGAAAAGAGCAAGGTGTAGACAGTAATTGGTTATTGTGAGTAAGAGGATCTGTTCCAGGTCATCTCACACAAAATATCCTCAGAAGACCCTTCTCTTCCATTGCCTTTTAATCTTCTGCCAGTGATTTAACCTTTTAGACCAATATATGATTTGACTTTTCCCCAGGTCCAGCTTCTTCATAAAATAAAGTGAAAGTATTCTGTGTAACTGAAGGCAAACTTTCAATCCATTGGAGTTGAAGGTGAAGTGGATTTTTGCCATGCAATTATTGCACTATAAGCAATAATTCAAATCAGAAATAATTCAAATCAACGGATCAGAAGCCGCTAAGGTCTACATTGTGCCTGAAACCAAATGGCTTGACTGAACCACCATGAGGAACACATACCCTTTGAGTTGTTTCCTATATGGGATATTGTTTTAATTTGATCCATCCACTTGACCTCCCTTCTATGTAGGGTAATTCCTTGCCCAAACTGGGACATCTGTTAAGTCCATCTTTAAAATCAAATCCAGTGTCATATTTTTACAATCATTTTCCTTCTCTCAATTTCCTATTAAGACATGTAACAATTTTATGACTGTCTCCAGTTTATGATGCCCTTCTTTCAGAAAGGATTTATTTATTAAGAGTCACTTAAGCAACTGTTAGAATATATTTTATGAACTTTCTCAGGTACATCTTAATTTGAAGTATTATTTTAATGGTGTCCTAAAAGATTTGCCTCTATTAAAGAAATCAAGGAATCTTGAACTTAGAGGGAGAGAGATGGAAAGAGAGAGAGAAAGAGAAGGAATAAGAACATAAAACCCTGGACTCAAAGGGGGTTTAGCGGTCTATGTGACTGTTGATTTCACTACATTCCCACTGGGACCAATAGCCCAGACTTTTACAGCTGGTTGAGGTTATAGTCTCAGCTCAGTGTACAACCATGCTATGGGACAAAGAAAAATGGTCCATGTGGATATAGAACCACAAACCCTAGGTTTTGTTTTTATTTTAAAGATTTTATTTATTTATTTGACAGAGAGAGAGAGAGAGATCATAAGCAGTCAGAGAGGCAGGCAGAGAGAGGGGAAGCAGGCTGAGCAGAGAGCCTGATGCGGGGCTCGATCCCAGGACCCTCGGACCATGACCCGAGCCGAAGGCAGAGACCCAACCCTCTGAGCCACCCAGCTGCGCCCACAAACCCTAATTTTATCAGTATTTCATTCTGAGGTAAGTGGATATGCTAAAGAATTTTTTAAAAAGTAAGTTATTATAAAATCCACAAAGTTAACAGAGGGTTATTTGCTGTTCTTCTAAAAAGTTAAAACCATGATTTACAAGGAGTAATGCATTTGAAAAGTTTCCTGCTCCAGAACATTTTTATCTCCCTCCCCCCACTCCTTTCTATTTCTATCTATCCCCCACTATCTTCCCCTTCATTCCCCCTTGTGGTCTTTACTGAACATAATATTTTTATAAGCTTCCTTTGACATTATATTTAGAAAATATATATGTGGGGAATTGATGACAATATGAGAAATAGTGTTGTAAATATTCAGACTAATCAGAAAATAGTCACCCAGGGTAGCATTTTTCATGTTAAGCAACAACAAGGACAGGTGGCCTTGTTAAATGCCCACAGTTGATTAATGAAATGTGAGATTGATTGTGAAATGCTTGGAGGGCCCACCAGATAGTCTCCCCTCAACTACTCAAGGGAGGGCAAGAAAGTGCTTTCTGTATCTCACAAAAGAAATTGATTAATTTTTAGCCAGAGACTTTTTGTCCTGTCTCTCTGTGTTTATACAGCCCAGAAGAAAGGCTTTTCCCCTGATAATAGTCATTTCTATAGTGCTTTATGTTTTATGAAATATTTTAAGATGAACCATCTCACCTCTTCTTAAGAATCACCTACCCTCTAAGGCTAGTGAGTAAGAGGCTCACTCTCTATAATTCATAGGTGGGACAACAGAGGGAAAATGAATTTATTACTATTTATCATTTGTTAGGACTAAGATTAGGATCTGCTATTTTATTCTAACATCTGGGTATTCATTTGATATTTGCTTAGGTGGATTTGTCTGAACTGAAGAAACTATTTGCTATAAATAAAAGTTGGACATTATTTAAATTAAAGACTAGACCTACATTTTGATATAATTTGTAATTATATTTTTGTATGTTACAAAAATAAGCACGATAATGATCATTTGGGAGAGATGAGAAGTATATTTTTAGTGGAAATTGGAAAAATATAATTTTCAGTGGATATAACTTTGAGGTTACTTACCAAAATTGATCTAGTCTTTTTGGTTTTAGTAAAATTTGATGGGTATTCTAATAATACGGCTCCATTTTCTACTGAATTTATAGATTTGGGAGTCAAAGCTGCTTTATTTAAAGACACATATTCTGTGGTTTATCTGTTCATTTCTTGTGGTAGTTAGCTATTGCTTTGTAACAAAATATTCCAAAACAGCGGTTTAAAACAACCAATTTCATAATTCTGTTGTTTGGCAGTTTGGGCTGGATCAAACTATGGATTTCTCCTGCTCTCAGCTGAGTTCACTCATATATCGGTTAGTCAAAGCCAGATTGGGTGAGGAATGGCTGATCCATATTTACCTTAGTTCTACTAGTCTCACTCTCTGGCAGCCTGCCAGATTGTTGTTCACAAGGCTATGGTGGAGCGAGAAAGAGTGAGGTGAAGAAGAGGAAGAGAGAAACTAAGCATGCAAACATTGCAGAGTCCTAAACTCAGAACTCGCACACTTTCATTCTCCTGTATTCTTATATAGTCAAATTAAGTCTCAACATCATGCCAATTTCAAGAGCGGAAAATAGGCTCTCTCTCTCTTTTTGGGAAGAATATCATAGTTACAGTGCAAAGGGAGGGAAGATTTTTGGAATTTATCACCTTACTTGTTTACTTATATTTGTTTTTTTAGCAGATTATTGTCTGAATTTGATGAATTATTGGTACAACTATTTCAAATTCCTTCAAGGAGTTAGCTGGTATATATGCCATGTATATATGTATAAATATAAATATATCTGTGTAAATATATAAATATGTTTTATTAAAATACATAAGCATGTATTTTATATAAATAATATATTTAATTAAAAGAAGACAAATTTTCTGAGAGCTAAAATAATTTAATTTTATACTAGGGCTATTTTAGAATTTTGGAGTGTAATATGGAATGAAATTGTTTATTATTTTTTAAAGATTTTATTTATTAGTTTGACAGAGACAGAGAGAGGAAGAACATGAGGAGGCAGGTGGCAGGGAGTGGGAGAAGAAGAAGCAGGCTTCTTCTTCTGGGCTCTGAGCAAAGAGCCCAATGCTAGGCTTGATCCCAGGATCCTGAGATGATGACCTGAGCTGAAGGCAGACACTTAACCCAGGTGCCCCAAAATTGTTAATTTTAAGTAAAAAAAGCTCAAGCAGCCTACTGACAGTAAATCTTTCTACATAGATAGATTAATGACAATTAATCCAGTTCATATGGGGCCTGAAAATATTCCTCAGGAAATCTCTTTACATGTGTGTGTTGCAAGTAGATATTCAAGTAGATCTTGTCTGCTTGTCTCATTTATTCCCTTAAAGTCCTCTCATAACTGGAATTTCGGAGATATTTACAGGTAGAGAGAAAAAAAGAAAAAAAGAGAGAGAAAGTACATATCCATATTTATGTTTCTGCAAGTTATTAAAACTTCAAAATACAAAAACTTTAAAGGTTGAATTAAAATGGAATGAGTTAAGGTTAAAGAATCAAGTTGCAGAAACTTTTTCAAAATAAGGAAGCATCAAATTTGAAATACAGGTAGTTGTATCATGATTTTAAAACGTCATACTCTTGGAATTAATATTTTAGTTTTTTATGCTTTCCGAAATAATGAATAAAAAAGTAGTAATACCTGTTTTCAATCTTAAACATAGAATTAAAGAATTACCATAAAATTATCAGACCCCGAAGTATAGAAACACTATTATGTGAAGTTCCAATTATTTCTGCTTTTCACAAGTTTAATTTAATAAAACTTTTCATATCAACTATTGTCACAATTAAAATTTAATTTATTATCTGCAACCCAAGGGAGCTTTGTCTTGAGGAATGCAGTCTTCAAGTATCTTCCTTGCATTCCTTCTTGCTATAAGGAGTTATTGCCTCAGAGAATCCATTTTCCATACTTTTAAATAGATAAATAGTCCTCAACATATGTTGTGGTCTGAGCAATCAACTCCATTGCTCAAAAACTTTCAATGATTCCCTATTACTTGGGGAAAACACAAAAACAAAACCAAACAAATAAAAACCTCTTAGCTTTGGTTTCAAAGCTAGTCAGAAACACAAACAAACAAACAAAACTTTATTACTGAAATCAATTGGAATGCCATATTGTTATGCTAATAAAGAGTTATTTACTTAAAGGAATGCCCTAAAATGAGTCCTGATAAGTCAAGGAAGAGGCAAGCGAGGCAATTTCCATTACAATCCCAGCCATGCTAAATATTCATGAGGACTCACTTTAAGGGAGCGTTTCCATCAATAATGCTGAAGATGACACCTGCATTATAAGAAAACTACTTAGCATGTGGAAAGATTGCACAGTGCTGAGCCTTAAGATAGACAAACCTTCTGAAAAGTTAAAGTTGGTTTGAAATAGAAAGTGAGTCCAAAAGCTTTTCCAACTCAGCCTCTGCTGTTAGATTGTATCCTTACATTTTTAAAAACAAAACTCAGATTATAATAGGTTATCCTTTGTCTACAGAGGTTAAAGTTTGGACATATCTTTAGGGCTATAGACCCTTTAGTAGAAGTCAAACAAATACATGAATTTTAAAAATTGTCAAGTATAACAATTTTATTTTATAGAAAAGAAAGAGATGACAAATTATAGATGCAAAATAGTGGTGGAATTTATTCTGCTGAGACTATATGCGCCTACAAACGCTATCAAGACACTGGACCATTTTTGTGTTATTGTAAATCCTCTCTTAAGGTTCTGAGAGGAGGATTAGGTAAGTACTCATTGACACTGAGAGCACAAAAAGTCCACTTCTTGAAAATAGAAAAATATGTGAGAAAGCAATGTACCTACCAAAACATTCTTTAGGCTGAAATACAAAGCCGAACAAAAAGATAAAATAGCAAAAGATGAACAAAAGAAAATATGTGTAGTATCTATGGAGTAAAAACAAACTGTAGGGAGCAAAATGGAGTCCCTCAGTCACGCAGGGGCTTGTGTCAAACAATGACGCAAGCAGTTAAGGTACTACAGCTATGAGGTATCATCAGGAAACCATGTCGGCTGACACCCCAGAACTGATAAGGAACAGAAGCAGAGGATGTCTGCAGAGACCCCAAACTGATTAAATCCCTTTAAAAAGGGAAGGATTTGGGCAGCAAACCCTCAGACTCTTTAGACCTGACCCCTCATGGCTGACCACCTAAAAAAGGCAACTGGAGCCGAAGGCTCTGCCTGACTGATCTTCTGAACAGAACCAAGAGCCCTCCCTGCTTGAACATCAGAAGCAGTAAGAGTTGACCTGTGTAAAGCGTCTCGGGGGAGATAAACACGACACCAGGCGAGGTAGGTGCAAGGCAAGATTTATTAAAGGCACTCTCTGGCGAAGTTTCAGGGCTCAGGAGAAGAAGAGCCAGGAAAGTCATGCCAAGAGGAGGTGGGCACCCTCGGCGAGGTTCTGAGACTCACAGAGAGAGGGAGAAAGAGGGATTCCGGGAAACTGCACTGGGAAGGAGGTGGCAAGGCCCTTTTATGGGTTTGAGGTAGGGCATAGCCTTGCGTCCATATAAAACAAGGTATGTGGTGATTGGAGGGTATGGGGCGGAGGAAGCCTGTGATGGATATTTCCCAGCTGGGAAGTTCCTGGGCGGAAAGTCTCAGTTTCCTGACGGGTGGAGGCCGCAGTGAAGTTGGCGGGGAACGTCCGCCATCTTAGAGAGGGTTGGCGGGAAAATCCGCCATTTCGGAGCCCGGGTTTTCCCAGCCGGCCCATCAACCTGGACCCGACAAAGGCCTTATCTCAGCTGCACGTCAGAGACTGTACATTCACATTTGTTTCCCTAACTTCCTACACACTTCTGTTGCCTTGTGTGTTGTGTGGCTTGTCTTCTGTCCTGCTCCGTGTACTGTGTAAGAAGCCAAGTTTAATCCCATAGTGAAAAGTCACTGAGTGTGGAATCCTGGACCTGCTTTACAAGGATGGTTTAATTTTGCCTTGTGTTTGACTAAAGCTGACATTGTGGAAAGACACAACTTGTGTGTGCCTTCATAGCATTCTCATGACACAAACAAAAGGACGAATAGACATGTTTCTATATTTCATTAAGCGTATATTTTAAAGACTTAATTTAAGAGAGAGCAGGGAGAGTGGCAGCGGGAGAGGGAGATGAGGAAACTGTCTGCTGAGTGAGGAGCCTGTCACAGGCCGCCATCCCATGACCCTGCGATCATAACCTAAGCTGAAATCAAGACTTGTGACATGGGGCGCCTGGGTGCCTCAGTGGGTTAAGTCTCTGCCTTTAGCTCAGGTCATGATCTCAGGGTCCTGGGATTGAGCCCCGCATCGGGCTCTCTGCTCATCAGGGAGCCTGCTTCCTCCTCTCTCTCTGCCTGCCTCTCTGCCTACTTGTGATTTCTCTCTGTGTCAAATAAATAAATAAAATATTTAAAAAAAAATAAAAGAAAAGAAAAAAGAGTTGTGATGCTTAACTGACTGAGCCACCCAAGTGCCCCTCATTAACATAAAGTATTAAAAGATGTCAGTTGTATGCAAAGTAGCTTATTAAAAAAATAAATATTTTTATTTATTTATTTGTCAGAGAGAGATCACAAGTAGGCAGAGAGGCAGGTGGGGGGCGGGGTGGGGGGGGAGCAAGCTCCCTGCTGGGGCTTGATCCCAGGACCCTGGGATCATGACCTGAGCTGAAGGCAGAGGCTTTAACCCACTGAGCCACCCAGGTGCCCCCAAAGTAACTCATTTTTAATGAATTTCAATAAATAAATAAATAAATAGGGGTTTTTATTATGTGAATTTTTAAAAAATAATATTATTTTTAAAGGAGGTTTTTTAGAAAGTTCAGTTACAAAATGATGGGAAAATCACATTACTCTCTATTGGTAAAGATGCAGAAAATATGAAAATCTCTTATCCAAATGTTCCTCACTTTTTGGAACTCAATTATCCATAGGTTCAAAAATCATGCCCGTCCTTTCTTCCAGGCATTATACTACTAAAAATTTATTCTAAGAAAAATAATCACAGTTGTTCATAAAGATTAAATACAAGATTTATCTTCACAGCAATAATGATAAAAAAAATAATTGGAAACAAAGTTCCTATGGGAGACTGAACAATCTAAAATTCATCCATATAATGGAACACTAGGCATTGTTGAGTTGTATATTAGAATCTAGAGGAATATGAGGAAAATATCAAATAAAAGGTAAATAAAATTTGCAAGACAATATTTATGGTATGATTTATCAGTGTGATTTCTGTGTGTGTGTGCATATATCGACAGAAGATAAAGGGGGAAAAAGTTCAGGAGAGAAAGACCAAATGGCAATAATATTATCAGTGCCAATTACAGGTTGCAAAAAGCCCTCCATTGTAGAAAATGACATGTATCACCTACAGATGCTTTCCACTGCAGGTAACAGTTGTTTAAACAGAATAAATGTGACTTAAAGAAATGTTTGTTCTAAGAAAAAAATCTGAATGTTGGCAGTTGTTTCTGGCATTGATTTAGCTACTGGGCATTGCTGTGAGGGCCACTGATTCTTTCCATGTTTCTCCTGTGCAATGTTTGGATTGTTACTTTTTATCCTTGTGCTTATCTCATCACAGTAACAAGATGGCTACAATAGAGTCAACTGTTAATCTGAATTTAAGGCCGGAGAGAAAGATCGAAGAACAATAGCCAGTCATGTTTGGTATCCCGAAAGAGCAGGGCAAAAGCTTTCCCAGACGTGTTCTCTTAGAAGCATTGACTTTATGTCTCATTGACCAGAAATGGATCATGTGGTCACTTCTACATTCAAAGCAATGTGATAAAGGGGGAAACTTGAGTACCACAAATGATTTAGTTCAGTTGTTCTTCAATGAGGCTGCACACTTCTATCAATGGTTGTCAACTAACATTTTAAAGTGTGAAAGGTATGTGTTGGTCTTGTGGCTAGGTAAGAAATGGTAAACAGTCATTGATAAAATAGAAAATTCTTTTAGTGATTGCAGATGGAAAAAAAAAGTATTCCTTTCTCACGTTATCCTATCCTTTTCCTATTAGCTGCTAGCAAGACATTTAATTGCATAATCAAACTACTTTCTTCATAAAAAATAATGAAGGGCAACACTCATTTTAATTATCATCATGCTGATTTAGAAAAATGAATTAAGATTTTTTTATAGGAGAAAACTGTGAAAAAATTTGAAATGAATTAAAATGATTATTATTTTTCTTCTAAGGAAAATTCAGTGCTGTCTAGGAATATTTTCCCAAGTTATCTGATTCTACAGACCTCTATGCCTTTCATTATATTTTCTTATTTAAATTCAAGTTAGTAAACATACAGTGTAGTGTTGGTTTCAGGAGTAAAATTTTTTTTTTAAGATTTTATTTATTTATTTGACAGAGAAAGAGATCACAAGTAGGCAGAGAGGCAGGCAGAGAGAGGAGGAAGCAGGCTCCCCGCTGAGCAGAGAGCCCGATGTGGGGCTCAATTCCAGGACCCTGGGATCATGACCTGAGCCAAAAGCAGAGGCTTTAACCCACTGAGCCACCCAGGAGGCCCTCAGGAGTAAAATTTAATGATTCATCACTTACATGTAATACCTAGTGCTCATCCCAACAAGTGTCCTCCTTAATACTATCACCCATTTAGTGTATCCTCCCTCCCATCTCCCCTCCAGCAACCCTCAGTTTGTTATCTGTGGTTAAGAGTATTTTTATGGTTTTCCCCCCCTCTCTATTTTTATCTTATTTTATTTTTCCTTCCCTTCCCATTTGTTCATCTGTTGTGTTTCTTAAATTCCACATATGAATGAAATTATATGATATTTCTCTTTCTCTGACTGACTTATTTTGCTTAGCATAATATACTCTAGTTCCATCCACATTGTTGCAAATGGCAAGACTTTATTCTTTTTGAAGTCTGAAAAATATTACTATATATATATATATATATATATATATATATATATATGACATCTTCTTTAGTCATTTATCTGTCAATGGACATTTGGGCTCTTTTGGCTGTTGTTGATAGTGCTGCTATAAACATTGGGGTGTGCAATTGCTGGGTCATAATGTAGTTCTAGTTTTATCTTTTTGAGGAACCTCCATAGTGTTTTCCACAGTGGCTGGACCAGCTTACCTTCCCACCAACAGTGAAAAAGTGTTCCCTGTTCTCCACATCCTCACCAATATCTGCTGTTTCCTGTGTTGTAAATTTAAGCCATTATGACAAGTGAGAGGTAGTGTTACATTGAGGTTTTTTGTTTGTTTGTTTTTTAGAGAGGAAGAAAGAGAGAGAGGTGGGGAGGGACAGAGGAGAGGGAGAGAGAGAATCTTAACCATATTCCACACTGAGCACCAAGACCAAAGACTGATGCGGGGCCTGATCTCATGACCCTGAGATCATGACCTGAGCTGAAATAAAGAGTCAGATGTTTAGCCTACTCAGCCACTCAAATGCCTCTCATTGTGACTTTGATTTGTATTTCCCTGATGATGAGGGATGTTGAGCATTTTTTTCATGTGTCTGCGAGCCATTTGGATGTCCTCTTTGGGAAATGTCTGGTCATGTCTTCTGCCCCTTTCTTAACTGGATTATTTATTTTTGGGGTGTTGATTTTGATGAGTTCTTTATAGATTCTGGATACTAGCTCTTTATCTGAAGTGTAATTTGCAAATATATATCCCATTCTATAGCTTGCCTTTTACTTTTGTTGATTGTTTCCTTTGCTATGCAATAGTTTTTTTTTTTTAAACTTTTGTTATATTTTATTTTATTATTTTTTATGTTGAGTTAGAAACTTTTTATCTCGATGAGGTCCTGATAATTTATTTTTGCTTTTGTTTCCCTTGCCTCTGGAGATGTGTCTAGTTAGAAGTTGCTACGGTGAAGGTCAAAGAGGTTGCTGCCTGTATTCTCCTCCAGGATATTGATGGTTTCCTATCTCACATTTAGATCTTTCATCCATTTTGAATTTATTTTTGTGCATGGTATAAGAAAGTGGTCCAGTTTTCATTCTTCTGCATGTGGCTGTCCAGTTTTCCTAAAACCATTTGTTGAAGATACTATTTTTTCCATTGCATATTCGTTCTGCTTTGTCAAAGATTAGTTGATTATATAGTTGTGGGTCCATTTCTGGGTTCTCTATTCTGTTCTATTAATTTGTGTGTCTGTTTTTGTGCCAGTACCATGTTGTCTTGAAGATTGTAGCTTTGTAAAGCAGCCTGAAGTCTGGGATTGTGATGTCTCCCACTTTGCTTTTCTTTGGCTATTTGGGTGGGATCTTTTCTGATTCCATACACATCTTAGAATTGTTTGTTCTAGTTCTGTGAAAAATGCTGATATTATTTTGATAGGGTAATATCAAATATTAATATCTGATAGGGTAATATTTTGATAGGGTAATTGCTTTGGGTAATACAGACATTTTAACAAGATTTCTTCTTCCAGTCCACGAAAATGGAATGTTTTCCCATTTTGGGGGTCTTTAATTTCTTTCATGAGTGTTCTATAGTTTTGGTTTTGTTTTTTTTTTAAAGATTTTATTTATTTATTTGACAGAGAAAGATCACAAGTATGCAGAGAGAGAGAGAAGGAAGCAGGCTCCCCGCTGAGTGGAGAGCCCGATGCAGGACTCAATCCCAGGACCCTGAGATCATGACCTGAGCCGAAGGCAGCAGCTTAACCCACTGAGCCACCCAGGTGCCCGAGTGTTCTATAGTTTTTTACCTCCTTGGTTAGGTTTATTCCTAGGTATCTTATGGTTTTTGGTGCAATTTTGAATGGAATCAATTCCTTGATTTCTCTTTCTGCTGCTTTATTATTGGTGTATAGAAATGTAAGAGATTTCTGTACATTGATTTTATATCCGGTGACTTTGCTGAATTCATACATCCGTTCTAGAAAATTTTAGTGTGGTTTGTCAGGTGTTCTACATGGAATATCATGTCATCTACAAAGAATGAAATTTTGACTTCTTCCTTGCTTGCTTGGCTGCCTTTTGTTTCTTTTTGTTGTCTGATTGTTCAGGCTAGGACTTTTAGTACTATATTGAACAACAGTGGTGAGAGTGGTCATCCATATTATGTTCCTGACCTTAGAGGAAAAGCTCCCAGTTTTTTCCCTTTGAGAATGAAATTAGCTGTGGGTCTTTGATCTACGGCCTTTAAGATGTTGAGGTGTGTTCCTTCTATCCCTACTTTCTTAAGGGTTTTTATCAAGAAAGGATTCTGTATTTTGTCAAATGCTTTTTCTGCATCTATTGAGAGTATCCTATGGTTATTGTCCTTTTATTAATGTGGTATTTCATGTTGATTAATTGGGGATATTGATCCACCCCTGCAACCCAGGAATAAATCCCACTTGATGGTGAATAATCCTTTTAATGTACTGTTGGATTCAATTAAATAGGATCTTGTTGAGAATTTATGTATCCATTTTCATCAAGAATATTTGTCTATAATTTTCCTTTTTAATTAAAGGGGTATGTGTCTGGTTTTAAAATCAAGATAATGCTGGCCTCATAGACTGAATTCAAAAGTCTTTCTTCCATTTCCAATTTTTGAAACAGCTGCAGAAAAATAGATATTAATTCTTTAAGTGTTTGGTAGAATTCCCTTGGGAAACCATTTGGCCTTGGACTCTTATTTGTTGGAAGATTTTTGACTACTGATTGGATTTCTTTGCTGATTATCAATCTGTTCAAATTTTCTACTTCTTCCTGTTTCCGTTTTGGTGGTTTATATGTTTCCAGGAGCTTATCCATTTCTTCCAGCTTGCCCAATTTTTTGGCATATAATTGCTCATAATATTCTTCTATAATTGTTTGTATTTCTGCACTGTTGGTTGTGATCTCTCCTCTTTCATTCATGATTTTATTTATTTGGGTCCTTTCTCTGTTTGATAAGTTTGGCCAGGGGTTTATTGATCTAATTAATTCTTTCAAAGGACCAGCTCCTGCTTTCATCGATCTGTTCTGTTTTTTTTTTTCCACATTATTACTTTCTACTCTGATCTTTATTATTTCTCTTCTCTAAGCTTTATTTGCTTTTTCTATTTCTATTTCTATTTCTATTTTATTTGTTCTTTTTCTAGCTCCTTTAGGTGTAAAGTTATATTGTGTATTTGAAACTTTTCTTGATACTTGAGGAAGGCCTATATTGCTATATACTTCAGTCTTATGACCACTTTTCCTGTGTCTCAAAGGTTTTGGAATGTTGTGTTTTCATCTATTTTTTTAATTTATTTTTGAATATCCTGGTTAACCCATACATTCTTTAGTAGGATGTTCTTTAACCTCCATGTATTTGTGACCTCTCCAAATTTTTTCATGTGGTTGACTTCAAGTTTCATAGTATTGTGATCTGAAAATATGCATTCTATGAATTTCAGTCTTTTTGTACCAGTTGAGGCCTGATTTGTGACCCAGTATGTGATCTGCTCTGGAGAATGTTCCATGTACAGTTGAAAGAATGTGTATTCTGCTGTTTTTGGATGAAATGTTCTGAATAAATCTGTTGAGTCCTCTAGTCCGGTGTGTCATTCAAAGCCCTTGTTTCCTTGCTGTTCTTCTGCTTAGATGATCTGTCCATTGCTGTAAGCAGGGTGTTAAAGTCCCTTACCATTTTTGTCTTATTATCCGTGAGTTTCTTTCTATTTGTCATTAATTGATTTATATATCTAAGTGCTCCCAAGTTGGGGGCATCGATATTTATAATTCGTAGATCTTGTTGGATAAACTCCTTTATTATGATATAGTGCCCCTCTTCTTCTCTTTTTACCATCTTTGGTTTAAAATCTAGTTTGTCGGGACGCCTGGGTGGCTCAGTTGGTTAAGCAGCTGCCTTCGGCTCAGGTCATGATCCCATCGTCCTGGGATGGAGTCCCGTATCGGGCTCCTTGCTCCGTGGGGAGCCTGCTTCTCCCTCTGACTCTGCCTTCCACTCTGTATGCCTGTGCTCACTCTCGCTCGCTCTCTGACAAATAAAAAAAAAAATTAAAAAAAAATAAAATCTAGTTTGTCTAATATAAGTATGGCCATTCCAGTTTTCTTTTGATGTCTATTAATATGATAGATGGTTCTCTACCTCCTCATTTTCAGTCTGGAGGTGTCTGTGGGTCTAAAATGAGTCTTTTGTAAGCAGCATATCAATAGGTCTTGGTTTTTAAAATCCATTCTGCTGCCTTACATCTTTTGATTGGAGCATTGAGTTCATTTACATTCAGAGTAATTACTGATAGATATGAATTTAGTGCCATTTTATTACCTATAATGTCACTGGTCCTGTAGATTGTCTCTGTTCCTTTCTAGTCTTTGTTTCTTCTAGTCTCTCTTTCCCATTCAAAGGATCCCCTTTAATATTTTAATATCCCCTTTAAATATTTTAATATTTGTATAGCTGGTTTAGTGTTCATGACCTCCTTTAATTTTTGCTTGTCTTGGAAACTCATTATCTCTCCTTCTAGTCTGGATAAAGTATTCTTGGCTACATATTTTCCCCATTTAGCACACTGAATATATCATGCCACTCTTTTCTGGAATGTCAAGTTTCTGGGGACCCATCTGCTATTAACCTTATGTGTCCGCCCTTGTATGTTAAGGACATTTTGTACTGAAGTACTTTAAGAATTCTCTTTTTATCTTTGTATTTTGCAAGTTTCCCTATGACATGTCTTGGTGTTGACCTATTTTTAGAGATTTTGAGAGGAGTTCTCTGTGCTTCTTGAACTTGAATGCATCTTTCCTTCCCCAGATTAGGGAAGTTCTCAGCTATAATTTGTTCAAATAAACATTTGGCCCCATTTTCCACTCTTCTTCTGAGACCCCTATAATATGGATATTATTGCACTTTGTGGAATAACGGAGTTTCCTAAATCTATATTCATGAACTAATAATTTTCTTTCCCTCTTCAGCTTCATTATCTTTCATAATTTTATCTTTTCTATACACATATTTGATCCTCTGCTCTTTCCATCCTCATTGTAATTATATCCAGTTAGTTTTGCATATCAGTTATAGCATTTTTTATTTTGACTTGACAAGTATTTAGGTCTTTAATCTTTGCAGAAAGGGTTTCTCTGGTGTCTTCTATGCCTTTTTCAAGCCCAGCTAATATTCTTATGATTGTTGTTCTAAAATTTTGATCAGATATATTGCTTATGTCTAATTTGAGCAAATCCCTGGCTGTGAATTCTTCTTGATCTTTCTTTTTGGGAGAATTCCTCCATCTTATCATCATGTCTAGGTTTCTGTCTTTTTAATATTATGAAAATTTGTTATGTTTCCTGCCCTTGAGACTAATACTGTATTAAGAAGGAGTCATACACAGTCCAGGGACTGACACTTCAGAAAGTGCTTCTGGTGTATGCTGTATACACTCTGCTATTGTGTTTTGGCTGCTCTTTTCCAGAAGATAGTCCTACAGAATTCCTCTTGCTTGTAGTGAGGAGTGTTTGGACTTCTAACTAGGTGTGCTTTGATTTGTTTGTTAAGATAAGCCTGAGTAAAAGGAAGGAAAGAAGGAAGGAAGGAGTGAGCCTGATCCAAGAAAAGAGAAAAGGAAAAGGAACAAAAAAGCAAACAGAAAAAAAACTATAAGCCTGATTCCAAAGGAAAAGAAAGAAAGAAGAAAAAAAGAAACCTGATCCAAAAACAACAACAACATTAAAAAACAAGAAGAGGAAACAAACAAACCAACAAATCAACAAAAAACTATAAGCCTGATTACAAAGGGAAAAAGAAAAAGAAAAAGAAAAGAAGGAAAGCCTGGCCCTATTTCCAGCAAAACTGAAGCTGACATTTTGGAGCAGTCTATGATCAGTAGACCTGGTACATGCAGGGGACTGTGTTGGTCTTGTGAGGGAGAGGACCTCTGTGCTGGCTCATAGTCATACCTGCTGTTGTAAAGATGCCTCTCTTGGGCATAGAGGGGCAGGGTGTGGTGTGACTCCAGCCTGCCCTGAAGGTACTGTGTTTCTCTCTGAAGTTCAACCATGCTAGTGTGTGGGCAGTGGAGGGGAGGGGGGATGTCATCACCCTGCCCTCTAATTCCCAAGGAGGGGAACTTGAGGCCCTCACAGAAAAGTGAACAGTCTGCCCTCCTATGTCCCAGACTTTTATCAGATCCCTACCCTTAGCCTGTCCATGCCCAGGCTGTAGGCATGCCTTGTGCCACAGTTCTGTATTTTATCTCTGGCTGGTAGCTCAAGTTCAAAATTCAAAATCTTAAAGGACCAGGCAAGGTGCAAACCCATTCCCCTTCCCCAGAAGAGGGCCTCACAGTGCTGTGCCTGACACTGCCTCGCCCCAGAAAAGCAACTGCATGCCTTTGTAGGTGCCTGGAGTCTATAATGAAGGACAGTGAAAAGCTGCAACCAGGTCATCTGTCCTCTGCACCCTCCTCTGTGTTCTTCTATTGAACTACTGCTCCATTGTGCCTGGTGAGCCTTTTGTCCTTGGAGAGTCAAAATGCCCTTTTCCAACTGTACTCTTGGAAGGGGAATGTTCTCTCCCTGTGTAATCCAGGAAATCCCCTGTTCCTGTGTGAACCCTATGCTCTGCTCTCTTTCCCATTCTCTCCCTCTGTCCCTCTCTCCTTGACTTCTCTATGAGAAAAGGGCCCCTTCTTCTTCACAACAATGAGATTTTTCTCTCCCACAGTTCATCTCTCTGAATGTCATATCTGCCATGTTCTCTCCTCCAATTGTGCAGATTATTTTCTTAATATTCAGGTCAGTTTCCTAGTTGTTCAAAATGATTTGATCTTGATCTAGCTGTGTTTGAGGAATGAAGGAAGCTCAGGGCCCCCCTACTACTCTACCATTTAACTCCTTTGCCTTTCATTACTTTTGAGCTATTTCAAAAATTTTTAAGTTGTAAATAACTGATACGAATGCAAATAATTCTTATCTATAAACACAGAAATAAATCACATTTGGTGGAATTACAATTAACACCTCTCCTTTTCTGCTACGTAATCTATCAGATTCCCATGTATTTTTAAGTTCTTTTAACCTTACTTATCTGCCAGTATATGTATGGTATTTTGAACTCTTCTTTGAACCAATCATAAAACTTTATTGGTTCATTCCTTTGTTAATGAGTTAAACCATCTTTGATGTGTTGATTGGGGTTATATGAGAACTGTAATGAACTTTAAACTATTGTTTACCAGTTAAAAGATGCTGAGGTTAATAGGTAAAATAAAATTTTGACTTGGCCTTGTGTCTGATTTGGTCTCACCCAGAATCTGCTCTACTAGTATAAATAAAATCAGTAGTTAGGGTTAGGAGATGTTTCACTGAAGCATCTGAGATTTAAATCAACAAACTTGCAGAGAAAAATAGCTGCAGAAAAAATATTATCAAATTTATCAAAAGTTAATTTATGTACTGTGTTTTAGAGTCTTGAATTCAGAAGAACATCATTCTCTTTCTTTCATTGTTTTTCCCCCCCACTCTGTCTGTCTTGTCTAGGTTAACAACAGCAACATGATAATAATGTAATACTTAAGAATTCTCAAGTGACTCAAATTTTGGCATTTATGTTTTAAGAATTGGCTTTAGTTATTGATTTTTTAAACATTTTGTAATTTAAACTCAATTAATTAACATATAATGTGTTATTGGTTTCAGAGGTACAGACCATTGATTATCTATAATATGTAATATGTAATAGCCAGTGCTGGCATTATTTTTTTTTTTTTTAACAAAAAAAAAAGATGGGAACAAAAGGTAAAAGTCTTTAAATTTTGATGAATTTAGAAAAGAATTTTCTAGAATTTTAAATTTTATCTCAAACAAATGTTTAGGACTCTTGTAATATCTTAGTAAATGTGACTTTATGACAAAATAAACAACCTCTTTTTTAAACTTTTTTCCATTTTATTAAGTAATCAACAAAAAAAACCAAATCCTTAATGTGTTTATTTACTCTGAATTGTTAATGACTAAAGGTATTGTCCTTTCCATGAAAGGAGATTTTAATGATTAATGGTGAGGTTTCAAGTGGCAGTTCAGTGTCTCCTGTTTTGGGGGTCAATGTAAACATTTCATTAACCCCCAAAATTACATCTTCTAGACTTATTTTATTCTGTGTGGTACACAATCTCTGTTCTGTGTAACTCACAATACTTATTCTGTGGTCTGTATATAGTTTGAAATACTTTACAAGGTAAATTTACATAATTTCTATTTTTACAATAGAGACATTCAAGATGAGTTTAGTAATGTATATAAGCTTTGAACAAAATTAGCTAAATACCAAATATTATTGACCCCGCTGGCTTTAGCCAGCTAGCATGAAATTTAATTTATACCAATATGCCTGAAGATTTGGTGAAGTGTAAAACATCTTCTCCATAGAAACCAACCTACACTATGAATTTCTCCTACTTGTTAAACTGAGAGTGATGGGGTATTTCACTTGTCACGAAACAAATGGCTTTTATAGAACAATAACCACAAAGTAAAGGTAGGTTTGCAACTAGAATGCTTATAACCTGCAGACTAAGTTTGGGACCAGCTGAGTCAAGGATTTGTCTTATTCCTAATGAAATCTGAGCCAGGTCCATTGCATGCTGGGAGCATCACTGTTGGCAATATCTCTGTGGCAAGTGAGTTGCTCCATTCACCCAAGTGGATCTAACAGCCATTTTCCTGAACAGTAGGAGTCATTTTCCTGGCCAGAATGAGGTTTTAAAAACAAACACAATACAATAGCTCTGCTTGTCTACCTTGCCAAAAGTATAACTGGCAAATCTATGTTTAATGAGATGAAAGGTAGATAGAATGTATTAGAAAACCATGTTTGGCAACGTCTCAAGACAATGATGTAAGTTCTATTTGAGCAGCCATTTCTACATTGTCACATTGAAATCTTAGGACTGATACAAGTATCTCCGGAGTCTGGTCAGGAGGGAGGGGAGGATAAAATGAAGTGGGTACACTTCTATCACCTGGGGAACCTCCCTCATTTTTATCCAATTTTTAAAAATCAGTGTTCTATAAAAATTTTCTTTATTCAGTGAGTTCCACTCCCAAAAATACTATACAAGAAAATTCCTCTAAACCAGTGATTCTTAACAAGGGCTCTTTTTTCCCCACAGGGATATTTGATTATTTGATTATATATATATATATGTGTATATATATATATATATATATATATATATATATATATATATTTTGGTTGTCACAACTTGGTACTGCTATAGGCATCTCGTTGGTGGAGGCCAGAAATCCTGGTAAACATACTAAGGTACACAGGACAGAATAATTTCCTACAACAAATATGATATGAACCAAAATGTCAATAGTGCTGTGGTTGAAAAACCCAGCTCTAAAACAGAGCTATGATTTCCATAACAGCTCTAAATTCTTTCCTGAAGTGCTGGAAAAAATATTGATTTTATAATGTTGTGGGTATTATTTTTTTGTTGTTTGTTTCTAAAAGGGCACATTTTTTTTTTTCTTTGAGAAATGTCCTGGTACAGAAAGAAGATATGGAATTAGATCTGAGTTAAAATTTTGTTTCTTCCAGTTATTATCTCTTTAGCATTGGGTTGTTCCTTTATCTTTCTCAGTTTCTTCCTTTGGAAAATGGAGATGGTAATACCAACTTTTGGATTATTTTTAGAGATATATACAAAATATATTTGTTCATTTATACAAATAAGAAACAAACATAAAAGCTCACCCATCGGTAGATTAATATGTAGTAAAACTCAATAATCCTCCCTTCCCTGCAAGGTAGTAGAAATTTAAATATACAGGCAGTATTGATCAGCTTAGGCCATGAAAGAATTAACATTCCCTTTAACCTAACTAAACTTTAAATAGGCACTTCCTAACTCTAGGCCCTTAAGTCCATTTTCTTAGAACTTTTACTTTAAAAAACTTGTATGTGAAAATTCTTTTCTACCCCTTAAAATATGTGTAATCTCCCAGCCTCTTGCCTCTTGCCAGTTTTGCAACCCAGAAATGTCTTTCTCTTAGAGCTGACAGCCTTCCCTTTGAAGTGTAATCATGAAAAGAGAGGGAGCCCCTATTTCCAAGTTTCTGTTGGGAGGGTAGGAGGCTAATGGGATCATTCAGCAAGCACACATGGCCTAATCATAGGGAAAACCATGTGCAAAGTTTGGAATAACTCAATGTGTTCAACCCATCACATTGATCAAGCTCCCTACGGATGTCCTCTCTTTCTTTGATAGTCCCAGCTTCTGCTCAGCTTCTGCTTTAAATCATAGAGAACTAAAGGTATATTCTATAGGGGTCAAAAAGGGACTTAGAGTCGAAGTGTTCTCTGGGCAAGAAAAAGCAGACAGCCTTACCTATGGAAGCAGAGAAGTGGAGGGTTGACTCACTCTATCAACATTATCAGATCCAATCTTCTTAGATTAGGTGCCAGCTGAGAGAGATTCCTGAAATTATCATAACCCTGTCCTAGAAATGCCAGTCATCTTAAGACCCAATATTGCCCAATATAGGTTGAGCAGACAACAAACTACTTGGGTTTGGATCGCTCAGCTAGATCCAGAATTATTTATAGGAGAACTTTGCGCTCATAACCAAGTTGTAAAATTTCTCTTGCAGAGACAGCACCCTACATGTTACACAGTATAATTTCTTAGACCTTATATAGCTACTTCAATAAAAATAATATAACAAAAAAAGGAAAACTAAAAATTCAGGGATAGAGTAGCAGTTTTATTTAGGACTGTGAATTTGGCCATGGGCCAACTCTCTAAGCCACATATTTCTGTTTTGTTGGAACAAAGCCACATCCATTTGTTTAAGTATTGTCTGTGACTGTTTTCTCACCAAACAGACAAAAGTGAGTAGTTGTGACAAAGACCCTATAGCCCCCAAAGCCTAAAATGTACTGAAGTGTTCTCTTTGGCTCTTTGTGGGAAAAGTTTGTTAATTCCTGTATGAAAAGTAGAAGTCTGTACAGGTTCTATGATTTAAGTAGGATTACTGAGTGGGGCTAATTATAAAACCCTAGCCTGTAATGACCAGCTTATATGTTTTTATGTTACTTATAAACTTGTTCCTACTGTTATAAAAAATAGCTGAGAGTACAGATCTCTTAGAAGGCCAAGTAAACGGCACCTCTGTAGTCTTTCTGGTCTCTGAACAAGTTGAGAAACAAAATTAGGAAAAATAGGTGGAAGCTTTTCCAGTGTTGGTAATGATTCAGTTGGAAGGTGTGGCTCAGTGTCAGCCTTCAAAACTGCTGACCAACCTTGTGATTAAGCAGATCTGGCTGCTGCCTCGCAGCAATAACTGGAGGTGGAAGTATTCTGAGCCAAACATGCCAGCATATTCTTCCCATATGTACCAATCATTCTGTCCAGCAATTGAATAGAGAAAGGTCTAGAAAGAAGTCAGAAGTATGTGCTGGGTAAATCACTCCTCTAGGGAAGGAGGAGAGGGGAACAGGGTTTCCTTCTAATGCACAGCTCAAGCATTAGTCTTAATAATCAAAGTGGATGATGGGATTTGAGATTCTGTACAGTTAATATATTGCTTATTTTTGTTTCTCATGTTTTTCTTAAAAAATGAACAAGATTTACGTCAGTTAAAAATATGTAAATTAATGGCATATACCAATGTTTTTCTAGAAGCTCTGTAAAGTTGAGACATTAAGTATGGAAATGCTTAGTCATATGTGGACATATTTACATTTGCAAAATCTTAAGTGAGGACAGAATTTAGGCACTTCTGAAGTTCATTTTTGTTCTTGTTGCTATGCTGTTGCCTACACATTCTTCTTCCTCCCCACTTTTTTAGTCCCCACAGCTCACTCACCCTGACTGCTTTAACATTATCAAGCGACAGGTAAGGAGGAGATATACAACCAAGGATACTATTAATACAAATAAAATTGTATAGCCTTATAAATTGTCAAATCATCTCTTAACTTTTTTTGGCTTTAGAAAAGCTTGATTTTCTTTTTCTTACTTTGTTTAGTAACACTGCTAAAAAGTTTAAAAATATACAATTACATTTTGAATATTACTTCTTCCATTGGCTAACAAGTTTGTATTACAGCATATTGACATATATGGATAAATTTCTCCAGAGTGAAATGTAGTCTTCCTTATATATAATCTCTAATGAGCTATGCCTAAGATCGAGGTCTAGCTTTTTGCTCACATCTTCACTTAATCTAGTGAATTGATACGTTCTCAGTACCCACTGGATCCAAAATGTTAGTACAAATGGTTTTGCTTCATAGTATTACTTAGGGAAATCTAATATGATGGGTGATTTTTTTTATTTTTTTATTTTTTTCTTTATTTGAAAGAGAGTGATATTTGCTCTTCCATAAGAGAAACGTCTCATCCAATATTATGGAAAACAAAGCAAACAAAACCCAAAACTGAATAGTAATGCCAGTTCAAGTTCTTATTGGATATATACTTCTCCATGGCAAATTAACTAAGAATCTACAAAGCATCGTAATATAATACGTTTGTACCACTGTCCTAGGAAATACATTAATGTAAATTGGTTTTTTCCTAACTGAATTCTTAAATCACAATGTAATTTGGATGCAAATGGTTTCCAGAAGAGTTTTATTTTATCTTTAAAATTTCTATTTTATTTTACTCACTGGCATGTTGAACAAAAAAACAAGCCATTTGGGTATTGACACACAAAATCATGTGTCAAAATCAATGATATTGACACACAATATCATTGCTTTATTGGAAAGTTGAACCTGCAAAAACTAAAGAATAATCATAAGGGGAAAACTGTCCTGTGGATATGAATAATGTAAAGAACCATTTGAGTCATCCATCTTCATGTCAGTAACAATAAATCCCCAAACATTGAAATTATTATTATTATTATTATTATTTATTTATTTACTATTATATTAGACAAAAAGAGATCCTTGGCTGAAGGTAGAAAACAATTCACATCTATAAACCTTTAGGAAATTAGTTACAGCTCAATTTCTGGCTCACTATCTCTAAGTGATAAAATAAAAAATTGTTCCAAGGGCAACAAAAGCTAAAATAAATGAGATTACATCAAATTAAAAAGCTTTTACACAGCAAAAGAAACCATCAACAAAAAGAAAAGGCAACCTACTGAATGGGAGAAAACATTTGCAAATCATGCATTTAATGGGGTTAAATATCCAAAAATACAAATACAAAGACCTTACATAACTTAATATTAAAAAAACTAATTAAAAAATAAACAGAGGATTAAAGAGACATTTATTTTTTCAAAGACAGCATACAGGTGGCCAGTAGGTACATGACAGATCCTCAACATCACTAATCATCAGGATGAAAAAAAGTAAGTGTTGGTGACGTTGTTTAGGAAAAGGGATCCTCATATCCTTGCTGGGAATGTAAACTGGTGCACAAAAATTTGATCTGCAATTCCAATTCTTGATATTTACTCAAAGAAACAAAAACACCATTTCAAAGAGATATATGCACTTCCACATTCATTGCATCCTTATTTGCAATAGTCAAGATATGGAAGCAACCTACTATCCATCAATAGATAAATGGATAGATCTCTCTCTCTCTCTCTCTCTCTCTCACACACACACACACACACACACACACACACTGAAATATTACTTGGCCACAAAATCTGGCCATTTGCAACAACATGGATTGACCTAGGGGTATTATGCTAAGTGAAATAATTCAGACAGAGAAAGACGAATACCATATGATTTCACTTATATGTGGAATCCCAAAAACAAAACAGATGAACAAATGAACAAAACAGAAACAGACCCAAAGGTATAGGAAACAAATTGTTGGTTACCAGAATAGGGAGTGTTGGGGGACAGGCAAAAATAGGCAAAGGAGTTGAAGAGGTACAAACTTCCAATTATAGAATAAGTAGGTAAAGGGGGGTGTAATTCATAATATGAGGAGCATACTCAGTAATACTGTAATAACTTTGTATAGTGACAGATGGTAACTAGACATCCTGGGGATTATTTCCTTATGTATAAAAATATCAAATCAGTATGATGTACACCTGAAACTAATAGGATATTGTATGCCAATTATGCTTCAATTAAAAAAAAAAGCAAATTGCTGTTAGAGAAATCACTAATTCTATTCAGGATAATATCTTGTCACTAATGACCCTCTTGACACTGTGTGCTTCTTTAGAACTTGGAATTTTAAAAGTTTCCTATACATGTATTGAGAAACTTCCCATATCATTTGTATCAGTGGCACTTATTCCTATTGTCCTGCCCTTGGATAGTATGGCTGAGAGAATGTTTCCTTTTGGCAAATTGTCACCTCAGTTAGTCTGAAGAGGGGCCTTGACTGGTAGCATATCTGACATTCTGATGTGATCCCAGCAGGCAAAGACAGACAAGCTGTCATCCTCCCTGTAAAACGGCTGCTATGCAGAGCAATTCTGTCTGGTGGGAAAATGCTAGATTTCCCTGGAGATAGACTACTGCATGTGGGTTTATATTTATTGCAGATTCACTTGATTTGGTAGATGGATTTGGATGGAAATTCTTATTATTAGTCAGCCTGATGTTTCTTTAATGTTCCTCGGTGGTATTCCCCCATAGCTATGTCTTGGCGCTGGAAACACAAAATCTCAGTTTAATGATTGGCCTCCTCCCTGGAGATTTTCATTCTCCTTTCTACCCTGCTCATGGAATTCTCCATAACCTTGTGGAGCACACCGAGTCTGCATTTAGGGTGTGCATACTCTCAAGAGTCTCAGATAGTTTATAGTAACCGTATTAACTAGAGGCAAGAGAATGTTTGAATATTCAAAAGAACGTGTGTATCTTGTTTGTTTGACTTCATAAGTGAATTCACGTTGCTAGAAGCACCAAAGTATGTATCACTTTGAATAGCCAGTTATGTTTTTTTTGTGTTCTGCTGGTAGTCCAATTACCCTATCAGATTTTTGGCCTACAATTGATGCTTTCTGATTAGAAAGGATGCCTACTAAAAGGTGCTCTAATGAAGAAACTTCAATAGTTCTAAGAAAAATAAATAAATAAGTTAATTTCCCTCTCGCACAATGGTCCAGTATGCTTCAGTGTGGGTGTTATAGTCAGCTCTATACAGCCATTTAGACACATAGGTCGATGTGCCATCAATATATGACTAAAGGTTCATGTGTTTGTGGTCACTGCTCTCTTGCCAAATCAAGGACTAGTCTGAGAAATTTTCTATAAAGGAAGGACAAGGACATATCACTTTGGCTTGCATTCTATCAACAATACCTTAGTTATCTGACTACTTACAAAGGGAGTTAAGAAACTGAGTCCTTGTTTATGGCTCTATCCTGGCCTCAACTCCATGCTGGGGACTAAAAGGAGGCTTATATTGCTGGACATCTGAAAGTGTCTTCCATATAGTTTTCATCTCCCCAAACTCTGTGCTCCTCTCCTTTACGTGGAACTGTGGGGACCACTAAGGTCCTTTTCTTTCTTTCTTTCTTTTTTTTTTTTTTAAAGATTTTATTTATTTATTTGACAGAGAGGGAGATCACAAGTAGGTAGTAGGCAGAGAGGCAGGCAGAGAGAGAGAGGAGGAAGCAGGCTTCCCACCGAGCAGAGAGCCCTATGCGGGGCTCAATCCCAGGACCCTGGGATCATGATCTGAGCCGAAGGCAGAGGCTTAACCCACTGAGCCACCCACGCGCCCCCTAAGGTCCTTTTCTGTTTCTTCTAGGAACATGGAGAACTCTTCCCTGGCCCACCATACTATAGTCCCTTCATTTTTAGCCCACAGCAGGGGTCTATACCCTCAAGCCTCCCATCTTTAGAAATGCTCAGCTAAGTAATAGGTTATACACTCTATCTTCATATGTGGCCCTAAATTTCTGAAAGCAACTGTCAACTTCTTCTGATAACACTATCACTGTCTCCTATTCTGCTGTCATGACTCCATCAAGAGCAACTCCATGATGAGTGGGCTGTAAATCAGTAATCTGCCTAGCAGGTGTGGACAGTCTGTCTTCTCATTTTGTAGGCACCTCTAATCTTTACAAATTAGCCTCTCAGGGATTACTCTCACCTGACCTGGTGTCGGTGGTGGAGGTAGCAGGGATTCTCTTAAGAAGCCTGTATTCCCTATTCCCTATAACTCCCATCATTTTCCTTTATTTCTGGTTTCAATTATTTTAGGAGAAACTGGGCAAGGGTTGGTCTGATGTTTGGGGATAAAGAATAAATGATATTTCATTGAATAAATATCAATGAAATAGAAACCAAAAAAACAATAGAACAAATCAACGAAACTAGGAGCTGGTTCTTTGAAAGAATTTATAAAATTGATAAACCCCTGGCCCGACTTATCAAAAAGAAAAGAGAAAGGACCCAAATAAATAAAATCATGAATGAAAGAGGAGAGATCACAACTAACACCAAAGAAATACAAACTATTATAAGAACATACTATGAGCAACTCTACGGCAATAAATTTGACAATCTGGAAGAAATGGATGCATTCCTAGAAACATATAAACTACCACAACTGAGCCAGGAAGAAATAGAAAGCCTGAACAGACCCATAACCAGTAAGGAGATTGAAACAGTCATTAAAAATCTCCAAACAAACAAAAGCCCAGGGCCAGACGGCTTCCCGGGGGAATTCTACCAAACATTTAAAGAAGAACTAATTCCTATTCTCCTGAAACTGTTCCAAAAAATAGAAATGGAAGGAAAACTTCCAAACTCATTTTATGAGGCCAGCATCACCTTGATCCCCAAACCAGACAAGGATCCCATCAAAAAAGAGAGCTATAGACCAATATCCTTGATGAACACAGATGCGAAAATACTCAACAAAATACTAGCCAATAGGATTCAACAGTACATTAAAAGGATTATTCACCACGACCAAGTGGGATTTATTCCAGGGCTGCAAGGTTGGTTCAACATCCGCAAATCAGTCAATGTGATACAACACATCAATAAAAGAAAGAACAAGAACCATATGATACTCTCAATAGATGCTGAAAAAGCATTTGACAAAGTACAACATCCCTTCCTGATCAAAACTCTTCAAAGTGTAGGGATAGAGGGCACATACCTCAATATCATCAAAGCCATCTATGAAAAACCCACCGCAAATATCATTCTCAATGGAGAAAAACTGAAAGCTTTTCCGCTAAGGTCAGGAACACGGCAGGGATGTCCATTATCACCACTGCTATTCAACATCGTACTAGAGGTCCTAGCCTCAGCAATCAGACAACAAAAGGAAATTAAAGGCATCCAAATCGGCAAAGAAGAAGTCAAATTATCACTCTTCGCAGATGATATGATACTATATGTGGAAAACCCAAAAGACTCCACTCCAAAACTGCTAGAACTTATACAGGAATTCAGTAAAGTGTCAGGATATAAAATCAATGCACAGAAATCAGTTGCATTTCTCTACACCAACAGCAAGACAGAAGAAAGAGCTATTAAGGAGTCAATCCCATTTACAATTGCATCCAAAACCATAAGATACCTAGGAATAAACCTAACCAAAGAGACACAGAATCTATACTCAGAAAACTATAAAGTACTCATGAAAGAAATTGAGGAAGACACAAAGAAATGGAAAAATGTTCCATGCTCCTGGATTGGAAGAATAAATATTGTGAAAATGTCTATGCTACCTAAAGCAATCTACACATTTAATGCAATTCCTATCAAAGTACCATCCATCTTTTTCAAAGAAATGGAACAAATAATGCTAAAATTTATATGGAACCAGAAAAGACCTCGAATAGCCAAAGGGATATTGAAAAAGAAAGCCAACGTTGGTGGCATCACAATTCCGGACTTCAAGCTCTATTACAAAGCTGTCATCATCAAGACAGCATGGTACTGGCACAAAAACAGACACATAGATCAATGGAACAGAATAGAGAGCCCAGAAATAGACCCTCAAATCTATGGTCAACTAATCTTCGACAAAGCAGGAAAGAATGTCCAATGGAAAAAAGACAGCCTTTTCAATAAATGGTGCTGGGAAAATTGGACAGCCACATGCAGAAAAATGAAATTGGACCATTCCCTTACACCACACACAAAAATAGACTCAAAATGGATGAAGGACCTCAATGTACGAAAGGAATCCATCAAAATCCTTGAGGAGAACACAGGCAGCAACCTCTTCGACCTCTGCCGCAGCAACATCTTCCTAGGAACAACGCAAAAGGCAAGGGAAGCAAGGGAAAAAATGAACTACTGGGATTTCATCAAGATCAAAAGCTTTTGCACAGCAAAGGAAACAGTTAACAAAATCAAAAGACAACTGACAGAATGGGAGAAGATATTTGCAAACGACATATCAGATAAAGGACTAGTGTCCAGAATCTATAAAGAACTTAGCAAACTCAACACCCAAAGAACAAATAATCCAATCAAGAAATGGGCAGAGGACATGAACAGACATTTCTGCAAAGAAGACATCCAGATGGCGAACAGACACATGAAAAAGTGCTCCATATCACTCGGCATCAGGGAAATACAAATCAAAACCACAATGAGATATCACCTCACACCAGTCAGAATGGCTAAAATCAACAAGTCAGGAAATGACAGATGCTGGCGAGGATGCGGAGAAAGGGGAACCCTCCTACACTGTTGGTGGGAATGCAAGCTGGTGCAGCCACTCTGGAAAACAGCATGGAGGTTCCTCAAAATGTTGAAAATAGAACTGCCCAATGACCCAGCAATTGCACTATTGGGTATTTACCCTAAAGATACAAATGTAGTGATCCAAAGGGGCACATGCACCCGAATGTTTATAGCAGCAATGTCCACAATAGCCAAACTATGGAAAGAACCTAGATGTCCATCAACAGATGAATGGATCAAGAAGATGTGGTATATATACACAATGGAATACTATGCAGCCATCAAAATGAATACTATGCAAAATGTTGCAACAACATGGATGGAACTAGAGCGTATCATGCTTAGCGAAATAAGTCAAGCAGAGAAAGACAACTATCATATGATCTCCCTGATATGAGGAAGTGGTGATACAACATGGAGGCTTAAGTGGGTAGAAGAAGAATAAATGAAACAAGATGGGATTGCGAGGGAGACAAACCATAAGTGACTCTTAATCTCACAAAACAAACTGAAGGTTGCCGGGGGGAGGGGGTTTGGGAGAAGGGGGTGGGATTATGGACATTGGGGAGGGTATGTGATTTGGTGAGTGCTGTGAAGTGTGTAAACCTGGTGATTCACAGACCTGTACCCCTGGGGATAAAAATATATGTTTATAAAAAATAAAAAAATTAAAAACCAAAAAAAAAAAAGAATAAATGATATATTGGTTAACTTATTAATATTATTATTATTAACTTATTAATATTCATCTGAGGGGAAGATCGGGATCCAATAAGAGGTTGTGGAGCATTTATCTCCACTTGTTTCTCAGCTTTGGGCACTAATTGCCCAGTCAGTGGTAAGGACAGTAATACTCAAAATACTGTTTTCTCCATCTTGTCTATACCCATGCAGTATTTTATAGAGTTGTCATCATAGCACAGATAGCACAGATCCAGTAGCACAGATCCAGTATTGGCAGTTTTAGTCAATAATTGGCAATCAATTAATAACTGAACAATATTCTGTGTTCTTATTAGTTTTTACAAATATTATTATCAATGTCATAGGAAATTTAAAAGTTTGAAAATTACAAAGAAAGAAGGTATATTTTATAATTACTGTTCATAAAAACTGGTCTTCTGGAGATTTTTCAAAACAGTTTAAACAATGAAAAGTTAAAAAATTAAATAACAAAACTCAGGAGCAATGGTCACACCAAAGAATCATTCTGTTTTGACTCAGACTCTTTTGGTGATGCATTAAAAATTTTAATTTAATAGAAAACTTTGTTAAGTATAGAACAGACATTATTATGAGGAAACTGAAGGTCAGGATAGAAGAAAAGCAAATAAGACAGCTTAACTGAATTCAACTCTACACCAGACAAATTATATCTCAAAATACTGGAACCCCTTAAAACAATGGCAAATATAATAAAGCATAGAGGAAACAAATAGTATAAATGTTGTGATAAGAAAAATGTGGGGACAAGTTATGTTTCTAAAATACTTGAAAAATAAACCCTATATTGAATTCCTGTCAAAACTTCCAAAATATATTCTTCATTTTATTGAGTATTTAAATTATATATAATTCTTATATTTTGTATGTTTAAGATTCTTTAAAAATAATACCAAAAGTCACATTAGATGTGTACATCTTAATGAATTCATATAAAGAAAACACCAAGTAGTTACTACCATGTCAGTAGATAGAACATCATCCATAATCTTGGAAACCCTCAGTGGGCCTCTCTTACTCATAACCTCCTCTCTCCTGCTAAGGATAACCAGCATTCTGACTTTTGTAGAAACCACCTTAATTTTTTTAACTCTATCACCCAGTAGTCTAATCCCTATAGTTTTTTTTTAAATTTTGGGGGATATAGTTTATATGCAATAAACGAAAGTATGCAAAGTGTAAAGTTGAATGAGTTTCCATGTGCAATCACACCCATGAAAGCATCACCACAATCAATACAGTGAACATATTCATCAGGACCAGCACTTACCTTGTGCGCTTTGTGATATACACCCTTCCATGACTTTTCCTGCCACCCCATTTCCTGGAATATAACCTGTTTTACATATTGGTCTCATATTCCCAGATCTGATTTAATGTCATTTCATAGTAAACACATAAATAAATCCTGTGTCTGTAGTCCCATATAGTTTAAGCTTTCTGAAGTACTAGTTAAATAGAGTGAATTGGTTTGTAAGATTTCATACCCAAGACCAGGTCTTCCAACTTGTTCTAAGGCTAAGAAAGGACTACTTTCCCCTGGAATACTGAATTCCATTAAGTAGTTATAGTCCAGATATTATTGAAAAGTGTTTCAAAGAATAAGCCCCAGATATCTGTTTATTTAAAAAAATATGTACTTATGATGATATTTTATTTTATTATTTATATCTAACAAATTTTATTTATATTTATTAACATTTGATAATTTACTATTTTAAATGTTAATATTTGGTTAAATATATATTTGTTTAATTACATTAAATATATAATTAAATACTTTATAAATATATGTTAAATAAATAGATTTTATGTACATATATGTGTCATCAATTCTAGAATATATTCAAAGCCTGTGAAATGTGTCACTGATAGAGTGGCATTAACCTTAGTTCATCTTGACCCCTATAGGAAGATAATCACATAGTACCTAGTTCTTATTAGTTTCTATAATCTCTGAAATTCAAATTGATTATTTTTACATGTATCTCACTGCTCTTTATGGACATATTGCATAAATGTGATTTACATTTGGGTATAATATCACTGCTTCAATGAGTTTTATTTGTTTTACAGACACCCTGTGTTCACTTGCATTATTTTGTACTGCTTCACTTATCATGTATCACATTAGGTTTTATACTATGGAGTCTATAACTTTCCATTGTGATTTCTTCTTCAGTCCACACCATCTATAAAATTTTTGTTTTGTAATAGATTTTAATATCCTTGATATTTTTAAGTTTTATACTATTGCAATAAATGAGAAACAGGGATTTTTAAGAGATGAATGTCATGATGCTCCTCTGTACTCATCAATATTTTTTTACTGTGCATTTATTTCACTTTATAAATATGATTACAAATTTTACATTTTGAGTTAAAAAAGCAAAGTAAGTCCCTTACTCTACATTTTATGATTCTTTCCAATCTATTTTCCCATGGATTTGTTTTTTATTTCCATAATCAATTAATAAATAATTTTACATTTTTTTAAATTTACCAAAGTATCATGTCTATTTTTCATGGAGCCTCATAGGTTTAGAGATGTCATTCACAATGATTTCCTATAATACTTTTGAATGGGGGCGCCTGGGTGGCTCGGTGGGTTAAAGCCTCTGCCTTCAGCTTAGGTCATGATCTTAGGGTTCTCGGATCCAGCCCCGTATCGGGCTCTCTGCTCGGCGGGGAGCCTGCTTCCCTTCCTCTCTCTCTCTCTGCCTGCCTTTTGCCTACTTGTGATCTCTGTCTGTCAAATAAAAAAAAAAAATACTTTTGAATGGATGTATGTTATATTTGGGTTATTCCTAATAGATGACTCTTAAAATAGCATTTGGTTTTGTATGTTTTTTATTGAAGTGTTCTCATTACCACAATCACCCTTATGAAATTCTCTTCAGTCTTCAAGACCCAATTTATTTTATTTATTTATTTTTAAAGATTTTATTTATTTATTTATTTATTTGACAGACAGAGATCACAAGTAAGAGGAGAGGCAGGCAGAGATAGAGGAGGAAACAGGTTCCCCACTGAGCAGAGAGCCCGATGCGGAGCTCGATCCCAGAACCCTAAAATCATGACCTGAGCCAAAGACAGAGGATTTAGCCCACTGAGCCACCCAGGCACCCCAAGACTCGATTTAAACATAATTTCTTCAATACAAAATATTTCTAAACTCAAATCCCCAGTGTACCTCCAGTTATGAACCAAATGCATTCCTCAAAATTCATAGGCTGAAGTTCCGCCCTTCAGTGTCAACGGGATTTGGATGTGGGGGCCTTTGGGAAGTGACTAGGGTTAGATGAAGTCATAGGCACAGGACACTTATGACGAGATTAGTTCTTATAAGAAGAGAAAGAGAGAGGCGACGACAGCCTGCCTTCTGTGCATGTACTGAGGACGGCCTTGTCAGGACACAGCCAGAAGGCAGCAGTTCTGCAAGTCTCATGCTTCCTGACTTGGAACCACATCTGCTGACCCCTTGTTTCTTGGACTCACAGGCTCTAGAACTGTGAGAAAGAAACTCTAGTTGCTTAAGCCATCCATCCTATGGTATTTTGTTATAGCAGCCTGTGTTGACTAAGACACCTACCTCTATTTCCTCAAGAAACATGCTGATTCTGAAATCAGCTTCATATGTGTATAAACTCCTTGGGAGTAGAAAATGTGTTTAATCATTCTTTTGTATTACTAATAATGGCAAAGTTTACCAGTTCAGGAATTTCCTTCAGTAAAAGTGGTTATAGTTATAAATCCTGTAGCTATAGTATCCATCTTGAAATCGTGTCCTTGCCACTTTTTACTTGTGTGAACTTGGACAAATTACTTCCCCATGCCTCAGTCATCTCATTGATAAAAGAGGACAATAATAGTGATGACCTAGTAGTAGCAATAACAGTAATAATAATGAATATCTTATAGCTTGTATTGAAGATTAAATGTATTAATTAGAGCAAAGTGTAAGAAACAGTGTCTGGACCATAGTATGATTTCATTTCATATCAGCTATTATTACTACTGTTATTATCATTTTACAATTACATTTATTGAAAGAATGCTACACTGTACCCAAACCTTAAGAAGAATACATAAGATTGACTTGAGATTAAGATAAATATCTGATTATATTACTATAGTCTAACAGAACCATATAATTATAGATTTAGAAGAAATATTACAAAGTGCCTCATGCAGTCAGTATCCTTGAACTTTTTAAAAAAACAAGTAAAGGATAATTTATATATTTTTAATATATTTATTTTTTTAAGATTTTATTTATTCATCAGAGAGCACAAGCAGGGGGAGTGGCAGAGGGAGAGAAAGAAGCAAGCTCCCCGCTGAGCAGGGAGCCCAACATGGGGCTCAATCCCAAGACCCTGAGCCGAAGGCAGACACTTAAGTGACTGAGCCACCAAGGCACCCCAACAAGTAAAGCATAATTTAAAGAAAGTGTTGGAAGTCTCAACTGCCAGTACCTCAGAACATGACCTTATGTGGGAATAAGGTTGTTGTACATGTCGTTAGTTAAGATGAAGTCGCAGTGGAGTAGACTGGGTCAGCCCTTAATCCAATATAACTGGTATGTCTTCAGAAGAGAAGGGGCACACAAAGAGAAGACAGCCATGTGATGAGGGAGGTAGAGATTGAAGTGAAGCATCTCCAAGGCAAAGAACACCCAAGATTTCTGGCAAACTCCCAAAGCTAGAAGAGGCAACAGAGGACACTCCTCTACTAGTTTCAGAGGGAACCACGGCCCTGCCAATACCTCGACTTCTTTGGCTAGTCTCCTGAATTACCATGAAGCAGTGACCCAGTCTGTGGCACTTTTTGTGGAAGTCTTAGGAAATGAACACAAGATGCATGTATTTTTGCCCTTAATAAGGTTGTAAATAACTTGTGTCTAGAGGGAAACACTATGGTAGATAAGAAATGGCTATACATTTTTTTGGATACCCTGCAATAAGAGGTGGAGTTTATTCCATTTCCTCTTCACTCTGGCTGAACTTATGACTTAATTTGACCAACAGAATGAGAGGAAAATGGTTTTGTGTAACATCAAAGACCTGGCCTTGAAAAGATAGATTCTGCTTTTGTATGATGTGAATATTTTCTCTTTCAGCATGTTGACAGAAGCCCAAATTGCTTAGAGAGACCTCATGGAAGACTGTGGAAGTCATCTGGTTGACAGCCTCGGATGAGCTCCAAGCTATCAAACCAGCATTAATTAACGGCCAGCCATGTGAACAAGTGAACTTGGACATTCCAGCCAGCCAAAGTAAGGAAGAATGCAGCAGAAGCAACCAGGTGAGCACAGTCAACTCACAGTCTGTTGAGGGATAATATGCAATTTTTGTTGTAAGCTGCTGAGTTTCTGGTAGTTCCTTAGGCAGTAATAAGAAACCCAAATATCTTCATTTAATGAGTGCTGGACACTGTGCTGGACACTGTGCTGGACACTGTGCTGGAAACTTTGTGGTGGACACTGTGCTGGAAACTTTGCATTCATTATCTCATTAAATCTTCACCCAAATTTGTACATCAGATATTCCCACTTTAAGGTTAAGGTCTTATCCAATTTCTTGGCTAAAAGGGGACTGAGAAAGAGTCCTATGGAGATATGTTAAAATCCACAGTCTGCACTATCTATTTTAATATAATTTTGTTAAATGACCATATAACCTTGATGAGTCATTAACTCTCTGTGTAAATGTTTTTCTCATTCAGAAAACAAACTGATGATCCATAGATTTATTATGATGATCTTAGGCATACATAAAGTACCCTGTGTAGCCTAAAATCAGATATACATATGATGTGAACATTTATTAAAAAATCATACCCTAACTATAAGTGCGAAGCATAAAACTTTTGTTTTGAATTGGAAATGAAATGTGTCTTGCTTTAATATTTTCGTCAGTGCACTGACTGTCCCTTTAATTTTTGCATTCATTTTGCCATCAGTACTAGTGAGAGGTGCTACATATAAGAACACAATAATCTTCCTCCAGTTTGAATGCGCAGACAAATTCAGAGGCCCTGGAGATGCTGGAGTGATTGTCATTGCCTGTTTATTTATTCACAATATCCATTAACTTTCAGTTGTGTTTTCAACCACTTTTAAGTGTTGGCTTGATTCTTACTATATTCATTCATTTGGGCCACCTTCCTGTCTATCCTAGAGCCAAACCACATGAGCTGAAGGCATTCTTGTGGTATTAAAACCCACACAAACACACCTGCATGGTTGCATTAGTATTGGGAAGATGGTGAGATGTATTAATTCAGAGGAGTGTGTCAGGTAGCCAACTGAAACCTAGTACTAAGGATATGGTTTTTCTGCTTGTTCCCAGGAGACTGGTGTTCACTGAAATGTATTCACTGGAGGAGTATTTGTTTTTTTTCACTAGAGTAGTCAGCCTCAGAAGGCATTGTTTCTACAGTTTCCAACTGCAGCAGTATTAGACAATATTCAAACACATTGAATACCTATGTTTTTTCTTAGTACCTTATTGTTGCTATGGTTCAGCTTCGTAAAAATAAAAGAGCAACCTTTGGACCAAATGTTAGTATTTAATGGGGGAAAAAGGTAAAATTATACACATGTGTGTATGTTTACAGGTACAGATGTAGACATAGATATAAAAATAGAGATAGTGAGATGGATAATGGCACAATCAGAGCCACATCATTATAATAATACCCTCTCACTAATGCATTCCACTAGTTTTCTTCCTGAACTGACCCTTCCCACTGACATCCTCTTAGTCCAAACTTACTCCTATTGTCTAAGCTTAAGGATCAACCTAATCACCTTGATGTAGAAAATCGTGTGCAGTCAAGCTTCAAGTTGTCCTCCCTCTATTGTCTAACATATTACCTGTGCTAGTCAAAATAGATTCCTCATTGCCCCTCAGAAAAATCATATATGATTTTATCTATGTGACTTTACTTCTTCCGTAACTGTATCCTCCTCATTTGGGATGACCTATTTGCTTCTCTGTACCTAGGCAAGGCAAACTGAATTCAAGCTCCATAAAGCCTGCAATAAATGTTCTCTCTTACAGTGATTCTTTTCATTCTCTGAAATTCTGCAGCACTCATTGCCTCAAACACTCTCTTGGCACTTTGCCTTGCATTTTTACTTATCATTTTATGTATGGATCCTGTCACCCAGAAGAGCTTGTCATGCCTTTAAGAGTAGAAACCATGTCTCATAAGTATTTATCTTCATTGCCTAATATAGAAAGCCCTGTGGGTAGTGTGCTCATGATTAATATTTGATGCTGATGATTTTAATAAATTTTAGTTATGCACAGATCATATGTTACACTTAAGTTCCTGGTCTGTCACATTCTTGGCATTAGGGAGAATTTTTGTCCTGACTATATGTTAAGATAGAAACATAGAAACTATATGTTAAGATAGAAACCATAGATGTTTTGGTCTAAAATAATTTTTCTAATAATTAGCTATTAAATAAAAGCCAACAGGAAGTAAGTATTCTTGATGAAACAAGGAAATATTTACAGAAACAGCAGAGCTTGATTTAGTCCAAATTACATGGCAGTTGTTTAAAAGAGATGGAAATGCTCTGGAAACAAACCTCTGATTGGTGGACTCCAGGTTTTTTTGTTCTCACCTCACGTGGCCTTTCTTAGGAAAGCCTAGACACTAGAAGGTTTGTGATATTCTTTGAATAGATTGATCTAGAATCAATGGGAAACTGCCTCCTTCTCTCCTTGGAACAGATTATTTCCCTGTGTGAATATATCAAACCTACATCAACTATTCTCTTCCTCTAAGCACCTAAACCTTAGCTACAATATCACTCCCACATTAAAACCTACACTGTTATCCATGATTATTTACCTATGAATTTCTTAATAAACCATCTTAGGGTGGTATGATAGGCAGAAAAATGGTTCCCCAAAGACTTCTACATCCTAATCCCTTGCATGTAATATTAGATTACATGCAAGACGGAAATAGTATTGGAGCTAGACTTAAGGTTGCTTGTCAGTTGATCTTGAGATGGAAAGTTGATCCTAGAATATCTGAGTGGCCCCAGGGTAATCAAAAAAGTACTTAAATGTGGAAGGAGTGGGGAAGGAGAAAGTCAGAGAGATGGCAGCATGCGAAAGACTCAGCACAAAGTTGCTGGCTTTTGGAGTAACAGTTCCATGAATCAAGGAATGCAGGTGACCTCAAGAAGCTGGAAAAGGCTGAGAAATACACTCTCCATCATAGCCTCCAGAAGAAGCCTTTTAGTTCAGTGAGATCTATTTCTGACTTCTAACCTCCAGAATGGTTAGAAAATAAATTTATGTTGTATTTAAGCCACTAAATTTGTGGTTATCTGCTATTGCAGCTATCGGAAAGTAATACAGACGGGTGATTTCATTGATAGTTTGAACCATCTCCTACCAATGGAGAGGGAAAAGAACTCTCGTTCCTCTTTCACAGACCTTTTATAGGTTAGCATTTTCCACTAAAGTCCAGTTCCTTACTCTAGGCTTTGTGCTTCCAGTTCTTCAAGATTCTTTCACATCCATTATCTCACTAAAATCTCACATCATAGCCTCCCAGTTGCTATTACCTTTTTTGAACTGCTGAGAAAATTGAGGGTATAGAGGTCCAGTGACTCACGTTCATGATACAGTAGAGGACACATAGTGCAGTCTAAAACTGAGAGCAGAGAAAAACGAAATAGACATCTGAAGTCTCCAGTATTAGTTGCTCTTTATTTCTAAGTCACCTTAGAATGAATGTAACCCTTTGTCATTTTTTTTGTACCTTTGCATAATTATTGCCAGAATTAGTATTATGAGTTACCTTTAGAAAGTGTGAGAGAGATCATTTTTGTAAAGAATCTTAAAAGCTGGCAAGGGAAATTAGCAAAATGTCATGATCTGTGGCAATTTTAGAATCATAGAGGACCACCCTTGTCTACCTCTTAAACCGTATTTCCTCCAGTTCTTTCTTGTCCATTATGTTTTAGTCTTACCCTCTTTCTGTGTCTTGACACACTGAGCTCTTTCCTACCTCAGTACTTAATGTGTTTAACATTCCTTTTGTCCAGAATGCTGTCACCCAAATTTTTCCATGCCTATTTTTTTTCTTATAATTTAGCTTATGTTTCACTACTCAGGCCTTTAATGATCTCCTAATCTAGAGAGGTCAGTAACTTTCTGATACAAGCTTAATTTTCTTCTTAGCATTTATGATGCATTGCCATTTATTCTTTTGTTTATTTTCTATCTTCCCCTTGTCACTAGAATAGCAACTCTGTGGAAGCAAGAGTCTTGTCTATGCTGTTTACTAGTATACCCTCAATACCTAGAATATTCCCAAGAAGATATGAACTCTTTGTTGAAGGAATAAATGGTTGCCACCCATTCCTGATACCTCTAATACCGTTAGATCTAAAAGACTGAGCTGATGAGGGCCTAAGGCATGAGATATAAAGTCAGACATTAGTAAATGAGCATGGTGATTTTCCCTCCTGAAAGTCCATTTGGCTTAGGTATCTATAAAATCAGGTGAACGTATTGAAAAGTATGCAGTGAAGCTGAGTTTGGACATTAGAGACAGATACTCATTTTCCTTCATTCTGTTTTTGTGATATGCTGGACATTTGATTTACTATGAAAACGGTTGTGTGATATCCAGCACTGACATGACGAATGCTACTCCAGATGACATTGAACTTGGGACTGAAGAGACTATGCATTGTGCATGACAGTTTGCCAATCTGTACCATAGGAACTGCTGTCATAGGTGAGTAATGTTAAAATTCATAGGTTATACTGTTTTCATTTTGAAATGATTTTAAAATAAAATAAAACCATTAAAAATAATAACTTGCTTCAAGTTGTAAAATTTAGACATCGTTTTGAGGACAATTCATAAAATACAATTACTTAGAGAAGAAAATAAGCCACATGTGATGTTCACAGTACTTAGGGATAACTGCTGTTGCAATTTTTATGTACATTTTGGCAATTTTTTTCTCTATATGTATGCACATACTCGCACAGATGCATCTATTTATACCTAATATGTAATAAGTACTAGATTGTTCCTGAATATGTACATGAAGGAAAGAAAAAGTAACTATTGGTGACTCCAATCTGAAATTGAGAATATGTTTTGTTTCAAAGATTAGTCATTTGTTCCATTTAAACTGTTGTTAAAATTTCACTATTTTGTTCTCATCATTCTAATTTTCTTTGGCTACTCCACCAAATCTTTTTTTTTTTTTTAAAGATTTTATTTTTATTTATTTGTCATAGAGAGAGAAGCAAGAGCAAGCACAGGCAGACAGAATGGCAGGCAGAGGCAGAGGGAGAAGCAGGCTCCCTGCCAAGCAGGGAGCCCGATATGGGACTCGATCCCAGGACGCTGGGATCATGACCTGAGCCGAAGGCAGCGGCTTAACCAACTGAGCCACCCAGGCGTCCCAACTCCACCAAATCTTAAGCTTTTAATTTATCAGTCCAAATCCATATAAATGCAAGAGATTCAAAACTCAACTTACAAAAAATAAAACCTACTGAAATACCACAGACAAAGAGGAAAGCCATATCTCTCTCTCCTCACATCTATTCTAAGAGAAGTATTTATTTAACATTAAAAAGACAAGTTATCTCAATAGATATAAAATAAACATTTGGAAAAAAAATCTACATTAATGATACATACTCTGAACTGACTAGGAATAGAAATGAATTTCCACAAATATGAAAAACTTAGTGGTAACATCAAAATTAAATACTCAAAGTTTTTTCTCTAAAGTTGAAAAATTTGGAAACAAGTATGATTAGCCACTCATCACTTTCATTCATCCTTGTACTGATGGTACAATGAAAGTGAAATAAATAGGAAGCATTGAGATTAGAAAGGAAGAAGTAAAACCAAATCTATATGCAGACATGACTGTGTGTGTGTAGAAAATCTTAAAATTTTGTACCAAAACAAAAAGAATAAGTAATAAATAAATTTAACAAATCTATGGGATAAGTGTTAATATACAAAAAGCAATTGGACGAGCAGTTAAAATGAAATCAATATAATGTATAGTTGTATGGGAAATCATAAAATGTGCAAGGATAAACTTAATGTAAGTTGTGCAAACTTCTACACTGAAAACCACAAAACATGGTTTCTAAGATATATTAAACAAAACCTAAATAAATGGAGAGTTATACCATATTTATGGCTTGCAAAACAAAATTATTAAAAAGTCAATTTTCTATACACTGATTTACAGATATTATTCAATTCCCATAAGAAACACAGAACACTTTTTTTTTTTGTAGACATTGACAAGCTTATTCTCAACTTTATATAGAAATGCAAAGGGCTTGGATAGCCAAAAAGAGAAAAAAAATCTTGAAAATAAAGATCACCCGATTTTAAGATTTAAGATTTATTACTAAACCACACTAATTAAGACAACATGTCATTTATGTAAAAGTGGACAAGCAGATAAATACAAGAGAGTAGAGGTCATAAGTGAACTCATATCTAATCACTCAATTTCTGACATAGGTATGAGGATGATTTAACAGAAGAAAGGAAGGAAAGTCTCTTCAACAAATGATATTGGAACCACTATGTATCTATATGTTTTCTACATTGCACCATACAAAAAATTAATTTGGGATGAATCGGTGGCCCAAGTGAATAAAAGTATTAATCTTCTGGAAGGAAACATTAGAGAATATTTTCATGATAGGTGGTTAAGAAAAGTATTTTATACAAGAAGTGTTAACTGGGAGAAGAAAAAAATGATGAAATGATAACTTGTTCAAAATTTAAATCTTCTGCTCATCAAAACAAGTATCATTAGGAAAAGAACAGAGTGGGGTGCCTGGGTGGCTGATTCGGTTAAGCGTCTGCCTTCGGCTCAGGTCATGATCCCAGGGTCCTGGGATCGAGCCCCACATGTGGCTCTCTGCTCGGCAGGGAGTCTGCTTCTCCCTCTCCCGCTGCTCTTCTACCTGCTTGTGCTCGCTCTCATTCTCTCTCTCTCTTTCAAATAAATAAATAATATATATAAAAAAAAAAAAAGAAAAGAAAAGAACAGAGCAGTCACAGACTAGGAGAAAAAATTCACAATACATATAGTTGATAAAGAACTCATTTGCAAAAGTATATAAATAACTGTTACAAATTGGCAATAAAAAGTCAAATAATCCAATTATAATAAGCAAAGGATTTGAATAGACCCTTCATAACAGATTTATAAGTGGCCAGTAAGCATATGAAAAATGCACAACATGTTTTGTCATCTGAGGAATACATATTAAATAACAAGGAAATGTCACTGCACACCCTCCAGAATGAATAATATTTAAATGACCGATGACACGAAATATCAGAAGATACTCTCATACAGTGCTGAAAAGAGTAGAATAATACAATCATGTTGGAAAGCATCTTGACATTTTCTTATAAAGTTAAACATTCACAAATGCTATGAGTAGCATTCTACTCTTAGCTACTTACCCAAGAGAAATGTAAACATATGTCCACAAAAACACTGTTTCACATTTGCTAGTAGCAGTTTTAGTTATGACAGCAAAGGAAAAAAAAGAAAGAAAAGAAAAAAAAACAAGTGTTCATCAACAGGTAAATGTATAAACAAGTAAATTGTAGTATACTTGTACAATGGAATACTTTTCACAAATATAGATAAGTACAAAATGGATGGATCTCAAAAATATTATGCCACTTGTGGGGATCGAGAAACAAAAGAGTACATAATGAATGATTTATTTTCTATGAAATTTTAAAATAGGCAAATGAATCTATTACTAGAAATAAGAACAGCAGTTTCTTCTGGTTGCAGGGCCAAGATTGAACAGAAGCGTAAATGATGGGTATTCCTAGGGGTCATGACATAATTCTTTATTTGGGTAGGGATAAAGGTACATGGGTTTACTCATCTATAAAAATTCATCAAACTGTACATTTAGCATTAGTACAAATCACTATATTTAAATTATGCCCCAATTTGCAAGAAATTTAAAATGGGGTTTCAGTATTTCAAATAAAGAGGCTCAAACTCTCTAATTCATGTTTCAAGACATAATTTTTTTATGGACTTTTCAGTCAAGACTAGAGATAGTAAACTGAACAACAATTGGGTCTAAGTAGTTGAAGATATTCTTTTCATTTGTATCAGGAATGCTTCAGGCAGAAGTGACAGAAGACTCACTATGGAGTTTGGTAATAATAAGTCAATCAATAGTATTAATCATTTCAGGTATAATTCAGCTTAAAATCTCAGACTTTGTCCTGATTTTCAAGATATAATTGGTGCCTTCCAAGCAGCCACATCAAGAAAGAAGGACTGGGAACAAAACCTTCCTATTAATATTTTAATTTTTATCAGGGAAGAAAGTCCTCAAGGGGTAAAAATATTATCTTACTTTTCATTGCCTAGAAGGTCTTTGCCCACCCCTAGACCAATTTCAATTTAAGTGGAATAGGAATGTTGTGACTGATTTGAACCATTGTTTTGGCCAGCATAGGAGTTTCCCTTTCTAAGATCAAAACACCTCATCATTCTACACGTAAAATCAGGGTTCATTTCACAGGGAAAATTTGGAAGTTATGTTTGACAATTACACTGATGGTTGACAATGAGCAGTGTCTCATATACATATTCCTTGCCTAACTAACTTCTGTTAAGATGAGATATTTACTGCTCATTCCTGATCACTCCCCCTCCCCCGCCACGGGGAAGGAGTTTCAACGGACTTAACTCCTTCTATTCTTTATCCTTTTACTCATTCTGCTACAGATGGCATGAAGTGACTTAGTTGTTGGGTAAATTTGGGAAGAAAAGGGCTATCTTAGCTCAGGAATGAGCGACCTTCTTTTGGAGGAGTGGACTAGAGGGAGCCTGTGCCTCTTGCTCCACCAGGGGGAGGTTCCATCTCGGTGGGCAAAGGGTGTAAGCATAGGAAGGTCTTCCCCAGTCTTCAGGTATCAAGACTTTGTCTAACTCTACCCAGTTCTGGGGATCAATGTTAGAAAGCCCACTGGACTCTGACACCCAAGCTAATTTTTCTGACCCTGCATTTATGAGCAATAAGGTGGATAGTTACTCTCTACATTAATTTTCCATGTGTTTAGAACTTGAGTAGGGAGGATGGAAGCTATTTATTAAGTCTCCTAAGAGGCTTCAACATTTGGTGCATTAGCTAGGGACATTAAGAATAAGGACTAGAGGGTGCCTGGGTGGCTCAGTGGGTTAAGCCGCTGCCTTCGGCTCAGGTCATGATCTCAGGGTCCTGGGATTGAGTCCCGCATCGGGCTCTCTGCTCAGCAGGGAGCCTGCTTCCCTCTCTCTCTCTCTCTCTGCCTGCCTCTCTGTCTACTGTGATCTCTCTCTGTCAAATAAATAAATAAAATCTTAAAAAAAAATTAAAAAAAAAAAAGAATAAGGACTAGAATTCTGAAGGAAAAGTATATTAGAGAAGATTTTGGTGCAATCATGACGGTATCTTTGGACCCTGGGCTAGCATATGTCAAAATAATGTTCTGACCTTAGGGGCTTTTAGAAGCTTATTATCAATTTTTAGCTGTTACCACTTGCCCTCACATTGCATGCTAGACTAAGGTTTGTTTAATTGCATAAGAGTGTGTAAGGCCTTAGCCAAGGACACAAAACGGTCTAGCAAAAGCAAGAGAGTCCCAGCAAAAGCACATGGCTCATATGCATGTTCTCAGCAAAAATAAATGGGAATCACCAGAGTTGCCTGAGCAAAGATTTTTAGCTCTGCCATAGGTGGCCTAGATAGGCCTCTAATAGGTTATGTGTAACCAGTTTAATTCATAGGCTGGACTCTTCCTAACAGACATAAATCTGTGGCAAAGATTATATTAGAGAAAAGAGAGAATCTTCATTTGTGTCCTTGGTATTAGTGGGTATAAAATATTTTTACATTTAAGCATTAAGAAAGCCAAGTTCTTATAATTATATGATTTACAATTCACAAAATCTAGTTTAAAGTCAATGCCAGAGGACTGTTCCAAATCCTGTCATATATTCAGAGCCAAGGAAAAACTGTTGGGCATAATTAATCTTATCTCTTTAACTCAGCTATATATGTATATGTGTATATATATATGTGTGTGTGTGTGTGTGTGTGGTGTGTGTAGATATATATATGCATGTATATATACATATGAATGAATGAATAATTATAAAAAATCAGTGGATATATTTCAAGATGATTGAATTATTCTGGGTGGTATTATGCCCAAAAAGAACAGGTTTCACAGCTAGATGAAATTGAAGAATGGAAGGAACATGGTTTCTTGAGGGATACAAGGCCATATTGTTCTATTTCAATCCCCTAGGGCAGAGTCATCAAACTACAGCCACAGGTCAAACAAGCTATTCTTGTAAACAAAATTTCAACTGGAACACAGCCACACTCATTAGGTGACTTTCCACAGTGGCAGAGTTGAGTAGTTATGACAGAGAAGGTATATAGTCGATTGGGTTTTTTACGGAAAAAGTCTGTCAGCCTCTTCCAGAAGAGGGCAATGGTTTTCAAACTTGAACATGGATCGGAATTACCTGGAGGACTTGCTAACTTACAGATTGTTAGGCCTCATCTCTAAAGTTTCTGATTCAGATTCTTCCATTAGGCCCATAATTTGTATTTCTAGCAAATTTCCAATGATGCTGATAATGCTGGTCTGGAGACCACACTTTAAGCTTATACTTCCATAAGTATAAGCTTCAGAAGCAACAATAGAAATTTCTGGAATCTGCTAAAGATGATTTGCAGTTAACCCAAATGCAGAGAAGTGGTGAAAACCTTAGGTCTAGGTATCTATCTCAAGAAGTAGTGGCAAAAACAGAAAAGGGAAGAAAAGAAGATAAAAGAAAATAATAGATAAAATAATAAAGAATTAAAAACCAGCATGTCATTAGATGGAGTTCACACTTGCTCAAGTACCAGGATTGAATAATCATGCATGTCCAGGAGGAAATGGCATTAACAAATTTAAGAAATATATGCTGCATGGGAAACACAGTGTCCCCCATTCATTGCCTTCTTCCAAATATGGTATATGCATTGAGACAAAATGAATCAGGTTCTGGGTGTTTTGTTTTGTTTTGTTTTGTTTTGTTTTGTTTTGGAGGGGAGGGAAGGGGAGGGGTGGGGTACCAAACTATTTCATGTGAAGAAATGGTACAAACGATAAAGCGTAAGTAAATGTTCTGGTACAACTTACTGAAAGAGCAAATATAAGCTCGATATGCACCCACTGCATTGATGACCACAGTCACCCCACAGCTGTGGGGAAGCCAGCCTAGACTTAGTTCCCAGGGTGCACTTGTCACAGCGTGGGGGTTGGAGCTTGGACAGGGCAGGCGGGGACACTACGGGGACAGGGAGGGGGCACATCCCTCTGGTGCAACTTGGTCACAAGGCCACCCAATTTGTGGGTGGCTCTCACCTGCCTGTTTCTTCAGCCATGAGCCTCAAAGAAGCCACACTTGTGAGCATTGTTTTCGTCGGTGGCCAGTTTGCGCAGTTCCAGTAGTGACTGATTCACACTGGTTTCCGAGTGTGACGCAGAAAGCATTGCCTTCTGCCACCCTCGCAGTCCTCGCAGCCCTTGAGGGGCTCTGGTACCTCCATATCCTGAAGGAAGATGCGGCACCGCCTTGACCTGTGGCTTCACGGGTTTCTCAGCGTGTGCCCTGTCCTCTTGAGATTGGAAAACAAAATCCTGGGCCAAGTTCTGGAAAGCTACAGCTTCGCAGTCAAAGTAGTGGGATGCGGACAGGCAGGCAAGGGCTCGCTGCGACGGTTGGCGGCGGCCGCAGAGCCAGTGGGTTTGCCGCGTCCGGTCTGCAGGTGGGCTCACTGCGGGCGGAGACCAGTCGGCCCCACAGATCAGGGCACTGTGCAGCTGTCTGCAGGGGACCTCGGGCCTCTCCCGTCAAGCCTCTGTGTGGGACCACAGACGTCTTGGCATCGACCAGTAACTGGTAACTCGGCAAAGCTGAGAGCGTGAAGACCTCCAACTCCTTTTGCTGTGACCTCTGCAACATTAAGTATGTGTGGCTGGGAGCGTGGTTTTGGGGGTATGATGACTCTTGGGACTCGGTGTGGCTGGCCACCACGACTTGGTGATAGCGCGGGCAGTGCTTCATCGTCACGCATGCCCATTCACGCCTTGAAGTGTTTAACAATGAACTATATCCAAGAACTGGGATTGCAGTTTGATTCCCAAAGGAACTTCATCTCTCTTCTGAGAATGCTTAAAGAACCTCAATTTCACACCACCAACGTTTTGCTGAAAATGATGGGGCTTGGACTTAACTTAAAAATTTAGATGTTTTTGGACTACACGCCAAAGGGCAAAATGATTTGAATCTAAATAGTAAGGCGTTGAAAGTTGAATATTTGGGGATTTTAACTTGCAAGGGGATTTAGCCATTCTCCCTTGGAATCTAATAATGGGAGAGTGTTTTTTATTCACAGTGGAATGTCCTTATTTGTGCGTATTTTTATTATTTGAATGCGTTCAGCGTCTCTGCAGAATTTGGATAATGTGGATGGTGTGCTTGGGATGGCAAACTGAATAGGAAATGAATTTTTACTCTTGGGTACAGAGTGGCCTTGGAGCTGATTTAGATGATACTTTGTACTTCTCAATTTTAGTAAAATCTAAAGTGAGTGTCAGGGTCCCAGGATGATTCCTAAAGAGCAGTGGTTGGTAATGGAGAGGCAGTCTAATGTATTTCTCTGACAGACTATTGGTCCTCTCTCCCAAAGAGGGCAGCTACACTCCTGCTTGACTATAGGCTCTATGAAAAGTTTAATGGGGTTTGAAGAAAAAAATAGGGGAATTTTATGGGGAACACTAACTCCTCATTCTTCACGTTTCCTGCATATAAAAGAAACTCAGAATCTGTCTGTCCCTTTACTCCAACTCAGGAGCAGTGGAATAAACTATCTGATTAGTAAAATTGGGAAGAAAAAATAGACATACCTGTTAGTTATCTGCTCAGCTCAGAGCGAACACTTCTTCCTTTTAGAATTAAAGTAAAGCTGCCCACTAGCGGGACAAGTTGTTTGGTTTTTCCACAGGTAGTTTCTGCTTCTTCTGACTATGAGAGACACTGGGTGGGTAAGTGTGCCTAATTTGGGGATCCAGTGTCAGGAGTGCATTTAGTTCTCACAACAAAGCTGTGAACTTTAACTTAGCATTAAATTAAAAGAAGTAGTGCTTTGGCCTCCATATGGCACTGTTTTACTTCTCAATATGTTTTGAAACTAAATAATAACAGAAGATGCTAATTTGGAGGGGAGGAGAGATACTTCCTCAGAAACAGATTTTACCCCTTATTCTTGTACATTTTTTTTTAAACAGGAAAGAAACAATTTTCTATAGTAAGCTAGTAGATGAAGGGATTTTGTCAATTAAAACAACAATAAAAAAAATCTGTGGACCACAGATACCTGTGGAGATTTGTTTTATAAATCTTTCCTCCTCCAACAATAAGTAAAAGTGTCAGCATCACTCTGAGAACAGGTGTGTACATTTACATTAAATAAATTATTCATTTGCTAATATTGTGGGATTGTTCTGTGGTGCATAAGAAAAAAAGAAAGCTGAAATAATCTCTATCCCTTGCATTATGCATTATAACATTAGAAAATAAGTCTTTTTTCTGAAGATAGTCAACAAACAGGTTCTCTTTTCAGTCCCTGAGGTACTATACCAAATAACAGAATAAAATCCAATAAAAAACTTGGAATTTATTTTTGTTCTTTGTCATCACCTTTTGTTAATGGTATGTAGGTTGCAATTTCAAAGCACATGCAATATGGTTTGGCTGGATTAAATGTTATTATTTTGATTCCCTTTGCTAAGCTCACAGTATTCTATCTTCCCTTTTCCTTCATTCTGGGAAATTTTGCACACTCACTCATAGTCACAGTTTTTCCCAGAGCTGGAAAACACCCCTATGTAGTCTTTGCCCCTTTTCCCATGTACACATACCACCATGGAGCCTCTCCTCCTCTAAACTCACTAATTCTTCCTTTCTAAACAACACCATTGTATGCTTCCTTCCTGTACCACTCAGTTGATTTGTTATTTAATATTTTGCTATTTGTATGCCCAGTGCACATACACACATATCTAAGGTTAATTACAGGATTCTTAAGGGAAGGACCAGTTTTAATACTTTGCACATGACTCAAAGCACTGTATTTTGCACCTCGTAGGCACTTTTGACTTTATCTACCTTTCCTAAGTGGAAGAAACCCTATTCAAGAAAGATAAAGAACACTGGGAGCTTTACTGAGGATGCAAATTTTTATGTGCTTTTTCCCTAAAATTTTAACATACAGATGGCTGAAATTATGCCTAAAATTGGAACAACTAATAGTTCACAAGTGAGAATAATTGTAGATGTTATTTTTCATGTATCTGAAATTAATAAGCCCTACTTAGAGATGAAACTATCTTTTTTTTAAAGATAGTTACTCTTTTGCTTTCATTTGTAAAATCAACATTATTGAGGTATAATTAGCATATCATAAAATCCATTCATTTGAGAGTACGGTTCAATGAGTTTTGAATTATAACCTAGATGATCATCACTACATTCAAGATACAGAACTTTTTCTCAACCTACAAGTCTCTCGGAAAACAAAAGATTTGTGTATGTGTGTGCATGCGTGCATTTATTTACTTTTATGTGCCATAAAAGAAACATTGGCGTGCAGTTTATTTATCAGGATGTTTAAACATTATCTACATAATTTGGGGGGGGGGTAAAAACTGAAGCTTAGAGTGTCTTTTCTAAAGGGCACCGATATAGCAAGTATAATAAGAAATAGCTTGGCCTTAATAAAATATTGTTTTTAAAGGGTGAATGTCATCATGTTCTAAGCGGATACAGGAGAAGCTCTTCAGGCCACATCACAAGGAAGCCTTAAGCTGCCTGCTTGACTTGATTCATCTGCTTGCTTTCTGAAGACAAGGGTACGGGAAAGAGAAATCAGAGCTATACTGAACACAACTGCAAGCCAAATGATCAGGTAATTCTCCTTAATCCTTATCTGAGGACTGCTGAGGACTTCTCACAAGCAGTGAATTATTTTAGTGGTAGTAAGAAGCAGGCCCCACATATAATAAATGCTCACTTTTCATCTGTGTGTGCCATGTCGTTCATGGGTCCATTTGCTTACCTTCATGACCTATCTTTGATGCACTTCATACACTGATCCTGGAGCAGAGGCCTTCGTGGATATCTTCTGGTCATTGAGCTGAGACGAAATGTTCATTTTCTCATCCTGTGATGTGCACACAGAAATGAATGGCCTGTGGGCAGATCTGGCGTGCATTGCTGCCGCTCTGCATTATTGAATGTGCACCTGGCCTCTTCGCTTTCTTGGGTGTTCATTTACAGAGACAGGGCCCTATTTTACTTTTACTTTCTGCTGTTAATCAGTAAACTGCAAATAAAACTGCTGAGACTTGATTTCTCCCTCAGACCTCTTCTTTCTTTGGATGCTTCAGATGCAGAGACAAGAGAGTCTTCAATGAGTCCTGTTTTGACTTTTACAAAAGAACTGTAGTTCCGCTCCTGAAAATAAAGTAAGTTAACATTTCAGAGAAGGTCTATGAACAAAGTAGGTCTGTGATGCAAAATCACATGCTTCCGTGTGATTGCTTTTTAAAGACTGCATCAGGAGGGCCAGGACTGGGGAAGATAAAGCTGAGGCTATTGGGGGATAGAATTGGGCCTGCCTCTTTTCAAATGACTGACTGTAAGAAGACAGTGTGCACCTCCTCAGCCTTTTCTTATTTTATATCTTTAAATCTCATTAGCCAGGTGCCTACAAATAATCCTACTCCCCTTAAAACTGTAGGAGAGGATCTAAGAAACTGTCTCACATTAAGGTTTAAAGAACTAACTCAACTTTCAGCGATACCCCTAAATGGTGTATATGAATTGAATAGATAGATAAAACTTCATGCTAAATGAATGACGCCTCAGTGGTATATTCAGAGCTATCTTTTTAATCTTCATTTGACAGAATTAAAAGGTTCCCCAAGAGCATATATGTCTGACTTTGTGTAAAACAGGACTAGATTTGGATCATTGCTTTCCCTGATAGATCCTTCTAGGAAAATCTGCCTCACTCAGTGAAGAGGCCGTTGCATGATCCTACTCTGCTCCCTGTAATCATAGACAGTTGGACCCTGAGAATTAAGTCCAAGAACTTATTTGTTCGCTTAGCAAGAGCAGACGAATTGTGTAGCTTGGCATACGAGAGAAAGTTGGGCCGAGCAGATCCCTCTCTGGGGAGGAGCCTTCATGTCTTCTCTCACTTTCCCCAGCAATACTGAGTTACATTCTGGAGAGGTCGGACACTGGGGCAAATTGAGTTGGTTATCATCGTTCTCACTCTTATTTTTAACTCATTGATTTCTTTTGCTGAGGTTTGTTCCCATGGCAACAACACAGGCCACTTGGGTTAAGAAGCTCAGAAAGAGCAATGGAACTTGAAGGAATTCATTTTGTTTTTGTCTTCACTTGCCATCATCTCCAAATGCTACCAACTGCCTCATAGGTCACATCATCTTTGAGTTCCCAGGACATCGCTGATGAATTTTAAGACTGTTTTTATTTTCTTCCACATTTAAAAAGGGCAATTCATTTTTCCTGACACAGACAATACTTTTACAAAAGCTTTTATTTGATATACTTCAATACATGAAACTGAGTGACAAAATCCATGAGGAAAAGGAAGCCTCGTATGTGGGGCCTTTTCATGGCCCATTTCCCCAGCTTAGCCAGCTCTCCCTCTAGCCAGTCCTGCCCTAGCTTTCTCCTTTTCTTTAGTCATATCAACTAATGCTGATTTTTTAATTTTCCCTCTTTCACCTCAAATATTACTTCCTCAAAGGAGCCTGCTCTGGCCACTCACACTGAATTAGGCCCCACAGGTCCTTTTAGTTCTTCTTTAAAGCTTTTTGTCATAGTTGGTAATTACATTTTTTTTTTTGATTATTTAAATACTATCTTTTCTTGTCCTAACTAGACTCTGAACTCCCAAAGATAAGGTACTTGGCTCTTTGGTTTATCACTGAAATTCTAGCACCTCGCACAATGATTGTGAATAGGCTTGATAAATATTCATTTATGGAAAGGGTGGAAAATATCTAATTTTTTCCTTCTTAAGGATAGAATCAAGTTGACCGTTCACTTGGATGTATTGGTCAGCTCGGGCTGCCACACCAAAGTGTCATGGACTGAGTGGGTTAAACAACAGAAAGTTCTCATAGTTCTGGAGACTCAGATGTCCACAACCAGGGTGCCAAGCTTTCTTCCCGGCTTGCAGATGGCCACCTTCCCCTTTGTGTCCTCACATAGCTGATGCAGGGGTGAGGGGAGAGAGAGAAAGAGATCTTCCTCTTCTTCGGAAGGCACCAAGTGGGATTAGGACCCCACTTTTAAGACCTTACTTAACTTTTCTCACAGACCCTGCCTTCGACTACAGACAGTCACATTGGGAGTTAGTGCTTCAAATAGGAATTTGTGGGGGTGGGGACACAATTTTGTTCATCTACCTGGGATTAAGTTTACTTGACCTAAAGTTTTCCCTGTCCTTCCAGCAGATATTAATTTATTACTTTGCAACTTTTTATGTTTTTCTTTTTTGCAAGCAAACCATTATGCTTTTGCAAGAGAACATTTTGTTTCCTGCTAGACTCTGAAGTTTCTGTCTCACTCTGTCTCTGTCTCTCTCTCTCCTCCTCTCTCTGTTGCTCTTTGGCTTTCAGGAAAATAAACTTCTCAAAGTTTATTATTTTCTCTGAATTGAAAGTTCTGGTGCAGGATGCCAAAAGTGTATTAATATGAGCAAGACTCAGAAATCATTATTGATGCATTAATACAGTAAGCATATTTCTAGTTAAACCTTCAGTGTTTGCTACTGAATATCACTGGGCTTTGATGTTCTTTTTTCCTATATGGCTTTTATTTTCCTCTAGTTCATATCCTTGACTGAAGGTGAGCCCCAGTTCTTGATTGTCTGCCTTCACAAAAAGTCTTATATTTGTCTGCAAGGACTCTATTTAATTTTTAAAATCATTTTTATTACTCTGTTCAAGGGAGTCATCTGGAAATGACATTCTGTAATAAACTGCCCTTGACAAATATTATTTTTTTTTCTTGTGAAAAGCTCCGTTTCCTGTTTTTCTTCTTCAAATAGCCATTGGCAGTTTTGATTGAGAATGCAGGGCTACCAGAGGAATAGCTTTTGCCAAGTGAAGCTTTTGTTTATTTATTTTTTAATTCCTCCTACTTTTATGTTATAGTTGATCAAAAGTGCACCATTTTATATTCTTTTTTCTCCCAATTTTATTTTAAATTTCATTTCTGTAATTGATTTTTCAGTTTTCACTGAACTTGCAAATGAATGCAAAGACCTGTTAAAAGAAACATTTCATTTATTAATTTACTGTTGCATTGGTCAGTTGTTTCTGAGGGATTAAGAAAGTTACGTAAGGTGTGAACCAGGTGTGTGAACAGCCTACTTGAGTAGTGACTTTGAAGGTCCGCACTGAATAACATTCCACTTGAAAAAGCAGCTTCAGGCTAACTTCATGCATTAATGAGGCAGTCATTTTTTTTTATTGATTTATTCTAATTTCTTTTTTTAATTTTTTAATTATTTATTCATTTTTTTCCAGTGTTCCAAGATTAATTGTTTATGCACCAAATCCAGTGCTCCATGCAATGTGTGGCCTCCATAATACCCATCACCAGGTTCACCCATCCCCCCACCCTTCTCCAAAACCCTCTGTTTGTTTCTCAGAGTCCACAGTTTCTCATGGTTCATCTCCCCTTCCGATTTCCCCCAACTCACTTCTCCTCTCCATCTCTCCATGCCCTCCGTGTTATTCCTTCTGCTCCACAAGTAAGTGAAACCATATGATACTTGACGCTCTCTGCTTGACTTACTTCACTCAGCATAATCTCCGCCAGTCCCATCCAAGCTGATACAAAAGTTGGATATTCATCCTTTCTGATGGAGGCGTAATACTCCATTGTATATATGGACCATATCTTCTTTATCCATTCATCTGTTGAAGGTGGTCATATTGACCAGACTTGTGAAAGAAGAAATAGGCCTCCTTACTTGCCGCCTTACCCTATTTGAATTTCATGCCTGTCTGGACCTTAAGTGTCCATTTTCAGTGGAGGGGTTTTATATCTTTCTGATCCATTTAGAGTAGAGCCAGGGGCATTTATGACAAAGGTGACCAGGTAAATGACAATAATGTAAAACAGCAAAATCCCATCACTTGGCTGTGCTGATTTATTCCATGCCCATGTGGAACCATTTATTACTTAGACAGCATCAAGGACCAATTTATCTATTAAAGTGTTAGCACTAAAATGTTAACGTATTTTTTTTTAACCTAAATGTTTTAAATATCTATTTATGTTCCAGAAAATGATGGAAAAATTAAGTTGCATTGATCATTGTTTCTACCCTCAAGGATGTTATAGTCTACTAGAAAAAATATAGATTATAGATGAATAACGAGAGGGGGCATGATTATGAACATCGGAATTCAGAGGAGGGAGTGATGGTTGTCATTACATTTGTGGAAAGAGTAGAAGGATTTCCAGCATAGAGGCATTTGCACTGCTGCCTGAGGAATGAATTGAGTTGTGCAAACAGAAAACATAAAGGTCAGTATTCTGGGCAGAAGAGCCAAGGCCCCAGCAAAAAAAAATAACATAGTCATTTGCTCCCTAAATAGGTTGGAAAGGCAGGACTGGAGAAGAGCATAGAAAATACTGGATGTCACTTAGATTTTAGACATTCTGAAGATCTTAGGGGATCTGAAATAGGGGAGGAGAAATAGGAGGAGACAGCAGGAAGTTATGTTGGGTAATAAAATTGTAGACTTTACAATGTCTTAGGAGGCAAGGAACTAGCAATCACATTTGAGTCTGTAGTTTGTTTGTTTTTTTTTTAAAGATTTTATTCATTTATTTGACAGAGATCACAAGTAGACAGAGAGGCAGGCAAAGAGAGAGAGGAGGAAGCAGGCTCCCTGCTGAGCAGGGAGCCCTACATGGGGCTCAATCCTAGGACCTTGGGATCATGACCTGAGCCGAAGGCAGACACTTAACTGACTGAACCTCCCAGAGATCTCTGGAGCAAAGTGTTTTGAAGAAGGAAATATTTTATTTCAGAAATAAAAATATGTTTCTGTAAAATCTCCCCAAGCCTTAGTTGTTGAAAGGAATATATAACTTTCAGGGTATAGACTCAGTACTGGATTTTAATCCAGATATGATTTCCAGAACTTCATATCTGAGAGAAATTTATAAGATCTTCTCTTGGCCAGCTGATATCCTTCATTGCCTACTACTCTTTTGTTGAAGAAGTTACATGATAACTTACTATCTGCATTTCTTTTGTTTTCACGTAATGTGCAGTCAAGAAAGAAGAGAGCTATGTAAAGAAAACTCCCAAATAGACCATATACAAGGAGACAGAAGCCTAATAAAAAACAACAACAAAAAGACGTGGTTGAGGAGCCAGTTGGAATCTGGGTGAGATAGCAGGTGATGGTGATTGAAAACATTGATCTTCAAACTGGATTCATCTGATGGTGTGGGCTCTGGGATTTAAGATTCAGATGCCATTTCTAACTGCCAGTAGAGCTCTCCTTTTTCTAAAGATTCTGACCTCAGTCTGCAGTGGGAGAAGAGCTCTGCTGGATGTGGAAACTATACTGGAAAAGGCTGGACCTCGAGTGTGTGTGTTTCATAGAAGAGCGGTCACATGGAAGAGTCTCTAGGTTTGTCTTGACGTGGGAGAAAAGGAGTGTTTGTGCATCTGGGTGTCTGTGTGTTTAACAATTATTTTGCTTAAGAGAGAAGAGAAAATACTTTGTTCTAATTTCTCCTCAAGTGTTCTTTAGCCTTTTGACCTAAACTCAAGTGAGATTTTCTTTCTTTTTAAGCACAAAGACTTTAAAGAGTACTTGAGGTTTTTTTAGCAAGATTTTTTTTTTTTTTTTTATAATTCTCAAAGTCAATTGCCTTTGAAGGAGTGATAACAATAGAATCAAGTAACATTTTCTTATTTGCTCATATAATCCAATTGTTGGACTAGATATTTATGTGTATTATAAAGGCATAAATGCTGTAGGCTGTCTTAAGAATTTGTTGATCCTTTATTGATATTCTGAGGTTCAGATGAAATGTACCAGCAGTATCTAAGCCCATGTTCTCCCACCCAAGTCTATTTAAAATTTCCATGTTCTTTTGTGTTCTATAGCAAGTGTCTGGATACCTAATGGAAATAAATAATGGGAGAGTGCTGTTTGATAAGCCATCTTTTTTTCTTTCTTATATCTACTAAGTAGACTAAATCTTGAAATAGAAGCAAAGCTAGGTAGACTAGATTGAAAAATTCAGACAGTTCTCATGAGAGAGCCTAGATATATAGGGATTTAAATCACAGGCAAGTGATTAGGAGTATGGGTTAGAAATATGGGCAAGAAGACTGGTTAATGGTAGATGATGAGAAAGGCAGGTAAGGCCTGTGTGCAATAAAGGAGTTTGATATTACAGTGGTAGCTGCCTAAACTAAGATTTTCTTACATATTTTATGTCAGAGGAACTATACATTGTTCAGAATGTGGGACTGTGATTTGAGGCAGTGAAATGGAGAAGAGAAACAGAAACAAAGTGATGGCTACTAGTGAAATATAGCCATTTTAAAATGTTTTAAATAAAACTATATATTTAAGATGTATAACATGATAATTTGTTATACATATACATAGTGAATGGATTAGTACAGTCAAGCTAATTATCATCTTTTTAAACTAGAAAATATACTTAATTTTTAATTAAATTTAATTTAATTCTCATTTAAATAAAAAAATTTTAATTCCAGCATAGTTAACCTGCAGTGTTATATTAGTTTCAGGTGTACAATACAGTGATTCAACAATTCTATACATGACTCAGTGCTCATCGTGATGTGTAGTCTTAATATCCTTCGCCTATTTTACCCATTCCACACCCCACACTCACCCCTCCGGTAACTATCACTTTATACTCTATAGTTAAGAGTCTATTTCTTGGTTTGTTTCTTTTTTCCCCTGTGCTTTTTTTGTATCTTAAATCCCACACATGAGTGAAATCATATGGTATTTGTCTTTCTCTGACTGACTTAATTCATTTAGCTTTGTATTTTCTGGATCCATCCATGTTGTTGCAAATGTCAGGATTTCATTCTTTTTAATAGCTAAATAATATTCATGTGTGTGTGGGTGTATACCACACATTATTGAGCCATTTATCTATTCATGGACACTTGGGCTAAACATATCTTCTTACATAGTTACCATTCTGTGTGTGTTCCTGTGCACACAAATTTGTGTCTGAGAGAGACCAGGGAGAGACATGAGAGTGCTTGAAATAAACTCTCTTAGAATCCAGTATTCAATACGGTATTATTAACTATAGTCCTCATGTTGTACATTAGATATGTATACTTATTCATCCTACATAACTACATCTTTGCACCCTCTGACTCCCATCTCTCCATTTCCCCTATCCCTTCCACCTGCTTTCTACTTTCTGCTTCTATGTGTATTTAATTTTTTTAGATTTTACATGTAAATTAGATCATGGATATTTTTCTTCTGTTTCTGGCTTGTTTCACTTAGCATAATGTCTTCTATGTTCATCTGCACTATTGCAAATGATGGGATTTCCTTTCTTCCATCTGTCTGTCTGTCTATATCTATCTATCATCTATCTATAACAGTTTCTGTATCCATTAATCTGTTGATGAATCCTTAGGTCATTTTCCTATCTTGTCTATTATGACTGTTGCTTCCATGAACATAGAAGCATAGCTATCTCTTCAAGGTACTTATTTCATTTCCTTTGAGTATATACCCAAAAGAGAAATCGTTGGGGTAATTGTATTTTCAATTTTTTAAGACAACTCCGTACCATTTCATGATAGCTGTACCAGTTTACATTCTCACCATCAGTACACAAGTGTTCTCTTTTTTCCACATCCTTGGCAACACTTCCTTTTATTTATTCTTGTGATAATCATCATCCAAACAGATATGAAGTGATATATCATTGTGGTTTTGATTTGTATTTCCATGATGATTAATGATGTTGAACACCTTCTCATTTCCCTGTTGGCCATTTGTTTGTCTTCTTTGGAAAAATGGTTACTCGGGTCCTTTGCCCTTTATTTAATTGCATTGTTTGATATAAAACTTTCTGTGCATTGTTATTTTTACTGACGATAAAATTACTGAAGGGTCATAGCATGTAAAACATTCTCATTCATACTATAGTTAATTGACCAACTTGAAATTCAATAATTATTCAACCGTGGCAACACTACTTTAGCATGATCACTTTCAAACAAGTAGCTTATCCATAAAACCATAGAAACAGAGTTCTTCATTTGTTCATTCTAAGCAGCTAAGAAGACATATCCACCAGAAGATAAGTGGTTCTGGTTCTTGGTGTGAATGTTGCAGCAAAAGCGATTTTTTTTTTCTCATGTAAACTACTCTATTTTTGGTTATTCTAACTGGTCCCTGAAATCAGCCGATGTTGCAAATGGTCACAACAGCTGATACAAACTTTCTCTCCTGCCTGTAATCCAACAAATAGCTGACCTCACAATTCCATTACTTGGTGGCAGTGGGCAAAACAGTAATCATGTGGAGTGAACAGTAAACATTTGACCCAAGGAGTTGAAGGTAGGCGAATACTTCCATCTGTGTCTTAGCTCATGAAAGCAACACTTTCCTTAAGTCTACCTCAAAGTTCAGAAGCCAGGTGTCTGACTACAGCCTGGAATGGTAGATAGGGAGAATATAAGAGGAAGGGCCAGCAATTTCATGATAGAACTATAAACCAGTACTTATCTTTGTTATTTAATAGATTATGTCCTCTGTACCTTTTTGATTGAAACTAATGACGTTCTTATTGCAGTAGAGGGTGTTTGAAGTAATTGCTTTGGATTTTGGGAGCTCAAAAGAGCTAGTATTTTGAGGAGGGGGATTGGTTAATCACTAATACTGGAATTAAATTTCTCAGCAGTGGCCTAACGATTTTTAGCCTCTTATTCTATCATAGGAAAGGCTGCTACTTTGTGGTGTGCTACAAAGCCTGTCTGTCTAGATAGAGCATTTAGAGTTCTGGCCATGAACTAAACCTCTGTTCATGGACAAGGGAGAAAATCTCTTAGAACATTGTCCTCAGGGTAAAGAGAAAGATAAATCCTTTCCTCAAATTGTATGCTAGAACTCCGAAGAACAAGAATAAGCACAAAACCCCAAGAGATTGGGAATATAAACAATTTTTTAAATTTTGTTCACAGAACTTTAGGAAATAAAGATTGTTTTTTTTCTATTGTCCAATGAAGTGAGAGGTCTTTTCCATTTAACAGAAGGGAGTTTTGGCTTTTAAGATTGTATTTTTACCTTCTGCTTCTTTTTGGGGCTATTCCCATCAACTCAGTGGAGTAAAAATCCTTCACTCCACCCTTGAACTCTGCCTTCCTTAAGACTGATCCTTTCCTATTCCTTCCTCCTATGGAAACTGCCAACCTTCACCCACCCACACTGATTCTGCCTGCAGAGTTAACAGCTTCTTAAGGTAACTACATCCTTCAACCTATTTCCTTGTCCTCCTCCCTGTCTGTAGTAATTAGATAGGGAAACATTATTAGAAGTGGGAACCGTTTTAGAAATGGAGTTAAGGGGTACCTGGGTGGCTCAGTTGGTTAAGCATCTGCCTTCAGCTCAGGTAGTGATCCCAGGGTCCTGGGATCGAGCCCCACATTGGACTTCCTGCTCCCCGGGGAGTCTGCTTCTCCCTATCCCTCTGCTCACATGCACTCTCTCTTGCTCATTCTCTCTTTCTCTCAAATAAATAAAGAAGTGGAGTTAATTCCCCTAAACCTAACCTGAATGCCTAATAGTTTAGGCGTTGTCAATAATCCTAATGATCTCAAGTTAAAGAAGTTAAGGCTGAATATTTCTAAATTAGGGATAACTTAATTATGAGGAATATTTCATATTAATTTATATTAATTTTCACATTATTAGGAACATTTAACAGTAGAAAAATTTCTGAATATATTGTGGCTTTGTTTTTTATAACTTTTCTATATCTAAACTTCCTCATTTTTCTCTGCAATATTAAAAATCACTGGAACTGTCCCTGAATCATTAAATTTACAATGTGCTTCAAAATTCTTCTGCAAAACTTGTGAAGAGGTTTTAATATAGAAGTCAAATTTATAAAATAAAAATTTATTGTTTAGCCACTATCCGTTTAATCAAAGATGTTAACTACATGGTAGTCTCCTGCATATTGATTTTTTTGGGGGGGGGTGCATAAAAGAATGAGTACTTCCATCTTAACAGTCTTAAAATACTATAGCTGTTTTTCATACCTAGGAATTACTCAGAATGCATTTTTCACACAACTGGCAATCGTATCTAGCTATATGAGCAAATCCAAATGCCAAAATGTCAGGTGTGCAGGTGAGATCACCTATAATAACACAGACTAGACATTTTTATGTTCAAGGAACTGCATTTCTTTCTCTCTTAAGAACAATTATCGAAACTAGGAACACAATCCACAAAGGAGTCTGGCTAATTCCCATAATGCCACTGCTGCTCACTTAGTCATCCATCTCTTCTATTCAAGCTATAGAGACAGTCCCCGTTAGTGCCTTTTTGTCCTATGAACTGGTCCCATTGTGGTTCAGAATGAGAAAGTAGAAGGGTGAAAACAATTTTTTGGACTAGCTGAGCAATTGATTCCTTGGGGATTCACCCCTGGCCTTTTCAAGGGCAATATTTCCATAAATAAATTGGGCTTTGTTTTCTTCCGTGAAGATAGCTAATACAAACTTAAAAGACATTTGAACGCCAGAATCACTTTATTGTTCTTTTGCTGTAATGATTTAGATTGAATGTCATTGTGCACTCAAGCTTACCAGGTAATTGAGCAACTATGGTTTTTATTTGATGATATATTCATGGTTCTTTAAATATCAATGACCATGGTTTTGGAGTATGAAATAATAGTTGGCAAATATGCAGTAATTATGAATAAGAGACACACCACTATAAAAAATTTGTTATTTTTAAATTAATGGGTTTCAACATTATTAACTTAGAATAAATTGTCTTTTTAAAAATTATAATTATGTAATTATGAATCAGATTTCCCTTGGAGAGCAAAGTACTTTGTTGAAAGTATATAAGCTTTTTTTTTTTTTTCTTTGTTGGTGAGAAGAGTAGCTATTTTAAAAATAACCCCTTTATCAGTGAGATTTCTTTTTCTTTTTTTAAATTATTTTTAATACATACTGCATTATGCAACCGAGGGGTACAGGTCTGTGAATCATCAGGCTTACACATTTCACAGCACTCACCATAGCACATATCGTCCCCAGTGTTCATAACCCAAACACCCTATCCCTATTGCCGGCCCCCCAGCAAATGTCTGTTTGTTTCCATGAGATTAAGAGGCTCTTATGGTTTGTCTCTGTCCTGATCCCATCTTGTTTCAATTTTTCCTTCTTACCCCCCAAGACCCCCACTCTGCCTTTCAAATTCCTCATATCAGAGAGATCATATGATAATTGTCTTTATCTGGTTGACTTATTTTGCTCAGCATAATGCCTTCTGGTTCCATCCACATCATCGCAAATAGCAAGATTTCATTTCTTTTGATGGCTGCATAGTATTCCATTGTATATATATACCACATCTTCTTTATCCATTCATCTGCTGATGGACATCTAGGTTCCTTCCATAGTTTGGCTGTTGTTATATATATTGCTGATATAAACATTTGCGTACATGTGCCCTTTCAGATCACTACATTTGTATCTTTAGGGTAAATACCTAGTAGTGTGATTGCTGTGTTGTACGGTAGTTCTATTTTCAACTTTTTTTTTTTTTCACACTACCTGGAAAACTTTTAATTAAAGAGCAGGACAGACAGCTCAGGGCCCCACCACTCCGTGCTCCTGCACGTGCTGCCCCAAGGGCCGCGGCCACAGGGCCTGGAAGGACCATCAGAAGGTGTTCCTGATGTGGGCCGCCACCAGCACGAGGATCTCCCCGATCTTCCTCTGCCAGTTGGCGATGTCCTTGGACACAGCGCACCACAGCAGCCCGTGCCGGGGCTCGGCGTTCTCACAGCGCCTCCTCACCTCCTCTTGCTGCTCCTCTGTACCGTGCTGCAGCTCAAACTGTTTTCCAGACTGTCTGCAACAGCTTGCATTCCCACCAACAGTGTAGAAGGGTTCCCCTTTCTCTGCATCCTTGCCAGCATCTGTCATTTCCTGACTTGTTAATTTTAGCCATTCTGACTGGTGTGAGGTGGTATCTCATTATAGTTTTGATTTGTATTTCCATGATGCTGAGTGATGTGGAGCACTTTTTCATGTGTCTCTTGGCCATCTGAATGTCTTCTTTGCATAAATGTCTGTTCATGTCCTCTGCCCATTTCTTGATTGGATTATTTGTTCTTTGGGTATTGAGTTTGATAATTTCTTTATAGATTTTGGATACTAGTCCTTTATCTGATATGTCGTTTGCAAATATCTTCTCCCATTCTGTCAGGAATGGTTTTGTTGACTGTTTCCTTTGCAGTGCAAAAGCTTTTAATCTTGATGAAGTCTCAATAGTTCATTTTTGCCCTTGCTTCCCTAGCTTTTGGCGATGTTCCTAGGAAGAAATTACTGTGGCTGAGGTCGAAGAGGTTGCTGCCTGTGTTCTCCTCAAGGATTTTGATGGATTCCTTTCTCACACTGAGGTCCTTCATCCATTTTGAGTCTATTTTCATGTGTGGTGTAAGGAAATGGTCCAGTTTCATTTTTCTGCATGTGACTGTCCATTTTTCCCAGTACAATTTGTTGAAGAGACTGTCTTTATTCCATTGGACATTCTTTCCTGCTTTGTTGAAGATTAGTTGACCATAGAGTTGAGGGTCTATTTCTGGGCTCTCTATTCTGTTCCACTGATCTATGTGTCTGTTTTTGTGCCAGTACCAACTCTCTTGATGATGACAGCTTTGTAATAGAGCTTGAAGTTTGGAATTGTGATGCCACCAACTTTGGCTTTCTTTTTCAACATTCCTCTGGTTATTTGAGGTCTTTTCTGGTTCCATTTCTTTGAAAAAAAATGGATGGGATTTTGATAGGGATAGATTGCTTTAGGTAGCATAGACCTTTTCACAATATTTGTTCTTCCAATCCATGAGCATGGAACATTTTCCATTTTTTAGTGTCTTCCTCAATTTCTTTCATGAGTACTTGATAGTTTTCTGAGTACAATTCTTTGTCTCTTTGGTTAGGTTTATTCCTAGGTAACTTATGGTTTTGGGTGCAATTGTAAATTGGATAGACTGTTTGATTTCTCTTTCTTCTGTCTTGTTGTTGGTGTAAAGAAATGCAACTGATTTGTGTGCGGTGATTTTTTTTTATCCTGACACTTTACTGAATTTCTGTACAGTTCTAGCATATTTGAAGTGGGTGGAATCTTTTGGGTTTTCCACATATAATATCACATCATCTGCAAAGGGTGATAGTTTGACTTCTTCTTTGCTGATTTGGATGCCTTTAATTTCTTTTTGTGTCTGATTGCTGAGGCTAGGACTTCTAGTACTATGTTGAATAGGAGTGGTGATAGTGGACATCCCATAAGTGTTCCTGACCTTAGTGGAAAAGCTCTCAAGTTTTTCTCCATTGAGAATGATATTCACAGTGGGCCTTTCATAGATGGCTTTGATGATATTGAGGTATGTGCCCTCTATCCTTACACTTTGAAGAGTTGTTTTTGTTTTGTTTTCTTTTTAAGATTTTATTTATTTATTTGAAATAGAGAGAGACCACAAGTAGGCAGAGAGGCAGGCAGAGAGAGGGAGAAGCAGACTCGCTGCTGAGCAGAGAGCCCGATGCGGGCCTCGATCCCAGGACCCTGAGATCATGACCTGAGCCGAAGGCAGAGGCTTAACCCACTGAGCCACCCAGGTGCCCTGAAGAGTTTTGATTGGGAAAGGATGCTGTACTTTGTCAAATGCTTTTTCAGCATCTGTTGAGGGTGTCATATGGTTCTTGTTCTTTCTTTTATTAATGTATTGTATCACATTGATGTGCAGATGTTGAACCAACCTTGCAGCCCTAGAATAAATCCCACTCGGCCGAGGTGAATAATCCTTCAATGTACTGTTGGATCCTATTGGCTGGTGTTTTGGTGAGAATTTTCACATTCTGTTCATCAAGGATATTGGTCTGTAATTCTCTTTTTTGATGGGACCCTTGTCTGGTTTTGGGATCAAGGTAATGCTAGCCTCTTAAAATGAGTTTGGAAGTTTTCCATCCATTTGTATTTTTTGGAACAGTTTCAGGAGAATAGGAATTAATTCTTCTTTAAATGTTTGGTAGAATTCCCCTGGGAAGCCATCTGGCCCTGGGCTCTTGTTTGGTGAGAGATTTTTAATGAGTGCTTCAATCTTCTTACTGGTTATGGGTCTGTTCAGGCTTTCTATTTCTTCCTGGTTCAGTTTTGGTAGTTTATATGTCTCTAGGAATTAATCCATTTCCTCCAGAGTGTTAAATTTGCTGGTGTATAGTTGCTCATAATATGTTCTTATAATTGTTTGTATTTCTTTGGTGTAATTTGTGATCACTCCTCTTCCATTCATGATTTTATTTATCTGGTTCCTTTCTCTTTTCTTTTTGATAAGTCTGGCCAGTGGCTAATCAATCATATTAATTCTGTCCAAGAAACAGCTCCTAGTTTTGTTGATTTGTTCTATTGTTTTTTTGATTTCTATTTCATTGATTTCTGCTCTTATCTTTATGATTTCTCTTCTCCTGCTGGGTTTAGGCTTTCTTTCTTGTTCTTTCTCTAGCTCCTTTAGGTGTAGGGTTAGGTTGTATACTTGAGACTTTTCTTGTTTCTTGAGAAAGGCTTGTACCACTATATATTTTTCTCTCAGGACTGCCTTTGTTGTGTCCCACAGATTTTGAATCATTGTGTTTTCATTATCATTTGTTTCCATGAATTTGTTCAATTCTTCTTTAATTTCCTGGTTGACCCATTCATTCTTTAAAAGGATGCTGTTTAGTCTCCATGTGTTTGGGTTCTTTCCAAATTTCCTGTTGTGATTGAGTTCTAGCTTCAGAGCATTGTGGTCTGAAAATATGCAGGGAATGATCCCAATCTTTTGATACCAGTTGAGACCTGAATTATGTCCCAGCATGTGATCTGTTCAGGAGAATGTTCCATGTGCATTAGAGAAGAATGTGTATTCTCTTGCTTTGGGATGGAATGTTCTAAATATATCTGTGATGTCCATCTGGTCCAGTGTGTTATTTAAGGTCTTTATTTCCTGTTGATCTTTTGCTTGGATGATCTGTCCATTTCAGTGAGGGGGATGTTAAATTTCACTACTATTATTGTATTATTGTTGATGTATTTCTTTGATTTTGTTATTAATTGGTTTATATAGTTGGCTGATCCCATGATATAGGCATAGATATTTAAAATTGTTAGATCTTCTTGTTGGGCAGACCCTTTGAGTATGATATAGTGTCCTTCCTCATCTCTTATTATAGACTTTGGCTTTAAATCTAATTGATCTGATATAAGGATTGCCACCCCAGCTTTCTTTTGATGTCCATTCGCATGGTAAATTGTTTTCCACCCCCTCACTTTAAATCTGGAGGTGTCTTTGGGTCTAAAATGAGTCTTGTAGATAGCATATCGATGGTTTGTTTTTTTTTTTTTCTTTTTTTTTTTCCATTCTGATTCCCTTTGTCTTTTGATTGGAGCATTTAGCCCATTTATATTCAGGATAACTATTGAGAGATATTAATTTAGTGCCATTGTATTGCCTGTAAGGTGACTGTTACTGTATATTGTCTCTGTTCCTTTCTGATCTACCACTTGCAGGCTCTCTCTTTGCTTAGAGGACCCCTTTCAATATTTCCTGTAGAGCTGGTTTGGTGTTTGCAAATTCGTTCAGTTTTTGTTTGTCCTGGAAGCTTTTTATCTCTCCTTCTATTTTCAATGATAGCCTAACTGGATATAGTGTTCTTGGCTGCATGTTTTTCTCTTTTAGTGCTCTGAATATATCATGCCAGTCCTTTCTGGCCTGCCAGGTCTCTGTGGATAAGTCTCTGCCAATCTAATATTTTTACCATTGTATGTTACAGACTTCTTGTCCTGGGCTGCTTTCAGGATTTTCTCTTTGTCACTAAGACTCATAAGTTTTACTATTAGATAATGGGGTGTGGACCTATTCTTATTGATTTTGAGGGAGGTTCTCTGTGCCTCCCGGATTTTGATGCTTGTTCCCTTTGCCATATTAGGGAAATTCTCTGTAATAATTTGGTCCAATATACCAATATTTTATGGCTGGGAGGTATAAGGTGGCTGATCAGAAGAGCTTTGCAAGCATAAATAATAGATTTTGGTCTGTATCCTAAAAGTAAAAATTATTGAAACCATTTGTGCAGGTCAAGAACAGAACCCTGTTTGCATCTTAGATCACTCTGGTTGTATAAGTTTGGGTTTGGAGGTGTTTGTCATTATTGTAGGTAAGTCACTTAGGAGAAAGAGATGGTGGTAGCTTAGACTAAGTTGGAGGTAGCAGAAAGAAAAAGAAACACACATATCTGAGAGATATTTCTGAGGTCACCAACTGGACATGCGGTAGATATTGGTAACAGATTTCAAGGACAATTTAGCATCTTGGTTTATACAGTGGGAGAATTTCAGTGGCTCAGACCGAGATAGAAACTACAAGAAGCAGAACCCATTTGAAGTGGAGCATACACTGTGTTCTCGACAGATTAACTTTACATGTATTTAAAACATCCCAGTAAAGATATTGCTCAGACAGTTAGATACTGGCTTAGAGAAAAGATCTTGGCTAAAAGTTAATTTGTGAGTGGTTGTTATATAGATTGTCATATACTCTGTAACTATGATTTTTATTAAGAAGAGAGAAAATAACAAGAAGTAAAGAGAATCTATAATGAAACTTTGAGAAACTTAATAAAGGAGACAGAAGAAGAGACAGTAGGGATTTGTAGGTGTTTGGAATGGTTTGATAAGCTATGGTTTGATCTAGCTGATCTACTACTACCTGATGTCTCAGCCTGCTACTTCTCTGCCATCCTGACTCCTCCCCATTCATGCTTTTTTAAAAGATTTTATTTATTGGTTGGCTGGGTGATGGACTTTGGGGACGGTATGTGCTGTGGTGAATGCTGTGAATTGTGTAAGACTGATGAATTACAGGCCTGTACCCCTAAAACAAATAATATATTGTATGTTAATAACAAAAGATTTTAATTAATTAATTAATTAATTAATTATTTGAAAGAGTGAGCAAGTAAGAGAGAAAGAGAGACCATGACCGGGGGAGAGGCTGAGGAAGAGGGAAAAGCAGACTCCCTGCTGAGTAGGAACCTGACACAGGCTTGATCCCAGAACCCTGGGATCATGAGCTGAGCTGAGGGCAGCTGGTTAACAAATGAGCCACCCTGGTGCCCCTTTTCACGCTTTTTTGTACAATATTTTTCAATAAGAATATACAGATCTCCATTCCCTTTCTCAAAGCCAGTGTGGCCAAATATGATTTGGAATTGAGAAGTGTTTTTTTTTTTTTTTTTTTTTTTTTTTTTTTTTTTTTATTTTTTAGAAGTGTTTGTTTTTGAGGATGTTTATGTGGTATATATACTTTATATTAACCTAACCTTCTGTGGGATCTGAGACAGCTTCTTGTAATCAACCACATTCATTATTCCCAGTATGGATATGCTCAATAAGTGGCATTCATACGGCTTTAGGTCGGATCAGATCACCTTTTACCAAAAAGTGAGTTATAAAATCTTCTGGTTTTCAAAGCTTTATTTATTTATTGTTTTTTAGAATTTCAGGTAAGGAATTGTATGACTATACTATTTTTATAATCAGAGAAGAATACACTACAAATATATTTAGAAAAAGAAGTGGAACCTCCGATCCAAAGTCAGAACCATTGAAGTGCCTCTCGAGTTATTGTTGGCGTGGCAGTTGAAAGGCAGGTGGGTACGTGAAAATGAATTCCTCTTTGGGTTTTGTTTTGTTTTCTTTTTACTGTATCTGCAGGATGCAAAAGTGATAGAAAAGCTTTTAATATCTAATGAAATATTACTTAGGACAAGTTAAATCAGCTTTTGACAGCTGTCTTACACAGGTTTAAAATGGAGGGAGAAACAGTGTTAATTAAGTATGAGCTATTCAAAAGAGAAAGATATGAGTGATTTTGGAAAACTGTCTCCTGCAGCTGACATATCAACAAATTGTCTCCTGGGAAGGAACTAGTTTTTCAAGCTCTTCCCCAGTCTAAGTGTGTGCCTTGCTAGGTGGGGGGTTAATAAGCAACATCTGACAGTGGCAAGAGTACTCTGTCACACTTCCTGCCTTAACATTTCAAGATTGCTAAGCATCTGGGTTTTTACTGGGATCATTTTGGTAATCTCCTTTTCAAAACAGGCCTTGGTCTATAAACAGAAATCACTTTTTCACATCTAGGGATGTAAGTTAGATAGTTTTGGAATGATTGTTATGGTGCCGCCTTTATGTTCTAGGATAAACCTGAATTGGTTACTTGGGCTCAAATTGCCCCTCAATCTGATGGAAACAAAGATTAAATAAAATGATTGTTTGTTTTATTGCTTTACTCCTGTCTTTAAGACCTTTCTTTCCTCCAACTTTAACCTTTTGGGGTTTCTTATGAAATAGATGGAAAATACAGAGAAAAAAATGTTTTTTAAAAAATTGCAATCATCCACAACCTTTCTGCTGGGAATTTTTGTGTGCATCCATTTGTTCTTTGGTACTCTGTGTGTGTGTGTGTGTGTGTGTGCATGTGTGTATGTCTATGTGTGGCTAACAGATAAGTGTGTATGCATACTGCTTTAAACGCATTGAATATATTAGCACATTTAACCTTCCCAATATCCCCATGAAGGTGATATTATGATATATAGTTTACAAATGATAAACATATGAAATAGTGGAATCTGCTATATGTAACTACACATAGTATTTTTTATAATTTTTCTTTATATTTAAGACTATGGTCTCCTCAGTTTTTTATATCCTCATTTTTAAAACTCCATTTTTATGGCTATAAAATATTCTATAACATTGATGTGCCATAATTTAACATATCCACAATTACTATATGGTACAGTTATATTCAAATTTTCACTTCTATAAATGATATAATAAAATAACTATTGTATATTCATATTTCTGTAAGCAGTTGATTGTTGACTGCTGAAAAATTCCTGGAAGTGAATCTGTTAGTCCATCTGTGATAAATATGTTTAAGATGGTAGAGCATAGATTTAAAGAGTGCAGGTTCTATGGAAGACCATATGCATTTAAATCCCAGCAGCTTCACTTAGTACTTTAGTATGATATACAAAGTTACTTCAATTTTCCGAAGATCAAAATGGATAAAAGTCTTAGGATTTTGTATAGAATTGAGGGAGAAAATACATCAGAATGATTTAGCAACAGATGAATGTATAAACAAAATACAGTATATGTATACAATGGCATGCTATTCAGATATACAAAGGAAAAAATACTGAAACATGTTACAAGATGAACTTTGAAAACATCATGCTAAATAAAAGAAGCCAATCACAGAAGAAGAAAGATTACATGATTCCTATGATACGAAAGTCCAGAATAGAGAAATCTATAGAGACACCAAGATTAGTGGTTGTTTAAGTATGGAGAATGGGAACAAGGGATGGGAGAGTGTCACTAAAGGGTACTGGATTTCTTTAAAGGTTATGAAATGTTCTAAAAGTGATTGTAGTGATGTTTGCACATGCCTCTAAATATACTAAAAAACTAATTTTATGCTTTAAGTGGGTTAATTGTATAAAAGTGAATTACATCTCCACAAATCTCCTTTTATAATCCAGCTGCATTCAAAGTGGTACCCAAAAGATTAGGTAGGGTTTAAATCTCCTGAAAATGGAAAGAAATTCTTGGACATGCCATCTTTTTTAGCCTCTGGGTGATTGACAAAATTATTTTGATTATTAAGCCCAAGTGTTTTGGTCTTAACTAACCAAAGAGAATGTGAAGAAAACATAATGCAGTTAATTTAAAGAGTCCCTGATTTCAAGGATGTAGTGAATCACTTCTGAGTTTGTCGTTCTCCTGATAAGATAAAAGGTGGAAAAAATGGGCATTTGTGATGATAACATCATCTACTTTTTAAAAACAGTGTTATTAAGATATAATTTATAGACCATACAATTCCAACATTTATAATGTGAAATTCATTGTTTTTTGTTTTTGTGGTATTTTTTCCTTAAACATATACACAGTCGTGTGATCATCACTATAATCATCTCTAGAACATTTTTATCACCCTCAAAAGAAACCCCATGTTCATTAGCTGGCAGTCTCTGTTTACCCTTAAGCCTTTCAGGCTTAGGCCACCACTGGTCTACTATCTGTCTCTAGAGAATTGTCTTTTCTCGACTTTTCATATGAATGGAATTATATCATATATGATTCCTTGTGATGGGTTTCTTAAGCATAGTGTTTCCAAAAGTTTATTCATGTTGTAGCATGTATCAATACTATACCCCTTTCTATGGCTGAATAATAGTCCCTTTTATGGATCTACCACATTAGTTGATGGATCATTGGACTGTTTTCACTTATTTGGTTGTTATGAATAATGTTTGAACTTTTATGTGTAAGATTTTATATAGATAAATGTTTTTATTTCTTTTGTGTATCTATCTAGGAATTAAATTGTTGAGCTCTCTGTTTTACATTTAGAGGAACTATCAAACTGTTTTCCAAAGCAGCTATACCAGTGGTGCATGAGGGTTCAAATTTTTCCATATCCTTGCTAACACTTGTTATCTGTTTTTGATCATAGTCATTTTATTGGGCATGAGTACCAGTATCTTATTTTTTACAATTTATAATTTTTGAATTTTTAGAAAATAATAATTTTTAACGTAAAAGGAATGTTCCTGGAGAAACGGTTTTTCATTGATGTTTTGAACCAACTGGTTTTTCATAGAGTATTTTCTTTAGATTCAAAACATTTAGATGATTTTGGTAGTGTGAAGAAATATGGCTAATCAACTGGGATTCATGATCTACAGTTTACATTTTAGAGACTTTGCAGAGACTAGTTTCTTGATCTTAGAGCAATCTTTTCTCTCTGGTCTGGTGGTAAGTTTGAGATAAAGTTAGCAAAATGTTTACTCTCCCAAGAGAAAAATCACACTGTTTATAAGATGAGTCAGCTAGGGGAACCTTTACAAAACACATTTTTTTCTTATTTGTGAATCTAAATTCTAGATAAAAATGTATGCCTTGATCCCTAGACATGACCACTCTTTGAATTAATCTGATTGGGTTTTTTATTATATATGTCTGTTTATGTATTTCTTTATGTATTTTTATTCTCAAAATTATAGAATATATATTACTAATAGAGCTGTAAATTGATTTTCATATTATATTATCAATATCGTTAGTTTCATGAATTAGTTTAAATTTGATGAATGCTCACAGACATGTAGGAATTTGGTGATCTACACCGTGATATTGCCCTTTTAATTCCATGTGGATCTGGCTATAGTTTTCAGATATTGGTAGTCCAGGGGACAGGTGTTAAAGTAAGACATAGGAGCAAGAAAGCAAGTTTTAATTATTATTTAAAATAGCTGTTTATTAGCTTCACAAACTTTCTAAATAGTCCTAATGAAGGCGTATTCCCCCCCATTAAAAACAGTTGGAATAAAATATAATGAATTGACTGTATAATTTTAAAATTCATCACGTGATCTGTTTTGGGACCGTATCTTTTCAAGGTCAGACAGAAGTGACTATGAGATGTTTCATTTTGTTTCATAGTCTTACTGGAATGTCATGGTAATATATTTCAGATAAAATTACAGAGTTTGTGAGCTTTGATTTAATAAGGGCTTGCTTCTCCAGAATCTACTTTTTTTCTGTCCTATAACTGCCACAGAACCTGCAGGACAAACTTCCTCAGTGTCCCTGGCAACAGAAAGCTGTCTGGGGCTACAGGCCAAGCTGGGTTTTAGCATCACCCTTCCTTGCAAAGTGAAGATAGAGCAACAGTGGGACTTTAATAAAAAGGGTCAGAAAAGGGGCTGAAATCATCAACATGAGTCAGCTAGAAGTTTCCTGTAGTAATGGCTTTTAAGCCAAGTTCCCATAGTCCTTTACCACTCTCAGATGTTTGGGAAGCCCAGTGTGAGAAGGGACAATGGGTGAAGTTCAAGCCTTCCCCTTCTTGACCAGGTAAGTGTAGTTCTTGAATCTGTGGAATATTTTGGAATATTTCTGTATAGGAAAAGTTATATGCCTTAATATTATTTCAATATTCTTATTTAACATATCTGTAAAAAATAACTTTAGGCCCACTGAAATAAGACAGAATCTTTCTCTTAAATTCAATTTTGCCATAATTAAGATAGTCAACACCATGCAATAAAGAAGAAAGACATCAATTTGACAAAATACTATACATTTATATTTATGTAAGGAAAATACTGAAGATATATATATGTGTATATATATGTATATATATATATGTATGTATCTGAAAGATGTGATTATAACCAATGTAGGTTTTCTTTTATTTTTAATATTTTTGAATCTCTAAATTTGAAGAACATGATAACCTTTATAGTATACGAGGAATAGTATTAGAATAAGACACAATTCCATACTAGCCACAGAGATTAAGAAGATCAGGGTACTAATTCTGGATCTTTGATTAATGGTCCACAATCTTGATCAAGTACAAAATATCTGTGACTTTGAAACTCTTCACATTAAGAAAAGACAAGATGGAGTTAACAAGTCTAATTAATTTATAAGTTGTCTTCTAGATCTAAAATTCTGAAAACTGTCAATAGGAAAATTATCTGGATATGTTTAGATTCAATTGTTTGGAATATTTGGTTCTTCACACCAGCAGCACTTAGAGTGAATTTTCAACCTCTGTAAAGCAGACTAAGAGTGATCCTCTAGTTCTAGATTGTTGAACACATATCACATAATCAATGTACACTTTTAATGTATACTTTTTATATACAGCCTGCCTCAAGTATTTGGTGATACAAAAGAAATATGAATAGATTGTCCCACAGTGAATTAATTATAAATTTGGATAGACGTTATATTGTCATGTCAATGAGGAACCATTCAGGAAATAATAGAGTTTAAAACTTCAGTCTCTATTATGATGCAGGTGAGAGACTAGGATAATATATGAGGCTATTACAGTCAGTAGGTGGTGAAGGGAGATGGAAACCTACATTGGTATGCCCAAGGGCAAGTGCGCACTTAGGAGTAAATCATGAAGAAAGTAAGTGGCTACTGTTTATGTTTGTTACACCTATTATAAATCTTGGACAGCTGAAGGTGATAGAACCAGAGCTTGCAGGGCGCCTGGGTGGCTCAGTCAGTTAAGTATCTGCCCTGGACTCAGGTCATGATGCCCACCTCCTGGGATCAAGCCAGTGTCTGCCTCCCTTTCCTTTGCCCCTCCCCCTGGCTCCTTCTCTCACTCACTCACTTTCCCTCTCAAATAAATAAAATCTTCAAAAAAAAAAGGTAGGGGTGGGGGGAGAATCAGAGCTTGCAAGAATCTGCCTTCTAGCAAGAAGGTTAAGAGAAGCGAATTCTGTTGGAGAAAAAGAAATCTCGTAGACTGGGTAAACAAAACAAAACAAAACAAACGAACAAAAAACCCCACAAAACCTCCATGTTAGTCTTTTCTTTATATATTTCTCTTTCTCAGGAGGTTTCTTTTTTTGGCTTCATTAATTTTTCCCTTGCTTGCTTTCCTCCTAAATATGTCTTCCTCTTTCATAACTTTGCAGAATGACTTGGCTTGCATGCTACATTTCCTTAAGTAAGAATGAGAATCTTTTTAGGAGTAGGAATGCCGACTTCCCTTTATTCATTGAGGTTTTTGGTATTATCTTATACAAGAGTTTATTTAAGAAATGTACAAGCTGAAATTAAGGCTGTATCAAGGAAATTTCATATATATATATATACATACATATATATGTATACATGTATACATATATATACACATATTTATATGTGTATGTGTGTATATATATATATATATATGTCTGATGTCTCACATTGCTTATATTAATGTTAGGTGAAATTCAGAAATTGTCTACTCTAGTAATTTAGTAGTTTGTGTTTGGGTAGAGTAATAAACTGGCTTATGCCTCATTACATGACTGACTTCATTATAGCAAAACCATGCACACTGTTTCTGTCAATTAAATCCTCATTTATTTTCTCAGGCACTAATTAAGAAGTCCTTATCATTCAGGTAGGGATAAATAATAGAAACAATTACTGTCAGATATAGACATATTTAATAAGTTTGGACAACCCACCTGTCTACTTTTGGTGACAACCTTTTAGTTTCAGGTTCAGAGTCAGAGGCTCAAGTTTTCATGTGAATGACGGCTGGCATCAAGAGGTAGGAGAGCTGCTGTCTTCTGTCTTCTTAGCTAAACAACTTTGTTGGCCCCGTTCCTCTGTGTATTGGAGAGAACTGTGCAGAAACTACTGGGAATGCCATAGAGGAAGTGAAATTCCTTCATGTGTGCAGTAGATGAGTTGGCAAAAAATCATGCTAGATAGAGAGCAAATGCATGTACAATTTGTCAAGTTTTCCTTAGAAATATGTCAAGCAACAAGATAGGATAGCTAGGTTGCTTGCGAATGTCTCCACATTTTTTACTGGGAGGACTATATTATCTATACTGGTCCAATCTTTTTCCTTAGCATCTTCTTCAGATTCATGTAAACCTATGCTGTCTTTCAGTCTATCTTTTTTTTTTTTTTTTCCCCCGACTGTTGGGTGAAAAACTTACTGTTGGTCATCATTCAAACTTTAGTAACTTCCGGCTCCTACAGTCCAGTAGGTTGAAAGTGAGTAAATTGGGAGAATCCATTGTGAATTAGGACTAAACACTGTATGTAGTAAGAGAATTCATGCCTCTGTGGTGACTATGTTCCATATTCCTATGCTATTTCTCTTCATTACCAACAATTTTTAGCCTTAAAACATACCACTCAAATGGAAACAAAAAGTAAATCTGATAGAATAATGCTCTGATTACTAAGCAACCTGATTCAACTCAGGGCTTGAGTCTACAGAGAAAATTCAGTAAGTAAGTTCACCAAGACGTACTTTAAATTACTTAACAGATTTTTGTTAAAAATAGGAATGCCACCCTTGGAAATTTCAAGTATAAAGAATGCCTTTAAATATACCTATGATTTTTCTCATATTTGTGTAAGAGTGAAGGGGCAAGGATTTTTATTTTAAGAATGGAAACTTCTTACAACTATCTGAATGATAGTTTAAATATAAGTTTAGTGACAGCCTTAAAAGTGAGCAATTCTTAAAACATGGTTGTGGATATTCCATTACATATAGATACTAAGAAAGGACAGTATTGATTGAAAACTATGCAGGGAAGATTGCTACAATGTGTAACAGTGGACATTTATTTATTATATAGAAAAACAAGACAAATGAAGGAATTTTAGCTTTCTCTGCCCCTTTTCTTTCTTTTTTTTTTAAATTAAATTGATTTATTTATTTTAAGAAAAACGGTATTCATTATTTTTTCACCACACCCAGTGCTCCATGCAATCCGTGCCCTCTATAATACCCACCACCTGGTACCCCGACTTCCCACCCCCCCGCCACTTCAAACCCCTCAGATTGTTTTTCAGAGCCCCTTTTCTTTCAATTCACTTCTATCTTAATAAACATCCCTTTTCAGAACAAAATACATAGGTCGGAACCAGAACACTACAGTTAGCTAGATCTGGTTTCAAATTTGCCAACAGTGAGCACTTCCAGAGAAATACATTTAACTTTTCCGAGTCTCAGTCCCTGCATCTATAAAATTAACACAAATTAAGTAAGTACTTACTGTGTTGTAGTAAAAAATGTCGCATATTATGTGCCAGGCATTTTTCTAAGCATATTACATGTAATCCACTGAATTTTCACAATAATCTTATGAGGTAGGAGCTAGTATAATTCCTGTTTTTTCAGATGAGAAAAATGAGAGACAATGAGGTTTTGCAATATTCTCTAAGTAAAGAACACATGATGTGTGAGATTTGAACCCAGACTTTGTCTCTAGAGTCCCAGCAATTAGCCACTATGCTATATTAATGAGTATTCAGTATGGTATCCAGAATTTAGTTAATGTCCTATAATTGTTAGCTTTAGATTCTGTCACTGGTAAGTCTTTAGAGGCTCATAAATAATACCCTCACTCATTTCCCAAATTCAGAATCAATTGAAAGTTAAACATAAGTATTATGGAGATCAGAGTATTACTGACAAACTGATGGATAACTTGGCTTTAGAGTTGCAGCTAAGTAAATATGATAACATTGTATTCCTGAATTAACTTGATTCCCCAGATGAAGCTCAGACAATTCAAGGCCCCCAAAAGTCACAGTTTTCTCCCGCACAGCAGAGAGGAAACCAGCATGCGTTCTGTGAACAGTGTCAGTGGTTCTCAGCCACACCCCTGTGGCTCTTTTTTTCAACTCTCCATTCAGATAAGACTATCCCATTCTCCTGAGGAGATGTGTATGAGAGTTGGGGAGCAAGGTCTTAGCTGATGTCTCTCCCCTGGACACGGAAAGTTAGGATTCCTCCTCTCCCAAGCCAACAACAGTTGCTGTTGTACTGCTAACACTATTGGCTGCTGTTGAGATCGTTATTATTTGTCAATAAGTGGCAGATCCAACGGTGTGTCCTTGCTCCTCAGCCTGAACTGACAGCTGCTAGGAAGGAGATGCCATGAACACTGTCTTAGCATAGACACCCTAGATTTGCTAAGGTGCTGGCCCAGCTGGCCCAGCTGAGGGAAGGACTGTGCTTCCCTGCATGGCTGCCTTTGGCTGCTTAAACAAAACAGGAGGATTACCTTCACAGATTTGCAGCTTTCAGGTGTGGTGGGGAGGAGTCTTGCCCAAACTAGAAGTAAAGGAAAGAAAAGAGGAGGGATCATCTTACTTCTAGATGCCATCAATAGACTCCTAACTTTTAGCTCAGTTAAAGAGTGTATCTATCAGAATGTGTTTTGAGAAGACATCCTCTTCATTAACAGAGGAATTGCTTATTGGTCATTAACCCAACTGTCCTTGGAATACCATGAGCACAGAATAAAATGTTTTTTTACATGGAGTTGGTTCTTTCTGTATCCTTGAAAGGCATTTATACAAAAGTCTAAAGATAAGTATATTCATAACTGCCATATTTTCTCCTCAAAATGACATTTTTCACAGAAATTCCCCCCAGGAACCAGAAAGAGATTAAACCCAGGAAATTAGCTGTAGTAGTGCTAGATGATCCCATTATAATGAGGTTGTGAACCAAGAGATGTTCTGATCCCTATGTCTATAGTAGTTGAAATAATAAGCCACTTAGCAAGAGAACATGTCAGTGGTTGGCTTTAAAAGTGCATGTGGTATTCAAGTATAACTCTGGTAGTTTCACAAACCCCAAATTTAATGCTGCTTTATCTATTGAAAGCCTTACCCTATAGTTGTCAAAACAATTGGTTATCCTTTAAAACAATTATCTGCAGATGCATTTAGTTAAAGGCATCTGAGATGGAACTACTAGTGTGTTAAGCCATGTAGAAAAAAATCATTGCGATGCCACTAATGGGTTGCTTCAAACTGGTGAAAGCAAAGGGATTTAGGCTGGTGAGTCCTCAAGGAAAGAACACGGTGTGGGTTGTGGACTCTGTGAAGAGGCTGAGGCTAAAAGTATAGTCAACCTACTCCTACCCTTCACCCCCCCCCACACCCCCCGTCCTTATGGGAAAACGCACAGCAGCACCCTTGCTCGACCTTGTCCCAGAGAGATAAAAGCCTCTGAAAGGTTGCATTTACTTATTTGAAACAATAAACTTGATCAGAATCCTAGGAGCTTGAGTTTTGCATTTAGTCTGAGAGCACTAAATAATTTCCTGATAAGTAACAGCTTTAAATTAAATGAAAAGAGAATAACAAAAGCACAGGGAGCCTTAGATTTTTTTTTCTCTATTACACTTTTCATGGACATAATACAATTGTCACCTTCCCTTGTTGACTGTGACAGCGCTTCAGGAGGTCCCTGTGTCCATCTGTGGTAGAGAAGGAATATGAGGCAAGAAGACCTTCAGCCCCTCTTCACACCTGCTGAGATCACCCTACAGCCGCATGATTTTTTTCAAACCATGGGAGTCTTCTTCATTATCAAGTATAAAGGTACATATTTACATGGAGTCTACTCCTTGAGGGGAAATAATAGTTATTTATAACTATCCTCTGAAGTAATTTCTGCCCATCCCACCTCAACCAGTCTTTCCCCCTTTTCTTTCCGTGTATTATAAAATGTATCCTTCTTCTCTTTCCTCTCATGTAACAGGATTCTGTCCACACGGTCAAGGCCAAACCATATCTAACATTTTGTGAAGTCCTCCGTCTGCCCATCTTGAATTAATTTCTCTTTCTTTTGTGATTATGCAGTCCCTAACTATACCTGTATCACGAAACTGCCAATATTCTGCCTGATTTGGCTTTCTTTGCCCTCTAGACTTTATTTTCCTTGCTTTAATAATGTACTGTGCATTATTGCCAGATTTCTTATCCATTTTGGTAAACAATTGGGATTTACAGCAGTTGAGCCTTAATAAATAACAATATATCTTTTCTAAACCTTTTTTTTCATAGCCCTCCTATACTCCCATTACCTTATAAGATTTCTTGAAAATATTTTGAACAAATTTCAGGCAATGCAGTAGATATTGCCTTAAAAAAAATACCCTCAAAAGTTTTAATGTTCCTTTGTCCTTATAAATACAAAAATATTAGGATATTTTATTATTGGTTTGTTTCAATGGATAAACTCCTTGGAGTTTATTTTATGCATTCACAGCTGAATTTTTCATTTCAAGAAAAAAAAACTGGGCAACTTTGAGATGTAGGATCAACTTCATTTAAAAGGAAACATTGTATGCCAGATTTTTCTTGTTGTCACTCAGCTCCACCTGTTACTATGGAGATAGACTATAAAAGATTAAGTAATTTGACCAAGATTACATGTTTCTCTATGATAGAGCTGGGAATAAAACCCACAGGATTGGGACCCACTATGCCAGGAATTTACCTTGACCTAGCTACATCTAATTTCACGTCATATGTAAAACTTCGTTTGGGATTAGATCAGGATTCTGATGCATGCAAATGTTCAGTAAATGTAAAATGAAAAACTCATCATTTTTAGAAAGGTAGAACCTAACTTTATAGAGATTACTTGAATATATGACCAGGCCTAGTAAAGATAGAAGGAAAAAGAATGATTTTTTTCCCAAGTCAAGTCCATACCAATATAGAAGAGCTCCCAAGACAAAAGAACATTGGTCTTTTGTGTTTTTTTGTGTTTTTTTTTTTTTAAGATTTTATTATTTATTTGACAGACAGAGATCACAAGTAGGCAGAGAGGCAGGCAGGAAGAGAGAGGTGGAAGCAGGCTCCCCACTGTGCAGAGAGCCCAATGTGGGGCCCCATCCCAGGACCCTGGGATCATGACCTGAACCAAAAGCAGAGGCTTTAACCCACTGAGCAACCCAGGTGCCCCAACATTGGTCTTTTGAATAATGTCTTTGAAACTCCTAAAAATCCCACCTACCCTATCTGACATATGGAAGTGTTTTATTTTGGTTTTTTTTTGGAAGAAGAAATTTAATTCAGCCAGATAGTCTACAAATTTTATGTTTGCAGTTGCTTCTTGAACTATTTTTCCTTTAAGAATTTCTGTGGATTAGGGGCACCTGGGTGGTTCAGTGGGTTAGGCTGCTGCCTTCGGCTCAGGTCAGGATCTCAGGGTCCTGGGATGGAGTCCCGCATTGGGCTCTCTGCTCAGCAGGGAGCTTGCTTCCCTTCCTCTCTCTGCCTGCCTCTCTGTCTACTTGTGATCTCTCTGTCAAATAAATAAATAAATAAAATCTTTAAAAAAAAAAAAAGAATTTCTGTGGATTGTATATAATGCACTGTACAAATAATTCAGAAATACATAAATACTGTTCCACTTTAAAAAATATTATTTATTGTATATCTACAAAAAAAATAAATATTTTTACATGTGTGATTCCAAGTGTTAAAATTATAAATGAAGGGCGCCTGGGTGGCTCAGTGGGTTAAGCCGCTGCCTTCGGCTCAGGTCATGATCTCAGGGTCCTGGGATGGAGTCCCGCATTGGGCTCTCTGCTCAGCAGGGAGCCTGTTTCCTCCTCTCTCTCTCTCTCTGCCTGCCTCTCCGACTACTTGTGATTTCTCTCTGTCAAATAAATAAATAAAATCTTTTAAAAAAAATTATAAATGAAGACTTATACCACTCTGCGGGCTCTCTGATATCACCGAGATGATCATAAACATACTGCTTCCTAAACAATTAGTCTAGCCTCTGAACACTTTCTGAAATCCATTTGCATAGTTGGGCAATTGAGATTTGTCTAACTGTCAGACTCTCTGTCTTCTAGCAGTGATCACTCTACATGGAAAAACAAGACAGATATCACAGGGTTGTTTGAGCTAGGACCACAAACAGGTGCATTGCGGACAGGGTTGGAACACCTAATTAAAAGGATTTGAGAGAGGTAAACTTCTAGTGCCTTCTCCTGATGATACCATAGAATAATAGAGCTGACCCTTTAGGGAAGAACAATGGACCAGAACTATTGAAATGTGAATCTGTGTATCAGATAAAGTAAGTGAACCCTCGTCTGCTAAAACGGGGAGAGGACAATGGACAGAGGGAAAGCAGACTGACAATCTGAAAGACAAGGAGAGGGAAGTCTAGAGGAGGTTGGACTGAACAAAGGATGAAATCGAGATATTACCCAAGAATCTGTCAGTTCGCCCTTCACAGATGAACTTAACTTATAAATCTGCAAAAGGCAATGGTCCAGAAACCTTTCCCATAAGGCTCAGGGGGAACATGTTTAGAAAAAGCCTTCACTATGATACTTAGCATTGAAACAGTTCTCTCTTTCCTGATTTAAAAAAACTAGGATGAAAGTGAAGAAGAAGTAGAGATCTTGGAGAATGTTTGTTTTGGGACACATTATTGACACCAAATATCTTTTATCCACAGGTTGATTTTTTTAACATTTAGAGTGCATTTTTCCTTAATGATTTCTTTTCTTTTTTTTTTTTTAAAAGATTTTATTTATTTATTTGTCAGAGAGAGAGTGAGCGAGAGCGAGCATAGGCAGACAGAGTGGAAGGCAGAGTCAGAGGGAGAAGCAGGTTCCCTGCAGAGGGCAAGGAGCCCGATGTGGGACTCGATCCCAGGACGCTGGGATCATGACCTGAGCCGAAGGCAGCTGCTTAACCAACTGAGCCACCCAGGTGTCCCTCCTTAATGATTTCTATAGCAGAATGGAAACTGTTTTCTGACACATCCCATTTTAAATTTTTAAAAAATATTTTAGAGCAGTTTTAGGTTCACAGCAAATTTGGGAAGTGGCAGAAATTTCCCATGTAGCCTCTGCCCTTAAACATGTATAGCTTCACCCATTATCAACATTACTCACTAAGATGATACTTACTTTTTTTTAAAATTTTTTATTTCTTTTCAGCATAACAGTATTCATTGTTTTTGCACCACACCCAGTGCTCCATGCAAACCGTGCCCTCTCTAATACCCACCACCTGGTTGCCCCAACCTCCCATGCTCCGCCCCTTCAAAACCCTCAGATTGTTTGTCAGAGTCCATAGTCTCTCATGGTTCACCTCCCCTTCCAATTTCCCTCAACTCCCTTCTCCTCTCCATCTCCCCTTGTCCTCCATGTTATTTGTTATGCTCCACAAATAAGAGAAACCATATGATAATTGACTCTGTCTGCTTGACTTATTTCACTCAGCATAATCTCTTCCAGTCCCGTCCATGTTGCTGCAAAAGTTGGGTATTCATCCTTTCTGATGGAGGCATAATACTCCATAGTGTATATGGACCACATCTTCCTTATCCATTTGTCCATTGAAGGGCATCTTGGTTCTTTCCACAGTTTCACGACCATGGCCATTGCTGCTATAAACATTGGGGTACAGATGGCCCTTCTTTTCACTACATCTGTATCTTTGGGGTAAATACCCAGTAGTGCAATTGCAGGGTCATAGGGAAGCTCTATTTTTAATTTCTTGAGGAATCTCCACACTTTTTCCAAAGTGGCTGCACCAACTTGCATTCCCACCAACAGTGTAGAGGGTTCCCCTTTCTCTACATCCTCTCCAGCACATGTTGTTTCCTGTCTTGCTAATTTTGGCCATTCTAACTGGTGTAAGGTGGTATCTCAAGATAATACTTTTTTAAAAAGCTTTTATTGATTTATTTATTTTAGACGAGAGAGAGATCACAAGTTGGGGGAAGAGCCGAGTGGGAGGGAGAGGAAGGGAGAAAGAACCTCAACTCAACTCAAGCAGACCCTATACTGAGTGTGTAGCTGGTCACAGGACTCGATCTCATGTCCCTGAGATAATGACCCTGAGATCATGACGGAGCTGAAACCAAGAGTCAGACACTTAACTGACTGAGCCACCCAGGCACCCCAAAATGGTCGAGTTTTTTAATTAAGGATGATCCTGTGTTAACTCATCATGATTACCTAAGTTCTGTAGTTTACCTAGGATTCAATTTACTATTGGTGGTGTATGTTCTATGGGTTTGGAAAAAATGTATAGTCACATGTGTCTATCATTATAATAGCATACAGAGTATTATCATTCCCTAAAAATGTGCTCTGCCTATTTGTCTCTCCACTAACCCCCCCATAACCACTGATCTTTTTTATTGTCTCATGGATTTGCCTTTTCAAGAATGTCATATTGTTTGAAGAATACAGTATTCAATTTTCATAACATCCCTTTTTTGCCTATGGGCTTATTAAAATGTCATCTCTCTCCATGAGGTATTTCTAGCTAACTTTACCCGGAATATTTCTGCTGACAGCACCCAAGTAAGAATCTATCTCCTCGATGGAAGTTGGTCTCCCTCCTTGTCTACCCTTACCTGCTCTAAGCACTCGCTGTTTACAGTTCTTTCTGGTCTGGTGTTACACACTGGAGTTTGTTAACGGTTAGAGCATTTAAATAATTTCATAACACCAATTTTGATTTCCCAGCTAGACTATGAGCTATACAAAGGCAGCAGTCAGTATCTCACAGTTCTCTTTTAACTTTCATAGTATTTATCTTGGCACTAGGCGCATAAACAGTATTTTAGAAATAATTGTTGGTTGATTGAGAATCTTCCCTGAATAATGTTAAAGACTTTACCAATGAGAGCCTGAATTACTTATTCTCTTTGAAAAACACTTTGCAGATTATAGAAGATGAAAATACTCATACTCGAAGCACCAAGGACTTGCCTTCTCTCTAGTTATTATAAATCATAACCTGAGTGTTTAAACTAGTCAAGATTTCATTTTTTCCCCTAACTTCCTCCAGCACGAAATCCAGTCAAGCACTTGCTTGCTGCTGTTTCTATACTTGCCTCCAAGCATGCACTGTAACGTGTACACTAATTGTGATTATTTTTAATGATTTCTTCAAGTTGTTTTTAATACAAAGTTGCCTTAATACAACTCATCTTTAATACAGAGCTCTAGGTAAGCATGGCATATCCCATTACTTATAACTGCATTCGTTGTTTCACCACTAGCTTCCAAAAACAATTAAACCCATTCCTGATAGGGAATCAGATAGCATTGACCTACTGCGATCTACAGACCATGGTCCTCTCCTTTAAACCTTGTCCTGAATCCAGCTGCCCACTTCTCTGACAGCTGGAGCACACAAAACTCTTAGTGATGAATTTATCTCTTGCGTCCCACTGGAATGTGAACTCTGTGCTCCCCTTTCTCCATGGAGCCGTCAGTCTTGTCATTAGGCAGTAGGAGGACCCCTCACCCTCTTCCCAACCAAGTATCTTTACGTGAAACCTATGGGGTTAATTCATTTTGTCTGTTGTGATATCTTCTTTAATTCGGATGTCATTTGGGCCACTTCAACTTCTTCCTCAAACTAATAAATTTCTAGCTGCCCAAGGTTTAGCTCTAAATATGTATGTGTTTCAGCATTTGAGTCTAAGATGAGCTTTAAATTTCTCTGATACATTGTCCCTCTAGCTATGAATTTCTTGTCCGAAAGGCTTTCTAGAGGGTTGAAATCATCTGCCATTAACTCAGATGCTTTGCCTACACCCTCTGTTTTTTCTCTGTTAACCTTATATGCTGAACAATATTGCTTGCCCCTGGCTATCTCTTATTTCCCAGGTTGACCCACATTTTTATTAAAACTCAGGATTTGAGAATTCTTTTTGGGACTGTAATTATTCCTACATGATTGCTTCTCTATTCCCAGTGTAGGTCACTTTTTGTTTTGTACTAGAGTTATCCGAATAAACTCTATTTTTCTATTTAAGCCTTTGAATGAAATATACCTTCTCTTATTAATTTGTAAATGTAGCTCTGAACTGAAGAAATTCGTGGTGACTTAATATGGAGTTTAGATTTCTGGCAACTTCAAACTTCTATACAGAGCTATGAACTGTGATGTTAGGCAAACACCCTGTAGGATTTTTCAAACCCCTTGGTGGCATCATTCTTAGATCATGCCAATGATCTCAAGCCATCGACAAAGTTCTATATCCAGTAGAATGGGTTTAAGAATACAATAAAAATATTCAATATATTTAAAAATTTTTTCCACTGTACGTGATTATAGAATCTTAAAGTTAGAATTGCCATGTGAATATAAAAACTACCCTTTGTAAGCCTCCACTTTTGGAGAGATACTTAACATCTATGATCTCATTAAATCCACCCAAAAAGGTAGGTGTTGTTTTCCTGATTTCACAAATGAGGAAATGATGACTCCGAGAAGAATAAGTATTTGCCCTGCTTATCTGCACAGAAAGTTAGTATCTTCGTATAGGTATCTAAGCTCCTTAGGAAAAGATTACCCAGATAATGTCTCAAAGTGCCCTGAGAGTTTTTCTCTTTATCTTTCCTTTTCAGAATTCTTTAGCAGTTAGACCATTTTGCATAATCCTCATAAGACAGAAAATTTTATCCTCTAAATAGAAATGAAAGGCCCTGGCTTGTTGGTGCTAATAGTTCTCCACAACTTCTAAGAACCTCATAGGCTGGTGAAGAAAAGGTGTGGGAAGGAGCAGTGTTCTCTTAAGTGTGGCTCCTCTTGAGAACTTTCTAACCTCATTATGGACCTTTGAGCTTTATTTCATTTCTTGATGATATCGGGGATAGGAGGTGCCAAGAACTTAAGTTTTCTATAGCTAATCAAATCCTGCTTATTGAAATGTGTGTATGTATGTGTGTATACATATATATGTGAGGAGAGAGAGAAAGAAGATTGAGAAAGAGGGAGAAACGCTTGACTTCCATAACTAATAGATGGCCTTTTAAAATCAATACTTTAACATCCAAAGTATTTCTCCTATAGAATCTTATTTGATAAGAAATAATTCTGACATATGAATCCACAAATTAAGAGAAATGTGTATATAGTTGACCACCCAACAACATGGGTTTGAAATGCGTGGGTCCACTTATACACAGATACTTTTGGATAAATATGGCACAGTACTGTAACTGTATCTTCTTTTCCTTACAATTTTCTTAATTACATTTTGTTTTCTCTAGCTTACTTTATTTTAAGAAGATAGTATATAATATATATATCTTACAAAGAGTGTGTTAATCAACTATATTATTGGTCAGGTCAATGGCAGGCTATTAATAGTCAAGTTTTTAGGTAGTCAAAATACTTCAGAAAACTTGCCATTTTAACTTCTTTCTTTGCTGCTTGGAGATGTGAGTCTTCTCTCAGCCTCTTGCAAGTTTATAACCCAGAAAGTCTTTTTCAAGGACCTAGGAACTATCTCTTTGAAATGTAAACACAGAGGGAGATAGAACCCCATCTCCCAGTCTTTGGATGGCAGTAGCCTAACTTCAGTGGACACCAATCAGCAAACACAGATGACATAATCACAGAGAAAAGCAGTTGCTAACTCAGTAATAACTCAATGTTATAATAATACGATACATCCCGTTGACCAGCCTCTCCCTACAATCTTCAGTACTTTTCTACTAGCTCACCCCAACACTTAACAACCTCTCACCTTTTGTATCAGCAAAGCTGAGTATCTATGCTCTGCCTCCTATTGCTGGTTTTTGGTGATATTGGAATAAAATCAGTACTTGTCTTTTCATGTGGACCTGAGTGATTTTTCTTTAATAATACTCCTATCTCCTGCCAATATTAATGTTTTAAGAGTGATTTTGCACCATGAAAAAAGTAGGATGCTGGTTTGTTGTTGTTGTTGTTGTTGTTGTTTGCAACCAGTTTTAAAAAGCATATCTCATTTTGGAGAACTTGGAACCTTTGTAATGCATTTAAACCAAATTTGCATGTGGGTGGGGAATCTGGAAGTATGTATGTGTGAATGTGTGTGTGTTTCTAAGCAGGACTTGAGTGCTAGAAAAATCACTGTGAAACATTGTGAATTTTTTACTTTTCTTCTGTTTGGGGTCAGTTCCCCTTATCCTTAATCTCTCTGCTCTGAGAACATATTTGAGAGAAGCTAGCGCTGTTCCAACACTAGAGCACCTGCTCACAGCCACTTAACCATCCCCGGAGGCAGACCTCTTCTTTCTGGTCCTGGTTATCAAGAGGCGAAGAGAAAGCTGATTTGAAGGCTTTCTCTCTGTCCTGGAATATTATCTCACTGCTTGGAGAGGCCTCTCTACATGTAGGGAAGAGCATTCCTAATTTTAACCTAAAGGAGGAAGAAAAAATATGCCACCAAAGACATAACCCTAAAATGCCTTTAGAGATCTCAGCTGGGTCTTCTTGTGAATAAAGGGAAACTCTCTGGTACAAAAACTGAGAGTTTGTCAGGGCATGAAGGGGAGAGGAGAGGTCTGTGTAAAAAAGAAAAAAAAAATTACAAATAAAGGAGAGCAAGGTCTGATTTGACCATCTGGAAGGTAAGTTTTCTGCTGATGGTCATTCAGAGAAAGTAAAATTGTCTGTCTGATGTGTGAGAAGTATTTTCTTCAGCTTTTTGCTTTCCCTTTGATAAACCCGTGTATTTCCCCCAAGCTGCTCCACTGTACTGTGGAGATTAAATATAGATTCTAAGCTTGTAAATGGGGTAGAATGTGAGGCTCACTGATGAGTCCCACAGGAAAGAACACTGTTCAGAGGCTTTCCTTATGCAGAGAATTGGAGATGAGACACTCCCTCTGAAGGAATGAAAGTAGACAGACAGGGAATCCAGTCTTTTTTTTTTTCATCAAATTGATATTAACAGCCTTCTACGTTATGATGGCAACAAAGGGAAACAAATGTGGAGCGTACCCTGCCTTTTCATGCCAAGTATCAGAAACCCCTGCCGTTTGCGTAAGTGACAATGGATGTACTTCGAAAGTGCAGTGTGCAGGGTAGCAGAGATTATGTGGGTGAATTCTTCCTGTCAGCTAAGCCACATTGTGTCTCCGGTTCACCTTTAAGCCAATCCACTTGTGGTCCATTTCTTCTATTATTTGATTTAAAGTTCAGGGCAAAGATAAAATCAGTTTAGAGTGGAAGTTGACAGTCTGGTAAATAGCTTTGGCTTTTTCCTCTTTTAGGCAGTAGAAGAGGTACCAAGGATGGAAGGGGGTAAGGCTTTTCCAGGAAATAAGTTTTCTGCTTTTATCTTGGAGGGCCTTGAATATTCAAAATTGCTGACTAGATAGAATGGCCTACACCCTCACAGACAGGGAGACTCAGGGTGGACTGACCTCTCTATCCGCCTGAGACTGTCAGCAGCAGAGCCCATATTTCTCTAGTTTGGTGGCATCAAACCTCAATGGGTGAGAGGAGGCCAATGCCTGCTGCTCTTTGTCTCTCTGCTTTCAGAAATCCCACAGGGGTCTTGTCTCTTTCCATGGAACATTTATCTAATGAGAGGAGATGGCCTGACTGGAAAACATGAAGCTTTATATGCTGATGAGGTGGTACAGGATAGAATGATCAAAAGATTATTCTTGCATATAGTTTCTTTTTTTTTTTTTTTTTTTTTTTTTTTTTTTTTTTTACAGAGAGAGAGAACAGGGAGGAGGGGCAGAGGAAGAATCTTAAGCAGGCTCCATACCGGACATGGAGCCTGATACAGGGCTCCATCTCCGGACCCTGAGATCATGACCTGAGCTGAAATCAAGAGCCAATCACTTAACCAACTGAGTCACCCAGGTGTCCCTGCGTATTGTTTCTTTAATTAAATAGCATGATGCTCTTTCTAGACTGCATTATTCCTATCATTGGCCTCTCCTATACATTTCTATGTGTTTTTCTTGGCACAGAATAATTTACTGTATAAATGTAATTTTTTTCCTTAGGTTCCCCCCTCACATAATTCCAATCTAAGTTAGTTTGATTGTATTGGTAAATTAACAAATTAACCTATTGATAATTTTTAAAAATTATTGAAGAACTATATGCCAGTCACTGTGCTAGGTGCTGTCAGGTAGGAACTCAGGTAAATTTTTTTATAGTAAATTTCTAAGTTTCTATTTAGTAATTTTTAATTTTCTTTGCAATTGTATTATTTGTATTGTTTGGCTTTCCAACTCAGTTCTAATTTCTGAGCAGTTAACATTTGATCCTTTTATTAAATTTCTGATGACACCTAAAATGAGGTAAAGCATATGGTGGATGCTCAGTTATTTCCTTTTGATGGATTTTTTTCCTTTTGGTCAACTTTGAGAGTGTTTTCTATATGTTGAAATACAGCAATGGTTTCTGTGCCTCCAGGGCATTTTTTTCCTATGCTGCCTCTTCCTGTTCAGCGTCAGGCCTGATCATGGCTTCACACCTGAAAGAATTTTGAGAAAGCCCAGCAGATAAGTAAGAGACTTGAGCAGATTTGAACTAACATCAGGAGAGGAGCACCAACAGCAGTACAGGGAGGGGAAAAATAGCACCTAGGCCAAGTGTCCTTCCTCCACAGCTCACCTTGGTAAGTGATTTGTAGAATCATTCCCTGATTCTTCTCATTCATTCTTACTTTGTGGCCAGCATTTCAGTAAGTCACCATCATCCAACCCTATCCAACCACTGAACACTACTACACTGGTTCAAACCACCATTCCTCACCTGGGCTTTTGCAGCAGTCTCCTTCCCACTCTCCTTGCTTCCAGCCTTGCTTCCTCTTTGGGCTTTTCGCTTTTCTCCACATAGCAGCCAGTGGCCTTTTGAAATCTAAATCATTGTATATCATTTCTGTGCTCAGAGTAGATCTTTTGGATGAAGACCACAGTTAACAGAAGATTCCCACTCCTAAACAGGAAGCATGGTGTACCAGCCCAACCTGAACTGGTCCTTGTCCATTGAGCAACCTTGTCTTCCAACCTTCTCCCTAGCTCTGCCTTTCTGGCCACACTGACTTCCTGCTCAGTTCTGGAGCACACCAATCTCATCCAGACACAGTGACTTTTCTGCTTGATGTTTGATTCGCCCCAAATGCTTTAGCTCTAGATTTTCAAGTAGCTCCACTGCTCACTTCATTTTGTTCTCTGCTCAGATTTTGCCTTCTCTGATATGCTTTGCTTGTTCACGTGTTTGAACATAGGCCCAGTCATTCTCTTTCTCTTTGTCCTGCTGTTTTCTAAATATGTCTATAACTATTACCATTATCCAAGATTATATTTCTTATTTTTTTACTGAACATTTTTCTCTACTAGAATGTAGTAAATGAAGGTGGAGTTTTTTGTTTGTTTGTTTACTACCCCATGAGTACGACTGACACATAGTAGATGCTAAATAAGATTTGATGAATGAATAAAGAAATAATGAATGCCACCGCCATTTCTGAAAGCAGGTGCTCATTGCCAGTATGATGGCCTTGGTTTACTCCATGCCATTTTTATTTGCTGAGCTTAACCTAGTATTAATGATCTTTTTAGAGTCAGGCTTTTCTTTGGGTCATCACTGGATTAGGTATGGGGACCAAAGCTACTCAAAGCAGGACGGAAATGAAGAAGTTGCTAAATCACAAGGTAGATTATCAGTTGTCTAATATAGTTGTTTCAATGTACAAAGGACAAAGTGAAGATCCATAAAGAATAATAGTTGGAAATATTTGTGTATTGGATGTCAAGAATTTTTATGTCAAAAACAAAAGACTATTCCACAGATATCTAGGGCTCCAAGGGAGTCTCTTACCCTTATTACTGGTGAAATATTTCTGAACGGAATTTTGAGTTTATTTCTTATAAAGTGCTATGGTAGTTAATGGAAGATATACTTCATCAGTTTTGGTAAGGGCCAACCCTCCAACTGGAATCAAAAGCCCAGTGAATCATTCAACACACTTTATTTTCTCTATAACCACTGAAGAGAAAATGGAAGCTTGTCATTTTCCTTTTAAAGCTGTGCACATTGCTAAGTTTTCCATGGGCTTGCTGTGCATATATAACTTTTAAAGTGAAAATACTATTTGTGTGAAGAGATGATCAAGGTAGACAGCAGCAGATTGTCACTGCAGTAGTTTGGGATGTCAGTAATTCTTAAGCTTAAAGGAATACTTTGATGATTCAACAGGATACCTCTAATTTTATATTTATTGTCATCTTTCATTTGCTTTCCTATTTTGGAGACATTTACCAACTGTGCTGATCAGACTGTGTTTGATTCCTACGGAGAAATGATCTATCTTAAAATTTGTGTTCCAAGAGGAAGCTAGAAGGAATTTGTACTTTGATTTTATAGAATCTATGGAAAACATCATTGTTTTCTACTATGGGCTTTTGTTATTTCATTATTGTAGGGAACACACCAAACAGGCTGCTTTGTGTATTTTTTTTTCTGAGACTCTTGATCAATGAAGCAAGTCTAAAGTAGTTTTCTAAAAGAAATAGTCACTTATAATTAATATGAAGAAATCAATTGAGTCTACTATTCTTCTGTCCTTGTTATAAGAATATATTTGACCTTGAAAGTAAAAAAAAAAATTATCTAATGTTACTTCACAATGCAGAATTTCTCAACTGTATTTGGAGTATGATTAAATGTGTCTTTGGTAGCTACTACAACTATCACAACCCAGGGGGTATCCTACGGGCAAGTTGGAATAGGACTTTTCAACCAGAGAACAATGATATGACATGTATGATTCTCAGATGCATGGTTCTAAAATATTACCCTTTGATTGATTTCTGAATTTTATGAAGGGGAAGATACTCAAAATAGACCACCGTAAGGATTTATGCATAATAATAATCTAGATGAAGTTTTTTTATCAGCTCTTCTGAAGCGATGGGAAACCACCATCAATAGGCAAATTGTTTGTAACTGAAATCCTCAAGGTAAAAAGTTCAGCTTGGCTTATGGAATGAATAAGTCATGGGAAAAAAAGACACAGCATAGGGAATATAGTCACGGATACTATAATAGCTATGTATGGGGACAGGTGGTTGCCACACTTGTGGTGACCATAGCATAATATATAAACTTGTTGAGTCACTAGGTTGTACAGGTAAAGCTAATGTAACATTGTGTGTCAGCTATACTTGGGAAAGGAACACCAGACCTCTCCATTTGTCAGAATCCCATGAGAACATGGTCTAATGGAGGAAAATGTATTCTGAAACTCTTAAGCAGTATGATGAATGAAAATCAAGTTCAAATAGGACATTCTAGAAACCTCAAAGGACAAGGAGAATAAACAGGTGTGGTGATGTGATGTAAATGCTAAATTTCAGTGGAGGAAACAAAGGACTGTTTTCTTTTTTTTTAACTGGCATTTGACAGTTGGTCTTGCCAGTATTGCCAACCAGACTTGCAGACAAAAAAGAAAAAAAAAATCATCACTTGTATCTGTGATGCTTTTCACTGGGACTTTCTAAAGTTCTTGGAGGTAGATCGCATTAATAAAATTGAACCAACTCAGTTGCTCTCAAATCATAAACCTCTGCATCTTCCAGCTTTGCTGGACTAGACTGTATTCTGATTCCCATGGAAAATTTTTGGCTGGGGAGAAAGTATTTGTGTCACTAAGGCAGCAATGAATTCAGGACTCTTTTTCAATAAAGTGTAGCAGTAAGGGTAAATTATAATTTTTAAGACTTGTCCCTTAACTGAAATTATTCTGCAATGATCTGGAATGAAAGCTCTTGAAATGTTATTTAAGACACCTTGAATCCCCTAGGAATCCACAAGCTAGGAAATCCCCAGGAGCAGCAGCAGCACTGAAGGATTCCACAAATGCTATCTTATCTTTACAGGTCTGCATGCCCTGCACCCATACTACGCAGGTAAAGAATGGCAGAGGACAAAGGTCATATGCTTTGTCACCACCCACACTGCAGAGTTTTGGGTCCAGCCATTTTCTTTGCCTGCTAATTTGCATAGTTGCTTCCTGACGGTGGTGATTTTCTGTGTAATAAGCTTTGAGTAAATCATTCCTGCAACACTCTCCTCCCCTTCCTTGCTTATTTATCACAGAGATTGCAAAGCTCAGTGACAGTTGACTCTGCTCTTTTGCTGGCTGGATCATGGAATGCAGGCAACATGTATGTATCATTAAGTGCATCTCTGCGTGATGGGCCCTGGCATCACGTCACATCACAGGGTCATCCTCTCTCATCATGTCACATCACATCACATGATGCTTGACACAGGCACACACAGCTCCATTCTGAGTATCTAGAAGTAAACGGGAAGTGAGCCTTCACAGCAGTCTGAGCAGTGCTTTCAGAAAGAGAAAATAGAGAAGATTGACCTTTCTATTGTCTATTTTTTACCACTGCAGACACAATGACCCCTGTTGGAAGTTGTACATATAAGTATATTCACATTTCAATGAAAAACAAGGCATCTGTACAAGACAGGATTTCTCCTTCTGTTTTTCCTTCACAGTGATGAAGCAGTGTCCCTCCTGTGTTTATTACTGTTGTTGTTGAGATCTAATTCTGGGAATCAGGTGTTAATCTAAAGTATTCTATTGATGGAATAAGCTATATGATAGTTATTAAGGATTTGAAATGTGACAATCAAACTAAGGCAATTCAAGGAGAGTTGGACGAGGCTGTTGAATGATAATTTCTACAAAGTATGTCCACTGTAAAACCAATCCAATCTCATACTTTGGCTTCTGTTGTTTGATAAATTTGGAGTATAAATCCATAGCATGTAGCACTGCATACTTCTGATTTTTAATCTTGCCTTGATTATGAACTCTTAGTTCTTGCATGTAAGTCCTCAGAACCTTCCTACATTTACTTGTCTCTATCCGTAAGACCTTTCCACATCAGAAGCTAGTGAAAAGGGAAAACCAATTTTGAAAATTAATGAACATAGTTGATATTATTCAAATAGTCAGATGTGTGTGTGTCCGTGTCCGTGTCCCAGTAATACCTATGAACAGACAAGAGTGAGAGATGGACATGTTTCCTCTTCTATCACTAGATTCTCAAGCTTTCACCAATAGAGAGGTGTGCTGTCTTTCAAGAATATGGAAACTATCATCTGCTTCTCCAGGAAGCTCAAGGGGTATTGAATGGAGGTTTTACCTTCGTCAGCAAAGGAGTTAACTTTAATGAACACTGATCCAGGAAAGCTTTCTTTAGTGCTCTCAGCCACCTATCGAATAGAACTTCTACTCTTTTTACTCTGGATATTTAGTGTTCTTCTTTATGTTTCTCTTTCATTCTATGTTGAAGCTTCCTCTCCTAAATATACCCCAAAATTTGATGTGCTATTCTTCTAAAGTGATTTAATAGGAATCAAAACCATGAGCCTAGAAATGAAGTAAATGGTCAATATCATTTTCTGTGCTGACCTTACTACATCCACAACATTGAGTTCACATCTAGATTCCATATCTTATGATTGTGTATTGGACCATTTCAGATGTATTATAACCAAAAGATAAAATTTATACATGTTTTAGTATTAAAAGACATAATATTGTTTGCTTTGCCTAAAAGATGTGGGGTTTAGTAAAATGTATCAAATGATTCCTAAAAAAGTCTTTCCAAATGCAAGGTAAGGTGAGGTTGGAATAAGGTTGGATTAGGGCTAGAATGAAGTGAAAATCATCTTAGAGTCAGGATGCCCTGTTCCAGGTGACATTGGGATGAATACATGAGAGCTTTGGGCAAGTTTAGAGAGTTCTAAAAATGGAAAGAAGCCACCCACAAGTCTAGAACCCCCCCCAAAAAAAAACACTCTCAGGTTTGCACAGCAGATTGGTATATCCTAGTAGACATAGGGCACAGTTCATACTAGTCAATGTAATAGCACCTTAAGACACAGTCAAGACTGCACTTGAACTTTTTCACCATATTATATTCAGTCATCTGAGCATGTCCTATGCCTGACCCCTCATGAAATCCTTAAATATAGAAAGGGAGTTGAACAAGATATTAGAGTCAAGAGTTACCCAAGGTATGATTGTGTAAGTTGAAGATTTTTCTAATAAAAAAGAAAACTTGGAAGCCATAGTTTTTGTCACCTCATAGTTGAAATGAGGGGTTGATGGAGAAGAAACCACATCCCTGGTCTTTATTTCATCATATAGCAGAGTTTGAACGGATGCATGGAAGTTAGCAGGAAATATTTGAGAAATGCTTTCTGATAATGCAAACTATGCAATGATGATACGAACAGTCTTACGGGAGTCCCCATGTCTACAAATGTGCAAGAAAACCTGGTAGACTCTGTCTTGAATGGGGAATAGCATGGAAGGAACTCTAAAGTCCTTTCCAAGATGTGGCTCTGAGTGGCTTTAATTTTTTTCAACCATTTTAGTTCAAAGATATCCCTTTTTAAAGAGGTCTTTGAGCTTTCTTCTTGAACTAAAAACAGAAAGGAGTAAATAATTTAATGTCTTTAAAGCATCTAACACATACCACTTTTCCCTAATCACTATCTTCCCTTGACTCTTAAAGAAAACATATTAGATTAAAAACTGAGTAATTGAATACGACATACTAACCAACAGAGAAGCACTTCTGTTGGATGTGAAATATCTAAGTGAGCAAAGGAAGAGTTATAATATGACTAGCAAATGCATTTTATTAAATATTTTCACTTCATGCTCCCCAACTATTGCTGACCACCGTTTGTGCTTCTATTTTTGCTCATTAAAAAAAAAAAAAAAAAAAAAAAAGGCAGTTTGAGGCTCCAGCTGCTAAGCCAGGAATGCTCTTTTATACTGGCAGCATTTTCTCTTTTGGCAGAATCCACAGGCAATTGCTTTGATGTTTTTTGGAGTTACATTTGATGTCTGTCATAGTTCATGCAAAGATAAGCTGATTGGGTTGTCTGGTTGGTCCCAGATGCTTTTGGCTTTAATTCTCCAACAGTTCTCTTTGAAAATGAAGTCCTGGGCCAATCTCACCTCTCAAGGGACACTTGCAGATGACTCGTTCATGATCAAAAGGCAACGTAATTTCCTGATGTCCATATGCTTCCTCTGGAAATTCTTTTGGTGTCCTCAAAACCGGTGTTTCTTAGAAGGGGACAACAGATTGTTATTTAGGAAGGGTCTAAACTTCAAAAGTGTTTCCTCAACAGTTACAGCAAATAGGAGTCAGGAAGTCTGAACTGATTTCTAAGAATTCCAGGAAGTGGGTTCTAGAACATATTGTTACAAAATCGCCTCCCAACGAAGACTAAAAACTAGATTTGTGGTTTACCACTGCACCATGATTATAGTACGTGAGGATTTGTAGAGAAGAAATTATCCACATTTTTCAGGGGGGTTTTTTTGGTATTAAAGAGAATGTGATTCATATATTTCCTCCTAGACAAACTTATAATCATTTGGTTATAAAGACATTCAGGGGGGTAGGTAAATTAGTGAAATGTGTATACAGACCATAGATTTGTTGGAACTAATGGTTTAAAAACATCCAACTGACATCTTTAAACTCCATCCCACCCCTTATATGCCATTTCTCTTTTGGGTCAAGGATGAAAGGCAGATAAAGATCCTTCTGTCTTCTGTATTTTTTTTTTCCCCAAAGACACAGACAGCTAAGGACACAATATTGAGGCTAAGTAGCATGAGAACCACTGTCTGTGCTTTTTTTGTGGCCTCAGTGGCACATTCCAGAACTTAGATAATGGGCTTACTTCAGCAGAGCTTCCAAGTCTCATTCTTCCCTTTACCTCCAGTTTTTTTGTTTGTTTTGTTTTGTTTTATCTTGAGAGGCTCTTTGTAAAGTCCTGTTTGGAGTGGTTCCCACTGTAGATGGCTCCGCATGGAGGAATGATAAAATCCCTGGTTAGAAAAAAATATTTAAGAATACCACATAAATCTCTGCAGTAATGCTTTCATTTATGTCAAGGAGAAAGATGAAGGATGACAATGCAGATTCAAAATGCCTTTGGATAGTGTTGAGGAGCAAATCATTCTTCTATATTTTTTGAGCTTAAACAAAGCAACTGGAGTCCTAGGAAAGGCTCAGAAGTAGAAACTGTGGGAACAAAGAGCCATCTGTCAATTACCTGTTCTTAGCATTCATCTAGTCATAGCTCAACTTTTACCTTCCACAGCTGTGAACCTGCCAGACATTCTGTGACAGATGTGTATGTCCTGTAGGCAACCTTCATCAGGAAGCAAACCACGGGACTAAGATTGTGAACTAATCAGAAAGAATAAATTTAGATAGCATTTTTAGGCAGATGAAGACTCTCTGCTGGTACTTTATGTACATGATCTAAAATATTTATTTCAACAAATCTGAGATTAGAGTCACTAGCCTTAATTTACAAAGTACTTGAGGCTGGGGGTCAACTGCCTAACCTCATTCAATTGGTAAATACTAGAGCTGGGATCTGACTCCGTTTGACCCAGAGCTGACTATGATTTATCTCTTGTCAGTGTCTTTGCTTTCTTTCTGGTGGATAAGCTTAACTGCCTTCTGGGTGTCATAATTGTTCTCAGAAGCTTCCATTTAGATTTGGCTTTTTATTGTTTAAGTGTGAACTTGGGAGAGCTTCTTAACCATTACCTATATCTGCTTCCCAGAAGTATATACCACCACAGAAATGATTTAAGAGGTTCAAGTGCACAAAAAGTCGGTGTTACTTCCATATATCTAATTGTCCATGGGCATCTCTGGAAGGATATTCTACAAGAATCTCAAATTCAAGAAGTCAAAATTAAAGAGATTTCCCTCCATACTCTTATAGTTTGTTTTATTTTTCCCTGTTTCTGTAAATGTTGTAAGCTTCCACCCAATCTGTAAGCTCTAAACTCAGGTTTCATCCTAATGTCTGTACTCTAACTTTTTTTCATCTGTTTTCTCTTTTTGCATTCCTACAACTAGTGTTTAATTTCCAGGCCTTTACCTTTTCTCCCCTGGATTCTTCAATGGTCTATCACTCATGTCCTCCAACTCTTCAACACAAATTCAACACTGCCACTAGAGGGAGCTTTTTAACAAATAAGTAATGTGATGTTGGAAACAAGACTCCAAATCTTTCAGCATTGCACAGAAAGCCATCCATGGCCTTGTCTTGCTTATTGTTTCCAGCTTCCCATTACATCATACTTTCTGGCATGGCATTCTGAAGGCAAATACAACCTCTTGAAATTCTCTAAATTTTTTGTTTTATTTTCTGTGATACAGCTCGTTCTGTATGCCCTTCCCTTTCTCCCCATACATTTATATAGTGGGAAATAATTTTTATGCCTCCTTTTGCATTCAGATTTCTATCACTGTAGGCATAACTTTTCTCCTTCTTTCTTTTCTAGAGTCCTTGACTAAACTGTAAGTTCCTGAAGGCAAATTCTGTCTTATTCCTCTTAGCAGAACCAGGAGCTAGAACAGTGCATGACTCATAGTTAGTCCTCAGAAATCTTGGTGAAATTAAAAATTGAAAGTGAAAGCAAAATCTCAAATCTAAAGACTAAAGGATATCAGATAGGCAGTGATCTAAGGCATACTTCAATAATAGTTGGATCTTACATATTTTACACTTATTATAGTCAAAAATTTGTGTCTGTAGGAGAAACCATAAATGCTCTACAAAACATACTCTGAGATCTCCTATCCAAGTATCTCTATATGAATTGCCATTTTTTTAAAATGCGTGTACTTAAATGTGGGCCTAGAAGAATATTGTTTATCATAAAACAGTGGCAAAAATAACTGGTTCATTCCTAATAAAGTGGATGAATTTTATTACCTTAACAAGAACCTGGTTCTAAATGATGTAGTTGATAAAACATAATATTTTCTTATGTTCATTATGAAATTATATAACACGAGTCAGTGTAATGACAAGCACCTCCAAAAATTAGAAATAATTCATTAAATAAATGAGATACAATTAGAAAAACACTTCAGGAAAATCAAGCATCATTTAAAACCCGGTGAACTGAATTGTCTATATGTATTTGCATGTGTTCATAATTTATTTTCCCCAAGTCACTGGTTTTAGCTCATCTGAAAACCATCTATGAAAACCAGCTGTTACCCAAGTCATAAGTGTTTTTATATTCTGAGATAATAAGAATCAATTCTGAGATAATAACAATCAATTTAGATTCCAGGATCTAAAACCATAATCAACTTGTATGTCAATTTAATTGCTTAACGACAGCGTGGTCATTGAGAATGTATAGTCATAATAACCTGGGCTTCTGAGAAATTATAAATGTTTTTCTTTCTTCCTTTCTTTTTTCTTAAACCAAAACTTAAACTGTGTTTTGAGTACACCTTCTATGGTCCACTATTAGATGATCTATTTTTTTTTTCTTTAGATTCATATTTATGTGGTTGGAATAAAGGGCATTATAGGCTCACAAACACCAATTTTTAACTGGAAGAAAATAGATTAAATAAAAATAGGGTATAAATACAACTTTCCCCCCATGGGTTTTTTCATATCTTGAATTTAGGAATGGGTTAGCAAAAATTGAAATCCTCCATGCTCATCCGTGGGAAGTGTGGGTAGGTTCTGGTGCTCAGGTGTACACCTGCCTCATTTCACATAGAGCTTTATAAATGAGGACAAGTTGCTTTAATTTGGTAAATGGTTCTGAGGAATTGTTAGAATCACAATTATCTGGTTCAGTCTTTCAAACTATATTTGAGCAAATCTACATGTGCTGACATTTACTCTTGGTGAGGACAGTGTCCCACTGGATAGTAGCTTGTACTTCTTTAATTGTCCCACATGTGCTGAGCATACTCAGAATAACTTGTTTTTTTTTTTTCTCTCTTGCTCTTTTCTTTGTTTTTTAGTTTAGTTTTTCTTTTCTTTTCTCTTGTTCCATTTACTCACCCGGTTAATTAAGTCATATCTAAATACTCGCCAGGATATTGAGTTGCATAATTCTCTTCCTGTAACCAGACCAACTATGCCATTACTTTAAAGAAGAAAATTGTGTTGGATGAAAATCATTTATCCTCATAGTTCTCCCTCTTTTCTTCATCCTGCCTCTCCATCCTCTCTTCCCAGAAGTTGTGGATATTATCATTTATTGAGTAGGTATTATGTACTAGGCACTGTATATATATTATTACATCAATTCACACAACCATCTTATGAAGCAGAATCAATTGCCTCTGTCTTATCCATGAAAAAAATAGAAATCAGAGTCCCTTGCCTACAAGTTCAGAGGAAGTTCAGTAAGTAAGCCATGAACAGAATCCACGTGAGTCTGACTCAAAGTTCATTCTCTTTTATTGCTTCTTTTTGTTGTTGTTGTTTCTTTAATACATTCCTAACTTAATTTACAGGTTCCAAAAGTTTGGAAATTGAGGCAATAAACTTGTTATGTAGGTGTTTTATGGATATGACATCTCTAATGTTGGTTTGGCTTCCAGAGAGATTACTTTCCAAATGAATTTGTAGAAAAGTAGGGAGTATAGATGTAAGAGTGATTATTTTCAAAATTAAATTGAATGCTTATACTTTCATAATTAAAACAATAATTGAAAGATAAAATATTTTGACAGCACTTAAGTTTTTTTAATAAAGGATCTCTTTAATAGAGACCTTTACAATTTCAACAAATGCAGAGCTCTCTCCCAGCCTGACTAGAATGTCAGCCAGCTGCACTCAGAATTTGAATGATGGAGCTGTCATTTAGGTTGGTATTTGAAATCAAACTATTGCTGTAGATTTCTAAGTACAAAATGAAGAGAGAATGGTTGCTTTATCAGAGAGATATGGCAATTATCTTTGAATTCTTCCCTTTAAATATCTAGCAGTCATGAAGTATTTTCTTTGATTTGGAGTAACACCAGACCACTTCTTCATTAAACCAAAAAATAATAAAATTTGACTGCTAAAATTAGTGAATATTTACTCATATTTCAGTGTGTATTTAACACTGTTTTTGATGTTTTGGAAACTATAAATACTTTGGGATATGGTACTTGAACCCAAGAAGTCCACAATCTAGTTGGGTTTGTGGTATATTGTTGACATGAATATGTATCAACATCAATAGATTTTGAAGATCAGGAAGAACACCTCAAGTGTAAATTCCGCAAGTGAAATTCCTCTGTGGAAAGTATTCATGGGACATTTCTGTGTAATTAGAGCAACATGCTCATATCTTCAAAGAAATTCAAAGACTGATGTAAAGACAGTAGCTCCCATTCCCCATGTGTGATAGCAACATATCAAGTAGTCTGTATTGCAGCAATACGAAGGCATGTTGAACCTAGGAGAAAAATAAAAGCTCCCCAGTGTAGTGAATATGCTCCCGAGTAGGAGGATAATTCGGATATTTAAACATTGACATTATTACTGAAGAGATATACAAGTGTGTGGCTGGATAGTTGGTACATCTAGAGTGCAGAAACACAAATGAGAGAGATTAATTAGCCTTGGAGAAATTTATGCAAAAATTATCTCAACACTATGTCATTAAAACCAGTAAGCAATGCCATCTTCTAACCTTTCATCTTAAAACTATGCTTAAATTCATAATCAGACTTAGATCTTGGATTTTTCACTTTCCCTGTAATTACTAGGTAAAACCATGTTAGCTTAGGTGTTGTCTTACATGTTTGTGCTAGTTAGATAATGTGTAAGATAAAGTTGCTATGGTGATGAGATGGAGAAAGGAGCTATACTTGTTTTAGACCATAGAGGGTATTTGGATCACAAAGCCTTCTGTGAATGCTTCCGAGTGTCAGACTGATAAATCACACTGCCTGCTTCCGTCATGCTAGCATATATTATGGGTTAATAAATATTCCAAATGTCTTATGAGTCAAAGTAGTCTCCGTCCTTACTTCATTGCCCTCATGACTTTGTGGGGAGGAGGAAATAATGGAAAAATTTTTGCTCTTATATTGATGAAATTCTTATTGGTAATTAAAGTTTTCCACTCAGTCAAATTCAGCTAGGCATTTGAACACAGCCTTGGGATGATTTTGCCAAAAAATTGAAATTCTTGTAGATGCTCAATGAAACTGTATTTTATTTCATATGTGTTTTCTTTGTGCAAAAAATTTAATGAACCTGAATCTTATTCATGGCTTTAAAAAAGAAAGAACGTTATGTAATATATGACGACATGGTTATTGCTGATGTGGTAAAACTTTCTTCCTGAAATTGGCTGATGCTTTCCTGATTTGCCCTGTTGTACACATTAAATATCAATTTGCTAGGAAATTGTGAAATACACCATTTTTAATTACTAATAATTCGATAAATTAGTGGGTGGACCAAGTAATCTAAAGAGAAACTTTTTTTTCTCTTTAGCTTTCCCAATTGCTATTTAGGAAAATGTGTTCTGTGATGATTTCTAAGTTTAATGTAATGATTTTGTGTGTGTGTGTGTGTGTGTGTGTGTGTGTATTATTTCAAGAGTCTATAGTTTTTAGGATTTTGAATTAAAAATAGGAAAACAGCACAATGCATATTAAAATAATTTTGGAGAAAAATTTGAATCCATCTATTTTTAGGATAGAAAAGAATAATAATAAAATAATAATAATTAAGATGATCATGGATATAGATAAACTGGATTTGTTAAAGGAACAATCTTTGTCCTAATCTCATTTCCAAATTTATTTATTTACAAAGAAAATAATTTTTTCCATCTGCTCTCCTCCCTTTCTCTTTCCCACTAACCAAGTCAATCAGAAATCAATTCCTTTAATCTCTTTTGCAACATTTTCTGAATCTTTATCTTACCTTTTTGTTTTCCTTTACTATCAATCATATCTAGGCTTTTAATTCCTCAGGGTTATTGCTTTGTTCTCTAAAATAGTTTCATTCCACTAATATTGTTCCCCTATTGGTCATAGTCAATATAGTTGCCAAATTAATCTTCCAAATGTACAGTTTTCATTAAGTCCTTTTTTTATTAAATTTATTTATTTTTTAATAAACATATAATGTATTTTTATCCCCAGGGGTACTTCTTTTCAAAGCAAATACTCTTTTACACTCAATTTTCATAGCAATTTGTACCTTTATGATAAAGACCCACTTCCTTTTCCTGGTGTACCTGGTGCTCCACCATTTTCCTCCATTCTGTATTCCCAATCATGTCCTAACTTGAATCTTTTCCAGGATTCTATCCTACAACCAGAATCATTTAACAGCTATGACATTCCATGCTTTAATGTATTGTTCTGCATCCATTCCGCAGCCTGAGAACTCTAATTTCTATGCTCTAGAACTCTAGATTTCTAGAACTCTAATTTCTAATTTTTATTTAATTCTATCAAAATCTATGGTCCAATATAAGTTTTACCTTTTTGACAAAAATTTTGATGAGACTACCCTGGAAAGCTTTTATCTTACCTGAATAGCAGCACTCATATCTATACAACTTTATGGTGATTTGTAGTGTGCATGTGTTTGTGTGTGTGTGTGTGTGTGTGTACATGTACATATATACACACACACACATATATATATCTTTTATGTACTCATACATAGATATATGGGTTTGGGATTGGACTTCATCACTTTTCAGTCTGATTTTGCTATTTTCAAACCGTATGATCTTGGATAAATTATCTAACTTTGACGAACTTTAGTTTTTTTCATCTATAAAATGGAATAACAAAAGCAATTACTTTTATCAGTTTCCTAGGGCTGCCATAAAAAGGTATCACAAACTTGGTGGCCTAAAACAATAGAAATTTATTTTCTGAGAATTCTGTATGCTACATGTCTGAAATCTAGGTGTTGTCCCTTAATTCTCTAGGGGTTTTTCTCTGCCTCTGGAAGCTTCTTAGCTTCCGGTAGTTGATAGCTATCTTGGTGTTCCTTGGTTTGTGGGCATATCACTCCAGTCTCTGCTCTGCCTTTACATGGCATTCCCTCTGTGTGCTCTACATGTTTTCTGTTTTGTTTTGTTTTTTTCCTTAAAGGAGTTCTAGTCATAGGATTAGGGTACATTCTAATTCAATATGACCTCATCTTTAGTAATTACATCTGCAAAGTCCCTATTTTCAATATGGTGATGTTCTGAGATTCAAGGTAGACATGAACTCTGGAGAGACACTATTCAACCCACTATGCTACCTAAGAGTTATTTTAAGAATTTAATGAGATAATTTATGTTAAGTTTTTTTTTTTTTAAAGATTTATTTATTTATTTATTTGACAGAGAGAGAGATCACAAGTAGACAGAGAGGCTGGCAGAGAGAGAGAGAGAGAGGGACGCAGGCTCCCTGCTGAGCAGAGAGCCCGATGCGGGACTCAATCCCAGGACCCTGAGATCATGACCTGAGCCGAAGGCAGCGGCTTAACCCACTGAGCCACCCAGGCGCCCCTATGTTAAGTTTTTGATGAAGTGCATTGTTACATGATAAATGCCTCACAAAGTTAGATATTGGTATTATTACCACTATTATATCACCTCTTGATATCCTCTTGATATCTACAAGGGGTCATGTATATGGAAGGAAGGTTTAGGCATTTGATCATGTTTGTTCAATTTTTTAGAAATCCCTAACTCAAATATTTAATAAAAATAAAAACCATTCCCTGGAAAAGGTAATAGCTATCAAGATTGGGGGAACTTCTTGTTTTTTGTTTTTTTTTTTTTTTTTAATCAGGATATGGTTATCTGGATCAACAATTACTTGCAGAGAGTCTTTCAGAATTCTCATGCCTGTTTTTGATAAAAAGTAATTAACTCTATTAGAAACACTTAAGCAAGCACAGATTTATAAAGATATAGGTATAAAATATAGAAAAGGGGGAGAATTGCAGAAGGATAACTGGGATGATTTTAGTCTGGCTAGGATGAGGGGGAAATAAGTTAAAGAAAGGATAAAGATAGCACTAGAGGAAGATACTGTGTAGAGATGTGAGAAATCTTACCTATTTAATTCTTTTATGCTTCATTCTTTCTTACTGAGAAGAATAAACTGGCAAATATAGAAAAAGCAAACATAATCAGGAGAAAATGGAAACTCATGACAGATTATTGTGGGAAACTTGCTCTTTTAAATCAAATATCTTCTTTAGAACCAAATAAATACTTTTGGTGAGGGTGGTTGAGTGAAGATGCAGAGGTAGAAAAAGAGCCTATATAGCTAATTTTTAAGAATTGCAGAGATTTGGAGAAGTGCTAGGAAAGGAAGGCCTTCCAAAGTTCCTAGCATAAAAACTAGTACTAAATTGTCATTAAAGTAGGCTCACAAATTTGATATGTCTCCCAAGCAGATTTTCATAAAGATTATTAATTGATTATGAAATTCAGTCAGGTCAAAGTTAATCACTTCATTTTATAGTAACTGATACAGAAATAGAATAATATAGGTATTTGGATATAGGCAGAGCATTTGCCAAACTTTCTCATGATATTCTCTATAATAAATAAAATACTTTGGTAGTGATAATATCATAGTTTGGGAAATTTGTAACTGAAAATAAAACTATGTCTACAGAATTTTAACGTAAATGGGACTTAGAATAAAATAATAGGTACGATGGGGCACCTGGGTAGCTCAGTGGGCTAAAGCCTCTGCCTTCAGCTCAGGTCATGATCCCAGGGTCCTGAAATCAAGCCCCACATCGGGCTCTCTGTTCGGTGGGGAGATTGCTTCCTCTTCTCTCTCTCTGCCTGCCTCTCTGCCTACTTGTGATCTGTCTGTCAAAAAAAATAAAAAAAAAAATAGGTATGAAGGTAAACTCACCATTCAAAATTATGACATAGATTTCTTTTCAGGAGGGCACCATGAATTAATATTGTAATGTATTCTCTCTGCTTCAAACACATAGGTAAATTATGACCAGACAGAAAAAGAAAATATATAACTAGGCTAAAAACAAAACAAAAACATAAACAAAGGAAAAGAATCTCCATGGAGCTGAAATAAAGAGGAACTAAAAATAAAAATGGTGGATGTAGCTGCACCATAAATCTTCTGGCTGAGGACCTCAAGCAGTATATGTTGTGGTTTCACTCGACCTTTGAAAGAGAAGGGAGACTAAAAGTACTCCATGGGGGATGGAACCTTGTAGAAATCTTTTTGCTTTAATCTAGAGACTGTATAGGAAGCTTATGAATATATGTTATGAGGAAAATAACTGGCCACTATGTGTGGCATTGGGTGTACATGAGCTGCTGAACTACAGAAGTGGAAGGTCCTATACAACCTCCAAACCGTGACTGAACAAAGCCATGTCCTGGCTCACTAGCTAGTTGTACAATTTTATCAACATCACAATGGGAAGGACCTATTCCATTAAGACCTGAAGATCCTAAGGGTTTGGAAAGTGACAACTGCAGATCCTCCTGGTGTAGAGAGAACAAAGAAAGGTAGAAAGAGAATATAACACCAGAAAACAGAAGCTAAATATTTCAAATGAACTTGCAAAGCAAAATTTCAAAACCTATGAGTAGATGTAATGCCCTTAAGGACATCCCATCAACACTTAGAATGTGAATTTATTCCCAAAGGAATTACGTATAAGAGCAGTACCACAAGGGATTTCAAATAAGTTTGTCTAGAAAACTCAAGGATAACATTTATTAAAGAGCATGATGTTTGACATATATAAGCATAAATAAGACGGACAAGTGCCTATGTGAAAAGAAGCATTAGTAAGGAAAAATTGACATGTTGAAACATTTTAAAATGGGATAAATTAGATAAGCTCTAGACTGTATGTGGTGAGTGAGTATGTGAACCAAAAGGTGATGCTGAGAAATTCACCCAAAACAGCACACAGGGAGACAAAGAATACGAGCGAGTAGTTAGGAGATATCAAAGGGAGACTGAGAGGTTCCAACAAGCATCTGAGAGCTTTAGAGGAGAATGGCAAGAAGTGTGGAACATCGGTATTCAAAGAGAGAAAAATCTATAGATTTCCAGAATTAAAGCCCTGAGTCCTGAGAGTAAAAAGATGAAGAAAATAAATCTCCAACTTGAGAGAGTGCAGCAAACCAAGAAGTCAACTCTTAACTATAGAGAACTGGAGGTGTGGGGGAGTGAAGGGGATGGGTGAAACAGGTGATGGGGATTAAGGAGTGTAGTTGTGATGAGCACCATGTGATGTATGGAAGTGCTAAATCACGATATTGTGCATTTGAAACTAATATTACACAGCGTGTTAAGTAACTGAAATTTATTTTTTTAAAGATTTATTTCTTTATTTATTTGACAGAGAGATCACAAGTAGGCAGAGAGGCAGGCAGAGAGAGGGAGAAGCAGGCTCCCTGCTGAGCAGAGAGCCCAATGCGGAACTCGATCCCAGGACCCTGAGATCATGACCTGAGCTGAAGGCAGAGGCTTTAACCCACTGAGCCACCCAGGCACCCAGTAACTGGAATTTAAATAAAAACTCTAAAAAAATAAATCTACAACTTTTGAAAGATTATCGTGAAATTATAGACTATCAGTGAATAAGAGAAACTCTTAAAGCAGAAAGACAAGAGAGGTGTCCATGAAAGGAATAGCACTCAGATTGACAGTTGACTTCTTGACACTTGTTGATACTGGAAAATAGCACAACGGTGGCTTCACAGTGCTGCCATAAGATAATATTCAGCCTAGATTTGTTCTTTCAACTCTATTATCAGCCAAGAGGTTTCTTTCAGACCTACAATGGTTGAGAATTTTAAATTTCTAGGGCACCTGGGTGACTCATCGTTTAAGCACCTGCCTTTGGCTCAGGTCATGATCTCATGGTCCTGGGATGGAGCCCTACATTGGACTACTTGCTTCAAGGGAGCCTGCTTCTCCCTCTCCTTCCTGGCTTGTGCTTTTTGTCACTATTTCTATCTTTCTATCAAATAAATAAATAAAATCTTTAAAATAAATAAACTTCAGGGCACCTGGGTGGCTCAGTCATTGGGAGTCTACCTTCGGCTCAGGTCGTGCCCAGGGTTCTGGAATCGAGCCCCATATTGGGCTCCTTGTTCAATCGGGAGCCTGCTTCTCCCTCTGACTGCCTCTTCCCTGCTTGTGAGCTCTCTCTCTCTCTGACAAATAGATAAAAACAATTTTTTTAATAAAATATAATTTAAAAACTTCTATTAAAACTACTTTAGAAGAAAAAATGTCATGGACGTTAATAACATGTATGATATGTATGCTGCCTATAACACTTAAAAAAGGTAAATGTAAAACTTTGGAAAAGAAAGGAGGCATTAAAATAATCTTCAATAATCCATAGTTAAACCATGGATCTATGATGTATTAGGGATGAGATGGAATGTAGAATAAGTTTTATTTTGTTACAGCAATTTATAATTAAGTATGAAATAAAAATTTAAGAAGTAAAAATTTAAGAACACTTATCACCTTATACCTATTACGATGGCTATTATAAAACAACAACAGGTGTTGGCAAAGATGTAGAGAAATGTGAACCCTGTGCCATGTTAGTGGAAATGTAAAATGGTGTAGCTGTTCTGGAAAACAATATGGGGGGTGGTCCTCAAAAAATTAAAAATAGGATTACAATATGATCCAACAATTCTACTTCTAGGTATATATCTAAAAGTATTGAAAGCAGGGTCTTGATATGTTTGCACACCCATTTTCATAGCAGCATTATTCACATAAGAATAAACTCCAGGGTGCATTGACAAATGAATAGATAAGCAAAAATGTGGGATATACACATAGTGGGCTATAGTACAACTTTAAAGAAGGGAATTGTGACATATGCTACCACATGAACTAACCATGAAGACATTGTACTATATGAAATGAGTCAGTCACAAAAAGACAAAAGACAAGTCACAAAAAGACAAAAACCTACTTATATGAGGTTCCCAGTCAAATTCATAGAGACAGAAAGTAGGCTGGTTGTTGACAGGGGCTTCAAGGAGAAGATATATTGCTTAATGGGCATAGAGTTTCAGTTTTGCAAGATGAAAGAATTCTGTAGATGGATGAATGCAATGGTTGCATTACAGTATCAGTGTATTTAATACTGCTGAATTGTAAACCTAAAAATGGTTAAGATGGTACATTTTATGTGTATTTTATCATAATAAAAAATTGAAAATAAAATTGAAGATAATTACCCAAAGAATAGTTATATATAATCTTTGACAGCCTACCAACGAAGGGAAAATATGGTACTTTATCAATTCCAATAGAGAAAATAAAAAGGGAAAATAAAAACTGATGAAAAGTCAATAAATAGAAGAAAAACTAGGATGATAGAAATCAATTAGATTAATATCACACATCAGATAAAGTGATAATCTGTCTTGCAATATGATACTAACACAAGAAAGACCTAAAGCAAAACCGTGTAAAAAGTTTGAATGAAAAGAAATGAAAAAAGATATATTAAAGAAGTATGAATTGAAAGAAAACTGTTATGTCAAAATTAATATTAAAATTTAAGGCAAAAATCATGTATGGGAAAAGATAGGAATACTGCATCCTAACAAAAAGTAAATCACTAAGAATATTAAATAATTGCTTAGTCAGTAATTACTTATTGAGTATCTAGTATATGCTCAGTATCATTCTGGATATTGAGGAGGAAAAATGAACAAAGAGCCAGAATTCACTATTGTCATGGACAGAACATAGGCAAATTTGAAAAATCTACAATTGTTGTGGAATATTCTAGCACACCTCTATGAAACTGGGAAGTCAGGCCCTTAAAAAATTAGAAGGACTTATAATATTCGAACAAGAAAATTAGCAAGCTTGATCTAAAATATATTTAAAATTTTATGTTCTATTTTTTCAGATACATATTCCTTTTTTTAATCTTTATTTTTTTATTTTTTATTTTTTTATAAACATATAATGTATTTTTATCCCCAGGGGTACAGGTCTGTGAATCGCCAGGTTTACGCACTTCACAGCACTCACCATAGCACATATCCTCCCCAATGTCCATAACACCACCCCCCTTCTCCCAACCCCCCTCCCTCAGATGCATATTCTTTTTAAGTGCCCCCAAACACTTAAAAAAAGCTAAACTAGGAATAAATTCAGCACAAAAGTACTTAACATTTTTATTGAGAAAAAATATGAGGAGGTATTGAAGAAGGTTTTAAAAAACATTTTTAAGTGGGAAGATAAAAAATTGTCATGTATGGGATCACTAAATGTGAAAAATTCTACTTTATTAACCTATAAATTTAGTGCAATTTCTATCTAAATCCCAAGAGGAATTTTGCTGGACAAACTAATACCAAAATGTACTTGAAAGAACATAAAGCCAGTTACAATTAAGGCAATTTGAAGCAGAGTGTGTTAGTCAGGTTTCTCCAGAAAAATAGAGTACATAGGGTATATTCATAGGAAGATATTTATTACAAGGAATTGGCTCATGCAATTATAGAGACTGAAAGACCCCACGATCTGCCATCTGAAAGTTGAAAACCAAGGGAAGCTGGTGTAACACCAGTTCTAGTTTAAAGGCCTGAAAACCCTCTGGAAGAAGAGTCAATGAGAAAATCCATATTTCAAGTCAGCAAGCAGGCAGGAAGCAAAAGAGGCAAATTCCTTCTTTCCTCTTTTTTTTCTATTCAGGCCCTCAACAGATAAGATGATGCCCACTCATTTGAGGTAATTTACTAATAAGTCCATCGATTCAAATGTTTATCTCATCTGGAAACTTTCTCAAAGACACCCCAAAATAATGTTTAATCTGGGCACACCTTGGCCCAGTCAGGTTGACACATAAAATTAACCATCACAGGGAGCAATGTAGTGAAGGTTTTTCCCTATCAAACACTAAGGCTCATCATAAAGTACAGCAACTAAAACTATAAGTGAAAAATGTATTATTTCAAGGACTAAATTGAATAGTGGGATAGAATAGAGAGTCCTGAAATGAACCATTGCAATATGAAAATATGACAAAGGACAGAAGTGACATTATAAAGCAATTGGAGGGACTGGGGCACTTGCTAAATGGTACTAGAAAAAAGCTTATTTTTGTGGACAAAAAAATAACATCCAGATTCTACCCTACACACCCAAGGATATGCCCAGGATGGTTAAAAACATAAATGTGATTTTAAAGATCCCAGATGCCCTTCAACAGACAAATGGATAAAGAAGACATGTTCCATATATACAATGGAATATTACTCAGCCATCAGAAAGGATGAATACCCAACTTTTGCATCAACATGGACGGGACTAAAGGAGATTATGCTCAATGAAATAAGTCAAGCAGAGAAAGTCAATTATCATATGATTTAATTTACTTGTAGAGCATAAGGAATAACATGGAGGATATTAGGAGAAGGAAGGGAAAAGTGAAGGGGGAAAATCGGAAGAGAGGTGAACCTTGAGAGACTATGGACTCTGGGAAACAAACTGAGGGTTTTAGAAGGGAGGGGGTGGTGGGGAGATGGGTGAGCCTGGTGATGTGTTAAAAGAGCATAGATTGCATGGAGTAGTGGATGTTATATGCAAACAGTGAATCATGGAACACCACATCAAAAACTAATGATGTACTGTGTGGTGACTAACATAACACAATAAAAAAACATAAATGTGAAAGGCAGAATATTAAAGCTAGAAAAAAGTAGGTTATTTTTACGACCCTATGACAAGGAAAAATTGCTTAGACTAGACACAGTAAGCACATGCCATAAAAAATAATATTCATAAATTTGTCTGCATTAACGCTAAAGATATAGGTATGGTTATAAATAAAGTTATAAGTCACATGTCAGAAAGACTTAGTGAATTGTATAAAAATATGTAAAATAAAAATAAAAAAGTAAAACCAGAACAGAAACTCAGGAGGAAAAAGAAAAAGACAATGTATATAAACAGGCAGTCCATGGACAAAGAAAGCTGAATGGCCAACCAGTATGAACAAAAACACTCAGCCTCATTGGTAATTAGGGAAATGCAAACAAAACCACAATGAAATATAATTCCCATCAGATTAGTAAAAAGTACAAGATTTCATAATGTCAGGTATTATCAAAATAGTGGAGCAATGGGGCTACTGGTGTGTTTTTAAATTGTTCCAATCCCTTTATAGTGCTAAATTGTTGCAGATGCCTCTTTTCTATAGCCAAGTAATTTGATATCTAGGTTTACACCCTAGAGAAAGTCTCCCATGTGTTCTCAAGTACAGAGATCTTGTCATTGTAGCATTTAATTTTGTTGTTGTTGTTATTCAGTGGTTTAAATGAATTAATTGGAGCAATATGTATTGACCCAGAAAATCTCAGAAGTTAAGTAGAATAAAGCAAATTGCAAAATGTGACATTATATATACATACATGTATAAAAAGAGGGAGAGAAAGGGAGCAGAATAGTTATACAGAATTTGAAAGTTATTAAATATTGCTGTATTGCTTATAGATATATACATATGAGTAAAATTCTGAAATGCAGACCAGTGATTCAAGGCAGATTCATTGTGATGATTTCTTCTGGGAAAAGAAGGAAGGAAGGAGACAGGATTGGGAAGGATCACATAAAGTTATTGAATAATGTTTGTGAAATTTTTGGTTGTTTTGATTTATTTTGCTCTGAATTTCTTTGCTCTAATATTTGAAGTAAACATGGCAAAATGTGAAGATTATTAAAATTAGTTGCTACATGAGTATTAATTTTATTGTTTTAGAGTTTTCCATATGTTTAACATATTTTACAATAAAAATATATTGTAAACTTATTTAATGTTCACCTAAAATAAAATGGGGAGCAAGGCAAACTTTCAAGCTAGGTTCCAAAACTAGATCCAAGAGACTGGCTGACTTAAGAGTTTCAGTGAAAGGGTTTCATGGCATTTAGTTACCTGTAAATCTCTGGGATCAAAAACAAAATAAATGCAGTCAATTCAGTTGATAAATAAGAAATTGGTTATTCAAGATTGGATGGGCTAAAGACAGGGAGAGACCTCTTTCTTCTCAGAAGTATTCAAACATAGCTGATGACCACAGTCAGTCTGGTGGTGGATGGGGGTTGTATTTTGTGTGCAAGACCAAAGATGAGTTATAAGATCTCTTCCAACAATGACTGATGAAAGTTATATATATTTTTCCCATTAAACAGGCACTCCTTACAGGGTTTTAAAGTCATCTTCTACATGAGTAATCTTTATCTTGTGACCACTTAAAAAATTCTATATTCTTATTTTTAGTGGCCTCAGACTTGGATCAGGCTTTGTAGCAGCCAAAAATTATTCATTCCTTTCTGAGCATATTATTGGTGAATAAAAAAAGGTAAAGTAAAATCATTACTGATTCAATAACCTTTAATAAGCACTTACTGAATGGCATACTTTGTATTACAATTCTACTACCCTCTAGACTTTGTCTAAGTCCTCTCAATCAATTAGAAATACTTTTTTAGTAAGACATTTGATTTTTATCCATTTATACTATTTTCCAATTACTAAAATCAAGTTTAATGGTATTAAAAAAACAGCAGTGTCAATACTGTAGCATTATTTTAGAGATAGAAGCACAACACCTAAAATTACTTATAGCTTAACCAGCAATTTATTTTCCTATTTGTGTTAGAACTGGAGAAGCTGACCTTGGCCTCTGCCTCTAGAGATTACTTGAAAGAAAGAAAGGCATGGTCTGCTAAGGTCACCCTAAAAACCTATTAAAAATTTATTAAAGACTTGAGTTAGTAGTAGGCAGATGGAAAATATAAGTATCCAAAGAGAAAATAGAATAGTGTGGTGCATCCAGCAGGAAACATAGGTGTGTAGCCATGAAAAAATCAATGGAAGTAACTCAAAGAGGTAATAAATCTCTCTTAAGAAATATTGTCATGTTTTCTGAGCCTGCAACTATACACTGCATTAAACTTTTTATCTGATGAATTGAAAGTTCCTTGCACTTTCATATCTAATAACAAATTAAGAGTGTTTTCTTCAGTGAGTAGTGAGATAGACTTTTTTCTTAAAAAAAAAAAAAAAAAAAAAGTCGGTGTTTTTGTTTTTTGTTTTTCCAGTTGGAGAATGAGAGCACAGTTTCTGTAGGAAACAGTTTCAGAGTGTATGTCTAAAGGAGCAGCTAGAGCCTTCGGGAATGTCCTGTCCTTCATGCTACCTAGAACATACAGAGTTTTTGTGTCAATTTTTGGCGCTTATCTCTGTTGAGATGACTTAATTATTCAGATAGCTGTTACAGGAAGGACTTCCTCTTTGGTGACTTGAAAATTTATTTTATAAAAATGTGATCTCTTAAGAGAATTCCACCAATTCATAAACTCACTTTGTGTGTTCAATTTCTGGGTGACTATAAGGTATTTCTAAATTATTTGTATCACGTAAACTTGGTAGCTTTGAAAGTAATGGGGCAAAAACTTCCAAATACTTTGACAAAATTGGCAGTGCTTCAGAAGAAAAAAAAAAAAAAAAAAGAGCCAAAGAGAAATGTCCCTGTGGAAAATGTATTGCTCAGATAGTTGTAATATTGTAGATTATAACAGGACAGTGCTTATCATGTTTTCCTTATGTATCAACTAGAGAGAGACCACATGTTCTGTGGTGTTCTGTTATGAACCAAACTTATACTGCATATGGACAGCTTTAATTTTTCCATGGACATAATCAATTTGTTATCCTTTCAGTTTCCTAGTTTGAAAATAACCCAGATATTTTCCTTCAATATTATAATTAGGTAATGAAAGTTGTTTTAGCTTTATGTGTTATACATCATTTGGGGAAGTACAGTAATGATCTTTAACTGAGATTTTGACATTGAAATGTAACAACTATATTTATGTTGTATACAGAATTTATCCCAGACAAGCAAATTTTTCTATAACAGGTACTTTCTATTCTATCAATTTAGACAGAGAATTCATCAAAGTTTTATTTTATATCATGTTTTGGCATGTGGTTTTCAAGAAACTTTTTTTCTAGTTGATCTTAATGTAATTAAAGGAGATACAGAGCACCTAGGTGGCTCAGTTGGTTAAGCCTCTGCCTTTGCCCAAGGTCATGTTCTCAGGGTCCTGGGATCGAGGCCCACATTGGGCTTACTGCTCAGCAGGGAGCCTGCTTCTCCCTCTCTCTGCCTGCCTCTCTGCCTACTTGTGACCTCTCTCTCTGTCAAATAAATAAATAAAATCTTTGGGAAGAAAAAGGAGATAGCTTTTCCAGTAATCTTATTATATTTAATACATCCTTTATGACTTGCTTTTTGGAGAGCAAAATTGTCACTTCTTTTTTACCTTCACATTTAGGAAGGAAACAAAAATTCATACTTTGTTTCAATTCTTCAACAGCCCATGGAAGTAAAATAAATGATGGAGGTGTCTACAATTGAATTTCTAGCCATAGAATGAAATTCTGTAGAAGTTTATTGTCTTCTTCAGAGGAAAGACAGATTCCATTCTAGTATACTAAAAATTTTGTTTTTTTAAAAATTGGGGAGGGAGGAAGGAGGAGGAAGGAATTGCATGAGTGATAGGGAGGAGATTTGAATCAACTTTGTCACCAAGGACCGACAGTATGATTCTCTGCCTTAGAAAAACTTTAGGGAAGAGTGGGAACAGGCTTGATGGCCTCTGTATCTTAATAGAAGTCAGCATGGAACAGATTGATGATTTTGGGGGGTCATATTTGGTCTTGTTTTCTTTTTTGGATTATATTTTTTTAGTGTATACTAACAGACTTCACTATTCCCTCTGGTGAATATGGAAACAAGATAAGTTCCATAAAAACTTTCTTTTCACAAGTTTCTTCTCCTCTTTGTTTTAAACAGAAAGACACACACACTCAGACACGCACAGCTGCATGCACATACATACACCTCAGTGCTATGGGAGTATGTCCTGCTTCATGCCTCCCAACTTCAACTCCAGAGCTTCAAAGGCAATGACTTCTGGCTTCTTCTAGTTTCTTTTGGCAGTTACTTGCCCTTTGCTAATAAACGTTTATTTAGCTATTTCTGTTTCACTAAGTTTCCTACTATGCTAATGCTGTAACTTAATTAACTATCCTGTCATCTCTTTTCCCTCTTCTTCCTGGTATAGTTATAAAATATTTCAGTTTCCTTATTTGTTACTTTTACATCTTCAAGTGGTATACCTAAATATATCTTTTTTTTTCTTTTTTAAGATTTTATTTATTTGACAGAGAGAGAGAGAGAGATCACAAGTAGGCAGAGTCAGAGAAAGAGGGGGAAGTAGGCTCTCCGCTGAGCAGAGAGCCTGATGTGGGGCTTGATCCTAGGACCTTGAGATCATGACCTGGGCCGAAGGCAAAGGCTTAACCCACTGAGCCATCCAGGTGCTCCTACCTAAATATTTCTTGTTTTATCAACTGCAGAAAATATTTCTTCCCTGTATGTGTTCATTTTTATAAGCACAGTTGACTTATTATCTAAGGTCAAAAGCAAAGGTTAGCAAGTTTCTCTATTAATGCCTGTATAAGATGTCAGACTTCCCAATACACTGATTTTCAAATGGTGCTTTGAGAATCACTAGGAATGTCTTTGGGGTTTCACAAAAAATCAGTTTTTTTCTCCTACTATTCACCAGATCATCCATCTTTGAGTTTTTGTGTCAAGCATTTGGATGTTTATTTAAAATTGGGATTGGTTTCTAGGAGCCTTGACCAAGTCAAAGAACTCTCTGGGAATCAGTTTCAACATCATCAATTTCAGTACCAAATCTCAACAAGATGATGAGATTTGTATTAGTCTGCTTGGACTGCCCTGACAAAGTACTATAGTGACTTTGGTGACTGATTGACGTCACCAAAAAAAAAAAATTATTTTCTCACACTTCTGGAGAGTAGAAATCCAGAATCAAGGTGTCATCAGGGTTTAGTTCTTCTGCGGTCTCTCTCTGGGGCTTTTCACTATGTCCTCACATGGTCTTTCCTCTGTAGATATCTCTTTTTATAAGGACACCAGTCAGATTAGATTAGTACCTACCCGAATGTCCTCATTTTATCTTAATTATCTCTGTAAATACACTATATCCAAATACAGTAGTCACATTCCAAGGTTTTCAACATATGATTTCAAGTATATGAATTTTGGAGGAGCACTATTAAGCCCATAACAGGGTTGGTGATCTTAAATTCCATTCCACTCTAAAATTAAATGAATACTGCTAACCAAGAAGCAGAAATTTTTTAACATTTGTTTAATACTTATTATTTAATTTGCAGATAAGAACAGATAATGCAGAGAGCAATCATGGTTTTTTTGTTTTTTGTTTTATTGTTGTGTCTTATATAATAGATATGTCTGTGTCTAAATATTTCCCCCCTGGCTTGGATGCCCCTGTCAATCAAAAATTTTCATTCTGGTTAGCAGAAAACACTGTATTTATAATGCTGAGTGGGAAAAACCCAAACATGAATTAGGGCCAGTTGAAAATCCAGCCCAGATTTGTCCAATATGAAATGACGTCTTGGAATGAACATCAAGGAGGGTCAATAGAATCACAATTTAATACTGCAAATATAAACAAGTGATTAAAGACTAATTTCCAATATTTGACTCACCAGACCTAGGATATGGCTCCAAATTTTACTCTGTTCTAGCTGCAGAAAGGCAAATTTTACTCTGTTCTTGTAGAAAGGCAACTTTAACACTCTCTTCTCAAAATTTCAGGACTAGTTATCTTTGAGTACATCCTGAACATATAAAACTAGTTGCCTACTTAATACATTTGTGGGCTTGGATATCTTGCTATAACATGCCCAGAGAGAAGAAGAGGTTGGATATATATAGGCTGTCTTTTCCCATTGTTTTATTTTCAATTTCTTGTGTATTTAGAAAAGAAAATCTTGGTTTCTATTCAGTCTAATTATTTTAAGTGGGGTATTTAGTTCCTTAACATTTAATGTGATTATTAATGCAAGTTAGGTATGCTTAAGCCTGCTATCTTCCTACTTATTTTCTGTTTGTCCCAGTGATTCCTGATGTTTCTTTTTTAATTTTTTTTAGTATATATATATATATATATATATATATATGTTTTTAAATTTTTTGCATATAATTAATGTGTGTATATATATAATATATATTATATATATATATATAATGGATATTACATAGCCATAAAAAGATAAGGTCATGCCATTTGAGACAACATGGATGGACCTAGATGGTACACTGTTAAGTAAGTCAGACAGAGAACAACAAATATCATATGATTCCACTCATAAACAGAATCTTTAAAAAAAATTAAAAAGCAAAAGTAGAATCACACCCATAACTATAGTAATTCTTGGTTGTTTTTTTGTTGTTCTTCGTCCTTTCTTTAGAGTTAATCATATAACCTTGAATATTTAATTTTATCTTTTGGCCTTTAGCTATACGATTTTGTATTTTTTTTTTTAAGAAGTTGCCCTAGGGATAATGATATCACATTTAACTTACACAGTTTGCTTTGAATTAATACCATACTACTTTACATGTAATATAGCAACCTTAAACTGTATAATTCCATTCATCTTCTTTTACCCTATATGTTCTTGTTAGATGTTTCACTTTTAGATTTGTATGCTATATAGGGTAATATTCACAGATCTTGGGGGTTGGAGCTCAATATATGTATCCTTTGGGGAGCCACCATTTAGCCCATTATACAACTTCTGTTTAAAACCTTCCAACTGGGGCACCTGGGTGGCTCAGTCAGTTGTGTGTGCCTTTGGCTAAGGTCATGATCCCAGGGTCCTGGGATATAGCCCGCATTGGGCTCCCTGTTTACTGGGGAGCCTGCTTCTCCCTCTCCTGCTCCCCTTACTTGTGCTCTTGCATGCTCTCTCTCTGTCAAATAAATAGATAACATCTTATAAAAAAATATTAAAATGCCTCCCAATTGCCTCATCTATCATTCAGAGTAGAAGACAAAATCCTTAACCATATACTTCAAGTTCTTAACACTATGCCCTCTCCCTGTCTTTTTTCTTTGACCTCAAATTTAATTATTTTTCTTACTCCACTCCAGGTGCAATAGCATTCTTTGATTTTAGAAAACAGCAGCCATACTCCCCTCATGTCAATTAACTTAATGGAACACTTCTGCTCCAAATTCCAGTTCACTTTCTCAGTTTAGAGCTTTGATCAAGTTTTCTTCTTATTGAGGCTTTTCCAGACTCTGTTTAAAATTGCAGCTCCTAAAAACACTTCTCCTTGTTTCCCACAGTCACTGTCTTTTCCATTTTTTCAAAAATTTTTCCACAGCACACCACATATCACTCATATATGTTTTACTTATTATTTCACTTATTATCAGTCTCCGACCATTAAAATATAAGTTCTTTGAAAGAAGAAATTTTTGTTTGTCTCCTATTTAATACATAGCACACAGTACACAATAAATATTTGTTGAGTGACTAAATCAACATCTTATGGCTTCTATTTTTGCTCTTGAGAAATCTGTCCATTTGGTTGTTTTTCTTTTGTAGCTAAAAATATTTTTTCTATTACTAGTTTAAAGATATTCTTAAAGAGTTTCTGAAGATTCACTGCAAAATTTCTACATATGCATTTATTTTTATATATTCCACTTATTATAGGTTATACTTCCTTACCTCTGGGTTCATTTATTTTTTTAGCTCTAGAAAATTTAACTAATATGGCTTCAAATGTAGCTTCTCTTCTGTTCTATCTCTTCTTCTCTCTGGAACTCTGACTTTATTTTCTCTATTGGTTTTCCATGTAACAGCCATTACTATGTGATCTACTCCATACTTCCTACTTTGTATCTTTTTCTCCCACTTTTTTTTCCCTCAGAGACTAGAAAGCCCCTAAAACATAATAGTTGCTTAAGGAATGCTGTTGAATGTTTATAGAATGGGTGTTTTCCTTCTTTCCTCCATGACTCTTACCCTCTCTTTTAAATTTTCTATCTGTCTTTCTATAAATTTGGAAAAAATCCTTCAGTGCTGTGTCTGAATTCATGATTTCCTTTTTGGTTTTGCCTATTCTGATATTTAATCTATCAATATTTTTATTTTAAGCATTAAAAATTTTTCTTTTTAAAATGGTTATATTGAAATCTACTTTATTCAATAAACTGCACATATTTAATGCATGCAATTTGTTGAATTTGGACATATGCATAAACCCATGGGAACATTACCACAATCAAGGTAATAAACATATCCATCATCCCCCAAATTTTTCTTGTTTGGGGCTGTGTCGGGGGGGGAATACTTAACATGCAATCTATCCTCTTAATTTTTTAACTGTGCAATACAATACTGTTGACTGTATGCACAATACTGTAAGCAGCTCTCTAGAACATATTCATCTTGTTTAGCTAATGCTGTTACCTTATAAAAATGGAGTCTTGCAGTATTTGTTCTTCTGTGACTGACTTATTTTCCTTAAGATAACATCTTCCAGGTTTATCCACGTTGTTATAAATGGAAGAGTTTCATTTATTTTTAAGTTTACATAGTATTCTATTGTGTGTATATACCACTTTTCTTTATTCTTTTATCTATGTGTGGACATCTATTTTCATTTTTAATTTTTCCTTAATTTTTTTAATTTCTAAAAATTCTATTAATTTATTTTTTCAGATTTGCTTAATCACTTTTAATAGTATCTTAGAGCTTCCTTATTCTCAAAATTAAATTATTTTTTAGAATATCTAATCCATAAACATTTTATAATCTCTAACTGACACAATATTTTAAGTTCTTTGATATCTGAAATTGTTTATATATATGTGTATATGTATATATATGTATATAGACATAGATATAGACATATGGATATGTGTATATAGATATATTTTTATATTTAGACATATATATATCCACATATATATGTGGAGATATATTTATATATATATGGAAATATATATATATTTTTATATATATATATATTTTTTTATATATATACATATGGCTTTCATATTTGCTTACCACTTTCTGCTCTGGGTTTAGTTCTTTTTGTTTTTGTGTCTTTAATATATCTCGTATTTCCTCCAAGCCTAATAATGCAATAAGCTTTATGGACAATTATCTCTACCTATTTACATGTCTGTATATCTTTTTTCCCTCCCATAGGCTTTCAGACATCTAGAATAATGTCTTGGTGTGTTTTTTCTCATTTTCATTGGATTTCTTATAGAATTGATAAAAATTCAAATAAGGAATATCAATACTTGGATAAATAAAATATTGTAAAATAGTAAATATGGAAGCACCACTCTTCAAGTCATCAGTTAATTGCATCATTAACGATAAATACTCATGTGTTTCATTATTTCAGGTCTACCACTATAGGAACATTATAGTTCCACTTGTATTACCCACAGAATACTCTTGATGGATAAATTAAAATTTATTTTTCTGTTAAACTCCTTTTTAGTGAGATGTTTTTAATTTGTTTCCTTTGGCAGGAAAAATGAAATTATCAGTATGTCCCCTTGAAAACCACCCTGGATCTAGTATCTGTTATTGCTACTTATTGACAGGGAAACATGATCCTGTAACTTTATGCTATTAGCTAAGGCAAAGTATTTCCTCTCCTTATTTCTATTTTTCTGTCTATTTTCTGAAAATGCATTCTAATTTGGCGACACTCAACAGCCTGATGCAGTTTTTAGCCCTGGGAAAATCTGAGGGATACATTTGTGTTATGTAATAGTAAAAGGTACTAAGACTTTTAGAAGACATCAGTGGATTTTATGGAGACTGAAAATGCAGGCACTGGTAGTTGCTGTTGATGTAGCAGTCAAGGCTTTGTAACAATTTCACATGAGACAGTTTGCATAGTTTTGGGAAAATCAAGCTGATATATTTCCTGTCTAAAATTGATCTCTCTTCCATTGTCTAAGTTGTTTATGAACATTTAATTTTGTTTTTATTAAACAGTAGTTCAGAATTATTTAAGATATAGCAGATGTATCCTTAACACTATTTTGAGCTATATCCATAAAAACCTTTTAACCTGAGAGTTCTTGCTGTTAGAATTCCCTTTTTCTCTATGTTGCACATTCAGACCAAGATAATTAGACGTGTGGAGTTGCAAGATGGGAGAGGGTGTAAGAGCAAAAAGGAAGAGACTCCAAAGTATCATAGTGAGACAAGAAGAGATTGTATCCTAAAACACCCGGTTAAATAGTGAAAAACTGTCCAGGCTTCTGAACCCTTGACATATTAAAAAACATCTTAAAATGGTGAAGTGTATGACAGAATATTTCTCCATGTTTTAGACAAATGGGCTAAATGTTTAAGTGAACATCTTAATTTGTATTTTAAACTGTTGAAATGTGCTGTCATCAAAACCTTTCCAGTAGCACATTTAAAAATGTATATTTATATTTTAATTATGGACATTTTGCTTTCTTGCTTATGACTTTTCATTCCCTAATATGATATCTAATTTCATCCTGAAGTATATAATTTAAAATGTCAGATTTTGCTTATGTTTAAAGCATCTATTGGTGTTATCCAGAAGGAGGACTTTTTAAATTTTATTTCTTATTTGTACATGTGGAGAGAAATTCAGATTTATCAAGAGGCTTGGAAAAGTAATTCAAATTTATGATCTTTGAAGGAGTGAGTAATTAAATGTATCTATTCCCTTTCCATAGTCCAAAATTTGATAGCACTTTGGGGTTGTAGAAATTGTAAAATTATTAGGAAAAGAACTGGGGCCTTTAGTCCACTGGAAAGAAGCCCTTGTTCTCTATCGCAAAATTTCTGTGGCAGATTTTATGTGCCAGACCCAAGCTTCTTGATTCATGTTTATCTAATATTTGCATAAAAGTAACTAAAATCCTGAGTTTCTGGTACTAATCACTAATTCCAGTCCATATCAGAATGCTTGAAAACTTGGCCAAACCTGTTCTTTTATTCATTATTTTCCCACTTTCTTCTTCTTCATTTATCTTTTTTTTTTTTCCAATACAGCCAGTGATTTGGAGGTTGTAGTAAAAGCAGAGAAATAGCAGGCAACTGAAAGGAGAAACTTTGAGATTCTTTTTTAAAACTTAAGAAAGTCTGAATTTGAACTCCATGACTCAAAGACCATTTATTGGGGTTGTCCCGGAATGAGAGAATGCTACAAAAATACAGTGAAGCTGAGAGCAAGAAGGAAAGTAGAATCTTCAGAATTTAGAAGATTTGCCTGATATCTGTAAATTTTATCTAGAAAATATATTAGTTCTCCCTCATGGGACCAGAATCCTTCCATGGTTCTTAACTTCCAGGGTATCGCACCTTTTAAAAGTGGGATTTCTCTGTCACTGTAAGTACTTAGCAATTAAAAGGTCATTGTTTTTGGAATCAGAGCTGAGTAAAGTTAGTTTTCATCTTTATGAATGATTTTAGTGGGTGATTAGTCTTCATTTTTATACCTTTCTAGGTCATCTTCAAAATCAGGAGGTGAATCCCAACATATAAGATTTTTGTGGACATTAAATGAGAGTAAATATTTATAACATATAATACAGATTAATAAATTTTATCATTCTTAATAAAAACCTGGTAGGAAATGAGGTTTATTAGCACAAAAGTAGAATGACCAAAGTCACAGAATGCAATGCCTTCTAGAAAGCCTTATTTAGGTGGGGGAACATTTTGTTTTGCTTTAGCTATGACAAGGCAATTATATAATTCATCACATTAGTGATAGCTAATTGAAGTGTGCCTGAGTCGGTCTGCTTAGGTCTTAGACAACACTGTTGTCTGTGTGTATACAGTGACTGATGGATGTCTAACTGAAAAAGTAAAAAACTTCATTGGAGGAACTGGGTGTTTGCAAAGCTTAGACATTGGGATAATAAAGTAGTAGAGTCTTTAGCTAACTTTTTCATCTTTATCTGGAGGTTTGTGTGACCACAGCTGTGGACATCAGACCACCATGTCTATGACTAATCTATATAAAGGATACACAAAACTTCGGTGATTTAATTGAAGTTGTCTTAGTATGTTTCTAAATCTTTGAGTTACCCCATTTTCTAATGGCAGAACATTTCAATCTGTGTCTACAGAAAGAAGTAACATCTGTATGTTTGCTTTTTTTTTTTTTTTTTTGGTGATACATTTTTTTGGTGACATTTGATAGACCTATAAACCCTGAATATTCTTCCTAGTATCAGAAACATTGTGAATCGCCTTCTCATGTGCTTTCAAAAAACTCACACTAAAGTATATAGTCACTTGACTCATTGGTTGACAGGGTTACTCTTTTTCTAAAAATCTTCCGGACTTGCTGCAAGTTCAAAATGACTGAAATTAACTTTATCAATTGAAAATTCCCTCTAGGAGATTTAATTTTACCCAGACAAAATGTCACATCCCATGCTAACAATCAGTTAGTGGTAGAAAGGACCTACTATGTTATTAAATCCATCCAAGTGACAAGAAAGAAATGTACCTGACAGTACATTATTTTGGTATATAATTTATCTCATAGCAACACTTGAAAGAACTTCCAGTGCTTCTGCAAATTGTCATGTGTCAGGGTGACTTGTTTTTATTTTTTTAAACATTTCTTTAAAGGGAAGAGCGTGAATGTATAAATTAGTCAATCTGAGTTGACACACACAGAGTGAAAGGGAAGGAGCTCTGGGGCTAAGACAACAGGGAAGGGGGGAAAGCATGGTTGTAGATCCTATAGCTTGTGTACACTTCCACAGGCTGCCACTTAATAGCTGAGTTAACATAGATGACAGTGCTAAGCACGTAACAGGCACTCAGTTAAAGTCACTCCTGATGTTTATGTATCTACTCTTTCAGTGAATTTGACCAAAATCTACTTTTTGGAATGGGATGCCTTCCATGTATAAGCACATACACATTTGGTTTAAGGTATAGCAGGGCAGTCTCATGGAAATGTTTTAAAAATCGTGCTTCTAAATAATTTAAAGAAGTATTAAAACATTGTTTCTGTGAACTTTAATACTACTTCCAAAATGTGGATGTACACTGACTCCTGATTCTCTGGTGGTTACTTAGAGTCATTTTTTTTTTCTTTTTAATATCTTCCACAGCACCTCTGGCACAGCACTGAAAGAACATCTTAAAATTTTGTTTTTACAGAATATTTCTGTCACAGTACTGAAAACACATAGTATTTAAAGTTGTTGGCTAAAAGAATTTTATTTTTAAGTAAGAAAAGATCTCAACATAGGACTTTAAAAATGTCTGCAAGGCACATGACCCATTAGTTGACCTGGGCACTCTCTTTTATCAACCTATTTTCTCTTTACATTTCAAATAAACTCAACCTTCTCTGATGCCAGGAAGAATTTCAGGTGGCTCTGTAGTTCCCACTTTATTTTTGCCCCCCCCAGCAGCTGAGTTTAGAACCTAAGGCACCTACTTATTCCTAACCAGGGCATCTGCAAAATTCTTAGTGCTTCTGTTTCAGAGAAATTATTTCATAATCTGGAGAAGGTGTCCCAGGTTTAGGATCAGATGTCTCTGCGGCAAACTCACTATTATGAATCTCTCCCTTCAACCTTCCACCTTCCATGAAAGACAGTTTCCCTTAGCTGCCTTCATGTGCCTTGCTCATTAGCCATCCGTCATTTTTTGGGATCTTCTAATTTCCCGGCACTATACTGTCCTTGAAGATGCAATAGATGAATGAAATACAGTAATACCCTATTATCCTCAGTTTTGCTTTCTGTGGATTCTGTTATCCATGGCCAACTATGGTTAAGAAGTGGATGACCCTCCTTCTGTAATTTGTTAGAAGGTCAGTCATAGCCTAATGATACTCTTTTATCATCTCACATCACAGTACATTTAGATTCTTGGATAGAGACCACGTTTACATAACTTTTATTATAATACAGTGTTATACACATTCTATTTTATTAATATTCATTGTTGTTAATCTCTTATTGTGACAAATTTATGAATTAAACTTTTCCACAAGCATATATGTATAGGAAAAAAAGCATAGTATATACAGGGTTTGTTGCTATCCATGGTTTTAAGCATCCACTAGGGTTCTCGGAGCATATCCTCCACAGATAAGGGGGATCTGTTGTATGCTGACTATCTTGAAATCACTAATAAATCAATCTCTTTGAATCATTCCTTCCTCTAAGCTTCTGCTTTGGCTCTATAACCTCTTTCTGAGAGACATCTTTTTTTCCTGTTAGATTTCTAGCTTCCAGTATCTCTTTCTGTCCACAATTTTGAGATATCATTGATCTCAAGGCTGTATATAACATATATACACTAACTACTCCCAAATGTGTATCACTGGCCTTTTATTTTTTCCTGAGCTTTAGATGCCTGTATGCAGTTTCTTACTCCCTGCTTCTTAGCCCCAAGTTCTTTGTAAGATATTTGTTTTGCAAATATTTCTTCCAGTCAGTGATCTTCTGAAGAACAGAAGTTTTAATCTTGATGAGGCACAAACTATATCAATATTTTTATAGATCAGGCTTTTAATTTGTCTTAGAACAATATTTTTAATTTTCAAATGACAAAATGAATTAAGCATGGATTTCTTTATGATATACTTGAACATAGAAATAACAAACAAATCAAGAATTAAACTTATAGCCCAGTTAGTTTTTATTTGTCTTTGACCTCTAAACACAATCTCATTGAACTTAATATATTGCATACCTCACTTTGAACTGCCTGTCAGTTTTACACATGGATAATCCCCAAGCCAAGTTTTCTCAACCTTGGTATTATTGACATTTGGGGGCAGATAATTCTTTGTGTTGGAGGTGTCTTGTGGACTTTAGGATGTTTAGCAACATCCCTGTCCTCCATCCACTAGATTACAGAGGAAGCTTATAGCTGACAGTTTAAAATGTCTTTATACATTGCCACATGTATGCCTGGGGGAGGTGGGTAAGGAGTACTCTCATTAGGGAACTTTCGCACTGATGGTCCTGCTTCTGGTTCAGCATATCCCAGGCTGCCTGATAGAATACTGAATGATGATGATACATCCAGAAAACTAATGTCATTGCTTTCTTCCTTGTTTGGTCCCTACTGATATTAAAAGAGATGGATGACCCTATTTGAGCCTCATGCCTATGTAAATAGGTCCCTAACCTACTCATGACATTATTTTCCAACCAGGTTCCTTTCCCAATCTCTATTTTAATGGGAGCTGGTACAGGAAAACCATTTGAGTCCTTTTCTTAGGGTGGATGCAAAGAATGTTTACTGTCCCATTACTCCTAATTCTGGAGGTGCTGATTTCCTGCTTCATGAGATTTACACAATTCTTTTGCTTTCAATCAGCTCATACATTTGATAGTAATTTAATATGTCTTTTTCTGCCCTTTTATTTAGGTAGAATATACTGGTCATTAGTTAAACTAGCCTCCTATTGACAGCATTTGTATAGTTTTACCTCAAAGTATAAGTAAGTTTTCCTAAATTATAAAGAAATAATACAGAAAATTTTGAGGGCAAGCAGAGGTAGAAAAATACTTGTAAAATATCATGTTGGTTATCACATAGTGATATTCTTTTCAGTTTAGGATATTCATGGCAATAACTTTTTCAAAATATCCACTTCCTTTTTCAAACCATTTATAAATTTTAGAATTTAATTTTAAAATTTTAAAGGATTTTAAAGAACATTCCTTTCTCCATTGTTGGGGTTCCCTTGGAGGAGATTGGGAATGTCTTCTTACATGACAAAGATATTTCTGCACTTCTACCAGTTTCAGAGAACAGCTGAACTTTCTGTATTGCCTCATTAAAACATAGGATATGAATTTCATTTTTCCCCATTGGGAATGGAGATTTATAAATCACACAGGATGGAGTTTGAAAACAAGACAAATTCCAGTGGTGGTATTTCTTTGAATAGCATTCTGCATAAAATTGATGGTTAAGATTGAGCATCTCCTTCGGCTGAAATGGCACATTAAAAGATTGTCAGCAGTTAAAGGAGCTCAAAAGGAAGACGATAAGAGATGCTGGGCAAAAAATCATCTTGTTTTTAAAATCGATGCCAAGTATTTGCTGTCAATATTACCAGTACTACTATGTGCAATAGCCACTCAAATAGTGGTAGTTAGGCCCTTCTGAAATAATAAATTTGGTGTCAAACCACTTATTTTCAGGGCAGGGAATCAAGTGAATGGTACTTTGAAGGCTTTAGGTCACTAAGAGGCACCACATTATTTTGCTGGGTGGGCAATTGTACATCACCAAAGTACAAGGCAAATTCCTGGAAGAAGTCATTTTATTGTAACATCATGCTGAATGTGGGATGGCCTTTTTCAATTCAGGCTGAGAAAGTTGGAAAGGAATGGTGATTAAGTGCTGGGGGTCACTGAGGATGTGATCGGATTCTACAAAGTGGCAGAATTCAGGATGAAAGTTGCTATCATCATCCCTTTCTCTATTTTTCCCCCCCTAGGGGTAAGGGATCTCCCCCTACCTTCTTCCCTTTTTTCTTTCCCTCCCCCCCTCCCCTCCTCCCTCCTCCTTTCCCTCTCTTCCTCCTCCCTGCCTCCCTCTGGTTCTCCCTCCTTCTCTCCCCTCCATCTTCTCTCCCTCCCTCCTTTCTTTACTTTCTTCTTTCCAGTGGATCAAACAATGAAAATTCTATTTTAAAATTTTGTTCTCTCCTTGGCCTTAATTTTTTCCCTTCATTTCTTTTTCTCTTTATTACCCCTTTTCTCTCTCTTCCTCTACTTCTCTCAGACTAAGCTCCTTCTCTTCTCCTTGGATCCTCTGGCATGGTTTCTTATGACATCATTCTTGCAGTTTGTGATAAAGACACTAGGAACACAAAGGAATTATCCCAGAGGTAGCATTGACTGTTTCTCTGTCTGGTTAGCTGTTTTGCACTTTTCTTTCAAATTGGTTTTCTAATTATCAGGACTAGTCCTGCTTAGGCCCCAGGGGTCCAGTGTCACATAAGCAAAATCATTAGTCACATACTACAATGGAAAGCCAGAAACAAATGCATGTTACTTCTCAATTCTTATTAAGGAAACAGGGAATCACTTTACATTTTTGAATAAATAGGTCATATGGCTCAGGATAGCATGTTTTATTCACCAAATTACTTAGTATAAGCAAAGGTGGTAATTAATTTCAGTGCATTTGTATAGAGTAAAAAATTAAAAAGTACCTGTTGTTTTACTCAAAGAAGGCAGGGCAATGGGTTTCTCCTTGTTCTGTGACCCCAGGGCATATGATTTAACTTCTTCAGGGCTCATTCTTCTCCTACAGCTTAGAAATAAGAGCTTCTTCCTTGCAAGTTTACTAGATTAAATGGGGTAATGCATATGCAACAGACTACTCCATAAACTCTGAATTCAGAACTGTGTTTGGTTTTGGTTTGGATCTATCACTTACAATTGTGGTATGTTATTTAATCTGATTATTCATCTATAAAATAGGGATCGTTTTCAAGAGTGACTGAGATAATGCATATTAAGCACTTTGAAAAGCTTCTGGTACATGTGTGGTTATAAATGCCATTGCATAACAATGTTAGCCTTTTTTTTTTTTTCTAAGATTTTATTTATTTAGTTGACAGAGAGAGAGATCACAAGTAGGCAGAGAAGCAGGCAGAGAGAGAAGAGAGAGGAGGAAGCAGGCTCCCCGCCGAGCAGCGAGCCTGATGTGGGGCTTGATCCCAGGACCCTGAGATCATGACCTGAGCCGAAGGCAGAGGCTTAACCCACTGAGCCACCCAGGCACCCCAATGTTAGCCTTTTTTAAAAAAAATAACTTCTACTGAAAAAAATAACACATATAAAGAAATATTGGGTATGTAAACTGATTCACCTAGTTAGTGTTCTTTTTGTATATGGTTTCTTTGTTCTGCATTATGTTTGTGAGATTCATCCATGTTTTTCTAGAACTATTGTCTTTGGGCTCTCATGCTGTTTCAGTGCTCTAGTGAACACTAGTTAAATTTATCCAATCAACTGCATGGTGGACATTTAGGATGAGTCTAGCTTTTGGCTGTTAATAATGAGGCTGCTGTGAATATTCTTTTATCTGTTTCTTGGTGCATGTGAATGAATTTCAGTTGAGTCTGTACATAGGAATGAACTTCCTGAGTCACAGAGGGTGAGCCCACCTTTAGTAGAGAATGCCAAACTTTATGAGAGTTCCTCTTTTGTCATTCTTTTAATTTAACATAATCCAGTAGATGTGTAATGACAATATCATTATGGTTTTGATTTGCATTTTCCTGATGATTAAGGAAGACCAGCTTTTCCTATTACCATAGACCATTTGAGTATCTCCTATTGTGTGTGCTATATTCTGCACTTATACCTCCTTTGTTGGTTCTTTGCATTGCAAACAACGTCTCCATTATATGACTCGCCTATCAACTCTCCTGATACCTTTAGAGAAAAATAATTTAATTTTAATGCAGTCAAAAATATAAGTCTTCACTTTTATGGTTAGTGTTTTTGGTTTCCTATTAAAAGTAAAAATAAAACCTTTCCCTTCCCTGAGAATTTTGTAATATTCTTCTCTATACTTCTTAAAGTTTGATCATTTTAGTTTAAAATCCAATAGAAATTGATTTTATGATATGGTACGAAGGAGGAGTAAAGCTTTGTTTTCTTCTGACATGGTATCCAATTATCCCAGTATCATTTATTGAAAAGATCATCCTTCTCCCATGGCTCTATAATGACAGTTGTATCATCTATCAATGAAACATCTATGTATATTTTTAGGATCTTTATATCATTCCATTGGTGTATTTTTTTCTCTTTCTACCACCACCATACTGTTGTCCTTTATAATAAATAGACCAGGTCATCACCGTTCATTTTCTTGGCCATGCTTCCCAAGGTGTGTCTGAGGCCCATGTGGTACCCAAGATATTTTAGAAGGCATATGATTCTACCTTTTCTATCTGCTTACAAGTGTGAGATTGAATTTTCTTCACATACTTCAACCAAATAGAATATATAATAGATTATAATTCTGAAGACAATGTGAGTAAGCAACAAAAGTTACTAAATATTCAAAACAGGGCCACTGTTGTTACTGATTATTTTTTATTTGGAAAATAAAATATTTTTATATGTTGAAAGATGTTCTTTATGATATGTTAAAATATAATGTATTCACTGTTGTTATTTAAAAATTAATTATAAATATTTTAAAGTGTTCCTAGTTTTAATATCTTATATAGTAAACATCAATCAATACATCTTACCCATACAAATTTTACTCTGTGGTCTTCAGTAATTTTTCAGAGCACAAAGCATTTGAAAATAGATAGTCATTACTCTTCTTGATCTTCTGCATCCTTGTATAAATTATAGAAACAGCGTGTCAATTTCCACAAAAACAGAACCAAAAATCCATTGCAATTCTCATTGTGATTATATTGAGCCTATGGTGTAATTTGGAGAGATTTGGTTTTTAATATTAAGTCTTTTGATCAATTAAAATGTTATATCTCAATTTATATAAGCTCTCTTGCATTTCTTACAATGTTTTGTAGAGGTCTGCATAGAGAACTTACACATTTTATTTTAATATTTTTTGCTACTATAATTAGTATCTTTTGATTTTATTTTCTTTTGGTCAATTAAAATGTTAAATCTCAATTTATATAAGCTTTCTTGCATTTCTTACAACGTTTTGTAGAGGTCTACATAGAGAACTTACATATTTTATTTTAATATTTTTTGCTACTATAAGTAGTATCTTTTGATTTTATTTTCTGCTTTATGTTTGTATGTGGATCACTAAATCTTACTGCTTTTCTGAATTTCTGATTTTCTTTTCTGAAAATTCTGATTTTCTTTTTACATAACCAAGTCCTTTGGCCAATAATGTCATTTATTTATCATTTCCAATTCTTACACCTCTATTTCTTGCTTTTATTTTATTTTATTTTATTTCAGTATAAGGTTGAATAGAAGTGGTCATAGCAGGCATACTTGTCTTGAACCTGATTTCAAAGGAAAAGTTTTCAACTTTCACCACTAAGTGAAAGCAACATTCAATATTACAGACTTCCTGTAATTATTCTTTCTTACGTTAAGCAATTTCTTTCTCTTCCTATTTTGCTAAGAGTTATAAACATAAATGAATGTTGAATTTTGCCTAATGCCTTATCTGCATCTGTTGAGATGATTATATGATTTTTTTCTTTTGTCAATGTGACATACAATAATGAGGAATTTTTAAACATTAATCCGATTTTTATTCCTGAGGGAAACCTATCTTTGTTGTCCCTTTTATATATTTCTGGATTATTTTGCAGTTCATTAGGATTTTTGTATCTGTTTTTGAATGAGGTTGACCAATAAGTCTTCTCAAAATATCTTTAAGGTATCTTGATATTCTAATTGGATGAGGCTAGTGGGGCGTTTTTTTGTTTTTGTTTTTGTTTTTGTTTTTATTTTCAAGGCTTTTTTTTTTTTTATGAAGGTTTATAATAATGGATTCAGTATTTTTAAAAATTATTACCCTTTACATCTTAGTAAACTTATGTTTTTTGGCATGATGATCCTTTTTTATAATACATATTACATTATATATTTAATGTCTGTAGAATCTTCATTTAAAAAAATTTTTTAAAGATTATATTTATTTATTTGAAAGAGAGACCGAGAGAAAGAGAGAGAGAGAAAACAAGAGGGGGGAGGAGTAGAGGGGTAAGCAGACTCCCTGCTGAGCAGGGAGCCTGATGCAGGACTGGATCCCAGGACTCCAAGATCATGACCTGAGTCTAAGGCAGAAGCATAACCAACTGAGCCACCCTGGTACCCCTAATGTCTGTAGAATCTTTAATGGAGCTTACTTTTCTCTTTCTGAAATTGATTTAAAAATATTTGTCTTATTTCTTATTTTCTTTATAATTCTCTTTTGGGGAATTTTTTTTTTTTTTAGTTTTATTACTCTTTTCAAAGAACCACCTTTTTATCTGTCAATTCTTTTTTTGGTGTGTTGGTGTTTATTTCATATAATTGGTGTCCTTATTTTTGATCTATTCTTAATTTTGTATCACTTTTCTAGCATTTTGATTTGGATTCAGAATTTATAAATTCTTAGTCCTATCCCTTTTCCCAAGTATGAAATTAAAGTTATAAATTGCCTAATAAATACAGCTTTAGTTGATTCTCTTAACTTCGAAATGTATTTTTAGCTATTATTGAATTCAAAATATTTTTAAATTTTCTTATAATTTTTTCCTTGACCCATGGGCTCTAAAGCGTTTCATTTCTTAATTTCCCCAAATCAGAGGAACATTATTGATTTCTTACTTAATTCCATTGTGATCAGATATTTTCTGTGTAATTTTAATAAGTAGAAATATATTGAGATTTACTTTGATCAACTTTTGTAAATATTTCAGATATCCTTAAAAAGAATTTGTATTCTATGTTTGTGAGGTACATTTCATCTATATCTATCAGGTCAAATTTTTTAATTGCTCTCTTCAAATCTTTTATATTCAATATTTTTTCCTATTTTTTCTATGTTATTGAGAAAGCTGTATTAAAAACTTCTACAATTACTGTGGATTTGCTGATTTCTCCTTATAGTTACATCAATATTGTTTAATGTATTTTAAAACCATTATATTAATTGCATACATATTTAGAAGTATTTTATCCTACTGATAAATTGAACACTTCATTCTAACAATGCATTTTCTTTTTATTATTTTTAATGCCTGTTGCCCTTAAGTTTACTGAGTTTGAATTAATACAGCTATTTCAGCTTTAAATTTGTTGTTTTTCACACATTGAATTTTAAGTTGTCATCCTTTTATTTTTGACTTACTTTATGTACCATTATATTTTATATGCATCTCCTGTAAGAGGCAAACATGTGGGTTCTCTTCATATTATAATATTTTCTTCTTCTTAAGATTTATTTCTTTTACAGAGTGAGAGAGCACAAGTGGGGTTAGACAGAGGGAAAAGGAGAGGGGAGAGATAGAATCCTAAGCAGACTCCATGCTGAGCCAGGAGGTTGACATGCGGCTTAAACTCATGACCCTGTGGATTACAACCTGAGTTAAACCAAGAGTTAGATGCTTAACCAACTGTGCCATCCAGGCACCCCTTTTATTATAATCTTATAATCTTTTTTTCAATTGGAGTTTCTAGTTCACCTATATTTATGTAATTACTAATCTCTTTTTGGTTATCGTTTTTTTTTTGGTGCATATGCACTTACTATTTCTTAGACCTGTTTTATGTTCTCTTTTTGTTTCTCTCTTGTTTCCTTTGTATAGGTTTATTAGTTTGTATTAGATTAGTTTGTATTGTTCCATTTTGTTCCCTATGTATTTGGAAATTATACATGTTGTGCTTTTTTAGTGGTTATACTGGAGGTAATTAAATACATATTTTATTTTATTTTATTTTATTTTTTTCTTAAAGGGGGATAGAGAGAGAGAGAAAGAGAGAGAGGCAAAGCAAGAAACAGGTTCTTTTTCTTTTTTTTAAAGATTTTATTTTTTTATTTGACACACAGAGAGAGAGCACAAGTAGGCAGAGAGACAGGCAGCGAGAGAGAGGGAAGCAGGCTCCCCGCTGAGCAGAGAGCCCACTGCGGGACTTGATCCCAGGACCCTGGGATCATGACCTGAGCCGTAGGCAGAGGTTTAACCCACTGAGCCACCCAGGCGCCCTTGATTTTAAAGTTCAATATTAATTAGTGCTTTATCCCTTTCCTAGACAATGCAAAGACCTTATATCACATTAAATCTATCTACCTTACATCCATATCTATCATTCATACATATGTCAATATGTGTGAATATGTGTTAATATATACTTGTTTGTGTGTGTTTGTGTGTGTGTGTGTATTCTTCTTAGGGTGTGTTTATGTAATGAATTCTCTGTTTACAATTATATAAAAAAATCTAATTTCACTTGAATTCTTATTTTCACTTAGTATGGAATTTTACATTGGTAGTAAGTTTCTTTCTGCACAATTAAAATATTAACTCATTTTCTTGTGGTTTCATTGTTTTTAAGAAGTCAACTTTAAGGAAAATTCTATTCTTTCTCCTTTTATGGCTGCTCTTGATTTTTTTTTTTTTGTATCCTACAATTTTGCTGTGAAGTATCTGTGGGAAGATTTCTTTAATTTAGTTCACTTTAGGACTAACTGGATGTCTGAATCAATTAACTGATTCTTTCATCAGCTTTGAAAAACTCTTGGTTATTATATCTTCAAATATTTCTTTTTTCCCATATGCTTCTCTCCTGGGGTTATAAGTATCTATATATTATAAGACTAAGACACTGTATTAGTGTCTCCTACCTATCCTTATTTTTGCTTTGCCACTGTGTTTCATCATATATATATATATATATATATATATATATATATATATTTTACTTCCAGTTTTCTAATTCTCTCTTTAGCTTTAACTTATTGTTAAATACATCTGAGTTCAAAATTTTAGCTATTGTGTTTTTAAAATTTTGGCTTCTTTGGTTCTTTTTCAAACATACAAAGTACTTATTATAGTTCCTTTTTTCTGCCAAAATTCTGTTTTTCTTCCAATTCTTTTTTTTAAAAGGTTTTATTTATTTGAGAGAGAGAGAGAGCTCACAAGAGAAAAAGAGAACACAAGCATGGTAGAGGGGCAGAGGGAGACTGAGAAGCCGACTTCCTGCTGAGCAGGGAGCCTGATGTGGGGACCCCAGGATCATGACCTGAGCCAAAAGCAAATGTTTAACCAACTAAGCCACCCAGGCAACCCTTTTCTTTTGATTGTTGAATAGAATATGCAGGTATTTAAATATCTGAGTTTGATAATTACAACATAGTCAAATCAGTCTTTAAATCTGATATTGTTTCTTTTACATTTTCTTTATGTTCTATTTCATGTTTTCTGGATGTTATGTTTGAAGAAAATTGTGGAAATAATATGAGGGATAGAATGGTGCTTTTTTACTTTAAAGAGGATTTTTTGGCTTTTTTCATGTTTTTTCATTTTTTTCTATTTGTCCTCAATTGGAGATTCTGTATTACTTACACTGTATTACTTAGTGCTCCATTACAGGAAATGCATTCAATTTTATCCTTTATGGATATTAGAATGACATTTTTGTATTCATCTTCTATAATTACTATAATCTTAGCAGTTTAAAAAAAAAATTTAACACTGGGGCACCTGGGTGGCTCAGTGGGTTAAGCCTCTGCCTTCTGCTCAGGTCATGATCTCAGGGTCATGGGATCAAGTCCCACATTGGGCTCTCTGCTTGGCAGGGAGCCTGCTTCCTCCTCTCTCTCTGCTTGTCTCTCTGCCTACTTGTGATCTCTCTCTATCAAATAAATAAAATCTTTTAAAAAAAAAACTTCAACACTGGTCTAATGAAATGATTCTTTGATTTCTTTTGTATGATATTGAGATGTTGAAATGTAATTTATCAGGTCAAGAAGTGGTATTGTTTTATTGTTGTCCCACTAAAATTTAAATGTAAAAGCCAATAAATATTTTCATTTGAATTTAATTGATATTGAATTCTTCATGGGAGCAGTGGATAATGTTTCTTTACACCATCTAGGTGATAATATTAAAACCTTACCATTAACATTAAAGATGTTTATATTCCTATCAACTGTTGTACACAATTTATCTAAAAACTTAGCTCAGAGTTCTAATTCAATAATCTCAAAACTAGGAATGTTATGTATTATAGTGATAAGAACCTCTGCAATGGAGTATCAGGAATTGCTTTAAGTCATGGCTACTATGTGACATTGAACATATTAATTAACCTCTCTAAGCCTCATTTTTTAGGTTCTCAAATAAATGAGGATGGACAGTTTCTAACCTAATGAAATTGATGTGAGAATTAAATGGAATTATACATATAAACTGCTTAACCTATTGCCTGGCACTCTCTGAACACTTGAAAGATCTTCACTGAGAGTTTTATTTAGAAGATATAGCATTATTGTATTTTATTTAAGCTTGATTAAGGAAGACCTCATTTTTTTTGGTAGTATTCTTTAGGTAGTATTTATCTGAAAATGTGCTTCTATAAGCAGATGTAGAACAATCTTTAGCTCAAGCTGAACTTCACTGTAATTTTCATAAGAATTACTTTCAAAGCATGGCTTTGAAATTGCAATTGCAATTGTTTTGGAACCCAATACAGAGCTTACATTTATGTGTGTTCAATTTTACATGTTTGGATTCTTTTGGCATTATGTCTACTTTTTATTGTTTTGTCTATTATAATAGTTATCATGCTTGTACACAAATAACAGTGTTCATTCAGGTCATTGATAAAAATGTTAGCCCTGGAACCAAGGTCCTATTCCAATAATTTATGTGTAATACACGCTGGCTCAGAAATTTTAATAGAAATTTTAGGAGTGCCTGGGTGGCTCAGTGGGTTAAAGCCTCTGCCTTCGGCTCAGGTCATGATCTCAGAGTCCTGGGATTGAGCCCCTCATCGGGCTCTCTGCTCAGCAGGGAGCCTGCTTCCCTTCCTCCTTCTCTGCCTGCCTCTCTGCCTACTTGTGATCTCTGTCAAATGAATAAATAAAATCTTTAAAAAAAAAAAAAAGAAATTTCACATACAAAAAAGCAAAATTAATCTATTATGTGCCATCACTTTGGTGGTTCATACAGATCACTGTATTTTTCCCCCAAAGGTTAATAGATTTTCATGTTTAGAAATGTATCCGTATTTTTTCTGGACATTGAGTCAGTGAGTTAGCCTATAGTTTTTGTAATTTGAAAACTAGAATATCATTTTCAAAATTTTGATGTCAGAATTTATCTGAAATTTGCCCACAGATTATTGTCATGAAATGAGTCTTATACTCACCACAATATAATCATTTATGGTTGGGAGAACTGTACTTATTTGAAGGGGTCACTTGTTTTTCCCTAAGCCTTCATAGTATACCAAACTCAGTCTTCCTTAAAAATAGTCAATATTTATACTGTATCATTTAATTGCTAAGAACTTTTCATAATTTTTGAGATCCATTTTCTTGATGCAATAGCATTCTTAATGATGTGTTTCATTATTGTCTGATTAAGATGGCATTATCTCCCTCCCCCCATCTTTGCATGACAAATTAATTATTTGGATGGCAAGAAAGAATAGATTTGGCATGTGTGTGTATGTCTACGTGTGTGTGTATGATTCATTTAATAGACTGTATACTCTCCACTTTTTTAAGAGTAGTTGAGCCATAACTGTTTAGAAAAGCAAAATATAATGAAAATAACTAATATTAATAAAATATAATAGGTACATTATAAATAATTTTAATAATAATAAAATAAATGATAAAATAATAAATAATAATAATAAAATAAAATAGGTACTTAAGAAACCTTTCAGGAAAAAGGCGCCTGGGTAGCCCAGTTGGTTAAGTGTCTCACTCTTGATTTGGGCTTAAGCCATGGTCTCATGGTCATGGATTCAAGCCCTGCACTGGGCTCTGCCCTCAACGGGGAGTCTGCTTGGGATCTTCTGCCACTCCCCTCCATGCTCACTCATTCTCTCTCTCTCTCAAAATAAATAAATAAATAAATCTTTAAAAACCCATTGGGACAATGTTATTTAAGATTATATATTTTTTAAATATATGTTAAATACATTAAATATGCACCTATATAAGGTGCTAAGTCAAATTCAATTGAATGAGATAACTATTATCCAAAAATTGTTCATTAGTATATGATATGGTTACATGGTTATTTACAGAATAATACAAGTTCATTAGTATAAGTGACATTAGCAGGCACTGAATTAAGGATTTTTATTTTTCAGTGGACAGAACAGAAACTTAGAGAGGGGGAATAATTTTCCCTAAATCACATGGTGTTAGTGGTAAGAATAATTGTGTCTGTTATAGCTCACCCTTAGGTATATTTTCACCAGTGGCTCTTATAATCCAAAAGTTTGTCATGTGACAAGAGCTGATCTCCTATTGTGGCAAAAAATTTAGTAAGTGTGTACTGTTCAGTCCTATTGTGGGAGGAAAAAAGACAAAATGGAACTTGTTCGAAATAATTGCTATAGTAAGAAAAATAATCCACCAGTTTCTCCTTTCCTTTGATGTTTGAATTTGTAGAAGTGACCTTTGGGATCAAAGAAATAAAAGATATTTTCCACTATCACCATGTGTGGAGGAGGCAGGATCAGGCTTGTGGCAATAATATGAAGTTCTAAGGCCTTAAAGGTTTCTTCATTAATTATCTTCGAAAAGTTCAGTTGTTTGTTCTGAACAAAATGAAACCATGGGCTGCAGGAACAGTCTGGGAGCTGAGACTCAAGATATTCCTCATAACCTTTACACTGGACACTGTTATAAAAATATAACAGCATTATTGGGTAGCATGTTTGGCTTCTTTTCTTTTTTCTTCTCTATTTAAGCCATCTTTGGATTCTCTGTCTCTTGCCTCTTTCTCTCTTTGTTTCTGTATCTCTGTCTTTCTGTCCCTGTCTCTAATGCATTCCATGCATCTTCAAATCCATCTCTTTTTATCTGCATCACTGCATATGCCATGCTCATGCTTAGTCTGCTCTCTTTTCCACAGATACAGCTTCGAAGTTGACTTCCCAAAATTCCTCCCAAAAATCTCTCTAGTAGCTTAGTATTCCCGAATAGGAAGGGAAGGATCTTAGGGAATCCAAGAACTTTGTCATTATTCTCAAACATCTTTCTCTCCTGGTATGTTTGCTTTCTCAGTTTTCTAAATGGCGAGTGACAAAAATACAGTTTTAAGTCAACTAGAAGAGTCCATGATGAATGTTGTAAGAAAAAATCTTGTTTCCTAGGGCATCATATAAAATGAATAATCTTTATACCCTCATTAGCAAGTAAGTAGTAAAATTTCAAGGTGATTGTGTCTCTATGCAAATATATCATGTGTTTCACTTGAAATATGTTTCAGAAGTAATTATGGGATATACTTTGGGTATATGGCTTCTTTCTTTTTAATATGTGCATTTCATTCTTAAATACCTTTGCAATTTGCACTGAGGTTATAGATAATAGTAGAGGTTTAAGTGTGTTTTTTTTTTCCCTTTCTTTTTGACATACTTAGCAAAATGATTACATTGGGTATATTGAAAATAGAAATTTTTTAAAAATTTAATTATACATATTTTTTCTTGTATCTGTGTGGTCACATTATTGATAATACTTCTGTGCCTCATGCATTTTGCAGAGGAATGTTTTTTAATTATCACATAAATAACCAACACCTTCCTGAGTGGAAGGACATAAAAGCAAAAGGAATCACATAACCCACTTGTATTGTTCATATCTTCTTATCAGTTTCCTATTTTATATACAAAAATGAATTCCATTTTAGTTCATATACATGTTCTTTTGTCCAGATGGGAAATAAATTCACAGTAAAATGATTATGATTTAAAAAATCACACCCAAGAAGTATTTTCCACTTTTATTAAGAGACTTGAGTATCTTGATCCAGTTTTTTCCAAATCCTGTTCCATGTTTAGTCAAAATGATGTTTGTTATGAATTGTTAGTTTTATTTGAGGTCCTCTGTTGCCTTTCAGGTCACAGCAAACACAAAGCTATCGGTTTTGTTAAACTGATAAGCCAAGAGGGTGCCTGGATGGCTTAGTAGAGCATGCTATTCTTGATTTCAGGGTAATGAGCTCAAGCCCCTTGTTGGGGGTAGAGCTTACTTTCAACCACCACCCCCCAAAACCTAATAGGCCTTTTCCAGGCTTTTTTTTTATTTTTATTTTTTATTTTCTATAAACATATATTTTTATCCCCAGGGATACAGGTCTGTGAATCACCACTTTTACACACTTCACAGCACTCACCAAAGCACATACCCTCCCCAATGTCCATAATCCCACCCCCTTCTCCCAAAACCCCTCCCCCCAGCAACCCTCAGTTTGTTTTGTGAGATTAAGAGTCACTTATGGTTTGTCTCCCTCCCAATCCCATCTTGTTTCATTTCTTCTTCTCCTACCCACTTAAGCCCCCATGTTGCATCACCACTTCGTCATATCAGGGAGATCATATGATAGTTGTCTTTCTCTGCTTGACTTATTTCGCTAAGCATGATATGCTCTAGTTCCATCCATGTTGTCGCAAATGGCAAGATTTCATTTCTTTTGATGGCTGCATAGTGTTCCATTGTGTATATATACCACATCTTCTTGATCCATTCATCTGTTGATGGACATCTAGGTTCTTTCCATAGTTTGGCTATTGTGGACATTGCTGCTATAAACATTCGGGTGCACGTGCCCCTTTGGATCACCACGTTTGTATCTTTAAGGTAAATACCCAGTAGTGCAATTGCTGGGTCATAGGGAAGTTCTATTTTCAACATTTTGAGGAACCTCCATGCTGTTTTCCAGAGTGGCTGCACCAGCTTGCATTCCCACCAACAGTGTAGGAGGGTTCCCCTTTCTCCGCATCCTCGCCAGCATCTGTCATTTCCTGACTTGTTGATTTTAGCCATTCTGACTGGTGTGAGGTGATATCTCATTGTGGTTTTGATTTGTATTTCCCTGATGCCGAGTGATATGGAGCACTTTTTCATGTGTCTGTTGGCCATCTGGATGTCTTCTTTGCAGAAATGTCTGTTCATGTCCTCTGCCCATTTCTTGATTGGATTATTTGTTCTTTGGGTGTTGAGTTTGCTAAGTTCTTTATAGATTCTGGACACTAGTCCTTTATCTGATATGTCGTTTGCAAATATCTTCTCCCATTCTGTCAGTTGTCTTTTGATTTTGTTAACTGTTTCCTTTGCTGTGCAAAAGCTTTTGATCTTGATGAAATCCCAATAGTTCATTTTTGCCCTTGCTTCTCTTGCCTTTAGCGTTGTTCCTAGGAAGATGTTGCTGCGGCAGAGGTCGAAGAAGTTGCTGCCCGTGTTCTCCTCAAGGATTTTGATGGATTCCTTTCGCACATTGAGGTCCTTCATCCATTTTGAGTCTATTTTCGTGTGTGGTGTAAGGAAATGGTCCAATTTCATTTTTCTGCATGTGGCTGTCCAATTTTCCCAGCACCATTTATTGAAGAGGCTGTCTTTTTTCCATTGGACATTCTTTCCTGCTTTGTCGAAGATTAGTTGACCATAGAGTTGAGGGTCTATTTCTGGGCTCTCTATTCTGTTCCATTGATCTATGTGTCTGTTTTTGTGCCAGTACCATGCTGTCTTGATGATGACAGCTTTGTAATAGAGCTTGAAGTCCGGAATTGTGATGCCACCAACGTTGACTTTCTTTTTCAATATCCCTTTGGCTATTCGAGGTCTTTTCTGGTTCCATATAAATTTTAGAATGATTTGTTCCATTTCTTTGAAAAAGATGGATGGTACTTTGATAGGAATTGCATTAAATGTGTAGATTCCTTTAGGTAGCATAGACATTTTCACAATATTTATTCTTCCAATCCAGGAGTATGGAACATTTTTCCATTTCATTGTGTCTTCCTCAATTTCTTTCATGAGTACTTTATAGTTTTCTGAGTATAGATTCTGTGTCTCTTTGGTTAGGTTTATTCCTAGGTATCTTATAATTTTGGGTGCAATTGTAAATGGGATTGACTCCTTAATTTCTCTTTCTTCTGTCTTGCTGTTGGTGTAGAGAAATGCAACTGATTTCTGTGCATTGATTTTATATCCTGACACTTTACTGAATTCCTGTATAAGTTCTAGCAGTTTTGGAGTGGAGTCTTTTGGGTTTTCCACATATAGTATCATATCATCTGCGAAGAGTGATAATTTGACTTCTTCTTTGCTGATTTGGATGCCTTTAATTTCCTTTTGTTGTCTGATTGCTGAGGCTAGGACCTCTAGTACTATGGTGAATAGCAGTGGTGATAATGGACATCCCTGCCGTGTTCCTGACCTTAGCGGAAAAGCTTTCAGTTTTTCTCCATTTAGAATGATATTTGTGGTGGGTTTTTCATAGATGGCTTTGATGATATTGAGGTATGTGCCCTCTATCCGTACACTTTGAAGAGTTTTGATCAGGAAGGGATGCTGTACTTTGTCAAATGCTTTTTCAGCATCTATTGAGCGTATCATATGGTTCTTGTTCTTTCTTTTATTGATGTGTTGTATCACATTGACTAATTTGCGGATGTTGAACCAACCTTGCAGCCCTGTAATAAATCCCACTTGGTCGTGGTGAATAATCTTTGTAATGTACTGTTGAATCCTATTGGCTGGTATTTTGTTGAGTATTTTCCCATCTGTGTTCATCAAGGATATTGGTCTATAGCTCTCTTTTTTGATGGGATCCTTGTCTGGTTTGGGGATCAAGGTGATGCTGGCCTCATAAAATGAGTTTGGAAGTTTTCCTTCCATTTCTATTTTTTGGAACAGTTTCAGGAGAATAGGAATTAGTTCTTCTTTAAATGTTTGGTAGAATTCCCCCGGGAAGCCGTCTGGCCCTGGGCTTTTGTTTGTTTGGAGATTTTTAATGACTGTTTCAATCTCCTTACTGGTTATGGGTCTGTTCAGGCTTTCTATTTCTTCCTGGTTCAGTTGTGGTAGTTTATATGTTTCCAGGAATGCATCCATTTCTTCCAGATTGTCAAATTTATTGGCGTAGAGTTGCTCATAGTATGTTTTTATAATAGTTTGTATTTCTTTGGTGTTAGTTGTGATCTCTCCTCTTTCATTCATGATTTTATTTATTTGGGTCCTTTCTCTTTTCTTTTTGATAAGTCGGGCCAGGGGTTTATCAATTTTATAAATTCTTTCAAAGAACCAGCTCCTAGTTTCGTTGATTTGTTCTATTGTTTTTTTGGTTTCTATTTCATTGATTTCTGCTCTGATCTTTATGATTTCTATTCTCCTGCTGGGCTTAGGGTTTCTTTCTTGTTCTTTCTCCAGCTCCTTTAGGTATAGGGTTAGGTTGTGTACCTGAGACCTTTCTTGCTTCTTGAGAAAGGCTTGAACCGCTATATATTTTCCTCTCAGGACTGCCTTTGTTGTGTCCCACAGATTTTGAACCGTTGTATTTTCATTATCATTTGTTTCCATGATTTTTTTCAATTCTTCTTTAATTTCCCGTTTGACCCATTCATTCTTTAGAAGGATGCTGTTTAGTCTCCATGTATTTGGGTTCTTTTCAAACTTCCTTTTGTGGTTGAGTTCTAGCTTTAGAGCATTGTGGTCTGAAAATATGCAGGGAATGATCCCAATCTTTTGATACCGGTTGAGTCCTGATTTAGGACCGAGGATTTGATCTATTCTGGAGAATGTTCCATGTGCACTAGAGAAGAATGTGTATTCTGTTGCTTTGGGATGAAATGTTCTGAATATATCTGTGATATCCATCTGGTCCAGTGTGTCGTTTAAGGCCTTTATTTTCTTGCTGATCTTTTGCTTGGATGATCTGTCCATTTCAGTGAGGGGAGTGTTAAAGTCCCCTACTATTATTGTATTATTGTTGATGTGTTTCTTTGATTTTGTTATTAATTGGTTTATATAGTTGGCTGCTCCCACGTTGGGGGCATAGATATTTAAAATTGTTAAATCTTCTTGTTGGACAGACCCTTTGAGTATGATATAGTGTCCTTCCTCATCTCTTATTATAGTCTTTGGCTTAAAATCTAATAGATCTGATATAAAGATTGCCACTCCTGCTTTCTTCTGATGTCCATTAGCATGGTAAATTCTTTTCCACCCCCTCACTTTAAATCTGGAGGTGTCTTCGGGCTTAAAATGAATTTCTTGGAGGCAACATATAGATGGGTTTTGTTTTTTTATCCATTCTGATACCCTGTGTCTTTTGACAGGGGCATTTAGCCCATTAACATTCAGGGTAACTATTGAGAGATATGAATTTAGTGCCATCGTATTGCCTGTAAGGTGACTGTTACTGTATATGGTCTCTGTTCCTTTCTGATCTACCACTTGTAGGCTCTCTCTTTGCTTAGAGGACCCCTTTCAAGATTTCCTGTAGAGCTGGTTTGGTATTTGCAAATTCTTTCAGTTTTTGTTTGTCCTGGAAGCTTTTAATCTCTCCTTCTATTTTCAATGATAGCCTAGCTGGATATAATATTCTTGGCTGCATGTTTTTCTCGTTTAGTGCTCTGAAAATATCATGCCAGTTCTTTCTGGCCTGCCAGGTCTCTGTGGATAAGTCAGCTGCCAATCTAATATTCTTACCATTGTATGTTACAGACTTCTTTTCCCGGGTTGCTTTCAGGATTTTCTCTTTGTCACTGAGACTTGTAAATTTTACTATTAGGTGACGGGGTGTGGGCCTATTCTTATTGATTTTGAGGGGCGTTCTCTGAACCTCCTGAATTTTGATGCTCGTTCCCTTTGCCATATTGGGGAAATTCTCTCCAATAATTCTCTCCAGTATACCTTCTGCTCCCCTCTCTCTTTCTTCTTCTTCTGGAATCCCAATTATTCTAATGTTGTTTCGTCTTATGGTGTCACTTATCTCTCGAATTCTCCCCTCGTGATCCAGTAGCTGTTTGTCCCTCTTTTGCTCAGCTGCTTTATTCTCTGTCATTTGGTCTTCTATATCACTAATTCTTTCTTCTGCCTCATTTATCCTAGCAGTGAGAGCCTCCATTTTTGATTGCACCTCATTAATAGCTTTTTTGATTTCAACTTGGTTAGATTTTAGTTCTTTTATTTCCTCAGAAAGGGCTTTTATATCTCTCGAGAGGGTTTCTCTAATACCTTCCATGCCTTTTTCCATGCCTGGCTAGAACCTTGAGAATTGTCATTCTGAACTCTAGATCTGACATATTACCAATGTCTGTATTGTTTAGGTCCCTAGCCTTCGGTACTGCCTCTTGTTCTTTTTTTTGTGTTGAATTTTTCCGTCTTGTCATTTTGTCCAGATAAGAGTATATGAAGGGGCAAGTAAAATACTAAAAGGCTGGCAACAACCCCAGGAAAATATGCTTTAACCAAATTAGAAGAGATCCCAAATCGTGAGGGGGGAGAAGGGATAAAAAGAGGTTCAAAAATGAAGAAAGAAAAAAAAAAGAAAAAAGAAAAGAAAAGAAATAAAAAGAAAACACCTAAGAAAAATATAAAAAAGAAAAAATATATATATTAGATATATATATTTAAAAAATCGTTAAAAAAGAAAAAGGTAACAGTTAAAAAAAATATTTTACCCGAAGGCGAGAAAAAAAAAAAAATGAAAAAGAAAAAAATTAAATTAACTGCAAGACTAAAAAAAAAATCACAGGGAAAAAGCCATGAGTTCTGTGCTTGCCTTTCTCCTCCTCTGGAATTCTGCTGCTCTCCTTGGTATTGAAACCGCACTGCTTGGTAGGTGAACTTGGTATCGGCTGGATTTCTTGTTGATCTTCTGGGGGAGCGGCCTGTTGTAGTGATTCTCAAGTGTCTTTGCCCCAGGCGGAATTGCACTGTCCTTACCTGGGGCTGGGGTGAGTAATCCGCTCAGGTTTGCTTTCAGGAGCTTTTGTTCCCTGAGCGCTTTCCGTAGAGTTCTGGAGGACGGGAATACAGATGGCGACCTCCTGGTCTCCGGCCCGGAGGAGCCGAGAGCCCAGGGCCGCACTCCTCAGTGAGTCCTCAGAGAACAGCGCCCAGTTACTCCCGTCTGCCTGACCTCCGGCTGCGCTCCGAGCTCACCAAGCCTGCGACAGGTTCAAGGTAACACCGAGCTGCGAGCTTACTGTCGGCTCTGTCTCTGTAGCCGGCTTTCCCATTCCAATACCTGCAAGCTCTGTGACACTCAGACACCCCCGATCCTTTTGTGACCCTGCGGGACCTGAGGCCACGCTGACCCCATGTGGGCTTTGCTCCGGGTAGCCTCTGGAGCGATGTCCCTCAGCGGAACAGACTTTTAAAAGTCCTGATTTTGTGCGTGGTTGCTCCGCCGCTTGCCGGGAGCCGGCCCCTCCCCCCGGGGTCTAGTTTCCTGTCGCTTTGGATTCACTTCTCCGCCGGTCCTACCTTTCAGAAAGTGGTTGTTTTTCTGTTTCCAGAATTGCTGTTCTTCTTTTCGATCTGCCGATGGATTTTCAGGTGCTTGCAATCTTTCGATAAGCTATCTAGCTGATCTCCGGCTAGCTGAAGTAGTCTCAGCCTGCTACTTCTCCGCCATCTTGACTCCTCCCCCTTTTCCAGGTTTTTTAAGTCACCTGTAAGGTAATCATAAGCTCTCCAGTCTCTTCTGAACTTCTGGGTGAGAAGAAATTCACTGCTTCACTAGGGGGCTATTCTTTCTCTCCCTTTCAGCTATATCAAGATCTAATCAATAACTTATATTATATAAGCTTAAGGTACACGAAATGATTTGTTATACATATATATTACAAGATGATCACCACAATAAGATTGATTAACACATTTATCAACTCACATAATCACCTTTTTTTCCTTGTGGTAAGAACACTTATTTATTCTCTTAACAACTTCCAAATATGTAATACAGTATTAACTATAGTTAATAGTAATATTAACTATATATACTATATAATATAGTAATATTGTACCTCAGATCCCTGGAAGTTACACATCTTATGACTGAAAGTTTCTACCATTTGACCAATATCTTCCCCTGTCTTTTACCTAGCCCCCAGCAGCCATTAATCTGGTCTATTTTTGTATAAGTTTGGCTTTTTAAAAATATTCCACATGTAAATGAGATCATACAGTATTCATCTTTGTCTAACTTATTTCACTTAGCAAAATTCCCTCAGGGTCTATCCATGTCATCACATATTGCATAATTTCTTTCTTTTTCCATTCATTGGTGGACATATACTTAGATTGTTTTTATATCTTAGTAATTGTGAATAATGTTTCAATTAACATGGGGGTACAGCTATCTCTTCAACATAATGACTTCATTTCCTTAAGATATATACCCAGAAGTGGGATTGCTGGTATGGTAGTACTATTTTCAGGGTGTTTTTGTTGTTGTTGTTCTGTTTTGTTTTGTTTTGTTTTGTTTTTGAGAAACTTCCATATTGTTTTCAAAATGGTTGTACTCATTTACATTCCCACCAAAACTGTGCAGGGTTACATTTTTTGATGAGACTACTTTGAATTCCAAAGTTTTAGGTTAAAAATTGTTTTAATTCAGTTATATTTTCTCCATTTATTCTTCTTGTTCCCTGCTATGCTTCATAGACCTGCTTAAACTATGTAACTTTGGTGGGTTTGAAAACAGTTTGCTTTGCTCCTCAGCATGTCACCAAGCCCTGCCATCTCTGTTAATGGAGCTGCCATTCTGGTGTCCCAGTTCCAGTTGTCACCAGCTAGTCTTTACTCTCCCCTAGATGCACTCAGGAATGTTGAAGTTTCTTCTAATGTGACAGAGAAGAAGTAGCATAGAAAAAGGGGGAGAGCAACAAAGAAAAAAAGGGAGAGAATGAGGAAGGGAGAGGGGCAGAAAGATATACAAGATGTGCATAAAGAAACAAAGGAAGAGAGACAACAGAAGACAGATGTACCAGAAAGGAATGCATAGCTAGGGAGTGGCTTGGCATGTGCCTACAATCCCATAGACTTCTCAGTCTTGAATCTTCCTTCCTTTAATCAAACCCCAGATCAATGTATTTTGTCAATCTCATAACACTGTTGATTCACACTGAGCTTTTAACCAAAACCACTCTCTTCTTTTTTTGTTTTTGTTTTTTTTTACAAATATAATAATACTTCAACATTCATTGAGACCTGCCTCTGTGCCTAAAATCCTTTAAAGTCATTTAATCCTACAACATTCATAAAAGATCAGTACTTTTATAAAACTATTTCCATTTTATAGTTGAAAAAATTGAAAAACAGAAAAGTTAAGCAACTTGTTCATCCATATACAGTGAGTAAAGGGCACACCAAAGATTTCAGCCTATCCTACACTTAAAAAAAAAAAAAATCCAGCTACTGGGGTGCCTGGGTGGCTCAGTGGGTTAAAGCCTCTGCCTTTGGCTCAGGTCATGATCCTGGGTCCTACAGATCCAGCCCCATATCAGGGTCCCTGCTCAGTAGGGAGCATGCTTCTCCCTCTCCCTGCCTCTGGCTTGTCCTTTCTCTCATTATCTCTCTCTCTCTCTCTCTCTCAAATAAATAAATAAAATCTTAATAAATAAATCCAACTACATTTTACTATTCATTTTATTTTTTATAAACTTGGTCCATTATTTCTTCTTGTCACTTTTTAAAAAATATTTATTTATTTGACAGAGCGGGAGATCACAAGTAGAGAGGCAGACAGAGAGAGGGGGTAAACAGGCTCCCCGCTGAGCAGAGAGTCCAATGTGGGGCTCCATCCCAGGACCCATAGACCATGACCTGAGCTGAAGGCAGAGGCTTAACCCACTGAGCCACTAGGCACCTCCTTCTTGTCACTTTAATCTTGACTCTCTCAAGAGTTGTTGTCTATTCTCTCAGCTTCTTCTAACAGGCAAATAATAAACTTCAGTTTTTCCTTATGCAAAATATTCATGAACTTGGTGCAGAGAATGGTCAACGATGGACTATAGTGGTATATGCTTTCTCACAAATTATATTGATTCATGTATCTATACGCTTTTGATGAGGACATTTAACTATTTTAATACAATCTAGATTAATTTGTATACAGATATATTTTCCCGTCTTATTATGATTCACTGTTTTAAATACTTGGCTGCCCTTTGTTTATACCTATATGTTTCTAATGGTTTACCAGTAGGCCTATCAAATCATTTAAGTAAAATTATCTACACTTGAGTATCTTCCAAGTAGTTTCAATGAGATAATTTTCAAAGGTAATTGATATTTCAATGATTATTTTAAAAGATTGTATTTATTCATTTTGATAGAGATAGAGAGAGCGAAGGAAGGGGCAGAGGTGGAGGGAGAAGGACAAACAGACTCTGTACTGAGCATAGAACCTGACATGGGCTTCATATCTTGACCCTGAGATGATGACCTGAACTGAAATCAAGTTGAATGCTCAACTAACTAAGCCAACCAGATGCCTCAACATTTCAATGACTTTGAATTAGAGATTCTTCATCTTATCCTTAAAATATAGATATAGAAGTATAGTTTTAAGAAGTGTGTAATTGTGTGTATATATGTGTGTGTGTGTGTATACACACATAAATTTTAGATGAACACATTTAAGCCAACTTTATTTATAAAATTTTATTTTTGAAATAGAAATTTGACTGTTTATAATATTAATTACAGTTCTAGTCCTGGGAAATTTTCAGAGCTCAGGTAGTACAAATAGCTCAAAACTCAAGGACAGTATTCCTGCCAGTTTTCTGCCTTCTGAAATTATCCAAGTTCTAATCTTATATCACAGTGAATTTGTGCCCCTTTTGTCTTTGAGGGAAACTCACAGTGGCAAGGAAGTGAGTTGAATTTCCAAATCAAAGTGTAGGCTCTTTTAATCTTCTAATTTCACCTCTCAGTTTCTTTCCAAAAGGACTACTAGAGAGTATTATTAAAAATTACACACGTTGCAAAGAACTTATACAACCAAAGACCAAAATAAGAAATAATACAATTTAACAATGGGTAGAAAACATGAACAGACATTTCCTCAAAGAAAATGTACAGATGACCGATAGACACATGAAATGATGTTCAGCATCACTCATCATCAGAGAAATTCAAATTAAAACCACAATTAGATATCACCTCACTCCTGTCAGAATGGTTAAAGCCAAAACACAAGAAACAACAAGTGCTGGTGAGAATATGGAGAAAAGAGAACACTCATGTGTTGTTGGTGGGAATGCAAACTGGTACAACCACTATGGAAAATAGTATGGAGTTTCTTGAAAAAAACTAAAAAAAGAATTAACATATGATCCACTAATTCCACTGCTGGGTATTTACCCAAAGAACACAAAAACACTAATTCAAAAAGATATATGTTTCTCCTATGTTTACTACAGCATTATTTACAACAACCAAATTATGGAAATAGCCCAGGTATCTATCAGTAGATGAAGGGATAAAGGAAATGTGATACACACACACACACACACACACACACACACACACACATACACAAATATTAGGCAAAAAAAAAAAAAAAAAAAAGAATGAAACCTATGGTCACCTGGGTATGTCAGTCAGTTAATCATCCAATTTTTTTTATTTCGGCTCAGGTAGTGATCTCAGGGTTGGGAGATTGAGCCCCATATTGGGCTCCATTCTGGGCATGGAGCCTACTTAAGATTCCCTGATTCTATTTCTCCCTCTGCCCCTCCCCACTACCTTCTCTATTTGGAAAAAAAAAAAAAGGGAAAAAAAAAAAGAAATCTTGTCATGTGCATCAACTTGGATGGATCTACAGGGTATAATGCTAAGCAAAGTAAGTCACTCAGAGAAAGACAAATGCCATGTGATTTCACTCATAAGCAAAATGTAAGAAACAAAACAAAGAAGGAAAGGGACAAACCAAAAAACAGACTTATTAGCTCTAGGGAGAAAACTGATGGTTACCAGAGGGGAGGTTGCAGGACTGGGTGAAATAGGTAAAGGGGATTAAGAGTATACTTATCTTGGTGACCTCTAGTAATGTACAGAATTGTTGAAGCACTATATTGTACACCTGAAACTAATAGAACATCCTATATTAACTATACTGGAATGAAAATTAAATATATATAAATATATATATGCATGTTGTAATCAATACCACGTCCCTGGCTTTCTGTGGGGGTGTTTGGACATCACTGTTAATAAGGTAGGCACTAAACTTTGCCAGGGTGTTTTAGTAAATGCAGAGCCCTGACAAGTCCTCAGCAAGAAGTGCTTGAACATGTGGTGCCAGGTTGATATAGACTGGCAACTGCATAAATTGTCCAATGTACTTATCTTTGTTTCTGCAGCTTCTTTCTCTTATCTAAAAGACAGAAAGGCCTGTCCATTTCACAAACAGAAGATGGTCAGAGGGTGAAACAAAATTAGCATGTACGCCTGTAATTGCTCAATCATCTCCCCTCCCCAAAATCACTGCAAATGACTCTCTTTTTCTTTGCAGGAATAATTGTGCACCTGCTTTTTCAAAACACAAAAGCTGGTTTTGCCTTTGTGCATAAAATGTGATTTGGAGAATTTAGGGATCATGCAACCACATATTTACATAATCAAATGGCAAACTGCAATTTATTTTAAGCTCATGGATTCTTTGTTCTTCCTTACCCAACAATCATGTAAATAATGCCAAAAGCACTGGTGCCTGTCTGACACTGGGGGGTTAGCTTTAGTTTGTATAACACTGTCTCAAGGACACATGGCAGAGTAATAGATATAAATGATTCTGGGACATTCTTATGAAAATACCTACTATTTCCTGGTACATGGCAAAGTCATTTTTAGAATTTTTTTTTTTCCATCTACCCACCTTGTGCACATTACAATTTGTGTTCCCTAGGGGGAAAAGAAGTATAAGGTTTCTTGTTGATGATCCAAGAAATGTGAATAAAGTTGTTGGCAGATGGTTCACACATTTCATTCTGAAATATCTTATAGTGACAAATAACAAAGTGTATATAATTAGCTCTATGCAGATGGCATGCCAAGTGTTGATATTCATCTCTGCAGACTTTTTACAAAGATACTATTTTAAGAGTCAAGTTTCAGAGACAGCCCATGAGCCCTCTAGAGAGGAACTAAGCAAGGTTTTACCAAGAAGGACCATGCCATCAAGTTAAGTTCTCTTTACCAAGAAGGCTCTCTGCTCCCAGGTCATTCCATGGTTGGAACAGCCTGTCAGTCAGGTTTTAGTTAAAAGCCACCTCCTCAAAAACTTTTTTCCTGACCATCCAAACACTTCTAATTCCTTCCCTCTCCTAGCTCATCTCTTATTATCATTGTTTATTTGTCTTTTAGTTTTTATTGCGATACTTGAGGTTAAGTGGTAAGTATTGACCTTGACCATCTTGTCCACTGCGATATACTGGCCTTGTTATCATAGTGCATGGCATTTGAGAGTTCCTCAAATAATATTTACATGAATAATTTTTGTAGTTCACCCTTCACTGGTCAAAGTAATCAAAATGTTTAAGCTAATACCTTTTCTCCATTTATCCAGTATTAGTATATATAGCAGAAATTAACAGATTGAGCTAATATCTCTGCTATAAAGATTTTATTCTTTTTTTCAATATTTGCTTTCGTTTAGTTTGACAGCTACATATGGTAGACAGAGAATGTGGAAAAAGACCAGGACTGAATATAAATAGAAAGCAGAGTTTGATATACTTGTTTATTTTCTTTCCAATAAATAGGTATATTTATATAGGTCTATTTTAGGTATATAAATAGGTATTTTCTTTCCAATAAATAGCTTTCCAATAAATAGGTATCATGTCAGTTTAACTTATTTATTTATTCTGTACTCTGAGGCCCTGTGCCTAACAGATACTTTGTAGTGTTGGTGACATACTAGATATACTAGTAAGGAAAAGTATTGTCTTACTGAAGAGAATGGATGCCCACATTTTAATTTTTTTTCCTTCATAAGTTATTATTATAATTAAAAAGTTCTGTCCCTGGGCTCAATAATATATATGTAAGAAGATATTTATAATATTACATATTTCTGATTTTGGTGAGGCCAATGAACAGAAGGTAATCCAAAGAAATAGAAGTAGGCATTATTATGCTTTTATTTTAATTATTCTTTTAAAGAACAGCATATCTGAGTTTCCATTTTGATGATGCTCTATTTTCTCATAAAATGTCCTCTATTTCATGGTGTGAATCAATCACTGCTTTCAATGATATTTTTTTCTCTATCTCGGTTCACTGAAGTCTTGAGCATTCTGTTTCCTTAAAGTAATTTGATTGTCTTGATTCATAATCTTGTTCCAGATCTCAAATATTTGCTCCTCTGGTTTTAAGCAGAAACAGCTGAACATTTTGAGAACTCACTCAGTGAAACATAAACAACAGGTTTAAAGTACCAAAATGGAACATTACCTTCTTCCCCAGTGTCTTTTTAATTGTTAAATTTAAATGCTTTATACTGAGTATCCATAAAATGCAATGATTGGCTCAGCTGGGATTCTGCTGTTTTCCACTTTCTTTATATATTTTTTAAAAATGCAACTGTTTTGTTTTATAAAGATGTTGCAGGTTCTATGTATTTTCTCTGTTCTCTAAGCTTTCAGTGCACAAGGGGATCCTTATTATAGCCATGTTTTCAGCTCTCATTGCAAAAAGTTGGGCATATTAAAGTCACCAAATCTCCAAACTCTTAATCTACATAAACTCCAATGGGCCCCAAACTGCTGTGAATGAAGAACAGCTGATCCTAATTGTTCCCTAATGCCAAGGCTTCCCGGAAAGCCAGTTGCTGCATGGTAACACTTCAGAAGCCATAAGAAGCCCAGCAAATGGAGGTGAAAACAATAGTATCAGTATCTGAAGTCTCATACACTAGAGTAACACAAGTCAATTTCCAGGTCAGGACCCACTCTGGGGTGCTGAATGATGATCCAGGCCCTGTGTTCTGGTGTGCTAAAAGACACACACGCACTAGACTGGAACGTAACAATAAACATTCTGCTGTCGTTGAAAAAACAAACAAACAAAATCTATGAAAGAAAATGTAGGTAATCATTTCTTCTCCTACCTTTATGGACACCCAATTTAATTAATTTTCTTCTCATTTCTGTCATAATTTCAGATTCACCTCTAGAATCATTGTCTCCTCTGAATCTCCTAAGCTAATTATGACCAGAGTAAGATGAATTTAAATAGTCTGTCTACCTTCTTCCATTGATGACCTTAGAAATTAATGGAGATTCAGAGGATCCCCTTGAACGATGAAATGGACATTTTTTCTTAGCCTTCATTTGGTAAACATAGCTTCTGAAAAATAGATTTCATATGTTTTTTCTAAAATGAAGCCTATCTGATTGCCTTTTTTCTGTAGAGAGGGCTATATGATGACAGGTACAGAGACATGCTCTCTTCTCAGGTAAATTTATGTTAGTTACAAAAGATTAGGTCTAATGTTATGGCATTGTCCCCAAATCCAACAGGAATATAGAGAACAAAGAGAGCAGTGTGGTTTCAAATAGAGCTAAAAGATTCAGAGAAGACAATGGCCCTTAGTAGAATACACAGACTCTGTAAGTCATCATTTCATCCAGTTATGAAGAACCATCAGACAAGCCCAAATTGAGGGACAGTTTTCAAAATATAACTGACCTGTGCCCTTAAACATTATTAGTAACATGAAAGACAAAGAAAGGGAGAGGAATTTTTATAGATTAAAGAAGATTAAAGAGCTAGGACAACTGAATGACTCAGAAGTCTTTTGCTTATAAAGGGCTTTGCTGGGACAGCTGGTAAACTTTGCATAATACCTATAGATTACATACTACATTGTATCAGAGTTGACTTCCTGATTTTGAAAATTATAATTATGTAAGAGAATGTACTTGTTCTTGGGAAACTTACACTGAAGTATGTAGAAGTAAATGGGGGAAGAGGTCTACAACTCGCTCTCAAACTGTTCAAAAAAAAAAAAAAAAGGAAAACATGTACATGGTGAGAAAAAAATGAGAGAGAGGAGAGAGAAAATAAATGTGGAAAATCTTAAAAATAGTGGTTAAGAGGGAGGCGTAGGTGGCTCAGTTGGTTAAGCAGCTGCCTTTGGCTCAGGTCATGATCCCAGCGTCCTGGGATCGAGTCCCACATCGGGCTACTTGCTCGTCAGGGAGCCTGCTTCTCCCTCTGCCTCTGCCTGCCATTCTGTCTGCCTGTGCTCACTTGCTCTCCCCCTCTCTCTCTGACAAATAAATAAAATATTTAAAAAAAAATAGTGGTAAAGAGTACTTATAAGTATGTTACATGAACTATTTAGTAACTTTTCTATAAGTTTTAAACTATTCCAAAATAGAAAGTTAAAAACTTGGCTCTCTGTGTTGAGTCTTTCTCTTAGAGCTGAACCGCAAAGGAAAGGGCTCACTTCTCTGGTGAGTGTTGTGCCTGACCTGCCTGATCTTCCCTCAGTGAACAGTTTCTTAGTTGTTCTGGTTCTGGAACCCTTCCTAAGCATAAAAAAAGTCTATTTTCAACCTGCAGTCTCTTAAGTTAATATCTATAAATATATTTGCAACACTTGGCATTTCAGAGGTGCTAGAATCTGTATATTATTTTTCTACATATTTATTTTATATTAAGATGTTTTATTTTAAAAATTTATTTGTATATGCCTTTCCAATGTTCTCAGAACATTTCCCATTAACGGTAGACAGCAAAGCTATAAGAGGTAAATTGCACTTATGTTATTTCTGCTAGGCATCAAGCACTATAATGAACATATTCTTTGTAAAATTTATTACTCATAACAGCACTGTGAGGTATTTTAAGTATTAATGGTAAGAACAGAGTCTCAGGGAGGTTACAAAATTTTCCCAAGTTCACACAGCTAACAAATGTAGAGTCAGTATTTGAACCCGTGATTGTCTATTTCCAAATTTAGTCAATTTCTTTTTACTACTATGCTGCTCTCCACATACTGCATACTTCTACATAAATTAAAGTTTAATGTCCATTTGGTAAAGATCAAATGGGAAGAAAATAATATGTCCACATTATGTAAGTGAATGTTATCATTGCAAAAAATAATAAAAGATAAGCCCTGCATTTAATTGATGGAAGAAGGAAGGATAATAGCACATAAGGGGAGGTAAATTACTGACTGGCACCAAATTCTAAGGGTTTTCAAGACTGATATTCTCTATCTCTAACATTCCAGGACTTAGAGAACATTCTGGTCTTTAAATGTTTCCTCATTTAATAAGTTACCATTGAAAATTATGTTCAGTTTAGAATTTTACAGGATACCTTGAAAAAGATGTGCTTTTGGAGTGTGTGCCAATAATCTTTCACCACTAGAAAATAATGATCTAGAAATTGGTATGACTTTTATTTTTTTAAAAGATTTTATTTATTTAACAGACAGAGATCACAAGTAGACAGAGAGGCAGGCAGAGAGAGAGAGGAAGGGAAGCAGGCTCCCCACTGAGCAGAGAGCCCAATGAGGGGCTCAATCCCAGGACCCTGAGACCATGACCTGAGCCGAAGGCAGAGGCTTAACCCACTGAGTCACCCAGGCGCCCCTGGTATGACTTTTAAAGAAGAAAACTATCAAATAATTTCTGGCAAGCCAAATCTAAGTATCATTGTTAAGAATGCCAAGAAAGAACTGTAATAAAGTCAGAAATGGGGATCCAACTATTATTTGAGGGGGCTTCCCAGTTCAGATATGTAAGATATTTTCCTGACTCCCCTGAACCTGTCCCATTTACAAGGATGATTTCATGGTCAACTAATCATTAAATTTTTTCACTCAGTACATATTTATTGAATACTTACGATCTTCCAGACATTATTGTAGGTACTAAGGTGACATTAGTGAACAGGATAGACAAATATTTTTAGGGCTTACATTCTAATGGGAGAGAAAGACAATAATGGAGCAAGAGAAATATTAAAGAAGGTAAAGTCATATTTTAATAAGTGTGCAATAAAGAATATATGTTTGGCAATGTGAAAAGGCCATGCATAGTCTGACTAGGTGACTATTGCTATAAGACTTGATAGTTTATAAAAAATCTTCCATCTAAGGCATGAGGAACCAGTTTCAGCAGGTAGAATAATAGATGCAAAAGCCATGAGACAGGTGCTTGGTGTTTCCTAGGAAAAGAAAGTCAATCAGGCAGAATTGTATTGAATGAGGAGAAAAAAGGAAGGAATTCATGCCAACAAATTAGAACAAGCATGATTAGAACCAGTAATGACCTCGGTAAGTAGTTTTGGATTTTGTCATTAGAGGGTGTTACACTGGTATGTTATACAATGTGGTGTATATTTTAATGTGATTTTTTGGCTGCTCTTTGAGAAGTGGATTGTAGAAAGCCAAGAGTATAATAGACGAGAGGAGTGGTAGGCTATTGTAGTAAACTGGACATGGATTAGGAAACTAGCTGTAGCAGTGGAAATGAGGGAGCAGATTTACATTTTAATGGTAAAGCAATTAGGTAGGACAGACTGATGGATTGGAAGTGCATGAGGAAATCAAGGAGACCCTCTAAATTTTTTGTATTATACAACTAGGTGGACACTAGTGTGATTATGAAAGAAAATAAATTTATTTTAGAAACAAATTATATTCCATAATATTGACTAATCTGTGAATATATATACTAAAAATTGCCTTATTAATGTGTTAACTTTTTTTCTTCTATATCAATTGGCCATTTTAATGATAAACATTTCCAAGATCATCAAATTATTTTTTTCTGGCATCTATATTTCTTCAAAAAATCAGAATGCCAGAATTTTCTATTCTTACATGAAAAAAATAAGAAAGTTTATGTGCTTACTTTTTAAGGCTTAATTGACAATAAATTAAAAATAATACTAAAATTAATTTAAGAACTTTCTAGGTAAATAATCCAATCACAGATAAATGATGACCCATAGATGAACAAATATTGCTGAACATCCAACACCCGAGTTATTTCTGTTACATAATTACAACTCAGAGTTTTTCAACAAATACACCAATTAAACAATGAAATGCTTCCCCAAGAATGTGTTATACAATCTGGGCAACCTCATGATACAATCTGAATAACTATAGCAAAGTGATCAGAAAGGAGAAAAAAAAAAACATTTTCTAGAAACTCTAAGTTAAGGGCCAAGGTTCTTAACATAAAGTGAAATATTTTATTCTCCTGATAAAGAGGCAGATAGAGGCATCATTTTTTATTGAGTTTTGATGGCCTCAGTTCTAAGGAGATTGTTTTGAAGATCTAGGCATAGTAGGATTACAGGGGCTCCACCAAGTGTTCTCCTCAGGCCCCTTGGGCCCACACTATATTTTGGGCCACATGAGTCAGTCTCAATAATGTTTGAGTTCTGACTAGTTTCACTGAGCTTATACTGCTGAATTTACTTTATATCAGAATCTGTAACCAAATAAGGTTTACATAAAGTCAATAGACCAACGTCTTTGTATAATTAAGCCTAGTCTTTGTGTCAGGTTATTTACACAAACATATTCTTTGATATGGGAAATACTTAAACCTAGAATTTTGTATAAGCCCATTAGACCTTTAGGTTTGAAAGTATGCCATTTAGTAATCTCTCTTCTTTTTTTTTTTTTTTTGTGCTATTAACTTGTTTATTCTCCTGTTACTTGATTTGCTTTTACAGTTTTATTTATACATACATACATATATATGACTGTATATATATGTATATATGTGTATGTATATATTATATATATATGTATGTATATATGTATACACAGTCTGGTTTATATATTTTTGCTGTTTCCTGGTTTTATTCTTTATGTTGAATGTATAAGAGGATCTTTCATCAAGGCATCAGCCAAATAACTGTCAATTCTAGTGCAGTTCTAAGGGCCAGTGTTTTTTAGACTGGTAAAAATTGATGAAAAGTTAATTGGTCAAACTTTCCCTTGGTGCTCTATAAATCTTTCATGATTTGTCAATTTGTGAAAAAATGCTCTTTTGTTTAGACTCTACTCCATTATTAACACCATCAGGTTGTTGATTATATGACCCCTTCGTAGCCTCTGTTTGGTTTGAAAACCCAGGACATTATTTACAAGCACATACTATTGACCAATCATAATGACCTTTATTTCTTGTCTGTTTTTCAGTGTGTGTTAAAGAACCTTCTACTGGAAGAACTCCAGGCTTCCCCAAATCATTATATAAAATTAGCAGTCTGTTTTTCTTGATCAACATAGCTTTCCTTTATTATAAAAATCAATAATTTGCCTTTTAATTTTGGATATTGCAAGGTTTTCTCATAATGCTTTGATTAATTCTGGATTTATTGCTCTCTGAAATATAAAGACAAAGATAAATTTACTGCTTACTAGAGTGAAATAGTACTATGTTGGTCAGGCATAATCCACCCCCAAAAAGAAACCTGTTAATTTCATACAGGGTTTTGAGGAGCATGAAGTTTGGAGATGGGTAGATTTTCAGAGGTGTATATGTGCACATTTACATATGTGCAGTATTTATATTTACATATGTGCAGTATTTATAGTTTATTGTTGAGTAGTATATGTACTAGAATGAGTTCATTTCCCATTATCTGACTTTTAAAAGCAAAAGGCTGTCACTGATTGTTCAACTTGTAAACTGTGCTCACAGAGGCAGATTTGCAGGGATGGATAAATGGGTTTAAAACTGGTTTTGATAGCTACGTGTTTACATAGCTGAGGAACAGTCCATTCCAAGGAGTGAGGGAATCTCTCTTTATTTTCAGTCTCCTATTTTATTTTCTTGGTCAGACAAAGCTTCTATTAACAGAAAGGTTTCTGAACTTCAGCATTATTGGTATTTTAGATCAGATAATTCTTTGTTGTGTGTGTTCATGGTTGGGAGGTTGTTTTATGCATTGGAGGATGCCTAACAATGTTTAAGAATATTTCTGGTACTTCCTTTCCCCAATCACGACAACCAAAAAACATCTTCAGACTTTGCCACATGTCCCCAGTGGAGCTGGGAAGGCAAAACAAAATCACCCCTATAAAAACAATTGGTGTTGAAAGATGAGGGTTTCTAGTGAATTCCAGATTCAGGAAGGTGACCACTATAGGCTAAATATGAAGGGCCAAAGAATAAAGCAGAAAAATGTGAACACAAGAATAATAAGTAAGAGTATGCAGAGGATCATGATATATCAAAGAATCTTTCCATCAGCAGCTTGCTGCAAGGATCTTGAGTAAACAGTAAATTTTCACAGAATGTCTGCTTCTAGAGGTTTACGGAAACCTCTATTTACCTAAGGGAATAATGCAGCTCTTGTATAGATCTCTTCTGTTTTTTCCCCCAATGGAATTGGGTTTGATAAAGACAACAATGTTTCTAAGTAAGAGGCAAAGTCTTGCCTAATATAAAATTGTGAATAAGTGCTCCAGTTACATATGTCCTTCAATGACTGGATTAAATATGTTGGAATGTTCTAAGTAGGAAACCCAAATCTAATATTTTTGTTTTCTTTTTGCTTCTATGAATATTGTAGATTTTTATAGGGACATTAGTAAACCAACCCAGAAAATAAACAGTAGGGATATATATATATATATATATATATATATATATATATATATGAATATATGATAGAGGCAATTAAATAAAATCTACTTGAAGAGTGCTTCATGCTATACCTGTACAAATATATGAAAAGTATATAGAATTGTATAAAAGTTATGAAAGATGAAAGTTACCTGAGATCCTGCACTCAGATAAAGCCCTGTTAATATGTGGTTTTGATTCTTTTTGTCCTTTCTCTATGTTTACACACATACCCAGACACAATCAATTATATATAAATGGAATCATATTTCTTGGACAACTTCTCATGTCAGTAAATACATAATTTTTATGTGTATAATCATTTTATATATCTAAGTATTTTCTGTTGCATATTTGTACCAAAATTTAAATGGCTAGTTATTTATTGATGGACATACAAATTGTTCACATTTTTTTTCCTGTAACAAAGCACACAACAATAAATATCCACTTATCTGTGCCTTTTTCTTGCTACTACTGCAGGGCCAAAATCTCTATGCATTAAAATTTTGATTCAGATTGCCAAAATGGCCTACAGAATTCCCTAACCACTTGTACTGAGTTAATACTCCTAAAAGACACAAGTTGATACATTTACACCATGGATGATTAAGGGCAGCTTGACTTAGAGTCATTTACGTTTTCAAGGAAGACAACTGTGGAATGAAATTAATTAATTCAAGAGGAAAGAAACATTAAAGATACGATTTGTAGGGAATCCTTCTTAAGTCCCACAACAGAAACCACCATTAATGTTACTTATGGCATTAGGAAAATGAAATATTTATATAAACTGAGAAACATGGTGTTAGTGTAAATTCGGAAGGGTTTTAACTTGTATACTTTCCTCAAGAAATTGGTTAAGATCTTAGACTGATAGCTGTTAATTACATGAATAATATGTGGGTATGAAATGATTCAGATTGTTAGAATACACAAAACCTTTTTTGAAATGTTATTTTATATATTTAATCTTTTTATTTTTACCTTGATACAATGCATATATACCCAGACACCTCCTAATTAGTGCCTGAGGGAAATTCAACAAAAGAAACCATTATTAAGAGGTGAATAAAAATAAAGAAAAAGATGGAGAGAGAGTTGTGTGGGGATGGGATAAAAGTTTGTAAAGGATTTGGGTAAGAAAAAAGAAAACTTGTGGGATTTTACTGGAAAGAAGTTACAAATTGAAATTTGACTCTGATCACTGTAATTATCAGTAATGGTCAATTGTAATTATTATAATTTAGAAAAATGAAGGAATCTGGCTGGCACTAGGCATTTAATTACCATGTTATGACCACACTATTGGAAAGCTTTCATTTGTATTCACTGAGATGAATAATTTCCCTTTGATTTACTGAGAAGAAAGCAAGTTTCCCCTGCTTTACTTATATCTTACAACCTGCTGGAGAAATTTCTCATTCATATTTCTTTTATGAGAAAGATCTGCATTATTGTTCTTTGTTGTAAGTTCTCTTTTTTGAGAGCATTTATAGTCTGCACTTAAATGAAGTATAGTGGCCTGTCCCTTACAACTGAATTGATAGCTCTAGGTGTAAAACACTCACTAAAATGGAGCATTTCATTCATTAAGACTTAGTATTTCTGTTTTACATTTACAGATGACTATTCTGTTTTTCTGATAAGAGCTTTCATATTACTTCACTTTTACTGTAAGAGTTTATATATTCCTATCTTTCTGATAAGAAATCTGAGTTGGAAAATTGAAGATTTTTTCTTTTTCTTTTCCTTTTCTATTTTTTAATTTCTTTTTTCTTTTTTGACCCAATATGTATTTCTGTAATGTGAGACAAAGGTGTAAATTTATTTTCTTAGACATTATTCATTATACCAGTAACACATTAAATAAACTATCTTTCTTCTTGGAGAAGTAATATCACTTTTATCTTATATTAATTTTTTTCTGTGCCTGGGCCTACCTATATATCTATACATTTATCTATACATTTATATGTATGTATATTTTTATTTACTTATTTATTTGACAGAGAGAGATAAATCACAAGTAGGTAGAGAGGCAGGCAAGCCCAATGCGGGGCTCTATCCCAGGACCCTGAGATCATGACCTGAGCCAAAGGCAGAGGCTTAACCCACTGAGCCACCCAGGTGCCCCTGTGCATATATTCTTTATGAACTCTGTATTTACACTTTTTTGAACACCATATTATTTTGATCACAAGTATATAGTCAATTTAAATATCATATAAAACATGTTATTCTAACTCAGATAATAATACAGAAGAGTCTCTACAGAACAGTATAAAACATTTTAAAAATTCAATAGATAATGGATAGGATTTATAAACTGATAATTCACAGAACAAGAATTGACATAACTTCAGTACAGTAAAAATAACTGAATTAAAATTCAATGTGAGACAATTTTTTTACACATTAATGAAGGAATAAAAAGAAGAAAGCAAGAATTTTTAAAAAAGAGAGAGTGAAGTGTTGGCATAGGAATTTCTAGTGCTTTTCTCCTGCCTAGAATCGTCAGTATGAACAACATTCTCTATGTGACAATACCTTCACAAGAACGAAAGATTCCAGGTAAAGGATTATAGCACCTGGGTAAAGCATAAAATTAGAAAAGATTCACTGAGGAGGGGAGGAGGATAGATGCACATTGCACTCATCACCCCTTCCTCAAGCCCAGGCGGCATCGTGGAAAGTAAGATCCCCACCTCATGGAAGAAGGACAGTGAGGTCACGACTTGAGTTCACCGCAGACCCCAGAGTCAGTCCATCCTAGCACCAGACCTACTCTGGTAACCCTAGGTGGCTCCCTGAAGACTCCTGTAAACCCAGACCCATAGATCATCCCAGCATCTGCTAATTCATTAATCAAAATCCTCTCAACAAAGAAAAAAGTTCAGGAGAGATGATTTCACAGTAAATTTTACCAAACATTTTAAAAGAGTTAACACCAATCCTTCCCATAGTCTTCCAAAAAATTGAAGAGGGAAGATTCTCAGACTCATTTTATGAGACCAACCTTATTTTCATTCCAAAGCCAGAGGAAGACACTACAAGAAAAGAGAACTGTAGACTGGCATCCTTGATTAATATAGGTGTAAAAATTCTCAACAAATTATTAGCAAACTTTAAGTGCTGGCAACACTAATTCCAACTTTAGGTGCCCATCTAGTCCATGCCCACACAGAGATCTCCCTTGGTGCTATATGTCCCAGGCCTCCTGGAAGTTAAAATGATCTCTGATTGGAATGTGGGAGGGAGGGCTTGTTCTGATCTTCCCTAAAAATGGTGCCCCTTGAAATAACTACCCTGTGGCTTCACTACCATGCCCCTCAATCCATAAAAACTAGAGGTTAAAGTTTGAATAGGTATAGAGAAAGGGCAGAGAATAGAGGCAACATAGCACCTAAATTGCCTCTCCACTCAATTAACCACTGTCAGTAAGTGACCCTGAATAAAATTCTGTGTAAATGGTGTGGAGTGGCTTGTTTCTTTTTTTTTCGTTCTCAGTCTAAAGGATACATTATTGACCCTCATCCACTTTCTAAAATAATCTGAATTTAATACCATATTTAAAAGGATCATATACCATGATCAAGTGGGATTTATCTCTGGGATGCAAGGCTGGTCCAACATATGCAGATCAGTAAGTGTGATGTACTACATTAATAGATAAAAGATAAAAATCATAATTATTTCAGTAGATGCAGAAAATCATTAAAATTCAATGTCCTTTCATGACTAAAATGCAACAAATTAAATATAGAAAGAACGTACATTGACATAGCAAAGACCAAATATGAAAAACCTACAGCTAACATATTCAGTGGTGATAGGTTGAAAACCTTTTTTCTAAAATCAGGCACATGGAAAGGTATCTATTTTCACCACTCCTATTCAACATAGTACAGGAAGTCCTGGATAGAGCAATCAGGCAAGAAAAAAAAATGCATTTAAATTGGAAGAGAAAAAGTAAAATTGTCTCTGTTTGAAGATGATATGAATTTGTATATAAAAATCCTAAAGACTTCATGGGGTACCTGGACTGCTCAGTCAGTGAAGCATCTGCCTTGAGCTCAGGCCATGATCCCAGGGTACTGGGATGGAGCCCCACATCGGGCTTCCTGCTCAGTGGGGAGTCTATTTCTCTTCTCCCTCTTCCCTTCCCCCTGCTTGTGTTCTCTCTCTCTCTCTCTGTCAAATAATAAATAAATAAAATCTTTAGAAAGGAGAAAATCCTAAAGACTTTACCAAAGAAAACTTGGTAGATCTAATCAATGAGTTCAATAAAGTTGCAAGATACAAAATCAACATACAGAAATCAGTTATGTTTCTATACACTAATAACAAAGTATCTGGAAAAAAAATTGCCTTCACTATAGCATCAAAAACAAAAAATACTTAAGAATAAATTTCACCAAAAGGCTAAAAGATCTACACATTGGAAAATATAAGCTGATGAAGGAAACTTAAGAAGACACAAATATAAATGGAAAGATGTTCATGTTTATGGGTTGGAAGAATTAATATTGCTAATATGCCTATACTACCCAAGCTATCTATACATTGAATGCATCCTATCAAAACTCAAATGGCATTTTTTACAGATACAGAGAAAAAAAAAACTCCTAGAATTTGTATGGAACCATAAGAGACTCCAAATAGCTAAAGCCATCTCAAAAAAGAAGAGTAAAGTTGGAGGCATTACACTTCCTGCTCTCAAACCATACAACATAGCTAGAGTAATTAAATAGATATGGTACAGGCATAGAAACAAACACAAACCAATGGAACAGAATCAAGATCCCAGAAACAAACCCATGTGTGTATGGTTAACTAATATTTGAAAAGGGAGCCACAATACCCAATAAGCAAAGAATAGTCTCTCCAATAAGGTGATGGGAAAACTGGATATCCACATCCAAAAAAAAAAAAAAAAAAAAGAAAGAAAGAAATTGAACCCCTAATAACACCACTCACAAAAATTTAATCAAAATGGATTAAAGACAAAAACAGAAGAAGAAGATCCAAAAACGGTAAAACTAACAGAAGAAAAATAGGTTAAAGTCTTCTTGACACTGATCTTAGCAACAATTTTTGGAAATAACATTAGAAGCACAAATAAAAACAAACATAAACAAGTGAGACTATATTTAACTATAAAGCTTCTGCATAGTAAAATAAACATTCACCAAAATGAAAAGGTAAACTACAGAATGAGAGAGAATATCTGCAAACCATCTTTTCATCAAGGATTAATACCCAAAATATATAGGGAACTCATACAACTCAGAAGAAAAATCCAATTAAAAATAACAAGAGACCTTTGGTGAGTGCTGTGAAGTGTGTAAACCTGGTGATTCACAGACCTGTACCCCTGGGGATAAAAATATATGTTTATAAAAAATAAAAAATTAAAAAAATAACAAGAGATTTGAATTGACATTTTTCAGAAGAAGACATGCAAATGACCAATAGGTACATAAAATGTTCTCAACATCAGTAATCATCAGGGAGAAGCAAATCAAAATCACAATAAGATACCACTTCACACCTGTTAGGGAAGAAATAACAAGTGGAGGAAAGGGAAACCGTATGCACTATTAACAGGAATGTATTGGTATAGACACTATGTAAAACAGTTTGGAGTCTCCTCAAAAAACTAGAGCTACCATTTGACTCAGCAATCTCACTTGTGGGTATGTATCCAAAGGAATCAACATCACTGTCTTGACAAGATATCTGCACCCCCATGTTCATAGCAGCATTATTCACAATAACCAAGACACGGAAATAAGCTCAGTGTCTGTCAGTGGATAAATGGATAAAGAAAATGTGTTATATCTATAACAGAATGTCATTCAACCATACAAAAGAAGGAAAACCTGTCTTTTGTGATAATATGGCTGGACCTCAAAGACATTATGCCAAGTAAAATAATTTGAACAGAGAAAGATAAATATTGCACGTTTTCATTTATATGTGGAATCTAAAAAAACTGAATTTTGGAAATAAATATTAGTATGCTAATTGCCAGGAGCTGAGGAGAGTGGGGGAAATGTGGAGAGATTGGTCGAAAGGTACAAACATCCAGCTATAAGATGAATAATTTCTGGGGATCTAATGTACAGCAAGGTGATTAGTTAACAATACAGTATTACATACTTAAAAGTTAAGAAAATACAGGGTACCTGGTGGGCTCAGTGGGTTAAGCCTCTGCCTTCAGCTTGGGTCATCATCTCAGAGTCCTGGGATCAAGCCCCACATTGGACTCTCTGCTCAGCAGGGAGCCTGCTTCTCCCTCTCTCTCTGCCTGACTCTCAGCCTACTTGTGATCTCTGTCTGTCAAATAAATTAATTAAAAAATCTAAAAAAAAAAACAAAACCTAAAAAAATGAATTGTAAAACTCACCACGTATAACAAATGGTAAATATGTGAGCTGGCGGATATATTACATAATCTTATTGTGGTGGATATTTCATGGTATAATGTATATCATATCATTATGTTGTATACTTTAAACTTATGTTATATGACAATGTCTCAATAAATCTGGAAAAAGAGAAGTCCTTCATTTTGTATGTGCTTATGAGCATCAAATAAAGTGTGGAAAGTCATAACTACACCTTGGAGAAATGGGGTAACCTAAATGAGGTAGGAACAAAAATGGAGATGAAACTAAACTTTTTTTCGATATTTTTAATTTAAAAAGCACACATCTGTTGGTTTGCAATTAAAAAATTGAGTGCAATAAAAATTAGAAAAAATGTGGTTTGTGAACATCTAGAGAATTATAAAATGTAAACATAATTTCAGAATAAGAATTATCCTCATCATGCATCTTACTTTGGATTCTCTAAAATCAGACACTGAAATAAAGATTTGTGCTCAAGCAGCTTATTGGGAAGGGTACGAAAATATTCTTGGGTGTGGAAAAGTAAAACAGGGAGGGAAGTCATCCAGTATAGGGTATGTTATCAAGCACTTGGACACTGTGAGTTATCCTGGCCAAGGGCTAAAAAAGTTGGAGTACTTAAATACCAGCTCTAGTCATATAGACAATGATTCATGAGGGAAACATTAGCTTTTTCATTTTGGAAAACATTATACATTATACATTAGCTTTTGTCCTCTGAAAAATTATTCCAATCAGGGTACTATGTCACTTTAAACAGTCTCGTCTGCAATTTGTAAACATTTAGTTTAATGTTTGTGCTTATTTTCTCTTCTACTAAAGTGAAACTTAACTAACAAACCATGGGTAAAAAGGTGAGTCTAAAGGGAGATAGTTTAATTTCTTATGCATACTTTGATGACTTTTAACCCAATAGCTGTTATATTAAATATGTATAATCTTATATGTTTATATCAGTTCCTATTTTTGAAAGAATTATCCTCTTTTATAGATTTGGTTATATTATTATTAGGCAAAATATCTGCAACATTTTGAAAATTTAAATACATTCAACATTTTAAATATCTCTTTCTATTCTCAAAATGAACCATGTCCATTTGAAAACTTAAATCTCTCTCAAATACAAGAAGTTATCTTGTTACCCAGGCCTTGTAAATGAACTACAAATAGAGTAATCTTTAGTAATGAATATATTTTTTGTTAAAATCTCATTTAAATTTTGTTGGCTTTGTTGTTGCATGAAAGGAGGAAATCTTTAGATTGATTGATTTGATCAAACTTTCTGGGCACTTGTCATACTCCGCTGACCATTGATTTCATATCCAGCTGACTTCAGAATGACTAAGCGACAAGGTGATTTCTCTCTTCCTTCTGTCTCTTCTACAGTCAACCTTGTTTAGAACCTGTTTATTGACATTTCCATTGTAATACAACATGAGGTTGTTTTTTTTTTTTAAAGATTTTATTTATTTATTTGACAGAGATAGATCACAAGTAGGCAGAGAGGCAGGCAGAGAAAGAGCACGGGGAGCAGGCTCCCTGCTGAGCAGAGAGCCTGATGCGGGACTCGATCCCAGGACCCTGAGATCATGACCTGAGCCGAAGGCAGCAGCTTAATCCACTGAGCCACCCAGGCGCCCTAGGTTGTTTTTACAATACAGTGTCCAATAGGTTATTATTTCCTTAGATTTGTTCAAGGACTAATGGGATACATTTCTATAAGTAGCCACAACAATGTTTGCAAATTATGGAAAAGGGAAGATATTAATAAGAGGATAGGGTTCAAAGACTATTTTATTTCATTTTGAAAATGACTGGAGAAAACCTATGTATGCAAGGAACTCTAGTAGTCTTGTTAGATCAAAATAATTAAAATCTTTTTTCTCCTCTATAGCTCTAGTAGAATCAAAACCAAGAAATCTCTTAAGTATTCTGAATTGTAAATCTCATTTCTGAAGATGGATCTAGCGATGATAACACAGTTAGAAAAAGAACTAAAATGCAAATAGTAGTAATTGACTATGTGACTTATGCCCATTACTAGTAACATCAGACTTCAAGAAAAATAAAATTAAACTCCCTTTCAATTCCTTCTGTTTATATTTCCACCAATCATAAACCTTGCTGTCCTGGTTTTGTCATATAATTCGTTCCCCAGGAAAACAAGACAGACCTGTGGGAGCTGAACTGAACTTTACCTTTTCCCTATTCACTTTAATCCACATCAATATTTTAAGAAGGTTAATGGACAAGTGGTTATCCTGCTGTGTAGAGCTCTGCAAATAGCCAGACAAGGCCCTCTGCTAGGAGGGGCTTTTTAGTTAAAAGTCTGTTGTGAAAGAAATCCAGCTCAGCCTAACTGTAAAAAATGGGGCACTTACTGTTTCTAATAATTAGGAACTCTGGATCAGATGGATCTAGGAATACAAAGGCGGTCACTGAGTTATCCATTTATGGGCTTCCATCCATCCCCCCCACCTTCTCTCCTATTCCATTTCTCTTCCCTCGGCTCCCTTCTGTTCCCCTCCATCCACTTCCCCTGCCTCCTCCCTCAGCCCTCAACGCATTACTGTGCTGGTCTCATCCTTTTACTGAAGCTGGTTTAATAGCCCTTGATTCATATCTAGTCAGACTAACAAACTATGTTGACTTACTGGTTTAAAAGAAACAACTATTTTATAATTTTTCATGATTCTGTGGGTCAGGAATTCTGACAGGGCACAGAGAAATGGTTCATCTCTTATTCGCTTGCTGACCGCAAGATCGTGACTATCCTGGATACTTTCTTTACTTCCAGGTCTGGCACTCCAGCCAAGATGGCAGAAATCATCCTTAATAATGCTAAAATAATGATTAAATAATAATGACTTCCCCCCCATACATTTTATTTCCCCCCCATACATTTTAATAAGGAAACTTGTAATAACATTCTGAGTGTTAGACTTTATCCATCCTGTAGATACACATTCTTTTCAGTTATTCTAAATGATTTAATAGAAAGTGCTATTTAGTATTATTTTAATAACTTACTTATACCTATAGAAATAATCGTGTGATTTTTCTTAATTTAGTGTGATTTCTTTTTAAAAAATTTTTATTTGAAGATAGTTGACATACAGTGTTACATTGGTTTCAGGTGTACGATGTAATGATTCAACCTCTCTATACATTGTGCTGTGCTCACCACAAGTATAGCTATCATCTGTCCCGTACATTATTATCGCATCATTGAATATATTCCCTGTGCTGTGCTTTAATCTCTAGGACTTGTTCATTCCATAACTGAAAGCCTGTATCTCCCACTCAGCTTTACCCATATTACCCACTTTTCCAACCCTATCCACTCTGGCAACCAGCAAACTGATGGTTCTCTATGTTTACAGGCCTGATTCTGTTGTTTGTTCATTTGTTTTGATATTTTTTTTAATCTTTAAAAACTTTTATTTGTTTTGATTTTTAGATTCCACAGGTGAATAAAATCATATGGCATTTGTCTTTCTCAGTCTCACTTATTTCACTTAGCATTATACCCTCTAGGTCTTTCCATATTGTCTCAAATGGTATAATCTAAACCTTTTTAATGGCTACGTAGTATTTCATTATATATGTGTGTGTATGCATGTGTACGTGTGTGTGTGTTTGTGTGAGTACATACACAAAACATCTTTCTTATCCATTCATTCATTGATGGATACTAGATTGCTTCCATATCTATGCTATTGTAAATAATGTTACAATATATGCAGGGATGCATATATTTTTCAAATTAATGTTTTCATTTTCTTTGGGTAGATACCCAGTTGTGAAATGATTGGATCATATAGTATTTCTATCTTTAATTTTTTTACGAACCTCTATATTATTTTCTATAGTGGCTATACCGATTTATATTATGAATATAGAAATTTATTACTAAATGTATTTTATAATTCTTGCAAGTAGGGTAAAACATCACTATGCTTTGATGTATTAAATTTTAATGAAAAGTCAATTTTTATTTGTTAGTTATTTAAGATGCTTATGTTCCCAAGTGAGATTTTCTAGTCTTTTTCTTCATTTTTTGGCTTGGATTGATATTATTAGGTCATGGTATCTTTGCAAAATTAATTATTATTAAAATATATATATATATTGTATATATAATTAATTAACTTTCAGTATTTTTCCTTCTTAAAGTATTATATTTTCTTTGGAACTCTTAGAAGAAATGATCATAAAACCATCTAGTTAGGAGCCATTCTTTGAGGCAATATTCTCATAATGTTTTTAGTTCTTTTACAGTTGTGAGTTTGAGGTATTTTTACTGCTTGAGTCAATTTTTTGTAAATTACATTTTTTATGAAAAAAAAAGATTCATTTTATTATCACAAAATTGGTGTTATAATCTTTCCACTTGCCTCTTTGCACCCTAGCAGGGTTACCTGTGTGGACTATCTGAGTGAGAGCCCTTATTCTTTGGCCTCCTGTCCGGTTCAGTTAATGGGGAGCCCCTTCAGGATATTGGAGTAGAAAAGGGAATTAGGTATTCATTATCATGGTTTCCCTATTGGAGTTCATCTCAGGCTGTCATGGTTACTGATGGTTGTCTTGGACTCAGCACTCTTTGTAGGGCATTATGCTAAGCTTTGTGGTTTCCTTGTACCTTGCATTTACCTTTGCTAAATTGCCCTTGAATTATCTTAATTTTTGTGTGCCATATGTCTTGTGCTGATAGAGAATTGAAGGTAAAGTCAGTTGGTATTTATATTTATTTTTGTCATTGCTATTTGTGATGCTTATTTTATGTGTCAACTTAACTGGGCCACAACGTGACCAGATATTTAGTCAAACTTTTTTCTGGGTATGTCCAAGAGGGTATTTCTGAATGAGATTGACATTCGTATAGGGAGACTTTGTAAAGCAGATTCTTCTCCTTAATGTGAGTAGAACTCAGCCAAGCAATTGAAGATCTGAATAGAACAAAAAGGCTGAGGGAACTCCTTCTACCTGCTACCTATTTGAGCTTGGACATCAGTCTTTTCCTGCATTCCAACTCAGACTGAAAAGTCAGTTCCTCTTGGGGTCTTGAACCTGCTGGTTTTCAGACTGGAAGTCACATTATTAGCTCTCCTGGTTTTCAGACCTTCAGATTTGGACTAGAACTACACCATTCAGTCCTGGATCTCCAGTTTGCTGCTGTAGATCTTGGGACTTTTAAACCTCCATAGAGCATGTGAGTCTATTTCCTATCTATCTATCTATCAATCATCTGTCTCCTGATCTCTGTGTTTATAGTATTTTATCTAAATAGTAGCTTTTAGTATAGTAATTTTGTTATTGTTTTTCTAATAAGTGGTAAGGATTCTTTATATAATTTGAATATAAACTCCTTGTCAGATGGAACATTTGCAAATATTTTTCCAATTCCACTGTCTTCTCATTTGTTGATTTCCTTTTTCTGTGCAGAAGTCTTTTAGTTTGATATAGTACCGTTTGTTTATTTTTTTATTTTGTTTCCTGTGCTTTAGGTGTCATTTCCAAAAATCATTGTCAAAACTCATGTCAAAGAATTTTTTCCTATGTTTTCTCCTGGAAGCTTTGTGGTTTCTCTGGTCTTATATTCAAGTTTTTAATCCATTCCAAGTTAATTTTTATAAGTGATCTAGGATAGGGGTCTATTTTCATTCTTGTTCAATTCTTTTACAGAACCACCTTTCAGGCAATTTTTTTTTTAAGATTTTATTTATTTATTTGACAGACAGAGATCACAAGTAGGCAGAGAGGCAGGCAGAGAGAGAGAGAGGAGGAAGCAGGCTCCCTGCGGAGCAGAGAGCCGGATGCAGGGCTCGATCCCAGGTCCTGGGATCGTGACCTGAGCCGAAGGCAGAGGCTTTAACCCACTGAGCCACCCAGGTGCCCCCCTTTCAGGCAATTTTGATTCCAATTTCTAAATCACCTATTTCAATTTTCATAACTTAGTATTTTATCACTTCTATTTTGTTTTGTTTCTTTTCCTTCACTTTCCTTTTTGCTGTCTTTTTATAATATTTTGAGTTGAGTGTTTAGTGTATTTTCATCATTCAAGTTTAGACAAGAGTACAACTTGGATCTGAGTATCTGAGTACAACTTTCAATTACATATGAGTTGCGCTACATTTTATAGATTTTACTATTCTGTAATTTTACTTTGATGTGATCATTAGTTAGGAAAGGAGATACTTCTGGGAAAAAAAACAGGCTAAAATACATTAACTTTTCTACTTAACGAACATGACTATCTATAAGCATAATGTACATAAACATGTATAGGGTAGTATTTTTAAAATATCTTGTTGACTGAGTTTTGAAAAGTGAAATCTCTTTATCAGTCTATAGTTTTGTACATTTTGGACAGAATGTAATCTATGTAATTTGATTTTCATCGTCAAACTTTTATTTGTTACATAAAATATGGCAAATTTTCTGATTCTTCTATGTGTGTTAAGGAGAAAGGCATATGCTTTGTTTTCAAGGTACAGAATTCTAGATCTAGAAGTAATATCTTAATTTAACTTCTCTGTTATGTTATTTCAATTCTCTGTGGCCAGATTTATTTCTGTCTACTTAATTTATCATTGGTTGATAGCTGTGTATCACTACAATATATAAACATTAAGAGTATAAAGATGATTTGAATAATAAAGCCATAATTATAAGAATCCTGAATTTATTTATTTTGTCTCTCATAGACAACTTGCCACATAAACATCATGTCACATTAGTTCTACTAGTTTCCTATTGCTGCTGTAACTAATTACCACAAACTTAGTAGCTTCAAACAATACACATTTGTTCTCCTACAGTTCTGGAGGTCAGAAGTCTGAAATGGCTTTCACTGCGCTAAAATCAAGGTGTTGCGTTGGCTGCATTTCTTCTGGAGGCTCTGGAGAAGAATCTTTTCCCCTTGTTTTTTCCAATTGCTTGAGGCCATCTGCATTCCTTGGCTCATGACCCCATCTTCCATCTTCAAAGTCAGCAGCTAGTATTGTCAGATGGTTATTTCTGTCCTTCTCTCTGTCTAGCCTCCACTTCTGTTGTTATACTTCCTTCTCTGTTGAAGGAATTTCACTCTGTTGCCTATCTCTCTCTTTCACTTACCTTGACCTTTATGATTATACGGAGCCTACTCAGATAATTCAGAATAATCTCTTAATCCCAAAATGCTTTGTTTAATCATAGCTGCAAAGTCATTTTTGACATGTAAAATAGCATATTCACATGTTCCAGTATTTAGGACATGCATGCTTTCAAGAGGCCATGACTCTGTACCATAACTGTCGCGGCCGTGCGACCACACGAGCATGGTCGAGAGGGTAAGAGAATGGAGAAAGAATAAGACTTGGAAAGAAATGAGGACAGGAGGGACACAGTGGATGATGAACAAGCAGTGCCAATTTTATTCAAGGCTGTGAGGCATTATAGCTAACCGAAACAATTATAAGGAAGTATCTATTTTTGGTTGATTGCTCATAAACACGTAACATTCACATGAAACCCCTCAAGCTTTTACAAAGCCCATTTCCCAAGCGCTGGTAGCGGATCTTCTGACGCCAGCAACTTTTGTCTACTTAGCTAATCTTTAACTAGCAATTCACGAGCTTACAATGGTGTAATTTATAATCCGTGCAAGTACAGGGTAATCTTGTAACAGTTAAATGTACAACCCAGTTTTGCTTCTTAATACATGCAGGCAGTCACGTCAGCGAGTCTTAGGGTACATAGCCCAGGCTCTTTCTCAAGCGCAACTCAACTGATATTCAGGAGGCACAAGTCAGGGCCTGGTTTGATCCCTCGCCTCTAGCTGGGTCCGTGGCTGCCTACACATAACAGCCACTTCTGAAATTTTTTCCCAAGTATCTCAGGGACATAGATCATATATCTACATTGCTGCAGTCACTTGTTTTTTTATTGTAGATGGAATGTAAATATGCTGACCCAATGTTATCATCTATTTTTAAATCTCAGAAAGCTGTTTAGTAAACTGAATTTTAGAATCATTGTGTGACTATACAATGGCTTTGACCTTTGGAAAGCTTACTTATGTTTTAGTAATGTTATCTCTTGGTTTCATATGTTAATCTGCAATCCATTTAATGTACAATGATGCTGTTTATCATGTTTTAAAATGTGCCAAAAAGTTTCTAATTATCATTAGTAATGCTAATGGACAGTATGGAAAATATAAACTCAGTGGAGGCTTTACAAAGTAATTCCTTAATTAATTTACACTTTTCCTCTGTCTTCCATAGAATAATAATAAAATGCCCTTCTTTCTGTGGTTTATTTTTTTTTTTTTTAAATATTTTATTTATTTATTTGACAGACAAAGATCACAAGTAGGCAGAGAGGCATGCAGAGAGAGAGGAGGAAACAGGCTTCCTGCTGAGCAGAGAGCCCGATGCGGGGCTCGATCCCAGGACCCTGGGATCATGACCTGAGCCGAAAGCAGAGGCTTTAACCCACTGAGCCACCCAGGCGCCCCCTTTCTGTGGTTTAAATGGACCTACTTTTTGCTTTTTAGAGCTAGGAAGGAAGAAATATGACATAATATTTATCAAAAATATATGACTAACATATGAATTAAGTATAGAAACGGTACCTTTAATTCCTTTATTTTTTACAGATATATGCTATTGAAATATATATTAAAAATCCTGCAATTGCCTGTAAATGTTCAAGTGAAAGGAAGAGTCATCAATTGCAGCAAACTTCATTGTTGTCTTGTTTTAAGAAATTGCCACAGGCATCCCAAACTTCAGCAACTCTGATTAGTTAGCTGTCCTGAGCATCGATGCCTGTGGCAATTTCTTAAAACAAGATAACAATGAAGTTTGCCGCTTTTTAAAATTATTTTTTTTATTTTATTTTTTCAGTGTTCCAAGGTTCATGTTTATACACCACACCAATGCTCCATGCAGTATGTGCCCTCCTTAATACCCACCACCAGGCTCCCACATCCCCCTACCCTACTCCTCTCCCAAACCCTCACTCTGTTTCTCAGAGCCCACAGTCTCTCATGCTTCTTCTCCCCCTCCAAATTACCCCAATTCACTTTTCCTTTCCTTCTCCTACTTTTAAAAATTACTGATAATGAGTTTCTAAGGTTCATCCACGTGCATTTCCATTGGTTGTTCAATGTCAGAGTAGAATATTCTAGCCTACAAATATACAACTATTTATAGCCTAAACTTCTGTCTATGGACATTTGGATTATTTCTTTTTTTTCCTATTACAAAATAATGTTGTTCTGAAATTCTTGGGTGTGTCTTCTGGTGCATAGAGGGAAGAGTTTTCTCTTGAGTATATTAATAGGAGTAAAATTTCTGGCTCACTAGGTGTAAAATTTCTGAGTTAACCCATTTCAGTTGACTAAATATGCCAAATTGTTCTTCATATTGGTTACACACCCCCAACATTCTTTTTTTATTTTTAAGATTTTATTTATTTATTTGAGAAAGAGAGAGACAGAGAGAACATGAGCTAGAGTTGGGGAACAGTGGTGGGCAGAGGGAGAGGGAGTAGCAGACTCCCTGCTGAGCAGGGAGATCAAAGCAGTGCTCAATCCTGGGACTCTGGGGTCATAACCTAGTCAAAGGCAGATGTTTATCTGCCTGGGCCACCCAGGTGCCCTTCCTTCCAACATTTTATAATGGGTTTTGATCTAGATCATTTTGAATTTGGTATTATCAAACAATTTAATTTTTACCTATGCAGTAGGTATTAAATATGGTCTTACTGAAAACTTTAATGTGTATTTTCCTGATTACCAGTGAGGTTTAATAAGTTTCTGTGTGTTTATTAGTTACTTGGTTTTCTTTTTGATCATATATTGTTATGGTGCTTGTCTTTGTCCTATAGATTTGCAGAAGTTCTTTTTATACTTTTGATACTAAACATTTGTCAGTTACATATGTTACAATATATTTTCACTTTCCTTTTATGTATCGCTGATTTGATATTCTTGATTTTTAATAGTCAAGTTTATTAATCCTTACTTTTATTATGTGTCATTTTGTGCTTTGTTGTAAAATTTCTTCTTTATTCTCAAGTCTTTCAAAAATGTGCTGTGATAATCTTATGTATCAACTTGGCCAGGCTATAGAACTGTTATTTAATCAAACACTAATCTAGGTGGTGCCATGAAGGTATGTTGTAGATATGGCTAATATCTATCATCAGTTGAATTTAAGTGAAGGAGGTTGCCCTTGACTAATCAAGGTGGGCTTGACCCAATCAATTGAAGTGGGCTTCATCCAATCAATTAAAAATTGAAGACTGGGCTTTCCCGGAGAAGAAAAAACTCTGAGTCAAGACTACAACTTTAATTCCTGCATGAGTTTCCAGACTCCTGAACTGCTCTGGGTTTCAAACTTGCCAGTTCCCACAATCATCTGAGTCAAGTCCTTAAAATTAATTTCTCTTTCTCTCTTTCTCTTTCATCTATTGGTTCTGTTTTTTTCTGGAGAACATCATGGATACATGCACTTATATTATTTTCAGAAATGTTTGTTATTTAATGACTCACACTTAGATCTTTCAGAAAACAGAAATTTATTTTGGTTGCATAGTCAAGTAGGGATAGTATTCCCAATATTATTTATTGTATAGCCTCCCTTACCAAGTAAAATATATCAGTTCTTTCATAGACCAAGTTTCTATGCCTATATGAATGTGTAACTGATTCTCCATTCTATGCTATCATTCTTTTCATATTTACTGAGGAATTATCAAGCCATTCTTAATTACTGTAGCTTTAGCAAAAAACCCTGGGTATCTAGTGAGGCAACAAAAATTGTAAAGTGCCATAAAATTACACTTCTGAAATTTTGATCACATTAAATGATATAAATCAAGTTAGAGAAAATTGATAATTATACATACTATATGTTCTTACCAATAAATTAGATTATATTGCCATTTATTTAGGAATTTTATGTTTTTATATATGGGATTTGAGATTTAAAATTTTCTCTTTGACATTCCTACATGTTTTGTGATTTTTTTTTTAAGATTTCATTTCTTTGACAGACAGAGATCACAAGTAGGCAGAGAAGCAGGTAGAGAAAGAGGAGGAAGCAGGCTCCCTGAGGAGCAGAGAGCCTGATGCAGGGCTCGATCCCAGAACCCTGGGATCATGACCTGAGCCAGAGGCAGAGGCTTTAACCCACTAAGCCACCCAGGTGCCCCTGTTTTGTGATCGTTTTAATCTGCTTCCTATTGACTGGAATTAGTACCATTTTTAAAGTCACATTTTCTGTCAATGTAAATTTAATTAATTTTTTATTTAGATTTGTATATCTAGAGGACTTACTAAACTTATTATTCTTTTTGGGTTTAGGCATATATAGTTATATCTGTGACTAAAATACCTTTTTTAAAAGATTTTATTTATTTATTTGACAGAGAGAGGTCACACACAAGTAGGGAGAGCAGCAGGCAGAGAGAGAAGGGGAAGCAGGATGTGGGACTCAGTCCCAGTACGGGGCTCCACCCCACAACCCTGAGATCATGGCCCAAGCCAAAGGCAGAGGCTTAATCCACTAAGCCATCCAGGTGCCCCCTAAAATTCTTTTATTATTTATTCTCTAATATTCTTCATTTTGTTTTATTTCTTACAATGTTGAGTCCAAGAGTAAGATTGAATATCTAAGTTTTTTACTAATTAAAAGAGACTAAACTGAACTGCCACTAGTTAAAAATTGTATCTACTTTTGGTTTTATTGAGTCATCCATTCTTAGATTAAGGAAATTTTCTTGTATTTACAGGTTGATAAAAATTTTGCATGGATTCCTTTTAAAATGTTTTTAGTGTCTTTTCTGATATTTTCATTTGATTTTTCTCTCTTATTTAAAAAATAAACCATCTTATTATCTTTCCAAGGCAAGACTAACTTGATCATTATATATTATGGTTTTTTGATCACTGACTTTAATTTTCTATTACTGTATGTAGGATTTCTGCATCTGAATGGGTGAGTGAGAATGACCTGTAGTTTTCTAAGTTTATAACTTTATATCCTTTTAAATATTTTTTTCAGTTTTATTGAGGTATAATTGACATATAACACTATAAATTTAATATGTAAAATATATTGATTTTGCACATTTATATATTGTTACATACTCAAGATCTACTCTCAGCACTTTCAAGTATATGGTAAAGTATTATTAACTATAATCACCATGCTATGTATTAGACCTCCAGAATTTATTCATCTTATAAACTTGAAATTTGTATTTTGACCAATACCTCTCTATTTTCTACCCCTACTCTTGGTCACAAGCATTCTACTCTCTGTTTCTCTAAGTCTGGAATTTTAGATGTCATATATAAAAATTATCTATGGTATTTGTCTTTCTTTGTCAGACTTATTTCATTTAGCATAATAGTCTCAAAGTCCATTCATGCTTTTACAGATAGAAGGATTTCCTTTTTTATAACTAAATAATATTCATATATATGTGATAGAATATATTCATATTATATAATATATATGATACAAATTCAAACATATAGTAGTAATATATGTGTTAAATATATCACATACCTCTGAATGTATAACACATAGCCATATATACATGATAAATACTTATCACATTTTCTTTATCCATTCAACTATTGACAGGTATTTAGGTTGTGTTCGTGTCTTGGCTATGGTGACTAATACTACAAAGAACATGAGAGCATAAAATATCCCTTCAATATCTTATTTTAATTTCCTTTGAATATATATCCAAAAGTGACATTGCTGGATCATATAGTAGTTCAGTAATTCATTTTTTAAGGAGCTTCCATACTATTCTCCATACTGCCAGTATGAATTACATCCCTACCAACAGTGCACAAGAGTTCCATTTTCTTCACATTCTTGCCTATTATTGCTATCTTTTGTCCTTTTAATGTGCTGTTCTAATAGGTGTGAGGTGGTATCTCATTGTGGTTTTGATTTGCACATCCCTGAAGATTATTAATGTCAAGCACCTTTTCATGCACCTATTGGTCATCTGCCTGTCTCACCCACTACCACCACCACTCCACCCCGCCACCTTTCTTTTTTCTTTTCAGTGCAAAAAGGTGCTTTTATTATAGCACAGCTACAGGACCTGTGGACAGAAGGAGCTCCACTTGGATTATGAGGAGTAATTGATCATACAGTCTTTAGTTAATGGGGGTTAGAAATAACGTAAATCTCTAAGGAATTTGGGCATGTTAAAAGCAAGGTCTCCAGAAACTTGGAAGTCTAGCTATTAAGATAAGGTTGCTTTCAGTCTTTAATGAAACATCAACAGTAAGTCAGCCATGAGTTCCTTGAGGAATGTCAAGCTCTGCATATATATTAGATTTACCAGTGGGCTACAAGTTGTAAAGAGATTTAATTTGGACTACATTTTTCTTGCCTTTGTTCTCTTCATTATTTCCCTCCTGAACAATTTTGACCCTTAAACTTTTAAGGCTGCTGAGAGGGAAAGGTCCTATCTTCTGTAACTTCCTCCTGCTGAATAAAGGTCTAGAGATGACCATACTTATGGGTCAACATTGGGGATATAGGAGTTATGAAAGACAGACACAGCCAAATCCAAGGTAGACAATGTATATGAATCTCCTTGAGTAGAAGTGATCATCTGTTAGCCTGAAGTTATGGCAGCAAAGAACCTCAGCACCAGGCAGAGAGACTCCAGAAAAGACAACAAAATAAGATTAATATAATTATTAGAATAAGGAAGCTGAATATAAAGTCCTTTGATAGTTGACCAAAATCCTCCTGTTCAGTTTAACCAATTACTAAAGGAGAAGGGGGGGTAGGAATCACTTAAAGCACCAATTTTAGATATTTTTACATTTTTGTGATAATCTGGAATATATACACAACAGCGTTGCAGGTCTTCTTTGGAAAAATGTTTTCCAAAAATTTCCAAATTTGGAAAAGTGTTTTCCAAAATTTCCAAAAATTTATTCAGTTCCTCTGCCCATTTTTGTAATCAGCTTTTTGTTTGTTTGTTTTGTATTTATAATTGAGTTGTATGTGTTCTTTATATATTTTGGATATTAACCCCTTATCTGATATATGATTTGCCAATATTTTGTCCCATTCTATAGATTGTTTTTTAATTTTATTGATTGCTTCTTTTGCTGTATAGAAGCTTCTCAGTTGGATGAAGTTCTAGCTATTACCTTTTGCTTTTGTTGTTTTCAGCATCATATCCAGGAAATGGCTATTAACACTAATGTCAAGGATTTTCTTCCCTATGTTTCCTTCTAAGAGTTTTATAGTTTCAGCTCTATGTTTAAATCTTGAATTCATTTTGCGTTTATTTTTGTGAGTGGTATATAATAGGAATCTAATTTCATTGTTCTTCCTATGGCTATTCAATTTTCCCAGCACCATTTATTGAAAAGAGTATCCTTTCTCCTTTTGAGTATCTTGTCAAACATTAGTTAACCATATATGCAAGGATTTATTTTAGGGGCTCTTGATACCATTGGTTTCTATGTCTATTTTTATGCTATTCCCCTGCTGATTATTATAGCTTTGTAGTACAGTTTGAAATGAGAAAGTGTGATCCTTCCAGCTTTGTTCTTTCTCAAGATTGCTTTGACCATTCAGCGTCAAGGTGGCTTGGGTATTATAAACATTTTAACAGTATTAATTCTTCTGATCCATGAACATAAGGTATTTTTACATTTGTTTGGCCTTTTTAATTTCATCAGAGTCTTATAATTTTAGTGTACAGATCTTTTATCTCTTTTGTTATGTTTATTTCTAAACATTTATTTTGCTGTTATTATAATCCAATTATAATCCAATTGGATTGTATTCTATATATTTTCAGGTATTCCATTGTTTAATACATAAAAACATAACTGATTTCTACATGTTCATTTTGTATTCTGAAAATTTTTAATTCATTGACTAGTTCTAGCAGTTTTTGGTGGTGTCTTTAGGATTTTCTATATATAAGATCCTATAATCTGCAAACAGCAATAATTATATTTTTTCCTTTTCAAGTTGGATTTCTTATTTTTCTTTTTCTTGCCTAACTGTTTCCAGCCAGGACTCCCAGTACTGTGTTGAATAGGAGTGGTGAGGATGAGCACTCTTGTATTGTTTCTGATTTTAGAGGAAAAGCTTTCAACATTTCATCATTGAGCATGATGGAAGATGAGGGCATAAATGGCCCTTATTATGTTGAAATACATTCCTTTTATATCCAATCTATTGAGTGTTTTTATCATGAAAGAATGTCATATTTTGTCAAATGCTTTTTCTCCATCAGTTGAGAAATCATGTATTTTTCATTCTATTAATATGTACCACATTCATTGATCTGTATATGTTGAACCATTCTTGCACCCTAGTGATAAATCTTACTAGATCATGGTGTATTACAATTTCAATGTGTTGTGAATTTGATTTGCTAATATTTTGCTGAGAGTTTTTGTGCTTATATTCATCAGGGATATTGGTCTATAGTTTTCTTCTACTTTTTTCCTTGAAATCAAGAGTTGCATGTCCCACCAAATGAGTCAGTCAGGCACCCCTGTTTTGAGATATTTTTTGAGCTTCCTTTCAATTTCTTCTTTGACCCATTAGCAGTTCAGAAATGTGTTGTTTAATTTCTACATATTTGTGAATAATTGGAGAGGGATAGCTACAGATGAGTATGATGATGCTGTCTAGTAATAGAAAACAGTGTTTGATCCCCACCCATAAGAGGCTGTGAGGGTTCTGGCTGTCAGATGTCTCCCTCTGAGCATTGGCATGGGAGTGGAGGCTGGTGACTGATATCAGGCTGGTAGCATGCAAATGTGTAGGTGGAGGGGCTAGACCTGAGTGGATGTATGGTGGTGGGGTCAGTTGTGGGGTCTGAGGATTGTGTCTTTTTAAAAGATTTTATTTATTTATTTCAGAGAGAGAGGGGGGGGGAGCAGGTAGAGGGAAAGGGAGAGCCAGACTCCCCCCTAAGCAGGGAGCCCATTGTAGGGCCGATCCCAGTTGTAATGTGATCAGTTACTATCGGTAAAGGTTATCAGTAGAATTTGAGATCACAACTTGAGCTGAAGGCAGATGTTTAACTGAATGAGTCACCCAGGTGCCTCTCCTGTGTGGTACTCTTGTGTGGATGAGTGGGGAAAACACAGAGGAACTCAGGCCACTGACATCAGTGACTGACTATCTGTGAAACAAAAGATGGTGAAATTTACAAGAAATTTATGGCAGCTGTGCTGGCCATGGGTTTCTTTACAGGCAAAAGCTGCTGGATTTATCTGTGGAGCAGGTCATTGTGAACCACTTAACTCCCACTGTATGTCTGCTATTGGTAGATTCTGTTTTTTCTTCTTTGTTCCTAAACATCTCTATCATCTAAGCTTTGCCAGTCTGAGTGGGGTAAAATCAAAATAGAACCTTTGTGCAGGTCCCTGAAAGCCTGAGGAGGCTGGTTGTTTACCCTGCTCTTTCTTTCTCAGTGAGGGGAGCTCTTTCTAGTTGGTGCTGTGCAATGCTGTATCTTGTTTTAATGTCAAGGTTATTGTGTAGAAAAGCAGTCCTGGACCACTGAAACCATTCTTGTTCACAAGAAAAATATGTCTTCAGTGTTAGCTCTTCACTAACACCTGGGAAATGAATAATGAGCCCTTGGGATAGTCTGCCTGATAAAGGTATTTTGTATGCTTGGGGCTTTGGGCCACTTCATACCAGTTTTGATCAGATAGTTAAAGCCAACAATATGATTTATGGTGAATGCCTATTTTTGATCTGGAGGTCTGAAATCTGAGTATCTAAATTAGGTCACACAAATGCCTAATGAAAAGTCCTGATGCCAAGGCTCATTTAAATTTCTCAGTTGGTAACACTTTTAATGTGTCCTTATATATCCTTGCTGGGAGAATTTAGTGTGTCCATGACACTCTACTGAGAATAAACATTTGAAGCTTGTGCCTGGTTTCTCCTGGCATCTGCCCATGTTCCTTTTTCTTTTCTTGACTTTAATCTGTATGCTTTCAATGTAATCAATTGTAGCCATCAGTATGACATCTTTTTGAGCCCCGTGAGTTGTTCTAGCTAATCATTAAGCATGAAGATGGTCTTGGGGGCTGCCTGATACAGTTGGCTTCAGAAGTGGAATTCACTAGAATGACACTGACTCACTGAAACAGGACGAAAACATTGTTTGGGAAAAGGAAGGATGATGAGGGTGAGGATGACAAATCCCTGATACCTGGTTGGTTGAGTGGTATGAGGGCTGCAGTTGTAATGTGATCAGTTACTATCGGTAAAGGTTATCGGTAGAATTTAGAAATGGTAGACCTATTTCCTTAGGAGTTGACTCACTTGATATACACAAAAACACATTATAGTGAGAAACAAGCCAATATACTATACTTGTTTTTTTTTTCCCCGTAATAGAAAAAAAAAATGAAAGTAAAAGATGGGATTGGAATAGGTCTTGACATCAGATTTTAGCCTGACTGAGCTGTGACCACTTTCTTTAGGGTTGTTTCCAATGGGAAAATGTGTTCTGGAAAACACAGATAGCACTTCTATGATCTATGGGCATCAAGAAAGTAGTCCAGGTAGCAGGTGCATGTTTATGTGCTTGCAAAACCAAAAAACTACTGAAACTGGGTACATATTGTGAAAGAGTTGTCTTGTTTTGTGGTTTAATATAATCAGCTTCCTGAAGAACATTTACTAAAGTAAGTTATGAGAGTAACTAATTTCAAAGCAACAATATTGGTGTTTTTTTTTTTTAAGATTTTATTTATTTATTTGACAGAGATCACAGGTAGGTAGAGAGGCTGGCAGAGAGAGAGAGAGAGAAGCAGGCTCCCTGCCGAGCAGAGAGCCCCATGTGGGACTCGATCCCAGGATCCTGAGATCATGACCTGAGCCGAAGGCAGTGGCTTAACCCACTGAGCCACCCAGGCGCCCCAACAATATTGGTGTTTAATGCAACGGAATAGAGGAGTATGTTTGGGTTAATGCAGAACTTATATTTTGCTATTGAACAATCAAAACTGGCTGCTGTACATTATTCACACACACAACAGATTTTTCCTGAAAGAACAACTAGCCTGGTGGACTGAGTAAAAGACATTGTAAAGTTGATTCATCCTGAAAAATAGAATTATTTTTCCTTCCTTTAATTGATAAGTGAAACTCTCCAGATAAAGTGGCTAATATGCTGCATATTCAGGGCATGCTGGATTAGTTTTATGATTGTTGGGATGTTCATCCATTTAATATTCTCTTTTACCAAGTCATGGTAAATTCTTTGATTAAGTGGGCTTTTTTTTTTTTTTTTTTTTGCATGGGTACTCCTTGTCACCTGCTGCAAAAATCAAGCAAGATCCAAAAAGCCATACAAGATTTGTTGTCTCAGCTTTCCCTATGAGACTTAAAGATTCTAAAAAACATTAGAATGATTCACAAGGGAAAGGAGAATGACAAAGAGTCAAGAGATTCATCCCAATAGGTTGAAAGTTTTAAATTGTTATTAAGGAATGGAAAGAATAAAATGACCATTGATTAGTTTAAAACAAAGGTCTTCAGAAATTTGATAGGCAGATGGGATCTAGTCCTGGTTCCCCAAAACTGAAGAGCTGTAAATAAATCTGTTCTATTTATCCTAATTTAGAGAAGTTAAAAAATAAACAAACAAAAACAGAAGACAGAGATCACAATGAGAAACCTGACTTTGAATTACCAGAAAGTGATAGTCTGGTAAATTAAAAAGGATGAAGATTGACCAGTTTCTCTGCTTGACCCTTGGCTAGGTCCATAAGACCATATGCACAAGTGCGGACAAAGTGAACAGTGATTTGAGAAGAAACCCTCCTGGAGTTCCCGGACATGGAAACTCTGTGCCCTGTGATTCTAAAAATTATTCATGAAATCCTAACAGGGTCACAATTATAACAAGAGAATATGGACATATAATAAGATGGGGTTAAGATAAAAGTTTGGATAAAAATTAACATATTTAAGCAGATTTTATATGATGTGATCATGTCTATTTTGTTTCAATGTATTACTGAGAGGAATACTTATATCTGACTAGAAAATATTTCTCCTATCTAATATTGCAAAATAAAAGCTATGTAAGTTTGTTCTTTGACTAGTATGAATTGGACATGCTAAATGAAAATTGACAGAATATCGTACAGTTGTTAATTAGAAAACAGCCTTAGATACCTGGTGGAGAAAAATAAATTATCGCTGTAACTAGTGACAAGTTGGAGTTTGGACTACTGATACTGTCAGATTCTCTGTGCACTAAACCTATGTGACTCATGAGAAAGGCAGATAACTCATGAAGATAAAGAGTAGATCATCAAAACTTAAAGTAGTACTTCTCTAGCATCTGCAGTCCCTTGTATGGTTTCAAAAGTGTAAAAAATACAAGATAAGGAAGACTAGAATTTGGTAAAAATGTTTAATGCTCCATTCTCACCTTATGAAAGAGCTTACCAGGTGGCTGCCATGTGGGAAGCATCCCAATCTACCTTTATGACGTTGCCCCGAGGCTACCAATTCATCAGCTTACTCTCACAATTTGGGTAGAAGAGATTGGGACTTAATGCAGGTACCAAGTGTAGAAATACACTGTCTTGAGATTATCATATCATAAACTGAAGAACATTCTAGGACAGGATTAAATGTAATGGTGACACCCATGACTAAGTCTGGTTGATAAATCCAGGAAAGATCTTTGGACTCACTTAAATGGTAAAATTACTGTGGGGAATAACCTAGGCAGGAGACATCCATGATATTCCATGGGCAACCAAAAGTAAACTGCTGTATTTCCTACTTTTGACACTAAGCAAGAAAAACAGCCCTTTGTCAGGTTGTTGGGATTTTGCAGGATACAAATTCCTTAGGTAGGAATATTGTTAGCTCCTGTCTGTAAAACTGCCTGAGAGAAGGCAGTATTTGATGATCTACATTAGGGCATATCAGAATTAAAGGAAAAAAAAAAAAAAAGCAGTGTCTTAGTCAATGCTTTTGAACCTTTATGGTCCACACTCAGATACAATTCTGAAAGTATCTATAACTTGCATTTACATAGATTGGAGATTATGGCAAAATCCCGAGTGCTTCTCAGCAGCAATAGCTGGGTATTGTACCAGAAAATTTCTAGATGTGGCACTAGTTATTGGGCATTACTGAAAACTGCCCCTGTTGCTGAGGATCACAAAATTGACCCTAAAACCTAAAATACACATAATGTCCTCAATAATGTCAGAGAAACACTCTAAGAAGGAAGTCAGTGTCCAAAAGAGTTCTATAGTATAATGGAAATTGTTTGTATAGGAACATGCAACTTGAATAGAAATGCAAGGAGGTATTTGCCATATTCATGAGCAGATAACCTCTTTTCCTCTACGGCTGACTTGAGACCATCTAGACAGTGCCATATGAGTAGTGTCCTGTGAACAGATTTCAGTTAATCAAAGGAAAACTGCTTGGTTTATGGATATTCATTGCAAGCATCCTGTTTGAAAGGCTACTGAACTCTGACTGACTAGAAACTCTGATTGATGAAGGTAACAACAAATCAACTCTGTGGGCTGAATGCATGCTGTTTTCCTTGTAGTGATGGGATAACTGAATGACAATAAGAACACAGGTGTGTATTTTATTTATTTATTTTTGGGTAAAGTGGTTGAAGTTTATTATGTGAAGATACAGGAAAAGCTCTCAGGCATCAGAGGGGTCCCAACAAGGTTGCCAGAGAGATTTTAGGGTTGGTCTTTTATAGAAAGCTAACAAGAGAACCCAAATCCTTTTAACATCTCTATTGATAACACCTTCAATGGCTAAAGTCCTTTTTAGGGGCTGGATATGTCTTAGGTGTATATAAACTCATGAACAGTGGCCAATGTCCTGGCCATATGTTCAAGAAGATGAGCAGTGGAGAACTGTGCTGTTAAAGGAATGTCTGTATGAGGCATGGACCTGGGGAAATCACCATGGGAATTTATTTGGTGCATTAGGTAGGATGTATTAATGTGCATCAGAAGAACCATTTTTACAGGATCAAAGCTGATTGGCACCAACAAGTGGACATCTTGGTGCACTTGCTGGAGGGGGTCAGTCAGGTTCATGAATCAAGAAATAGAGCAGCTACAGCAAAGCAGAGATGGACATATTCCTGCTGCCCTCTCAGAGGCACAAAATTCCAGGAAGACCTGTCCTATCTGCCACCAAGAAAGATAATCTGCAAATAGCTATGGGGTAGACTCCCCAGAGACAGGGCCCTGACACACAGCTGGTAAATAGATTATATCGGGCAACTACCAGCATCCCTGGGATGGTATAAATGGGTTCTGACAGGAATAGACACATTCTGGACTAGGTTTTGCATATCCGATGGTTGTTGCAAATGCTCACAACACTATAAAAAAAATTGGAACAGAAGATACAGTACCAATTTGGACCACCCAGTTATATTGCCTCAGATGAAGAAATATATTTTTATGGTTCATAACATTCAACGAGGTACAAAGAGTTATAACATCAAATGGACATATCATATGCATGTCATCTTCAAAGAAAAAATTTGATAGAAAACTGGGACCACCACTTGAAACATCTGTTGTCTAACGTGGGAGGATATAACAACATGAAGCCCTGACTTACATGCCTTCGCAAGTGTGTGCTCACATTCAGTATGAGAGGGACCAACAGAGGGAATTCACCCGAAAGGGAGGATTCCCCTACTTTTGGGGGGAATCTGGGTAAGAGAGTATGAGGGAAGACTATCTAATTTTTCCCTACATCACCTAAACTTTCTTTTTCTTTCCTTATTTATGCAATGGTCTTGAGACTACTGTTGCATCTGTGGGTGGTGGAAGCAGGGATGACCCCTAAACAAGAAACCGTAACCATATTTATAAACTTTTATGTTAGAATTTTTAAGGGCCTGGTTTATGGATATTCATTGCAAGCATCCTGTTTGAAAGGCTACTGAACTCTGACTGACTAGAAACTCTGATTGATGAAGGTAACATCATGTAGAAATGCTCACAACATTTCTTTGCCCCATGTAGAAAAATCAGAGTTGTCAGTAAACCCAACTGTACTGATCAGTGGTTGGGGTAGTCTGCTAGTTCTAACCCTACGCAACCCTGAACTGTCTGGATGAGAGCAGGCAGAAGAGAAGGTAATTGCTAGACTGGTATTACTGTGTGGGCTAGCACACTGGCTGAACCTAACATTCCTTCCAAAAATGGGAAAGTTTGGGTTAAAATCAATGTCAAAAAGAGAGGAGAAATGGTAGCTGTGAGTGAGGTTTATGCAGAAATGGAAAATACATACGACATTGGCGGCTTGAAAGAGGCTCAGAGAAAGAGAGTGAAGTTGTCTCAGCCCAATTATACCAGCTGCCTGAAAGGATGAAACCACAGGTGCAAGGTCACAATTTTTTTGAAACCTGGTAAGGCTGAGTGGAAGCCCAGAAACCTGCATCTTTCTGGGACACATTTTGGTTCTACACTATGATTGTGCCCTGAACCGATTTTTGATGACTGACTAAAACCCTACTCATCTGCCAGTATCATTTAACTCATATTATTCAGGTTACATCTACTTCAAAAAATATGATTTGGAAAGAAATTTTCAGGAGCAACTTTTTCTGGGCCATTGGAGCATACATTGTACAACTCCTGGCAGATTGATTACTGTCAGCTACAAATCTTGATCAGATTCTTAGAACAGTGCTGGTCATAACAGATAAAATAGAGCAGCTGCATTCTGACTTGCTAATGTGCACTGTGCTCAAATACATATTATCCTTGTTTTTATGGGTGGTAACCTATGAAAAAATTTTTCTCGTTTTTCTCGTTTTTCTGTCCTGGAACAGGTTTATGTCAAGTTCATTTTTACATCGTGCATGTAGCTCTTCAACTATGATTTTGTAGGGGTTTCCCATTAGGTTGTCAGCATTGAGCAAGATAGTTTTCTCTTATCCCTCATTCTTCTTTAAAACTTGTGCTTCAAAACAAAAGCTCAGGTTCATCAAGATTTGGCATATGCCAAGTGGTGAAAAAATCATCATCAGAGCCGATTTTACCTATTAGATTTCAGCTATCCCCAATTTTTGATTCCTGATTAGTGCTTGTTTTCTCAATGCCTTTTCTTTTTCTTTTTTTTTCTACCTTTTTGTTAATTTCCTTTTTTCTCTAACTTTGAAAATTTTTTAATTATTATTATGATGTGAGTTGTTGCATATTTATTCAAAAAGAATCATGTAATACCATATTTTCTCATTTACAAAAGCATGGAGGCAGAATTCTGATTGTAGAGAAAAGTAAACATTGAATGATCATATGTAAAATGTACAATGATTTTGCATATATTCCAATCATACACATACACACAATGCATGTATATACATTAGTTACTACAGAAAAAATATTTTGTCATGGTGTTAAGCTTTTTATAGAAACTTAATTCATCATATCTTCTTAACTTTCTTATTGCAAAAGTAATGAATGTTAATCTAGGAAACAGAAAATACAGATAGCTAGAGGAAGAGAATTAAGAATTTCTACCATTGGGGCACCTGGGTGGCTCAGTGGGTTGAAGCCTCTGCCTTCAGCTCAGGTCATGATCCCAGGGTCCTGGGATCGAGTCCTGCATAGGCTCTATCCTCTCTCTCTGCCTGCCTTTCTGCCTACTTGTGATCTCTGTGAAATAAATAAATAAATCTTAAAAAAAAAAAAAGAATTACTACCATTTGTTCATTGTAGCTGTCATTTGACCTTATGACAAATATGAGTTTATACTAGACATGCTCTCTTGCAGCTTACTTTTTTTCCTTAAAAAAAATATTGCAGATGTCTTTTTTAGCTATTGAATGTATTTACAAAATATTTTAAATGATTCATAGTATTCCATTTTATGTAAACAAGATACTTTTAAAGCCAATCCCATATATTTGATCTTATCTGTTATGAAATTATTTGTATAATGTATACATTTCCTTTATATGCATTGCATAAAATGGAACTGTTTAAAAATTTGTTTCTATTTTTATTTTACTTTAGGCTATCATAATTTTCCTTGCATATAGGTATTAACCCACATCTCAGATTATTTCCTTTGTATAGAGTTCTAGAAATAGAGTCATTGAGACTCAAAATAGGAATGTTCTCAAGACTCTTGTTTATTGTCTAATTGATTTTCACAAAAGTTGTGCAAGTATCACTTCTCACAGCATATTTTAACTATGCACGTTTCAAGTTATGTTTTCCTTTCATTAATCAATTAAAAAGAAAATATTTGCTTATTTTTTATTTAAAAATAATTTTACAGAAGTATTTTTCAGTTTGTATTTCAATTTATTTAATTACTAGGCTAAATGTTTTACATATACTGATAGGGCATTTATTGTTTTGTTATGAATATTTAATGAAATTATTATTCTACTTGGTTTTAGTGCCTTTATTCTCATTTTGAGAATCTTCATTAAGTCAAACTTTTGTAGTATCTGTGCAGTTTTTTAGATCTTTATTTGCTGTCTAGTTGATTTTTAAATGATGTGACATGTAAAAACTTCAGTCTTTATATTCTCCAATTTTTAGCTAATTTTTTGTTGCTATTGTCATTTCTTCTGTTGAATTTTGGCTAAGTCCTTCTTACCTTATATTGTTGGCATTTTTTATTTAAAAATATATTCAAGTTGAAATATATTTTAATGTATGTTATAAATGTGGATCTGACTTTATATTTTTGATAGGTAGCCAAATAGCTAGACCAAGTATGTGCATGTCTTTAAACTCAGTTGGAATCATGGGATATGCCTTTTATTTTATAATTTTGGGGAAGTTAGAGCACAAAGCAAAAATATAAAAGAGAAAAGCATTTTATTCTACCTTTAGCATGCCATCATTCATGTTTAAGTATAATATGACTGCTCATCTTATCTTATATGCCTGCATCATCAAATAAAACACTACATAGATTTTATTTCTTTCTAAGAATTTGTAAAGCTTCCTTTGCCTCTACTCTTATTTCTTCTTGACCAGTTTTGCCAATTATAATATAGATTGCTTGTGGATGAATCTGTCTGAAAAGATATTTATATCTGAGCCCAGCTAATTCTAGTCACAGATCTAATGTCAAAATAAAGTAATCCGTATACGTCCTGTCTTTGCCTCTCTCCACCAGTTTTAGAGTCTGTTTCAGGGAGCAAAAATACAGCCCCTTCTTCTTCTGCAGTGACAATCCAGGTAAGATAACAGAGTGTTCAATTAGCTGAGCTAATGGAGCAGCTCCCCCAGTTAAGCAGTGAGAACGGTTTTGGAGCCTTCATGCTTCCTGTTCAATTTCATTCTCTCTGATAACATTTTTAACTCCCTGACAAATCCTCTTTCTTTAAAGTTATTCTTCCTATACCTTATTAGTCAGACGATATTCCAGTTAAATTCCCCAAAATGTCAACTTTGTTGGGCACCACGTAGAAGACTTTGCATAAGTCTCATAAGCGTTACATTTCTCCAGCCCATCGTCTTATTTCTTCCATGTTCGAATTCATACAAACTGAGGGGAGGGCAGGCTGCCAACTCTGAGAGAAATCCTTGCCATAGTCCTTCCCATAGTTTGCTCCAGACCTGCTGTCTTCCTGGAGAGGAAGCTTTCAAATGTCTGAGAGAAGGAAGTAAAATTGTCACTTTCCCTGAAATATACAGTGTTGACAGCAAGTGTGGTAATTAACAGAAAATAAGGAATGCAGACACAGCAGTGGGCCTGGTGGTTAGGAGCCATACTTTTAACTCTGTTAGTGCTGAAGGGAGCTGTGATGAGCTGATATTCCTGGCCTATGGGAGGAAATCAGATTTGCCTTCAGAAGATTTGAGTCTGAGGGTGGATTCTAACACTTGTAAAGCTGACACTCCCTTCTTCCTTCAGCCTTTGTTTCCTTATTTTTATTTAATATGGCTATTACAAGAATAAAATGAGTGATGTGTGAAAATGTTTTATGAATCAAAAGTGTTATACGGTATAAAAGGACATGTTATGGTTGTTATTCCTGATGTGCAAACAGTGCAGGAAAGAGAGGATTTTATTTTTAGACCTTTTCTAGGAGACTTGTGTAGCCAAGTGAGGAAGATGGAGCAAACAAGACGAGGATTACAGATGGTCAGTCATCCTACAGGTTATACTAAGGCATATCCTTTAGAACCAGGTCACAACATTTAAAACTGTATTTACTTTGCTTGAAAGAGGCACCATGACAGCATGTTATTTTCTTACTAAGTAGATATGTCGTAAAATCCAAGTCATTAGGCATAGGCTTATATATCTACCCATCTATTCATCCATTTATTCATCTAAATGATTAATATGCATCCTGTGCTGCTGCTTTTGTGCAATGTACCAGGTTAAGCTATATGATGGCAAAGATAAAAAATACATGATTTCTGCTTTTGAGGGAGCTGGGGGCCCTAAAGCAGTTAAGATTTAGGTGTCCTCTTTTTTTTTTTTTTTAAATAAACAAAATCTCAAAAGAAGACCAGATAAATAAAATAAAGATTGTCTAGGAAACCACTCTTAGGTATAAATTTAAAGGCAGTTCTGTATGATTTGGAGATTTATCTCGATTTATCTGTTGTTTAATTTTATTTTCAGGCCATTTAATTTTACCATAGGGTGTTTAGTATGTAACTCCTATTTGAAAGCTTTTAGATCTATTTAAACTTTTCTTACAAAGTCAAAACCAAATACACTAACTGAAATAATTATGCTTAAGCATCTTTTAGTAAATGAGGCCAAGTTACTAAAAACAAGATTATGGAAATGAGCCTAAGGCAGAACCTTCCAAGATACATTGGTCCTAGGCAGGCTCATAATTTAGCTTCTATTCAAAAATGTTTCCTTTGAGAATGAATTTAACATTTATTTCATGGGGTTAAAGGAAACTTGGGTAAGGCATGTTTTGTTGTTATTCATTATTGTCCACTCTAGAGAAGGGAATGGATCATTTTATATTTCATCACTTATGTGAAAATTCATGCATACAGATCTGAGTTAGGTGGTAACAAATTTTAGATTTACTGAAGTTACATTTTAGTACTTTCTATAGGTTGGTATAGTTGGCAGCTGCCCAGCTGGCTTGCCTTAATCTGGCTCAGAAAGGAGCCAGTTACATTTTTCTTTTATGCTTTACCTTTTCTTAGAGAAAAAAAAACAACAACAACAATACCCATCAGGGTAAAACCAGATCTCAGTGTTATCAGTCTTCTTTTTCTTCTACTCACTCACCCTTGTGGAACCTACTGTATAAACAGCTATAATTTACAGGATTATACTCAAATTAGGCATCTCTTTTTTTTTTCTTCCTTACTCCTTCCTTCCAACCTCTGTCCCTCCTTCCTTTCTTAAGATAAAGAGAAATTTTATGAGAAACTAGAAATGTCATAAAAAAGTAAAAATGACACAAGAAAGTAAAGATTATTCATATTCAAATGCATTTCTTTACAGTTGCTATGTGAGTATACCAATAGGTGCATATAGGTAAGTGGGTATATACATTTTTACAAATTTGATTTGTCAAATTTTTATTTTGTAACCCTTTTTGTTTGCTTAAAATTTAAGCATCTTTTAAAAAACTATCTTTTTACAACATAATATCTGTATTCCAATGCATGACTTTACTAAGGTTGATTTACCAAGTCCCTGATTATTTCTAAATGTACATTATAAACTATATTGTTGCATCTTATAGTTAAGTTTTGATGTACATAAATAATTATTTTATTTGGACATATATTATTATAAATGGAATAACTATGTCAAAGAATATTTATAGATGAGGTACATAATGGCAATAAAAATTTCCAAATGCTCTTCTAGAAATGTGCATTTTATGCTTCTTACATGTATTACCTACAAACTTTGCCTAAATTCTTATTTACAAAAAAAGATTCCCCAAAGAATTTCTTTATTTTTTTTTAAAGATTTTATTTATTATTTGGCAGAGAGAGACACAGCGAGAGAGGGAACACATGCAGGGGGAGTGGGAGAGGGAGCAGGCTTCCCGATGAGCAGGGAACCCAATGCAGGGCTCAATCCCAGGACCCTGGGATCATGACCTGAGCTGAAGGCAGACACTTAATGACTGAGCCACCCAGATGCCCCTCTTTTCTCTCTTTGAACAACATAATATTCATAACAAGAAAAATTAATTTAACTCACTTTTTTACAAGTAGGTATAACTTTAATAAATATTCTAATGAATTCTAGTGGTGTAGTCAGGAAATGTCTAAAAAGACAGTCTAGTTCAGAATGTAAATTAAATATTAATTACAATTGCTTTCACAATGTGAATTGATAAGAAGTAACAAATATGAACAAACTAAACAAACTAAAAGTAATAAATTAGTAGAATTTGTATGAATTATAATCAAATAAGATACCATTCAGAATGGAGAAAGCTATGCATTATGGCAGAAAGAGCACAAGTCTTCTTACATTGCTGGCTCCACTGCCAACAAGCTACATGCACAGTGTTTGGCAAAACTGTTAGCTTGTTTAATAATCAATTTCCTATCAGTAAAATTCTGACCATGAAAAAAATTTTTTTTTACCAAATTTGTAGGGTTTTTTTAATAGAACTACTGAAAATGATAAAACATGTTGAAATATGATGTGTGAATAAGTACGAATATGCTTGCAACACAAAGTGAGCCAGTAGCACCAACATCAACAGAATATCAGAGCAGAACATCAAGATCCACCCCACTTTACTGAATGAGTATGTACATTTTAGCAAGATCTAGTGATTTTTAGTCACCCTGAAGCTCAAGATGCACTGGTTTGGAAGAAACAGAAAAGCTGATCCTTTCAAAACAAGAGATACTTCCCTAAACTTTCTGTCAATCTTTTCTCCAGAGGTTGAGGGTAGAATGAACATATTAATTAGAGTATGAAGAATAGAACAAAATGGGGTGAGTTAAGAAAGGTCAAACTATGTTTTAGAGTTGGCTTTTCCACTCAGGAGAAATATGCTTATTTCGAGTTATGACTTTTTGAGCAAAAAAAAAAAAAAAAAGGTTTATTAACATCAGGTGAGTAGCAATTGGATCCATATATGTTGAGATCAAACTCACCTATCCTGGTGGTGGGTGGGGAGTGGGAGAGTAGATATATCAGGGACAGTAATGAGTCCTCCACTGGTTAGGTTTCCATAACCTTTTATACTCAACCTCATGGTGGCACTTATAATGCTGATTTTGTGAGATTCTGCATTCTTGTTGATATTTCCATTAGACTATACATTTCCTGAGGGCAAGACTGTGCTTTATTAATGTTGTACCCTGTGAAACTAACATGCTGTCTTGTATATTATAGGCCAAATGCAATATTTCATAGTAATATTAGACAGAGCACATTTACATGGAAAAAAAATCCCAGTATTTGCTGAATTACATGTCCAATCAACCTAAGAGCATATAACAACAGGTTATTTGGAATCTTTGTTTTTTTTTTTTTTAATTGAAGTGTAATTGACATATAATATTCTATTAGTTTCATGTGCCCAGCAGACTGATTGGGGATTTATGTTCACTGCAATCTCATTACCAAAATTGGTCTAGTTATCATCTTTTGCCTTATAAAGTTAATACAATATTGCTGATTGTATTTACCATGCTGCACATTATATTCCCATGACTTACATATTTTATACTAGAGGTTTGTAACTTTTGATCCCCTTCACACATTTTATGCTCCCACAGCCACCCCCTCTGGCAATCACCACTCTGCTTTCTGTATTTGTGAATTTGAGTTTTATTTTGTTGTTTGTTTTGCTTTTTAGATTTCACTTATAAGTGAAATAATGTTATTTGTTTTTCTCTGTTTAATTTATTTCAAGTGGTGTGACACTCTCAAGATTAATTCATATTGTCACAAATGGCAAGAATGCAATCTTTTTTATAGCAGTATAGTATTTCATTGTGTATATATATATATATATACCACATCTTTATCCATTCAACTCTCAGTGGACAGTTAGATTGTTTCCATATTTTGGCTGTTGTAAATAATGCTGCAACAAACATGGGGATGCATATGTCTTTACAAATTAGTATTTTCATTTCCCTTGGATAGATACCCAAAAGACAAATGGCTGAATTATATGGTAGTTATTTTTTTAAATTTTTTGAGCAATCTCCATACTGTTTTCCATAGTGGTTGCACCAGTTTACATTCCCACCAACAGTGCAGTAAAGTTCCTTTTTCTCCACATGTTTGCCAATACTTGTTACTTCTTGTCTTTTTTTACTAGTCAGCTCACTCATGTAAGATAATATCTCATTGTGGTTTTGATTTCCATTTCCCTGATGGTGAGTGATATCAAGCATCTTTTCATGTTTTTATTGGCCATCTGTATGTCTTCTTTGGAAAATGTGTATTCAGACCCTTGACCCTTTTTATATAAAATTGAGGGGGTTTTTTGTTATTAAGTTCTATGAGATTTTTATACATATTGGATATTGCCTCATCAAATATCAAGTATATTATTTACAAATATATTTTCATTCATTGACTGATGTCAAGGAGCTTACTGCCTATCTTTTCTTCTAGAAATTTAATCACTTTGGGTATTAAATTCGTCTTTAATCCATCTTGAATTCATTTTTGTATATGGTGTAAGATAGTGGTCCAATTTTATTCTTTTGAATATAACTATCCAATTTTTCCAAAATCATTTACTTCAGAGACTGTCTTTTCCCCATCCTAAATTCTTGCCTCCCTTGTCATAAATTAATTGACCGTATATGCATGGGTTTGTTTTGGGGCTCCCTTTTCTGTTCCATTTATCATTGTGTCTGTTTTTATGCCACTCCCATATTGTGTTGATTACCACAGCTTTGTAGTGTAGTTTGAAATCAAGGCTTACCATACCTCTGACTTTGTTCTTTCTCAATATTGCTTTGGCTACTTGAGATCTTTCATGATTCCATAAAAATTTTAGAATTATTTGTTCTATTTCTGTGAAAAATGTCATTGACATTTTGGTAGGCATTGCACTGAATTTATAGATTCCTTCAGATAGTAAGGACACTTTAAGAGTATTAATTTTTCCAATTCATGAATATGCTGAATCTTTCCATTTATTTGTGTCTTCTTCAATTCCTTTCATCAATGTCTTATATTTTATCAGTGTACAGGTCTTTCACAAGTTAAATTTATTCCTAGGTGTTTTATTCTTTTTGATCCAATTGTAAGTGGATCAAATAAAGTGTTTTCTTCATTCTCTTTCTAATAATTTATTATTAGTGTCTAGAAATGCAATAAATTTTATATATTAATTTTGTATCCTGAAAGTTTACTGATTTCCCTCCTATTTGAAGGTAGATTATCTCTCCCCTATTTTTGGTCAAATGGTATATTTATGTCCCCACATTACACTGCAAAAGCCCAAGTCATCCCTGCAGGCTTTCTCTGCCAGATTCCTTTTCTCACTATCTACCATGGGCACATGGTGTTTGTTGTACTAATCAGACTCTTCTGAGATTAAATTTTGAGTGACTGATCAAAAATGGAAGAAATGGCTATAATCTATTTCAGCAAAGCCATCCTGACTAGTCTGTGTCTGCTATTAGTCCATCCTTAATAATCTTTTTATTCTAGTTAGTTGGAGTTCCTGGGTTCTTGCCATTGCCAAGAAATTTCCACTGTTCTTTCTATTGATTATGATAGCTCTCATTAGCTACTGCCCACCTAATTTTTTTTTTCTTATACCTAAAAATCCTTAATCATTAGAGTGGTTAAGAACATAAGCTTTAGAAGCAGATAACCTCCTAGGTTCATATCTTGGTCTTCCATTTACTAGTAGTTGAGTGAAATTCACTTATCTCTCTTTATATATTTGCTCATCTATAAACAGGAATATTAATGTCTAGTACATAGGGTTGTTCTAAGACTCACACTGGGCAACATAGATAAAATGTGTAATATAATTTCTTGGAACCCAGTAAGTGCTTGAAATTGATAATGATAGCAAGTTAATTGAACCTTAGTTTCCTCAACTGTAATATAGGGAATAATAATACATGTTACATAGGTTTTCTGGGAGAGTAGAAAAAATATGACATGTGTGGATTGTATGTGAAGCATTATAACATGCCTGGTATTCATGTATTATCCTTGGTGGATGATTCTATAATGTTCCTTGGGTTGGCATAATGTCATCATGATCATCATCAGTATCATTACCATCAACATCTCACATTCCTATGTCAAGTATTTTGTTTTAAGTATTATAAACAATATACTTTTTTTAACCAACTAAGAAAGGAATAGCCTTTCATCAAGGTCTCTGGTCCATCTTTTGGTTCTGAATTCTTTAAACCAACTGAATTTCTAACTTATTATTTGAAATAAAGAGCATATTGTGTCACACACACAAAAATGTAAGAAATTTCTAAGTAGAAGATGGAGTGGTTACCAAAGTTTAGTTTTCTGTAAACTATATGTTTAAAAAAAAAAAAAAAAAAAAAACGGCAGTTCTTACAACATTGTTTTTACAAAAAAAAAATAAAATTGGATGGTTAAATTTTGTCAAAATCTATGCTTCTAAGTCCTAGAGCTATGAAAATTTGCTGTCTTTATCAGACAAGGTATCATGTGAAGGATAAAATGTATAAGTAAACATTTACTCTAGAACACAACATTTCCCAGAGGAAGGATTTTCTTACATCTATTTCTCTTACAATGTGACACTTTGTCAGGGTATTTTATTTCTTACTGTCTGAAAAATAGTCATTTCTGGGGACTTAAAACTTATTAAGTTCAGATTCTGGAACTTAAAGGAATTTCCTTCATGTTGATATTTATTTAGTCTTTGAATAACTACAAACTTTCACAACATGCAATATATGCAAACAAAAGTTTAAATAGGTGATTTGAACCATCTTACCACACTTTTTTAGTGGAATTTCTATGATACATTTTTTCTAGGATATGGCAATCATTTTTAAAATCAAGATTTGGTTTTGGCTTATATATGCAACTATAAAACTAAGTAAGACATACATTTATAAATTCATTAAACAAATATATCTTGACTATCTTCTTTGTGCCTTGGGGTGGGCTATGGAATGTGGGTAGAAAGGTGAAAAAGAATCAAATTTCAAGAAACTCACAATCTATAGGAGAAATCATAATAGAGGCAATTATAATAAACTAGGTGGACTGCTGTGATAGAGACTCATAATTACTTGGCCTGGGGATACCAAAGAACATTTAACCTGCATCTCATATTTGACTATAATATGAGAAAGCTAACCTTCAGTCAGAGTTGAGTATTTATGGAGGTGTGAAGGAAAGCTCTGTTTCTAGGTTGTAGTGTTATGGTGATCATAAAATTCATCATTTAATTACATTTTGTTTTCTATACACTGTTACAAGATTAATATATAGCCTTGTGGTTAAAAGTATAGCTTCAGCAACAGATATTTTCATGTCTAAAACTTGTTTAACCACTGGCTTGGGCACATTTTTTACCTTAAAAGTTAATATTCCTTGATTTTAAAAGGTAAACAATAGTTGTTTTGTCTCATATAAGCACCATTTTGGTATTAAGTGATACTATGTATGTTTAACACATTTTCTGTCATGTAATCAGTAAGGGATAGCTACTATCATTGTTACTATCATTATTATTTCCTCTCATAGATTTTACTTTATTTTATATTTGTATGTAATTTATTGTGAACATGGTAGTTTTTTAATATTAGAAAATTTAGAAATAAAATGTAACAAGGATTTGTTCAGGAGGAAAATTAAGAATGAGAAGGATTCTTGTGCTGGTCATTAGGAGAAACAATGAAGCATGTGAGTTAGAGGCTCTCTGGGCAACTTGGAAAGATGATAGCTTTAGAGGAAAATGCCAGCCAAAGGATTCTCAACTTCCATACAAGGCATAACACTTTGTCTAACATAAAGCCATTTTTATGGATTTAACATTTGTCCATAAATCCTGTGATACTCTTCATTCAGGAGATAGAACCTATTTATCTTACCTTTGTGTGTTGTGTAGCCTTATTAGAAGTTAGTCATTTCTAATAGACTATGGAAGAAAATGACAGCATGCAAATTCAGAGAGTAGGTAACATAAAGCCCCTGTAGATTCTGTCAAGCTTGTTCTGATTTGTCTTTCTGGGATCACTCATATTGTGAGGAAACTCTGTAACCTATGCAGGGGCCTATATGGCACAGAACTGAGGTCTCCAACTAATAGACAGTGATGAACTGAACCTCCCAAGAGCTTGGGTCTGAATCTTTCCCTAGCCAAGTCTCCGACTACAGCCTCATGAAAGACCTGAGCCAGAACCAACCAGCTAAGCAAGTACCCCCAACTGATATATTCTAATTGATCCCAATTTATCTTGTCTTTATATAATCTCAGATACTTCCATCTCATCCATTTAGAGATTGCTGTAAGGCAATCTTAAGATTTTTGTGAAACTAGCTTTCCTACCCCGGGGGTGGGGAGAATATTTTTGCTCTATTTATGTATCTTCATGGCAAGAATGCCACAAAATGATGTTGTGCCCTTCTTGGTGTATCATATCAATGATTACATGATATCCATATGTCTCATTTTTTGTGATGCTAACTTTGATCACTTAATTGAAGTGATGGATTCTAGGTTTTGCTACTATAAAGTTATTGTTTTTCACTATGTAATTAGCAAGTATTCTGGGACTATGCAAATATTCTGTTTCTTTTTTTTTAATTTTTTCAATTTATTTATTTTCAGAAAAAGCAGTATTCATTATTTTTTCACCCACCCAGTGCTCCATGCAATCCGTGCCCTCTAAAATACCCACTACCTGGTACCCCAACCTCCCACCTCTCCCACCACTTCAAACCCCTCAGATTGTTTTTCAGAGTCCATAGTCTCTCGTGATTCACCTCCCCTTCCAATTTACCCCAACTCCCTTCTCCTCTCTAACACCCCTTGTCCTCCATTATATTTGTTATGCTCCCCAAATAAGTGAAACCATATGATAATTGACTCTCTCTGCTTGACTTATTTCACTCAGCATAATCTCTTCCAGTCCCGTCCATGTTGTTACAAAAGTTGGGTATTCATCCTTTCTGATGGAGGCATAATACTCTATAGTGTCTATGGACCACATCTTCCTTATCCATTCATCCGTTGAAGGGCATCTTGGTTCTTTCCACAGTTTGGCGACCGTGGCCATTGCTGCTATAAACATTGGGGTACAGATGACCCTTCTTTTCATGACATCTGTATCCTTGGGGAAAATACCCAGGAGTGCAATTGCAGGGTCATAGGGAAGCTCTATTTTTAATTTCTTGAGGAATCTCCACATTGTTCTCCAAAGAGGCTACACCAACTTGCATTCCCACCAACAGTGTAAGAGGGTTTCCCTTTCTCCACATCCTCTCCAACACATGTTGTTTCCTGTTTTGTTAATTTTTGCCATTCTAACTGGTGTAAGTTGATATCTCAATGTGGTTTTAATTTGAATCTCCCTGAGGGCTAATGATGATGAACATTTTTTCATGTGTCTGATAGCCATTTGTATGTCTTGATTGGAGAAGTGTCTGTTCATATCTTCTGCCCATTTTATTGATATGTTTGCCTGTTTCGTGTGTGTTGAGTTTGAGGAGTTCATTATAGATCCTGGATATCAACCTTTTGTCTGTACTGTCATTTGCAAATATCTTCTCCCATTCCGTGGGTTGCCTCTTTGTTTTTTTGACTGTTTCCTTTGCTGTGCAGAAGCTTTTGATTGTGATGAAGTCCCAAAAGTTTATTTTCACTTTTGTTTCCTTTGCCTTTGGAGACATATCTTGAAAGAAGTTGCTGTGGCTGATATCGAAGAGTTTACTGCCTATGTTCTCCTCTAGGATTCTGATGGATTCCTGTCTCACGCTGAGGTCTTTTAATCCATTTTGAGTTTTTCTTTGTGTACAGTGTAAGAGAATGGTCAAGTTTCATTCTTCTACATATAGCTGTCCAGTTTTCCCAGCACCATTTATTGAAGAGACTGTCTTTTTTCCACTGTATATTTTTTCCTGTTTTGTCGAAGATTAATTGACCATAGAGTTGAAGGTCCATATCTGGGCTCTCTACTCTGTTCCACTGGTCTATGTGTCTGTTTTTATGCCAGTACCATGCTGTCTTGGTGATCACAGCTTTGTAATAAAGCTTGAAATCAGGTAATATGATGCCCCCAGCTTTATTTTTGTTTTTCAGCATTTCCTTAGCGACTCGGGGTTTCTTCTGATTCCATACAAATTTTAGGATTATTTGCTCCAGCTCTTTGAAGAATACCGGTGGAATTTTGATCAGAATGGCATTAAAAGTATAGATTGTTCTAGGCAGTATAGATATTTTAACAATGTTTATTCTTCTGATCCAAGAGCATGGAATGGTCTTCCATCTTTTTGTGTCTTCTTCAATTTCTTTCATGAGTGTTCTGTAGTTCCTCAAGTACAGATCATTTACCTCTTTGGTTAGGTTTATTCCCAGGTATCTTATGGTTCTCGGTGCTAGAGTAAATGGAATCGACTCTCTGATTTCCCTTTCTGTATTTTCATTGTTATTGTATAAGAAAGCCACTGATTTCTGCACATTGACTTTGTATCCTGCCATGTTGCTGAATTGCTGTATGAGTTCTAGTAGTTTGGGGGTGGAGTCTTTTGGGTTTTCCATATAAAGAATCATGTCATCTGTGAAGAGAGAGAGTTTGACTTCTTCATTACCAATTTGGATACCTTTTATTTCTCTTTGTTGTCTGATTGCTTTTGCTAGGGCTTCTAATACTATGTTGAACAAGAGTGGTGAAAGTGGGCATCCTTGTCTTGTTCCTGATATCAACAGGAAGGCTGCAAGCTTTTTCTCATTGAGGATGATATTTGCTGTGGGTCTTTCATAGATAGATTTGATGAGGTTCAGGAATGTTCCCTCCATCCCTATACTTTGAAGCATTTTAATCAGGAACGGATGCTGGATTTTGTCAAATGCTTTTTCTGCATCAATTGAGAGGACCATGTGGTTTTTCTCTCTTCTCATATTAATTTCTTCTATCACATTGATTGATTTGCAAATATTGAACCATCCTTGTAGCCCAGGGATGAATCCTACCTGATCATGGTGAATAATCTTTTTAATGTGCTGTTGGATCCTGTTTGCTAGGATCTTGTTGAGAATCTTAGCATCCATATTCATCAGTGATATTGGTTTGAAATTCTCCTTTTTGGTAGGGTCTTTGCCTGGTTTGGGGATCAGGGTAATGCTGGCTTCATAGAAAGAGTCTGGAGGTTTTCCTTCTGTTTCAATTTTTTGAAACAGCTTCAGGAGAATAGGTGTTATTTCTTCTTTGAAAGTTTGGTAGAATTCCCCCGGGAATCCGTCAGGTCCTGGGCTCTTGTTTTTTGGGAGGTTTTTGATCACTGCTTCAACCTCGTTATTAGATATTGGTCTATTCAGGCTGTCGATTTCTTCCTGGTTCAATTTTGGGAGTTTATAGTTTTCCAGGAATGCATCCATGTCATCTAGGTTGCTAAGCTTATTGGCATATAACTGTTGATAATAACTTCTGCTGATTGTTTCTACTTCCTTGGTGTTAGTTGTGATCTCTCCCTTTTCATTCATAATTTTATGAATTTGGGCTTTCTCTCTTTTCTTTTGGATTAGTGTGGCCAATGGTTTATTGATCTTATTGATTCTTTCAAAAAACCAGCTTCTAGTTTCATTGATAAGTTCTACTGTATCTCTGGTTTCTACCTCATTGATCTCAGCTCTAATCTTGATGATTTCCCTTCTTATGTGTGGAGTTGGTTTGATTTGTTGTTGATTCTCCAGTTCTTTAATTTGTAGAGACAGCTAGTGTGTTCTGGATTTTTCAATTTTTTTGAGGGAGGATTGGATTCCTATGTATTTTCCCCTTAGGACCGCCTTTGCTGTATCTCATAGGTTTTGCACCAAACTGTCTTCATTCTCATTGGTTTCCATGAATTGTTTTAGTTCTTCTTTGACTCCTGATTGATCCAAGCATTCTTAAGCAAGGTGGTCTTTAGCTTCCAGGTGTTTGAGTTCCTTCTGAACTTTTCCTTGTGATTGAGCTCCATTTTCAAAGCATTGTGATCTGAGAATATGCAGGGAATAATCTCAGTCTTTTGGTATCGGTTGAGTCCTGATTTGTGACCTAGTATGTGGTCTATTCTGGAGAAGGTTCCGTGTGCACTTGAGAAGAATGAGTATTCTGTTGTTTTAGGGTGGAATGTTCTGTATATATCTATGAGGTCTATCTGGTCCAATGTGTCATTCAATGCTCTTGTTTCTTTATTGATTTTCTGCTTCAAAGATGTGTCTAATTCTGAGAGAGGCATGTTAAGATCTCCTATGATTATTGTATTCATATCAATATGACTCTTTATCTTGATTAACAGTTTTCTTAAATAATTGGCTCCTCCCATATTGGGAGCATAGATATTTACAATTGTTAGATCATCTTGGTGGATAGTCCCTTTAAGGATTATGTAGTGTCCTTCTGTATCTCTGACTACAGTCTTTAGTTTGAAATCTAATTTATCTGATATGAGAATCGCTACCCCAGCCTTCTTTTGAGGCCCATTGGCATGAAAGATGCTTCTCCATCCCTTCACTTTCAGTCTGCATGTATCTTTAGGTTCAAAATGGGTCTCTTGTAGACAACATATGGATGGGTCCTGTCGTTTTATCCAATCTGCAACCCTGTGCCGTTTTATGGGTGCATTTAGGCCATTCACATTGAGAGTGATTATTGATAGATACGTTTTTATTGACATCGAGTTACCTTTGAAGTATTTCTTTCTGTAGACTGTCTCTATATTTCTGTTCAATGCTATTCTTGGGATTTTTCTCTTTTATAGAACCCCCCTTAATATTTCCTGCAGTGTCGGGCTGGTGGTTGCATAGTCTTTTAAGCCTTGCCGGTCTTGAAAACTCTTTATCTCTCCATCCATTTTGAATGTCAGTCTTGCTGGATAAAGTATTATTGGCTGCATGTTCTTCTCATTTAGTGCCTTGAATATATCTTACCAGCCTCTTCTGGCTTGCCAGGTCTCTGTGGACAGGCCTGACGTAATTCTGATGGGCTTCCCTCTGTAAGTAAGGAGCCTCTTTGCCCTGGCAGCTTTCAGAGATTATACCTACAATTATAATTCCTCAATTTGACTATCAAGTGTCGTGATGTTTTTTGGAATGTATAATCTTGGGTGGAGACCGTTCAGCCTCTAGTACATGAATGCTGGTTCCATTCCCGAGATTGGGAAGATTTTCATGAAGGACTTGTTCCACTATATCTTCTAGACTTCTTTCTTTCTCCTCCCCTTCAGGGATTCCAATAATTCTGATGTTGGAACGCTTCATGGCATCATTTATTTCCCTGATTCTGTTTTCCTGGTTTCTAAGCTGTTTGTTCCAGGCTTCCTCCTGATCCTTTCTCTCTATCTGTTTGTCTTCCAGATCACTAATTCTATCTTCTGTCTCAGTTACCCTAGCTTTGAGAGAGTTTAGATTAGATTGGAACTCATTGAGAGCATTGTGAAACTCCTCCCTGGTAGCTTTAAGCTCTGCCCTAACATTGTGAACACCCCGTCTGGTCGCTTTCAGTTTGGCCCTAATCAATTCTGTTTGGTCATCCATGGCTTTTTCCAACCTAGCTATTGCCTGGATAATTGTTAGCCTGAATTCTCTTTCCGACACATTGTCTATGTTGATAGCCATTAGCTCTGTTGCAGAAGGTCCATCCTCTGTATTTTTCTTCTGTTGGGCATTCCTCCTCCTAGTCATTTTGGTGGGAGATGACTGAACAGATGTAGCTGGATGTATCAACTATGGTGCAGTCAAGGTGCACCCTGGAACACGTCTCAGCAATCAGGACTCCCCACCCAAAAGAGACACAAAAGAAAAGAAAAAGAAAAAAAAAAAAGAAAAGAAGAAAAAAAAGAGAGAGAGACAGGAAAGAAAGGGAAGATGAAAAAGAAGGTTCAGCCCAGATGGGCCCCAAGGTAAGATTTATGAAGTAGACAAACAAAAAGAGATAAAAAGACTAATACAAGTATATGACAAGAGAAATATATATATATATATATATATATATATATATATATATGCCAATAAAGAAAGAACGTCGTCAAAAAAAACCACAAATGTGAAATTTATATGCTATCAGAACAAACGCAAAAAACACAGAAACACTGGTGGAAGAAGATGGGAGAGTTCTTATAAATTCTCAGTGTGTGCGAGGAAGGTTGTTCCTAGATGTATCTTGATATTTTTGTTAAAGGACTCAACTTTCCTAAGATAAAGGGTATTAAAAATTGGTTTACCTATAGGGGTAGTATTGACTGGGGAAAGGGGATTACTTTGAAGTTTAACTCTATATGAATATTAGAGGATAAAAATAAAAAGGAATAAACTAGACTAAACTAAACTAAAATTTAAAAAATGGAATTCAAAAAATAAAAATGCAAAAGAAAAACATAGGTGTATGTACCAAAAAGTTCAGGTTAGAAAGGTATTATGGTAAATAGGTTAAAAAAATTACCTATGTGCGAAAAAAAAAAAAATGAATCCGAATAGTGGGAACAAGTGAACAATACAAGTTTTCCTATGAAGTAGTGGTTGTTCTCTTGTAGTCCTTTTTTTTTCCTCTTTTTTTTTTTTTTTCTTTCTTGGTTTGTTTTCTGGGGGAGGGGCCTGCCACGTGAGTTGTCAGTCAGTGATGTTTCCTGAGTTAAGTCCTCCCGCCCCCCTCAAGGGGGTGGGCTCTGAGGAAACTGGTTTTTTCAGGCTTTTGTTCTCTGGCGGTTTTCATGCTTGTTCACTTTTTATTTTCCTCTCACCTTGACCGCCTTTGATGGTTTTTGTAGTTTTAGAGGAGAACAAATCACATCCTGATCTCCCTCTCAGAGAGAAGCCTCAGTCTGGGTGCAGAGCCTAAATAAGTTCCCCCTTGGCCTCTGGCAGAGCAAGTTCCAAGTTGCAGACCCTGGGTGCGCAGGATCTTTTGCTTGTACCCAAAGCCAAGGCAGTGGCGGCTGTCTGGGAGCTCCCAACTGCCAGAGAGGTTCCAAGCAGCGATCGCACACTGAGATTTTGCTGCTGGCCTGGGCTGGGAGTGTCCTACTTGCGCGCACCTCTTTCAGAGGCAGCGCGCGTCTCAGGCACTGAGAACAGGGTGCTGGTCCATAAGCACCAGGCTGGGCTTTTGCGTGCCTCTGTCAGGGGAGAGTTTGAGGCACACGGCTTAGGCTTTGAAACAATGGCGCGGGTCACAGAGCTCTGGCTGGGCCTTTGTAACTCAGGGGAGCATGAGGGACGAGCGCGCGTATCTCAAGCTTTGTGGTAGGGCTCGTGCGTTCTTCGGACCGGCGTGGCTCCCATCCCCTCACAGGAACTAGAACCCACGCATTCTCGGGCGCGCTGGCGGCTTAGGGACCAAGAGCTGGTTTCTCTGCCGCACTCTCTCTGCCTCAGTGCCACGGGAGGCTGTCCTGGGACCGGGGACTTAAGCCCCTGTCCCTAGCCGCCCCAATTCCCACAATTTCCCCCCGCGATCCTTTGCTCTTTTGGAGTGCTTTCAACCAGTCTCCAAGTTAATGCTGGTCCCCAGACGCAGGGCACTCTCGCTCATATTGGGGTATTACTTTCCAACTGGTCGCCACCATTCACTTTACCTGCCCACTGGTGTCTTCTGCCCCTATAGAGATCCAGACGTGTATAATTCTGATCTCAGGCTGATTTCATGGGTGATCGGAGTTCTTTGGTAGGTAATCAGCTCACTTTGGGGTACAAGCTGAAAAGGTGCCTCCTCCTACTCCCCCGCCATCTTGTCCCCCCTCCAAATATTCTGTTTCTGATCATATATTTGCCTATTAATTTAATGTTGCAATAATTATTACTGTGGCATTTGCCAAATGGTGATTTTTCTATTTCTATCATTATTTCTACATTTATAATTGGAATTCTAGTGTAAGGAAGAGTATTTCCTTCTCCCCTCTAGCTTATTTATTTAATTGATTTTTAAAGATTTCTTTGGTACTATTTTTGTGACTTACTTACAAATATGAAGCTATTTCAAAGTAAAAAGTTAGAAAGTTTTTAAAGTCTTAAAAAAATCTCTTAATACTTAGCAAAAGAAGCCATTAAAGTATCTTATAAATTCAACATAGTATAGAGATATCTGTAATTTTAGATGTTTTCAAGTAATATGTATATCACTGAAATAGAATTGGAATAGTATTGTCAAGATCACCATTGACTCTGTCAATTATGGTAAAATAATTTCTATTAGAGGATAATCAAACACAAAAGTTTGAGACAAATTTTATGGTAGTTATTTCTTTCAATTATTGAAATTTATCCTAGTAAATTTTCTTTCAAAGTGAACATCTCCCAATTCTAAATAATGAACAAATTCGTTTTTTTTTTTTTTTAAATGGAACCATATGGTGCACCTGGGTGGCTCAGTTGGTTGAGCGACTGCTTTTGGCTCAGGTCATGATCCTGGAGTCCCAGGACTGAGTCTCACATTGGACTCTGCTCAGCGAGGAGTCTGCTTCTCCTACTGACCTCTCGCCTTTCATGCTCTCTCTCTCAAATAAATAAATAAAATCTTTTTAAAAAAATCATATGTTGAGGAGTCCAGCTTTTCCAGTGTTGGTATAAGGATAAGAAATAGAGAAATGGCCAAATAAATAGGTCTTAAGTTTTTCATATTTTAAAATTTTTTGTCTTCATATTCTAAATAATTAAGGAAACTAAAATTGATTAAATTTGTGCCATACAGCTGACTCTGTTATTCTATTCATACATCTATTAGACATAGTGAAAATACTTATTAACACTGATAAGTATTTTCACTTAGACAAATGGACCCCCAACACAACTGCTGTGGTGGGTATTATCTCTACTTTATAGATGAAAACATGAACTCAGAGAAGTTAGTTACCTTTTCTATGGCTCCTTGCTAGAACTATGAGGATTGTGATTTGGAAACCACATAGTTTTCCTTTGTATCACAATATTTTAATCTACACTTCAATAAAGAGCCACATTTAAATTATGAAATATTTATGGAGGTTGTAATAATTCTTCCATGTATTTTGTCTCTGTTTTCTAGTACTTTTTCTTTTACTAAGCTCTTTGTTCTTTCTTTCGAATTAATTTAATATTATAGTTTCTTGCTCGGAGTGGAATTTGAAACAAGTCCATTTTCTTGAAATGTAGTTTTAACACACCTCTTTCACAAGGATAAAAATAGAAATGAAAATCTCCATTATTGTGTTTATGAGTACTTGGCATTATTAGAAATTGACTGTTCTTGGTCAAGTATGATTTTTATTCTTTATAATATATCATTAAGTATATTGCCATTTATCTTGACAAGTAATATTTAAGAGAAAAAAAATAAGGTGAAAGTGTCTTCCTTTAGTTTAGATACAATGTTAGTTGCTCTGTTTTCAACTGATCAGCATTAGTTGTCAAAGAGATACGTTGGTGATGGCCCTTGGCTTTGTTTTGGCAAGAGGGTCTCAGAAAGATTTCCCAGTTAGTTTGGATGCAATGAAAAGTGATGAAGCAGCATAGATGGTTGAAATTATGGACCAGGAATAGATATTAAAGGGAATTCATGTTGTACAATACACTTGAAAGATGCTTATTTGTACCTCTAGAAATGCAGTACCCTAATGCTTTCCTTTCCAAATGACATGTGATATACTCATCTGCATTGTTTAAAGCTGAAAATGTTGTAAGGACAGTTTGATGGTGAATTTTATGTGTCCAATTGATTGGTCAACGGGTGTCTGAATTAAACATTATTTCTAGGTGTGTTTGTAAGTATGTTTCTGAATGCGAACGGTATATGAATGTGTGGACTCTATCTTGCCATCTCTGGTGTGGCAAGATGCCATATCTAGTCTGTTGAGAGTCTGAACAGAGAAAAAGGTAGGGGCGCCTGGGTGGCTCAGTGGGTTAAAGCCTCTGCCTTCATCTCAGGTCATGATCTCAGGGTTCTGGGATCGAGCCCCGCATTGGGCTCTCTGCTCAGCGGGGAGCATGCTTCCTCCTCTCTATCTGCCTGCCTTTCTGACTACTTGTGATCTCTGTCTGTCAAATAAATAAATAAAATATTAAAAAAAAAAAGAAAGAAAGAAAAAAAGGTAGAAAGAAGGAGAAATTCATCCTTTATTCCTGCCCCACTGATTGAGCTAAGGCATCTCACCTTATTTTCTCTGGGCTTCATGCAGGAATTTATATCATTGTCTTCTCTGGTTGTTAGGCCTTTGGACTTGGATTGAATTATACCACTGGCTTTTTTGGGTTTCCAGTTTGCAAATGGCAGATTGTGAGACTTTGGGGCCTCAATAACTGTGTGAACCAGTTCCTCACAACAATTTCAATATAATATACAAATATACATTAGCCTTTATATATTATTTCTATCTATCTAATAAATGATAGATAGATATCATATTGGTTTTATGTTTTCTAGAGAACCAAATACAGCCAGGAACAAAATATTTTCAAAACAAATGATCTACAGCACTTTGTACACAATTGCTACCCAATAAATATTTATTGACACTGACTAATGCCTTTGTCTAGAGTCAGTGAATTGATGTGCATTACCTTCAAGAATTAAAATTATAGTGGATTAAATATGAAGAATTATTCATAGCATCCTGGCAAATGGCCTGGCTTCCCCCTTCTTTGTTCTGTTTCTATCTGCGTTACCTTGTGTTTTCATTTTTCAAAACTGCAGGACTCTGATGACACTGTTCCATTCCCATGTATAGCCCAGCAAACCTTTTAGAGCTAAATGAGCAAAGACATGAATCACCTCATTAAGCAGATGCTGGGCTCTGGGTCTGAAAGAAATGGACAAGCTAGGTTATAAATATTAATTGGACAAAATAGCAGTCAGGCAACACTCCTAATTTTGAAAAATGTGCAATAACTAAGGGTGTTATAAGTACATGTTAAATAAACCACTCTGAAGACATCCTCTGAGAAAAATTCCACATAAAAATGTACCAAATTGTAACTTGTTAGAGTAATTAGAGAGAATACTCCGATTTTCCAAAGTATTTTTAGAATAGACACCTTACTTTTACTTGTAGTTCAATCAATTTAGAATGTCTATTCAGGAGTAATGTCAGTAAGAAATCAGAATAGGAAGTCTCAGCCCTTATCTCCCACAAAAACACCAATTTAACAACAACATATGGACCAAAATACTTTTCTGAGAAGTTTTGAATCCAGTTAAGTTACAGTACTTCAGACAAGCACAAAACCAAAAAAAAAAAAAAAAAAAAAAAAAGCCACATTGAAATGGGTAAAAAGAGCAATGTCACTTTACCCATATCAGCCCCTCCTCCAAACCAGCATTGCTCAGTGACTTGGTCTATGACTTCTCTCTCAAGGAAAAAGAGAAAGTGGAGTGTGCATCCAATGCCCCTGGACTCTCAGTGCACCGCCTAAAAAAGTAGTTTCTGTCTTACATCACAGGAGCACTAGCAGATCTAGCATACTTTTGGCAGCTAAGAATAAGGAAAGTTGCAGTGGCTTGCTGTTGCTGGCAGAGCTGTGCAAGATTGGGAGAATGTGCAGAATCTAAGGCAGAGAATCTGGGAGAGAGGAGGAGACCATGCTTCCAGCATCCTGGAATTTAGGTATGTTTCCAAAGGACTGGTTTTTGTCTTGTCGCACATGGAGAGCTGAGGGATGAGCATGGTTTGGGTGCCTGGGGACAGTTAAAAACAAAGGGAAAAGGCAGGAAGCTTGCTATACCCTGCATTGTTCTGCATGATTGGGACAAGGTGCAGAACCTGGGGTTTCTTTCCAAGAAGGGAGGAAGAGGAAAGCATGCCTCCAACATCCTGGGTTGCAGTTGAGCAGTCAGACACCCAAGGGAACAAGAGATTATGGACTCCTGAAAAAAGTTAAAGTTCTTAAATCCCCACAACTAGGAATTTACACACAAAAGTCCAGAGAAGATACACCCATAGAAAAGGTTTGAGAAGCTCCGAGAATGTCTAGCTCAGGTGATTCATGAATATCTTTCCCAGTTGAAACCAATTGGTATAAAGACTGGGAAGAATAGTTGTTTCTTCAAATATGGAGATATTAATGCAAAGCTACAAGGAACAAAAAGAATCATATAAACCTGACCCAATCAAAGGAACAAATAAATCTCTGGTAACTGACCTACCGAAATGGAAATCTACTTACTATTTGATAAAGAATTTAAAATAATCAAAGAGGCTGATTTATAAAAGAATTATAGATGAATTATAAGAGAATACAGATAACTAAATGAAATTAGGAAAATGCAGAATATCAACAGAGATATTATTATTAAAGAGAAATGAGGCTGAAGAGTATAGTAATTGAACTGAAAAATGTTGCTAGAATTATATAGCAATTGGCTTTATCTATCAGAGGAAAGAATCAGCAAACTAAGACAAGTATTTGAAATCATCCAGTACTAGGAACAAAAAGAAGAAAAAAAAAAAATAGAAAGGAGTAAAGAAAACCTAAGGGACTTACAGATCACCAGAAAGGCATCCAACACATTATGGATGAAAATTTCCATATCTGGGGAGGAAAATGGACATTCAGATTCATAAAGCCAAAAAAATTCCAAATGTGATGTATCCAAATAATTCTATCCCAAGACACATTATAATCAAAGACAAAGAGAGAATTTTGAAATCCACAAGAAAGAACTTATCATATATAAGGACATGCCCATAAAAAAACAGATTTCTCAGTAGAAACCTTGAAAATCAGAAAGGTTATTGATGACATACTCAGAATGCTGAAGAAACAAACAAACAAACAAACAAACAAAACTAAGAATATTATATGTGGTAAAACCGTCCTTCAAAAATGAAGAAAAGAAAAAAACTTTCCAAACAAACGCAAGCTGAAGGAATTCGTCACATTCAGACTTGATTTAAAAATAATGCTACCAGGAGACCTTTAGGTTGAAATAAAAGTCATTGTACAATAACACAAAAGCATATGAAAGTGTAAAACTCACTGGTCAAGGTAAATACATAAACAATACAGAATATTGTAATGCTGTAATGCAACTGTAAAAGTAACTTTTAAGTCAACCATAAGAGTTAAAATACAAAAGTATTAAAATAGCTATTATTATAGAAAATATGTTAGGGACAACTGGGTTGCTCAGTGGTTAAGCCTCTGCCTTCAGCTCAGGTCATTCCAGGGTCCAGGAATAGAGCCCTTTGTCATGCTTCCCTGCTCAGTAGAGTATCTGCCCCTCCCCCCATGTTCTCTCTTACTCTTTCTCAAACAAATAAGTAAAATATTTTTTAAAATATATAGCTTTGCGCAGTGGCAGTATCGTAGCCAATGAGGTTTATCCGAGGCGCGATTATTGCTAATTAAAAATATAAAAAGACATAAAGTGTGGCATCAATACCCTAAAATGTGTAGAGGTAGAAGGAAAAGTCTAGAGTTTTACATGCAATTGAAGTTGTTCATCAGTTTAGAGTAGACCATTATAACTATAAGAAGTTTTATAAGTCATATGGTAGTGAAATACCTATAGGAGATACAAAAAAGTAGGGGGAGGGGGAAGAGATCAAAATATGTCCTAGAAAAATTGAATGATTTACAAGGAAATAAAGAGAGGACAAAAGGGACAAAAAAAACTAGAAGGCAGATACAAAACTGTAATATAAGTCCTTCCCTATTACTAATTGCTTAAACATAAATAGATTAAATTTTCTAATAAAAAATATAGAGTAGGGGAGCCTGGGTGGCTCAGTGGATTAAAGCCTCTGCCTTAGGCTCAGGGCTCAGGGCTCAGGTCCTGGGATCAAGCCCCACATCAGGCTCTCTGCTCAGCAGGGAACCTGCTTCCCCACTTCTCTCTGCCTGCCTCTCTGCCTACTTGTGATCTCTGTCTGTCAAATGAATGAATAAAATCTTTAAAAAATATATAGAGAGAGTAGATAAATGGGTTTTAAAAAACAAAACTCAAGTATATGCTGCCTACAAAAGACTCACTTTAGCTTTAAGAATGACATGGACTAAAATTGAATGGATAGAAAAATCCCTGTATGTAAATGGTAACCAAAAGAGAGCAAAGGTAGTATATTTACCTCAAACAAAATAGATTGAGTGAAAACTGTGACTGACAAAAAGAAAATCATTATATAATGACAAAGCAGTCAGTTCATCAGAAAGATATAAAATTATAAATATATATGCACCCAACATCAGAAAACTTAAATATGTAAAGCAAATATTAATGGATATGAAGGGAAAAATAGACAGAAATACAATAGTACTAGGAGACTTCAATACCCCACATTCAACAATGGATCCAGAGAGAAAATCAATAAGGAAACAACACACTTGAACAACCTATAGATCAAATAGACCCAAGACACATATTTAGAACATAACAACCACCAACAGCAGAATACACATTCTTCTCAAGTACATATGAAACATTCTTTAGGATAGATCAACTTAGGTCACAAAACAACTGTTAACAAACTTGAGAAGATTGATATTATACCAAGTAACTTTTCCAACCACAGTGCAATCAACTGGAGGTCAATAACATAAGAACAACTAGAAAATTTATAGATACATGACAACACACTCTTTAAAAAAATTGATGGATCAAAGAAGAAATCAAAAAGAAAATTTAAAAAATATCCTGAGGAAAATGAAAATGGTAACACAACATACAACATACCAAAATTTATGGAATGCAGAAAAATCCTCCTAAGAGAGAAATTTATAGTGACAAACATCTACCTGAAAAAAGAAATATTTCAAATAAAAACTTTGCACCTTATGGAACTAGAAATAACAACAAACAATTGTTTTGTTTGTTCAGCCCAAATTGACCAAAAGGAAGGATAATTTATTAGAGCATAAATAAATGAAATAGAAAAACAGTAGGGAAAAATCAAAACTAAGGAGCGATTCCTCAGTTTAGAGAAAAACCCTGTCATTCTGTGGATGCCAATGTACGGCATCTGTTTCTTCCTCGTCAGTGCATCCATTGGAGATTCTGACTCTGAAGCAAGCACCAAAAAGAAGGAAATACATAGGTCCATGACAAGAATGTTCCTGTCACCGCTTCTCTTCAACAGTGGACTGACTAAAGATTATAGGCAATACAACGAAACAAGAAAGTAAGTACATGAGTTAAGAAAAGAACAAATAAAACAGTAATTATTTGTGGATGTTATAATTATCTACATGGAATATTCAAAAGAATGTATAGAAAAATGGTCAGAATTAATGAGTTTAGCAAGATTTCTAGATGTTGTATCAATATAAAAAGACAGTTGCATTTTTACTTATTAGCAAAAACAAACAGAAATTTAGTAGCATAAAGTAATATAAAGCATCTAGGAATAAGTATAAGAAAATATGTACAGAGCCTTTGTACAGAATATTATGTCTCTACTGAAGCATTTTAAGAAGATTCAAGTAGAGAGAGAGACATATCTTGCTTCTATAAAGACAAAATATTTGACAACGAGCAATTCTAGTGAAATTCCCAGTGGGTTTTTTCATGGAGCACAAAAGGCTTAATTTAAAATTCATTTGCTCCTTTGTGTAAATTAAGGGTTAGTTTTTGAAAAGGTAAACAAAATTGAAAAATCTTCAGCTAGAAAGGTCTAAAAAAAGGAGAGAAGACTCAAAATCATAAATGAAAGGAAATATTTACAAGTGATACCACAGAAATGCAAAGGCTTATAAGAGACTTCTATAAACAATTATATGCCAAGTTGGATAATCTATAAGAAATGGACAAATTGCTGGAAACATACAACCAACCAAGATGTGATCATGAATAAAAAGAGAAAATCAAGAACAAATAGAAAATCTGAAGAAACAAATAATGAGTAAGAAGATGAGTCAATAATCAAAAAATTCCCAAAAAAGAAAAACCCAGGGCCATGTGACTTCCCTCACTGGTAAATTCTATTAAACATTTAAGAAAGCGTTAATATATCACATTGTTATATGTCAAATAATTTCAATTTAAAAAACCCAAACATCTTTATTACATGTACTTTAAACATTTCTCTTAATACATTACAGAAAAGCAATCATATTCATTATCTGAAATAATGCTTATGTCAAAGTAGCTTGCACAGAACACTCACATACTCATGGTTAATACAAAAAAAAAAGAGAGAGAGAGAGAGAATTAATAATAATTTTACTCAATCCCATCCAAAAAATTGAAAAGGAGAAAATACTTCAATTTATTTTACAATGTTAGAATTACCCTAACACCAAAGCCAGATAAGGGAACTACATAAGAAAAGAAAATTACAGTCCAATATATCTTGAACATAGGTGCAAACATTCTCAATAAAATACTGGTAAGCAGAATTCAACAGCACATAGGTGGGTAATACTCTATGATCAAGTGGGATTTATTCCTGGGATGCAGGGATGGTTCAACATATGCAAAGCAGTAAAGTGTGATACATCACATTAATAGAATGAAAGCTAAAAAACCATCCGTAATCTCAACAGACACACACAAAAAGGATTAGACAAAATATAACATGTTTTGTGGATAAAAACTCTCAATAAATTGGGTGTAGAAGGAATTTAACTCAACATAATAAAAGCAATATATGATAAACTGTCAGTTAACAGCATACACAATTGGGAAAGATTGAAATCTTTTTCACTAAGATCAAGAAAAGGACAAGGATGTCCATTCTCACTACTGCTATTCAAAATAGTACAGGAAGTCCAAGCCAGAGTGATAGGGTAAGAAAGAGACATAAAAGGCATCCAAACTGAAAGGAAGAATTAAAAATTGTCTCTGTTTGAAGATAACATGATATCATATAACTATACCTCATTTTGTTGTGCTACTTCATTGTACTTTGCAGATACTGGTTGTTTTTTTGTTTGTTTGTTTGTTTGTTTGTTTTTTCTGTTTTCACAGATTGAAGGTTTGTGACAACCCTGAATTGAACAAATCTGCCAGCACCATTTTTTCCAACAGTATTTGCTTGTTTTATGTCTCTGTATCACATTTTGTTAATTCTCGCAGTATTTCAATTTTTTTTTCTTTTTTTTTTTTTTTTTATTATTGTATTTGTTATAGTGATCTGTGGTCAGTGATCTTTGATGTTACTTTGTTAATTGTTTTGGGTGCCACGAACCATGCCTATATAAAATAGTGCTTAAATGATAAATGTTGTGTATGTTCTAACAGCTCAAGTAACCCACCAGCCCCCCATCTCCTTCTCCCTTTCTGTGGCCTCCCTATTCCCTAAGACACAACCGCATTGAAATTAGGCCAATTAATAACCCTACATTGACCTCTTAGTGTTCAAGTGAGACACCTCTAACTTTAAATCAAGAGCTGGAAATGATTAAGCTTAGTGAGGAAGACATGTCAAAAGCTGAGCTAGGCCAAAAGCTAGACCTCTTGTACCAATTAGCCAAGTTGTGAATGCAAAGGAAAAGTTCTTGAAGGATATTAAAAGTGCTACTTGAGTGAATATAAGAATAATATAAAAGCAAAACTGCCTTATTGCTGATATGGAAACAATTGTAGTGATCTGGATAGATCAAATCATCTGCAACGTTCCCTTCAACAAAGCCTAATCCAGTGCAAAGCCCAAACTCTTCAATTCTGTGATTGTTGAAAGAGGTGAGATAGCTTCAGACTAAGAGTGTGAAGCTAGCAGAGGTTGGTCCCTGAGGTTTAAGGAAAGAAGCCATCTCTATAGTATAAAAGAAGCTGCAACAAACTATCTGGACTTAGCTAAGATAATAAATGAAGATGGCTACACTAACCAACAGATTTTTTGGTGCAGACTAAACAGCCTTATATTGGAGGAAGATGCAATTTTTAGACATTTGTAGCTAGGGAAGACAAGTCAATGCCTGGCTTCAAACCTTCAAGAGCAGGCTGACTCTCTTGTTAGGGGCTAATGTAGCTGATAACTTCAAGTTGAGGCCAATGCCAATTTCCCATTCCAAAAATTCTAGAACCTTTAAAAATTATGTTAAATTCACTCTGCCTGAGCTTTATAAATGGAACAGAAAATCTTGGATGACAGTGCTTATATTTACAACATGGTTTACTCAATATTTTCAGCTTCCTGTGGAGACCTACTGCTCAGAAAAAGAGCTCCTTTCAAAATATTCCTGTTCATTGACAATGCCTCTGCTTACCTCAGAGCTCTGTTGGAGGTGTACAATGGTACTAATGATTATTCACATGCCTGCTAACACAACATCCATTCCACAGCCCATGGATCAAGGAGTCCTTTTGACTTTCAAGTCTTAGTATTAAAAAAATGTATTTCTTAAGGCTATAGGTGCCATAGATAGTGGCATCTCTAACCTCTGGTGGATTTGGGCAATGTAAATTGAAAACCTCTGAAAAAGATTACATACTAGATGCTATTAAGGACATATATGATTCCTGAGAAGAATCATATCAACATTATCAAGAGTTTGAAATAAGTTGATTCCAAACCTCATAGATGACTTTCAGAGGTTCATGACTCCAGTGGAGGAAGTAACTGCAGATGTGGTGGAAATAACGGAACTAAAATTAGAAGTGGAACCTGAAGATGGGACTGAATGGTTGCAATCTTATGATCAAACTTGAGTAGATAAAGAATTTATTTTTATGGATGGGAAAAAAAGGTGTTTTCTTGAGATTTGTGTAAGGGAGGGTCAATGAATGCTGCAAACTTTATTCTTGTGTTATTTTAAGAAAATGCCACAGCCACCCGAGCCTTTCCCAACCACCATCCTGATCATTCAGGAGCTATCAACATTAAGAAAACATCTTCCACAAGGAAAAGGAATATGATTTGCTGAAAGCTCAGAAAATGGTTAGCAATTTTTAGTATAACATATCTTTTAGATAAGGCATGCACATTGTATGTCCTGTATATTAGGCATTGCTTTAGACGCTAGAGATATTATAGTTAACTAAGATCAAATTCCCATACTTGTAATGCTTTAATTCTGAACTTTTATGCTGGTAAAGCATCAATTGATATGTCAAGTTGATTATATAGTCATGTAGTAACAATTCAAAGCAAATCATGGAGCAAGATCAAGTCATTAAAGGGTACTCTGAAAATTATACTTATTAATAGAGAAGAGGCTTTAAAATTATAGTCATATAAATATTATCAGTTTAATATAGAGCTATGTAGTAACATTTTTGAAAACCTGATATTGAAAGGATGGATGGCTCTAAAATATCACTTATGTCTCAGTGATAACATTGAGGGAAAATGTTGATAATAAACTAGTTTAAAACTTATCTAAAAACATTAATCATTAAAATGACCTTAATCATATACCCTGAAGTTTGAAAATATGGAATAAAATGTAGTGGAAAGTAAAATGTGATTCACTGTGGGTTTAGCTTTAGATTCTAAAAAGGATGTCATAGTCATTCAACTAAAATTTTGCTTGAGCTATGTCTAATTGATGCTGAATCACTAAATATGTGATTGAGGAGAACAGATGTTTCATTGTTTATTTCTGGCTACACTGATTTACATTAAAACTTTCTATGGATGCCTGGGTGGCTCAGTCAGTTAAGTGTCTGCCTTCAGCTCAAGTCATGACCTCAGGGTCTTGGGATTGAGTCCTGCATCTGCCTAGCAGGAAGCCTGTTTCTCCCTCTTTCTGCCTCTCTCTCTGCCTTCCATTCCTCCTGCTTAGCTCTTTTTCTCTCGCTCTCTGACAAATAAATTAATAAAAATCCTTATTAAGAAAAAACTTTCTGAAAAACGTAAAACTGAATGGCAATTTTGACATTAGAACTAGGGAAGTGCAACAGAATACTTAAAAGAAAATGATACTATCTTTAATGCTGTGAATTTTATTTATTTACATACTTACCTATTTTACTTACCTATTTTAATGCTGTAGATTTTAAAGAAATAAGTTTTAATATTGCTAACATTATCATCGTAAAAATAGCCCTCCATTACTAATTTTCATTACAGATTTAAGAATATTTTGGAAGGCAAACTTTAAAATTCATTTCGGAATATGAATTTTAAATTAGTATTTATTACCTAGTGTACATATTTTATTACATAAATTATTTTATTTAATCCATTTAGCAACCCAATACATGGTATTACTGTCATCTACTTCATAAAGAAGAAACTAAAGTTTAGGAAAATTAATTTATTCTTATAGTTTCTCAGCTGGTGAGAGAGAGAACCAGCATCTGGGTTCAGGCACATCTAGATTCAGGGTCATGTTCTTTCACCTTGCACAACTCTGGGCAACAGTTAATGTGCCATGAATTAGAAACAGTAGAGCTTACGAATTGTATCCTTCTAAAAATGAATGTTTCCTAAATAAACCTAAAAAGCCATATCATTATCAGTACTTTTGCTTAAGGAGTTGAAGGAAATAATATAGTATGTCATGGAATGTAGTTGGTTGGTTTTCTTATTTTCTTCTTTTAAAGAACTAGAAATTTCTTGGGCGCCTGGGCGGCTCAGTTGGTTAAGTGATTACTTTCTGCTCCGGTCATGTTCCTGGAGTCCTGGGATCAAGTCCCGAATTGGGCTCAGCGGGGAGTCTGCATCTTCCTCTGACACTTTCCCCTCTCACGCTCTCTCTCATTCTCTCTCTCAAGTAAATAGATAAAATCTTTAAAAAAAAAAAAAAAGAACTAGAAATTTCTTAAATGCTGTACCCATTTTAAAAGGGATGACTTCTATGCTCACTTTGGCAGCACATATACTAAAAGGGATTACTTCTGTGCTTTATACCTTTAAGGTTCAGATATTTTTGATTAATTTATTAAATACAGAATTATGAGTTCAAGCTAATTGTAAAAGCATAAGGATTACAAAGCCAATAAGCTTTTTATCATTGTTGTTACTGAACTAGCACAAAAATAATGCTACCAATGCTTTAAATGAGAAAAAAAATTAATAATATATATTAATGTACAACTGTGAAAAAATTAAATAATAAGCAAGGAATAAAGCAAAATAAAAATAAAGGCATACAATAGAAATTATGAGGCAGAAAATAATAGGAATCTAGAATAAAATTTATTTAGCCTTAAAATAACTTTGAAGTGCTTATCATTATAAAATCAAAAATATTGAATTTAAACTTATTACATCTGTAGATAATGAAATAGTTCTTGTTGCCATTTTATAGAAGCAGTTAAATTGAAATGTTTTTAAATTTGAGGAAAGAGATTGATGAAAATGGAGAAATGAGTTACATTTTAGATTAAATGTAATATATTCAGGGAAGGATCTTAGGCTACTTTTATTGTTCCAAATAAGATTTATAAGGGGCTGAGAATAGACTAGTGCAGATCCATCAATAGCACATTATCAGTAGGAGATACTTTTTAACATAGCCCAGAAGATTAGGGAAGGACACACAGAAAGTTAAAGAAGATATTCAGAAGAATAACAGAAGAGAGATTTATATGGTAACTTTCATAAAGTAATGACTTTGAAATGACTTTAAAAAGAGAAAGATAGCAAGCCAACTGTTTTTCATGTACATTTAAAATAATAGGTACAACGGCCCAGGAATAGGAAATTGTATAGGAGAGAGCTTCTTCTACACAGTGCACAGGGCAAAAGAAAAAAAAAAAAAAAAAAGAAAAGGGAGGTATGTCCAGATTTGTACCAATCCAGTATCGATGATCTATGCTGGACTGCTGAACTAGACTTACTAAATAAATGAAAAGGAAATTTTAGAAGCAGTTCAAGGCAAAGAGGGATGTTTTCCATCCCTCTCCCCTTGTCAGAAGAAACTAACATAGTATTAACAAAACAAATTAACTCTGTTTCTTGGAAATGATGGGATAAATGAATACTGCCATTTCCTTCCAGCTGCAGTGGGTACCATATTTTGTTTGGAAACACACTTAAGTTGTGTTCACTTCTCATCTCTTCATTTAGACCAAATCTCATGGTCTGGAAGGCAGCAGTAGCACTGGCTGAGGCTTGGAGTTCTTGGGAGGCATGATGGGCGCACTTGCAGGCCACTCTATGTAGTGATTTTTATGTCACTATAGTCTATTCGGAACAATTCAAAAATCATTTCAGCACTGAAGTGTAGCCGGTGGGGATTTAAGTTTGTAGACAAAATATAAAAGTTTAAATTGTTTTTTACCGTGGTAAGAACACTTGAGATATGCCCTCGAAATTTTAAGTGTGCTGGACACCTGGGTGGCTCGGTTGGTTAAGCCACTGTCTTTGGCTCGGGTCATGATCCCGGGGTTCTGGGATCGGGTCCCGCATTGGGGAATCCTTGCTCAGCGGGGAGCCTGCTTCTCTCTCTGCCTCTGTCTTGTGCATGCTCTCTCTTGTGCATGCTCTCTCTTCTCTGACAAATAAAATCTTAAAAAAGAAAAATAAGTTTTAAGTGTGCAATACACTGCTGTTGTTTGTAAGTATAATGTTATACAACAGATCTCTAGAACATATTCATCTTGTATAACTGAAACTTTATGCCAGTTGCTTAATAATTCTTCACCACTCCCTGCCCCCAGCTCCAGCAAACCATCATTTTCACTCTGATTATTTTAGATAGATCATATAAGTAGAATCGTGCAGTATTTGTCTCTGTGTCTGGCTCATTTTATTTAGCATAATATCGCCAAAGTTCTTGCATGCTGTAACATAATGTAGAATTTCCTATTTTTTAAAAGCTGAATAATATTCCATTTTAAAATGCCATGTTTTCTTTATCCATTCATCTGTTGATGGACATTTAGTTTGTTTCTATATTTTTGACTCTGGTGAATAATGTTGCAAAGAAGGTATGAGTGTTAGCATTCCTTTGAGACCCTTATTTCAGTTCTTTTGGATAAATACCCAGAAGTGGGATTTCTGAAAGCTTCTTTTCTAGAATTGTAAGGATTTTTTTCAATTCTATATTTCAGTGTTTCAATTCTATTTTTCAGTGTTGAGTTCAACGTTTCAATTTTCTAGACTCTCTATTTTGAGCAGCCTTTCTCAGAATCCCTTGCCAGCACCTGTGTAGTATGTAACACCAGTTTGCTGTGCAAGGTGTCTCCCAAAGCTTTGCATTGCCATGCCCTACTATCTTGTCAGGATGAGAGAAATAACCCCAGCCCGTTTGAGACTGGGACACCCTGTTCTTTCTGAGTTGTCTCTAAATAAAAGGGCATGGAAATCAACATCTGATTTTGTGTATGTCACGTGCTTATGCTCACATCTCTGAAATATTGTCTCATGGTTCTTTGCTCAGTGATCCTTGCAAGTGGCTGGTATGTGGGAGATACTGTGAGCAAGGATGTGTCAGGCCCCCTATTGGATGTAGGGGTGAAATTACAGTTCATGATTAATTGACAATAATTTTTTTTTTTTTTTTTACCTTAGGACTCTCAAGGTTTTTTATCCAGAGATTTTAACGTTACATCAGTAGTGTTATTTCTTTGGACTCTGCCAACAGTATTTGCCAATAGCTTCTGGTGGATGAAGAGCAAGTTGGTAATTTGATACCAAAAGTGCTAAATGAATCTGTTCTGCTAATCCTGGTTCAGTAGTGCTCTAATTTTATAAAATTTCACTCTAATCTACTGTTAACTCTGAGCTGAAACTTAATGCATAAATAAGTGATTTGAATATATTCATTCTTTGAGGCTAAAATTAGAATTACTATTTACCAGTATTAGATTTCTATCTCTTCTGGTGAACTATATTCTTATCTATCTCTATTTATCGATCTATAATCTATCTATCTATTTATATCTATCTATCTGTCTCTTTATTTTCATGTAATAAAAATTATAACTTGAACTGATTGTTTTTTTTTTTTTTTAATATAACCTGAGACCAGCATTTAGGAGTGAATCTCTACTCCTCTAAACCTTCTGATAAGTAACTTTCACTGTTCAGGTTTGAGTTTTAGATTAACTACACTTGTGACAATGAGAATAGATCTGAAAAGGCTATACCAGTGGAACAGAAAAGGGAAGAGACATGTCTCAACTGCGCCAGTGGATGGGGAGATGAGATCACAAGCAGAACAAATATGAACAGCTGTCAAAGAAGATGTCAGGGGAAATCATGGAACAAAAGGCAGGCACTGCATTCTGAAATTCTTTATTCATAGCTTTCCTGTATCTTCAACCAAACTGTACTCAACTTGAGATTGGGGCTATGATACCTATTTCTTTTTTTTATCCCCCATAATTTCTAGCAAAGACTGGACTAGGTTTTTGCTCAGTAAATAGCTTTCATTTTTCTTGACCAGTTACACCAGAATAAGACTGCTTGAGCTAGTATTTTGACTTGGTAGTATTTTGTATATTTGTGTGCTGTCAGCCTTTTCCAGAGATTTCCTGACATGGTACTGGCAATTAGTAGATGCTTTGTGAAATTCAGCCCTCTTTATTATAACATCAATAAACCTGACTTGATAATAGCTATTGATGTCAATAAAGTTTAAGTGCTTTACCACCATCATTATGTCATTGAGATGCTAATTGACATTAATACTAAACCCAATTTATGACTATTTTTTATTGCTGTTTTATGAACTCATGTTCTCCATGAAGGCAAGCAAAACAACGCGTATAACTGCCTTGTTCCCTTTATCTCAGTATAAAGAATATAGTTGGATCTTTTCAGAGTTTGAAACTTGTCAGTTCACTGTAAATATACTAAACTATGGCATAAATGTATATGTATATAATGTTTCTGATCCATTGACTTCGACTAATGGCTCCCAAACTCACAGGTCTATTTAAGTAGCGTGGGGTGCCTGGGTGGCTCAGTCATTGGGCATCTGCCTTTGGCCCAGGGTCCAGGGATCCCAGGGTCCAGGGATCAAGTCAGGCTCCCTGCTCAGCAGGAAGCCTGCTTTTCCCTTTCCCACTCCCGCTGCTTGTATTTCCTCTCTCACCATCTCTCTCACAATTTATTAGATTGTACTGGGTTGTGGAGTTAAGAAATATTGATAATCCAGAAAGGAGGAGGAAGTGTCTCAATGATATTAAAAATGGCTATAGAAATCAGAATACAATAGTGATTTCTTGGTAGCTGTCATAAATGCCCTGCTTCTATCAGTAATTTTCTGCTAAGCCTGTCTCCTTTCCTCTCTGGCAATTTCTATTTCTTGATATGAAGACTCTTTGCAAGGCAGGGTACTTCTCATTTCCAGAGAACTATATCATTCCTTCGGTGACTAAAGTTACTTTGTGGGTGGCCTATTTTATGCTTCTTCTCTTCCACTTAAATGAAATTGTACTATATGCTATGTGTTATGTATTGATTAGCTATACTATGAAAGAGATGAGAAATGATACATGCTGATGACCTGCATGGGGGGTTATTTCTATTAAGCTATATGTTCTTGTTTCTTTTAAGACAAAATACAGAGTAAAATTTCTGTTCAAAATTATATCTCTAGAATCTATTCCTTTAGAGAAAACAGAGCCATAAACTATAGGCAATTTGTGTCTATTTCATGAAAGCACGGTAACATCAAAACTGGTTCCATTTTATTTTATTTGAATGAAAACAGTATTTTAAAATAAAATTTAATTCACTGAAATGCTCATAGAAATGCTAGAGTGTCACAAGAGTTATAAATTTTAAAAAAAAAGAAACACCACAGCTGAGGTGGCCTACTGAATTATCTTGATAATTATAACTAAAAGAACATGCATTTTGTAGAGAAATTTGGCCAGCACGATACAGATCACATGTCTACATGAAATAAATTTATCAGGTTGTTACTAATTTATTCTCATTTGTTACCTCCATAGACATAACTTTAAAGCAAATAAAGGTAATTGCATACATATGGTATTAGTGTTTAATCACCCTGGTATTTTATTATCAGTGACTGTTTTATGTGAATTTTGTTTTTGGAATTTTCCTTTTGACAACCACAAAATAATGAAGAAAATATTATAAATATAAGTATTTATAGGGTCCCCAGAGTGACACAGTTGGTTAGTGTCTGACTTGGTTTTGACTCAGGTCATGATCTTAGGGTCTCAAGATGGAGACCAGTGTCAAGCTCCAAGCTCAGAGAGGAGTCTCCTGGAGTTTCTTTCTCTCTCTCTCCCTTTGTTCCTCCCTTGCCACTCACTTGCACATGGGCTCTCTCTCGCTCTCTTTCTCTGTCATAAACAAATAAATCTTTTTAAAAAATTATGTGTCATTCATGTTTATTTTGAAGCTGGACATGGTCACAAAGGGACTCAAACTATTGAAGGAGATCTCTGATTTGCCCTTATGTATGTACTTCATTTCAATGTGTTTTTTATATGCAAGTGCTCTACTCATTTAGTTTTGATATTTTGATATTTTATAACATTGTAAAAGCACAAATGAAGTATGAAATGAACTCATTTTATAGGATTAAGGAAATAGGAGTTGTCTTAGTCTACTGAGTAGTTTACATTATAGATAAAGAAAATGTATTCTTTATGTTTTCCAGAGGCTTCTGTAAGGAAACTGCTCAGGGCCAGATTTCTACCCAGTTAGTGGTTTCAGGGGGCCAGACTCCACTTCTCTTTAGGGGCCAGACTCTACTTCTCTTTAGGCTAAGAAGAGAATTAGTGAAAAGATGGGATGCTATGGGAAGCATGGCCTAATATCTCTCCTATAACCTGCAAATCTTTAGGAAATTTAATGACTTAGTAATTTTTAAAAAACTGATACTAAAATAAGATGGCAGGAGTAGAGACAAGGAAACAGTGGTGAAGTAAATATGCATAAACAGAAAACTGGAAATTTATACTGCCCTAAATTGTGATAATAGAGTTTGGATAAAGTTCACAAAAGATAAGTTGACTCCATTTGACATGACTTCAATTATATTAAGCAGGAAATCCCTTTATTCTGTCTACCTATGGCTCTCTTCCAACCTTTGTGACTTAAATTATCTTTTATATTCAGTTACTTGTCAGATGCTCTGCTTTTGTAAAGAAGGCTTCCAGTAGGTATCCAAAGAGTTTTAATTTCTTATTGCTATTTATTGGTACTTCTGTGCTAATTTTCTTATTTAGTTTAGCAATGCTGGGTATATGTCTTCTATTTTGGCACTCTGTAGAAGAGTTGTTTAATGATGACTGTAATAACTAGTCACATTTACCACCATTTAACCTTGACTTAGTTAGAAGTGAAGAAGAAATTCTGCCTTTTTCCCACAGCTGCTTTCACCAGCAGTGCATGCCTCTCCCCCAAAAAGAATCAGCATAAAATAATATGTGGGTTTTTTCCTACAATTCAACTGATTTAAATAAATCTACAGGATATGTAAGGTTAAGGGAGTATTATTACATTTATGAGTTTATGTACTAGGAGTTTGGGTTCAGAAGAGAGTGACATCATCAGAAACTTGCCAGTGCAGATCTTCAAGGTCATATTTAATATTTGTGTCTATAAATCCAGGTCAGTAGATTTAGTCAATTTTCCAGCCAGCTGTAGAGAGGCACAAAATAGATATATTGAAATAAGAATGATTTGGGGGTCTTTTGGCACATGTACACTCCTAGAAACTACCTCTCTCTTTGCTTCTTTTTCATTGGAAGATTATTTCTCTCTCCCTGTAGAGGCTCCTCATTCAGCAACCTCTCCTGTAAGAAAGGCCACCTTACTTGAAATCCTATGTCTGCCTATACTATGATGTGAGTAGCAGTTTCTCTCAATAACAAAGTAAAATGCAATAACAAAACAAGTCTAATCTTTCTAGGGTACCCTACTACAGTTAATACTGCCATTTATTCCATATAGAAGATGTCTAATTAAATAGATGTAAAGAGATAGAGACAGATTGAATTAAGAGATTGGTTCTCCCAGATTGTGTGTTACTTGGCCACAATTAAATTCTGATTTTATCTTTGGCTACACAGCCTTTCTTGGATTATACGAGGCTAATCGTCCTTCACTGTGTTTTATTTTTGTGGTGAGGCCACCAAAGAGAACCCCAGTCTTTAATAAGTAAAGGAAACTTTTTAATGTTTAGGGACCTTGAGGCCAAAAGTGTTTGTTTCAGTGGAAATCATATCTGAGAAGACCTGGGATGAATATGGCAGTGAAGGACAAATACTGATTTAGAGAGTGGGCAGTTCAAGTAAAGGGAAGGAGTAGAAATGAGAAAGCCCTAGAGCATGGGAAATGGCCAGAGGCCAATTATATCCTCCACAACTGAGAATCAGTAGAAACTAAGGAAAACAGGAAAGGAGTGGGGACTCAGCAACAAACCAGATTAAGGCTCTTGAGCTCCCTTTGTATTTTTCTTCCTCCCTCCTTTCCTTTCTCCATATTTTCCAGTTATCCTTCATAAACCCTCTTTCCAGTATTTATTCAACAATGCCTTATTACCAGACTTTGGGCTAAGTGCTGGGGATATAAGGTGACAATAACCTTAAGAAGCTAACTGATACCTATTTTTAAAAGTATAAGAGGGTAAGGACAAGATTAAGAATAAATTAACCCTTCTCAGATATAGGGATAGAGCATGGTCCTTTTAGGGGTTTGCAAGAGAGCTGGTTTGATTAGATCCCATAGTACTTGGTTGTGCGTGTTGGAGAAAGCAGTGTAACAAAGGGGTGCTTTACAAAACATAGAGTAGAGGAAAAAAGTTTGAAGATAAATAGGAACTGGTATAAACCCGCTCAAAAATATATAATTTGGACGTTATCTGGAGGACAATAGAGGCCTGTTCAAGTATTTTAATTAAGAAGTGACATGATTAGTTTGGGGTTTTTGCAAGATCATTTTGGCTGCCATGTAGAAAGAGGATCAAGAGGAAATGAAATTTATCTATTATTCATTAAAGTTTTGAAATTGGTCAGGGAGCAACTTGACAGATAAGACATCTCTTCATTTACTTAAAAAAATTAAAAGAGATTTAAGGGTTTTTTTGTGACTTAGAAACAGCATAGTTTGAAAAGAAGGAAATATTATCATTAAGACAAATAAGAATAGGAGAAAGAGCAACCATATTTTTGCATGCATGAGGCTTCTCAGATTTGAGAATTATTTTTATAGCAATTTCTTTATCCCATAAATCTCTAGACACCCACCCACATACTTTCTGTCACTAAAATAACAATTATCATTCTCATTTCCATTTTTTCCAAAAAAATAATATCTTATCTGAAGTAGAAATGTATCCATACAATGATTTGTCATGGTTACTTGTCAAGGCTTAAGCACTATCTCCCATTTTAGAGTCATCTTTTGTTATGAAGACCAAAAACTTTTCAACCTGGCTAACACTAAGCTCTGAGCTATTGCCTAGGGACCCCCAAATGATAATAGTTATTATTTACCATATTTTGTTTGTAAATGTACTAGTTTTCATCAAAGGGCTGGGCCATTATTTCCTGCTTAAAGATCCTTATCCATAGTGTCAATAGGATAGTGCTAAGAAAACAAGGGCCTGATAGGAGTTTGCACATTGGAACTTTACTTTCCCAGTCCAGTCATGGAGCCTGCATTTGGCTTTACTTCCTCAGGAGAATTGTGTTGGGAGCAGAATTATCAAACAATTTAACACAACCGGAACTCTGATCTCAAGAGCAACCAGAAAAAGATTGGGGAAGATAAATGGTAGGAAGATCAAACATAGACTAAGAAAGGGGCCTGGAGGATGAAGAGCCTCATTATAAATTTGGGATATTTTAAATCTCTTAAATTTTCTTTTCATACTCAGCTAAATTCTACTAAGATTGTGAAGTAGTAGTATTTGATTATTAGTCTTCCTGTGACCACATTTAATTTAGCTTTCTAAGTGTTTTTCTATCTTAGTACCTCTTCATCTTTGCACTTTCTTTTGAGATGCAGAGTATAAAATATTCTTGTCATTTGTCATTTGAAAACCATGAGGTGAAAAAATATTAAATAACTTATCCAAGATGTTATAGTTAATGATGTTATAATTAATGAATAACAGAACGATGATAAGACTCCAGTAAAACTCCTAATCCTACCCTCTTTTAATTCAGTGGTGATCAAAACAGATTTAGATATAATCACTACATTCTGCAAAGAATTTAAAAAAAAGAGTCATTTGAACCATTAAGTGGGGTTTGATTATTTGAGCATCTCTATCACCATCACCAACTTTGAAGATTGAGCAAATACTAGCAAAGATGAGAAAAATATTTAAATATGGAAAAATTTGATTTTGTGAGGAAATTTCTTTTCAACTTTCTTGTTTTTTTTCAAGTTTTCTTCTATTTCCTTCATTTCTGCTACTATTTTATTCCTTCCCTCTACTTACTTTGAGTTTAACTTGCTCTTCTTTTTCTAGCTTTTTTTAAATTTTAATATTTCATTTAATTATTTGAGAGGGAGAGAGAGGGTGTGTACAAGTGCAATGGGAGGGAGAAGCAGACTTTCCACTGAGCAGGGAGGCCTGATATGGGGGTCTCCGTCCCAGATGCTGGGATCATGACCTGAGCCCAAGGCAGAGGCCCAACCAACTGAGACACCCAGGTGCCTCCTTTTTCTAGCTTTTTTTTTTTTTTTTTTAAGATTTTATTTATTTATTGACAGACAGAGATCACAAGTAGGCAGAGAGGCAGGCCGAGAGAGAGGAGGAAGCAGGCTCACCGCTGAGCTGACAGCCCAATGCAGGGCTCGATCCCAGAACCCTGAGATCATGATCTGAGCCGAAGGCAGAGGCTTTAACCTACTGAGACACCCAGGCGCCCCCTTTTTCTAGCTTTTAAGGTGGAAGTTTAGATTATTAACTTTATATATTTCTCCTTTTCTGATATAAATATCTAAAGCTATAAATTTCCTTTAAGCACTGTTTATATTTAACCTACAGGTTTTGATAAGGTGTATTTTCATTTTCAACCAGCTGAAAATAATTCCCAATTTTCCTTGATATTTCTTTATTTGCCCATATATTTTAGAAGAGTATTTTAGAATAATATCCTTATACATTAATATCCATACATATAAGGGAAATTCCAGGTTGCAATTTGTTATTGATTACTAATTTAATTCATTTGTGGTCATAGAACATACTTCTAATGATTATAATCCTTTTAAATGTATCGAGAATTGTTTATGAACCAGCACAAGTGTATCTTGGAGAGTGTTCCATGTGCATTTGGAAAAGAATATGTATTCTCTAGTTGCTGAGTGAAGTGCATTAAAATGTCAATTAGATTCATCCTTATTTTGTATCTGTTCTATGAATTACTGAAGCAGAGGTTTTGAAATTTCTAGCTCTTATTATGAATTTATTTATATCTCCTTACATGTCTATCAAGGTTTTTTCTTATATTTTGAAGCTCTTATTTTAGTTTCATAGACATTAGGGTTTGTATTTCTTCTTGAGGAGTTGACCCTTTTAAATGTACAGTCAATTCTTAGCATTCATGGTTGTTATATTCTGTAATGTCACTATGAACAATGAATTAGTGGATACTGAACCATTACTCCTAAGGAAAATATACACATAAATGTGCATATATGACATCAGTTAAATCCTAAAAACAACATGTCCTGGTAGATTCTACTTTTTTTTCTACAAAACAGAAAATATATCTCAAAACTCTTAAGTGACTTGTGTGAGAACATGCCACCAACACGTGCCAGAGTTGAAATTTAAACCCTACCCCTCTGGCCTCAGAGATAGAACTTCTTGTACTATACTACATTGCCCTCTACCATCTCTTTACTCTGGTGTATGAGAGCCGAAAAACAAAAGAAAAGCATTACTTTGTTCAGTCTCAGCTAGGAATGTACATGGCAGAAGGCTAAAATTATTCCCTGCCCTGCATATGTCCTCACATGATCATAAAAATATGAGCAATATTGATTTTGAGATTATAAAATCTCAGTGTCAGATTCAAAATGTGGAATCCACATATACTGAGAATCAACTGTATCTCAACTGATAAGCAAAAAAAATCCACACATACTGAGGATCAACTGTATCTCAGCTGATAGGTAGTAAGTAATATTCTTTGTTCTGAAGTCTATTTTATCTGACTTTAAAGTAGCCATTTGGGGGCACCTGGGTGGCTCACTGGGTTAAAGCCTCTTGCCTTCAGCTCAGGTCATGATCCCGGGGTGCTGGAATGGAGGTCCGCATCGGGGTCTCTGCTTGGCAGGGAGCCTGCTTCCTCCTCTCTCTCTGTCTGCTTCTCTGCCTACTTGTGATCTCTGTCAAATAAATAAATATTTTTAAAAAATTTTTTTAAATAGCCATTTTACTTTTCTTATAACTAGTGTTTTTGCATGGTTTATCTTTTTCCATTTTTTTACTTGTAATTTAAATAACTATGTATTTAGTGTGAGTTGCTTTTAGATAGCAAATAGTTGAGACTTGAATTTTTATAAAATCTAACAACTCTATCCTATTAATGTTTTATTAAATTACATTTAATGTAATTACCATTATGTTTTTTTTATATGATGTTGCTATTTATTTTCTATTTGTACCATCTTTACTCATTCCTCTTTTCCTATATTTTTTAAAATTTTGCATTAAGTGATTTTTAGGATTACATTTGTCTTCACTCATTACTTATTGTTATACCTCTTTAGGGTTTTTTCCTTCCCTTTTTTTCTCTTGGGCAGAGGGTCATGTGGGTTTTTGAACGTCTTAAGGAGTCCATGAAGTCAAAATTATCTTCACTGTAATACTAAGAGTCGTTTGCATTTTCCCTCTCTATTTCACAAACGTACCATGGGGTTTCTGAGAAGATATGTGCCATGTCATGTAACAACAGATTAAAGGTAAAGGAGATTTAAGAATCAGTCTCTTCTTAGGCCAACATTAAGGAAATTTGCAAAATGTGAAGTAATGACATGTTTTTCACTCTTTTTTGTTTTGTTAGATACAGTAATTTTTCATAAAAATATGTTATATATTTGTTAACGTGAGTCTATTATTACTACTTCTAAGTAAACATTTAAAAGTTAATTTATAAAGTGATAATAACTGATAGATAAAATCCATACAAATAAGTTCTTTACAGTCTTCAGTAATTTTAAGGTTTTGCAAGATCAAAAAGTTGGAGAAATTCTGCTGTGTTTTATCAGATGACTCTCTCACTTATTATAGTCTACCAGCAAATAATTTTATACTATATAGTATATAGTATAAGATCATTACAATATTATCCTTTTTTTCCATTGTCCTTTTTCTATGCCTTTATTATTTTTTATTTAAATTCAATTTAATTAACAGATACTATATTATTATTTTTTGAGATAGAATTCAGAGATTTATCAGTTGCATACAGCAGCCAGTGTTCATTACTTCATGTGCCCTTTTTAATGCCCATCACCCAGTTACTCCATCCCCCCATGCACCTCCCTTCACTTTTCTCTGTAATTAAGTCTCTCATAGTTTGCCTCCCTCTATGTTTTCCTCTTATTTTATTTTCCCTTCCCTTCCCTTCCCCCATGTTCTTAAATTCCATAGAGGAGTGAAATCATATGAGGTTTGTCTTTCTCTGACTGACTTACTTCACTTAGCATAATATCCTCTAGTTCCATCCATGTCATTGCAAATGACAAGAGTTCATTCTTTTTTTTTTTTTAAGATTTTATTTATTTATTTGACAGAGATCACAAGTAGGCAGAGTAGCAGGCAGAGAGAGAGAGAGAGGAGGAAGCAGGCTCCCTGCTGAGCAGAGAGCCCGATGTGGGGCTCGATCCCAGGACCCTGGGATAATGACCTGAGCCGAAGGCAGAGGCTTTAACCCACTGAGCCACCCAGGTGCTCTTTTTTTTTTTTTTTTTTAAGATTTTATTTATTTATTAATAGTTCATTCTTTTTGCTGACTGAGACATATTCCAACATATGGATCATGTATATATACATATTCCATATCTATCTATCTATCTATCTATCTATCTATCTATCTATAGAGAGGAGATAAATATATATATATATATATATATATATATATATATATATATATATATAATCTCCATCCTCTTCTTTATCCCTTTATCTGTCAGTGGACATCTGGACCTCGTTCCATAGTTTGGCAATTGTAGACATTGCTGCTATAAACATGTGTCCCTTCAAGTCACTTTGTTTTTATCTTTTGGATAAATACCTAGTAATGCAATTGGTAGGTCATAGGATAGGTCTATTTTTAACTTTTTGAGGAACCTCCATACTGTTTTCCAGAGTGGCTGTACCAGCTTGCATTCCCACCAAGTGTAAAAGGGTTTCCCTTTCTCCCCATTCTCGCCAACATGTGTTATTTCCTGATGTGTTAATTTTAGCCACTCTGACTGGTGCATGGTGGTATCTCATTGTAGTTTTGATTTGTGTTTTCCTGATGCCTAAGATGTTGAGCATTTTGTCATGTGTCTGTTGGCCATTTATATGTCTTCTCTGGAGAAATGTCTGTTCATGCCTTTTGCCCATTTCTTGACTGGTATTTTGGTTTTTGGGTGTTGAATTTGATAAGTTCTTTATAGATTTCGGATACTAGCCCTCTCTCTGATAAGACATTTGCAAATAACTTCTCCCCTTCAGTCAGTTGTCTTTTGGTTTGGCTGATTTTTATCTTTGATGTGCAAAATCTTTTTATATTGATGAGGTACCAATAGTTTATTTTGCTTTTGCTTCCCTTGACTTTGAAGACCTTGTCTAGCAAGAAGTTGCTGCTGCCAAGGTCAAAAATGTTGCTGCCAGCATTCTCCTCTAGAATTTTGATGGATTCCTCTTTCACATATAGGTCTTTCATCCATTTTGAGTTTATTTTGTGTATGGTATAGGAAGGTGGTCCAGTTTCATTGTCCTGCTCGTGGCTGTCCAATTTTCCCAATACCATTTCCCAACACCATTTCCCAACACTCTTTTTTCTGTTAAATATTCTTTCCCACTTTGTTCAAGATTAGTTTACCATAGAGATGAAGGTCTATTTCTGTGTTCTCTATTCTGTCCCATTGATCTGTGTCTGTTTTGTGCCAGTACCACATTATGTTGATGACTATAGTTTTTTAATACAGCTTGAAATCCAGAGTTGTGAGGTCCCCAGCTTTGCTTTTCTTTTTCAACATTCCTTTGTCTATTTGGGATTTTTCTGTTTCCATACAAATTTTAGGATTGTCCCAGGTCTGTGAAAAATGTTGATGGTATTTTTTTTTCTTCAGTTCTTTTATTGTTATTATTATTATGTTATGTTAGTCACCATACTGTACATCATTAGTTCTTGATGTAGTGTTCCATGATTCTTTATGGTGTATAACACCCAATACTCCAACCACTGTGTCCTCCTTAATACTCATCTGTTAGTAGTATTTTGATAGAGATTGCGTTGAATGTTGAATCTTCATTTCTTGGAGAAAATACAAATTTCCTTTAGGTGTCATTTTTTTTCTGCCTCAAGAATTTCCTTTAGCATTTCCTACAGAATGACTTTCTGTCCCTTAATTTTCCCCCAACAAGGAATCCTTAGGAGTTACAAATATTAGATAGTTTTTATGAGTGACTAAATCACAGACATAGCAAATGGAAGAGAGATATTTTAGAACCAGAGTTGGCAATATTTGGCAACTGATTTGATGGGGTAAAATGTGACATGCTAAAATATATCTTCCAGGGCACCTGGGTTGTTCAGTCAGTTAAGCATCTGCCTTTAGGTGTTGTTGTGATTCCATGGCAATGAGATCAAATCCCACATGGGTCTCCTTGCTCAGCAGGGAGCCTGCTTCTCCCTCTGTCTGCTGCTCCACTTCCTTGTGCTGTCTCTCTCTTTGACAAATAAATTTAAAAAAAAAAAAAACTTTAAAAAGCAAATATTGGGAAGGTATATCCAAAAGAATTGTTATTTTTAGATGATAAGATTGTCATCTGGAAAACCCAGAATTCACTGAAAAATCACTATCCTTAATAAACAGATTAATGTGTTTGAAATAAACAGCTATCCTGTATAAAACAAATAATGTATTAGAAAACATAATGGTAAACAACAGCAGCAACAACAACAATTAAAATTATTTTTTAAATATTTCTTATTTTAGAGAGAGAGAGAGCACATGCATGAGTACATACAAGGTGAGGAGGGCCAGAGGGAGAGGGAGAGAGAATAGTAAGCAGACTTCCCACTGAGCATGGAACCCAGCAGGGTGCTTGATCCCATGACCCATGAGATCATGAGCTGAGTGGGAATCACAAGTCAGATGCTTAACCAATTGAGCCACTCAGGTGCTCCAACAACAATTAAAACTCTTTATCAAAATGGAACAACTAATTGAAATACCTGAGGTAAGGAGCTACTAATAAGAAATATAAAAAAGCTGATAAAAAGAAAATTATAAAGGACTGGAAGAAAAAATTAAATAATTAAAAAAATATATCTTGGAATTCGAGGCTTAATATTATAATTTGTCCATTCTCTCCAAATGAATCTATAGGTATAATTAATTTATAATAAAAGTTCAAATGGATTACAATTTGGTGACTTTATTGTAAATGTTTATTGTGAATGAATGAAAGAGAGTATGATATAACCCAACTTTTTTAAATGCTAAGGGAACTTGTCGTTTCGAAGATAACATATTTTAAAGTCATAATGATCCTAGTACAGTAATGATAATACAGATTAGTGAAATGGAGTGAAAGTCATGGCCATATTTAAATTTATATCAGGATTTATTATATGATGAATATGGCAAAATTGGTAGGAAGAGAGATTAATAGTATTTTTTTTTAAGATTTTATTTATTTATTTGCAGAGACAGAGGGAGAGAGAGCGAGTGAGCACAGGCAGACAGAGAGGCAGGCAGAGGCAGAGGGAGAAGCAGGCTCCCTGCCGAGCAAGGAGCCCGATGGACTCATTGATCCCAGGACCCTGGGATCATGACCTGAGCCAAATGCAGCTGCTTAACCAACTGAGCCACCCAGGTGTCCCGAGAGATTAGCAGTATTGAAGAAGAGCTGTTGATTGGAGAAAAAATAAAATTAGATCTGTATTTGATAATAAATGTTAAAATAAATTTCAAATAGCTTAAATATTTGAATGTAAATGGAAAACCACAGAATTGCTAAAAGAAAAATACAAGTAGACATCTGTGTGATCTTGAGTTTGAGCATTTATTAGCATAATAAAAAACATAAATCCATTAAGAAAATTACTTATTTTGGCTCATTTAAAATACATGGTTAAAAATATTTAAAACCAAATACTATAAAATTCCATTATGAATTTGAAATAAAAAACCAACAATTCACAAAATCCACTGATGGACAAGGGCTAGATATAATTAAGGTATGAATTCAATTTACTAATCAATACAGAAAAGATGTCCATATGCTAATTAAAAAATTGGGCAAAGCATATAAACTGGTAATTTGTTAAATAATAACACAAAAATGACATATGATGAGATTTTTTTGGCTTCAGTAATAGAAGGGGATTATCAGAGATAAGAAGCCACTAGAAAGGGCATAAGTTAGACAAGAAAAAACAAAACCCTAAAAGAAGAGCAAAGAAAATGTCAAAGATAAGATGTGTAATAAGTTGAACTACTTTTTATTATAAACATTTTATTCCTTTGAGGTGAATATTCTGTCTTCTACAATAAAGACAGTCTGAGCCATGTAATTTTCTTTGGCTAAGGAAATGTCCATTTCAGGAAAAAGTTTTAAGAGCCATTTTGTTCTTACAAGATTTTCTTTTTATAGGCTACTGTGTTGGTGAGAAATAGACCTTTATTGTCATCAGCCACTGAAATGATGGATTTATTTGTGACGTCAGCATGATGTAGTATATTCTGGTCTACCTTATGTTTTGATTTCCTATTAGAAAGTTGGCTGACACATACAGTAATGATTTTAAACAGGAAAGATAGTCTACCTAAAGAATGTGTACAAAGAAGAGGTTTGATAGAAGAGAAATATTAAAGATTGGTTTGATATAAGTATAAAAGTTTAGTAGAAAGTGGTGAGAAATAAATGCAATAAAAGGAAAAATAATAATAGAGTGTGAAATCCCTGAATAAGAGGTTTGCATTTAATAGAAGACTTGAATGGCAGTGCTTCAGTTTGGAGACTTCTACCTTTTTGTTCTTCCTCTTATTTTTTGTTTCTATTTATTATTATTATTATTATTATTATTAATTACTTGAAGTATTTATATGGGAAAACGCATAGTTATAATGAAGAAGTGGCAATCCAAATTATCAGTGCAGTGGATAAATATATTCCATTCTACCAGCATTCCAAGTAAATTAGTCATGAAACTCATATGACCCTTCGAGTTTTTACCAATGGAATCCGTAATATTTCTTGACATGTCAACTGTCCATTTCCCAAGATGTTTAGAGAATGGAAAGATAGCCACAGAATGCAGGTAACAGAGAAGTTATGTGGTAGTATAAAGCTGTTTGTGTCATAAATAAGGCTAGAATGAGGTGCCCACATTTCTAGCCTACTGCTGGACCTAATAAAGTGCACTGGCTCAGCAGTTGTGAAGTTTGAAGTTGCTATTTTTGTGCAAAGATTTCAGACACATGGTGGGAGACTGAGACATAAACTGTGTTTGCCTCTTTAGATGGTAAATGACGTGCTACTTTGCAGTGTGTTTAGTGTGAGGCTCTGTGCAGGTCACAATTACCAGTAGTAGCATAGCAGCTTTGAGATATCCTATGTGTGAATACCAGCTGCTTCCATGACTTTCTTTTTCACTATTTAACTTTACTCTTTTTCTTTTTCTTTTTTTATTTTTATTTAAATTCAATTTAGTTAACATATAGCGTGTTCTTAGTTTCAGGGGTAGAATTTAGTGATTCGTCGGTTGCATATAAAGCCCAGTGCTCATCTTTCAAGTTCCCTCCTTAACTCCCATCACCCAATAACCCTATCCCCCAACTCACCTCCCCTCAGCAACCATTAGTTGTTTCCTAGAGTTAAGAGTCTCTAATGTTTTGCCTCCCTCTCTGTTTTTCTTATTGTTCTTCCTCTTACCCTGTGTTCATCTATTTTGTTTCTTAAATCCCACATATGTAACTTTACTCTTGTTCTTAACTGCCTTTGCTAATCTTCACTGTATTCTTTTCGTCTTTGACTTCCTTAAAGTCTGCGGACACCATGTTTCTGTCTTTAGCCATTGTTTTTTTCTCTCCATTATCTTTCTGGTGGTTCTCCCTGAAGTTCAGTATCAGATACATTTGATAGCACCTACATTTGTGTCTCTGGATTGTACTTTTCTAGTGAGATCCAGGATTTTATCTTTATTTCCCTGATATCTCAAATCCAAGTTGTCCTAAATAAGTTCATAGTTGTTTCTCTAATGCACAACTAATGTACCATTATTCACTGAAACACTAAGTCAACAACCAGGATGTCACCAGTAAGGTTCCTTTTCTTTTCCTTCTTGTATCTTATTAGTTTTTACGTCCCATCAATCACATTTCTTGACTATTTCTTGCATTTATCCCCTCTTCTCCACTTCCGTCTGAATTGGTTCTTATCACCACTCACATAGATAATTATAATAACCTCAAAAGGCCTCCATGGTTCCAAACTTCTCCATCTCTAATTTATCCATCTACACCAAAAATTATGATTCTAAAACATAAATCAGGTCCAATTATTTCACTTCTTAAAAGCTTCCGATATTTACACGTTACCTAGTCCATGGCATTCATATTTGTGTGTAATACAAACCCTTTTGTGGTCTGTTGTCTTGTCAACTTCTATGATGCATTTCCACTCATATCCATTCCCCTAGAGCAAGCACGTTGTGCTGCTTCACACCTATCGGCTATGCACATGTTTCTCACTCTGAAGGAGCCCTCTACCTACTGCTCACCTAATACCAGTCAGACTCTTATTCTCATTTACAATCAACCTAAACATTCCCTGTGCAAATCCCTGGGTGGAAAGTGCTTGTGTGTTGGGTTGTCACTGTATCTTCTTTCCCCTACCCTCAGTTTAGCCATTATCATAGGCAGTCCTTTGTTTACTGATCAGTTTTTATAATAGATCTATATGTTCCTTTAGGAAAAAAATATGTCTCTATATATCTCCATACCTAGCACATAGTCAATAATCAATTTAAAAAAGTGTTAAATAGGGGCATCTGGGTGGCTCAATCATTAAATGTCTGCCTTCAGCTCAGGTCATGATTCCAGGTTCCTGGGATCACGCCCTGCATCAGGCTCCCTGCTCAGTGGGAAGCTTGCTTCTTCCTCTCCTACTCCCCTTCTTGTGTTCCCTCCTTCACTGTCTCTTTCTGTCGAATAAATAAATAAAAATCTTTTATAAAATTGTTAAATATGGGGCGCCTGGGTGGCTCAGTGTCTTAAGCCTCTGCCTTAAGCTCAGGTCATGGTCTCAGGGTCCTGGGATTGAGCCCCACATTGGACTCCCTGCTTGGCAGGAAGCCTGCTTCCTCCTCTCTATCTGCCTGCCTCTCTGCCTACTTGTGACCTCTCTGTCAAATAAATAAATAAAACCTTTAAAAAAATTGTTAAATATATGAAGCAATAAATAAGTGCATAGATTTTTGGCTTTAAAATATTAGTCTATCTCCTTTTCCTGCTGTAGTAAGAATGATAGTCTGAGAATATTTTAGAGAATTGTTAATTCTATTTGTGAAAATTAACAAAGTCATGGCAGTTTAAACTGGTGGGGCAACAATGGTACTGGATAAGTGCTGAGAGCTGGCAATATTAGTCATGCTTATTTGTACTTTTATGGATAATTAAAAATCATTTTTCTATTTGGGTAGTATCTTGCATGCCCAAGGAGAGACAAAAATGATTGATGTTAAAAAGTTTTTCTTTAGGGTGCCTGGGTGGCTCAGTTGGTTAAGACACTGCCTTCAGCTCATGTCATGATCTCAGAGTCCCAGGATCGAGTCCTGCATTGGGCTCCCAGTTCTATGGGAAGTCTGCTTCTCCCTCTGACCTTCTCTTCTCTCATGCTTTCTCTAATTCTCTCTCTCAAATAAGTAAATAAAATCTTTTTAAAAAAAAAATTTTTTTCTTTGATTAACATTTAAAAGATTCTAAGGAATCTTTCACTCCCCTTCTTCTGAGGTCTTCTGAGGAAATAATATTTATTTTTCAATGTAGACATAAAAGAAAAATCTGTATTTTTTTTTTTGAAGAATCTGTTTAAAATTTGTTCTTTTGATATGGTAACCTACATCTAGGTTAGTTTGAAAATTGTTTCTGTTTTAGACAATTCAGACCTTACAAGTCGTATAATGATGTATTTCCTCAGTTCCTGGGACCTGGCATCATTGGAGGTGAAGCAGGGCGGTGGTGGAGGAATTGTTTCTATTTAATTAAAAAATATTGTTATACAAAAAACAAAACTATTATTTCAAACAAGGCATGTAAGGATTTTGTTAGATCTGACTCAAATTACAATGAATAAACTAATTTTGATTCAAAAGCTGCAGACTTTGCTAGTTGTGAAATGAAGGTTTCTTGAGGTTGTAGCCATGGCAACCAGCACTGAGGGAGCTAAGCTTTGTGTGCCCTTGTCCTCCATCACTGTCAGGTTATAGATCCCCTATCTAGAGGAATGGTATTGGCAAGTTGGTGGTGAGAAATCACCAACTGAACCATTTACCATCCTTAAATGTGTATTTTGTATAATTAACTAATGGATATGATTCTTAGGTAACCTCCTATCAGATTAAAAATTGGAACTGTTCCCAACAGAAAATCTAAAGCTTTGGGTCTGCTTTTTAATACACACACACACACACACACACACTCTCTCTCTCTCTCTCTCTCTCTCTCTCACACTCTCTCTCTATATATATACTCAAATATATTTGAATATATTATATATATGTATTTTATATATATGTATTATGTATTATATATCTATATGTTTTTTCCATTCATTGTGTTTCCACATGAGCCTCTGTTTGTGTCGGGGAGCAATTATGGTCTTACCATAAAGAGTATCCTGTCATTACCTCTTTCACCCCTGTCTTGATTATTCCATCAACATCCCTACACAATAAGTAATTAGCATGGTAAGAGAAAACTGATGGCACATGGCTTTGCTCAGTGTAAGAAAAAGACACAAGAAGATACATAATCCTTTTCAGGAAGTTTATCTGAAATTCCTTTGAGTAAGGATTAGATCTACTGCTCCTGAAAACTCCTAAAAGCTGGTAATGGTTTCTGAAACAGAATTTTAGTTTGGACTTTCCAAAGCCTTCTTTTTTACTTCTTCTCTACCATTTATGTTCCTTCATTCCCATGCCTACAATAAGCATATAATGAATTCTTATGGATTGGTTGTTAACCTCTCTTAATGGTAGTGAACGTAGGAAAGAATGTTGGAAAAATTAGAAAAGTGGAATAATAATAATGTTGTAATAATTTCCAGATCTTAATGTGAGAATTTGTGCTGAATACTTAATACACTACTAGTTGTTTTGATTTTGAGTGATCCAATGAAACATTATTATCTCCATATTACAAAGAAGGAAATTGAATCTCAAGAAGGTTTAACAGTTTGTTACAAGGCCAACAGCTAGCATGTGTCAGTAGTAGAACTTGAACCCAGACTTTTCTGCCTCCCATCTGCAGATCTATAGGGAGTTCTAGCTGTCAGATTGATGTTAACATGACACTTCTAAATAATTCCTTTTGGATTCCTATTTTTTATAAGGCCTGGTTTATTAATTTAGTCATTAAATATTTATTGAATGCCTACTATGTATCAGGTAGTATTTTAGGCATTTGGATTATCTGTGAATAAGAGAGATTAGCACCCTGAACTTGTGGATCCTGTGATTTAATGGAGGACAAAATTAAAACAGAAAAACAAGCAAACAAAATTTTTTAGAGGTAGTGATTCATATTCTGATGGAAAAAAACGAGATGGAATGTGTCTTGAAGTGTGTATATATAATCTTGGGGGTGGGTTATTTAAGAAGATGAGGCCATTAGGGAATAACTACTTCCAAAGGAGACATTTGCTCTAAAACCTGAGTGATGAGAGATAGACATCACATTGTAGATTAGGCTAGAAGACTAACCAGGCAGAAGTATTGAAACTGGGCATGTTTTAGAAATTGAAATAAAGTCGTTATGAATCAGACAAAGTTGATAAATGAAAACAGAATGATACAATCTAAGACTGGGGAAGTAGATAGGGGTCAAATTATATGGGATAACACAGACCCTGAGAAAAAGATTAGATTTTATTTTAAAAGCAAAGGGGAAAATTTAGAAGGTATTAAGCAGGATAGTGCATGATCTGATTTATGCCTGTAAAACACTGACTGACTTTTGGGTGGAGAATGGGTTATAATGCCATGGACCAGAAAGGGAGCAGGGAGATCTGTGAAGAAATTCTTGAGATAATCTGGATTAGAAAGGATGCTAGTGTGAATTAGACTGGTGATGGTGGCACTGGAGAAAACTGGACAGACTCAGCATACGTTTTAAGGGCACTGCCAATAGGTCTTGCTGGTAGACTGGGTATAGAAGTATGAAGAATAAAGAAGGATTAAGGGCAATTATCAATTAAGGGCAACTTTGTAATTTCGGAGTGAGCAACCAGGAGGATGAGTATGACATTTACAGAAATGTGGACAAGTTATACAATTCAGTATAATCGAGAGCTTCATTTCAGGATTAAATCCAAATTCTTTAGCCTGGTACCCACCTTGTGAATTATGCCTAGTTAAGTGCTGTCTACATAGCAGTATTTCATAAATGTTTATGGGATTGACATGTGGAAAAGTCAGTGTGCTTACCTAGTTTTTCTCAAACTCAAGTGAAATCATTCACCGAGAAAAGCTTACTGATTCAAAAATCGTAATGCCCATTTTTGGAAAAGGTCAATTCTGCCCCATTAATCACTAAATAGGCATAATCACTTATGCTCAAAATTGTAAAATTGCCTCCTCATAATTCACCAGACTTCTGCAAAACCCCTATTAACCCACTGCAAGAAATATCCACTTCCTAAGTTAATCCAATATTTGTGTATCAGCCAGAGCCAGAGAATCCCATTGTCACTTTATGAAAATAGCTTTCTTTTCCCTTGAGGTAAATTGCAGATTCTTGCAAATAATATAAAATGTGACCTATGTTCCATATGATAAGGGAAGTATCTCCAATCATCCAGATTGCTCAACAAGACAGACTTATTTTTTCACTCATATGTTAATTGTTGTAACGTCAACCTCAGAGCTCATTAAGTTTTTTAAGGCCCCATATCTTGGGTGTAAAATATTTTTATTGAGAAAATGAATTTTTCCTGTCTTGAGAATAGCTCCCTAATTAGAAAGCACATGCCATTAGTGCAAGTATATCACATTAAACATACACTCTGATGAATTGATAATTCATCTCAATCTCAAATTATAATCATTTTATTACATTTCTGCAAAAAAAGAAGCCTCTAGTGAAAGGAGAAAAGCACTAAGATATTTTGAAAAATTGGACTTTTCTTGGATCACTGAGGTCTCCTGAAGAATCATAGTTGCCTAGATGGTTTATGATAATTTGATAATTTTCCCTGATTCTGTCAGCAGCCAGTCCGCATTTGAACCTACTGCCTCCAACCTGCCACCCTCTCAAGACTATTACATAACTGTTTAGAAATTATTTTGCTGTAATCTCAAAATTTTTAAACTGCTTTGAAGGAGCTGCAATAAAAGTTACATCTGTTATCATTGAAATATCCTCCATTTATTCTAGATGTTAGGGTGATTATATGAAGAGCATGGTCTGTATATTACCGCAGACGCTGAATAGCACCAGCGGAGAATGGTTGTCTGCCGTTGTCACAGAATCAGCGGTTTTAGGCAGCGTATAATACATGAGCTTTCAAATTTTCTTCATTAGAAACTCCCCAAGTTTAATTTACTCAACTGTATGGAGGTTAAAGATCTGCTTGCTGGTAAAGCACTCATCATTAACAGTGATTATTCATCGTCACTCTTGAGTAGGCAAATTCTACTTTTGGAGATTTTCTTTCTGCTAAAGAGAATTAATGGGAACTGAGAAATCACAGTGGGAGGCTCCAGGCCACAACTCAAAAGCTTGAGACTTAAAAATGGAGAGGAACCTAGGAGTGTCTCTCAGGTGGGCAGAGTTGTATCCTTGTCAGAAAAGAGAGGCAAGATGGGAAGCAAGAGTGACCAAGATGGCCTTATTGTTTCCCTCAGCTTGACCCTCAGATTTCATCCTGAATTTAAGTCCTTGACCCTCCTTAAGAAAAAAAAAAAGAAAAGAAAAGAAAACATTCACTTTAGAAAACTTGAAACTGTAAATTCTGCCCCACTAAGATAGAAATCTTCTAAAATTCAGGAATGTATTTCACAAAGACCTGAGCCATCCCTTTGAACTGTATTCACCAAGAAAGGTAACACTCCAGTCTCCCATTCTCTCTGGGACGGTAGGAGCCCAACTCTGATTACCAATGATTAGGGAATAGTGTTGACCTAATTATGTTAATCAACTTTCTGTCTACATTTTGGAGATTTTTATTTAGAAGATCATTTAAAAAGCTCTAGGATACGGATCCTAGGATATGGATCTAGAATATTCCTCTCTACTCTTACAAGCAGCTGAGAGGAATCAGTGAGGCAAGCATCAGTCTTTCAAACTGGATCCTATGGACAATTTGCTGAGAATCGCTTACATAACTAATGACATGCAGATTTCTGGACCATTCAAGAAAATTAAACTAAGCGTAACTTATCTGGGCATGAGGGGTCTCAGAATCTCTAAAATTTCTCACTTCTTTCTCTATACCCTAAAATCTGAGTATAACTCTTCACAGCAAGTCATTATAGTAAGCTTCATAATAAAAAAAGTAAAATATAAGAAAAATCTTGAAAATATAGAATTTGAAACAATGGAAAGGAGAATTTTAATTCTTTTTTATAGTTAAGAAAACATTGAGGTAGAGGTTTTCAAGATACACTGTACTGAAAAAGAAGATATATTATACTGAGTCAGAAAAGTAATCGTAAATCACTTGATTTCTCTTCCTGTCTGTGTGCAGTTTTTCCCATAAAGAACCTCATCAACTGAGAATGTAGTATGCTCTTAACATTTTCTATTGAAGAAATTCCAGACTTTTTCTCACTTGTTCATCAGAACATTCAATGGTTATGTTTAGCAATGCTTCGTTGTGTATCATGCTGAAGTTCTAACTGCAGCTAAAATTTATTTCTTCTTACTCTAGACATTGGGTTGTGGGAAACTAATGTTACAGGAGAAAAAGAAAAACTCTTCCCTTTTACATTTACTTCTCTAAGAGAAAAATTACATTTAAAAATTTTTAAAGAGTTGTTTTTAATCCTTTGACTTCTGGAATAAGGGAAATGGTGTCCTGAAGATCCTTAAAAATTTCCCCTGGTCAGCTGACTCTCAGCACAGTGATTTAGGTAATTTAGTAATTTAGGTAATTTAGGAGCCCTTTCTCTGGAAAATATTTTCTTTCTCTTGGTTCTCTCATCCTTATCATTATATAACTTCCATCCCTATAAAATATGAAAAAAGGCTCTGTCAGCAACTATTACATTAGACAGTATGAATTTGTTTTTTATTTTTTATAAAATAAACAGGGGGAGAGGCAGAGAGAGAAAGAGACCCCAGGTGGGCTCCATACCCAGCACAGAGCCCAGTGCAGGGGGTAGATCTCAGGACCCTGAGATCATGACCTGAGCCAAAATCGAGAGTCGGATGCTTAACTGACTAAGCCACCCAGGTGCCCCTAAACAGTATGAATTTATTATATCACTCGTTTCTTTCTGATTTTTCCACTTTAGGAAATTTTCCATTATGGAATAAAACATTTTTTACCACTAACAATAAGGAAGAAGTTATTCTGGTAGTAAGAAGACTTTCTGGTGTCTCTAAAATTTACCTGTTTCCTCCTACCACATCATCCTCTCTAAAACAAACCTTTTCCTGACAACAACTTTACATCCCAGACCATTCTCCCTGGTACAAAGAAAGTGGCTCCCTCTTGGGAACCAGTATGGAAAACCATGAAGGAAAGGAGGCAGAAAAACAACCAAGGCAAATGGTGAAAAACAGCCCTCCGGGTTGGTAAATTTTCAATATTTGTTTCTCTGTCCTTTTTCCCATTTCCTATGCACTATCTCCGGATGACCTATCTGGATATGAAGGTAGATCTCTGCCACAGCGTCCTGCCTGTGTGGCATGGAATGTGGGACCTGCAGACTATCTCTGAGCTGAAGGAGTGCCACGTAGGAAATGTTACACTATGCCGGATGGAAAACTGGGAGAAAGCAAGCCTGCCAAAGAGAAGACCTCCACACACACACAAATCTCCTGATAATTAGCAATCACTGGGGCAATCCAGGAAATCCTAAGTAGGTCGAATGGCTTTTTTGTTTCCATGTTCTCCTTGTTTGCGGCCGTCCTGGTGTGGAAAGCGCTCCCTCTATATGAAGCTGCACTGCAGCCTTCAGTACAATGAAAGGCTCAGTGAGCGACCGACCGGAAGCTTAATGGGCTCAAACAGAGCCTTTGTTTTTTAGGAGTGGGAAAGCAGGGACTCTGTAACACACACAGATGGGGAGACACGGTGACCGAAGACACTAAGGCTTTTGAAAGCACCCAGAAGAAGATGTGCATACTCAGACAAATGAGCTTTGGATGTTTGCTGTGCTTACAAATTGCCTACGTAACTTTTTTTTTTCCTCCCATAAAGATGAAAGAACTTTGCTGACTGATGTAATAAAATGATGTACCTGGAGGCATTATGGGACGCTATGTGGCTGCAGGATAGAGGGTTCGCGTTAGAGGTAAGTACTGAGGGAGTGCAGACTAGAGGCTCTTGGGAGGTGATCCGAGAAAACAAGAAGACAAGGGGTCTGCAGATGTACAGGAGTAACAACAGTAATACAATTTTGCATCTGACCAGGACCCAAGAAGTGAGGATGCAGAGGTGGATGAGGGGGAAGGCTTCATGTCTGGCAGAGTCATCTTTTTTTTGCCTTTGGTATTTACTGAACAAGTGCTATACGTCAAGGGTGCTAGATCCCAAGGCTCCTGAAAAGAGTAAGACATGCTTACTATCTACACGGATACAGTAACATAGATGTAGAAACTGAACCTGATAACTACATTTAAATAGGATCCAAATCAATAAAACTATATAGAGTAAGATGAGGCCCAGAAGGAATGTGGGAAACTGTCAAGAACAGTCAGAAAACACTTCCTAGGAAAGGAAACATTGTAGCCAGGATTTGAAGCACGAAGAGGGATTTTCCAGGCAAAGGAATGGAGAAATACCAGTTCAGATCGAGGGAACGGCACACCCAAGGGTATGTTGTAGAAGAAGGGTTCTGTGTAGATAACACTGATTGTTTCATTTTGGGGAAGACAGAAATGGATTGAGAGGAAAAATAGGTAGGAAGATGAGGCAGACCAGCAGATATCTTGAAGGGCAAGAAAGGTCTGGAGTTCTGCACTCGACCAGTGTAGGCAGAAGTGATAGATGGAGGACGGGGATGTATGAATCCAAAGGTCAAGAAGTAACAGCAGCCATATGAAATCTGTGGTGAGCTTAATTCTGGGATGTAGCTCTGGGCCATCTAATGCTTCTTTGATATTCACTAAGAATCCAAATCACAGAAACTAAATCTAGGTTGTTAAAAAGCAAGTTTCTGCATATATATACTTGGAAAAGATGTTGAAAGTATGGGAATTCACCAAATCAACAACTCTATTGAGCTTTTATGTGCATGGTGTGATACTACGCACAATTAGTATGGTGAAGTACTTGTTCTAACGAAGCTCATAATTATGCAAGGAGGAAGTTTCTGCACCTCGATTATTTTAAGAGGCTATAGCATGCTCGGGTCTCAGGATAGTGAACCGACCAAGGGCCTGATAGGTACAAGGCAGTGGGCCCGAATGTTGGGAATTCCCACACTAAGTGAAGTAGAGATTATAATCTAATTTAAAAATGAAAAACAGGGGTGCCTGGGTGGCTCAGTGGGTTAAGCCTCTGCCTTTGGTTCAGGTCATGATCTCAGGGTCCTGGGATGGATCCCCGCATCAGGTTCTCTGTTCAGCAGGGAGCCTACTTCCCCTTCTCTCTCTGCCTGCTTCTCTGCCTACTTGTGATCTCTGTCAAATAAATAATATATTAAATAAATAAATAAGCAAATAAATAAAAATAAAAAACATGCTTTAAAAGCCTATAAAACTTCTCCAAGGATACACAGATAATTTTTTGTGTCCGATCCAAAAATGAGTTCTTTACCCAATACTAAAACCTGCCTTTGTCCTCTAATGTGCAGTGCCTCAAATCAAGTAGAATATAAATATTTGCAATATGAAGAAGAAACCTAAATCTTTCTTATGCTACTTCTGTTTACTTTAAATAATGCTGTGAGGACTTTTCTGGAAGGAAGGGACTCCAGATGCTGAGATTTCTTGTAACGAAACGCTATGGAACTCATTACCCAAACCCTCAACTGGTGATTTCTATCTTGGTCAGTTTACTATCATCCTGGATCTGCTCTTAGGAACAGGATCAAGAAAACAATTTTCTTACCACCCTTACCACACTCAAAAGACACCAGTATAAAAGCCGCAAAGCCAAATGTTACATTCATACTAGTCATTCACTTCTGATGTGAATATATTCTTTCCTTACCGAAAAATTACCGAGAAATCAAGCAGAAAGTTGCTTGTTAACAAAAGCGATGAGTTAGATGGATTTCTAAATGCCTATCTAAAATACTGTCAAGGTAGGGGCGCCTGGGTGGCTCAGTGGTTTGGGCCTCTGCCTTGGGCTCGGGTCGTGATCTCGGGGTCCTGGGATCAGGCCCCGCATCAGGCTCTCTGCTCAGCGGGGAGCCTGCTTCCCCCTGCCTCTCTGCCTCCTTGTGATCTCTATCAAATAGATAAATAAAAATCTTTAAAATAAATAAATAAAATAAAATACTGTCAAGGTAAATAGCATTCATCCAGTAAGGAATTATAGAACACCTTAACCTAAACTATCATATTTAAGTACTGTGCTAGGTCTTGAAGAACAATCTGGAATCAAACGATCAAACATCACAGTTACTCTCCTCAAAAGCTCTCAGTTTGCTGGCAGAGGCGGCCAAGAAATCGACAATTCATTTCACTATGGGTACACCTGGAGAGCCCTTTACTCAAGACGGGATCAGGCGGGAAAAATTAGAGGCAGTCTGGAGTACACAACACCTGAATTGCATCATGAACAATGAGTAGACATTCCTGAAGGAGGCAGAAGGGACATAAGAGGAAAGGGAGAGTCAGTTGAAAACAACAGTTCCGTTCAGGATGACGAGGAGCAAACGAAGGCTTGGAATTTGCAAACTGTAAGTAGTTCGTCGTGACTGGAGCCCAGTCTAAGCACAGTGATGGGCGTACAAACAGGAGGCTGGGTTAGATAACAAAGAATATGTGGTGTTCATTACATGCTGGTATATTTGTGGGAAGAAAACAGAATTAACTTTGCAGATAAGGGGCTCCTTTCTCTTTTAGAGGCCTATTTTTACCTTGGGTTTGTTGTTGTTGTTTTGTCATGGTGTTATATGTATATATTAACATTGGTCCTTCAAGCTTCATATCTCTTCACTTACTTTGTTAATGTTGTGTTTATGGGTTTTTGTGTTTCCATTTCAACTAATTTTTTGTATTTGTTGATTCACAGTTGTTAATAATAACCTTTTTATTCACTGGTTATATTGTCTTTTTTTGTTTTAGTGTTGATATTTGTGATGAGAATCCTTTGCAGTTTTTTGTTGACGTTGTTTTGAGATTTCATAACATTATGTCTAGCTGTAGGTGATTTTTAAATTTATTACTCTTTGTTACTTTGAATATAAATTTTGGTTTTTAAAAAAATAAGTTCCAGAAAGCTGTCAGCCTTTACCTCATTTTATTCTAAAACTTTAAGTATTTTATAGAGCTTTTTACTCTATTGTTCATGTCTTTCATAGTTTTCATTTTTTTATTTTTCTATTCTGACTTTTGGGAAATTTCTTAGGTAAGTCTTATAGTTTTCTAACACTTTCTTTGGTATTTGGCAACCTCACATGTAAGTAATATGTTCATTGAGCTTTAATTTTAAATTACCATAATTTTAATTTCTAGTTTTTTGTTTCTGGAGATCTTACATACTCATTACTAGTCTCCTATTTCCTGAAACATAGGAAACATTTAATTATGTGGCCAATCTAATATTTGAATTGTTATAGTTTTGATTCTAATGGCTGTGGTTTCCACTGGTTTTTTGTTCTCTGCTTGTTTCCTTATGAGTGTTATGATTATTTACTGTGTTTATATTCCTGGAAAATTTATTGGTTGGGATCTTTAGACACCTGAGTCAGAAGCTGGTACTTTAGAATGTATTTTCTCCTATTTTTGACAAGCACTTAGGAGTACTACCATTCTGGTATCAAATTGAATTAAATTCTAGGATTAAAGGTTATTGCTGGCTATCATCATAAGGGCTAGCTGTGGTTTTGTATTTTGAGGGGGAGGTTTTATTTTTGTTTTTCCTAACACAGTGCTAAGATTTGAGACCTACTTCATACTTCTATCTTAAGAAAAGACGTGGATTTATTTCGTCTTTGTTTAAACTGACAGGTGTTTTAGGGTGCCAATTAAATGTGGTGGTCTTCTTTTAGACTCAACACTTCAAGAGGTTCCTAAATGCCATCTCTTTGCACTTGAAACTCTTTACCCCCGAAACTCTTTACCCCCACACATAAAGCATGGAAACTAAAAATCATTAAGAATTGGCAAGGACTCTAAAAATTGAAGGCCAACTTCAGTGTTCTATTTACCTCTGTATTGTTTTTACTAAGATTTTGGTCTCTTTAATGCACTTAAAAATAAGCTATAAAACCATTTTAGTCCAGACATTTTAAGTTCTCAATGGGAGCATTATTAGGGTGCCTAGCTCAATACATTGCCATCATTGAACCACAGGCATTTTTATTTGTGGGTAGCTGATAGATTTCTTTCTTTCTTTCTTTCTTCCTTTCTTAGTGTGTTAAGGCGTCAACACGTGGTTAAATGTTACTTATCAGAAAGAATATATCAGCTTCTTCCTTTTCCTTTCCTGTAGTTGATGAGTATTGTACTATCAAACTGAGCCTAGAAATAAGGGAAAGACGGCGGTATTATGAAAACAGGTAGAGAAGTTGGCTTATACTGAAAGCAGTATAAACTCTTTTAAACTGTGACACAGATCTATTGATCATTGAGTACTCCTAGAACAGAAAAGCATCCAATTAAGCTGAGTTTATTATTCTTCAGATATTCCAATAATAGTTTTATAGCAGATAAAGATGTTCTAGTTTGTCAGCCTTTAGAAATGATGGAAAAAAAAAAAAAAACCTAAAATAAAAAAGAGTAGGTCGGGTCTTAATCTAGTGACCTGTTATCCATGTAAATAGATACTGTATCTGTAGTGTGATTTCATCATGGAGCAGTGGGCAGAAAGGTGGAGGCTTTCTGTTATGTGGATGAGCCAATATGCTACAGTCTCCAACTGGAAAAATAAAGTCATTCAGTTTGGCCATTTGGCCCTGTGGGTTCAACAGAATCATTTCAAAGCACAGTGATGCCATTATTGCTGACATTGTAAAGGCCCAGCAGAACTAATCGGGGAGGAGGGGGCGAATAATTGTACCTCTTTAGAACTGTGAATTAAAGATGTATGAAATATCCCGCACCTTGGCTTTACCTCCTCCTCAAATCTGGCTCAGGGGATATTTGGAAAATATAGATTTGACAAGTGAAACATAAATAACCTATTTAGTTTCTTGGTAGCTAAATATATTTTTGTTGTTAACCTAGAGAGATGGCAAAAGAGAAAATCAACTATTTAAGTACCCTGTGGGTAGCCTGCTCAGTAAAATGACAAAACAAAATAAATGGCCGTTTTCATATTGTTCCCTAGTGCAGCTAGAAAGGAATGGTATTATTTCTTGAGTTTGACATAAATACTGGATTTCCAGATTGCTAGATTTTATACATATATTTCCAAGTGTTACACTTCTTTGCAGTGTCCTATGGAAAATTAACAAAAGAAAATGACTTCAAGATGCACAAAATCTGTTTCAAGTAAGTGACCTATGGGGGACAAAAGACCATATATTTGAGGAATTAAAATTGTAATCATCATAAATGTTTTTAGGAACAGTATTACATGGAACTTTTAAATGTTCACCAGTTTTTCTCAAAACAGCAAATATCTGGATCAATTATATAGTTAATAGCTGATAAGATGAATTTTCATTAAGTTACAATTCCCTGTAGAACAGAATATATTTTCAGACAGCAATCATGATAAATAGTAGTGAGATAATTTTCTTATGAATTTATTTCATTCTAAGGAAATCCAAAGGCATCAATGGCATTGTAAGTAGCCTGTTATTTCCTGGTTGGAGGATTTTAAAGTTGTCTGTCACTAAGAAAATAAAGAATCTAGTGATGACAAGAATTATTAAGCTCAAATAAAACACTAGATCTATTTTTAGGAGAATACTTTTGTTACCTGGAATACTTGATTTCTTTACATAAAGATCAGCAAAACCTAACTAATCAGCATGTACTTTTATGGTTCATAGGCTGAATATGAACTTGAAGTCAAATTGCAAGAAATAAAACATGGTGCTAAACAGAAAGTATAAAAACCTCTTGTAAGGTTGAGCAAGCTGAGTAACCTCTAAATTTTCAGGACTATTTTGGACTTAAGCTTCTTAACCTGTGAATGGAGGAGATTGCACTGAAGGTCTATTCTCCTGTATACTTGATAAAGCTTAAAAAGCATTATGAACTGGGATGATGGAGTTGTGAAAGACAGAAACCCAACTCAATGTGGTTTTTATTGGAAAGGGAATTGATGTGCTGGTTAACTTGGCTGAAGATTCAGAGGTAGACAGGTTCCTGGGCTATCTGGGTCCAAGGTCTTCACTGAGGACCTCAAAAGGCACCTTTTTCTTGCCCATCTTTTGCCCTGAAAATGCTTTCCTTTTCTTTTTTTCCAGGCTAGCTGTTTTCATACATTAATAACAAAGCTACAGACTTCATCATTCTATATAGAATGCCAGAAAAAAAGAACAACTCCTTTCTAATACTCCTAACAAAATACTAGAATTGATACTGACTTATCTGACTTGGGTCATGTGCCCATCCCTGTCCTGTGGCCAAGAAAATACATTTTGTAATTCCTTAGGCATGGGTCTTGTCTCTACCTTTTGAGGAGAGAGAAACATCCTTTCTTCTTAAGCCACATGAACAGGATTTTGTGGCTCCTATTAAAGAAAACTGAGATTTTGTTACCTCACATGGAAAAGGAAAAGGTGTACCTAGAAAGCAAAACAGATTCTCAGCATAGATTCTTCTTACTTGGTTAAAAATTCAAACTTACTCATTTTAGATCGTATCGACATTGAAAATATATTTTGCTATATTTCTATAGCTTAAAATAAAAAAATAATTTAAAAAAACAGCAAATGAGTGTAAAAGGAATGATAGTTTTAAAGTCAGCATTTTGTATACTTCAATGTACTAATTTCTTCAATAATTATTAGCGTAAGCTAAAAATTTAACCACAAAATGTGAATTTAACTGGATCTTGGATTTTTAAAAAATGATTTAAAGTTACTTTTGGGGGTAGGTCACAGGAAGAATTTCATATGGGCTCTATGTTCGTGATGTTTTTGATACTGGTGTTCATTATTGTAAAGCACGGCTCTATTATGGTATCTAAGCTAAAGCATCTTGGAGTTGGATGGTTAGGATCTGCAACTTACTGAAAATAGTTAAGCAGAATAAACAGAACACCTATACTTCAGTGTATATGTATGTGCATATGTATCTACATCAACTAAACATAGAAAAGGAAAAAATCTGTTTCATTTATTTAATCAATTTGGAATTGATTTGTTAAAGATAAGCATATTAATATACTTCGGGGGTACCTTTTTGAGTCCCATCACTCTGGTCCTTATATCCTTTTTGATTCCTTTATTCTGTCATAGTCCCTAAGTCAAAGAAAAATAGTGCTCAGGGATAACAGTTCATGTGCGAAGATTCTCTGTTGTCCATTCATACCCATATCTTAGCCGTGCCAGTTACTATTAAGTAGTCAGTTATTTGGTGCTTCTATTCAATGAATGGTTCCAAAAGATCAATGAAATTTGGAATCGTCCCTTCTGCTACTATGTAGCACAAATATTTATAATTTTCTGAGCATTTGCTATATGACAGCTTAACGTTAGATGATCTAATACCCATAGGAGACCAATGAGTTAAGAATTATTATCCTTCCCCTAGTCAAATTGCCATCATCTGTCTCTTGCCCGAATTATTAATATAGGCTCCCAATAGCTTCCAGTATTGTAATAAATGAAATGATTCTTTTCATAGCAACTAGAAGGAACTTCCCTAGGTCAGGGATAGGTCAGGGACAGGGATTTCTGTTGTCAGAAAATCCTCAACCTTGGTTAGTGCCTGGCACAGTGATGGTGCTAAATAGATACTGATTGAATGGATGGATGTCACTTATCTCTTGCAAACATTTTAATGGCTTACCTTTGTACTTAATATGCAAAGCCATTACCTTGGTTCACAAGGCCTTCCATTAGTTTTTTCTTTGCCTACCTTTCTTCTGTAATATACTCTTTCTACCTAATTCATACTAGCCTCTCTGTTTAACAAACTAAGTTTGTTGCTGCCTCCATGTTTCTCATAGTTTTTGAGGGTCCGGGGGTGGGGGGTATTTCTGCCTGAAATCATCTGCCTCCAGACCTTCCCTTGGTTGGCTCTGTCCTCTCCTACACATCTCAAGTCAAATGGATCTTCCTTAAAGAAGCCTTCTTGACTGCCCCCAGTCTTGATTAATGCCTCCAGCTAGACACTGTTGATCACATCGCCCCATTTGTTTTCTTCAGAGCCCTGATGATTGCATTTATTTTGAATGAAGAAAAGACAGCATATAGAGGTCAATAGCACATATTTGTGATGATTTTTAACCCAAATATATCTTGTTTTACTTTATGCATATTCATCTGCTATATAAATTATCTCTTATGTTCCAACCAAAGCCAAAATTGGGCACATTTATCTTTGGGTATTTTCTGATTGTGTTTATTAGAATGCATTATACCCTCAGTTGTAGATTCAAGTAGAATAATTGAAGAGAGAAATATTCTTAGCTTATTTCCATTCTATTATCACCTCTTAAAAACTTTCTGATGTTTCAGGCAGGCCTAGTCTATATCTTCTCTTGTTTTCTCTAGTATACAGTGAGAAAACAGAAACAGTAATTAAAGTTCACCCTAGAACTTTAGTTGTAAGGGGTAATTCTGAGAAAAACTCTCTTTAGAATGGACCAAGCAGGTCCCACAAAAAATATGTCAGGTTAGGAATATTTGAGTCCTTTCTTTGTTCTATTGGGATACATGAAATAACACGAATGTACTATTAAATAGAAAGCCTTACAATTTCCCCCCCCCCACATAAATGAAGTAGTTTATGTGGTAAGTAATGTATCTATTCTAAAGTCCTGGCATATGTAACATTTCAAGATCCTTTGACCTACATTTTACTCATAATAAATTTAAAATAGTCCAAGGAGGAAGGCATATCAAAATATTCATTTTCAACAGATTAGGACATTGAGGCACAGCAGGATAAGAAAGCTACCTAGGGAACACGTCTATGTAGTAATGGACTAAACTAGTCAGAGCTGAAAATTAAGTCTCTTGATTTCTTATCCAGGATTTTTCTTTCTATGTGAGATAGATAAGATCTAGATAATAGTACCAATAAGTAAATGTTTTTAGAAAAAAAAAATAACAAATGGAAATACTTTAAAAGTAAAACAAGCAAAAAAAAAAAAAAAACAACAACCTCAAAATCAGACTTTAGAAAGGTCAATAACCTCAATACTTTGAATGAGATGCAGAGGGAACAACTTTTCACTGTTTTTAAGCACATAAAATGAACAACAGAAATAGCCATATTATTAAGCATTTGAAAAGAAGCCGTTAAGGCAAAATGCTTATCAGAGTAAAGACCTGTACTAAATCTCACTTTTAACATTTATGAGAACTGTACCCTTCCTGAACATCAGGAAGGATCACTTTTTCTTGGTCAGCTGAAATTGTAATTTAGATTTATGTGATCGTTGAGTTGGAATAGAAGTAAATTTTACTGATTGTTCCTACAAATGATGTATGTGGATGAAAACTTGTAAATTCAGCTAATTATCTGTACAGGTTTTCCTTCATAAACATTAAACTTTCTGGGGAAGATGATAACGTAGAGATGAATTTATAAGATAGAATCCCTTTAGCAAACATGTGGCACAGATTAGAATCAGTCAAAAAAGGTTTATTTTCAAGGTGTGAGGAGGGTGCAGGGTAGACTTCCTCTCATCTCCTTCTGGACCTCCTTGTTGGACTCAAACCTGAAGCTAGATATTAAGCCAGACTCTGAGGACAACAGGCAAGAGAGGGAATGGTGAAAGAGAAATGCAGAGTGAAAGTGTCCAGCAGAATGATACTGGTAATGATGATGGTGATGATAAAGCTGTGTTTACTGAGTGGTTGACATCTATCTACCTCTGTATTTAGCACTTCACATTGTTCCATTCAATCTAAATACCCAAGAACTCCGTATTCTATTTCACAGGTGATTAATCTAGGATTCTGAGAGATTACTTGATCCCTAGTGAATTTCTTATAGGTGTATTTGTGATGATCCTCTTCCTTAGAACAAAGATTCCATGAGGAAAGAAGAAACAAATGTCAGTCAATGGCAGTGTGAATTCCCCACGGAATATTGTTATGAGTATTTCTCTTGGAAAAATTAAAGTAATACTGATATGTGGATTGGGTACATATCTTGATTTAAAATATGTAATAAAATACAGATAACTTTTTTATAACTAGCTAGACCTAAAAAGAATGTTCTGATTATCAAAATTTGCCAAATGTTGTCCTACTAGATAAATGAAGTAGATAAGGCAATAATGATACCTTATAGCCTACTGCCACTCTTCCAGTTAAGCTGTAAGGGAAGAAAAACCAAGGAGATAGAATTGTTGGAAAAAGCAATTTTAGAGGAAGTGAACAAATAAGAAGCTAACTCTATTCAGGGTAATCCTCTTCAGGTACCTTTTTATACTGGGTCTCCTGCAATTAAAAAAAGGGAGGGTTCACATAATGGACCCATCCTCTAGTAATTCATCAACACCACCATGTTCAGCCTCACCAAGACCATGGATATGATGATGGGTAGGGAAAAGCAGGGCATGAGTGAATGTTTTTGTTTTCTTGCTTGCTTGAAATATGCAACAAACTGACTTTCCCTACTTGTTTACTAAATGACTAGAATAAACAGGGCTCAAATTAATCACATTTTGGTGGGCTAGAAAAGATCTGGATAAGATAGCACAGAAACCTTGTTTGTGGTAATTTCCCAGGACATTAGATGGACCCAAGTCCTTCAAACCTGATACTTAAGGAATGTGAATATTCATAACTCAAAATTAATGAAACTATATCCACTTTTGCTATACCCATGCCAGTCTAGTTCTTGCTTCTCTAAGTTTTACTTCTCTATAAAATGGGTATAGAAATCTTTAGGGATTTTCTGAAGATTGTTGAAGTAATCTGTAGAAAGTACGCTTAAATCCCCAGAGATCCTTACAATCAATTAATTGTAGGTATTTTTCTATGGTATATTTTACCAGCTGAAAAGTTGCAGGCCATATCACTACAAATATCTCTGTTCTAGTTCAGTACTTGAGAGATGGAAGCATGTGTTGTATGTGCTATTTTATTGGTAGAACATTTTGGTTGAACTCAATGGAGAAATGGAAAACCTGAAAGAAATGATTACTTTGCTAGAATTATACTTATGGGAACTACACCACTTTATGGATCTATTAGATGTTATCATATAACACAACAAATTCTCCCACTCCTTTTTGGGGGAAAAAAAAGACATTAGGACTAGAATAGACATAGAGAATTTTCTAATCTCTTACACACTTTTTAGCTTTAGAGTACTTGCTATTGACTGTGTTCTGAATTTTTTTTTTCCCCAAGGTTTTATTTATTTGAGAGAGAGAAAGGGAGAAAGAGGGAGCATGAGCAGGAGGAGGGGCCAAGGGAGAGAGGGAGGCAGACTCCCAGCTGAGCAAGGAGCTTGATGAGGACCTCAATCCCAGGACCCTGAGAGCATGACTGAACCAAAGGCAGACATTTGACTGAGCAACCCAGGCACCCCACATGTTCTGAATTCTTAAAAAGCTCAATGTTGACAGTACTGTCCTAACTCAACTTCATACGGTGTCTTGGCTTCCTCTAGAGCATGTACCCACTTTTCCATGTATCCCAGTGAATCTGCCTGGATTAAAAACAAATCAAAACAACTCACTGATGAATGGAAAATCGACGGCTGATATTCAGCTTTCCTTGCTGGCTACAGTCTCTGCCACGAAGCATTACTCACAAAATAGGCTTTCTTCCTGGGGTTGTTTTCCTTCACATTTCAGTTACTGAGTCTGTGAATATGGATCAGAGCTTGAAAAAGCCCGTGATTGGCTCTGAAAAAGATTGCATGAAGTGCATCAGTGCTTTCCCGGCTGAAAACATCTGTTAGGAGGCACAAATTTAGCTTCTCATTGTTGGCTTCCCTGAGTATCAGACAGAGTTTATTATTTAACTGATGACTAGGAGAAATGGGCTCTGGCAAAAATCTGGCCACAGACTGAAGAAGGTTTTTATATTTGTTATTTAAAATATCCTGAGATAAAAGGATTTGGGAATGAAATGTTGACCTATGGTCTTTGCCAGCTAAGAAATCAACTTTAGGAATATTTTTAGAAGTACATATATTTTCTCTTTAATTGTATACTTTAGAAAGCTACTTTGCTTCCTTAAGAATAAGACAAAAATTATTCAAAAACAGTTTTTAAAATATGAGGTACCTCAATTTGGTACAGATAAGGGAAAAAGAATGGAATAACTTTAGGAGTTTTATTGGAGAGTGAAAGGTAGCACTGATATCAAACTGTGGTTAATAAATATCACAGTACACCATAATAGACATTAGTGGACCCTGTCCCATGTAACATATAGTATTAGTTATATGACAGCATTGCCAAAGGTAATTTGTTGTCTTACTTAAACGTTGAGGAAACTGGAATAGAGACTTCTCAACATTCTCCATAAAATTGCAAAGGATGTGCATGTTTTTTAATGTATTTTATTACATTGTAGAAAAGTGCATTTCCAACCATGTGATCATATATTTTACTGTCTGCAGATAGCTTACTCCTTTCTGTTTCTCTAGTCTGGTGCAGTGGTGTTCAAACCTGATTGCTCATTGGATCATCTGGAAAAACTTTTTGGGGGGGAGGGGGGATGGTAGCCCCATTCATTGTGTGGTATCACATCATTTAACCTCCATGTCTTTGTGTTCTTTCCCAATTTTTTTTCTGTGGTTCATTTCTAGTTTGATAGTGTGGTTGGAAAAGATGTATGGGGTGACTTCAGTACTGTTGAGACTTGTTTTGTGGCCTAAGATGTGATCTTTTCTGGAGAATGTTCCACATGCACTTAAAAAGAATATGTATTGTCATGTTTTAGAATGGAATGTTGTGAATACACCCATTAGATCCATCTGCATGTGTTTTCAGGTCTGAAATGAATCCCTTATAAGCAGTATATAGCTAAGTTTTTGTTTTTGTTTTTGTTTTTAATCAATTCTGTCTCCCTGTTACTTGGTTGGAGTGCTTGGTCCATTTACATTCAAAATAAGTTTTTTTTTTTTTTAAAGATTTTATTTATTTATTTGACAGAAAGATCACAGGTAGGCAGGAGAGGTAGGCGGGTGGGGGGGCGGCATCTGGATGTCTGGTGTTTCCTTCTCTGGATTTGGGAAGGTTTTAGCTGTTATTTCTTCAAATAAAACTTACTCCTCTTTTCTCTGTCTTATCCTTTTGATATCTTAAAAATTTGTGAAAGTTGCGGGGCACCTGGGTGGCTCAGTGGGTTAAAGCCTCTGCCTTCAGCTCGGGTCATGATCTCTGGGTCCTGGCATCGAGCCCCACATCAGGCTTTCTGCTAGATGGCGAGCCTGCTTCCCCCACCCCCCGCCTGCTTGTGATCTCAGTATATCAAATAAATAAAATCTTTAAAAAAAAATTGATAGTTACAATGGGGGTGTTGCTGATTTTCCAAAGTCTGCTTTCATTTATTAATACTTTTTTCTTGCTCCTGTTCAGGTTAATTGCTTTCTACTATGCTGTCCTTCAGATCACTGATGTGTTATTCTGCTTCTTCTAGTCTACTATACATTCCTTCTACTGTATTTTTTTTTTTTCAGTTTTGGAGTTCTTTATCTCTGATTGGTTCTTATGTTTTCTTTATTGAGGGTCTCACCAAGGTCCTCCACTTTTTTTCCCAAGTCCAGTGACTATCTTAGGAATATTACTTCAAATTCTGTATTAGGCACATTACCTCATTTTGTTAGGTTGTATGCTGTGACTTTGTCCTATTGTTTCATTTGGGATATATTCAGCTGTCTTTTCATTTTCTCTGTCTCTTTCTTTGTGTTAAAAAAAAAAAATCCACTATATGTCCTGCTCTTGAAAGTAGTGGCTTTATGAAGAATGGGCCTTTTGTACTCTGCAGTACAATGTCTCCCGTTCACCAGAATCTGGTGCTTAAGGGATGTCTCCTATGTATGTTGTATACACCCTACTGTTGCAGTAAGCCATGTTTGCCTCCAGTCGAGTCATCTGCAATGGCCCTCTTTACCTGTTGAGAGCAGAGTTTGATCCCTGTCTTGTTAGTAGGCCAGTCTGGAGCATCCTTGGGCTTGCGTTGAGTTAGACCGACCAGACATATGCCTGGGAATCAGTAGTACCAAACTGCAGGGAGCTTTCCTTGTGTTGTCCCCTGAGAAGCATTGGTTGGTGGGTACGACCTTTAATTAGGCCAGATGTCTGCCCCCAGCTTTCTGCTAGGGCTGTACTCAGACTGGTGTGTGTAGTTATCTTCCCTTCTTGGATCATGATTCACTTTGTCGTGGTGCTGGCACCTATTAGGGCTTCTTGTACACGGCCAGACTTGTGGTTCCAAGTTGGTTTGGCTCTGGTTAGGTGTGTATTACAGGGGGCTACTCTGCAGGTTGATAAAGGGGCAGTGTGCCCAGTGCCTCAATACTGGTCCACCATCTGAAGGGGCCTTTAGCTGCCTAAGAAATTTTCTGAGTGCAGGCCTTGTTGGAGGGGGCTAGCAAGCTAGGTGGAGAGTGTGCTGTGCTGTGCTGTTTCCTTCAGGTGTCCATGTATCTTTTCTGGGGAGCAGAGGAGAGATATGGTGCCAGCCAGCTCTTTCATTCTTGGAGAAGTCTCCAAGTGATCCCAGTCCCTCCAGCACATGCTCTGAAATTACTAAATAAGTATCCTTCCTATATCCCCCAGGATTCTGTTTCTGTATTACATCTCCGTCAGGCTTTTGGTGTGGTGCCTCTGTAAGAGTAGGAACTCCACCTTCCAGCTCCCCTAGAACTGAGTCCACTGATTTTCTGGTTTTTTGTTTGTTTTTGTTTCTGTTTAAGTGCCAGGAGTTAAGCCCCACTGATTGTTAGTCCCCTCTGGTTTTGAAAGCCAGATGTTACTAGGGTCTGTCTTCCCTGTGTGGGTACCCCCTGCCTGGGGTGAGGCTTTAGCCCTCTTCCTGCTGGCCACATCCCTCCCAAATTCCTTTGGCTTATGACTGTATTTCCACCTTTCCTACCATCTTCAATATGGTCTCTTCTCTACATTTAACTGTGGATAATCTATTTTTCCAGTTTTTCCATTATTTTCTGGTAAATTTACACTGAGGGTGTATTCTAGTTGTATCCATAGGTCTAGGCGAGCTTAGGATCCTCCCATTAGCCATCTGCCTCAGAAATCACTTGTTATTTTTTAATGGTTTCAAGTGAGGTGGTGGATTTAAGTGGAATTGAAGTCAAATTCTCCACTTCTTTATCAAACTTCTTAGTTTTCACTACTTGATTCAACCTCATTTTTTTTTTTTTTTTTTTTTTTTTGGACAGGAAGTTGGATTTATTGGTGGGCATGAATATGACGGGAAGGGGTAGTGCTAAGGTTCTCATGAGTGCAGAGCCCTCCATTTGTCTAAGGGACCACGGTTAGGGATGTATTTGACCCCACAGCCATCTGGGATAAGCCGCTTTTCAGCCACCATGTCTTCAAATTCATCCGCATTGAACTTAGTAAAGCCCCACTTCTTGGAGATGTGGATCTTCTGGCGGCCAGGGAACTTGAACTTGGCCCTGCGTAGGGCCTCAATCACATGCTCCTTGTTCTGCAGCTTGGTACGGATGGACATGATGACTTGGCCAATGTGGACCCTGGCTACTGTGCCCTGGGGCTTTCCAAAGGCACCCCGCATACCTGTCTGCAGCCTAAATTGGAAATAGCCATGAGGTCAGACCCCAGCATCCACCAAAAGGGCTGTCTCCAAGGTCCCTTAGGGCAACCCATACAATCAACAGGCTGCATACACTACCGAGGAGGCTACTGTTTGCAGCCATGGCACACTGGGCCCCCACAGACAAAGAGCACAGTCGGCTTAATTGGCTGCAGAGCAACCTCATTTTTTATAAGAAATATTTGATCCTCCTTAAACTATCTTAAAATAAATATGTTCATAATGTAATATATTTCAAAAAACTAAAAACCTATTCCTGAATGAAAGTAATAAAAGGAAAGCAATTTAAACACAAAATAATGTGTTGCTTACTATTTTTAGACTATTTTTAGACTAGATACCCAGGTTTGACCACACTGGAAGATGTTGTAAAGTAGCCAGGTGTTTGTACCTATAATTAACATTGGAATGCCACAACTATGCATGCACATGATACAGGTGTGTTATATATGCAGCTGTGTACCTTTAGTAGGATTGCAGTCAAGTATATAGTTTTTCCAAAGGTGAAGCTCTTGATATACATTTCTAAACAAAACAGAATTTTCCTCTTGATTTACAATGTAGTTGCAATACCAGAAAACTCAATGTGTATTAAAATTTTCAAAAGACAATTTATATATATTAAATGGAATTGCATTCTGGACTCTAATTATTATAAACAGATTGTTCACTTACGTGGCTGTGAAGAGCATCCAAAAGCCATGTGGAGTGCTTTACTCTTCTTTTCATGGGACTCTCTAGTAAATCTCAGAAAGAGGAGAGTATCTGGCCTTGGTCCACCGAATGAGAGTAGAATCACCCATTCCCCCCTTCCCAAATCTTGCGGCAACCAAAAACTCCCCAAGAAATTCATCAAGTATGATGGAGGGGATAGCAAGACTATTGTCAAGACCTACTGTAATGCAGTAGATTGCCTAACAATCTCCCCTAAGGCTAACTCTGTGTATATGTGAGTCTTGTGGTTTTACTTGTGGGTATACTATATAGTGGTTAAGTGGGCAGCTAGAAATTACTGTTATTATGTGCTTAGTCAAGGTCTATTCTTAAGCATTTAGTCAAGGAGCATATTCTCTGAAGTTTTCTGTATTTAAAGTAGCATCTCTTAAAATAGAGATTAATTACACAGAGACAAAAGGTGAATCTATAGAAGAAATGTGATGCTGATCTCAAGCCAGTACTTTGAAGATTGGACCACAGTGACACATACAGATGCTCTAGAAGAGAGTAAAAATCTATTTTTCTGTCTAAGATGTGCCTGTGACACTTGAAAAATTCTTAATAGGGATTTCTCCTTGACTGTATGCTGGCCCACAATGAAGCTAAAATTAGTTTGTGCTTCAGGCATTCTTTTTCTCTAAGTGACAATGCAAAGGAGAGAATGACAGGTGTTTCCCTTCAGTTACATAAATCTTGTTCTCACTTTTGTTTCTGTCCTAAACAATGGCCACCAGAGAAGTCCAATTTGAATTAGAACTCTAAAAACTGAACAAATGGGGTATTTATCCTTGTCATCTTTTTTTCCCACTAATTCACCATTCACTTTTTATTATAACTAGATTTATCTAATATTAAAATACTTTATCTCTCAAAATATAGGACACATTTATACTTCGGTTGTCAAGGAAGCACTCATTTACATTGTTCATGACTATCTGTTGTTGTGACCTTTCTTCGAGAATTTCAAATGCCCATTTGTAGTGAGAAAAGGCACTATCAACAGTGTTAACTTTCAGAAGAAAGTTAATTTGACTAATTAGAAATAGTCCGCATATCTTAACCTTTAAAGTATTCTAGACTTGTTTTATTTCCTACCTGCCTAAAGTTGTTGATAGGGGATTAAATGTGTAAAGGATGCGATTGGAAAAAAAAAAATTCTACCTGGGTAAAATGTTGAAATAAATGTTTCCTATTCAAACATCATATCTCTTTATAACAATGACAGGTAATTTTCACAGGTGGAGACTTGCTAGCCCTCCTTTTTCCAGTTTAATATGCCTTTTGAAAAATAGGTTTTGGTTTCAAAATGGATATAATTCTCAAATAAAAATAATAGTTGCCAATTGATACAAAAAACTTACTTCAGGCTAAGTTGAATTTGGGGAAAGCTTACCTTTGCAGTGATTAATGAAGAATAGAATTTTCTTGGGGTGCCTGGGTGGCTCAGTGGTTAAGCCTCTGCCTTCGGCTCAGGTCATGATCTCAGGGTTCTGGGATCCAGCCCCACATCGGGCTCTCTGCTCAGCGGGGAGCCTGCTTCCTCCTCTCTCTCTGCCTGCCTTTCTGCCTACTTGTGATCTCTATCTGTCAAATAAATAAATAAAATCTTTAAAAAAAAAAAAGAATAGAATTTTCTTATATAAATTAGTAGTTTGTCAGTTGTAATAGAGAAATGTAAAATTGAACTAAGAAGAAAATAAGTTAATTTCCCTATCCTCTTTAAACATAAACTACATTCTGTGCTAAGTCTTCAATATATCCAGGTTTCCTTCTTCCTATCATTTTATTTAAAAAAAAAAATAGTAAATACCAAATACAAAAACAGGAGAACCAAAGTAATAATAAGCTTTTGGCAGCTGACACAATCACATGTGAATGATTAAGACACAGATTTTCTCAATGAAAATAATGGGAAGGAATTAAAAGGGCAAAATAAATCAGTTATTTTAGAATAGAGCTTTTACCATCTGTGGGGTTTTTGAAAATCTTCTTCTCTTAAAATGATCAAATCTACTGGTATTCATCCCTTCAAGAGATGAAGGCTCCATTGACTATAGGCTGGAGTCAGTGATGCTTCTACTGAGTAGAACAAAGCAGAAATTAAGACAAGAGATTAGGGCAGAAAAACAGCACAGAGGCTTCTATCTTGGTTGTTCTTTATGTTGGATCATTCTCTTGGGGAAAGTCAGCTTCCTTGGTCTGAGGGCACTCAAGCATCCCTGTGGAGGGCCCATTTACTCAGGCACTGAGACGTCCTGTCAACAGTCACATGACAGCTGTTTAGGCATAGATCCTTCAGTCTGTGTCCAGCCTTAAGATGACAGCAACCTCAGGACACCTGACGTAGAACTCCTGGTCTAGGTCCCTCCTGAACTCCTGGTCCATAAACACTATTAGACAATAGATGTTTGTTTAAAGCCACTAATTCTAGAGTAATTTTTACACAAGCGTGGATAACTAAGACACCAATAACAGGTCTATGGTATTCATTGATATTTAGAGCACTTTAAATTTGATAGACTGCAAATTGAAAGTATACACTAGCTTAATGTGTCAGCTAAGATATTTAGAGAGGTAAGGGTGTAATTAGATTAGTTTTAGCCAATATTGCACAATTTTTTCAATTTATATAGTACTGCTATTGTTTTTTCTGGCTAACAGATATTTTTCTGATATCTCCTTTTTTATGATGGAAAAACAATTGAGAGATGCCAGGATGACAAATGGTAGTAAACTCCATGGATAAGTGCAGGACCTCTAGAGCCAGGCTATAGAGCCTCCCTATACTACTTATAACAGCATGACCTGGGCAAGTCGCTGGTTCCTCTGTGCCTCAGTTTCTTCCTCTATGAAATAGGCATAATAATGGTACATTCTTCATATAGTTTCCAAAAATTTGCTGATTGATTGAACATCAAAAAATCAATCATTATAATTTTCTACCTTAGCAGAGCAAAGGAGAAAATAATCTACTTCATCTTAATACATGTAGTAAAACCACTTGATAAATGCCACATCAATTTACAATTTTAAAAAATCCTTTTAAACTAAAAATAGAAGTGACATCTCTAATTTGTAAAAAATCTATACATTGAAGAAAAACTTCCTTTCAAAAAGAAAATGCTTCGTGATCATGGTATCTCCCCTGCCAGGTCAGTACATTAAAAAGATTATTCACCACGACCAAGTGGGATTTATTCCAGGGCTGCAAGGTTGGTTCAACATCCGCAAATCAGTCAATGTGATACAACACATCAATAAAAGAAAGAACAAGAACCATATGATTCTCTCAATAGATGCTGAAAAAGCATTTGACAAAGTACAGCATCCCTTCCTGATCAAAACTCTTCAAAGTGTAGGGATAGAGGGCACATACCTCAATATCATCAAAGCCATCTATGAAAAACCCACCGCAAATATCATTCTCAATGGAGAAAAACTGAAAGCTTTTCCGCTAAGGTCAGGAACACGGCAGGGATGTCCATTATCACCACTGCTATTCAACTTAGTACTAGAGGTCCTAGCCTCAGCAATCAGACAACAAAAGGAAATTAAAGGCATCCAAATCAGCAAAGAAGAAGTCAAATTATCACTCTTCGCAGATGATATGATACTATATGTGGAAAACCCAAAAGACTCCACTCCAAAACTGCTAGAACTTATACAGGAATTCAGTAAAGTGTCAGGATATAAAATCAATGCACAGAAATCAGTTGCATTTCTCTACACCAACAGCAAGACAGAAGAAAGAGCTATTAAGGAGTCAATCCCATTTACAATTGCATCCAAAACCATAAGATACCTAGGAATAAACCTAACCAAAGAGACACAGAATCTATACTCAGAAAACTATAAAGTACTCATGAAAGAAATTGAGGAAGACACAAAGAAATGGAAAAATGTTCCATGCTCCTGGATTGGAAGAATAAATATTGTGAAAATGTCTATGCTACCTAAAGCAATCTACACATTTAATGCAATTCCTATCAAAGTACCATCCATCTTTTTCAAAGAAATGGAACAAATAATGCTAAAATTTATATGGAACCAGAAAAGACCTCGAATAGCCAAAGGGATATTGAAAAAGAAAGCCAACGTTGGTGGCATCACAATTCCGGACTTCAAGCTCTATTACAAAGCTGTCATCATCAAGACAGCATGGTACTGGCACAAAAACAGACACATAGATCAATGGAACAGAATAGAGAGCCCAGAAATAGACCCTCAAATCTATGGTCAACTAATCTTCGACAAAGCAGGAAAGAATGTCCAATGGAAAAAAGACAGCCTCTTCAATAAATGGTGCTGGGAAAATTGGACAGCCACATGCAGAAAAATGAAATTGGACCATTCCCTTACACCACACACAAAAATAGACTCAAAATGGATGAAGGACCTCAATGTACGAAAGGAATCCATCAAAATCCTTGAGGAGAACACAGGCAGCAACCTCTTCGACCTCTGCCGCAGCAACATCTTCCTAGGAACAACGCAAAAGGCAAGGGAAGCAAGGGAAAAAATGAACTATTGGGATTTCATCAAGATCAAAAGCTTTTGCACAGCAAAGGAAACAGTTAACAAAATCGAAAGACAACTGACAGAATGGGAGAAGATATTTGCAAACAACATATCAGATAAAGGACTAGTGTCCAGAATCTATAAAGAACTTAGCAAACTCAACACCCAAAGAACAAATAATCCAATCAAGAAATGGGCAGAGGACATGAACAGACATTTCTGCAAAGAAGACATCCAGATGGCCAACAGACACATGAAAAAGTGCTCCATATCACTCGGCATCAGGGAAATACAAATCAAAACCACAATGAGATATCACCTCACACCAGTCAGAATGGCTAAAATCAACAAGTCAGGAAATGACAGATGCTGGCGAGGATGCGGAGAAAGGGGAACCCTCCTCCACTGTTGGTGGGAATGCAAGCTGGTGCAGCCACTCTGGAAAACAGCATGGAGGTTCCTCAAAATGTTGAAAATAGAACTGCCCTATGACCCAGCAATTGCACTATTGGGTATTTACCCTAAAGATACAAACGTGGTGATCCAAAGGGGCACGTGCACCCGAATGTTTATAGCAGCAATGTCCACAATAGCCAAACTATGGAAAGAACCTAGATGTCCATCAACAGATGAATGGATCAAGAAGATGTGGTATATATACACAATGGAATACTATGCAGCCATCAAAAGAAATGAAATCTTGCCATTTGCGACAACATGGATGGAACTAGAGCGTATCATGCTTAGTGAAATAAGTCAAGCAGAGAAAGACAACTATCATATGATCTCCCTGATATGAGGAAGTGGTGATGCAACATGGGGGCTTAAGTGGGTAGGAGAAGAATCAATGAAACAAGATGGGATTGGGAGGGAGACAAACCATAAGTGACTCTTAATCTCACAAAACAAACTGAGGGTTGCTGGGGGGAGGGGTTTTGGGAGAAGGGGGTGGGATTATGGACATTGGGGAGGGTATGTGCTTTGGTGAGTGCTGTGAAGTGTGTAAACCTGGTAATTCACAGACCTGTACCCCTGGGGATAAAAATATATGTTTATAAAAAATAAAAAATTAAAATACAAAAAAAAAAAAAAAAAACAAAAGAAAATGCTTAACATTTCAGCATTAAATTTAGAAACATTTAAAAACCTTAGTTCTTCGTGTTACTGGTACCTTAGAAATACAATTAAATTTTATATTGGTTGGTTATAAACAACTTGCCTCGGTTACATTTACTAATTCTGCTAATTAATCTGTAGAGTGTTTATTTCTTCACTTGGGTGATAGGATGTTTTGGCAGACAGAAAAGGATGATGGAACTCACAATAGCTCTTAAACAACTGTTCATATATCCCTTCTGTTCACATTTTATTGGCTAAAGCAAATAAGAACCAAGCCTGGTATCAATGGAGCATGGAAGTATAATCACCCTAGAGGAGAGGCAGAGAATATTTGGAATAATTATAAAATATACTGCAGATTTTTTTATATTGTGCCATTTATAAATAAGACAGAGAATCCTAACTAAAAGTGAACCTCTTCATGCTAAAAATAAACAGGGGAAACTTGTTAATGACTGTGACAATTTACAAGAGGTTTTTTTGTTTTGTTTTTTCCTTCACTTTGCTATTCTCACACAGAAGCTCATATGATAATTCTAAACCTTTATTGGAAATTTTAGGTCTTTATATCCAACATTTCTGAATATGGAAAATTGTGCCTATGGAATAATCTACAACAAAATAATATAATATAAATAATATATTTGTGTAACCCTTCATAGTTTACTTTCATGTTTCATTGAAAAAAGTTACGAAATAGTTGGACAATTTAATTGCCTGTTTCAGCTGTCTTCCCCAGTAGACAAAAAAAAATAAAAGTGCAAATATGGCCAATGTTAGACTCCTTTCCCCATCATCTGAGTCTAGCAATGTCTGACCCAAGGAGAGACTTGTTTATTGAAATAAGATTTAATGACTTGTTCAAGGTCATGGTGCTAACAGGTGTTGGTGCCAAGACTATATGCCGTGTGGCCCCAAAAGCAGAGTTTGCTCCTCTACACTGTGGCTTTCCTAATAGCACCTGCCTACATAAGGGCAGAGAACCTAGAAACCAAGAGATGAATAATAAATGTTTGTATTTTCTCTGAAACTGACCAGCGTTTCCACTTTCAACATGCTGGCAGGTAAACAGATGAAGAAGATAAAGTACGGGTCACTAGGAAGTCAACTGCTGAGAAGTCCCTGCCCATAAAATACCATCTATGTGCCCATCTGTTCCATATTTAGACACAAATTTTTCAAAATTAACATATTTAGACCCATTTAAGTGAAGAACATATGTTCAGAAAGACATTAGAATGTGTTGCTGAAGGCTGATAAAGTCTGAGTTCTCAGAGAACATCAATACCTAACATTTCCTTCCTCTGGAAAGAGTTATTTAAGGTAGCAGAGAAGTTCCCAAAAGGAAGGATCTCCAGTGTTGTCTAAAGGGATAAACTTGACCTGTGTAATTTCAGTGGCCAGGGCCTTTGAATATAAGCAGCATTCGTCAGTTGCTTTTTTATCTTGAACAAATTGATATTATAATGGAAATGATTTTCCAAAGTCAGGCTGATGTTCCTCTTCCAGAACATAATCACCACTAAGCAGAGTAAAACAGTTTCTCAATGCCCCTCTGTACAGTGTTTCAAACTTCTAGAATTCAATTTCCTTGTCTTAATTTTCTGTATTATCTGTCCATGTTGCCACTCAATACCCATTTTTCCTGTCTGCTTATGGACATCTAGGTGTTCTGAATGACTGAATCACAAATACTAGTGTCTGTCTTTATCTTCCTGAAATTAGCAATAAAAAGAATAAAAAGAACATAAAAAGTGGCTTCATATTTTGAACAAACAGGAATTCCTTATATTAACACATATTTTGGTTCAGCCAGTTGTGAGAAGTACAAAGAATTGAATTCATAATCTTTGTTGAAAAATAATACCTATATAAAACATGAAATAAATATTAAAAGACCAAATTCCATGCAAAGCTAAAAATACACAATATTGTGAAATATATCATTAATCTTATTGCTCATATATAATATAATACAATTTTATTGCATACAATAGTATAAGGTTTATCAAATATAAATTTTATTGCTAAGTGATTTAATATGGATTTTTTTTTCTTTTCAGCATAACAGTATTCATTGTTTTTTGCAGTGCTCCATGCAATCCGTGCCCTCTCTAATACCCACCACCTGGTTCCCCCAACCTCCCACCACCCCCACCAGCCCTTCAAAACTCTTAGATTGTTTTTCAGAGTCCATAGTCTCTCATGGTTCACCTCCCCTTCCAATTTCCCTCAACTCCCTTCTCCTCTCCATCTCCCCTTGTCCTCCATGCTATTTGTTATGCTCCCCAAATAAGTGAAACCATATGTTAATTGACTCTCTCTGCTTGACTTATTTCACTCAGCATAATCTCTTCCAGTCCCGTCCATGTTGCTACAAAAGTTGGGTATTTATCCTTTCTGATGAAGGCATAATACTCCATAGTGTATATGGACCACATCTTGCTTACCCATTTGTCCATTGAAGGGCATCTTGGTTCTTTCCACAGTTTGGCGACCATGGCCATTGCTGCTATAAACATTGGGGTACAGATGGCCCTTCTTTTCACGACATCTGTATCTTTGGGGTAAATACCCAGTAGTGCAATTGCAGGGTCATAGGGAAGCTCTATTTTTAATTTCTTGAGGAATCTCCACACAGTTCTCCAAAGAGGCTGCACCAACTTGTATTCCTACCAACTGTGTAAGAAGGTTCCCCTTTCTGCACATCCTCTCCAACACATGTTTCCTGTCTTGCTAATTTTGGCCATTCTAGCTGGTGTAAGGTGGTATCTCAATGTGGTCTTAATTTGAATCTCCCTGATGGCTATTGATGATGAACATTTTTTCATGTGTCTGATAGCCATTTGTATGTCTTCATTAGAGAAGTGTCTGTTTATATCTTCTGCCCATTGTTTTTATATGATTGTCTGTTTTGTGTGTGTTGAGTTTGAGGATTTCTTTATAGATCCTGGATATCAATCTTTTGTCTGTACTGTCATTTGCAAATATCTTCTCCCATTCCGTGGGTTGCCTCTCTGTTTTGTTGACTGTTCCCTTTGCTGTGCAGAAGCTTTTGATCTTGATGAAGTGCCAAAAGTTCATTTTCGCTTTTGTTTCCTTTGCCTTTGGAGACATATCTTGAAAGAAGCTGCTGTGGCGGATATCGAAGAGGTTACTGCCTATGTTCTCCTCTAGGATTGCTCACGTTGAGGTCTTTTATCCATTTTGAGTTTATCTTTGTACAGTGTAATCTCTTATGGTGTAAGAGAATGGTCGAGTTTCATTCTTCTACATATAGCTGTCCAGTTTTCCCAGCACCATTTATTGAAGAAATATTTTTTTTGTTTCCCAGCACCATTTATTGAAGAAATTTTTTTTCCTGTTTTGTCGAAGATTATTTGACCCTAGAGTTGAGGGTCCATATCTGGGCTCTCTACTCTGTTCCACTGGTCTATGTGTCTGTTTTTATGCCAGTACCATGCTGTCTTGGTGATCACAGCTTTGTAGTAAAGCTTGAAATCGGTAACATGATGCTCCCAGTTTTATTTTTGTTTTTCAACATTTCCTTAGCAATTCAGGGTCTCTTCTGATTCCATAAAAATTTTTGGATTATTTGCTCCAGCTCTTTGAAAAATACCACTGGAATTTTGATCGGAATGGCATTAAAAGTATAGATTGCTCTAGGCAGTATAGACATTTTAACAATATTTATTCTTCCTATTCAAGAGCACGGAATGGTCTTCCATCTTTTTGTGTCTTCTTCAGTTTCTTTCATGAGTGTTCTGTAGTTCCTTGAGTACAGATCCTTTACCTCTTTGGTTAGGTTTATTCCCAGGTATCTTATGGTTCTTGGTGCTATAGTAAATGGAATCGACTCTCTAATTTCCCTTTCTGTATTTTCATTGTTAGTGTATAAGAAAGCCACTGATTTCTGTACATTGACTTTGCATCCTACCATGTTGCTGAATTGCTATATGAGTTCTAGTAATTTTGGGGGTGGAGTCTTTTGGGTTTTCCATATAAAGAATCATGTCATCTGCGAAGAGAGAGAGTTTGACTTCTTCATTGCCAATTTGGATAACTTTTATTTCTCTTTGTTGTCTTATTGCTGTTGCTAGGACTTCTAATACTATGTTGAACAAGAGTGGTGAAAGTGGGCATCCTTGTCTTGTTCCTGATCTCAACGGGAAGGATGCAAGCTTTTTCCCATTGAGGATGATATTTGCTGTGGGTCTTTCATAGATAGATTTTATGAAGTTCAGGAATGTTCTCTCTATCCCTATACTTTGAAGTGTTTTAATCAGGAACGGATGCTGGATTTTGTCAATTGATGCTGGATTTCTGCATCAATTGAGAGGACCATGTGGTTCTTCTCTCTTCTCTTGTTGATTTGTTCTATCACATTGATTGATTTGCGAATGTTGAACCATCCTTGTAGCCAAGGGTTGAATCCCACCTGGTCATGGTGGATAATCTTTTTAATGTGCTGTTGGATCCTGTTTGCTAGGATCGTGCTGAGAATCTTAGCATCCATATTCATCAGTGATATTGGTCTGAAATTCTCCTTTTTGGTAGGGTCTTTACCTGATTTGGGCATCAGGGTAATGCTGGCATCATAGAAAGAGTCTGGAAGATTTCCTTCTGCTTCAATTTTTTGAAACAGCTTCAGGAGAATAGGTGTTATTACTTCTTTGAAAGTTTGGTAGAATTCCCCAGGGAATCCATCAGGTCCTGGGCTCTTGTTTTTTGGGAGGTTTTTGATCACTGCTTCAATCTCGTTACTAGATACTGGTCTATTCAGGTTGTCAATTTCTTCCTAGTTCAATTTTGGGAGTTTATAGTTTTCTAGGAATGCATTCATTTCATCTAGGTTGCTTACCTTATTGGCATATAACTGTTGATAATAATTTCTGCTTATTGTTTCTACTTCCTTGGTGTTAGCTGTGATCTCTCCCTTTTCATTCATAATTTTTTTAATCTGGGCTTTCTCTTTTCTTTTGGATTAGTGTGGCCAATGGTTTATCGATCTTATTGATTCTTTCAAAAAACCATCTTCTAGTTTCATTGATACATTCTACTGTATCTCTGGTTTCTACCTCATTGATCTTTGCTCTAATCTTTGTTGTTTCCTTTCTTATGTGTGGAGTTGGTTTGATTTGTTATTGATTCTCCAGTTCTTTAAGGTGTAGAGACAGCTGGTATATTCTGGATTTTTCAATTTTTTTCAGGGAGGCTTGGATGGCTATGTATTTCCCCCTTAGGACTGCCTTCACTGTATCCCATAGGTTTTGGATGGAAGTGTCTTCATTCTCATTAGTTTCCATGAATTGTTAAGTTCTTCTTTGATCTCCTGGTTGATCCAGGCATTCTTAAGCAAGGTGGTCTTTAGCTTCCAGGTGTTTGAATTCCTTCTTAACTTTTCCTTGTGATTGAGCTCCAGTTTCAATGCTTTGTGATCTGAGAATATGCAGGGAATAATCTCAGTCTTTTGGTATTGGTTGAGTCCTGATTTTTTACCCAGTATGTGGTCTATTCTGGAGAAGGTTCCATGTGCACTTGAGAAAAATGAGTGTTCTGTTATTTTTGGGTGGAATGTTCTGTATTAATATGGATTTTAAACACTGTGTTTTAGTAGGGGCAACTCAGAGCTGCTGTAAGTAAAAAATTCATTGAAGGAGGTGAGGACTTGAGATATTCCTTGACTTAAGAATTAGTGTCCAATTTTAAAAGAATGCAAAGTGGAAAAAAATGTTCTAGGCTATGGAGAGAGTAAATCAGGTGGTAATTCCAAAGCAGATTAGAGACTTAATTCTATTTTAGAAGGAAATGAGGGATAATATTTGGAGGACAAGATAAGCAGTAAAGTAGGAGATCTACTAAGAATAGGGAACAGAACACAGCATGTTGGTCCATCCCACTAAAGTGTATTCTTGACATTTTGACTTCAATTCTTTCTCAAGTATTTTCATCCTAGCTTAGGGATGATACCTGCAAAAATTGGACATAAGTCAGATACAGATCAACAAGAAAGAAGGACTCTGAAAATAGAGTAACTCATTTTTCAGTCTCCAGTGCTCTTCCTCTTCAACTTTCTTTTCCCCCAAGATTCCTAAGAGAAATCCTCCATTCTTTTCGATCAGTAGTCATATATGTTAATCAGATACTACTATATTGGCTAGATGGAGACAAAGATTAAATGTGTTAGCAGAATATGCCTCTGTCCTACTTGATTCTTTTTTTTTTTGATGTTTCACTTTATTAATTTTTTATTTTTTATAAACATATATTTTTATCCCCAGGGGCACAGGTCTGTGAATCACCAGGTTTACACACTTCACAGCACTCACCAAAGCACATACCCTCCCCAATGTCCATAATCCCACCCCCTTCTCCCAAAACCCCTCCCCCCAGCAACCCTCAGTTTGTTTTGTGAGATTAAGAGTCACTTATGGTTTGTCTCCCTCCCAATCCCATCTTGTTTCATTGATTCTTCTCCTACCCACTTAAGCCCCCATGTTGCATCACCACTTCCTCATATCAGGGAGATCATATGATAGTTGTCTTTCTCTGCTTGACTTATTTCACTAAGCATGATACGCTCTAGTTCCATCCATGTTGTCGCAAATGGCAAGATTTCATTTCTTTTATGGCTGCATAGTATTCCATTGTGTATATATACCACATCTTCTTGATCCATTCATCTGTTGATGGACATCTAGGTTCTTTCCATAGTTTGGCTCTTGTGGACATTGCTGCTATAAACATTTGGGTGCACGTGCCCCTTTGGATCACTACGTTTGTATCTTTAGGGTAAATACCCAATAGTGCAATTGCTGGGTCATAGGGTAGTTCTATTTTCAACATTTTGAGGAACCTCCATGCTGTTTTCCAGAGTGGCTGCACCAGCTTGCATTCCCACCTATTTTCAGACCACAATGCTCTAAAGCTAGAACTCAACCACAAAAGGAAGTTTGGAAAGAACCCAAATACATGGAGACTAAACAGCATCATTCTAAAGAATGAATGGGTCAACCGGAAAATTAAAGAAGAATTGAAAAAAATCATGGAAACAAATGATAATGAAAATACAACGGTTCAAAATCTGTGGGACACAACAAAGGCAGTCCTGAGAGGAAAATATATAGCAGTACAAGCCTTTCTCAAGAAACAAGAAAGGTCTCAGGTACACAACCTAACCCTACACCTAAAGGAGCTGGAGAAAGAACAAGAAAGAAACCCTAAGCCCAGCAGGAGAAGAGAAATCATAAAGATCAGAGCAGAAATCAATGAAATAGAAACCAAAAAAACAATAGAACAAATCAATGAAACTAGGAGCTGGTTCTTTGAAAGAATTAATAAAATTGATAAACCCCTGGCCCGACTTATCAAAAAGAAAAGAGAAAGGACCCAAATAAATAAAATCATGAATGAAAGAGGAGAGATCACAACTAACACCAAAGAAATACAAACTATTATAAAAACATACTATGAGCAACTCTACGCCAATAAATTTGACAATCTGGAAGAAATGGATGCATTCCTAGAAACATATAAACTACCACAACTGAACCAGGAAGAAATAGAAAGCCTGAACAGACCCATAACCAGTAAGGAGATTGAAACAGTCATTAAAAATCTCCAAACAAACAAAAGCCCAGGGCCAGACGGCTTCCCGGGGGAATTCTACCAAACATTTAAAGAAGAACTAATTCCTATTTTCCTGAAACTGTTCCAAAAAATAGAAATGGAAGGAAAACTTCCAAACTCATTTTATGAGGCCAGCATCACCTTGATCCCAAAACCAGACAAGGATCCCACCAAAAAAGAGAGCTATAGACCGATATCCTTGATGAACACAGATGCGAAAATACTCAACAAAATACTTGTCCTACTTGATTCTATACTAACTCTAGTAGTTGTATCTTTAAAAGAAAGCAGGATGGAAATGCAGGTATATTTCAAAATACTGATGCTGTAGATGAACCCTCGTTACCTCTTTTGCAATTGCCAGCAAGGTCCTTGTTTTTTGTTTTGTTTTCATTTTCTCAGACTATATGAGTTCCTACACATGTCATTGTTCTTGCTTCCTTTTGCATTGCAATTCCTCACAATCAGATGCATACTAAATTTTCATCTGCCTCTTCAGGACCATGTTCACCATGAGATAATCTACTTGAACTAGACCTTGAATTCATTTCCTACCTAATAGTAATCATCCCAGGTAACCAAAATTTGTCAGATCAATGGGATGTCAAACTACTCATTTTTTTTTGTCTTTTTTTAATTTTTTAATTATTTTTATAAACATATATTTTTATCCCCAGGGGTACAGGTCTGTGAATCACCAGGTTTACACACTTCACAGCACTCACCAAAGCACATACCCTCCCCAATGTCCATAATCCCACCCCCTTCTCCCAAACCCCCTCCCCCCAGCAACCCTCAGTTTGTTTTGTGAGATTAAGAGTCACTTATGGTTTGTCTCCCTCCCAATCCCATCTTGTTTCATTTCTTCTTCTCCTACCCACTTAAGCCCCCATGTTGCATCACCACTCATTTTAAGGGTTTGAATGTTGAGGCATCTCAGTAGTACCTGGGTATGTTTATGTCCATAATTTCTTTAAAGCCACTGTCTGATTCAGGCAAAATGACTGATACATGGCCCACCTTTCTTTAGTCACTTTTTATCTTCTACTAACAACTTTTTAAAACTGAAGTATAGTTGACATACAGTATTGTTTTTTCAGACAATTGCTGAATCTAAAATTCAGAAATATCAAACATCCACTTAATGTGAGTCATTAATTTGCCTTTTACTAATGCAGAGCAGATTGCCAGCCCAGGGACTCATTAGTAAGAGGGACATTTATCCACCATCTATCTCCACTCCAGTAATGTTACCTGTGGGTTAAAAACACACAAAGTTGGGTCACACAGAATGGTCACCAAAGTGCTTTAAAGAATTTCTCACTGAAAATGAAAGTATAGAATCATATTGTGAAGAAGGGGTCTGGTATATATCCACTGACCTAGAAACATCTTTAACTAATCTGGACATACTCACTGACAAGACCAGAGAGAGGATTACAACTATTGATCTATTCTTTTGCCTCTGCTAGACACAGAAAAGAATAAGTGAAGATTTTTGTCCTTAAGGAGTGCAAGTTTAATAGGGAATAAGCACATGTATGTGTGTGTGTGTGTGTGTGTGTGTGTGTGTTGAAATAAAGTAGGTGCAGTTTCTAAGGTATAAGGCATACTTAGAACAACACTGGTATCTCAGTAAGAATGCAGTACATGGTAGCATCACCACTAAAGGTCTTCATTCAATATAATGTTTTTATGGAGGAGAAAGTGATTAAGTGTGTTGGGTTAAGGAAGTTTTGCCTTCAATTATTGTCAACTGTTCACAATTAGCATAGGATTTTAATTTTTATTTTTATAATTGGAGAAATGGAGATTAAGAGTAGTTAATTAGATTTCCTCAGATCACATGACTATTGGGTGGTGCTGTTCAGTTTGGATCTAGAACTGTCTGATACTTAGGAATGTTATCTTCCCAGCATGATGCCTCTTTATCCTTCATTCCCATCTAGGTCTTGTGAAGACTACAAGCAGATAGAATGTTCATTTTTTTATACCTTTAAAGAGTATATAAAAATGTGTAAGAAACTCCTCCTTCCTTTGAAGACCCACACATACACATTGTGTGTTTGTGTGTTTCTGTGTAACAAAATTCTGTCAAGAGCTAGACTTTGCAGTTTAAAGCAAGGTCATTCTTAGAATTTCTTGAAGATAAATGTGGTTAGAGTTTATTTCTACACCACTTTTAGTAGCACATTTCAGGCTCTAGTGAGTATCAAAGATGGTGTCAAAGAAAAAAGGAAATACTTGTGAGTTGTGCCACAACTCCTTTGGGTATGGAAGTATTCCATAAGAGAAAACAAAACAAAACAAAACAAAAAACAATTCTGGCTCCCAGAATCTTAGGTGATTAGTCAAGTAATGTATATTCTCTTGCATTTTGGAGGAATATTTTTTAAAGCTTTAAAAAATCATAAATTTAATTTTGCCTTAAAAAGCTTTGTATTGGTAGACAAAGCCTCATGACCTAGATAAAAACTGTTGCTAAAATTGTGTGATACTTTTTATTACTCTGGTAGCATTTGATTGCTTATCTTTAATAGTCTTTTATTTTTGTGAGGATCAGGTGAAAGGAATATAATGAGTTCTTGATATTTTTCAAGGGAGAAGACCTCACTGCCAGAAAAATAATGGAGAAAATCTCAAAGGGCTCTGCCTTTGGAAAAAAAAAAATGTAGTAAATGATTCTTTCACTCTTGAGTTATCTAAGTCAGTTAGAAAAATGTTAGTAAAGTGTTTCAATGTAAAGTGTTAACACTAATTAACTAGTTCAACAGTCAACATTCAACACACAATTAAATATTATGTACTAGATGTGATGTACTTTGCTCCTGGATCTGGTGGAGATTGAAAAAAAATTAGAAACTTCCTGTCCTTAAGGAGCTTAAAAATTAACCAATTAGAAACAGTGAAAGTGAGATACTGGTTGATTATTGCAAAAACTAAGTACATATTAGGCACAAGGTTTGGGCCTTAGGGACAGAGTGGTGTATGAAATGGACAGATGTCTCCTTTCATGGAGATTACAATTTCTTGGAAGTGTCCTATGATAAATTTCTAAATAAATCTGATTATTTTAGTAATGAGAAGCATTAAAACAAAATCAGAGCAGGTCTGTCAGCAGAGGTGATATATGTGCCAGCTATGCAAAAATCTGAGGCCAGTGTATTCTGATAGGGACAAACAGCAAGCACAACCATCTGGAAATAGGTGCAAAAATGGAGTGTTCAAGAAATGCCAAAGTAGGACATTGTATTGGAACTCAGTGGGCAAGGGACCCCATGGGATAGGATGGAATTTAAGAGGTGGGCAGGACCACTTCATAGGGGGTCTTGTGGGTTCTGGTAAGCAGTTTTGATTTTTTTTTTCTAAGATTTTTTTACTTACTTATTTGTCAGACAGAGAGGACAAATCGGGGGGAGCTGCAGGTAGAGGAAGAAGCAGGCTTCCTGCAGAGTAAGGAGCCTGGTGCAGGACTCGATCCCAGGACCCTGTAATCATGACCTGAGCCGAAGGCAGATGCTTAACCAACTGAGCCACGCAGGCATCCCCGCAGTTTTGAGTTGTTTTTTTTTTTTTTTTTTTTTTTTTTTTAAATCCAGTTGCCGTGGAAAGCCAGCCAAGTATTTCCCAGTGGTATGAAATATGCACACGCAATTATACACATAATAGGATGCCATCCAACTGAAATGAACAACCTAAGAGCTCTCATTGTTGAGAGACTAGACAATTCCTTTTTTTCTTAGAGAATTTAGGATGATTTCATAGAGAAGTTTGCCTTCAAGTGGAGTCCTGAGGTACACATGAAGCTTCATGTGCTGAGGGAACTGTGTGAACAAAGCTCTCAGGCAAGAAATCCTAAGATGTTGACAACTGCCTCACAGATATATTTGCTTCTTAAGAAGGAAAAATACTTGACAAAGAAATGACTGTTCAATGGGAAATTGTAGGTGCTGGCAGCAGGCTGAAATGTTCTGGTGACTAGAGTTGGAGAGTGATGAGGTTGGGCTTTACCCCTCAAGCTACACTAACGGCAGCTGTTTACTCCAACACCCTGGAAACTGACCCTGTTGTTGTGCTTTGACATCCTGAAGGACAACATGATACAGTAAATGTCAAGATAAAGGCGTTATGTTTCAGAGATCTGCCGAGGTCACAGGGAAAGGTCTGTACATCTTCAGACTAGAAGAAATTCTCACTAGTGAATATAAATGGGCTGCCCTCTACTGCCTTTTCTGTTTCTGTGGGTGATTATGCAACAGTACAGCCTGCACATAGAAAGGCCACTCAAGTGATACAGGAAAAGAAACTGAAAGGTCTTGGCTTTAGGTTGTGCTAATTACTTAGAAATAGGTGAGGCCAACTTTCTTAGCTCTGTCTCAAAAGAGATGCTGTGCTCCAAGCCACTAATATGGGTACAACATAAAGTCCCGGATGGATGATCATGATGTTTATTATATACAGTGTTGATTTTGATGTGGGATAGTTTTATTGTGGTGCTTTTTTATCTTGAAAAACTTTGTCAGACCAATGTGCCTAGCAGTGAGTACTACTTGTGGAATTGCCCAGAAGCAGGGATGAGCAAAATTTTTATGTCAAGAACCACACGGTGAATGTTCTAGACTTTGGTGCCTATTTAGTGCAAATTTAGGACTATTACAGAGCCAGTTATACAATAAGAAAGAGAACAGTAATACAAGTCTACTGTTGAGAAGAATGCATTTCTTTGGGGAATAAGATTTCACTAAATTGGTGTTCAAAATCAGTGTTCCTTATCATCAAATCTATTATAACTGTTCATCTATAAAGAGCAACCTTAGCTCAGAGGTAATACTACAGTAGGCAATGAAGCTGATTTGGCCCAGTGGGTATAGTCCACTGACCACTGCCCTAAAGAATTTTTTAACTGGTAACATGAATATTTTTTCACACTAATAATCAAGATGTTAATAAATAATTATCTTCATGTAACAGTCTTTCTGTGTCTTCATATGATAGACAAGTAATTAAGACCAAGCTTTGGAATTAGACCAATCTAGGTACAAAGTGTGGCTTTACTCCTTTCCAGCTTTCTGATTCGAGATGTCTTCTAACATCCCTCAGTCTCAAAATTATCATCTGTAATATGATAATCCCTTCTCCATTTTAAAAAGAAATTAATGACATAGTACAGTGTTAAACATAGCATACAATAAATGGTTATTAATGTGTTAATTAATATGTTAATACATTAATAGTTATTAATATTAAGTGGCTATTAATATGCCTATGTGATCTCTCCAGCCATTCATTGGAGGTATGCAACACAGGGATTATTATTTGCCTCATTACTATTACTCATCATTGGGGGAGACTGAGGCAGAGATCAAGGAACTTAACCAATATCTGCAATGATGTCAGCTAAAACTCAATTCTTTTACTCATTAATTCATTTAGCAATTGTATATTAAGGATATATGTGTATGGTAGGCAGATTTCTAAAATGATCCCCAAGAAATCTATCTATGATATGTATACCCTCCATAATCTCTTCTTCTAAAAACTGCCCTTCTGTTGGTTTACAATGATTGTTTTTTTTTTTTTCAGGAAAAAGTACTATCAGGAGCTGTGCGTGTAGTCACTCACAGCTATTAATTGATCCTTCCAGGGACTGAGGAATGATAAAACACTCTGACCTTTATAACCTTATTGCATCCCTTTGGCATTCTGAGGAAAAGCAATTAGTTACTTCCATTTTTTCCATTAACAGCAGTTCCAAATTCAGATCAAGCTCCCTAATTAGAAGATCATAAGTTAGGGTGGAGAAGCATTCCAGTGGTCCCCTGACAGTTGTGCCAGAGGAAGATAAATGTTGGTCCTTTATGCAGGGGCACTGGACACCAACTGGGCATGTGCATGGCAAGACTTGGATAGTAATTGGGACTTACAAAATTGTACAGATGTTCTAATGAATCTATTGTTAGTAATTCTTTAAATACTGAGATGCACAGTAATTTATTTATGGTAGCAAAGGAGCTGAAAAAGCTTACAATTAGTTTATTGATGAAAAATAATACCATGGGTTTTGTTATCCATCATCTTTGGTTCCACTGAAGGTACAATACAAACACTTTTTCTTATCCCCTAAATAGGATTTAGAGTGATTCTCTATAGCCCTGAATAGGGGAATTGTTGCAGCCTTGAGCTTCATGTACAGCTATTTTGGTAAATGACAGAGGCGAAGCCTCCAACAAGCGTATCTGTAATAAGAGGTGGTTTGACAGCCACGGAAGGCTTTGATCATGTGATAAACGAGTCAATAGGAAGAAATCTCTCAGGTGAGAGAGCTATAGTTCTATCAGTTATGTTGCTCTATAAATCAGGGGAAGTGGGGAAGGAGCCAGAGGTTGCTTCTGAGTTTCCTGCCAGCTGGATTTTGAGGGGGAAAGCCTCAGCTGCATTCCAGGATTCTGTAGCACAGATGAACTCTGAGCCAAGGTATGCTGATGGAGGTAGGAGTACTAAGAAAATACCGATGTGTTGCCTCAATCTTCTGCATAAAATGGTCTGTGATGAGATTTCTGATGCAGAATGAACAAATAAGGAGACTCAGTGACAAATCCTCTTTTCAATGTCAATCTAAAACCCACAGCCAAAGTCAGGTGTTTTGTTTAACACCTCTCAAACTAGTCACTCACTGATGATCGTTGAGACCTGAAATTCCAGAAGCATAGTGTCTCTCCCAGGGGACTGCCTCCTCAATTAAGTCTCTGTGGGTTTTTATTATTATTATTATTATTACTAAAATGGAATGGGTTGAAAAAGTGACCCTTTAGTGAACCAAGAAAAAGTTGTGGCACAGAGACCTCTTTTTCTCACCCTCAGATAAGATTCATCAAGTCCAAGCTTCAAAGTCTAGAAAATCTCACAGGAACGATTAATCTTACAAGATTTCTAACACCAAGATCAATCTAAGTAAACTCTCTGTAAGCATTTTCATTATGGAATACTAAACTGCTACAAGTTGAGCCCCTGGTTTTCTGAGCTGGAGCACATTCCCTCCCATACCTGACTGTTACTGGCTTCACCCCTCTCTCTGGGGAGACAAGGACAGAATCAGTTTAAAATGTCACAGAAAATGTTTAGCCTCTGGATCTTTGTCACTGTTTTAAATCAAAGTTTCTCATCTGCCCCACATCTGGACCCTCCCTATACATTTTTCTTTATTAGGTCAAAATAGGCACAAAAAAATAAGTTAGTTGGTGTTAGGATTCACATAAAGGAGGGACCAAATTTTCCAAAATGCTCTTGATCTTTATCCAACTAACCACAAAATTAAATAATACCTAATATTTCACATCCTTGGGCACATTGTGAATACCAATCTTAAATTACTCTACTGTCCTCCTAGAACTACCTATAGTTGATGACCTTTGATAAAAAGAAGATGCAAGAGATAAGGCTTTGGATCAATTAGAAATGCATGTACTTGGCAATTAGAGGAAACCAGGGTGGCTTACAGAAAAAATGTTCTAATTTTTTTGTTCTTCCAATGTGTTGTCTAGATAGAGTCAACAGTTGGCATTAATTCTTGGGTTCAACAATGTCAGTTTAACATCCTTGTGATTGTCTTCACCTTTCCCCATTTCACAAGATGGCTGCTTCTTAGGTGCCTGGGTAGCTCAGTCAGTCAATCACCTGCTTTCAATTCAGGTCATGGGGATTGAGCCCTGCATCAAGCTCCCTGCTCAGCGGGGTCTGCCTATCCTTCTCCTTCTGTGCTCATCCTTTTTCTCTCAAGTAGATAAAAAATCTTTGGGGGGAAAAGCGGGGGGGGGGGGGAAGATGGGCTGCTTATTTTAGTTTGCAAGGGCTGCCAGAAAAAGATACCATAAACTGGGTGACTCAAATAACAAATTTATTTTCTCAAAATTTTGGAGACCACAAGTCAGATCAAGGCATCAGCAGGGTAGGTTCTTCTAATGCCTCTTTCCTAGGTTTGTAAACAGATGTATCTTCACATGTATCTACACACATCCTCTGTGTGTATCTAGGTCCTAATCTCTTCTTACAAAGACACCAGTCATACTGCATGAGGGCCTACTATCATGGCCACATTTTCCTTTAATTATCTCTTGGAAGACTCCATTTCCAAATACAGTCACATTCTGAGGTTTTTAAGGGTTAGGACTTCAAAATATGAATTTGTGTGGATACAGAACGGAGACTGTAACACTGCTGAAGCTTAAACTCCTGGGTGGGATAAAGGACCATGTCATCCAGGTCTCCCCTCTGAAGTCCTTTCCACCAGCAGGCTCATGTCCAGACAGAAGTGGAACACATGAACCATCTCTAGATAACATGGACTCCAGGACAGGGAACTGAAAATAGGTTTGTTATTAGTTTAGCTCAATCAGTTGATTGCTTGGGGTTGAGTCCTCCAATCACTTAAACAAAATCCAATTTTATTAGAAAAAGGTGGGAGCATACATATTGTATGCGTAAATAAGAGAACTGGTTTCAGGAGTGGAAACAAAACAGACCTGAAAAAGCAGGAAAGATTTCCCTTCCTGAAATCCTTTAATTTCAGTCTCTTCTAGGGTTAGGGATATAGGTATAGCTGATAATAGACACAACTATAAAGGGTCATTGGTTTTTCAGGTTTTTCCCTTCCCATTCCTCCCCAACACCTTCCTAGGTGCTCCATGCCAACGAATTATCTGAATGTACTCCAGGCAAAGCTACTCTGAGGCAAGCATCTGCTATCAGTGTGGGCCCTCTATAGTACCCAGCATGAATAAATTTAAGTTATTGCAATGCCTCTTTGAAGGAGATGGTGTATTTTTAAGCTTTACTTTATAATGAAAGGCTTTGCTAATAATTCCAGGGATTTCAGGCATTGGTATACAAATGAGGGAGCCTTAGGGTCAGAACAACTCTTCTTGTGCCCCAGAAATCACTCTGAGTTGGTGGCTGACTTTAGAAATGGCTAATGACCCTGTTTATTCAGTAGGTTTGGCACTGAATATTGTCTTGAAATCTGACAGCCCTAAAATATTACATCTAGATTGGTTCATTTTACTTGTTTTGTTTTATTGCTGTGTAAAAAATTACCACAAATAGAGCAGTTTGAAACACCATCACTTATTATATATATAGAAGCTCAGTAGGTGAGCTCTGTGTTGTAGATTTGTCATCTTACGGTTTCACAGGCTTGAAATCAAGATGTCAGCCAGGCTGCACTCTGATCTGGAGAATCTGGGGAAGAAGCTGCTTTCAAGCTCACTGATTGTAACCAGAACTTATTTGTCTGTGGCTTGTAGGACTGGGGTCATTTTTCTTACTACCTATTATCATGGGTGCTGTTGTCATCCCCTAAAAAGCCACTCTTACTCTATGCCATATGGCCCCCTACGTCTTCAAGCAGTTTTTTGTTTTGTTTTGTTTTTATTTGACAGACTGAGATCACAAGTAGGCAGAGAGGCAAGCAGAGAGAGAAGGAAGCAGTTCCCTGCTGAGCAGAGAACCTGATATGGGACTAGATCCCAGGACCCTGGGATCATGACCTGAGCCAAAGACAGAGGCTTATCCCACTGAGCCACCCAGGGACCTTTCAAGCCAGTTTTGAATCTCCCTTGAGCTTCTGTCTTTGACTACTTCTGCTCTCAGCCCTAGAAAACTCTCCCCTTTTAAAAGGATCACATTATTTGATTGGGGCAGATAACCTATTTTCAAGTCAGTTAATGAACCTGAATTACATCTAAATTCTTTGGGGGCGCCTGGGTGGCTCAGTCGGTTAAGCGTTCTTTTAGCTCAGGTCATTTTCCCAGGGTCCTGGGATAGAGGCCCACATTGGGCTCCTTGCTCAGCAGGGAGCCTGTTTCTCCCTCTGCCTGCTAGCTTGTGCTGACTCTCTCTCTTTCTGTCTCTCTCTAACAAATAATAAAAATAAAATCTTTTTTAAAATCTTTAAAAAAATAAGTAAAACGTTCCTTTGTCCGTGTAATATAACTTAATCAGAGGATAAACACCAGGGGACAGAGATCCTAGGGGACACCTTACAGTCCTATCTCCCTGAGGCAATGTCTAAGAAGTATCTGCCTTTTTGTTCTTTTTGCCTGTTTGTATGGCATGTGTGTATCTTGTTTTTCTTTTTGTTTTTTTTGGCATTTTGATCAGTGGTAAGGCAGAGGAGTTAAAGGAGTGGTATATATAGATTCAATTAACCCAATGGTTTAGTTCAGGGATGAGCCTTTTGAGATAGTTAAGTCACGTGAAGGAGGGAGGAAGTGAGTTAGCACTTTAAAGCTCTGTACAAATAAGAAACCATGTTTGTTTTGTTGGTTCTCACCTTCCCAGCGCATAATCTAGTAAATCATAGAGTAAGCACTCAGCAACTATTCGTCAAATAGGCTGTTAACTTCTGTTTTGTTAATAAACAATCCTCCAGTCATATTCATTTCCAATAACAAGCTTCTTGCTTCTAACCACCTTGATGTTGGCATTGTTTTTTCTCCTGATGGGTCTTTGTAAAATAGAACAACTGAAAGCCTACAATTACCTTAAAACCTCTCCGAGATGGATGTAAGTCCTGTCAAACCATACAGTCAGTCCCCTAACCATAGGGTGGGAAAGGCTGGTCCCTCTACTGAAAGGCTCCACACCATCACATGACCAAAGATAGGGTGAGTAATCATGATACAGGGAGAAGGCAGCCTAGCCAGCAGCAATGATGCAGTCTATTACAGACTATCCTTAATCTATGGCTTAATAATTGTCCCTGCTCCTGTGTTAGCAGACTTGCTAAGGTTTGGCCTATAAGGAAAATTCATACAGGTAGGAAGGGTAGGTGAACGAGGTTTTCCTACTTGGCCATTCTGAGCTTTCTCTTCTGGGTACTCTTAAGACTCAGTGGACAGCATACTAGGCACACAGCGAAATTCCTTAAATTTTGAATGCCCCATTTGGCCAGCCTCACTGCCAACACCAAGAGGTCCTCCATCCTAGGGTTTTGTCTTAAGAAAACTATTTCATTTTCCTCATTCTCTAGAGACCACCAGATACTATTACCTAATCCATGAATTTTACATAGAAGATTGGATTTCTCACCATTAAGATATACTTCAAACTAAATAATTATAATAATGACATTCATTTTAACCCAAAGATAACAAATATTGTTTTGTAAAGGATATGGATATGTAGCTTAATCTGTTTTTCCTTGAATAAGTATGTATCTTTTCCCTTCTTACATTCAGGCAACATTAGTCTTAAATTATAGCAACATAGAGTGAAAAAAAATATTGTTCTCTTACTTCTAATGTGTGTTCATTTCTCAAACTTAGAGGAAAACTTGTTGTGGAAATAACATTTTAGTCAATAGATTGCTAACATATTATACTATGTCTTGCACCTTGGGTAATGTGATGTATGGAAAATTACTTAGCTATTAGTCTTCAGTGGAAGCCAAATGAATAATGAGAATTGGTAATTCATCTTACTTTCAAGGATTTTCAGCACTATCTGTGTCCTTGGGGCCACTTCGGCAAATGTTACACTTTACTGTCTCCTGATCCAAAGCGACAGGATGCTTTTTTCTCTCTCTCTCTCTCTTTTTTTTTTTCCCCCAGTCTAAAATTTAAAAGAGGAGTGAGGCTTGGCTGAGATATGCATCCATAAAGACAAGGAGGTAGAAATGTAACGATTTCTTCTGCATTTCTTTTCAAACATGAAGGCTAGAACAATGGCTTTGTTTTTCCCAGCCCTGTGAATTTCCCAAAGGGCCCTGGGCCACTGCATTCATTCTATCAAATAAAAAAACTGAGTGCTATCCTCTCCTCTCACCTTTCTTTTATTCCTTGGTCTTGATGAGCCACCTCCTGCCATAAAGAAAAGAGTAAAACTTCTCAACCTCCTATTTTTCTGACGGGCACCGATAGTACTGTTTTGTTTTGTTTCTGTTAGTTGGTGATCCTAAGAGTTTCCTAAAATCTTTACTGAAAAAAGAAACAACAAATTAATGAAGTAGGTAAGAGAACATTCGTAAGGATGGATATCAGAAGAGTGTCAGAATCATGTCGTTTTCCTGGCTAGCACATCCACACTGATGGTTTCATATCCTCTCCAGAATGAAAGAAAATTGTCTCTCAAGTGTCTCCTGTACTCATTGTTTTCTTGCCTCTCAGGTTTACTACAGTTAATGTGATCTTTCTAAATCTTGAGGAGACTGGACTGCAGGGTAAAAGGAGGAACTGAATGAAGCAGTAGAATCTTGTGGCCAACAAGCCAGCTGTCAACAAAGCCTTACTCTGTTTCTTCCTGAGCACACAAATCACATTTTCCAGACTTGTTTAAAATTAGGTATAATTCCTGAATCGCAGCAAATGGAATATGAGCAGAAATGAATGGTGCCACTGTGAAGAGACAAATCGAAAAACTCATATTAGCAATCTTTTACTAGTTGGATGAAGACGGGCACTCATCTTGGACACCACATAGTGAACATGGAGGAGTTAAAAGATGGAAGGAGACGGAGTACCAGACTTTCTTGATTACTCTTACTCGTAGTGATAGGAATCTATTCAATGATGTTATTGTGGGGCATTCATCAAATTGTTGGCTATAAAGCTATTAGAATGAATTAAGGAGTATACGTTTGTTAATGCAGAAAGATGTTCATTCTAAGCTTCTCAATGAGAAATTTGGTTTAATTATATGTTTTTGTGTTAATTTGATTATAGTATCTTAAGTCAGTAGTCATGCTGTTTATTCAACAGCACTCTTTGTATGCCATAAAACTTATACATAGTCAGAACTCAAATACTCATTTACTACCTGACTAAATTAAAGAAGCTACAAGAGCGTCTATCCCAATCCATATATTTAGAGTAGGGCATTTCTGTGTTCTAGCAGGTTGTACAAATAGAAACAACAACTGAAAATGGTGTGTATTCTTGTCTGTGCATTTCGTGATGTTGAGCTATGTATTAGAATCTGGTTTAGTGGCATTTTGGACATTAAATGTGAGGGAGATATAAAATTGAGAAGGGACAATAAAGGTAATGCCTCCAGTTGGTTAATAGACTGTGGACATTTTTTTGTCTATTGAACAACGTGTTAATTTTGTTAGACATTTCCTCTGATTGTTCGAAGGCCACATAAATCCTGATGCATTCACAGTGATGAGACAATCTGCCAGGGCCTGCACAGCCCAGGCAGATGGTGGGTAACAGGATGCTGGGTGATCTGAAGCCTAGAACTGTAATTGGTTACTGATTCTGCATGTAGGACTCAAGGTTTGGATTTTGTACTTCCTGCCTGGGAATAACTTCACAAAAATAAGGAATACTGGAATAACCCGTAATGGTTTTAAGCAATTACTTTTCTTTTTTTAGTTGCCTTTTATATATGTCTGTGCATGTGGTATGCTTCAGATTAAACATCAGCAGCTCTGTCTTCGTTGTTGCAAAACACTATTGACAACTATCCACTTAAATGTAATAACAACAACTCTGCTGTCTCAGTAGAAACAAAGCCTTTTACAAATGCCAAAATGTAAATAAAGATGAGGGAGGCTGAGTAAGAAGAAGGGAGCAGGAGGAGAGGAGTTTTTAAAAAATTTTGGTCTCAAAATAAAAGAATCAGGACTTTCCCTGTCACAAAATAGCAGCTTGGTATTTTATGCAAATGAACTTATGTAATATAAGTGGAATTAATAAGCTGGCATTGGATCTAGATGCTTTGACTAACACAGCATAGAAATGGACAGACAGCAAATGAATAATTAATATCTAGATTATAGATTATCCAAGCTTTTACTCTTCTTCTCTCTTCTCCTGGGATTTTAAGCATTTACCACATAACTATAAGAATATAGCCAAAAAAAAAAAAAAAAATCGAAGCTCAAATGAGTTCCATTTTTCTGCTTGCTGGGATCTATTTAAGAAAGTGAAGTGAGGGATATCTCAAAGTGGTTAACTAAATTGGAGAATTATCTATAGATCTGTAATTTAGCTTTTTTACTCTTCACACTCCCATTTACCATTAAGTGTAGTTTTAAAAATTATTAGGTGAGAAGGCTGGCCAAATTATTTACCACTTTTTATTTCAGGTTTTATAGATGAGTGAGAAATGATGGAGAGGCCTAATGAAATAGGGTCTTTAAAAAGAAAGCATCTCTCAATAAAACTGGAAGTGGCAGGGAGAGAAGGAAGTGAATGGATAGGAAGGTACATTTGTGAATGCAAGAGCAGGTGAGGTAGGCAGGGTGCTCCCTGCAAGGTTAAGTGTGGACTGAAGCTAGGCCCTAAAGCTAGGGTTGAGTGTATTCCAATGGGCTCACTTGCAGAGCCCTGAGATCAATGCTGGTGGGCATTCCAAGAGGGTTCTAAATCTCTAATTATGACTGAGAATGTAACTAATTTACAGTATAGAGGAGCATTGTATCTCCTCCTGAAATGGAACTTTGATACAGAGATGAGGTATCCAGGAAGATACAGCAAGAGGCTTCGTTTCCTAATTGTACACCAACCAATTCTGAAAAGGACTAAAGTAGCCACGGTGGTCCTGGCATTACATAATGTGACATGATAGATGAAAGATGAGACACTGAGTGACTGGTGTTCAAGGATTTACCTGCTCTTCCTCTCCTCATTGTGCCCCTTCTTGGACAGAAGTTCTTGTTCGCTGGATCACATTCTGGATTCCTTCCCAAGTTCTACAGAATCAGTGTCCTGAGAAATGGGGAAGTAGAATCAAGAGAGTCGAAATTGATGGACAAAGTAAGAAGCTGAGATGGGAAGGAAGGAGAGAGGAGAAATAAACACTGAGTAAAGACTGAGTAAGGGAGAAATTAGGAGAGAAATTTAAAGAATATCACAGTGACTGGGAGCATTGTCACGCCTCCCAGCTATTAAAAATGAGTTGGAAAAAAGTTTCAGAAGTTTGGAGATGAAAAGGGTAATTAAAAGGTGGTTTTGAATCTGTAGGTAAGAAGATTATGGAATTGAATGGGAGGAGTTGGGTGAACGATACATAGGTGAGCAACTTATGACTGACTGCGTGAAACTTCTGGAGTAATTTGGGAGGGGAAAGTATTCCAGATACATGGGAAAGAAACGTGAAAATGAAGTTTTGAGTTGTATTTATGGGCTGATCATTGTGTGAAGTTAGGGCAATACAATTAACTTCCAGGATCACCAGTTTTCTCATTAGCTAAGTGGAATAGTAGTGATCATATGAAAATAACCACGGTAGCACAGTGCCCCCAATATATGCTGGTTTAAACAAAAAAAAAAAAAAAAGAAAAAGAAAAAGCAGCCTGGCTATCTCTAAGACTTCTATCATAAAATAGTCTTTGATGGGACTGTAAGCCAGCATTTTGTTTTAATGACATCTATGATCTATAGCTGATACGTAATTAAGTATCTGAGGATATTTTAACACTGAGACATTTGTAAAATGTTGTAATCATTTTGTGAGAAATAAGAATCTTTATTATGTAGCACAGTTCTTAAGAGTTAGTGGTTCACTAAACAATTAAAAAGACCAACTTCTTAGCAACTGCAGCTTTGCAAACATAAGACAAGTTACTTGATTCCTTATACAAATATTCTTGATTTCATCCCTATCCCGTGTACCTGTTTTACCTGTTTCCTAATCTGAGTTGATTAGTGCCTTTAAATTTTAGAATTCTTAATTTTAAGAGTAATAGAAATGATGGTGTTAGACCACATTTTAGCACATAAGAAAGGGATGCCAGAAACTAGCTGGCTGAACTCACAGCCTGAAAGTAAATTCTATGAGATCAGGGACTTTTTTCCACTTTTCCCTGCTGATCTATTTTTGCTGTCTAAAACAAGGTTTAGCCACATATTTGTGAAGAGGATTAATGAATAAATGGGTTAATGATAAACTTACCATGGATACTGTCCAACTGGGTTATCCTATAGTTTAATCGATATTTTTCTAACCTTAGCTCTTAATAGCACTGTTTAACAAATGTAATGAGAGCCATCTACGTAATTTTAAATTTTCTAGTAACCACATTAAAGAAACGAAATAACCTGGTAAAATTAATTATAGTATATATTTCATTTATTCCAGTATATCCAAAATATTTCAACAGGCAATCAATATAATAAGTGAGGTATTTTATATATATTTTTGTTACTCTTTTAAATTTCCTGTGTGTGTTGCACTTAAAGAACATTCAGACAAGCTGCATTTTAAGCACGGTATGTTAGTAGTACATTAGGCATTGGACTTTTAGAATAGTTAAAACATGATTTGAAAGAGAAACTCAAAGCAAAATGTTAGATTTAAAATAAGACAAGTAGTTAATAAAGAAGAGCTTGAAATTCAAATCTAAGAGTTTTTGAATCCTATTTACTAGCTATATGACTTTGAGCGAGATAATCCAATGAGTCTATTTCCTCATGTGTAAAATAGAAATAATTATCTAGACCTTAATGAATTTTTGTTACCTTAGAAGTAATGTGGAAGATCTCCAATAGCGTCTGACACATAGTAGGTGTTCATTAAAGATTATTAACAGTTGTTGTAATTATTTAATATATGTTTATGCTTCTCAATAGTTTGTAATTTAAAAATGAGATTATATCTTCTTTTAAAATGGAAACAAGTGAGGCATGACCCCACTATTGGGTTATATACCAGGTGTTAGCCCTGTAAAATTTTTTTCCAGGAATTTTTTTTATTAACATATAATGTATTTGTTTCAGGGGTACAGGACTGTAAATCATCAGTCTTAACACAATTTTCAGCACTCACCATAGCACATACCCTCCCCAATGTCCATAACCCAGCCACCCTATTCCAGTTATTCTTAAATGTTTATCACGGGAGAAATTCATACAGGTCCTATAAAATGTCCTCCTATAACTTCAGTATTACTGTCATGGGCCTGTGAATACCCGTGGGGTTTCCTGCTCTTCCAGGACAGTAGTCCACTGGTTTGCCTCCATGATTGCTCCAATATCTACTTTTCAGAAAAAGAAACTTGAGAATCACAAAGGCAGTCCAAATAGCCTCCACAAAAAAAAAAAAAAAAAAAAAAAATGTTTTGAACGTGTAAACACCTAGAAATTAATGACCTACTAGTTTCTTTGAAAATTAAATTACTTATGAATATACTCCAACAAAGAGAAGACCAAGTGATAGTTTAAGAGAAACAATATATAGTTAAGTATATAAGTCATAAGTGTATAATAAGCAAATAAAGAGGCTATGAAATCAAGTTTAATTATTGGATAAAGATTTTAAAATAGCTAGAATTCATAGATAACAAAAAGAAGTAAAAAAATCAGTAGGTTTTTAAAAACTATTAACTGGGGGATTGGTAAAATGTAAAAATAAGCAAGAGTATGCTAGCAGTCTTTTGTCAAGTGAAGAAGGGATTCTAGATATCACTACTTTTTGACTTTACTATGAACTGCTTTCAAATGATAGCTGTAAGTTTAATAATAACATTAGTAGGATAAAAATAAAATCTAAAACATCCATTATAGCAGAAGAAAAAAAAACTATGATTAAAACAGGCAGTAATTAAGGAACATAATACATAGACATTAAAAAATAAGATACTGTATCAAAATCTTACTAAACTCCTTGTGTTTTTCTGGGCACATGAGTAGACTTTATTTCCCATCTTTCTGTGCAATTTGCTATAGACATATGACTTCTAGACAATAAGGCATAAAAAAAAAAAAAAAAGCCATATGTGTGACATCTGGGATTGGTGCCAAAACTTCCCTCATGAAGGCACCTTGATGCTTTGTTGTTAATTCCTCAGACTGGCTAGAAAGGACTATGACAACTTGGATCGGATTCATTGAGGATAACAAAATCTCTATTAATGAGTCTTTTAATTGTTCTCTGGAGCAGTTCTTTGCTCCTTGCTACCTGGGACTACTCAAGACTATTATATGAGAAGTAAAACTTTATTGCATCTAAAATATTATACTATGCTTTTCTCTATTTTATATACAGCTAACATTTACTTTGCTATTATGGCTGAAATAAACCAAATATAGTAACGACTATATTAAACATGAATGGAGTAAATTTCCCAAATAAGTCACATTTAGGAAAATATACTATTGTTTGTTGTGATGGACTTTCCTGGGTCCAGGGGAGCAGGTCACATCTTGAAGGTATATTTATGTGTGAGAGAGAAAGGCGGGTTTTCTATGAAGGTAACATCTACAAGCAAATGAAAAAATATATATTCATAGAATTTTGTTTTTGCATGGAATTTTGGAACTCTCTCTAAATTTCCAGTGCTGTTCTTTACCGTCAGCTGAGTTAGTTATAGTATCTTTTTAAATCATTATTATTTTTTTAATTCTATTTAATTTCTAAGAGCTCTGCTGCTTTCATGGCATCCAACTCTTGTTTTATAAATCTTAGGACACTAATTTTAATTATTTAAAAATTTGTTTCCTACCTAAACTCTCTTGCCTTGAGGAATCTTTGATTTTGATGGCTTTCTTTCATGCTGTTGTTTTCTTCAAATGCTTGGTGAAACATCTTTGTCAGCTGTCCCTTGTGTTAAGTTTGTAATAGAGGGATATATTTGTCTGGAATGTATATTGACATCACCAGTGAATATTCTTAGTTTCATTGACAACACACTAAGATTCTGATAAAATTTTGAGCTTTTGTGAAAGAACAAGATTGGAACATGTGATCAAGTTGACTCTCTTTTTGGGATGAGGCTTAAGTTATACTTTTCAATTTGAGAAATATTCTAGCTTCAGTTTGGGTCCAACATTTGCTTTAGGAATATCCAAAAGCAGACTCACTACTTTATTCAGAAACCTATGTAGTGTTCAGCTTGAGTGAAAACATCAAAACCAGCAGCACTGAGAGTAGGAGGTTATTGCAATGGTTTCACAGACCTTTAATCAGTTACCTAACTGACAATTCAGCACTGGCTTCCAGCCTCTGTTGCATCTAATTGGAATAATCCCAGGTTTCTGTCAGGAAAATAGCTTTTGGGTGGTCCTGTCTTCAATTATTCTGTATTGAAGTTTATCATCCAAGTTGAGGTCCACTGTTGATATAATTTCCTCTCTTATATCTATAAAGTTCTTGAGTCTTTTATCTATGACTAGTACAGTTTTGTTTTCCTATGGACTTACTTTGCTTTGTGTATATTCTATTCTTTTAAACTGACTGGGAATAGATGGAAGGTAAACAGAAATGCTCACGTGCCTTTCTATTTTTCACCAGAGTTCAGGTATTTATTGCATTTAATCAAATGTTAGTTTTCAGCCTCAAAATTCCTAAAATCTTTACTCTCAGAATTATATCTGAGGTGATAAATGACACCTGTGCTAGTGTGTGTGTGTGTGTGTGTGTGTGTGTGTGTGTGTGTGTGTGTGTTTTGGTTTTGTTTCTGTTTTTGCCTTTTTTTTTTTCTCCTTCGAGAAGAATCACCCTGCTTTTACTCTTTAGTAAAGAAAAAAAAAAATGGCTGTGCTTATGTGTATACTACTGTATTTACATGTGGCTCAAGGTGAGAGAAGTCCAATTTTAAAGACCTAGGGACCCAAAGAAAACCTACCTGATTTACTTTAGGAATGCTTTTCTCATTAGACTCCTTGAGAATGTCTACTACCATCAGGTATAAAATTCTGCAGTTTTCTACTTTTGCTCTTCTTCACCCTTGTCCTTCTTTCTCTACTTCTCTTTCTTCTTAAGTTGAGAGAGCTGTAAGAAAACATAGGGGAAAAGCTCCTTGAAACAGGTCTTAGCATATTGATTATTTGGATATGGCACCAAAAACATAACCAACAAAAGCAAAACCAACAAGCGGGACTACATCAAACTTAAAGCCTTCTGCACAGCAAAATAAACAAAACAGAAAAAATAAAAAAAGGACAACCTATGGAATGGAGCAATATATTTGCAAACTGCCTATCAGATAAGGGGTGAATATCCAAAATATATAAGAACCCTTACAACTCAACAGCAAAATAAGAAACAATGAGATTAGAAGTGGACAAAGAACTTGAATAGAGATTTTTCTAAAGAAGGCCTATTAAATGCCCCACAAGCACATGAGAAAATGTTCAGTATCACTAGTCATCACAGCAGTGCACATCAAAACTACAATGAGATATCACTTCACACATGTTACAATGGCTCTCCTCAAACAGAAAAGAGATCATGAATATTGGCAAAGATGTAGAGAAAAGGGAACCCTTGTCTTGGCACATTTTTATGGTCCTATAAATTGGTACAGCCACTAAAGAATACACTAGAGGTTCTTAAAAAATTTTTAAAAATACAATTATCATATTCCAGCAATTTTACTTATGTATATACCTAGAGGAAAAAAATCAGGATCTTGATGGGATATCCACACCCCCCAATTGATTATAGCATTTTTCACTGTCTATTCACATTATAGCCATGATACAGAAACAACCTAAGTGTTCATCTATGGGTGAATAGATAAAGAAAATGTGAGATACACTCAAACACACACAGTGGAATATTATTCAACCATGTGAGAGAAGGAAAGCCTGCCATTTGTGACATGGATGAATTTTAAAGATATTATGCAGAGTGATACTGACCAGTAGATGTTGTCCATCCCTTGGTAACTTCTATAATAAAATAAACTAGTACATAAGTGCAGAAAGAAGTAATTATCTACCAGATAATTTAGTCACCTGCACTCAGGTAGAAAAAAAAATTCTACAGATGGCTTCTGACAAATTGAAAATAACATTTCTGTGTACATAGATAATGTGTATGATGAATTGTAGTTGAGGGCAAATTTGTATGGTTGAATTATAATACTTGAGAGTTATAGGTTTGAGTGGCCTTTCCATTCCCTGGCTTATCTCCCTCTGTTTCAACTTCCTATAACTATTAAATAGTAAAATGTTTATTGCAATATGCTATAGTGAAAACTTACATTCTTAACATATGGGTCTATTTCACATTGTGACAGGAGAAAGAGAATATATAAAGATCTGTTATTTACTCATGTCGCTGTTAATCAGAAACCAAAATAATGGTGAAAGACTCATGTAGTACAAATAGATGGTTTGATGTTTTTACCTAAAATGATTGGCACCTGATTTTATTAATAAATGTAAATGGATGTCTGGTAATTAACGTATACATGTCTATTCCTTCTAGGTAAGCATTTGCGTCATATCAAAGGAAAAAATGGATCATAAGTAAATGAATTCTGTTTTCAGACATGTTATCTCTCCCTGTTTCACACGTTGTCATAGCAACAATTGACTTCATATGGCCTGACTCAGCTTCTCAGCAAACAGAAAGGAAAGAAATGCCCTGTTGTCTATAATCTGTTGTTAGAGGTGATGTCTTTAGATTGTGCAGTTATAAAAGGTGATGCTTAAATGTACTGAATTTTCTTTTGTGATTGCAACAAAATCAATAATTATCTTGTAGATGCAGGGCAGTTGTCATTTTGGAGTTTGGATGGTAATTTCTATAGTTAAGGAAGAGGTTGTTTTTAAGGATGTTCGTGTTTTGTTTTTCTTTTTTTTTTTTTTTTTTTGTAGAAGATAGAAGCAGGATAACCTTTAAATAGTTATTTGCCTAAACATTTTTATGTGTAACTTAGAAATGAGCAAGGACATAGAGAATATGAGATTTTTGAACAAAGAACTCTTTTGGAACACAGGAAACTGCATTTTATTTTTGTTTCTCTTGTACAAAATTTTACAGTCCTTTATTGTATAGATAATTCTTTTTTATGTGAAATAAAATTATTAAAATACCCAAATAAGGGGAAAAAGAATACCCACTTTGAACTGTGTATATCCAGTATTGGTATTCTTCAAAATAACATAGTAATGTGGTGCCTGGGTGGCTCTGTGGGTTAATAAGCCTCTGCCTTCAGCTGGGGTTGTGGTCTCAGGGTCCTGGGATATAGCTCCGCATCAAGCTGTCTGCTCGGCAGGGAGTCTGCTTCCCCCTCTTTCTCTGCCTGCCTCTCTGCTTGCTTGTGATCCTTCTTTTTGTCAAATAAATAAATAAAATCTTTTTTTAGAAAGTAGTAATGAAATAGTAAAAATTTGCTACTCAGAAGTTTGTACACTTTTCTATGTGGGACTGTTTTGAAAAGATAGAAACAAGACTTTTTTTTTTTTTTTTTTTAATGGCCTTGGGCAAACTAAAAAGGAACAAAAGTTAACTTTTAAAGAATTAACTTAAAAATGCTAGTTTTAATTTCATTTACTTTGTTTTTAATTCCTGACTGAAATGGGTTTAGACATCTATTTCTTCAACAGATTTCCTTTCAGTAGACTACACAGCCATAATAAACATCTTTAATCTCTACAGGGAATATAAGCAGGGCCTGAGGGTGGTCCTTCCATGGGAAAACACATGGAAAAAATCATACTTTGTTGAATTTTTCACTTCACTATTATAGCTATATTTATTGCTTTATCTAGAAAATATGATACTTACGAATATGAGTACTAGCCCAGTAAGGAATGCAATTATGAATAGAAACATAAATCTGACTTAATGCTTGGGTGACATCTAAGTGGTGTGTGCATTGTCAGTAGCTCATTCTCTGCCTCTGGCTGTCCTGACACGGAGGCACCATTGCCTCTGAGTCCAGGTTTGGCCTAAGAAATTAAGGAAATGGAGAAGATGGCGCTGGCCACCACTTCTGGGCTTTTTCTGCCATACCATGTTAACTTAAGTTTATTTAGTGAAAAAACAGCAAGGGAGGGAAATTAAACACGTGGACCATAGTTAGCCCTTCCCTTTCACACCATTGTCTTGATTATATTTTCAGTCTTCCAGTCATTTATGTCACTCAGGTGCCATTTGGTTTGTCTTTTGAAGATGATCTGAAAGACATGGGTTTCGTCACTTCCTGTCATCTATCTCAGATCTGTCATCTTTGAGTTGTTCTGTGCCTCAAGAAGACTGAGTCAGACTAGTGGAACTTCAAATGCTTGGAGCTTCATGGAAAAATGATCCTCCATTAATACAAGGCAGTGTTACTTTTTAAAATGATTCAGTCCTTATGGTTCTTAGTTTCTCCTCTAAAAATCTGAAATGTTGAAATTTACAGTATTGGTCTTGGCTTAAAAACTGGTTCTGAATTTATCAAACTGGTTTTGAAGCAAGTAAGGCTGTGAACAGTGCCAAAAATAATCTGAAATTGTATTTATTCGTCCTTTAAAAATTCTGCATTGTCCCAGAGTAGATTGTCACTATTTTTCCTACTTCTCTGTATCTTTGGGCACTACACTAATGATGAAATTCAGAGAGGTGATTGCCACATCCCTCATTATCTTTTAAAGATGAAACATCCCCAAACTTGTGTTATTTTATCTGGCCTCAGATTTTATTGCTTGTAGACCATAAGCAGACTTTGCTGCCTGTATCTATTTAGAGCACAAAATCTAACAATTGAGGACCTCAGCCCCAATACTGGATTTGCTCTGCCCCTGACCATCCCTTATTCCCATATCTTCCGATACAGAAAGCCCCCTTTCTTTATCATAATCCTTTCCTTTCCTCCTTGATGTCTGGAATTGATGTAAAGATAAATGTCTTTTAAAAATTGAAGGATAGGCCAGGAACCATTGGGAGAAAATACATGTTTTTCTGAAATTCCACTGCAGTCTCCAAAAGTTCTTCTAGGGAGGCTTGGAGTCCTGTGGACTTGATTCCCAGAGAGGAAATATATTCTGTAGGTGCCTGTGGAAGGAGAGTACTTTCTTTATTGGCTCACAGTAAGTGGAAAGAAGGGGAGGTACTTCCCATATCTGAGTCAAGATAGAATAGTCCCTTCAACTGCACCAATGTTCAACCTTGTGAAAGCACATCAGAATGAAGCGGTGGGGGCGCCTGGGTGGTTCAGAGGGTTAAAGCCTCTGCCTTCAGCTCAGGTCATGATCCCACAGTCCTGGGATCGAGCCCCGCGTTGGGCTCTCTGCCCCGCGTCAGAGAGCCCGCTTCCTCCTTTCTCTCTCTACCTGCCTCTCTGCCTATGTGTGATCTCTCTCTGTCAAATAAATAAATAAAATCTTAAAAAAAAAAAAAAAACGAATGAAGAGGTAAAACTATTCTTAGAAGACTACTTGTGACTCTAATGTTTGACCCTTCATTCCCCTCCACTGAGTTAATAGCACTCTGTTCATATCTATTAATGAGTTATCTGTTCTTTACTCATAATGGCAAATGCATGCATGTTTATATATGTATGTATGGACAGGTGTGCTTGTGTATACATGTGTTTTACCAGAAAATAAAATTCTAAGAGCACAGGCTTCAGTTCTAGGTTCCAGTGGTAGACAAAGAACATATTCTCCCCTTCTATGAGATGGGGGGAAAGAATATATTTTATATAATCACTGGGACATTAAATATAATAGCATACATTAAATACCTGGAACAGGGCGTAATATAGTAAATAGTGTATGTTAGTTTCTTCCCTAGGCCCCATGTCTAGGCAATGTTTCTGTGTGGCAACCTGATCTATGCTCACTGCATTAGTGAGCTAATACTGCATTACAAATTCTTTCTAAATAATTAACATTACTCAGTTTCTCATGAAGATAAAGCTAAGTGGTTGTGCTGATCTTGGCTAGACTTGACTAATCTTACTTGGGCTTGATCATGCATTCAATGATGGTCAGCTGGGGGACATTAAGTTTAGAATGACCTTCGAAATGATGACTGGGTTTAATAACCATCTCTGTCCTATCCTTTCTACAATCTAGCCTGAAGACAGGAATTCAAGAGCAAGCCAAGCCCAGTTGTGAAATGAGCATGGAAAAAGAAGCATGTGTTTTTCAAGCTTGGATCACAATTGCTAATATCTCATTGGTCCCATAAATTCCCAAGACTGAGCCCAGACTCCATGGCAAGGGACTGTAAAGCTATGGGACAAAAGGCATGAATGATCAGGGGCATAAGTACAATCCACCTAACACCCCTGCAAAACCTTACTTACAGAGCATTTTAATCATTCATAGTTTGATCTCTATATAATCTCATCATCTAATCATAATCTCTACAACTCCTCAACTGATAGATTATAAGAGATTGATTTTAAGAGTTAAAAACTTTACATACTTCTAGGACCTACAGGAATAGGTTGTACAAGTCTCTCTGTCTAGTGTCCACTCTGAAGCCATTTTGCTCAGCCGGACTCACATTCAGGAAGCAAAGCAGGCTGTGGAAGAAATCTGTGATAGCACTCAGGAAGATAAATTGAGATCCATATCTATCTCTAGCTACCTCTAACCTTGGAATAGTGGGTCACTACACCAAGTAGTAGTTGTCTTAATCACAGGCTATAAACACTTTGGCCCAAAAATCAAACTGAAGAAGAGGCTCTAGGGGAGAGCTGGAGGAGGTGTTAGTCTTACTGCATTCCTGAGAATGCATTCCTGAGAATGCATTCCTGAGAATGCATTCCTGAGAATGCATTTTTTTTTTTTTTTTGCTTACTTCAGCCTTTATTTTTTAATAAAGCACATTAGTCCAACAGTTCCAAGATACAAAATTCACCAGTTCTGAAGTGACAAGGATAACAGCACAGAAATCAATCCTTCCTCAGGGGAACGGTCTCCTCCCGGATGCCCTCCTTGGTCACGATGCAGATTCTGAGCGCGTCCCCGGTGTACACGTCCCTCTCGGCCGCAGAAACGAAGACGTCTTTCACGAGCCGCATGGCTCTGTCCAAAGACAGTGGGACATGCTCCACGTTCTGCATGTTCTTGAAACCAACCTGGTTGTCAAGCAGGGGCTGGAGCATGGCACTGGCTGAGCCTCCAGCCTTGAACGAGTCTCTCTGGTAGGACCCTACGGGGTCAAAGCTATACACGGCTCCCTTCCCTTCTTGATCCAGTCCCCCGATGATGTTGTACACGTAGTAGGGAAAGAAACGTCTTGAATAGAGGATTGTGGACAGCATGGCAGCAATCGCCCCGGTCGTCATGGTTTTGTTATTAAAATGCTTGTACATCTTTAGTCTTGCTTCAATAATCTTTGTCAGGGTAAGACAGTCTCCATGAAAACCACTGCATCCAATGACTGTTTTGTCTGTTAATTTGTAACACTTGGGGCTATCCCGGGTGTGAATCGAATACCCTTCACTCAATCGAGTGTCAGAAGCAACAATCGAAAAATCTTCTACAGCGATTGCCAATACAATACATCAAACTTCAGAGTATAAAGGTCTACAGCTGCTGCTTTACTTCCATTATCCAAATCTCCTAAAATGACTTTTATGGCCAGTATTAATCTGGAACTCTACAGAGAGGAGAATTTGGGGGAATGTATGTCAGTTTAGTCTCCTCCACTGTTTTGTTAAGGTCTCTTTTTGCTTCCTATCACTTAATATTTGGTTATGTTGAACTTGTCTTTTCAAAGGTCTTTACTCTCAACCCTCCCTAGGATTTTTAGGTTGATAATTCACTGAACGTAGCAAAAATGATTAAAAAATCAAGTTAATGACAACATCTGAATATTTGACATTTTTAGCTGCTTTTCCTGTCTCCTAACTATGAATAAAATATCCCTGTGATTTCCACTTTTCTTCCAGATATAGAATATGTTTATAACACACTTTTCCAACTTCAATAATAAAAGATGTCTTACAAATGCAAAGATTCAGACTGAGAATTTAATTTCAAAAATAATGATCACAACTCTAACCAAGGGGACAGATAAAGCAACCAAGTGTATTAGGGATTTGTTATCATTTAAAAGAAAAAATTACTGCAATGGCTGAATAATTAAGTTCCTTAATTAATGAAAAATTATAGTGAAGCTCTTTCACTTCAGTGTTAATTCCCACAATTCAATACATAGAATTTACTCTCAGTAGAGAAATGATGGACTTTCTAATCTCAAAGCACCTAATGATCTAATAGTATTACTGTTGTTTCTTATTAAATATTTTACTATAGCAATAGCCATGACTAACCAGTTCAATAAAAAAGAATTCTATCTCTATGTATCTATCTATCTCTCTTAATAAAAGTTCTTGGCTTGAAGAAAGTCTAGTTTGAATTTTTACAGAGAATTCAAAGTCCTTATGATCCAGGTAAGTAATACTGAGAAAAGAGTTCAAATGGAATTGATAATGAAGATGTACTTTATGAGAAGCTAATTCTAAAGGTAATATTTTACCTCTGGATAGTTAATATAGGTGTGATGCAGGAGGGGAAAAAGGAATTTCTTCTTTATTTCCATTAAGATATATGCTTTGTAATGATGTAGCAGAATGAAATGTAGATGGCTATTTTTGTTTATGTTTTAATTGTAAAAAACGTAACATAAAATTTGCCATGTTAACCATTTTTAAGTGTAAAATTCAGTGGTGTTAATTATTTTCACAATGTTGTACAACAGATCTCTAAAATGTTTTTGTTTTGTAAAACTAAAACTCGGTGCTGACTGAACAAGAGCTCTCTTCAGCCCCTGGTATACCATTCTATTTACTATTTCTAGGAGTTTGACCATTTTAGATGTCTGAAAGAAGTAGGTCACTTAGACAGTATGTATCTTTATGACTGGTTCTAACACATTTAATTTTCTCAAGTTTCATATTGTAGCATGTGGCAGATTTATTTTTAAAGCCAAATATTCCATTTTATGTATACACCACATTTCTTATTCATCTGGTAGTGGACATTTGGGTTATTTGCACATATTAGCTATTGTGAGTAATCTTTCAGTGAGCATAGGAGGTGCTGATCATTCTTTGAGATCTTGACTTCAGTTTTTTTTTTTATAAATATCCAGAAGTAAGATTATTAGATCCCATGTTAGTTTTATTTTTAATTTTTTGAGGGCCCCTATCCTGTATTCCATAACAACCACAACATCATTAACTACACCGTTTTACATTGCCTTCAACAATGCACAGGGACTGAAATTTCTTGGTCTTTGTCAATTTCTTGTTTTCTGATTGTTTTTTGTTTGTTTGTTTTGATAGTAGCCATCCTAATGGGATTAGGCATTATCGTGTGTGTGTGTGTGTGTGTGTGTTGTATTGAACTATAATTAACTTGTAGTCTTTTATTTCAGGTGTACAATATAATGATTGAACAATTCCATACATTTTTCATTATCCACTAGTATGAGTGTATTCTTAATCCCCTTTACCTTTTTCACTTATCTACCCACCCCACTCCTATCTGGAAAGCAGGTATCTCCTATCTGTATCTAAGAGTCTGTTATAGGGTACCTGGATGGCTCCGTTGGCTAAGCATGCAACTCTTGAATTTGGCTCAGGTCATGATCTTAGGGTCATGAGATCAAGCCCCACTTGGAGCTCCATGCTCAGCAAGGAGTCTGCTCTAGATTCTTTCTATCCCTCTCTCTCTACTCGTTCCCCCAACATGTGTACTCTCTCTCCTCTCTAAAAATAAACAATTTTGGGGGGGAAAAAAAGAGTGGTGGTGGTGGTGCTTTTTGGTCTATGTTTTCTTTGTACATTTGTCTCTTCAGTTCTACATATGAGGGAAGTCAATTTGTCTTCTCTGACTGACTGATTTCACTTAGCATTATGCCACCTAAATCCATCCATGTTGTTGGGAATGTAAGATTTCATTCATGTTTATAACTAGTAATCCAGTGTGTGTGTGTGTGTGTGTGTGTGTGTGTGAATCACATCTTCTTTATCCACTCATCTGTGGATGGACAATTGTTACTTCCACATCATGGCTATTTTAAATAATGCTGCAATAAACATAGGAGATATATAGTATCTTTTCCTTTTTTTTTTTTTTTTAAGATTTTTTTATTTATTTGACAGACAGAAAGCACAAGCTGGGGGAGTGGCAGGGAGAGGGAGAAGCAGGCTTCCCACTGAGCAGGGAGCCCAGTTTGGGCGTCTATCCCAGGACCCTGGGATCATGATCTGAGCTGAAGGCAGACACTTAACAACTGAGCCACCTGGTGCCCCTCCTTTTTTTAAGATTTATTTGACAGAGAGGGATACTGGGTGGAGGAGCAGAGGAAGAGGCACAGAGTCCCAAGCAGACTGCACTGAGCAGAAAATCCATCCTGGGCTCAGTCTCACAACCTCAAGATCATGGCCCAAGCCACAACCGTGAGTCCAATGCTCAACCAACTGTGCCACCACAATGGCCCTACATAATATCTTTTCAAATTAGTATTTTTGAATTCTTGTTTTCATTTTCTTTGGGTAAATACATCATACACAAACATAAACTCAAGACAGATTAAAGAGGTAAATCTGACTGGGAACCATAAAATTGGTGGAAGAAAACAGAAGCAGTAATTTCTTTTACATTGACTGTAGAAACATTTTTCTAGGTATGTCTCCTCCGGCAAGGGAAACAAAAACAAAAGCAAACTATTGGAACTACACCAAAATAAAAAATTTCTGCACAGCAAAGAAAGCCAGCAACAAAACAACCTACTGAAAAGGAGAAGATTTTGCAAGTGATATATAAAGTAAGGGGTTAATATCCAAGATATGTAAGGAACTTCTATAACCCAATACCAGAAAATACTCCAATTAAAAATGGGCATGAATGGACATTTTTCCAAAGGGAGAATGCAGATGGCCAACAGACACATGAAAAGATGCTCAATATCCCTAATCATCAGGGAAATGCAAATTGAAACCACAATGAATCAGAATGGCTAAAATCAAAAAGACAGGAAATAACAAATGTTGGCAAGGATGTGAAAAAAAGAACCCTAATGCACTGTTGGAGGGAATGCAAATTGATGCAGCCACTGTGAAGAACAGTATGGGGTGCCTCAAAAAAACTAAAAATAAAATTACCGTTGTGATTCTGATTTTAACTTTTCTAGTAATTAGTAATATCATGAATCAATAATGAACTGCATAGCTTTTCATAAGCTTGTCAGTCATTGGTATATCCTCTGAAGAAATGTCTATTCAAGTACTATCTTCATTTCTAAATCAGGCTGGTTTTTTGAGTTGTAGGAGTTTTTGATATATTTTGGATGTTAATCATCAAATAAATGATTTGCAAATATTGCCTACTATTCCTTAGGTCGTTTTTTTAATCTTATCTCCTTTGATACTTAGAAGCTTTTACGTTGGATGTCATTGCCTTTGTCTATTTTTGCTTTTGTTGTCATCTGTGTTTTTGGTGTCACTTTTGAGAAATTGTTGCCTAATCCAGTGTCCTGAAGCTACCCCCATGTCTTCTTGTAGGACTTTTATAGTTTTAGCCCTTATGTTTAGGTCTTTAAACCATTTTGAGTTAAATTTGAATGTTGTAAAGTGCAGATTCAATTTAATTCTTGTGAATGTGGGTATCCATTTTCCCCACCACTTTTTGTTAAAGATCCAATCCTTTCACCATTGTATAGTCTTAGCAAACCTGTTGAAAACAATTTGCTCATCCATGGGAGGATTTATTCCTGACTATGCTGTTCTATTGTATCCAATAGGAATTGCATTGAATCTGTAGATAACTTTGAGTAGTACTGACAATTTAACAATATTAAGTTTTCCAATCCCTGAACACAAGATGTCTTTCCATTTATATTTGTCTTTAATTTCTTGTAGCAATATTCTGTAGTTGTCAGAATGTACTTATTTTGCTTCTTACACTGCATTTATTCCTGTTTTATTGTTTTTGATCCTATTACACATTTACACATGAAATTACTTCCTTTTTTGGATTGTTCATTATTAGTGTATAGGAATGAAATTAATTTTGTGTGTTGATTTTTATATCCTAAAAATTAGCTGAAACTCTATTGTAATTGAGTGTGTGTGCACACATGCACATGTAATCTTCAGGGTTTCCTACATTTAATATGTAAAAAGTAATTTTACTTATTCTTTTTTCCTTTGGATCTCTTTCATTTCTTTTTCTTGCTTAATTGCTCTGGCTAAGGCTTGTAGTACTATATCAAAAAGAAGTAGTAGCAGTGGATCTCCTTGCCTTGTTTCTGATTTAAGAGCAATATGGATGACTTCTCTTGAGAAAAGAATGTATTTAATTTAGACAATAGCTTGACAAGCATATTCCTTGTCCATCATATTATTCTCTAGCAAAATGTTCTATGACCTTGTTTCATTGTCTTGAAAGTATCACTTAGTTGTTTGTTGTTGTTGTTGTTGTTTTTCAACACCTATATCTAATGTACCATCTTCTTACAGGGCTTTTGAGACTTTTTTTTTTAATTTTTTTTAAGCTTAAAATCATTCGTGGTGCTTTGCTTTTTTCCCTTGCTTTTCCTGGCTCATAAATACCCTTGTAAAACTGTTCTGTCTTTAGCACTTTTGATTATTTTTATATTTCAGGTTATGTAGTTTTGTGGTTTAATAAAGCATCCTGTGTACTTCCCTTGTTCCATATGAGCTCACCAGAGGGATACATTTGATAAATTTTGGTCTTCGCTAGTCTTTATTTTTTATTATTATTAAATGAATAATTTTCTGCAACTGTTGATATCATTGACTTTAGTCAGACCACTTCACAAAGTTGCTTGGGAAACAAAGTGTGGTTTGCTCTTTTTTGATTCATTGAAAAAAAACATGTGTTCAGTGCTTATTTGTTTCATACTACAATCAGTATTATGGTAGAAATCAATACAGATTCTCTAGGACAGTTTATAAAACATCCAAGTATTTCCAATCTTGTCCTCCTTTTCTCTGCCTCTACTATACAATATAATACTTTGACGGATTTCTGGCTCACATATATACTCAAATGATTTTTAGACAAGGATGACTAGACCATACAACAGGGAAAGGACAGTCTCTTAAAAAAAAAAAAAAAATGGTGCTGGGAAAACTGGATATCCAGTTTTGATATGAAAAAGAATGAATTTAGCCGAGTGAATAATTTAGACATTTTGATTTTAAAAGGGAAAAAAAGAGGTACAGTTTGTACTGTCCTTCTTTCTTCATTGAATGAAATTGTGATGGTTGTATCTGTGCTTGTAAGCATAAGAAAAAGGCTAACAGAACTGAAAAATGTTGTCCCTGATATTATAAAGCTAAACAGTCTCTTACTTTCACATATATAATAAGACCCTCCCAAAAAAGAATTATTTAAGCCAGTTTAATCATGAGTACTATTACTTGCAGTTAATTGTTATCCTAAATGATACATATACATAGCCATAAACATTAAAATATCCAAAGTAGGTTGTATGTTACCGGTAAGAGTAAACAAGTTCAAAAGAGGTTAAAGTACGTGAGGCAGACATCAAAGAGTAGGTGGGGTTTGAATTGGCTTTGAAAGAAATAGAAGAACCCCAAAACACTGTGACTTAAAATAATTATTGTATTCCTTGTGAGTCTAAGTGTTATGTATTTGGACAGGGATCGGTAGAAATTGCTCAACTCTGTTCCATATGATATTCTCTGGCATGGCTTTCACTGGAACCAGAGGACTGATCCAAGATGGCCTCATTCATATGTCTGGTGCCTCAACTGGGATGGCCCAAAAGGCTGGGCTGTCTGAGATGCCTGAGCACCTTTCTTCTTGAGTTCCCAAGTGGACTTAATTATGTTTAGTGCTTTAGTTAGCTTGCATTTCGTATCTCTCTAATCTTCAGGATCTTTATCTAGTTAGCGGAAACTTCTTTACATGGCAACCATCATTTCAGAGGACAAAAATAGGAGCTTCAGAGTCATTCAAGTCCACAGAACCCAAAATCTAAGAATGTCATTTCTGTCACATTGTTTTGGTCCAAGCAAGTCAAAGAGCAAGCTCAGACTCAAGGGGAGTGGGAAATGGGTGGGAGTAGTAGCAGAGTCACATTACAAAAAGAGCAAGCAAGAAGAAAGGTATAGTTGAAATAATTTTTAGAAATAATCTGTTATCATGACCTTATGTCTTGGTTTTAGGTCCTGAATTACTCTTGTTGTTTTGATGAAATTATTATTAGGCATCTTTACTCTCAAAAATACACCTATTTGGATGGTTATCTTAATTCTCAGATACTTTATAACTATGAATTTTCTTTATATTATACAAATATTACTAAGTAGTATAAAATATTTGAAAAGGTGGATTTAGGGGTTCATCAGAACTTACTATTTATGTGACTTAGGGCAGACAGAAAATCTTCTTTGTCAGTAGAAGTGGAAAAAATAGAAAAGGGAATACATATACCATGGTTGTAATAACCACTGATTACAAAATAGAAGTATAGTGCCTCCTGGCATACAGCAGGAGGTCAGTCAAGTTGCCTTCATCTTATAAATCATAAAGCCTAAGAATCACAGTAATGTATAAATGAAAACAGACAATTTGATTTTAAAAATATTTTTATGAGCTCTGGAAAGCAAAAAATATTATCTTGATTAAACTGTGTTACAGAGTCCTTTCAGTTCAAGTAAGTGTGTGTGTGTGTGTGTGTGTGTGTGTGTTTTGTAGGGCTTTATTTTTTATTCCATTCAAATTAAGTGCCTATGCTCAAGTCACACAGTCAGTATCTACTAAATCGACTCTTGCTTTCTTTGCACAGATTTTATTTTGCTGCCTTTTACCATGTACTGCTTTCTGCTTTTGGGCCTATTGTTCATTACCAGTTCCTGACAATTCTTTCCAGCCTGTGGTCTGGCACTCTCTCCTGAGACCTAACGCTAATTATTAATCTTCTTCTATGCCCTTGACCCTTTTTCTAAGCATGATTCCAATCAGTGTTTCTGCTGACTAATCCATGTTTTTTTGGTTATGAAAATGGGTCTTTTGCACTCAGTGATTTAGAGGGCAAAGAGAAAGGAATCTATTTCCTGAGTTGTCCAGGAGCCCATATTTTAGTTGTAATAAATCTTAAACACATAGCATGAGACCATGGATAGTGTTTTTTAAGGAAAGAGATTATTATGATTTCTTTTCCTAATTCATAGTTACAAATCCGTAAAGAGTTTCTATCAAAATAGGTACAATATTTGAATAGTAGCTATTTAAGTACTTACTAAAATGATCAATAAATTCATTTTTTACAATAATGATGGTATTAAGTGAGCATTTCATATATCATTCTAATTACTTCAGATACTCTATTATTAATCCTCATAATTAGTCTATAATATATATGTTATGATTTGAATTCTATTAGTAATGTTTTTGAGGTCTAAGAAGTATAACAACCTCTCTATATTTATTTGTTTAGTCAGGGATGGGCTTGAAATCAAGCTTTGCCAAAGTGAAACCTGTGATGTTTTTCCCTGCTTTACTTACTGTTTTGGTTACCATTGTGAAGTAAGTGTACTTAATGAGGTAAAGAGATTTGATTTTATTTCATTTTCAAAAGATAGATGTTTATCACAGTCCTATCCTAAATTTGAAAGATGACTAAGATAGAGGTAAATGTGTTATGGCTGACATAAAATCATAAGAAAAATTTGTGTTCTGTGTTCCTAGATGAAAGATTTCTGTTACCAGCATTTTTATCTCTAATTTCAGAATTATATTAGGAAAGTTGCTTATCCCTGTTGTCGAAAGCACTGAAAGGGAGCACATGGCTTACTGGGTATTGGGACTGTTCATGTATGGAAAGACTAATGGGAAAACAGGATAGTGTCACAGAAAGAGCAAAGACTTCTGAATGAAATGTACTGGCTCTATCATGTACTTACTGAGTGATCGTAAAATTATTTAAACTCTCTGAACCTGTGTATACGTCTGTGTAAAACAGGGATAAGAACACCTATCTCTTAGTCTACATCTCAGCATTATTATAAGGGTTACTTGAGATAACAAATGTAAATTGCCTAAAACCATGTCTCACACACATTAGACACCAAGCCATGTTAGGTCTCTTTTCTCCTCCTACAGGAGGAATCCAGGCATTATGGAAGTTCAAGTTAAGAATTGCTTATTAAACTGAAGTGTTAGTTTGTTAGGATTCATGTGGAAAGGAAGTGCATTTATTATCACTAAAGAGTGAAATCCGTCCAGGAACATAAGAAAATTTGCCTTGATGCTAAGATAACCAAATATTTGAGACTTTATAAGTTAGTCTAAAACTTTGATTGATTCAATAATCTGAAGTATTATGTCAAAGTATAGTTTGAAAACTAAGAATCACCTGGGAGTTTGTTTAAAAATAGGTTTATGGGTCCCAATCCTGTGTCTTAGAATATGCTGTGCTTTTACATCAGCCTGGCAAAGAGACTTTTAGATTATACTATTGGGTTTTAATTAAACTAGCTCTCCCCAAAATCAGATTCTGTGAAAGGGGTGCCTAGGTGGCTCAATCAAGCATCCAAATCTTGATTTCAGTCATGATCTCAGGGTCATGAGATTGAGCTCTGCTTTGGGGTCTGCACTGGATGTGGAACCTGTTTGAGATTCTCTTTCTCTCTTTCCCTCTCCCTCTGCACACACCAAGATTCTCTCTTTCCCTCTCCCTCTGCACACCTCACTCCCCTGGCTCACTTGCTCTCTTCCTCTCTAAAAAGAAAAAAGATTCTGCAAAAAAAACCTCCAATTGAAGATAAAAGAACAATACGGGATTGGGAGGGAGACAAACCATAAGTGACTCTTAATCTCACAAAACAAACTGAGGGTTGCTGGGGGAGGGGGATTGGGAGAAGGGGGTGGGGTTATGGACATTGGGGAGGGTATGTGCTATGGTGAGTGCTGTGAAGTGTGTAAACCTGGCGATTCACAGACCTGTACCCCTGGGATAAAAATATATGTTAAAAAATAATAATAATAATAATAAAATTTTTTAAAAAGAACAATACAAGCACAAGTAAATAGAAGGAAAATGACAGCAATGGCACTTCTACTAGTACAGGAACTCTTTGAAGCCAAGTTAATGAATGAGAGTGTGTGTGTGTGTGTGTCTATTGGCTAATTAATCAGGAATGCCATAGTCAATCACTTTGTTCAATCACAGTGTTCCTACTACTTTCAGAGTAAAACATGTACAATAAACATATTAAAGTCAAAAACATTTCTAAATACTGTTTATTTCAGGTTTCTCTAATTGGTTACATTTTCTATTATTTGCTCTTTTTATAATGGTTGTCAATAGAGTAGTAAATGTGTATAATTTAGAAGTAAAGATAAACATGAGCTATGTGATTAAAGTTGAAGTTGATTAGAGTGAAGGTACAGGAAGGACTAACAACAGAGAGCTAGGTTGTCATTACCTACTTTGGTACCAAAATAGTCATTTGTAGTGTTACAAATAATTTCTCTACAATGCTTAAAATGTGCAAATTGGAAATCCTAATATTCTGGTGTTACAAGACTCTCCATAGATGAATGCATCTTTTACCATGATACTAAGGAAGATAACCTTCCTCTTAATTACTGAACTAAAAATCAAACTATGTCTTCATTTACTTTTGAGAAAATTTACACTAATTCTATATTACAGCCACCAAATATACAGCATACTAAATAACTTCTAAATGAATTGTGTATTGATAACTTTTCATTGAGTAATTAGGACTAAAAGTAATTTTGCTCTTTGAAATGGAGAACTGGATTGTGATAGTTACAATATAATGTTTAATAACCATATTTTTAATACATTTCTATAAAGTGTGCAATGTTAACTCAAAAAAGCCTAATAGACTAATATTGGAAATTTCCCATTGAATTAACATTATGGACTTCTAACAAATGCCCTAATTAAGTAGAGTTTCTAATGGGAATATGGCCTAAATTAAAAACGGAAAAATGTTCAATATGCTTACTAATCCTCTGGGGGAAATTTGGAAGTCTTCTGCAGCCATACTTTTATGAAAGCATCGGTGTTTCTCTTGTCTATTTGAACCAAGTTTGTTGCCTTTTTTTATTGAGTATGCTCTACTTTTGCTTTTTCTTTTGAGTAAAGTACATAACTTTTGTAAATGATAGAGATATGAAAAAAAAGATGTAAAAAAACAGATCTTAGAGAGGTAATGACAACAAAGTAAAATGTTTATTTTTTCCCAAACATGATAAAACCTTTTTGCAAACAGCCAGTAGAACTTTAGCATTTTTATGTCTTGCATAATGCCCATCTTGAAATATGTAATGGAATATATAGTTATAAAAGTTTAAATTTTTACTTACTATATAATAAATTAGTATGGTTGAAAGCTAATTCATATAGATGAAGAAAAATGAGCAATTCTATCATTTTTGTTTGATTCAGTGATGATTCAGCAAGCAACCAGTAGGGTGTTAAGAGGATGACAGGAATCAGGGAACTAACTGTATTATTTGAGGAATGGTGAGTGGAGAAAATGGGGCTGTTTAGCTTACAGAAGTAAGGAGTTATAGAGACTATGCAGTTACTTTCAAAAACTAGAAAAATTGTCATGTGGCAGGGAAGTAGTCTGTGTTGTTCCAGTAGGAAAGGTTTAATTGATATAAATTACAGGAAGACAAGTTTTAACATGGTATAGGGAAAAGCTTTCTCACAATTAGCACATAGCTGTGCTTTTCCACAACAGTGCAAGGGGCTTTGAGTGGGGCTTTACCTACATGAGTAGGGTCGAATTGTCCCTGAAATTTTGATATTTAAAGAGAGAAACAATGATCTGTCTGGGTTCAGACAGGATTTATAAACTAGGCAGGATGAGGGTTGGAAGGTTTGAATTGATAATTTCTCAAGTCCTTTTTAGTGTTTTCTTTTACACTTATACATCGTTGTACAATTTTTTTAAAGATTTTATTATTTATTTGACAGAGATCATAATCAGGTGGAAAGGCAGGCAGAGAGAGAAGGGAAAGCAGGCTCCCTGCTGAGCACAGAGCCTGATGTGGGGCTTGATCCCAGGACCCTGAGACCATGACCTGGGCCAAAGGCAGAGGTTTAACCCACTGAGCCACCCAGGCATCCTTCGTTGTACAATTTTAATGAGGAAAGCAAATCGCAAGAGCAATTTTTTGTTTAAGCTGAAGTACATAGTTCTACTGTAACTTCCTTTTGTCAGATTTTAATCAAATCTTCACTTCTGTGTATGTCAATCAGCTAGAGCATCAAAACTGAGGGTTTTAGAGGGGAGGGGAGTAGGGGGTTGGATGAGCCCAGTGGTGGGTATTAAGGAGGGCACGTATTGCATGGAGAACTGGGTGTGGTGCCTAAACAATGAATTATGAATCACTGAAAAAAAAAATTAAAAAAAAAAGAACATCATTATTGTAGTTGATGAATTTGGGTATAAAAAACAGAGGCTCACCTCAAGAAATGCAAATTTATTGGGGCGCCTGGATGGCTCAGTGGGTTAAAGCCTCTGCCTTCAGCTCAGGTCATAATTTCAGGGTCCTGGGATTGAGCCCCACATCAGGCTCTCTGCTCAGCAGGAGAGCCTGCTTCCTCCCCTCTCTCTGCCTGCCTCTCTGCCTGCTTGTGATCTCTGTCAAATGAATTAAAAATAAAAAAATCTTTTAAAAATAAGAAAAAAAGAAATGCAAATTTATTGAAGAAAACACAGAAATCTTTTTTTTATGTAGGAATCCCTCATAAAAACCTAAAACCTGCTCCATATTTTCAAGGATCTGAGCTGTTCAGAATCTGTTAGGAGAAAGATGTTCTCATAGTCCAGTTATTGGATAACTTTTCCATTCCAGACTTTTTGATCTTTGGTCTGTGCTTACTATGAAGCCTCAGCTAATGTGTCTGACTTACCTTCCTTCTGTGTCTGACTCAGCTTACTATGAAGCCTCAGCTAATGTGTCTGACTCACCTTCCTTTTAGCTATTTTACATTATTCTTCTCAACTTCAGAATCATCCAGACATGGAATCTAAGTTGGACACCACTACACCTTTGACCAGAGCTTTTCCATCAGAACATTTTGTTGAGAACTGGCTAATGCAGCTTTAAAATAGGACCTTTTTCCCTGTCTTCATTCACAACTCATCCTTAAATACAGAATTTCTAGATTATCCTCTGTATGTAGAATAAAGACGACATGAGAGTTTACCATTCTCATATCCATGTAGTAATGCATGGGACCAAACCACCAGGTCTGCAGAGACCTATCTTTGATAACCAGCAAATAGAACTAAACAAATAAGGCCAGTAAAAATATTAGAGAACAAGAGAAAAAAGCACCAGCCTAAAAAATTATAAAGACCTTTGAATGCAAAACTGAACTTTGAAAACAATGTATTATAGGAAATAGAAGATTTATTTGGAAATCTGTATGAAGCTCTAACCAGAAAGCAGAAGGCATGAAGGCTAAAGCAAAGCATAAATAAGCATAAGAAAGGCAGACACAGAGATGAAAATGTTGACAATAGAATGAAAAAAAAATATGATGCATAAGTTGAAAAAAAAAGTAGAGTAGCAAATTTTGAATGAGTATTGGAGGTTATAATAATAAGTAACTACAATTTTTAACTCATAGACAAAATTCAGGTGGAATTTCTTCCAGTATTTGATGATCACTTAAAGAGCAGGGCTGAGGGTTGCCGGGGGGAGGGGGTTGGGGAGAAGGGGGTGGGATTATGGACATTGGGGAGGGTATGTGATTTGGTGAGTGCTGTGAAGTGTGTAAACCTGGTGATTCACAGACCTGGGGATAAAAATATATGTATATAAAAAATATATGTTTATAAAAAATAAAAAAAAAAAAAAAAATTAAAAAAAAAAAAAAAAAAAAAAAAAAGAGAAAAAAAAAAAAAAAAAAAAAAAAAAAGCAGGGCTATCTCCAAAAAGACTAAGCTAATTACACAGTATAAACATAAGTTGGAGAAGTTGTATTCATTGTGCCATAAAATGGACAAACAATGGCTTCTCTTCATAAAACTAAACTGCATTCAGCAGTTATTAGACATTTTTCTTACCAAGGAATGCAAACTTTGGTTTTATACCTGTGTCCAGTTTCTTGATCTGTAAAGACCTTTGTTAGGATGTATATGAGTGTATAAAGTACTTGGAAATGCCTAATACAAAGTAGGTATTCAGGACATAATGTAAATTATACTAGAATCTAAGTGACTTTCAGATATCTCACTGGCAGGTGTTATCAGTAAGACTTCTTAAATATTCTTTCACTAATGGACTCTTTTTTGTTGCTTACACATAAATTAATGTATGCAGTGCAAGATCAAATGTATTATAAAGATACAGAATGCAAAAAAATGACAATATATATCAAAATATTGAGACTGATTATGTGTGTGGGATTCTGGGAGATTTTTTTCATTATTTTCTTAATGTTTTAAAGTAAAGCATACTACAGAAATTGAATCAGGGAACTAACTGTATTATTTGAGGAATGGTGAGTGGAGAAAATGGGGCTGTTTAGCTTACAGAAGTAAGGAGTTATAGAGACTATGCAGTTACTTTCAAAAACTAGAAAAATTGTCATGTGGCAGGGAAGTAGTCTGTGTTGTTCCAGTAGGAAAGGTTGACCCCTCAGAAATTATTTAATTCTTACAGTTATCAATATGTTCATGCTAATTAATTCACTAATACTGTAAAAATTATTCTGTAGCAAAAAAACTACAGAGAAATCTCTAATATAATCCTGAAGTGAGACTATGGGAATGTTTTTTTCTACCATTTCACCAGGTAATCTCCTGATAGAATATCATTTCTTTTTTAAGATTTTATTTATTTATTTATTTATTTAGAGGTAGGAAGGGAGGGATAGAGGGAGGAAGAGAGAGAATGAACATGTGCCATAGTTGGGGGAGGAGTAGAGGGAGAGGGACAGGCCAACTCCACCTTAGGTACTGAGTCTTTCACTGTGCTGATCTTAGGACTCTGAGATCATGACCTGAGCTGAAATCAAGAGACAGTTACTTAATGGGCTGAGCCACACAGGCACTGCAATAAGATGTCATATTTTTAAATGAAAAAAAAAAAAAAAAGTTGTACTATGTAGGAATTGTAAATATCTCTTCCATTTAATCATTCCTGTTTCTTTAACTCAAAATTCTCTGCTCTTCTTCTGAACTTATATAATGTTCTCTAATTTAGGTGGTTACTCATAGTTATCTGTCCTATGTTAAATTATTTGTATAACTTCCTGATCTTTTTGCATTGGAATATAATTTAATTGGTTTATATATAATCCCACATAATGTTTAATTTGAAATGGCATAACTATGACAGATTCTACATATTTTGATTATACTGAAAATCTTGTGACATTTATGTTAGCTGGACATAAATGTCCTATTATTTCTAATCTGATGGGAGTATTCTTGAAAATGTCCATTTCTTCACAGATGTAGGAATCTGAATAAAGTTACGGCATGGTAGGAAATGACCCCTCTCTTATATATAAAATGCTGGGCAGTACAGAATATCTGTGGAATGAAGGTAAATACGGAGTTAGGAATAAGGAGACCTGTGTTCTGATTTTGGTTTTACCACTGAAAAACTTAGACTTCTGAAGCACTCATTTTCACTTTTAGGAAATTAAAGGTTTTGGATTGGACCAGTGATGTTTTAACCTTTCCATATCAAGTAACAGTATATTTTCTTCTCTGGTTCCTCTGACTCCATGTTGATGTTTTAGTAGTGTATTACTTAGTATTTAAAATACATTTCATTGTGTGAGTATACCAAATATGTACCTCCATTTCACCTGTTAATGGGTATTTATGTTGTTTCTAGTTTGGAGCTATTACAGATGAAGCTACTGAAAACATTTGTCTATCAGTCATGGTAAGTTCCTGTTTTGATTCTCTTGGGTAGATACCTACAAGTTGGATGACTGGGTTATTTGATAGATATATGTTTAACTTAATGGGAAACTGGCAAGTTGTTTTCCAAAGTAGCTGTACCCTTTACACCATATACACAGTGTATGGAATGACAGGTTTTTCACAGTCTCACCAAACCTGTGATGGTCAACCTACTTAATTTTAGCCATTCTAGCAGGCATATGGTAATGTTTCATTTCAGTGTTAATATGTATTTCCATAATAAATCTTTTGAGCATCTTTTCATGAGCATTTTTACCATTTATGTATCTTATTTGTTGAAGTGTCTTCTCAAATCTTTTGCCAATTAGAAGTTGGTTTTCTTGGGGTGCCTGGGTGGCTCAGTGGGTTAAAGCCTCTGCCTTCGGCTCTGGTCATGATCCCAGGGTTCTGGGATCGAACCCCACATCGGGCTCTCTGCTCCCTAGGGAGCCTGCTTCCTTCCTTCTCTCTCTCTGCCTGCCTCTCTGCCTACTTGTGATCTCTGTCAAATAAATAAATAAAATCTTTAGAAAAAAAAAGTAGGTTTTCTTGTTACTGAGTTTTGAGGTTTTTTAGATATCCTAATATGTGTCCTTTATTAGATACAGGGTTTGTAAAGATTTTTTTCTATCTTTCTGTGGATTGTCTTGCCATTCTTTCATAGAGAAGATTTTACTTTCTATGAAGTCCAACTTAGCATTTTTTTCTTCTGTGGATTGTATTATACCTAATGTCGCAAAGATTCTATTGTATATTTTATTGAAATTTTATTCTAATTGAAAATTTATTTGTTTCTCCTTGCAGTTCTGTCAGGTTTTGCTTAATGAATTTTGAAGCTCTTTTACTAGAAAAATAAACATTTGAGGCAAGTTTATTAAGTTCTGTCAGGTTTTGCTTAATGAATTTTGAAATTCTTTTACTAGAAAAATAAACATTTGAGGCAGGTATATTAAGTTATGCCTTTAAAAAATAAAATATGATCTCTGTCTTTTAGTTGGAGTTTTAAATCTCTTACATTTAATATGGTTATATGGTCAAGATTAATCTGCTATCTTACAATTTGTATTATATTTTTCCTATCTGTCCTTTGCTCCCTCTTTTCTCTTTTTCTGCTCCCTTTAAGTTGTGAATCTATATAATATTTGGGGGCTTTTTTATTTTTAAGTAATCTCTACACCCAACATGGGGCTCAAACTCACAACCCCAAGATCAAGAGTCACATTTTCCACCAACTGAGCCAGCCAGGTGCCCCTGCTGTTTATATAATTTTCATTATTCCTTTGTATTTCTACTAATGGTCTTCTAACTGCCTATTTTATTATTACTGATATAGGGTTTTAGTGAATATATATAAGTTCATGTAGTCTACCTTGAAAACACTTCATACCAGTTCATGTGTAATACACGAGCTTTAGAACTGTTTACTTTCCCTCCTCTGGGCCTTGGTGTTATTATGTATTTTGAACATCTACATATCTATATTGTTATTCTGTTGTTTAAATAGTCTGTTATCCTTCAAAGAGATTAAAATAAAAAGAAAAATCTTATATATTGCCAAAACAGTTACTATTTTCAGAACTCTTTATTCTTTCACTAGATCCATATTTTCACTGGTTATTATTTTCCTTTCACGTTAATGGCTTCTTTTAACAATTTCTTTGATCTGTCAGTGATGAATTCTTTGAACTTTTATATTTCTTAAAAAATGATATTTCACCTTCATTTTGAAAAACACTTGTTGGATATACACTTGAAGGTTGTAGAGACATTTCTTTCAGTGTTTTAAAGATGTTGCTTCATTTACATTGCTTCTCTTGAGAAAATTGTCAATGCTCAATGCACTTATTGAATCTGTGCGCTTCCATTTCTCATAAATTTGGAAAATTTTAGCAATTGTTTCTAAAAATAATTTTTGTGCCTCACTTATATTCTGTTCTTCAAGGACTACAACAATTACACATGTATTAGACTAATTTGTTTCATAGCTCTCTAGTACTGTTTTCATTTTGTTCTGTCTTTACCTCTGTATTTTTATTAGTTACAATTACTGTATTTTTTTTTTAAAGATTTTATTTATTTATTCGACAGAGAGAGATCACAAGTAGGCAGAGAGGCAGGCAGAGAGAGAGGAGGAAGCAGGCTCCCTGCTGAGCAGAGAGCCCGATGCGGGACTCGATCCCAGGACCCTGAGATCATGACCTGAGCCGAAGGCAGCGGCTTAACCCACTGATACAATTACTGTATTTTAAAATATACTATATTTTCTAATGTCTGATCTATTATTAATCTCATCCAGTGTATTTTTCATCTATGGCATTTTATTTTCTATCCCTAGAAGTTCAATGTGAAGTTCATTTGGAAGTTCATCTCTCTATAAAATGCCTATCGTTTCCTCAGCTCTTTTGAATTAAGAACACAATTAAAACAATATCTTTTCAAATTCTTTGTTTACAAAGTCTACAATAATTTGTTTTCAATCTGAGATTTTTATCTCCTCATTGTATTTTTTTGCATCCTTGTGCATTTGATAATTTTCAGTATAACACCAGAAATTATAAACTTTAGATTTGGGGGAGATGGATATTTTTGTATTCATGTAAATATTCCATAGTTTTGTTCCAAGATGAGGTTAAGTTACTTGGAAACCATTTGATCCTTTCAGTTATCCCTTTTAAGAGTTGTTAGTACTAGCACAGCATTAGTCTGGAGATAATTATTCCCCACTGAGACAAAACCCTTTAGCATCCTTTACCCAATACCAAGCAAATTATAGTTTTCCAGTCTGGCTTCAGAGAGCTAGCACCATTCCTGATCTGGTGTAGACTCTCAGCTCTCCCCTCAAATGACTTTGGGTAATCCTTTCCCTGGCCCAAGATAAGTTTCTCACACACAAACCCTCATAAATACTCTAAAGAATACATAAGGAAAAGCCTCTGCAATCTCGTGTTCTCTCAATATCAAAGATTGGTAAAGGGTCAGATAGAAATATCTTGGGCTTTGTAAGCAACATACAAACTCTGTCACATACTTTTCTTCATATTTTTCAAATATAAAGAAATGGGAAGACCATTCTTAGTACATGGGATTTAGGAAAACAGGCTGTGGTCTGATTTTGAAACCTAAGCTATAGTTGGATAATCTTTGACCCCTCAGCTTTCTCCTATCTGTTACTCTGTTCTACACACAGAACTGCCTTAATTTCCCTGGACTCAACTTCTTGAGCTCAATGGAGGAGTCTACCAGGCACCACCTGGTCTCACCTTTCTCCTGTGTCTTGGTCAGAGTCACAAGGCAGTAAGTGGGACTGTTGTTGAGTTCTCACTTATTTCTTATCTCTTAGGCACTTCTGTTCTGAGTTGCCTGATATCCACTGTTTTAGAAACCATCAGTTCGTATATTTTTAACCAGTTTTTCAATTGTTTGATAGAGTAAATCTCATCCCTATTACTCCATCTTTACTAGAAGTGAAGATCAAGCATAAACATTTTATATTTCCTTCCGTTTATTCTTCTTAATGGTTTTTCTATAAATGGCTGCCAATAATCAAAATCCAGAAAGATTTAAGTGCTTCTAAAGGTCCCTTTTAAGTTAACTTGATCAAAGTGCAAGCATAGTCCAGGAAGAGCAAATCCATTTGTCTTTTCTATTTCTTATGTTTGGGTTTTTAGTTTTATTTTTCCCCTCACTCTTTATCTTTCTGTTTGATTTTCTGAGATTTTCACTTTATGGTTACATTCATTAATTTGTCTTTGCCAGGACATTGTCAGTTCTACTCCTATAAGTATTTTAGCTAACTGGGATATCAAATGTTAGAAACAGAAAACAATGGACTATAAAATACAGAAGGAAAAGAAAAGAGAAAGGGAGAGGAAGAGAAGGAATAAAGAAACACAATTTTCTCTCAATCCTTGGCAGTGTTATTTTATTGACTTCTTGAAACCTACGTAGCTACTGAGAACTCACACATTGTTCTGATTCTCATCCTTCTAGGTGATTACTGTTAAAAGTACAAAAATTACTTTTTACTTTATCTCGATGTTCTTAAATATTACTACACGGTTTCTAGTTGTGTTGTTTTTATTCACTTAACACTTGTAATGCTTTAATAATATCCGAAGACTCCTGCCTTCCCTCATGTCTGGGAAATTTTATTACTATTTGTTTAAATATGAGCTATTCTTCCTTCAGTTTCCCCCATCTAAAACTCCTCCTCAACAGATGACAGAAAATTCAGGTTCATCCTCCCATTTCTCTTAATGCTTCCTTTTGGTCTTCCATCTCTTTGCCCGTCTGTCCTTCACATTAACATAACTTCTTGATGTGCTCCTCCAGCTAATGAATTTGCCTTTTTTTTTTTTTTTTGATGTGTTTAAAATTTCCGTTTTTCTATCCTTAAAATAATAGCCTATGTTTGTTTCCTGCAAATGATACTTCTCTGCCTTCTGAGTATATTAATTATACTCATTTTATTACCAGCTAAATTTTGAGTTTGTTTTCTCCATCATGTTTTTGGCATTTATTCATATGTGCTTATTTATGACCATGTACTCATCTTTAATGGGTATTTCCTATTAAATTATCTGTTGTAGATAAGCACCTTACTTGGAGGAAGAGGAAGGAAGTTTTTCCGTACCTTGTACTGGGACTAGGTTTGGAGAATGAAATTTATAGATAAGAGAGATACTCAGACACCTATTCTTTCTGGTATGGCTGCTCCAGAACACTGTCAAAATCACACACATTGTTTTTCACTTGAGAAGAGTGAGGCTCATTGTTGCTCTAGCTAAGAGGAAGCAGGAAGATTAAAACAGGGTAAACTTCTTTGCTGAAATTTCAGTAGGTTTTTTTTTCCTTCTTCTCCATAAAATTATATTGTTATGACTTCTGGGCCTTGCCTGTTTCTAGCATTCACTACTTTGGGGCATGGAACACCCTCAGTGTCATTGCTTCATACATTTTAAAATTTATTCTTTCTTTACCCTATTTCATCTGTTTTGTGCTTTTAGGGGTTCCCAGAGCTTCTGGCTTGCTGCTCATTCATAAACATTGTTCTGTATGGGAGTATATATATTTTAATTAATCTTCTTTCACTGTAGACAATTCTGTATAAAAATAAGACAGGCATATGATTAGTGCACCATCTTGGATCAGAAGTGAATTTTGTTATTCTCAGATTTCCAAACTTCATTTTAATCTTCCATTGTGAATCCAATGGGAGTTATTCTATAATTGCTTCATCTATCAGTGGCCCTGAAATTGTGGAGCATCTGGATAATGTAGGAATCTATCAACAGTTCTGCCAATTCAGGCTCTGAGAACCATTTACTACCAATGATTGGTTTAGAAGAAAAGAATATTAAAATATTACCTTGGGCGCCTGGGTGGCTCAGTGGGTTAAGCCGCTGCCTTCGGCTCAGGTCATGATCTCAGGGTCCTGGGATCGAGTCCCGCATCGGGCTCTCTGCTCGGCAGGGAGCCTGCTTCCCTCTCTCTCTCTGCCTGCCTCTCCATCTACTTGTGATTTCTCTCTGTCAAATAAATAAATAAATAAATAAATAAATAAAAATATTACCTTAACCATTAGATTTTTTTTTCTTATCTGTTATACAGTTGCAATTCAAATAAGGGATTGGATCAGATTGGTTTTAGGCACAATAAATTTATTATTACTGTATAATTAAAAGCTCACTAATCCCTCTCTTGTTTATAGCTGCACTGCTGGTTCACTAAATTTAACATGGAATGCCCAGTAGAGCGATCACCAGGCCACAAAATATGAAAGGGCACTTACTGAGCAGAAGTGGGACAGCACACTTAAGAATCTCTGAGGACATTACATTGGCTCCAATGGACAAGTGTTTACTTAGCAGTTCTAACTCCTTTTACTCTTCATTGATTGTGATAATACCTAGTAGTTTATTTTTTCTATATTCTAAAATAAAACAAAAAATATATACATGTAAGGAAATTAAGTACCAAGAAAGGTAGTTCTCTACATTACATTACAATTGTTTTTAAGATTTAGTTTTTATTTATTTATTTATTCATTCATTTATTCATTTATCAGAGAGAGAGAGAATGTGCATGCATACAAACAGGGGGAGTGGCAGACAAAGGACAGACTCCCTACTGAGCAAGGAGTCCAATGCCCAGGACCCTAGGATCATGAGCTGAGCTGAAAGCAGACACTTAATTGACCAAGACACCCAGGTGTCCCTACGATAGAATTTTTTGATCAACCACATACTTCCAAAAAAAATATGGCCATATATGACAAGTATTCAAAATTTCTCTATTTACACTTAATGTATTTCACAAGTTATTACTACCAGCATATTTTCATGTGAATTAAAGAATCAATTACATAAATAGTGGACATTTTTGAAATACTACAATGTGTAAGACATTTTACAGGAGGCAAAGTTGAACAGGACAAATTATCCTTAAGTTATGACAAGGTAGTTGTGGAGAAACAATGCAGACATGACTAATAGAATTATAAGGTAAAATAATTAAAATCCAAATTAGCACATGAAACATTTCTAAAAAGGCCTAGCAGGACAAAAATCATAAGAGTTAAGAGAAAAGTGTGATCACTGAACATTGATTAGTCTGGGAATTTCCTGGACTTAAGTTGTATCTCCATGGACACATCAGTTCAGAAGACCTGGACACACACCTTAGGTAGAAGTTATCTCGGCAAGGTAGCTTGGTTGTCAGAAACCAGACCTGTTTGATGAGAGGTAGGACAGCCTAGATGTACTCCATGGCTTATAATGAGTAACAGTAGCAGGGGAAAAGACAGGAGAATTGCGGATCTGACAGTGGAAAAATTTGAATGCTAGACTACATATAACCTAATTTTATAGGTTGATAGCTTGATTAACTGTATCAAGATTCCTGTGTGTCAGGAATATAACTTCATAGCCAGAGCCAGCAAGTTTAGAAGAAGCTGCATGGGTATATTTTGGTAAGTCGATATTTGGCAACCAGGATTAATTAAGTCTTAATAATGAATTAATTATTCTCACAACTTAATCTCATGCATGTATTGGTTTCTATGTATACACTATCTAATAACATGGGTAATGATCTCATGGGACTTACACGTAAGAATTAAGTTTAGGTGAAATGACTTAAAGGAAGCTTTGAGGTAACCCTATTCATGAAGGCCAGAGGCTGAAAAGAGTTTGGCAGATTTGTTTGGTCTTCAGTGGTGACTGGGAACACTAGCATAGCATGTCACCGTGACTGAGCTAAGGGGTGCTCAAACAGTCACTGAGACATTATTTCTAGTTGTGTCTGTGAGTGTGTGTGCAGAAAAGATGAGCATTTGACCTGGTAAACCGAGGAAAGAAGAGCCCCCCTCACCAATGTACGTGGGCATCTTTACAGTTCTTGAGGGCCTGCATAGAAGAAAAAGGTGGAGAAAGGTGAATTTATACTTTTATTTTAACTGGGCATCCATCTTCTGCCCACAGACATTGCTACTGCTGGTTCTCAGGCCTTTGGGCTCAGGAACCTAGACCATTGGCTTTCTTGGTTCTGAGACCTTCAGACTCAGACTGAATTATACCACAGGATTTCCTAGTTTGCCAGCTTAGACAGTAGATTATAGGACTACTCGGTCTCCATAATCATGTGACCCAAGTTACTAATAATAAATCACCTCATATCTGTCTATCTTCCTCTATCCAGCTATCCTACTGGCTCTGTTTCCATAGAGAACCCTAAGACCGTGTGGCCCAGTGAGAGAGGGAAACAGTATTCCGAGATGTGGCTGAGGCACAAAGACAAGGCGGAGATCCTACAACACCTTTTACTTTTGGAAAGGGGACAGGTTAAGTTTTAACTGTAACAGAATATTCAAAGTTTTAATCTATGGCAAGGCAGTAACGTGATCCAGATAATAGGCCGAGGCCAGTGGTAACAACTGTTAAGGGAATATTTCAGCAACAGATGCTGGTTTAGGGTTGGAGAGGGGACCTTTGATATGAACAGGAGCTAAAGGCTTGGAGACTCATTTCTGGAGTTAGAAGTAGCAGGAGTCACTGATGGATTGGGTCTGGGGGTGGTGAATGGAAACAGAGTAAGCTTTTCTATTGGAGCAATCATATGGAATTTACAAGCCTGAGGGAGAGATGAAGAGTTCATTTTGTGATTTGTAAATTGTGAGATATATGGGAAATTGTAGTTAGTGCAGTGTGTGAGTTTGTATCTCCAAGCATTCTAGGCTTTCTCATTTCGTACTCCTTGAGTCTTCTAGTCTTTCCATGCTTTAATACTACATTTCCCCATATTCTTTCTTTGACCTTCACTTCTCACTCAATATATTATCCTCGGCTTTTAACATTCACTCTTGGGTTTCATCTTTCACCTATTTGCTAATGATATATACATATCTTCAACTGAGTCTTCTTTCCTGAATGTATAGTTAGGTATATTAAATTGTCTACATATATTTTGTATGCATCCAAAACTCCTTATAACTGACAAAGACCCAGCCTTCCATTGAGAAGCCTGAGACAACTCCTCCCTTCATCTTTGTTCTCTTTATCCAGATGCAGTCAATAACCTAACCCTGCTGACTGATATTTTTAATCTTCCTGAGTGTTCATAAAAATCTTCTTTACTTGGGTTTAGTTTAGTCCTAGAGTCAGGATGGAACTGGACCTAAGAATCACTGTAAATGGTCCTCACTGTGGGGATCCATAGGACAGAAAGCCAAACATAATGTGAGGTTAAGCAGTAAAGAGCAGGAAACTCTTAGAATTCAGGTAATATGTTAGGGTAATCATTACGATGGCTGTGAGCAAAACCAATGGGAGCTAAGGAGAAACTAAGGGCAAAGACTTTTCAGAGTGTTGACTAGAAACCAAGTTGTTTCCTAAGTAATTATATAATTATAATGTGAAATTATACATACTCGAGTACATCATGTTTTTCTTTTCAAATGCATTTCTGAAAAAATTCTGTTATACCTCACTGAAGAATCAATTTGAAGGGGAAGGCAGACTGAAAAGACTATCCTCAATTAGCACACCACGGACACCTTAGAACATTTCCCTGGAGTTCAGAGTTCTATCTTTTGGTAATCATCTGTCTTGCACTGTGAATCCAGAAAATTAATCTTGCTAATGCAGAATGTATTGTTATAAACTATGTTCCATAAAGTGTGATGGAACCTTCTCCCACACATAAACACAAACTCTCACACCTTTAATCATGTTTTATTCTTAGCACACTGGCTTTTTAGAACATGGATTACCAAACCATTTCCAGAGTCATGTATTTGACATTGGAAAATATTTTCTAAAATACTGTAACCCTAGAATATTTATCTTTTCGGGCTATAATGGTTGATGGGGGAAGTGCAGTGCTTGGCATAAATCAGATGTGCCCTCTGGATATTTAGCGTCTGTATCCAGGTGAATAATAGTTTCAAATGGAGATCATGGGCAACCTTAAAGGGAAAAATTGTTCAGAAAAAGACAAGCCATTTCGATAAGGATGTAAATCTTTGGAAGCCATGCAGTGGTGACTATGGGAGGGATGCGGGATCAGTATGTCTGTGTACCACAGGAAACAATGACTTAGAGAGTACTTTGCTTTTTCTGAACATCCTTTGAAATTCTGTCTTGTTGAGTCACTCTTAAAATTAAGCTGGTACCATTTGCTTAATTCATACAATGGGTTGAAATCCAGTAAAAAACTAAATAGTCACTGAGGACAGTAAATTTTCATCTTGGCAGAACTGTGATACTTCAAATGCAGTTTGGGAGGATTGGAGTTTGGAGTTTTAAATAAACATTTTACATGACTGGAGCTTTTACATGTTGAGTGTGTGATAGGAAAGATAGCTACCATTTTAATCAGTTCGGAAAATTGTGAGCATGAGAAATGTAGGGAGTAGGTAAGTCAGTATACCATGGACTCCATGATAGTTTACATCAAGCTGACACCCCCTCCCCCTTTAATACTGATTATTAGTAGCTACCAAGGCCATTCACTCTGCCTTTAAAATATCAAAATTTGGCTTAAAAAGAGAGGTCTTTTACCCAAAAGTCCATGATTTGACTCTAAATCTGTCCCTTTCCCTCCCTCCTATCTAACTAGATCTGAATAAATATGTCATAATCTTGGCTAAATCCTGCTTTCGCTGCTGGTATCCCTATACACCATTAAGGGACGTCATCTTGCCTTTCCAACTGCCCATACCATTTCAATTAAAGTGGTGCCAATATGTGATATAACAGTGCCTAAGGCCAACGTAATTTTATATTTGAATATCACTAGTACTGCATTTACCATTTTGTGGTTCCTGTGCTTCATGAATTGTGAGCACCAGAGTGAAGCATGACAGCTGCCATAAATAATACCTGCTCAGCATATCCGTTTATTTTTAATTCTTTATTATGATAATTTTCATCATATGCAAAAATAAAGAGAATGATATATTGAAACTCACATACCTGTCAGTCAGCTTTAACAATTATTAATACATAACTAAACTTGTTTCTGTTATATTCCAGTTTCCTTGTTTTGATATGTTCCTTTTTAAACATGTGCATTTAGTCAGTATTTTAGCCACATCTACTTTTCTATTGTGATCAATTAATGAGCAAATGGCTTATAGAGAGTAGACAATTTGTTGCTGTAACTTCTTTTTCCAAGAATTTGTGAGGCAGAATGTTCTTCCACAAGTTACTGGGTAAACATCTAACCATACTTCTCTCATTTGCTCATTCTGTGACTCACTTATTTTGTCACTCAGGTTTAAACAGCCCCTTGTAGATGGAACATCCAGGCACCAAAGCTGGAATCTCAAAGTAGTTCCTAAATTAAAGGGGTTTAATATTTCATGGGATATTTCCTAGGGACAGGGTGAGAGTTAATCAACTGCAATACCAAGATTATGATCCCCACATCTTGGCTCTGTATTGGGAGAAACACTACCATTATGTGGCTTTCCCATTTCTAATAAATGGCTGATACAGTTCACATCTTCATTTCTGTCATGGTGGCAGTAGTAGAATTCACAAATACACTGCAAGTCTTTGACCTAAGATTTTTCATGCTAGAAACTCACATCCCATAACAGCAAGTACAATGTTATAAATGTATTTGACATTCATAAGCATTTTTAAGTGACACACATATTGAATGAATGAATACATGATTAAAAACATTGTTCTCTGTAAACTGTTTATATTTCCTTTTGAAATAAATTTCAGGATGTAGAACCACACTCAGACATGATCCTTCTAATTCTTAGAATCAAAGCACTGGGGAGTGGAAAAGATGTTATCAACAATGTATTCAAATCCTCTATTTTTATAGATTAAAAGAAAAAAGATCTAATGACAAATTCCACTTTTTGAAGTTCATGCAAAATAGAACTAGAGCTTATTGATGTGACTTTTTGACCAGTGTTTTTCTTTATACCACACTGGAATGACATAGTTTGATTCAGCTGTAAATGATAAAACAAAATGACTATAATAACTAAAAACAACATATACTTTCATACAGGTTTCCTATAGTTGTACTCTGCTTATACCCCTTATTATAAAACATGATATAAACAAATCTTCCACAGACTAGAAGTCTAAAATGTTTTTACCTTGATATTCCAGAGACCACCAGTTCTGTTTATGGGCAAGGATTGGCTCAATTACTATTAATTGCCAAAAATAAACATGTTTGTTGAAGTACCATCATCTTGTCCTTAGCTGTGGCAGTGGAGTCCTAGTAATTAGCCTAATAAAAAGAATACAATAAATAGTGATGACCTCAAGGATCATCAAGGTATAGTTAAATAATGAAGGGACATGATAGAATCACAAATAATTTCCTCTCTTGGTAGGATTAATGATGGAACTGTAGCTAATTTATTCCTGAAGGGGATTAACCCAACGATCACATTGAGCCTCCATCTTTTAGAAACCTTAAAGATAAAGTAGATCTTCTTATTTAGGGGCTTTTCCACAAGTTTGATCATAACTAATTTCTTTGCCTCTCAAGAAGGAAATTTGACCAGTGAACATTCAGAGCCATGGTCCTCATGAAAGGCCATTTCTCCTTAGAATTCTCTGAGAAAGTCAGCCTGTTAACAGCACCCCCAAAATAGAGGTGGTTTCTACATTCTTTAGTAATCGTCTCCAGAGCCCCAAAACTTCATTCACTGCTTCTACCTTGGTTTCTTGCACCACTGACTTTTATATATGGACAAACTCAAACCCAACAATATAACAAATGCCATCTTATCCAGGCTTCCTTCCCTACAGTGAGTCATGCCTGAGCATCTAAGTTCTTGTTCACACTGTAGACAAGATGTCAGAACTGGTCCTTAAGAATTTTTCATCAACTCTCATTTGGATGTGAACAACCTGTTCTAAGGATAATGTCTCAGTGCTGGTAGCAACACACAGTTATACTGTTCTTTTTCTATTTTCTTAGGTTCTTAGGCTAAATGACCTATTCCTTGGGGTCAAAGGCCATGTATGTTTATTATAACACCCCTGAGATTACATATATGTGATAAACTCAATGATAAATACCAAATGGAACACCTTCTCTGTGCCGGGAAGATTTATTGAATACTTCTACATACATCCTCTTATTTAATCCTCAAAAAATTCTGGGAGAATCATAGGTTATCTATGAGTACTCTGTGGAGGCTGGCTGAAAGGCTGACTAAAATGGGAAAATGACTGACAATACCCAACCCCAACCATCATGAATTGAGTGCCCGTTGTCTATCACACACCCTGTTGAACATTTTATGCATGCTTCTTTATTTCATGTTCATATCAATGTTGGGAAGAATTCTTATCTTTATCTTGCATTTGAGGAAACTGAGATACATAGGGTTTAAGAAACGGATCTATGGTAAGGCCAATAATAACGGCAAAGTCAGGACCCACACACAGAAATTTTTTTTTTTTTTTTTTTAAGATTTTATTTATTTATTTGTGAGAGAGAGAGAGTGAGAGCGAGCACAGGCAGACAGAGTGGAAGGCAGAGTCAGAGGGAGAAGCAGGCTCCCCGCAGAGCAAGGAGCCCGATGTGGGACTCGATCCCAGGATGCCGGGATCATGACCTGAGCCGAAGGCAGCTGCTTAACCAACTGAGCCACCCAGGCGTCCCCACACACAGAAATTTTTAACGCCAAAGCCAGTCAGTGCTCTCTTCCTTAAACAGTGCTGTTTTTGTAAGGTCAGAGGGCACATTCTTTTTCCTCCTCATTAAATCATTAAATGTCTAATTATTGTATCCAACTTCAGGACATTCTTTATTCACAGGTAAATGAGAAGTTATTAGCTTTGACTTCGACAGAACTGTGTTTTTGGTATATTCTATTGCTCTGACTGGAATGTCGTTTCTTCTGTTGCCAATCCAAAGGCTTTACTTTTGATCAGGTTCATGATCTAAAAGCTTTCCTGAATATTCCCAACTTCAATGATGTCTTTACTTCTAGACTTCAGTAATAATCATTACTGTCACTTATAATCATGTACTTAAATCACACACCTCACTGTATCCCTTAATTATTTTTACTAATACACCATATCTACCTAGAGAGACCTATAAATTCCTGGACAGTGAGTATTAGTGCTATAGTTTTTTTTGTATGTTGTCAGTTATGACAATTAATGGGTCTTTATTGGAAAACTTTTCATTAAATTCAGAGGTATAGACAAATATATGCATGGTCAGAGCTGTTTCAGCTGCTGAGAAAAATGGGGCTCATTGTGAAGATTGGGTTGAAATTGAACAGGAAAAACATGAACATTTAAAGGATTCTCTGGGGGCACGTGGGTGGCTCAGTGGGTTAAAGCCTCTGCCTTTGGCTCAGGTCACGATCCTAGGGTCCTGGGATTGAGCCCCGCAACAGGCCCACTGTTCAGCAGGGAGCCTGCTCCCCAACCCCCATCCACCTGCCTCTCTGCTTACTTGTTAGCTCTCTCTGTCAAATAAATAAATAAAATCTTAAAAAAAAAAATAAAGGATTGTCTGTTGAGACTGTTGATTGTGACAGAATTCTGGGTGGTTTGAAACTGACCAAGTGTTAAATATTTGTTAGAGGAAATCTAGGAAACCATATGAATTTGTAAGTGTTTAAAATAAGGGCGATGTCATGCAGAGAACTGGTTATACATGTGACATAATCACCAAGAAGCCGAAAAAAGAACACAGAAGCAATCAGAGCAATTCAGCATACCTGGAACCCAGAGGTTAATGACAGGAAAAGAAGCTAGAATTGCAATCTGTTTTTCTTGCTGGAACCATGGAGAAGAAACACTCACTACCAGAGATGATGTCCAAGGTGGAGAGGAAGACACACACACACACACGCAGAGAGAGAGAGAGAACGCAGCAAGCACTTTTTTTCTATCTCCCACTCAGTGCTTTCCATGGGGGTACCCAGCCAACAACAATGACATTGGGTCTAGGAAACACACTTGCAAGGGCAGCACCTCTGTGATGTGGACAGAGCCAAGGAGAGTGAGAGTGGATGTCTGAGTGAATGGGCCATAGCATGGCAGATGTGCTGCCCCATGAGTACAGATGAACTGAAGTGAAGGGAGTACTTAGGAAACTATGCCGCTCCTGTGAAAAGCTGAGGAGTCCATCAGGAGGTTCTCTTATAACCTACCTTAAGATTCCCAATGTTGATTTTTGTTATTTTTTTAGATACCAGAGGTTACTGCTGTTCTGAAACTACCAACTGCATTCATGGTACTATGGAGAACAAGGCATTCATGGGATGTAATGACCGGATAGGCTTCTGGGATCATTTCTTGGTGTAACAGTGATATTTCATTTTACTCCTCTAGTTCCTTCTAGTGAAATACCTTTCCTGAGTAGCATATGGAAACCTTCTTTCACATAAATGAATATCATGCTTCTAGAAAACTAACTTTATCTTTGCTGTGTGAAATGACAAAGCAGGCTCGAGATGCAGAAAATTACAGAGGGAAAACACCATAGCTGCCATGTAACCCAAAATCTTCCTTTATCCTGGAGGGAGCAGAGGATCAGGGAGATAGAATGAGTTGCCTAAGGTCACTGTAAACGCTTGTAATGCCTTACAAGGTGACGGTACTGGGCACATCAAATCCCACCAGCTTGGTGACCATGGGAGTTTTCACTCTACTTTGAATTTCATTTTCTGCACTTATATGAGAATATTAACAGTATCTAAGGCATAGCACTCTCACAAGAATCAATTGAAAAAAAAATCTGAATCATGGTTCAGCAAACTTTCCTGCAAAGAGCCAGATGGTAAATATTTTAGGCTTGGTGACCTATACAGTTCATGCTGTAACTACTATATCTCTACTACTGTACAAGAAAAGCAACAATAGATAATACCTAAGCAGATAAATGAGTGTGGATGTGCACCAATAAAACTTCATTTACAAAAAGGAGTGACCAGCCCATAGACAGTAGTTTCCTGTCCATTTATCAATATAATTTGATACAATGCTTTACCCAACCTAAGGATTTAAAATTTTATCTGGAATTATTACTATTGTTACCATTATGATTCCTCCTGCTACTCCCACTACTTTATTATTGTTTAGCCTTTGAATAAAAGATCATTCATCTATTTAGTTCTTAAAGATTAAACTTCTACCAATTTCCCCAAAGCTCTATCCTGAGGTTTTTAGCCACTACTTGCAAGGCAATTTGCCCCATGTCTGGGCCGTCCCTCTCTTGGAGGCTGGGAAACATTCTGGAGAAGGCAGACAGGCCTCCTTCCTCATGGGAATGAGATGCCCTATAACAGATTTGGAGGCTCCGCAAATCAGTAAGAACAACTCTCAACACTTTAGCTCCTGCTCAAGATCAGAGGTGCTGAATGTGTAAAATAAAACTTGTTTCCTCCCATTATCCGAACAATACCATAAGGTTGTGCAGCTAGAAGAGAAAAAATGCCAACCCAGATCTGTCAGGGAGAAGCCAGAGCAGCAGTGTAGGAGTGTGTGGGCAGGATCCATGCAGAGATCTCACTCTCCTGAGACCGAAATGTAGGGCAGGGTAAAAAAGTGTAGGCGATGGCAAAAAAGTGTTTGGGCAGTGTCTGAATTCTCCTTTAGGACAAATAGAATTCTCTGTAACATCTATTTCATGATACAGCATTTTTTATGTACACCTATTAAAATAAAAAATTAATAGGCTATATAAGGGCATGATGAAAGTCTGACTCTGACAAGAATTTAGGTCATGGAGATTCTTGAAATGCTAGAGTTGCAGCAGAGAGCAAACCCATTCTCTGAATGGGTGACCCCTTCTTAGTCCTGTAGTTCTACTCCTCTGTGTGCTTAAGACAATTACAATGCTGATGAGACCCCCAAAATAATAACCAGCACTATAATAAAGTCCATAAGATAACTAACTAACACTAACACCAGTGCCAGCACTGAGTAAATCTTTAATACTCAGTCTGCTGCTACATTTCAACCAAGGACAGTTTTGAGGACAGTGAGGAAATTATCTCTCACTGGAATTTAGCACCTCAAAACTTTATGAGGTACTTAATGGGCATAAAGTCATACAATAATTTTTTTTTTTAGGAGAAAATGTTAATTTTAACGCAGCTTGAAAATTCTTGGAGCAATGAGGAAAGTCTCTGCTTGCCACCCAGTTCTGGAAGAGAAAGTATTGTTTATATTTAACGGCTCTTCTTTTGTAAGACCTGGACCCTTTCTGCTCATTCAGAAATGTGCTACCAAAAAGGAATCTCTTAATCTGTAGTGTTTATATCCTATTTAATTTTAACATATTAAATTAATTTTTTTAAATACATTTAAATTTTTTTCTTGTAGTCCTTGGCTGTGATCTATTTTGGTATTTTTATGTTATGAAATGGGTTTCCAGAAATCTCTATTTATAGCCTGGATCCTGTAGTAGAAGGGTTGGCAAATTTTTATAGAAAGCCAGATAGTAAATCTTGTAGGTGTTGCGAGCTGTACTGTATCTCTCACCACCACAGACATGTCTTGGGGATACTGTGGGTTTGATTCTAGACCACTGCAATAAGATGAATATGATAAGAAAGCAAGTCAAATAATTTTTTGTGGTTTGCCAGTGCATTTTAAAGTTAGGTTTATACTATACTGTAGTCTATTAAGTGTGCAATAGCATTATGTCTAAAATACTATACATACTATACTATACATACCTTAATAAAAAAAAAAAACCCTTTATTAGTAAGAAATGTTAACTATCATCTTTCAGTGAATTGAAACTCTTTTGCTGGGGCACTGGGTGGCTCAGTCCTTAAGAGTCTGCTTTCAGCTCAGGTCATGACCCGGGGATCTTGGGATCCAGCCCCACAATGGGCTCCCTACTCAGCTGGGAGCTGCTTTTTCCTCTCCCATTCTCCCTGCTTGTGTTGCCTCTTTTGCTCTCTCTTTCTCTCGCTCTCTCTCTCTGTAAAATAAATAAATAAAATCTTTAAAAGAAATAAAGAAACCCATTTTGCTGCTGACTGGTCAGAGTGGTGGTTGAAAGTTGGGGCTGTGGCAGTTTCTTAAAATAAGGCAAGAGTGAGGCTGCATTGACCGACTCTTCCTTTCATGTACATTTCTCCATAGAATGTGATGCTGTTTGATAGCATTTTACCCACAACAGAACTTCTTTCAGAATTAGAGTCCAACCTCTGAAACCCTGCCACTGCTTTATCCACTACGTTCATGTGATATTCTAAATCCTTTGTTGTCATGTCCATAATCTTCACAGCATCTTCACTAGGAGTAGAACCCATCTCAAGAAACCACTTTCATGGGATGGCTCAGTCAGTTAAGCGTCTGCACTTGGCTCAGGTCATGATCCCAGGGTCCTGGGATTGAGTCCCATTTTGGGCTCCCTGCTCACCAGCGAGTCTGCTTCTCCCTCTCTTTCTGTCCACCACTCTGCCTACTAAATAAAATCTTGAAAAAAGAAAGAAAGAAACCACTTTCTTTGTTCTTCCCTAAGAAACAACTCACATTTGATCATGGAATGGCAGTCATTCACTCCCATCTTCAGGATCCACTTCTAGTTCTTTTGCTATTTCCACCACATCTGCAGTTACTTCTTAAACTGAACTCTTGAGCCCCTGAAAGTCATCCATTAAGGTTGGATTCGCCTTTTTTCAGTGTGGTATCTTGATCTCTTCCTCTGAACCACAAAGGTCATAAATTGCAATTAGAATGGCCATCCTTTCCAGAAATGTTTCAACTTACTTGCCCAGATGCACCAGAGCAATCACTATGGCAGATACAGCTTTAAGAAATGCATTTCTTAAATAATAAAGCTTGAAAGTCAAAAAGACTCCTTGATCCATGAGCTGCAGAATGGATATTGTGTTAGCAGGCATGAAAACAACATTGATATCATTGTACAGAGCTCTGAGGTAAGCAGGTACATTGTCAATGAGAAGTAATATTTTGAAAGGAATCTTTTTTTCTGAGCAGTAGGTCTCAACAGTGGACTTGAATTATTCAATAAACCACGTTGTAAACAGATGTGCTATCATTCACGATTTGCTCCCTTCTATTTATACAGCAAGGCAGAATGGATTTAGCATAATTTTTAGGGGCCCTGGGATCTTTGGAATGATAAATCAGCATTGGCTTCAACTTAGAGTCATTAGCTGTATTTAAGCCTGTCCTTGGAATGTTTGAAGCCAGGCAGTGACTTTTCCTCTCTGGCTATGAAATTCTGAGATGACCTTGTTTTCCAGCAGGAGGTAATTCTGTCTACAGTGGAAAATGTTTTCTGTAACCCACCTTCATTCACTATCTCAGCTACAACTTCTGGGTAGACTTGCTATAGGTTCATTTGTTAGCATTTGCTGTTTTACCTCATACATTTAGGTCATAGAGACCATGTTTTCCTTAAATCTCATGAACCAACCTCTACTAGCCTCGAATTTTTCTTTGGTAGCTTCCTTAACTCTCTCAGGCTTCACAGAAATGAATACACTTAGGGCCTTGCTCTGGATTAGGCTTTGGCTTAAACGAAATGCTGTGGCTGGTTTGGTCTTCTCTCCAGACCACTAAAACTTTATCTATCTCAGCAGTAAGGCTGTTTCCCTTTCTTATCATTCATGTGTTCATTGGAGTAGTACTTTTGATTTGCTTCAGGAACTTTTCCTTTGCCTTCACGATTTGGCCAACTATTTGGCACAAGATGCCCAGCTTTCTGGCTCTCTGACCTTTTGACTTGCCTTCCTCACTAAGTTTATTTCTTGTTTTGATTTAAAATGAGGGACATGCCGCCTTTCCTTTCACTTGAACACTTACCGGCCATTGTGGGGTTATTACTTTGCCTGATTTCAATACTGTGTCTCAGAGGACAGGGGAGGCCAAGGAGAGAGAGAGACCTATGGGACCAGTGGTCAACTGAGCAGTCAGAACCCATGTGTTTATCCATTAAGTACCCTGTCTTGTGTAGGCAAGGTTTGTGGCACCCCAAAACAAAATACAATTTTGGTAGCTAACCTCAAACATCACCAATCACCAGAAAAAAAAAATACACTAATGAAAAAATTTGAAATATTGCAAAAATTACCAAAATGTGAATCCAGAGACATGAAGTGAACAAATGTTGTTGGGGGAAATGGTACCAATAGATGTCCTCAACCCAGGGTTGCCAGAGACCTTTAATTTGTTTCAAAAAAAAAAAAATGCACTATCTGCAAACTACAATAAAGTGAACGTGACTAGATGAGGTATGCCTATACTGAGCTCTGCCATGAAGGGAGAAAGCAGCCATAAATAATATGTAAATGAATGGAAATACACTGTTCTAATAAAACTATATTTATGAAAATACACTTAGGACTAGTTTGAGCCCAGGGGGCTGTAGTTTGCTCACCCCCTGGTATAACTCTTAGTAGTTTCTTAACTTGGGGCACCTGGGTGGCTAAGTTGGTTAAGCGTCTGACTTTGGCTCAGGTCATGATCCCAGTGTCCTGAGATCGAGCCCACATCGAGCTCCTTGCTCATCAGGGAGCCTGCTTCTCCCTCTCCCTTTGCCACTCCTCCTTGTTTGTGCTTGCTCTCACTGTCTCTCAAATAAATAAACAAAGTCTTAAAAAAAGTTTCTTACTTAAGAGGACTCAAGTGGCATTTATTGTCTAGGAGCCAATTAGTCATGTAGGAAATAACTGCATTAAATATAGTTTGTTCTCAGTGGAGGGCAGAATTTACAAATGCTATGAATACTGATCACTGAGGGATATAATACGTTTATTCCCAAAGATAATGTTGGGACTTTAAGTTAATGAGACTCAGAAATCATGGAGCTTTGGTTCTGAACATATATTGCACTACAAGATATTTGTATTCTTTTTGCATCATTTTACTTGTACTTTACTTCCTTTGGTAACATTGTTTTAACAGTATGACCACTCCTCTCCCCTTCTGTGCAATCTTACTGTCAACCATAAGAACACTGAGGTTAGCCAGTTTTACCTGTTGTTATACCTTGCTCCTGGAGAAATGAAGCACCTTCTATGTGAATGCCCTGGGAGAGGACTCTCGGAAGCTTGTGCCTAGTTTCCCCGAAACTTTTCCCCAATGTGCCTTTGCCCTTGATTGATTTTGCTTTGTATAAGTTCTCTGTAATGAATCTTAGCCATGAGTACAATTATATCCTGAGTAATAGGAGTCCTTCTAGGAAGTCACTGATTTTATAAGCAGATATTCTATTCCTAGAAAAATATCTGTTGGATAAATGCATTAGGAACACCCCAGCCTTTGTATCATCGGTAAGCTTTTCCACACTAACATACTGCTTCCTAGAAGGTCACTTCAGGGTAACTGATGACAGCCCTGTGCACTCTGTTTGACTTATGCATTTTGATAAACACAGTAGCAAAATATCTCCCTCAGAACCAAAACAGGCTGGGTGCATTTAAAATAAATACTGCAAACTCATTTTGACATTTCTTTTCTGGTATAGTAGTTATTATTCTTTCCAGTCTTCAGGTTCATGTGTCCACAGCATTTTCGCTTCATAACTACGAGCCCTTCTTTTACAGTGATGCCTATGACACATGTCAGCTCAAATAAATGAGCGTTTCCATCTCCACTTCCTCATGCGCTCACATGTTCACCCATTACAGGCAGTGAGCCTGGTGAGGTACTGCGCTAGATACTGAAATTCAAAAATAAAATATTTGGACCCTTTCATTAGTTAGGCAAAAGATTTTGAATAGGAAACTACATATTGCCATAGCAAACTACTGTACAAGTAGCTTAAGATTATAAGACTAAGCATTTGACTTTGGTATAGTCTTTCAAATTGAGTTCAAAGAATGATTTAGGTTCAACAGCTGAATAACAGAAAGGAAAGTCATTTTAAAGGAAGGGCTTGTGCACAGGTGCAGGGGCTTAAGCAAGTGTGCCACATTTGGGGAAGAACCACTTGTAGCTGCCTAGAGTGTCCTTGTGAACTGGCAGAAAAATGAGGGTCAGATGGGACTAATAAGTATTTTATGTTAACCCACCTATGCTGAAAATAATTGTATAGGCAAAGGGGAGTCATTGAATTATTTCAAGGAGGGCAAGTAAATGATCAGAGGTGTGGTTCAAAAAGATCCCTCTAGGAGAATTGGAGGATGGGCTACAAAGGGTAGAGACTGAAGGCAGGAAGCCTAGTAAAAACTGCAGTAATTCCAAAGAGTAATGGTGGAGACCTGAACTAAGGCAGTGGCCATGGGAAGAGGAGAAGAAAAAATAAGAAAGTTGTTTTTGAAGCGGACCCCAATTTGACCAGCTGATGAGATATAATGTAAAGGGGAAGAAACAAGCACTGATGATTCACAAAGGTAGGTCACAAGATGTTTTTAATCAAGAAATGGGTGGGAAGAAAGATGATCGGCTCATTTTTGGCCTCGTCGCGTTTGAGATGTGGTTAAGTAACCAGGTAGGACTGTCCTATGGCACATGTTTTGGTAGTGCAAGTATAGCACACATAGGGTTGGATGTTTTGTATTTGCTCTCTGGTTTAATGATCCTAAGAATTTTATAAAAGGGTGAATATTATATGCATCCTAAATTAAGATAATGGAAGCTCAGAGAAACATAAGTTACCCAGTGTTACAGAAGGAGTAAGTGGCAGTCCCAAATTTTTGTGCATACCTCCTTGACTTCACTGTGTCTTAGCCACTCTCCCATGCTGACTCACATTTTTGGTGGGAATGAGTATTTCTGTATTTATATGGGGGCTAACCCACCTTATGATAGTTGATAATTATATTTTTGTATTTTGTATTAGGTATTTTCCTCCTCTTTATGGCATCGTTTACTATTTATTACATATAACATCCTGTGTCATGTAGATATACTTAAGGTGGGAATGATTGAAATCGAAGAGAAAATACAGAAATTTAAAAAGAAGATCTACAGAAGATTTTTTTTTTCATTTTTCTATTGGTTTGCCATATCCATATAAAGGAAATCATTCCTTAAGACAGGGGCTCAGAGGAAGGTGGGCACCCTGTATGCACTTTTTCTGGTCCTCCCAGGTTGTAATATTAAATCGTTAGCTGAATCTTTGTGAATCTATTGGAGAAGACACTTAGGGACTCTATAATATTTTATGTCTATGTCTCAATCTGTGCAGGCCTAAGGGGACATAAATAGGCAGGATTGGGAAATATAACTGACATTACTCAGCATAAATCTGTAGCATGCTACCTCCGCTATGGGTGTCAGATAGCCTTGCCAACTGCAGGCTTTTTTCTCTCTCCTTTTGAACTGAAATTGTGCTGTTTCTGAGAACCGATGATGATCTTGGGATGGTTTTTTTGTACACGTACATATGTATGTGAGGATGTATTTGAACATTTATTTGCCGGATGTTTGGAGAAACAATAAAGGCAGTTCACAGTGGTGAGTCCTATAAGGAGACACACCAGAATCTCACCAGAATCCATGCTGGACTGTTCAGCTGGAGCCTCCTTGGCTCTCCTTCCATGTTTCATCCTCAAATGTATTTTTTACTCTATTAACTAAGTCAGACTTGGGAAATGCCTACAAGGGAACCAGTCTGTTTGCTGAGTTTTTCCGGGAAAAGAGCGGTGACTTGATAATGAGATTCCCCCATGAGGAGGTATGCAGGGTCTGATTCTGCAGGTAACTCTAATGCTCCTGAGGTGGCTGTGGAAGGCTGAGGAGACCAGATTTCTGTGAAGTCAGGTCTCCCCATGGTGATTGGAAGAGGAGACCAGAGAACCTGTCATGAAGTTGTGTCTGCACTTCACCTATCATGAGCAAATTATTTGCATTCAGATTGTGTGTATATTTAGAATAACATGGAGACTGACCCCATTTGTATCTGCACGTACACACACACACACACACATACGCACACAGCAAGTGCGATCGTTAGGATGGGAAAAGCATTAGAAACTGGAGTGCATCCATGAGTGAACCTTATAAATATACATGCCTATGTCTTTTTCTCTTGGACTGTAAGGTAAATCATACATGTTGTATTTCATTTGCAATTCTCTGACCTATTCTTTGCTCTTTTCTTGTTCCTATAATGATGTAGAAAATCTGGAATATCTTGACAGGTCTGTGTGGTGGTGGTGTAGGCAGAAGTGAGGAATGTTAATATAAAGGTAAATCTACATAGAATAACTACATACTTGGTTTTCTAAGCAGGGATATTTTTCAGAGAGAAAGTAAGTACAATTAATAAATATGCCAGTACAGCTGGCAAAAACTGGATCCTCTCAGGCATATAAGCCTATATGGCCATCCCAAAAATAAGCCCTGCAGAAGACTTTGTTTCGTGACAGAACTGCATGGAAAGGTGCTAAGTCTGTGAGTTCTAGGGTGGGACAAGCAGTGAAGAAAGTGACTGTGGCTGAGCAGAGAGCAGCAGTAGCTGGAATTTGGGATCACTGTCGTCAATCCCATCTTCTCTTCCCATAAGTTTTCTCTCATCTTTCCCAAATATACCAAAGGTTCATACAGTGTTTGCTCTTCTCTATTTGATATATTTCACTTAGCATAGTACTCTCAAGTTCCATCCATGTTGTCAAAAATGGCAAGATGCCCTTTTTATAGCTGAGTATTATTCCATTGTGTGTGTGTGTGAGAGAGAGAGAGAGAGAGAGGGAGCGAGACATTGTTTTTATCCATTTTTCTGTTGATAGACAGTGTCTTTCCATATCTTGGTTATTATAAATAATATGGCACTGAACATGGGAATGCAGATTTCTCTTTGGGTTAATAATTTCATTTCATTCAGATATATACCCAGAAGTGGAATTGCTTGAACATTTGGTAATTGTATTTTTAATTTTTTAAATTATAATGCTTTCTGTTTCATCATGATTGCACCAAGTTACATTCCCACCAACAGTGCACTAGGCTCCCTTCTCTCCACATCCTCTCTGTGTTTCTCATCTCTTGTCTGTTTTGAATGGTGGCATCTCTAATATGTATGAGGTGATCTTATTATGGTTTTCATTTGCATTTAATTTGCAGTATGCTAAGTTTAGTAAGTCAGAGAAAGACAGAACTGTATGATCTCACTTATATGTGAATGTTAAAAAAAAAAAAAACCCTCATAGAAACAGATCAGATTTGTAGTTGTCAGAGGTAGGGGTAGGGAGTTGGCAAAATAGGAGAAAGTGGTCAAGGGTACAAACTTAGTTATAAGTTGGGGCGCCTAGGTGGCTCAGTTAGTTAAGAATTTGACTTTCAGTTTGGGCTCAGGTTATGATCTGAGTCCTGAGATCAAGCCCCACATCAGGCTCTGTGCTCCATGGGAACTCTGCTTGGAATTCTCTCCCTCTCCCTCTGCTCACACTCTCTGCATGCCCCCCCCCCTTTTCTCTCTCTAAAATAAATAAATCTTTTTTTAAAAAAAAAACTTAGAAGTCATAGGGATATAACGTCCAGCATGGTGTCTATAGTTAGCAATACTATATTATAGATTGGAAAGTTGCTAGGAGAGTAAATCTTAACATTCTCTTCATCAAAATACCAATAACATTTTTCATAGAACTAGAACAAATAATCCTAAAATTTATATGGAACCATAAAAGACCCCAAACACACATTTTGAGAGAGCACATCTTGAGAAAGAACAAAGCTGGAGGTGTCAGACTCCCAGATTTCATGATATGCTAAAAGCTCTACTAATCAAAACAGTATGGTACTAAACCAAAAGTAGACACACAGGTCAATGGAACAGAATAAGGAGCCCAGAAATAGACCTACACTCATATGATCAGTTAATCTATGAAGAAAAGAGGTAAGTATAGACAAGAAGAAAAGACAGTCTCATCAATAAATGGTGCTGGGGAAACTGGACAGCTACATGCAAAAGAGTAAAACTGGACCACACCATATACCAAAATAAACTCAAATGAATTAAAACCTAAATGTGAGACCTGAAGCCATAAAACTCATAAAAGAAAACATAGGCAGTAATTTCTTGGATATCAGCCTTAGCAATGTATATGTTGATATGTCCGCTTAGGCAAGGAAAACAAAAGCAAAAATAAACAATTGGGACAACACAAAAATGAAAAGCTTTTGCTCAGCAAAAGAAACCATCAACAAAATGAAAAGTTAGCCTCCTGAATGGGAAAAAGTAATTGCAAATGACCTACCCAATAAGGAGTTAATAGTCAAAATCTGCAAAGAACTTACACAACTCAACACCAAAAAACAAGTCTGATTAGAAAAAGGGCAGAGGACCTAAAAAGGCATTTTTCCAAAAGAGACATACAGAAGGCCAATGCATACGTGAAAATAGGCTCAACATCACTCATCATCAGGGAACTCCCAATTGAAACTACAATGAAATGTCAGCTCACACCAGTAAGAATGGCTAAAAATAAAAAAGAGAAGAAATAAGTGTTGACGTGGATGTGGAATAAAGGAAACCCTTGTGTACTGTTGGAGAAAATATTCTTCAAAAAATTATAGTTAGAAATACCATACAATCCAGTAATTCCACTCCTACATGGAATTTACCCAAAGAAAATGAAAACACTAATTTGAAAAGATACAGGTAATTGTTTATTTCAATGTCATTTATAATAGCCATGATATGGAATCAATCCAAGTGTCCATAGGTAGATGAATGAATAAAGGTGTGGTGTATATATGTACAATGGACTATCACTCCTCCATAAAAAGATGGATGAGATCTTACCATTTGTGACAACACAATTGGAGCTAGAGGGAACTATGTTCAGTGATGTAATTCTCGGAAGGAAAACACCATATGATTTCACTCATGTGGAATCTAAAAAATAAAATGAACAAGAAGCAGAACTAGACTTGTAAATACAGAAAACTCATGTTTGCTAGAGGGGAAGGAGATGGAGGGATGGGCAAAATAGGGGGAAAAAAAACCCAAAAGGTTCTCATTATAAAGAAAAAAATTTGTAACGATGTAAGTTCATAAATATTAACTAGACTTATAGTGATAGTGATAAGTATTTCACAGTATATACACATATTAACCTATTAGATTGTATACCTTAAACTTCTACAGTGTTATGTATCAATTATATCTCAATAAAAGTGGAGAAAAAATATACTGAAGGAAGTCATCTTTACATGAATTATGAAGAAAAGAGCTGTGATGAAAACATTGAAATAAGTGACCAGGGCAGCCAAAAAGTAAAAAAAAAAAAAAAATGGCTCATATGGACACCCTCATTTCCCTGCACACAGACTCTAAAATAGAGATGAAGAAAAATCATTTCTTACACCACTTTCTTTTATTACTTGCCCCCCACACAGACACAATGAGTTGTGGTTTTTGAGAAGTCGGTGATTAGTGGAGAAGTTGGTAAACCATGTACAAAGCTCCCTCTCTCCTTGCTCAATAGGTTCCAAGAGTACTGGGGCATCTGGCAGGGGAGGGCCCTGCCATCTGGTGACCCCGTTTGAGTGTGATCACTCTCCACTTGATATTCTAAAGGAGAATACTTGTAACTTTCTCTCTAGAAAAGATAGTCCACTTAATATTCTTGAGGGTAGAGTCTGTCTCAACAAGATAAGATTATTTTTCCTTATATTTAGATTCCAGAATTGACCATCAAACTATCATTTATAGGAACATGCTACCATGATTTATATAGACAGAGGTCATTATAGTGATTCAGTGTTCCAATCATCTTGATAATGGATCCTAATTATTATACTCTTCTAGTACCTAAAAACAATTGCAAACCAGAATGAAAACTGTTTGAAGAACAAGATTATAATACTTCTATTTTTATCACAACTCTGATTTTTGAAGAAATAAAATAAATTAGAACTGCTCATTATGCAAATCACAAATGACCTTGGGGCTATAAAATGGACTGCAAAGGCAAGGCTGTTGTTAGCAGTTTAAGGCTTATAGCTCTAAGATTTGTAGAAGAATCTATTGGGAGAATGAGTCTCCAGTTACTAAAAACCCGAGATTTAGAAGTGATTAGATTTCTTTCTTTTTTGAAAACTGTGACTCAAATTCAGCCCTCCTACTTGCTCTTAGGGGAACGTTCACCCATCAGCCCTTTCTTGCCTATTGTTTTCCAATATTAGGGCTTCTGGTTAGAGACTCAAAGGCAAGAATGCGTGGAATGGACTGTCTCCCAGCACCTGCTAATCAAGGAGAAGACAATTCTGTTAGCAACATCAACCTCTCAGCAAGGAGAGAGAGCAGGCTTCTCATCCTAATCAGAATGTCCTCTGAAAATAACACGAGTTATTTCTTCCCTATGTTACCCCTTACCCAGTTTGCCTTCTGTTTTGTCTCCTTCTAAAATGTTAAGTTCATTTATTTTGCATTCTACCATCTTTTTATTTTATTGTTTTCTCATTGCTTAGTCTCTTGGTCCCTCATTCTTGCTGCTGTTAATGCTGCTTTTGCTACTTCTACACATTCCTTTTTTTCTTTCTTTCATTTTTTCCTTCCGTGTCAAGTACTGCCGGGCTTCTTCCTACTTCTCTATTAAATTTACTTCTAAACTCACAGGTTTAAGGTTCAAGGGTGGAGTATAATTCATCAGCAATAGGACTTAACATTTTGGTGCACCCAGGAGTTAAATACTCAGAAGGCAATCTTCAAGCCTCTGCTGACCTTCTCTGTTTGGTAATCTCTGTCTCTATCCCTCTCCCTCCTCTCTTCTCTCTCTCTCTCTCTCTCTCTCCCTCTCTCTCTCCTAATATACAACTCGGTAGGTGTTCATATAAAATAAGGGTTTTAAACTTCTTCTAAGTTATTTTACTTTCCTCATAAACCTCCATCCTACTGGATGTTGGAGAAATGTAAACTTTCCAGTTAAGCTGTTTTGTTCTGTTCCTTTTCTACTAAATTTATATTCTGTTGTAAATTCATCTCACCATCTGGGCTGGTGTAACTAGTTGATTTTTACATGCCTCAGTCTCTCTAGTCTGTCAGATGTCCTTCTACTTCAAGATGGTGACACCAGCCTTCCTAACATATTAGAATCACCTGGCTGGGGAGCTTTTAAAATCTCTGCTATCTAGGTCACATCCTATATCAATAATACCAGAATCTCTGAGACTGGGACCATAGAATCAGTTTTCATAAAGCTTCCCAGGTTTCTGCAAAATGCAAACAATATGGAGACCCACTGTACCCAGAAAAAAAGTACCCAGAAAAGCCAGCTAACAGTGGCTTGGGCCACTCAATATGCCCCTAAATGTAGCTGGGTCCTGCTTAAGGCCATAGACCCAATTCCATTCCAAGCTTGGGATCAATCTTGTCCTAATTTGCTGAAATGTTTGGTGATGTAAGGACCCCAAAGATAATACTAATAAAAGTTAGTATTATAGCGTACTCGCTGTATGCCACTTATATTACTAAGTACTTAGGGAGCTTCTTTATTGCAAGCCCAACTCTGCTATTATCCCATTTACAGATAAAGAACTTGAGGCTTGGAGAAGTTAAGCAACATGCCAAAGTCATGGAGGTCATACATGAGAAAGCTTAATATTCTTCTGACACTAAAACCTCCAAACACTGTGTTCATTTCCAACATTTGATATTGAGAATAAAGTCACTCTGCTCTGGTGACTCAAGAGAGTTGGTGGCCACAGCTCCCTGATGCCTTCTCCATCCTCCAGTGCACTCTCCCACCCCTTTGGATTTGCCTAGTTCAAGGTCTGGCCACACCCAGTCCTGATGCTTTGTGCCTCCACAACCAAATATTTACACCTATGTCAGACTATTAATAGCTCACTCAGCTTTCATGAGTCAGTTTCCTTTCCTTTGGAGGAGTCACTGGACACTGGACCTGCTACTATGTTGGGCCACACTACCATGAGGTCTTTGATATTGCCCTTGTGCAAACATGCAGCCATTTACTTAAGCCTGGAAATATGGGACTGTCACATTGGTTTTAATAACCAGATCCTCAGAGGGCAAGCACTTGGCATTTTCTTCTACCTCAGGCACACATGATTTTCTCCTCCTTCTGTATTGTCATTAGCCTAAATGAACAATTTCAGAATATCAGCATTAAGAACTCTTGAGATTGAGTTCTGTTTACGAAGGAGAATGTTTTAGGGCAGTATTTACCCTACTCCAAATAACGTGGACTTGTGAGAAAATAAGACCCATCAAATTATCTGTTCCAAGCCTCTCTGATCTCATGACATTTTAATGCAAACTATAATAATATTTTCTCCAAATTCTTTATAGTTAATGTTGTTTAAATTATTCTCTATTATACAGTTTATGGAAATACATTCTCCCAGATAAAAATGGGAGTAATTTTTAGCAGCAGACCACATTTAATATATTAAGTTTAATAAACAAGTCACATTTGTATGTGGGAATTTTCTCAGAACATAATAAAGTATGACAGTTTGGTTATGAGGAGCGCAGTTTCTTGATGTATGTATGTATCAGCTTAAGAGCTTGTCACCTAACTTGACGCGTTAATTCTAGGACTTTGTGCAAGGGAAACTCGTTGTCTGCAAAACGCTGTGAGCCATTTAACTCACGACAAGCCTTTAGATCACGTTACTTCTATAACTGCACATGGTGAATGCAAACATACTTCAGCATTGGTTGCTGGCATCAGAATACTAACATTAGAAATGTTTTCTGCACTATCATGTCAGGCTGTGTCTAGGAAACCTGTTTGGTGCTCGTAGTCTCAACTTCAGCTAAGTTTTTAGTGGATTTACTGATTCCAAGATGAATTTTAGAAAATGACTTCATACCCAAGGTCAGATTGCTTTTTAGCCAATGAACAATAAGTGAACTGGCATTTTGCAAAAACCTGCTTTAGATAATGGGTTCTCTCTGCCCTGCTAACTGTCCTGGTTAGGTAATTAGACTTTGTGGTTAAGGTCAGATTCAAGAGAGAATTTACACCACATTGCCTGAATCTGATCTAAATTGTATGTAATGCTTAAAAAAGTAATTACCTGATGCACCTCTAATGTACACTCATCAAGGGAGTGACTGTGAAATTTTAAATTAAGGGTAATTTTTTAGGTTAACTTGGAAACCGATTCATGAGGGCTCAAAGTCTTAAATTCAGCAAGCTGTTTCTGTAATTTCTTACAGGTTTATAATTTATAAAGCTTCGTTGATGCCTTGTCATCTCAGAGAGACGAAGCAGTATATCTCTTTCCAAGGCTTACCCCTTACTCGTTTGTCCAGTAAGACAAATTTATCTTTGATACATTTTCTTTCACCTTCCTCTTACTAGAACCCTTTTTATAACTCAGACATCCTCCTTCCATCTCCTTCTGGTACTTTCTCTCTGCTAATTCCAGACAAGACTTCATCTGAAAATCATGAAGTCATTTGACCCTGGAAGCAACTGGCATAAACTCAGTGAATGTTAAAGAATAGCCCTGATTTTCTCCTGATGTCTATGAAAAATAGACAACATCCTTGCCCTAAAAAACAAACTTAACAGGTATTTGAGAGTTAAGACTTGAACATATGAAAAAACTGATGAGAAAATTCAAGAATATAGTTGAATATAATAAACTTATGCCACTTAAGTTAGTTACCTGTAACATAGAATATACTAGTTATTTTACAGTAATTTATTCACTCTTCTCCAACATTTAACACCGAAGCATCCACTGAATGAGTAAGCTTATTGATCAGGCTTTGGCAAAAGAAGGTTTTATTAAAACAGGATATGAAATAATAATAGATCTCTGAAGTAGAAACACACAATGGTCTGCAGTCCTGATGCTTAACTTCTCATTTTCTTCCATTTCCTCATTACCCATGACAAAGTCCTGTCAGTTTTATTTCTAAGAACATCTTGAATCTTTCTACTTCTTTCCACCTCTACCCTGCTGTTTTCAACAATACATCCATCATCTCTTTCTCAGACTACTGAAATAGCTCCCTAACAGCTTCCCTATTTTTTCTCTAAATCACTTCTTGAACTGCAGATGGAAATACAAATCAACAAAGGTCAAACTTCTACTAAAATCTTCTGTTGGCTCCCCATTTTATATAGGATAATATTCAGGCTATTTACCAACACCCACGCGGCCTTTCAGAAAAGATAGTTGTCTGTCTTCTCATTTGCCCTTATCTTCTACTACTTTCTCCCTTGCCACCTGTGACCTAAGCACATTACTTTTCTTGTTATCTCTTTTCTGGGCTTCAGCCGTTTGGCAAACTCATCACTGCATTGAGATCTTTGTTCCTGCCATTGCCTTGAACTTGAATGTTCTAAATTCATATTGTCACATAGCTAGAGCTCTTTGGTGTCCCTCAGTTCTTGCATTTTAAATTCTCAGAGTGGTCTTTTTTTTTTTTTTTAAATTTTATTTGTTTATTTGACAGATGCAGCAAGAGAGGAAACACAAGCAGGGGGAGTGAGAGGAAGAAGTAGGCTTTCTGCCGAGCAGGGAGCCGGATGTGGGGCTCAGTCCCAGGACCCTGGGATCATGACCTGAGCAGAGGGCAGACCCTAACAACTGAGCCCCCCAGGGGCCCTTCAGAGTGGTCTTCTTAACCTCTCAATCTAAGCTGTCTCTTTTTACCACCACATAGTGTTTTTTTTTTAATCTGTCATAATAATCTACAATTTACCTTTTATTTTTCTTTTCATGTATGTGTATAGTCATTTAGGATCTCTTTTCCATGGTCTAGAATATTAATTTATATAATAACAGGGATCTTGCCTCTTATTTATTTATTTTTAGAACCTAGCACATGAGACAGTGCCTCACATAGAGTCAGTTGCACAACAATATTTGTTGAATGATGCCATTTTCAATGACACAAGTGGAGCTGAAGAGTATTATGCTAAATTAAATAAGTCAGAGAAAAACGAATACCATATTAGATATCACCCATGTGGAATTTAAGAAACAAAACAAATGAGCAAAGGGAGAAAATAGAGCAAGAGAAAGGCAAACCAAGAAACACAGTCTTAACTATAGAGAACAAACTGATAGTTACCAGGGTGGGAGGTTGGTGAGGTGTTAGATTAAACAGGGGATAGGGATGAAGGAAACAAACAGCGACTGATGTATGGAAGTGTTGAATTACTATATTCTACACCTGAAACTGATATTCTACTGTATGTTAACTAAGTGAAATTTAAATAAAGACTAAAACAAACTGTTGAATCGATGAGTGATAAAATGCTAGAATTAGGACAAATCTGACCAAAAGGAAAGGATATGGCGAAAGCAGTCACAGGATTTTCAAAATTAGCTTCAGATGTTTGTCTTTGTTTCTAACCATGCTAAGAGGTGTTTCTGAGCCTGAATGTCAAGAGAAGCAATAGCATATCACAGTAACCAGCCACCTGGTTGATAGACCCAAATACATGCTTTTCCATGACAATATATTAGACTCCTTCTATTCTCTGGCCAAATATTATCTAAATTGTCCCTTGGCATTCTGGCAAAAGAAACTCAAAGGCTTAATTTCCAGTTTCAGTAGAATAAATTGCACTTAACTGTGTTCTTTCACCTGTCCACCCTGCTTTATGTCTCTCTGGCTCTCGTTTTCTCTTCCTGAGTTCTTATAGCCACTCTTACCTGCACCCTTAAATCCCTCAGATCCTTGTCAATTGTCCCAATAAGACCTAAACTAGGCAATTTTAAAATATTACCAGTTTATGTCATAACAAATATAAGATCTTCAGCTGGGTCCTTGGGTTGTTCTAACTTTTCTTCTTTTTAACTCCTCCTTAGTTTCTTTTCTTAGTTGATCCCCTAACGAATATTCACAGGCAACCCTAGCATGTTGTGTAGGAAGAGCCCAAGGTTGACGAACTGTTTGGAAGGGCAGACTAGGGGACTTCCTTGGACTTTGTATTTGCATGATAGCATTCTGTTGTTATTTTGGGTGTATATTACAGATTCAGGAAAATGGCAAGTTTCTGAAGATACTTTAAGTCACATTAGCCCTAGGATTGAGAAACAGATCATAGTACATATCAATTATTTTTGCCATTATTATTTGAACTTTTTTTTTTTTAATTTTTTTTTTTAAAGATTTTATTTATTCATTTGAAAGGCAGAGATTACAAGTAGGCAGAGAGGCAGGCAGAGAGAGAGAGGAGGAAGCAGGCTCCCCGCTGAGTAGAGAGCCCGATGCGGGGCTCGATCCCAGAACTCTGAGACCATGACCTGAGCCGAAGGCAGAGGCTTTAACCCACTGAGCCACCCAGGCGCCCCTATTATTTGAACTTTTTAATGGGTATTTGAGAGGTACTCAAAGGCTAACCTTTATTCCATTTAAGCTGCCACTTCGATATACTACTCTAAATTCGCCAAACTTTGGATTCCCTTAGGTTTTCATATTCTAATAGTGAGTCTCCCTCTCTCAAAATAGAGTTAACAGCTATTCAGCAAATATTTATCTATTATGTGCCAGGCAATGAAAAAAATAATGAAGACATCAGACACAACTGCTCACATCCCATTTCTTCTACTTTTGAGCTTACCTATTTCTTCACTGTGTCGTTGATACCGTTACCACCTGCCTAAGGAGAAATATTCTTACTCTACTAGACAAATCTCTCTAAATGCTGTTTGATCTGATTCATTCTCTTGGTTAAAAAACTTTCCCATCTGTGTTGTATTTTTAATCTTTCCTTTTTTTATTAATCACTTCTCCTTGGTCTTACTGGGATGATCAAATTGTGAATATTGTACAGAAGATTTCCTGTTGCCACTTCTTTATCACCAATTTACTTCTCAACCCATCATAATTTTTTGAGAAATTATTATTGAAAAGACCATTAATAACTGCTGCCCTAACTTTACTTGATCTTTCTGTAAAAATGATTTGCATAGTCCTTCTTTTGAAATTCTACATTCTTTGACTTAAATATTATCATTCATACACACACACACACACACACACACACACACACCCTTTGTTATATAACAAGAACTGTTGCTAATTCCCAGTAAAATAATGATGAGTTAGATGAACTACTTAGCATTTTCAAATAACTAAAAGATAAAGGGAGGCATCAAAAATAATTATAATCAGTATGATAAGTGCTTTCATTAAGGTGCATAAAAAGTGCTTCAGGAGCAGAGGAAGAAGAAACTGACTATGTGTGCTAGTCAGGGATGGGGTTTCTAGAAAGCATTCCCTAAGAAAGCCCTTCTGAGAGGAGTCTTAACATACCAGTTTTCAGGGATATGCAAGGGTAGAGTAGGATTCAAGTTTAGAGACAGTGCACACGCTAAAACAAAGAGGAATGAGAGCATGCTGAATTCAAAGAGTGTTAGCTGGAGATCCGCTTAGATGTAACTGAAGAGGGAGGAAGTGTCAGAACATTGAGGGCTATGCACCACATTCTAGGACACACAGGCTGAAGCAGGTGGAAGGTACAGAGTGCCATGATCAGATCTGCACTGTAGCTACATCACTGTACCCATAGGGTTAAACAAAAAAAAAAAAAAAAAAAAATGAGTGTGGTTATGGGAAAGAAGAAGAAAGCATGTAACTAGTGTGGAGACAAGAAAACAGTCAAAATAGGCAACCTGGAAACCGATAATGCCCCACTGTGGTTTTGTAGCTGGGAATAGGTAGAGCTGGGATAATTTTAAAAGAACAGGACCAAGAAGAGCCTATAATTGCTTTTAACTAAACCCAGATTTCCTTTGAAGCTTCTGTGCTGGCTTTTCCCTTCCTAGAATGCTCTTCCCTCCCTGCTTTGACTGCTGTTCTCCAAATAGATCTTGCTTTCCTCTAAGTTTGGTCTATGTTCCCTTTGAGGTATCCTTAAATCTCTTATACCCCAAGAGGAATTATCCTCTTCTAGCTTAGGGTTAACTACCTCTGGAGAGGTTTTCACAGTTTTTAACACTCATCACTTTTCAGAACATTCTATGTTCAATGTATTTACGTGTTCCAGCTGATTATAAGTTGTTTTTTTTTTCCTCCAAACCATGAACACCTAAGATAGATCCTGAAATACTGAAGTGCCACAACAAATGTTTCTTGAATTGAATCTCAGTTATCTTGAATAAGAGGATATTGTATTGGTAAACATCTTGGGGAAAATAAGAAATAAAAATTTTGGAAATAATTGAAATAAAGGGTGAAGGGAACTATCATTCAGGTTACAGTTATATAACTAATGTTATAAATTATTGAGAAATCATAAAGCATATGTTTCAGCCAACCATAATTTACTAGTCTTAAAAAAATTTAAATTTTCTTCTATAGTCTAGATGGTGACATTACTCAGTCTTTAAATGGCAGACTAAGTCACCAGGGGGATTGAAAATTGCACTTTGGCTATCATAAAAGCCTTAGAAGGAAATCTGCAATTAGTAGCATGGATGCCTCAGTCACGTAATATAAAAACTTAGAATGATTTATAGGCCAACAATTGGACTTTAATAATCTCTGGAGCTTTCAGAAATGCACATTCAATCAGGTCTTCTGCTTCTAGTGAGATGATAAACACCAAGCCAGAGTAGTTAGACAAATGACTGAGAGGCCCAAGAAATCATTACTTTGCAGTTAAAAATCAATCAGTCCTTGCCTATTCTTCATGGCCATGCTAAATACAGAAGCCCAGCTGCATACCTCTATATACCCCTGTATGTCTCTATATAATCCATGACCATACGGAATATAGTTCCTACTCTTGATCTATTATCTATCAGTACTCCTTTAGTATATTTAAATAAAAGAATCTATTGCTAATATATTTTGAATTCAATATTTAACAACCAGAACAGAAGTATTCAAATTGTTACAATTACTTATGTAGAAAATTCATTAGTGGTAAAGCCTTTAAGTGTCCAATATATCAAATTTGAGAAATGGGATGCTTGTACCAAAATTTAAATTCCATCCCTAGTGCCTAAGCATTGCATACCTAGATGTGTTAGCTGTCACTGCATATTAGGGTATGCAGCAACCTTATTCTTCGTCTTGATTGCTCTTTGAACAGAAGCAGGTTTGCTGAGATAAGTAATTGTCATATTCATAAGTATGTCTGGCACATGTGATAAGAAAATTAACACTGACAGGTATTAGTGACTAAACTGTGTTTTTAATTGCCTTCTGAGAAACTTGTGTGGCATTTTGTGGAAAATACAGCAAATCCAAGAAAATACTAATGAAAAATACAACTGAATAGGTAGTTATCTGTGTTAGGTAGTAATAAAGCTACCTGACTTTGTCCTCAGAGCTAATGAGGGAAACTGTTTTTCCTTCTGAGTAAATGACTTCACAAATGAAGGCCAAGTGCCATATGTTGGCAGGAAAATGAATTAACATACATGTTTTTTATTGTGAGCCATTTGTCAAGTTGTCTGAGTGAAGTTTATGAAGACATCCCCAGAAATTGTCAGATTATTAGAAGCTTTATGCAGATAAATGGACCAAAAATGGGAAGTAACAGAAGATGACACTAGAAAGGAAGGCACTGGTGCCAGGACTTACACCATCAACCCATTACCACCATCTTCCTGTAAACATTGTCTCCTTTTAAGAAATTTTGCTAGCTAACAAGCAAAACCACCAAATACTTTCCTTCATATGTTAAAGACTAGTGATCATCTTCTAGTAACTTCTTTTGCCTTCAAGTCTCAATTGGATTTTTACTTTAACAAAGTCTTATATACAAGATTATACTGCAGAATAAAAATGCTTATTGTGAATTTCCCTACACTTGATTGTCATGGGGAATCACTTAATATAAATTAATGGGAAAATTGAGTATACATAGTTTTAACATGTTTTCTTTTTTAATCAGAGAAAGAAAATAGAAAAAAAAGTCAAAGTTTTATTGGGTAAGAGATTAGTATTGCAGAAACTCAGGCTGTTAAAAGAAATTGAATTATCCTAATCACTTGTATCGAAGGAAATGCTTTCCCCTTCTGAATCAGATCCACCAGAAAGAATAATTTATTCACTGGGGGAAGCCTGCATGGTTTTCTTGTCTTTATTCATACAAAAAGAAAATTTCCCTAAAAAATGATCCCTTTACTTTCCCACCCAAACTGAAGTAGATAGGATAACACTCTAGAGGAAACCTGGAGTTTTCCTTAAATACTATACAAGTTTGTTTCTTTGCAGAGTATGCAACTACACAACACTTTAAGAGGGAAATGAAAAGCTTTTGAAGAAAGTTGTAAGCTCTTTTCAGCTCAAATTAGTTGTGTTTTTCCACGTTTCTTCAGATATTTCTAAGAATCCAAATTAGAGATAGATAAAACTCAAAATACACATGTATTTCTCTCAAGTTTATTTACCCCCAGTGGAATCCATGAATTTGCTTAGAGCACTAAGAATGTTGTCGAACCACGATTCTTTATCTCAGCACCAGAGAGAAAGGGATTTCTGAGAAACAGAGTTTAGGATCTCTGCAAGGTAGTGGGTTTAACTTAACTAACAAGGTAGCTGAATTACTTCATATGGGATATCCAGCCTTTGCTAGTCCTCATAAGATTTCTGTGGTGTCCAAAAAACCAACGTATGTCCTACAATGTTTTTTTTTTTTTTCTCATGACCTTTCTCATGGCATATATAATGCCACTTGTACAGGTGTAATGAAATAACAGCAGCCCCAGAATAGATTATTTAAATTTTTACATAGAGAAAATTATAGACCTTGGAATAAAATATTCATTCACAGTAAAAAAATTAGCAACAATTAGGAGTTTAGGATTTCAGTATGTTCATTGGAAAAGAAATAATTCATAGGCGATCTTGGAATTTCAAGTGACCAGAACTTGTCTAAGAGGGCTATGTTTCCCCACAATGAAATAACATCCAGGGATCTGGGAAAGCACTGGAAACTCTCTGGGACTTTCAGTGCTATTTGGATAGATAGTGTGATAGTACACATATATTAGTTGAGGCTTTAGGTCAAGTTGCTATATGGATAAGGATTCAGTATGAAATAAAAGATGTGTGATCTTTGTTAGGGTTTGATGAGAAAGGAAAATATTTAAGATAGCTTGGGTTGACAGCTGATGCAGGTGTATATGTGATAGAAATAGGGGTATGATATTGACCTGTTTCTAAAGTCAGAATGCTGCATACTTTCTTGGATATACAGTACTTAGTGTGTATCATCTCTTTGTGGGGATTGCCCACTGTAGGAGTCATTCATGTCTGGGGTAAAACCCAGACACTTTGTTTTTCTAGGTTGTTTTGCAGTAGACACATAAGAAAATTACCCAGGTGACACAAATTAGACATAACTGGAGATTTCAGTTTAGAGGAAAATAAAATGAACTAGGAGGCTATGCATAAGATACTTCCTGGTAAAGATGATGGAGGATGATAGACATGGAGCTTTCCGAAGCAACAACAGTGTCTACTGGACAGTTCCAGAAATGATTGTACGAGCTGCAGATCTTGCACCTAGAGGCAATGGCATTGTGGTCTTCACTGGGCAACTATAATGATGTATTTGGGAGCTCCTTATGGCTCCATAGCCTCTAAACCCGGTTCTCTGGTTCCCCTGATTTCCTATAAGGTATCTAGTATGTTAGTATTTCTTCTGGCTTAAATGAGCTCAGACGTATTTAATTGATGCTCTGTCTCTAACAGAAAAGCATTGTTTCATATCACCCTCATTAGTGCTCCACGAACACAGCCTCTCACGAATGGAAGGCATTTTCACTGTCACCAAGTTTAGACCCTCTTGTGCCATATTTATTTTACTCATTGATTTCAAGATAGAAAACTGAGGTTCAGAAAGCCTGTGCACAGAGGTAGTATAGAAAAACAGAACTGGATTTGAAGTAAAAACAAAACAAAACAAAACACACACACACATATACACACACACAAAGAAAAAACAGGGTTCAAACCTGGTGATGAGAAGTAAGTTGCCTACTTCCCTCAGCCTTAAACTTCTCCAAATAGAGATAGAATTGTCAGATTTAACAGATGACTATACAGCATGCCCCATGCTTGTGACATACTTATCCTAAATAATTTTTCATTGTTTTTATGAAATTCATATTTAACTGGAGAACCTATACTTTATCTGGCAAAGGCAGATAAAATGTGTGAGAAGACAAAGATAATGAATGTGAATATGTTTTTATACCACAAAACGCAATGTAATTGTTAAGTTTATTATTATTGCCTGAGGTCAAACACAGCAATTTTTAATTACCTTTCTTTAAGATTCAAAGAACCTTAAATAATTTACAAGGGTCACAGATATTTAGCTCAGAAACAATAAACTATTCATTGAATGAATTAATGACTATTCTGAACTTCTAGTTTATTGTAAATCACTTAGTGTGCTTGTAAGACAGGTTGAAGTGAAAATCCACTCTGCTTTTAATTGATGTTACCCAGAGAATCTTCCTTAGAAACATTTGTCTCTGTCGCTGAAAACAGTTTTAAACAGTAAGTTCAGGAATGCAGCCCCAAATTTTAAAAAAGATTATTCTATAAACCATAGGCCAAAGAGTCAAACTTAGAGGCAGACAAATCTGATTTGAATCTTTTCTTGGTCATTATCATAGATCTTAGGAAAAGCCACAGGAAGACAAGGTCATAGACAGAACAGGCTTTACATATCATCCAGACCTGCTGAGAAATGCTTTTCTTAAGACATAACAAATTAGTAACCATGATTTAGCAGTGCCTTGCAAAATCTGCATGCCTGAGTTATTTGCATTTCTGAAGACAAGCAGAAAGAAACAAAAGTAAATAAAAATATGAAGTGTCAGCTCAGTCGAAGAAAGAAAAATGCAGATAGTCCTCTCCAAACACTCAACATTCTCCCTGCCAACTCACCTCTGTTTATAGAGGTACATGATCCCCATTACAGATTTGAGGGATTGTGAACTGGGGATGTCATTAAATTCCATCTATTTTTAGGAAAAACAGTCCTCTTTAAGTCCACAAAAATGCATTTACGATATTGTGGACTTTGCTTTGAAACCTAGAAGGGCAGAGGGAGGGAAGAAAAAATGACAGCGTTTCCTCTTCGGTGACAGTGTTGCTTGATTCATGTAAACAAGTTTGACTGTGACAAATACACTTCGTTTTTAAATTCAAGCCAGTGAAATACCAGCTAGTGTTGTCCAAAATTGAAAGAGCAGCATTTAAAACATTTTATTAAGGAAGTGCTATTGCTACCATAAATAAAAGGACACAAGATTGTTTAAAGGTAAGTCTGCATGTGTCTGTGTGTGCCAGTGCACACACACGCGTATGTGTGTGTATGTGAGTGAGTAAGAGAGAGAGATTTGGAAAGACATCGCTATTTTTCTGTCATGTATGATCTATGGAAGGTGGGAGAGAATTGGAATAATCTGTTGCAATCTCTGAGCAGTCTTGGATTTTTCTATAGCTCATCTTTACAGGAAGGCTTACAGCCTTGACTGAGACCTAGAAAGCATGTAATTGTGGTTGTCATAATAAAGCCCTGAAGGAAAGAGCAAGTCTATGAGCCTGCCTGGCTTTTGACATGGTAGCCAACTCTTTCTATCCTGTATTCACAGACTTGCTGCATCCTCCTAAAGAGTGTTGGACTTGGATAAGCAAAGTGTGTATTTGCCTTCACTGCTGACATGTATTTAAGCTGTCATTTTGCAACTCTTCATTTGGGCTACATCTTTACTTTAGCAGAGTTATTTCCAACCGATGAACAACTCCGAATGAACATTAGAGAAGTATTTTAGTTTTAAATACATGCAAACATCTACTTTAAAACAGATTGTAGCCACTGATTATAGACATACATACAGGCATACAGAAACAGAGATAGAGGTAGACATAAATAGATCTAGTTATATATATATATGGATATACAGACAGACATGTAGATAGATATAGGCATAAAGATAGGTAGGGACTGTGATGACAATTACAAAAGGTATGCAATGGCTGTTGGTCATCCACACCAAGCACAGAAAAAAAAGGACACAGATGCATATGTATCTCTTACGGGAACATGAACTCCTATGGCAGACCTATCTCCAAAACAGGAAGCCAAAGACAGTCAATGTGGTGTTTAATCAGTTAGGTTTATTTGGACCATTCCATAAGTTTGGGTCAGTGTCTGGAAGCTTGGTCTGAGCTAATGTGTTCTGCTCTGGCTTTCTTTCTTACTATTGGACATTATTTCTAAAGTGTGATTTGAAGACCGTTGCGGGGGGTTTTGAAACTTTCAGGGGATCTATGAAGTCTTCTCTTTCCCAACTATTATGGTGGTCCAAATTTTTCATATATGTTAATCAAAATAACAACAAAAGCCAAAGCAGATAAGAGAATTGAGCTCTTTTAAGGCAAATATTTTTTTTAAGATTTTATTTATTTATTTGACACAGAGATCATAAGTAGGAAGAGAGGCAGGCAGAGAGAGAGGGAAGCAGGCTCCCTGCTGATCAGAGAGCCCGATGTGGGGCTCGATCCCAGGACCCTGAGATCATGACGGCGCCCCTCTTTTAAGTCAAATCTTAGAGAGCTGCAAAAATTTAAACATTATAATTTTCCTTATGTTTTTGTTTTGGAAAGTGTACTTACTTTTCATAAACCATGTTATTTGTATTTATATGAAATATATTAATTGTAAATACATAATATATATTGTACTCTCTGAATTTTAATCGCTAATATATAATGATATATATAGCTCACATAAATATTTGTGGCCCTCTCAATAATTTTTAAGAATATAAAGAGGTCTTAATACCACAGAGTTTGGAAATTGCTATTCAAAGGCAACACTCTACATAAGCAAAGATGATCTATGAAAAGAATAAAACATAATGTTCAGCCTTTGGGCTAGACAATATCTATCTTTCTACTTGATAATATGCATTTGTATATTTATACATATGTATATTTAATGAAGTCGAACTTACTTTATGTGGCCGCAAACTCATCAGCCCAAGAGTCCTGTCAGATACTTCCTCCTTTGTTTTAACTGGTATTACCTCATTTATTTTTAACTCTGTGATCCCACCAAGATTTGAGTTTGTAAATACACATGGAGAGTGCTACCCTCCTAAATATTTTCCTAAATCATTTTTGGATAATAAGGCTTTCTCTTAATGATATAATTAAGATATTGGGTGAGGGGGTAGCTCAAATCAAATGATGGATACCAGAAACGTGAATGCATGGAGAAAAAAATAAGATAATTAGTGTCAGTAGAACCGAATAGTAAAAACCATTCTTTTACTTTAGTAATCACTATACTTTTCTAGTGAAATTTGGGCATGCAGTTCAGGAGAGCAGAGCTATAAAGAAGTTATGCTTAATGCTGCTGAAAATTTCCAATCTTTTTCACAATACAATAGATCTTTTCTCACAGTAGGTTTTTTTTTCTTTTGTCAATAGCATTAGATACAAACTTGTGAGCTAAAATGACAACTGTACACGTATTGCATGGAGCACTGGGTGTGGTACATAAGCAATGAATTTTGGAATACAAAAAATTTTAAATTAAATTTAAAAAAAGAACAAATGTGGAAAAAAATAAAATCACAACTGTATAGAAACTTAATTAAGGAGAAAAACCATAGAACTGGGAGTCATGAGATGTTCATTTAGTGTTCTATTATTAACACATGTGAAAACATGGATAAATTAATCAACTTCCTGGGCGCCTGGGTAGCTCAGGTGGTTCAGCGACTGCCTTCAGCTCAGGTCATGATCCCAGGGTACAACGATGGAGCCCCACATCTGGCTCCCTGCTCAGTAGGGAGCCTCCTTCTCCCTCTACTGCTCCCTCTGCTTGTGCTCTCTCTCTCTCTTTTAGTTAATTCTCTTATCTATAAAACAAAAATATTGGGCTAAAATGTTTTCTTCTATTTTTTGATTCCGTAAGCCTAGGAGAATGCATCTCCTTTCTCAATAGCAAGCACAGCTCTTAGTTTTCAGAATTGGTTCATGTGTTCTGGAAATTTAGGTTATATTTGGGAATTGCTATAGAAGTAACAAATTATTATCATTTCACATGTGAAAATCTATTAAAGTATCATTGTTTGATGGATGTCTACAATAAACCAGCCAAGGATTACAGCAACACTTCATTTGTCCCATATTGTTAGGGAATGAAATGTTTCACATGCATGCATTTCTTCAATGATGGACATAGAACTCTTTAAGGATAAAAAAATCTTTTGAGCACCTTTTATGAAAATATTTCTCAAAAACATGTTTTACATTCTTTTTTAAAGTAGAAGTTTAAAAGATCTATAAGTTCCTTTTTATGGTTCAAGTCTGTTGAGAGCTCTTTTCTGCCCAAGAGCCTCTGTGCATCCAGGAGAATCTTCATAAACATTTTGTACTCTGATTTATGATCAGTGAGCTGGGCTTGTAGGTTCAGTAAACAATTAATTCTTTAATCATTAAAACATGTTCATGTAGCTAAAGAATCAATTTCTCTTCAACATTTAAACTCAGATTATTAAATTAACTAATTAGACTATACTAAATGAACATCATAACTCTGTCAGATTCTCTTTAACACTAGAAATCAACTGACAAAATTATCAATTAAAATTATGAATATTTTAATATATTTCATAAAATTAATAGATTAGTCTTATAAAACTAGTAAACCACATTCTTTTAAGTATCCCAAGTACCCGAAAAGAAAACACACATAAATATGCATAGCAGTTTTAAAACCATATGCAAAAATCTTGACAAAAACTCTATTGCCATTAGATTTATTTATGTGTGTGTGTGTATATGTGTGTGTGTGTGCGCATGTAACCTCAGTGTTCAAGTAATTATGGCAGAAAAAATCCCTAATTAAGCTAAATAATTTAGCTTTTAAGTGGAATTTTGAGATGATGACTCTTCATTGGGCCTTTCTAGTGCCAACCACGTAAATATCCTCTTCTTGAAATATATTTTTAGATTTCATCACAATTGCATGGCACAGGGTGCTATCATTTATATATAATGCTGTCCTAATGTCTAACAGGCTTATTTAAAACATTAGGTTGGATTACGTAACTAGGATGATACATAGAGGTATTGACCAAATAGTGAACAGTATATACGTAAAATTGAATCACATGGTATTCCACTTTTTCTTTATATATTCTTAGAAACTTTAACATGCCTTTTCTTTTGTACAGTAAATATTATTAATCACTTTAATAGTTTTTTATTTTAACCAAGATAACTACTCTAACTAAGATAACTGCTCTAGCTAAGTGTATGTTCAAATTGTCAGATGTTGGCCAGTGGGTGTCCATTTATTTTACTTTCTTTCCCCCTTTCTCACCTCTCCAAACATCTTTTAGATTCTACTTGCTTTACATTATGATAATGATAAGATACTCCAGGATCATCTTGATTTCTCTTTTTATCAAAATATGGAAACAGCTACTCACCAAGGATCCTTGATTTCTTTTAGTAAAAAATAGAATTATAGATCAAATTTATGTATGAGTACATGCATGAATGCTGGTGCTAGAAAAATAATGAAAATAATGTGCTGCGGGCAAATTCAATGATAGAGTCGGAAAAGCTGTCCTTTCACATCACGATTTCATATCGATACTTAAAATTTAATTTTAAGTACATTAGTTTCTTGATACAACATGCAATGTATACCAAGACCACATTTATATTCTTTACTTTTCTAGAACATATCCTGATTGAAACCCATATTTGACCTACAGTACCCCCCTCTAATATTAAAATGTTTACATCTTATAACTCTTACTTGGATATCATATTATTGTCAAAGTGTTACTTTGCTTCTCTGTGATACTATAGAACTGTAGGTTCTGTTGGTGTAGGAGATCTTTTTATTCTTAAATGAAGTGGTCCATGGTTGCCTTGCTTTTGAGTTGATGTTTCTCTGTTATTTTCTGCACTTATTTTCACTGTGTGTTCAATCTTACTACTTTTTTGAGTCAGTTCTAACCAGATGGTATCTAGGGAGGTCTGATATTCATCAAGTGGTCATAGACCTGGGGTGGCATGGGTTTATGGTGAGCCATGGGAACCTGACCTGCTCTTTGCTTGTGGATAAGACCACACAATTCAACTTCTTGCTAAATTCTTTTTTCCTGAATTTTCTGATTGGAATTGAAAAGCTGATTTGACCTTCATCACTGTGCTATGCAGGTTTTCTGGATCTTGTCAGATATAAGCCAACATTGCTCTGCTAAATAGGAAAAAGCTTAAAACAGACAAGGCTGGGCACAGGAAGAAAAATCTACTAAATCAGAGCTACTCAGTTCATGACACCTGCCTTCTTGAATTTTGCTTTCTTGAGGTTTTGTGACACTCTCCTCTGGCTACCACGTTGGTCCAAGGTGGTGAGGTTCTTTTTTTATATTGTGGTCCTTAGTTCTCTTCACAATGAAGATAGGCTGAAACTCTCAAAATTATATTGGCAAGTACTGGTGGACTCTTAAACAGATGTAAATACAGAATTTACAAAGATTGCGTGTCCTCAGCAGATTAGATACTAGATTCCCCCTAATTTGTTTGCTTTCTAGAGGCACAGAACCTGTGGCTTTCAAGAGGTGGAAATTCTGCTTCCCACTTATCAATACCACTTTTCCAGATATGTTGACCCATCTGAAATGTGCTGTCCATACAGCTGAAATCCTGCATCAGGTCCAGTTTCAAGATTCAGGAGGCTATACCCGATTGTGCTGATTAAATCAGTAATGATCTTCCTGTTCAGACAAGGGCCCCTATCTTTTGTTCAAAGCACTGATGCTTCATCCTAACCTATTTGCAATGATGTAAAAAAATTTTTGTGCCTTTTTTTTTTTAAAGATTATTTATTTATTTGACAGAGAGAGCAAGCAAGAGAGCCAACAAGAGACGGAACACAAGCAGGGGAAGAGAGAGAAGCAGGCTTCCTGCTGAGCAAAGAGCCCGACGTGGGCCGTGATCCCAGCTCTGGGATCTTGACCTGAGCCAAAGCCAGAAGCTTAAGTGACTGAGCCATGCAGGTGCCTTTTGGTGCTTTTTTATTTAGCCATATCTTCCTCAGAACCTGTTCATACATAGTACTGGGGAGGGAGTCTCTTCCTTCATAGAAGAATCTCTCTTCTGGAGAAAGTAACACTGGCTCCTACTCACAGTAACCAAACCAATATTTGGGGTCCTGATGTATGTATTTCTTCCTCTTAAGATCAGACCTGAATACTTCCCACTTAGAATCCTGTGGTAACGTCAAGTGTGTCATTTGGATTCTCATGGAACTCACTTTCCACTCTTACTATCTCTTCCGGCGACTCATAAATTGGATCAGGTGGATGCCCTTAGTGGGATTATCTTTTGAGAATTGCTTCCTATCTCTAACCAAGTGCTTCTCAAACACTTTTACTTCTTAACCCATGGAGAAAATAATAATATCTGTTTTATATATGGGCTTCCAGGACCCAGCAAGCAACACCAATGACTAGTGGGATATATATATAGATAAACATCTATATACCTAGAGGTATACCCATAACTCTATGCCAGGTCACACTCATTGAGAAAATCTGCTCTATTCTTGTTCCTGCCAATTCAGATATAAAATCTAAGTAAACCCAAAAAAAGTTCTGGATGAAGACTTATAATGCCTTTTTTCCTTTTTTTCCCCTTTTTTTCAAACAAGGGATGCACAGGTGCTTTTGTGTTGTGCTTTTCTAAGTGTGATTCATGGACTATTGCCTGCCTGAAAACTGTTGTTACTAGAACATGGAATAATAATGTAAACAAATGGTCTCTAAATGTGTTCTTTAATGCAGTAGATATTTTTGGGAGAAGGAAGGTATGAATACATTTTCAGTAATGTAAGCTGTATATTGATCTATGTTCTGACACAAGCTCTGATCAGCAAGAACACCCAATGAAGAACAAAACTGTGGGACCCAAATAATTCCCTTGACCTGTGTGGTACCGAGGGTTTGGGTTAACTACATTAAGAAACAACATCCAGTCCCACTACTTTTTACTGCTTTGGGGTACTCACATGACCCCGGAGGAAGGAAATGAATAGCAAAAGCCAAAAAAAGAACAAAACCTGACTCTCCATTTTGGCTTGGTGAGTGTTAATTCTGAGGAGGATGGCAGGCAGTTCTATGAAGCACTTATTTCCTACTTACCTGGTAAGGGTCTAGTCAGGAAGGCGTAAGGTACACAAGGCTTCAGTTGAGGTGTTAACATTTTGTAGATTATTATGCAGACAGAACCTTCAACCAACCAATAATTCCTCAAGTCTGTTGTTTTCCTGATATTTACCTCTGTCTCCTATCAAGTTGACAGTGCCTCAATCACCTGGAAGATTTTTTTAAACCATAGATTGCTAGGCTCTTTCTCCAGAAATGTTAGAATTCCATTGGGTCTCAAATGGAGCCTGAGTTGTATGATGTTCCTAGGTGAAGCTGTTTCTGTTGGTCTGAGAGCCTCACAGGGAACCACGAAAAAAAATTCCTCTTTATAGTGAGACCACTGTGGAGCCATCACTGGGGGTTTCCAGCTGTCTTTCAGATTTTGATTGAAAAAAGATATACTCAGAATACCTGAACAGAAGAAATATAAAGGAACAATGAGTCAAACTGTTTGAAAATACAAGTGTCTTCATTTACATTGTGTAGATAATTCAGATTCTTTTCTGATAGACTCTTTTGTGTTTGTTCAAGGCAAACTGAGCTGCTAGGCAATTGGAGTTTTTCTCATTCTTTTTACCCATTATCCACAGGGCTGCTACCAGAGAATGTAAGGATCACCTCCAATGGTCCATTACAGTGACTCACATATAACCAATTTTATTTAGAACCTAGCAATGCTTTTGAAACTTTAAGGAAAGGATATTTAGAAAAACAGAAACTTGTACCATCTTTTCTACTAAGTTGCTACTTGAAAATGAGCCATCTAGATTATTTAAGTCAGGAAATATGGCTGTTCAAGGACCAAAATATCATTACAAGCTTAAATTCTGATAAGAATGTTGAAAATGTTTTTTCATTGACAGGCTTTCTTCAGCACCATATTCTCTAGGCAGGGTTTCACAGCCATGTAATCTTTGAATCTGTGCACAGCACACTTGCTCCAGAGATGTCTCTAAGAGGCTAGACCTCACCCCCATCCCCCCTTTCTTTCAGCATGTAGAGTGCACTGCCCACTTAGCAATCCCTGTCCTCCCCTGGCAGCCCACAGCTACTTTTTATTCACAGTGATGCCAGTATCATTACTTTACTTCTGTTTTTTGTGAATACTGGGGATCCTCCAGATAGATGTTGTCTCCATCACCACAAGTCTCTATGAATCTGCTTGCTTTGAGGTCTATGGCACTGGCTCTAATCCTGCATCAATCATATAGCCATACTGTCAGAGTGGTTAAGTGGGAAGTATAATTCCTGCTCTAAGAATCATTTGAGCTCTAGTTCATGTGTGCCTATGACCCAAAGAAAAGAAATAGCAGTTTACCAGATGACTATTTGCTGCGTACAAGAAATCAGCTTTTGCCAATAACTTAATCACAAGTCATCTGATATCAGAGACTTCAAGCTCATATTAAGAATGTGGTGAAAAAATAATGAATACTGTTTTCCTGAAAATAAATAAATTGGAAAAAAAAAGAATGTGATTAAAACTTGTCTGAATATTGTTGATAGTATTACAAATAATTACAAAGGATTTGGCAGATGGGATAAACTATCTCTGGATTACAACTTACTTTATGATGTGAATTTTTAAAAATCTAATACGGTGTGCTCTTGTTCTTGAGAAGTTTTGTTATTAAACAAATGAAGAGTCCAAGCGTTTCATACTATGTGTAGTATAGATCCAAAATCCCTTCCCTGAAACTGAGATCAAATGTGGGTGGTTTTTTTTTTAATTTAATTTTTTAGAGGAGTTTAAGTTTCACAAGAAAACTGAGGAAGGTACAGAGATTTCCTATAAGCTAACTGCTGCCATGCAAGCACAGCCTTGCCCCATTATTAGCACCCATTCCAAATGTGTCTTAATGTTCAGAATTTTTTTGATACTGTAAAACTATTACAAACATAAACTTCCTATTATGTAATAGCTCTTGTGGGGCCTGGGGTAATATTCCACAGTCAGATGTTAATATTTCCTCAACTAAATGGATGAATAAAGTTATATGAGATGTGATTTTTTTTTAAAGCTAAATAAAGGTTCAGGTTAGGTTCTGCTTCTAAAAGAGTTGTGAAACACTTGGTTTTCAGAATGTCTTGGATTTTATATCTCACAAATAAGAAATTGTGAATCTGCACCCTGGTCATAAAATGTTATTATCAATTCACCGATACTGTGTTCTTGGTAGATAGTAAATTAGGAGAAGCACTTCCTAATTGGTATCAAAGTGAAAGCCTATGTTTCCCTTAGGGCAGGAACATGGGTTTGTGTGTCACATCATTAGCCATACCTATTAAGTAAACAGATTAGATGTAGTTTCTGTTTCTATAGTTCTGAAAAATTTGAGTGGACAACCAAAAGATGGAATGAAGTACTTGGAGACCAGTGATAGTCAGTAAATAGCAGTTTGTTCTACTCTCATCTTAGCAATTTGTTGGTACTGAAAAGTACCAAACTGGGGAGGGCTCTGGCCATATTTATATGATCCTATTGCTCAGAATATATAGATCAAATAAGTGGTGTGCCTAAAAAAAAAAAATGGTCACTAGGCAGCACGTCCTCCCATTTGGTTGTGCTATTTCTCATACAGGGGGAAGATAATTTGCTAAAAATTCAAAAGCTGCTTTTAGCATTACTTTTTTAGTCTGTCTTAATCTGCTGTGTATGAGGCTGTCTATATATAGGACATGGATAAATCTCCTTGAATCCACGTATCTCTATGCGTGTAAGTATATGCGTGCTACCTACTCCCAGTTTCAGAGTTTTGTGATAGAAATCCCATGGTAATACACTCATTCATCTTACTTCTGCAGGTTTTTCAGGACAGAGAAATCCGGTTTGTTTTTTGAAGTTTGTTTGTTTTGTAAAATGTAAGTAAATAGGTATTTGTCCAGATAACCTTTAATTGTGCAGAATCCAGTACTTAGGAATTCAGTAATAGGCAGCTACCAGAAAGCAGATATTAATAGACAGCTGTTGAAGTGCTCAGCTGAAAGAGACTTCACCTTCACTTTTATATTTTCCTCTCCATCTTAACCACTCCTTTGTCCAAAATAAGCAAAATCATCTGCTTTATGGAGCATAAGTATTCATAGCTCAAAGAGGATTACTTTAAGATTAATTACAACAATTTTCTAGAGCAGCATAAGAAGTATTTCTTAAGATATATGCATGTGTGTGTGAATACACTATTACCTAGATAATATTTCATGTAAAAGTCACTTTTACTTTCTTCCTCTATAACGATCTGTGGTTCCTCGTGTCTGTAGCCAGAGGCCCTGTAACATTTCATTTCCAGATACAGTTCCTACTATTAGGCCTATTAAGACCTGTAGATGTTTTGCATCCATGCAAACTGTATCAACTGACCTGTGTTGTGCTTCTAGACTAAATTTCTTTGAGGATAGGAAAGACATAGCTGTTTCTGCTATTGGTGTTCCCCTATGAAGAATGGCTTTGACTTTGGTAATGTATGATATTTCCTACCTAAGAACAGCTGTATACTTTTAGTTTATTTTTGAGTTCCTCATTCCCTAGTCTGCTTTTTTTTAGGTATTTCACTAATTTGTGTGCCTAATATGTCTGAGATATTTTGCAATGGCAGAGTGTGTTCAGGAACAGAGAGAGAGATTTTTTTAAATGAACTACTTTGAATAAATATTATCTAAATTTCTCAAAGGCCTATTTTCTACAAGAAATAGCTATTCTTTATGACTAAAGAGGTGATTTTCAGAGAATTTGATGGTGGGTAAAAAGGAATATTGCCGCTTATCCCATGGCACCCCAGTGGCAGAAATTTTCATGAGAAATTTCCCACAAAAAGCCATAGAATTCTGTGGGAAACTTCCCAGCAGTGTTCCCCACAGATCAGGTTTCATGGCCAGACTGCACATCAGCATTCCTTAGAAGAAATGAACTTAAAGCATAAGTGATGAGGGCTATTTTTATGTCTAATATAGAGTTAAGGTTGAAAATTAGAACCAAGACCCTGGTTAAGTAAAAGTCCAACTGTAGCCTGGAAGCACAGCATGGGTCAGAATCCAAAGAGAAGGCATGACTCCAACTGAGATTCACTCCCCAACCATAGTCTAGGATCCATCCAGAGAAGAAAGAGTAGAAGGCTAAGAGCCAATGGGTCTTCATCAAGAGGACTTCAGTGCTCCAAGTCCTTGACTTCCTATATTCTTGTAGGTGTGAAACTGATTGCATAGAAAGAAACCTAGGCAAGACAAGCACAAGTAGTAGTTAGCCCATCAGATCTGGATCTAGATCCACATTCAGCAACCAGGCTAAGGGGACAGATTCTGACCTAGGCTGGAGTACTATCTAATAACCAAAAAGAAAATAAGTTCAGTTTTCATTCTGCTAATAGATTGCTGTGGGATCTAAAATAAGTTGCTTCATTAATCTTAGTCATAAGTATATTTGGAAAATAAGGAGATTATAGGGGTATCTGGGTGGCTCAGTCAGTTAAGCATCTGCTTTCAGCTCAGGTCATGATACCAGGGTCCTGGGATCAAGCCCCATACCTGGCTCCCTGCTCAGTGCGGTGTTTGCTTCTCCCTCTCCCTGTGCTCCTCCCCAGCTTGTACTCTCTCAAATAAATAAAATCTTAAATAAGGAGATTACATGTAATTTAACCTCTTGTCTAACCTAATACTGGTAGTATTTTCAGTGTTGGCTCAAGTGAACATGAAAACACAGTTGGTTCTTTTCTCCTTCATAATAAGTTGTTTCATGCTCTATTTTATAGGCTTAAATTGATGGTTTTAAGAAATAAAACTATCTTCTGTATGTTAACATTCAGGTTTGAATACTTAACATTTCATTCTGAGAAAGCCTCATATATGACTGCATCAAGGCAAATTGTAATCAAATTGGTTCAAACCAGTGATAAGTAGCCAGAGAAAAATAAACAATACATACATAAAACACAGATAAGAATGACAGCCATCTTCTCAGAAATAATGTAAGCCAGAAAAGACTATGAAATGAAATCTCTAAAGTACTAAAAGGAAAATATTATCAATCTAGAATTCTATACCCAAATAATAACTTTCAAAGAGAAAGGGACAATCAGACTTTTAATGAATTTTTAGTTTTTATAATAGTTCTAAATTTAAATAAAAATTGCCACTATAGTTTAAAAATTCCCATCCCTACACCAAGCTTGCCTTATTAGCACCTTAGACTTTATGGCACACTTGTCACAGCTAAGAAATTGATAGTTACACATTTTAAGGCCATATTTTATCCATATTTCCTTAGTTTTTACCTAATATGCTTCTTCTATTCTGTCAGTGACATTTTCTCATGTTTATCTTGTTTTTGATGATGTTGGCAATGTTGAGTGCTAGTCAAGTATTTTAGAGAATTTGTCTCAAATGGGACTTGTTTTCTTGTGTTGTTTTGTTTTTTCATGGCCACACTGGATACAATACACTAAAAATTTGTGCTTCCCCACCAGATTCCTATGTTGAAAGCTTATCCCCAATGTGATGGTTTTGGAAATGGGAATTTAGGGAGATATTTAGGTTATAAGGATTGAACCTTCATGAATGCAGTTAGTGCATTCCTAACACATTCTCCCATGTAAGGACTTGGTGAAAAAATGGTGTTTTATGGAAACAAGCTGTCAACAGACACTGAATCTACCAGTACCATGATTTTGGAATTCCTAGCCTCCAGAACTAAGAGAAATAAATTTGTTGTTTATAAGCAACCCAGTCAATGACAATTTGTTATAACAACCTAAACTAAGACACCCAGATTTTGTGTTCTTGGAGGAATATAAGAGATAAGGGGACCTAGTCATCATAGCCTATCAAGTGTATGATGTTGAAATCACTACCACTGTTGATTTTTACCTTGATCACCTGCCTGAGATAACATTTGTTAGATTTTTTCACTGTAAAGTTATTTTGTTACCCATTTTCAATAATATGTTCACTGGTAAGCATTTGCAATGTTCAGCCAATACTTTAAAGGTGTGCAACTATGCTCTATTCTTTGAGGGCAGAGTATCTACATAAGTTATTTGGAACTCTTCTGTATGAGAGAAATATTTGGAATTATTTTGCAGAAATACATACTTGTTTACAAAATAATTATATAATCAGTCATTTATATCAGCACAGACTCATGGGTACTTATTTTATACTTTGATTTTTAATATAATAATTATATTTTATATTTTATATTATAATTAATTTTTAATATAATATTCCTTCTTTCTTCTTTTTCTTCTGCTGATCAAATTGTTACAGCTTTGACCATGATTGCCCATTCAGCTGGCTCCCGTCATTTTTGACATAACCTTGTCACTGAAGGGTGTTGTTTTGTTTTATTTTTTGACTTTTTTTTTTCTGTTATCACAAAATGCTCCAGGCTCATATTGTATATTTCCCACCCCAATCCTAGAATCAGCCATCCCAGCAAAAAGGTCTGATTCCTTTCATCAGATAATGGTATTAGAAACCAAGATCTGAGTATTAGTGTGCTTGTTCCTACTGGGATGTCATTGCTATAGGCCATCTCAGCTGAGACAGCAAGGAAGTAGACATGTGTTTACTGAAGTGTGCATATACACATATCTGTGGATATTTGTAACCAACTGTATTTTAACTAAACATGAATTTATACTGGTATCTCCAAATCCAGTGTACTATCACATGGATTATTGTAGCTTCCTTCACTTATTTGTAGCTTCCCACTCTTAATAGTAAAGAAACCTGGTGCCCACCATCAAACATTTACTTAATTGTTCAATTCCAGCACCTATGTATAGTGGTTTCATGACAGTTAATTTATAAGCCTTTGGGAAACAACTCTATCAATTACAGTACAGTGCTTATTACAGTTTACTTTACCTTTTTAATCTTACAGGCACTACTCATTTTTAAAGTTATTTGGGCCAGCAACTTTTTCATTCCACTCCCTTTAGGAGTTGCAATTTGCATCTACTTGGGGTTCTCCTGACTTACTAAATAATTTTCTTTTATTTCTATTTATTAAAGTTCACTTTTGTGCTATAAATTTCTGTGGGTTTTGACAAATGTATAGTGTCATGTACCAAACATTATAATGTCACACAGAATAGTTTCACTGTCCTAAAAAATTTCTTGTACTTCCTTATAAAATCCTAACAGCCACTGATCTGTTTATATTCTCTATTTACCCAACTGTCATATAATTAGAATCATACAATATATAACCTTTATATCTGAGCTGTTTCCAACTAGCAATATGTCCTTGAGATTTACTCAAGTTTCTTTGTATCTGATAGCTCATTCATTTTTACTGCTGAAAAGTACTGCATTTTATAGATCTGCCATAGTTTGTTTATCCATTTACCTATTAAAGAACATCTTGGTTGTTTCCACTTTTTAATGATTATAAATAAAGCTGCCATAAACATTCATGTGCATGCTCTTACATAAGCACACATTTTCACATTAGTTGGGTAAATACCTACAGCCTAATTCCTAGATCACAAAGATATACAAGGGCTGTATATACAAATATAGAAGACTGTAAGATTGCATCACCAGCAGAGTATAAGTATTATAAGAAGTGCATAATGCAATGGAAAAAATCTACTAGCTGAAAATAGTATCTATACAAAGAATAGTGTATAAAATGGTAAATATATGAATAAATATATAAAAACCCTTTATCTTATTTTGAATATCTCTTTAAATATTTAAAAATATTTTAATATTTATAATATTTAAATTAATATTAAATATTTATAATATTTATATAAATATATATTTATAAGTTTATAAATATTATATATTTATAAATATATTTCTATATTTGTAAATATATAAATATTTATATTATATTATGATTACTAATTACATATTACAATTAATAATTAACAATTATATATTATTTATATATTTACAAATATATAAATATTTATAATTATATAAATATATGAATATTTATATTTATATAAATGTAAATATATAATATAAATATTAAATATTTTTAAAATATTTTAAAATATTTTATTTTAAAATAAAAATAACCATGTGATGTGGGGTTTTAAGTTAAATTATGAGAACAGTGGCACAAAAATTGGAATGGGGAAAATGGAAGTATAGTATTTTAGGCTTATAAGGTGTATATTAAGGAATGTAATACAGCTTAAAATAGACTTAGTAAGTTAAAGAGGCATACTGTAAACCAAAAAGCAAGCAATAAAAAACCTAATATGAATATAGTTAAGTCATTAAGAGATATGATAGAATCATAAAAAGTAATCCAAAGAAATGCACAAAAACAGGAAAAAAGAAAAAAACTGAAGAAAAGATAACAAAGATGATAGATGAAAATTCAATACATCAATAATTCTTTTCATTGTAAATTGTCTAAGCATCTTATTAAATGTAAAGATAATAAAGATTGGATTTAGAAGTGAGACCTAAGATTCAACATGAATCTTACTTTAAAAATACAGACACATACAGAAAAAAAATTTAAAAACTTAAGTAAAGATTCATGAGGCTAACACTAATCAAAGAAAATTTTGATGACTATACTAGGATTTTAGTATATGTATATATAGTATATATATACATATAATGTGTGTGTGTTTATATATAGTGTAGTATATATAATGGGAAATATTACCAATGATGAGAATTATTATCTTTAATAAGTCTAGTAATCAAATGTATATAACAATCTGGAATGTTTGTTTACTTAAAAAGAGTTTTAACATATACAAAACAGACTTCTGGTTTCCAGTCTAGTATGTAAAAGGCTTAAAAGTTGTCATTCATTCCTAACAAGTGAAAAAGCTGAACAAACTTAAAAATCAGCAGCTCTTCTTAGATTTATCAGAGAAATAAGGTCTTAGTGCAAACCACAACCCCCAATTAAGAGATAGATACAAAGAATCACAACTTACCGAAGGAGAAACTCATGCACAGAAACATCTACAGAAACCACTACTGGGCCACTTTCATCCAATATATCATGATGTATGGCTACTAAGAAAAAAAAAATCATAAGGCATACTAAAAAGCATAAAAACCCACTTTGATGAGACAGAGCAAGTAACAGAACCAGAGTCCATGTGGCAAGGATGTTGATTTATTAAGAGTGGGAATTTAAAACAATTATGATTTATATGCTGAGAGTTCTAATGGAGAAAATAGAGGATATTCAAAATCAGATGGTCCAAGTAAGTGAAGCCATAGAAACACTAAAAATAAAAGAAATACTAGAGATCAAAAACACTATTACAGAAATGAAAAATGCTCTTGATGTGCTCATTAGTAGACTAGACATTGTTGAGGAAAGAATCTCTGTGCTTGAGGATTTCTAAATAGAAACTTAAAAGCAAAGAAGAAAAAAGTCTAAAAAAGGCAGAATAAAATACATGAGGCAGAAACAAATTTTAAGTGCATACAAAACTTTGACTAAGATAAACCATGCACTGAAGTTAAAATGTCTTAATATTAAGTGTTCAAATCCTGCAAAGTATTACCTCTGACCAGAGTAAAATTGCATAAAAGTCACATAGGAAAGAATGAAGTTGGATCCTTATGTAGAGCATATCGAAAATTTATTTCAAAATGGACCAAAGATCTAAATATAAGAAGAAAAGGAAACTTTTAGAAGACAATATAAGGATAAGTCTTCATGACCTTGGATTTGCCAAAAGATTGTTAGATATAACACCAAAAGCATGAGTAACAAAAGAAAAATTCAGATAAATTAGACCTCATCAGAATTTTAAAATTCCATGCTTTATACTCCACTATCAAAGTAAAAAGACAACCCACAACATGTGGTAAAATATTTGGAAATCATATTTGATAAGACTTGAATATAGGATATATAGAGAATACTTAAAATTCAATAATAAAAAGATAACCCTATTTAAAAATAGGGGCAGGATGTGAATAGACTTTTTTCCAAACAAGATATACAAATAGTAAGTACATGAAAATATGGATGACATCATTAGTTATCAGTGAAAGGCAGACTGAAACATCAATGAGCTATCACTTCACACACATTAAGATGATTAGAGTCAAAAAGTCAGATAACAATTTTTGTGGAGGATGTGAAGAAATCAAGATTTTCATTTACTGCTGGTGGGAAAGTGAAACTGTCCAGAAACTTTGGAAAACTAGTAGTTCCTTAAAAATTAAACCTACTTGCTAAATGACCCACCAATTCATCACCTAAATATTTACCCAAGATAATAAAAGCATGTGTTTACACAAAAACTTATACACAAATGTTAACAGCAGTATTATTCACAATAGCCGAACGGCGGAAACAATCTAAATGTGCGTTAACAGTTGAATAAAGAAAATGTGGTATATCTTTAAAACGGATTATTAGTAGACATAACAAATAATGAGGTACTGATATACGCTACAACATGAATGAACCTTGAAAACATAGAGCCAAGTGAAAGAAGACAGTTGCAAAAGATCATGTATTATGTGATTTGATTCATAGGAAAGTGAGGCATAGGGAAATCTATAGATACAGTAGATTATTGGTCTCAAAGCTAGGAGGAGGACAGGAGAAGAATAAAAAAACTAAAAGATCTCTTCTTCGGTTGGTGAAAATATTCTAAAATTGAGAATGGTGTTTCAGATATCTGTGAATATACTAAAAAACATCAAATTATACACATTAATAGGATGAATGGTATCATAGGTGAGTTATATAGTATAGTATAATAAAACATTCTGGAAAGAGCAAAACCTTCCACAAGAAAAATTCTAGCCCAAATGGCTTCATTGATGAATTCTACCAAACATTTAAGGAAAAAATAGTAATAATTCTAGATAAATTCTTTAAAAAAAAAATTAGTGCGAGAAATTCCAACAACTTGTCCCTGAAACCGACATTACCCTTTTGTGAAAACCAGGTTATATGTTATGTGCTAAACGTTTATGTTCCCCCAAAATTCATATGTTGAATCCCTAACCTCCAATATGATGATGTTTGGAGATGGAGCCTTCAGTAAGTAGTTAGGATTAGACAGGATCATGGGAATAAGGCCTGTATGATGGGATCGGCATCCTTGTAGAAAGAGACACCAGAGATTCTGTTCTTTCTCTCTCCGTACCAGCCCAAAAAGGTCAGTGAGTACCCAGCAAAATGATGACCATATAACCCAATAGAAGAACCCACAGAGTGAAATCTACCTTGTTGGCACTTTGATCTTAGACTTCTCAGTCTCCAGAAGTTGAGAAATAGATTTCTGTTGTTTAAGCCACCCGTCTATCATAGTTTTTAATGGCAGCCCAAACTGATACACATTTCAAGAGAAAAAGAAATTTTAGACCAATTTCCCTCATAATCATAGGTGCAAAAGTACTTGACAAAATTTTAGCAAATCTAATTCAACAGTTCATAAAAAGCATGGAACCCATGACCAAACAGAGTTTGCCATGGGAATGCAAACTTGGATTGACACTCAAAAAATAATACCTTTCACTATAATAACAGTAAAAACAGAAAAACAATGATCGTAGATCATTGAAATGATCTACGTATTTTATTGATCTATTGTATTTTATTACAATAAAAGCATTTGACAAAATTCAATATCCACTTGATACTTAAAAAAAAAAACTATTAATGAATTAGGAATAGATAGGAAACCTTTGAATCTGAAAAAAAAATCTTCACCAAATTTATAAGTAATATTCACTACTAATAGTGAATAACTAAATGTTTCCCTCTCTAAGAACAAGAATGAAGCAAAGATGCACATTTTCACCACCTCTGACATTTTATTATTGCTACTGGCCAGTCCAATATGGCAAGGGAAAATAATGTTGGATAAAAAGAAATAAAAGTTGTCTATATTTGAAAATGCTGTGATTGCATAGATAGAAAATCATAAGGAACCTACAAAATAACTAGAACTAATTAGTGAGCTTAGCAAAATTGCAGATTAAAAGATCAATATGTAAACATAATTATTACTGTATAAAAAATTATTTCAAAATCTGTGGTGTTGAAAAAAGACATTTATTATCTAATCAGTGGGTTAACTGGATAGGGTTTAAATGGATGCCGCTTCCTCATGATCTCTCAGAAGGAGGCAATGAAACTGTTGGCCTAAATTATGATCTCATCTGAAGGCTTTACTTAGACTAGAAGAGTAGAAGAGGATATTCCAAACCTTTTCACATGGGTGTTAGCTTGATTCAAATACTTGTGAGCTGGTGTACCTAAGGGCTCCAGTTCCTTGCTGAATGTTGTACAGAGGCTCATGGGCTCTTTTTTTTTTTTTTTTTTTTTTTTTTTAAGTCATGGGAATTTCTTTTTTTTTTAAATTAACTTTTTTATTAACATATAATGAATTATTAGCTCCAGGGGTACAGGTCTGTGAACCACCAGGTTTACACACTTCACAGCACTCACCATAGCACATACCTTCCCCAGTGTCCATAACCCCATCTCCCTCTCCCAACCCCCCTCTCCCACGCAACCCTCAATTTGTGAGATTAAGAGTCTCTTATGGTTTGTCTCCTTCCCAATCCCATCTTCATTCATTTATTCTTTTGGTTGTGGGAATTTCTTCACAGTGCAGCACATAGAAATGGTTCCCCTCAGAGGGAGGACTTCATAAGGGAATGAGAGAGAATAGATAAAAGAGAAGGTACAATCTTTCTGAAATGTAATCTTAGAAGAGACATTTCATCAATATCTTCACATTTTCTTCATGAACAGTGACTCTCTGTAACCAGCTGACTCACAAAACCATTAATATCTGTAAGTGGGGGTCATTTGGAGCCATTTTAGAGGTTGCCAATCGCCTACACCAATTTTATTTTTTTAATCTTATTTTGTTTTTTATCTGTATTATTTAGAACTAGTTATAAATTGGAATAAAAAATGATTAGTAATGACATCAAGAATTATGGAATAGAAATAGATATGACAAATGGTGTTCAAGACCTGAACACTCAAAACTATGAAATGTTATAGGAAAAAAAACCAACAGAGACCTCAAGAAATACAGAGGTAATTGCGTTCATGGATGGGAGACTCAATGTTGTTAAAATGTGAATTCTTCACAAAATAATCTAATAGATTCAACACAATCTCATGCAGAGCCTCAGCAGATTTTGTAGTCCTTGGCAAACTAACTTTTAAATTTATAGGGAGGGGCACCAGGGAGGCTCGGGCAGTTAAGCATCTGCCTTCTGCTCAGATCATGATCTCAGGGTCATCATGGCACCACTGGGCTCCCTGCTCAGAAGGGAATCTGCTTCCACTCTGCCCCTCCCCCCTGCTCTTAGATGAGTATGCTCACTCTCTTTCAAATAAATAAAATCTTTTTTTAGAAAAGTTACTTGGAAATGAAAAGAGAGGATCTAGAATAATCAGAACAGTTGCAAAAAAAAAAAAAAAAGAAAAAAAGATGAATTCTGTACTTAACCTCATTTTGAGACTTAATATAAAGCTACAAAGATTCAAGGTAGTGTGGCAATGGCTTAAATATATAGTCCAATAATCCAGGAAAGGGTATCTAGAAGACCTGGACATACTTCAATAGAATGTCAAGCTCTATGAGGGCAAACATTGTATATATTCTCTGTTTGCTTGGCTACCTGTTTTTAGGCTATGACTTTCTTGGCTTCCACTAGCAGACTGCAACTATAGCTCTTACTGTATAAGCAACAGAAACTACTTTAAACCAAAGAAGAGGGAGTTATTTGAGAAAAACTTGGAGTCTCCTGGTACTGACATTTGGCCAAATGTGAAAAGCAGATGTTGATACAGTGAACTCTAGAGGCTGGCCCATCAGAATTATTGTCAGATCACACCTCAGCATCACAATGATCATAGGCCCCAACCCACCAATTTTAATCTGATCATTTCTACTTTGAAAATTGTTGTCACTCACTTAGGATTCAAAGTGTTGGCGGTGGGTAGCTGACCAGCTATGTTTGTATTTGATGCCTCCCTCTCTTTTTAATATAGCCGTTGGCGGAGAGATTGGGAGGCAAAAGGTCCTGAAACAAGAAGTTTATCTTTCATCAAGACTATAAGCAGTGATCTCCCCTAAGGTTACTGTATAATTTTTTATTCAAACAAGTCTGTATTTAAGAGTAGAAAGGACACTACTGTGATTTATGCAGGACTAACTGATACAAACAAGGATGGTCTCTGTATTGCAGGGATGTGTAGTCAACCAGTCAAAAGGAATATTAGGGCACTCATTCAAAAATGGTGTGGTTGGATGTTGGGGCTAAAAAACATCACAATTTTGCTGTTTCGGGCTTTTGTTGTCTTGTTGTTTCCAATAATTTCACTTTCTCCTAATTGGAAAAAGCATCTTGAATGTCTGTCTCCAAGGTTCTTTTCATGGGAGCAAGTAAGAATTCTTCACTCTGTTTCTAGCTCTTTTCCATCCTTCTCCTGGCTCTTAAAAATATCAGTGTCCATCGTCCATCAGAATTCGCTCATCTGGAACTGAGAGAATGAGAAGCCCTCCAAGATCACACGGGGCTTTTCCCCAGATTGGTCAAGCCTTTGGTAGTTTTCTACTTGAAGGCAGGAAACTTGTTTGTGCAAGGCCTTGAGTTTCTTGCCAGCTCTCAATCCATTTCTCTATGTGGTGAATTCTACTACTACTAAGCTCACTGGATTCTCCAATCTCTTTTTGTGGCATGGTTTGGGGTCTTTTAAACAACAGTGTTTCTTTACTTGACCAACGATAAAGAAACTTAGCCTCACCTTTTAGAATAGCTCATTGATCATAGGTACCTATTTTTCTAGTGATTCGTTAAAAGTGAAAATGATTTATTGTAATGGGATTTTGTGGTTCCCAGCTCTGAGAGAATATTGAATCCAGAGCGTGACACCAATCATAAGGATAAAATGTTTACTTTCCTCTTCTTGACCAGTGGTAAATAGACAAGCGTGTAAGAGGCAGAACGGATAATCTGTCCTCAGCTGGTAATTAGTCACTTCACAGTTACTTAAAAAGAAGAAAAAGAAAAGGGAGGAAGAAAAAAAAAAAAAAAGGGAAAGTCCTATTAGAATTTCTCAGCTTTAATAAATCAAGAGTTCGTATGATGGCTATTTAAGCTAATGGATAGCTTGCCTTTTAATGAGGCTTTATCATTAATTAATCTCCTCATTTAAGGTCTGTGGACTCCTAGTTTATAATTGCAGCCTCCAGTTTTACAGGTAAAGCCAATATTTACCCCTGTGTGCCCCCTGCCAAAAGTGTGCAACCGACATCAGCTGGTAAATATTCATTTATACTGACAGCAGAAACATTTTTCACGATGCCGCAAACCTGCAGTCTCCCAGCTGTCAGCTCGGTGGTGAACTGTTAGAACGCCAAGGGCTGCTGGCTGGGGACGGGAATATTGGAGTTGAATAAAATAATACAGCAGCATGAAAATAGACACTTTTTTTTATTTTTATGTTTCTCCCTGTGTCTCTTTTGGGGGGCAGCGGGTAGTAATCTCTCTTTGGGAAGCTTTGTCTTAAATTTTTATATCATTTTTACCATTTGTTACGCAGTCTCTCCCAAGCCTCTGCCAAGTACTTCTACATGGATATACATGGATTATCTCTCTAAATTCTCAAGAAAACCCTATGAGGAACATGTTCTTACTTCTATCCATTTTAAAATAAGGACACAGAGGCTTAGGGAAGTTGAATAACTTGCTTGAGTTTATCTTTTTAATGGAGGAGCTGGTATGTGAAGCAGAAAGGTCTGACTCTAGAGGTCTTACTTGAAAATACGAAAGAAGCCCAGCTTATTTGGAGGGTAGCTAAGAAGAACTTGCCTTGCACGTTCAAAAAATTGCAAGTGCTATTCTTTAAAGACATAGTTCAAACTGCTGTGTTGCATTTATGGTTGTGTATGTACATCTTGGGGTTTCTGTGTGTGTGCAATATTTAGTTTTCTCCTAGTATATTAGCCTGAAATATAAATGGCTTCTCACGAAAGGGGATAGCTCAAATTCCTCTGGCTGATGGCCTCTGTTTGTGTAAATGGACCTTAGTTTCACTCAAACTGCTGCTCAACTATTTCCAAAGTCCTTGATGAATCTTTCATAAGCCCTCACCAGCATACCCAGAGACTCTGGTGACTTCAGTTTTTCTCTTCTATGCATTGCACTCCCTTCTTGGGAAATACTAAGACCTCAGTTTCTTTCTGGTCCTTTCTGCAGTTTCCGTGTACAGTTCTTTTAAATGTTTCTATTGTTTCCAGAAGCCTACAGGGACTTGAAAGCCTGACAGACCCCAGCACAGCATGTTTTAAAGATGATCCTGCAAATATTAACTTCAAGATGACTGAAATTCGATTATACCAAAATTCTTTCTGAAAGCATAACAAATAATTTATAGATTTCACAAAATGCAATTTAACGCATATAATTTTTCTCAAGGGCTTATCAAATAAAGAATTTGTGGTTCTTCCCTGACATAAACACTCCCTGCAGTTGAGTTTTTAAGAATATACTGTATTCAATAAGATAAACTCTTTTAATCGTGGTAGGCTAGTCAATCATTCCACCCATGTGTTGTCTTGTCTTAGAGACCAGATTTACAATCATTGCCTGCTTTACTGAGATTTTTTTTTTTCCCTATGTGTACCTAATGTGGGTTTTAGAGTATTTCTGGGCTGTGTCTGTTGATAGGGCCTTGATACATGTTGGTTATTGATGGAAAGGTGCATCACAAAGGAAAACAAGCAGGGAAAGAGGGGATTAATACTTGAGCCTACCAAGCTGAGATAATTCATACACATTCACGCACACGCGTGCATGCACGCACGCACGCACACACAAGGTAAAGTATTAGAACTGTTATCTATTTTTTTAGATGCAAGAATGGAGGTTTTTGCCTAGATAAATAGATTTATCTGACAGTCCTTTAAAAAAGGAAGTTTAATAGATAAAGGTTAATTTTACTTAAAGACCACCTTTTTTGATATACCACATTGCTTTCCTTATTTTGTGAAAGACGTCTCTCTGCCATTCTCCTGGGCATTCACACCGGAAACTTCAGAATCAATTTTGATTTGCCTTTACCTTTCTTATCCATCTCTTTCAAAAAATGCCTCCTTTTTGCTCCGTTTCCAACTTAACTGAAAACCTCTCCTTTACTCATTAATCTGTTTAGTAGCCCCTTAATCTGTTAACTACTTTTTCCTATTCACTTTATCAGATTTATCTTTCTAAATCACCAGTTGTATCAAATCACTCATTCAGTCAAGAATTGCCTCTGCTGGGACGCCTGGGTGGCTCAGTCGGTTAAGCACCTGCTCAGGTCATGATCTCAGGGTCTTGGGATCAAGCCCCCCCCCACCACCACCAAAAGACATGCTTCTCCCTCTTCCCTTTGTCTCCATCCCACTATTCATTCTCTGTCTCTCCCTCTCTCTCAAATAAATGAATAAAATCTTAAAAAAAAATTACCTCTACTTCCCTGTTGTATATAAGTGAATGTTGAGTGGGCAGGCCTGATATGTAAGAAGTTGCTTACATATCAGAGAAGTTCATATCAGTTGCTTACATATCAAGAAGTTCCTCTTCCTCTTTCCTTTAAATATAATTTTTTTTCTGATTGCTTATATGAAGCCTGTGTTCTGTACATAGAGCTTTTACTTGGCAAACAGGACTTTGAAGATGTGATTATGTTAAGGCTTTTAAGAGGAGATTATTCTGGATTATTTAGTAGATTCAGTCTAATGACATGAATCCACAAAAGAGGAAGACCTTTCCCAGCAGAGTTCAAAGTTAAAGGGAGGTATGACTACAGAAAAGTGGTCAGAAAGATGCACCCTTGTTGGCAGTGAAGATGGAGGAAGGGAACTGTGAGCTAAGAAATGGAGGAAGCTTCTAGAAGCAGAAAAGGCACAGGAATGGATTCTCCCCTGTGTTTTTCTGAAGGAACACAGCCCTGCTGACATCTTGATTTTAGCCCAGTAAGACCCATTTCGAACTTCTGTTCTCTAGGAATGAAACATAAATTTGTGTTGTCTTTAAAATACTAAGTCTGCAGCAATTTATTACACGAGCAACAACAGAAATGAATATATCTATTACTTAGTATCTTCCTCCATGAACTTGGAGCTCCCTGAGTTCAGGACTGAGAAGCAGAATTCTAACATCCATTTTTTTGTTCGTTTTTGGTAACAGAATCCTAGTCCCTTGTGCAGTAATTCAGTAGGCCCAGCTTTCTTTAGGCCATGTGACTACATTATAAAAGGACGTGCTGTGGGAAACATTCCAAGAAGATTGACTCTGCTAGGAAAAGAGACGTCTGTCTATCCCCTGCTTCTTTCTGCTGCGGGTCTCAAATACAGAGATGGTTACTGGAGCTCCTCAGCCATTTAGGAAACAGAACATAGAAGCCACTTCTGAGGATGGCAGTCCCAAGAAATAGGTTTATGGGACCCTGATAGAGCTGTGGAGCCACCATTTCTGTCCTGGACAGTTGACCCTTGGACCTCTTTCACTTAGAAGAGATAAAAAAAAATAAATCTTCTTTAAGCTTCTGTGGATTTGCCCTTTTTTCATTCACATGAAGCCAAGGCTAATAAATATGAGCACAGCCTTGGTGTTGAATCTCCACTGGCTCTTGGTGCAGAGTTTTTGCTCAACACTCATTGAATAGATGTCCAAAATCATCTTTTCCCAAAGCCTCTCATCTTTCAGGGACCATAATTCTGTGAAAATGTTATCATTTTGTCCTAATTAAGCTCACTCTAATGTTTTTTCAGCGGGTTGAATAGTGTCCCTGCAAATTCATGTCTACCCAGAATCTCAGATTCACCTATTTGCAAATAGGATCTTTGCAGGTATAATTAGTTAATCCATATTGGATTAGAGCAGACCTTATGTCCAGCGACTGGTATTCTTAGAGGGAGAGGAGAGACACATACAGACACAGGGAAGAAGGCCATGTGAAAGCGACACAAAGATGACAGTGCTGGCAGTGGCCAGTCAAGGAACACCCAGGAATGCATGAGCCACAAGAGCTGGGAAGAGACAAGGAAGCAGTTTTTCCTGGGTCCTTCAGAAGCATCACAGCCGTGCTGACCCCTTGACTTCAGACATAAACCCTCTAGAACTCTGATGCAATAAAAATCTATTGTTTTAGGCAGCCTGGTTTACGGCAAGCTGTTTTGGCTGCCCTAGGAAACCAACACACTTTCTTTTCAACAATACGTGTGTAATTCTTAGAAGAGTTGCTGGTGTCATAAATGTTCTGATTAGACTTTGTTTATGTATCCCTATCATTTTTGTTTTTATTCTTACCCTCTAAGCTATTTTCTGATGCTGAATTTCATACCTTTGGTTGATACCATTTTCAGGTATACATATTTTGTGTCTTCAATTAGACCCTAAGGTCCTTGAGGGCAGAGACAGCTGTTTACACTTTTTTAAATCTCCATTTCCATTGCTTGACATGTAACATGGTACAAGGCGTGAGGAGGGCAGCAGACTTTAGAAAAGGAAAATTCCCCACGGATGATGTTCTCAGAATAACCAGAATCTGCAAAATAGTTACAGCCTCAGGGAATTTGCAGACAGTTGCCGGGGTCAAAGATCCCTTCTGACTGACAGATTAGATAAGAACAAGGCTTGAGTTTCTCTAGACACCAGTCAAGTTGGGAGGATCGGACCCCAGCACAGCTCAGTCACCCGGTGATTTTTGTACCAGCTTTTGGGGAGTGGGGGGAAAACTATTAGAAAGTAATCTGTTTCTCTTTTTAAGTAAGTGCTTTGTTTAGGATTCTGTGGTAGTCAAAGTACAAAGAAGCCCATTAGGATATCCATGTACAGCTATCATAAACAAGAACACCGCCTGGGGTAGCAAATCATTTTTTATAAAGCAGCATATTTTCTGTTTCCAAACTCTGTCTCATCACATTCCTTAGCTACATTACCGGGATGCAAAACTTTTCAAACTTTCTCGCCTTCCCTTGTTATGAGGCTGTATACCTATAACAGGCAGTGCTTACTCCAGAAGTAAAAATCAAAACAAACCAACAAACAAAAAAAAGTTTTGTGATGTTGATGAACATAGAGCAATCATTGGAAGAGCCATATCCCAGATTAGGAATCCCAGGGTTTTCCCAGAAAGAGACAGGGAAAAGAACAAGAATGGATTTGGATTCTCAACATATTAGATCCTGGGAGCTGGATGGTATAGGTCAGGACTAACCTAGAAGATTCTCATTACTCTTCAAGGCCAAAAACTTAAAAATAGTTCAAATTTGTCCTCTGCTCTGCTAAATATGGTCCAAGTAACTTGCTCATTGGTCTCTCTATATTAACTCATTTACTCTTATTAATGATGATCATACTATTAACTGATAAAGAGGGACTATTTATTATTCTGATTTTACAGATTAGGTAACTGAAGCACCAAAGTAACCTATATAATTCCTCTGGGATCTGCTTCACCCTCTGCACTTTCAATGTAGGCTGTTAATCCCTGACAAGATAGGTTTAGCTACTTTCATTGCCTGGCCTCAGTTTCCTTATCTGCAAAATGCATCTCAATCTATAAAAGGTTATTTCAGAGAACAGAAAGAATGCCATTTTCTTCCCTGCACCCTTTTAGTGTTTGTGTGTGATTTAATAAGGGAAATTACACTCGATATGCAGATTAGCTAACACACAAATAAACAGATGAAGTTCCAGAGCAGAGACAACAGCCCTGCCTCCAACACTTTCAGTGTCTAGGCAAAAGTACAAACGCAGGCCCACATACCATATGTCTACATCCTACATCCTTAAAATGTATAAATCAAGCTAATTACAATATATTCTAGCCTCTTGAATTGACAGGCAGATTTCCATAAAAACCTAGAGAACCAGATTCAGAGTTAGAGTTCTCCCACTTCTGAGTATCTCAGGCCAGAGCAAGGATACCTAAGGAGAGCCAGGACCTGTGCCCTGACTCCTTAGTCCCCGGTCCCTGGCCCACAGCCTGCTGTACTTCTCTTTCCACTCCTCTGTCTTCCAATGTGAGGGGCCTTGGACACTCAAGATAGACACATTATCTTTCAAAACTATCTTTACTGACATCCCTTCCTAATAGAATTGTCAGATTTAGCAAATAAAAGTAAATAATGCCCAGTTAAATATAAATTTCACATATGCAATTGATATATTTTTAGTATAAATATGTTTCATGCAACATTTTGTTGTTTATCTGAAATTTAAATTTAACTGGGTGTTCTGCATTTAATCTGTATTTAATCCCCCCCATAAGCATTTGCCCATCGGCCAAACTTCAGGCCCACTGTACAGACTCGTGGCCATTGGAATGGAGGAGATCAAAGGTACACACAAATCCTGGAATGGCCTTGAGTTCTGTAGTCTAGGGTCCCCAGAGTATGACTTAGTAGATGGAGGGCATGAGACCCTTGGAGAGAGACACAGGAGAGGACCAGAAATAGGTCCTATAAAATACAAGGCACACTTATTCTCCAGGTCCGTAAATAGCATAAACAGTGTACAGATGTGGACAATATAGGTGATTTAAGAAAAGGACATTTATATTTGAGTATCCTTCATTTTTTAAAACATCAAGCCCTTTTCATATTCTTAACTCCTATGCTTTTAATGTATGTGAACATTAGGTATAATTCACCTTCTTAAAGATGATGAAATTAACTTGGATATAATAAATAGAGCCTTTGGATATTTGTTGATTTGCAGCATAGGGCACAGAGATGGAACAGAATATAGTCTGCTAGAAATCGCACTTTGACCAAGCTGGGGCTATGAATACAGAACTCAGGCCTACCAAGTAGCCAAAATTTTAGAAGACAAGATTGTGGAAAAAAGAAAATCAGTGAGAAGTGAACTTCAAGTTCCATATTCAATTTCTTCTCAAGGCAGTTGCACACTCCAAAGTTACATATGCTTAGGATGAGATACAGAGAATTTAAACAGAGAGTAACTGCTAAGAGGGTAAACATGTTAGCAGAGAATTAGCAGTCTCATGGTGTTGGGGAGGCAAAAACTAGAGTAGAGAGGCTGCCAAAGCAGAGATCCCTGGTACACACCTCAGACACTCAATTAAAATCACAGAAGGGTTATGCCCTAAGAGAAAAAGGCAGAAAAGAAATAGAGCAGCTTTCACAGAATCAAAGTGATCTGCTCATATCCTATCTGCTGTTCAAAAGAAAATTAAACCTTCCCTAGAGGCAGAGAACACCATCCAGTGTCATACTATTTGGCTTTGTACATACTATATAGCCTTCCATAAAGAATTATTAGCCGTGCCAGATAGCAGGACCGATGATGCAGAAAACAAGCAAAGAGCACAGATAATAGAAAGATCCCACAGATAACTTAGATGTTTTGGATTATAGGATAAATATGTGGAAGCTAGAAAATTTGCAATTCATCAATCCAGAAAAGACTCATATCCAGAAATTATACAAATAATTTCTAAAAATCATTAAGCAAAAAAATCGCCCACTGAACAATCTGAGCCAAAATCTCAGAAAGATATCACAGAAGAGGATCTCCAAATGGCCCATAAGCACATAAAGTGATGTTCAACATTATGATCACAAAAATTCAGATTAAGCAACAGTGAGAAACATGCATATCAGAATAGGTAAATTAAAAACTGACAGACATCACTTGCAAAAAGAAAAGTTATTCTGATGTGGGAATAATAATACAATGATTATTATTATTATTACAGTAGTAAGAACATTTAACATCAGATCTATACTCTTAACAAAGTTTTAATTCTATAATGTAGTATTGTTAACTGTAGTCATGATATTGTACACAGATCTCTGGAATTTACTCATCATGCAAAACTGAAACACTATATTCATTGAACAACAACTCTCCAACTTCCAACCACTGGAAGGAAAAGACAGGTAGTGGGCATGACATAGACAACATGGTACAGGTGATATTCTATACATTCGTCTAGATGCTGAGAATGTGGGTGTCCTTGCCTGTGGCAGTTCACCAAGCTTCCCTAGTTAGAATTTGTTCACTGTTGATAGACACATGCTAGACTTCTATTTTTAAAAAAAAATATTGACCAAAAAGGGAAAAGCATGTATTTGGCCCTCATTGGGACCTTGGTAATACTGGAGTTCATTTAATAGTATGTTATTCGGTACTCATCAGTTGAGCTCAATGTATAAAGAACCCGGACTTGAAGTACCATTCCCTAGTGCCTGGTTAGTTTGTATCATCAAATTTTTACCAAACAGCTACTCTCTTGGCAAAAATAGTGCTAAGGATTAGAGTATAAAAATAAGTAACACATCCAAACTATCCAGATACCATGAAAACTAATTCTAGGAGACATACATGAACAGGTGGGTTTAAATTAATAAATATGCAGAAAGAGGAACAAGGTGCCATGGAACGTAGGAGAGGAACCCTGAAGTTTGGTCTTCTCAGTGAAGTATGTGTGAATGGGTATATGTGGTTGATTTTCAAAAAAAGAATTTCTAGAGCAGATGATTCCTGGTCTTAATCTTCACAGTACAGGACAATTTCAGCATGTAAAGAAGAGGAATGAAGGAATTACTAAGAGAGGAAGAGGCATGAGTGAAGATGTTGGACTGTTAAATTGTGGCATAAGAGCTGAATTTACAAGGAGCGCATTGATATTACAGCATACATTTTAAGGCAGCAGGTGTTAGGGAAAATGGATGGCAAGATAGAGCCCTGGCATAGTGAAGCTTAGAGCCACTCTGGGTAGCTGTTATTGATTGCATGAAGGTGTAGTATTTAAGGGAACACATTCACACCGTGGACATAAATCAACCTGAAACAGGATAGGCTATCCATTTATAAGCTCAGAAAAGCTTGCAAGAAGACACATTAGCACAAATACATGCATGCTACTGTGACCTTTTATAATCTCATTCTGGACATCCACCAAGGTTTCTTTTATCCACTCTCACTCTGGGACATCAGGTTTCCCCACTTCAGACATGATTTGGTCACCTCATTGGCAGGAGAAAATAGAGGGGCAGGGATGGGGTGTTAGGGCTGCTGAGTTATAAGCATCTTGGCATCTGGGATGTGGGGAAACAGGTAAGTGTGGTGGAAACATTTCACCTTCTTGGAAAGCTTCCTGGCTGAGAGAGGCTGACGCATCAGTAGCTCCCACTGACTTCTAAGAGTCAAAGCATAAGATTGATCAGGCTGTGCAACAGAAACATCCATATATTTTTTTTCTTTAATTTGAGGAAGGTCAATCATTTCAGCTAAACAAAAGCCTTCCAGGAGCAGGGACAGCTCTTCTTCTTGGCATGCCAGAAAGTTTGAAATCTTGGCCTATGTGTGTTGTAAGAAATTTGGAAAGATTTCACATTAGGTATATTGTTGTATCAGTAATTAGAAGAACATATAGATATGTAGGAACAAAACTGGAAGCAGGGATACAGATTAGGGAATTGTATGTAATAGTCCAAATAAAGAGATTCTGACATACTGCAACTACAGTAAAAATGAAGAGAAAGAGATGGATTTGAGAAACACTTAAAGAAAAACTTGGTGGGATTAATTGGCTATAGATGGTTATGGGAAGAGTAGAATTTAGGATGACTTGGGGGGCTTTTCAAACCACAATAATTAGATAAAGAAGGATGGAGAAAGAACAAGCCTGTGAAGAGAAGTTTGGCTTTAAATACATGGGGTCCAGGTATTTATGAAACTCACAAGTAAACATGTATATTTCACAATTAGACCAAGAGCTAATGATCAGAAATATAGGGAGATAACGTAGTGATGTCATGGAATCCAGGGCAGATACAAACAGAAGCTTGTGTTTAGTAGTGTCAAATATTGAAGATTGTCTAGTAAGATTAAACTGAGAGTGAGCAAGGGCATGTTAGCCTGGGTGGCTCAATTGGTTAAGTGTCTGTTCTCTCAGGGTCCTGGGATGAAGATCTCAGGGTCCTGGTATCTCAGGGTCATGGGATGAAGCCCCACATTGGGCTCTCTCCCCCATGGGAAGCCTGCTTCTCCTTCTCCCTCTGTAGCTACCTCTGCTTGTGCTTGCCCTCTTTCTCTCCCTCTCTGTTTCTCAAATAAATAAATTTAAAAAAAAAATTTAAAAACCTGAGAGTGAGCCATTCACCTTGACAATTTTTAAGTCCTTGGTTACTCTTTGGAGAACTTTTTCAACAGAATGGAAGTGATGCAATTTCCAAATTGCACTGGGTAGAAAATTGAAAGAAAAAAGAAGGACAGTAAGAGAAGATTATTTTCTGAAATTACTTTGCTGGTGTTAGAAGATGACTAAAGTCCACTGTATTGGGTTATACAGTTTTATTCTGTTTATTTTGCTTTGTGTTTAGATTGGAAGTGACAGAGGAGACAAATATGAAGGGATATAGTTGGTTTAAAAAGAAAAGGGAATAACTGATAAAACATTGTCTAGGGTGTTCTTGGAGAGGGTGGGAGGTTAATCATGATGACGACAGTAATGGTGATGGTCATGGTAATTATTATATTGGCACCATCTCTCACTTCTGGAATTCTAACAATGCACAACTTGATAGGAAAGATCCTATGATATCAACTTCCAGAGGAGAAAAATGAGACTTAGGGAGGTTACATAACTTATCCAAAGTCACATAGCCATGAAGTGTCAAAGTTTGGATTTAAATCCAGATTCCCCAGACGTTAATATCCATTTCTTAATCACTAGTATACACTGTTTGCCATTAATCAAGCATATAGATGGGGCAGATGGAAATTGACTTCATCTCTGTAAAGGAACAAACTTATTCCAGCTTCTTTCCCCTATCTCCTAATGGGTATATGTTCAGAAAGATCAAATTAAATTCTCTGGGATATTGTAAATTTTGGCATTTGACATACCTTAGTTTCCTTGTTTAGTATTTGTTTCTTTGTCTTAATTGGCAAGATGATGCACATATCATTTTTAATTGGAATGACCATTTACTTTATCTTCCAAACCAGGACAATTCTGAAAGCACAAGAGAGCATTATTAATACAAATTAAACCAAACAGGCATCAACCAGGACAGTCCCGCACACACATTGTTTTAGTTATTAATACCAACAGCTTTTGCGTATACCCAGTGGGGTGAGGATGGAATTGGTATGACTGATGTTGCTTTAATTCAGAGCCATGAAGCATATTCTATCTAGGGGAAACCAGCATTATTTTCATAAAATCTGCTCCAATATCATCCATCTCTTACATTGCTAATGCTTATTAGCCCCAGAAGATGTCCTGAGAATCATGTTTTGAGGGTTAAAGGGAACTTCAGATAGAAATCATCTAGTCCAGTCTCTTCATTGGATCAACTTAATTTTGTTCTGAAGACTCCATTTACCTACTATATGAAGTGACTTATACAAAACCCTTTGAAATAGCTTTAAGGAAGATGACACATTGTGTGTTGTCTAAGATATATTTTGACATACACACTGCATGATTAGAACACTTTTTTTTAAATCTACTTACTTAAGTAGGAGGGTATTTTTTTCATAGATTTTACCCAAATGTTGACATGGATTTTTTTTTTCACTCTATTTTTCAATCCAAATGCATCAGGAACAGAATAGCTTTGTAAAATTGGACTCTGCTGCCCATTGGGTGTCTTTATGGTGTCATCACTATTTATCTGAGTCCTGCTATTCTTTAAATATAAGCAACTACTTTGCTCTATTCTTGAAAACTGTGTGTGCTATCGTTCCTGGTAACTTAACACAGATCATCCATTCAACATCTTGGCTCCTCTGCTCTTGGCCTTTCTCATCTGCCTACTCTTCCTCCAATTTACAGTACCACAGTATAGCACCCAGCTGCTCAGGACAAAACCCTGGAAGTCAGCGTTGGTTTTCCCCAGCACTTTCTACACCATCCCTTAAACAACCCAGTAGCAGTTCAGGGCTACTTACCAAAAATATCTTGAATCCTGTCTCCATCCCCCCTTGTCTGTTTATGCAAGTTTGCCAATTGCCTTCCCCCATTCTTGTTCCCACAAAGCTCACTTTCCACTCTGTAATATGAGTGGATTGCAAAAATAACATCTCTATTTCATCAAACACCATCCAGTTATTTACAAGGTCCCTATAACCTTCCTCCTACCTGGTGTTCCCATGCCATTGTGTTACTATGTTCTTTATTATTTCCCAAAGAGAAGCTTGCGTCCTCTCCAGGACCCTTGCACTTGTTCTGTTGGCCTGGCATAAATTTCACCAATATATTTTTATACCTAGCCCCTTCTCCTGATTTAGGTGTCTTCAAATGCCATCTTATCAGGAGAACTTTCCAGACTGCATAATATAAGAAAGAGAAAGAGAGAGAAGGAAAAAAGGAAGGGGGGAAGGAATGAAAAAGAGAGGAAGAGAGAGAGGAAGAGAAGGAGGGAGGAAGAAAGGAAGGAAGGAAAAGAAAGAGGGAAAGAAAGAAAGAAAAAGAGGGAGGGAGGAAGGAAAGGAAGAAGAGAAAGGGAAAAGGGAGAAAAGGAACTCTTGGGACTATCTACCAACTCTGCTTTCTTTTCTAAATGCTACTTTTAAAATGTGTATACTTAATGAAAGCGTGTCTGGTCCACACAAATGTGAATCTCTTGAGAGCAAAGGCATCATATATCTTACACGTATAGACTCATTGCCTGGGATAGTGGTTGGATTAGAGGAAAATATGGTAATACTTGTTAACTAAATGAACAAGGTTGTTGCAAAGACAGAATAAAATCTTGTGTATGAAAGGCCTAGAAAAAGCCCACTGTACAATGACTCCGCCTGCTAGCCTCTTGCTAAAGAGGAAAGTGCATCTTTTACATTAGTTTTAGTAAGCATAAGGCACCATGATTGGAAAAATTAAAACTATCAGACTAAAGTTAAAATGTTTTACTTTCTTGATTAAAAAAAAAAAAAAATACAGCTTCCAAACATCAGATGTTTATTTAGCAAAGCATAGAGTCACCAAGTCCTGATCTTGAGGTTAAGTCCTGAACACTCTGAGATGACAGGTGTGAATGGAAACCAACCCAGATGCTCCCCTGTGTGCCAGTGTTCTGACAGATAGCACAAGTGTGTTTAGGAATAGGCAATTCAAAAGACCTAGAATGTCCTTCCAAGGAGATCAGTCTGGACGGAGATATGAACACATAAACAAAACATGACAGGGTAGCACGAGAAATACCTTGATAGAAGGAGAGATTAAATACGCAAGAGCCCTGGGAAAGGTTAATATAAAGATGAAGACTGATCTGCAACAGAGCAAAGAGATGCAAACTAGTCAGACATTGGAAACAGGCGGAAAGGTAGAGAGGTAAAACTAGTATGTAAAAGTCACAGAAACAGGAAGTTGCATGGTGTGTTTAGTTAACCACAGCTGTGTAACACGTCTTGAGTATGCTATGAGAGGGAAGAACAATTCAAGATGTGTCTGGAGATGTAGGCGGGGGTCCTGGCCCCATTACTGGCGCACATTACTGTTCAATGATTATTCCTATTTTCCTCTTCTCCCATTCAAGATATCCAATCAGGGAAGTATAATTTCACTGAAGCACTTTTCAGATTAAACCAAATTGAGTTCTTGAGTGAAGAAATTAACCTCTTGAATGTAGGATTTCCTATCATTTTATTATTCCATTGCTTTAAACACTTAAAACATCATTTCCTGTTGTTTTATGCTTAAAATTCATTCTTTAAAAAATTCTTTTTGTCAAGTGTTTTTAGAGAACTTTTACAGAGGTGCAACTATTTTCAATATATCTGAGTTGGCCTTCACTGTTGGCGAATAACTAAAGAAAATATTTTTTGTCCTGCTTTGGCATAGCTATTGCTTTATTTTTCAACTTAATACAAATATCTCTTATTTTACAGATGATAGATGGTTTCTAAAAGCCCCACTGATTTTTAATTATCAGTTCCAAATTCAATGTTTATTACACAAAACTATCAGAAAAAATAAAATCTCGTATTTTATGTTCTTAAATCTTAAACAAGAATCTTTAAAATTTGCCACTGGGATCATACTTTATTTCTATCGTAGGTGCCTTAATTGACTTTAATCTGTGCTTACGTTTCCTTTTGGGGGTTCAGTTTTTGTAGGTCTTTTTTTTTTCAGTCTGTCTTATGTCAGTAATGTAGGCTTCCCAAAAGAGTTTTAAATGCTAAATTCTACAAATCTCAGAAAAACTGCAGTCCTAAATTAAAAGCCAGTAGTCTATGTGATGTGATGCTTATCATGGTTCTATAGAATTGTGATCAAGAACAGAATTAGTGAATTTCTTAATTCAAATAAAAGATTTGGTTTGATAATTTGCTTGCGAATATGTAGCCAATAAAACATGATGATGGGTAAGTCAACATTTCCTAAGGACTGATTAGCTTATCAGCTGGATAGATGAATAGTGAATATCCAATTAGATGACTCCTTAGAATTTGTCAAAACTTTTCAGCAATGAGTTGTAGGAGAAAGAAAGAGAGAGGCAAGCAAGCATCATTTAATTGAAGAGCATAAAAGATTCCTCTCTAGAAATAAGACAGCCCAGCTGTGTATATGTTTTTATCTCTTTAATGATTTCACAAGCTGACTACTGGAACTTCAGTGCCACGTTAACTTTGATTTAAAAATGAGGAACTAGTCAAAGAAAACAGCATGGACGATAAGAGACCAGAAACCAAATGTGGGGTGTGTGTGTGTGTTTGTGTGTGTGTGTGTGTGTATACAAATGTATGCGTGTGCCTGCAGGGGCGCATTTGCAAGTGAATTTAGTGATAAAGCGTGCAGTCTGCTCTATTCTCAGTGTTTTCAGCCTAGCCAAACTATTTTGTCATTCTTGACCAAAAGTCATGCTTTAGAGGAAAGCATTAGGTGATTTTATGAAGTTTTGGTGATTGAAGGGCTATTATCTCTGTTGATTTCCATCTAATTATAACACCCTGAAGTTTATTTTTCCTTGTATTGCTCACAAAGGACGTTTTAGCATCAGCGATTGACCTCTCAACTACTTCACATGCCCCTTCCTAAGTACTCGTGTTTAATACACAAGTGTTTTCCTCCCTGTATCTCTTCTACAGTACACCTTTTCAAACATGGGGTCTTTTTTTCCTCCTAAGCATACCAAATTAGGAATCGTCATATGCAGTAAAATTTTTCTGTAGATATTTTCCTCTTGACTTCCAATTTTCATTCCTCTTGCTCACTTTTTCTTTTCAAATGCTAAAGCCCTCCTGTCAACTATCAGTGGCGGTGACATGGAAAGGCTCTAGAAAACCACCCAATGAAACATTAATGAAAACTTCTACCTACCTCTGAACTCTTTTTCAGAGTCCATTGCTCTTTGTGTAAAATAAAAATAACCATTCCATTAATGACCTATGTACTTTAGGGCCATGACTTACATAGATAATTGGGGGTTTCATAAAAATAAGATCTCAGAATTATAGTCCCTCGAAGTCTACCACCAAGAGGATAGTTCTGGTGTTTGTCGTGAGTTAAAAAGGTGAATGAGATTCTCTGTCTGTTCTTAATGAGCTCACAGTTTCTGTGGGAGACAGACATCAGAAAAATAATTATAAGGGACCAGAAAGGTGTGATGTGCGACCAAAGTGGTGACAGCTGACTTACTCTCCGAGAATTGGGAATGGCTTCTCAGGAAGAGTGATACTGAGCTGACATTAGAAATGTATAAGTATGAACTTTACAGGAAGATATAAGGGTTGCGGAACAGCATTCCAGGCTCAAGAAACCGTCTTTGCAAAGCGATAGAGTCTCAAATCTCAGTCTGTTCAGGAACCAGGGAAAAGTGTATTGCTCTGCTATTGTCCCAGTACTTCAGTGGGGGAAAAAAAATGGTCTAAAGGATCTTCCAGTGAAGGGAAAAAGCAGTGCTAAGAAAAAAAAAAAATTCAGTAAATGATATGGTGGAAAACATGGGTGTTTACTTTACTACCTGCAGATTCAGAATGACCTAGTAAATAGCTGAAAATTAAAATGTTTGCTTACAAATGCAATTTTTTATAATACACAGTACATATAATTATATACTAATAAGTAAATTGAGATAAATTAATAAGAAAATAGCAATTTGAAACTCCTTTCCATAAATAGGGGTTCAAAATATAAAAGCATGTTCACAATGGAGAACTAATTGCTGAATAAAGAAAATGAACGCATGTAAAAGGAATTTTGATGCTTTAACGATTTTGAAAATCATTTTAATGATTTTGAAAGTGCCGTTTATTTTAAAGTAATTCTGTTTCCTCAAAAATCAGACTCTAAAAAATTCAGAACTGCATATCTTAGTGAAATGTCTATCCCTATTTATGTTAGGTTTATCTCAAGTCAAAATTAATGGAATCCTAAAGATTTTACTGTATTTTACTCTTTAATCACTCTCCAATATAGAGAGCACACAGATAAATGTATTCTGAAAAGCCTTATAATTTCAAGATATTGACCCCAAAGCAAAATTTGAAATAAAAGATTATGAGGAAGAGGGAATGTGTAGACATTCTTTTCTCTTCCCCTATAATCCTGGGATAATCCAGCGTGTTCTCTTTCAGGTTCATCCCCTCTGAACAAGAAGATAGGAAATAGGAAAGAAATTGTGAGGTAGACAAAATTTGTTCTTGATTAATTCTTTCCTCTTTGAAGTCACCCTTCTCAGAGCTGCTTATATCCTCTTGCAGTCTCCTGCCCCAAATGGAGGGAATTCTATTTTCTCAGCAAGAAGCCATTTTTAACCTGAAGAGAGAGGGGACTAGCTTCACGACGGCAGCAGACAGTAGAAGAGACTGTCCTATGTGGCCTTCTCACTTTTTTTTCAATCGAACATATAAGCAACTATTACATTACTTAAAACTGGGTTTGGTTGTAGACTACTGTGATTTGGAACATTCCTCAACCAGAGGCCAAGAAACTCGAATGTTCTCAGACTTCAGACATATGCAATAAATACATTAGTAAGAGCTACTGCTAGAAGAGCTACAGAGTAGTGCCCGCCAACCAGCTGGACACACAGCTCCTTGAAGGTGTTCATGTCTTAAATACTTTTAAAATAATCATTGACAGACTAAATTATGCCCCTGGCCTTCAATTTGTGTCTTACTCAAGAGATTCAGAATCCCTCTCTCCTATTCACTTCTTGGGAAGAAGAGCTTCATAACTGCTATGCTTCTAGGTCTGTATCTTCTTCTCATGCTCCCTCTGTGGTCTTGCGTACTCTCAGGAAACTTCGATAAAGTTGCCTCTATTTTACGTATACCTTTACCTTTTCACTTGTAGATTTACCTGTATATGTGTTTACTTATTAATATCCTTTGGACTCACATTGGTTGTGAAACTAGAATCCAGTCCCAGCCTCAGGATAGCTTGAATATGGCAAAGATTAAAACGTAGAGTAAGTATGTCAATGGTTCTTTATAAGGCATAGAGTACTTTGACTAGTTAGTTACATTTGATTCTTAAAGTAACCCAAGGATGTGGGTCATGGAGATAATATCTCTAAATTACACATGAGGCAACTGAGGTTAAATGACTTTTCTAAATTTCCCTAAAACAAAAGGAGGCTTGCATTAATCTAATTTATTTTACACTATTTCATTTTTTATCATGATGTGTGTACTCTAATCCCTATCCCCTATTTCCTCCCTCCCCACCACCCATCTCCCCTCTGGTAGCCATGATTTTGTTCTCTGTAGAGAACAAGAGTCTGTTTCTTGATTTTTCTCTCTCTCTTTTTCCCCTTTGCTCATTTGTTTTGTTTCTTAAATCCCACATATGAAATCATATGGTATTTGTCTTTCTTTGATTGACTTATTTTACTTAGCATTACACTCTTTAGCTTTTTCCATCTTGTTGCAAATGGCAAAATTTCATAATTTCATCCTTTTTTTGGCTCTCATCCAAATTACAGTATTATTTTCCTCCCTGTTATACCAACATTTTTATTTTTTCTTTGCTTCTTGTTTATGTCTTCTTCTACTCCTTACCCCCAACTTTCCCCCTTCCCATTTTCTAGTATTGTCATAGCCTACACTTATTGCCTATAAAAGGATATAGCATGCCTATGGCAGCTGGTTGTGGAAGTGGCAGGTCAAGGGAAATCAAGTCCTCAGCAAAACTTAGCAAGAATGCTGAGCCTTGGACAAGCCTTAATTAAGCATTGGGATGGAAGATAGATTTTGGAAAGTTAAATGCAAACTTTTTAAAGAACTCAATACTAAATCAGCTTGACATTTAAAGTACTGTATTAATCCAGATGCTGGCATTTTTCTGAAGGTGGGGAAATCCCAATTTTCTGTCCATGAGAGCCTCATTTCATCCCTCCACATTGCCCTGTGAGGCGACTCCTTGCTTCAGACTGCTCTTACAAGTATTGGGATAGAATTAAGCTGATGATCATCCATGTGCAGAGAAAATGTGATAGAGTCTTAATTTTCTGCACTAGTTCATCTCTTAATAGAGAATTCAATGCTCTCTTTTAGTCCATTGCAAATTAAGCAAAAGTATCTCCACTTTACATAGGGAAACACACAGCAAGGAGCAACTCTTCAATAAAAAGAGTTGTGAGGTAAAGTATAAGACAGCTTACCAAGATGTACAAACAAACTAATCATCCTGCCTTGTATGATTTTTCTCTCAACCTCTTACGCAGCTGGGGCTCCCGGTTCTCACGTGGAGACTAATCTAATGTCACTCTCACTAACTAAAGGCTGTAATCATTCTCCCTGCTTCTGACTAACTATTCACTCTCCTTTCATTTCACTCAAACGTAATATCATAAGAAATCCTCGATTTCTCTTATTCTGGGTAGCTGGGCCATCATAGTTTAGTTTAGCCCAAGTGGGCTAGGTATAGCCACTTTTTGTAGGGTTTTGGCAGAAAATGGGAAGTACAAAATTCTGAACCCAAAAGCTAAGTGGTTAAATAATTTATTTTTATAATACAGTAGATGATTATGGCTGATTTTACAGACAGAATTTAAATGGCATGGCAATGGCATCTGATCAGAAATGGTACCCTAATAAGAGATGCAAGTCAATTGTGTTTTCAGAAGGGAAGAGAATACAAAGAGGTTGTGGCATATGCTCCACATGGGACCACTGGCCTATTACTTCCTTTGCCATCTTCAAGTCTAGCAACCAATTTCTGGCTTGTGTTCCCCTTGCTTGGCTAAATAAAAAAAATAAATAAGGCTCTTTAACACACACTTAATCAATTTCAAACTTTTATAGGCATCTCTGAAACATCCCTGTTATTGAGACTATATGTAATTGAATTTTCTCTCCCTTCACCATTTTCCCAGGTTCTGGGTAATTTTTCTTTTTCTTACTGTCATCCTTGAAAATTCTTCCTGTTCTTTTTTCACTCCTTCTCCTGAGGAGTTCAGATGTGGAATTATGCTCAGCTATTCATGGCTGTATTTGAAACTCCAAGAGAACTACTTTGCTTCTTTGTGGCTGTGTACGTTCACATGGTCAGCCGACTGGAAATTGAAGTGCTAGATGGGCTTGGCAATTCAGACACTGTTCTTTCAGGGGAATCTCCCTTCTCATGAAGGCAATCCTTTTGGAAGTAGAGAGACACATTACTCTGTGCAATTCAGCTCACATTTATCCTTAGCTTAAAGATTGGCTCATGCCTCAAGACAGCTCTCCTGACAGTGAGTGACAGTTAATGTCAGAAGTTCAGGAGGAGGTATAGTAAGATAACTTAGAGAAGAAAATTGCACTGCAGTTCAACCTTTACAGAGCAAAAAGTGGCATCTCATGTATTGAATATGTCCAGAAAAGAGATAGGCTTAATTAAGTTTTACAATAAATCCAACACTTTTATTCTAATAAGAATGTTAGGATTTGTAAAATATCATTTACTCAATCACTATGTATGTTTTGAGCCCTTGCTCTTTGCCCTTGCACTGTGCCAGATATTATAAGGTTGTGAAAAAAAAAAGTCATCTGGCCTCAAAGGAAAGAAGAATTGTTAATACACTTAAGCAATATTAAACTAAAATAGATAGGAGTAAATATCTGAAGTCTGGTGTAGTGTGGAAGACGTCACTTACTAATTAGTTCATCACGTGATATCAACTATATTGGTATGTCAGTCAATGTGCTTTCATCTAATCTTGAAAAAATCTTGTTTGACCTTCACAAAAATCGTATTTTAATTTAAATTTTCATATGGAAGATGAACTCTATCTGGATCCACGTGGTAAGACCTGAATCAGGCAGAGACGGACAGTAAGAACTAACAATTGTAGGTACATAAAATGCGTTCCCTACACTAATGATTATTTCCCAAAGGTAACATTATTCAATCAGAATAATAATCCTACAAGATACATGTGTTCTTTCCTTTTTTACTAACGAGGAAAAAGAAGTAGACATCAAAAACAGGAAGAGAAATATTTATAGGGCCTATGTATGTTATTACAGAGCAGACAATGAATAATGGGTTAGAAGCCAAGAAGCAATAAATTGATAAAGACCACAACAGGTTAACTCAACCCTGATAGACTGGCTTGCCTTGGGTCATGTGGCTCCTTGAACAAGAGCCTCTTTAAAGGGGTGTTTGGGTAGACCGGCAATATCGTGACTTTTGTGTGCACATCATATAGTAAAAATGAGAAGTATGTTTAAGCCTCTGGGGAACATGCTAGTTTGATAGTTTGTTGCACTGTTGTATAAAGTGCCCTGTTCTCTCAGGAGTTTGTGGATTAAATACATTTTGTATTCAGTCGTGAGGTAGTTTGAAACACTGGCTCAGTCCAAATACCTTGAAGTCGCTGTCTCAGTGACCAATGTTTCTAATTAGTTATTCTATCCTCATTCATTTGTAACCCATCCAATTAAAGGTTTTTAGCTCCTGCTTCCTTTGACCTCACTTTCGCCTGCCTAATGAAACAGTCTCACTATGGTATCTCCTACACCTGCTTCAGGAGGACATCGTACATGTACAGTTTTCTCAAGGGGAAGGTGATCCTATTGTAGATTCATTTTCTTCTGAATAACAATAATGAATTTAATAATAATTTTAAAAATACCTAAAATTTATACAGCATTTATAGTTTACAAATTATTTCCATGTATATTACCCTGTTCGTAAGTCCATAATGAAAAAATAATAATTGGAATTGGAACCACAAACTTACTTTACAGCTCCCTCTCTATCACACTCTCATTGTTTGAAGTCATTCAATTATTTATGCAATCATTCTCAGTTTTGTCATGTGTAAAATAGTTACAAGAACAGCTGCCTGAATATGATACAAGGATAAATAGGATAAAATTTAGAAGTACTTTGTAAATTCTAAAGTGTTTTACATATATGACTTAGGATTGTCATTATTCCATAAATGAATATTTTACTAAGTGAAAAATTGAAGTATATCTATATAAGTAATATAGAAAGAAGTTTATGAGACAGTTACTAAGAGACAGAATAGGAGGAAGAGAGAGAGAGAGGAAATTCAAATAAATAACAAGAGATACCAACATTGACAGACATTTCTGGGCAATGTTTGAAAGTTTCCATTTAACCATTTAATGAAATCAGGGAAAAATAAATTTAGCACCCATTAAGGGTTCCCAAGATCAGCACGTTCCCTATGTCTTCTGAGAAAATAGTTCTATAAATTAGCAATTTATCTTTGTTCTCTTTTTTCTTCATTGAGGTAAAAAAATCTATCCATATTGCTTTAGAAAAACATTAGTATATATAGCTTAAAAATAGAAAGTTGAAAGTTTTTGTAGTAGGTATATATAACAATCAAGACATACATAGCAATCAAGACAGTGTTGTACTAGTGTAAACAGACATATGGATGAATAGAGTAGATCTGAAAGTCCAGAAATATACCCATAAGTCTATGGTTAATTTATTTTTGAAAAATTGATTTTGACAAATATTTTACAAAATTCATGGTAATATACAAGAATTAAATCTATTTAAAAAATTAAACATTGTTTAATATTATAAGTGATTATGATTATATTATACTTTAAAAAATTGTAGACACTGTAGTGAAAGTTCTTTACCATGAAAACTGCTCCCTCTTCCCAGAGGGGAGCACTATCATTAATTTGGTCTTTAATATTCCAGATCCTTTGAAATTTACATGGGTACACATACTGTCATGTTAATTTTATTTTTCTGTATGTTAAATGAACAACAAATGTATATTTGTACAAACTAGCACAGTAAATTTATCTCATTCTTCTCTACACAATATTTCATAATATAGATATACTGCAGTTAATTATATCATTCTTCCATTGATAAATATCAGAATTCCCCCTAAATGTATCTTTATTACATATAATGCTTTAATAAAGTCTCATATATGTCTCCTTATGAATTAGGAAAGTGTTTCTCTGGTAACAATATAGTAAAAAGGAATTTCTAGATGGTGTACTATATGCGGTTTAATTTTAGAAAATTATTTTCAAATTCTCCAAAGTGCTAAGCCCTTATGTCCTCCCAGCAATGTATATGAGACATGACTGTCCCCACAACATTACTAATACTTAATAACTTTTTAAATTGCTCACAATCTGATAGGAAAAACCTATCTTACTGTTACTTATTTTCCTTCTTTGATTACTAATGAGGCAGAGTGTTTTCAGTGTTTCTCTTCTGTAAACTGCCTATTCATTACCTTTGGCAATTTTTCTTTTTTAGTTTTATTTATTTATTTGAGAGAGAGGAGAGAGCATCCAGGGAGGCATGTCAGCGCAAATGAAGGAGGAAGAGAGGAGGCAGAGGAAGAAGAGGGAGAGAAGCAGACTCCCTCCCGACCCAGAACCAATGCAGGGCTCACTCACACAAACCTGAGATCATGACTTGAGCCAAAATCAAGAGTTAGACACAGCCAACTGAACCACCCAGGCATCCCACCTTTAACAATTTTTCTATGGGGAAATTTATTTTTTCTTACAGACTAAGAATTCTTATGTGATATATTTTTGTATGCTGTTATATATAATAACTATAAGATCATATATATTTGTATTTTCTCATATAAGCATTGCAAAAAAACTAGAGTTTCATAGCTAGAAGAAACTGTTACAGACTTCTCCTCCAATCTCTTCCCTTTTATATTTAAGACAAGGAGAAGGAAAATGTGTTCCCCCATGGTCAACAGTGAAATGAGTGACAGCATTTGATATTAAACCTGGATTTCTAAATGCCTGGGACACTAAATTAAGCAGATAACTTTGAATCAGTTGGATATAAACTTATAGATTACATTTAGTAATCTATCATCTAAGCAATAGAAAGTTGCCCCACACAAATTTTGAAGTTGCAAAATTACCTGACTTGAAAGGCAGAGCATTTAAAATACTTCTTGAAATTAAAATAAACTACAAAAGAAGCAAAGATCAAATGACTTTACAGAGTCTATTTTCAATAGTTCAAAGTGTTTTATCAAGTTCTAACCTGATGGCTTATCCATTTAAAGGATCAATTTTATTCTATTATTTTAAAAGCAAGAAAAAGTAATTTAAAAGGGACAAGGGCCATCTAGATTTTCTCGTACTCCACAGAGGTTAGAATAACCCTTAACCTAGCAGGATAAAGCATGGAATTAAAAGTAGTTTATAAAAAGGACAAATATTCTCTGTAGATTCTAATTTCTTTTGAAAGTTACCAACTTACTTCCACTAGAATTTCTTTCTAGCAACATCATTGCTATATATTTTAAAGTAACTTTGGGGAAACTGTAAAAAGAAAGTTGCTTAACATTCACATTGTCAGTTCAGTGCTGTAAGTTGCACATTGTTTTTTTTCTATTTTATTGAAGTTAAAATGTAGTTTGAAATTTAAGGGAGTTTTGAAGTTGAAAAGGTGGCCAAGTAAATGAATATATCCAACAGCTAATCCTAAAGTTACCATATAGCTTTCACATAAAGTTAGAGAACATAGCTATCCTCCTTAATCACATCAGGGATTCACATAAGTCTCTTTACCAAAGGTATTTTGACATTTCAGAAACATTGTCATTATTAGATGATTATACTAATAATGCAAACAACAGCTCTTATTAATCAAGGGCTTTCAGTTTGCATGGCACTGTGCATCATGGAAACTCAATCAATGGGTTGCTTACTGTCATTTGTATCATCTATAGACATGAAAGCTACACTGAGAAAAAGCTAATAAGTAGGAAGGGGTTCTCTCTTGTTTCTTTCAAATTCTGTAACTTGTCTGATTCACTATTTCAAATACCAAATATCCAAATATTTATTTGGTGTTTTCTACCTTGTAGAAATTTTTAGATGTATATTCCTTGTAGGTTTCTCTATTCGTCTGCTTTTCTTTTTTAGTTTTATTTATTTATTTGAGAGAGAGGAGAGAGCATCCAGGGAGGCATTACACAAAATTTCTCATTACACAAAAAGCCACAGATAGCATAAATGCATATTTAACGGGTTAGCTCTTTATATTTAACAAATCAAATTTCTCCCATGAAGATATATCATGGAATATAATGGCCTTGTGGTAAATCTAAAAATTTTCAGGAGTAATAAAAAGCCATTTCAAATATTATAAAGACTATACATACCCTGATGGGATATTGGTTTGTTTTGGCAACAATTGCATTGGAAAAAAATAATTTCTGAATGATCGTTTTCTTGGTGAGGATTGGTTTTAGTAAATAACATCTAATACCCTATGGCATATACCTATGGGGTTTTTTTGGTTTCATACAAGAAGTTATGAGAGGTGAGTCATTACTGTAGTTGACTCCTCCCTCTCTGTGGTGGTCCCAAGCCTCTGTAGATGAACTCTTACCTGGACCACCAAGGCAGATGGGAATTGAGGAACCCATTGTCGTAACTTGATTATGCCAAGGAGGTGTGACCTATAGCTGGGACTGCACTAAAACCAAGCGGGGTTCTGTTAGCCGAGAGGAAGTGAGGGGTTAGATGTCTGTTAGGAAGTTCTGTTTTTCAATGTGGTATGACTGTATGCCCCTTCCCCGACAAAAAAATTACTGCAATTTAAAATGCTTAAGTTCAAAAGTGAGATTCATGTTATAGATACCATACTGTACTCATATTGTATACCTGTCAGAGACAGACACTTTTGAGTTGTATAACTTGAGGCAAACTTAACCGATCTAAATAGACCATGGTTTTTACAGAAACAAAAGTACATGCCTTATAGAATATAGTTTGAGTCAAGGGAGCAAATACATACACCATTCCTGGTACCTAGTATATACTTGGATTATTGAAAATCTGGTGTTAAAAAAGATGTTAAAATTGAATAAAGGCTCACATACAGTAGATGACTCAATGGTGCTTGATTAAAAGTTAGATGTGAATATTTCCAGTAGCTGAAGACTTCTCCGTGTGCAGGATGCATCTAGCTGGTGGAAGGGAAAACAGAGGACAAAGAAGACTACAAATTCCCTAAAAATTTTGGCCCCCTAAGTGATACAAATTAATTTTGCTCACAATCCATTGACGGGAACTAGTTGCATGACCACATCTAATTGCGGGGGTTATCAGGGAAATGTAATCCCTGATAGTCACTTCCCAGAAACATATATTCAGGAAGAGGGAATATACAAGTTGATGGCCACTAGTCATCTCCTCTCTAATGCTTTTTAGATATATATTGCTTTCTTAATGAACTATATGCTAAGTGAGGCAAGCAATATGAACCACTAGGGATGAGGGCAGTGTGATTCATATGGGTGGCTGACAAATGTTCGAAGGCAGCATTAGTGTCACAGTTTCATAGACTCAAGTTGGATTGCCTGCATCCAAATTCAGATTCTACCAATTCCTGGTTGTGTGATTTGGGGCAAGTTACTTAACATCAGCTTCTTCCTTTTTAAAAATGGGGATCTAAAATTACCTATCTTATATAGGCTATTGTGAGATTAAATATAACTATATTTGAATAAAGCTCCTAGAACAATAGTTACTGATACCTACATACTGTAGCATTTACATTGAATTTTGTTCAGTATCTATGTGTGTGTATGTGTACACATATACAAACCTACACAGTTATATATACATAATCCATAAAGTATGAGAGAGAATGAGAAGCATTTTAAATAGTATTTGTCTAAATGTGTTTACTTAGATTGTTGGGATACAGAAAATCCTCAGACATGAGAACTTAAAATCAGAATGTTAAAGAAGAGTGTCTGCTAGATTGGAAGGGTCAGGACGAGGCATTGGAGAAGGTGATTGGTGACAGAGTACTGTGCAAGTCAGCCACACAGAGTTGCCCTAGGGGGTATGATTTTATAGCAACAGTGTCTTAAAGAGGAAAGGAAAATGGAGCTATAGTTTAAAGAAGAAGATACTATTGGTATAAATAAGATCACATTTGAAGGAAGTAAAATGACAGAAGAATTTTTTTAAAGACTTATCTTTTTTAAATTAACATATAATGTTTGTTTCAGGGGTACAAGTCTGTGATTCATCAGTCTTACACAATTCACAGCACTTACCATAGCACATAGCCTCCCCAATGTCCATCACCCAGCCACCCTATAGCTCCCAAACCATAAGAGACTCAATCTCAGATAACAAAGTAAGGGGTGCTGAAGAGGAAAGACTTTTCTTTTTTCACTGGAAGGGAGAAAATAAGAAGATATAAAGAAAATATGTAGAAAAATAGGAAAGTTGAAACAACTTGTAATTGAGAACTACAGATAGTCATAAAGAAGCATTGAAGACCTAGAATTTGAAATTGGAAGTGAATGCTGAATGAAACCCTCACACTCCCTTATAATTAAGGATGATAATTTTAGTAAACTCATCATCTATAATGAGTATTAAATAAAATATATCTCATGTAGTAATCACATAAACAGATACATCTAGCTTTTAAAAAAATAATTCACAGAATTCTGCCTTTATGTTGGTAAAGAAATCAAGGCAAATACCTTGTCTTCTCAGTAGTCAGCTATTTCACATTGAATAGTGATAGGTAACTATATTATTAAAATAGAAAAAGAGTCTGAAGTCAGAAAACTAACTGAATATTAAATATGTATGATGTGGGTTTGTTACTTAACCTACATATTATTTATGATGTTCCACCCTCAATCTATCTGAAGTTCTTACTAAAAATGTCTTGAACTAAAATGAAAACTCATTGATCAGGGCCATATCTTCAAAGAGAAAATAAGAAGAAAATCAAGTACTACAATCAAGGATCTAAATTCTCCTGATGTTTCTGACCATCCTCCCAGAGTTCCTTCTTGTCTTCATACTGTGTCTCCTTGCCATAAAATTCATGCACAGTTCCAAGGCGTTCATCCCCAGATGTCAATGTGAAAAGTTGGAAAGAAAGCTGTCTTCTCCTCTGGTCACTTTTAAGAGTAAAATTTCCCAGAACATCCCAGAAGTTTTCACCTAATGTCTCATAACTAAATTACATCCCTTCTGTATCATCACTGGCAAAAGGAATGATAGTATTATGATTGTTGAAGAATAATTTCTTTTCCCCTGAGCCCATAGCCACTGGATAGCTGAATAATATCAGGGCACCATTCATGTAGCTCAAGGAAGGAGGTAGCTTTTGGGAGGGGATCTTATGAGAGTGCCACAATCACTTTGACTCAAGATACTTTCAACTACCAAAAATATAAGTATTATAGTTACTATAGTTGAGACTATAGTTTAAAATATCTGGAATTCTCCATAATTTTCACTTCTGATAATCTATAGGAAAAGGAAAATCTGTACCTCTCCCCCAGCCTCAGACCTGTAGGTATCTTATTCAAAATTCCTTTATAGGAAAAACAGTCTCTACTTTTTTCTTCACTTCCAGGGAAGAACATAACTTTAAATTATTCCTCTACAGAGGGACAGAAAAAGGAGAAACACCCACTGGGCTTCCTGTCTATGTTCAAATCCAGTGTGTAAATGTTTTTGATTTATACCTGAATCATGGTTCAGAAAGCAGCTTAGTAATAAATGCAAAGTAATTGCTCAAAGTAGTATAATGCTATTAGCCAGGAAGCAAGCCATGCTGTGGAAGAAGGCAGTAGAAACCTCTCCTGCTACCTTTGTGAGCAATATCATCTAGCTTGAGCAATTCTCCTTTCTAAAAAATTGGATAATGATGCTCTTAATTCCAGCATTTTAAATTATTCATCTGGAGAGGTTTTTTTCCCCTCATTTAGCAAATTCTTAATTGTCCCCTCCAATGGCAACAGCAATATATGCCAGCTTTTTTGATGAAAATAGAAGCTATTTAGAAATCCTTCTGGGTAATATTGAAGAACTTATATACACTTTGGATACTGGCACCTGTTCTGTTCTTAGGGTGGGTGGGTTTATAATGTGGATTGAGTTCTAAGTGTTTGACTTGTCTTGATGGTCTATAGGGAGTGAAGGGACTGACCTATAAACTGCAAAGTGTTTTAGGATGGCTGATATCTCTCTGTGTGCATGTGTTTTCAGGCCTGGCAAAATACATGCACAGGACTAAATAGCAATAAGAAGAGCAATTTGATGAGCTCCACAAAGACCTGCATGTATTCAGACAATGAGTTTAGTTTCTAACCCCTACAGATTTGCTTCATGTCTTGAGGGAAACTTTTTGCCAAGTTTTCATTTTGATAAATTCATGCTCTTCTGGGCAACCTACAAAATGACCATGCATTCCACCTACCTCCCTAACGGGAAAAAGAAAGAAAAGAAATCAGGGGCTGAAAAGATATAGAACAGCAAATAGAGACTGAAATAAAATGGAAAGCTTCATTCTAATGCCTGATATAGAGAGAATGCTTTGCTTTTGTGTTGATTACATATACTGCTAATGCCCATGGTACTATCATTGACCCAGAGGCTTGCCTTACCACATGCCATTCTGATTCTATGAATTGTGTCTGTTATGTACTCTGTCCCTCAAAATTAGGATCCTCCTGCTATAGAAAAAGACATATTACACAAGATCATTAAAAGGATAGATGAATGTCTATTAATATATTATGGTCACCTGTAGAGGCAGATGGACCTTCCACCCAAAATTTGGTTTCAGTATCAGGACCAAGGACACCACGCACCTACCAAGAGGGTATAAAAAGTTTTGTTGCTTACAAGGCTAGAGTCTCTAGAGATAACAGGGTAGGCCTTGCAAAGAGATCCAGATGGCTTGAGAGAACGAAGAAAGGAGGCTGGTCCGGTTTCTTATTGCGGTTGTGGGTTGGGGACACCTGAGAGATTACAAAGCCTGGGCAGGGGGTTGCATCATTTTAGTCTGTCATCAGTGCCAAAAGCAGAACCTGGGCTTGCTTCCTAGCTTGTCAGATGTGGGCGTAAAGGGAAGAGGAAGGGATGACGCTGAAAATCTGTCAACATACATAAAAAAATGGAGTCAGACTCCTCATTGCACAATATAAACATGGAAAAAGACTGGTTATCTTCCTTTATAACAACCTAATGATGAACAATAGTTCTAAATGCGGTTGATCCTCATTATTCATGGTAGTTATGTTCTATAAAGTCACCACACACACTGAATTAGTGGATATTGAAATATTACTCCTAGGGGAGATACAGCAGTAAGTTTCTGAGAGCCTCTGGTTGCGACAGACTGAGAACTGCACAACTTTGTTTTATGCATTTTTTTGTTTAAAGACACTTTATGTCATATATATTGTTGATTCATTAATACTGAATTCGTGGCCAACAGCATTATGATGCATGCCTGAATGAAACTTACCAAACATGTGTATTTTCTCCATAAAGCATATCATAGCTTTTTTGCACCCAGGAACACTAGACAAAATGTCAGCACTGAGCTTGCAGGCCATTTTAAACAGCAAAATCACCAACAAAAAGTACTCATTGTGAAAAACTGACATTTAACAAACCATGGAAAGGACTAGCTTATGATGTGAGAGTGGAAATAAGAAGGCATAGCACTGCCTGGTTTGACTTCTGCTGGAAATCTTTGCATCAGACAACAAATTTCCCACCATTCTGTGCATGTTCACAAATAACCCCAAGTGCCCCGTGTATTGAATTTAGGGTTACAAGTAAATTTTAATAAATAGGAAAATTTGAAAATATGGAATCCGTGATTAATGAGGACTGTAAGTGAGTGAATATATATTTTTAAATTGAGCCATTTTAGAGAAGATATACCCATTGTTTCTTCCTTACATTTGTTGCTATTGTTGTTTTTATTTTACTCAAGAAGTTTCAGTGATTCTTAGTAAGCAACATGGTGAGTGGAATCATTTCAAACTGTTGGGGAAAAAGCTTTTTAGTTTCCATGAAAAATCACTGAAATCATGCTGCAGGTGACTGTCAATTTAGCCAGTGATGAGACATGGTACAAATTTTAAGTGATAAGAGAGTGTACCAGTTAAAACACGGACTAAAGAATAAGACAAAATGGATTTACATTACAGACTAACTATTTACCAGCTATGTGATTTTAGGCAAGTTATATAATGTAATATATATATATATATGTACACATATATGGGTATATATATATATATATATATAATCATCCACGTTCTCACCGATAAAATGGAAATAATACTTAAAGTACGTTTTGGTGTTGTAAGGATTAACTAAGTTACATTAACACACAATATAAAGGTGTTGTATCACAGAGAGGTATGTTTAATATTTTTAAGCTAACTACATTAATTTGAGTAGTATTTTTCACCCAATTTTCTTGGTGAAAATTACTCATGGCACTCTCTCACACTCTTAAAATGTCCTGGTTTGAATGATGAGTTTTACAGTCCCTTTGCTATAACAACAACTACCGAGCCTTGTTTGAGCTCTGTAAGGATAGTGCCAAGGTCAACCATTGCGTAGGTCATCACCGTGGCCTAGAGAACACAAAGAACATATGCAGCATGTTGACACGTAAGACTAAACAGTTTGTGGTAAAGTCAAAAAAAAATTTTTTTTTAATGGTTTATTAGCCATCTCTTTCCTTTGGAAGTTTTTTTTTTTTAATTTTTTATTTTTTATAAACATATATTTTTATCCCCAGGGGTACAGATCTGTGAATCACCAGGTTTACACACTTCACAGCACTCACCAAAGCACATACCCTCCCCAATGTCCATAATCCCACCCCCTTCTCCCAACCCCCCTCCCCCCAGCAACCCTCAGTTTGTCAAAATTTTTACCCTTATTACTAATTTGGATTATTTTTCATGCCATGTTTATGAAGTCCAAACCCATGGAAACAGTATTATTATCCTGAGAAAACTGGGATAAGAAAATACATTTGCTATGACTAGATTTTTCATTTACCACCTCCAGCATCTAGGAATTAATCAAAGTTGAAAGCTGTTTGTGAGCTTTCAATTACACAAAGCTATTTTGTAATTAGTCCCTCTGGAAAGAGAAGCAGAATTGGGTATCAGAAGGAATCTTGTGGTTGATACATTTTATTCCTTAGTGTCTTTTAGGAGGTAGGAAAAGTATTAGCAAAACCTAGAAAAGACACTAATATGCAATCAGTTGACCATGTCTCCTTCAGGGATGAAGTTTTCCATTTTTGTTGAACACTTTTCTTGCCATACTGAGCCAATGAGTTTAGATTTCCCATGTATCTCAGGGCATTATATAGATGGATCTTCCTTGGGGAACATAGGTTGTGCTGAAAAGAAAGCTTAACATTTTAGAAGCTTTTGGTTATGACAGTCTCTTAAAATTTTTAGAAAGTGACTACATGGCAAAAAAAAAAAATAGATGTATTTCCAATTAAAACAACACTGGTCTCAAAAAAAGTGAATTTTTTTTAAAAAATCAAGTTATTAAAGAGATTTGCAAAGTGCTATTCCTAAAAATAGCAATAGCAAAATGAACAAATACCAGTATATTCATATAATGGAGTTCTACATATTCAGTAAAAGAAATGGTAGATACATAGAGAGATATATACATATGTATGGATATATATATAGAATTTTTTTAATAATGTAGAGGAAAATTATGGATACATTGTGCTATTTAAATTAAAACCCCAAAATATTAGCTACATATTCTTCATGGAATTATACATAAGTGGATTTTTTTTAAATAAAATACTTTCTAAGAACAAACTTAATGGCATAGCTATCAAAAAAAGACTATGTATGATCTAACCTCATGGAATAAGTTCTTTTGGAGAGCAGATCCTATAGGGAAGAGAGGAAAAGAGTTCTTCAGTTTTAAGGTATTTATTTTGTTACCGAGTGGCCTGAAGCAAATTTGCAAATTGACCTCAGGATTTGGAGGAGGATGGTCAGCGTAGGACCTCAGAAACTTGAGGACATGGTACAGAATGAGTGCTCTGTCTAATACTTCTGAGGGAGTATGCTAAGGCTCATACTAGAGGTGCTAAAATTCAGACACTAGAGACTGGAAACAACTGGTGTTGGTGATGTTGACAGCAGTATGGTATGCTGACAACAGTAGCCAACAGAATGGACATCCTTTTCTTGCTTGTAGTCTTGAGCTCCTCATGCCAGAATATAACTAGAGCTTAACTGAAAAATGGGTCTGTTACATGGCTGAGTCCCAGAATCAAAGGACAGAGTATAGAAAGTATATTTATTGCTGAGTGACAATGGATAATTGATTGGCACTGTTTTGTAACTCATGCTGTCAGGATGGAATGAGACAATGTATGCAAAGTGCTGTCTCTGGCACATAGTTGACACTTAATAAATACTAGCTGATATAAATAATAATGAAATACTTAGCAAATATCTGTAATGCAAAGCACCTCAGGAAGTCCTGTGGCTGACACACAAGTGGAACATAGCTTGTGTATCTATTGCTGTATAACAAACTATCCTCAAAATACAGTGGCTTATAATAACAGTCATTTCATTACATCTCGTGAATTTGTAGGTCTGGAATTTAAGACCTACTCAGACGGCTGACTCTTCTGCTCCGTCACTTACCAGGGTCAGTTGGTGATATTCAGTTGGTAGGAAAGCAACAAGATGACTTCACTTATTTGGTACTTTGACAAGAGATGTTTCTAAGAGAGAAAACAGAGGATTACAAAGAACCATGAAGAAAATTGGGGGCCTCATGGAAATACTGATTATCCTGATTGTGTTTAATTATTTTATAGGTGTATACTACTTGAAAACTGATAGCACTTTACATGGTTATATGTTATATGGGTAGTTTATTATACTTCAATTATTCTTCAATACAATTTTTAAATAAAAAGCTGAGAAAACCAGACATTACAAAATCCAAAAAAAAAAAAAAAAATCATCAGAATCTCTATTTCTTAACTGCCTGACACATGTCACTGTTTTCACTACGTTTTTTGCCTGATAACTCTTTGATCTCCTTTTCATAGGACAACAATTTTATAATACTAGCTTTTAGAAAGATAGAAAGGTGTCTGTGTTTTCTCTAGAATGGTTAATCAAAACCAATTTTAATAGTAAAAGAGTTTCTTTAAACTTCACCACTCATTATAGAGAATTTAAAATTTTTACATTAATTGGCAACTTTGGGGAGAAATCTGAAGTTTCTTTCATCTATTCATGCAGAACTATTTACGATTTTTAGAGCTGTTATAGGTTTGTGACCTAAAAAGCAGGAATTCTGACAAATCTATTTTGTGTGATTCTCATCAAAAAGAAAAAATGTGTGGTGTATTATAATTGCCTATGTTGCATTATGAATATATTCCTGACAGAAGAGAATTTCGATTTTGAATGGGTATTGATGAAAAACACTGGGTGAATAGTCGTCTTATCCTTTTGTACCTAATGAATGAAAAAATTCTCCAGAGAAGGCAATCTCCTGGGCCCATAAATTTAAAACATTTCTTTTTGCTCTGATAACCATGTGCTTTTGGTACTAGACATTATAGGTTATCTTCATATCCTATCATCAGAAGGACTTCTAACTCTGCACCTCCTGTCTGGCATCTCACAGTGCCACATGTGTTGACTCATTGACTCGTGGTATGAGTATTTCTGGAAATGGTCTATGGAAACTACAATATAACTACTAATAACTTCACAGTATAAGGGAGTGACTGCAAACCACAAAAATATATTCTGTTAAAACCAAACCAAATTTATCTCTACCACTTATTCACCTCTCTGATCACCAAATCTTAGAAACACGTGTGGCTACTCCAAAGTTACCTGACATACAAGAACGGTGATGGAGAAGAGATGGAGTGAAAAGAGATAATAGACATAACCATGTGTGGTTAAAATACCTTAATTTTGCAAAATTTACATATATCCTATATTCTATAAACATATATGTGTATATAGATGTATGTAATGGGTTATTTTAAAGCTCTCTCTTCACATATACCTCTTAAACATTTTTTTGTATCCTTGGAGAAGTACATGTATCCTGTTCACAGCTGATTTTAAGAGTCCTGTTGGATACAAGCTGGGTCAAATTTGAGCTATAAAAGGGAATGAAAAAGTTTGGATTTGTTTTATGTGAATATTTTATACAACAAAAGCCTTTAAAGATGCTATTTATTCTTAGAATGCCCTCTTTTTTCTACCTTCACATACACACACCCTACTGTGAAGAGGCTTACTTGAAACTAATCTTTCATCAGTCAAGTTTTTATTTTTAAGCAGCAAGAACTTAGGTTGACGTAAGAAGATGGTGAATTTATTGAAAGAATTGACAGAAAGGTGGATGAACCCGGCTAGGAGAATAGGGGGAATTAAGGAGTTATGCAACAAGAAAAACTATAGGCAAAAAATTGTGCCCATAAAATCAGTGTGGTGTGCACACTGCCACTGCTAGGCCTTGCACTCAGCTTGCAAATCTTCCATATATTGTTGCTTGGCCCTAGAAACTGCCATTTCTGCCTCTTTGATGCTGCTGCTGCTCTTGCTGTCACCTGCATCAAAGTATATCCCCCATGGTGCATTCTCCTCTTTGTTGACTATCTCCTAGTTCTAAGTTCAGAAGTAGTACATTCTAGGTCAAGTGCTCATCCCTTTGATACAAGGGAAATTAATAAGTGAGCATCTGGCATTTTCAGCATCTGTAGTTAAAGGCAGGAACTCCCTTTTCCTAAGATTCACATGTGAGGAATTCCCCAAAAGCAAGAATGGGGCTCAGATTCTAGGCAAATAAACAAGATGATAAATACCACAAAACCATATAACCACAAAAAACATATTGGTTCTTGCACTTCTGGCCATTCTGGCCAATGGTGACCTGGACATTCAGCCCCTTTTTTTCTTTTAAACAGAAAAGATAAATAGAAGATAAACAATCTATAAAATAAATGTAATCATAGACATAATCATAGTAGGGTTTTTATTTTTTATTATTATTTTTTTAATTTTATTTATTTATTTGAGAGAGAGAAAGAGATCACAAGTAGGCAGAGAGGCAGGCAGAGAGAGAGGGAGAAGCAGGCTCCCTGCCTGGCAGAGAGCCTGATGCGGGGCTCGATCCCAGGACCCTGAGATCATGACTTGGGCCGAAGGCAGAGTCTTAATCCACTGAGCCACCCAGGCACCCCAATAGTAGGGTTTTTAAATAAAAGTTTAGAAGCTGATTTTAACATTTATGTGGAAATAAATAACCAAGTAATCAAAACAATTGACAAAGAATGATTTGGTAGAATTTACAGTACCTGATTTTAAGACTTAGTAGAGCACTACAGTAATTAAGATGGCAGTCAGTGTGGTTTTGGCATAGTGTTAAAGAGATCAGTGGAACAGAATAGAAAATTCATAAGTTGACTCACATACACTTCAATTAATGTTTAACAAAGTTAAAAAGTAATTTATTGGGGAAAGAATTTTTAACAAATGCCAAAATAATGGGATAGTCACATGGAAAAAAGGGATTTCACCCCTGCTGTACTCCATATAGAAAAGTTAATTTGACATGTATCATAGTCTTAAACTAAAAACTAAATGCCAATATTCATTAAAGAAAGCACAGAAGCAGAGTGCGTGGGTGGCTCAGTGGGTTAAAGCCTCTGCCTTCAGCTCGGGTCATGATCCCAGGGTCCTGGGATAGGGCCCCGAGTCAGGCTTTCTGCTCAGTGGGGACCCTGCTTCCCTTCCTCTCTCTCTGCCTGCCTCTTTGCCTACTTGTGATCTCTATCTGTTAAATAACTAAATAAAAATCTTCAAAAAGAAAAAGAAAACACAGAAGGGATGCTTGGAGGCTCAGTCAGTTAAGAGTCCAACTCCTGATTTTGGCTCAGGTCATGTTCTCAAGGTTGTGAGATTGAGTCCTAAGTCAGGCTCTGTGCTGGGCATGGAGACTGCTTAAGATTCTCTCACTCTCTCTCTCTTTGTCCCTCTCCCCCAACATCAAGAAAAGAAAAAACATAGAAGAATATTATTATAACTTGGAGTCAAAGATTTGAAGCAGGATTCAAAAGACAAGAACCACAAAGGAAAAAGGTGAAAATTAGACTTCATCAAAATTAGAAATATGTGCCCATCAAAAAGACATCATTTAGAAATGAATAGACAAGACTCATCCCAGGAGAATATATTTGTAAAGCCTTTATCTGTCAGAAGATCTGGTAGCCAGGATATAAAATCAGCTTCTGAAACTAAACAGTAAAAAGATAAAAAACCCAGTAAACAATAGGTAGTGGCTGTAGGAAATACTTCACAGGAACACATCTGAATGTCTAATTCACATATGAAAAAGTGCTCACCAGGATTTGACATCACGGAAATGAAACTTAATTAAATGAAAATTAGAACCAGAATAATCAGCAGTATGCACCCACTAGAATAGTTAAAAAAGGGAACAACACAGAAATTCCACTGTTAGGAATTTACTAGAGAGAAATTAAAGTCTATTTCCACAAAAACACACAAGCCTTTTAGAGCATTGCTTTCATAATGGCCCCAAACGGGGTATGATGAGTATTTTTATGTGTCAACGTCACTGGGCCACAAGATACCATATACTTCATTGAACATTTTTTTGGATATGTCCATCAGGATATTTTTGGATGAGATTAGCATTTGAATAAGTAGGCTGAATAGAGCAGATTGCCCTCCCTAATGCAGATTGCTCTCCCTAATGCCTTGACCTAATGCAGCAGATGGCCCTCACCCAGTCCATTGAAGACCTGACTAGAACAAGCTCAGTAAGGGAGAATTCTCACTCTGCCTATCTTTGCACTGGGACATCAGTGTTCTCCTGCCTTTTGACTTGGACTCAATTAGATCTTATATTGGCTCTTCTGTCTCTCAGGCCTTTCAGACTCAGACTGGAAATATATGCCTTTGCTCTCCTGGGTCTCTTTCTTGCCAACTAAAGGTATGACTTCAAAATGGGAAAATCTCAAGGGCAATCAACACCAGCATAGATTGTAGTATATTCATACTGTGGAATACTACTCAGCACTAAAATGGAATAAAGTACTGATGTCACAATAATATAGATTTAATTTCATAATATTATCCTGAATGAAAGAAGCTGAACATACAGAGTACATACTGAGTGATTCCATTTATATGAAGTTCCTGAGGAGAACTTAAAAGAAAAATAGCTCTAAATTATAGTAAAAGTGATCAAAATCAGAATGTTGTTGCTTCTCTAGGGTTATTAGAGTTGACTGGGAAGAAGTGTAAGTGATAAATAAGTTCTGTATTCTGATAGGAATGGGGGTTATACTCAAAAGTGTATACATTTTCAAATATCACTGAGTGTGCATTTATTATATATATATATATCCATTGACTATAATATATAAATATAAGAAACAACTGTAAAAATCAATCAGTTACAAGATAAAAGAAAGGCAGAAACACTTAGTGAAACCAGAAAAGGAAAGCCAACAATGTTCAATGATTTCCTTCCTAGAAAACTATATGAAATAACATTTGTGCAGCTTGGACTAACTTAAAAAGAACTCTCATGTAACCCTTAGACAACCCTTTTATAAGTTCCCTTTTATGGATCAAATTTCAGCATTCTTAAGTAACAGAAATCTGGAGTTCTAATTCAGGATTTGTTCATATTAATTATCATAATATTACTGAAGTCATTTTACTCTTCTTTGGCTTTAACTTGTTTGCTTGTTTTTGTTTAAAAATCAAAATCAGGGTTTCCCAAAATGAATTCTAAGCAACAGAGATTTCAAGAAAATGTAGTAAGAGCTACATTTAGAAGAAGGACCAGAAGAAGAAGTGTTCTGAGGTCAAACATATTTGAAGTCATGAATAAAAGAAAAATATGCTTTCATTTCATCTCAGGGTTCCTCAGAACCTTTAATTCAGCAATAAAAGTGGATCTGGTCTACTTTCTATCAGTAACTCTTCTAAGTTCTTTGCACAAGTTAGTTTATTTAATCTTTATAATAAAAAGCTTAATTGTCCCTGTGAGTATGAACTTATGTCATCTTAAAAACAAGAAGGCTGAGGCAGAATGAGGCAAATAATTGTCAAAGGGCAAAACTGCTAGTAAACAGAGTTGGGATTTGAAACCTAGCAGTGGGACTCAATCCTGTGCCTATAAGGACCATGTTTCACAGAAGATGTTTCAAGAGACAAGAAGAATAATTATGTATCAAATCGGAGAAAGGAGGAAACTTTGTCAACCTCTTGAAAAGAAAACCAGTTTTCACCTACTCAAAGGGGTAATGTTTTCCAAAGGTTAGACAAGTTTTCTGTTAAGGGTTGGTGTTGAAATAAATTCAGAGAAAATCTTGAAAATGTACTAAAATCCCCAGTAACCATAGAACAAAGTACCAGAGATCCAGACAGTGTTTGGGAGTAAGGTGGGGTGGCAGAGGGGATTGGCTCTGATTAAGAGAGATCAGAAGCCGGATATGATGGGTGTCTCTTGTATGGTTCAGTCAGTTGGGCGTCTGACTCTTGATTTTGGCTCAGGTCATGCTCTCAGTGGTAAGGGATCCCTCCCTCCCATCCCCACATGTCCTCTGTCTCTAAAATAAATAAATCTTAAAAAAAAAAAAAAAAGGGCAGGACATGTTGGGTGTTTCAGGGTTGATGACAACTGAGAAGCTTGGCCCCTGGGTAGTCATTGATGAAACAGGTTGATGAAGCTTGTAGGGGAATGGTTCAGAGGATCTCTAAGAGGAACAAACTGTCACATCTGGAGTGGGGATTCAGAATCCTTTGTTCGCTGAGGTGATGACAGCCAGTCCTTAGACCAAATGCAGTGGGAAAGGCCAGCTGCTCCCTCAGGCTGTGCCTGGGCAACAGAGAAGATACAGGTGATACCATTTGAGAAATACAAACTTGAAAGGGCAGAATGAAAGAATGCAAATACTTTGGCTGACATTGCAGAGCTCTTTGGGAGGGAAAACAATAGAAAGAGCTGCCTTCTTAAGTGGCAGGCTTTTCATATTCAAAGTTTTGTAAGACAGTTGCTGGAAGGGAAATGTTGCTGTGATAAACTCTGAAGGCAAACAAGGTAATGTGGGTTTCTTAATTACTCAGAAAGCAGGGGAGAAGGTGATAAGCAAGAATGGAGAAAATCCCTGATAATCCACGATATCACGATAATTCCACGATGGAATTCTGTGAGGCTGAAACGGGAAGAGGGAAGCATAGCAACATAGCTGTGGATTATTCAGATTTAAAACAGTATTCATGGGAGTTCTGAGCTTCCCAGCCCTTTGGACTGACCTCAAAAAGAAAAAGAGAAGGTAAAGTAAGGCATATCGAGAGAGCTAAAGTCTTGGGCACAGTTGTCTCCCCCGTCTTACTCTCTCCAGAACCAGTTTCAGTCCATAGAGATTGTGTTTCTCTCAGTCAGCCCTAGACTGGTTTCAAGATTCTTGGGGATCCGAATCAGCCTGAATTTCTCCTGAAGATCCTTTCTAGGCCTAACTTGACCTGAAAACCTCTGAAACTCATCTCATCTCTCCAAGAGTCATCCAAACAGGAAAGGTATTAAGGTTAGTGAGAGCCCTTTGAAACTCCATATATTAAATTTAGATGCTCTTTATTCTGTCACCTAACCATCAAGAGTATACAAACTGAACCCTGGGTTCTTATTATCATCTATTTCCTGTTTTTTAAAGACCAAGATTCTAAAAAACAAGAATCGCAGGAATTGGATTGATACTGACTTTTAGAAAATTACTTCCCTGAATATGTTTTGTAGGATTTGATATCTTATAAGAAATCTGTTTTCAAAAAGTGAAACATCTTCAAAATTACTCTAAACCCCCAAGCACATTTCTTCAACTGGAAGAAATGCAAATTTTCTCAAATTGGGTTCAATCTGAATGTTAGCAGAAGAGCATAGGAAAGTAACATGATCTGATTGAAATTGATGAATAACTCTTTTATTTTTAATCTAAGAAGGCTGATAGGAAAAGAGATGGATTGAGAGTGAACAGAAACAAGTTAAAAGGATAATTAGGGATGGGAAAAGAAATAAATGTCATTCAGACCAGGTTCTTACTAAGGAAAATATATTGCAAATGTATTTGAAACATACATGAAAGAAAAATAGCCCTAGTAAAATTGAAGAGAGGAGAATTAAAGAGAATTTATCAGGAAATGGGGGATTTTATATCACTATTTCCTTTTTGCATTTAATGTGAAGTCAGAAAAAAAAAGCTGCCTAGGGCATAGAGCATATTTCTTAGCATAGCTGTGGAAGAGACCATTGTAAAAAAAAAAAAGATTGGAACATCCTAAGGCAAAGCAAGTATAAGTACTAAGTCCAAATAACTGTGATTCATGACTCTGAAAGGACAAGAAAATAGGAAGAACAAAGTCATGCTTTGAATTAATTGCTTTTGCCATATCTCAGAAGCTAGACAAGTACACTACCTGGCTCTTTTAAAGTGGAAATGATACAAGAAAATTATTCTTAATTGGCTTATGAGAAGGGAACATGAAATTGCAGATTGGAAGTGGTTTTTTTGAATTTGGTGAGGTTAGAAGGAATTTCAAGGTGTTACAGAAAGAAAATAAGAAACAGAATGGGGACAGGGAGAAACCAGTTGATATCTTGCTAAAAATCACGTAGTTTTATAACTGGAAAATGTTTTAGAACTAATGGACTCCAATTTTCTTACTATTTATAAGAGAGAGCAGAGTTCAGAGCTCTGATCTGGTTCCTTAGACTCTCATCTCATTGGCCTCTGGCCACTGGACTTTGCTTTCCTTCTATCCTGGGGTCTCTGCAGAGGTAATAATAGGGTTCGTTGTGCAAGAAGATGCCTAGAAAATGTTGTTAGAAACATGCGTTTTCCAAAGCCTGTCCCTCAGCCCTTTATGCTCCTACTCTTCAGGGCAAAGTTAAATTTAACCTTTTAAATTTAATTAAAATTGAACAAATCCCCAAATCCAGTGTGTTAGTCATAACAGCCACATTTCAAGTGTTCAATAGCCACATAGGGCTAGTAGTTCCCATATTGGCCAGTACAGATAAAGAGCATTCTTGTTGTCACAGAAAGTCCTGCAGGAATCAGACAGCATTATGCAAGCAACTGTGTTATATTCCAGTCTGTGTGGCTTTTAGTTGTAATTTTTACCTAAAATTAAAGCACCTTTTCTATTTTTCACAGAGTTGTCCACAGGAGTCAGAAAACATAAACATTAGCTTTTCCTCTACCATAAAACAGTGGACTAGTGATGTCACCTGTATTGATCTCTTCTGTTTCACCTTCCTCATCTGTAAAACAGAGAAAATAGATGCTTGTTGTTCTCCCAGAGCTGTTGAAAGGGCCAACACAGAAAGCTGAATAATATCCTGTAATAATGAAGTTTACTACCATAGTGATGATGATGATTCAAGAGGATGTCCTGTTTTAAAACCCATTTTAAAGAAAACATGTGGGCTTGGTTTTTCTTTACTACACTTTCAAAAATATTTGCTATTTTTGAAGTCCAAGGTACTACTCTACTGTCTTTAATAATGTTAAGAATATCTAAGCAACAATACAAGTCTTGTACATCCATTTCTTTTCTTAATAAATATATATAAACTAATATTTAGATTAAGGACAAGGGCCAAACAGGGTTAGAAACTGAGATCTGATGGGAAATTTTGGAGATGACACACCAGGTTAAATTAAAAACTGAAAAGGCTCTGATCTCACAGTATCATGTTAACGACTTATATTTGTTCCTCAATCCACCAATCTTAATTAGGGAAAAAGCACAGACTGGAACGCTCACTTTAACCTCTGCATGTAATTGGCTAGCTGCATTGACAACGACACTGACAGTGCAGCTAGCCAATTACCTGCAAAATACTGCAACAGTGGCCCCTTGATCCAAAACATTTGGAAGCTACTGGACTCTGGAAAATTGGCTTAAAGGCAGCTTTTAGCTAAAACTACAATCAGATACTTTGAAAGACTCTCTTTCTTCTTTTCCACTCATCCATCTGACATACACCATCTGTCAGATCACGCTGGGTCGTCTCTGTCAGCCTTCCGCTCATTTTAAAAGAGAGACAGCTTTTGATGGTTTTTATTTCTCGTGAATTTCCCCCATGAAAATGCAGAGGGTTTCTTCCTGGTTCAACATTTCTTTCTATAGAAGATGAGGAGCGAGTGTCTATCCACAGGAGTAGTGACTCCCTCAGGCTAACCAAGACATATGATTGATCACAGGTATACCCTACACCATCAAGGGTCTGCTCAGGAGGTGTGTATTAGTGCTTCTCAAACTTGAATAGGCACGGGAATCTCCTGGGGATATGGTTGAGGTACAGATTCTGATTCAGCAGGTCTAGGGTGGGACCTCAGGTTCTGCATTTCTGTTTGACAAGCGACACTGATGCTGCTGGTCCATGGACCATATTTTTAGTAGTAAGGATAGAAAGTATTAGAATAAATTTAACCATTTGAAGGGATGCCACAGGGTGATTTTCATGAAAAATAAAAGCAGTAATAATCATATAATTTGTTTAGTTCTTTAAAATGGGACTTTTCATGTGCTATTTCAGAACACAGTACTGTGAAATTAGATGTTACAGCTATATACTACTGTTTAGTAACATACTGACCCAAAATTTAGTGGCTAAAAATAATGACAACATTTACTTCATTCACTGTCTTGACATTTGAGTGGGGCTCAGGGGGCACAGCTTGTCTCAGCTCCACAGGACATCACTGGGAGCAGCTCAAATGCTAGGAAATGGAGTAATCTGAAAGCTGCTCATTCATATGTCTGATGCTTGATGCTGGAAGACAGCTGTCACCTCAGCTAGAGTTGTGTCCAGACCATCTACACATGGCCTTCCCATGTGGCTTATCGACTTTTCCACAGTATTACAGCTCTGTTCCAGGGATGGGTATCTCATGAGAATCAGGTAGAAGCCTAATAACCTTTTTATCATTTAACCTCAGAAGTCGCATAGGGTCACTTGTGTCATAGTTACAGACCTGGCCCTACTCAAGGAAGGGAAAGAGAGACCACAGTCCACATTGAAAAATAGTAACGATGCACATTAAAAAGAGCTTGTTTAGTGGGATATATTGGCTTGGCCACCTTTGAGAAATGCAATATTGTGACAAGTAATATCCTATATTTTATTGATGAAGATGACTCACCATTAACAGGGGGATTACTCGTGTATGGTTCATTTGACATAAGTCAGCTTAGAAGTTTGCTTAAAAATATTACCTGGATTTTTAAAAAGTGTAGAGTGGGATACATAGGTATCTATAATGAAGTGTAGTATTTAAGAATGTAGGTTTGGGCCCCAGCTTCCCTATTTTCCAGCTGTGTAACTTTGGACTAGTTGCCTAACAATTATTATCTCTGCTTTCTTGTTGGTAAAAGGGAGATTTTTTTTTTTTTTTCTAAACAGTTCTCAGCAGACTTAAATGAATTAAAGTTTGTAAAGGACCAAGTATCCTGCCTGACTGATAACAAGTGCTTAAGAAATAATAACATTTTTATTACCATTGTCATTTCTACTGCTATTACCATTAAGAGAAAATAACAAGGCTTTTGTTTTTCATTATGGAAATGCATTTCTGCTTTTCCCTTGCCCTTTATCCCATTATGATTAAATGGTATCACTGAAAAAAAAAAACTGATATAGGTTACAACTATCTGTCGCAGGAAAAAAGAAAATATGACAGCTTGAATGTTCTTTAGTAGTATTTGCTACATATGGAGATCAGAGAAAATGCAGTTTTAGAATTGACTCTAAGATGCATATCTGTACATTAATGCCTTGATTTAATTTCTAGTTCTTGGTGGTAAGGACTATTAAACTATCTATTCATTCCGGATAGCACCCGACGAGTGATCAGCATAGGTCAGGTGATCAGTAGATATTTATACATGTATTAACTAATTTTTAATTGCCACTCATTCTTGCTTTTTATGAAGGAACTCTTAAATAGTGTTAGATAAATAATTAATGTAAGGGTGATTTTTCCATAATCATTAAAAATCTAATTCTTTATTCCAGAGTTAATACTGTCTCACAGTGGTTATCTGATATTTTAGTGGTGTTCCTGGTTTTAATTATGAAAACAGTGAGTGAGGAAGGGCTCAACCAACCCTCAGAAAACAGATAATGGAGGGGCACCTGGGTGGCTCAGTGGGTTAAAGCCTCTGCCTTCGGCTCAGGTCATGATCCCAGGGTCCTGGGATCGAGTCCCGCATCCCCGCATCGGGCTCTCTGCTCAGCAGGGAGCCTGCTTCCCCACCTCTCTCTCTGCCTGCCTCTCTGCCTACTTGTCATCTCTGTCAAATAAATAAATAAAATCTTCAAGAAAAGAAAACAGATAATAGATTTGAGTGAGGACAATTGCTCAGTCTTTGTTCACAGGTTCTTGAGTTTCCTCCAGTGCTACTGATGGCAAATTATGTAGATTCAAAATTCCTTGAAATAAAATGGGCATTGCTGACATATGGAGAATCTGTAATATCCATGTATGTTAAAAATGTCTCATTTGATGGTGAATTCGCTGTGCTGCAGGCATTTCTAATATCACTGATTTTGCTCTGGTCTCTCTTATATTTTCCTATTTGCTTGTAAGCAAATTATTTTGTTCCTTAAGAAGAAAAACAGAAAATGACTTCCCTTCTCTCACAAACACATAAATACACTCATAATTGAAAGCAGAAGAAAGAGAAAATGTGAGAAACAGCCAATATTATTATTAGCTTCTTGTACTTATTAACATACTGGGATATTTTTTAAAAAAGTGTCTCTGGGCCACCCACCTTAGGGTTAGAAGTCCCATGATACCACTGTAATGGACTGTAAATACACAGGTGTCTGGCGGCTGGGTAGTACTGTATTTGCCAATTCAGTGAAAGAGATTTTGTATATATATTTTAAAAAATAGCTGTTTCTGACAAGTTGTAGGGGTCTGTGAATGATAGACCAAGTGCTTTTGTTCCTCTTACGTCTGCTTTTTCACTGGTCTCTAGCTGAGAACAATCTACTTAAAGAGTTACTAATTCCTGTTCAAATCTAGGAAAGCAAATCTAAAAATCCCCCAAAAGCAAAATTATTTTACTCCTCTTTGTTGCTTATGTTTTCTAGAGACAATTGAGCCAATGTCAGGGCATCCTTATATGCCCATAAAATTTGAGGGGTTTAGAAATAATGACTTCTGAATTTGGAGAAATGATTTATTCCTTATTAGAAAACCTCAGTTGTTTTCCCTTCCAGATTATTTCTTTCACCACATCATTTGTCTGTTTTAGGGATAGTTAAATATATATAGCCTCCAATCCATCTTCCATTTTTTGCAATTTGTAAATCAGTTTATTTACAGATTTTGTTTTCTTTTTTTAACCCATCTTTCTTAAAGTATGTTCTAATGAACACAGATCCATTGTTACATTAATTAGTATTACATGGAAAAAAATTTAGTGACGTACAAAGAGCCAGATTAAAAAATAAATGGAAGAATTTTTGTTACAGTCCTTCTTGAGGCTTTGATGTCCTAGAGTGTAGTGAGAACCTCCAAGAGTCTTTGTCTTACCATGGAACCTGGCCCTTGTCTCTACTGAAACTATTTTTGGGGAAGGTTCCAAACTACCAAGTCCAGGACATGTTTAAAGATGCCATTATTGGAACTGTATTGAATTGACATCATCTATTACTCTTCAATATTAAAATTGTGTTTCCCTTTGGGTCCTTGATGCTAAGCTCTTCTGATTCTATTGTATATCTTACCATATCATGTCTTAACTACATATGTCTTACCATATCATGTATATGTACTTACCATGTCCTAACATATGTATCTTCTTCATAGACTACCATTTTGTCCAACATTAACTAGAGCTGTTTCTCCAGGCTATCTCCTCAGACCACTCCCCCTGTTGTTCTATACCCTCCTCTTGCATCTTCTCATCTGCTATAATTTCCACACGCAGATACTGCTAATATTTTGATCTTAATTCCACATGTCTTGTTTCATTTCACATTCATACCCATCTTCATAATCCACTATCCGTGGTACACATTTACCTTAGTATACTACAGAAATCTCCAACCCATCATGTCTAGATATCAGTAAGCAGTATCTCATTCTGAGTCCTACCCTTTATCCAAACCTACTGATCTCTTGATATTTTCTATGTCAACATCACTGTCCTCTCAGTTAATCAAGTTAGAAACCTGGAATATATTCTTGGCTTCATCCATCATCATATCTCCCATACCTTACTTAATTTCAAATTTTATTACAATTAAATGCAGTTGATTCTGATGCAATGTGCTAAATATTATAAACTGAGAAGGCTATTATAGCTGAGGAGGCTATCTGTTACAGAGAAAAGAAAGTCATTCTACCATTATAAGGCTTTTCCCTTTTTCTTTCCTATGTTCATCCTAGTTCAGCCCATCAGTACCTCTTACTTATTTACTGAATAAGTAAAATAGTTTCTTTTCCCTTATTTAACTTTGTCCCTCTCAAACATATGTCTGACCATTTCACTGCCCAGCTTAAGGACTTCCAAGTGTTTCTCATCACCTAAACCTGACCAGGAGCTCAGGGCAGTCCACCTTTCCAAACTTATCTCTAAACATCTCTTCCCCTTATGTTCTGTTAAATGTGAACTGCTTGTTATTTGCCATATTCAGCACACCACTTCTCACCTGCATGAACTTGTTCATGTTTTCTCCTTTAATAGGGTGTTCTTTTTTCACAAAGTCTCCCCTTCATTCCTCAGGACCCACTTGGGCAATCTTTAGTAGGGCCTTTTCCCATACCATCCCTCCAAAGACTTTACAAGTAATCCTTTTCCTGTTCTTCTATGTGCATAGCTAATTAATTAAATTATATTTTAGTAATTATTTCTTAATATCTGTCCTTGATAGTAGATTATAAGGTCTTAGAGAGCTGAGCTTGCTTTTTAGCCATTTTTTCTTAGTACAGTAAAAAAAAAAAAAAAATCCATTCATTCATTCATTCACATATTCATTCATATTCATTCAGCATTTTGTATTGAAGACACAAAAAGATGCAGTAAAATCCTGCTTTCAAAGAGTTCACAGTCCAGCAGAGAGTCAGGAAAATATACAGGTGACTCCCTACAATGTGATAAGCACTGTAGAATGGAGCCCAAAGCTGTGTAACACAGAGGGGAAGAAATAATAAAATTTTTACTAATTTTACCAGACCTATGAGAGTACAGAAATAATATAAAATAAAACAAGTGTTCAGAGACAATATAAAATAAGTGAATGTGTTAAAAATCATTTTGTATAATTCAATTATTTTTCAACTGTCATTCTCTCTTCAATCAGTTCATTTCATTTGGTTCTTAATTATAACAAATTAAATAAATGGTGTTCATATGAACCAGAGAGGATGAAAGCCTAATTTATAAAGTGCTGAATATAGTCTGGCTAAATGAGTTTCTTTCTCCTAGCTGAAATTCTTGGCTTGGCCTGCTACAATGTCTTCAATGAAGAGATGATGGCATAGCTTTTTGTGGTAGAGCACACAAAGCTGTGCTTTAGAAGGAAGCTCTATGTTTTCTCCTTACTCTCTATGCATTGAAAAAACAAATTGATCAGGCTTCGCTAAGTGTGATCCAAAATGGTTGCTTAACCACTAACAAATGGACACTTCGTAAACTGGCTGAAAAGTAAAATATCGGCACAAGATATTCCAAGGGACTGACCATGCCCAACAACACTGGTGTGTGAAACAACAGTATCTAATAACTGATGTGTCTTAATGACATAGTTTCCTGTTTGAAAGTTTATATTCATGTCTAGTTGGGGAAACTGCATCTAAGGAGTATTTAATTTAACTCTTAAAACAGTGCCAACAGATTTGGAAAGAAAGACTTTTCTAAGCAAAGAAGAGAGAATGAAAATAGAAAATATGTGATGCTCTCATCACAGAACAGGCTCTACCAGCATGACTTGTTTAAGATGTCAGGTTTTATGAGTTCCAAAATAGCACTATTAACTGTTTAATGATATTTTTCTCCTGAAGATAGAAATCAAATGCCCATCAACACATGGGTTTGAAAGTACTTGTTCATTTGTAAGTAACATGTCATGCCTATCATTTACTTTCCCCTAGTTTCTTCTCTAACACGAGAAATATATAAATAAGCCAATCAAGCAGGCTTGTTCAATTAGCTGCTTTTGTATCCTCTGTCACAGGTTGAAGATTGACAATTTCATTTCTTTACCTGGTAACTTGTCAGGTTCTGAGAATTGAATGCCAACTCCTCATTTCAAAATGTTCTGAAAATAAAAAGAAATGTACCTTCACATTGCATATATTCCTATCTTTACTGTATTTGACATATCTGTTGACTGAATAACATAATTCTTACAAAAAAATAATTGCATATATTTATGCTTGACTAAAAGAGAAAAGAGGCCTCCAGTAATTTCTTATAAACTGTTAAATATCCTTGAGTAAATGCCTATGAATCCAGTATGTAGCATATTTCTCATTGCTTTGATTTTAATACCAGTGAATGAAGGTGTTAGGAATGCGGGAATACAACTCTTTGGTTGATAATTTGTCATGTTGAGATATTAGCTTTCCTGAAGCTAAAGAATGTGGCCAGACAAGTGTGTTTATACCAAATCCAACAAACCTTTTTTTTTTTTTTTTTTTTAATTTATTTCACAGACAGAGATCACAAGTAGGCAGGGAGGCAGGCAACTAGAGAGGAAGGAAAGCAGGCTCCCTGCTGAGCAGAGAGCCCGATGCGGGGCTCGATCCCAGGACCCCGGGATCTTGACCTGAGCAGAAAGCAGAGGCTTTAACCCACTGAGCCACCCAGGCGCCCCGAACAAACCTTTTTGTTCAGGGCTTTTTTTATTACAGTTTTTATAATTCCTCTGTAAACATAATAGCCATAATTTTCTCATCACCACTTACTTGATTGATTCCTATCCAGGCACCATTATTTAAAACATCTCCTCAAATTTTCCATTGAATATTTCCATGTAACACAATAACAAAATTAAAGTTCAGAAGAAAATAAGGTTCCATGATCAAATAAGTTTGAAGTATGCTGTGAATGCATTACTATACCTTTGAAAATTCATAAAACATACTATCATATTATATATTCTAACAAGTTTTTATAATAAACTTTTTAACCTTATTAAATCTCAAATTTTCCAAAATAATATGACAATAGAGTGCTTACTAACATATCCTGGGGAGATAGTGATTAGTGAAACATATTTTGAAAGACAGCGTTGTTATCGTATATAAGAGTTTTAATTGTCACCAGAATTAAAAATTTGCTTAGCATCAAAGCTTTCTAATGTCTCATTTTAGTGGTCTCCTTTGGTAGAGATTGAGTTAACAAAAATGTGTACTGATCCCTAATTAACAGGATGTTTTCAGAGGAATCAAATCCAGTCTTTCAAGGTGCCATTTCATAGCTGGAGCCATGACTGGACCTTCTATAAGCCATTTCCATTTTTCATAAGGGCCATGATGTCTGAATGATTGAGTATATGTTAAGATCTGTGAATGCCATGAGGATAAACCTACTCCTTAACTTCTTTTTCTATTGAATTCCCTGGCTAACTGTAGCGTGCTATTTGAATATCTTAACACTGCAGAACCATTGCTGGCAGAGCATGATAGTCAAGGAAAGTGTACACATATCCATAATAAGTATCTGGTCCAGGAAGAACAAATTTTCTTGATAGAGTCAAAAAGTAATGAACTTTAGGACTAGGTTCCCTTGAGTCCTGATGCCATGTTGGACTCTACATGGATTTGGTAGTGGGCATTTAATGGTAACAGTAGTCAGATCAGCTATGTTGTGCACAAGTCCATTTTATTGAGCGCTTATAAAACTTAGATTTCAGTCATCATGACCATTTTGTTTATGAGCTTTTGAATAAGGACAGGAGTGTCCATGTAAAGAGATCTACATCCAGCTGTCAGTCATGTATCTACCTGACTAAGAGTCTCTTCTGAACATTTGCATGGAATACATATATCCTTACATTCTATACTCATTCTGAGAATTTTATCTACAAGTGTCTTTTGAAGAATCCTTTTTTCTCAAAGCTTCAGTCTCATTATTTCCTAGTCATGATCAACCTTTGGCAAAGAAGACAATCTTCTGTGATGCAGTCCTCCACTTCAGGCGGGGGCCAGAATATCATGTGAAACCATTTTTAAACCAGGTTCATATACACTCTTCCTAGTTAACTGGTTTTAAGGGACTTAGTGGAGGAAGAAGTGACAATGACGCAAGAGTAGGTGCACTGGTGGCATTAATGACCTGTTCATAACACCTGATGCCCTCTTGAGGCCTTAACTGAACCTGACTGGGTAAACATTTCCTGATGGGGTAGGGTTGAACATGTCTTAGCATTTGGAGAATCAAATAACACACTTTATGTCTGAGAGCTCAGGTCTTATGAGTATTTGGTGTTCCAAGAGCAGACATGGGGTTTCTATCAGGATCCAATTGTAATAATAATAGAAAATATGAATATGGCATATACTATTTGTCAGATACTTTCATAAGCATTATACACACACACACACACATATGTATATATATGTACTACTTAAATCATCACAGTGACTCTGTGAAGTTAGTGCTATTATTTTCTCTGTTATTCAGACAGAAAATAGGGCACGGTTTAAGTTTCATGTCCATGGTCACACAGCTATTAAGGGAGAGATCTGGGATTCAAACTCAGAGAATCTGGCTCCAAGGATTATGCACTTAACTCCTCACTGCACTGCGAAGACTCTCTTCTAAGCCAGGAGTGATCTATTGAAAGCAAATAGTTACTTGAAGAAGCAGGTATGACTTTGCTTTAAAACCTCAAGGTTACTCTTGTGGTTGTCTTTTTAGGGCCTGCCACAGTTTCTTTACAGTATTCCCTTCTGTCACAGTCACTTTGAGCTAGGTCATAAAGTCCAAGTGCCATTAAATTCCAAGTATCTGGGATTCTTATGATCTCCCAGGCAACTCTAAAAATTTACAAATCAAGTATTAAAACTAAATAACGCTACATCAAAATAACATTGTTCTATAAGCTCTTACTAAATAAATTTCCTTTAGATTGTTGTCTCTTTTTTTTCTGTAATCACTTATTTATTAACTTATTTATTAAAATCGCTTATTTAACTTATTTATTAACCACTTATTATTTATTTACCACTTATTTATTAACCACTGATATATTATTTATATAAATTATTTATTTATACCCATGTATCTATTATTTATTAACCACTTATTTATTAACCACTTGTTAATCACTTATTTATTAATAACTTATTTATTAACTTATTTATTAAGTTGATTTCATTAACTGTAGCTGCCATTCTTATTTCTTTGCCTCTGAATTGATAATTAAATGCAACAAAATCAGTCTTTATCACAGGAAGATCTTCTTTCTTATATTTTCTATTTAAGATACTGTTCTTTAGTCTGCGTTATGATGCCAATAACTGACAAATGCCATATACAAATATGGACTCTTCTTAAATCTTGGGGATATTATACTCAGAAAGAGGATGAATATACTGTTCTAATTTCTGTCTCTTTGTCTTTAAAATACACCCCATTCAAACTTCCATAAACAGGACAAAAATAAGACAATTTCTTTAACTTATGCCAATTACTTAAAGCCCTCTCCCTCAGGATCCAGAACAAACATGATTTTTTTTGAATTTTGAGAACAAGGTCTGACCTTTCAAATGTTTTCAAGAAGTTTAACTTTTGGGGTTTTTGTTTGTTTGTTTGTTTGTTGTTTTGTTTTGTTTTACTTCACACCTTTTAGTAGTTTAATTTCAATAAGAATACAAGTATGGAACATCACAGCCAAAATTACAAATTTGTTGGATTATCTCGGCAGATCCTTCTCATATTGGCTTAATTATCAGTTCATCACCCTCAGGATATTTTCCACCATGGCCGGTTGATGCTAAGGCATTGCACTCACCCTCAGCCCTGCCTTGATCATTGAATCAATCCTAGATAGTACTTTACAGTCTGGGGAACCAAACCATGAGACAGTTAATCTCATAAACTGATCACATTGAATTACAGATGATTGCGTGCCTGTCTTTTTCACTGTATTTTAAGTTATGTATAAGTGGAATCATGCCCTAGTCACCTTTGAAATTCCTAAAGTTTCAGATGTGTTAGAAAATCATAGAAATACAATTAATGTTTATTGAAATAAGAGAGACCTGGCAGCAATACCCATACCTTTATATGTCACTTAATCGGCAATAATAGGGGTAGTGATTCAGTCTAGTGTTGGTGTCATTTGTAGAGACCTCAGAACCTTCCCCATGGGCAGTTTCCTTATTGCCACATCAGCCAGGCTCATGTAGGGATAAATATTGTGCTTACTTGGTAATTTGATGTTGAAAATGTGAGTGAGGTCTTGTAATTTTTCATCAGAGTTTGATTTGCAACTGCCTTGGAAAACATTGCCTACAGAATGTCAGTTAAGATGCATATAAAGCTTTTCTAGTATAGCATCTTCTAATTTTGTTGATCTGTTCTATGACCTCTTGTCCTACCAAAAAAAGGAAAACAGATGATCCTTCATGCCTTTTCTGATACTTACTCTTCTAGTTAAGCTTATATTAAACCTTGGGGAAAAAATTTATTTTCCCAAGATCAATTATTCCTTAACTTATACATCTACTCTTTAATGGGCAGTAATAGGTGGTAGGTGCTAAAAGGGCAGGATGGAAGTAAAAATATTAATAATATAAAAATTTCTTCTTTCTTTAACATCTCCAAGAAGCTTTTGCTTTAGTTAAGTGGTGGAGTGTGGACTCTGGTTCTTACTGCTCCAGTTATACCAATAATTCTTGGATTGGATTTATCTTTGGGGGGAAGGATGCTGTATTTTAGTGGAATACTTGTGAACTCATCTGACCTATGTAGAATTAATGGGAAAATGAAGATTTGTACAGAATTGTACCAAATTGTTCTACTGCAGAACGTCTTTGTTAATGTTACGAACCTTGCATCCTTATTTTTGCATCCTTTGCCTTGCATCCTTATTTTTATCATAGCAGGTTATCAGAATAATAAAATATGATCTATAAACTAATTGAATTTGAGGTCCAAATTCAATGGTCATGTAGTCATAGAATTATATAGAATTATATAGTATTTATTAACAAAATGCTATTCCCATCAGAACATTTTCTTCAATGAATATGTAATTCTTTTCTCATTTATTCTAAGTTTGATACATGCTCATCCTACCTTATTATTTGTACTAATGGGGAAATGCTAGTTGTTTTGTGATCTTACATTGCTAAATTATATATCTACTGTCTTACCACATCTACTATAACATATCTGAATTCCTTCTGAGTATTTGAAAAGTTGTTTCTGACATTGGAACTACTACTGAGCCACTTTTTCATCATTTCTTATACTGTAATACATGCCAAATCATGGATTTTACACAGGTAATCTTTATCGTAAGATAGTAATAAAAAGATAACCAAGGCTATGAGTTGTCACAAGAACATATCAAGGTCAAAATTTCGTGTCAGTAAAACATTCATTTTTTATATGATATAATGGATTTTAGAGACAGTATCCCTTATATATTTTAGTCTCATTATGTACAAAGTTTATTATTTATGAAAATAAAACAATTTGACAGGTTCAAAAATACAATATTGATCCACCAGCCAATTATATTTTATATGATCAGACCTAATAATAACAGAGCAAGATTATAATTGAGGGAAGGAAAATCTATAGTCCCTCTAAGCTCGCCCATCTGGTTTTCATAAAGCACTATAAAAGGAGATAAGGGCATGAATAACTTGAAAGAGAACTTCAGTCCAAGTTGAAAGAAGAATAAGACAAATTGAATTTAATGGTATAATCCACTTAACAGTTATTAATCTAGCTATACTAAAAGGTGCTGTGAGGTGTACATAAAATCTCTATCAACAAGTAGTTTATGATTTAATTGAAAAGTACGTTTAAAACAATTTAAAAACGAACTATGTTAGACAATCTATGCTCGAGGGTATCTGCCAGGGATGTTGGAATTCAAAAGAGAAAATCACAACGAGATAAAGGGAAATGTTCCTTTTCTTTTAGAAGATTTTTACATTTTAGTGGAAATAGGAAGATGGTATAGAACATTTAGGTTGATTAGAAATCACCCACAGGGATGAAATATTTCAGGCTTTGTGATAAAAATGAAATGATCACTCAGTATCCATACAAACAGTACTTTCCTTTGGCACTGTTGAATTCAGTTGCCGTCTAAACTGCCCATACCAGAAGCATAATCCTTCACCAGGATGGCTAATGCTCTGATTACATTTAATTCCAATTCTACCTCCTTCAAGTAACATGCCTTCTAAACAACATCTCTCATATATATATATATATATATATATATATATATATATATATATAATTCAATATAATTATTGAATTATAGAAATAACAATAAAGGGAATTTATTTAGAGAGGAGAATTAAAGTGAAAACAAAATGGGAAAAAAAGGCAGAAATCTGGGTTAGTGAGAATTTCTCACACCTGGCTACTGGGAGTGAGGGTATTTTATTTTGGGTGTTTTTTGTTTGTTTGGTTGGTTGGTCAGTTTTTTGTGGGTTTTGTTTTTTTGTTGTTGTTGTTTTTTTTAAACAGAAAGTGAAGAATTGAAGGTAAAGAGTCTCCAGAGAAGAGAAAGTCCTGAAATCAGTTCCAGAAATCCAGCTTTATGCATGCGCCTTTAATACCACTAAAATCTCTTGACCTTAAGCTGCTTTTATTTTTTTTTTCCTCTGAAATATAAAATTGGTTTTGTTCTTCTCTTCTGTCCATCATCCAACTGCTGGAATTGCACTTCCCCACAGACTTTATGTATATACATATATATTGAGTCTGAGTTATAGTGTGTTTAGCAGCTAAAAAATACACTTAGAACAACCACATCTCCACGCTCTCATAGGATCTCTTCTGAGGCAGATAGTTCTTTCATCTCATTTGGATAGCCAAATTGAGAGAGAAAATTGCTAGCATTGGCTAAATTTTCTTAAATATTATCTCTGAAAACGAGTTACTTCCGGAACTGCAGACTTCACATTGAAGTAGAAAGTCAACATTGTGCCTTTTGTGTATCTTTTCGTGACTTATCCCATGAGGAATGTAGAGAGTTACTTGAATCTTTCATTACCATCATTATTCTCATGGAGACTAGGTAGGAAATGGCACAGGTTTAAGTGCACAGGAATCTAGTTCAGCCTTTTTGTGGAAGCACTACAGCCAAATGTTCCACTCAGGCTAATTTGTGACGTTACAGTGGATGGGTAAATCAAAATAGAATACCTTGTGATAAATTGAAGACCCAAGGGTCAGAGTGCTATCCTTACAATCAAGGGAAAAACTAGATTCTCATCCTATGAGAATCTGGCCATTAGTCTTCCTGGTTCAGGATGGCCTTGTAGCACAGCACTGCAGGGTTCTCCCATAACCTGAATGTAACGCTAAGTAAAGATGAGATCACAGACATGAATATCTTAATCCAGAAAATCTGTCCTTGAGTAACAGTAAGGGATATACTTTGGTTTAATTGTTTGGGGAATGATTTTCTGAGTGATCTCAATAATAGAACAGCCTATGACTTGAGTTTCCATTCTAAGCTTCTAGAAACAGAATGTAAGAAACAGATAGTTCATTTGTGTTTCTCACATCTTCTATATCCCTTTAATGTTGTAAAATGATCCGCAAGTTGAAATAAAAGCAATTAAAAGTAAAATTATTTGCTGCTTTGCGCAGTTAATGTGTGTATATATGAAAGGCCATTGCTGCTTTGTGGCATTGCCTGATACTCCTAACTGGCCATTCCTCCCAAAAGCCCTGCTCTGTATGAAACACAGTCACTGAGCATATTTATTCATGTAGAGACAGTTTTACAGAATATGAACTATGAAGGAAAACACCAACTACTGAGTACTAGCCAAGTGCCTAGAACTCATATGTACTTTATTTGCTTTTCCTGCTTAATCAGTTTATAACTTTACTGTATGAAATATATTAATCTTTGACAAATTAATTTTATGTCTCAAATGTGTATGTGATTCTGTTCTCTATTTTTCTTAAGTTTTGGATATTTATATATGTTTGGTTTCAATTTTGATGTGATGTTAGTAATTGGAAGATTCTAAGTATAACCAGCAGCCAAACTGTCATGACCTCAGCGAGAGGCTCTATCGTGAGAAATTAGAAGCTTCAATATTCTAAAGCAAAACTGAGGAAGATAGTAAAGTCCCTTTCCCTTGTCTTCTCTTTGAGCTTCCAGACGTGTTCACTCAATTTATATGTGGTCATTGTATTTTTTAGAATTCTGTCTGGAGGAAAAGAGATGATTAGGCTACCTCTCAACATCTCATTCTGATGAAAACATAAAGTGCTAAAGAGAAACTTGATAATATTGTAAATACTAGCTTTAAATATTCCAGAATTTTCTCAAAAAGTGTTCTAATCTACACAAATTTGATTTCATTTTGTGATTTATGCTTGTCTTTATAATTCAGCTGATATGGCATTAGTAGAATTTCATTATGTAATGAACAGTTATTTTGATAAAGAAAATAGTTAAATTTAATTTCATCCAAATATTAGATTGTATACTGGTATTTTCCCTGTTGGATGTTAATATAAACAAAATCTCTCCTAGTTTTGTGAGCTGAATAATACATAAAGCATAATAAAAAGAAAAAAAAGGATATAAGCATGGATGGCTCAGTCAGTTAAGTGACCAACTCTTGATTTTGGCTCAGATCATGATCTCCGGGTCCTGAGATCAAGCCCCCTGTAGGGCTCCATGTGGGGTGTGGAACCTGCTTAAGATGATCTCTTTCCCTTTCCCTCTGCCCACCCCCCCCCCCCATCTCATTCTCTTTCTCTAAAAAGGAAAGAGGGTATGGAGACTCTTGAATAGGGATGATAAGAAAAGGCATGTGACTTCCTTTGCTAATTTTTGATACCAGGTAAGAAAAATTTCTTCAATTTCCAGGAAAAATAGAGGATCAAGGCTGATTTTTCTATTCAGATGATATGTTGATGACATGCTTGACCTTCATGAATACATAGTATTAAGTTTCCAAAAGACTTTTATTGACCAGATGTATACTTCTCTCAGGAGAATTCTACGGGGGCGTGTTTCTTTCAGTTATGCAGCTGTAGTAGAACTATAGGCCCAAGGATAACTACATTGCATCTCATTTCATCTCTAATAAAATAAGGATAGGCAAGTTCTCACAAATGTTCTGTCTCTAATATTCTACAATATGCATAGCTCTCTGGCTGAGCAGATTTTAGCACTAAAAAAATGGCAGAGTTTAAGGCAACTCCATTCATCTAGGAAATACTGTCTATACCATGTGCAGAACTTTGTTACAGGCACTAAAGATAACATGGCAAATAAAAGGATGAGATCTGGGCACCTGGGTGGCTCCATGGGTTAAGTAAGTGTCTGCCTTCTGCCCAAGTCATGATCTCAGGATCCTGGGATTGAGCCCCGCATCCGCATCGGGCTTTCTGCTCAGCAGGGAGCCCCCCCCCCCACCTCTGCCTGCCTCTCTGCCTACTTGTGATCTCTCTCTCTCTGCCAAATAAATAAATAAATAAAATCTTTAAAAAAAAAAAAAAGGATGAGACTCCTGATCGTTAAGGTAACATTTTAGTAGGGAATAAGTAGAATGGACATGTAAATACATAATAATCAAATTAATTATTGATTTTCTTAAGTCCATGAAGTGAACAGAGCAACAAGTAAAAAAAACTGGAGTAAATCGCTTTAGATAAGGTCAGTAAGAATGCATCTCACAGGATGAGCCTCTTAATCTGGAATCTGAGGGATGTGAATAAGATGAAGGAAGAAAATTTCAAGCAGAGGAAGTAAGTGCAGTGTCTCAAAGGTTTAAGTGCGCCTGCATGTCTGAGAAACAGAAGGAGCCGGTGCCCCACAGGTAGAATGAACCAGGACATGGAAACGAAGAAGCAGGTAAAAGAAATATAGCCAGGCTTCTGGGCTGTAGTAAGGACTTGGACTGCTCCCCTAAGAGCAGTGGGATGTGATGGGCCGCCATGGAGGGATTTTAAGCATGGCAGTAATGCGCCTGGTTTTCACCTTTTTAAAGATCGTACTGTTTTCTCTGTAGAGAATGCCTTCTCAAATTTTATGTTACACTGCTTTAAGCCCAATCACTTACAGAAATTTTTAGTACTTTAAGCCCTTTATTTGCCCTTAGATATAGAAATAATTGAGTAAATTCCACAAAAACCTAATATAAGAAGAGTCAATAAAACAAATTTGATGACGCTTGAGGTCCTTATGTGTGTTGGAGAAACAGCCTCTCTTCTTTTCTAAAAGAAGGACGCAGAGGGGCTCAGTAATTTCAGCAAGATCAAGGAGCATCTTCATCTCAGTTTTGATTATTAAACTGGAATGACAATAACTACTTCATTAATGTCTTTCAGTGCAACAGGTCAGCATTAGGCTTCCTCAATCTGGCAAGCACTCTCCGTCTCGCTCACACCTTCAGCATCAATTTTGCATGGGTGCTTCCTCAATGCTTGAGTTATGAAGCTCTTCCAACCTCTTCTGAATTGGTAGTGACCCCAGTGCAACTAGGGTCACCCAATACAGGAGAAGGCTTTCTCACACACAAACCCCCATACACATACAATCATGCACTCATAACTACTCTTCACCCCCCAGATTTTAAAAGTCAAGCTGGGTTTTTAACTATTTTTGCAGGCTCACACCACTCCCAGTTTCCTGCACTCTACCAACCCTGCCTCTAATTGCTTCTGGGCACCCTGCAGAGATGGGAGGTGTTTTTGTTTTTATTTTTTACAGCTGTTGTTGTTTTTCCCTTTACTAACCTCAAGAGAGACCTTTTCTACTACATTTCAGAGTGGTTTTACTGATCAATATTTGACAAATATTAAAACTCTTAGAAACAATTGTCCATTGAGTGCTTCTAAAATTATGTAATGAATCAATGGACATGAGATTTGATTAACAAAAGTTCTACTTAGCATTTTATTGCATCTGGCAATAGATGATAATTACTGCTATTTTAATATTTAATCTCAAGCTTACAACATTTTATCAGAGATGAATTGGTAAGGTTTCAAATCTTCACATTTCACAGATTTCAGAACTGGAGGAGTTAAGTGAATTTTCCAAGACCACAGAGAAGTGTTTTGGAGAGCCCAGGCCCCCTGCTGTTAGAACTGTGCTCTTGTGACCACATGCCACAAAATAAAACTGCTTCTAAATTGGTTTTCTTCTCATCTAGAGGTTCAGAGTGACTGGGACTTAGGAAATTATTATTTATCATACATTCTGACAGCATGTTGCTGCCATTCTTATGATTTACTATGGAATGGAGAAAACATTGCCAACCAAGCATGTCAAAGCCACGTCTCATTATACATTCCATTTGCTCTTCAGAGCATGGCTCTTAGTGTATGTGTACATGTGCAATTTCTATTGTAGCAATAAAATAAAATAAGCCAATTTGGCTCTTTTACCTATTGAAGGCCTTCAAATGTATGTGACCTCTGGGATACATCAAATGCTTCCCTGGACATTTGGATTATAGCCATTCTTTGGATTACAGGATCCTCAGATATTGACAAGGAAATAAAGAGACACAAAATAAGGGATCGTTCCTTATTGGTGCTTTATTCTCACTGTCTCTCCAGAGTTTCCAATTCATCTGATGCCTGTCTTTGGAGTTGAATTATATCTCGTTTTCTTGGGAGACTTTGGTCACCAAAAAGCTTAAAAGATCACCACTAGCGGTGTTGTTTCCACCCTCTATGTTTTGCAAGAATGCTAGGGTAGGAGTTTTCCTTTATTATTTTTTAATTCTACCTTATCAGCTCTTGCTTGGCAAAGCAATGGTCTTGGTACAGAAGACTATTTGGGAACAATATTCCATATTAGAGAACTACAATAAAAGTTAGAAAGTTTATCTCAACATATACTCCTTTCTAGCCTTAGATGTCAGTTACTGACTATGAAAATAAAAGTATATTGATGGATGTAGAGGCAGTTCTTCAGGATATTTGGTGTGCTCAAAAGGCTTCTGTGCAGAGGGACGGAGAGCAAAGCTTGCCATCACTGTGGCTTCATTTTACACTCACTACCCGTGATTCAGCAGACAATGTGGCTTCGCCTTTTACTGTTTTATTGCTATGCTATGGAGCATATTATGCATTAGCACTTCAGCAGGGAAATTTAAAGAGTGTTATTCTATTTATTTTAAGTGTCATATAATTATGAATTGATTTACTAGCCATTGTAATGCTACAAATGGTAATTAATTTATTTGCATAATATGTAGTTTCATAGAAGTTCAATTATAATAAAGCATTTGCTAAATGCACCATGAAAATAGTGTTTCCAGAGAGAGTGAGAGTCTGAGGCTGAAATCTCTTTAGTCAGTATGGGGTTGTCAACATGGGCAGTCCCTTCATTTTAAGATGGAAGGAAGATTTTCTTAGCCCCGTGGCTCACTATATATATATTTTTTTCTTTTTTTTTTTTTAACGTATGACATTCAAAATCTTTGAGATATAATAATAAGGAATAGGAAGTACTATAAGGTTCAGGATATTGATTCAGTTAGTAGCCGAAATCTCTTCAGCCAAAATTAGGATGGAGAGATGCAATTAGTTACCATTTTGCCTGAGCAACGAGCTAGCAGGCTGCAGTCCTGGACTTTGTACCCATATCTGTTTCCCATGACTTAATGACTTTGTTCTTCGGATAAGACATGGGGGAATGGAAGGTGGGTGACTATAATCCCCACTCTCTGGAAACATGGAACCAGCACTAAGAAAGTATTCCAAGTACAAGTTCCTGCTTTCCAGACAATAACTAAACAGGTGGCACAAAAGCCAGACTCTGAGATCAAAGGGTTCTGAATATTTTCCACTAAAAATGATGCTTTTTCCACACCCATAAAAGGAAGAATGCAAGCCGGAGTGGGGGAAATCCTTCTCTTGGTATATGGATGTGTCTTGTATGTCAGGCAGATTACCTTGGCCCCAGCCTGCCTCTCTGGGAAGAAGTGCTTTTCTTGTTTTACCAACAAAATCTTCTTAGTATTTCCTTTCCAGGGAGGGGGGAGGAGGGGGAGTCTTTTCCTCAAACATGTGACAGAGTAGAAAATGTCCTGAACTATGGTAAAAGACCATTGTGAAACAGATCATGGCCTCCAAGGAAATTACCTGATAGGTTAATTTATTATTATATTTATTGTTTGTCTCCACCTACTGCCTTCAAAGCTCCATGTGGCAGAAATCATTTCACTGACTCTCATAAGTGTGGTATATTGCCTTTTTATTTTCATTCATCTCAAAGTCTTTTCTAATTTTTCTAGTGATTCCCTCTTGATCCAGTGGTTATTGAGGAGTGTGCACAACCTAATTAAAATGGAGTTACTTCTGTCAGGAACAAAATAGAAATGGTCAAAGCAGGAGTATAAATGGAACAAATCTTTCCTTATGAAAATTTATAGCCCTTCTTAGAAATCATCATAGGGTACTAGCCAATCCCCAAATGCCAAGGCTATTCATGCCATCTCTGGACTTTCTTGCTCCCCTGACTCAGTGACCCTGATCCAAATGAGAAAGAAGACCCCTACTCAACAAATCAGCTGAAAAATTAAAATGACTTCCATATTTGTTCCGTAAAAATCCTTTAGTCTGTGAGTAACTGGGAGTTCAATGTTCCCATAGCCTTGAGTTTCCCTGTGAGCTTGCAGGTCAAATGCTTTGCATTAAACTTATCTTTTTGCTTTGTTTTATTCAGTATGCAGAGTTTGGTTTTTCACAAGTGTATTACTTAATTTCCATATATTTGCGACTTGTCCAACTTTCCTTTTATTATTGACTTCTAATTTATATTTTGGTCAGAGAACATACTTTGTATGACTTCAGTTCTTTTAAACATATTAAGATTTGTTTCATGGGATAATATATGGTTTATTTTGAACCACATTTCATGTATACTTTAGAATATGTATATTGCTATTGTTATGTGGAGTGTTGTGTAGATAGTGTTTACACTATCTATAGTGTATAAACCAGATACTGGTTTATAGTGTTCAGGTTGTTGACCCTCTGGCTCTTATTATAGCCAGACCCTCTATTAGTGAAAATGAGATATTGATACTACCAACTACTGAATCATGTTTTCTCTTTACAATTCTGTCAGATATTGCCCCATGTATTTTGAAACAGTGTTGTTAGTTTCATATATGCTTGTACATGTTAGGTCTTTTTGATGGATTGATGCTTTAATCATTAGGAAATGTTTTTTCTTTATCTCTAGTAGCATTTTTTCTGTCTTAAACTTGATGTATGGTATTAGCATAGCCATTCTAAATCTCTTCATTTATTGTTTGTTAGGTAAATAGGTTTCATGCTTTTACACTTGTGTTTTTTTAATCCATTCTTTTAATCTCTGCCTTTGGATTGCAGGGTTTAATCCATTTCCATTTAAAGGAATTACTGATAAGGCATGATTTACATCATCCATTTTGCTATTTGTTGTCTATATATCTTAGGGATTTTTGTTTCTTTTGATATTAAAGAGATGAATTTCATTGCATTTTTTAAATTTTTCTTGTTTTTCATTTGCTGTATTTTAAGAATTATTTTCTTTGCGAGTGCCAAAGGATTGATTAATACCTAGTGTATACCAATTTAGTTTAAAATTTTTTAAAAACCATATATATATATATATATATATATATATATATATTTATAATCCTTGTTTCTCCTATCTAAATTAGGTAGAATTTGTGACAGTAACAGCGTAGAAGAAGGAGAGGTCAGAGCTCTACAGGAACTCTGTGTGATGGCTGGGGTATGCCTTCTTCATCTACCAGGCATTTGACAGTCAGCCTTAGGTTTCACTACCTGCTCACAGAGCCTCAACATTAGCCAGAGTTGAGATTTCAGGGCCTTTTTAGGTGTTTCTAGGGCATACACTTAGCCCAGACCATGTGTGGGGACTTCTAGATTCCCAAATACGTGCCAGAGCTTTTAAGCCACCTTATGAACATCTTTATCTCCCGATAATTGTGACAATTTTTCTCTTGTGTTCTCATGACTTTACAGAGAAGTTCTCAGTCACCTTAACCCCACCATACCTATTGAAATTCTGACATCTAATATTTTAATGTATAACCAAATGATTATGTACCATGTAATTTCTTTCTTTCGTCTTTCTCCCCGCTTCCACTAAATGGCAATGTAACTGGAATGACTATTTCTTATAGTTCAACTAAGATACATGCTATATCTTTCCATCTAAGCTCAAAGTAAATGATGGTTGAGTGTACACAGGCTTTTACAGAGATATTTCTGTAATGTAGAATCTACATTCTGATTAATCTTTAAGTTCCTTCATGTGCTTATTGATAGCAACGGGCTTGCTTAATGCTCAAAGTCTTTAATTCTGTTTATTACAAGAGCTAACTTGTGCACATGATGACCCTGCATTTGATTTACGGCTGCTTCATATGTTCTCTTTAAAGGAAATTTCCCATCTACGAGAAATGCTCTGAGTAGTTGAATTCTGCCATCATTGTCTTTGGTTTAGTTATTCTCTGTAAATGAGATTTTTCCAGTTAAATCTTCATTGTCCTCAGGATAGATTTCATCAGTCTCTTAACATGTAACTCTGTTCAGTGAGTTAGAAATAAACTAATGTATTTTCATCAAAAGAAAGTATTGTATGATTACCTTGATGATCGTTGAGCGTGATCTGCATTCAGAAACGTTGTTATGGCAGAAGACTAACACAGCTGATACTGTTTAATTTGTTTTGATTTGTCACCATTCACTTTATTTTGTGATGGGAGTCTGTGCAACAAAATTTATGAAGTTGGACTTCATTCCCACAGCAATAAATCTCTTTTAAGTAAGTGAGATATAGCTCATTTCCTCCAAGGAATTTGGGGTACACCAAAAAAATGAGAAGTGGCCCCCTTAATAGTTTATATTCCATGTGGTAGCGGCAACTGAGAAAGAGATTCATTACTGATTAAATATTTACTGGCTGTCTATATATTATTTCCATAAATGATAAAATGGCTCTATTTACTACACAGGACTACCATTACCCTACATATAGGCTCTATCTGGCAACATGGTAAGTGTGATAATAAACTTGGGACAGCACAGAATGGAGATTAAGAGCAAGGTAACATTTATCACAGTCTTCCTGAGATATCTCAATTTCCACTTACTGTCCCAGTATAGTTACTACTAGGGCCCCCTTTTAACTCTCAAAATTACCTGAATTGGGGTGATAAATTATATATAATCTCCCTAATTAAAAAGCAGTCTCTGAAACTAGCCTCTGTGAATTCAAATTCATATTCCTTTATTGTCTGCATATGTGATAAAAACAGTTTACCTTTTCTATACCTCAATTTCCTAATTCATTAAAAGGGGATGGTCATAGCATCTGTCTAGTAGGGTTATGTTAATTCAGTGTATGCAAAGCTCTTGGAATAGTACCTGGCACTCAACAAGTGCCGTATATCTAATAAAGAATGTCCTATACCACATGCAACAAATATAACTTTTAGGCCACATTCATTAAAAAGGTTTCTACTGTCCCGGGAAATTGACTTATTCCAAATTAACGTTTAAAGAGAGAATAAAGACCAAGTGTCCACTGACTGATGAATGGATAAGGAAGATGCGGTATATTACTCAGCCATAAAAAAAGAATGAAATCGTACCATTTGCAAAGACACAGGTGGAGCTGGAGAGCATTATGCCGAGTGAAGTGACTCAGTCAGAGAAAGACAAATACCATATGATTTCACTCATATGAGGAATTTAAGAACCAAAACAAATGAGCAAAGAGAAAAGAGAGGGAGAGGCAAACCAAGGAAACATACTCATAACTACAGAGAACAAACTGATGGTACAAAGGGGAGGTGGGTGGTGGAGTAGGTTAAACAGGTGATGGGGATTAAGCAGTGCACTTGTGATGAGCACGCCGAGAGGTATGGAAGTGTTGGATCACTCAGTTGTACACCTACAACTAATATTATGCTTTATGTTACCTAGAATTTAAATAAAAACTTTTTAAAAAATAGAGAATAAAGACAGAAGGAAACAAAAGGGCTAACAAAATACAGTAAAATGTGAGAGAATTTGCTAAAAAGAGTAAGGTGTATTTTTGTGAACAGTGCTAACTATATTTTCCCCTCCAGGATAAAAACACTTTATATTAAAAAAGCAATATCCGAATAATTTTCTTATTAATTCACAAGTCTACATCTATCTGAATCATGTGCTATCATGGGCTCTTCCAAATTTGCCATAATATTACCTAAAAACCTTAGGAAGTGAATAGTGCTATTCCTTTACTTAGAAACCTCTGAAGTTAGAATTGTGCCTTCTAGTCCCTGGAGTACACAATTTGCATTCTACTGATTATAGTAACACCATTGTACTTAAAGCTTCTCCCTTTGGGTGAATGTAAATCTCTGTCTATTTGATCCCTTGCAGGGAGCTTTTCATTTCAATAGAAAATATAAAAACAGTCTTTCACCTAAAACACACATACTTGGAATAAGTTAACAGAGAACTTGGAGGAATGTAATACAAGAGTCTTATTGCCTTGCCTGATCATAAGTGAAACAATACTAGATTGTATTTTTTATTAACTTGTATTGGAGAGATTTTTTTCCTCATTCATATATTCAGCTCACATTCTAAAGATGCAGAAGTGCCTGTAACAAGGCTTCAGTAACTTCTCTAATACATCAATGCCAGTCAAGAATGTAGCAGCAGGCAACAGCTAAGCTAACTCTGAATTGCAAATTGACAATATGATTTTGTCCTTTCAGAAGTAAAAAGGGAGCTCAGTATTCTCATTAAAGACACAGCTGATATGTTCATTGAGTGAAAGGTAATTTTTAAGGTGAAGTGACAGATAGAGCTCTAATTCACTAATTTACCTTGATTAAGAATTCATACATGACGTAGACATTAGTGCTAGCTCAAGAGAAATGGAGGAGGTAAAATTAAAACAGCTTTATAGTGGCTTATTTCCTTGCCCAATCTACTTAAATTCTTCAATTCCTTCTGTCAATAAGACAAAAGCTGTTTATCATTCTAATCTTTGTGAATCCAGAGTAAAATGGCTACCTAAGAATAGTAAAGATAGCTAAAACTGGCCTCACCAGAGACACGTATGGCAAATTGGACATGAGGTGATAATGGATGTCCTCACTGACAAGACTTTGCACTTTGGGTAAATAGTGTCAGAGGAAGCTTGAGGGTTCTGTTGTTGCTTAAGCTGAGTAAAGTCCTGGGCTCCAATCTGTCCTTTGCAATGATGGCAACAGTGACCAGTGCAAATATGCCAAGGAATATGTGTACTAAGGAGTATCATATAATAAAAGTGTCTAGCATACTGCTTCTTAAATTAACTGCTATTTGAAGAGAATTAAACTATTTAAAACAAAAACAATTATCTGGCATGATTTGAGAGCTCCTATAGAAGACATTAAGACAACAACTCATAAATTAAAGGTATCTGTTAGATGTCCTGGGACAGCAGTGGGCAGTGAGCAAATAAAGGACTCTCTATGTGAACAGCCCTCTCTCCAGCAAGATAATGATATATTTACTTTTTCCATCAGTGAACTGGTTGCCCGAGCCCATTATATTATGTGATGGTCTATGGTGTTCACTGAACATTAAAAAAGAAACAGACAATAGTCAAGGGCAGTGAGGAAAAGATCTTAGAAAAAAATGACTACGTAGAGTTGATTCTATTCAACCTGCAGAGACAAAAATGGTGGTCTTAGAGAAGTAATTACATTTCTTCTCATGCTTGAGACAATGATCAATTGATTGTCACAGTGGTATGGTATTATACATAAAAAGATGACCCTTGGATATGAGCTGTCCGGATTTATGTTCCACCTCCATTTTTAGCTGTTTTTTTTTTAATTTTTTATTTTAATTCCAGGGTAGTTAACATACAGTATTATATTAGTTTCATGTGTACAAAATAGTGATTCAACAATTCCATACATTGCTCAGTGCTCATCGCGATAGGTGTACTCTTAATCCCCTTCACCTATTTCACCCGTTCTCCCTACCTATCTCCACTCTGCTATGTTTTATTTTATTTTATTTATTTTATCTTAAAGACTTTATTTATTTATTTGATAGAGATCACAAGTAGGCAGAGAGGCAGACAGAAAGAGAGAAGGGGAAGCAGGCTCCCTGCTGAGCAGGGAGCCCAATGCAGGACTCAATCCCAGAACCCTGAGATCATAACCTGAGCCGAAGGCAGAGACTTAACCCACTGAGCCACCCAGAAGCTTAACCCACTTCACCCAGCAATGTTGGACAAAACAAAGTTTTATTTTAAATAAGTACCCTCAATTAAAGTTACTATTTTTTTCAACAAGAACATTTTTTACTTGAAGTGTACTTTAGAATAATACATGGTTCCTAAAGGCACATGTAAAACATTGCATCCCAGAAAAATAAAACACACATTTTCTTCAAGTACACAAAGAAGAATCCTCTGGTTAAATCACACTAAAGAGACATAACAAATATTACAAATTTAAGAAGACTGAAATCATACCAAGGGTATTTTCCAACCACAGTGATAAAAAAAAAACTAAAGATCAACAATAAAACAAAGCTAGAAAATCTGAAATGTAAATATTAAATATTTGCTACGTAAAAATTAAACAACACACTACTTTGCAAGCAATGAGCCAAATAAGAAATCAAACAGCAAGTCTCCTTGTGGTATCATGTTGTTTATTTGAACTTTTTTTCTTAATACAGGCATTTGTAGCATAAATTTCACTCTAACATCTGCTTTTGCTGAATCCCATAGGTTTTGGGATATTGTGTTTTCTTTTTCTTTTGTTTTGAGACAGATTTTGATTCACCCTTAGCAGCTGTTTGATCAGGAAGTTGCATCAACTCACTGTACCTCAGGTTTGTTACCTATAAAATGCAAATAATCTTAACTTCAAAGAAGTGCAAACATTTAATCTTGAGTATTACATTAGATAATCCATGTAAAATACTTAGAAACTTCCAGGACATATTATGAAATCTTTAAAAATTAGCTTTTGATATTTTGACCAAGCTGGTTATAGACTATGCATAACCAAAAATTTACCAGTATTGCTTGTCAGTATGTACAGTTAGGCCACAGTATCCTAGGGTCAGTGTTTCCAGTCCCCAACTCCTTATGGTACTGGCAGGCTGGGTCCAAGGACCTGGATAGGGGTCCCACAGGATCAGCCAAGAGGATCCTTGGCTTTACACAGAATAGAAATCAAATGTGAGCCAGAGAAAGTGAAAGAGTTTATTGAATAGTGTGAGTGACCAAGAACAGCAGCTGGAGTGTCTGGGACACTCAGAAAGGAAAGGAGAATAAGTCTTGCTGTCATCACTAGAGGTTAGGGGTTTATGTTGGAAAGGGGTTTAAGGTATGTGTTCCTTCAGGAATCCAGGGTAGGGTACAACTGAAGGTGAGTGTCAGGTAAACAGCAGGTGTCATTCCATCAGTCACTGTGCGCGCTACAGAATGTTGAAGCCAGCATCAGCCAAGGTTTGTTCAAAGCTAACATCCTGGAACACGTTTGGGATCTGGCTCTTCTTAGATGATATCAGATGTTTGGAGCCTAGGACAAAACCCAGAGAATGATTAACTCTTGTTTGCTTTCCCCTTGAAGTGGGAACATAGCTTATTTTGTCCTATTCAGAGGCAAAATATAGAACATGAGTAAATGGCAGAAAGCAGCAGAGATGGAGCCTTTCTGAAATGGAGTCCCTTCAGCTTTCTTACCTCACTTACATCAAGATAGTAGTTAAGTGATTTCTGTTTGAGAGAATACTAAGAATACTAAGAATCATACATGCATAAGAATACTAAGAATCATACATGCATAATTGTACAACTCTAATACTAACGGTTTTTTCAAGGGTGTAGGATGTAGTCAGAGCTCTCTGTGGGGTTCCAAGCCTACTGCCTATGCCCATCCCTGCCTGCCTTTCCTTGACTCCTGAACACAGCATCTTTCCCTAATTTCCTAAGACTGAACATCTCTTCACCTGCCCTTTCTAAGAGTATTCTGGTAGCATAACTGTTGAACCCTAATGGAAGTTCCTTCCTTTATGGCAAAGGGCTTTTCCCCCAGAGACCACATGCCGAGGGCTGGTTGAATATAGCTCAGTCTCATAATGTACTTGGAACTCTCCTGGTCCCTCTGACTAATAATCTGTCTGGCCCACTCTATCACGCTATTTCTTTTTTCCTTTGCTTTAGTCCAAGGAACTCTTGTGTATTTTCTTTAGGTGTAGTCTCCTTTGGGGTCCTTCTGCTCATCAAACTAGTCTGTGTTTCTCTAAAAACATTTATGGACCAGTCTCAAAGTCTTTCCAACTGATCTCCTAGGACCCTTGATGTGCATTTCAGGGTCCCTTACCATTTCATAATGCGTGGAAGTAACCTAAAGATTCTGGCAATTAGGAGGTTAGTCAACATAGAGAATAGAGAATACTTTTAAGTAAATGCCTAACTCCACTTGTCTCACATAATCTAAACTTTGGCTCCAAATACTTGGTATAAATGAAGGGTGTTCCCTGAGATTTCATCAGTACGTATAGCTGTATGTCATATGTTATCCAAAATGACTGAAGAGAACTGGCTGGGCCAGTGATCAGAAGGCCAAACACTCATAGTTGGATGTGACTGTCTCCTGGTGTACACACAAGCCTAAGGAGAGATGTAAGGAAGCTGGTGGTGATGCACCCTCTAGTAGATAGCAAGGATGCAATATGGATGACTACTGGAAAGGAGGACACTGAGGAGGACTAATGAGGAGGAAATGGTAAATGTGTGAGGACAAGCTACGGAGTATCTATTTATCTCTCTTTCCATGAATAGAGACACTTTTGTGCATAGTCATGTAATGGTAACATTAAATGTATGGATGCAAGATATATGCATATTAATAAGTTATAATCTGTATGTTCTTATATATAGTTCACTGAAATTAATACATGTTTAAGTGAGGATATCATGGGTTTTTTTCATCTTCTCCCTCTCAAAAATAGAATTTACTGATTTCAGTGTCTGTAGCAAATGATGAACCAAATATCCTGAAGGGAAACTCCTAACTTTTATCTGGGAAATCCCTGAAGAAATTCAAGATTTGTTTGTGCTAATGAAATTTATATAATAGGAATTTTTAAAATAATGAAAAATGCTGCCTTGCCACACTTTTTAAACATGATGGTGATATTAATAATGATAATAACATCCTTTCTCTCTGCCTTTTTAAGGAATAGATAATAAACATTAGTTTATAAAAAGTTAAGACTTGGATAATACTTTTGATAGATATTATTCTATCATTTTTTTCCTGGGTTTTTTATGAACCTCTCACATTTATTTAATTCTAATATAAATAATACATTTGATAACTTAAGAATATCAGTCATCCAGCTGACATCACAGAAATAAGTTAGAACTACAACAGATCTAGAGAGTATTTAGTCCAATTCCTCCACTTTCTAGATAAAGAAATAAGCTGAGGGAGGATAAGACTTGATTAGGGTAATCCTGTGAGTCTGTACATTCCCCCTCACTTCAAAAAAGTAGTTCACTCATTGGGAGTTAAGAAAAAAGCCTGAATATTCTGACTCATGGTCATTTACTATAAACTAATTTTTCTTTTAATCTTCACCGCTTCCAGATTGTCCCATTTTAAAGATTAACATAACTGAAGACCATGTCTAAAAATAAAATAATTCTCCCAAAAAATTAGGCCAGGAATAATTTCCACGTGATACAAATACCTGAGTATTCCCACCTTTTTGAGCTGAGCATCTAGGGAAATTAAATGTAATCAGTTTTTCCCTAGTTTTAGGGGTTTTTTTTTCTATGTAGTTGATTGCCAGTGATAATTTAATTACCACTTATCACAGGGGAGGTTGGGGGTTTGTTTTTCTGCTCTAGTTTTGCTTTTTCCCAATCTCACTATACATTTAGGGACTAAAGCTTGAGGTCTTTCTATTCTTCCTTCAGTTATTCTACTGAAATCTAACTTTAAAATGTTAAGGGTACTGATTCAGACAATCAAGATTTGTTTTATACCTATTAGATACTAGTTTCAGAATCATCTTTGATATAATACATCTCTCTCTCTTGCTTTTTATGTCCATAATTCAAATACCACTGAGACTCCTTTGAGAAACACTTTTTGGTAAGTTTCCTCTCCATTTCTATTCTTACCCTGAACTGTTTTGTTGTTGTTGTTGTTTTTTAATCATAACTAGTGATTTCCACACTTGTTTTCCTAATTCCCAGGTATTACATCAGACTTAGTAAATCTGAATATCCAGGAGTTGAGCCTCATCATCTCTTCTTCTGACAATGTCTTTGTGCCATTTTGACAGAGCATATTTAAGTAAAAACATGTAATTATTAAAGTCTCCAGATTGTTTTTTCTTCTCCAAGATTTGCCCAAAATCAACTCATTCTTTACTTTCTATCAGAAATACTGGAAAAATCTCTGATGTCCAAAAACTCTTAACATGCTTTTTCATGTCCAACAATTTTAGAACGGCTCCATAGTAGATCATCTGTTATGAATTCCATAGCTGAAGTGCTTTGTTCCTTAGTAATGTCACATCTTTTTCATCCAGACTTTTGCCCCACTACTCTCCAGCATACATTTTTAGTATACTCATACTTACTTTATGTATTTGCTCATATGTTGTTCCTATTGATGCTCCTTACCACTTCTCACTTCTCACTTCAGCTCTGTTTTTCTCCTTTTTCCAGCAAGACGTGAATCATTTTTTATCCTTTGAAGATAGGAATAATATTTTATACCTTTCTTTATCCCTACCATTTTGAGAACTGTGTTATGGTCCAGTAAATCCTTGTTAAATGATAATGAGGATGCTCTCAGGACAAAAGTGTGGACAGGTCAAAACGTGCGGATTTGACTAATTAATGAGTACTTTTATATTGTTCTCAATTTCTCAAACACTGATTTAATCCTTTTTTTGTCTTGGTACTCATTAAATCTGTACCCATCTGAGTACCCACTGGAATATAGGGGATTATTGGAAAGGAAGACACTGAAGAGGACAAATTGTGGTTCATCAACAGACAATTGATGAAATCTGTGTTAATTATATAATGTGATATGCAATTTTCTATAAGTATAAACAGTTGCTAAATGAATTTTAAAAAGATATCATTCTAACAAAGGTGAGGGTAAAAATTCTGTGTTTACTGCTTACTTTTTTATTTTTTAGTGAGGCGTTATACCTAGGAAAGAATTGATTAATCAGTAGTGGACAAAATAATAAAATATTATTTTTAAAACTATGCCAACAGGAATTAAGGTCTTCGATATGAAATGAACCCTCGGTAAAATGGCCAAACTAGTTGATGAAATAAGCAAGTAAAATTAATTCTTCTATTGTTCTTGTGTTCTGGGGTTTGGGGCAGAGCCAAAGCCTGAGTGTTTGCTAGGATGATCATAAGAGACCCTTGGTATCAGGACTTTCTCTCTCTGATTAACAGTAACATTCCTTCACATAAAGACATAAGGAGAAAGGTACTTAGTGAGGAATAAGGAAAATATCTAAAGAATGCAACTGAGTCAGAAATCAGATTGCTTTAATCCAGAGTCAGTATTACTAGGAACCAGGAAGTAACCACACTGTTTGGGTACATTCTGTCACACTGATGACTTTTATCTGTTCCCCTGCAGTGTCAGTACTCACTCCAGGGATTTTAAAGATCACTTATTCTCTGGTCCCTTTCTCCTTAAAGGCACTGTCTTAAATTCTCTAACCAGTTTTTTGGAGTTTCCTGGAAGCAGAGCAGCTAGAAAAGGGCAAAGATGCTAAAAAGTTGAATAGGCGTTTGCTACTTTGGAATGCAAAGCCAAAAGCTAGATTTTAACCATGATGTCTAATAAGTTGTTGGGGCTAGAAATATTGGTATTGGTCTGAGGGAGGACAATTTTGAATTTCAGGATAAAAATTGGTTTGTAGATACCAATTGTGTGGACCTGAAACTTCTGGTTACAGCAGAATACAGCATTTGGAGCAGTCATTCAAATTCAGATAAATTAAAACATTAGAGTCTTTTTTTAAAAGCAAGGAATTGGAAGCATTGGTGGCTCAGCCCGTTACATCCCACTCTTGATTTCAGCTCAGGTCATGATCTCACGATCATGAGATAGAGCCTTCTCCCAAGTACAGAGGGATTCTGCTTGAGATTCTCTTCTTCTCTCTGCCCTTCACCCTGCTCATGTGTTCTCTCTCTGTTTCTCTCTCTCAAATAAATGTATAAATCAAAAAAAAAAAAAAAAAAGGCAAGAAATTAACAGGCCAAAATCCTGGAATAGATGAGAATCCAGAGGGCAAGTTCAAGTGACCTTTTCCCAAGGACATTTTTCCATTTGGGGGGGTAAAAAAAAAAAAAGGCCAAGAAATTTAGCTTTTTTGGTTGTTGTTGGTGGTGGTCTAATCAGAATAAAAGGACCTAACTTGAAATGGAGGGTCTAATCAGAATAAAAGGACCTAACTTGAAATGGAGGGTCTTTTAGGTGGAGAGTCCATCATGATATGTTAAGCTCCTGAGAAACTTAAACTGGAAATAAACGAACTTGATGCCAACAGGCTCACATTCTGGATGAACTAGGAAATGTCTGTACATTGATAGGGAGCCCAAGGAAGATGACAGAAGTAAACAAGAATCTTCTCAGTAACAGTGGAGCTTTATTATAAGCCTCAATGTATTCCTATGAATAATTTTTTAAATAAAAGTTTACTGAGTACCTGAGCACATAGAGAAACAAAAAGCAAGAAAAACAGCAATAAAAAGAGAAACAGGTTAAAATGATTAGACAAATATCAAAAACAAATTATAATACTGTCTTTAAAGAAATCAAAGACACACTTCAAAATATTTGCAAGAAGGCTTGCAAATAGGCTTGAGAAATAATGAAATAGAAGTTCTGTATCTAAAAATCACAATAAATCAAATGAAGAACTTAATTGTGGATTTAGTTCCAAATTAAACACTGCTGAAAAAACAATTAGCGTTTAGAAAGATAGGTCAGAAAAAGTTATGTTGAACCCTTGCTGCCCCGGGTATAGGTTAGAGGCATTATTTAAGATGAATATGGCTGAAATTTTACAAAAGAAATAAAAGGCACCATTCCAAGGATTTAATAACTCCATAGAATCCTAATCAGGATAAGTAAACAAATTCCTCCCTAAGTATACCATAATACAGAACTGCAGAAAACCAAAGACAAAGAATATAATCTTAAAGTAAGCCAGAAAATCAAAGATAACAGAAATAAGAGTTAACAAAGAGTTGACTCAGATACATAATTATCATTCTACCACACATGGTTTTGATTATTTATATGGTTTATTTTAAAGACAACATATGGGCTCTGAAAAGTTGGCTATTAACACAAGAACTGGAGTCAGAGTGCCCAAGTTCAAAGCCTTGTTTACAACAAAATAACTGCATAACCTTGAGTAATTTACTTAGCCTTTAACTATTACCAGTACTTTCCTCAGAGGCTTATGTGATCATTTAGATGTGGCAGCACAAATTAAACACTTATCTCAATGTGTGGCATACAGAGACTACTCAATAAATGCGAAGTATCATGAGTATTATTTTGTAATGTATTTTAAACAGTATTCATTTACATTTTATTGTACATAGATTTTTTTTTACAGGTGGTTCTTTAAAAAGGGTAAGGCATCTAATTTTTTTTAATTTGTACATTAATGAAATATTTTATTTATGAGGAATATTAATATGCTAAATATATCCCTGGTGGACATGCAAAAAGTACTCTGAAAACCAAATCACCATGAAAATCCTAGTTTTAATTTGATGTATGCTATATAAAAATTGTGTGTGTGGTAAGAATTAATCTGATCATTACACCAATAATCATAACAAATGCTTACAATATGCTCACCATGTGCCAAGTTCTGTCTGTTCTAAGCACGATAAATGTATTATTTCCCAACAAACTTATGATATAGGTACAGTTATCATCTCCATCTTACAGAGCATGAAACTGAACCTTGAAAGGAGTCCATCCACATTAGAGCTGGGAGTTAATCCTTGACTGCCTGGCTTGAAAGGTTTTGCACCTTACCTTGAATGACAAACTAAGCTCTGGAGAGTCTTCCTGGGATGTAGTGAACTGGGATTTGATTTCCGTGTTTTCAGTGTTCCAGGAGTACTCCATTACATTGTTCATCTCAGGGTTTATAAGGGGTCACAGTGAGCCAATGTGGCTTATGCAAAAAATTATTACATAAAATAATAAATTAGCCATGCAAAACACTTCAGTTGTTTTACACCTACTTCTCCCCCTTTTTTGTTTCCCAAATTATGTTTTAGTTCAGAATTTGAATAGGCCCTGGTAAAATGTGTCTGCAAATAGTTATGAATTAGATAGGGTAGTATTTCACAGTGGTATCTGAATATTGAAACAATGCTGCTTTTTTAAGCTTGATGGAATTTCGGTGTAAAATAAATTTAAAATACTATTTTCAAAGTCATTTTAGATCATTGGATACACAACGTAAGGCATCCCCAAATCTTCCTTAGTCCCTTGTTTGGAGCACTACTACACATATGTATGCAATTATGAATTGTATATGGGTAGGGGAAGTTGGATTTAAGAGAATTAGAATGAATGAGAACATGATGGAAGTGGTCAAAAGAAGAAATTTATTGATATAAAAGGCATCAGGAAGAGGCACTAGGAAAATAGCCAGAATATAACAAAAGGACAAAAAAAAAATGAAGTTAGATGTATTTTAATGGCATGAAATGCTACTAAAGCTTTTTTCTTGCTTATGATTGCTAGCTTTACTATTCATTAAGTAAATTCTTATTTCTGACAGAATATGATGATTCAATATCTTCAAATGGCAGGGATGGCATCAAGCCTGACATGTCCTGGGCAGTAAGAAAGCTGTCATCTCTAAAAAGCTAGTTAGTCCCTCCCAGGCAGTCATCAGGCCATTAGACAACGGGAAAAGCAATACTTTCTGCTCTACTTGGCCCCTATTTTGCTTATTCTGAAAGGAAAAATGTTAGCAAAATTATAATCTGACTTGGCCTTTATTTAACATTAGGGGGCGGTAACAGTAGCTTCAGTGGTAAGCACAACTGATAGATCTGTTAACTGTTTCTGCTGTTGTTTTTTTCTTTTTTTCTTTTTTTTCTAAGTCATTAGTGAGTGAGAGCCCTTAGGAGAAAGTACTAGGGTATACATTTAAAGTGGCAATGATTCATAAAATTTCTTTCTCGTAAAAAGGCCATGGTTTTGTGGAGCTCTCATTTTGCTTTCACTTATGCCTAGTTAGCAAACAAACCATTACTGAAATATTATTTTGAAAGCAAACACTCATAGTATCAAAACCCTTAAGTATGGCAAAAGAGGAGAGTGACACCTTGTCCTTCTTGTCATGGGATCTAAATTCTTAAGAAAGAAAAAGATGATTAACAGATACTCCAAAGATTCGCTTATTCATCCAACTTCTTCAGTCATGTATATTTACCTCAGTGGACATCTATTATGTGCTGTGCCCTTTGTTATATACGAGGTGACAATGAGAAATGAGGTATGTGATACGTAATAAAAGAGAACTCACAGATGAAGAGTGAAACTGTGGTGTAAGCAAACAACTGGGATATAGTATGATCTAGTATGTGATAAGTGCTCCAGCAGTGATGGCCAAAGGAAGAAGTAATCTATTCTCCCTGAGGAATAGGGAGAGTAGGGATGACTTGAGAGAGAAGAAGTTCTCTCTACTGGTTCCCTGAAAGATGACTTGGAAGGTGTTTCCCAGACAGATAAGGAGAAGTGGGGAGCCATTTGAAGCACAAAGAAAAAGCTAGTCGAGGCAGGAGAGAACATCTGGGGTTCAAGGCAGAACGAGCCGTACGGTATAGCAGGAGCAGAGGAACTCAGGGGAAATAGTAGACAGGCTATTGGAGAAATCACAGAGGGTGACCTTGAAAACCTATCTGGTTTTGAAAAATAGATGGCAGACGTGTTTATTTTTAAAAACGGTGTTCTAGAGAAAACATGAATCAAGGTAGATCTAGGATATTTTAAAAAGATAATGAATTTTTCCTTTTAGAAAAGAAAAGATTATTTTCATACATTCTTTTGAACACTCTTCTGTCCTAATATTCCCTAACCCCAGTCTCTCTATTCTTAAGGACTTGGACTCCTACAGTGTTCTAACTATCCCAGCTCACACTTTGCTCTCTTCTCTGAACCATTAATTGTCTGAGACAATCCTTTGATACTTCAGCAGCCTCATACTTTTAAACAAGCTTCTAAATTTACAGATCAAGACGATGAAGCCTAGAGAGATGAAATCACTTGCTGAGAGTTTTCAATATTCTGCTTTACATTTCAAGTTAACATTTTACATGTGTAAATATTGTCTCTCCAACCAAAGTATAAACAATAAGGGGCTGACTTCCATTGTATTAATCTCTACTTTCCCTTCTACAATCTTGACTAATTACCCGGATGATAGGTTGTCAGTGTGAGTTTGCAGATTGTTGGGCAGAGGGACTTACTTTCTGGAATACATTTCTCTTAAAAGTGAGGAAAGGGGGCTTTGGGGACTCAGAAAAATAACCTCGTATTTACTATTAAAGAAATGAAACTCGGGACAGCTGTGTGGCTCAGTTGGTTAAGCCTCTGCCTTGGGCTCAGATCATGATCGCAGGGTCTGCGGATCCAGTCCCATGTCGTGCTCCCTGCTCAGTGGGGCACCTGCTTCTCCCTCTGCCTGCTGCTCTCCCTGCTTGAGCTTTCCCCAACTCTCTCTCTCTCTGACAAATAAATAAAATCTTCAAAAAAAAAAAAAAAAATGAAACTCACCAAACTTTAGTCTGCCTCTCTGCCTTTAGAACCTCCTTGTCTTTGTTCCTACACTAAGCAGAAACCATTGTCTTTTGGAGGGAAAAGATGGGGGACTTGTGCAGGAATCCATTAACCGGAAGATTATTGTTGCCCTTCCCCAGCTTACCTCTGCCATGAGACATCAAGAACACAAACAAGGCTTCAAGACTATTCATTATCTGTCTGTAAGGTGTCAGGTTTGCGATCCCATACTTTCACACATGCTGGATTTCATCTGATTATTTCTACACCTCACCATTTCTGAACTGCCCAGAGTATCTTCTGAGTTTCCCATATTACTCTTCTTGACTGAAATCTCCTCTAAAAACCTTGACTCACCTTTATATCTACATCCTTCTTAAAAGTATCTTTTCCATGAAACTAGCTCCCCCCATCATATTTTATCATAGGTATTATAGCATCTCTACTTTATGAGTTTTGCATATGTAGTTGTCTTGTTCATTTGATTTTGAACCCCATTGGAACAAGAAATTATCAAGTCCACTAAAACTACTATATACTAGTATTCAGGGAATGATTTTCTTTGGGTTTTAACTTCAATCACTATGTCATTTATTTTATTATAGGTCTATTTTCCTGATTGAACTTGCTACTGAGAGGTTAGTTAACACTTCTTCCATCCCTGCAGGTATAAACTTGGAATTCAAATCATTTTGTCTTGCTGGGTATTAAGATTTCTTCTATTTCCTTGAACAGGAACATATTCTTTCTTGATAAAAAGCTTTTATTTTTAAGGGTTAATCCTCAAATATGGATGGATGTTTTAAAAAATTTAATTAAAAGTTGTCTCTAGGAGGAACTAACTAGATGAAATTTCTGAAAAATGTCTCCTGTTGCTACATTGACCTGACTCTGGATTTTAGATTGACAGACCTAGAGATCTGATATTGTCATTCACTAAGAGTACCTCATATCTCAGGGGCAGACTTAAATTAAACAAGCTCACAGACAGATGCATAAAACCAGAATGCCTATTTATTGATTTACAATGAGAAAAATAGCTGTTACAGGGACTAGAATACTAATGCCAACATTCTCTTCCAGAAAACCATATAACAATTCCTACTTGGGAAGCTAAATTATAACATGAAGATTGCTTGGTGAGTATGAGATCAGAACAGGGCACGACTAGGACCTTTTGAGACCATACGCATTTTAAAAAGCCTCCCCACTTCCCTTATATTATTCAAAATATAAACAATACAAAACTACAAAAATGTGAAATTTCCAAAAAAGTTTTGATTTATCCCATGAGGAATACTTTCATACTCTCATTGAAACATCAAATATCATATTTTTTCAAGACTAATATTTTTGTGATCTTGGTTTGTTATTGTCCTCAAATACACAATTGGTCTGCTGGGCCTCAGAACAAGAGGAGCTAGTTCTAGTACTTGGAGTTTTGATTGCAACAAGGCTGGATGCAGCAAACCAAAACTCTCTGTTCTGGACACTGCTTAGGTAGATGCTGCTAAAGTTTGCGAAGTGACTCTTCTCTATGCTTCCATAACCTGATTCATCTTTTTCTGATTGACACATTCTTTCTTTAAGTATGTTAATGTATTCAATCAATTTATAGTCAAGGAAGGCTGAACTGAGAATATTCTGTCTAGGAAGAGTTTGCTTATCTCTAATCTGCTCTATTGTGCATGGATTTCATAATGTAGAGCACATTCAAAGGGCAGTAAATTCCCCCCATCTCATAACAATCACTACTGAAAAGGGAGAAAATAAACTATATCCTCATAGCACACCAAGCAAAAAGGCCTGTTTAGGGTAACTACTCTTATATACAGATATTATGCAGGGTAGGATCAAATTTATATTAGCCTGTGCAAGAACACGGTTGACATCACAAATGATCACCAGCCAGAAGGCAGGATTTTATGAAGAGTGTGTGTTCTGAATAATTAAAAACACACTCATTGAATGAAAAATAAATGAATGTGAAGGAAAAATTTTAAAAGTCTTCAAATAATAAGAACAGTTAAATATCTAGCATTTTTCATGCTTTGCACATTTAACAATTTAGATAAAATATTAGATTTAAGAAAGGCTGAGGACCTGACTCCATAAAATATTAATTAAACAGGGAATAATCATAACTTCAGTGTGGAAAAATCTGGCAGACAGCACTCTAACCAAGTAAAGTCACCTGTAAGATACATAGATACCATATCCCTACCAATATGATCCAATGAGAAGTACACACAATATAACTTTTGAGGTGCTCTTGCCAAAAATGCATAATCTTTTTTTAAAGAATTTATTTATTTATTAGAGAGAGAGACAGAGATACAGCACTAAGGGGGAAGAGAGGGACTGACAGTCTCCCCATTGAGCAGAGAGTGCAACTTGGGGCTTGATCCCAGGACCCTGGGATCATGACCTGAGCCAAAGACAGCCATTTTACCAACTGAGCCACCCAGGTACTCCCCAAAATGCATAATCTTAATCTAGTTGTGAAAATACATCAGACACACCCAGTGTGAGAGGCATTCTATAGAGTAGCTGCCTTTTGAAAAGCATCAAGTTCACAAAGTACAAAAGAAAATTGAAGAACTAGCAGAAAGTAAAACAAGACAAGACTAAGGAGCCATGACAATTAGATGTAATATGGGAACCTGGATGAATCCTGAACCAGAAAAAGAGGTACTAGTAGGGGGGCACTTGGGTGGCTCAGTGGGTTAAGACTCTGCCTGCAGCTCAGGTCATGATCTCAGGGTCCTGGGATTGAGCCCCACGTCAGACTCTCCCCTTAGCGGGGAGCCTGCTTCCCCCTCTCTCTGCCTACTTGTGATCGTGATCTCTCTCTCAAATAAATAAAATTAAAAAAAAAAAAAGAGGTACTAGTAGGAAACTTGGTGATAGACCAATAAGATTTGTAGATTAGGTTTAGTGAATCAGTGTTAATGTCCTGGTTTTGAAGATTGTGCTATGGTTATATGAGATATAACGTTAGGGAAGCTGGTGTGATTTGGAAACTCAGTGCTATTTCTGTAATTTTTCTGTAAATATAAAATTATTTTAAAATAGTAAGTTAAAAGAATAAATTTCATAGATAAACAAATTTATGTATCATCTAAGTGAAGTAAATGCATCTAAAAACTTCTTTGTAAATGATACCGACAATCTCTCATGCGCTAATGACAGAGTTTTTTCTCTACAACACAAGCAGTAGCTTCTGAAAGCTTTCTTCACCTCCATTCTTTCAGATTTGTCACATGTAGTTTATTTTTTCAAAATATACTTTTTTTTTTTTTTTGGCTGTCCTCCAAAACTCATCCTATTTATTTCATTGGGACAAAATTGTAGGTGGAGACATGGTTGTTCAGCCAGAGACCCACTTCCAAGCCTCCTTTCCACTCTGTGAGGAGTTGTGCCTGGGTCCTTGAAGTAGAATGTGAGAGAAATGAGACGTGTTGCTCCCAGCTGTGGGCCTTGTGGCATGGAGGTGCGATCCAGCTTCCACCAGGCAGCAAGGCCAATACACCTAGAGCAGAGGTGGACACACTTTTTCTGTGAAGGGCTGAATAGTAACGATGTTCAGTTTTGTGACTATACAGTTTTTGCTCTATGGCAAAAGCATCCAAAGATGACACAAAAACTATAGGCATGGCCATTTCCAATAAAATGTTATTTATAAAAATGGATAGCAGGTTGATTTGTCTCACAGGCCTGCAGTTTTCTAACTCTTGCCCTATGGTGAAGAGACTATGTAGGGGAAGAGATGCCGAATGACTCGCCAGCCCAGGCTCATCACCCCAGGACTAGTTATGAAGGAGAAATGCACTTCAATTTTTAAGCTACTGTATTCTTGAGCCTCTTTGGTCAACACTTTTGCTTTCCCTCCTAACCAGGACACATAAATAGGCATTGTTGATCCTCCTCAGACTCAATTTCCCATTTGAAAGCAAGAAACTGTAATTGGGCACTGGCCATTTCAGATGGGTTACTTCTTCTCTTCTTCTTCTTTTTCGTCTTAGTTCTTCTCCCAAGAAGGCCTTAAGTTATTCCTTCCTCTCTATCCATTTTATTAAGGAAGACAGATTGGTTTTCCTAGTAGACATCTGTCCATTTGGCCTATTGTCTTACACTTTTTTTTTAAGAATCAATGGGATTCTTAAAAATTGGGAGGGAGACAAACCAGGATTGGGAGGGAGATTGGGAGGATTGGGAGGGAGACAAACCATAAGTGACTCTTAATCTCACAAAACAAACTGAGGGTTGCTGGGGGGAGGGGGGTTGGGAGAAGTGGGTGGGATTATGGACATTGGGGAGGGTATGTGCTTTGGTGAGTGCTGTGAAATGTGTAAACCTGGTGATTCACAGACCTGTACCCCTGGGGATAAAAATATATGTTTATAAAAAATAAAAAATTAATTAAAAAATATATATATACTTTTCTAACTGTGATTAAAATGCCCATGATAAAATCAAACTACTAAAGATTCTTTTGGGGGGGAGTAGTGTCTTTATTTGTTTATTTTTATTATTATTTCAAGTTTTTGTTTAAATTTTAGTCAGCACATAGTATAATACTGGTTTCAGAAGCAGAACCAAGTGATTCATCACTTCCATATAATACCCACTGCTCGACATAACAAGTGCCCTCGTTAATACCCATCTCCCATCTAGCCCATCCCTTGCCCACCTACCCTCCATCAACACTCAGTTTGTTTTCTATAGTTAAGAGTCTCTTATGGTTTGCCTTCTTCCCTTTTTTCCCCCTTGTGTTATCTTCATCTGTTTTGTTTCTTAAATTCCACGTCTTTCTCTGGCTGACATATTTCACTTAGCATATACTCTAGCTCCACCCCAGTCATTTAAAATGGCAAGATTTCATTATTTTGGTGGCTGAGTAATATTCCACTATATCTATATGGCAAAGAAGACCCATTCTTCAGTTGATGGATGTTTGGGCTATTGTTGTTAATGCTCCCATAGACATTAAGTGGCCTGTATCCCTTCCAATCAGTATTTTTGTATCTGCTGGGTAAATACCTCGCAGTGCAATTGCTGGGTCCTAGGTAGCTCTATTTTTAACCTTTTGAGGAACTTCCATACTATTTTCCAAAGTGGCTGCACCAGTCTGCATCCCTCTCAATAGTACAAGAGGGTTCCCCCTTCTTTGCATCCTTACCAGTATGGGTTGTTTCCTGTGTTGTTAATTTCAGCCGTTCTGACAGGTGTAAGATAGCATCTCATCATTCTTTTGATTTGTATTTCCTTGATGATGAGTGATGTTGAACATATTTCCATGTGTCTGTAGGCCATCTGGATGTCTTCTTTGGAAAAATGTCTTTTCGTGTCTTCTGTCCATATTTTAACCAGTTTATTTGTTTTTTGGGTGTTAAATTTGGTAAGTCCTTTATAGATTTTGGATAATAACCCCTTATCAGATAACTTTTGCAAATATTTTCTCCCATTCCATAGACTGCCTTCTAGTTTTGCTGATTGTTTCCTTCACTGTGCAGAAGCTTTTTATCCTGATTAAGTCCCAAAAGTTCATTTTTCTTTTGTTTCTCTTACCTTTGAAGATGAGTCAAGCAAGAAGTTGCTGTAGCCATCAAAGAGGTTGCTGCCTGCATTCTCCTCTAGGGTTTTGATTGTTCCCTGTCTCACATTTAGGTCTTTCATCCATTTTGAATTTATTTTTGTGTATGGTCTAAGAAAGTGTTCCAGTTTCATTCTTCTGCATATGACTGTCCAGTTTTCCCAAGACTATTTGGTGAAAGACTGTCTTTTACCCATTGGATATTCTTTCCTTCTTTGTTGAAGATTAGTTGACCATATAGTTGTGGATCCTTTTCTGGATTCTCTAATCTGTCCCGTTGATCTGTGTGTCTATTTTTGTGCCAGTACCATACTGTCTTGATGACTACAGCTTTGTAATAAAGCTTAAAGCAGAATTGTGATGGCTCCACCTTTGTTTTTTCTTTTTCAAGATTGTTTTGGCTATTCAGGATCTTTTGTTGTTCCATACAAATTTTAGGATAATTTGTTCTAGGTCTGTGGAAAAACGCTGGTGGTATTTTGACAGGGATTACACTGAATATGTGGATTGCTCTGGGTAGTATAGACATTTTAACATTTGTTCTTCAAATCCATGAGCATGAAATGTTTTTCCATTTCATTGTGTCCTCTTTAATTTCTTTTATAAGAATTCTATAGTTTTCAGAGTACAGATCTTTTTTCTTTGATTGGGTTTATTCCTAGGTATCTTATGGGTCTTGGTGAAATTGTAAATGGGACCATTTCTCTTTCTGGTTCTTCTTTATTGGTATACAGAAAAGGAACAGATTTCTTTTTTTTTTTTTAAGATTTTTAAATTTTATTTATTTGACAGACAGAGATCACAAGCAGGCAGAGAATCAGGCGGCTGGGGGGGGGGGCAGGGAGCAGGCTCCCCACTGAGCAGAGAGCCCAACATGGGGCTGGACCCCAGAACCCTGGGATCACGATCTGAGCCGAAGGCAGAGGATTCAACCAACTGGGCCACCTAGGAGCCCCAGAAATGGAGCAGATAACTACCTGTTGATTTTATATCCTGCAGCTTTGCTCCGTTTGTACATCAGTTCTAGTAATTTTTTGGTGAAGTGTTGGGTTCCACATAGAGAATCTTCTCATCCACAAATAGTGAAAATTGACTACTTCCTTGTCAATTTGGATGCCTTTTATCTTTTTTTGTTGTCTGATTGCTGAGGCTAGGACTTGGAGTACTGTGTTATAAATAACAGTGGTGAGAGTGGACATCCCTGTCTTGTTCTTGACCATAGAGGAAAAGTTCTCAGTTTTTCCCTGTTGAGATTGATATTACCTGTGGGTCTTTCACATATAGTCTTTATGATGTTGAGGTATGTTCCATCTATCCCTATTTTGTTGAGGATTTTAACAAGAATAGATGCTGTATTTTGTCAAATGCTTTTTCTGCAACTATTGACAGGATCATATGTTTTTTATCTCTTCTTTTATGAATGTGGTATATTATGTTGACTGATTTGTGAATAATGAACCACCCTTGCAACTTGGGAATAAATCCCACCTGACCGTGGTAAATAATTCTTTTAATGTACCATTGGATTCAAATTATTATATCTTGTAGATAATTTTTGTATCCATGCTCATCAGAGATACTGGTCTATAATTCTCCTTTTTTAGTGGGGTCTTTGGTTTTGGAATCAAGTCCTGTTGGCCTTGTAGCATGGCTTTGGAAGTTTTCCTTCCATTTCAAATTTTTGGAATGGTTTGTGAAGAACAGGTATTCCCTCTTCTTTAAATGTCTGGTAGAATTACCCTAGGAAGCCTTCTGGCCCTGGACTTTTATTTGTTGGGAGATTTTTTATTATTAATTTGCTGGTTATTGGTCTGTTGAAATTTTCTATTTCTTCCCATTTTAGTTTTGATAGTTTGTATATTTCTAAGAATTTATTCATTTCTAACATTTTTCCCAGTTTGTTGGCATATGATTGCTCATAATATTCACTTATAATTGTATTTCTGTGGTGTTGATTGTGATCTCTCTCATTTCATTGGTGATTTTATTTGTATCCTTTCTCTTTTCTTTTTGATAAGTCTGACTAGGGATTTATCGATTTTATTAATTCTTTCAAAGAACCAGCACTTAGTTTTGTTGATCTGTTCTACTAGGGGTTGTTGTTGTTTCTATATCATTTATTTCTGTTCTAATCTCTCCTGTTTCCCTCCTTGTGCTGGCTTTAGCCTTGTTATTCCCTTTATAGCTCCTCTAGTTGTAAGGTTAGGTTGTTATTTGAGGCTTTTCTAGCTTCTTGAGGTAAGCTGTATTTCTATATACTTCCCTCTTATGACCACCTTTGCTGTGTCCCAAAGGTTTTGGACTGTCATATTTTCATTTTCATTTGCTTCCATGTATTTTTTATTTCTTCTTTTTTCCTGATAACACAGTCATTCTTTACTCAGATGTTCTTTAACCTCCATGTATTTGTCGCCTTTCTAATTATTTTCTTGTTGTTGACCATAAGTTTCATGGTGTTGTGGTCTAAAAATATGCCTGGTATGATCTCAGTGTTTTTGTACTTGTTGAGGCCTGATTTGTGACCCAGTATGCGATCTGTTCTGGAGAATGTTCCGTGTGCACTTGAAGAGAATGTGTATTCTGCTGCTTTAGGATGAAATGTTCTGAAAATATCTCTTAAATCCATCTGGTCCAGTATTTCATTCAAAGCCATTGTTTCCTTGTTGGTCTTCTGCTTAGATGATCTGTCTATTGATGTAAGCAGGGTGTTAAAGTCCCCTACTATTATTGTATTATTATCAATGAGTTTCATTATATTTGTTATTAACTGATTTATGTATTTGGGGATACTGATTTATGTATTTATGTCCCTAAGTTGGGGACATAAATATTTACAATTGTTAGATCTTCTTGGAGAGACCTCAAAATTATGATATAGTGTCCCTCTTCATCTCGTTATAGTCTTTGGTTTAAAATCTAGTTTGTCTGATATAAGTATGGCTACTCTAGCTTTCTTTTGACACCCATTAGCATGATAGATGGTTCTCCATCCCCTCGCTTTCAATCAGGAAATGTCTTCAGGTCCAAAATTAGTCTCTTGTAGGCAGCACATAGATGAGTCTTGGGTTTATTTGTTTTGTTTTGTTTTGTTTACCTATTCCTATACTCAGTGTGTTTTGATTAGAGCATTTAGTCCATTTACATTTGAAGTAATTATTAACAGATGATAATTCAGTGCCATTGTATTACCTGCAATGTCACTGTTTCCAGAGATTTTTCTCTGTTCCTTTCTAGTCTTTTGTTGTTTTTGGTCTCTCTTTCCCACTCAAGTGTCCCTTTAAATTTTTCTTACAGTTCTCATTTGGTGGTCATGAACTCCTTTAGTTTTTTGTTTGTATGGGAAACTCTTTATCTTTCTGACTCTGAATGACAGCCTTTCTGGATAAAGTATTCTTGATAGCATATTTCCCTATCCAGAATGTTGACTATATCATGCCATTCTCTTCTGGCCTGCCAGGTTTCTGTGGAGAGATATGCTGCTAATCTGATTTGTCTTCCCTTGTAGGTTAGGGATATCTTTTCCCTTGCTCTTTTCAGGGTTCTTTCCTTATCTGTATATTTTGCAAATTTTACTACAATATTGTCTTGGTGTTGGCCAACATTTGTTGAATTTGATGGGAGTTCTCTGTGCTTCCTGGATTTGGATGACTGTTTCTTTCCCCAACTTAGGGATGTCTTCAACTATAATTTGCTCAAATAAATGTTCCGGCCCTTTTTCCACCTCTTATTCTTCTGAGACTCTTACGATATGACTGTTTTTATGCTTTATGGAGTCACTGAGTTCCCTATGTCTACCTTCATGATCCAATACTTTTTTTTCCTCTTCTTTTAAGCTTCATTATTTTTCATAGTTTTATCTTCTATATCAATAATTCATTCCTCTCCTTTGTCCATCCTTGTTGTCATTGTATCCAGTCAGTTTTTATCTTGGTTATGGTATTTTTTATTTCAGCTTGACTAGCTTTTTAGTTCTTTGTTCCTGCAGTAAGGGATTCTGTAGTATCTTCTATGCTTTTCTCAAGCCCAGCTAGTATCCTTAGGATTATTGTTTTAAGTTCTTGGTCAGGGATATTACTTACATCTGTTTAGATTAGATTCCTGGCCATGACCTCCTTCTTTCATCTGGGGTGAAATCCTCTGTCTTGTCATTTTTCTAGGTCACTGTTATTTGTGTATTAGGAAAGCCTGATATAGCTCCTGGTTTTGAGAGTAACGGCTATATTAAGAGGCCCTATACTGTCTCAGGCCTGATGCTTCAGGAAGTCCTTCAGATTGTTAACTCTGCTGTTGTGTTTTGACTGCTCTTTCTCTCATGTCAGCCCACTGCAGATTTTCACCTCACCTGCAGTGGGGAGTGTTTGGACCTTGTCCACTCTGTGGCAAGTTTTGACTAGGTATGTTCTGGTTTTCTTATTTAAAGAAGCTAGATCACCTTTCCCCTAGAGCTGAAGCTTTGCAGCACTCATGATCAGTAGACTTGGTGCATTTGAGGGGGTTTGTGTTGATCTTCAAGGGGAAGGTCCTGCTGCACTGCTTCTCAGGCTGGCTTCCCATGATAAGATACACCTGCAGAGTCCAGGGTAGGGGCGGATGGGGGAGGGGGAGGGGCGGGGGAGTGCTAGGTGTAAGTGGCTCCAGCCTCCACTGGGGGGCACTGTGTTGCTCACTGAAGTCTGTCAGTGATGATGAGCAGGGAGAAAATGACTCCTTGCAGCTCTCTCATCTCCAGAGTGGGCTGTTCTTGCCTGCCACTGTTCAGGAAGCCCTCACAGAAAAGTGTACCATCTCCCTTCTAGTGTCCCAGCATCCATCAGATCCTTTCCTTCACCCTGTCAGTGTCTGAGCTGTCTGGCTACCAGGTGGCACATACTCCTGTGGTTTATCTCAGGCACATGAGCTGATCCTCTGGGGGAAGGTCTCAACACACTGTGGCTGGTGCTAATTAGTCTTGAAAAGCAGTCACACGACCACACAGGGGCTCAGAATTTATGGTAAAGCACAGCAAAAAATCCAGCACCAAGGTTCACTGCCCTCCGCAGGTGTTTCTATTCCTATTCTAATGAATACAACAGTATGATAGTGCCTGCCAGCTCTTTTTTCCCCTAAGAGGCCAGTCCACCTGTCTCAAGTGCACTCCAAGAAAGAGAACTGTCTCTCCCATTGTGACCCAAGGGATGTTCAAATCATGTCATCTGCTCCCAGGCCTCTCTCCTTCTTCCCCACATGAGTGAGCATCTCTATGCCCACCAGGCTCTACCCGGGAGTGGTGCAGACTTCTAAAACTTCAAGCTTTGAGCTGCATTGCTTATTAAAAACCTGTGATAATAAGCCCCTCTAGTGTTCCCAGTCAGTGGTTTGGGGGAAGTTTGTTTTTTTGTTTTGTTTTGTTTTTATGCAATCCCCTGCATGCTGCTTTCTCTATCTCTTGCTCTCCTCTCTTCAAGATCAAGGCTCCCCTCTGCAGCACCCCCAATTCTTCTCTCCTTGGAATCATGGCTCTTTACTTCCTGCCATATTGTGGCTTTTTTCCCTGTAAGTCTGCAGTTTGCTCTCTCACCATTCAGAAGGATTTCTCGGGTTTTCAGAATGATTTTATATTTATCTAGTTGTGTTCAAGGGATGAGGCAAGCATAGAGTCCCCCCTACTGCTCTGCCATCTTAATTCCTCCTCCCAAACTACTAAAGATTTTTCATAAAAAGTGGTTTTCCTTCTGTAAGCTCCCATCATCATTGAGACTTCATCACCAAAAATGCAATTATTTTAACTCCTGTACCATTTACTACAAATAGTCCCTTATCTCTATAAATTATGTACTTCACAATATTTTTTATCTTAATGGTTTTAGACAATATTTTCTTGCACTACCATAATAGATTACTTTTAGTTTAAAAAAACTGAAGTATAAATAACATGCAGTGTTCTACATATCAGTTAAATAATTCTATACATGTTTCTGTGCTCACCACAAAAATTATAGTACCCTCTGTCACCATAGTATTTTTACAATATGATCAACTATTCCCTTTGCTGTACCTTTCATCTGTGATTTATTTATTTTATAACTGGAAGTTTGTGTCTATTAAGCTCCTTTATCTATTTTACCCATTTTCCTACCCACTTCTCCTTTGTAATCACCAGTTATAATATGTATTTAGGTTTATATTTTCTGTTTGTTTTTTTGTTTGTTTTGCTTTTTAGGATCCACACATAAGTAAATTCATGTTATTTGACTCCTTTCTCTGTCTGACTACTTAGCTTAATACTCTCTAGATCCACCCATGTTGTCTCTACTGGCAAATCTTAACTCTTTTTTACAGCTGAATAATATTCCATCATATATATAAGGGATATTATGGAAATATATAGATATAGATGATATAGATATATACACATATGACCTCCTCTTTATCCATTCCTCAATCAGTGGACACTTGGGTTGCTTCCATATCTTTGATATTATAAATAATGCTGCATTAAACATAAGTGTGCATGTATCTTTTTATATTAATGTTTTGGTTTTTCTTGGGTAAATGACCAATCGGGAAATTACTGGATCATATATTGTTTTCTTTCTTTCTTCCTTCCTTCCTTTCTTTTTTAAGAAAACTCAACACTGTTTTCCACAGTGCCTACACACCAATTTACATTCCTACCAAGACACTTGTAATTTCTTGTCTGTTTGCTACTAGCCATTTTGACAGGTCTAAGTTGATATCTCATTGTGGTTTTGATTTGCATTTCTCTGATGATTAGTGATGTTGATCACCTTTGCATGCGTCTATGGCTACCTCTATGTTTTCTTTGGGAAAACTCTATTCAGATCCTTCATCCATTTTTTAATTGGTTTGGGTTTGGTATGGAGTTGTATAAGTTTTTGTTGTCGTTGTTGTTGTATTATGGATATTAACCCCTTATTAAATATATCATTTGCAAATATCTTCTCCCATTCAGTAGGCTGCCTTTATTGTTTTGTTGATACTTTCTTCCACTGTACAAGTGCTTTTTATTCTGATGTAGTCCCACTAGCTTATTTTTGCTTTTGTCACCCTCGCCTGAGGAAATATATCTTTTTTGTTTTGTATTTTTTTTTAATTTTTTAATTTCTTTTCAGTGTACCAGAATTCATTGTTTATGCACCACACCCAGTGCTCCATGGAATACGTGCTCTTCATAATCCCCACCACCAGGCTCACCCAACTTCCCACCCCACACTCCTTCAAAACCCTCAGATTGTTGGACTCTGAAAAACAATCTGAGGAGATATATCTTAAAAAATAGTTGCTAAGACATTTGTCCAAAAAACTACTGCCTTTGTTTCTTCTAGGAATTTTATGGTTTCAAATCTCACACTTAGGTCTTTGAATCATTTAGAGTTTATTTTTGTGGTGTAAGGAAGTACTCTAGCTTCATTCTGTTGCATGTAGCTGTCCAGTTTTCCCAGCACCATTCAGTGAGGAGATTATCTTTTCCCCATTGTATAATCTTCCCTCCTTTGTCATAGATTAATTGAAAATATATATGTGCATTTATTTCAGGGCTTTCTGTTCTATTGTTTATGGTGTCTATTTTTGTAACAGCACCATACCTTGTGAACTACAGTCTTATGGTATATCTTAAAATCTGGGACTGTGCTACTTCCAGCTTTGTTCTTTCTTAAAATGGCCTTAACAATTTGGGGTGTTGTCATTACATTCAAATTTTAGGATTATTTGTTCTAGTTCTGTGAAAAATGTATTTGGTATTTTTATGGAGATTATATTAAATATATAAATTGCTTTGACTAGTATGGACAATTTAACAATATTCTTCTAATCCATGAACACAATTTATTTCTTTGTGTCATCCTCAATTTCATCAGTGCTTATCTTTAGGGTATGGGTCTTTGAACTCCTTGGATAATTTCATTCCTAGTTACATTATTCTACTTGGTACAGTTGTAAATGAAACTGTTTTCTTAATTTCTCTTTTTGCTATTTCATTATTAGTGTATAGTAATGCAACAGACTTCTTTAATTTTGTATCCTCTTTAGGATTTTTTATGTATAGTATTGTCATCTACATATAATGGCAGTGTTTCTTCGTCCTTACCAGTTTAGATGCCTTTTATTTCTCTTTCTTGTCTGATTATTATGGCTAGGACTTCCAGTACTATGTTGAATAAGAGTGGTGAGAGTGGACATTCTTATCTTGTTCCTAAATCTTATAGGAAAAATTTTTGGCTTTTCACCACTGAATATGTTAGCTATGTTAGCTATAGGTTTGTCATACATGACCTTTATTCCACTGAGGTATATTATCACTAACCTACTTTGTGGAGCATTTTTATCATGAATGGATGTTGTATTTTATGAAATGCTTTTTCTGCATCTATTAGATGATCTTCTGATTTTTATCCTTCTCTTGTTAATGTGAGGTATCACATTGATTTGCAAATAATGAACTATCCTTGAATCCTTGAATAAATCCTACTTGATCATGGTGAATGATTTTTTTAATGTATTGCTAAATTTGTTTTGCTAATATTTTACTGAGGATCTTTGTATCTGTGTTCATCAGGGATACAGGTGTGTAGTTTTTTTGTAATGTCTTTGTCTGGTTTTGCCAACAGGGTAATGTTGACCTCCTAGAATAAACTTGGAACTTTTCCTTCCTTATCTTTTTTTCTTAATAGTTTGAGAAGCAGAGATATTAACTCTACTTGGTAGAATTCACTTGCGAAGCCATCTGATCCAGGACTTTTGTGTGTTGAGAGTTTTTGATGACTGATTCCATTTCATTACTAGTAATCAGTCTGTTCAAATTTTCTGCCTATTCCTGGTTAATTTTTCAAAGACTATCTTTCCAGGAATTTGCCTATTTCTTATAGTTTAATTTTTTTAATGCAATTTTCATTATATTCTCTTAATACTTCAGGTTTTGTGGTGGAAGTTGTTTCTCCTTGATCATTTCTGATTGTATTCAAATATTTTTGATGAGTCTGGCTAAATGTTTATCAGTTTTATCTTCCAAAAAAAAAAAACAGCATTGGTTTCATTGATCGTTTCCATTTTTCTTTTGGTCTGTATTACATTTATTTCTGCTCTAATCATTATTACTTCTTTTCTTTTACTCACTTTGGGCTGTGTCTATCCTTTTTCTAGATCTTTTAGGTACATAATTGTTTTAGATCCTTTTCCTTTCTTGAGATAGGCCTACATTGATATAAATGTCCCTCTGAGAACTGCTTTACCTGTGTCTCAAAGGTTTTGGAACCATTCTGTTCTCACTTGTCTCCAGTGTTTACTTCCTCTTTAATTTGATTGACCCATTCATTGTTTAGTAACATGTTGTTTAGACTCCATGTATTTTCTCCCAGACTTTTTTATAATTGATTTGTAATTTCATACTGCTGTTGTCGGGAAAAATAGTTGGTATGATTTCAGTCTTTAATTTATTGAGACGTGTTTGTGACCTAATGTGATATATTCTGGAGAATGTTCCATATGCTCTTGAAAAGAATGTTTATTTTGCTTCTTGGGGACGGAATGTTCTGTATATATGCATTAGGTCTATTATGTTTTTGTTCAAAGCCACTCCTTCATTGTTGTTTTCTATCTGAATTGTCTACCCTTGATGTAAGTCGGGGGTTATAAAGTCCTCTAATATTGTTGTATTACTGTCAATTTCTCTCTTTATTCCTTTAATATTTGCTCTACATATTTAAGTGTTGCTGTGTTGTGTGCACATTTACAATTAGTTATATATGCCTACTGGATTATTCCCTTTACAATTATGTAATATTCTTCTCTGTCTCTTGCTATAGTCTTTGATTTAAAGTCTATTTTGACTGATACAAATTATGCTTTACCAGCCTTTCACTTTAAGTCTCCATGTCTGTAGGTCTGATGTGAGTCCCTCCTGGGCAGCATATAGGTAGGTCTTGGTGGGTTTGTTTTGTTTTGTTTTGTTTTTTGATTTCTTTTTTTAATCCATTCAGTCTACTTATGTCTTTTTATTGGAGCATTCACACCATTTACATTTACAATAATTATTGGTAGGTATGCACTTATTTTGTTGTTTTCTGTTTGTGTAGTTCTTTGTTCCTTTCTTCTCTTGTGGTTTGATGACTTTCTTTAGTGTTATGCTTGGATTCCTTTCTCCTTATTTTTTGTATATCCATCATAGGGTTTTGGCTTGTGGTTACCATGAGCTTCATATAGAACATCCTATGTATGTAACAGTCTATATTAAACTGATTGTCACTTAAGTTTAAACACACCGTAAAGGCACTAAATTTTTATTCCTCCCTTCATGTTCTATGGATGTCATATTTCACCTTCTCTTGTGTATCCATTGTCTTATTTTTATAGATATGTATTTCTTTTTTACTACCTTTGTGCTTTATAAGTGTTTTTGGCTTTATAAATGATTAATCAGTCTGCAACCTGTACTATATGTTTGCTTTTGCCTGTGAAATTTTTTTCTTTCATAATTTTCTTCTAGTTATAGGCATTTCTTTCCTCTAAAAGAATTTTCTTGAACATAGATTCCTCTCTGGGGTGTCCTGAAATTACATAGTGGTCACATATATATTTATTAATAATTTTGGCACTTAATATAATCTTTTAAGCTAGAGAAGAATATTTTCTCTTTCATTATTTCTGTGATATAATTCTCCTCTTCACATCTCTGTTTTTCTTTACTGGAATCTCTACTATTAGTTATAAATGTTTATGCTTCTTTATGCCTTTATTCAAAACCCTATCTCCATATTTTTTACTTTCCCAGATATACTTCTTCTTTTCTTATTTATGTCAGATGGCAGCAAGATCTTAATACTATATGGATAAAATGTCTCCTTGGATCACTCTGTTCTGCAATTAATATTTTAATGCCTAAGTTCTCTATATTCCTTGATATATTTCTGCTTTATGGGGTCATTTTTCCTTTTTTATTTATGTTAAATCTTTTTTACTGTATAGGCTTTTATCAAATATCAGGGATACCTGCTTATCTGTTCATAATTAGGATGGAGACAATGAAAAAGAAGCTGACTGGGGGATCTGTATACATTTATGGGCATGCCTTAGATTACATGGACAAGAAGCCATACATGATGTTGGGAAAACCTACAATGCTCTATTATAGAGGTTTTTCTTTCCCCCCCCACCCAGGACTGAAATTTCTTAGAGGGTTTCTTGTTCATTTTGCCTTGGTAGAAAATAGCTGTGATAAATTATACCTGGAAGGTTGAATAATTTAACTGTGGTTGAATTAATATGTGCCCTATCTTCAATATCAATTCTCACTCCAGCCTTCCATAGTACCTTACACTTAGTAGTGCCAATGATCTCCATGGTTTTAGCAGTCTGATTTTTCTCTCTCACTGGGTTAGTCTTCCTCTGGAAATTGTCTAGACTTCATTTTCCTCTACTTCCTTTAGTCATTACCTTTCTCCATTTTAATCTTTAATTTATCTAAATATGTGTTGAAATTTCTTTTCATTAATAGCTCCCTTTTCATTGTTTATACAATTGTTATAACATGTGTGTCCCTTTGCTATCAATGATTTTCATTTAATAAAGTTTAAAAGTGGCAGGGAGGTTCCTATCACAACTGTGCAAAAACTTGCCCTTCTAGCTAATAATGAAAAGCAATAGTTTGTTACAGAGTATCTCAATTATAGAGAGAATTAGACTTGATTATAAAACCAAACAAAACAAATAGTGGTAGCTAACCAAAAGCAGTGATTCTTAAACTTTTATTTGCATTAGGATCATCTAGAGGAGTTTTTAAAAAACCAAAGCCCAGACCAAATTCCATATCTAGTAAGAAAGAATGCCCAAGGTTTTGGTCTTTTTTATGCTCACCTTAAAATGTCAAATACAATATAGTCACCAAAAGTTGTTTGCAAAGTATAATCTGCTAACTCCTTAGTCACATGCTTACTGTGCTTGGCTCAGTACAAACAGAGGTACTTGAAGATGCAAGAGGGAGATGACGTCTTTGATGTTTGACCAATTAAAACATGAGCAGTTAGAGAAGTCAGTATTAATTTATATGTTACCAAATATAATTGTTCAATGAGGAATGCAGTGGTCTTTATTTTTTAATTTATCTTCAGAAGTCTCTCGGAGGGTATAAACCCAAAAGGAACTCGTCTCTCTTTAACTCACTTGGATTTTTGCCCTTCAAGTGCCAGGGGGGATACTCTCTCTCTGAAACCGTAATGCATCCTGACCTCTATGGCCAGCCACAACATGCTAGGGTGCCATTATGAATACAGAGATTGATAAAGGACCTCTGTCAGGAAAGATGATAAAAATAATGCAAAAATCAGGAGTATGAAATATAAAACTAATGATTTTCAAATATAAAAAGAGTTCTTGTCTAGGATCTGGTCAATTGTTTTTGTCTTTAAGAAAGGACCAGTTATAGTGATGTTAAAAGCTCTTAAGTTGAAAAATATTATTTATTTGCATAGCACTTCATAATGAAAGATTTTTATAGAAGCTCCTAATTTAACCATTAAAAAGCACTCTGAGGGGTGCCTGCATGGTATAATTAAGCATCCAGCTCTTGGTTTTGGTTCGGGTTGTGATCTTGGGGTTGTGAAATCAAACTCCACGCTCAGCATGGAATCTACTTAGAGTTTCTCTCCCCCTCTCTCTGTGCCTCTCCACCCTCTGTAAAATAATAAATCTTTTTTTAAAAACCACTTTGACATAATAAGGACAAATTTTTTAAAAACTTTTTATTCCACAGATCTGGAAACCAAGGTTCACATTTTTTTCCCCCAAGATTACATACATTTGGAAGAGTAATATCATAACTCAAAGTCTAGTATTCTATCTTTAAATGCAATACTTTTTTCATCATGTAACATTGACTCCTCCTATCAGTTCCTCCCCAGCTCTGGTGATCTTCCCGATTATCCTGCTGGCAATGATCCAGGTTATAATCTGTCATGGAGGCACCACACTATCAAGCAAGCATTTTTTTCCCTAAATTTCCAAATATGTTGAAGCTTAGAGGATCAACTTCATAATTAAGTATAGAAGTTGTAGAGGGTCAGCTCATCTATTTAAAATGCCTGGCTAATACTCTGCAGATTCAATTTCTATAAAGCTCTTAGTAATAGTTTCCAAATCCTATTTGGAATCCCAAGTTTCAAAGTATCAAATTAGGCAATTACAGACAAGTTAGACCACCACAATATAGTTGAGCTCAGGGCTCTGTGACTAAGTGAAGTTGTAGGTCGTCTTTATCTTTGCTCAAATGACTGCTCTCTAAAATTAGGAGCAGTCATTCTGATAAGTTTAGAACAATACTATCGAGTCATGGATTATAATAGATAATGTCCATTAAATATTACCTCTCAGGAGAAAGGAGGGAAGAGTATTTTCAATATCACAATAGAATTAGACTTCCTAGATCTATATAATTTTCAGATTATTAAAATAGCTCTCATTTTATATAGAAAAAAAAAAGATTTTGCTATCAAGTAGACTTTGGCTCAACAAAAGAAAAAAATACTCAATAATGACAATGGCTGCCTTAGTGAAATGGAGAACTTTTCATCACTCCAGATATTCTCTGAAAAAGCTTTAGAAAGTTTAGGTCCTCATGTGAAGATTTTGGTTAGAACTTGTCAACTCTGACATGTGTTACTAATATTGTTCCCTTCATGCTAAATAATCTTTTTTTTTTTTTTTTTAACATTTCATTTATTTGACAGAGAGAAAGAAATCACAAGTAGGCAGAGAGGCAGGCAGAGAGAGAGAGGGGAAGAAGCAGGCTCCCCGCAGAGCAGAGAGCCTGACTTGGGGCTCGATCCCAGGACCCTGGGATCATGACCTGAGCGGAAGGCAGAGGCTTTAACCCACTGAGCCACCCAGGTGCCCCCATGCTAAGTAATCTTAATAACCGAGAAAACTCTTATGCCCCTTCTACCTTCCCTTCTGATAAATAATTACTGATATATAATTGGTTATAATAATTACCTGTGTGTAAGAAAAATGCTCAATATCAGATTATTTTTAACATCAATGGATAAGAGTGATTTTAGAGCCTTTCTTCAATGAGATGATCTAAGTTTGGGAAAATGGGACAGTTGTCATTCTCAACTTTATTTCATTGCCTCCTACTTTAACTTCCACTCTAATCAGAATGTCCTACATAACTAAATCTTTTCCTGTAATTTATTGTAGTAACCCCCCTCCCATTTACTGTATACATTTATGATAAACAGAAGTATCAGATAGGAAATACTGCAGTCCCATTGAACCTGGTGCATTGTTTGTTCAGTGCCCATATGTTTAATGGGGTATTTAAAAATATAGCAAGGTCTTTCTCCCTCTACTAATTTCTATTAGGTATAATGCTGATGATATTTGCTGCTTGTAGAGTTTGACTTTTGAACCGAGTTTTAAAATTTCAAGCTATTGAAGACTTCTTTTGCATACTTCTGTCAATGGAACCTTACAATCCGGAGATATACAGTATGAAGCGTGGTTGTCTTTATTTGGGGTTTTCCAATAGCAGACATTGTGACAAGGGTTATAATATAATAGCTGACTTGAGAGGTGATTCCAGAAAACACCACTGGGGAGTAAGCAAGTGAAAAAGAACATAAGGTGACATCATTCTTCACCCACAAAGTTATTACTCAGGACAAAGGGCATTTAAGACATCTCACAGGGGAATTCTGGGGATCCGTGCAGAATATGCCTCAGAGTTATCTCCTCTAAAGTTATTTACCCTAAAGTTGAACATTTATCCACCAAATTCCCTTTGTCCTTTGTCTTTAGCTGTTTCCAGGGGCATTAACTCTTGCCACTTCAGGCTTCTTTATGCTTGTAGGTCTGATTCCATAGCTGGAAAAAAGCCTTCAGATAGAGAGAGGCTGCATTGTTCCTGGCACGTAATGAGTGCCAAGGCACTAAATGCGTCTGCCCCAATTGCATATCCTTCTGCCCAAAGATTAGTTTAAATCAGAATTAGAAATCTTATATAAATACTTTATTTATTTATTTGACAGAGATCACAAGTAGGCAGAGAGGCAGACAGGGAGAGAGGAGGAAGCAGACTCCCTGCTGAGCAGAGAGCCCGACGCGGGACTCGATCCCAGGACCCTGAGATCATGACCTGAGCCGAAGGCAACAGCTCAACCCACTGAGCCACCCAGGTGCCCCAGAATTAGAAATCTTATAAAAGAGACACCAACTTGGAGTCAACGACTGGTTGATACTCAAGAGATGACCCATGTTCCTCAAAGAATGGTTTGTGGGAAAGTATGAATAATGACAGCAGTACACGGGAGAAAAAAGAAAAATCAAACAGGTTAGTGTAACTTAGTTAAACCATCTCAACCAGCTTCGAAGCCTGTGTCCTAATAAACTATAGATTTCCAAAAACAGGTTTTCTTTTTAAATTACTTGCTATGCAGCGATTATAAAACTAACTTAGGGACGCCTGAGTGGCTCAGTTGGTTGGACGACTGCCTTCGGCTCAGGTCATGATCCCGGAGTTCCGGGATCGAGTCCCGCATCGGGCTCCCAGCTCCACGGGGAGTCTGCTTCTCCCTCTGACCTTCTCCTTGCTCATGCTCTCTCTCACTGTCTCTCTCTCAAATAAATAAATAAAATCCTTATAAAAAGAAAAACTATTCAAAAAAAAAAAAAAAAAAAAGACTAACTTAACCACAGAACTCTTTTTCTGTGGCCGATCTCTAGGGGCTGATGTTCCATGGAACACACTTTGAAAAATGCTGATCTAGCATAGTCCTCTCATGCAACTGGAGATCAGAGGCCTGGTCTGGTCAAGGTCATATAGATGATTACTGATTAAGCTGGGCCCTGGTCCAGTGCTTTTCATTCTACCCTGCTGTCTTATTTCAGTTCAAGTGAGCCCTATCTCCTATTTCCTGAGCTGTTTTCAGAAGGGCTTCTTCGGGGGTGAGAGGGAGTCAGGGATTGATTGTTTCTGGTTATCAAGCCCTCCTGTGAAAATAATTCATGAAGCCTACCTAGTGAGCTCCTCAAGATAAAGAACCATACACATCTGGGATTAGTCAACAGGTTTGCCATACTTACTTGAAGGGTTGTTTAAAGTGATACATTTTCCTGACATTCTGCTCTAGGAAGAAAGGCAATAATATAAAGTACCAGTTAGAATAATTTGATGCAATGTAGGAGTGGGTACCCACTGGCAGATGCCACTGTAGCCCATGCTCTGGATCTGATCTGCCCCGTGCTTCAAAGTGCAGGTCCAAAGGGACCCAGGTATTGCTTGGTCTAGTGCAATAAGGGATGTACAGGTCAGTACAGATGTTCCCAGCATTTTCTCAGGGGCCATAACTTACCCCAGATAGAAATTTTTAGGGAATGAGAAGCTTTCCACTGTTCCTCTTCTCCTTTATTAACAATAAGAGCTGTCATATATTTGAGACACATCCTTGTGGTAGGGATTGTACTTGGCACTTTCTTTAATTTAGCTTATTTAATCTTAACAACAACAATATAAAGAATGTATGATTGTTCTTTTTTGTTTCTAATGAAAACAAACTGAGGCTCAGAGAATTTGTTCAACCTGCTCATGGCCCCCCAGCAGGGAACAAGAGATTCTATTCCAGAAACGGAAACCCATCAGTGAGTGTTGGCCCATGTGCTCTTCTACCTAGGGAACTGAATTGACCTGTATTCATTAGTGTTACATTCTCAATAAGAAAACAATAAATCAAGAGAAAATGAAGCAAATCCAGTTGGTAAACTTGATAGTGATTAATATCATGAACAAGTTACTCCTGGTAAAAGAGTCAAACATCTATTCCCCAACTTACTCAATGGTGCCCCTAAGACATTGCAGTTTAATTTGCCTGATGGAAGGTATAATGCCTGCACTGTGTTCTCCTTTACATAGGTAAATGGAACCTTTTAACTTAAGGAGCATGTATATCTTCTGTTTATTGTCCTAGAGAATAGCAATGCAAGGATGAAGCCTTTTTATAGCTCTTCTTTAAAAATAAAAACCAAACCTGCACCTATACAAGCTTTAACCTGCACAGGTTAAAGTATCACATTCAGTGATACTGAAACATGAAGCCATATGTTTGGAGACTAGAGAAATAAGAGGACAATAAATCAGACTTTCAGGCTTGCACAGATAGCTGAAGGGTGAAGCATTTGGTATTGACTATGTTCCTTAGATGCCCTGATTGTGCTGGGTACGGTTACAATCAGTGAATAAGAGATAGATAGTGGACACAAGGATAAGGAGGGTTGAGGAGGGCGAGAGAATATTTTTTAAAGAGCTTAACAATTCCACAACACTCAAAGAAGCAATGAGAGGTCTTAGGGAAAGGGTAAGATAAATGGCAACTTTGGGGTATTCTTAACCATAAATGATACTCTCCTCCAAACTGAGGACAGAATTGGGCTCAATAAATGCCAAGACAATATATAACTTTTCCCTGGTTCTTCAGCTACCTAGGGAGCAAATGAGTCAATGTGAGATATTCTCTAAAGATTCCCACAGTGCCTTGTGTCTAATAGATTCCATAGATAAAGTTGAAGTTTTTGATGGCTGGAAACTGGGCCCAAGAGGGCTGGCTAGAATGACATTCCCCAGGACATTCACATTGGAGAGATGAGGAAAGAGATTCTGACTGGCAAGTAGGTGGTGATGCTGGGCCATGCTGTCCAGAGTATAGGGGAGGAATGGTATTGGAAATGCATTTCAAATCCTGACTTTGCGGATAACTGAAAGGTATTGCATATGGTAAATGGTCTCTGCAGGGGGCCCTGAGGTCAGCCAGCAGCAGCTGAGGAAGGGGTTTCAGACTAGAGAACAGTGGCTGAAATGGAACAGATGGAGGCTATATTAGGCACTGAGGTCACACTAGCCCCAAGGAAAGAAGTTGGCACGAATTATGTTGCCACATTGTAAGTGCAAATATGGGATTGCTTAGCAAATTAAAGAGGTAATGAATGAAGGATGGTTTGGAAGGTGACAAGTTGAAGATGCCAGAGTTATCGTGTGTCATTTAATCACACTGACATTTCACAGGAAAGAAGAAAATAGAATCAAGAGACAGCACACATGAGTTCAAAGTGCAAATGAACTAAAGTGAGGCACAACTGACAGTTTACTCCATAATATTTATGCAATGGGCAAACGATTTATTGCTCTGTGTTTTTTCCTCTCCTAAGTAATGATGTTTTAGAGCCCCAAATATAATGCAAAGGGTCAGAAATAGAGGATTATTCTAAACTCAATCTAGTTGTTACCAACGAAGTCAATAATTCCAAGCAGTTTTTCTCAAAATGGAATTGTTTTTAAGGAATGAGAAGTGAATCATACTAACAGTGTGTAAGATGTAATAACACTATGTGGAAGTTATATCAACGGTGAGATTTACTGGAAAGAAAGCAGAGGTTAAGGGCCTGACTTTTGAATTCAGATTTGTGTTAAATCCAAGTTTTTCACTCACTAGCTATGTGATGTTGATGTACATCTACCTTTTATAGCTCTTAGTTTTCTTAGCTGTAAAATGAAAATGATGACTACTTTGTCAGTGGTTGTGGATATTAATTTAGATATTATCTCCTAGTACATGGCAGTCACACAGCACTCAGTGCATGGAGAGTTGTACCTTTCTTATGACTCAGTTTCACAAGTATAGGTGTAGGGGAGAGGAGAAGAAATTGCCCAAGGTAGATAGACTGTGAAGTACAAAACAGAACCATCTACTGGCACAGTAACCATAAAACCAAGATACAGAGCAACCAGAAGTAGAGGAAGTATAAGCACCAAGTTCATACTGGAGTCATAGGGTGAGAACATAATTGGACCCATGGTAGCAAGCATCGGACCTGTGCTCGTCTTTTACATTTCTCTTTGAGAGGAAGGAAGTTGAGGCAGGTCTGTAAAGATAGGAACCCACATCTGGAATACTGTTTCACAAGTCTGTCTGGGAACCAAAGAGTTCAAATTATCTCCTAAAATATTCCCTAATACCCCTCACTTCCTGGTATTCACATTGTCTATAATCCTCTCCTCTTGAGTGTGTGCTGGATCTAGTGACTTAATTCTAATGTATAGAATATTGTCATAGTGACAGAATGCTGCTTCTAAGATGAGGTTACAAGATGCTAAAACATCTGTCTGCTGGGACTCTCCAATTCAGTTTGCTTGCTCTGATGAAACCAGCTTCCATAATGTCAACCGCCCTGTGGACTGACTTTATGATGACAGAGCCAGTTTGGTTACACAATAAAACTACTTCAGATTCAGAGTAAATAAAATACCATAGTGATACTAGTCTTATGTTGTACAGCACATGTTAAAAATCTATGCAGAAGTGAAGTATAGAATGCCATTTGAATCTCTAAAAGTCTGGGTTATCATACTTAGTCCAATGCATAGTTATAAAAGTGCATGACACAGGGACATGGGCTTTGGGGGAAAAAAAAAGTTTATTAGGTTCAGGTTTTTTAAAACAACCTTTCACCACAGATCAGATATTTCAGTGCTTAAAAATCAACCCCATTTATCTTGTCTCTGCCATAGTTTGCCTTGACAGGCTGCAAAATTTAAAGTATACCAAACTGTACAGTAAAAGGGGGCAAAAACCTTGCACTAGGCAGAAAAATTTCCTAATCCAAACTTCTATAAAAAGGACAAAATACTCAGAAATTCTTCAGGTAAAAAAAAATGCATACTTTATGAAGTTATGTTCTATGGTAATATGAATTCAATTTTTTTTGGAATACAAGAAAAATTACAAACAAATCCCTATTGAGAAGATAGTCCATATTTCAACTCCTATTTTGTCCCTTTAGGAAGCCAAAGCATATTCTGTAAGAACAGGAGAAAACTCAGCATTGGGATGTATTGAATGTTTAATCACTATTTTGTACACCTTGTACACCTGAAACTAATACTGTACTCTATTTTAACTAAGTGGAATTTAAATAAAAACAACTCATTATTGCCCATGGAATATATATCAGGGATTACTTTTGAGTAACACTTATCGTATGGAGAATTGTGAACTAGAAGTCACAGAGATAATAGCTCACCACTTAATTGGAGGCTAAAAGCACTTCACTGAATAAATTCTCATTCAAATGTGGTCCAACACTATTCTAGAGGCTTAGGGTACATGAGTAAAATAAACAAAATCCTGCCCTCAAAGTACTTACATTCTAGTGTGGCAGACATTAACCTAAGCAATAGTAAATCATCTAGTATTAGAAATAGTATAGCAGACAATTTGGACATGTTTGGTCTTTCCCCCATGGATTTTGCCTTTTGAAAAGCTACTGAGGCTACTGAGGCATGTATCACCTGTGACACTTGGTAACAGTGTGATGATGTTAGAAATGAAGTCCTAAGAAGCTGTTCACACAGGCTCTGGATATGGGAATTTTACGGTGTGGTAAAAGTGACTATAGAAATGGACAAGGCAATCACTGAAAATCTTTGAACATAATAAGAGTCCATTTATCCAGAGGTAATAATATACTGCTGGGAAAAAATGAGTTGACCTATATAAAATCTTATGCTATTTTTACCATGTTTATTTTGATACACTATTTAATGATAAGAAAATGTCTCCTCACAGTTGGTAAACCAAATGGACATCAAAGGGAGACTGACAACAGCAAAACTCCCTGTCAAACGTGTAGGTTCTGAAATCGTAAAGGTCTGCTAAGGATGGAACTCGTTCTGAAGGCTAGTCTGGGCTTTTTCATCTAAGAATCCTAGACATACGTTAGCTTTTTTGAAAGCAAGGAATTTATCAGTCAGTGTTTTGTTTCAGACCAGAGAATTCATACTAGATAGATAGAAAATTGATTTATCCAGAGGTATTTGATATCTTACAAAACATCTACAAGTACCATGTACCAAGCGTCAATGTTATAAAGGCTGAAATAGGAAAAAATTCCTATCATACCACAAAAGTGTTTCAGTGGAAATCCCACTGCTTTTTCTGCTAGCTACCTTGAATCTACAGAAACGGGAACTATAGGCCAGAATTTTCTCAGCTGATGCAACAAACCCCACAACTCCATGAGACTGACCTTGCCAGGACTCCTTAGTCACAGACTGTTAGCTTTTACCTTTCACATCTCCTGCAAAGGAGTCTCCTTGATGGAAGCTCCTCAAATGTCTGCACCTAACACCAAGGAAACCTGGAAATGATCATTTAATCATTCTACCTAGAGAAGCCTAGATTCACGATACCGGAGAACTACCAGAATAAGGCAGAGATATTCAAAAGATTTGGGGCTTCTGTAAATGACAAATATGTCCTGAGAACCATGTTCACATTCTTTTTTAAGATTTTCTTTATTTGACAGAGAGAGAGAGAGAGAGAGAGCAAGAAAGGAAACACAAGCAGGGGGAGTGGAAGACAGAGAAGCAGGTTTCTGGCTGAGCAGGAAGCCCAGTACAGGGCCCAGTCCCAGGACCTTGAGATGATGACCTGAGCTGAAGGCAGAGGCGTAACAACTGAGCCATCCAGGGGCCCCTTTTGTTCACATTTTTTTACCCAACAGTCTTTTCCTGATTATTTTTGCAATTATTTTTATTCCACTAGTGCTTACTTCCTAAAAGGCCTACCTTGCATCTGTGGAAGAGCTTAATTGTATTAACAGGCAGCTAGTTCTACTCAGGATGGCTGACATGAAAAGGGAAGTATGTTGGCCTGCTCGCTTATTTTTATGTGTATCTAGGCTAATATGTGTTGGTTACATTTCCAATTAGAAAAGCTGCATAGTTTCTATTAGAGGTGTTTCTTAAGTTTCATGTCTCAAGGAATCCTGTCAGCTAGATTCCCTCACTGCTATTGTGTTTCCTAATTAGCTCTGAATAGTGATGGAATAAGTGCCCCAGATGAGGGCTTTCTGTTCATTTCATCATGTACATAAGCTGTATAGAAAGTTTAAAATGTCTTGCAAAGTTGCTTAATTTAGCCTAATGTAAGAGGATGGAGGTTATTCTGTTGTGAAATATAGAAAGACGTAAGGCAAATGAGTAGCATGGGATAGTTCAGTCCAGAAAATGAATAATGTTTTCTCTGGGGGAGCAACAGGATCCTATTTGGATTTTCATCATAAATGACGGCTCTCCCTCCAGCAGCAGAGGGCCTGTGCTCCACAGATTTGATACAGTAAATGGCTAAGACAAAGCTCGGATCTTCCTCCCTGGTCTATTTCATAAATGCCTACAAGATGGAAAAATGAAAGAAAATCTCTCTGTTCTTTCTCTAAAAAGAAAGCTATTTTCAGCTCACAGTCCCATAGCACAGCAAAAGGATAGAATTATGTGGGAATGTAAAAGTACCATACCTCTCAGGTAAATGGACACTTACCTTATCCCATGCGGCTATGAAAAGGTAATTGGAGTCCGAAGTGTAAAGTATAATGGACAGTTATTGAGACATTTTGAAGTGGTTGGGCTGTACTTTGCACTACACGTGTGATAACATTCTTTATGGCCTGGAATCCTTTGTGTAAGTTTGCTTTTAGAATTTAATAAGCTTAGAGTTTGAAAATTTGGACATCTCTCTCAGACATACAAAGATGGCCTCTCTTGAGGCACCTGGGTGGCTCAGTGGGTTAAAGCCTCGGCTCAGGTCATGATCCCAGGGTCCTGGGATGGAGCCCCGCCTTGGGCTTTCTGCTCAGCAGAAAGCTTTCCTTCCTCTCTCTCTGCCTACTTGTGATCTCTGTCTGTCAAATAAATAAATAAAAATCTTAAAAAAAAAAAAAAAAGGTGGCCTCTGACTTCCAGAGAAATCACTCCATGGAGCTCACTCACAAAAACCATGTTAGTATTATTTTGTTTATTTTTAGTTACAGGATAAAAAAGAATAAATAAGGTGGTGTCTGTCTGCCTTTGGTATTTTCTCACATGCTAAGATCTGAGCTTCTAAATGTGGGGACTGGGCTGCTCTGAGGAAAAGGTCAGGGTTTCTTTCACCCATGTATCCAAGACCTCCAGCCCCTCAGTGAGTGAACTGAGTTGTACTCTCACAAGACCTTAATCATAAACATGGCTTGGATAGCTACCCTGCAGGTACATAGGATTCCCTTCCTCAACAAGATCCATGAATCTATTAATTGTTGCTGCTTTTAAGCCTAGTGGTATTCTGAGAGATCAGAAATTAAAGAAATTTACTAGCTATGGTCTTCCCTTCTGTCCCTTTCTAAAAGTACCGAGATCATATTTTCCCTTCTATCTCAGTGAAAGGGAACTATGTGAATGCATGCCAAGCAGTGCACCAGGCTCTGTCCACCTATGATCTGTATTTGATTCCAAGGTTAACATGAGCTGAATTTAATGATAATTTTTCTTTGTATTATAATTGCAATATGTGATCATTGAGGATAAATAAGAGTTTTCTCTGGAACCCAGAACCTGCCTATGCTCTTGACCGAAATGCTCATAATCCATCATTTCTAGTTCCAATTCCTTTCTTCATTCTTCTTTCCCCTCAGTCTACAGGTGTTCTCCCATTTTCCAATTTTCATCTTCCACATTACTTCTGAATTTCTCCTCTTATCCCTTCACTACCAAACCTTTAGAGATTGTTATGCACACTCATGTATATTTAACACTTTTGATTCATGGTTCAGTACACTTAGCAACTGTTTTCAGACTTACTGAAAACAGTTCTTACAGAAGCTACTGCAGTCCATCTTACTACCAGATAGCTCTTGTTCACTCTCTTGCTTTCCTCCTTTGTGGGGCTTGTGATACTCCTAAGGAAGTTTCCCTTTAGGCCCTTGATAGCACTGTGTTCCAGTTCTTCTACTGTTGTCCCTTCATCTCCAAGCTGGGGTTCTCCTCCTAACCAAGAACCTCGTACACTGATACTCCTCGCCAAACTCTCATTTCTCTTTTTTGTCTCCAAAATCTTTCCCTTATTGGCGGAATCTACTCCCTTATCTCTCATCACTAGTATTCTCTATCTCAAAACTACCTTGAGAAACCTATTAGTCACACAGAATGTTTAATGAATGACTCTTAAACACTATGTGCCCAATGTATAATTTTTTCAGACATAGTATTTTAAGCTATTACACAGTCCTAACATTTTTTTTTTGCCTTCTATCTTTGAAGAGAGACATATTATGTGAAGTTGTAGTAGCTGTTATAATCTTGAACCCAAAAGCAAACATGGGAAGGATGGTAGATTCAAAATATGACAAGAGTCTGCACCCCTGAAGGTGTTTCTGAGCAGCAGGACCCACCACAATACCTACCACTATCTGGACTTCATTTATGAAAGTAACAAAAGCCTCTATTTATTAGTGGAATGTGTGTGATATGTAGCAGAATGCATTTGTATATAGGACACATTAATCTTCCTTTTCTCCAATGCCTCCTTCCACTTCTAAATCTGTTCCTCATATTTACTTTATTTCTCTAATAACAATGATTTCATTCTGCTTCAACCTAAACAGCAGCTTGGTCCCCAGATGTATTTGATCTTTCCCTACCTTCATTCCTATTGTCATTCATCAGAGACCATGTGGACAATTTCAACTATTTTCTAGCTGGTATTCTACCTTCACTGTTCTCTCACACCCAAAACGGGCTCTTTTCCAGGGAATCTCAAACTATCATATTGATCACCATATAGTTACATTTTGTCATTTTTTTATTACTACTAACAATAAAGAAGATACTAGAATTATTCTTTAAAACAAAAATTGCTTAAGCAAAACAATTTTTTTTAGAGCTAGGGTAAATGGCTGAATGTAGCTAGTGACTTTGCATTTTAGATAAATCCCTTAGGAATATTTTTTTTCTTTCCATGTGAACATCATCTTCCATATGTGTCAGGGCAGGGAAAGGAAATTGAGGATCATGGTATAAAAATACATTTTCTTGGCATTACAAAAAAAAATGAAGAACTTTGGAAAAGTCCTTTGCTCTATATATGCTTAATGTCCTCTTCTTCCATCACTTTATACAACTCTCAGATTCTTTCCTATTTCCCTGCTTTGAATACCGTGCTGTCTGCATCTGAATTATCTTTTCTCCAACTTGGAAGCTCAGCATATCACCTCTTCCAGGAAGCCTTCCTTCGACACAACCCAGACCTAAATGAATCTCCTCATTTAAATATACTTGTATTATAGTACTCATCGGCATATGTTGTAACTACAACAGTTATTTCCCAATGTCACATTTACCTAAAGCACAGTCTATATCTGTTTTTAAGTAGCTTTTTTGTCAATTAAAAAATCTTTGTACTAGTAGAAATTGCTTCATGTTCATTTTTGTGATGCTCAGTCAGGCATGGCCACAAGAGAAGGTACAGGAGAGGCTCAGGAAAAACAGTTACTTATACTCACAGAACCTAGAGACAGGAGCATGCCATGCATGGCCCCATGAGAAAGACAGCAGGGTAGTCAAGATGCAGAAGGTGCAGGATCAAGGCGAGAACATAGGCCACTATTTTTATTGGGGTTTCCATAGGAAAGTTGAGACAAGGTAAATAGTTCAGGATTGGCTAGGCTCTAATCTATAAGAGTAGTCTCTACTGCCTGGTACCCAGCCCTGGGATGATTAAAACAGAGGGAGGAATGATGCTTCCTGGGTTTACCAGCCAGGTAAAGGAGTTATGGCTCTGTATCCATTAGTTTACTTCTCAAAGGCAGGCTCTAGGCTGAGCCTTCTGCTATCTCTAAAAACTGGCTAACCCTTCTCCCCAGCCAGAAAAGTCACAAATAAAAATGGGAAATAGGGCACCTGAGTGGCTCAGTGGGTTAAGCCGCTGCCTTCGGCTCGGGTCGTGATCTCAGGGTCCTGGGATGGAGTCCCGCATCAGGCTCTCTGCTCGGCAGGGAGCCTGCTTCCCTCTCTTTCTCTCTCTGCCTGCCTCTCTGTCTACTGTGATCTCTCTCTGTCAAATAAATAAATAAAATTTTTTAAAAAATGGGAAATAAACACTGGGAAGCGAATATGCTATGGTGAGTGCTGTGAAGTGTATAAACCTGGCGATTCACAGACCTGTACCCCTGGGACTAATAATACATTATATGTTAGTAAAAAATTAAGAAAAAAATTTTAATGGGAAATAAAAACTAGAAAGAGTACAGAAATGAATAATCCCATGCAAATTATTATAAAAATAAACTGAAAGTCAGTATGTCAAGGAGCCTCAATAGAAGGTAAAGAGTTACAGTGAAGTTTCAGAAAGAAACGTAGACAGCTCAGGAAAAGCAAACGTTACCACATAACTGTAAATGTCTTTTTTTTTTTTAAGATTTTATTTATTTATTTGACAGATAGAGATCACAAGTAGGCAGAGAGGCAGGCAGAGAGAGGGGAGGAAGCAGGCTCCCCGCCAAGCAGAGACCCTGATGTGGGGCTCGATCCCAGGACCCTGAGATCATGACCTGAGCCGAAGGCAGCGGCTTAACTGACTGAGCCACCCAGGTGCCCCAACTGTAAATGTCTTTTAGCAACCTGAAAGCTAAGATGCTTGTAAAAGATGGTGCTGCTTTGGTGTCACATCTGTAGAATCATGGGTGGATCACTAATTCTGAGTGTTACAATTGACCATTGAACAACATGGGTTTGAGCTGTGCAGGTCCAGTTGTACATGGATTTTTTTTTTCTGATAAACACAGTATAGTACTGTAAATATATTTTCTCTTCCTTATGATTTTTTTTAAGAGTGTATGTGTGTGTGAGCAGGGAGGGACAGAAGAAGGAGAGAATCTTAAGCAGGCTCCACACTCAATACAGAGCGGGACATAGGACTCAATCTCACAGCCCTGAGACAATGACTTGAGCCAAAATCAAGAGTTGGGGGCGCCTGGGTGGCTCAGTGGGTTAAAGCCTCTGCCTTTGGCTCGGGTCATGATCTCAGGGTCCTGGGATCGAGCCCCGCGTTGGGCTCTCTGCTCGGTGGGGAGCCTGCTTCCTCCTCTCTCTCTGCCTGCCTCTCTGCCTACTTGTGATCTGTCTCTGCCAAAGAAATAAATAAAATCTTAAAAAAAAAAAAAAAAAGAGTTGAATGCTTAGCTGACTCAGCCACCCAGTGTTGATTATTTTTTTTATTACGTTCACTTAGCCAACATACAGTAATTAGTTTTTTGTGTAGTGCTCAATGACTCATTTGTTGTATATAACACCCAGTGTTCATCACAACATGTGCCCTCCTTAATACCTTTCATCCTGTCATCTCATCCTCCCATACCCCTCCCTTCCATAACCCTCAATTTGTTACCCCTTATGATTCTACTAGTAACATTTTTCTTTTCTCTAGGTTACTTTATTGTAAGAATATGGTATATAATACATATATAAAATATGTATTAATTGATTTTTTATATTTTTTATATTTTTATATAAATATATAATATATAAATAATTAAATATATAAATATATATTTTATGATTTTTAATATTTTTAATATATAATATATGTAATTATATATATTATAATTTTTAATATTATGGGTAAGGCTTCTGGTCAACAGGAAGCTATCAGTGAGTTACATTTTGAAAAGCCGAAGTGCAGATTTTTGACTGGTGGGTTGGCACCCCTACATAAGCAATTCTCAGAAAACTAACCAAGCATCTAAGAAAGGGTTAAGGTAACAAAAAGTCATGAGTGGCTTTCACTGCCAAGTGGGGCCAACCACTGCAGACTTATTGAAGGGCACCATCTTGAACTGTGCTAAAAATCATTTAATATCTGAGGAGAAGGGAAAAGGATTCCCCTACTGAGGAAAAGAAGCAGAAATATATTAAATGGGGGAAAAGCTGCCAAGGGCCAATTTCAGAAGTAGCAAGAGATAGACTGAAATTGTAAAGTAAAGCAACCAAATATAGAGTGGGTCAAACGAAAGCTTTGGAAAACTTTTTAAACACTTTAGGATTTTTTTTTTTAATTAAAACTTGCCTTCCCAGCACACCTGGGTGGCTCACTTGGCTCAGGTCATGTTCTCGGGTTCCCAGGATTGATCCCCAAGTTGGCTCTCTGCTCAGCGGGGAGCCTGTTTCTCCCTTTCCCTGCTGTTCCACCTACTTGTGCTTGCTCTCTTTGTCCAATAAATAAATAAAATCTAAAAAAAAAAAAAAGAAGAACTTGCCCTTCCTTCTAAGGGCACCTGAGTGGCTCAGTGGGTCAAGTGTCCAATTCTTTTTTTTTTTTTTTTTTTTTAAAGATTTTATTTATTTGTCAGAGAGAGAGCAAGCGAGAGCGAGCACAGGCAGACAGAGTGGAAGGCAGAGTCAGAGGGAGAAACAGGCTCCCTGCGGAGCAAGGAGCCCGATGTGGGACTCGATCCCAGGACGCTGGGATCATGACCTGAGCCGAAGGCAGCTGCTTAACCAACTGAGCCACCCAGGCGTCCCAAGTGTCCAATTCTTGATTTCAGCTCAGATCATGGATTTCATGACCCCTGCGTTGAGGTCTGAGCTCAGTGCACAGTCTGCTTGTCCATCTCCCTCTGTTCCTCCCCCTGCTGTGCTTTCTCAAATAAATAAATATTTTTTTAAAAAAGAAAACTTCCCTTCTATTTGTTAATACTACAATTTTAATTGCCGATAATGTAAAGCAAACATGGTCCAGAGGATGTATTAATTCATGTAATGTTCATAGTAATCTTGTAAAGTATGAAATATTAAAACCCTTTGACAGATGAGACCTCGGTGCTCAGAAAAAGGAGGAAAGCACAAGAGTCTATGCAGATCTCCTAGTCTTTATGGTGAATACTCTTAGTCACTCCACGAAAATATCTTTTTGCTCAAAGGTATACTTGAAAGTATTCAACAAAGAATAGAAATAACAAGCCCTATAAGGAAAAAGATGCTGTTAGTAATTCCTGGACATTTTCATTGAGCTAGATGCAGATGAAGAAATGGGAAAAAATAAAAGAAAAAAATTAAGAAAGAAAGAAAAACATTAATACACCTCGAGACACTTGTAAGGACCTTAGAGTTATCATTCACCCTAATATTTAATAAGGCGGGAAACAATGCATATGCAGAATTACTTATCTCAATGTGTCAGTCATCTTCCTCTTCCCTTGCCCCTGTAGACATGCACTCCTTTGTAGCCTGTGCCTTTACTTTCTGACTCATAAGGAAAAGGAATATTTGATAAAGCCTGTAAAATGCGAGTGATCAGTTGGTTTTAGACAAATATTTTAGTTCTAGAATGTATATAGCATGTGTTTTGATGTTTCCAATTTACCATATGCTTTTATTGTAAACAAGGACTGCTTCATTTGTTGAATAGCAATGATACATTATGTTGACTGTTTCTGACAATGAGTTTGAAACTTAAAAGGTAAAAAGTAACCTCTGAATATTCTCAACCTTGCCTTCCCTGTTTTAGAGATAGAAGCTGTATGCATTTTACCACCTACTAGTACTATAGTGTATTTCTCAAATTTGTTTCAGTTACCATTGGGCAAAATCAAAGACATAAATCTTTTGTTCCAACCTATGAATATTGACTAGTAAATTTTTAAAAAATTTCCAGAGTGCTAAGTAGGTAGGAAAAATATTGCTGCAATCATAAATCCTCTAGTTTTTATCTCACAGTACAAGCCATCTTACTTTAAAAGCTTGAAAGCAATTCTTCATGCAACTGAATCCTGACTTGAGTTGTGTGGGATGATGTGGCAAAGGCTGAAATGAACAACTCCAACATCCCAGAACTGTGTCTGCCTGACAGAGCAATGTATACAAACCCGTTCCTGTCTTTTATTGGGCTGCACCAAGTGTACAATTCTCCAGTGAGCCCAGGAGTCAGAAACTGTCAATTACAAGGAAATGGCTGGCAGACTGAATGAATATTTGTGTGTAATTATCACAGCATCCACCAGCAGCAAAAACTCCGGAATGGCGCTCACAAATGTTAGTGTCCTTTCCCTGCATAAAACACCCATTTTTACACTGTGTGATATCAATGCCTAATAGAGGTGATGAAGCAGGTTGCAGGCAATTTATTTTGTCAGCCACATGTAACCCAAGATGTTACTCATCACTGAACAGTGACTGCTTTTGCCAAAAGCATTATTTTCAAATATTTAAGAGTCTCAGCTTTCCTTTGGCCATCCTAACACTCCCTTCTCCTCTAGCTTTATAGTCCTAAAGGACAATGGTCAGGGCAGCTTTTAAACAGTCATAAGCTCTCAAGCAATGAGCCTTTGTAGAGTCCCTTTTCCTCATATATAAAAATAGAGCTGATAGATATTCTAACTCAGATATTTTATGATATTATAATATCCATATTTCCTTTCAGTAAAACCTTCAGAGAGAAAGTTCCAATCTTGATGACTCTATGAAATGCATTCTGTCACCAGCAATCCACTTGCTTTGTGCCAGCTCTTTAGGCTGTTGAAAGAGAAGAAAAATAAGAATTATCACCTTCCCTGAGAGTGATGGGTTTTTTTTTTCTGAACTCTAACCCTTCTAAAATGATATTTTTGTATTTTTTGTGGTCAGACACTCTTGAAAATCTAAAAAGGGTCTGCATCTTCTTGCCAAAAAAAAAAAAAAAAAAAAAAAATTTACATGTTCATGTATACACACACACTTGCCCATGCTCAGAAGATTCTCAGAGTTACCTTAGCATCTGATGTCACTATCTTGAATTCTTAATACTTGTACTTTTGAATTTTTGTTTTGTAAGAGAAGTCCAATGGGATAATGCAAAGGAGCAGAGGAGAATGGAAAATAGCTGTGTCTCCTGTGTTTGCCATTTTATTTGCATATAGAATTCACAATGCCTGAGGACCACAGAATGCCATTGGAGCCACAATTTATGGGTATACAGCAAGATTCAAATGAAAGGCAATGTAAATGTGTATTTGTACTACAGATGAGCAGGGGTACCAAGAGGCCAGGCTTGTTCCAAATACAGAAAGGTGACAGTGATAGTCTAAGAAATGCAAATAACCAAAGAATCCTACTATATCCTTACTTGTTTCTGTGACTTCCCTGGATTAGCCAATAACCTACACTGGAAATGATGCCATAGAAAGAAAAGATAGGGCAACCCACCATCCTTTTTTCCCCCAATTATATCCTTTCTGACACATCAGAAAGCTGTAAGTAGTGGGTTTGAATAGAGTATATTTGTACCAAGAAGTGAAGTGAAAAACAGTTGCATCAGTTTTGTGCTGTGTTTTTGCTATTCTGGTGAGGACAAAATACATATGTCAAACTACAAAATAATTGTACAAGTTTAGTGGTTCTGCAAACAGGTTAAATATTTAAATTTGCATTGCACAATATACAGATGACCCTTGAACAGTGTGGGACTTAAGCGTGTCCAAAAAAAAAAAAAAAATCCACGTTTAACTTTTAACTTCCTAAAAACTTAAGTACTGATAGCCTACTGTTGACCAGAGGACTTATGATAACATAAACAATTAACACATATAACATATAAAATATGAATTAAATACTGTATTCTTACAACAAAGTAAGCTAGAGAAAAGAAAATACTATAAAGAAAATCATAAGGGAGAGACCTCAAAGAATGATGGTGGAATAGGAGGATCCTGAGCGCACCTCTTCCCATGGACACACCAAGGAAACAACTTCAAGTATTGCGGCTCACTCTGAAGAAGATTTGAAGACTGGCTGAAGAGATCTTCCTCAGCTACTCATAGAGAGAGGACCATATCAGAAAAGGTAGGAAGGGCAGAGTTGCAACTGGGAATCAGCAACCTGACATGTCCCTCCTGTGTATGGGTTGTCATTTAAAAAAAAGTGAGGGGATCAAGCCCCCCCGAATCTGGCATCCCCTAAAATCCCTATCTCTGGGGACTCACATTGGAAAAGCAAGTTCCCATAATGTCTAGCTTTTAAAATCATCAGGGCTTAACTCTGGGAGAACCAAAGGGCTAAAGAAAACTGAGTTTCCACCCTTCAAGAGCCAGCATGCTAAATAACTTGGCCTGGGACACATCCTAGAAGCAGTAATTTGTAACGTCCCTGAGATATACATGAAGGAGATTTATAAACTAATTTCAGGACAAATGCAGTAAGGGTAGGATCTGTAGGAGCTTTCTCTGGGAACAAAAATGCTGATGGATGTCCTTTGTCTTGCCCTCTCCATGCCTAAATAGCCAGGGACTTTCAGAAGCCAGGGCTGACATTCTCCATCTACTTTTCTACCACCGTAAGTACTTCCCTGGCATTCCCACCTTATTCAACAACCATCTACCCCAGAAGATGTCCCTCCAAAGCTGCTTCTACGCAATACTTGGGAAAAATAGGAGCAAGCCTTGCCCATCAGTGCATCCAGAGTTGGTGCAATTGGGCCTCACAATCAGTCTCAATGAGAGAAAGCCCTGCACACCAGTATGCCTCCAGCGGTCACAGCTCAGCCACAAACAAAGGACACACACAGCCACAGAGTCGACATGGATAGACTACCTAGTTCTTGTGACCAGAGATGATTATGTTATAGGACACCAAAAGAGTCCTTTTTCACAAAGTCGGTGCTTTAAAGATCAAAAGATAGAGCAGATCTACTTAATAAGGAAACAAATGAAAAAAGTTAGACAAAATGAGGAGACAGAGGAATATGTCCCAAATTAAAAAAAAAAAAAAATCACAGTAAAAAAGGTTACATGAAATAGAAATAAGCAATATGACAGATAAAAACTTCAAAGTAATGGTCATAAAAATAGTCAAGACTTTAGAGGGTACAGAAGAGTGAATCAATGATTGAGAAGAAAAGGTAATAGAAAGTAACCCAGCTGAACAGAAAAAAGAGAATAACAAATGAGGATAGATTAAGGGATCCCACAACATTATCAAGCATAATAGTCCCATTATAGGGTTCCCAGAAAGAGAACAGAAAACAAGGGGGCAGAAAACTTATTTGAAGACATAATAGATGAAAACTTCCCTAAATTGAAGAAAGAAACCTAGTCATGTGCAGAGAGCCCCAACAAAATGAACCCAAGGAGGCTGGCAATGAGACACATAACAATTGACAAAAATAAAAGAGCTTTAAATGCAGCAGGGAAAAAGCAAACAGTTACATACAAGTAAAACCCCACAAAGCTATCAGCTATGTTTTCAGCAAAATTTTACATGCCTGAAGAGAGTGACATGATAGATTCAAAATCTTGAAAGGAAAAAACCTACAGCAAAGAATACTCTACCTACAACAAAGAAACCCAGCAGGTTTCTCCTACAGAATTAAAAGAGACAGAAAGCATTTCCCAAAGAAAATTTAAAGGAGTTCATCACCACTTAACCAGCATTATGAGAAATGTTAAGGAGAATTCTTTAAGAGGAAAAAAATGGCCATAAGTAGATAAAACTTAGGAAAGAAATTATTTTAAAATTAAACATGCAGTAATGGTAGTAAGTAAGTGACTTATAAAGGTAGAAATGGAAATAGTAACAAATTATATACAGAGAGAACTCAAAGAAATAAAATCAGAAATGAAAGAGAAGTTACAACAGACACCATAGAAATACAGAAAATTACTTTCCAAAAATTGGACAACCAAGAAGAAATGGATAAATTCCCAGAAACATACAGTCTTCCAAAACTGAAATAGATAGAAATACAAAAATATGAACAGACCATTTACTAGTAATGAAACTGAATTGGTAATTTTAAGATTTTCAACAAATGGAAATTCAGGGCCAGACGCATCACAAGTGAATTCTACCAAACTGTTAAAGAAGATTTAATACCTATCTTTCTTAAGTTATTCCAAAAAATAGAGAAGGGAGGAATGCTTCCAAATTCATTCTATGAAGCCAGCAAAACCAAACACATTACCAAAAAAAAAAAAAAGAAAAGAAAAAGAATAAAGAAAATTACAGACCAATATCCCTAATGATCATAGATGCAAATGTCCTCAGTAAAATATTAGCAAACCAAATTCAACAATACATTAAAAAGATCATTCACCACAATCAAGTGGGATTTATTCCGAGGTACAAGAATAGTTCAATGTACATAAATCAACATGATATATTACATTAACAAAATAAATGATAAAAATTATATGATCATCTCAATAGATGTAGAAAAGGCATTTGATAAATTCAACATACATTCATGATTAAAACCTTGAGCAAAATGGGTTTATAAAGAACATGTAAATATAATAAAAGTCATATATGACAAACCCATGCAAATGTCAATAATGAAAATCTGTAAGCTTTTCCCTTGTGATCAGGAACAAGAATAAGTATATCTACTCTTACCACTTTTATTCAGCAGAGTACTAAAAATCCTACCCATGAAAATCAGAAAAGAAATTAAAGGCATCCAAGTTGGTAAGGAGGAAATAAAACTGTCCCTATTTTCAGGTGACAAGAAAATACATATAGAAAATTATAAAGAGTCCACCAAAAATTATAACAAATAAATGAATTCAGTAATGTTGCAAGATGCAAAGTCAATATACAGAACTCTGTTTCATTCCCATGCACTAATAATGAAATAGGAGAAGAATCAAACAATCTCATTTATAATTGCATGAAAAAGACTAAAATACTAGTAGTAAACTTAACCAAAGAGGTTAAAGATCTGTACTCCCAAAACTACAAGATACAGATTAAAAACAAAACAAAACAAAAACCTGAAGACAACACAAATGGAAAGATACACCATGCTTATGGAGTAGAAGAATTAAAATGTCCATATTACTAAAGCAAGCTACAGATCAATTAATCCCTATCAATATTCCAACAGCATTTTTTTTTTATAGAACTACAACAAAATGCCACAAATTTGTATGGAATCACTAAGACCTCAGATAACTAAAGCAATCTTAAGAAAGAACAACAAAGCTGGAGTTCTCACAATCCCAGATTTCAAACTATACTACAAAGCTAAGGTAATCAAAACAGTATGGTACTGGCACAAAACCAGACATATAAGCCAATAGAATAGAACTGAGAGCCTAAAAGTAAACCAATGTTTACATGGTCAATCTATGACAACAGAGACAAAAATATACTATGAGGAAAAGACAGTCTCTTCAATAAATGGTAATGGAAAAACTGGACCAATTTTCTTTCACCATATACAAAAATAAACTCAAAATAGATTAAAGATCTAAATGTAAGATCTGAAATCATAAAACTAGAAGAAAACATAGGCAGTCATCTTTTGGACATCAATCTTAGCAATATTTTTTTGGATCTGTCTTCTCAGGCAAAGGAAACAACAACAAAAACAAACAACGGGGATTACATCAAACTGAAAAGCTTTTGCACAGCAAAGGAAAGCACCAACCAAATGACAAGGTAACCTAACCTACTGAGCGGGGAAAAGATATTTGAAAATCCTACATCTAATAAAGAGATAACATCCAAAATGGGTAAAGAACTTACATAACTCAGCACCCCAAAAAGTAAAGAGTAATAATCTGATTAAAAATGAGCAGAGCAGGGCATGTGGGTGACTCAGTTAGTTAAGCATTTGACTCTCAATTTTGGCTTACGTTGTGAACTCAGGGTTGTAGGACTGAGCCCCACATTGGGCTCTCCCTCTCTCTCTGCCCTTCTCCTAACTTATGTTCTCTTTCTCTCTTTAAAAAAAAAAAAAAAAAAAAAAAAAAAAGTACAGAGGACCTGAAATAGGCATTTTTGCCAAGAAGACACACAGATGGCCAACAAACACAAAAAGATGTTCATCATCACTAATCATCAGGGAAATGCAAATCAGCAATGAGATATCACTTCATACTAGTCAGAATGACCAGTATCATAAAGATGAGAGAGAAGTGTTGGTGATGGGGAGAAAAGGGAACCCTTGTGTGCTGTTGGTATGAATATAAATTGGTACAACTACTATAGACAATATGGAGATTCCTCAAAAACTAAAATTAGAAATATTATTTGTTCCAGTAATTCCACTTCTGAGTACTAACTTGAGAAAATTTGAAAAGATACATGTACCTTACATTTAGGTACCATTTTCTACAATAACTAGGAGATGAAAGCAACTCACATGTCCATTGATAGATGAATAGATAAAGAACATATGATATATATATATACACAAAATATTACCCAGCTATAAAAAAAAAAAAAGAGATCCTGCCATTTGCAACAACATGAATGGACTTAAAGGATGTTGTGCTAAGTGAAATAAGTTCGGACAAAGACAAATATCATATGATTTCACTCCTATGTAGACTCTAAAAAGCAAATGAACAAACAACAGGAGAAACAGACTCACAGAGAACAAACTAGTGGTTGCCAGTAATGATGTAGGGCGATAGGCAAAATAGGTGAGGGGGATTAAGGGGTATAAACTCCCAGTTATAAAATAAGTAAGTCATGGGGTTGAAAAATACAGCATAGGGAGTGTAGTGAATAATATTGTAATAACTTTATGTGGTGACAGATGGTAACTGCGTTTACAATGGTAAGCATTTCATGACATAAATAATTGGTAAATCACTATGCTATACAATTGAAACTAATGTCAACTATATTTCAATTAAACATTTAAAATATAAACCAAAAAAAATCATGAAATACATTTATAGTACTGTGCTATATTTATCAAAAAAAAATCTGTTTATAAATGAACCCATGCAGTTCAACCTGTGTTCAGGTATCAACTGTAAATATGAATGATAAAAATATAGGCCAAAATATTTTAGGCTTCTCCCAGTTTTTACTTAAATTCTAATTAGTTAACATACAGTGTAATATAAGTTGCAGGCATACAATTTAATGATACATATGCCAATAATTTAAAATTATTTCATTTTTTTCTTAGAAGTAAAAAATAGCAAGTCAAAAGACAAATCATGGGAGAAAGGAAAAAGTGTCTATTTTAGTACCATACAGATACTATAGTTTCTAAAAATGGCACTTTTTTCTGAAAACACTTTTGAACAAAGGGCTCAACATTATCATTTTGTACTGAAACTCCAAAATTTTGTAGCCAGCCCTACTCTTAAAAGTATTTTGCATACCATTTCAAGTGCTTCTGAAATCCTTATAAGGTAGGAAGAAGAGGACATATCAATGTATATGTAATTGTATTAGTTTGTTTGGGCTGCCATAACAAATACTGTGAACCCAACAATCCCAGATAGAGCAATTACTAATGTCAAAATGCAAAGATTTTGTTACTGACAACTCTTTTCTTGACTACTCTTAACCTTCTCTCCACCTGAAGGGTCTCTTAAAGTTTCCTATGACTGAAGATAACCCTTGCTCTTTTTTAAAAGAAGTTTTAATGATCTAGCATGATCAGTAACCAAGACAAAATGAATTGAAAGACTTCTATGCTAATAAACTGAGATTGCTCTTTAATTATCTAGCACTCTCAAAACAATAATTGTCTCTGCTTTAGTGTTCTACATTGTTTTTCAATGAATACACATCAAGAAAACATTTTATGTATCTGGTTGATGCCATAAAGTAAATTCCATTAATGTGTCTAAATACTTCTTGGCCCTTATCTAAAATTAATCTCTAATAGAATTTAGAGCCTTTTAATTATTTCTGTTCTCAGAAACCTGTAAATTTTTCAACAATCATGTTCCCAGAAATTGACCAGAGAAGGAAGCGTGGGCTTTCTGAGAAGCACACACACCAAGCAGGGTGACTTAATATTTTCTTACCGCTCCCCACCACTAATTTCTGAATACCAGAAATACAGCTAGGGAAAGTAGAGAAATTAATTGGCCCTTGATGCTCATGAGATCCAACACATTTAAATTCATTTTCATGCTATGTAACAGTAGCATCCTTTTCATATTTGAGTGATATATATTTTGTACCTAGGCCCACCTCATTCAGTGAGGTGTGAATAAAGATCAGAAGGTATAGGTTTCGGTACAATTTCTAACATTAAGTCCATGGCCCATTTTAGGGATGCCCCTCCATTCCCCCAGATAAGAAACCCTACCTCACAGCCCTCTTTATCATATACTGAGAACAAATACCAAAGCCTATCTTGATTAGTGATTTTTTTTTCTTTCCAGCTCATGGAATTTTTCTCAAGCCTTTCACATCCTCCTATAAAAACCAAAGATCAGGGGTGCCTGGGTGGCTCAGTGGGTGAAAGCCTCTGCCTTCAGCTCGGGTTGTGATCCCAGGGTTCTGGGATCGAGCCCCGCATTGGGCTCTCTGTTCAGCGGGGAGCCTGCTTCCCTCTCTCTCTGCCTGCCTCTCTGCCTGCTTGTGATCTCTGTCTGTCGAATGGATAAATAAAATCTTTAAAACAACAACAACAACAAAGATCACTCCAAACTCTAAAGACTGAACAACTGACTTTCAAGAGCCCCTGGTTGTTTACTCTTCCCAAGTACAACCTCCACCTGCATGACATATGGTATCTTGCTCTCCTGGACTGTAAATATATGATCAACAAACTTTTTGATGATCTCTGTCCTATGTCAGGTGTCATGTGTTGAGCCATCCCCACAGCCATAGGGTGGGAATCCTTTTTTCACTAGGAGGATAAAGATGAGGAGATTAAAACTCACTGACAGGGCTGGATCTGCCCACCGCAGATACTCAAAAGGTCCAGTTTAATAGAAGAAATTTTTACCACTGGCGGATTAGAATATTTTTTGAAAATGTCCCAGAAAATCTCCAGCCTGAGTTTTAGAGTAGGTAGCATGAATCAGTTGGAGGCAGACCTCCCTTCATAGATGAAAAGACGTTCTCCAAATGAAATGATACAGTACATTAAAATTAGGTTGGGCCAAGCTTTTACTTTTGAGGGATTTTGACTAGCCAGTTGGCCAAATGTGTGTCTTCCAAATTTTAACCCAAGTGATTCTAAATATAGTTCATAACCTATAAACAAGGTTGGACAAATACCAGGAAATCTCTATACTGAAAAAATATATAGCAAATAATTTGAAACTAAGACATCATTTATAATGCATAGGCATACCTCTAAAGTGTTTTAAAGAACTCTGCTTTTGTACATTTAATTCCATCAAAGAAGAGCATATCTGTGCAGCATTTCTTTTGTTTCCCCACCTATTTTCCATGGTCCATGGCTGCTTGAAATTGATATATTTAAGTGCCACCAGCAAGGCCTGAATGAGAAAGGCTTTGCAATTCAGCCTCTGTGATCTTTTATATAAATATTGCTTTGAATTGGACAGTGGAAAAGCCCAGGGTAGCACTATAATGCCAATCTGACAGACACTTTACAACTTCTGCCAGTATGATACTATATCAGAATCTTTCTTAAGCATGAAAGAAGAATGTTTCAGAAATCATTTGAAATGATAAAGTAGTCCCCAAAGAGATTTAGAGTAGATATTTCAGCTATTAACTATTTCTTCATATTTTCTATTATCCCTACCAAAGATAAGAACCTAGAGAAGGGACCATTCTCCACCAAAGGACTCTGATTCCTCTAGGATAGCCTTGCTGTGGCTTGGCCTCTGGCCTCCAGAACCCTGCTCACTGGATCAGGATCTCTGCTCCACCCCTACCTTATAAGGGGCAAGACCTTTCTCAGATTTCCCTATGTCTCCGTGCCTTAGCTTCCTAAATTTTAAACAGGGATGCTCACAAAAGCTCAGTGTTGTATACGGAATAAATAAATCAGTAAATATATACTAAGCCCTTAAAACCAACAGTCCTTGGTTCATACTGAATGCTCAATAAAACTTAGCCATTTTTTCATTATTGTCACTTTAGATTGGTTTAACTCCCCTTCAGACTGGGGTAAATGTTATCTGGACCATTTTTGGCTTAGAACAGAATAAAATTGGCCACTTATTGTTGAAAAGGGCTTTGACGATGATATAATTCAATTCTTCCTCCCTTCCACTTTGTGGTTTGAGGAAACTGAAACAGATAGTTTAACTTCCCCAAAAATTAAGAACAAAAATTACCATTCACAAAGAACTAGCAGGAGCTTTATTCAATTGTCTACCCAGAAATTAGCCATATACAAACTCCATCTTAGAAACAATATCAGGTTCACATTTTTTCTACTTTGGTTTTCCTTATATTCAGATGGATTCTAATTTTCAAAATCTTTTAATGAGAAACATCTGAGTTGTACATCCCATGACAGCTTTAAGTTTCTATACCAACTCCAGTGGCCAGACGGTTAAGCAAAACCAAAGCATCATGTTAAGCGTGAAAAGTCTTATATAATTAACTTACAAAAAATATCTCTATCCAGTTTATAGTTGGACATTTACTATATATTTGTCAAAGTTCAAACTAAAATCAATTCTTTTCCCAAAAAAATGAAGTTTAGATTATCTAGATAGGTCTGGTTTAAAAAAATATGCACAGTAACCACAACTGTGCAACAAATTTCTTTAAAAGAGTTAATATGAAAAAGCAGCCTTCAGAAGTAAACAGAACATTTTAGTTTATAACCTATACTTTGAAGATTGGAGTATTTCACAATGCTAAACTGATTTTACAATTTGGGGCAAAGAGGAAAACTGGTATTATTAAGAGCCCCTACTATTAAATCAGTATCTTCAGAAAATCTACTAAAATGTCCCCATTTTTCTCAAGCTGAAGTATGTCTATCCTAAACCCTGGTGCATAAGCCCTGAGTTAGCCTTAGAGAGGATAATTAGTTGCTACACATGCTTTTTTAAAAGAACATGAAGCCTAAAACTGGATGATATACGTCTTGGTTTTCTCATCCAGAGAATGAAATAATACAATTACTCAACTCATTGGTTCTCTAGAATGATGTAATACTTGTTAAGAGAATTAAAACAGTGCCCTGTAAATCAGTAACACTTAAATATTAGTGAATATTAGGATTATTACAGGCCTGAGAGTACCTCAGAAGTACATCTAAACCAGCAGAGCAAATATTAATATTCTTGATAAATGTAGCTCTGTGAAAGAGCATTATCAGAGTTCAAATTGTTACTGCCAGGGCCTCTCTAACTTACATTGCTGAGCCCTATAGAGAAAACTACCTAAGAAATTGATCTTTGTCTGGAAAGACTGAATTTTTGCTCTTGGTAGTCACGAGAAGAAGTTCACGATCTAAAGCCTTGCATGAAAAAACTCGTGACAATATCAAATCTAATTACATCTGGTTGAGATAATTTTGGGGGTGATTTTTTCCCCTTCCTTCATCTATAGTATAAAGTCAGAATTTCCATATGCATTTATACTTGGATCTTAGAAAACTATTTCAGATTGCAATCAGAAGCACAGTAGTCAAGTTTGTACTCTTGGGCTACTTTTGCAGGAGGGATGTAGAGATGAAGGAAAGAGATACACTGACATGTAGAGGAATGGAAAGAAAAATTATCTGCATTCCTACATGTGCTGGATTCAATTTTCGAAGATAAAAATTTGAGCCAAAAGGATTATGTTACAACACAGAGGAGGCCACAGCAATGTGATTCCTTTTCTTTTGAATGAAATATAATTTTATGTTTACCTCTTGGGTTTTTAATACTTGACAGTCAAGTGGGTCATGACACTTACTTCACAAACTTTTATTTACCAATTCTAAGTTCAATTACTTTACTGTGTTGGTGACAGCAAGGTGGAAAAATCATGATCTTTGGTCTCACATATTAGGTGGCACTTGTCACTTATAATGAGTACAAAGTGCTATGAGTTTAAAATAAGAGACTACTTCTATAAAAACCTCTGTAAAAAAGGTGACTGTGTTGGAAGTTAAATCATTTTGCAGCTTTGTATTACAACCAAGTAAATACTGCATGACTCCGGACTAAAAGATATTGCCCATGGCCCCTAATTTAAGTGAAATCACAAAATCCTTATGACAAAGTTTCTAAAGCTTCACAATTTTCTCAAGTCCTCCAGATCCGAGACACATGGATCTGAAATCTCCACAGACTTTTGTGCGCGTAATGAATTTAGATAATATGGTAAAGGTCAGAAATTCAAATAAGGTGATCCGGATGCTCATTAATTCTGAACAGAATGAAATATCAAGCTATTTAATGTCTTTTCTCTTCTGTATGTTCTTTCCCTAATTTTCAAAGCAAACAATCCTCTGCTTTGCACTAACTTGTTTTGATTAAAAAGAATCTTATAACTTATAAGAAAATCTAATACTTCACTGCATCATCTAACTGGAGAGTCAACAGAGATGATTGAGATTTAGCTTTAAATTAAATAATAATTTAATAAGGGAAAGCCATCCTTTTCTCTCTCTGCAGATCTAAACTGTAGATTACTCTGCAGGCTATTTCCCAAGTAAATATATTAATTTCTGAGGATTAAATAATATTAATTTGAAAAGAAAGCCCCTGGGAGCACACCTATTCTCATTTTGTAAAACACTGAGGTCATCTTAACATGGGAAAACAGAAATGTGTCCTCAGCCTCTCGAAAAAAATAGTATTAAAATAATGTCTTGAAAATGTGGTTATTAGTGAGAAAATTGTTTCCAATATTGAAAGGTGTTCACTTTTTCAGTACAATGTCAAGATTTAACACCTTGTGTAACCTTTGAAGAAGGAAATTATGATAGAAACTTTAAGAAAACCTTAATTAAAATGGTATTATCTGTGTCTCTCCTTCTCCAAAAGAGGATTATATTTTAAGAGTTCTTTCCTTTTGAGTTCTATATACTTCATTTTTTATAAAATATTTTGAGCTGACACAATACCAGTAAGATCTGTGGCAGTCAAAGTCTCTCGAACCTTGACAATATAGATAGAAAAGACAAGCACTATCTTTTATTTTGTTATTATTAAACATGCATCTTCTGGGGCATCTGGGTGGCTCAGTGAGTTAAGCCTCTGCCTTCAGCTCAGGTAATTATCTCAGGATCCTGGGATTAAGCTCTGCAACAGGGCTCTGCTCAGCAGGGAATCTGCTCCTCACCCCCTTCTCTGCCTCCTGCTCTGCCTACTTGTGATCTCTCTCTCTCTCTCTGTCAAATAAATAAATAAAATCTTTTAAAAAAATACATCTTGGGCGCCTGGGTGGCTCACTAGGGAGCCTGCTTCCCCTCCCCCTACTTGTGATTTCTGTCTGTCAAATAAATAAATAAAATCTTTTTTTAAAAAAATACATCTTCTTGTTGATTCACATTCAAAAAAGATAATAAAAAGAATGTATGGAAAATGGGATTGATGGAGGGACTCACAGCTGACATAGCAAAGGAAGAAACTCACATGTGCTTGTAAAAAATAGTAAGATTCCTGGGTGCCTGGATGGCTTAGTGGGTTAAGACTCTGCCATTGGCTCATGTCATTATCTCGGGGTCCTGGGATCAAGTCCTGCATGGGACTCTCTGCTTGGCAGGGAGCCTGCTTCCTCCTCTCTCTCTCTGCCTGCCACTCTGCCTACTTGTGATCTCTCTCTGTCAAATAAATAAATAAAATCTTTAAAAAAAAAATGTACGATTCCTTTGGTCTTCAGTCTCAGTGAAGAGGAGGAATTGATAGGAAGTCATGTTAGTGTTGTCCCTAATAACTTTGAGTTATAAGTGCTTGGTTCTACACAATTGGACCTCACCATCACCCATCCCCCCTTTGAATGTTGCCCATATCTGTGTTTTTCCTTGTATCTTCTCTTCCTAGAGGACCTGTGTCCTATTTTCTGGCTAGCCACATACTTCTAAGATTTCAGGGAGCTGAGTATCAATTCTACCTCTTCAACCAATGTGTCCTCCCACACCTGCTGGAAGTAAGCTTTCCTCCCAGGAGCTCTCAGAGCTATTAACTCTAGCCCCCAAATCTGTCACAGGATCTGCTTCCCAAAGAAAAGTCCTTTATTCTTGAATGTACCATCTTGTTACTCCCTTTCTTAATAATCCCTATTGCTTGAGCAACATTCCCTTAGGAAAGGGGTTACTGGAGAGTGGTCCTGAGCGTTGGTGGAATTGTATACATTTGGAAAGGAAGATGGAAGGGAATTCTAAGTTAAGGATTAAAGCTCCACCAAGAACTTTGACCTAATGTGGGCAGGGCATGCACAGTGTCAAATGAGTATAAACTAATTGTGGAGGGTGGTTCATGCAGGACACTGTCCTCACTAGTGTTCAGATGACAGAATGTCATTAACTGATACATATGACCTTATACACAATGTATACAAGGCCCATAATGGAAACTTTAAAAAAAATATGATTAGATGAAATTATATGCAGAATGACAACAACAAATGTCTACAAAATATGAATCTATCCAGATAGACTCATCCTTTTCTCAACATTTTCTGTGTGCTATTTGCTCATTGATCTTGTTATGTGTTAAAGCAGACTCCAAAGGTTTGTAGACAATGAATGGAGTATGAAGGGGAAAATATATATATATATATATATATATATATATATATGAAGTATATTTATTAACTTTACTGACTTTTGCAAATTTTAGGAAGATTCCTCTTTTCCTTAATTTAGGACCTTGGTTGAGAATCACTGATTTGGGTGAATAGTGGAAAGTGATATTATATAGGAAGGGAGAGGTCAGCTTGGTCTGGATCTGACCACAGATAGTAAGTCAAGTATTTACTGCTTCCCCCACTGCCTTAAGTCTCAGCAGAATTTAATGTGCCTGAACACTGAATTCAGATATGCTGCTTTAAAAATATATATTTCCTCCATTCTTCCCTGAACCATTTTTTTCTTGCCTAGTTGATTGGTGTAACTGTGTAAGCATTTGGCATTCCAGCTGAATGAGAACGAGATGAAATGGCAGTTCTCCCAGCCCTCTTATTTCACAACATAGAAGTAAAACTGGCAATGCAGAGAATGTCATAATTCAGATGTGTCAGTGCTGAGATGTTCAAAAGTGGCTGGGAGCAGGACTATCACAGCCCGTTCTGTACCAGAGCTAAGAATAGGGATACTCTATCCTGCTGTCCAGAGTGACATCTACTGGTATCATCAAGTTCAAGGCATAACTGTAAAACATGTTTCCCTTTGCCATAAGTATAAGCAGAGAACTAGTTTGCTAAGATACAGGAGACTGAAAAGCCAGGAGTCTGAAAAGCTCTTCTGGAGAGCTTTGAGTCTTCAGGTGACTGAAAAGCTGGTCAATCATACAAGCCTATGTGGGTCCAAAGCTTCAGGAAAGTCGTTGGCCTCTGGAAGAAACAAAGGCTTAGAACAGGTGAAATGGAGAGAAATGGGAATAATGCTACACTTTATCTTTTTGAAAAGAGAAATTCTTTCCCAAACCAAAGTGTAGAGTTAGAAACTCCCTAATCTTACCAAAAATGGAGCCAATCAATTTTCCCATTTAAAGAGAGATGACGGGCGCCTGGGTGGCTCAGTGGGTTAAGCCGCTGCCTTCGGCTCAGGTCATGATCTCAGGGTCCTGGGATCGAGTCCTGCATCGGGCTCTCTGCTCAGCAGGGAGCCTGCTTCCTTCTCTCTCTCTCTCTGCCTGCCTCTCAGTGTACTTGTAATTTCTCTCTGTCAAATAAATAAATAAAATCTTTAAAAAAAAAATAGAGATGACAACATTCAAATAGGAAAACTAAATGGACCAGTTCAAGCGCACAACTACATACTGGAGCTGACTGCTAAGAGACCTGTGGTACTGTTTCAACACTGAGTCTACTTTAAAAACAAGTAATTAAGGAATTATCCAGAGAATTGCCTTCAAATATATCCTTATACAGTGATATTAAATGGCTATAACTCAAGCAATAATAACTATGTACAGGTCATGTATAAGTAGGCTGAGCAAGCATACAAATATGGGGTAAGACCTTGCCTCAACAACTGGTGGTCTTCTTGCACTAAATCACACTCACACATAACCAAGACTAGGCAATGAATGTTGTATATCAAGTGAGAGGTCATTCCCTTTACTCTCTATTCAATAGTCTTTTCTTTCTCAGGTCCATCCAACCCCCACAAAATTATCAAATAAGAATACTTATGAGTAGGGGTGCCTGGGTGGCTCAGTGGGTTAAGCCGCTGCCTTCAGCTCAGGTCATGATCTCAGGGTCCTGGGATCGAGTCCCGCATCGGGCTCTCTGCTCCACGGGGAGCCTGCTTCCCTCTCTCTCTCTCTCTCTCTGCCTGCCTCTCTGCCTACTTGTGATCTCTGTCAAATAAATAAATAAAATATTTAAAAAAAAAAAAAAGAATACTTATGAGTAGATAAGATATTTACCCTTTTTCTTATAGATACCAATTTCTTCCTTTCCCAGTCTAACTTCATTCTCTTCCTTATCTGGCATGAATCTGTCAGCTCACTGAAATATGGTCTGGCTTCACCATCACACGAAAACACAAACTCCTGCTTAGGTAGGAAATGACCAAAGCACACACCCAAAGGACACTTCTCCTCTTAATGTTTCCTTCGTGCTTGCATTTTTGTCTGCTTTTGTTTTCCAGGTCCCCTAGTACTCTTGATTTCCTTTCTTCATTCTTAAATTCTCTTTTTAATCTCATGGAGTCTCTCAGTAAGCATTTGTATGAGAGGCCAAGTTAGACACTGGGCACACAAAGGTGAACAATGTACTGTCCTTACCACTGATTCCTCTTCCTCAAATCATCTAACACTTGAGGTCCATGGGTTTTCTTGCCCCCAGACCTCCTCTTACACAATAGCGTCTCTCTGAAAAGAGCTTATCCAGTATCACTGGCTATAACCTCTACATGAATGACTCATACACCACAGTCTCCAAGCCTTCCTTCTGTTAATTTCCAATCTTTGTTTCTAACTACCAACTAAGCATCTCTATCTTAGTATCTCCCAGACATACAAATGTCAATATTCTTTATCTTCTTCCCCAAAACCTGCTATTAATGCTTACATTATAACCTTGTCTTCCATTCTTTTTGCTAAATCTGTCATATCTGACTGAATAGTATGTCCTACTAATTCTATTAAAAATTTTTTGTATGTTGAGTTTCCACTGCCAAGAATTTAAAGGTAATGGCCTCCAATCAGTTCTCTCTCTCCAATGTCTCATTTTTGTAATCATCTTGGAAACTTCCACCAAAGATTTCTTTTTGGAAACATATATCTGATCATGGCACTCTTCTACTACAATTGTTTCCATCATTTCCTCTCCATAGCACAGAATAAATTTACAATTCATTGGCAAATTCTACTACATTCTTTGTCATCTCCCCCCATCCATATGCCAATCCAGCCTCCTCTATCGTTGCTCCGTCAAATACTCCCTTAATTATCGTTGCTCCGTCAAATACTCCCTTAATTGCAAACATGCTAAAAGGTTTACTGTTTCCCAAATATAAGTGCTTATCCACACAGGGATGCCTCCAAATAGGGTTTTCTGCACAGCTGCCTTCAGGGAAGCAGGTCACCAAGGCTACCTGAATAACTCCAAATTTAGTCTAGAAGCCTTGGCCTCGAATAAAGTACTGGAGAGGTAGTGCATAGATAATCAAGTTGAAGCACCAACCTCCAGGTACAAAAAGCCACCTACTTCACTTCCCCAAATAATTCTTCTAGAGGAAGAAAACTCTTAAGTCAGCGTCACAGAAAGTCAACCTGATACATTAAACCAGAATAATGAGAGATGGCAAATGTACCATAGAAAAAACATCAACCAATTCTACTTGTGATCGCCATGCTGAGCTGGTCTTTGAGGCCAGACAGGGAATCAAATATGGTTCTGAAAGAACTTAAGACAGACATTAAATCAAATTTAATAATCCACAAGAAGAAAGCCTTACTACACTGTTGCTATATTTTCAGTCTCTATTCAAATTAATTGAATAAATAAGTACCTGAAAGAGATAAACAATGTGATGAGGGCATTTCTCTCCTCTAATAACAAGAAGAAAAACGATTTCACTTAAATTTCTAGAACATTTTTGTTTGAACAGCACAGGTTTAGAAAAATGTACCCATTTGTAGTTTGGGGCTCTCCGAGAAATAACATTGGACCCTTACTATGTGCCATGCACCATTCATTCTAGGGGCTCAGTACTCCTTTAATGTTCACAATATCACTATCAGGTAGATACTATTTTATGACCATTTTACATATGAGGAAAATAAGGCAGAGAGAAGTTAAATAACTTACCCAAAATTATAAAAACCCAGGGGCACCTGGGTGTCTCCACCAACGAAACACCTGACTCTTAATTTTGGCTCAGGTCATGATCTCAGGATGGTGAGATCAAGCCCCACATTGGGGTCTATGCTGGGGGTGGAGTCTGCTTGAGATTCTCGGTTCTCCCTCTCCCACTGCCCCTCCCCCACCAACTTCTGTGCATACATGGGTGCAATCTCCCTTAAAAAAAAGTGTGTGTGTATTTACACTTATATATATTTACATGTATATATAAATATATTTACATATATGTATATATGTATTGGCCAGACAGAAGTGGAAGAAGACTTTGAAGCCAAGTAGCTATAGTTCCAGAGCCTGTTCTTATATGAACTACATTGTTTCATTGATTTTTAATTTTCATAATCAACTTAAAAACCAAGCACAGAAAACACAATTATGGTTAGAGGTCAAAAGAAAAATACTGTACACATCGACGCTATAAAATTAAGGGAGTACAGGAAAAGACTGAAGGAAAATGAGGTACGCCCTTTTCATGCTAAATAGAAGAGAGCAAAGGCACATATTCCAAGCTGACTTAACACATGAATTGTAGTTATAAGTGAACCCACTGTAAGACCAAGGAAAGTAATGACACAACTTTTAAAATGAGGTTGTAGAGGGAAGAGAAAGAAAGGTAAGAATTTTGTGCTGATTTCTCAAAGGAGTAATACATATTGGAATAAAATTAAGACATAGATACTTAGGTATATTAACCAAAAAATCTAAAACTGAAAGAGGTGAAAGCAGTTACCTACCCAGAGGGGAGCTTAAAAAGAGAAAGAGATGGTAAAGAAAAATTTTATTTATTTATTTATTTTTTAAAGATTTTATTTATTTGACAGAGAGAGAGAAATCACAAGTAGGCAGAGAGGCAGGCAGAGAGAGAGAAGGGAGGAAACAGGGTCCCTGCAGAGCAGAGAGCCCAACGTGGGGCTCGAACCCAGGACCCTGGGATCATGACCTGAGCCGAAGGCAGAGTCTTTAACCCTCTGAGCCACCCAGGCGCCCCGAAAAATTTTATTTTTTTATAAGCTCCTATTTTTTTCTTCATTAAAAATAATTTGACTCAAATGCTAAATTATCAAGTGATAAAGCAAGTTATAAAATGGTATTCATACATATATAAGGATTCCTATGTGTATATGTGTATGGCTCTATCGGTGATTCCATACACACATAAGCCATACACTGAAAAACAGATATTACAGTTATTTTTAGGAGTCCTTTTTAGTTTTCTTCTTTGGCTTTTCTTCATTTATATTTTTCTTATAACAAAATATGTACATTATCTTCTCATTAGAAATACCTATTTTTTGGGACACTTGGGTGACTCATTCAGTTAAGTGTCTGTCTTTGGCTCAGGTCATGATCCCAGGGTCCTGGGATTGAGCTCCACACTGGGCTCACTGTTTAGCCTGCTTCTCCCCCTGCCTGCCACTTCCCCTGCTTGGGCTTGCTCTCTTTCTTTCTCACTCTCTCCCACAACGACAAATAAATAAAATCTTTAAAAAAAAAAAACTTTTTAATACAGTATGGTTATGTTTATAAAACATTTGAGAGGGATGGAAATGGGAAGACAATAATTATCTGATTAAAAGGAATTTCTTGGGGCACCTGGGTGGCTCAGTGGATTAAAGTCTGTCTTCAGCTCAGGTCATGATCCCAGGGTCCTGGGATCAAGCCCTGCATCGGGCTTGATGAGCTCCAAAGTGCCAAGCTCTCTTCAAGCGAAAGGAAAATTACATTTAGGTGGGACTCATACTACAATGTGATATTCAGATATCCCTCCAATTCTATATATTTCAGATCTTCAGAAGTCAACTTTGAACATTCAACCCTCTTACTAAAATATAAAGCCCATCTGACTTAAATGCAGGTTTTCAATACTACCAACAAAAAAGTCCTTTCCAAGGGTGGGTCACGTGATCTATTTGAGCTACATGACAACTATCCATCATGAACTTCAATAATGAAATAATTTAAACAGTAGACTCTTAAGAAAACCCGGTGACGCAACGTTGTATTTCCAGGTAGATGTGATGGATTTTATAGTAGCTGAAGAGCTTGATAGGTCATTCAGTGCAGTCCTTTCCCTTCAGGCAGATAAAATGCCATTACCACCATAGTACAAATAAATCAACTGAGACCCAGCAGGGGTCAGTGCCTGTTGCAGGTCAGCCAGCTAACAGGTAAGATGTCTGCTTGGTCATGAAAGAGCTTCTCTTGCCACAACACACTGTCTCATGGGGTAATGGTGAAAGAGATGTGTTGGGGGGTTTTTTGTTTTCATTTTCGTGTGTGTGTGTGTGTGTGTGTGTGTGTGTGTGTGTGGTTTTTCTTTTTCTTTTTTTCCTTTTTGCTTTTTGTTTGTTTGTTTGTTTTTGCTGGCTTAGTGTGGCAGTGTTAACAACACGGCCCATGCATAGTTCATCCTCATTTGGATTTTCAGCAGTCTCTTCCAAAGATTCAGACTTCCCAGTTCTAATTGCAACCTCTCCAGATGTTTTCTCCCCGGGTGACCTTCTACACTTAGGATCGCTCCCCTCTACTGAAGACCAGTGGCAGCTCTGCTTCTGAAGCTCTCACCCAGAAAGCCTGCACTCTCCATATCCTCCTGGAAGGTCCCCTGTTCACGCTGGTGTATCAGGTTACCTTTCTGAATATGTGCTCTCATTTCCTCAGTTGTAAAGGCTTACCATTCCTGTTGTTTGCCAATCTCAAGAAATTCTCAGTTCTTTGGCAAAACTTCAAAGGAGACAGCTCGTCACTCCCTTTTACTTAATAATTAAACTTTCTTTTTTCCTTTGTCTTTTGGTCCTATGAAAACACCTGCATGCTCAGTTCATCCATGAACAGTTTCAGGACGTGCTCCTGCTGGGATATCAACTTGTATCCCATGGTATAATACTTGAGGAAAGTCTGAACTGTGATATCTGTGTGCAAAAATATCATCCACCTTTATTCTGTCAGCTACTAAGTATCTTTTTAGTGGTTACATGGGGGCACCTGGGTGGCTCAGTCATTAAAGTCATGATCCCAGGGTCCTGGAATTGAGCCCCACATCAATTCAGCAGGGAGCCTGCTTCCCCCTCTCCCACTCCCCCAGCCTGTACTCCCTCTCTCACTGTCTCTCTGTCAAATAAATAAATGAAATCTTTAATAAATAAATAATGGTTACTATGTATCAGACCCCTGGCTAGATGGTGAGAATCTAAGAATGAATCAAGTGAAAGACATATTCATGAACCTTTAGCATCTCACAGTCTGGGGCAGGGAGTGGGAGTGCTGAGCTGTCAGGTCCACATGTAAGCAGTCAACCTCCCATGCACTAGTGCAGCAGCTCTGGGATCAGCATGTGTGTGAAAAGGGCTCTGGCAACAGAGAAGGAAGCCGTATTCATTCCCTAGGACATCTGAGCCAGGTTTCAAAGGACCAGTATAAAATCACAAGAATGAAGGGCAAGGACCTTCTAAAGAGAAGGAACGTAAATTTAAGATAAAAGCTGATGGAGAAGGAGTATTATTGCGATCATAATTATTATTTAATTCACTTTGCAAAGGCAGCCTGTGACGTGGGCTCCAAGGCAGGAGAGAGATGCAGCTGCCCGAGCAGGCACAGCCTGGAGGGAAGCTGAGTCAGCCAGCTCCCTGTGGCAACGGTCACCCTTGATTAAACGAGCACTGCCTGGCTCCTGTGGCATCTTTTCTGGGCACAACATTTCATTTTAAAAGATGCTGGGAAGCCAATCATGAAGAGGCAGCAACAAAAGCTGTCTACATTTTGTTGCCGCAGAAACTCTCCTGTTGAGGAGATGTTGAGGCTGAGAAAACAAATAAAAGTTGTTCTGAAAGGAGAGGCAATTAAATTTTTGCCAAACATGACAGGAAGCTGAGAACTGACGCAGACAGAGTAATGTCTATCTTTGGCACACCAGACACAGGGAGGAGAAGAGTGTGTCTTTGATGGCAGACTTTATTTTAAAGGTGCTAACTGACATTTTGAAAGGACATAAAAAAGAGAGCGCTCTTCAGGCCCCTGCTGTCTGGGCTGCAGAAGCCCCCAGCTGCTCCCGGGGTTCTCATTTTCCCAGTCTAAGGCTAACACGAGATAAGGTGCAGGAAAGAAAAGGAGCATAATAAAACAAGTCCCTATCTTAAAGCAGCCACATGAATCCACACGATGCATTTAAGTTGCAAGTAGAAAGAGAAAGATGTTTCTTTGCTCCTGAAGGAGCCTCACAGAAGGGATCCTTGGAGCTTACAGAAGGGCAGACTTAGTCCATCATCCAAGCAGTCAGCAAAGTGCATACATGTTTTTGGAGGGACCCCTGTGCCAATGGCAGAACAGACACAAAATCTCTATTTTTTTTTTTTTTTTTTTTTTTTTTTAGCGCGCGCGCAAGAGAGAGAGAGAAAGAGAGAGAGAGAGAGAGAGAGAAACCATGGAGGAGGGAGGGGCACAGGGAAAAGAAGAAAAAGAATCTTAAGCAAGCTCCATGCCCAGCATGAAGCCCGATGCGGGGCTCAGTCTCACAACCCTAAGATCATGATCTGAGTTGAAATCAAGAACCGGATGGACGCTCAACTGACTGAGCCACCCAGCTGCCCAAAAGTTCATTTCTAAGGCCACTAGTTATTCAAGTCTCAAAGCAAGCTCCCTATGGCCTTCCTATACGTATGCAGAACTGACCAGCTGCCTATAGTCAGCAACCCAGGAACCCCAGGACTGAGGCATCCCAATCTTCAGCACACTTACCCCTCTCCTTGCTTCCCTAACCTGTCAGTCCTGTGCCCTGAAGGCGGGAGTTGGATTTATTGTCTCACGATCCTCTTAAACCATTCTGTCCCATCAAAGTTCAGATTTGAATGCTTCATACATCTTCACTGCACTCTTAAATTCTCATGATCCAAATTTCTCCCTCTACCCCAGGCTCATGTATGCATTTCACTATATCTGTAAAATAAGGAGATTAAGAATCTCCCCTATTATTCTGGTAAGAGGATTGAAAGGTGAAAACTGGAAAAGTATAGTAGCCAAGGCAAGTATGATTCAGAGGAATGGTCTATTTCCAGTCCTACACTGACTAATGCTCACGTAAGCTCATTATGAGTACATACTGAAGAGGAAAGGAAATGTACAGGAAAATAACAGGGATACGCACTCCATCCCTCTTGGTTTTCTTACACTAGGACTTCTAACAAATTCTCAACAACCCAGTACTTCCAACTCACTCTGACCAACTCTCTGTGTGCTACAGTTAACACCATCCGTCAGCAAATATTTACCGAGTCCCCACCACTCTGGGCAAGATTCTATGCTGCGGATGTTGGAACAAAGAAGACCCAGCATCTGACTGTAACATCACAGTCCTAGCAAAACACTACAAAAGCGCAAGGGCAGGGTGAGCAGAAGGGGTGTGGAGAAGGAGTTCAGTTAGAGAAGACATCAGACAGAGCAAGTTGACCCACATGGGTAAGACCTGAGGTCTCCGACTCAGAAATAACAGTCCTAGCAAGGAGAGAGTGCTATGAATGCAAACCCCAGGACAAAAGTTATCTCTTCTCTAAGCCGTCTTAGACTTCTTGCTGTCTGTAAAAACCAAGGACCTGGGGAAATAAATGTATCCAGAAAGGGGTTCAAGGCCTGCAGGTAAAGCCTGTTGCTAGAAGGGTCAGGGAAAAACCTACAAACTACTCCATAACCCACAGATGTGCTGTTCTTTAAATGGTCTATTTGTCTAAACACTAAAGTAGCTCACCTTGGCCCTGGCAAGTTTCAAAAGGACAATTGGAAAGGGGAGGGGAAGGGAGGACGAAGAGAAAATTAAGTCTTTTATTTCTTTAATGACTAATTATATACAAAAGCTTGAGGAAAACAAAAGTTTCTGCATAAATTACAAGAGCTTTTCAATGGTTTTCAGAAATGCAATTTAGCCATGAAGAAAATCTCTCTAATTTTCTGAGATGATGAAAGAGAAGGCCAGTTTCTTAATTACCTAATTGCTAAACACATTAGGAAATGGGTGGAAATTTCAAGAGTGAGATTCTGGCCTAGTATTATCTTTTGTTTCCACTTTATTTAGGAAAAAAAAAAAGGACTTGAGAAAATATGGAGCTATTTGTTATGAGGCAGAGTCTTAGAGAAATTACAGCTGAGAGAAACAATGAATCATAAAAGCAGATAAAGAGGAATAGTGAGACACCCAAGTACCCCAAGACAGTGCTCCAAAACTAAGTGGATATCAAATTAAAACATACATTTTCAATTTTATTACTGGGGAATTGCTACAAGCAGCAGAGAGGAAATACCCTGTCTTTCCATTATTTTGCAAAGCACACAGAGTAGTTTTCCAGACAATTTCAGCTCTTTACAAAATGCCCAGAAGCAGCAGATCTCTGCAGAAGAGGTCACACACTCATAGGTTTAAGATATAAAGCAGACAGATTCAAGTCAATAGGAACATCAAATTAGTTTGCCGGTTATTGAGTGGAGAGGGCACTGGTATGCCCTGGTCCCTGAACTACTGCCTCAGCCACACAGCTCAAGTCTGATAGCAATCTAGAGGAAATATCAATTTGGTCAAAGAAAGAAAAATGAATTTCTAATGATCCAGATTGGCCATGTGTGTGCTTTAATTTTCTGAAGGTTAAAAACAAATAGGTGAAAGAAGGGCCTAGCATTTTGCTTTGAGGATGAGCCAAACCTTCATATGCTGCAATGATTTCTTAGATTTGCAAATTTTCTTTTTTCATTTCCTCAGTTATTGAAAGGCCAACAAGCACTCCTCTTAATAAATGTGAAAGGGCTTGGAAAAGGGAGTGACCAAATGACCTGGCCGGGTCCTTCCAGTTCTGAAATTATATAGCTTAATGGCATTCATAACCATTGTTTTAAATAACCTGGCTTCACAAAATAAAAAAAAAAAACAACATTAAACATTCAGCACTTTTTTCCAAAGGTATGTATTTGGTCTTCAAATGATTGCAGAATCAAAGAATGCTTCTTTGCAAAACTTTTTTTTTTTTTTAAACAATGAGAAACCTTCCTATAAAATAATATTTTCCCTAGAAAAAATGTACCTATAGGAACTATATATCAATATGTAATATTATTTGTGTATATTTTAAATTCTATCATTCACCCTATATACATGAGTTAACATGCTTCTGTAGAGAAAATTTTTACTCATGAATTGGACTATTTAATATGCCACAACTATAGTTCCCACTGAAAAGCCAGGATAAATATACAATTTTTCTTTAATACCAACTTCCAGAAGGAGTGCACTTAACAGTCACTTCCAATGGTTTTGACTCATTTTTTTTTTCTCAGAACAAGATTTATATGAGAAATTAGCATATGCATTGTGGAGGTCAAGAAGTCCCCAGATCTGGAGTCAGAAAGTTGGAGGCCCAAGAGCGCCAATTATATAGATGCATTTCAAGCCAGAGGGTCTGAGAATCAGGAGAGCCTGTGCTGTAAGTTCTGTCCAAAAGCCAGTAGGCTAGAGACCCAAGAAGCTATGTTTCCATTCAAGTCTGATTGCAGGAAAAGACCAATGTCTCAGCTCAAGGCAGTCAGATGAAAGCAGTTCCCTCCTACTCAGGAGTGTCAGCCTTTTCCTCTTACTTTTGTCTTCAACTGAATAGATGTGGCCCACCCACACTGGGGAGAGCAATCAGCTTTACTTACTCTACTGATTCAAATTCAATTAGTCTTTTAAAGCTTTCCCTTCTTTTATATCTTCATGGTCTCCTGGATATTTACGTACACCATCTGTTTCAATCAATATAGTCAGTATTCTTTTAGAATAACAAAATGTTCCAAATTTGGCCATTGAAAATGTCTTAAATCTTACCCTCCTGACCCATTGACCCAACCTATTAGTCTTTGTTTCCGTGCTTTCTAGCCTCCAGCCTGTAATCACCTACATCTCCAAGGAATCCTGATTCCTTTCTGTAATGAATAGTTTTTAAAAAACAAAATTTGGGCAGCAAAATAATGATTCCTGATAAAGTACCATTGCTCCCATGCCCTTACACTGGACAGAAAGAGGAAATATAGCTATCACCATGAAACAAACTAATATTCTGAACGCAAATTTAACAGAATTTTCATGTAATTTTTTGATGCAATAACTCTGCTTTTTCATACACTGAAAATCTCAGTGTAATTATTGGACTCTCCTGCAATATATTTAAAAAACATACACACACACACACAAAGTAACACAATCAATATTACTACTACTAACAACATGATGTTTAAGATTTCCTGGCTGTTCATCTCTAGACTACATGCCACTAAGTTTTGTTTTATTTGTGTTCTAGCATCAAGGAAGTTTAAAATTTGTTCCGTTGATTGTCTTACTAGTATTTTTGGTGGAGCCCATAATACCCCTCTTTCTTCAGATAAACCAAACTGTTTTACCACTATAATAATGTTTTACCACTCTAGTACTTTTTTCTCCCTTTTTCCTTCTCCACCATGCACTTTAGTCAATATTCATTTTCCTTAGTGCTTAATCTTTCTCCTTCTAAATACACTAAAGCTTCTGTCATTTGTCAACTTTGTTGGTTTCAGGTTTTTCTTTAAATTTTAATTAGTAAATGTAATGTAATATTGGTTCCAAGAGCAGAATTTAGTGATTCATCACTTACATATAATACCCAGTGCTCATCCCAAGTGCTCTCCTTAATACCCCTCACCCATTTAACTCCTCTCCCTCCAGCAATCCTCAGTTTGTTCTCTACAGTTAAGAGTCTCTCATGGTTTGCTTCCCTCTTTTCTTCACCCTTCCCCTATGTTCATCTGTTTTGTTTCCTAAATTCCACATTTATGAGTGAAATCATATGGTATTTGCCTTTCTCTGGCTGACTTGTTTCCCGTAACGTAATACACTCCTAACTCCATCTACATCGTTGCAAATGGCAAGATATCATTCTTTTTGGTGGTTGAGTAATAGTTCATTGTATATCTATACCAAATCTTCTTTATCCATTCTTCAGCTGATGGATACTTGGGCTCTTTTCATAATTGGGCTATTGCAGTTAATTCTGTCACAAACATCAGGGTGGATGCATGTGTCCCTTCAAATCAGTATTTTTGTAGGCTTTTGGTAAATATCTACTAGTGCAATTGGTAGGTCATAGGGTAGCTCTATCTTCAACATCTTGAGGGGCCTGCATAATATTTTCAAGAGTGGCTGCATCTGTACCTGCAGTACAAGAGGGTTCCTCCTCCTTGCCAACGTCTGTTGTATCCTGCGTTGTTAATTTTAGCCCTTCTGACAGGTGTGAGGTGGACCTCACTGTAGTTTTGATGTGTATTTCCCTGATGATGAGTCATATTAAGCATCTTTGCATGTCTGTCTCAGCTTTAAATAATATTCAAAGTTATCATCTCATCTCCCTCCCACCTTTTTGTGTGTTTTAGTTGTGATACTCTTACTTTAGTATTGCATTTAATGCTAATGAATTCTTCTTTAGCCCTCATCCACAACTTTGAGATCTTCACCCTACAATTAGGATATATAAAATACTCACCACCAATCTCTTTATCAGATTCTGCCTTCTAGTAGTTTCCTTAGGAAGGGCTTCTGGGGACACTACCCCCTGAGTTCTTGGCATGTTTCACAATTTTCCTACAGCCTTCAACTGGAAGGACAACTTGAATGGATAACATCCTTCACCTCCTTTCTTGGGTACCTTAAAGATGTTATTCCTTTATCTGTTGTTTTGACTGTTTGTTAAGAGATTTGATGTCAATCTACTGATTTTCTTTTTTTAAGGGTTTCGTCATTTATTTGAGTAAATTTTCTTGAATATGCTTTCCACTTTCATTCTGTCCCACTTCTTCTTTTCTTCTTCAATATGTGTACCGTGCATCTTGAACTGTGAACACAATTGAATGCCATGAAAAATGAGAGCCACCTCTCTGGAAGTGCAGTGATCTAGCTGCCTGAGCTGTTGATAGCCTTTGCTTTCGGACCCCACTGTCCCTCCTCAATAATATCAGGATCCTATGTTGTAGTTGATCACATGCCATTACTCTTTCCCATTTTTGGATTCAAACCCCAGTATTTTAATTGTATTACATTTTCATCACATTTTAGTTTTTCCAGATTGTCATAGACTGACTAAAGCTATTTTGATGGTCTTTCTCTTTCCCTGCCCCAAATTCTGGCTGATATGGAAGGGCCAATAGCTACTGCATACCATCTTCTGTAGTCTCATCATGAAACACATGAAAATCACTAGAGCTGTTCTCCAGAGTACAATTATTTATGTTGAGGGTCCCTTTACTCCTGAATTTTCATAATTTTACATCTTTGGTCACAGATTAATATATATAAGCCTCACATCAAATTTTAAATTAGGAATGATTATTAGATATCTACTACATGGAAGAAAGTAATAAGAGAAGTGGTACAATGAAGATTCACCATTATTCCCTTCCATAAGTTCACTCTAATAAATCAAGTCACAGACACCATCTGTATATGCATGTGTATTTACATACATATGCATACACATATATATGTACACGTATATATGGGCCATCAGAATGTGCCAAGAACATTGAGGGCTTAAGCAAAAGAGAGATGATTTATAGTAGCGGCGATCCTGGGAAGACTTTGTAAAATAATGGCCTTTTAGTCTTAAAGTTATAGAAAAGATTTAAGAGTAAGGAGATGGGAGGAGGTACCCTTTAAAAAAATAGAAAGTGAATTTAAAGAAAGGGCTTAGAAAGAGAAAAGTTTGTGTAGGGTGTGGCAAATAGTAACAGTTTCATTTCAATGAAACATAACTAAAACAGTAACTACTCATAAATGAGATTTTAAAAGATGAACTATTTTAGAACCACAGGACAAAATATCTGTACAAACAACATGAAACCACTCAGTGTTTTGAGTATCAGAGTGATGACTTTCCCAAAGATTACTCCAATAGCAGTACGCAAAATTGATTGGGGAGAAAGTGGAGGCAATAAAAGTAGTTAAAAGGCAATTCCAATGGTGCAGACAAGAACGGATAAAATTGTATCTCCAGACATAAACAAAAACCAGAGCTACCAATCTTTTTACAAGATTATACCTCTTTTTTATAGAAAAAAAAGATGTTTGATCAGAGGGCTTTATGGAGTATATGTTATCTCAGTCATCTACAAGGAAGGAAAAGTATTTGTGATTTAGTCATAAGATCTAAGACCATTCCCCTGCTCAGTCATCTATAGAATAAATGATGTGCTCTGTACCATGACAAAGCAGGCTGACATACTGTTTTAACATTTAGAAATCTGAATTTAGCATCTGCAATAAAGAAACTAAAAATAAAGTCTACTCTAAAACTCGCTTTCCCTCCTTTTCTCTCTTACTTATTCCAGCTAATTGTATCTCTTTCCCTTCTAAAACCAAATTCAAGACATTAACATTGCCCTGCAATTATATTTTATCTTATGCAAGGATGGTCACTGACAATCTAAGCTAATCCAGGATTTTGTTAAATAAAAAGTCCAAATAAGGTCACTTAGGTTGAATAGAGTGAATTTATCCTTTTATCAAATCAAATATGAGGGATTCACTTCTGCTAAAATTACCTCTATGGGTCTTTGCCTATAATGTGATGAAGGTCACTGAGTTGATTAAAGAGTTTATGGCATTAATGGGGTCTTCTGCAGATGCAATCTGAAATGCTCAAAAAATTGAGAGCAAAAGCAACTTAAATGGTTCAGTGGAGATAATATACCTGAAAAAAAACCCATCCTCTGTGCTGAATGATTATTTCTTCCAAGCAGAAAGGAGTCTGAGAATAGAGGGACTACATATTCTCCCTCTGAAACTATGAGAAAACATGGGAAACAAGTTTAAAATGAAAGGTGAATGATGACAGGAACACAGGGGAGAATTCTAAGTGTCAAAATGTAAGTACTGGGGGGCGCCTGGGTGGCTCAGTGGGTTAAAGCCTCTGCCTTCAGCTCAGGTCATGATCTCAGGGTCCTGGGATCGAGCCCCACATTAGGCTGTCTGCTCAGCAGGGAGCCTGCTTCCTCCTCTCTCTCCCTGCCTGCCTCTCTGCCTACTTGTGATCTCTGTCTGTTAAATAAATAAATAAAAATCTTTAAAAACAACAACAACAACAAAAAAGTAAGTACCCGGAAGAATTAAGGAGCTGCATCCACGAAGTGTATGAGGGTGACATCAATTTGTCTGGAACAGAGAGGAAGGGACAAGATGGGCAACACTCCCCTGTCGGCTTCCAGGGCCTTATCCTGCTAGTTACCTAGTTGTGTATATACATCTTGGCTCTAACTGGTCTGTAAGTTCCCTGAGGGCAAAAGTGCTGTATCAGTTGTCTTTGTATCTCCAACACCACCCACAGGGCCACGTATTTAGGATGCTTAACATAGAGCATAAAATTTAACCAACGGCCTTAGAAGTTTCTTTACCATCTTAAAATAACTGAATCCCTCAAGGGCAAAAACTACCTCTTGTTCACCATTGTATACATCAGAAACTAATGCATAATGGACCCATAGTAAATATTTGTTATGTTCTACTGGCATGCATGCTTGCATAGTTAAGTCTTAAAAATGAATGAAAAGATGGGACACCTGGGTGACTCAGTTGGTTAAGCGTTTACCTTCAGATCAGGACATGATCCCAGGGTCCTGGAATTGAGCCCTGTGTGGGACTCCCTGCTCAGTGGGAAGCCCATGTCTCCCTCAGCCTGCCACTCCCCCTGCTTGTGCACTCATGTTCTCTCTTTCTCTCTCTCTCTCTCTCTCTGGCAAATAAATAAATAAAATACTTCTAAAAACAAGTGAAAAAAAGTGACAATATGCATAGTCAACTAATCCCCACCTATATACTGAACACTTCCTAGACAGATAGCACTGTGCTACCTAAGCCTTTTGAAGAACACTGCTGCTAGAAATATCTGCTACTTGATTTCATACCAGGTAAGGAGAGAAAGTGCCATCTGCATATGTAAAATGACACCATATTGAAAACATTTTTTTCCCTAAGGTTGGTCATGTAAAAAATATCTCAAGAACTTAAAATAAATCAATGTCAGTCTCTAAAATCATGATGACTTTAAGGGTATTTATATCTCTAAGTACTCCTTATTTTCTCTAAAAAGTTAAGTTCTAGGATAATAATGGAAGATTAGATAGTTCTAGAAACAATGAGAGAAAGGAAGGGAAAAGCAAGTAATTCAGCACTATTCAGACACATGCACGTGGATGCACGCCTATGCACATGTGCACACACACACACACACACAAACACACATACAATACAACTCTTCACGCAGACAAGATAAATAGCCTCCCATGAATCACAGCATAAATGTTCTTCTAATCACCTGTGATTGTCATCTCACAAAATCCTAACAATTTTTCAGTAGGCCTGGCAGAAAGCAGTGTCTGAAAATGTCCTCTATGACTACACATGGCAGAAACTATCTCCATACTGAACTGCACATGGAAGAGAGAAGAAACAGCTTGTTGCATTAATAAAGGCTTACTTCATACACAATTAACCCACTCACCAAACCAAAATGTTGCAAATCCCAACCCCAGTGTCTATGGAACCATTAAATTAGGTGGACAAAAGACTAAGAATCCAAATTTATAATTACAAAGTTTAGGGGTGTTTTGCATTGAGTAGAAGAGCTTCCAGAATGCACTGTGCTTGAAACAGGTCATTGCTGACATGCACATGTACACCTTCATTCACCGCCAAATGTTTCTTGAGGAGCAGAGCAGTCTAGGGTTGAATAATGCACAAAGAATGAAACACTAACTGCAGCCAAATCGCAATCAATAGCTCAGAGCTATTCCTCTATTCTGCCACTTCAAGAGAGGAGGGAAAAAAATGAACCAAAACAAAACAAAAACCTTAGAAGAAAATCTTGTCCAAAGAAATGAAAGACCCAGAGCTTTCATTATAGAGATTTTTTGTGATACTGTCAATGTCTTCAGAAATCGGTGCCATGAAGAAGTCTATTAATTTTAAATAATAGGAATGACAGAGAAAGGAAGTGGTTGTTTGGGTATTCTCTTCCCAATTTCCTAGTTACATTTCATGAGTTAGTTTAAAAAAATTCTCTAATGATCACCACTGCACTGGTGGAACTGGGAAATTAGGTGTTATGAATAAACACTCTTTCTGGAGAAATATATATGGGTTTAGTGCTGGGTCCTCACAGATCCTATGTTAATCCATTCAACTTAACGAGCATTTGGGGGGCCATTTTATTTCCCCATTATAGAGTGAGATGATTGAGCCACATTGTTTCTAGGGTCATTTCCAGCTTTAATGTTAATTTGTAGGTCACCAGTTATCTCAGCCAAACACACACAAGTTCATGTGCAAGGAACATACCCCACTGACTCAAGACCTCCTAGGAAGATCCTCCCCAGCTTTGGTGTCATGCCTAACTCAGCAAATACAGAATAAAGGAAGTACCCATCTCTATTCATAGGGCATGTTACATTTTTACTAGCCCTCACTTTAAAAATCAAATTATTTACCTTCTTCATACTCCAGGTCTTAAGAATTACCTCTTCAATGAGTACTACCCTAGCCCATCAAATTTTCAGTCTGTAAACCAACTCTTTTATGCCCTTTCCACTTCAATTTCTTTCTCTTTGGCATTTACCCCCTGCATTTCAATTTATTAATCTGACTTATTGTGAAGGATAATGACTACATTGAGGACAAAGATTTTTTTACCCCCCCCCTTTTTTTTTTACTGCTCTATCCTCAGTGCCTAAAATAATGCTTGGTACATGGTGGGTATTCAATAAATACTTGTTAAGTTAACTAACACATGAGTCTATATTTTGCTCCTCAGACAACTGTGAACTAAATTTCTGGTTAATACTGCTAAGACTTCACCTTCTTTCCTGTCTTCATTCCTGTTATACATCTTCAATGTTCTACCTGCTTTACAGACTGTAAAAGAACTTTTAAAATTCTGATTTTAAATCTTGGCATCAGGATCCTTCTAATTTGCAACATAATACACATTCCCAAGCATACTAAACATCAGCAAATATAGCACCCACCCTTTAAAACCTACCCAAAAAAGTAAACCAAAGTTAAAGATTCAAAAATGGAGAAAAGGTTGAACATAAACACAAAGCTAAGACAAAACAAATTTTATTACAGAGATTCTCCTATAAGAATCTCAACAGAAGTGCAGTTCAGGAGCCCTACAAACAGCTTGGACAACAGTCAATCAGAAATGTCTCAAGACCATGATCATGTTCTAACACTGTGGTTTACCTTGAAAGATGACAGGAGTTTAATGTGGGAGGAAATTGAGGCAATCAAATAGTTTCAAAGATGGTTTTAAAATCTCCCCAAGTGAGGAGGAAGCAAGGTTACCTAAGCAAGGATGATGGGTGGATGAAAGCTGGATATGTGTGAGGAAGGTTTGAAACGGTAGCTGGGAAACTCCCTACAGAATTAAGGAGATGAATGACAGTGACTTTAAGGCTGTGACAAGAGCTTCATAATGCACCAACTCAGAATTATTTGACTACCTCCACACACAACCTTCAAGCATCCTTACATCCAATCACCTCCTCTATCTCATAAACAAGCAGCAAAAATTAAGGAAAATAAATTAATAATTTCATGTCAAGATTGAGAGTCAAAGTTCTAAGGATTCATTTATAATCTGCACAGCATGCTAGAACATTCTAGATATACCCGTTTTACTTTAATAAAAAACAGATGAATGCAGACTCACACACCGTATTTCTGCATATAGAAAGGAAATGTACTACATGATAAATGGGAATGTTTTTAAAAAAAAAAAAAAAAACTCCCAGAAAAAGTCCCCGATGTATTATCTCTGATTTGGGCTTTAGGGATGAGATATATTATCTTTTTAAAGCCCATCTGGAAAAGTTTCTTTGCTTTGCAAAATTAATGTTTGGATGATAAAAAGTAAGTCAACCAAGTAAATTTAGTCCTTTTGACAGGAACGAAATGAAAGCACAGACCCTCATCTTTGGCATTTGTGAAAATGAAGAGATTGCAATCTTAAATTTATAATGTAGAATCTGTAAAGGTTCTACCTATTCTCATGTTTGGTGGATTGACTATATATAGCGATTATTTTTAAGAACAGCAGCAGGAAGTAAAAAGAGGAGAGAAGCCAGGTTCTGCATTTTGAGCAGCTGTTTTAGACAGGAGAAAATCTTACACAGCCTGTGAACATAAAAAGACTCAATGAGGGGATGAGGAAAGCAGACCACATGATGGAAAGAGCAGAGATTTTAAATGTCAGCGCAAATGACAGCAACCTCTAGGGTCCCAAGAGCATCAGCGGGGTAAACAGGACTCTGCATCTCACCCTTCCCTACTTATATTAATTAACACTGATCCACCCTGAAGTGGTAAGCAGATGTTGCCTTGTTTTTCCCAGGGTCCTCAACTGCAGCCATCTCAAATAAGAACCCTCAGTCCTTTTAAAACTGATTTTACAGTCTTAATCCAAGAAAAATGTTCAAGTTTCTTGTCCTGAGATGCCCAAATCAAGCTGATGGAATGATAAATGCACAAGCTTTTATAAGTGATGGTTAGAATGGAGAGATAGGGTTCTGGAGTGGTTGGGGTGTTCACAATTGTAAAAAAAAACAGTCATGATATAGGAGAGACAATATTCTTTGGCACTTGAGTGTTGTCTACTCTGGTCCTAGCCTTTTAAGTAAACAAAGCTGGACGACCACTGCCACATTCACTTTAGGGACCCATCAGAAGCCCAAATGTAACAGCAACTTCCTGTATCCCTGTTTTGATCTTTACTATCTCCAAGTATCTCCAAGTAGCTCAAGTACACTCTTCTCTCTTCCCCACATCCTGGTCCTCCAGTCTCTTATCTGTATGCCTCATACCCTGACCCAGCATTGCCTCATTTTGATGACACAATCATACCCATTTTTCCAGTTGATTGGCTCAGCTTATCCCACTCAACTATCAGTTTTGTATACCTGTAGTTTTCAATGTCCCTGTAGCTTCTGATAAAGGATAACCCCACTGAACAAATGCAAACCCTTCCCTTCCACTCTCGGAAGAGGTCCTAGATAAGAGCATCTATCTCCCAAATGGTCAAGTGTTTATGTAAATATTGTTGCAGTCATCTACAGAACCTCTAGATCATGTCCTCTCTTCCATGTATAATTTAACATTAGGTTCACTGTAATTCCCTCCAAGAACCCTGCTTCCATGGTTTTTGGTGATTTTAGTAACCACTACTTATCCAATGTGTCTTGTTTCCTTATTCCATGAACTTCTCTTGTCCTTGACTTAAATCTCAGCACCTGCACTTATGGCGGAACCATGGCATCACCACTACCTCTCAACACTCACCACTAATCTCAACTTTCATCATTCTGTTTATCATGTTTTTATCTAAATCCAAGCCTTCACTTTTGTACTAGATCCAAATTCCACACTTAACCAGGAACTCTTCCCAGCGTGTTTCCCCAAAGCCTTCATTCTTCCTTCTACTTTACATCATTCCTATCTATATTCACATGCTGCAGTATCTCTCATTCAAAAAGGAAGCTGCGTAATCTCCCAAGCCCTACCAGCTTTATAAAAAGGCAATAAATCCTCTCTCATGCCCCTGTCACACCCTATTCCTTCTATCCTCCTTCATTTTTTTTATAGTGCTTCTTATAGTAGGGAAAGGGAAACTACGTATTTGTATTTCACTTGCACATCCTCACTGAAATGTAAATTCCCCTGTGGGAGAATGTGTGTATGTTGTTCCCTTAAATGCATCTAGTGCCTAGAACATGGAAGGCATGCAATTAACAGTTGATGAATGAATGAAATAATGAGTAAATTAATTAACCTTTCATGCAAGGCTCAAGGCATCCTCATGAGTTTCTCCCCAATAACAACCAACAGGCAACAAGGCTGTTCCCTCTTCTGTCTCTACGTTTACACTATCTTCAGATGTCTTAAACCAAAGTCATTTATCATCTTCCTTTTAGCTGACTCTGTAGCATATCAGACTCAACAAGCAAACCTGTTTTCTGGACCACTAATTTTTCTAAGCATCATCCACAATATAGTTCCCTTTTAGTTCATACTGTCCCTGAAACCCAATTCTTCACATTACAACTGTTTGTGTTTCAATCATATTCACATAACTATAAACAGTATCAGAAATCATGCCCAACCACACTAGTCAACAATGGAAAATTAACATCTCCAGGTGTGTGAGATGTTAGCAAAGAGGGTGCTGTGATTCACAGCTACTTGGTTATTACAATATTACCCTTTTTGTCTATAAGGATAATAACTTCAAAATGGTTTGTATACTAATTAACTGTAATATCTAAATGAATCTTCTGATTACCACATCTTGTATGACAAATCACCTGTATTCTGGATTGCCAGGTGTTAGGTGGGCAGATGAATGGAACAGAGAATGTTGATATTGTTAATTAGGATGTTAGAGATATCTAACTACTATAGGGTAAAAATGCACGTAAGCTTCCTAAACTATGTGGATCTTTTTGCAAAACCTCTTAGAACTAGTCTATTATTCAGTTATAAATCATAATGGTTAAGGAGTTAATACAAAACCTTAGGCATTGTTTTATAATGACTTGTCTCCATCACCAACCAAATGAAGCTAGTTTGTTACTTCATCATGATACAACACATTACTCCTGATAACTCATACTATGCTTTACTTATGTCTCTTGAGAAGTTTAATAGAAATCATATTCTCTTTACTAATGGTGTTTATTCAAACACTTGTATTATAGAGTTAATCCAATTTCCATCAATAATGTCTTCGATTTGATAGAGGCAAATGACACTTCACTATATACAGCGTGATTATTCATACACAATTCCTATCATCCTTACACATGTTTCTGTGAGAGCAGCAAGAAAAGCCATGCTGGTAGCTTCTAGATAGCAATATTCAGTACTCAGTGTTATATTGAATTTAATGTCAAAGACGAACCATTTGAAAACCTGATTAAAACCGTAAGTAGAAAGCAACTATCTAGTATTTGAGATAATCCCTTTAATAGTATATTATAGCCTTTGAAATGAAAAGACAGCTAATAAGAAAAATGCAATCTTGTGAGGATGACTTATCGAAACCAAAACAAACTACTTAACCTCATTTCTGCACAAAAGCTGTTAACCTCCTGAAACAGTGCTGCTAATTTGCTTAAATTAGAGTTGTGTAAATTTGCTAATACTGAAATGTCACTCTGAATCTCCCTCAAACTGAGAAAATTTATAAGATTTTTGTCATTTTGGCAGCATATCGAATATTATATAATCAATATGTTTCTCCTAAATATATAAATGCAAAAAAATCATGCTATAGGCCCACATACTCCATTGGCACAAGTTCTTGTGGGGCTAAATAAATAATGGGTGTGGTAATACCTTATTTATAGACAACAGGTCTTTAGGATAGGAAATCTTCTCAAAGTTTAAAAATAGAGGAACATAGAATAATTCTCTACTGTGCCTTTCTTTGCTAGAGTTTGAGGAACGATACTGACCAAAGGCTACAGTGAAGAAACTTAAAGGATTCAAGTGAACCACAGTTAAGAAAGGATAGACCAGGGGCACCTAGGTGGCTCAGTGGGTTAAGGCCTCTGCCTTTGGCTCAGGCCACGATCCCAGCATCCTGGGATCGAGCCCTGAATCGGGCTCTCTGCTCAGCAGGGAGCCTGCTTCCTCCTCTCTTTCTGCCTGCCTCTCTGCCTACTTGTGATCTCTGTCAAATAAATAAATAAAAATATTAAAAAAAAAAATCAACACCTTTCACCAAGAGGCCAAATCCAATTTTACTGCCCCCTTCATCCATTGTGTCGTATTGATTACTTAAAATCCCAAACATCTATCTTCTGATATTTTATTTATAATATTTAGGACAAACTACTCTGCATCCCCAAACAAGAATTTGGCATTCTCCTGTTCCACACTATGGTACATATGATTCCCAGCTTCTGAAATCTCCTGCACCAAATCCTCATAGCAAAATCCTAAATTCCTTAAGGGTTTATTTGATTCCTGTTTCTTGTATGACTGTGAAACTATAAAATGTAAAGCAATAAATAAATAAAATTATTCTGAAAACATGTGTGAGCAAACTCCTTTTTTTTTTTTTTGTTGGGGAAAGACTCTTTTCATAACTTACTCAAGTGTAAGAAGCAGGTATAGATGACTCCCAGGCACACATCTCCCTAATTCCTGCTCCATAACACCCTATAATTTCTCCAACTCAACTGTAACCTCTTCTTTTCCCGATCCTCCCTGGCCTTGAATGTCCATTACACTTGTCTGACAATCCCCATGCTCGGCAAGCTGCCTCTCACCCTGTGATCATATGTGTGACCAATACCTCCACTTGGATCCTAAGATTCTCTCCACAGTATCCAGCGCAAATAGGCCTTCAACAACATTTGTTCCAACTTACAACATTTGCAACAACCAGTGCTCTTACTGTCTTACAGATTTGTTGAAGCCATGAACGCAACTGAAATTACATGTCAGCAACCGTTAGATCAAACTTACTCAGTTTTCTCTTAGTCCTAAAGTTCTAAATTGTAGGACTTGGCTCTGTGTGTGTGTGTTTTTTTTTTTTTTTAAACTGGTATAGAAGATCCCTGTAAATAGTCTACCTTTCGAGCTATAGATTTAGGTATTTATTAACACTTTCTTCAAATTTTCCAGCATTGTTATAAGAATCCACATCTCCTGTTCAACAGGCAAGCGTAAAATATTCATGTCATTCACACACTTCAATGGCAACAGCCACTAAACATTTCCAAGGCATGTCTTCAGTGGGTACTATCTTCCATATGACCATCACATATTTTGACTCTAACTAAAAAGTTACTAGAGTGGGGGCGCCTGGGTGGCTCAGTGGGTTAAGCCTCTGCCTTCAGCTCAGGTCATGATCCCAGGGTCTTGGGATCGAGCCCCACGTTGGGCTCTCTGCTCAGCGGGGACCCTGCTTCTCTCTCTCTCTCTGCCTGCCTCTCTGCCTACTTGTGATCTCTGTCTGTCAAATAAATAAATAAAATCTTTAAGAAAAAAAAAAAGTTATAAGAGGGGGTACCTTGATGGCTCAATGGGTTAAGCCTCTGCCTTCAGCTCAGGTCATGATCTCAGGGTCCTGGGATCAAGCCCTACATCGGGCTCTCTGCTCAGCTGGGGGCCTGCTTCCCCCTCTATCTCTGCCTACCTCTCTGCCTACTTATGATCTCTCTCTGTCAAATAAATAAAAATTTAAAAATCGTTTTTAAAACTTACTAGAGAATACTTAAATAGACCTTCATAGATACAAATGTGTATCAAAATATGAAGTTCATTATAAATATGAATATATATTTTATATGCATATTCATTTATATACCTAAGCTACCTTTCTTTGTGCCAGACTTGAGGGTCAATCAACTTATTTTGTAAAGGAACAGATTGTAAGTATTTCAGGCTTTTTAGGTCATAAAGTTTCTCTGCCAACTATACAAAATCAACCATAGCTAATATGTAAATCGGGCTCTCTGCTCAGCATGGCTATGTTCCAATAAAGCTTTACAAAAACAGCATGCGTGGCCCTGGCCATAGTTTGTTGTCCTTTGTTCTTGACCATTGTTTTTCTAAGTGCAAATAGTTCCACACTGGGTGTTGTAAATTTTGTGAATTAGAAGAGGCATTGTCAAAAGTAAAATAGACCAGGACAGGAAGATCAGGGTACACAGCACATCATTAGTATTATTTTAGTAAACATTTTAGCTTTTTATAGGTAGAGTTTTGTGTATAGGTCATGACCTTTAACTAATTTCTTCCTATAAGTCATGGTCATCACAAAAAGCTTAGAAACCACTACTCCAGTCACACTTGTTTCATTCTACTCTAGTACCTGTTCTTGGAGAATAAACCCTTTGGTTCAGTCAGTGACTTAATCAAGAAGTTTTAAGTTAAGTATTTGTAAATATTATCCTCTTTACACTCTTCCGCATGGAACCAAGTTCCTACAGAGGTTCCAACAGAGTAAACACCAGAGTTACAAGATCAAATCCAAACGGACAAAAGAAGTGTGGAGCCAGGTAGGTCACTGGGTGAAGAATCAAGTGATGTTCTGATCTGTGACAGAGAGAATATGGGCTGCAGATCAGGCAGTCATCACAGTTTTTTGCTAAGTTCCCCCAACTTCTACTATCCTGATGCTGAAGATCTGAGGAGTTGGACTCTTAATGTTCCCCCCTTCTTGGAGTCAGGTGATGGGACAAAGATGTCTGAGGTATCTCACACCTGTTCTTTTCCTTCTAACATGGCTATCACTGCCATCTGAACTGGCCATCCCCAAAGGCACAGAGGATCTTATCACCAAAGTAACAGATGCCACCCTTGCTGCCACAGTTACCGCATGTGCCTAGGACAACTTCAAACACATAAAGCTATGGAGCAAGAAGAATAATAAAGATCTTGTAAGGCAAGTGGAAAGATACACCTGTTCTTGCCTCTGCTTCTCCCTGTCTGTCAAAAACACCTCAGTGAACTTTCCACCAGAGTACTTTCCCACTCCTATGCTAGACACTTGACACTCTTATGGATCCATTTCTGTTCATTCCCACCTCTAAGCCCACCACACACCCAAAGTTTCAGGAATCTCTGAATGGAGATTCCCAGATGTCAGGTAGACCCCTCCCATCCTCACTGTGCACGAAGCCAAGGCTATTTTCCCATAAAGTAATGTTCCCCATCTTCCAAACACATCAGATCTGCCCCCCCTTTTTTTTTGACAACTTATATCTGGCAAATTTTACAGCCTTTATTTTAATGTGCTAAGACAAAGCTTTCAACATTCTATTTACAGAAAGGTTTTTGATTATATGCTCTCACTTAAAATTCCTTTTTTTTTTTTTTTTAAGAGAGGGAATGGGGAGGAACAGAAGGAGAGAGAGAATATTAAGCAGGCCCCATGCCCAGTGCAGAGCCTGATGTAGAGCTTCATCTCACTACCCCAAGGTCATAACTTGACCTGAAATCAAGAATCAGATATTTATCTGACTAAGCCACCCAGGCACCCTGCTTAAAATTCCTTTTTTAAAAATGAATGTTTTATTGTAAAATAGGCTTGGATTTACAGAAAAATTGTGACAGTGGTCCAGAGGGTTCCCATATACCCCACACCCAGTTTCCCCTATTAACAGTTTCATTAGTAGGATACATTTGCCACAACTAATAAACAAATACTGATAACATTATTATTAACTCTAGTCCATGCGTTGCTCAAATTTCCACTAGTTAAAATTTCTTTTAAGGTAAGAAACTTCATCAAAGGTATGGCGAAGGAGCTTTGACTTTTCTCTGGGAAAAACCTTTCTGCAAGCTGCTTGTCACTGGCTTTGCTCCCCCCTCTAGCAAGGACCACATGGTTTTGCAGCCTTACCTCTATGCCACGTCCTGAGACTGTGGTTCTTTGTGTACCCTCCAAGGACTCTAAAGCTCTGCCAGAGATTTATCCCGTGCCTCATTGGCAAGAAGAACTTCCTGTTTGGCATTCAGGCTAGAAACAAATTCTCTGATTTTATGGAAAAATGCTAAGACACTTCCAGGTTTACAGTCCAACCCATCACATTAAGCTCCAAATCAGGTCAGTTATGCTAATACTGAAGACAAATGTATACAGAGTCACCACTATCACTATCATCTTCAAACAGCATGTTATACAAACACCTGCTTATAACACAGCACAAAACAATTCACTACCATGGAGGCTACCCTCGTGAAAATTACAACCCAAGACAGGTAAACCATAAAACACATTCAAGGAACATAAAGGAATGTGTAAGGCAATATATAAGAGTTGAATAAGATTCATCCTAGGTAGGTGAATATTTTATGATTTGTTTGCCCTGGCTTACTATAATTCTCCAAGGAGAAAAACCCAAAGACAATGTACTTTTTAAATAGTTAACCACTAAGCTTTACTTCGCAATTTGTAACCAGAAGCTGAAATCTCTCCAACTCATTGTTGTTTGATATGAAATACAGTGATGAGCTAGGATAATTTAAGGTTTCTACATAGAGTGTTTTTTCATTAGTCCGGAAACCACCCAAAGGTGCTAGTGGTACAAATGGACAGAAAATGGTGCCATTGGGTACCAAATGAGTTTCCCGACACAGATAAAGAGGCAGTGGGTCAGATTCAAAGCTTTGCTAAAACTACATCTTATTCACTATTTGCTTATTTTTTCCTCATGTTTTGTTAAATGTCTAGACTATACTAAGTGCTACAGACGGCTGTCCTTACCTCCAGATGAGGCACAACAGTAATTGTTATTTTTAAATGGAAACTCTGAGCCCATAGGCAGACTCAAAGATGATGGAAAAGGCCACACTGGTATCTGTAATAAATCAGCACCCTTCATGTGTTTTAGAAACAGAAGTCTTTACTGCTGTTTAGGGTAATGTTAAGTCAGTAATATGAAAATACTTCTAAAACTTGGCAGATTCTGAATCATAAAATCAGAATGGCCTATATGCAAGCAGATTTGGGAGAAAGAAGAAGAGCAGAATCAGGGGACGATCTCCAACTCCTTTACTTATAAAAGCAACCCTCCCTTAAGTAAGTTTACACTCTCTGAAAGTATGTTATTAATGCTGCCTCTAAATGATGATCAGTCAGCCCCATCTGTCATAACCCAAGCTGTCCCGCCAACCATTAGCTAAAGCAGACAGTCTAGACATAGCTAGTAAATCATGGCTTCTGACACGTTCCCCATAGACGTGCTTTCTTTGCAATTAATTTTCCCTTAATTTCTGACCAGCATTCATGGTAGAATCTGGCATATATTAATGGTCCTCTATTCACTCACAACTTCATTAATAATTGAATAAAGTTAGGAGATAGAATCTCTTTCATCTCTAAAATGAGAACTGTTTTCATTTTACAAAAAGAAGAAAACACAATATTTAATTGGGTAGGTGGAAAATATGGGCCCCAAAATAGATATTAGGTGCCCAACTAATCTCTAAGGTGTCCAGGATACCAAATGATACACAATATATTTTTTGGAGAAAGTTGGACATTACTGAGACATTGGTGTAGACAATTTAAAAACAGAGGGAAGTATCATCTTTATAAGTAGGAAGGTTCACTATTACAAAGACATCAATTCTCTTTAAATTACCAGAGCAATAGAATCAGGATAATTCAAACAAAAAAAAACATATTTTAATTAATTTTCACAAGCTACTTTTAAAATTTGAAAAATAAGACCAGGAATAGACAAAATATTACTGAAGGTGATCAAGGTAGAGAGATGTGCTCGCACGATGTAAAGATCTGTTATAAAACAATAACAATTAGGATAGCATGTTTTTGGTCTAATGATAAACAGATCAAAAAGCAGAAGAGATGGAACCAGAAAAGACCTCGAATATCCAAAGGGATATTGAAAAAGAAAGTCAACGTTGGTGGCATCACAATTCCGGACTTCAAGCTCTATTACAAAGCTGTCATCATCAAGACAGCATGGTACTGGCACAAAAACAGACACATAGATCAATGGAACAGAATAGAGAGCCCATTGATCTATGTGTCTGTTTTTGTGCCAGTACCATGCTGTCTTGATGATGACAGCTTTGTAATAGAGCTTGAAGTCCGGAAATAGACCCTCAACTCTACAGTCAACTAATCTTCGACAAAGCAGGAAAGAATGTCCAAAGGAAAAAAGACAGCCTCTTCAATAAATGGTGCTGGGAAAATTGGACAGCCACATGCAGAAAAATGAAATTGGACCATTTCCTTACACCACACACAAAAATAGACTCAAAATGGATGAAGGACCTCAATGTGAAAAAGGAATCCATCAAAACCCTTGAGGAGAACACAGGCAGCAACCTCTTCGACCTCAGCCGCAGCAACATCTTCCTAGGAATATCGCCAAAGGCAAGGGAAGCAAGGGCAAAAATGAACTATTGGGATTTCATCAAGATCAAAAGCTTTTGCACAGCAAAGGAAACAGTTAACAAAATCAAAAGACAACTGACAGAATGGGAGAAGATATTTGCAAACGACATATCAGATAAAGGACTAGTGTCCAGAATCTATAAAGAACTTAGCAAACTCAACACCCAAAGAACAAATAATCCAATCAAGAAATGGGCAGAGGACATGAACAGACATTTCTGCAAAGAAGACATCCAGATGGCCAACAGACACATGAAAAAGTGCTCCATATCACTCGGCATCAGGGAAATACAAATCAAAACCACAATGCGATATCACCTCACACCAGTCAGAATGGCTAAAATCAACAAGTCAGGAAATGACAGATGCTGGCGAGGATGCGGAGAAAGGGGAACCCTCCTACACTGTTGGTGGGAATGCAAGCTGGTGCAGCCACTCTGGAAAACAGCATGGAGGTTCCTCAAAATGTTGAAAATAGAACTGCCCTATGACCCAGCAATTGCACTATTGGGTATTTACCCTAAAGATACAAACGTAGTGATCCAAAGGGGCATGTGCACCCGAATGTTTATAGCAGCAATGTCCACAATAGCCAAACTATGAAAAGAACCTAGATGTCCATCAACAGATGAATGGATCAAGAAGATGTGGTATATATACACAATGGAACACTATGCAGCCATCAAAAGAAATGAAATCTTGCCATTTGCGACAACATGGATGGAACTAGAGCGTATCATGCTTAGCAAAATAAGTCAAGCAGAGAAAGACAACTATCATATGATCTCCCTGATATGAGGAAGTGGTGATGCAACATGGGGGCTTAAGTGGGTAGGAGAATAAATGAAAGAAGATGGGATTGGGAGGGAGACAAACCATAAGTGACTCTTAATCTCACAAAACAAACTGAGGGTTGCTGGGAGGAGGGGGTTTGGGAGAAGGGGGTGGGATTATGGATATTGGGGAGGGTATGTCCTTTGGTGAGTGCTGTGAAGTGTGTAAACCTGGTGATTCACAGACCTGTGCCCCTGGGGATAAAAATATATGTTTATAAAAAATAAAAAATTTTTAAAAAAAGCAGAAGAGAGAGTGTATATGTTTTTAATTTCCATAAACAGTATGATATTACATATAGCATTAGACAAATTTTATTTTTACTAAATATTTATAGTTTTTATATTTACCAGTTTTGATACATTATTCAGACCTAGGGCTTTTCTCTTATCTATATAGCAGTCTATCATGTGAAGAGACTTTAACTTAATATTTCCAGTCCTCTATTTAAGTTTATTTATAGGTTTTCAGTTTTCCACTTACACAGTAATGCAGTGAACATTCTTATTCTTAGTGTACCTGCATGAAGGCATACTTAGAATAATATTGTTTGTATATAAGATATGGTAATCTTCAAATTTATACATCTCCAAGTTGTTTTACAAAGGAATTATGGTAATTTGCACTCCCACCAAAGTCCTCTTCATCTATACCTTCACCAATTTGGTATTTAAAAATTTTTTCATTTTTGCCCATTTGATAAAGTGAACTATTTTATTTTTGCTTTTCCTTCTCTCTCTTTGAGAGAGAGAGAGTACACTTGAGTTGAGCCTGGGCAGGGAGGTGGGGGTGGCTGGGCAGAGAGAGAGAGAAGTTTTAACAGACTCTGCACTGAATGCAGAGCCTAATCTCATACAGGGTTCAATCCCAGGATGCTGAGATCATGACCTTAGCTGAAACCAAGAGTCAGCCACTTAACCAACTGAGCCACCAGGGCGCCCTTATTTTTGCTTTTATTTCATTTACTTAGTTACAGTTGTGTCTGAGTATATTATTAGCCATTCGGGTTTCCTCTTTAATGCATTACTTACTGATATCTTTTACCTTTTTTTCTATTTTTGTCCTGACTGTTATCATTCTTGTCTCCCTGGTTTTATTTTTTTTATTACACATTATTCATACATACTACGAATTCAAATAATAAACCAAAATATTCATTATATACCAACTCCAAACTCTTTTTCTTTTAGTACACTTGTTTTACATTTTCTTAAATAAAATCATTCCAAATAAGCTCAAAACCCATGTATGCCTTCTTCCTCATTCCATATTGGAAGTAGGTTGCATATTTAAACTTTACAAAAATTTTAGCATTCTATGAGCATCACTTCATAGGTTTCCTTCTGGTTTGGTTTTTTTTTTTTTTTTTTTTTTTTAATCGACATTATACCTCGTACTGACACATAGAACACAAAATCACTCCTCTTGATTTTTTAAATACTCTAATATGTGAATACATTATAGTGTATTGATTTTCTTTTAAAGGACATTTAGACTGTTGTCAGTTTTTCACCATCGTAAGCAACTTAGCACTGAACACTCTTGTTTCTATTTCCCAGCACACTTAGCTGGCATAGGTAATCTTCTGGTTTAATAGATATTGCTTAAGTTCTCTCCAAGGTTGGTTTAATTTCCATCCCCTTCAGCAGTGGATGAGGTCACTATTTCCCCCATGCCCTCAGCTGCTGTACTTCACGTGCATACAGATATGCATCGTATCAACCTAGCATCGTCATCATTTTTATTTCCATGATTATATTAGCATAAAGTTGTATTAGCTTTGATTTGCCTTTCCTCATTATTACTTCAGTTGAACATCATTGCTAAGCTCTGGAGACCATTTAGATGTCCTCTTCTGTGAATCATCTATCCCATCTTTTCCACACTCATCCACTGGATTTTACTGAACTTTAGATATTCTTGGGCTACTAATTCTGGGACAGTAATGTGTACCAAATACCTTCTTCCAGGTTGACTTTTATTTTAATGTTATTTGTGTATAGCAATACACAAATAACATTAAAGAGGTTTTAAATTTTAATGTAGTAAAGTTTAGCTATTTCTTTTATGGTTTGTGCTTTTTTTGTGCACTGTTTTAAATATTTCTCTCTCCTCTGAGATTATAAGATATTCTCCCATTTATCTTTTCTTTTTAATTTTATATGTTGCTGTTTGATAATTTGCACTTCTACCAGGAATAGATTTTTATGTGTGATATCAGAAAGGGATCTAATTTTACCTTTTCTTTCCTATTTAGATAGCCAACTATGCCTACTTCATTTATTAAATAAACTATCTCCACTGATTGACGACATACTTGTCACACATCAAGTTTTCATATATGTGAGTGTGTGTCTCTAGGTTTCCTATTCTGTTCTCCTGGGAACAGAAGAAAGCTCATACATTATCACCCCTTCTTTTCCACTGAGTTCAAAACCATTTAAGAGATATCCATATGTAATGTAAGTGGAAACAAAAATATCTTGTTAATTGACAAAGAGTGTTTAGTGCTTTGGGGTCTATTATTATTTGTTGGGATTATGCATTCAAGTACTTTATTTTTTCCAGAATTTATTAGTTTTCTGGGTAAGATGTCTACCAGCATAGGCTACCAGACTGATACAACCTAAAGTCAACATGAAGTAATGACAATATTTACTTATTACTTAAGAATATTTGTTCTTAATAGTGGCATTTGTAGTTATTTCTACCATCTTATTTTGTAGTTGCTGCCTACCATTTGTTTCACTGCTTCTTTTTTTCTCTTCCTCCTGCCTTTGATTAGACTGATAAAACAAATTTGTTTCTCTTGTTATATCTTTGTAGAAAAGCTAAAGATTGAAATTTTTTCTTAAGAATCTCTTCAAGCGTTAAGATAGAAAAATTCACAAATGAGAGTAACATTTCTTCAACTTTATATACTCCTCCTGAAAATATGATTTAGTTGTCCTTGAACTTTACATCTTCCCTTCCTATAGTCTTGTTAAAATTTAGTATCACCTTATTTGTACCAGGGGAAAAGAACTATCAATGGTTAAATTTTATTACCTTTTTTAAGTGTCTGTCCATTATATTTATAATGTATGCCTTTCTTCTAGGTTTACTTTTCTTCTTGATAAAGTACATCAATTTCCTTTATAAAGCATTGTAAAACCAGGCAAAGACCCCATCAAAAAGGAGAATTTCAGACCAATATCCCTGATGAATATTGATGCCAAGATTCTCACCAAGATCCTAGCTAATAGGATCCAACAGTACATTAAAAAAGATTATCCATCATGACCAGGTGGAATTTATCCCTGGGATGCAATGTGGTTCAACATTCACAAATCAATCAAGGTGACAGAACACATCAATAAGGGAAGAGAGAAGAACCACTCTCAATTGATGCAGAAAAAGCATTTGACAAAATACAGCATCCGTTCCTGATGAAAATGTTTCAAAGTATAGGGATAGAGGGAACACTCCTCAACTTCATACCATCTATCTATGAAAATCCCACAGCGAATTAATGGGGAAAAGCTGACAGCCTTCCCTTTGAGATCAAGAACACGACAAGGATGCCCACTCTCACCACTGTTGTTCAACATAGTACTAGAAGTCCTAGCAACTGCAAAAAAGAAATACAAGGTATTCAAATTGGCAAGGAAGTAGTCAAACTCTCTCTCTGCAGATAACATAATACTTTGCAGATAACATGATACTTTATATGAAAAACCCAAAAGGCTCCATTCCCAAACTACTAGAACTCATACAGCAATTCAGTAATGTGGCAGGATACAAAATCATCCCACAGAAATCAGTTGCTTTCTTATACATTAATAATAAAACTGTAGAAAGAGAAATTAGAGAATCGATTCTATTTACTATATCACCAAGAACCACAAGATACCTGGGAATAAACCTAACCAAAGAGGAAAAGGATCAGTACTCAAGGAAATACAGAACACTCATGAAAGAAGTTGAAGAAGACACAAAAATATGGAAAAGCATTCCATGTTCAAGGATCAGAAGAATAAACATTGTTAAAATGTCTGTACTGCCTACAGCAATCTATACTTTTAATGCCATTCTGATCAATATTCCACGGGCATTTTTCAAAGTCCTGGAACAAACAATCCTAAAATTAGTATGGAAGCAGGAGAGACCCCAAATTGCTAAGGAAATGTTGAAAAAGAAAAAACAAAACTGGGGGCATCACGTCGCCTGATTTCAAGCTTTACTACAAAGATGTGATCACCAAGACAGCATAGTACTGGCACAGAAACAGAAACATAGACCAGTGGAACAGAGTAGGGAGCCCAGATATGGACCCTCAACTCTATGGTCAAATGATCTTTGACAAAGCACAAAAAAAAAGCATCCAGTGGGAAAAAAAACAGTTTCTTCAATAAATGGTGCTGGGAAAATTGGACAGCTATGTATAGAAGAATTAAACTTGACCATTCTCTTACATCATACACAAAGATAAACTCAAAATGGATAAAAGACCTCAATGTGAGGCAGAAATCTATCAAAACCCTAGAGGTGAACAGAGGCAGCAACCTCTCCGACATCAGCCACAGCAACTCTTTCAAGACATGTCTCTGAAGGCAAGGAAAACTAAAGCAAAAATGAACTTTTGGGATTTCATCAAGATAAAAAGCTTCTGCACAGCAAGGGGAGCAGTCAACAAAACAAAGAGGCAACCCACAGAATGGGAGAAGATAATCGCAAATAACACTACAGACAAAGATCTATAAAAAACACCTCAAACTCAACACTCAAAAACCAAATACTCATCTAAAAAAATGGACAGAAGACATGAACAGACACTTCTACAAAGAAGACATACAAATGGCTACCAGACACATGAAAAAATGTTCATCATCATTGGCCATCAGGGAATTTCAAATCAAAACCACATTCAGGTACCATCTTATACTAGTTAGAATGGCCAAAATTAGCAAGACAGTAAACAACAAGTGTTGGAGAGGATGCGGAGAAAGGGGAACCCTCTTACAGTGTTGGTGGGAATGCAAATTGGTGCAGCCTCTTTGGAAAACAGTATGGAGATTCTTTAAGAAATTAAAAAAAGAGCTACCCTATGACCCTGCAATTGCACTACTGTGTATTTACCCCAAAGATACAGATGTAGTGAAAAGGGCCATCTCTACCCCAGTGTTCATAACATCAAAGGCCACAATTGCCAAACTGTGGAAAGAGCCAAGATGCCCTTCAACGGACAGATGGATAAAGAAGATATGGTCCATATATACAATGGAATATTGTGCCTCCATCAGAAAAAATGAATACCCAACTTTTGTATCAACATGGGTGGGACTGGAGGAGATTATGCTGAGTGAAATAAATCAAGCAGAGAGAGTCAATTATCATATGGTTTCACTTAATTGTGGAGCATAAGGAATAACACGGAGTACATTAGGAGATGGAAGGGAAAGGTGAGTTGGGGGAAATCAGAGGGGGAGAACCATGAGAGACTATGGACTCAGAAACAAACTGAGGATTTTGGAGGGGAGGGGGATGGGGGTTTAGGTGAGCCTGGTGGTGGGTACTAAGGAGGGCGCGTATTGCATGGAGGCACCATGGGTGTGGTGCATAAACAATGAATCTTGGAACACTGAAAAAATAAAAATAAATAAAAAAGCATTGTAGATAGTAAGCTCTCCTAGTCTTTGTTGAATTTTTTCATTTTGCCTTCATTCTTAAAAAAGTATTTGGCTAGGTAGGAAAGTCCAGGCTGATGGCTATTTTCCATTAGCATCTTGAAGTGTTTTGGGAGGGCTTCCCAGTGATGAATAAATTCTGAGACCAAGGGAGAGCAGCCAACAGAGTTGCCTCCAAGCAGAAAATGGAGAAGGTTTTCTAGCCTCTGAATTGTCCTTTTCAGAAAGCTTTTTACTTTCAGCCCCTGAACACGTGCTGGGCTACATGGCATCCATCCCTTCCTCTCCCACACCAACAAGCACCCAACCACTTCTCAGCACCAGGCTCTGAGCTCATTATTTCACACACACTCTGACAATCACTGACAATCTTATAATAACCCCAGTACAACGAAAACCACTAGGGAAAATTAATTCTTGAAATCTTATTGCAGATTTCAATTACATCAGAGTCTGGTAGACTGAGTTCATAGATCCTTTATCTTACCATAACCATGAGGAATGCAGGGGGGGTGTGGAGGGGAAGCTGAACGGATACTTAAACGCATGGCCTAAACAAGTAATAACATAAAGAGGGACCCCAAAACATTAAGCAGGCTGAGCAAGATGGCCCAAGGTTGGAAGGTGCTACAAAAATCTCCAAAGAGCTGATTCTATGCGGCCAGTCCAGCCAGGGCCTCTTTTTCCTTGGGTTATGCAAGGCTTGCATGCACACTTCCATGTCACACAGATTTGGGCATCTTCTGGGGCCAGGCTGCCTCAGTGCTGAGTTCAGGACATGCATGTGGCCACAGCCTGCCCAGCTCTGTGCCTCCAACCCTGGGCGGCCCCTCAGGGCTAACCTCCAGGCTATTCTCTGTTACTACTAACACATTCCCCTGTGACAATTCAAAAAAAAAAAAAAAAAAAAAAAAAAAAGAAAGAGAGAAACGTAGGTTTGTCTTCATTTCAGAGGCACAATATAGAAAAAAATATATTTATCTCAGAAAACATAAAAGAAGTTGGATTACTCTGTCAGGATTTTTATTTCAAAACTGCCAGATTGATTCTTTATACATGCCTACATCTAGGCATAAATTTTAGCAATCTTATTTGGAAAGAAATGATATTTGGGGGGGGGGGGACTCTGCCTCTGAAATTGGTACAGGAATTAAGCTGTACTTCATTTTAACCCCACTACTCTTGCAACTCACTGATTTCCAGCTCAAAAATTCTGTGCATATTTTGGTTAGAATTCTTCCAGTTGCGAGTGACAGAAAACCCAATTTAAACTGGCAGAAATGAAAAAGGAAATTTCTTGGAATAAATAACTAAAAACTCTCGGTCTTTTTTTCAGAGGTTCAAAAAGTCACTGACTGGGCCCTTCCCCCCTCGTTTTTATTCTACTTTTCTCCATGTTAACTTCATTCTCAAGGTCCTTCTAATAATAACAAAATAGCTGTGCTCATATACTCATCCATGAGCCAACCACTGTGGCTAAAGGAATATAATGCTCTGATTAGCTCCATCTGAGCCACATAGTCATCAGCTTGAAAGAACAGGTGACAGAGGGTTTCCCAGAGAAAAAAATGGCATGATTTGATACAGAAAATGGTGAGTAGACACTGCATGACCAGAACAATACATGTCCACTGCAACCCTCAATTAAATTAAACAATAATAGAAATTAACATACTTGGGCTTCATATACAAATTCAGGGATACCCAAGTCATTTTCTAGTCTAAGGGTTTATTTAACTTGCATTAAAGATAAAAGAAAAACCTATATTGACAGAAAGCTTTCTAGATGGTCCCCATTCATTTTCATCAATGAAGAGGACAAAGGAATGCAATCTCACAGGCCTTAAGAACAATTTGTGGCTGATATTGTTTTAGGGAATATGAAGAGAGGAGGCATTAAAAATCAAATACACAAATTCATCTTGATCCCAGAATTCGGGTCTTGAGAAACAAAAACTGGGTGAGCCAATACCGAGTGTAATATTCCCTCTCTGATGTTTGTTGTTTTTATTTTTTACATTAAAAATTTATGAGTGGTTCCTAAGAGAGCTAAAGTAATTAGAGATGAAAAATCTTTAATTCTCAATGATTCATACTCCCTCCCATCTCTGTAGGATTTCATAGGAAACTGCTTTGACATATCATCAGCTGTAAATTACTTTAATGACTCCTCTACCACATTTAACTCCTACCTCTGAAAGTGATTTAGCTCCTTAATTTGTGCAACACCTGAACACATAAACATCAATACCATTCAGCCATCTAGAAGAATGTCATTTGCTATAGTACTTAAAAGCAAATTAAATTTGTCTCCCAAAAATATTAGTCATTTTAACATTCATCTCCATGAAATCAAATAGTTTCAATTAGATTAATAACACTGAATTTTTTGCAGACATTTTCATAGATAAGAATTTTATTAAACATGAAAAAGGTATTGCTAAAATAATCGTATTTCAAGTACACTGATTCCTAATATATCTGAAAATTAAAGCTAACACTTGCTGAGTACCCTGGTGTACAGAGAGTATTATAGCCTCTAAAAGCAACTGACTGCACTGACAATGTGAATTGGTTTTGAAAACATTAACTGATAAGGATTTTATTTTAAATCCTAAGACTATTCAAAATAATGTGCCCTTCAAAGTAACTAGGAAACTGTTATTTGCCATACTGGATACATTACCTGTATCAATTCAAATTTCAAGAATCATAAGTTCATGCTCTTGGAAAGTTCAGGCTAAAAGAAAAAAGGTCACAGGCAAATATACCCTAATAGGAATAATAGTGCATATTTGTGAAGTGAGGAGATCGAGCATTTTTCTTATAAATCATTCTGCCAGTCAGTACCACCATATTGCTAGTTCATACCCTGCTTCTTTTAGTGACTCACCAAAGACTCGAGAAGTTAGGAATTTTTTTTTTTTCCTTAAAACTGTCTCATGGGGTGCCTGGGTGGCTCAGTGGGTTAAGCCTCTGCCTTCGGCTCAGGTCATGATCCTGGGATCCTGGGATCGAGCCCTGCATCGGGCTCTCTGCTCAGCCAGGAGCCTGCTTCCTCCTCCCTCTCTGCCTGCCTCTGCCTACTTGTGATCTCTGTCTGTCAAATAAATAAATAAAATCTAAAAAAAAAAAAAAAAAAAAAAAAAAACCTGTCTCATAGTCGCATAATGGTAAGATACATACATGCAAACAAGCACACGTGCTCACAAAACAATTCCACAAGCTTGTTGTTTTAAGATTGTGTGGCAGACAGAGCATTATTCTAAATAGAAAATAAGAAACAGCACTTAGTACCAAATTACATATGAAACAACACTGCGTATAAAATAAAGAATGCTCAATAAAAGGTGGTAAATGAAAGTAGTACTATTTTGGAATTTGCTATGAAATACATAAAGATGAAAAAGTAGAAAACCTTAACCTTGCACATAATTACAATTAAAAGAATAATTAGAATATATTTCCAATTTTTAAAAATCTTTATTTTTTAGAGAAATGGGGTTAATAAATCCACATTGGGAGACTAGCTAGTTGAAAATAAGACCTAAAAGTGACAAAAACTCCTTAGACTTTAAGTGTTCTTTCATATCAAGAACAAAGATTTTAAAAGGCAAATTAGGAAAGATAATATATGAAAGAAAACAATATGAGCACTTTTTCTCCACAGCCTTAATCCTACTCATCTACCCCCAGCAGAAGCACCCATGCTTTCATAGGCTATCTGTACTCCTTTGAGTATCCTTCTCACCCCAAACCCCCTTAGCTCAGACACTGCATTTTCTATATTATCTTTCCAGAGAACTTCTAGGTATTTTTCTTAGTTTCCCCGTCTCTGTGTTCCCACTTTGCTCATGCTGTTTTTGGTAATAATAAAATTAATTATAACAATTAACATTTATGCAGAATTAATTCTACTTAGTCTTTTATACACTCATGACAATTCTGAGAGAGAATACTATTTGGTTTAAAAAAAAAAAAATTATCTGCGACCTATGGTGGTGCCATGATTGGCCATGGTCATAAGGCTAACATGTAATGGCACAAACTTTGCACCAGAAGATCTCACATTAGCTTCTCCCTGTTATGCAGCTTCCACTGACAATACTGACCCTGAATATATTGGGTTGTGTTTAGTCTGTCTCCTGGATTGAAAGGTAGGCTTTTGAAGAGAAACCACTTCTCATTTATTTTCACAGTAGAGATTAACAAAGACCCTAGCCCCTTGTCGACAATCAAATGTCACTGCTGAATGAGTGAATAAACTGATGAATAAACAGATCAATGGGTGTTTATTCAACCACTTATTAAAATTTTTTTGGTAAAACAAGACAAAGCTTATTAAGTTCTGCACAAACAGTAGGTGGCCTGGCATTCTGTGCTCTCCCTTACTGTATTGTATGCTGTGGGTGCGCATGTGTACTTCTTAAAAAAATAAGTGAAAATTTTTCCAATTCATCATCAAATTAATTTTACCACTTTTTCTTAGCCCTCTAACTTTCATCTGTAAGATTCTTTTTAAGTGCCTCCCTATTCAATTTTTTCAAAAGGATTTGCCTTTTAATGGAAAGTCTGCATTTCATCATAAAGATGAAACACAACGTGCTCAACTTATTCAGCTTTCTAGAAAGTTCTTTTTTATCATGAATACTTAGCCAGTAGAAAAGATAGATTCCAAAAGAAAATATATTTCAGGCATGAGGGACCAGAACTCTACTAGACTGAAAAGAATAAAAATGAAACCTACATTTCCAATGTACTGAAAGACATAATTTGCAAACGCTCCATTATCACTAAACTTCTGTTCCAGACTCCAAGAGAGCAGAATAAGCAAAGAACTTGCATATGTGAAAAAAAATCAATCAGCTCTGAGTTTAAAAGAAAGTTCAAACCATGGGGCATTCCACACAGCCTTGATTATTTGGATAACATGACTTCTTACTCCAGCACATTTTGTGTGTCCAATAGGAAACCGTCTCTAATACATCACTTTCAGAAATTCATTTTCAAAACCCCAGCATTTTCAAAATGTCAGTAGCATTAATAGTTCCGTTACAAAGTCTGTGTGTAAATAAATACTGCTGATAACATCCATGCCAGTGATTCTTGATACTGTGGGAACCCAAACCCTTGTGAGCAACTGAGCTATGTATCTTCTTCCTTAAAAAACAAAACAAAAACAAAAACCAATTGTACATTCATAGATAAATACCCCAAGTTTGCACATCATCTCAGGAGAGTTACACATGCCTTTACAGTCCACTCATGGGCCCCACCTGCTTCATGGCTCTTTTAAATACCCATGCTATATGAAAAAGTCAAGACCTTCTCCCTCCCCTGTTCTTTTCTAGGACGGACAACTCTGAAAGACAAGGACACAATGGAGGCCTCAGGATGACACACAAACCCCATGTCATTAAGTGGTAGAACTTTTAGCAAGAACAGAAAACAGTCATTAAGAGAATTAGACTTGGGAAAATATTTACTTCTCTCTCTTGAACTCCCCTCTGCAAGACTCAGTCCTTCCTTAGATGTGATTTTATACACACACACACACATACACACATATACACACACACACACTATATATATACATATATATTATTCAGCCATCAAAAAATGAAATCTTTTCATTTGCAGCAGTGTGGATGGAACTAGAGGACATTATGCTAGGCAAAATAAGTCAATTGGAGAAAGACAAATATCACATGATCTCACTGATAGGTGGAATTTGAGAAACAAGGTAGAGGATCACAGGAAAGAGAGGAAAAAATTAAACAAGATGAAACCAGAGAGGGAGACAAGTCATAAGAGACTCTAAATCTTGGGAAACAAACTGAGGATTGCTGGTGGAGGAGGGTGGGAGGGATGGGGTGGCTGGGTGATGGACAATGGGGAGGGGTACGTGTTACGGTGAGCACTGTGAATTGTGTAAGACTGATGAATCACAGCCTGTAACTCTGAAAAAAAAAAAAAGACATTATTAAATTATCAAAGTTCAGGCTAAGAAACCTCCCCCCCCCCCACCAAAAAAAGGCTCAGTCCTTCCTTTAGCAAACATAAACTGGGTTCCTACTCTAGGCCTCCACCTCCTGCTGCCCCTCAAGACCTATGCATAAGAAGTGGAATGGCAAGGCCTGACTACATCTGAATGACTGGATCCTTGTGACCATCACATGGGCTGGGGCATCTTGCCAGGAGGAGCAACCAGAGAGGCTGTAATCCCACTTCCTCACCAACAACAGAGTGTATATGCACCTGGCCAGTCAGGGTGCATCAGTACCAATGCCTCTAGTACAGAAGCAGACACGAAATCCCCTCGGTTAGAACATATCCTGACCAAATCAATGATGACAGTAATAAGCTTGGCAGATTTTCAATTCAAAACATTACACTTCCAAATTGTGTTTATTCATAAATAGTGGAATCCCTGGAGTTATTTTATAACTATCTGGTCAGCATTCATGAGGAAATATATTCTATATTGTTGTGGGTATTCTGGCATAGCGATATTTCTTTAAATATTTTGAAAGCTATCCAACTTAGGAAGCAACAAAAATTAAAGGCGGCTCCTTAAATTTGCATAATGATTAAGGTTAAAATTACCTAATTGGGAATCGTGTGTATGTTATTTAGGAGTACTTCTTTCTTTTAAGAAAATAAATGAAGGTTTAGTACGCACACGGCAGAACTGTAGAACAGTCCCTTCACTGGGGAGAAATGAGATAGTCCACAGAGGCAGCCTTGAAAAGACTAATCAGGTTTCCCAGTTGCTCATTCGCCTTGGCTCATGTAGAAATTAATGTTAGGAAAATCTGAAAGGTGCAGCACAGCTGGAATCTGGCAGTTTAATTGCTCTGCACAAGAGACCAGTGGTCGTGCAGGGTGTTGGGTGTGCCTATGAGTGCTCCAAAGCAAAGGGCAAAGCCCTTGCAAAGCTCAATGCCCTTGACTGCTGGTTGACTCTCAACGAAGAGAATTCTGTCTAAGGGAGGGGATGTGGATTTTACTCAATAGAAATCTATTTTTAGACTTATTCATTTGCTTCTCTTTAGATTCATTACAATTTTAACTCATATACCAGAACATTGTTTCCAAGGAAGCCGTGATTAATGTCTTCCATGGACAAACAGAACAGAAACAAGACACATTCCTGATGAAGATTAACTTTACTGTTAATGATGCTCAAGATGGGAGGTAGCCAGTTTATACACTGTAGCCCTGTGAAAAATTGGTACCCCTTTAGACACACTTCAGCAGAGGTGCTATGAAGACAGATTGAGCAAATTCAGGCAGATTCAAATAAAAGTAATTTTCTTGGGTCTGCTTCATTTACACAGCATGGCTGAATCTCCAACATATTAAGAATATTTTTGCCATATCATATGATAACACTGTGTAGTCCAAAATAAAGGGGAACTATTCAGTTTTAGCAGAAGTGTTATTTTAAGTAAAACAAATTTTACTAAATAGTAATGGAATTGCAGAGACTTGTCTAAAATTTTTTGTGCTTTTTAAAACCTATACTCATTATTTCAGAGAATTAATGACCCCATTTAAGAAATTTCACAGAACCTCTTTATCTTGGGCCATCCTTAATGTTTGAAAGCCATTCTCTGCATACACAGGAAATTGATTGGAACTCAACTTACTGACTTGCCTATTCTTGTGGGAGAAAAAAAGAAAAGAAAAGAAAAAAAGACCTAGAATGAAGATGGGAAATATAGAGGACTTTGGACAAATCACAGAGCCTTTTAGTACTTTCTCATTTTATTTATTTAGAGTAATATCATCTGAGTCTCTAAGATAATAGAGATAAAATTACATTTATCATGCTATACAAAATAAATTGTATTCTGAATTAAAATATTAGCAAAATATTAAAGAGTTTTCACTTAAATATATTATTAAAATGAACACTGGGCTCCAGTTATCTCAAGGGAGTTTTCTACTCGATTCTTGTATGTCAAAAAAGGAGGGAGTGAAACTGATTCTTTTCCCTGATTCTTTGCAGCATCTCCTGGCAAAATTTAAGGTAGAATGTCTGGCTCCTGAAAGGTATTCTCTGTTCATTACCCCAAATACTAAAAGAGGAAAATAAAACATGTGGAGAGAAAAAACTAGCTTTAGGGCAGAAGCAGATTCTGTCCTAATACTTATTTTACTCGAGGAGATGCCTCTCTCAATCTCCAAAAGAAGATGTGGGAGAAAAGGGAGCTGCCTAGATGATAATTAATAATGACCATTACTTCAAGATTTGTTGGAGGAAATTCTTTCCACACTAAGCATTGGGAGCAATCTCATCTCTTCAATCACCACTCCAAAGATCCTATCAAATGGCTTTCAACATTAGTAGAGAATCTAATTTCCTTCACTGTGCCAGGTGGTAAGTGTATTTATTAAGGCAGAAAAGAGCAAAGAAATTGAAGTAGAAAGAAAAGTCAGGTATCCTATGATGTTTAAGAAAACCCAGTGATTTATATTCTGTTATTTGGGAGAAAAGATTATATTCACTCTATCACATCTGTATTTGTTACCTATTTCTGTGTAACAAAGTACCACAAAATTTAGCAAACGGAAACAACAAGGATTCATCATGCCTTGCTTCTGAGGGCAAGAAACTGGGAGAATCTTAGCTGAGTGGTTCTTGCTCGTTTTCTCACTAGACTGCAAACTTTCAGCTAGAACTATAGGTACCTTAAGACTCAAATGCGGCAAGAGAATCTGCTTCCGGCCTTACCCATGTGGTTGTTGGTAGGTCTTACCCTCTCACTGACCCTTGGCTGAAGACTTCAATTCCTTTCTATATGGACTCTGAATAAGGCTATCAGCAACCTGCCAGCCAGCCTACTTCCTTGAAAGCAAGAAATGAGTGAGTGAGTGAGAGAGAGAGAGAGAGAACACCCAAGATGCTAGCTGCAGTCTTCTATTATCAAATCTTAGAAGTGAATTATCATCATTTCTGTCCTGTGCTATTGTCCACATAGACCAACCCTGCTACTACAGGAGAGGAGTCTATACAAGAGAATAACTACCAAAGGTGGGGAAGGCTGGGGGCCATCTTGGAGGCTGGCCCTATATCATTTAATTTACAAGGCATCTCTAAGAAAACTACAGGTAAGCCATGAAAAGGTTGGAGGCTCAGCAGCTGGGATCTGGGCACAAAGGAAACTAATTGTAAAAACACCATCTTTCACCTGGCTTTGTCTCTCCTATCTTTAAGGTGAATCTGTGTCCCTCTCTCAACTCATGAAGCCTGAAAAACTGCATTAGCTAAGCCACTTAGTCATTTCTGATTTCCAATTCAAATTTACCAAACATGCAATGTGGCAAAAAAAAAAAAAAAAAAAAGACACAATTTGAAAGGGGAGAAAAAGAGGAAAATAAAGAGAGGAAAATAGAATCTTCTTAAAATCAATCAATCAATGTTTTTCCCAAAAGAAAAGAGACTCCATGGCAGGCTTGGCAAACCTGGTTTCTCTCAGGCCAAGAAGGTACCTGGCTCACCCCAAGAACTACTCTTCATTTCAACATATGAAACTCGAATTGCAGTAAGGTAACCAGATACTCTGAGAAGAAGGGACTCTCCCTTTTCTTAAATAAATATTTACAGATGAGATTAATATCAAACACCCTCTAAGAATACAAAGAGAGGATAGAGCTGTGATAATATTGCACTCAAGGCATACTTGAGAATTACTACAGAAATCTGTCTGCACCAGTGCACCCGGAGGTGTTCTGATAAGCCTCCCCATGGGGTCTATCCCTACCTCCTGAATTGACAATCACTATCAAATTATTATAAACCATTATTACTGATGGGAGTGCCTTCCCTCTCAAAGGATTTCAGGAAGACAATCTTTGTGATGATGATTTCCATGAAATACCTCTACATAAAGAAGTATGCTTCTTTATGTCCCATCTTGTTGAAAGAGAGAGAGAAGGAAGGAAGGAAGGAAAGAGTATTTGCTCTGATTTATCAGGACTTATAAAATACAACAAAATAACATGAACCCACCGTGAAAGAAAAAAAAAATATATAAGAAAACTAATTCTATGGGGGGCATGAAACTAAGCAAGGATTGTGGTTGTTACAAATGGGCAACAATTTGGGCCCTTAATGTTCTAGTGGCCTGACAACTTAAAAAGGAAATATGGTCTTAATTCTGTTTCCATAAGAAAATTAGCCATTTTCCTAGAAGAGGCATATCTATTCTTAAACTAAGATCAGGTTTAGCATTGCACTGGGGATTCATATGAAGAAAAGACTAATCAATAGCATTTATACGATAAAAATAAAATGATGTGGTATTAAACAGTTTCTTATATTGACTTGATCAGAGCCCTATAAAAATGGGTCCATAGGACCATATGTAAAAGATCACCACAACATCATTTCCGTTTCTTGTTTACATAGAAACTCCATTTCCTAACCATGTGATAATCAGGCTGGGGCCATGTGGTGGAGTTCTGGCAAAGCCCTGCACCTCCCATCCAAACCCTACCTTGTTCTTTCTGTGAAGGCTCATGTTGAAATGGCAGTGCCCCACAATGCAAGGACCCTCTACCCTTAACTCAGACAAGGAGGGCTATTCAACCTAAACTAGACCATGATGCAAACAACAAACAAAACCTTCGTGTTAATTTCCCTAAGACAACAAATATCATTGACACAGAGTACACAATACCAGTGCTCTATAAATGTTATTTGAGGGGCGCCTGGGTGGCTCAGTGGGTTAAAGCCTCTGCCTTTGGCTTAGGTCATGATCCCAGGGTCCAGGGATCATCAGGCTCTCTGCTCAGCAGGGAGCCTGCTTCTCCCTGTTTACTCTCTGCCTGCTTCTCTGCCTACTTGTGATCTCTGTCAGATACATAAACAAAATCTTTAAAATAAAATATTTTTGGCCAATGGGCCAGAGTTTAGAACATCTCAAAGAACGGACACACTCAATCTTTCACATAGTCCTCTCTCAATATTATTTTGCTCAACTAGGTATTAACAAATCCTAAACATTGATGATGATAGGGATGATGTAATAAGAACATTAACGGTAATAATACAATAATAACTAACACTTGAATATCACTTGCCATGTGCCAGGAGTTAATTATTCTAAGCCCTCTCGATATATGAATGCCTATAATCCTTACAATATACAGACTCATTTAATCCTCACCATTATCTCTAACTTTCAGATAAGGAAACAATGGAAGAGAGAAGCTAAGGGGTTCACCAAAGCTTATTTGGTAAGGGTGACACCAGAATTAGATTCGGGAAGAAGTCTAACTCCAGGGTGTACGCTACCAACCTCCACATTATACTTCATTTCATTTGGCGATGGTACATTTGAAAAGCTACTAAATGCTTCCAGTTGTCGAAGGATTCAGAGACCACACATACCAGCTGATGTATGGCTGTCATCTTCATGGGGTAGCTGAGGAGTCTAACAGGTCACCCATCTCATTAGAGGTCTACCCCCATCTCCAAAGAATGATCCTATGTGGAGCCGTGACTGTCGTTTGAAAGGAGATTACAATGTAATTTACAGGCATTCAGTTGCCCTAATTTAACTTTACAAAGAAACAGAACAAAAAACTTATCTCAGAGGAGTTAAAAAATTAAATTAATATTCTTGGTGACATTAACTCCATTATATACATTCTTCGGTGATCCAGTCATTGTCCATAGAGGTCATCCCAGAAGAAAATCAATATAACATACCGGGACACCTGAATGAGTTCTCCTACCGTAATTAATCTTTTGGAAGCCAAATTTAACCTCCCTATTAACTCAAATATCACTTCTGTTAGCTTCCTGTAGGTTTTTGCTAAAATGCATAATAGTGCATTTTCTAGCTATACGGGAATCATGAAACTGTGCACTGAGAAGGCAACTTTTACGATCACCTAATGCAATTCCTTTTTCCATAGAGGAAAAGACTGAGGCCCACGCAGGCTGAATGACTTGGGCCAGCTCTCAAGCTAGTTAGTGGCAGAGTTGGCCTCACGACCCAGTGTCCCAGCTTTGTCCTGCCAGCCCTTCCAAACCTTCACACCGAGTCACAAGTGGTGCCCAGGGGCACAGTGGACTACTGAGCCTACAAAACATGCTTGGCCAAGAGGAAGGGGTAAGGCATGCCATCACTTTTTAAGTATTTATCACAGTAAAATAAACAGTCTCGGTTAAGGTAGCAAGTGTTGTCTGCTGAAACAAATACAATAATTTACTTCTGTGGGTAAAAAGGAAGCTCAAAATCCTCTTCCAAAAAATGGCCTTTCTTATTAAACAGCATAATCAAATTTTCAGACCCTGTCCTTGGCATCTTAAGACATGAACATGCTCATCACAGATCACCCAGACATTACGGATGTGCCAGCAACAAGCTTGGAAAACAGCCCTCATTTAGAGCAACCTTGTCTGTCACTAGGTAGCCTGAGGCACCACGCTCCCAAATGCCAACCGACCTCTGTGGGGGACTTTATCCAGCTCCCTAGTCAATAGGGAGTCAATAGTCAATTATTGAAGCTCCCAAATTTCAATAATTCAGCTGTCAAGAGTGCTAGTTTGACATACAACAGCAGACTGAGAAAAAGCTTTCTAAAGAAATAACGGGCAAGCACTATCCAATAAAGCCCCTGCTTCAGATTTTAGGAAATTTGCCTGAAGAAAATTAAAATCTCTGAGGGCATAGCAAGCATGTTAACCACATTAACAAAAAACCTGCTCAAGAAGTTAATGGTTAGAGAAGACCTTAAGGGTTAAAAAGAGACATATGTTCATTACGTCATGTGTTCTGCTAAACTTGAATATGTAACTTAAAACTTTTTAGGTCAGAGAAAAGAGATTTGGTGATATAAGAAGACAAATGGGTAGGGGGTGCCTGGGTGACTCAGTGGTTTAAGCCGCGGCCTTCGGCTCAGGTCATGGTCTCAGGGTCCTGGGGATCGAGCCCCGCATCAGGCTCTCTGCTCGGCAGGGAGCCTGCTTCTCCCTCTCTCTCTGCCTGCCTCTCTGCCTCCTTGTGGTCTCTCTCTCTGTCAAATAAATTAATAAAATTAAAAAAAAAAAAAAAAGACAAATGGGTCTTCACATAGGCTTAGCAAATAAGCACAGTAATCTTTTTTTTTTTTTTTTTAAGTATAAAACTACCTAAACCTTTTTGATTAGATATAAATCACCAAGGCTCGGATTTTAACAAGATAATATAGAAACAAAAAGAACAGGGGTTATTCTAAGGGAAACAAATTTTCCAGGATCACAGGGTGCTATGGACTAAATATCTGTGTCCCCCCAAAATTCACATATTGAAACCCTAAACCCAAATGTGATAGCAATTGGAGGTGGCACCTCTGGGAGGTAATTAGGTTTAGATCACATCATGAGGGAAGAGCCCAGAGAACTTCTGTTTTCTCTCGCTTTCCTCACCCCCTCCTCCCTACCTCTCCCTTCCATGTGAGGGCACAGCAAGAAGGCGACCATCTGCAACCCAGAAAGAAAGGTGTCAACAGAATCCCATCTTGCAGAACCCTGAACTTGGACCTCCCAGAATAGCAAGAAATGTCTGTGATTTAACCCATCCAGTCTATGGTATTTGGTTATGGCAGCCTGAGCCAATTAAGACACAGGGTTTCCTAGGTCAGGCATCGGTGCATCATTAAAAGGGCCCAGGGAAGACTGCGAGAGGGACACAGGGGTGACTTCCCTTTCCAGAGGGGATACACAGGGTTTATTCTTTGAAATCTTTCATTGATTTCATTTAAACCTATAGCATGAGCAGCCAGTGCAATTCCTCTTGACTACTATAACTAAGTCAGTATTCAAATGACTGTCCTCTAGCCATGACGTAGAAACCCATGTACAGACTGGAAAAAAAAAAAAAAAAAAGAAAGAAAAATCTGGACCTCTTTCCTAGATAGAGAGACTCACAAATGTTTAAGATTTACTTGCTCTAACTCTGTCAAGTAACTTAAAAAAAAAAAAAATTGTACTATCAATCCTTAAAAGGTTTAATTTCTATATGCACAGAGTTTGCTGCTCTTAAAAGCTTTCTGTATCTGTAGGAGAAAGAGCTCAACTTTCTAATCTTCCCTGCAAGCTTTCCTGACTTGGAAATTCCTTAATTCTTTCTCTCCTTTCTCAGTCAAAATGCCTTTTATTGGATCCAAACTGGTCTTAGACCTGCTTCCTGCACCTATTCTCCCCATTTCAATTTCGTTCTCTCTCTTTCCTCTTTGCCCTACTGATTCTGTTTAGCCTCTAAACATGATCACAACTTTCCCTTCAAAAATCAAAACAAAACACTTCTCACATACACTCCAAATCTCAAGTCATCATGGCCCAAGTGTTCTAGAAAGCAGTTCATACTCCATACCCATACTCTGTTCTCTCTTGTCCTCTCTTAACTTACTGAACTATCTTCCACTCTTGTGTGTTCAGTAACATTGCCTCAGCCATCAGAAATATTTACGTATATTTCTTTCCTTGATGTATCCATAGCATTCACAGTCTTATACCACATATTGCTACCCTGAGTTTTCTTCAAAAATCTTTTCTCCATTAGGTTTCTCCTACAGCCCCTAACCTCCACCGCACTTCAGTTTCTGCCTACCTCTGGGCCACACCTTCCTGGTTGTTTTTACACCAACATGCAGTGATTTAGCCTGCTGATTCTAAAATCACATCACTTGAGTTTAAATCTCTAGTCTACCACTTACCAGCTCCATGACCTTGGGCAAACTACCTCTCTCAGGTTCTGTTTTCTCCTCTATAATACAAATATGATAGCAGTAACTGTATCATAGGATATACTTGAAATTAAGTAAAATAATGCATGTAAATCTTTTACACAGTGCCTGGCTCATGGTACATACACCATAAGAGTCAGCTATTATATATGATTACATATTTCTGTTCCACTTGGCTTCATCCTTGGCCCTGTGCCCTTATCCCTCTCTCCACATAACCTCCCATAAAACCCAGACATCATATATTTCTTGGATGGTAATGACCCTGATAGCTCTATTTTTCACCCAAACCTTGGGTCTAGGTGCAAGTCCTATAAAGCCAATTGTTTATTGAATTTTTATTCCTGTGTGACAAACACAAATAGCAACTCTATATGAACAACACTGAACACACTTGTATTTCCCTCATAATCATCCCCTTCTTTTTAAAAAAAATTTTTATTTCTTTTCAGCATAACAGTATTCATTGTTTTTGCACCACACCCAGTACTCCATGCACTCCGTGCCCTCTCTAATACCCACCACCTGGTTCCTCCAACCTCCCACCCCCCGCCCCTTCAAAACCCTCAGATTGTTTTTCAGAGTCTATAGTCTCTCATGGTTCACCTCCCCTTCCAATTTCCCTCAACTCCCTTCTCCTCTCCATCTCCCCTTGTCCTCCATGCTATTTGTTATGCTCCACAAATAAGTGAAACCATATGATAACTGACTCTCTCTGCTTGACTTATTTCACTCACACCCTTCTTAAATTCTATCCATAGTACACAGAAGCACCACTTCTCATCCACTCCCACCTACACCAAAGATCTCAGAGTCAATCAGTGCCCAAATCCTGGTGACAGTATTTTCTAAATACCTCTCAAATGTTTCTCCTCTTTCCATTTCCACTGACATATTATTTTTCCTGTATCACCTCAATAAACTTTTACTCACTAATTTTTCTCCCCCTCCAAACTACCCTCTATTGTTGACATAGTGCTATGTTTTAAAAAGCAGTATTTATTCCATTTCTCTCCATATTTAAAATCCTTTGATGACTTACGATTTCATTTTTTAAAGGTCAATTTCTTGGCTTAGTATACAGGAGAGTAATAATGTCTTTCCCCGACCTCTCCAATCATACCCACTACCATTACTTTACAAATACTATGGATTTCCTATTTTATTCCTTCTTCCATCATTAGAAATATGGTATCTGATGAGACATACCTCCCAGGTGCTCAGTGTACCTAATCCAACAATTCTTTAACAGCCTCAATCCTGGGTAAGTTGAACTTCCTTTGTGAGCCAAAGCCCACTATGTTTAATGATCACACAGTATGTAAGAAAAGATCAGGTTCGATTTCCTAAAGCCTAGCACAAGCTTAGCACATGAAAGATGTTCAATAAATGTATGCTAATGAACAAATCCATGATTCTTACAATTCCCTTGTGCAGTACACAGGGCAAGTATAATTAATCCCATTTCACAGAATAAGCAAAGGGGAAGTGAAAGTCAACATATCAGTCTTGGAATCCCAAGAGCTCAGTGACTTGGAAACAAAATAATATTTATTTCTTACTCTTTGATATTGGGGGAAAGTTGCTTCTACCAATCTTACAATTCCTTCAATTTACAGAGTTTCTCTATTATTCCTGCTTGCAAATTGGTCAGTTCATATTTGAATTCACTTTTTTTAAGTATCTTGAAACAATAAATAGTAAACAGCAACCAATACACATTACTAACATTTTATATTATACTTCTTCTTCTAGAGATACAAATTAAGTAGATACATTAGCTCCCTTCCAAATTATCAAAGGAGACAGTTTACCATTTGTCTACCCTCTAGACTAAAACAGTTTTCTGCCAACTAGCACCCAACCAATAGGCTAAAGCTACATAGTATAGGCTTTAATGCAGCAATCCTCATTTCAATGTCCAGTATTTCTGTCAGTATGGGCTATGTTATGCAACAGTAACAAACAGCCTTAAAATTGCTGTTTTAAATTTTATTTTTCATTCACATTATATATTCAGTGTAGATCGGAAGGGTCACCTCTATTCATAAGACACAAGATCTCCAACACTCCATCATAACATGTTCTGAGATCACTGTGAAAAGGATAGAGACAAAGAAATGAAAATTTGGCTTTTAAAATTTCCAGTCATATTTTATTTTATTGATCAAACTAAGTCATGACTCTTTTGGGTTGGGAGGTATTATCCCACCATACACCTGGAACAAGGAGAACCAGTATGTTTGTAGACAGCCCAATTTAATGACTACTATTGTCATATAGTTATATAGTCACCAAGGTAATATTAAAATTCAAGTCCATGATTTCTAGTTTTTTCATTACTTTAGTTATCCATATTAAAAACTATAATGAAACTAAGCAAACATTTAACCCCCAGAGTGGCAGAAAGTGTATACATATTCTCTTTCCTAACCACTAGAAAAGCTAAAAAATTAATCCTTTCAAACCCTGAACAGAGTAAGGTATACAAATAAAGTCTTGAAAGCCTTTTTGTCTGAAAGAGATTTTCTTCTATTTTCTGCTACTTCCTTCATAAGAACAGATTGGTCGTACTGACACAGTTGGTGCCTATATACCATGTCTGCTCACAATGCCTTCCCAGATACGGTCACCATATTCAGGAAAGAAAGATACAAGACACCCAGTTAAATTTAAATTTATATAAACAATTAATTTTTTAGTATAGGTATGCTCCAAATATTGCAAAGGACATACTTTCACTAAAAAAATATTTGTTGTTCATCTGATGTTCAAATTTAACTGGGCATCCTGTATTTTATTGGCTCTTTTCCCACAGCCAAGACATCAAAGAAATGATCTAAATTAACTTTGTGTCATATTTCTGAAGTTTGTTTTTTTTTCCAAGTTATTTTTCCCCTTTCCCCTAAACTAGGGCCTGTTTCTTATTCCAAGTAAACCAATTTTAAATAGAAACATTTAGTCAATGAACTTATTAAGAACCATGAAAAAACATTATTTGGGGATGACTAAGCGCTCCAGAATATAATTTAGGACTTTAATTACTCTTACCATATCAGTACACTGACAAATGTAGCCATTGAGTAGAGAACATTTGGTACCATTTCAGGGATATGGGTAGGTATGCTGACTGTGAAGTCTTTGAGAGGCAATTCTAGTGACAGTAAATTTCAGAAGGGTTTGTTGCCTGTAGCAGAAATTTTAATAAGTTGTTGAAAAGGAAGAACTTGGTAGTAACACGCACTGAAGATCTATCAATACAAGCATCAGCTTAAAAATTAATTGAAGTACAGAAAGAAGGGTAGTCAGATACAAGATCAGCAAGCAAAAATCCATAGTTTTCCTATATACCACCTAAAACAAGTTAGAAAATGTAATAGGAAAAACAATGCTATTTACTATAGCAACACTACAACTACTATGAAATACCTAGATAAAAATAGGACTGTAAAAATACATGCAAGATCTTCATTTTAAAAGGTCTATATATTTATTTTGTTTATATTAGTATGTTTATTTTATATTTCATATTTAACATCATTTATATTTATCTCTAGATGTAAAAAAAATACTTGTACAAATATAGCAATATACCATGCTTGTAAAAATAAAGATGTCAACAGTCCTCAAACAATATGTTAATTTAAAAACAATCCACATAGAGTTCACAACTGGGCTTTTCACCAAAAGTAAAAATTGATATTAAACTTCATCAAGATAAACTAAATCTCACAGAGAAAACTGAATGAATGCACAACATGTAAGAAAATTTTGAAAAAGAAAAATAAAGGGGAAATACCTAAGAGATATCCAAACATATCCTAAGCTACAAATAACTCATGTGTGAAACTAAAAAGGAAAAAAAAAAAAAACAAAGAAGAAGAAGGAGCTCCCCCCAAAAATGAAGAATATATATGAATCTGGAGTATGATGTGGGCATCATTTTAATCAATGGCTAAAAAACAGACTATTCAAAAAAGATGAACTACTGGAATAATTTACTTTTTATTTAAAAAATTTTTTCACACAAAAATTCAAGATTAATTTAAAATCTTGATTAAAAAGCAGAATTCTATAACTATACTAAAAAATATAAGGGTAAATTTACATTAACTTCAGGTTTGGAAAGCTTTTAAATAACATATGAAACACCAAAAGACATTAAAAATGTTTGATAAGGGGCGCCTGGGTGGCTCAGTGGGTTAAGCCGCTGCCTTCGGCTCAGGTCATGATCCCAGGGTCCTGGGATCGAGCCCCGCATCGGGCTCTCTGCTCAGCTGGGAGCCTGCTTCCTCCTCTCTCTCTCTGCCTGCCTCTCTGCCTACTTGTGATCTTTCTGTGTCAAATAAATAAATAAAATCTTTTTTTTTAAATGTTTGATAAATTTTATAAGGTCAAAATTTTCAATTTTTTTTCACATATACACACATACTTATATACACATACAAATACACAGGCCACAAAGAAAAAGATAAAGAACCAAACACAAAATACTTAACCATATGAATGGCTGATTAATATATGAAAAGATAGTTAAATTCACTAGGTAATGTAATGCAAGGTAATGCAAAGCTATGGGAGACCATTTTTCAATCATAAGAATGGCCAAATTTTTTAAAATAGTAATGTTAACAACTGAGATTAAAGTGTAGAGAAATTCCAGTAGTAATTCAAGTAAGAACAACCAGTTTGGAGAGCCCAGTAAGGTATACACTTAAGTTTTAAAGACGCACGTACTATGACATAGTGATTCCTTCTCTCATTATCCAATTACTTACACTCAGGACTGACCACATAATTTGGGAGACCTAGTGCAAGTTGAAATTCAATTCCAGGGGCAAGGGAAGAACGGGTGATCCCCAGAATTTTAACCTCCATGCTGAGATGTGCTAGATTCCCGGATGGTAGGTGGGCAAGAAGCACCTCCCCAAACTCACTTTGCTGAATTGCCCCCTACAGAGTTGCCCACACAGGCATTATGGGGCTACAGGGTACACACCTAACCCCAAACCTCCCCACATCTATCCTTAGGATTCCTCAGGAGGTGGTGAGCAACAAAGAAAGATGCCTCCTTCTTCTTACCACCCAACTGCCACCTTACATATGCATACCATGCATACCTATAACCCATTCTCTGTCATGAGTGTAAGTTCCCAAGGGTCATCAGACCATGACAAGGTGGGTAAAGCCAAGGGTCCACAGGGAAGTTGAGACTCAGAACATCTCTCCTGGGAAGGAGGTGGGACCCCATGAACTGAGGCTATAAACCTCACACATGCACCATGCCCCCACTGAACTCGACTTAAAAAACACAAATTCAAATACAAAATTATTAATCATTTCAACAGAGGGAACACAGAACATTAAACCAAAGGTGAGGCCCTTCTGAGCCAGGGGTCCTCCGAAGCCATCTCTGCTAACCTACCAGTCTTTTTTTTTTTTTTTTTTTTTTTTTTTTAAGATTTTATTTATTTATTTGGCAGACAGAGATGACAAGTAAGCAGAGAGGCAGCCTGAGCAGAGAGCCCAATGCGGGGCTCAATCCCAGGACCCTGGGATAATGACTTGAGCCGAAGGAAGAGGCTTTAATCTGCTGAGGCACCCCTTTAAGTGCCCCCTTTAATCCACCAGGATTAAACCTCCCAGTCTTACTGTTCACAAAATAGCCAGTCATCTGTCCACATGGAATGTCCACAGAGAAAAGATATCCACATTCTGAAATTTAGTTTCTCAGAGCAACTGGTCTTAAGTAGAGGCCTCCCCTGGACAAGCCTAGCCCACCCTCACAGAGCTCCCCAAATGACTTTTTATATCCTCATCTTCAAATAATGAAGGGACAGGTGCTTGGGTGCTTCAGCCAGTTGAGTACTCGATTCTTGGTTTCTGCCCTGGTCATGATTGCAGAGTCATGGGTTCAAGCCCTGTATCAGGCTCCATGCTCAGTGCAGAGTCTGCTTGGGATTCCCTCTCTCCCTCTGCCCCTCCCCCATTCTCTCTCTCTTTAAAATAAAGAAATGAATAAAATCTTAAAAATAATAATGATGGAGATTTTAACATTATGATCACCTAACTTTTGAAGAAAATTTCTAAAGGGAAGATACAGATAAATATTTTTAAAAGAAAAGAAAAATGATGTCACAGGAAAAATTTAGGGCAATTAAAATTCTAAAACCCTCCTGTTATTATTCTCAGAAATCTCAATGTAATATTTTACTCATAAAACAATGAAAGATTACTTAAAAAGGAAAAGCCAATGAAAAACCAAAAATTTTCATGTGTTGAAAATATATTAAGTTAAAAAAAATCAATGTACAGCTTATAAAGTTGAAGACCATCCTCCAAAAGAAAATGAAAAGCAAAGAAATGAAAAATATGTAAATAGAGAATTATTTCATATGACCTAAGCATCAGACGTTCCAATCCAATAGGAAATCTAGAAAGAATTAACAGAGGAGGGAGCCTGGGTGGCTCAGTGGGTTAAGCCGCTGCCTTCGGCTCAGGTCATGATCTCAGGGTCCTGGGATCAAGTCCCATGTCGGGATCTCTGCTCGGTGGGGAGCCTGCTTCCCTCTCTCTCTCTCTCTCTGCCTGCCTCTCCGTCTACTTGTGATTTCTCTGTCAAATAAATAAATAAAATCTTTAAAAAAAATTTATAAAAGAATTAACAGAGGAAACAGAGAAAGAAAAAAATATAAAAGAAATAATACAAGAAAATTTCCCATAAGTGAAGGACATGAGACTCCAAATTTAAAAACCCACTCTGAATAAAAAAGTTCCACACTCAGGCAAATACCTGTACAGTGCGGCAATACTAAGAATAATGATGCTAAAAGCAGGCAAGGGCTGGCCAAATGGGTGGAAGGATGTGAGAGATACAGGCTTCCACTTATGGAATGATTAAGTCACAGGAATAAAGAGCACAACACAGAGAACAGTCAATGATGCTATAATAGTGCTGTATGACAACAGATGCTAGCTACACTTGTGGTCTACATAGCATAACATACAGGGAAGGTGAATCATTGTGTTGTACATTTGAAACTAATGTAACATTGTATGTTAACTCAAATTTAAAAATTAATTTTAGGGGTGCCTGGGTGGCTCAGTGGGTTAAGCCGCTGCCTTCGGCTCAGGTCATGATCTCAGGGTCCTGGGATTGAGTCCCACATCGGGCTCTCTGCTCGGCAGGGAGCCTGCTTCCTCCTCTCTCTCTGCCTGCCTCTCTGCCTACTTGTGATCTCTCTCTGTCAAATAAATAAATAAAATCTTTTAAAACAATTAATTTTAAAAAAGCTCATTTTCTTGGATACTGGAGTAATAAACTGATTGCCATCATACTGCTCACAATACTACTAGATGCTTTCATTATTTTAAGGAGAAATAATTTTGAGGCTTGAATTCTTACCCAACTGAATTTTCAATAGAGTTTGATGGTACAAAAAAATATTTTCAGACATGTTCAGAAAATTTAGCCTTCATATATCATTTCTTAGTAAATTCCCTGAGAATAGCCTAGAGCAAAGAGACACAGGAATAAGAAATGAGAGGAACATTCTAGAGAAGCAGTGAGGAGATGTCCAAAGTTAAAACTGGTCCCCAAATCTAGAAACAATTGTCCTTATTAGAACAACACAATGGATGGCCCTGGAAGGAAGATTTCTGGGAAGGAGGAATCCATAAATCCTTCATTGATAAGAGTTTTGCGGGGTTTTTTTAGGGATATGGTAAAAGCAAATAATGAAAGAAAATAAAATGCTATTTGAAACAAAAATTGAAAGCTATATAAAAAGGAAACCATAGAGTACTCTTGGTGCATGGCACATTTGTCTGGTTACAATAATATAAATGCTGTTTGTTGATTTTCAATTTTTTGATTCAGCTCATAAACAAAACTTGTAATTAAAGTCAACACTGTAAAGGACAGGATTATCAAGTAAGTGGAAAGAGTGGAAAGGAAAACTGAAGGGAGAGGTAGCATCATCATTATAGAGTCAGGAATCCAGGAGCCATATATATAATTATAAGACAAGAAATAAAGGCCTAAGTACTTTAATTATACAGGTAGTGAATAGAGAAATTAAATGTAATGTTAAGACTATATTGGGGAAAGATGGGGAGAGAGGGTATTAATAGTGCGAGTGAGCAGGAAATCAGTATAGTGTCTGAACTATTAACTGCTTACCAACGATATGGGCATAAATTATCTAGACATCAGAGATTAATAACCACAGACAACTGCTCAGAGTGGTTGCCTCTAACAAGCAGGAATGGTGGCCATGGAGCAGATTGTTGCATCTTATTATTGCCCCATTTGTCCCTTTCAATTTTTTTAATAAAGGCATGTATTGCTTTGATTCAAATGTATTAAGAGGAAAAGGAAATGAAATGGGGGGAAATACTGAGGTAGATTTGTATGTCCGTTACTAAAAATCACCAAGGCATATTATTGAACGATAAATGCATTTTAGAAAAAGGTAGGCATAGAATGATCCCATTTATGTTAGACATGAAAAGACAATCCACCAAACAAACAAACAAACAAACAAAAAAATCCACCCTACAACATTGTAAAACAGGTATAGGTAATATATGTAAAGATATTCAAAATTCATTAGAAACCATTGGAAGAGTCTACACCAACACTGTTACCTCTGCAGAAAGCGTGGATAGTTGGGAATGGTCAGAAATATTACAAAATTTACAAAGGAAATAAATTCATGTATTAGTCTATATTTAAAACTAAATGTTAAACATAATACTGACAGATCATGATCTATTGGTTGGTGAGTCCTGATTAGTGTGTAAAGTTTAGGTTGCTTTGATCTAATTTTCTTTTTAATTCCTATAGTATTACAAGGAATTCGGCCTGTAAACAAATACTACCCATTAATACTGAAGACAGCTTCTTATCTTAAAAAAAATCAATAGCTCCTTCAATAGCCCTGCTATATCCTTGAATAATTAGAGCTGCCCTTTCTGATAAAGTGTGTGCTGTTTAGGGAGGCATGCACACAATTTGCTCTGCTTTAATTTGTTTATCTATTGAATGTGGTTTAATTTTAATTATCCAGCCACCATTAGCATGTGATTTTATGTAGAGAGGAAAGGCAAGCTTAAATGTGCACTATCTGTATATCGCTGTTTATTACGTTTACCAGTGGGTACAATAACTTTAAAAACCTTTCAGGAATTTAGAGATGCAAATAAAACATCCAAGCTTCCTTTGTGGCAGGGCTTGTGGATAGAGGTGGGTACTTTAAGCATTTCAGAACAACTCAAGTCAGTGGAGCAAAGTATTCTAAAGTCATTCTTGGAAGGAGGTAAAGCAGGTGATTGCCTTTAGGGCCATCTTTTCCTGGGCATCCCAGTATGATATCTATTTCAAATGTTCCATCCTGTTGTCTCTGTGGGACATTAAAGTACTCATAGAAATTCCAACAAGTTGGGGTGCAAACACCTCATTCAATAACCATACTTTCTGAAGCACTGTTGAAAAAGATACTGTTTTGCCAAAATCTAAGTACTAGAAATGATGCACCTGGGTGTAAAATGGGTTCTTCGCTAAGATACCAAACTCTCAGCAGCTATGGGAAGATAGCAAGCTTAATTCACATCACACATGGGAAATGTTAAGTTTTGGAGAAAAGCCAGACATGCATGATAATGATTCCAGAAATTTGGTCATGGGAGGCAAGAAAGAAGCAGGAAGGATGAGTGCAGCCATCCCTCCCTGCTGACCTCTATCTAACTTCTGGGAGTTTAGTTAACAGAACGGAAAAGCCTGAAATTTCTAGCATGCTGGATTGCAAATGTGTGTGACCAGATTTCTCCCTCCCAGCCTCCCAGATACTACACAGAAATATTATAAAGAAAGTAAGGCTAACTTGCAACTAGTAGCTAAGTAAGTCCTGAAGATCTAATGCATAGTATAGTGATTAGAGACAACATTGTATCAGCAAACTTCAAACTTGCTAAGAGATTAGATCTTAATTATCCCAACCACCACAAGAAAGAAACGTTAATTATGTGAGGTGATAGAAGTACTAGCTAATACTACAATGGCAATCACATTGCAATGCGTCAATATGCCAAATCCACATGTGAGATACGTTAAACTCACACAATATTCTATGTCAAATATATTTCAATAGAAAATGTAAAGCCAAATTGATTTTTAAAAAGAAAGGAAATGAAGGCAAGTGGAATGGCCCCTCATTGACTCTCTGTACTGTATTTGGATTACAAACTTTCACAGTGCCATTAGGCTCCCTCTTGAATCCACCTTTTCCCTCTGAGGTCTCAGGAAATGGCACCAGGGTTAAGTGCAGCAAGTCAAAGAAGGAGCTGTCAAGGAAGAGCTGCAGCAGCTGCCTCTCCCTCCTCCCCACATCTCCAGGAGGCATCTGTTCTACAAAACTATTTGCATTTCCTTCCTTTTCCCCACACCTCCTCACTCCAAAGAGAAATCACTTCTCCTGAGCAAATTCAACGTTTTCACTCGTGTTCTGGATTCTCTCTCTCTTCGACCTCCTCAGGGCCTTACTTCATACATTTTCCTTTTTGTGCCTCTTCTTCAGACATCCCCTGTCAACTAGCCTCTTTCTGTATTACACCCACTTGTTTACCCTTCCTCCTTTCCCGTTCCCTTCCCCGTAGCTATCATATGCTCTCCTGTTTCCCCTCAATAACCAGACAGGGATTATCTGTTTCCATTTCTTCAACATTCATTTGTTCCTCAAGGTAATCTGCTTTGGTTCCACCTTCTAACCCAGTTGTCTCTGAAGGTCATTAGAGAAGTCATAGATGTTAAATCTGAAAAATTCTTTTCTGATCCTGCCTTACTCGACCTTTGGAAAGCAACTAATCATGATGGGTTCTCCCTCTTATGTATACTCTCTTCCTGGTTTCCTTGACACCTTTTCTTTTGCTTTTTCATAGGTCTTTTGGTCACTCTTTGATGGTGTTTTAGGGAACCTGATATGTAATTCCATTTTCTTCCTACCAAAACCTGTATCTAACCGTAAACAAATTCAAGAGCTAAACAACTGAAGATTAAAAATACTATTGTTAGAGGTCCCTAACTGGCTCAGTCAGTAGAGTTAGTAGATCTTGACTCAGGAGTCAAGATCACTCTTGATCTTCGGCTTGTAAGTTCAAGCCCCACATTGGTCATGGAGCCTACTTAAGAAACTGTTTTAATGATTATTGGGGTGCCTGGGTGGCAAACTCAGCTAAGTGTTCAACTCTTGATTTCAGCTCAGGCCGCGATCTCAGGGTTGTGAGATCGAGTCCCACATTGGACCTGCCTTCAGTGTACAGTCAGCTTGGGATTCTCTCTCCCTCTCCCTCTGCTCCTCCTGCTCTAGCACCTTCTCCTCTCTCTCAAATAAATACATCTTTTTTAAAAAATAAAAATAAATAAATTACCTTATTGTGAATAGGAACTGCTGAAGAATATGATTTAGATAACATTTTCTTAACCTAAGCATGACTGATATGTTGAGTCAAATAATTCTTTCTTGAGGGGTAGTGGGGCCAGGGGGGAAATGATGTTGTCCTGACACTAAAGGATGGTTAGCAGCATCCCTGGCCTCTACCCACTAGATACCAGTAACACCCTCTCCCCCCTCCATCCAGTTGTAACAACCAAAAATATCTCTAGACATTACCTAAGGTCTTCCCCTGGGTGGGGAGTGGGGTTTGCAAAAATCTTTCCCAGCTGAAAATTATTAATTAGACATACTTGTAGCAAGAAACATGGGAGAAGGATTATTTAGAGGTTAGTATATGATCAGAGAGCAAAGTGAAAGCTCATTCTCTCCCATAGCACTAGTAAATAGTACTGCTGTCCAAAAATATTAAGAAAAATAGGAAAACAGTCTATTTCCTAAGAACTTTTTCTTTTTTGTTTCTTTACATTAAAATACATCATTATTCAAAGAATAACAAAGGCAAAATTCTAGAATCCATAGAATGTGATTCTATTTGTAAATATTCCTGGAAGAATATATATGTTAGTTCTGTTTTACTATATCGTGATAATGTGACAAGCTTAACAGTTTCAAACCACACATATATCAACTCACAGTTTCTGTGGGTCAGGAATGCTTGGCTTGTCTTGTCCAGGTCCTTGGTCCAGTGTCATTCATAAAGCTGCAATCAGCTTGTCTGTCAGGGCTGGGATCTTACCTGAATCTCGTCGGGGTAGGATCTGTTTCCAAGTTCACATGGCTGTTGATAGGACTCAGTTCCTTGTTGACTGTTTGGAAGAGGTCACCCTTAATTCCTTCCACATGGGACTCTCCATATAAGAGCTTACTTCATCAAAGCCAGCAAGGGAGAAAATCTATTAAGAGTCTGCAAGCAAGAAGGAAATTATAACCTTAAGTAAAATTATCACAAAAGTACCATCACATCTACCTTTCCCATATTGTGTTGTTCAGAAGCTAGACACAGATATGACTCACACTCAATGGTTGGAGAATACAGAAGGACATGAATTCCAGGAGGCAGACATCCCTGGGGTCCATTTTAGAGTCAAACTAACAAAAAAATTATCAATGGGGCATACTTTTGGGAGGAGAAAGCTTTTCCCATTCAATTTACATCTTTCTGAATAATCTGCATTTTGATCCCTTATATGAAATACTCTACTTTTAGTGTATATTTTCATATCATTCTTTCTTGGACAGGAAGAGATGAAACTGGCACTTTTCCACAGAGATAAGAGATCACTTCTTTTGGCATAAGGTGAGGACATACACTTATTTCTTCACCATAGAAATAATAAGCTAATGACATATGGAGAACAGAGGTTGGTTGTTTGTTTGAACTCAGTTATTTGGACGATGACTAAATTCTTTGGGATATTCTGATTATAAAAGCTAACTAATGGCAACTGAAAAGATTTTGATGATAATTTGAAACAATTATTTTGTGATTAGAAATAATTCATACACTTTCATTAAGTCATTCCACAAATATTTTGAATGCTTATTACATATCTGACATTGCCTCACTCCCCATCAGTTAAATAGCATTTAAAGACAAGTGAAGTATAATTTCCCAATTCTGTCTTTGATTAGAGTATTAAAATGAATTTTCTAATCTTACAAGAAAAAATGATGCTAAAAAGGTTAATAAGAAACCAAGACTCCAAACTATTTTTCCTCCCTAGGATATGTTGATCCCATCTGTCACCATACTGTTGGCATAGATCAAAGGATCCCAAAATTGCTTGATTCATAGCGCTCTTCCTATCCCGGTAATTTTATGGCACCACTAAACCTAAAGAATTATTTAACCATTCCATTTATTTAGGTTAGGTACAGAGGATTTAACAAATATGTTCTAACAACTTAGTAGACATTTGAAAAAAATAATACATGTAACTTCAATTTAAAAAAATAGTATTTCCACATTTACCAATGTGAACTGTGCACTACATACGCATTATCCAGCCTCTCAGATTTTGAAGTCAGATTAGACCCTACCACTCTCTTTTGCAGCTGGTTAGTTCACAAACTTGCCCCTACACATGGAAGACAAGGCAAGACCAAGGAAAGAGGCAGACCACTCCTGGTGGGGAGGTGTCAGGTCTAATAAGCAAGGGAGCTTAATGAGGCTTGTCTTGAACAGCCTCAAAACAAGTATATCACTGCAATCATCCACCAAAATCTTCACATTTTATGGAGACCTTAACTGTGTTTAGTCACATATACTGTCCCTATGGTGTCAACACTTCACTCTTTCTCAAGGCTATCTCTTTCAAAGAGCTCCTAGTGTGGGAATGCTGGATAGAATGTCCGTTTCAAGGACAGGGGATGGGATGGAGAGCCTCCAGTTGCCTGGGTCCCATTCATGGCTCAACTAGGAGTCACAAATTCTAAATGACCTCTTCTAATCCTGCTTCATAGTGATTTCACCCAAGGTGCTTATTTTTTAATTACAGGAACCACTGGTTTTCAAAGAAAGGATTTAATTTCTTCAAATGAGTACAAGCTAAATTCTGAACTACCTTGTTTCAATAGTTTATGAAGTATCCAAAAGATGTTGAGTACTACTGTTTCCTTCACAGATCTAAAATATGCTGGGATACCCCTATGAATTTACTGCAGTGTACCAGGGCACATAGGTACCCAATTTGGGAAGCTAAGGCAGTAATTTTTTTTTTAAGATTTTATTTATTTATTTGACAGACAGAGATCACCAGTAGGCAGAGAGGCAGGCAGAGAGAGAGGAGGAAGCAGGCTTCCCGCTAAGCAGAGAGCCCGATGGGGGGCTCAATCCCAGGACTCTGGGATCACGACCTGAGCCGAAGGCAGAGGCTTTAACCCACTGAGCCACCCCAGGCACCCCTAAGGCAGTGATCTTATAAATACTTAAGAAAAAGAAAATCCACGATCAACATTCACCATCTATTTGATATTGCTACAGTAATAAATTCAACTAAATCCAACTTGATCCCTGACATACCAAAATCCCAAATCAGGGCAAAATGGGAAAATGAACAGAGAAATTAGAGTCTAGAGGTTCTAAGAAATGTACTTTCTAATTCTGGGAGACACCAGTCACGTGTAATATATAGGAAAATACCTGTATCCCTAAAAATTCTGTTGCATTGGGGGCGCCTGGGTGGTTCAGTGGATTAAAGCCTCTGCCTCCGGCTCGGGTCATGATCTCAGGGTACTGGGATCAAGCCCCACATTGGGCTGTCTGCTCAGCAGGGAGCCTGCTTCCCTCTCTCTCTGCCTGCCTCTCTGCCTACTTGTGATCTCTCTCTCTGTCAAATGAATAAATAAAATCTTAAAAAAAAAATTCTGTTGCATTGACAAAGCAATTTATTCTTTTGGTTACAAATGTTTACTATTTGGACTAATACTGAACCTACAAAACAACAACAACAACAACAACAACAACTGAACCTGAACCTACAAGCATTCTGAGCAGGTGGGTTCTAAATTAATCAATACTTCTGAAGAGTTTGAGTTACTTGCAAATCATTCTTTATTAAAGACTATACGTAATGTCTGAATTCTTATTACAGACATGCACAAGAAGACTGAGGCTCTGCTTACCGTCTTATCTTGGTATACACTCAGAGAATTTGTTCTGCACCAAACCACTACATAGTCATTAATCTCTTCTGAATGTAATTGACCATTGTCCTTTTGACCTTCCTTCTCAGTATAGAGATGGAAATTTCTCCTGCCAAACACTTTGGTGAAGCTACAAAAGTACCCCTACCAGAATTCCCTCTCTGTGGAGAATAAAATTAGGCAAGGTCTGTAGAGTGAGAAACAAATTGAATTCATTTAACTGAATTGCTATCTGACCAGAAAGGTTCATCTCAAAGCACAAGCAGAAGTTTCAAGGCAGAACTAGCATCAACAAGATGAATAGTGCTATCAGTCTGCATGGCAGAGCTAGATGCTGACTGTGCGATTACCAGAAGGTGAACCCGTGAGTCAACTTCTTTTTGGAACTGTCTTACTTTCTGTCTCATATTTAGGAAAAAAAAAAAAAAAGCTTGTCTCTGTCTAAACACTTCTATTCATCTCTGCAGAAGAAATTCTCTTGTACAATTGTGTGATTAGAATAATAAGTCTTTTGGTGGATGGAAAGTCTGAAGAAAATAGTTTTTCATAGTGACATCTTCAAAGCATTGGTGTCTGTTTTATCTGTGAAGTCCAAAGTCACTTTACAGAAGATAGGAAGTATTAGGGAAAATTAGACAAATTAGTCCACATTTTCTAGAACAAAATAATCTGGGTATCAGACTGTCACGTTATGGTATCTTCCTCTGCCTCAGTATAGAAACGACATTGACTCATGAACCAAAGCCTGCTTGGCAAATGTGGTGGTGCCATGGATCTTCTTCACACAAACCCATGTTTTTATTTATTTTATTTAACTATACCTTTGGTGGTTCACATGCAATTCAGGTTAATCTAGTCTCCACAAAAAAAGCTTGCTTTACTTTGATAATATATATCATTACCTCCCTCCTGAGCATTTACTATTCCAATTTGCATACTTCCTCCCTTCATATATAGAGGTACATAGAAATATACACAGGCTTTAAACTTAGTTCTGTCTGGATTTGCCCCCAGTCCTGCTGCTTTCTAGCTGTGAAACCATGAATAGAGCACTTAAAAACTATGAGCATCAGTCTTTTTTTCTATAAAATCTTTACCTCGCCATGACATTTGAGGAAGGATAAATTTATTATGAGGATAAATGCATAGAGTGTGCCTATTAAACAACATCTATTAATGATATATTCTCAAATAAGTCTTATCTATGTTGTCTACAAGTTTTTAAGGCTGTGAAAGCCTAAGAAATTTTCTAGACCCTCTCTTGACTTTGAGGACTCCTTCTTCTTTCAGACATCTTTTAAGATCCCAAAAACTAGTCATCTAACCTAAAGGGTCCAGACCTACTTTATTCAAGGCAAGGTTTGAAGATATGAAATCTGCCAAGTTGACAACTACAAGGTACTCAGGAAGTACTCAGGACAGAAGCACAGAGGTGCCAGTAAATTCAATGACTTTAAAGAATGGACGGGAAAGCCATGCCCATTTGAGGTCCTTACAGATCTCAGTAATCGGTATTTTCTTGAAAAATCAAATTCCATTAATCATGAAGTGGTACAAATACATTAGTGATAGAGTCCATTTTTCCTTTGCAGATACTAAAATAAAGTAGAAATTATTTCCGAATTTTTCAAACCTTAAAACATGGGAATGAATGGGCTGTTTTATACTTCAAATGCATTTTCCTCAAAACAATTTTCTATTTTCATAATTAATTTGACGCCTTTGTTATTTACTGATACTTTTTAATTTTAGGATGAATTTCTTAAAATATTTTCTCATTTTTAAATATTTCAGAAACATTTTAGCTGAAACATTCTGGTAGGTTATCTACATTGAGATATGCATCTTCTAGAAATCCTGCCATTTGTCAAGAATATTACAAATATTCTAATCGTTAAACAATTAGAAGTAAATATCATATGGAAATTAAGTTCATTTCAGTCAATTACCATTCTAGAGTTATATCGATAAAGTTGTCATGAGATATTTAACTACAACCATGGAGAATCATGTAGGGCTGATTTTAGTAAAAGGATTTTGCCTCTTGTTTGCTTCACTCTTATTTAGTAAAACAGTGGGTTAAATCTGCTAATAGAAGAATTTTTCTCACACAGTTTTTAAGAATAAGTGGACACTTAAAAAACAATCAATTAAAAAATGGCAGAAGAAAAGAATAGACATTTCTCCAAAGAAGACATACAGATGGCCAATTGGTACATGAAAAGATGTTCAACAACACTCATCATCAGAGAAATGCAAATCAAAACCACAATGAGCTATCACCTCACATGTGTCAGAATGGCTAAAATGAAAAACACAAGAAAAAGGTGGTGACAAGGATGTGGAGAAAAGGGAAAACTATTATGGGAATGCAAACTGGCACACCACTCTGGAAAAAAGTATAGAGGTTCCTAAAAATTGAAACTAGAACTACCCTATGATCCAGCAATCATGCTGGATATGCATGGATATTTACCCAAAGAATACAAAAACATTAACTCAAAGGGATACATGTGATACTATGTTTATTGCAGCATTACTTGCATTACATATATATTGGAGCATCATTCAGCTGTAAAAAAGAATGAAATCTTGTCATTTGCAGTAACATGGATGGAGCTAAAGGAATTATGCTAAGTAAAATAAGTCAGAGAAAGACAAATACCAGATGAATTCACTCATGTGTGGAATCTAAGAGACAAAACGAATGAGTAAAGGAGGAAAAAAAGAGAGAGAGACAAATCAAGAAACAGACTGAACTAGAGAGAACTAACAGGGTATGTGGGTGGAGGATGGGTGAAATAGGTGGTGGGGATTAAGGAGTACACTTGTCGTGAGCACCAGGTGATGTATGGAATTGATGAACCGCTGTATTGTACACCTAAAAATAATATAGCCTATATGTTAACAATGCTGAAATTAAAACTTTTAAAAAGCATTCAGGGGCACCTGGGTGGCTCTGTGGGTTGGGCCTCTGCTCAGGTCGTGATCTCAGGGTCCTGGGATCAAGCCCCGCATTGGGCTTTCTGCTCCACAGGAAGCCTGCTTCCTTCTCTCTCTCTCTGCCTGCCTCTCTGTCTACTGGTGATCTCTGTCTTTCAAATAAATAAATAAAATCTTTAAAAAAAAAAAAAGCATTCATAAATAACATCACCATGAATTTACTCAAATAATATAATCAGATAACTATGAAAATAAAAATATTTATAGTTATTTATGTTACTCTGGAGAAAAGATTTACATTCATGAGAAATGCTTGATCAAATTCATTTCCCCTGTTCCCCATACATTTTTAGTGGAAAATAATAGAATCTTCATTTTTTATGAAGCTTTGCAATAATTTCCTTAATCAGTAGAATTTAAGCAAATGATATAAACCCATTTAGATTGCCATAAGGGATGCTATGTGTGAACAAAGCGCTCTTCAGAACTAAGGATTCCAATATTAATTAGATTGATTCATAAGATTGTTTACACTGAATAAAGGTGAGCATGTCCCTTTCAATAAAGCCTAAAAGTCCTGTTAATACAGAACAAATATATTAGCTCTACCCATTGCCCCAGTACCTTCTCCTATAATGTTATTACCACCATAGACTTTCCTACATGCCAGCTTGAGAGGATTTAGCTCAAGCCTGCATAGACAGACATATGGGCACACAGTCCATCTTCTCCATATACCTCACTTTTTCTGGGTATTGTTTCACTTCAGATTACATTAAGACTAAAGACTCCAGTAAATAGTGAGCCTTCCTTTTTGACACCTTGAACATAATGAATGAAATTGCCTTAGATTCTACCTCATATTAACACCATACACTTAGTCCCTGAGTTCCTTACTGACTCATTTAATGTCATTTCCATCCTAGAAATTTAAGGAACACCTATGATATAAATTTGAATACTGACAGATTTCTAAATTAAAGAAGATAGCTCTTCACAATATAATCTAATTTTCTAAAGAAAAATATCTATGCCCATAAAATTTTGGAAGATTATACTTCAAAATTTTAATAACTTATTTATTTGGAAGGAAAATTATTTCTTAGTTTTGTTTCCTCTGTTTCTTACTTTCACTATAATGGACATATATCAGTAACTCTCTAAAAAAGCTTTCAAAAAAAATAAGACTGCTAATTAGAAATTAATGTAGCTCATACAGTATGAAAAAAAAAGTCCTCATCATCACCATTACCATCAAAAGATAAAAATGAGGTATTAATCCAGCAACATTCTAAATTTAACCAGATTAATTTCCAGATTTTCATTATATATGCTATCAAAAATTACTCACAATTCTAAAAAGTATTTCCTCATTAAAAGTCCATAAGAAATGATTATGTACTTTGTAGGTATCTATTAATGAGAGAGAAAAAAAAAACAAAGCAAAGCCATTTTTATGAAACTAATACAAGATTTCTTTTTACCCAGACTGTTGAAAAGTCAGCAGGGTCAGATGCAATTATAACTAGAAATGGACCAGATGTGATATGTAAGTTGGAGAGATCAGGTGGCCAAAATTCATAATACAGCAGCTTTCAAATATTGATGAGTGTCTGTAGAAAGAGCAATAACATCAGAAATGATGGACTTTGGAGGAAGGGTTTTGAAGAGTGAAATTTATAACAGTAAATTGAATGAAGCTTAATAGAATGGCTGAACTTTCAATGGGCAGTTGAAAAAGGATAAGTGGAGTAGAAAAAGTAAAATTGTTTCCTATAAAACTGAAAATACAAAAGAATATGCACTCTGACTTGTATAATGTGGAGGACACATAAATATTGAATTGTGCTACTTATTAATAATACATTTAAAGCATCTTAAGATCCATAAAAGAAACCTGTAGAGAAGAAAATGCAACTTATCCAGAGACATTGGAGTATCCTCTAAAGAAATCAAAAGATAGCACCACGATCACATGAAAAAAACAGCACACAGTTTGAAAGTATGTGTATCACTGTTGCTCCTCAATTCACACACTTTTTAAATCAACTGGGTCTAAGTTTATCTATTATACTCTGGGTACCTGCATATTCAGAGATTTTTAAATGTGCACAAGAAAACAAACAAAATCATTAGCAAAATACATGACAATTCCAAATTAGGTACAGCTTATAAAGATGATCTCTTCCATCACCGCTTACCCTATTAGAAGTGCCAAAGAGTATTGGAATTTAAACATCTGTGGGTTCCAATAATCATGGGAAGTTTAAGCTTTTTATAAATCAGGAAAACTGCTTTCCTTGCTGAGTTTCCAACTTCGTGTATGCAGGATATAGAGACAGCATGAATATAAAGGTCCTTTTCAAATATACCTTTACTCTGCAGGGCAAATGAAATAAGGGCTCTTCCAACATGTTCTATATTGATGCACACACATTCATTCTGTTTCACTGGGCTAAAGATGACTTGCTAGAATTCTATCCAGGTGGCCATTGAGGTGGTTTTCTCTCTTAGGAGGGTAGCAGACATCAGAATGTCTTGTTGGGCCAAGGACTGCCATAAATTGTTACATGTAACATATAGACATGACATTTTTATCAATGATACAGAGTTGAGGATGGGACCTCAGATAACCTAAGACAGACAAGGGCAACTCTAGATTAAGAGGTCTAACTTTTTTCATTTATTGAATTGTTTGTAGAAGTTGACTTCTTAAATTCTTTGAATTCAGGCAAACTGAACAACATGCTCTTTCTTTCATTTGAGGTTCCCAAGTACTCACTGAGATTCTTTGGTTCTTATCACCAAGGTGTTGAGACATTTTTAATATAAAATGTATATTTTTATTTCAAAAATAGGCTAGTCAGAAAAGACATTAATATAAAGCACAAATAAGTCAACTAAAAACATTATTTCAGGGGTGCCTGAAATTAAGCGTCTGCCTTTGGCTCAGGTCATGATTCTGGAATCCCAGGATCGAGCCCCACAACAGGGTCCTTGCTCAGCGGGAAGTCTGCTTCTCACCCTGACTCTCCCCAGTCTAGTGTTCTCTCTTTCTCCATCACTTTCTCTCAAATAAATAAAATCTTTTTTGTTTTTGTTTTTGTTTTTGTTTTGTTTTTTAAAGATTTTATTTATTTATTTGACAGAGAGAAATCACAAATAGATGGAGAGGCAGGCAGAGAGAGAGAGAGGGAAGCAGGCTCCCTGCTGAGCAGAGAGCCCGATGCGGGACTTGATCACAGGACCTGAGATCATGACCTGAGCCGAAGGCAGCGGCTTAACCACTGAGCCACCCAGGCGCCCCTCAAATAAATAAAATCTTTAAAAAATAAAAAATATACTTCAATATATACAAATGCATATGCATGTCCATAGGAGACATAATGTAATTTCAGATGTTTAAACTTACTTTAATTAGTAAGTCTGAACTCAAGAAAATCAAACTTATTCTGTACACCGAAGAATGGAAAAATGAAAATACATGGGTAACAGTAAGATGAAGAATAAAATCTAGTGGTAGAATAAGTTATAACAACGAATCTAATTGTATATGATTAAAGAAAAAGCAAAATAACACAAACTTTTAAAAAGAGCAAAAGTAATTGAAATAGGAGTAATATACCACAGCAAAGTATAGATTGTCATGAGGAGACAAGATGGAGGTATAATATGCCTGAATAGAAACCCTAAGATCTACATGAATGACCAGTGAAAATTTTTAATATTCCTATGGGTGCAGGATTTTGCCTTAACGTGCGGAACTGTCCCATGTGTGGCAAGGTATTCAGCAGCCCTGGCTCTGACACACTAAATTTTAGAAGCACCCCTGGTTAGAGTGACAAATCTAAACTCTCTCAGATCTAATCTTTCTTTTATATGTAAAGTACTTTTATGTTCCCATTGCTGTCTTCAAATAAAAGTCATAAAAAGTTTCTTGCACATATGAATTTTAAAAGATCAATATCTATGCCTAGGGCCAAATATTAAGGAAAAACAAAAGGAAAGTAATTTATAATAAAATATTACATATTTCTATATTTAAATGCTTGAGTATTGCCTTATTGGAAGTCATGATGACCTAAGCTGATACTTACTCCTGCCATTGATGAATAAATTTAAACTTCCAAGGTCACTTATAGGGACAGTATGGAAAATGAAAGAGGGGAGATAAGGATGGACAGTCAAAAAAAATCCGCATTAGGGTAAGTCAAGTGGAATTACTTACACCTGATGAGAGAAAAGCCAAATGATCGTAACTAAAATAGGGATAACAAGTCAAGACAAGTTATAGATTATCCACATGAAAAAGATGAAGTAATATGGCATTCCTGAAAACAAACTGTACAACCTATATAAAATGTACAGTGGGATATTAGAAAGTTTAAAAAAAGGAGTCCATTTTTGTTGTGTCTTGTTTCCATTGCAGTATATCTATCATCCTTGAACCCACACCCCAAATGCTAGTATAAAACCTATTATTGTGACAACCTAATACACTTCCACAAATATTTTGAGCACCTGGGTGAGAACCACTGACCTGGTTAACACCTGTCATCCTCAGATAGAGTGTCACTACTCACTTCCTTCAGGGTAGATTCTGTCAGCTGGCTTAGATTCTGCCCCCCTCTTCACCCCTCTGTTGTTAAGTTCCTTGGACATCCAGTCTTTCTAATCCACAAAACTTACCTGAACTGTAAGTGGCTTTTCAAAGACTAATTCTCAATTATAACGGAAGGTTCCTGAGAAAATGAACTGTCTTGTTCACTGTGTCATGGCAAATGCTTAACATTATGTATGTTTCTTAAATTTTCTTGAGTTAAATTTAGGATTTTTACTTCAACGGTGCAGCTGGAGTCCCTCTCACTGCACAATGTGATATGGAGCAAATTTAGACTAATTAAAATAAATGAATATTTTCAATAATGCCAAAATAAGGTGAAACAAAGAACAAGATTTATTGGCTGAAAAAACAAATTTGAAATCAAACACCTAGATAGCTGGTGTGAGTTTGTTTAGGCTTTTATAACAGAATACCATAGCCTGGGTGCCTCACAAGCAACAGAAATTTATTTCTCCTAGTTCTGGATGGTGAGAAGCCCAAGATCAAGGTATCAGCTTCTGTGGTGTCTGGTGAGAAATCACTTTCTAGTTCACAGACTACTGCCATCTCCCTGTACCCTCACAGGTGTAAGAGGTAAAGGAGGTCTCTGGAATCTCCTTTGTAAGGGCACTGACTCCCTTTATGAAGGCATCATCCTCACGACCTAATCACGTACTAAAGGCCTCACCCACTTCCAAACATCATTACACCGGGATTAGATTTCAACATGAGAATTTGGGGGCAGGGTGGGCATAAACATTCAGTATGTGTTTAACTTGCAAAAATACGTAACATAATGATTTTTTTTAAACCCACAGGGTAAGAAAGTTACTAAAATGTTTGGGTTTTTAAGACATTTTGTCATTCATTTAAACATCAAGAAGAGGGGCACCTGGGTGGCTCAGTGGGTTAAGCCGATGCCTTTGGCTCAGGTCATGATCTCAGGGTCCTGGGATCGAGTCCCGCATTGGGCTCTCTGCTCAGCGGGGAGCCTGCTTCCCTCTCTCTCTCTCTGCCTACTTGTGATCTTTCTCTGTCAAATAAGTAAATAAAATAAGTAAATAAAATAAGTAAATAAAATCTTTAAAAAAAAAAAAAAGAAAATCTTAGAGCCCACGTATTTAAAAAAAAAAAAAACCATCAAGAAGATCATTAGTATTTATTTTTAATTATTTAGAACCTAACAAAGAGTCTTCTTTTTAAAACTTGAAAAAAAAAATCTTAAGTAAGATACTTTAAGAAAAAATTAGAAAATGCCTTATATCTATTAACAGTTATCAGTGCAAGTACACAAGTCATATCTTCCATCTGGCCACCAGTTATCTGATGTGACTAGGTGGTAGTAACATTATTATCTGATAGGTTATTATTATTAATTAAATCAATTTGTTATCATTAGTTAAAAGTCCTTTTTTCAGATTTCTTTAGTTTTTGCCTAATATCCCTTTTCTGTTCCAGGATACCATATTACACTTAGTCATCATGACTCTCTAAGCTCCTCTAGACCACAACAATGTCTCAAACCTAGTTTTTGATGACCTTGACAGTTCTGAAGAATGCTATTGAGTATTTCGTAGAATATCCCTCTATTTGGATTTGACTGATGTTTTTCTCCTGGTTATACTGGGCTTAGGCATTTGGGGGAGGAAGGTCACAGAGGTAATGAGGTCAAGTGTCATTTATATTACATCATATCAAGAGTACATGCTATCAACATGATTTATCAGTATTGATGTTAACCTTGAGTACCTGGACAAAGTAGTGCTTGTCATGTTTCTCTACTATAAAGTTACTCTCCCCCCTACTTATTGTACCATTGGGAGGAAGTCACTAAGCATAGCCCATACGTATAGCCTGAGAAGGTATGCTCCACATCTTAAGGCAGAGTTACCTACATAACCACTTGGAATTCTTACAAAGAGATTTGTCAATTTTTCCTTACTTATTTACTCAATCATTCATTTATTAATACTATCTTTTATTTATATCAGTATAGACTCGGGGATATTTTATTTTATACTTTGGGATATAATCCAATACTATTTTATTTAGTTGCTCAATATTTTTTTTTTTTTTAGCTTTGGCTTTTGCGAGCTCTTTCAGGAGGCTCCTGTGATCGTTTAACATACTTCCATCGGTCTGGTCTCTTGGTTTTGTTTGTTCATTTGGTGTTTTTTGTCATTCCTTAATTTCTGGCACTATAAGACGCTCCAGGTTCATTCTGATATCCCTTTCCAGCTCTAGAATCAACCATTTCTCCAAGGAGCTCTGATTCCTTGGAGAATTTGAAACCAAATCTGGGCTGAGTGCGTTCATTACTGACAGGTGACTGGCTCACCTTTTCTAGGGTCTCCTAGCTGACAAACAGGAAACAAATGTGTGTATACTCAACTATGTATGCCCAGACACCTATAATACCTGTCCAGAAGTACCCACAGTAAATGAAACAGAAGTTCATTCTGATGTCTCCAGCTCTCACCTATTACAACTTGCAGCATTCCAGCCTTTTAGCCATTGCTTGTCAGCAGCCCCAACTCCAGCAGAGAGCGAGCATCCACCGGCTACTTAATTGTTCAGTTGCAGGATATATACACAGTTGTTCCAAAATTATTAACTTGTACCTAAAACATATTTTTCAAAGAGCTATAACATAGCTAAAAGCTAATCGCTGAAAGTTCAAATTACCTGTAAATACATTAATTAATACCCTATTTATACTTTGTTCCTCAACTTTAGTCATTTATATTAAGTAATATTCCAGTACTTTTGATTCAATCCTCAGTGGTCATCAATTAATATTAATGTGACTCGATTTCACTTGTCAGCCAGGACCTAGAATCAGTCAATATTTTCACATAAGAATGATTGTAATCACTACACAGGATCTCATTTAAATTAACAAATGGATGTTTTCCACAGTAAGTGTAGAGACAGCATTCTGATGCATCAAGTCACTAAAAATTCTTCTCAGCTTCAAATATTAGCTTCAGACACTTAGAAAAGAACAAAGAAAAATGAATGTTTTTTATGTGCTTTAACATTTTTCCTACCACCATAATGAAATTTTTAAAAAATAAATAAATAAATTTTATAAATAAATATTTAGGGCAAAATTTTATCTTTTTTGCTGCTATAGTCTCATTGCTTCTGTACAAAGTTAATCTCTTTAAGAATAGCAACATTGGGGCACCTGGGTGGCTCAGTTGTTAAGCGTCTGTCTTCAGGTCAGGTCATGATCCTGGGATGCCAAGATAGAGACCTGGATCAGGCTCCCTGCTGAGTGGGAAGCCTGCTTCCCTCTCTCCCACTCCCCCTGCTTGTGTTCCCTCTCTCAGTCAAATAAATAAATAAAATCTTAAAAAAAAAAAAAAAGCAACATTTTTTTACTGAGCACATACTATTGGCCAGATGCCATTCAGATGTGTTTTATTTATTATGCATAATCCTCTTATTAGGCCTACAAGGTACATATACCATCCCTATTTTACAGACAAAGAGAGAAAGGAAATTACGTCTCCAGGTTGAACAGCCAGTAAAAAGCAACACAAGTCTATGATTTCAAAAGCTACACTCTTTCTACTATAGCAGGTATCCTGGGACACTAATGTCCATTGTGCATACTCAACTCCTGCTCATATAAGCAATGAGATAAATTTAGAATAAAAAAATAATAATATGTTCACTCTTTCCCAAATTTCACTTGGGACAGTTGTGCAGGGAATAAACTCAGGTCCCAAAAAGAAAGTAATTCTAAAAAATGACTTCGGCACAATCAGTGACTCAGCGACCCTATTGATATTCATTTTAGTCATCTCTAATTCAAACTGGAAAATAAATCTGGCAACACAATAAAACAGTTCCTGCTAAAAGTTGAGCCTTCTTACTTAAATTCATTAATACTTTTCTTAGTCTTGTTCTCTGAAAAACTCCACAAAGGAATGAAAATAACAAAAAGAGGATTTCAACATTTAAAAAAAAAGTACAAATAAGCAAAGAAGTTTTTTAATTACTACTTGTTTACAGTGCAAGTTTATTTTAATTTCCTTGTTTTTTTATTCCCTGACAAATGACTTCTTTTTCATTTGGGCCAAAACAAAATATAAAGTATATAAATGAATTAAAATCGCTTCTCTTCACACATTTAGTATGAATAAATTCATTGTAGTAAAAATTTGGTAAGAGGAAGGACAAAAACATGTCAGCTATAAAACATGAACTCTTCTCCACATTAATTCAGAAGGCATTTTGAACTTCGTTTTCACCTACAAACAGGGGATTCATAAATTGGCTTTACTACTACAACTGAATCTTTTTCTTTATATAAAAAAGAAAAATAAAGGAGATGCAATCCTGGACAAGGAAGACAGTAGCTTTCTACCTGGAGGCACTGAGAGTGCCACAGTCAACCGAGAAGCCCACAGTTGTTTATATTATCTGTAGTTAGGAAGAAAATCTCTTCCAAATAAACTCACAATTTTGGATATTTTTTTGACTATGCCAATTGTAAGTTTAATCTTCCCTTTAAAATATCTAATCTAGGGTGAAGAAAATGTTTTTTATATTTACATAAGTAAGCCACACTTCAAACAGGGTAACCATAAAAGGCTACATGAAAGAACCCTATAATAGAGGATTAGAAAGGACCCCATGAACTCAGATTCTGGATTCCGATGCTATTTAAAGAGCTCACCCTCTTCTGTGATTGTGCTGGACTCCCGGGGGTTGGAGCACAGAATGTGAAGGGTATTCACTGTAGACTCATGTTTAAGGGAACATGCTAGTTAGAAGAGAAAAATGGTAACAAGCGTAGGTAGACATCATATAAACTGGGGAAATTAAACAAAAATTTTCCAGAGCTCAAAATGATTAACTACATGTGTAAACATCTATAGCCTCAACAAAAGCAGCTTAATTTTTTAATTAATTAAAAAACAGCTCATTGTCTGTGTGTTGAAATAGCTTAAGATTCCCTTTTATTTGATATGCAAAGAAATTTTTAATAGTTGACTATAGCCTAGAATATCATAGTACAACAGAATTTCCTGACGCAATGGAAATGCTTCATAACAGCTGTCCAATATGGTAACCACTAGCCCTATGAGGCTATGGAGCCCTTAAAATATAGCTGTTGTGACTGAGAATCTGAATTTTAAATATTAAATAGTTTAAATTTAAATACACACATGTGGCTAGTGGCTACCATATTGGATAGTGCCAACCTATAAACGAACACTAGTTTTACCTCTTAAGGGAAATATAAATATACATATTAAAACTAAACTCTCAATTATGAGAGTCTTAATAATATAGGTTAACACAAGTAACTCTGCCTTACCAGAGTTATGCATTCATTTTATTGAAGGAAATAAAAGTATTTAAATTTTTAAGACCTGTAATCTGGTTGAATGACATGCAAAATATTCTATCAACAATCAAAATTCTGAATAAGACAGAAAACTTATTAGTTCCACTTATGTAAATTGTTCTCTTCAAAGACTCCATGGCCTTTTTCCATATGAATGATATTGTTTCACAAAATTTTATTTCCCAACAGCAAGCACTGGTAATCAGATCTATGTTTCTGCAGGAGATTGCCATGAAAATGTTCAAAACTGTTGAAAGTTAAAATGTTCACCCAATAACTCCACATGTATTCAGTCTAAAAGAGGCTTATAAGCAATCCTTCAGGATTTTTATCATCTTTAGAAATAAATACAAAATGCTATGGGAAACCACTCCACCAACAGGTTTATCTCTCACTTCTAGAAGGTGATTAAATAAAATTTGAAGCTCTGTCAAAGCTCTGGCCCAAATAGACTATATATATTTGCTGTGGTGAATGGAACTTTTCCAGCGAGACATGTATTAAGGAAAAAAACTACTTGGTAGTCTAGATGAAAAACTTGAGTGACCTTGGCTATGAGTTCTACCAAACATATACTCTTCAGTGACACCTGAAAAATCTTTCTGACCCTGAGTTTTCTCACTTCAAAAATAACCTTATCTAAAAAATCCACTTAAGAGACTTCAGCAGGAAAAAAAAAAACACATTAAAGGAAAATGCAATTTTGCAGGGTAGGATTTCCTAATAGCCCCACATGAATACACTATCAAAAATTGGAGACAATTTATATGTCCATGAAATGCTATGCTTCATTTTAAATTACCTCCATGTATTATCATAGAAAAGAAGCTCATGACATATTGTTGACTGAAGGGAAAAAAAAAGTAAGCCATAAAGAGTGTACAGAGAGAAAGAGAAGGTTCCAAAAAGATGTTCGTCAAAATAATAACAGTGGTTAACACAAGGGTGTGATATTTGGGGGAATTTTTACACTTGCTTTTACTTCTATGTATTATTTGAATTTTTATATCTAGTGTAAATCTGTTTGCAAATGAGGGAGAGAGAGGAGATTTATTTTAAAGGACTGACTCACAATTTAAGCATTGAAGAGGCTGAAGACCCAGGAAAGAATTGCAGGTCAAGTCCAAAAGTAGACTGTTGGCAGAATTCTTTATTTCTTAGGAGCGATCAGGATTTGTTCTACAAAGACCGTCAACTGATCAGTTGAGGCCCGCCAACATTAACTAGAGACTGCTGCTTTACTCAAAGCCACAATTTGTGTATTAATCTATCCAAGAAGAAGAAGGAAAAGGAGAAGAAGGAGAAAGAGAGGGAGAAGAAGAAGGAGAAAAAGAGGGAGAGGGAGAAGAAGAAGGAGTGGGAGAAGAAGGGGAAAAAAAAAAAAAAACACCCTCACAGAAATATCTAAAATAATGTTTGGCCAAATATCTGGACACCGTAGCTTAGCCAAGAAAATTAACCATCACATTGGTTTAAATCCTGTGTTGTATCAAAGGGGTATAAGAGTGAGTGGTAAAAAATATTTAAGTTTTACACAATCCTGCCAATCTGTAGAAGTATAAGTTTGAATTAAAGTCTTACCCAAACATTTTATTATTAAATAATTACAACACTGAGTTTCCTTTATTCCTTCTCCTCTATCTTTAAACATCCAACTCCATTCCCTCACCCATCCCTATCCCATTCCCTTTACTTCCAGAGGTTTCTCTTGTCAAATATGTCACAAAGAAAAGCAAAAACCATCAGACAGCATATTTGTTTGCTAGGGCTGCCATAACAAAGCACCACAAACTGGGTCAGGTAACAGAAATTTACTGTCTCACAGTTCTAAAGGTCAGAAATTTGAGATCAAGATGTGAGAAGGCTGGTTCTTTCGATATATGTGAGAAACAATCTTTCCTAATCTGTGGTGGTTTCCTGGCAATATGTATTATTCCTTGGTTTGTAGAGGTATCTACAATCGTCAATCTCCACCTTCATCTTCAAATGACATTCTTTTTGTGTATATGTCTTTGTATCCAAACGTCCCTTATTTACAAGGGCATAGTCATCTGGAGTTACAGCCCACCCTTCTTGATCTCAACTCTACTTAATCATCTACGAAGACCCTATGTTCAAATAAAGTCTATTAACCAGGACTGGAGGTTAAGACTTAAACATTTTTAAGGGATATGCAATTCAACCCGTAACAGAGAGGGAATTCCTTAATCTGGAGTTATCAACTCTACTAGCAACCACCTTTCGATATCCATTCTTCATTCCTATCTACTGCTATAATGGAGAACACACCCAGACTCCTAAAGAAACTAATATACTCAGGTGTGCTCTTGATCCCATCCCTCATTAATCCATTTATTAAAACTCCACTGCCCTGTATTTTCACTATTTGCCTTTAATTGGATACTTCTCATACACATTCCCATCTATCTTGAGTTTACAAAGAGAAAAAGTTCATCCTTCCTGAATCCTCTAGACTTCCTACTATCCTCCCCTAATTCTCTGCCACCTTTCTTAATGTCTCCACAAAATGTTTTGATGCTTCAAATTATAGTTGCTTTTCATCCTACCCTAATCTTGCTTCCAGTCCCACACTTCTACTGAAATTACCTTGATTCAGGTCATAAATGAATAATTATGTATCAACTTAATTGATCACTGATAATTTTTAGGTAGAAAATGTATCCCTTGATACTTTCAGGACCACTGTCTTCATTTGGCTTCCATATCTTGGTTTTAATCTTTCTTATTGTTTATGTGCTTTTTTTTTTAAAGATTTTATTTATTTTACTCTGATGGCAGAGTACCTTCATTAATTATTTGGAATTCTTTTGCACAGGAAAGTTGTCTTATCTTTCTTTAATTCTTCCTTCCTTCCTTTCCTTACTTCCTTTCTCTGCCTTCCCTTTCTTTCCTTCATTTTACTATGGACTTATGTTATTTTATTTGGGTGTATTATAATCCAATACTATCACATTTATTTTGTTGCTCAAATGTCCAACTTGGTAACTACTTCATGGAACTACAAAATATTCCAGACTCATGGTATACATTTCCTATAATCAGTCACTTCTCCAAGCAACACTTATTCCTCTTATTCTATTCTCTTTTTGGGAGCCACTGATCCATTGATCTTTAAATATTAGAGTTTGGAGGATCTTTTCACAGTTTATCTTAACATCTCTTTCTACAGTCTCTTCCTTAGATGTCTCAACCACTTTCAGGACTTCCATCTAATGAATTCCAGCTGTGTGTCTTTAAGACCTTTTTTAAATTAATCTTATGTATTTAACTTTTTTTTTTAAGTCTTTTTTTTTTAAAGATTTTATTTATATATTTGACAGACAGAGATCACAAGTAGGCAGAGAGGCAGGCAGAGAGAGAGGAGGAAGCAGGCTCCCTGCTGAGCAGAGAGTCCGATGCGGGGCTGGATCCCAGGACCCTGGGATCATGACCTGAGCTGAAGGCAGAGGCTTTAACCCACTAAGCCACCCAGGCGCCCCTGTATTTAACTTTTTATTGAACTTCTGCATTAATATATCCCACAGATAACTAGAACTAAACTTATGTCTTCATAAGGGCTTCTCCTGTCCATCTTCTATTCTTTTATCATTTGCTATCTTATCACTATCCATCTAGTTACTCCTGCCAAAAACTTAAATTTCAGAAATTTCATTTCTCATCTCATCACATATAATCAACCACCCAGTCTTGTTTATTTCCATTCTTTGATTTCATTACTGCTACCCAAACCCAAGGCACCATCATATCTCTCAGAATATTAAAATGGAGTCTTAACTTCTTTCCAATTTCACCGTTTTATCCTTTTAATTCATTTCCCACCTGTCAACCAGAGCATTCTTCCAAAAACAAAAATCTGATCATACACGCTAATCAACTTTTGCTGCTTTGCTAAAGTAACAACCCAAAATTTCAGTGGCATACAACAAAAAACATTTTCTCACTCAATTATATGTGAACTACAAGTCAGCACTTCTCTGCTATTTTTTTTTTTTAATTCTAAGCTCTCCTGTTTTTACATTCCATAGCTAAAGAAAGCCTTACTGAAAAAAACTTCACATCAACGGGATGGAAAATTATATACCTTCATACAAGGCACTACAGATTTGAGGTGCAGCAAATACTGAATACGCATAATTCTAAGTGAAGTCAGCAAATAACTGGCGTCAAAAACACATTTTACCACAATCCATCATCTTACACACCAATGTTTGAGGACTTCCCTTCAGTATCCATAAAGATTGAAAGTTGCTACAACAGTAAATCTTCATTGCAACACACACACACACACACACAAGTAACTGTGTGAGGTAATGAATGTGTTAATTAACCTCATTGCGGTAATCATTTCTTCAATATATACATATATTAAATCAGCATGTTTTACATATTTAATTTGTGCAATGTTATAGGTCAATTATATCTCAATAAAGCCAAGGAAAAAAATTTTAAGTAAGTTTTTTTAAAAAGAAAAGAGAAGGATGCAAAGCACCTAGCTGTCCCTGATCCACAGCAGTTTTGAAATCAGACTGGGAATAATTTTGTCTTCAGAGATCCTTAGAAGGGGTAAGAAATATGTTCCTTGTTTGGTCCTGGGGTAAGGGGTAAGAAATATGTTCCTTGTTTGGTCCTGAGCTTAACCACTACAATCTACAGTGTGCTGTGGATCTTAGCTTTATACTTTGGTATATCCTTCCACTTCCTTTTTTCTCTTGATCACATCTGTGAAGGTTATTGCAGTACTGCTTGCCTGTATAATGTTGGAGGCTTAAAGGTTGTTTTAAGTCTATAATAGGCACAGCCTCTTTTAATATATGATTTTTTGGGGGGGGCTATCAAAACAGCTTTTTTTTTTTAACTTAGCTTTTTTTTGTTTAACTGTGTGATTCCATATACCTCCATTTGTCAAAAGACACATTCATATTTCTTTTTGAAACTTGCTGCTTTCTCACAAGACTTAATTTTAAGTCCTTTGAGCTCACCAACCATCTGTAGAAGAGTTATACCCTTAGTCTGTTTTCCCAAGCTATTAACTACACATGAAAGTATTTATTTAAAGTTGTCCTTATTGGTGAAGAGGTTTTAACAAAGGGCAAAATACCTCTTTTTCAAAGCATTTCTCAATTTTGGACATAAGAAATAGTTGCACTTTTCAATGGTCCACAAAAAAAACAACAACAAAAATTTAATAATAAATAATAAAGAAAAAAGAAATAGGGAAACAAATCACATATATTTTTAAATCATTTCCTTTGCAGAACATGCCGTGATAGACTCAAAATTCTTTTTTCATTTTCAGGTTTAGCACGGACTTGCTCTTTTTGCAGGTGATTTTTAGACCAACCTTAAGCCAATTGCTAGCTCTTTTCTCTTCTTTCCTGCAGTTTTTTAAAGACTGTCTTTTAATGCCACAAAGCCTTGCAGGAGGGCAGAAAGATGAGAGATTACTCACTGGGATTTGATCTTTCTTTTTTCTCTCTCTCTTTTTTTATTTTTAGTTATTTCGAAATTTGGGCATTCTCTGACTTCAAGTTATTTTAAGTGATTTTTGTGTACTTTTATTTTTTTACCATTCTGTGTTATTTGGGAATGAGATTTTTTTTAAATATTTTATTTGTTTATTTGACAGAGATCACAAGTAGGCAGAGAGGCAGGCAGAGAGAGAGGGGGAAGCAGGCTCCCTGCTGAGGAGAGAGCCTGATGCAGGGCTCGATCCCAGGACCCTGAGATTATGCCCTGAGCTGAAGGCAAAGCCTTAACCCACTGAGCCACTCAGGCACCCTGGGAATTAACATTTTAATACAGAGAACTAGGCAGCTAGAATTGTCTTCAGCTATCCTACTACTACATTTAAATCTGTAAGTTCATATATGTTTTTTTATCAAGTCAAAAAATCCATTAGGGACGCCTGGGTGGCTCAGTTGATTAACCTGCTGCCTTCAGCTCAGGTCATGATCCTCGGGTCCTGGGATCAAGTCTCACATCAGGCTCCTTGCTCAGCGGGAGCCTGCTTCTCTCTCTGCCTCTACCTGCCGGTCTGCCTGCTTGTGTTCTCCCTCTCTCTCTCTCTCTCTGACAAATAAATAAATAAAATCTTAAAAAAAAAAAAAAAGACTAAAAAAAAAAAATCCATCCAAGTTAAGGGTACCATTATTCTATGTACCACTGAGAAATAAAACATGTTTCCAATTAAACACCAACATGACATGAAGCCCTGTTTTAGTGATGTCAAAATTGGGGAAAGGAGGAGGTAGGTCCTAAAACAATGAACTACTGTATATATATTTGAGAAGTATATATTAATAAAATTTTATGGCAGTATGCCAAAAATTCATTTATGACATATTGCCAAAACCAAGACCTAAAAGGCATGTTGTCTCTGTTTTCTGAGTATTATTTTCTTACATTCCATTTGAGCTTCAATACCACAACAAAAACCAAACATGTGATAGGAATATTGGAAATTCCAGCATCACTGAGACTTCCAGGGTAAGGGGTGAAGACTGAACTCTGTGAACACTATCAATGCGACTGTGGAATTTCTGGGCTGAGGAACATATCCCCATTCTGGAAAGATAGTGTACACCAAATCCATGGAGACAGGTTCCTGCATTCAAGACCCTTCCAGAGCCCACCCTAAGTGCCTCTTCACCTAACTGTTTATTTGTATTCTGTATAATAAACAAGTAAATGTTAAGTTTTTTCCCTGGTTCTGTGAGTCATTATAGCTAATTATCAAATCTCAGTGGGGACTATGGGTAACTCCAATTTGTAGTCAGCCAGACAGAAATTTGTAGTCAGCCAGACAATTCCAGGTAGACACTGTCTAAAGCGAATTAAATTTTAAGACTCTGATGTCCAAGAATTTGAGAATTAGTGTAGAAAGATACCACATACTAGGTGTTAGAAAGAACCTCAGAGGACTATAAGAAGCGAAGAGTCTATTGACTCCTTCCTTCAGGAAGTATCCGTAAAGTCAGGAGACCCACCATTCTCCTTCCCTCTTTTCTGATGCCAGTCAAGTAAACATAACATCTGGGGCTCCAGAAGTCATTCTCTAATTAGCACAGATTAAGTGATGCCATTTGCCATGCACTGTACTTAATAATTTATTTTCATTTTCTCATTTAATTCTCAAAACAACCTGGTGAAACAGAAGATACTATCTCCAGATAGAGAGGAAGAAAATGAGGTACAGAAAAAAGACAATTAAGACATTTGTCCATATGACACAGCTAATAAATCTTAGTACTGTCAGGCTCTCTGCTCAGCAGGGGGTCTGCTTCTCCCTCTCTCACTCTCTTTCTTTCTCACTCTCTCTCTCAAATAAGTAAATAAATCTTAAATTTAAAATAAGTCTTAGTACCTGGCTTTGAATTCCAGGCAACTTGTCTTAAAACCACTATATAACCACTATACTATACTGTCTCCCTAATAGGGCTGGAGGTCATATCATATGTTTCTAATCACTTGTACTCAGAAGTTTTAGGGTTTTTTAGGACACCTTGATTCTCTGAACCAATCTTTTCTCAAAATATGGTCTATACCACAGTGGTGGTTCCAAGGGTCAAAGCAGTCCTCAGAAAATTTATTTCAGAGACAAAAGCATGGAACAGTGTTGTTCACATATATGTAATTACTTCCACAATGTGCATAAAAGATGGCCATAACATGTTTGACATTTTTGTCATTGAGAGGTAATATAATTGTACGGCCCTTAAAGCCAGCCTGGTCTTAGTGACTTGTTTCATCATTAGAATGTAAAATAGACTATCTGGGAACTTTAAGTCTGTGTTATTGAAAGTCTTAAGTATTCCACCTGTATCCCTTGAGAAAGTCACTCTTGGATCCCTAGACCACTGTATTAGAAACCCGTCTACCCTGTCTTACACACCTCAAGGAAAGACACTATGATTACCTGGAAAGAAAGGAGGGTCCCAACTGATCCCAGTTTTCTAGCCATTCCCATTAAAATACCAGGCATATAAGTAAAATATTTTGGAGTCCCCAGTCCAGCCATCATCCCTGAATGTCAGGGAGTAAACCCTGTCAGTGCCACGTGGAGCAGAAAAATCAACCAGCCAAACTCTGCTCAGTTTCTGACTCACAGAACTGTGAGATGCAGTTTCAGGTGGTTTTAAGGCATTGAGTTTTGGGATAGTTTGTCATGCAGCACTAGATATCCAAAACAATAAAATTAATAATGATTTTTACAGAATCCTTGTGAGATTCTTATCAATCATTAAGTCTGAAAAGGTCACAGAAGGGCTTCAAAGACAACCTTGGTCAGTTTATTTTGGCTGTTACTTGTTGACAGCATACAGTCAGTCACTCTGAGCCAATACATTCACATTTCTCTGTAATTGTTTTCAGTTGTTAAATTTATACTTTTGTTGGTACCACAGTCTATCATTATACCCGCAATTCCCCCCCAAAAGAACAATGGCTCTAATATAGTACATGGGTGAATAAATTTAAGTTCGAAAACTATAATGTAAAAAGTACAACCCATAAACATAGTTGAACTTGATTTCAAAAAGACCACAGAAAGTGAATCTGTACAAGCTCTGTCAAATGAATCTGTAAGTAGGGAATTTAGCATAAACAGTCAAAACAACAGAGTGGGAATATAAAGTATAATGACAATTATCTAAAAACTGGGTTTTCCTGGAGTGATGATTCATTCCTCCATGCTTTTGCCTGTATTAAAATGTCAAAGAGTAACGTGCAGCCATTTTAGCCATTTTCAAGCAAAGCGCAACAACATTTCCGGCAAACAAATTAAGTTTGTCCAGAACAAGGACTAAATGATTGTACTGGTTATGGTGCTTGGCTTAAAGCAACTGAAACCGACTCTATCTATAATAAGCAAATGGGGATTTTTTTGAAGAACAATTAAGAGCTTAATAAAGAATCAGCATAAGCCTGAGGAACCAGACTTGAAGATGGTAGAAACAAAAACATTCCTGAGGGTTCTGCATTAGACACTAAGGCAAGAACAACACTCTCCTTTTCTGAGTCAAGACACCTAGGGAGAAAATTATCAAATTTCTTACTGAAAAAGCTGTGTTGGAGATGGTGACTTTAGACAAGCAGTCTTCCCAAATTAGACTTATCACCTCTCTTATTCCAAAGTCATACAGCCACAGGTCTCCCTGGACAAAGGCAAGGCTGTTCCTGTGAGGCAGGGAGTACTTTACCTAAAAGCAACAGATGGCTACTACAAAAATGCTCTCCAAAAAGAAAGCGACTAATGAGGTTAGTCAGAAAATAGACCAAAACTCTGGAGATACTATTCAAAGATGTGATCCTTAGAGCAAAAACAGGTACCAGTAACATAATTTCCAAGAGGCTTTTAAAAGTAATCCCAAAGTTATTGTTAAGCATTATGCATGGACACAAAATAGAAAACCGTGTTATCAAATAATTTAGTAAAATATCCCACAAAACACAGATACATAATAGGCTGAATAATGGCCTTCTAACATATCTAGGTCTTAATCCATGGAATCAGGGAACCTACCTTTTTAGGCAAAGGAGAATTTGCAGACATGATTAATTAAGAATCTTGAGACAGGGAGATCATCCAAAATTACATGAATGAGATTTAAATGTAATCATAAATGTTCTTGCAAGAAGGATCAGAGGGACATTTGACACAGAATAAGAAAATGTGAGCTTAAAACAAAAGGCTTCACTACTGGTTTCAAAAATGGAGAAAAGGGCCACAAGCCAAAGAGTCTATCTCCAGAAGCTAGAAAGGCAAGGAAATGGATTCTGGCAGAGAGCCTCTAAGGGAAAAAAACTCCTCGCTAACACTTTGATTTCAACCCACTGAGGCTGATTTTAGAATTGTAACCTCTGTAAGAGAATAAATGTGTGCTATTTTAATGAACCATGTTTGTGATAATGTTACAGTAGCCAAAGGAAGTTAAGACAACATATATACCATTTGAGAACTATATTACTATCACAAGGGTATACCATTAGACATTTGAATTTAGAATTGAACAAAACGACTTATATTTAGAGAATGAATCAACATTAGAGGATGTTGATATAGCCATGATTCATATACAAGGGAGATGTGCCAAGTAACTTTTTGTTTTAAGCCTAAAACTCCATAAGCTGAAATGAAGATGAAGGAAAGATATATTAAAGTCAGTTACTAATCAGTATCCACTATGCACACAGCAAGGAACAACTCTACTAAGGGAATAAATGGTTTTGCCTGAATGTCACTCCACAAACAGCCTTTTCAAAGAACAGGATTAGGTCCACTGTACTAAATTCAGTGTTAGAGAAAATAGTATAGATACAAACACTATTAAATTGAAGCCACTGAGTATAGGACATTTCAAGGGGCTTTGGAAAAAATAAACAAACAAACATGAATGCACAACCCCGCTGATCCCTGTTGAGTGGAAATGTTTTTATATGAGTTTTTTAAAATAGAGAAAAAATAATATTCCTTCATGACAGTGATAATTAAATAAAAATTTTATTATTTTATGTGACTTGATTAAGTAGCCTACTTAAGTAATATATTCAGAATATTTAGTAACTTGAACAAAAGATTTCCAAAATACTATGATTTTTTTATATGTTGAAGATAAGATTTCTTATCTTATCTTAAATTGCAACATGAATGGCTCAATCTAAGATAATTTTACTCTTTCCTAACACTTGATTTTCTTCACCCATTGGGAAAAGATGATAATGCATTATTGATAAGGTGAGCATTTCAAAGGAATGTGAAATTTTCCAAAGCTGAGTATCACTGACCATCTCTTCTAAGAAACATTCAATCCTTCTGCTTTTAAGGGTAGGATGTTCATTTAGAGTATATGATCCAAAGCTGAAGTCTTTGTGAAAATATCTCCCCATAATTTCTAGATTTATGTTCTATCCTAAAATTTGATCTGACAATGCCACCTTATGACAGTCGCCTTTTTCAATGATCTATAATTGTCAGTGTTTTCTAATGTAAAAAAATAAAAGGAGGAAGAGAAAAAAACATCTGGATGTGAGATGTGATCTATGGCTTCAGGTAGTTATTTATTTTTTTATGAATTTTTAAATTACATTCAGTTATCCATCATTAGTTTTTGATGTACTATTCAATGAGTCATTAGTTGCATATAACACCCTGTGCTCATCACAACATGTGCCCTCCTTAATTCTCATCACCCAACTACCCCATCTTCCCACCCCCTTCCTTTTTACATATGTTATTCAAAGATTTAAATATCATCCCGGTAACTAAATAAATCAAAATTATTTTCATTTATAAATATTATACTTGTATTTTTATTGCTCTAAAACTTTTTAAATTTATCCAAATTTGGTGAATTATTTGTATATTAATACATACATTATGACCATTACGTAGTCTGTAGATAGCAGAAGTTTAAAAAATATTTTTCTAGATTCTAAGCCAATTTTGTGATTCCATCCAAACTGGTTCTTTTTGGAAGCACTTACCAGCACAATAATTTTCATCACAGTAAGGTATTACTCAAAAAAGTGAATGTCTGGAGAACACTAAATGTTTGTAAAAATTTATTCAAAATGTCCCATTTCTCTTATTTTTCCTTACTGTTTTTTCATAGCTTCCTGCCATATATTCTCCCTGAGATATTAGTTCTAAAAGTTCTCGTTAATTTGAAGCACCAGTTGGTTACCTGCCCATCTTCTTACCTTTGTCCATATTCTCTCAATTCCAGATGTTCTTCCTTTCATGTATTTTCTCAAAATTGCCATAGTAATATTTCCAGTCCCACATGCCTTTTAGAACATTGCCTCTCCTTATCTATAGTTATAGTTTATTTCTTCTCTCCTTAAATCTGGCTAGGATTTTATTACTGCCTCACTGAATAAAATGTGCCATAAATAAGGCTGCATGACTTCCAAGGCTAAGTCATAAAAGATTATTTGGTTTCTACCTGCCTCTTGTTTTGGGGTTGCTTGCTTTTAGAATTCATTCACCATCCTTTGAAAAAGCCCAAACTAGCTCATGCAGGGAGATCACACACAACAACAACAACATCAGCAACAACAAAAATTGAAGATTTGAGACTCCAGGCAATAGTTAGCATCAAACACTAAACAGGTTATTGAGCAACTTATTAGATGACTTTAGACCTTAGCTTTTGAGCTGCTCCAGCTGGCATGGAGTAAAACAGAAATTAACTATCCCCATGAAGCCTGGCATAAACTGTAGTCTTATGAGCAAAGTAAATGTTGTCAGTGTTTGAAGTCACTAAGTTTGGAGTGATTTCTTATGCAGCCATAATATCTGGAATACAACAAAAGGGTAACTTGAACTAAGAAATTTAGTAAACCCAACATTTTACCAATCTACAATACAACTGTTATTGCTGGTACTGGAAGCACAACACTCTGCATAATAAGCAGAAAAAGACATTGAATATTCATGTATGATTAATATTAAAAAATAAGAATTAAAACTTTCAATATAATAAAAATACTCCATGCATGACAATCCATGTATCTTACATTTGACATAAAAAAGAAAATTCACAAGGTAAAACTGTTTACCTAAGCATTGAGCGTATGCTATAAATCACTGGCATTTTCATCAAGAAGTCTTTGACTCTATTCCTGAATGGGCACAGTTGGTTACAAGAGATATGGTTGATGTGGATAGACAAGCTCCACAAAGAAAATCTGCCAACATTTTTCCCAACCATTTTTACACACCCTTATCATGTGGCCTAGCTGGGTCTGTATGTCAATTTACACAGTTGCAGTCCATAAATCAGGTACTGCAAATTAAGTTAAGGCAACAAACAGACGCTGATACTGTTAACATTTCACATTTATATTAACTATTTACAGTACCTGGAACAATGGTGCAGTAAGTTAAGTTCATTTTCTGAGGCATTCCTGGATCTGGGAAGGAAAATGATCAAGACTATTGTTAACCCATTCACACACATGCACACATACATACAAACACACATAGAAAACACAGGAATCCTGTCTCCAATATGAAGTAAATGTCAATACAAACTATTGTATATATGAATAAGACAAACCCCAAATTTAAAACTAAGGTTACACAAAATAAGTAGAGGAGTATGTCCCAAATGAAGGAACAATACAAAATCACACACACACACACACACACACACACACACCAAATAAAACAGAAACAGGGCATCTGGGTGGCTTAGTTGGTTAAGCACCTGTCTTTGGCTTAGCTTGTGATCCTGCAGTCCCAGGATCAATTCCCATATCAGGCTCCCTGCTCAGCAATGAGTCTGCTTCTCCCTCTGTCACTTCCCCTGCTCATGCTCTTGCACACATCCACTCTCTCTCAAATAGAATCTTTAAGATAAATATAGAAATAAGCAATATGCCTGATAAAGACCTCAACATAATGTTCATAAAGGTATTCATGTGATGAGAAGAGTGGAAAAATCCAGTGAGAATTCAACAAAAAGATGGAAAATTTAAAAAAAGAACCAGTCCGAGCTGAAGAACACAATAACTGAAATGAAAAATAGACTAAAGGTAGAGTGCCTGGGTGGCTCAGTTGGTTAAGCATCCAACTTTTGGCATCAGCTCAGGTCACGATCTCAGGGTCATGGGATCGAGCCCTGCATTGAGCTTCACATTCAGTAAGGAGTCTGCTTCTCTCACTTTCTCTCCCCCTTTCTCCTGTTCCCTGGTCATGCTCTCTCTCTCCAAAATAAGTAAGTCTTAAAAAAAAAAAAAAAATACACAAGAGAGAATCAGCAGCAGATTAGAGGATGCAGAAAAACAAATCAGTAATCCAGAAGACAAGGCAATAGAAAGCAAACAAGATGAAAAACAACAACAAAAAAAAGAATAATAAAAATGAGAATGGGTTACAGAAGTTCTGTAACATCATCAAGTATAGTAACATAAATATTATAGAGATCCCAGAAGGAGAAGAGACAAAGAAGGGAGCAGAAAACTTATCTGAAGAAAATAGTATCTGAAAACTTTCTTAATCTGAGGAAGTTAACAGACATCCAAGTCCAGGAAGCACAGAGACCCCATAATGAAATGAGCTCAGGGAGGTCCACACCAAGACACATAATTATTAAACAACAAAGAGAGCATCTTAAAGGCATATGAGAAAATGAAGCAGTTATATTCAAGGGAAACCCATAAGGCTAGCAATTGATTTTTCAGCAGAAATTTTGCAGACCAGAAGTCAGCAGCATGATATATTCAAAGTGATGAAAGGATAAAACTTGTAACAAAGAATACTATACTAGCAAGGTTGTCATTTAGAATTGAAAGAGAGATAAGCAGTTTCCCAGACAAATAAAAGCTGAAAGTCATCACCACTAAATCAGCCTTACAAAAAAAAATATTAAAAGACATTTTTTTTTAAATCACAATGAAAAGGTCTCAACTAGATGTAAGAAAGTTATGAAAAGAAAGAATTTCACAGAAGGAAGCTAAAATATAGTAAATTACTTATAAAGTCAGTAGAGAGGTTGAAACACAAAATTAGTAAAATCAATTTTTATACAAAAATTAAGTCAATAAATACACAGAATAAAAAGGCAAAAAATATGATATATACATAAAACATTGATAACAGAGGAAAAACTTAGTAATTTCAGGATCTGTTTAAATTTAAGTGACCATCAACTTGTACACAATGCAATTACTTCGGATCTTTTAAATGAACCTAGTGGTAACCACAATTCGAAAGTCTGTAATAGATACACAAAAAATAAAAAGAAAGGAATCCAAGCCTACCATTAAAGAAAGCTATCAAAGCACACAAGAAGAGAGTAACACAGGAAAGAGAGTACTTCAAACAAAACCTAAATAAATAAATAAATAAATACAGAAAATGCCAATAAGTACATATCTATTAAAAATTACTTTAAATTCAAATGGACTAAGTGTTCCAAACAAAACACACAGGGTGTCTGAATGGATTAAAAGCGAAAACAAAACCAAGACCCATCTTCATGACATCTTTCTCCCAGCAAGAGACTAACTTCAGGTCTAAATATGTATATATACTGAAAATGAAGGTATGGTGATTCACAGACCTGTACCCCTGGGGATAAAAATATATGTTTATAAAAAAAAAAAAAAAAAAAAAAAAAAAAGTCTCTAAAAAAAAAAAAAAAAAAAAAAAAAAAAAATGAAGGTATGGGAAAAGATACTCCATGCAAATGAAAGCAAAATAAACAAACAAAAAGAAAAAAAAAAAAAAAGAAAAGAAAAATCCCCAGCCAGGACAGTAACACTTTCATCAGGCAAAATAATCTTTAAAATAAAGATTGTAACAAGAGACAAAGAAGGGCCTTACATAATGGGATCAATTCAACAAAAGGATCTAACAGTTGTAAATATCTATGCATCCAACATAGGAGCACCCAAATACATGAAGCAAATATTAAGAGACATATAGGGAAAAAGTGACAGTAATATAATAAGAGAAGGGGACTTTAACACACTAATTACATCAATGGATAGACCATCCCAACAGAAAGTCACAAGGAAACAATTATTCTGAACAACACATTAGATCAGATGGGACTCAATGCATACATAGAAGAACAGTTCACCCAAAAATAGCAGATACACATGATTTCAAGTGCAACTGGAACATTCTCCAGAATAGATCACATGCTGGGTCACAGAACAAGTCTCAGTAAATTTAAGAAGACTGAAACCATATCAAACATCTTTTCCAACCATGATGGTATGATACTAGAAATTAATTTAAAAAAAAAAAATCCAGGAAAAATACAAACCTATGGAGGCTGAACATAGACTACTAAACAACAGATGGGTCAACCAAGATATCAAAGAGAAATTTTTTAAAAATACATGGAGACAAATGAAAATTAAAACACAATGGTCCAAAATCTTTAGGATGCAGCAAAAACAATTCTAGAGGGAAGTTTATACTGATATAGGCCTATCTAAAGAAACAAGAAAATCTTCAAATAAACAATCTCACCTTATATGTAAAGGAACTAGAGGAAAGAAAAAAAAAGTCCAAAGCTAGTAGAAGAAAGAAAATAATAAAGATTAGGGAGGAAATAAATGAAACACAAACCAAATATATAGATAGATAGATAGATAGATATTTTATATATAATATATATAAATATATATTTATATATTATATATTTTATATATTTATATAGATATAGATAAATATAAATATAAATATATAATATTAAATATTAAATATTTATTTGATATTTATTATTTGTTAAATATTAAATATATAATAAATTAGATAAATATATAATAAATTAAATAAATATATAATAAATATATAAAAATATATAAAATATATACATATATACATATATATAAAAGAGCAATGAAATTAACAGTTCTTTGAAAAGATTAACAAAAATGATAAACTTTTATCCACACTCATGAAGAAAAAGAGAGAACTCAAAATCAGAAATGAAAGAGAAGAAATAACAACTGACACCACAGAACTATGAAGAATTAGAACAATCCTTTGACAAATTATAAGGCAACAAACTGGACAACCTAGAAAATGATAAATTCTCTAGAAACATACAATCTCCCATGACTGAATCAGAAAGAAACAGAAAATTTCAACATGTCAATTATTAGTAACAAAATTGATTCAGTAATAAAAACAATTCCCAACAAAAAGAACTCTGGAACTCCAGATGGCTTCCCATGTGAATTCCACAAAACATTTTAAGAAGAGTTAATACCTTTCTTCTCAAACTATTCCAAAAACTAGGAGAGGGAAAACTCTAAATTTATTCTACAAGGCCAGCAATACCCTGATACCAAAACCAGATAAAAATGCTACCAAAAAAGACAACTACAAGCTAGTATCTCTGATAAATATATATGCAAAAATCTTCAAAAAATATTAGCAAAACAAATTCAATGATAAATTAAAATACTCATTCACGACAGTCAAGTGGGATATATTCCAGGGATGCAAGGATGGTTCAATATTCATACATCAATCAGTATGATACATCATATTAACAAAGGAAAGGATAAAAACTGAATGAACATATCAACAGATGCAGAAAAAGCATTTGATAAAATGCATCCATTCATGACAAAAACTCCTCAGCATAGTGGGTTTAAAGGAAATGCACTTCAAATAAGGGCCATATATGAAGATCTCACAGCTAACCTCATGCTGAATAGTAAAAAAAAATGAAGAACTCTTCCTCTAAGTTCAGAAACAAGGATGTCCATTCTCACAACTTTTATTCACCCTAGTACTGGTAGTACTAGCTTCAGCAATTAGGTAAGAAAAAAAGAAATAAAAGCCATTAAAATTGGTAAGAAAAAAAGTAAAACTGTTCTTTATATGTTCTGTATAAAAGTGCCTTATTGGATATACTATTTGAAAGTGTCTTCTCATATTCTCTGGGTTGTCTTTTTACTCTCACGGTAGCAATTGAGTACAAAAGTTTTGTATTTTGATAAAGTCCAATTATCCATTTTTCTTTTATTGCTTGGGCTTTTGGTGTCCTAACTAAAATATCAGTTTCTAACTGAAGGTCACAAATGTTTACTTCTAGACTTTCTTCTGCGAATTTTAGAGTTTAAGCTCTAATATTTAGGCCCGTGCTCCATTTTGAGTTAATTTTTGTGTGTAGGATGAGGGGGCCAACTATACTCTATTGCATTCCGATTTCCAGCTATTCCAGGATCATCTGTTGCGAAGATTATTCTTTTCCCGCTGAATGATTCTGGTGCCTTTGTTGAAATTAATCGACCCTAATGTAAGGATTTATCTCTGTCCTCTCAGTTTATTTCATTGATTTATATCTCTATTTACCTTGGATCATAAAATGTCATATTGCCCTATAGTACCATATTGATAGTTCCATACTGTCTTACTTACTGTAGCTCGATAATAAGTTTTGAAATCAGGAAATGTGAGTATGCCTACTTGGTTCTTCTTTTCCAAGACTGTTCTGACTAATCTGGGTCTTTGAATTTCCATATGAATATCAGGATCAGCTTGTCAATTTATGTGCTAACCCTGTCCCCCGCTAGAAAAGCTAGAAAAGAAGCTGGGATTTGATACGTACACCTTTGTATCTGTGGGGAAATATTGCCCTATTAGCAACATTAAGTTTTCTAATCCATGATCATGGGATGTCTCCATTTATTTGGGTCCTCTTTAATTTCTTTCAAGAATATTTGGGAGTTTATTAAAGTATAAGTCTTGCATTTCTTTTGTTAAATTTATTTCTAAGCATTTCAATTTTTTTAAGATTTCATTTATTTATTTGACAGAGAGAAAGACAGTGAGAGAGGGAACACAAGAAGGGGGAGTGGGAAAGGGAAAAGCAGACTTCCTGCTAAGTAGCAAGCCCAACGCGGCTCTCTCACAGGATCCTAGGATCACAACCTGAGCTGAAAGTAGACACTTAATGACTGAGCCACCCAGGTGCCCACATTTTATTATTTTTGACATTATGAATAGAATTTTTCCCTTTAGTTCATTTTCAGATTCACTGTTAAGCTATAAAAACAGAACTTTTTGTGTGTATTGATGTGTATCTTGCAAACTTGGTGCACCCATTGATTAGTTCTAATAGTTTCTGGTGAAGTTTTTAGTATGTACTCTCATGTTATATGATCATGTTACTTGTAAATACAGATAATTTTACTTCTTTTTTTATAATTTGGATACTCAACACATATTTGTACAAGTCCATTTGTATATATATGCTTTCATTTCTTTTAGATACTCAAAAGATGATTATTACTTTATAAAGTGAATTTGTTTATAAGATATTGCCAAAGTAAGTCCCTAGGCTTTTTTTTTTTTTATTCTATACCTGCAATGTGTAAGAATTCTAGTTGCTCCATGTATTCATCAGTATTTGATATTGTTGTTTTGTTGCTGTTTGTCATCCCAATGGCTGTTTTTATTGATATCTCATTTAACCTTAATTTCCCTGATGACCAACAATGGTGAAATTTTTAATGGACTCATGGCCATTTTCACAGCAACCTCTGTGAGATGTCCAAGTTCTGTGTTCATTTTTAATTATGTTGTAAATTTTTTATTATTGCCTTATAGGAATTTTATATATTCATGATATATATTCTTAACCATATTTATGTGTTATGGATACATTCTCCTAACTTTTGACTTGTGTTTATTTTCTTAATGATGACTTTTGGTGAACTTTTAATATTGATAAAATCCAGTTTGTTGGGCGCCTGGGTGGTTCAGTTGGTTAAGCAGCTGCCTTTGGTTCAAATCATGATCCTGGAGTCCCAGGATTTTCCTTCTCTCCCTCTCAAATAAAATCTTTTAAAAAATAATAATAGAAAAATCCAGTTTATCACTTTTATTTTTAAAGAAGTGCTTTCTGAGTCTTTTCCCCAGAAATCTCTAAGGTCATTATTCTCCTGTGTTTCATTTTATAAGCTTTATAGTTTTCTACTTCATGTTTAGGTTTATGATTCATATCACACTAACTCTTATATGAGATTAATACTGTGGTTTATATTTTTCCATAATGATATCTAGTTGTTTCCTCATTATTTGTTAAATAATCTGTCCTTTTCCCCCACAGACCTTTAATAGTCATTTTAACATAAATTCCAGATTCTCTCTCATTTTCAATGACCTATTTGATAATTTTCATGTCAATACTGTCTTGATCAGTATAACTTTATAGTAAAATAAGATAGTGGAAAATGCCCAAACTTTGGGTATTATTTTTTTAAGATTTTATTTATTCATTTGACAGACAGAGATCACAAGTAGGCAGAGAGAGAGGAAGGGAAGCAGGCTCCCCTCTGGGCAGAGAGCCTGACATGGGGTTCCATCCCAGGACCCTGAGATCATGACCTGAGCCGAAGGCAGAGGCTTTAACCCACTGCGCCACCCAGGCACCCCGGGTTTTTCTAGTAGTTTTATATATTCTTGGTTTTGTGCATTTCCAAATAAATCTTAGAGTTTACTTGTCGATTTCAGCAAAAAAAAAAAGCTCAGATTTTGACTGATATTGTATTAAATCTATAGAACAATTTGTAGAAAATTGACATCTGAACAATACTGATGTCGATTTTCCACACCACAAATATAGTATTTATTTCCATTTATTTAGGGCTTTAATTTCCCTCAACAGCTTTTTATCATTTTCAGTGTAAAAGTCTTATACACCTTTAATTAAATTTATCCCTAAATTTGTTTTTATTATTTGTATTAGTATGATTTCTTTCATAAAGACCGAAAGGTATTCAATGCAGATTTCCAGTTTCTTTATTAAGTAGCACCCTCCCCATCCTTCCTGATGCCTTAGCAGCCTTGACTCTGATTTTTGTCTCTTTAGCTTATTCAGACTACTGACCTCTGTTTGGACTATACTGCCCTATGCCACAGTCTAGAAAGTGCAAGGCCAAAGTTGGTCTCATCTTATGTGATTATATTCCCTCAGAGGTCAAAGTCCTGCACTCTTTGTTGATCAGTATCTGAAAACAGTTATTTCATATACTTTGTCCAATTTTATAATTGTAATGATGGTAGGGCTAGGTTTAAAACTCGTTTCTTTACCATGGCCAGTACTAGAAATCCATCAAGTTTTTTTTTTTTTATTTTGATTTTTATGTAAGTTTTTAAATAACTAATTCTTGTGTTTTTATTGTTAGTAATTAATTCAATCTAATAGTTCAACATTTAAAAATGAAAATTAAAATCCTAAAATTTAAAAAGGTGTCAATTCAGTAGCCTGGCTTGTTCAGCACCTTCTATACAGCAAAGGACAGAAAACTTAAGACTACATTTAAATATACACTTGAAGCTTGGTTTGTAGATGTGAATTACATTTTACCAATCATATCTACTTTTATGGTAAGTGGGCAGAAAGATAGCATAGGAGTTTTCCTGATTAAAATGGTAGTGGCTCATTCCTAGATTATAGCAAAGGAAGGTTTTCCTCTGGCCAGCAGTTTGTCTATAACTTTCTGATTTCTGCACTGAAATCAAGCTGGTTTGATTCCAGAGCCAGAAACTAAGCCAGCAGTTTTCTGATACCCCAGTTTCCTGACAGAGAAAGATATAACATTTCCCTTAATGGTCTTAGTGCTATTCTGGGGGTTTACTTCGTGAGGTCCACCCTAGAATCTGCTGATTTTTTTTTTACATGTTAATAATGCACAGGAGACCCCAAATGAAAGCCTGGTTTCTTCTCAGGTTATTTTTCTACATCTTGTTCCTGTACTGTATCTCAGGTAGGCAAAGGAGATAATAAATAAGGTAAGAAATACAGATTTGTCCCCAATTTCATGAAAATTGCTATACATTATCATTTCATAAGCATGATCTCTCAAGCTCATGGTATAGAAATAAACAGTAAGACAAATTATGATAAGTCTAAGTAGGTGAGATCTTTCCTAAATTTACAAATAGGCTAATTTCATATTCCAAGGGAAACAGATGATTATTTAGTGATGGTATATTTAATTTCTGGATTTATAGATGCCCAATCTCACAGAAGAGTTGATTTTATTGCAGTGACAGAATGATCTCCCATTTCTATTTCTATTATTCTGAACCATCCCTCAGATTAGAAGACAAATGAGCCAATTCTTTAATATACAAAAATTGCTGCATGATCTATACCATCTTCACGTTCCAAGAACAGTTGAGAGGGGAAAAGTGGATTTTAATGAAAAAACTGACCAAAATTTCCAATATGTTTAACTCGGTCTAAAACTTTGATTCACATAAATTTAATGATAAAAAGGCCACATCAAATTGGAAAATTAAATTGTATTTACAAAAGAGAACAGACCCAAGATGTTTGTTATATCTAACTGAAAAACCTTCCATTCCAATTATCTGATAATAAGTCTGTATATAGTCAAGATTTTGTAAATACTGCTTAGTCTTATCATTTACAGACCATTTACAGACCATTTACATTTACAGCCTTTGCAAAGAGTCACACCCATCAAAGTCCCCAAAACTAACCTAGACAGTGAGTCCAAATAAGCAGTATGTATAAAGTCTCATTCCTGAATCAGACCACACCAAGTCTTTTTCTTAACAACTCACATTGTCATTAATTGCCACACTAGAGAAGGTTCCCATATAGTCCATAACCTAGTGGACAGACCCTGTTTTCATCATGAAGTCAACACAATAATACTGACAACAAAAAACTGGCAAAGCTCCTCTACAAGTTGCTTAGGTGGTAATTTCATCTCTTCTTAAAAGGCATCCTTTGAAAGAGATACACTGTGAACTTCACCTTTGGAAAATGATTGACACCTTTCCATACTGCACTGGTCCTTTAGAATTAAGATAGTTTATGATTGAATGAAAACCAGACAACAGAAGCATGAAAAATAGCATAATGGTGCAATCCAAACACACTGTATACGGTACCAACCAAATAATGCTGAAAGTTTCATGTACTTGATTGCATTTACACATATTATTCCAATATAGCTTAGGTTAAAATCTTTGCTTCATAACACCTCTCCTGATATGTTCCAGCCAAGCATTATTGTCTGACTACAAACAGCCTGTATTTCTAAACTGGGCTGAATTGGTCCAGAACATTGGACCCAAAGAGTTATCCTGCTCATTCTATTATATAAAGCATTATTCAACCACAGTTATATCCTGTTATTATTCTGTTATTATCCTGTTGACTATGCTCCCCAAGAGTGGACCTGCAGTAAAGCAAGCTTCTCACAAAACTGGCACTCAAATCTCATTACAGAAACAGATAAAAATAAATAAAAATCCACAGACTTAAATTTGGAATAGTACCAAATTCTTTTTAACGTCGATCAAAACTCTGAGAAACAAATTGAGGGTTTTGGAGGGGTGGGGGGTGGGGGCGATGAGTGAACCTGGTGGTGGGTATTATGGAGAGCATGTACTGCATGGAGCACTGGGTGTGGTGCATAAACAATGAATTTTGGAACACTGAAAATAAATAAAATAAAATGGAAAATAAAATAAACACAGTAACAAACAAACACAGATCCTAACAAACAAGCTAAATAAAAGGGAATGGAAATCCAACTTCTCCTTCACCCTGCCTCAGGGCACTATCCCCTTAGAAAATGGGTGAGTCTATGCCCATGGCCTAGCCAGTGTAGCTCAAGGCATGTACCTCTGCAGTGTTCCAGTTACACTGCTAGCTTTGGTCCAAATTCAAATTAGAGTACTTAAACGTATTGTTTCAAAGTAAATGTCCCATCCATATTCAAACCAGAACTCACACTTATAATGAGCTCAACCAAATGAGAATCTAATAATAGCAATACAGTTATAAATGCATTGGTAGAATAACTGCTCTTGTTTTAAGTGGAAAAAGTGGGGAAATGGTACAGAAATTTCCTTCCTGCTTTGATTTCTCTACCACATTCTCTTGGTGAAATTAAGTCACAGGCCAGCTTGGATTCAAAGGGTAAGGAAACAGACCTCATCTCTTGACAACAAGAGCTGTAAAATATTTCTATTTTCCAATCCATCACCTTATTTCTAATAGGAGGATAAAGAAAAACAAAATTGTTTGAAAAAAGAAAAAATAAGTCTCTACTCCTTCTATTCATAGTTAATGATGGTTAATGTCATTGCTCATTAAAATCCTACCAGATTTTTCTCTTATTTATAAAAGATAGAATCACGTCCATAGCATCTTTACTTAATACACTACGAAACATTTTTAATAACAAAATTTACCTACAGTTTCACATTTATTATATGTATTCAATACTATATACTAGAATAAAATTGAACTGTGTCCTAGTTCTTGATATTTTGATTATTGTTTTCTCCTATAATCAATAATGCTATAATAACCATGACTGTAGGTATACTTTCATGGTTGCCTCTGACTTTTCCCCCTGAGGTAACTTTCAGGAAGTACACCTAAAGATTATGTACATTAATATTCCTTTTTTAAGGTTACCAATTGTATATAGTTCAAAAGTAAAACAATTGCAGAATTCTATTCTCAAGGCTCATTCCACAAAAGTAATTACTTATAACAGTTTTAGATGTTTGGTCTGGTATATGTATTTCTACTTATAATGTCTTTATTAGATAACATGTTTTTATTCCTACTTCTTGATTTTTCAAATTATTTGATTAGACTTCTAAGAAGTCATCATTGTTTTCAATATAAATTCCTGGAAAGAACTCTACAGCACCTTTATTGTGGTCAGATACATCAGAATATCTCTCAGGGTACCTAAGTGACTTGGTCAGTTGAGCATCTGACTCTTGGTTTCAGCTCAGGTTGTGATCTCAGGGTGCTGGTGTCTGAGCTCAACATGGAGTCTGCTTGAGATCCTCTCCCTTCTCCCCACTCTCTCTCTCGCTCAGAAAGAAAGAAAGAAGGAAGGAAGGAAGGAAGGAAGGAAGGAAGGAAGGAAGGAAGGAAGGAAAAGAGCATCTATCAGGAAATTTTTTCTTAGAATACATTCTTCCTGGAGCTCTTGGGTTTTCTGTATACCATTGTCATTCATTATTCTAGAAACTCCCTTTGCCTTGAACTTGAGTTGGATTCCTGGTTTCATATATATTGTTTTTATCAGTACTGATTTACAACTTTTTTGAGAATATATTCTCCAATAATTTCCCAAGAAATTCAGAAAAGATAAATTGTTGAAAGCCTCTCAGTAATTAAAAATGTTCATATTCTGTGCTCAAATTTGATAGCTGGTTTGATTTGCTATGGAAATCTATTAGAAATAATTATTTCTTTAGAGTTTAAAGTTTTTTTTTATTGTCTTCTAGCTTCTGGTTTTGTTGCCAAAATTTCTTTTCCCCCATTTTGATTCTTAGTCCTTTGTTTATACTTTTTAATTTCTCTTTACAAGCTTTTAGAATAGTCCCCTTATTCCTGGTGCCTTCGTATTTCATGATTACATGCCCTTATAGGTGTTTCAGAATTTGTACTTTTGGGTCACTGTGTCAGCCCTTCCAATCTGTAAATGTGTGACTTTATTATCTGGGAAACTTTCTTGAATTACTTGAAAATTCAAGCAATATTTCTTGAAAATTTCTCTTATTTTTTCTGTTCTTTCTGTAACTCTTGCTATTCAAAGACTACCACCTTGCAATATCCTTTTGTATTCATATCTTTTCACTATTATTTCTGAATACTCTGCCTTCACATTCTCTTTATTGGAGGTTTTCTCAGTGTTATATTTAAATCTTAATTTTGTTTTGCAATTAACTACCATCATATTTTGAAAATTCTCAGGTATTTCTTGGCATTTCTAAATCTCTTTCTCTCATTTAGTGATACTTTGTTCCCTTCCCAACTATCACACTAGTTTTGTCTTTTAAGTTTTTTTTCCTATTTTCAAGGTCTCTGTCATTGCTGTTCCTTTCTTGTTTGTTTTGGTCTCTGCTTTATGTGAGAGGTATATCTCCAGAGTTTGTTTGGAGATTCTAGCAGGAGAGTGCAGCTACTTGTATACCCTTGACCAAAGAACAACCCTTTCCTCCACGGAAGAAGGTGGTCCTCTTTGACCAGAGTGTGCAGCTTTAGAAGGGATGCACGTGGAGTAGTAAGGGAGGAAGGGAACATCCATCTAGCCAGCCAGGTCAGCTGAATCAACTCTGGCGATCAGTGGGGTTACAGATGTCACAATCAGATTGCCCTCACATCCATGAGAGGTATATCTCAAATGTCTCCTGATTCTAGTCTCCATTGATATTTGAGAATGGAAAGCTTGAAGCTTGAGATGCCTGGATGGCTCAGTTTGTTAAGTACCAACCTCTTGATTTCAGCTCAGGTCAAGATCTCAGGGATATGAGATCCAGTCCTGTGTTGGGTTCCATCTAGGCAGGGAGCCTGCCTAAGATTCTCTTTTTCCCTCTCCCTTTGCCCCTCACTCTATCCCTCTCGAAAGAAAGAAAGAAAGAGAGAAAGAAAGAAAAATAGGGAAAGAAAACCTCACTATTCAGACAGAGCTGGATGATAGATATATTTCTTATAGGGTGAATCTTGTGAGGCAGAGTAACTAGGCTATTTTGTTAGAGGATCTCCAAACTTTAATATCAATGTATTTTTCTTGAGGTCAGGACTTCCCGCAGGGAAGACTCCTCAGTCTCCCTTCTGGGACAGTAAACTTGGAGACCATTTTCTAGGGTTCAAAGGGGTCAGAGGACGAGAGGGTTCACTGTTCTGAATGCAGATTTGTGATTATTCTTTTCTCAATAAAGGACCCAATTTTTATACCCAGCTGTATTCATTGTCCCCAAGCCCAGAGACAATGAGGTTCAATCCCAACATAACTCTGCACTGGAATATTCACATTATTGCTTTTTAAGCTGGAGGTACCCTTTTGATGTGAGGATTCCAAAGAATTGTTGCATGCAGAAATTCTCATGCAAGATTTTGAGGTCAGCCACCTTAAAAATATATATATTTTTAGGGGGTACATTATCAGTCATAAGGGTCCTATTATAGTTTGATGTTTGGACAGTGACATTTTCTAAATTTAGATTATGCACATTCTATCACCTTTGAATCTGGCTACATATAAATATATCACATAAAATTTTACATTTTATGTGAGGGCTCATTTACATGTGAAGTAGAAATCAAAGCAGGAAGGAAATTTTTTAAGATTTTTATTTATTTGACAGACAGTGTGTGCTCACAAGCAGGGGAGCAGCAGAGGGAGAGGGAGAGGCAGACTATCAGCTGAGGGAGATAGAACAATGTCGGTTTCAATCCCAGGACCCTGAGATCATGACCCGAGCCAAAGGCAGAAGCTTAACCAACCAAACCACCCGGTACCACAGGAGGGAAATTACTACATCAGTTTCCCTCATTTCCCACTTAAAACATAACCCTAATGCTAGGCCTCGTTGGCAGGAAAACTTTCTCTACCAATTTAAGGTGTTTGGGGACCTGTGAATTCATTGACAATATACACATTAACAAAAAAAAATTTAATTCACGTGCATGTTGGATCACTTGATAAGGAATGTATTACCTAATAACTAGGAGTAAATGTTTATATACCAGCTTAGCAGGGGAAGGTGGGAGAAAGAGAGCTTCTTTGAGAAACATATACTCCTAGGGAAACCAAATGGAAGATGTGGAAGCTTCTGATAATGTTTGGTTTTGCCATTTCTCATCCCAGCGCTAATGGTCAGTCTCCTTCCTGGCTGGAAGCTCCCTCAGAGAGAGAGAGGATTTATGGCGTTGCACCTCGGAAAATTCTGTATTTAATCAGATAAGGCAGGCTTAGGAAAAGCTTCTTTATGTATATGCTATACCTCAGATTTCTTCAGTTTTAAATAATCTTTATACCATTTTGTTGCATTGGGGTCTCTTCAGCCTCAAGAGACAGTGAGCTTCTGCTCTCTATTTCCTGCTGTTTCATACTTGCATGCTGGTCACCATGGGAACAAGTCTGGGCTAGCTGCTGGAGAACAACATCACATGGAGAGAGCCCCAGTCATCCCAGCCAATGACGCTGAGGAAACCAGCTAGTCCCAGCTGCCACAAGAGCTGAATTTAGACTCATGAACCAGACCAGCTGTGCGTAGTATGAAATACAAGGCCCAGAGAAGAACCACCACCAACACAGCCTAGCCTAGATTGCCAACCCACAGAATCATCATTGTTTGAAGCTACTAAGTTTTGAGTGGTTTGTGATGTAGCAAGAGATATGCTTGATAGAGAAATGTATTATTTTTGAGAAAATAAGACAATAAATGATTTATTAGAAAACAACTAATGATTGTTTAACCACAACACTCAATCTTTGGTGACATGAACAAGTTCACCTCAAAATGCTGGGCAAGGAGTATTTGAAGATTTTTTCTGGTTGTCTCTACATTGAGAAGAACAGAGAGGATACTAAATTTAAAGCCAATAAAAAGAACTTTCTTTCTAACACAAGGCATAATAATTAACGTGAGGGCCTTACTACAACCACTGGGCATTATAAAGCCTTCACAAGAATCCCAGAAGTACTGAACAGCTCTTCAGTACAAATTAAAACAATGTATTTAGGAGGTTAAAGAAGATAAAATCATAAGGGCAAAATCCTTAGATATTAAAAGAGGAGGTGATGGAGAAGAGGATGTGGTAACTGATGAAGTTCTAGAACCTAGGTGAGGTTCGGTGGGCTGAGGTCTGGAGCCGATGACCAAGAAAGAATTCTTGAGACATCTTTGGTGCAAAATGGTGGTTTATTAAAGCACGGGGACAGGACCCATGGGCAGGAAGAGCTGCTGCCCCAAGTTGTGAGGGTAGGCATGTTATATACCTTGCGGTTGGGGGGAGGTGGTAAAGGGATGGGAGGTATCAACAGAGTTTTCACATGTTAAGGAGGGCCTACAAGGTGCCAGGAGGAGGCCTTGCCCTTATGGCTTGAACAATGTCATCTTTAGGTCAGGTATTAACATCAAGATAGTTGGGAGATTCTTGGTGGGGTATTATGATCCTGCTATCATTTACATTCCCTTCTACCTCAGCCTCCTCCAGTTTCGTTTATGATGGGGAGGGAGACATTAGGGCTTGAGGAACTGAGAGTTATTTGCCTCTGGAAATTTGTGCTATTGATAAGGTAACCTCCCTGTTTAGATCTCTAGGACATCTGTAGAGCAAGGGAGATTCCTGTTCTGCAGGATTGTGATCTCTGCAATTAACTATTTATCGTTTTATGGCAGTCAGGGGTGTCTGAGGAATGCTACACATATTATGGAGGGGAGCGGGTGGAGAAGGGGTGCAAGGTGCCAGCTTTTGCTTTGTCTTCAGCCAGCCTTCTGCTTCCTCATCAGTAACCACATGCACTGGGTTTGCCCTCAACTGCTATGGGCTCAAAAGTTCATTTGTGAGAAGAGCACTGTTTCTCAGCCTCAGGTTTCACACAGAGATTACTAGCTTGTTTTTTATTTTTATTATTACCATTACATAATCCAGCCATTACTGTTGTGTGGGATTGGACAAGTGGGTATACTGATGGAATTTTAATCCTTTCCTAGATGCATCTGGGATTCAACACTGCCAGTTGGGATAGAAAACTAGATGGGAAAAGTAAGCCATTTCTTCTCCCCAGTAGTCACTTTGAATCACGTCACTACTCAATCAAAATTCTAGCAACCAGCTTATTATTTAAAAAAAGTAAAACAGCTACTGGACAACGAGGGGAGAATTCGAGAGATAAGTGACACCATAAGACGAAACAACATTAGAATAATTGGGATTCCAGAAGAAGAAGAAAGTGAGAGGGGAGCAGAAGGTATACTGGAGAGAATTATTGGGGAGAATTTCCCCAATATGGCAAAGGGAACGAGCATCAAAATTCAGGAGGTTCAGAGAATGCCCCTCAGAATCAATAAGAATAGGCCCACACCCCGTCACCTAATAGTAAAATTTACAAGTCTCAATAACAAAGAGAAAATCCTGAAAGCAGCCCGGGAAAAGAAGTCTGTAACATACGATGGTAAAAATATTAGATTGGCAGCTGACTTATCCACAGAGACCTGGCAGGCCAGAAAGAGCTGGCATGATATTTTCAGAGCACTAAACGAGAAAAACATGCAGCCAAGAATACTATATCCAGCTAGGCTATCATTGAAAATAGAAGGAGAGATTAAAAGCTTCCAGGACAAACAACAACTGAAAGAATTTGCAAATACCAAACCAGCTCTACAGGAAATATTGAAAGGGGTCCTCTAAGCAAAGAGAGAGCCTACAAGTGGTAGATCAGAAAGGAACAGAGACCATATACAGTAACAGTCACCTTACAGGCAATACAATGGCACTAAATTCATATCTCTCAATAGTTACCCTGAATGTGAATGGGCTAAATGCCCCTGTCAAAAGACACAGGGTATCAGAATGGATAAAAAAACAAAACCCATCTATATGTTGCCTCCAAGAAACACATTTTAAGACCGAAGACACCTCCAGATTTAAAGTGAGGGGGTGGAAAAGAATTTACCATGCTAATGGAATCAGAAGAAAGCAGGAGTGGCAATCCTTATATCAGATCAATTCGATTTTAAGCCAAAGACTATAATAAGAGATGAGGAAAGACACTATATCATACTCAAAGGGTCTGTCCAACAAGAAGATTTAACAATTTTAAATATCTATGCCCCCAATGTGGGAGCAGCCAACTATATAAACCAAATTAATAACAAAATCAAAGAAACACATCAACAATAATACAATAATAGTAGGGGACTTTAACACTCCCCTCACTGAAATGGACAGGTCATCCAAGCAAAAGATCAGCAAGGAAATAAAGGCCTTAAACGACACACTGGACCAGATGGACATCACAGATATATTCAGAGCATTTCATCCCAAAGCAACAGAATACACATTCTTCTCTAGTGCACATGGAACATTCTCCAGAATAGATCACATCCTCGGTCCTAAATCAGGACTCAACCGGTACCAAAAGATTGGGATCATTCCCTGCATGTTTTCAGACCACAATGCTCTAAAGCTAGAACTCAACCACAAAAAGAAGTTTGGAATGAACCCAAATACATGGAGACTAAACAGTATCCTTCTAAAGAATGAATGGGTCAACAGGGAAATTAAAGAAGAATTTAAAAAAATCATGGAAACAAATGATAATGAAAATACAACAGTTCAAAATCTGTGGGACACAACAAAGTCCTGAGAGGAAAATATATAGCGGTACAAGCCTTTCTCAAGAAACAAGAAAGGTCTCAGGTACACAACCTAACCCTACACCTAAAGGAGCTGGAGAAAGAACAAGAAAGAAACCCTAAGCCCAGCAGGAGAAGAGAAATCATAAAGATCAGAGCAGAAATCAATGAAATAGAAACCAAAAAAACAATAGAACAAATCAACGAAACTAGGAGCTGGTTCTTTGAAAGAATTAATAAAATTGATAAACCCCTGGCCTGACTTATCAAAAAGAAAAGAGAAAGGACCCAAATAAATAAAATCATGAATGAAAGAGGAGAGATCACAACTAACACCGAAGAAATACAAACTATTATAAGAACATACTATGAGCAACTCTACGGCAATAAATTTGACAATCTAGAAGAAATGGATGCATTCCTAGAAACATATAAACTACCACAACTGAGCCAGGAAGAAATAGAAAGCCTGAACAGACCCATAACCAGTAAGGAGATTGAAACAGTCATTAAAAATCTCCAAACAAACAAAAGCCCAGGGCCAGACGGCTTCCCGGGGGAATTCTACCAAACATTTAAAGAAGAACTAATTCCTATTCTCCTGAAACTGTTCCAAAAAATAGAAATGGAAGGAAAACTTCCAAACTCATTTTATGAGGCCAGCATCACCTTGATCCCAAAACCAGACAAGGATCCCACCAAAAAAGAGAGCTATAGACCGATATCCTTGATGAACACAGATGCGAAAATACTCAACAAAATTCTAGCCAATAGGATTCAACAGTAAATTAAAAGGATTATTCACCACGACCAAGTGGGATTTATTCCAGGGCTGCAAGGTTGGTTCAACATCCGCAAATCAGTCAATGTGATACAACACATCAATAAAAGAAAGAACAAGAACCCTATGATACTCGCAATAGATGCTGAAAAGCATTTGACAAAGTACAACATCCCTTCCTGATCAAAACTCTTCAAAGTGTAGGGATAGAGGGCACATACCTCAATATCATCAAAGCCATCTATGAAAAACCCACCGCAAATATCATTCTCAATGGAGAAAAACTGAAAGCTTTTCCGCTAAGGTCAGGAACACGGCAGGGATGTCCATTATCACCACTGCTATTCAACATAGTACTAGAGGTCCTAGCCTCAGCAATCAGACAACAAAAGGAAATTAAAGGCATCCAAATCGGCAAAGAAGAAGTCAAATTATCACTCTTCGCAGATGATATGATACTATATGTGGAAAACCCAAAAGACTCCACTCCAAAACTGCTAAAACTTATACAGGAATTCAGTAAAGTGTCAGGATATAAAATCAATGCACAGAAATCAGTTGCATTTCTCTACACCAACAGCAAGACAGAAGAAAGAGATATTAAGGAGTCAATCCCATTTACAATTGCATCCAAAACCATAAGATACCTAGGAATAAACCTAACCAAAGAGACACAGAATCTATACTCAGAAAACTATAAAGTACTCATGAAAGAAATTGAGGAAGGCACAAAGAAATGGAAAAATGTTCCATGCTCCTGGATTGGAAGAATAAATATTGTGAAAATGTCTATGCTACCTAAAGCAATCTACACATTTAATGCAATTCCTATCAAAGTACCATCCATCTTTTTCAAAGAAATGGAACAAATAATGCTAAAATCTATATGGAACCAGAAAAGACCTCGAATAGCCAAAGGGATATTGAAAAAGAAAGCCAACGTTGGTGGCATCACAATTCCGGACTTCAGGCTCTATTACAAAGCTGTCATCATCAAGACAGCATGGTACTGGCACAAAAACAGACACATAGATCAATGGAACAGAATAGAGAGCCCAGAAATAGACCCTCAACTCTACAGTCAACTAATCTTCGACAAAGCAGGAAAGAATGTCCAATGGAAAAAAGACAGCCTTTTCAATAAATGGTGCTGGGAAAATTGGACAGCCACATGCAGAAAAATGAAATTGGACCATTCCCTTACACCACACACAAAAATAGACTCAAAATGGATGATGGACCTCAATGTACGAAAGGAATCCATCAAAATCCTTGAGGAGAACACAGGCAGCAACCTCTTCGACCTCTGCTGCAGCAACATCTTCCTAGGAACAACGCAAAAGGCAAGGGAAGCAAGGGAAAAAATGAACTACTGGGATTTCATCAAGATCAAAAGCTTTTGCACAGCAAAGGAAACAGTTAACAAAATCAAAAGACAACTGACAGAATGGGAGAAGATATTTGCAAATGACATATCAGATAAAGGACTAGTGTCCAGAATCTATAAAGAACTTAGCAAACTCAACACCCAAAGAACAAATAATCCAATCAAGAAATGGGCAGAGGACATGAACAGACATTTCTGCAAAAAGACATCCAGATGGCTAACAGACACATGAAAAAGTGCTCCATATCACTCGGCATCAGGGAAATACAAATCAAAACCACAATGAGATATCACCTCACACCAGTCAGAATGGCTAAAATCAACAAGTCAGGAAATGACAGATGCTGGCGAGGATGCGGAGAAAGGGGAACCCTCCTACACTGTTGGTGGGAATGCAAGCTGGTGCAGCCACTCTGGAAAACAGCATGGAGGTTCCTCAAAATGTTGAAAATAGAACTGCCCTATGACCCAGCAATTGCACTATTGGGTATTTACCCTAAAGATACAAATGTAGTGATCCAAAGGGGCACATGCACCCGAATGTTTATAGCAGCAATGTCCACAATAGCCAAACTATGGAAAGAACCTAGATGTCCATCAACAGATGAATGGATCAAGAAGATGTGGTATATATACACAATGGAATACTATGCAGCTATCAAAAGAAATGAAATCTTGCCATTTGCGACAACATGGATGGAACTAGAGCGTATCATGCTTAGCGAAATAAGTCAAGCAGAGAAAGACAACTATCATATGATCTCCCTGATATGAGGAAGTGTTGATACAACATGGAGGCTTAAGTGGGTAGAAGAAGAATAAATGAAAGAAGATGGGATTGGGAGGGAGACAAACCATAAGTGACTCTTAATCTCACAAAACAAACTGAGGGTTGCCGGGGGGAGGGGGTTTGGGAGAAGGGGGTGGGATTATGGACATTGGGGAGAGTATGTGATTTGGTGAGTGCTGTGAAGTGTGTAAACCTGGTGATTCACAGACCTGTACCCCTGGGGATAAAAATATATGTTTATAAAAAATAAAAAATTAAAAAATAAATAAATAAATAAATAAATAAAAAGTAAAAGATTTAGTGAGTTTTCTTTTTCCTGATTCTGCAACAAAGACACTTGGAAGCATAGTATGCATGCAAAATACACTGTATTGCAACGTTATTTTTATTCCTTGCACGAGCCATTTAGCATTGTTTTGTTTTGTCATTTGTGTTTGAGAGAGTGAGCTAGTAATTTATTTTACAGAGATTTATGGGCTTAGTCCTAATCATTTCCATTTTAAGGCAATATGGTTGTTTGAAGTCTAGCTGACCCCTGAAATGACACATGACATCCTCTGGTGGTACGGATGAGACTGTTTAAGTGATAAAGCTCCATTCACAATACAGAAAGGGTCACATGGTAATTAGAAATTATACTGTGTCACAGTGTGAAATACAAAAGTGTCTACCCTTTCATTACATCATCTAAAGATTACACAGGGGTATAAAAAGGCAGCAAGTATTATTAAAAACATTAATATGTTAATCTATTAGTGAATAAATTCATTTAAAAATTCCTATTACTGTTTTTGTGTTCATATTTTCTCCCAAAAAAAATTTTTTTGAAGTACCCAAAAAATAACAGCAGTACTCTTAAATACTTATATTAACTATTGTTAATCACAACTTAATGTATCAAATTACTGCTTTGAGACATACTATAGAGTTTGGTATTAACCTCTTCCTGATATTCTTATGCTTTTATTATATTCTGAAGCAGAGAGATAAAGAAGGGGCCTGAATATATGCTACAGTAAGTTTCTCAGAGCACTCCCTTCATCTAGGTCTAAGAAAAGTCATGAATATTCAGGATTCAGGGAAAAGATATGTAGATTTTTCAAATCAGATTAACAACTTGATGGGGGCACCATTTTTTTTTAATGCAAAACTCCTGCTGCTTCAAGACTGTAATACTCCTTTTGGGGCCCAGCCATAGTTTATAAACCAATGATCTACAGAATGACTTCTTATAAATGGGCAGGATTTTTTTTTTTTTAAAGATTTACTTACTTGAGAGAGAGAGAGTTAGTGTGTCCACATGTGATCACATACTGGGGGTGGGCTGGGGAAGGTGTGTGGAGAGGGGAGAATCTTTAGCAGACTCCCACAGGGCCGGACTCTGATCTCAGGACCCTGAGATCATGACCTGATCCAAACTCAGGAGTGGACACTCAACACTCTGAGCCACCCAGGCACCCCACAAATGGGCAGTTTTTATTGTAAGAATCAAGTTTTATAATTACTTCTACATGTACTTTAATGGTACTGATCACAAGCGTCACTTTAAACAACTGTGTCTTCTTTCTTAATTATATCATATTCAAGTTCCTGAGACATTTGCTCCACATTACCTGTAATGTCTGAAAGTATAATATTGAATACTGAGTTTGTAAGCCAGATCTTATTTTTAAAAAAGAAGGAAAAAAAGAAAGAAGAAAGGTCATGTTTATAAAGTAATAGCTACTATTATTAGTTACTATTATTAAGAGGTTGACCCACAACTATATGGTCAATTAATCTCTGACCAAGCAGGAAAGAATATCCAATGGAAAAGAGACAGTCTCTTCAACGAATGGTGTTGGGAAAACTGCACAGCAACATGCAGAAGAATGAAATGGGACTACTTTCTTATACCATACACAAAAATAAGTTCTAAATGGATTAGAGACCTAAATGTGAGCGAACAAACCATTAAAATCCTAGAGGAGAACATAGGCAGTAACCTCTTTGACATCAGCCATAGCTACTTCTTACTAGTTATGTCTCCTAAGGCAAGGGTAATAAAAGCAAAAACAAACTACTGGGACTTAATAGAGATAAAAGCTTCTGCACAGCAAAGGAAACAATCAACAAAACTAAAAGGCACCCTGTGGAATAGGAAAAGACATTTGCAAATGATTTATCTGATAAAGGGTTAGTATCCAAAATCTACAAAGAACTTTTCAAACTGAACACCCAAAAAACATAATCCAGTTAAAAAATGGGCAGAAGACAGGAATAAACATTTCTCCAAAGAAGACAGATAGATGGCCAACAGACACATGAAAACATGCTCAACATCACTCATCATCAGGGAAAACCAAGTCAAAACTACAGTGAGATATCACCTTACACCAGTCAGAATGGCTAAAATTAATAACACAAATACAACAGGTATAGGCAAGGATGTGAAAGGAGACCATCTTACACTCTTGATGGGAATGCAAATGATGCAGCCATTTTGAAAAACTGTACAGAGGTTCCTCAAAAAGTTGAAAATTGAGCTACCCTAAAATCCAGCAATTATACTGCTAGGCATTTACCCAAAGAACACAAAAATACTTATTTGAAGGGATACATGCATTTTGATGCTTATAGCATTATCAACAATAGCAAAATTATGGAAAGAGCCTGTCCCTCAACTGATTAATAAAGAAGTGGTATATATATTTACAGTGAAATATTACTCAGCCATAAAAAAAGAATGAAATCGTGCCATTTACAAAGACATTGATGGAGCTAGAGAGTATTTTGCTAAGTGAAAAAAGTCAGTCAGAGAAAGACAAATACCATATGATTTCATTCATATGTGGAACTCAAAAAAAATAAAAATAAAAATCAGAGGGAAAAAAAGAGAAAAGCAAACCAAGAAACAGACTCTTAACTATAGAAAACAAACTGATGGTTACCAGAGGAGTGGTGAGAAGGGGGAATGGGTTAAATAGAGGATGGGGATTAAGGAATTCACTTGTGATGAACACTAGGTGTTGTATGAAAGTGTTCAATCACTAAATTGCACACCCGAAATTAATACGTCACTGTTTGTTAACTAACTGGAATTTAAGTAAAAACTTGTTTTAAAAAGATAATTTCACGGAGGAGGAGTCAAGATGGCGGAGAAGTAGCAGGCTGAGACTACTTCAGCTAGCCGGAGATCAGATAGATAGCTTATCTAAAGATTGCAAACACCTGAAAATCCATCGGCAGATCGAAGAGAAGAACAGCAATTCTGGAAACAGAAAAACAACCACTTTCTGAAAGGTAGGACCGGCGGAGAAGTGAATCCAAAGCGACGGGAAGATAGACCCCCGGGGGAGGGGCCGGCTCCCGGCAAGCGGCGGAGCAACCACGCACAAAATCAGGACTTTTAAAAGTCTGTTCCACTGAGGGACATCGCTCCAGAGGCTACCCGGGGCAAAGCCCACACGGGGTCAGCGTGGCCTCAGGTCCCGCAGGGTCACAGAAGGATCGGGGGTGTCTGAGTGTCGCAGAGCTTGCGGGTATTGGAACGGAAAAGCCGGCTACAGAGACAGAGCCGACAGTAAGCTCGCAGCTCGAGGTGACCTTGAACCGGTCGCAGGCTCGGTGAGTTCGGAGCGCTGCCGGAGGTCAGCGCTGCCGGAGGTCAGGCAGACGGGAGTAACTGGGCGCGGTTCTCTGAGCGCGCACTGAGGAGTGCGGCCCTGGGCTCTCGGCTCCTCCAGGCCGGAGACCAGGAGGCCGCCATTTGTATTCCTGTCCTCCGGAACTCTACGGAAAGCGCTCAGGGAACAAAAGCTCCTGAAAGCAAACCCGAGCGGATTACTCACCCCGGCCCCCGGTAAGGGCGGTGTAATTCCGCCTGGGGCAGACACTTGAGAATCACTACAACAGGCCCCTCCCCCAGAAGATCAACAAGAAATCCAGCCGAGACCAAGTTCACCTACCAAGGAGTGCGGTTTCAATACCAAGGAGAGCAGCAGAATTCTAGAGGAGGAGAAAGCAAAGCACGGAACTCATGGCTTTTTCCCTGTGATTTTTTTTAGTCTTGCAGTTAATTTAATTTTTTTCTTTTTCATTTTTTGTTTTTTTTTCTCGCCTTCGGGTAAAATTTTTTTTTTAACTGTTACCTTTTTCTTTTTTAACGATTTTTTACTAGTTTATCTAATATATATATTTTTTCTTTTTTATATTTTCCTTAGGTGTTTTCTTTTTTTTTTTTTAATTCTTTTCTTTTCTTTTTTCCTTTTTTCTTCTTTTTTCTTTCTTCCTTTTTGAACCTCTTTTTATCCCCTTTCGACCCCCTCACGATTTTGGATCTCTTCTAATTTGGTTAAAGCATATTTTCCTGGGGTTGTTGCCAGCCTTTTAGTATTTTACTTGCCCCTTCATTTACTCTTATCTGGACAAAATGACAAGACGGAAAAATTCAACACAGAAAAAAGAACAAGAGGCAGTACCGAAGGCTAGGGACCTAATCAATACAGACATTGGTAATATGTCAGATCTAGAGTTCAGAATGACAATTCTCAAGGTTCTAACCAGGCTCGAAAAAGGCATGGAAGATATTAGAGAAACCCTCTCGAGAGATATAAAAGCCCTTTCTGGAGAAATAAAAGACCTAAAATCTAACCAAGTTGAAATCAAAAAAGCTATTAATGAGGTGCAATAAAAAATGGAGGCTCTAACTGCTAGGATAAATGAGGCAGAAGAAAGAATTAGTGATATAGAAGACCAAATGACAGAGAATAAAGAAACTGAGCAAAAGAGGGACAAACAGCTACTGGACCACGAGGGGAGAATTCGAGAGATAAGTGACACCATAAGACGAAACAACATTAGAATAATTGGGATTCCAGAAGAAGAAGAAAGAGAGAGGGGAGCAGAAGGTATACTAGAGAGAATTATTGGGGAGAATTTCCCCAATATGGCAAAGGGAACAAGCATCAAAATTCAGGAGGTTCAGAGAACGCCCCTCAAAATCAATAAGAATAGGCCCACACCCCGTCACCTAATAGTAAAATTTACAAGTCTCAGTGACAAAGAGAAAATCCTGAAAGCAGCCCGGGAAAAGAAGTCTGTAACATACAATGGTAAAAATATTAGATTGGCAGCTGACTTATCCACAGAGACCTGGCAGGCCAGAAAGAGCTGGCATGATATTTTCAGAGCACTAAATGAGAAAAACATGCAGCCCAGAATACTATATCCAGCTAGGCTATCATTGAAAATAGAAGGAGAGATTAAAAGCTTCCAGGAAAAACAAAAACTGAAAGAATTTGCAAACACCAAACCAGCTCTACAGGAAATCTTGAAAGGGGTCCTCTAAGCAAAGAGAGAGCCTACAAGTGGTAGATCAGAAAGGAACAGAGACCATATACAGTAACAGTCACCTTACAGGCAATACAATGGCCCTAAATTCCTATCTCTCAATAGTTACCCTGAATGTTAATGGGCTAAATGCCCCTGTCAAAAGACACAGGGTATCAGAATGGATAAAAAAACAAAACCCATCAATATGTTGCCTCCAAGAAACTCATTTTAAGCCCGAAGACACCTCCAGATTTAAAGTGACGGGATGGAAAAGAATTTACCATGCTAATGGACATCAGAAGAAAGCAGGAGTAGCAATCCTTAGATCAATTAGATTTTAAGCCAAAGACTATAATAAGAGATGAGGAAGGACACCATATCATACTCAAAGGGTCTGTCCAACAAGAAGATTTAACAATTTTAAATATCTATGCCCCCAACGTGGGAGCAGCCAACTATATAACCAATTTATAACAAAATCAAAGAAACACATCAACAATAATACAATGATAGTAGGGGACTTTAACACTCCCCTCACTGAAATGGACAGATCATCCAAGCAAAAGATCAGCAAGGAAATAAAGGCCTTAAACGACACACTGGACCAGATGGACATCACAGATATATTCAGAACATTTCATCCCAAAGCAACAGAATACACATTCTTCTCTAGTGCACATGGAACATTCTCCAGAATAGATCACATCCTCGGTCCTAAATCAGGACTCAACCGGTATCAAAAGATTGGGATCATCCCCTGCATATTTTCAGACCACAATGCTCTAAAGCTAGAACTCAACCACAAAAGGAAGATTGAAAAGAACCCAAATACATGGAGACTAAACAGCATCTTTCTAAAGAATGAATGGGTCAACCGGGAAATTAAAGAAGAATTGAAAAAAATCATGGAAACAAATGATAATGAAAATACAATGGTTCAAAATCTGTGGGACACAACAAAGGCAGTCCTGAGAGGAAAATATATAGCGGTACAAGCCTTTCTCAAGAAACAAGAAAGGTCTCAGGTACACAACCTAACCCTACACCTAAAGGAGCTGGAGAAAGAACAAGAAAGAAACCCTAAGCCCAGCAGGAGAAAAGAAATCATAAAGATCAGAGCAGAAATCAATGAAATAGAAACCAAAAAAACAATAGAGCAAATCAACGAAACTAGGAGCTGGTTCTTTGAAAGAATTAATAAAATTGATAAACCCCTGGCCCGACTTATCGAAAAGAAAAGAGAAAGGACCCAAATAAATAAAATCATGAATGAAAGAGGAGAGATCACAACTAACACCAAAGAAATACAAACTATTATAAGAACATACTATGAGCAACTCTACGGCAATAAATTTGACAATCTGGCAGAAATGGATGCATTCCTAGAAACATATAAACTACCACAACTAAACCAGGAAGAAATAGAAAGCCTGAACAGACCCATAACCAGTAAGGAGATTGAAACAGTCATTAAAAATCTCCAAACAAACAAAAGCCCAGGGCCAGACGGCTTCCTGGGGGAATTCTACCAAACATTTAAAGAAGAACTAATTCCTATTCTCCTGAAACTGTTCCAAAAAATAGAAATGGAAGGAAAACTTCCAAACTCATTTTATGAGGCCAGCATCACCTTGATCCAGACAAGGACCCCACCAAAAAAGAGAGCTATAGACCGATATCCTTGATGAACACAGATGCGAAAATACTCAACAAAATACTAGCCAATAGGATTCAACAGTACATTAAAAGGATTATTCACCACGACCAAGTGGGATTTATTCCAGGGCTGCAAGGTTGGTTCAACATCCGCAAATCAGTCAATGTGATACAACACATCAATAAAAGTAAGAATAAGAACCATATGATACTCTCAATAGATGCTGAAAAAGCATTTGACAAAGTACAGCATCCCTTCCTGATCAAAATTCTTCAAAGTGTAGGGATAGAGGGCACATACCTCAATATCATCAAAGCCATCTATGAGAAACCGACTGCAAATATCATTCTCAATGGAGAAAAACTGAAAGCTTTTCCGCTAAGGTCAGGAACACGGCAGGGATGTCCATTATCACCACTGCTATTCAACATAGTACTAGAGGTCCTAGCCTCAGTAATCAACAACAAAAGGAAATTAAAGGCATCCAAATCGGCAAAGAAGAAGTCAAATTATCACTCTTCGCAGATGATATGATACTATATGTGGAAAACCCAAAAGACTCTACTCCAAAACTGCTAGAACTTATACAGGAATTCAGTAAAGTGTCAGGATATAAAATCAATGCACAGAAATCAGTTGCATTTCTCTACACCAACAGCAAGACAGAAGAAAGGGAAATAAAGGGGTCAATCCCATTTACAATTGCACCCAAAACCATAAGATACCTAGGAATAAACCTAACCAAAGAGACACAGAATCTATACTCAGAAAACTATAAAGTACTCATGAAAGAAATTGAGGAAGACGCAAAGAAATGGAAAAATGTTCCATCCTCCTGGATTGGAAGAATAAATATTGTGAAAATGTCTATGCTACCTAAAGCAATCTACACATTTAATGCAATTCCTATCAAAGTACCATCCATCTTTTTCAAAGAAATGGAACAAATAATTCTAAAATTTATATGGAACCAGAAAAGACCTCGAATAGCCAAAGGGATATTGAAAAAGAAAGCCAACGTTGGTAGCATCACAATTCCGGACTTCAAGCTCTATCACAAAGCTGTCATCATCAAGACAGCATGGTACTGGCACAAAAACAGACACATAGATCAATGGAACAGAATAGAGAGCCCAGAAATAGACCCTCAACTCTACAGTCAACTAATCTTCGACAAAGCAGGAAAGAATGTCCAATGGAAAAAAGACAGCCTCTTCAATAAATGGTGCTGGGAAAATTGGACAGCCACATGCAGAAAAATGAAATTGGACCATTTCCTTACACCACACACAAAAATAGACTCAAAATGGATGAAGGACCTCAATGTGCGAAAGGAATCCATCATAATCCTTGAGGAGAACACAGGCAGCAACCTCTTCGACCTCCGCCGCAGCAACATCTTCCTAGGAATAACGCCAAAGGCAAGGGAAGCAAGGGCAAAAATGAACTACTGGGATTTCATCAAGATCAAAAGCTTTTGCACAGCAAAGGAAACAGTTAACAAAATCAAAAGACAACTGACAGAATGGGAGAAGATATTTGCAAACGACATATCAGATAAAGGACTAGTGTCCAGAATCTATAAAGAACTTAGCAAACTCAACACCCAAAGAACAAATAATCCAATCAAGAAATGGCAGAGGACATGAACAGACATTTCTGCAAAGAAGACATCCAGATGGCTAACAGACACATGAAAAAGTGCTCCATATCACTCGGCATCAGGGAAATACAAATCAAAACCACAATGTGATATCACCTCACACCAGTCAGAATGGCTAAAATCAACAAGTCAGGAAATGACAGATGCTGGCGAGGATGCGGAGAAAGGGGAACCCTCCTACACTGTTGGTGGGAATGTAAGCTGGTGCAACCTCTCTGGAAAACAGCATGGAGGTTCCTCAAAATGTTGAAAATAGAACTGCCCTATGACCCAGCAATTGCACTATTGGGTATTTACCCTAAAGATACAAACGTAGTGATCCAAAGGGGCACGTGTACCCGAATGTTTATAGCAGCAATGTCCACAATAGCCAAACTATGGAAAGAACCTAGATGTCCATCAACAGATGAATGGATCAAGAAGATGTGGTATATATACACAATGGAATACTATGCAGACATCAAAAGAAATGAAATCTTGCCATTTGCGACAACATGGATGGAACTAGAGCGTATCATGCTTAGCGAAATAAGTCAAGCAGAGAAAGACAACTATCATATGATCTCCCTGATATGAGGAAGTGGTGATGCAACATGGGGGCAACATGGGTACGAGAAGAATAAATGAAAGAAGATGGGATTGGGAGGGAGACAAACCATAAGTGACTCTTAATCTCACAAAACAAACTGAGGGTTGCTGGGGGGAGGGGGTTTGGGAGAAGGGGGTGGGATTATGGACATTGGGGAGGGTATGTGCTTTGGTGAGTGCTGTGAAGTGTGTAAACCTGGTGATTCACAGACCTGTACCCCTGGGGATAAAAATATATGTTTATAAAAAATAAAAAATTATAAAAAAAAAAGATAATTTCACCATGATGTTGGTAAATCTGTATATTGAGGAGGCAGGGGGTTTCTGTTTCATGCAGCAAAGCAGACCATATAACTTGACTCACTTGACCAGAGAACACACATACACAAAGAGAGATAACAATAGTTTTAAATTTTTCTTCACAAAAGTTCTTGAGGTCTTTGTCTTGAGGGTGAAAGTGAAACTACGTAAACTTGGATTTTCAACATCTTATGGAAATCAAAGGACAAGAGACAAAGCCCAAACATAAAATTTAGTAGACTAGACATCCCCAAAAGCTGTACCAGAGCCATTATTCAATGCTGAGTAGAAATTAACTCCTCCACCAGGAAGTGTAAGGAAAACCTAAAAGAAATCTAGTACTGAGTATTTATTTTTTTTACCTCAAAGTGGTCTCCCCATGATTTTCCAGCCTGAATCATACTACCTTATTTAAAAGTTATCGCAAAGTAGAGAAATGAGAAAAATGGTACCCACCCTTGAAACAAACCTCAAAAGATTTCTACAGAAACAGGAGATTAAAGTCAAAAATCATATAACATGTAAGGGAACAAGGTACATCAAAAGATTAAAAGTATGACTAGCAAATTTGAGTACCAAAGTACTTCCCAAAATGCCAAACATAATAGTTAAAATTTTAAAATTCTATGACTTGCTTTAATTATAGCAAGACATTATAAAACTATAGTGATCAGCACAGTATAATAGTAGCACAAAGCTAAGAAAAATAAGAACTTACAGAGTGTGTAAGATGACAGGGTAGGAAGACCCTGAACTTCCCTCCTCCATGGACACACTGAAACTATACCTACATATATAGCAATTCACTCCTGAACAACTGAGGGCTGACTGAACAGCTTCTATGCAACAAAGGACAAAGGGACCACAAAGAGAATGGCAAGAGAGCAAGAGATATGGTAACCACGGGAACCCCACTCCAGTTTTGGGAACTGCACATTTAAAAAACAAAACAAAACAACAACAACAAAATTTACAAGGGCAACTAGAATATAAAGGGAAAGATCCAGAGCATCTACCAATGGGTGAGGGAGCTGTGGGGTCAGAGATGCAGACAAACATCGTCATCTGTCATCCCCTCTCCACCTTGATAATGCAAATGGAAGCAAGGTCTGGGTGACCTAACCACCCTGCTACCTCAGCAAGCCACAGGCTCCTAGGCTACACCAGCCCTAGCCAACTCTCCAAGGCAGCACTACCATGCGCACCCACTGGAGCTTAAGGTATCCCATAAAGGCAGACCCAGTGTAGCACACACCTGGAAACCCCCTGACAGTATTCACTACAGCTCCACTCATCTTGCAAAAGTGGCACATGGATAAAATACCCCATGACACAAAGAGCCAAACCCACTTCAGCTATAGGTGACTCATCAGGGTACCCAAGTACCATGGGACCTCACCTGATCTGCTCCTCCTTCAGCTCTGTCCCACCAAGGAACCCCCTACAGGGATCACACCAGGATCACCCAGCCAGTCCCTGCTTAATCTCCAGCCTCCCCATCAGAGTGCCCCCTGGCTAGCATCAGCTTCATCTCCAGGCATCCTGCCAGGATGCCGCCTGTGAATGACCCAAGACCGCCAGCCTACACCTCATTAAGCTTCAGCTGATCTACCAGGGTACCCTCTGAGTGGGGAACCCTGGAATCCCATGGTCCATGCCTTTACTTCCATCCATCCTACCAGGGTAGCTCCAGTACAAAGTACCTTAGAACCCCCAGCCTGCACCCTCCCCCACCACAGCTCCTACCAGCCAGCCAAAGCTGCCAAGTACATGCAGTCTACATGGAGGATATTAGTACACAAAGGCATTCATTCCTTCAACTCTAGGAGAAGTAGCTCTTCTGCCTACTTGATAAAAACACACACAAAAAGTTTTTTTAAAAATGAATAGGCCCCAATCAATCAATCAATTAACAAGACAAACCTACAGAAAAAGAACTAAACAAAACAGAGATGAGCAATCTACCTGATAAAGAGCTCAAAGCAATGGTCATAAAGATGCTCAATGGATTTAAGAATAGATGAACTCAGAATTTCAGCAAATAGGTGAACCATCAGAGGTGAACAATACAATTATTGATATAAAAATTAAGCTAGAGAATCAACAGGTTAGAAGGTACAATAGAAAGAAATCAGTGATCTGAAAGACAGGGTACAGAAAATGTTCAAGCTATAAAGAAAAAAAAAATTAAATGAGAACAGGTTAAGAGATGTCTGGAACAACATCAAGTGGACCCACATTTGCATTATGGGGTAGGGGGTGGGTCCCAGGAGGAGAAGAAAGACCTTTGAGATACCACCTTACACCAGTTAGAATAGCCAAAATTAATAAGACAGTAAACAACAAGTGACGGAGAGAATGTGGAGAAAGGGAAACCCTCTTACACTGATGGTGGGAATGCAAGTTGGTACAGCCACTTTGTAAAACAGTGTGGAGATTCCTCAAAAAATTAAAAATAGAGCTACCCTATGACCCTGCAATTGCACTACTGGGTATTTACCCCAAAGATACAGATGTAGTGAAAAGAAGGGCCATCTGTACCCCCAATGTTTATAGCAGCAATGGCCACAGTCACCAAACTGTAGAAAGAACCAAGATGCCCTTCAACGGATGAATGCATAAGGAAGATGTGGTCCATATACATTATGGAGTATTATGCCTCCATCAGAAAGGATGAATACCTAACTTCTGTATCAACATGGACGGGACTGGAAGAGATTATGCTGAATGAAATAAGTCAAGCAGAGAGAGTCAATTATCATACGGTTTCACTTATTTGTGGAGCATAACAAATAACATGGAGGACATGGGGAGATGGAGAGAAGAAGGGAGTTGAGGGAAATTGGAAGGGGAGATGAACCATGAGAGACTATGGACCCTGAAAAACAAGCTGAGGGTTTTGAAGGGGCAGAGGTGGGAAGTTGGGCCAGCCTGGTGGTGGGTGTTGTGGAGAGCACATATTGCATGGAACAATAGCACAGCAATAGCACAGATTGCTATTATTTTCAGTGACATCTTGGGGACAGATCATTTCCACCAAGCTGAGCTCTAAGTGAAATCAAATAGCCATAATATCCTAGAAAAAGAGGTTTTCCAGGAAGCCATGAATTGGGGGAAAAAAACATTTAACGAAGCTCCAAAAGATGTCAGTCCTCATTGCTTGCAAGGGTACTGGCAACTACCATGCCGCTAAGCTAAAAAAGGGGAGAGGATGGGACTATCTTTAGGCTAAAATATCAAGGAACCTCCTGTCTTACCTAAAACAAATATTTTCTCTTAAATATATCCGTGAAAGTTTGTTCTAGGTCTTTGGCTAATTTTCAGAGTTCTGAAATGCTCATTTTTGTTGTTTTGCCATTTGTCCTTATTTTTGTGGGAGACTGAGTTCACTAAGTTCACTAAGTTCACCAATTGGTTCACTCGCCACCAGTCCAGAAGATAATCCCACCCACATGCTGACTGATTTAAGAGAATGGTGTGTGCACAACTGAAAACCTGATAGTTGTTTTGATTTATCACAATCACTTTGCATAGTATGTTATAGAAATTCAAAGTGGATGTGTACAGGGCCATTTTTCTTAACTCCTTCAACAAATATTTATGAAGTATCTACTAAATATCAAGAGATAAGACCATACTCCCACCCTCAACAAGGGTCAAGTCCACTTGCAGCAGAGGAAGTATCTATTGTTGAACATAAACTATTTATCACTATTATTAGTCATATCACTAGCATAGACAGTGTGTAAGGGAAGGAGAATTGTAGAATCTCCATTTAAAAGACTTCTTAAGTTTGAGTTGTGAAGGATAAATAAGACATCTCTAATTGGACCCAGTGCAGGAGAAATGTCTTTTTACCAAGGAGTTTAGAGAATGAAAGATCATAGTCAATAAATGATTACTGTTAAAGTTCTGATGGTTCCTGCCTATTTAGTGTAACCCAACTTAACACACTGAGAAATCAATATTTTTTTAAAGACTGAATAACTAAATCTCTACTTGACCAATATTTTAATTCCTGATGACAAAATCTTCATATAACTAAAGGAAACAGAAGTAACTTTGTCATTATGCCATAAACTTAAAAGTTTCATAATTATGAGATGGCTGACTGTGTTAGTTATGCTGTATAATCATAGTCAACTCAAGAGTTTGTCAGTGTATGAATCCCTGATTACTTCTGATAAGTCAAAACTGTTAATAAAACATATTAAACTCCTTAAAATGATTTTGTTTGAAAAATAAGGTGGGAGGAAGAAAAATAAGAAAATCAGCTTGGTTTTGACCTTCCACCACACACAATCTGAGCTGCTCTGGTTAATGAGGTCATTACTTAACTAGAAGAACAGCTTAAAGAAGTTCTTTGACCTTATAGAGCTGGAAAGACTTCACGTGGGAGTTGAAAATAAGACTTCAAAATCCAGATGTATCTCTGCCATCATCTCCCATGACATAGTGTGCACCTCATGGAAGAAAAGTGGATCCTCCAAACTGGCATATTCACCAAAGATCCCTTTGGTAAAAGCAAATCAGAACACATGTTTCACAAGAACTGAAATTCGTGATGCAGTATTTTCAAAGGCTATCAGTGATACTACCCTCTCATCTCAAATGTATGAAACTAATTCTAAAGGAAAAGAGTTCCAAGGCCTGCCAGTGGCTGATAGTAAACAACACTGTACTATCATCATGTATAGGACAAAATTAGCATAGGTAGCGGGAAAAGTCCGAAGACAAAGAAAATGCTCAAACAAGCAACAAAATCTAAATCCATACAGATAGACCTTAAAGAATAACAGCAATTATATTCCCTATCAAAAATGTCAATAGTATATGTCACAGAAATAGAATAATACTAAAACTTATATGGAACCACAAAAGACCCTGGATAGCTACAGCAATCTTTAGAAAGGAAAACAAAGCTGGAGGTATCACAAGATATCAACTTCAAGACACAAAGCTATCAAGACAATATGGTACTAGCACAAAAATAGACACATAGATAAATGGAACAAAATAGAGAATCCAGAAATAAATGCATACTTGTGTGGTCAATCTACAGTACAAGGGCAAGAATATACAATGAGAAAAAGACAGTCTCTTCTAATAAATGGTGCTGGGAAAACTGGAAAGCTAAAAGCAGAAGAATTAAAGTGGACCACCTTCTAATGCCTTTCACAAAAATAAATTCAAAATGGTTTAAAAACCTAAATATGAGACTGAGAAAATAAAACTTCTTTAAAAATGAAGTAGGCAGTAATGTCTTAGACAGCAGCCTTAGTAATATTTTTCTAAATACGTCTTCTGAGGTAAGGAAAACAAAAGCAAAAATAAACTATTGGGACTGCATCAAAATAAAAAGCTTATCCTGGTGTAATGTAAAGAATTATCGAGTCACTATTTTGTACACCTGAAATAAATATAACATTGAATATCAAATATACTTAAATTTTTAGAAAGGTAAAAGCACTTATTATGTGACATAACAATCTGTAGAGCGATTGCTCCAGAGTTGGTTAATTTAGTAACATAATCACATCATCAAGGACCTGAGTGGTCTCTACTTTGCCATTTTCAGAATGTTGCTTCCATCTACAAGTTTGTCACATGAAGATCATAAGATGGCTGCTATCGCTCTAGACATCAACCCAACAACCAGCCATATCCAAAGCCCATAAGGATATGTGACCATATCCAAAGTCACACAAATGTCTACCGGGGAGGGAAGACCACCACCTTCATACATGACTACACAGGTCCTACCTCACAACCCCAGAGAGGCAGACAAGTAAACCATAATGAGTAGCTACCTTATACAGACAATCATCTTTTGTAAACAGCTGTAATAATACTGTGCACAACTACAATAATATCTATGTGAGATTAAATAAATTCTGCTACAATGTTAAGCTTGCAGAAAACTTTAAGTGTTTTTTTTTTTAAAGGGATAAAAATAATATGTAGAAGTTTTAAGTAAAAATAAAGGGTGAGTCTATGGCCATACAACCTCAAACATGCCTGATCCCATCTGATCTCAGAAGCTAAGCAGGGTTGGGCTTGGTTAGTATCAGGTTGAAAAAAATATATACAATAATTGGTGGTTTTCCTTTTCACATACTATTCCTGTTATTCAAAACCAACAATTTTAGTGCTTACTAATTTTCTTGCGTCCAGAAAGTATCTGAAAGTAAACATAATTGATTGTATAATTTCAACTTGTTTTCTTTTCCATAACTGTCATCCTGCATAGCATAAGATTAGAGGTTCCATTTTTTTTCTAACATGGCATTAAACCTATCTTTTAATTGTCACTCTTAAATCAAAAATAGCCCTAAATGTCAACTTATAAAAATTTGACAAGTTACTCCATTATTTGGATTGTTCTTAAAATGATCAATAGTGGTCTCTGTGAGAGAATACACATTTTCTCTCACAAAAACTAGCTTAAGGATCACAGCAAATCATTTTTTCACAGAAAATATTTCCATTCCTGCTGATATGTAATTTCAGTCATAGCCAACCCCAAGTATTTAAACTCAGAGGACATGCTGAAATAAATTGTTTATTAACTAAAGTGTATTAACAACCTTATCTACTCCTCCCCTAGATCATTAATTTGGCATTACTTCAAAAGGCAGAGGCACAGAGTCATTGGTGGCTTGTCCAGGACTTAATAAACACATTAACAGAGACAACCATGACCAACACTCCAACTTCATAAAGTCTAATTTTTATGACTGTTATTTAAGTGCACCAAGCCCTCGGTATGACTTGCCAATTTACTTAACGAGGATGATAACAATCATGCTGCAGTTACTGAAATTAAGCTTAGGATCCAGGTTTTAGTCTTAGTAGACATTAATGCCACGATGTGTGAATTTCTGTCATGGATACTTGACATAAGATTCCCAACCCCTCCAAAGAGAATGAATTTCAATTCAGGGTTTGTGACTTGTTTGTTTGTTTTAAGCAGAAAAGCAATGTAAATGAGATGAGGGCCCACCCCTGTTTTGGAATATTGGCAAAGATCCCCAATCCATATGTAAAAAAAAAAAAAAGTAGACCATTCAGTAACAGAAAACCAGAGAAGAAAATTGCAGCAAATGACCCCAACCGGCATGTTAGTTCATTTTATCTTTCAGGACAGACCTTTTAGAAATACTTTTTTACTCAATATATGCTCCATTTCTCTCTCCACCAGCCCCTATTCTAAACATGTAATCTATCATTTTAAAAATAATGCTGCATTGAGAAACCTAAGAAAGTCTCTAGTATCTTAAAATAACTCTAACTGTGGTTAGAGTTTGATTTTGAAAGGCCTTACTATACATTATTCTGTGCCACATAATAGCCACGTTGTTATATTGGTAAGTCTTTTCAAAGATTTAATGGCTTTTTCTAAAACATCATTCTCATTTCTCTGAGCCACCTGGGAAGAATGTACTTTTCCCAGTGCCTTACCCTTATGCCCCACCAAGAAACAAATAGCTTCTGTAGGGTCCCACCCAATTTAGAGCTCACCTTTCAGTGGGAATGCAAGACAGTTTCTACCTAACCCCCCTGTTTCAGAAGAAATTACTGATAATGTGTTCACATGTAAAGATAGAGAAGTTATAAAAAAAAAGTTCATAAGATGAAACCAAGAAAAACTGAGGACTTTGACCTGCTTTTAACCACACTAGCTCCAACATGTACTCCAGATCCAGAATCTTTTAACATCTTAGCAAATGAAATGCTTCATATACATCTACTAATTGAGTCCTGATGACAGGCATATAAAGATCAAAGTCAGGTATTTCAAAATTTGCTTTCTGATTGCTTGTCTTCCTTTCTAACATATTAATAACCAGAGTAATGTTTTCATGTGAGAGACAATTAAAAACACCAAGAAAAACAAATTATTATAGAAAAATTAATAGCTATGGAGCCAACTAAAATATGGTATCATCCTTGAGCAAGTGTTGAGTATTATAAAGAAAGAGCGAGTGAGAGAGACAGAATTCTTGGTGCCTGGTATCACATTCCTTTGATAGGCATGAGGTTAGTATCAACAGGTTCCATTTCTTTACCTGAGAGCCCAAATATACTCATTTTACAGTGAACCGACACTTACATACTCCTAATACTGTAAAATCTGCTTACTCAATTTTAATATTTACAATCAACCTGTGGGAAAAGCGCAGCACACTTAATAACCACATCTAAAATACTAACTATACCTAGACCTCGAACACCATACTCAAAAACAAACTCCAGACAGAGAAGAGTTGACTATTCAAGATTTAAGGGACACCACTTATAAAATAAAAAACAAGTAGCAAACTGATGTGAATTATATTAAGAACTTCTTTAAATCAAAAAGATTGATAACTGAATAGAAAAGATAAACAAATGTTATGAAAAGGCAATATACAGCACAAATATAAAAGTGAAAAATTCTCAAATTTATTGGTAGTTATGGAAAGGTAAATTAAAACAATAATAAGACATTATTTTTGTTGTAGCAAGTTGGCAAAAACTAAGATGACCAATGATGTCTAATGTAAAGGAAAGATGTGGGGATCAGGCATTCTAACATACTATGGGTGGGAATGTCAGTTAGTAAAGCCCTCCCCAGAACAACATAGTGCTATCTAACACAATTTATAATATTTATGCCCTTTGCCTTTTATTTTTACATGTAGTAATCTATACCAAATATTGTTCCATGTGGTAAAAAACAGCATTAAAAAGATTTCATAACAGTAAAAATTGGAAAAAGCTTAACTGTCCCTTATATAGGTGAATGACTATATCAATTATGAGGCATTCATTCTGTATGCATTAACCTGAAGAGATATGCCTGAAATATTCTTGAACAAAAACAGTAACAGTGTAACAGTGCAATATATAATCAGATCACGTTTTTTAAGAACTAAACATCTGTATGGGTATATTCTAAAATAGAAATGTTTGCAAGCCGTAGTCATCATTTAAAAATGCAAATCATAATGCACTTGCTTTTAAAGATGCATAATTTATATATATATACACACACATATATACATATGTATGTATGTGAGTGGGTGTGTGTACACATTTGTATATAAACTGGAATGATATCCCCCAATCCAGGGTTACACTAGGTCAGTAAGGAGAACACAATGGAGGATCAGTTTTCAATAGAAGTGTCTTCGCTACTTTTTTGCATAATAAGTAAAAGGCAGAATCAATCTTAGCTTCAGGTATACAACAGTGATACATCTCTATGTTATGCTATGCTTATGAGTGTAGTTACCGTGTGTCACCATACAACACTATTATAATATAATTTGACTATATTCCTTAGGCTGTGCCTTTCATTCCTGCAGCTTTTTTATTCTACAACTGGAAGCTTGTATCTTCCACTCCCCTTCATCCATTTTGTCCATTCCCTACCTCCCTTCCCTTTGGCAATCATCAGTTTGTTCTCTGTATTTACAGGTCTGATTCTGCTTTTTCTTTGTTTATTCTTTTTTTTTTTTTTTTTAGATTCCACATATGAGTGACATCATATATTATTATTATTCTTTCTTGGTTTAACTTCTTTCATGTAGCATTATACCCTCCAGGTCCATCTACATTGTCACAGATGGCAAGATCTGATTTTTTATAGCTGCATAATATTCCATTATATGTATATAGACATGTACAGAGATATATATCACATCTTCTTCATCCATCTGTCTATCAATAGATATTTGGACTGCTTTCATATCTTAGCTATTATAAATAATGCTGCAAGAACCATGGGGTACATATCTTTCTAAATTCATGCTCTCATGTTTGGGGGGTAAAATACCTATTAGTACAATTATTGAGTTACATAGCATTTCTATTTTTTTAAACTTTTTGACAAATCTTCCTTAACCAAGGAGGTGAAAGACCTGTACTCTGAAAATTATAGAACACTGATAAAAGAAATTCATCAGTGGTGACACAAATAACTGACACAAAGAACTGATGACACAAATAGGAAGACATTTTATGCTTATGAATTGGGACAAAATAGTTAAAATACCCATTCTATCCAAAGCAATCTAGAGATTCAATGCAGTCCCTATCAAAATACCAATAGGATTTTTCACAGAACTAGAACAAATAATACCAAAATTTTCATGGGACCACAAAAGACTCTGAATAGGCAAAGCCATCTTAAGAAAGAACAAAGCTAGAGATATTACAGCTCCATATTGCACGATATACTACAATCCTATACTAATCCAAACAGTATAGTACTGACACAAAAATATACACATGGAACATGAAAGAGAGCCCAGAAATAAATGCACCCTATATATGCTCGATTGTTCTATGACAAAGGGGCAAGAATATAAACTGGGGAAAAGAGTTTCTTCAACAAATGGTGCTGGGTGAACTAGATAGCTACATGCAAAAGAATGAGACACTTTCTTACAAAAAGAAACTCAAAATAGATTAAGTATCTAAATATGAGACCTGAAACCATAAAAATCTTACAAGAGAAAATAGGCAGTAATTTCTTGGACATTGACCATAGCAACATTTTTCTAGGTACATTTCTCAACACAAGGGAGACAAAAGCAAAAATAAATTAGAGACTACTTCAAAATAAAAAGCTTTTGTACAACAAAAGAAACCATGTACAAAACAAAAAGGCAACCTACTGAATGAGAAGATATTTGCAAATAGTATTTGATAAGGGATTAAATCTAAAATATCTGAAGAATTCATACAACTCAACACCCAAAAAAATAGGATTAAAAATGGTCAAAGGATCTAAATAGACATTTTTACCAGGACGATATATAGATGGACCACAGACACATAAGAAGATGTTCAACATGGCTAATCATCAGGGAAATGCAATTCAGAACTACAGTGAGATCACTTTACAACTATTAAAATGGCTAGACTCAAACAGATAAGAAGTAACTAATATTGGTGAGGATGTAAAGAAGAATATACTCCTCATAAGCTATTGGTGGGAGTATTAATTGGTACAGCAGAATGTATCTTTTAATGAGGAAATAAAGGTAAGGATCCTACCTCAACTCAAAAATATCAATTATTATCAGTAAAAAAAAAAAATAATATTGAAACACTAGCTCAGCAGAGGAAAATACCACAATAAAAAGCATAGTAACCAAGAAATAGATTTTATAAAATGGTTAACACAAAATGTTATAAAATTTGCTTTGTTAATTATTGAGCTTGAACTTCACTTTTGAATATTTTGTGCATAATTCATTTAATAATGAAATCTCTAACGGTGCTTTTCGAGTGCAGTGTGCACACTTCTACTCAGAACAGTCACCTTCTCCGTGTTTTCTAAAGTTTCAAGGAGTTCAAGTATTTCAAAGAATTTTAAACAAATGGACAAATCTATAACTGGCAGTTTTTAAAACAATGCCAAACTATAATATATTTTAATCTCAGGCTGTCTAGAAATGAACTTAAAGAATCATATTCCGCTAATATATAATTAAAGACAAGTCCTGTATCAGCCAGATAGACCTGCTGTACTGAAGGCAGATGACTGTGAACTCTCCAAAGAGCTACAGTTTCATTCTCGTTGAAACTAAGAACATTACTCGTGTTATTGTACCTCATAGATATAACTGCATTTTCCAAATTGAAGGTTTATGACCACCCAGCATCAAACAAATCTATTGGCACCACTTCTCCATTTATTCACTTCAGGTCTCTGTCACATTTTAGTCATTCTCACAGTATTTCAAATTTTTTCATTATTATTTTACTTATTATGATTGTGATCAGTGAGCTTTGACTTTCTTACAGTAATTGTTTTGGGGGTATCACAAGCCATCTAAGGCAGTGAACTTCATTGATTAATGTTTGAGTTCTGACTGCTCCACTGACCAGCTGTTCTCCATCTCTCTCCCTCTCCTCAGGTCTCTCCATTACCTATGACACAACAATATTGAAATTCAGCCAATTAATAACCCTACAAGAGCTTCTAAGCGTTCACGTGAAAGAGAGAGTCCATTGGTGCAGCTAACTTCACAGTTATCCTATTTTAAGAAATTGCCATAGCCACCCCAGACTTCAGCAATCACCACCCTACCAGCCATCAGCATGAGCCAAGACCCTCCACCAGCAATACTGCAGAAATAAAGCATTTTTTAATCAAGGTATATACATTTTTAGATAAAATGCTATTGCACACTTAACGGACTAGAGTCCGGTGTAAACATAACTTTTATGTGCAGGAAGAAACCAGAAAATTCATCTCTCTTTATTGCAATATTCACTTCATTGCAGTAGTCTAAAACCCAACACGCAGTATCCCTGAAGTGGGCCTATACTACCTTGAGTTCTACTCAGACTGTGATCTGGGGAAAAGTTCTTAATATATCTCATTTAATTGTAGCATAATGAAAATGTCCTTTTGCTCTGATTCAGACATGAAATAGATCATAGTGATGAAAGTTATAATCCTGAACACTTCTGAGGCAGCCTTCTGCATTAAGAAAAATGTTTTCAATCCCATTTTAAAGATGAAACAACTTCAGTTGAAAGAAGAAATTACATAGAAAAATTAGTCTGAAAACCTAGTCTTTCTATAAGAGCACCAATTCCTCCCATCTACCGTGTTATGTATTCTGTTTCTAATTCATTCTATAATAATATTCCTTGGCTATCTTACTTTAGCTCATAAAAGCATTAATAAAATTAGTTAATAATGAGGTAGTGCATAGAGACAGGCATTCAGTACCATCTATTTGAATTAATTATAACAATCAGAATTCTCCCTGTCCAGTCTTCTCAAATCCCTGAACCTAAGGTTCATATAATTCATTCTGAGCCTGTATCTTCTGTGTATATTTCTTTTAAGAGAATCTATAAGATGATTAGGACTATTACAAAGACTAACATTATCTTTCCTTTCATCTAAAAGTATGATGCATTTCCTCCCCTCCCTCATAACTTTTTCTTCAGTTCTTGAAAATAATCTGCTTGCATGCTAGATAATTTGACTTATGGTGCCCGATCAGAAAGGACAGGTTTGCTCATAAGTGGATACATACAAAAATCCCTCAAGCATGTTTTGGGTTTTTTTCCATTTTTCTTCTTTCAAGTTCTTATGTATTAAAAAAAATCTTTCCTTGGTAATTCTACATGGTTTAAATGCTTAAAACTCTAAAGAAATTCAAAGGCAGAAAACATTCTATTTCATATCAGATCAATAAGAAACCATCTAGCCTTGGGCTATAAAAAAGTCCATCGGGTTACCTATTCCACCCTTTTTTCTAACAGTCTAGAGTCTCTGAAGAATGATGGTCCTGACTTTTATTGCCTCATCTTCCTGTCTTCCAGAAGTGATTTTAATCAGCAGTTTCATTAAACAACAGGGGCAGCTAGAAACAATGGCATAAGGATAAAGAGACTAAAGCTGCTGAAATCTTGAGCACACTTACCCTGTCCTGAAATAGATCAGCATAGTACAGAGAAAGTTTAGGAGTTATGTCCATGTCCACTACAGAACTGAATTCAGCAAAACTTGCCTGCTCTTGAGTGCTATTTACTTTTGCTTTTACAGCTCAAAACCTGCCAGAATTAGGTTTTCCTGGAAATCAGACTGTGGCAATCATCATCTGGGCATTAGGAATCTTTGGTTATACACAGGATTTCCTGAAACGGAACCTGACCTTTATGTTCTTCAAATCACTGAAAGGTACCAGAGTATAGCTAACAAAAAAATAACTAAAAGTATTATAGTTATACTCTACCGCTAATTTTTTAGGTATTAAAAAAATGCAACCGAGTAAATTTAAAGATCAAATTGACTTTATTCAAGGATTTGTGAATCAAGCAGCATCCCATTTAGTAAACAGAAAGGACCCTCAAGGAGCTGTATGAAATTCAAGTCCTCCATAGGCCAAATGGTGGCAATGACCAAGAAAATCTAGATTATCTCACCTCTGGAGGATGAAAAGAGCCTATCACTTGGATTACCTCACTCGTGCTGACCAGTAAAGTACAGACTGACTGGTTAAGAGTACATTCCTGGGAGGCACCGCAACTGCATTTAGGCTAAGTATTAAGTCTTGGTTTGCTGATGTGGGTCTTACCACAAATGACTCCATTTGCAGACTGTTGTTTCTTTTCCAATACGTGGCATCTCTTTATATTATCCTTACCATAATTTCATGACATGAATATAGGAAATACCACTACCTATATACTTCACAGACAGATCTAGAGTTACATGAATAGTGAAAGAAGGTGTAAGCCCCAGTCTTCTTATTTCTTTTCCTCTTCACGATTTCTTTTTTATTCCCATATTACAACTCCTTGTTTGGGTTCCCATGTTTTTACAGCTCAGGGCAGGTCATGCAGTGTTAGAATGAGGAATTCCTTTTTTCAACAGAAAGTACTAAGTACAGATGAGTTCTGACTGAATTATTTACAGAACCAGCAAGATTCATTCACTTTTGTTTCCTGTGTGAACCTACAAGAATATCTGTATTTTTCTGCCTGTTGTAGGAGTTTCATTCTCTAACAGCAAGAGCCTGTGCCTTTTTACAAAATACAGTATACAGAGAAAATCCCAACCCTTCCTTCAAACAGTATCTTTCAAAAATTTTTTTGAAAATGTTATTTCTTGTCTATAGGCAATGAGATTGCACTAAAAATATATTGTTGACTTTCCATAGCAGACTCTCCATGGAAATAGAGACCAGATTTGTCCCTAAAGGGACTCCACTTCTATTTTGAGAAATAGAAGTTAAAGAGAAATCAAGACAGCAGCTTTTAAAAATCCACAGGATTAAATAATTCAAGTGAAAAAGAGATCTTATCTACTGCAAATTCCAATTAAACACATGGATTTCCACTTGGAGTCAGTGTACCTTTGAACATAGGTATTATCTGAATGAACACAAAAGGAAAATCTTTTACCTCTTCTTATACCCAGGAGCTGAAAACGTTTCGTTGAGAAGAGACTGGAATATATGCATATGCATATAAAATTTGGGGATTTACATTGCAATTAACTTTATTCTCTCCTATTTAAATAAAGAACCTAAACACTCCTCAGATTTCTTAGGTAGTACAGAAGAGCAGTCCTCTTACTATGTCAAAACCTATTCAGTTTTTAAGGTGAATTTAAATCTTTTGGATCACTTAAAGTGATAGGGAGGAGGATTTATTTGTACTATGAGCAAACTCTCATGTACATTTTAATGGCACCTTAGTGTTTTAGTTCTTTTGAATTATGTATTTGCCCATTCTAATCAAGTTATGTTGAGCCACTATAGCCCCTGCATTAACCGTGGCCTCCATAGACAGCAAGGCAGCTGTAGGTTTCATATACCTTCTAATCTATGCCATTATTAGAGTTACAGTCTGTTCCAGTAGATCTCCTTTTAGTTTTGACAGAAAACTCTCCCAGCCTTCTCCCTCTTCCCATCTCCCTCCATTTCCCTTCTAGTCTTTACACATTCTTATTCAAATATTTCATCTGCCCCAAGTATCCCCATTAGTAAAGACTTAATGAAATTAATTATAAATGATAACTTGAAAAAAGGTCTTTTTCAAAAAAGGTAGCATTTTCTCTTTTAGCCCGAATTTAAAGAAAATCCACTCCTTTAACAGCATTTCTGGATTTTAGCAGTTCGTATTCCAGTTACTTTTAAAATTTAAAGAGAGAAATATTCATCTTTAATGAGATGGCATGGAAGCACTTCTATGTAATCAAAAAGAAACTCATTTGTAAATGTGGAACTTGTTTGACAGAAGAGAAAATTTTAACAAAGCAGGTTTGACCTGTTAAAAAACAAAAAACAGGGGAGGAAAAAAACAAACACCCAATCCTTCAGAACTGTTTTCTTAAAAATGCACATACTGCATTAACCGTGGGCTAAAACAAGACCTGAGCTCAGAGACTGAGAATACTAACTTACAGCTGTAGAGCTTATGGATGAAGTTCCACATTATTCTTTTAAAAAATTCACTCTGGGGGTCAGGAGACCTATTCCCATCCTCACCTTGCTTAAAAATCTCTGACAATGGGCAACTCTCTTCATTCAGCTGGCTCAGATTCTTAACAAAAAACGTGTCAGACATTCCTCTTTATATGGTTGCTTCTGACTCTGTCATTCTGATATTCATATACTGTGATGGATGTCCAATTGTCTTCAATTCTAATAAACCTATCGAATTAGATAACTGAGAATTAGATAACTGAAGTTCTGCTTAAAAAAAAAAAAAGACAGTCTGTAAAAACCATTTAGAGCTCTAGAAGCAAATTTCAAAGTAGGAAAGACATGTTTAATATTGTTTTCTTCCAACTAGACATTTCATTTATTAAGCAAGCACTCCTACAGGTAATCTGTTGAAGATACCAAGTTGAATAAAACACAATTCCTGCTCTTCATTGTGTCACGGTCCACTATTAAGAGAAATAGAAATGAAAAAGAAATTAAGATGTTATGGAACCTGGCCTGGATCCTGGCAGAAGAACCAAGTGGCACTCGGGGACTTTGGAGGATCGGAGGTTTATTTAACACCAGTGGGCTCAGAGGAGGTTGTTCTCCAAAGGTCTGAGCCCCAAGCACAAGCAGGGAGGGGAATTTGTACCCTTCTATTTCTGCAGACCTGGTACTTTCAGCACCTGGGAAACCAGGTAGGAAAGAAGAACCCGGAAGGGCATTGAGACAGGGACTGGATTCCCTTGCTGAGTTGGTCACCCATCTTATAGTATAGTTTTTCCCTATCAAAGGCAATAATACGATAAAGTGCTGTAACCAAAGTATGAACCAGGAACAGAAATGAAACCATTTCTCTTCCCAGAAACAATATGGAAGGCTTTCTAGAAAAACTGGCAGTATTATATAACAATGGACTCTGGAGCTGGACAGTTGGGTTCAAATCACAGCCTACTATTTATGTGTTGGGTCACCTTGGATTAGTCCTTGAACCTCTCTGTGCCTCAGTTTTCTCTTCTGTAAAATGGAGGCAACAGCAGTACTTATCTCATAGAGTAGCTGTTTCACAATTAAATGATTAAAAATATGTATGAGTGCTTAGAACAGTAGTACCTTGTTCATACTAAGCACAGATAAGCATTAGGTCATATTATGATTATTTTGAAAAGTGACTACCTGTTGGCCAGAAAGAAAAGTATGACGGGGTATTTTGGGCAGAGAGAACAACATATATGAAGTGGGTTTTTATATAAAGAAAAAGAATGGTGCATTCAGAAATTTCAAAGAATTCAACAAAACTAGAATAGTGGGTATACTGGAAGAGGGGGCAATGATGGAGCCAGAAGCACCAGGACTATATCATGATGACTTTATGCAACAGTGTTTTGAACACTTGCAAATGAAAATTTTAAAAGGAAAGAAAATGTTTACCTGAGTTCCTGTGACAGTTCTTATAGGTGGAAAAAAATATAGTTTTTAGATGTAGGGATTTTTAAATCTATGTCCTAAACTTAGAACTAGATAACAATTTCAATGGCTTGCACTGATAAACACATGGTTAAATTGGTGGTTTCTGTTTTCTCAAACAGTAAAACCTAAATGATCAACTTTATGTTTTAGTATTGCTTCAAGGCTTCAGTTTTAAATCTCAGAAAATAAAAGTGTAAACAGTGGACATAACCTGCATTTATTTTCTCAAATATTTCATTCATCTTCCATTTTTATTTCCTATTCATTTAAGTTTCTTCCTATGAGAGTACATGTTAGCTACAGAAATACATAGCTTGGTATAACAATAGCTCTCAAAAAAATTGTATTAGGAAGAATTTAAACTTAGCAGAGATCATACATAATGATCTAGATACAGACCCTCTAAGAATTGTAGGTTTGGGGGGCACCTAGGTGGCTCAGTTGGCTAAGCACCTAACTCTTGGTTTCTGCTCAGGTGTAGATTACAGTGCCATGATCTTGGGGCTGTGAGGTAGAGCCCCACCTTGTGCTCAGCATGAAGCCTGCTCAGGATTCTCTCTCTCCCACTTCTTCTGCCCCTCCCCCTACTCTCATGCACATCCCTAGGCTTTCTTGTTCTCTTTCTAAAGAAAAAAAAAAAAAATTCTGGGTTTTGGGATAGAATTGTGAGATTTGTTCTCTAATGTACTAGTTATCAATATGCCACATTTAGGGTAAGAATATATCACAATGAATTTTATCCAATTTTTATTTAGTCAAGAAATAAAAGCACCTCTCTAATACTCATGAAATATTCCAGGAATTCTTTTGATGCATCTAAAAAAATCTTCAAGCCATAAACAAAGATAAACTTTACTTGGAAAGTGGTTAAACACAAAATCAGTATTCTAGGGAAAAGAATAAAACTCAACTCTCTGTCCAAGTGTTTTGTGTGGAGGCCGAGAAAATTAAGGCCATCCCACCTCAAGTTTACCTGATGTGGGAAACAGAGGCAGAAGAAAATTAAAATTCCTTACCTACTGACAAGCCCTTGAAACAGACAGAGTGGCCCTCCCCTGGGGACTTAACTGCCCTCACCTTGAGGTTTTCTAAGGACAATCCTAGCCTGACCAACCCCCTACCCCAACAGGCCCGACCAGGATCCTGTAAGTCTACTTTAACAATTCCTTTATCTCTAAACCTCCAAGATAGTGTCAAGAATCATTCCCAAGTATATGGCCCACTGATATACATCTAAAGGGTCTCACAAGAAGATTTTTATTATTGGTAATAAATAACCTTTGTCCCAACAATAGCTAGACCCTCAAGGTCCTGGAGACCTTGCTTCCAAAATTCCTTAGAGACTTATGCCATCCCTAATCCCCTTTGTTCTCACCCACCACCGAGTCCACCCCTACTCTGCCTTTAAAAACTCTAACTGTAATCTGGTTCAGGGTCCAAGTCCCTATTCCACTGTGTCGGGTATACCTTGGCCCAAGCTTAATCTTGTCAAATAAACCCTCATGTGATTGCATTGGAGCTTGGCTTCTTGGTGGTCTCTTGGACATGAAAACTCGGGCATAACATTTTGGAATCTGAAGACCAAGAAGAAATATTAAATAATAAAAATTTCCTGAATATTTGAGATTGATGAAGTTCTAGAACCTAGGTGAGGTTCCGTGGGCTGAGGAGCGGGAAGCTGGCACCTTGCACCCCCTCTCCACCCGCTCCCCTCAGTAATATGTGTAGCATTCCTCAGGCCGCCATAAGAAACAAAGAGTTAACTTGCAGAGATCACAATCCTGCAAGACAGAAACTCCCTTGGTTTACAAATGTCCTAGAGATCTACAAACAAAGAAGTTACCTTATCAATAGCACAAATTTCCAGAGGCAAAATTTAACTCAGTTTCTCAGCTCTAAATAAAGTTAAATTTCTTCTAAACCCAAATCTCACTAATAAAGACAATTGATAGCAGAAATGTGAATGGCTTGCCAAAAGACAACACTGACCAAGCCGCAAGGCCTTGGGTTTCCCGGCACCTTGCAGGCCCTCTTTAGCATATGAAAGCTCCGTTGAAACCCCCCTTTTCCCTCACCTTCCCCCAATCGCAGGGTACATAACCTGCCATCCCTCACAACCCTGGGCAGCAGCTCTTCCTGCCCACGGGTCCTGTCCCCGTGCTTTAATAAGCCACCATTTTGCACCAAAGATGTCTCAAGAATTCTTTCTTGGTCATAACTCTAGACCTCAGCCCACCGAACCTCACCTAGGTTCTAGAACTTCATCAAGATGATGCTACCTAGTTGATAAAAGTGGAGAATCCTGTTAGCAATCTGCAAAGAAGTCCTCTCATTAAAATAATACTTGAAAACAGATGTTCTTTGTTTGTATAAATGTATAAAATCCCTGTTGATAGATCACATCACTTGGAAAATTCATCGAGTCTATTGCCTTTCACCACATACTTTGCCAGAAAGCAGGGTCCCATTTACAAAAACTCTCCAGAAAATCCACAGTTGATAGAAGCTCTACAGTGGCACAAAGTATCTGTTTCACTAGTTTACTGCGTTCACAAAAAAATGCTTGCTATTTACCATTCTAAATGCCCTAGGTTATATGCTCACACAACCTCTGTCCTGGGCAAGATATGGTTCTCAAAATTTCTGAGATTACAGGGAAACATCTAAAAAGATATATATTGTTTGCCCCAGACCAGCAGTTTTCAAATACATTGATCTCAGGACTGATGAGGGAACTGAAAGCAAGCTGAAGGCAAAGCAGAAGCTCACAGCCCCACAAACCACGCCCCCCCACCCTTGGGATATATGTGAAATTCCTCAGGCATTCCTGGCTGCCCTAAAGGAAAAACAAATAGTTAACTAGTAGAGATCACAGTCCTGCAAGACTTGTGAGTCTCCCTCAGTTTACTTATAAAAGCCTTAGCAATAGCTTTCAGAATGGAATGTAAATACAATTAAATGTCCTTATAATCTGCCGCTCATTGACAGATACTTGAAGCAAGCCAAGTATCTAAGGTTCCTCCAGGAAGTTCCCAACAATCTTCATGTTAATGCATTGCTAGAGGGAACAACCTTAACATGCCAATGGCAAGGCCTCTGATATCCTGTGTGTCTTCTTTAAGGTATGAAAATCCTTTTGAAACCTCCCTTTTCCCATACTTCCTCAACCCCATAGCATATAATCAGCCACCCCTCACAACCCCAGGGCAGCAGCTCTTTCTACCCAGGGATCCTGTCCCCGTGTTTTAATAAACCACCATTTTGCACCAAAGATGCCTCAAGAATTCTTTCTTGGTCGTTGGTTCCAGACATCACCCCACCAAACTTTACGTATATTACAAAACCCCATCAGGACCACTTTACATTCTTAATAATCACTAAAAATTTGGGGGTTTTATCTAAAATTTTGTGGGTTATAAATTGTGTTATATCTAAAAATTTTATGGGTTATATCTAGGATATTCAAGGTTTTAAATATACTTCTTTAAAATTTTTTCAGAAATACTAGTAGCCCTTATCTTTATGAAAAATACCTATTTTTGAAACCAAAATAGTGGCATGCTTCTAAAATTTTACTAAGCAGTGTCAAAGCTAGCTTTAAGTTTGTCATTAAAACACTTCCATTTCAAAACAAAACAAAAAAGCAATAAAGAGATCCATTCTATCCATCTCACAAAAAAATTCCAAGACTTAAATAAGGAACCACAAATGAAAATGTCTATCAACTGCTTTATTAATTGTAAGAATTACTAAATGCAAACCACAACTATGTGATGTTCAAAATGCCTCAGGCATAATGGCAATATTTCTTGAGCTCTTACACTATGCCAGATATTTTACCTATGTTCTCTCATTTAATCCTCAACAGTTTCTACAACTGGCCTTACTGCCTTCATTTTAAATATGAAGAATGAAAGGTTTGCCATATTAAAAAAATATAGCATACAAACTCCATAGCAAGGAGGTTGCAGAACTGATGTGAAGCAGGTCTGTCTGCCCTGAAGCTAATTTTCTTCTTGGGTTTCCAAAGTATTGGGATTCTCATGTAATGGAAAGAACACACTATTTCTCAAGAATTCATATACAAAATTTACATAAAATCTAGTATTTCTTTTCACAATGCTGTATAATGTTTGTTTCACTTTGCATGCTTAGAAAAATAAGAAAACAAGACAATAGCTTTCAGCGACTGAATTACTATTTGTCCAGAAATTATCTGTTCAGAATAAACGAAATTGTATTGACAACTGACCAAGATGTACCCAAAATGCTTTTAAAGCAGTCGTTCTAAGTTTATTCATGTGTTGAAGTAGACACCAGAATACTAACAAAAAGAACAGAGGAAGATAATACTAAGATGAAATGAGAAGCTCTTTAAAATGACAATCCACAAGACAGTCATAGACGCTAACAAATCCTCGATTTCTCAAGGATTATTTCTGAGGAAGGAAAATGAAGATCATGAGGCCTTGGTTGTTATTACTGAACAATAAAACAAATAATCAAATAAAACAATCAAGATAATTTCAGTGATTATTCCCAGGAAATGTGACTGTCTGGTTCAGTCATTAATTTTCCCCTGTCTTTAAACCTTTGTTCCTATAAGGAACCCCCCCCCCCACCACCACAAAAATGTTTTTCCACCCAGATCTAACAAACATTTAATTCTATGGTGAGCCTGTTAGTTTCCAAACCGGCTAAAGGCATGTAATGAGCACGACAGCAGGAAGAACAGTGAATGATGGAGCCAGAGCTATGATACAGGAAATTCATGGAGCAGTTTAAACCTCAATGTAATAGCACTTCTCAAACTTGAGGGTCATCAGAGTCCCCTGCAGGGCTTGTTGAACTTATCCCTAGAGTTTTAGATTCAGTAGGTCCAAGTGGAGCCCAAAACCTTGCATTTCTATTACCTTCCCTGGTAATAAACTGAGAACACTGGTGCTTGTTACTAGAAGTGAAGTTGCCTGTATAACTGTAACCAATATCTAGATTCATTGTTGACAGAGGACTATCCTGCAGGTGCGTAGTAGATAGTTAGTAAACGGACATTTTTAGTTATTTGCTAAATGGAAAACTAATCAAACCTTAACAACTGGTAAGGTTAGCCGATATGGTTAGCCAGAATTCTAAGTTTGAATTTTTGCCATAATAATAAAAAAAAATCATAGCATCTATTTAGAAATTGCTATTTTTTTCCTTTATTTTTTTTAAGTAGGCTCCACCCCTAGTGTGCAGCCAATGCAGGGTTTGAACTCACAACCCTGATATCAAGATCTGAGCTGATATTAACAGTCAGATGCTTAACCAACTAAACCACCCAGGTGTGTACATATTTTCCTTTGTACACTTTCATTTAATCTTCATTAAAAATCTAATACATGAAAGCAGTATTTTTACACTGCTTTGTTATCCCCAACTTATAATAACTGTGCTTAGAGAGATTCTATCTCTTGCCCAAGTTTACCCTGTTAGGAAGGGATGACAGCAAGCTTTGACCTAAACATTGTGCTTCCAGAGTTGGAACACATTGCTTTATATGTTATGGCCTCCTGAGTAAATGGCACTGTGTCTTTCAGCCACAAAATTATCATCTCAAAATCTAACCCAACATGTGAAACTTTTAAATCTAAAACCAAAACGTGAAATAATTTATGAGAGGACATATGTACAAGGTGGCAGAAGATACCAGAACTGCTGAACCATAAGAATGTGTCATGGTTAGGCCACAATGAATTTAAAAAGGGAAAGCTGAGTGTGTAGAAAATTTATCGAACTGATTGGCCCTCCTTTGGTTGGGATCTTTTTAAGATTTTCTCCAGTTTCACTGAAATTTAAAATTCCATGTTAGATAGAACTTAAGCATGATAACAAAATTGTCCCTGAGCAGTGGATTTAGAAAATGTTCAGAGTATAAAAAGCTCAGTTATGTTCCAGATACTTCAAAGACAGCAGTGTTCAAGGGAAAAGTCAGAGTATCAGCAAGTGGGTACAACACAAGGGCATGGCATCCAGTGCCAGACATAATCAGGAGTCCAGGCAACAGTCACTATTGTCAAGAAGATATCCACATATATTTTGTCTGTATGGTGGATGGAGTAAAACAGGATAGAAAGATTGGAAAGAAAGAAAGAAAGAAAGAAAGAAAGAAAGAAAGAAAGAAAGAAGTTAATTTTTTCTTAGAACACAGAGATAAAATCACTCAGGAGGAAGTGACAGGAAATATCACTTATCTTAATCATAGGAACTGAATTCCAGGCAAGGTAAAAGATTCATGAATATTTACCTGGGAAGTTATTGGCCAACACTATGAATGCTAACTTGGCTTTGGGGAAACAACAAAGTATTAGAGTTGAATTCTGCCAGATTAAAGAGACAAAACAAAAATCAAGTACATTTCATACACTCAACTTGCAAGTTATCTACTGTAGGACTGAATTTTCACACATATCTGTGGAAACTACGAAGATGGCAGAACCTAGAAAAATGATACAGATCCTGACACTCTAAATTTGCAAGTAAAATAGTGAAAGGAAGTGCAAATGATCCAGAACCTTCTATGGAGTTGGAGTGCAAAAGGATTGCTATGGCAATCAGTATATCTGAAGGTCAAGTATTAAGCTGAACTCAACTTCCCAATCTCCCAAATTTGAAATGAAATATTTTCCATATCCAATACGTATAGACAGTAATATACCCTAGAAGGCAATTACAAGAAGCAGGCTTGCAAAGATCTTAAATTTTTAGAAATAAACTCTTCATCTTGGCTTTGGAGTTAGAACAAAAGTAGGGGGGTTTTCCCCCTGGCTTAGAAAGAAAAGAAAAGCATTAAAAATTTTTTTCAATGATTTCTGTCACACACTTAGAAGCTCAGTCAAAAACCCCATCATGTCAAAATGATTGGGACTTACAAATACACATTTCTAGCCACAGCAAACTTTGTAAATTGTGATAAAAATAAATCTCCAGAGTATTTAAAAAATACTCCCACTTATACTATCATATACTAGTACTTACTTTTTTAAAAAACATTAAAATATTTAGTTATTAAGGAGTAGAATTTCAAGTAAATGATTTTGGCCAAGACTATGAATAATTTATACTTATTGTTAAAAGCATTACAAAATTGCTTAGAATTCAATCAAACTTATAATCACCCCAAGATCTTCTGACATCAATGACTTGACTTAACCTAGGAAATTCTAAATGTCATAATAGAATATCAACTTGGTACTATAACCTGAGAAGCTATACCATGGTTTTCCAGAATCACCTATAAGACCTCTCCTTCTAGAAAGATGGATTAAACATACTCTTCCCTATTTCCTAAGCCAAGCGAAACTAAAAACCCAAATAGTATTGATCAAAAGAATCAAACAAACAAAAGAAAATTCTGAAAGGTAAAGAGAAGGCAGAATGGCTAGTGACTTTTGAATCTCAAGGAATCAGACTGTACTTTGTTTCCTGGGTTTTCTTTGTTTCTCTTATCTACCAGGTTTGGCAAACAAAAAACTGTTCTACCTAGTCAAAGGACCAAGAGAGGTCTAGCAAAATTTCTTTTTCAATCTTTTAGCAATAACCACTCCATTTTAGCAAAATACAACAGAAAAAGATTCTGCCCCACTTCTACCCCCCACCAATAAAGACTTGGTGGGTAGCCTAGACTTCATCTCTTGTTAGACTGAGATGAGACACCCCCACCATACTCACTGGAATAGTGAGAAAGCCAAGCAGGGACCCTAGATTTATACCTTCACTGCCCTGTAACAAGGCATCCCAACCATAACCAAACCCTCCACCTCCTTCAGGGTGGTGTCACAAGAAGCTGAGGAAAAAGCCAAGACTTTCATCCCTTCCACACAGTAAGAGATCCCTCCTCCTGCGATGTCAATGGCAATCACATGAATAAGCAGAATCCTACCTCAACCCAGAAGTAATAAAAAGTCATCTAAGGTGGGTACCAATGGAAGCCAAATAGGAACCCGTATTTCTACCTTGCCTGACAATAATGAGACAGTTCTCTCGCTTTTCCTGTTAGAACAGTGTGAGAAGAAGCCAGACAAGACAGGTATAAATAAAATCTAGAGCCTCAAAATAAAATGCTTAAAATATATACTGAAAAATCACTTCTCATACCAACAACCAAGAAGATCTCAAACTGAATGAAAAAGGCAATCAGCAAATGCCAATACCAAGGTGAAAGAGAAGTTAGAATTATCTGAAACACATTTTTTAAAAGATTCTATTTATTTCTTTGACAGATAGGGAGAGAGCACAAGTAGAGCACAAGGCAGAGCAGCAGGCAGAGGGAAAGGAAGAAGCAGGCTTTCCGCTGAGCAGGGAAGCCTGATGCAGGGTTTGATCCCAGGATCATGACCTGAGCCAAAGGCAGCCACTCAACTGACTGAGCCATCCAGGCGCCCCTTGAAATACATTTTATTTTTTATTTTATTTTTTGTTTTGTTTTTAAAGTTTTTTTAAAAAATTAATTTATTTGACGGACAAAGATCACAAGTAGGCAGAGAGGCCCTAGGCAGAGAGAGAGGAGGAAGCACGCTGCCAGCTGAGCAGAGAGCCCAATGTGGGGCTCTATCTCAGGACAGTGGGATCATGACCTGAGCCGAAGGCAGAGACTTTAACCCACTGAGCCACCCAGGCGCTCCCTGAAATACACTTTAAAACGACTATCACATGCAACTCTTATATGGAATATAAGGAATAGCACACAGGACCATTGGGGAAGGGAGGGAAAACTGAATGGGAAGAAATCAGAGAGGGAGACAAACCATGAGAGACTCTGGACTCCAGGAAACAAACAGAGGGTTAGAGAAGGGAGGGGGTTCAGGGGACGGGGTAAGTGGGTGATGGGTATGAAGGAGGGCATGTGTTGTGATGAACATGGGGTGTTATACACCATTAATGAATCACTGAACACTGTATCAAAAACTAATGATGTACTCTATGTTGGCTACATGAACATAATTTAAAAAATAAAAATAAAATAAAACAACTATTATAAAAATGACTCAATGTGGGATGCCTGGGTGGCTCAGTTGGTTAAGCGGCCACCTTCTGCTCAGGTCATGATCCCAGCATCCTGGGATCAAGTCCCACATCTGGCTCCTTGCTCGGCGGGGAGCCTGCTTCTCCCTCTACCTCTGCCTGCCATTCTGTATGCCTGTGCTCACTCTCTCTGACAAATAAATAAATAAAATCTTTGAAAAAAAAAATGACTCAATGAATAATTGTGAAATATATTTCAAATACATGAAAGTCTCAGCAAAGAAACTAAAAGTTATAACAAAGAAACAGAAGATATAAAGAAGAACCTAATGGAAATTTTAGAACTGAAAAATACAGTAGCAAAAAAATTTCAATGGATAAGCTCAACAGCAGAATGGGAAGACCAGAGAAAGAAGAAGCTAGAAGGTAAATTAATAAAAATTACTCATTCTGAATAGAGAAAAAACAGAGAAGTGAACACAGCCTTGGGGACCTATGGGACTATACCAAAAGATCTCTGCGTTCATATAAACAAAATAGCAGAAAAAAATAGAAAAATGCATGACTGAACAAATAATTGAAGAAATAATGACAGAAACTCAAATTTGGTAAAAGGCACCAGCCTAGAGATTCAAGAAGACCAAGTCAAACACGTGAACACTAAACAGCATAAAGTCCAAGAAATCCACCCAAGACACACCATAGTAAAAGGTGCTGAAAACTAAAGACAAAGAGAAAGCCTTGAAAGGTATGAGAAACGTAGTTCTACCTAAAAGGGAAAAGAGATTTTCAGATTTCCTACCAGAAACCATGGAAGCCAGAAGAAAGTGGCACAGCATCTTCAAGTGCTGAAAGAAATTAACTGTCAACTCAAAATCCATCTTCTAGCAAAAACTTCCTTTAGGAATGAAAAGGGAAATCAAGACAGTCTCCAATAAATGAAAACTAATAATTTATTGGCAGCAGACACACCCTCAAAGAATGGCTCAAAGTTCAGAAAGGAAACAAGAAGAGGTCTCAGAATCTCTGTACATGAAGAGAGTAACAGCCCAGAGGGCAGAAGCAAGAACCATCAGGTACTATTGCCAGGTCTGGAAACCTAACCTGCTAAATTTTCAAGTTACTTTGGCTGGTGACTCCTTTTTTCCTTCCATTTTCTCCCTTTTTAATGGATGTTTTAAAAATTGGTATTGTATTCTTGTCCCACCATTGTACTTTGGATGCAGATAGCTTGCTTTCTAGTTTCACAAGTCCACAGGACCCTCTACAGGCAGAGAGGAATTCTGCCCTAGGAGCATAATACTTAAGAGTCTCATCTACACCTAACTGAAATGAGTTAAATGGTGAGAGCTAGGATTTTTGGGCTGATGAGATTTAGATGACACTTTGGACTTGGAACAGATGATGTGATGGGTTTACACTTTTGAATATGCTAGGACAGGATGAATGTATTTTAGGTATGGGAAGATATGAATCATTTGGATATGGAGGACAGGGAACAGACAATTCCCATGAAGGAATGGGTCCTAAGTCATAAGAAATGCAGGTGACCTCCAAAAGGTGGAAAAGTCAAGGAAATATATTTTCCCCAAGAACCTCCAGAAAAAGATGCAGCCTTATTGATACCTCACAGTTTTTAGCCCAGTAAAATTGATTTCAAACCTCTGACCTCCAGAACTATAAGTTAATAAATTTGTGTTGTTTTCTTTTGGTCAATTTGTAATTTATTACAACAGCAATTAGAAACTAAAACAACCAGGAAGAAGTAAAGTGAGAAGCAAAAATATGGCATATTCTTTCTCTTCTAAAAGTTCCAAATTATGTTTGATGGATGAAACAAAAATTAGAAGACTGCTTGATGTGGTTTTCAATATATAGTAATTTTTTTCAGGTTATTATAAACAAGGGAAGCTAAAGGGTATACAAGAAGTAAGGTGTCTATACTGCACTAGAACTGCTAAAATAACCAGCAGACTCTGATGAGTTACATATATATATAATCTTACACCTAGAGCAACCACTAAAAGACCTATATAAATAAACTTGAAAACACTATAGATAAATCAAAAGAGAATTCTAAAAAAAAATGCTCCAATAACTACATGAAGGAATAGAAAATGAGAAAGTAACTGTAAAGAATAAAGAGAAAATTAAAATTAAAATTGCAGACTTGAACCCTAACACATGAATAATTATATTAAATGTAAATTATGTAAATATACCAGTTAAAGACAGAAACTGACAAGGTGTATTAAAAACACGACCCAACTATACGCTATAATTCTCTAAACTGCACCAAATTTCTGCAGAAATTCACTTCATATATATGTATATAGACAAAGTTAAAGTACAAAAAAATGGAAAAACATGTAAAATGAAAATATCAAAAGAAAGCACAACTAGCTATATTAATATCAAATGAAGTAGACTTCAAAAGCAAAGGAAATTAGCAAAGAGAGTGATGTTACATAACAGTAAAGTGTCAGTCCACCAAGAAGACACAGCAATCTTAAATATGTATGCATCAAAGAATAGAGTTGTGAAATATGTGAAACAAAAACAAGTAGAACTGAAAGGAAGAAAGAGATAAATTCACAATTACAGTTGGAGATGTCAACACAGTGTCTTAACATTAAAAATACAAAAACAAAAAAAAACCTTAGATATAATATTTTCAAGAATATAGAAAATGTCAATACCAACCAGCAGTATCTAATGAACATTTACAGAACATTCCACCCAACAAAAACAAAACACACACTATTTTTCAGTGACCACGGTCCAAGATAGACCATGTAACCAGACATACAGTAAGCCTCACCAAATTTGTAAGGGTTGAAATCAAACAACATACGCTCTTTAACCATAATGAAATCAAATCAGAAATCAGTAACAGAATGACAATAGGAAAACCTTGAAATGTTTGGAAACTAATGAATGCAACTATAAATAATCCACAAGTTAAAAGGAAGTCTCAAAGAACCTAAAAATATACATTGAACCTAATAAAAATACAACATATCAAACTTTGTGGGGCACCATTAAAATAGTACTGAAAGTCAAAAATTTTTTTAAAAGATTTTATTTATTTATTTGACAGACAGAGATCGCAAGTAGGCAGAGACACAGGCAGAGAGGAGGAAGCAGGCCCCCTGCCGAGCAGAGAGCTTGAAGTGGGACTTGATCCCATGACCCTGAGATCATGACCTGAGCCGAAGGCAGAGGATCAACCCACTGAGCCACCCAGGCGCCCCAAAAGTCAAATTTATAAACTAAACACATCAGTGAGAAAATGAAACAAGTCTAATATCAACAGTCTAAACTCCTAACTTAAGAACTTAGAACAAACAAACAAACAAACAAAAAAGGCAAATTAAATTCAGAGCAAGCAGCAGTAAGGTAATCTGAAGAGCAGAAAGCAAAGAAATTTTAAAAACAAAAACAGAGAAAATTAAAGAAACAAAAAATTGGATCCTTGAATAAGATCAATAAAATTGACAAACCTTTAGCAAGACTGACTAATAAATTAAAATGAAGATGCAAATTATGAATGTGAGGAGTAAAACAGGTAGTATCACTGTAGACCTTCAACACATCAAAAAGGGCATCTAAGGAAATACTACCAACAACTATATATGTAAATCTGGCAACTTAAATATAATGACGGATTTCTTTAAAAAAAAAAAAAAATACAAACTACCACAATATACCTGATATGAAAGAGATCATTTGACTAATTTGTCCTGTAACAACTTCAGAAATTAAATTCAGAATTCAAATACTCACAAAAAAGAAATCTCCAGGACTAGGTGTTTTCACTGGAGAATTGTGCCAGATGTTTAAGAAGAATTAACAACCAATGCTACACAATCTCTTTCAGATAATGGAAAAGAAGAAAACACTTCCCAATTCACATTAGGAAGCTAGTATTACCCTTATACCAATACAAAACAAAGAATACAGAAAGAAAAAAAAACAGACTAAAAACCAGTATCTCTCAGGAGATAAATGCAAAATCCCTTAACATAACATTAGCAAATAGAAAGTAACACAATATTTAAAAAAATTAAACACTAAGTGGAGATTATAACAGGATGCAAGGTTGGGTCAGTATTTGAAAGATAATCAATATAATATAACATTTAAACAAGCTAGAGAAGAAAAATCCCAATGATCCTATAAATCAATGAAGAAGAAGCATGTGATTGCAATGTTTTATATCAATTAGATCTCAGTTTTTTTTTTTTTTAATTTTTTATAAACATATATTTTTATCACCAGGGGTACAGGTCTGTGAATCACCAGGTTTACACACTTCACAGCACTCACCAAATCACATGCCCTCCCCAATGTCCATAATCCCAACCCCTTCTCCCAAACCCCCTCCCCCCGGCAACCCTCAGTTTGTTTTGTGAGATTAAGAGTCACTTATGGTTTGTCTCCCTCCCAATCCCATCTTGTTTCATTTATTCTTCTTCTACCCACTTAAGCCTCCATGTTGCATCACCACTTCCTCATATCAGGGAGATCATATGATAGTTGTCTTTCTCTGCTTGACTTATTTCGCTAAGCATGATACGCTCTAGTTCCATCCATGTTGTTGCAAATGGCAAGATTTCATTTCTTTTGATGGCTGCATAGTATTCCATTGTGTATATATACCACATCTTCTTGATCCATTCATCTGTTGATGGACATCTAGGTTCTTTCCATAGTTTGGCTATTGTGGACATTGCTGCTATAAACATTCGGGTGCATGTGCCCCTTTGGATCACTACATTTGTATCTTTAGGGTAAATACCCAATAGTGCAATTGCTGGGTCATAGGGCAGTTCTATTTTCAACATTTTGAGGAACCTCCATGCTGTTTTCCAGAGTGGCTGCACCAGCTTGCATTCCCACCAACAGTGTAGGAGGGTTCCCCTTTCTCCGCATCCTCGCCAGCATCTGTCATTTCCTGACTTGTTGATTTTAGCCATTCTGACTGGTGTGAGGTGATATCTCATTGTGGTTTTGATTTGTATTTCCCTGATGCCGAGTGATATGGAGCACTTTTTCATGTGTCTGTTAGCCATCTGGATGTCTTCTTTGCAGAAATGTCTGTTCATGTCCTCTGCCATTTCTTGATTGGATTATTTGTTCTTTGGGTGTTGAGTTTGCTAAGTTCTTTATAGATTCTGGACACTAGTCCTTTATCTGATATGTCGTTTGCAAATATCTTCTCCCATTCTGTCAGTTGTCTTTTGATTTTGTTAACTGTTTCCTTTGCTGTGCAAAAGCTTTTGATCTTGATGAAATCCCAGTAGTTCATTTTTGCCCTTGCTTCCCTTGCCTTTGGCGTTATTCCTAGGAAGATGTTGCTGCGGCGGAGGTCGAAGAGGTTGCTGCCTGTGTTCTCCTCAAGGATTATGATGGATTCCTTTCGCACATTGAGGTCCTTCATCCATTTTGAGTCTATTTTTGTGTGTGGTGTAAGGAAATGGTCCAATTTCATTTTTCTGCATGTGGCTGTCCAATTTTCCCAGCACCATTTATTGAAGAGGCTGTCTTTTTTCCATTGGACATTCTTTCCTGCTTTGTCGAAGATTAGTTGACTGTAGAGTTGAGGGTCTATTTCTGGGCTCTCTATTCTGTTCCATTGATCTATGTGTCTGTTTTTGTGCCAGTACCATGCTGTCTTGATGATGACAGCTTTGTAATAGAGCTTGAAGTCCGGAATTGTGATGCCACCAACGTTGGCTTTCTTTTTCAATATCCCTTTGGCTATTCGAGGTCTTTTCTGGTTCCATATAAATTTTAGCATTATTTGTTCCATTTCTTTGAAAAAGATGGATGGTACTTTGATAGTAATTGCATTAAATGTGTAGATTGCTTTAGGTAGCATAGACATTTTCACAATATTTATTCTTCCAATCCAGGAACATGGAACATTTTTCCATTTCTTTGTGTCTTCCTCAATTTCTTTCATGAGTACTTTATAGTTTTCTGAGTATAGATTCTGTGTCTCTTTGGTTAGGTTTATTCCTAGGTATCTTATGGTTTTGGATGCAATTGTAAATGGGATTGACTCCTTAATATCTCTTTCTTCTGTCTTGCTGTTGGTGTAGAGAAATGCAACTGATTTCTGTGCATTGATTTTATATCCTGACACTTTACTGAATTCCTGTATAAGTTCTAGCAGTTTTGGAGTGGAGTCTTTTGGGTTTTCCACATATAGTATCATATCATCTGTGAAAAGTGATAATTTGACTTCTTCTTTGCCGATTTGGATGCCTTTAATTTCCTTTTGTTGTCTGATTGCTGAGGCTAGAACCTCTAGTACGATGTTGAATAGCAGTGGTGATAATGGACATCCCTGCCGTGTTCCTGACCTTAGCGGAAAAGCTTTCAGTTTTTCTCCATTGAGAATGATATTTGCGGTGGGTTTTTCATAGATGGCTTTGATGATATTGAGGTATGTGCCCTCTATCCCTACACTTTGAAGAGTTTTGATCAGGAAGGGATGTTGTACTTTGTCAAATGCTTTTTCAGCATCTATTGAGAGTATCATATGGTTCTTGTTCTTACTTTTATTGATGTGTTGTATCACATTGACTGATTTGCGGATGTTGAACCAACCTTGCAGCCCTGGAATAAATCCCACTTGGTCGTGGTGAATAATCTTTTTAATGTACTGTTGAATCCTATTGGCTAGTATTTTGTTGAGTATTTTCGCATCTGTGTTCATCAAGGATATCGGTCTATAGCTCTCTTTTTTGGTGGGATCCTTGTCTGGTTTTGGGATCAAGGTGATGCTGGCTTCATAAAATGAGTTTGGAAGTTTTCCTTCCATTTCTATTTTTTGGAACAGTTTCAGGAGAATAGGAATTAGTTCTTCTTTAAATGTTTGGTAGAATTCCCCCGGGAAGCCGTCTGGCCCTGGGCTTTTGTTTGTTTGGAGATTTTTAATGACTGTTTCAATCTCCTTACTGGTTATGGGTCTGTTCAGGCTTTCTATTTCTTCCTGGTTCAGTTGTGGTAGTTTATATGTTTCTAGGAATGCATCCATTTCTTCTAGATTGTCAAATTTATTGCCATAGAGTTGCTCATAGTATGTTCTTATAATAGTTTGTATTTCTTTGGTGTTAGTTGTGATCTCTCCTCTTTCATTCATGATTTTATTTATTTGGGTCCTTTCTCTTTTCTTTTTGATAAGTCGGGCCAGGGGTTTATCAATTTTATTAATTCTTTCAAAGAACCAGCTCCTAGTTTCGTTGATTTGTTCTATTGTTTTTTTGGTTTCTATTTCATTGATTTCTGCTCTGATCTTTATGATTTCTCTTCTCCTACTGGGCTTAGGGTTTCTTTCTTGTTCTTTCTCCAGCTCCTTTAGGTGTAGGGTTAGGTTGTGTACCTGAGACCTTTCTTGTTTCTTGAGAAAGGCTTGTACCGCTATATATTTTCCTCTCAGGACTGCCTTTGTTGTGTCCCACAGATTTTGAACCGTTGTATTTTCATTATCATTTGTTTCCATGATTTTTTTCAATTCTTCTTTAATTTCCCGGTTGACCCATTCATTCTTTAGAAGGATACTGTTTAGTCTCCATGTATTTGGGTTCTTTCCAAACTTCCTTTTGTGGTTGAGTTCTAGCTTTAGAGCATTGTGGTCTGAAAATATGCAGGGAATGATCCCAATCTTTTGATACCGGTTGAGTCCTGATTTAGGACCGAGGATGTGATCTATTCTGGAGAATGTTCCATGTGCACTAGAGAAGAATGTGTATTCTGTTGCTTTGGGATGAAATGCTCTGAATATATCTGTGATGTCCATCTGGTCCAGTGTGTCGTTTAAGGCCTTTATTTCCTTGCTGATCTTTTGCTTGGATGACCTGTCTATTTCAGTGAGGGGAGTGTTAAAGTCCCCTACTATTATTGTATTATTGTTGATGTGTTTCTTTGATTTTGTTATTAATTGGTTTATATAGTTGGCTGCTCCCACATTGGGGGCATAGGTATTTAAAATTGTTAAATCTTCTTGTTGGACAGACCCTTTGAGTATGATATAGTGTCCTTCCTCATCTCTTATTATAGTCTTTGGCTTAAAATCTAATTGATCTGATATAAGGATTGCCACTCCTGCTTTCTTCTGATGTCCATTAGCATGGTAAATTCTTTTCCACCCCCTCACTTTAAATCTGGAGGTGTCTTCGGGCTTAAAATGTGTTTCTTGGAGGCAACATATAGATGGGTTTTGTTTTTTAATCCATTCTGATACCCTGTGTCTTTTGACAGGGGCATTTAGCCCATTCACATTCAGGGTAACTATTGAGAGATATGAATTTAGTGCCATTGTATTGCCTGTAAGGTGACTGTTACTGTATATGGTCTCTGTTCCTTTCTGATCTACCACTTGTAGGCTCTCTCTTTGCTTAGAGGACCCCTTTCAATATTTCCTGTAGAGCTGGTTTGGTATTTGCAAATTCTTTCAGTTGTTGTTTGTCCTGGAAGCTTTTAATCTCTCCTTCTATTTTCAATGATAGCCTAGCTGGATATAGTATTCTTGGCTGCATGTTTTTCTCGTTTAGTGCTCTGAAAATATCATGCCAGCTCTTTCTGGCCTGCCAGGTCTCTGTGGATAAGTCAGCTGCCAATCTAATATTTTTACCATTGTATGTTACAGACTTCTTTTCCCGGGCTGCTTTCAGGATTTTCTCTTTGTCACTGAGACTTGTAAATTTTACTATTAGGTGACGGGGTGTGGGCCTATTCTTATTGATTTTGAGGGGCGTTCTCTGAACCTCCTGAATTTTGATGCTCGTTCCCTTTGCCATATTGGGGAAATTCTCCCCAATAATTCTCTCCAGTATACCTTCTGCTCCCCTCTCTCTTTCTTCTTCTTCTGGAATCCCAATTATTCTAATGTTGTTTCGTCTTATGGTGTCACTTATCTCTCGAATTCTCCCCTCGTGGTCCAGTAGCTGTTTGTCCCTCTTTTGCTCAGCTTCTTTATTCTCTGTCATTTGGTCTTCTATATCACTAATTCTTTCTTCTGCCTCATTTATCCTAGCAGTTAGAGCCTCCATTTTTGATTGCACCTCATTAATAGCTTTTTTGATTTCACCTTGGTTAGATTTTAGTTCTTTTATTTCTCCAGAAAGGGCTTTTATATCTCTCGAGAGGGTTTCTCTAATATCTTCCATGCCTTTTTCGAGCCCGGCTAGAACCTTGAGAATTGTCATTCTGAACTCTAGATCTGACATATTACCGATGTCTGTATTGATTAGGTCCCTAGCCTTCGGTACTGCCTCTTGTTCTTTTTTTTGTGTTGAATTTTTATGTCTTGCCATTTTGTCCAGATAAGAGTAAATGAAGGGGCAAGTAAAATGCTAAAAGGGTGGCAACAACCCCAGGAAAATATGCTTTAACCAAATTAGAAGAGATCCAAAATCGTGAGTGGGGAGAAAGGGGATAAAAAGAGGTTCAAAAAGGAAGAAAGAAAAAAAAAAAACAAAAAGAAAAGAAAAAAAAGAAAAGAAAAGAAAAGAAAAGAATTTTTTAAAAAAGAAAACACCTTTCAGAAAGTGGTTGTTTTTCTGTTTCCAGAATTGCTGTTCTTCTTCTCTTCGATCTGCCGATGGATTTTCAGGTGTTTGCAATCTTTAGATAAGCTATCTAGCTGATCTCCGGCTAGCTGAAGCAGTCTCAGCTTGCTACTTCTCCGCCATCTTGACTCAGTACCAGATCTCAGTTTTTAAAAAGAAAGAAAAGCATTTGGAAAAACTCAACACCCATTAATAATAAAAACTTTCCAAGAAATAGGAATAAAAGGGAACTTCTTCCAAGTGATAAAGAGCATGAACAAAAAGCCTTTAATAAGCATTATACTTAATGATGCTAGACTAAATGCTTTCCCCTAAGATGCAGAAGAACATAAGGATGTCCACTCTCACAACTCTTCTTCACCATATACTGGAAGTTCTAGCCAATGAATTAAGGAAATAAAAAGCATACAGATTGGAGAGGAAAAAATAGGGGTGCCTATGTGGCTCAGTTGGTTAAGAGTCTGCTTTCGGCTGAGGTCATGATCCTAGGGTCCTGGGATCGACCCCTAGCTTGGCTCCCTGCTCAGAGGAAGTGGGTTTCTCCCTCTCTCAGCTTATGTTCTCTCTCAATCTCTCTCAATTAAACAATTAAGCAAATAAAATCTTTTTAAAAAAAGGAAAGGAGAAAACAAAACTGTGCCTATCTGAAGATGGCTTGAGTGTACATATAAAATATATTAAGAAATCTACAAAATTTCTTAGAACAAATGAGTTCAGTAAGATCACAGGATACAAGATAGGATACAAAATTCAGTAGCATGTCTACATACTAGCAATGAACATGTAGGCAACAAAATCAAAAATTCAATACCATTCACAATCACTAAAAAAAGAAAATAACTGTATAGCTCTAACTAAACACAGTCTTGCACATTGAAAACTACTAAACGCTGGTGAAAGAACTCAATGAATATATAAATAGAGATAATGTGATCATGGATTGCAAGACCACATGACATTTTTCTCCAAATTAATATATATTTATAGCAAGATATTTTTGTAAATATAGACTAAATTTATATATCAAGGCCAAAAAATTCCAACTACTAAAACAATTTTGAAAGACTAAAATGGAAGTAATCTGTGTGATTTCAAAATGTATGTAATTATAGCAATCCAGACTGTGTGATATTGTCAGAGGGACAGGCATAGATCATTAGAACAAAATAGAAAACTCAGAAATAGACCCACATAAACATATTCAATGATTGGCCAAAGTTCAATAGCAATTTAATGGAGCATAGATAGTCTTTTCCACAAACGATGCATAAGTAAGCCCCACATCCCCAAAAGCATCTTTTTTTTTTTTAATATTTTATTTATTTATTTTTTGATAGTGAGAAAGAGAGAGAGAGCACACACACAAGTAGGGGGAGCAGCAGGTAGAGGGAGAAGCAGGCCTTCTGCTGAGCAGGGAGCCCGATGCGGGGCTCGATCCCAGGACCCTGGAATCATGACCCGAGCTGAAGGCAGACACTTAACGACTGAGCCACCTAGGCGCCCCTCCCCAAAAGCATCTTAACCTAAGTCTCACCCCTTATACAAAAATGAACTCAAAATGGGCTAGCAACAAACATCAAAAGTAGGGCTATAAAACATTTAGGGAAAACATAGAAGAAACTGTTCAGAATCTAGTGTCAAGCAGTTATTAAATATAATGCCAAAAGCAAGATCAATAAAAGAAAAAGTTGAAAAGTTTGAATTCATCAAAATTAATAACATTTCCTTTGTGAAAGAGCCTAGAAAGAGGATGAAAAAAACAAGATATAGCCTGGGAGAAAATATGTGGAAACCAAGACTACTATATAAAACATATAAAGAACCTTCAAAATTCAACAGGAAAAGAACAATCCAAAAATGTGTCACTAAAGAAGACACACAGATGTCAAATAAGCATATGAAAACGTGCTCTACATCATATGTCATAAGGGAACTGCAAATTCAAACGAGATGCAACTACACATTAGAAAGGCAAAAATCTGAAACTCTACCAATACCAAACGCTGGTGAAAAGGTAAAGCAACAAGAACTCCTACCTTGCTGATGGGAATACAAAACTGGTACAGCCACTTTGTAAGATAATCTGGTGGCTTCTTACAAAACTAAACACACTGTTACCATGTACTCCATGGTATTCACCCAAGGAGGTAAAACCTTATGTCCACACAAAAACTCGCCCACAGATGTTTATAGCAACTTGATTCATAATGGCCGAAAGTTGGAAGCAAACAAGATACTCTTGGGCCCCTGGGTGGCTCAGTGGCTCTGCCTTTGGCTCAGGTCATGATCCCAAGGTCCTGGGATCAAGCCCCACATCGGACTCTCTACTCAGCGGGGAGCCTGCTTCCCTTCCTCTCTCTCTCTGCCTGCCTCTCTGCCTACTTGTGATCTCTGTCTGTCAAATAAATAAATAAAATCTTTCAAAAAATAAATAAATTTAAATTAATTAAATTAAATTTAAAAAGATACTCTTCAGCAAGTGAATGGATAAACTGTGATACATCCAGACAATGGCATACTATTCAGCGCTAAAAATTAATTAATTAATTAATTAATTAATTTAATGAGCTATTACCTTAAATTTTTATTACTAAGTGAAAGAAGCCAATCCGAAAAGGTTACATGCTCTATAATTCCAACTATGTAACATCCAGAAAAAGGCAAAACTATAGATGGTAAAAACATCAGTGTTTGCTGGGTGTAGAGGGTTAATGAGAGGGATGAATAGGCAGAGCAGAGAGGATTTTTAGGACAGTAATAACATTTTATGATATTATAATGATAGATACAGGTCATTAGATATTTGTCCAAACCCATAGACTATATAACACTAAGAGTGAATAACAATGTAAACTACAGACTTAGTATATGATGATGTGTCAATGTAGGTTCAGTAGTTGTAACAAATTTACCACCCTGGTGGAGTATGTTGATTAGGGAAGGCTGTGATGGGTAGCTGCAGGGAGTTTACAGGAAATCTCTGTGCCTTTCTTTCAATTTTTCTGTAAACCTCAAACTGCTCTAAAAACTCCAATTAGAAAATGGGCAAAAGAGATATTTCACCAAAGAGGATATGCAGATGATAAATTAACACAAGAAAAGGGATTCAATATCTAGTTGTTAGAAAATGCAAAATTAAAACCTCAGTGACTGGGGCATCCGGGTGGCTCAGTCATTAAGCGTCTGCTTTCAGCTTGGGTCACGATCCTAGGGTCCTGGGATTGAGCCCCTCATCAGGATCCCTGCTCGCCTTCTCAGTCTTCTAATCCCCCTGCTTGTGCTCTCGCTCCATCTCGCTCTCGCTCTCTGTCAGATAAATAAAAAAATTCTTAAAAACAAAACACCCAGCAACATGTCACTATACACCAAAGGCTAAAATTAAAAATTATGACAATACTCTAACCTACCAAAGATACAAATAAACTGGGTCGCTCCTACATTGCTAGTGGGAACATAAAATGGTACCACCATTCTGGCAAAGTTTGGTAGTTTCTTTTAAAAACAAAAGAAAACCAACAAAACAAACCCAACTATCCTTGCAAATACCGTAATATAAAGCAACTGCACTCCTAGGCATTCATTTCAGAGAAATTAAGATTTATGTTCACACAAAAAACTTATACTAATGTTTAGAGCAGCTTTACTCATAATAGTTAAAACCTCAGAACAATCCAGATGCCCTTCAACGCATTAGTGATTAAACAAATTGTGGTACGTCCATACCATGGAACACCTCTCAATAAAAAGGAAAAAACTATTGTTATATGCAAGGCATGGATGAACCTCCAAAGAAATACAATGAGTTTTTTTTTTTTAATCTAAACTCAAAAGGAGCATAGTATATGGTTTCTTTATAGAACATTCTTGAAATGATGAAATTTTAAGAAGGGAACAGATTAGTGGATCCTAGAGGTTAAGGAAGGTTTGGGACCCCAGAGCACGTGGCTTTGAAAGGGCAACTTGAGGGATCCTTGTGGGGATGGAAAAGGGCTTTGTCTTGACCACATCAGTGATGAGGGAGCAGGAGGCTGGCTGAGGACAGAGCAAAAGCTGGCGCCTTGCACCCCCCTCTCCACCCGCTCCCCTCCGTAATATGTGTAGCATTCCTCAGGCACCCCTGACTGCCAATAAAACAATAGTTAACTTCCAGAGATCACAATCCTGCAGGACAGGAATCTCCCTTGCTCTACAGATATCCTAGAGATCTACAAACAGGGAGGTTACCTTATCAATAGCACAAATTTCCAGAGGCAAATAACTCTCAGTTCCTCAAGCCCTAATGTCTCCCTCCCCATCATAAACGAAACTGGAGGAGGCTGAGGTAGAAGGGAATGTAAATGATAGCAGGATCATAACACCCCACCAAGAATCTCCCAACTATCTTAATGTTAATGGCTGACCTAAGACGACATTGATCAAGCCACAAGGGCAAGGCCTCCCAGCACCTTGTAGGCCCTCTTTAACATATGAAAACTCTGTTGTAACCTCCCATCCCTTCACCACCACCACTCCTAACGGCAAGGTATATAACCTGCCATCCCTCTCAACCCGGGGCAGCAGCTCTTCCTGCCCACGGGTCCTGTCCCCATGCTTTAATAAGCCACCATTTTGCACCAAAGATGTCTCAAGAATTCTTTCTTGGTCATCGGCTCCGGACCTCAGCCCACTGAACCTCACCTAGGTTCTAGAACTTATCATCAGGGTTGGCATCCCAGTTGTCATATTGTTTTGCAAAATGTTCTCCAAAACTGGGGGAAACTGGGAAAAGATACAGAGGTTCTCTTTATTGTTTCTTACAAATGCATGTCAATCTAAAATTATCTCAAAATAAAAAGTCATGATCTTTTTAAAAGAATCCACTGGTGTGTTTTTAAAAATGCAGATTCTCAAGACCCCATCCCCAAAGGGGTTCATTCACTCAGTCTGGAATGGGATTTGATAATCTGTGTAGACCCCAGTGAGAGGAATAGTGAAGTCACCCTCAGATGTGATACACTAAGCCTCCAACCAAACTGCTTTCTGTAAGTCACCATTGCTCCTATTAGTTGGAAGAACACCAAACAAACCATTAGGAATCAGATCTCCACATCCAGGCTCTGCTGTTACCAATAAATTGCTTTCCAATGTCCACACCACCTAACAAAGGACTTCCTCCACAGAGAACTGCCTGAGGGTAGGGTGCTGACTAAAGGAATTGGATCTTGTACTCTTTCTCTTAGCAATGCACTGGGGAACATCACAGCTTACTGGGTGCTGAAAATGTGGAAAGCAAACCATCATCTCCTTTGTGAGTAAAATTTGTCCAGAATTATAATTTAGCTACAAATGCTGTCTAGGTAACATAACAGAAAATTATGTTGTCACTCCCACATTTCAGTGAATTTTCACCTGCTCCTCCAAAGGAAAAATAAAATTAAGTATTTCACAAAGTGAATTTCCCTTTCAGACATGGGTAATGAGAAGAGAGAACATATTCTAATCTTGTCAAACATTTAGGTGTAATTAGAGACAGACTACTTTATGAAACTGAATGTCAGTCTGATATGGAAGAACAAGGTCTATGTAGATAGAAAAAAACAAGACTCGAATGAGAATAATAGAGATTATCCTTATATTTGAAAAAAAAAAATAGTAGTTACACACTAAGTTGTTTGCCTATCTTTCTGCTTTGGATTCTCTTAATATTGTAATTACCAAGTTCAGAATACAACTGTAGAAAAAATGATGGATATTATACTAGACTTCTGAATATTACCAGGATCCAGATTTCTCCCTCCCCAGGCCTAAAATTGGCTGCACTAATCAAAGGAAAATGGACTGATCAAGAGAAGGGAATGCATTACATTAAATAATGAATATACAAAACACATTTTGTTAGAGATTTTTTAAAAGAAAAAGCATAGCCATAAGACAATGCATATTTGGGAATAGTTTGCATTTTTCTTTTATAAAATTACAATGTGTTTTATCAATAGAATTAGACAACCATGACTCAGCCATAAAGAAGAACATGTCTTGGTCAGTCACACACTTAAGGAGAATTAAAAAGGAAGCAAGTGTTCAGCTTCAATATCCTTATCATCACAAGAGAAAAAGCAGCACAGGGGAGCAAGTTAGTATGGAGGACAATCACCAAGATCATGTAAGAAAAGGTTTGCATTATGGGCTAGAACTTTTTAAGATAAGTTATATCCATGAATTTTGAGAATTTGGAGGTCATGGTGTTGCTTTTCCTTAGCCAGGCCACATATAGCATGAATAAGCCAACATTTCATGAGTCAAATGGCTTTGTCTGTCCTGCTTGGCAACATCTCCTACCTAGAGATGGCAGAGCCAACTGTCCTGTCAGTTTCCATGGGCTGAGTTCAGTTGCTCCTTGCTGATATAGAGAGATATCTGACCGAGAAAAGAGGGAACAGATAGCATGGGGCAATGCTGCCCAACTTTCTTCACGCCAAAGGACACTGAGACAATGCTAATATTTATATAGCACACTGAGGTAATTTGAAGGAGACTGAAGAGCCTCTACATTGGGCCTGATTAAAAAATCATTATACCTTCTTCATATAATTAAGGTAAGAAAAATAAAATACCAAGTTAAGGAAGGTATTTTATACAGAATTTTTATAAACTTCTAATTACAAACCCTTCAATGTCTTTAATGCTGCCATTTTAACCATTAAAAAAAAACTTGAATTAGCAAAATTATATGCATGCTGTAGTTTGAATGGTTTTATTCAATTCCTATTGAAGACTTGTTAATGATCTTTATAAATTTTTGATGGGTACCATCAGTGAGAAACTTTATTAGTTGATGATTGTTTCATATGTAGACAATTTTACTAGTAGATGATTTTTTAAAATGTGAATCCTTTTATGCAGCCATTCAAAACTTTAAACAGTTGACAGTATATTTAAAGAATTTAAGAACTCTTCCCATGACAAAGGTAACTGTGCAATTTCTTCTTTTTTTTTTTTTTTAAAGATTTTATTTATTTATTTGACAGACAGAGATCACAAGTAGGCAGAGAGGCAGGCAGAGAGACGGGCAGGGAAGCAGGCTCCACGATGAGCAGAGAGCCCGATGCCGGGCTCAATCCAGGACCCTGGGATCATGACCCGAGCCAAAGACAGAGGCTTTAACCCACTGAGCCACCCAGGTGGCCCAACTGTGCAATTTCTTATAACAACATGAAGAGATTTAAGATTCAGCTGAACTTTTCATATCAACTATTTCAAAATAATGATGAAGGCTTGAACTGTAGGACACAGGTATTAGTAAAACAGTACACTATAATTAGTTTGGACACAACTAATAAGATCCAACCAGGGAGAACAGGCAGAAGTATGTGGCACATAACAAGAAAGTTCCTGGATTCCTGTCTGAAGGTATAGCCACAAGGAACCCCTGCTCAGGCTCCCAATGCCATCCCTAACACTAATGGGCATCATGTTTACCTGTACCCATGGCCTGTGCATCTACAGTATGAGATCATCCAGGAGTGTGTGGACTTCATATGCATAACAGGCCACTGGACACTCTGCAGCAGGCTCCTGGAAGAGATACCGAAAGGGCAGGCATGTCCCAGTAGAGCACCCAGACCAAATGTGTACCTGAAGTCCTTCCTGATCCTCAGCAGATGTGGAGAAAGTGCTGGCAGAACATCTGCTCCTGGCCACCCTTTGAGAAGCCCTAAACCAGACTGTGCCCTCCAGAGACAGCTGCCTGAGTGTTTCCATTCATCCCAGCTTTTTGAGGGACGAGGGGATAAATATCTTATCATGCACCACAAACCTAGTAAGATGTTCTATGATATGGGGTAAAGAAAATTTTAAACAGGTCTAAGTTTATTCTCTCAGGATATGTTTACATGTACTGATGTCCACTGCTTATCTGCTCGCCTTTTAGTGTCTCACCTTTCTTCTGTCTAAAATGCAATGGCAGGCGGAGGGGGCAGGGGCACACCTGGATGGCTCAGTGGGTTAAGCCTCTGCCTTCAGCTCAGGTCATGATCTCCAGGTCCTGGGATCGAGCCCCATGTCAGGTTCTCTGCTTATTGGGGAGCCTGCTTCCTCCTCTATCTCTGCCTGCCTCTGCCTACTTTTGATCACTCTGTCAAATAAATAAAATCTTAAAAAAATAAATAAATAAAATGGAATGGGGCATCAGACCTAAATGGTTCCCAATAGCATGTTGTGAATGTCCAGTGAGCTTCCAATCTTGTAAATACAGAAAAGTTTCCAAATGAAACCCATCAACACAACATTCCCTCACTCACTAATTCAAGGGATATTTCTTAAGTAGATACTATGTGCCAGGAGGTATTTTAGGCACAAGGAATAAAATAATGAACAAAACACAAAATTTCTTCCCTCATTTAATTTCCATGGAGAAAGAAATTATGTTTAAATAATAAAGAAATTATACAGTATTGAAGTATAATATATGCTATGGAGAAAAATAAAAGAGCAGTAAGGATATAGACAGGTAGACTGGGGCAAAGTTGGGGGAGTTTTTAATTTTAAATACAATAGTTAGAAGAAGCCTCACTGATTTCAAGCTTTATTACAAAGCTGTGATCACCAAGACAGCATGGTACTGGCACAAAAACAGATACATAGATCAGTGGAACAGAGTAGGGAGCCCAGATATGGACCCTCAACTCTATGGTCAAATAATCTTCAACAAAGCAGGAAAAAATATCCAGTAGGAAAAACAGTCTCTTCAATAAGTGGTGCTGGGAAATTTTAACAGATATATATATATATGTATACATATATATATATATATATATATATATATATATGTATACATATATATATATATATATATATATGTATAAGAATGAAACTTTACCATTCTCTTATACCACACACAAAAATAAACTCAAAATGGATAAAAGACCTCAACATGAGGCAGAAATCTATGAAAATCCTAGAAGAGAACATAGGCAGTAACATCTTCAACATTAGCCACATCAACTCTTTCAAGACATGTCTCCAAAGGCAAAGGAAACTAAAGTAAAAATGAACTTTTGGGACCATCAAGATAAAAAGCTCCTGCACAGCAAAGGAAATAGTCAACAAAACAAAGAGGCAACCCATGGAATGGGAGAAGGTATTCACAAGTGACACTACAGACAAAGAGCTGATGTCTAAGATAAAGAACTTTTCAAACTCAACATTCAAAAAACAGATAATCGGGGTGCCTGGGTGGCTCAGTGGGTTAAAGCCTCTGCGCTTGGCTCAGGTCATGATCCCAAGGTCCTGAGATCTAGCCCTGCATCGGGCTCTCTGCTCAACGGGGAGCCTGCTTCCCCCCCTCTCTCTCTGCCTGCCTCTCTACCTACTTGTGGTCTCTCTGTCAAATAAATAAAATCTTTTAAAATAAATAAATAAATAAATAAATAAAAACAAAAACAAAAAACAGATAATCATGTCAAAAAATGGGCAGAAGACATGAACAGATACTTCTCCAAAGAAGACATACAAATGGCTAACAGATACATGAAAAATGTTCATCATCATCATCATTGGCCATCAGGAAGATTCAAATCAAAACCACATTCAGATACCATACCACCTTACACCAGTTAGAATGGCCAAAATTGGGGCGCCTGGGTGGCTCAGTGGATTAAGCCTCTGCCTTCGGCTCAGGTCATGATCTCAGGGTCCTGAGATCAAGCCCCGCATCGGGCTCTCTGCTCGGTAGGAAGCCTGCTTCCTCCTCTCTCTCTGCCTGCCTCTCTGCCTACTTGTGATCTCTCTCTGTCAAATGAATAAATTAAAAAAAAAAAAAAAAAAAAAGAATGGCCAAAATCAACAAGACAGTAAACGACAAGTGTTGGAGAGATGTGGAGAAAGGGAAACCCTCTTACAGTGATGGTGGGAATGCAAGTTAGTGCAGCCACTTTGGAAAACAGTATAGAGATTCCTTAAGAAATGAAAAATAGAGCTACCTATGACCCTGCAATTGTACTACTGGGTATTTACCCCAAAGATATAGATGTAGTAAAAAGAAGGGCCATCTGTACCCCAAAGTTCATACCAGCAAAGGCCACAATCGCCAAACTGTGGAAAGAGCCAAGATGCCCTTCAACAGATGAATGGATAAAGAAGATATGGTCCATATATACAATGGAGTATTATGCCTCCATCATAAAGGATGAATACCCAACTTTTGTATCAACATAGATGGGACTGGAGGAGATTATGCTGAGTGAATAAGCAGAGAAAGTCCATTATCATATGGTTTCACTTACTTGTGGAGCACAAGGAATAATATGGAGGACATTGGGAGATGGAGAGGAGAAGAGGGTTGGGAGAAATTGGAAGGGGAGGCAAACCATGAGAGACCGTGGACTCTGAGAAACAAACTGAGGGTTTGGGAAGGGAGAGGAGTGGGAAGATAGGTGAGCCTGGTGGTGGGGAGTAAGAGGAGCACATATTGCATGGAGCACTGGGTGTGGTGCATGGACAATGAATCTTGGAACACTGAAAAAAAATAATAAAAAATAAAACAAAAAATAAATATATATAACAGGCCTTACTCAGAAGATGATGTTTGAACAAAGACTTGAAGGGCCTGGGGAAGCCAGCTTTGTGAATATCCAGGAGATGATTACAGAGAAAGAAACCACAGGACTCTGGGGTAAAAGTATGCAGGTTATTTCTAATTAATAGCAAGGGGCCATTGTTACTGAAGCAGAATGGGTAATAGGGAACGCAGTCAAGGATGAAGCTACATCTCCATGTAGGGTGTGGGGAGTAGATCCAGTGAAGCCTTAGAGGACGCTGGCTTCTGCTCTACATGAGAAGGATCCAGTGGAAGTAGTAAGGGAAAGAGAGACATGATTTAAATCTTAATAAGATCATTCCATTTATTTGCTCTGAGAATAAATCATAAGGAGACAGGGTAGAATCAGGGAGGCTATTGAATTTAGTAGCAGCTGAAAAACACAGCTCAGAAGTAATGATGGCTTGGACCATGGAAATAGCAGGGTAGAGGACATTAAATGATCAGATTCTGAATGTTTCCTATTCAAAATTTTCTATTAGATTAGATATAGGGGATAAGATAAGAGATAAGAGTGAAAGGGCCACTCCAAGGTGTCTGACTTCAACAATTAAAACAAGAGTCACCTGCTGAAACACAGCAAAGCTTGAGAATTGATGACATCCAACTCAAGACTTACTTTATAAAACTACAGTAATCCAAAAAGTATGGTATTGATTAAAAAATAGACAAATCATCACAGAAGTTCAGAGAGCCCAGAAATAGGCCCCTATCAATATATTCAAGTGACCTTTGGCAAAGGAGGAAAGGCAATGTAATAAAACAAAGACACTCTTTTCAGCAAATGGTGCAAGATTCCCATGCAAAACCATGAATCTAGACACACACCTTAAACCCGTCACAAAAATAACTCAAAATGGATTACAGGTCCAAGTATAAACATCAGAAGTATAAAACTCCTAGAAGATAACATTGGAGAAAATCTAGATGACTTCTGGTATGGCGAGGACTTTTTAGATACAATACCAGTGACGTGATCCATCAAAGAAATGATTTATAGACTGGGCTTTTAGTAAAATGAAAAACTTCTGCTCTGTGAAAGACCATATTAAAACAAACAGAAGTCAAGCTACAGACTGGGAGTAAATATTTACATAAAACACATCTGATAAAGGGCTGTTATTTAAAATATACAAAGAACTCTTAACATTCAACAATAAGAAAACAAACAAACCAATTAAAAAATGAGCCAAAGGCCCTAACAAACACCTCACCAGAGAAAACATACAGATAGCAGACAAGCATATGAAAACATGTTCAACATAATATGTCACCACGGAATTTCAAATTAAAATGACAGTGAGATACCACTACACACCTGTTACAATGGCTAAAATCCAGAACACGGACACCACCAAATGCTGATGAGGATGTAGAACAACAGGAACTTTCATAAATGGCTGGTGAGAATACAAAATGGTACAGCTACTTTGGAAGACAGTTTAGTGATTGCTTATAAAACTTAACATGCTCTTATCATATGATCCAGCAATTGTGCTTTTTGGTATTTGCCCAAGGCATTAAAAATTTATTTCCAGGGGTACCTGGATGACTCAGTTGGTTAATCCTCTATCCTTGGCTCAGGTCATGATCCCACAGTCCTGGGATCAAACACATCAGTCTCCCTGTTCAATAGGGAGCTGCATCTCCCTCTGGCCTTCCCCCTGCTCATGCTCCCTCCCTCTCTCAAATAAATAAACAAAATCTTTAAATAAAATAAATAAATTTTGTTTAAAAAAACTTATTTAAACTTTATTTTAAATTTTATTTTTTAAAAAAACTTATTAAAATCTGTACACAGATATTTATAACAGCCTTTTCATAATTGCCAAAACTTGGAAGCAACCAAGATGTCTTTCGGTAGGTGAACAGGTAAGTAAACTGTGATACATCAAGACAATAGAATATTATTCAGTGTTAAAAAGAAATGAACAATCAAGATGTGAAAAGATATGGAGAAACCTTCGGGGCACCTGGGTGGCTCAGCGGGTTGAAGCCTCTGCCTTTGGCTCAGGTCGTAATCCCAGGGTCATGGGATGGAGCCCCCAGTCAGGCTCTCTGCTCGGCAGGGAGCCTGCTTCCCTTCCTCTCTCTCTGCCTGCCTCTCTGCCTACTTGTGATCTCTGTCTGTCAAATAAATAAAAATAAAAACTTGGGGAAAAAAAAAAAGATATGGAGAAAGCTTCAATGTATATTACCAAGTTAAAGGAGCCCATCTGAAAGGTTAGACACTGTAGAATTCCAACTGTATGACATTCTAGCTAAGGCAAAACTATAAAAACAGTAAAAGGATCAGTGGGTGCTGGGGAAGGGGCAGAGGAGAGGGAGGAAGAGATGAAAAAGCAGAACAAAGAATTTTTTTTTTTAAGATTTTGTTTATTTATTTGACAGAGAGCGATCACAAGTAGGCAGAGACACAGGCAGAGAGAGAGAGAGGAGGAAGCAGGCTCCCTGCTGAGCAGAGAGCCCGATGCGGGACTCGATCCCAGGACCCTGAGATCATGACCTGAGCCGAAGGCAGCGGCTTAACCCACTGAGCCACCCAGGCGCCCGTAGAACAAAGAATTTTTAGGGAAATGAAAATATTCTGTGATGTTATAATGATGGATATATGCGAATATGCATTTGTCTAAAATTACTGAAATTACAGCACTAAGAGTAAAATCTTACAAATTATTTTCACATGCCAATATAAGTTTATTCTTAGTAAAAAATGTGTAATTCAGGTAATAGGGGATTGGTAATAGGGGATGCTCTGCATGTAATGGGATAGGGAGTATATGGGAATCTCTATACCTTCCTCTCAATCTTATTGAAAACCTCAATCTGCTCTAAAAAAATAACATCTTAAGTTTTAAAAAAGGAGTTTTCATTTATTGAGGTGCAAAGCAGGTCTATGATCTGGAGATCAGTTTTGGAATGTTAAATTTGAAAAACCTTACTATCCAAGTGGAAATGTTGAGTAGACGTATGTGTCTAGGGTTCAGGAAGAGGAGGGAGAACTGCATAAGTATCAATATATGAAACCTAGAGAATCTTTGTATTTTAAGATTTTATTTATTTATTTGGGAGAGAGAGAGGAGAGGGACAGAGAGAACACTAGTGAGGGGTTAGGTCAGAGGGAGAAGCAGATTCCCAGCTGAGCACATTACATGACAAAGGGCACAATCCCAGGATCCCGATTTCATGATCTGAGCTGAAGCCAGATGCTCAACCAACGGAACTATCCAGTCACCCCTAAAACCAAGAGAATCTTGCAACTAAAAGGTGATTTTTAGGAAAAGAAACAAAATAGTAATACAAAATGTCTAAATATATGTAAATCCATGAAGGCTAAGAAAAGGACCTAAAAAGAGTACTTAGGAACTGTCATTAACTCACCTTACATCCTGAGAAGTTTTTCTAAAATCCCGATCTAATTATGCTTCAACTATACACAAAATTCGTAAATGGCTCCCCAGACTGTAAGAATGAAGCCCACACTCCTTAGCACCACTTGTACCTTCATCATCACCTAGCACTTGCTTAATGGTTCATTCAGCCTCATTTCTTGCCACAACATTCCCACTACTTCCTCACCTCCATTAAAACTTTCTCCACCTGAAAGAGAACGACTTTTTAAAACCTGGTGTTTCCAGCTATCTGGTTTCCCATTCCCACTGTCTTACCCAAACTACCCTGCATTGCTTCTTCAGGTTTCTGATTATGTATCATTTCATACTTCAGTCTAACTGCCTTTTAACACACTAGAGGATAAACTCTGTGGAGGCAATGTATTTCTTTCTTGTGGCTGTCACAAAGTACCACAAACACGGTGGTTGACAACAGAAATTTATTTTCCCACAGTCCATCAGAAAGGAGATCAGAAGTCAGCCAGGAGTTTCACTGGGCCGTCATCAAGGTGTTGCTGGGAACGTACTCCCTCTAGAGGTTCTGGGAAGAATAGTTCTCATGGCTTTTTCCCTTTCTGGAGACTGTCCTCCCTCTTTGGATCATAGCTGTGCATCATCACATCATCTTTCCCACACCTGCTTCCCTCATCCCACTGCCTCCCCCTCCTTCTCTCAAGCCCCCTCTGCTTTCCCCTTGTAAGGACACTTGTGAATGTCTTCAGATCCCACCCAGACAGATTCAGCATCATCGCCATAGCTTGAGCTCCTTAACTGCATCACATGGGGCTTGTAAGGTAACACAGTCCCAGGCTCCACGGTTGAGGACTAGTTCTCTTTGCAGGTCATTATTCAGCCTACCACAGTAAAGACTGCAAGGGTTTTTGCATATCCCCCTATCCCCAGTACTGACACTGTGTCTATTTCGTAGGTTTTCAGTTAACATTTGTAAATGAATGATTTTGGTGACTTTTTTTATCACCTGAATACCTCATTAATCCTCCTGTTAGATATAATGAGAGAAAAATCATCATCTCCTATAAGCTTACTGTTGATCAACAAAAAGTTTTCATCTGAGCAAACACAGACTGTTCTTCTAGTGTCAAATTTGACAAAGTTTGTTAAACTGGGTCGGGGTGGGGAGGGGAACCCTTGGTCAGGTTACTGAGCTGAAATACAGAATAGGCCACTGGGGTTCTTATCAAATTTAAATCTTACTACGAACTCTTAATTGCTTCTCCAAAACTCAAATAATAAATCCTTCTGGGAAGACCAGTGCTTTCTGTGAGAATGGTTAATGAGGGTCAGTACGGGGGATGTAGTTACTAGGGGTTGAGTGAAGTCCTAGGAGTCCAGATCTGAAGGACACATGCAAGGCTTGATTTTCCCTGGCTTTATCATCCCTCAACACCTCCTTTCTGATTAAGTCCTGTCATGTTTTCTTCACAGAGCACAGTTCATTTAAAAGCTTAAATTTATGAGAAAACTATGTAACATAAACAGAGCTAAGTGATTTTTTAAAAGGATGGAACTAAGGGCTTCAGTGGGCACATGACCACCCATAATAAAGACATTTCCCATTTTCCCTCCCAGTTAAGAGCAGTCAGGTGTCTATTTACTGGAAAATGGGATAGACGTGGAAGTTTTGTGTGCAACTTCTAATACATACTTTTAAATGAAGTAGGCATGCTCTTCTTTGCTCCCTCTTTCCTTATGACTGGCTCCAAAGTGAGCACAATTACTATAGCTCAAGTAGCTATCTTGGATCATGAGGCAGCAAGTTAAAACTATTGGAGCAACAAGATAAAAAGACCTGATCTAGATAAACGGGTATTTGCCATACCAACACTGGGTTACCTACCTCTGGAGTATTCCATGTTGGATAAAAATATGCTTCTACCTTATGTAAGCCACAGTGACTTTGATTTATCTATTACCTATAGCAGAACTTAATCCAATGTGATTCAGAATTTATGTACCTGGAGGTGGGTGCTGCAAATGATAAAACTTAAAAAAATAAAAATAAAAATAAAAAACCAGGTGATGACTTAGTGCCTGTGATAGGCATCTAGTGACAACGATCTAGATATTGTAGAATAAACCTAGTGACCCTTGTTACATGATGGCACAGCTTTTGGGCAAAATTCTTGATCCAGCTAAAATTCATTTACTTTGCAAAGCAAACCACTTGGTTTTTGAACCTGGAAATGTACAAAAGCTGTTTTAACAGCTTCCTCATTCACATGTCTGGTGACTGATGTTGGCAATTGGCCATGACCTCAACTAAGTAGGTCACCCAGAATACTATGCCTGACTTCTCCTTGTGGTGTGGACCTTCTCATAATAATTTTCCAATGAGTAAGTACCCTAGAGAGTCAGGTAGAAGCTTGATCACCTTCCATGACCTAGCCTTAGAAGTCACATGGTACTATTCTTCCATACTCTATTGGTTGTGGCAGTCAAAACTCTCCAAGTTTCAAGTAGAGGGGACATAGGCTCTACTTCTTGATGGGAAAATAGCCAGGTCACATTGTAAGAACTGGTGAGATGGGAGACATTGTTACAGCCTTCATTGGAAAATACAAATCTGTAACTGACCTTCAAAATACAATTCCCCCAAAACGGCAGAAATATTAAGTGATGTACAAAAGTTCCAAAGCCTTCAAGAAGCATTTACTATCCACTGCCCTTAGAGGTATCCTTGGAAAAAAAATCAATTTGAAAAAACTTTCCAGAAGCAAAGCCAGAACCCGAGAGGATAATGGCTAAGGGAGCTTCTCCCAAAGAACTAGATATCCAGGTGATTAATCAAGGAACTTAGCCCACACTCTTCCTGCTATAGGGGATTCAGAATTTCTAGAGTCCAGTGTCAAATAGATGTTTCCCATTCTCCCCATTTTTGAGTCAGATTTTTATTGAAAATAGACTGTTCCTTCTTTACAACTTTATGTTAGGTAGCTTTCTGGCAGACAACTTATCTTTTAATTTACCAATCTCCCGAACAGAGGAGTCATATCTATACCTGATGGAAAAGTTTGTCTATCTCCCAAAGATCCTGGACTTTGAAATGGAATTAATAATTTAATGGATTCAGGGCTGCCTTTCTAAGAAGGAATACAGCTTGACCAAATTTGTCTCCAACATTCATGTTCCTCTTTTTCATAGAAATGGCATCTTCCACTTTTAGCTAAGCACATGGCCCCACAGAAAATTGACTACATAACCCAGCATCCATTTTCTATGTGTTGGTATGTAATGAAGTTCCAGACCATGGAAACATACTGTCTAACTTCCAGGAAGTGTCCTTAATGGGAGAAGACATGCTCTTCATGATTTTCTTCTCCTTCTTGCTCACTGGAAACCAATGTAACGTCTGGAATTCAAGTGGTCCTCTGAGGCCACGAGGCAATGTATACTAAGCTGGTAGAACAGCAAGAAAGAAGACCACTGTACCTTGAACACTCTTAAGCTTTCATACTAATCCTGAAATGCCTACCTCCAGATTCCTTTATGTGAGAGAAAAACACAACTTCTATTTGTTTCAAGCTGTTATTTTCAGATGCCTCTGATCCTCATAGCAAATCAAATTCTAACTAAGTAGCATATAGTTGAATGGGAGAATTATACAACAGTGTGAGGTAGGTTAAAATAAACATTAATTATTTAAAAACGTCTTATTCGCACAAAATGGAGCAACACAGATGTGATTCAGGGAAGTCCTCTGCCTACCCATAACGGCCAAAAATATACTTCAAAATACAAATCTGATTCTATAACTCCCCAGCTGAAAACTTCCTTGCCGTTTCCCATTGGATAAATCTCCTTAACCTGTGTGTTAAAAAAATATAAAGTGGATCTCACATGTCACCTCCCTACTCCCGTCCTGGCGCACCCCTAAGCTCATTCACCTAACTTTAGAACTCAGTTTTCCCCTGATTTTAGTCATCATATTCCCTCCCACACCATACCCCTCCATCATCTCATCATCCCGATGACTGATCCTTCAGTTATCACGTTTCCCTATTATACTTGCTCATTATGTCATGTAACTTTGTGGGATTTGATGTCAGTTTTCTCATGAAGCCATGTGATTTTATTTCTGTAGGCACATAATAAGTATCCATTTTCTCACACTAAACTGCATATTCCATGAGTCAGATAATATATTGATTTTAACTCATCAATGTACCCTCAGAGCATGGCATTTTGCCTTGCATATTGTAGGCTCTCAAATATCTATTGAATGAGTAATTTAGATGCTCAAGGCTGAGCCGAAAAGAATTTAAAAATTGATAGGTTCAGAATGAAATGAAAAACTGACAGAAAATTACAAAGTCACAGCAACATAAACATGGATGACAAATTCAGGGAAAAGAAAGGAAATCGGTGTGCTGCAAAGCATGGTTCTACACAATAAAAGAAACATGGTATAAAGTAGGCCTGAAGAAATATATAAACTAGGCATAGTAAAATTTTTGCAGAGGAAAAAATAGTTAATCATGAAAGGCAGGGGGAAAAAATGTTCTAAGTAAGCAACAAACAACACGCCACAGTATTACAATGTTAAGAAAAATTAGCACAGATTAGAAAAAGTCTGGATTAATAGTTTTTTTGTGTGTGTCCCTTTTTACATACCAGGGATTCATAAACCACCTGCACACATTATCTTACATAAGCTGCACAATAACCCATGAGCAAGGTATGAATATCCATATTTTTAAATATTTTTTAAGACTGTATTTATTTATTTCACAGAGAGATGGATCACAAGTAGGCAGAGAGGCAGGCAGGGTGGCGGAGGGGCGGGAGCAGGTTCCCTGCTGAGCAGAGAGCCCGATGCAGGACTTCATCCCAAGACCCTGAGATCATGACCTGAGCCGAAGGCAGAGGTTTAACCCACTGAACCACCCAGGCATCCCTGAATATCCATATTTTAAAGAGACCCAAAGAGACTCAAAGTGTAAGTAACAAAGCTTATATGTAGAATGCCAGAATTTGAACCCTAGTCCTTCTGAATTAAGGACCAATGTACTAATATCTAGGTTATATAGAGGATAACAGTTCAGAGGTGCCTGGATGGCTCAGTCAGTTAAGCATCCAACTCTTGATTTCAGCTCAGGTCATGATCTCAGGGTGTGAGATCAAGCCCCATGTCAGGCTCCACACTAGACATTGTGCCTTCTTAAAATTCTCTCTCTCTCTCTTCCCTATACCCCCTCTTTCTCCCCGTCTCTTAAAAAAAAGAAAAAAAAAAGTTCATCTGGCTCTGAGGAATAAGTGGGAATTACAAAAGCAGAGGAAAAGTACAGAAAACAACCAAATAAGGAGTACAGTGTAAATCAAAACAGAGAAGAAAATCAAGGTATGATGAACAGATAGCTTAGTCTAGCCATAGCTAGAGTCCCGATAGTAGTAGAGTACAAGATGAATTTGGGGATAGAGCTCAGATCAAACTGGGGAGAGCCTTTGATAGCAGACCAAGGTATTTTTTGACTTTTATCTTGTGGGCAACTGGAAGTTACTCAAGAATCCTGAGTTGGCAAAGCAAAATGAAAATGGTGGTCTGGTTTGATTGAAGTGGAGAAAGAGGAGAGACAGACTCACGTAGTTAAACTTAACATACTTGAGATTTTAAAAATGTCAAAACTAAAAAGAATTTTATGGATCACTTAGTACCAGACCTCATTTTATGTAGGAAGAAACTGTAACCCAGACAACTTAAATGACTTCCCAAAAATTGGTAGAATTACTAAGACTTGGTTTTCTATTATTTCCACTAAGACAAAGGTACAGAAACATGAGAAACCAGAATCAAAATAACTCTCAGGTTTGAGTCAGAACAACTTTGAAAATGATGGCATTTTATCTCAAATAAGATATTTGAGAAATGGTCCTTGTGGCAGATTCTATCGGCCTTAACTTTTCTCCACCACCTGGAATTCATGCTTTCCCTCGAGTGTGGGCTGACCTAACAGACTTCAATACAGCAAAGGTGATGGAATATCACTTCCAAGATCAGATTATAAGAGATGTGATTATAAGAGACTGTAAATTCTAATTTGTTGGCTGAAGCTCTCCCTTGCTGGCTCTGATGAAGTAAGAAGCTGCCATGCTTCACACTAACCCATTGAGATGTCCACATGGCGAGAAGTTGAAATTGGCCCCTGGTCAATAGCCAGGCAAAGGAGTAAGGTCCTTGGCTCAACAGCCTCCAGATGCTGAATCCTGCCAGGAAGCATATATTCTCTGATGCAAAGCCTTCCCACACTGAACCTTCAAATGAAATGCCAGTCCTGACCAGTTATTTCATTGCAGTATGTGAGAGACCCTAGAACCAGAAATCCAGCTACACAGCACCCAAATTCCTGGCAGACAGATATGGTGAGTTATAAATGTGGGTTGTTTTAAGCCACTAAGTTTGTGATAATTTGCCAAGCAGCAATACATAACTAATACAGTACTGAGAAAGGTGAAATTGGATTTGAGGCAATGAGGAATCAACTGTTGTTTTGTAGCGCTCCAGGAAATGAATCCCTGTTTCTGAGGGCTATAAATTAGTCAACAGTGAAAAACTGATAGAATGAGTATAAAAATTTCAACCAAGATATTTAGCAGTGAAAAAAGAAAAAGGAAATTATTCACACTGAAAATGGAGAGAAAAGGCTTTACAAGAAATTCAGAGAAATAAATATAGGATACTGTTTGGAAACAGAGTTTCTCTAGAGAAACAAAAATGTGTAGCAACACAAAGTAGACGTTGGCAGTAAGGTGGAAAGAAAAGAGAATAAGTGATTAAAATCACTGCGTTAAGCACAGCTTGGAAAACCTCAGGGAAAATTCAGCAACTCTGGAATTTTCACTCTCAGTGCTTTTCACTTTCAGCACTATCTAATCAATTAAAGGGTAGCTTCAACACTCAGGGTATCCCTGGAGAATAATAAACCATATGAGTATTATTATTTTTAAATACTTACGTCCCCAATTTGGGAGAATATAACTAGAAACTTACAAAACCCTTTGAAGGCACTTCTCCATTTTACATTCAATTTTTCTAATTTTGCTTTAAACAAAGTTGAGTTTAATTCAAATATTCCTTTCTTAAGAGCAAATTTTAATATTCTAGTAGTTACACATGAAATTTTATTTTCCCTCATGAAATAGAATTCCAGTAAACGACTCTACTCTTTCTCCACCTGGTAATTTGGGTTTCTGCACAGAGGAAAATGCCAAAATATAACTGACAACCTAAGACAAAGTATTTTTAAAAACCATACTCCTTTTAATTCAGGGTTTATAAGGCTTCTAAAGAGTCCACTTTCTAAAAAGAGGAGAGGAATTCTACACAGGTAGGTATGAAATATTTAAACAGTAAGCTACCACCTATCCCAAAACAACAAAAGGAATCTTATTAATGTCCCACAGAAACTATATTAGGAAGGGAAGACTATTTCCCTATCCTAACCCACTAACAAAACAAAGAAGTGGCACAGTGCATAGAGAAACCATTTCTCAAGTGATTTTCAGGCATTTAGAAGGCAACGTGTTTTAAAAAGGCTAACATGTGCAGTAGAGAAGAATGTGTAATCTGTTGCTTTGGGATGGAATGTTTTGAATATATCTGTGATGTCCATCTGGTCCAGTGTGTCGTTTAAGACCTTTATTTCCTTGTTGATCTTTTGCTTGGATGATCTGACCATTTCAGTGATGGGGGTGTTAAAGTCCCCTACTATTATTGTTTTATTATTGATGTGTTTCTTTGATTTTGTTATTAAGTCGTTTATATACTTGGCTGTTCCCCTGTTAGGAGTATAGATATTTAAAATTGTTAGATCTTCTTGTTGGACAGACCCTTTGAGTATGATATAGTGTCCTTCCTCATCTCTTATTGTAGTCTTTAGCTTAAAATCTAATTTATCTGATTATAAGGGTTGCCCCCCCCCAGCTTTCTTTTGATGTCCATTAGCATGGTAAATTGTATTCCACCCCTTCACTTTCAATCTGGAGGTGTCTTTGGGTCTAAAATGAGTTTCATGTAGACAACATATTGATGGGTCTATTTTTTTTTTTTATTCATTCTGATACCCTGTGTCTTTTGAATGGGACCTTTAGCCCATTTACATTCAGGGTAACTATTGAGAGATATTAATTTAGTGTCATTCTATTACCTGTAAGGTGACTGTTAACTGTATGTTGTCTCTCTTCCTTTCAGGTCTGTTACTTTTAGGCTCTCTCTTTGCTTAGAGGACCCCTTTCAATATTTCCTGTAGGGCTGGTTTGGTGTTTACAAATCTTTTAATTTTTGTTTGTCCTGGAAGCTTTTTATCTCTCCTCCTATTTTCAATAATAGCCTACCTGGATATAGTAGACCCCGAATAGCCAGAGGAATGTTGAAAAAAAGCCAAAGTTGGTGGTATCACAATTCCAGAATTCAAGCTCTATTACAAAGCTGTCATCATCAAGACAACATGGTACTGACACAAAAACAGACACAAAGATCAATGGAACAGAATAGACAGCCCAGAAATGGACCCTCAACTCTATGGTCCACTAATCTTTGACAAAGAAGGAAAGAATGTCCAATGGAAAAAAGACAGTCTCTTCAACAAATGGTGTTGGGAAAGTTGGACAGCCACATGCATAAAAATGAAACTGGTCCATTTCCTTACACCACACACAAAAATAGACTCAAAATGGACGAAGGACCTCAATGTGAGAAATGAATTCATCAAAATCCTTGAGGAGAACACAGGCAGCAACCTCTTCAACCTCAGCCACAGCAACTTCTTTCTAGGAACATCGCCAATAGCAAGGGAAGCAAGGGCAAAAATGAACTATTGAGACTTCGTCAAGATCAAAAGCTTTTACTCAGCAAAGGAAATAGTTAATAAAACCAAAAGACAACTGACAGAATGGGAGAAGATATTTGCAAACAACATATCAGATAAAGGGCTAGTATCCAAAATCTATAAAGAACTTACCAAACTCAACACTCAAAGAATAATCTAATCAAGAAATGGGCAGAGGATTTCTGCATGAACAGACATTTCTGCAAAGAAGACATCCAGATGGCTAACAGACACATGAAAAAGTGCTCCACATCACTTGGAATCAGGGAAATAGAAATCAAAACCACAATGAGATACCACCTCACACCAGTCAGTATGGCTAAAATTAACAAACTGGGAAATGACAGATGCTGGCGAGGATGTGGAGAAAGGGGAACCCTCCTACACTATTGACGGGAATGCAAGCTGGTGCAGCCACTCTGGAAAATAGCATAGAGGTTCCTCAAAATTTTGAAAATAGAGCTATCCTATGACCCAGCAATCACACTACTGGGTATTTACCCTAAAGATACAAACGTAGTGATCCAAAGGGACACATGTACCCAACTGTTTATAGCAGCAATGTCCACAATAGCCAAAGTATGGAAAGAACCTAGAGGTCCATCAACAGATGAATGGATAACGAAGATGTGGTATATATACACAATGGAATACTATGCAGCCATCAAAAGAAATGAAATCTTGCCATTTGCAATGACATGGATGGAACTAGAGGGCATTATGCAGAGCGAAGTAAGTCAATCAGGGAAAGACAATTATCATATGATCTCCCTGATATTAGGCATTTGAGAGGTAGGGTGGGGGGCTTGGGGGTTAGGGAAGGGAAAAAATGAAACAAGGTAGGATCAGGAGGGAGACAAACCACAAGAGACTCTTAATCTCACAAAACAAACTAAGGGTTGCTGGGGGGAGCAGAGGGATGGAGAGGGTGGTTGGGTTATGGATGTTGGGGAGGGTATGTGATATGGTGAGTGCTGTGAAATGTGTAAGCCTGATGATTCACAGACCTGCACCCCTGGGGCAAATAATACATTATATGTTAATAAAAATAATAAAAAAAGATACTGGAAATAAAACTGCTCTCTGAGTTAAAAAAAAAAAAAAAAAGGCCAACATGACCTCATTCCAGCAAAGCCCTTTATTTATGTAAGAATTGTAAATGTGACAAGTGCAAGGATCTCATCTATCCTATTCATCCACTTGCACTACCCAGGATAGCCATTTAGGAAATATTTCTGAGTGAATAAATGTCTAACAAGGATAGTAACAGAGAAACAAAAAGACTATAGCTGATGTAAATACTTAAGATAATACAGCCAGATACTTTGAGAATTATCTATATTCTGAATATCTATATTCAGACTGAGAACCTTAATGAATAAGTAAGCAACATTGTCAGTGTAGACAATGAATGTCATAAAAAGGTCATGAAAACCAAGGACTGATCAGTCCATATACAGGACCAGAACAATGCAAATGATGGGCTGGGTAAGATGAGAACTGAGACAATTCCCACCTGGTGGGGTTTCATCAGTTCTTTGTGCTACATGCTTGGAAGGTAGTTTTTGAACCACAAAATATCATTTTTGTAATTTCTTATACATGTGGTATTTATTTTATATACAAATAACATGTATTTTGTGTTTATTTATATCCAACCCCATTCCAGAATATGGGTTATCATTCTCAATTTTTGCTGTAATTATAAAGTCCTAAATTAAAGTACCTCTTCAAGATCAAGGGCGTACTAAGCTTCACTTTAGAGAACATAGTTGAGCCAAGAGGACAGGACGATTAATGGCCTTCAAGAGTCTGATGCTACTTATAAAAAGGGTGCTCAAATAACCTTGTTCCTGCCTACTTTTCAGCATACCATACACTGTTCCACAGTAGATATGGGGGTCAGAGTAGCTGTTGCAATTATTTCAGCACTACCGTAAATTTAGAATGATCTCTCAACTTCAAAGCTGAAATGCCCAAATGTAGTCTAAAGTACTATATCAGTCAGGATTCTCCTGAGAAGCACAACTAAGAGGACATATTTGGAGAATCTAGCATCTGTAGTGCAGGCCAGCAGGCTGGAAACACAGGCAGGATTTCTATATTATAATCTTGAGGCAGAATTCCTTCTCCTCTTGGAAACCTGTTATTGCTCCTAAGATTTTCAACAAATTAGATAAGTCCCACTCACATTATAGAAGGTAATCTCCATTACTTAAAGTCAACTTCTAATAGATGCTAATTACATCTACAAAATACTTTCACAACATCAAGACTAGTGGCATAACATATAACTGGGCACCATAGACCAATTTGGTACATAAAATTTAACCAGCATAGCAACTAAAGTAAACCCTTTAATGGTGGATTTACCAATCTGACACCTACCCATGAATATTTTTTAAAGATTTTATTTATTTGACAGAGGGAGAGAGAGAAAGATCGTAAGTATGCAGAGAGAGCAGCGGGGGAGGGAAGTGGGCACTCTGCCAAGCAGAGAGCCCCACACCGGGCTCGATCCCAGGACCCTGAGATCATGACCTGAGCCGAAGGCTTAACCCACTGAGCCACCCAGGTGTCCCCCAAGAAATTTTTTTTTAATTAATTTATTTATTTTCAGAAAAACAGTATTATTTTTTCACCACACCCAGTGCTCCATGCAATCTGTACCCTCTACAATACCCACCACCTGATAACCCAACTCCCACCCCCCTGCCACTTCAAACCCCTCAGATTGTTTTTCAGAGTCCACAGTCTCTCATGATTCACCTCCCCTTCCAATTTACCCCAACTCCCTTCTCCTCTCTAACACTGCCATCCTCCATGATATCTGCTATGCTCCACAAATAAGTGAAACCATATGATAGTTGACTCTCTCTGCTTGACTTATTTCACTCAGCATAATCTCTTCCAGTCCCGTCCATGTTGCTACAAAAGTTGGGTATTCATCCTTTCTGATGGAGGCATAATACTCCATAGTGTATATGGACCACATCTTCCTTATCCATTCGTCCGTTGAAGGGCATCTTGGTTCTTTCCATAGTTTGGCGACCGTAGCCATTGCTGCTATGAACATTCCCCCATGAAATCTTTAAATTCCTAACAATTCATTGTACTTTTGCAATATCAACTCTATCAACAGAATCCATTATTCTATAAATATGGAATACATATAGATGATACTTTATAAAAATGTCTACCATTATACCTGTTGGTACTACAAAATACCATCTTCAGATGGACCAAGACTATAAAGAGTATAATTTAAATATGTCAATAAATTAATGGGTAGCTCTGAAATAATCTGCCTTACAGTTTATCTAAAATGTTCAATTGTTAATTAGGATAGAGTATGAAACCACCTGCTAACCCAGGTAAGAAATTTACAACCTTTTAAAAAACATTCCTGAATTCTTTACTTAATCAAACAGTGACAGCATTTCAGCCTACCAGGCTACTATGAAATGGGTCTATTTCCTTCTACCCATAGGCCATGTACTCTTCAAATGTGTCAGTTCAATTGCTTATATGGTAAGAACATTATTTCTTATTTATAGTCTCCTCTCTTGCTAGAATATCTCTGCATCCTCATCCATTTCTTCTTTTAAAAGGAGTAGTATTTTATCCTGATAATTTCAACTGTTTTTATACACTAATCCCATTCCTGACTAGTACACACTACATGATGTCTTGATTTTTTTCCTCTCCTTTGCTAATTGACCCTAGGTTTACTGTTTTGTATATATCTGTACCAGGTTATAATTTTCAATAATTATCTGAAAACAAAGAAGAGAGTATGTCCTCACATTGTCATTTTTACTTGTTCTTCCCGATCTGATCTGCAACATCTTTCCTTGCTTTGAAACTATTTAGGAACTTACCCTTCTAGTTATTCATTCAGAAAGAGTGAGCAGTGATAAACTTTAGTTTGCCGCTCATCTATTGATAACATCTGGTCAACTGAAGAAATTGTCTTCTTATCACTTCACTCAGATACACATCTGTAGTAGGTTGAATTATGTCTTCCAAAGATATGCTTAAGACCTAACTGCAGCGAATGTGACATTATTTGAAAAGAGGGTCTTTGCATGTGTTATCACGTTAAGATGAAGTCTTATTGGATTTCAGTGGAGCCTACATCTCATGACTGATGTTCTTGTAAAGAGATATTTGGAATCAGACAAACACAGGGAAGGAAGCAATGTGACAACAGGGGCAGAAAGTGGAACTGCAAGTGAAAGAATCGCAAGGATTGCCTGGAGCTTCCAAATGCTAGGAAGAAACAAGGGGGTGAAACGTCTCCATAGGTAGCATGTCACTGTCAACACTTTGACTTCAGAAAGCTGGCCTCCAGAATCATGGAGGAATAATGTTCTATTATTTTGAGCCACCAGTTTGCAGTAATTTGTTATAGCAGCCCTAGGAAACTAATACATCATAAAATATTATTCAAATTCCTATGTATAGTCAACTGTTCAAGTGCTCAGCTTATCCCAGTTTTGTTGAACCCTATAACTGTTTGATGCTCAAGTTATTTCTTTGTAACTAAATACAATGTGCTCAGAATGTGATCAGAAAGTAGGTTTGAATCACTTACGCAGTAACCTTCTGACCTCGGATTCAAACTACAGGCTTACGGTGCTGGGTACATTAGTCATCATGAAGAGACATCATAGGGCTAATTATAAGCTTATGTTATTTATGACATTTTTTAGGAACTGCCTTTATATTATTTGTGTTCAAATTTAGTCCTCTATCTATATGTGTTGCTTAGTTACTTTATCTTTAAAATAAGCTGATTTTATTTGGAATATCCACATTTTAATTCTTGGGGATATAAAAGAATAAAATAGTACTTATTTATAAAACACCTGAACAAATGCAGTATTCTGTAAAAAGTCTTGCTCCACTGATTTTGCACATTCTAAGCATCAGCATTTTGACCTTAATAATTAAGCGGTGCCTACCCAGCTGTGGTATCTAAAACCAAGGGCTTCATAAAGGAGATAAAGTTGCAAATTCCCTCTCATTGCAAATGACTAATAAACCACCCAGTGTGGGGAGGGCAGTGAATTTGGAAGCTGGCAGAGTAGATATTGTCATATAGACACTGTTTTGTGTCAATGATTTTTGCAGCCTTCTCTAAATCAAGTATTTTACTGTATAGGTTTATCTGTGAGTCATTCAATGTAAACCCTTGGTCCTGAAACTAATCTCCAAATCCTTCTCACTGAATGTGACAAAAATCTGACCAACATAATCAAAAGAATAACCACCATTCTCTTTGGTATGATCTCTTATATTTATTATATGCTGCTCAGGCTCTCTGTCATTTAAAATTGTGTTCCCTTTCTCCTTCCATTCTTGATTTCTGAATACTCTATCCTTGCTTAGACAGTGCTTAGCGTATTTACATGCCAAATTTTTAGACTTCTAGGGAAGATGGCTGAGTAGGAGGACCCTGGGCTCACCTTGTTCCACAGATACAACTAGATAACACCCACATCAGTATAAATAACTCAGAAAACAACCAGAAGATTGGCAGAAAAGACTCTCCACAGCTAAATGTAGAGAAGCAGCCAAATAGAAGAGGGTAAGAAGGGCAGAGACACTGTGAGGAGACAAGCAACCAAGGGGACTGTAAGCAGAAGGGACAGATGCTGGGAGCATGAAGAGGGGAGAGGAGCCAAACCCTAGACCAGGCACCCCAGGCAATGGGAATTGGCACTGGGAAGATAAATTACTGTAAGCGTTGGTTTTCAAAATCAGAAGGATTTTGAAGCTTCTTAAGTTCCTATAATCAGTGGGTCTTAGCACCTAGAACTTGAAAAATTAGCAGACTCTTCCCTGGGAGAGCCAGAGGAAAAGAGAAAACTGAGTCCTAACCTTTAAAGCATAGCACAACAAACAGATCCTCTCAGATACAGCACAGAAGCAACAGTTTGAAAACCCTGAGGTGCAGAGGAAGGATATTTACCAATCTCAGAGCATGTGTTAGAGGGCAGAGATCTTTAGGAGACTTCTCCAAGAACAAAAGAGCTGGTGGGAGCCATTTCCAACCCCAGCCCCCTAGTCTAGATGACAGGGGCATTTATGGGAACTAGCACAGAGTTAACTCTCTCCACCTAGCTTGCAAACAGTAGGGCCTCAACCCCTATGCACTTCTGCAGAGCCATCTCCTCCAACCCACCCGGCCTCTATAGCAGCTTTTTCATGTAGGTGAAGTTCCCCTCCCACAGTGGATCAGAACAGACCTTGCTGATACCACACCCTGCCCTACATTCTCCTGCAGGCACACCCCCTCCAACATGCCCTTCATAAGAGTCCATCCAAAGGGGTGCCACATACCTGGCAGTGGTAAGCAGCCCTCATAAGGGCCAGCACCACTCCAAAGGGATTCTTGCCCAGGGGAAAGAGGAAGATAACCACACACATCAGTCTGACTCCAGCCACAGGATCTCTGACTGCAGGCCCCACTCACCAATGGAAGCTTCTCAGGGGAAAATACGGGAAAAGTACCCTGCAGTCCAGTGCCACCACAGCTCTGGCAAACACATTGCCTGACTCAACTCAAACCCAGGTCAGCCCCAGCCTGGCCCACTAACAACAGAGGGATCAAAACCTGCCCACAACAGGTAAAGAAAGCCACTGCAGACAAATGGACTGAAGGAAAATACGGCTCAACCACAACAGCAGGACACACACAACACACATAGGAGACATCCCTGAAGCACCAGGCTCTGGTGAACAGGAGACATTGCACTGCAGGACCTTTTTCTTCCTAAGGCCACTACTTTCAAGAGCAGGAGATATAGCTGACTCTCCTAATGCACAGAAACAGACACAGAGAGTTAGACAAAATGAAGAGACAGAGGAGTATGTCCCTCATGAAACAGCAGACAAAATTAAAGCAAGAGAGCTAAATGAAATGAAATGGAGATGGGTAGTATGCCTGATAGGAAATTTAAATTAATGGTCATAATTATGCTCACTGGACTTAAGAATGGAGGACCACAGTGAGACCCTCAACAGAGACATAAAACATAAAAAAAAAAAAAAAATTAACAATGAAGAAATAAATAATTGAAATTTAAAATACACTAGATTGAATAAACAGTAGACTAGAGGAAGCAGAAGAACAGATGAGCAATCCGAAGGACAGAGTATTGGAAAGCAATTAAGCTGAACAGGAGAGAGAAAAAATATATATATTAAAAAATTAAAATAGACCAAGGGAAATCAGTGATATCATCAATCCTAGTAACATTCACATTAAAAAGATTCCATAAGGTAAAGAGAGAGAAGGAAACAGAAATTTTATTTGAAGATGAGCTGAAAAACTTTCAAATCTGGGGAAGGAAACATATCCAGATCCAAGAGGCACAGGACCCTCCCAACAAAATCAATCCAAGGAGGTCCACACCAAGACACATGTAATTAAAATGAGCAAAACATAGTGATGAGAAAACAATTTTAAAAACAAGAAAAAGAAAATAGTTACATAAAAGGGAACACCCATAAGGCTATCAGCTGATTTTTCAGCAGAAATTTTACAGGTTAGAACAGAGTATCATGACATACTCAAAAAGCTAAAAAAGAAAACCTGTGACCAAAAACACCCTACCCAGCAAGGCTATCATTCAGAATACATGACGAGATAAACAGTTTCCCAGACAAGCAAAAGTTAAAGGAATTCACTAATAAACCAGCCATACATGAAATATTAAATGGGACTCTGAGTGGAAAGACTATAAGCATGAGTAAGAACAGTAGGAAGCACAAAAGCAGTAAAATTAAGTACATCTGTAAAAATCAGTCAAGGGATTAAAAAAAAAGTACCCTTAAAACACAGGGTACAAAGAGTAAAAATGCAGTCTTTTTAGAATGGGTTCAAATTTAAGTAACAATCAACTTATAGCAGACTGTTCATCCCCAAGATGTTATATATAAACCTAATGGCAACCACAAATCAAAACTGGTATTAGATATATTAAAAAATAAGAAGAAAGAAATCCAAGTACATCACTAAAGAAAACCATCACACCACAAGAAAAGAGAACAAAAGAAAGGAACAGAGAAAATCTACAAAAACCACCATAAAACAACTACCAAGAGACTCAGTTCAGACCCAAAGACACATACAGATTGAAAGTGAAGGGATATAAAACCATTTATTATGCAAAGGGAGTGAAAGAAAGGCAGGGTAGCAATACTTTTATCAGACAAAATAGATTTTAAAACAAGAACTGTAATAAGAGAGAAAGAAGGATACAAGATCATCATTAAGAGAACAATACAGTTGGGGCACCTGGGTGGCTCAGTGGGTTAAACCTCTGCCTTTGGCTCAGGCCATGATCCCAAGGTCCAGGGATTGAGTCCTACATCAAGCTCCCTGCTTAGTGGGGAGTCTGCTTGTCCCAGTCCTGTTACCCCTCTCCTTCCTACCTCTGCCCCTTCCCCCACTCATACTCTTTCTCCCTCTCTAATGTTCTCTCTCAGATAAATATATAAAATCTAAAAAGGAAAAAAAAAAACAGTCCAACAAGAAGATATAACAATTGAGGGTCACCTGGGTGGTTCAGTGGGTTAAAGCCTCTGCCTTCCGCTCAGGTCATGAACCCAGGGTCCTGGGATCAAGCTCCACATCAGGCTCTCTGCTTGGCAGGGAGCCTGCTTTCCCCTCTCTACCTGCCTCTCTGCCTACTTGTGATCTCTGTCTGTCGAATAAATAAATAAAATCTTTTTTTAAAAAAAAGAAGATATAACAATTGAAAATATTTATGAACAAACTATGGGTGCATTACAAAGACATAAAGCAGCTAATAACAAACATAAAGGAAGTAATCAATAGTAATTAGGTAATAGTAGGAGACTTTAACACTCCATTTACATCAACAAATAGATCATCCAAGCAGAAAATCAACAAAGAAACAGTGGCTTTGAATGGCATGTTGGACTAGATGGATCTAACAGACATATTCAGAACATTCCATCCTACAACAGCAGAATACACATTCTTTTCAAATGCACATGGAACATTCCCTAGAGTACATCATATGTTAGTCCACAAAACAAGTTTGAATAAATTCAAGAAGATTGAAGTTATGCCATGCATCTTCTCTGAACATGATGCTATGAAATTAGAAATTAACCACAAGAAAAACTCTGGAAAGAATACAAATACATGAAAGTTAAATAACATGCTACCAAACAATGAATGGGTCAACCAAGGAATTGAAAAAGAAGTCCAAAAATGAGTAGAGACAAAGCAAAATGGAAGCACTATGGTCCAAAATCTTTGGGATGCAGCAAAAGCTGTTAAAACAGTAAAGTTTATAGCAGTATAGGCCTAACTCAAGGAGCAAGAAAAATCTTAGAAAACCTAACCCGACACCTACAGGAGCTAGGAAAAGAAGCACAAATAAAACCCAAAAACAGCAGAAGGAAGAAAATACTAAAGATTAGAGCAGAAATAAATGATATAGGAACTAAAAAACAAAACAAACAAAACAAAACCCACAACAAAAGGACAGATCAATGAAAGCAGGAGCTGTTTTTTCTGAAAAGATCAACAAAACTGATAAAACGTTATCAAGAGCCACTAAAAAGAGAGAGAGAATGCAAATAAACAAAATCACAAATGAAAGAGGAGAAATAATGACCAACATCACAGAAAAGCAAACAATTTTAACAGAATATTATGAAAAATTATATGCCAACGAATTGGACAACTTAGAAGAAGTGGATAAATTCCTAGAAACATATAACCTACAAAAACTAAAGCAGAAAAAGAGAAAATTTTAACAAACCAACTCTTAGCAAGGAAACTGAATCAGTAATCAAAAAACTCCCACCAGGGTGCCTGGATGGCTCAGTCAGTTAAGCATCTGCCTTCAGCTCAGGGCATGATCTCAGGGTCCTGGGTCCAAATTCTTGCTCAGCAGGGAAGCCCAACAAACAGAAGTCTAGGAACAGATAGCTTCACAGGTGAATTCTACCAAACACTGAAAGAAGACCTAGTACCTATTCTTCTCAAACTATTCCAAAAAATGTAAGGCAAAGGAAAATTCCTAAATTCATTCTTTGAGTCCAGTATCACCTGGATATTAAAACTACATAAAGATACTATAAAAAAGAGAACTACAGGCCAGTCTCTTTCAGGAATGCAAAAATCCTCAACAAAATATTAACAAACCAATCCAAAAATACATTTTAAAAAAATCATACACCACACTCAAGTAGGGTTTTATTTCCAGGCTACAAGGGTGATCCAGTATTCACAAATCAATGTGATGCATCACATCAGTAAGAGAAAGGATAAAAACGATATGATCATTGCCATAGAAGCAGAAAAGACATTTGACAAAGTACAACAACGATTCATGATTTAAAAAAAAAAAAAAAAAAAAAAAAAAAACCCTCGGCAAAGTAGGTCTAGAAAGAATATACTTAACATAATAAAGTTCTCGAGGTGCCTGGGTGGCTTCAGTGGGTTAAGCTTCTGCCTTCAGCTCAGGTCATGATCTCAGGGTCCGGGGATCAAGCCCCACATCAGGCTCTCTGCTCAGCAGGGAGCCTGCTTCCTCCTCTCTCTCTGCCTGCTTCTCTGCCTACTTGTGATCTCTCTCTCTGTGTCAAATAAATAAATAAAATCTTAAAAAAATAATAATAAAGTTCTCGTATGAAAAACTCACAGCTAACAACATACTCAATAGAGAAAAACAGAGCTTTTCCAAGGTCAGGAACAAGACCGGGAAGTCTACTCCCACCACTTTTACTCAGCATAGTACTGAAGTCCTAGCCACAGCAGTTAGACAACATAAAGAAATAAAGGCATCCAAATTGGTAAAAAAGAAGTAAAACTCTCACTATTTGCAGATGACAAGGCACTATATATAGAAAACCCAAAAGACTCCACCAACTACTAGAACTGATATATGAATTCAGTAAAGTCACAGGATACAAAATCAATGTAGAGAAATCTGTCACATTCTTTTACACTAATAATAAAACAGCAGAAAGTGAAATTAAGAAAATAATCTCATTTAAAATTACAACCCCCCAAAAAAGTGTCTAGGAATAAGCTACCATGGGTAGTCACTGGCCCCAGAATAAGGACACTTTTAGACCTGATCTAAACTCAACCTGCAGCCTACGAGTCAAGCTCAGCTGATCTCCTAAACCCAACCAAGCACAGCAGAGCTCATCAGAGCCACTGGATCTTCAGACCAATGACTGAGAACTAAATGTTGCTACAAGCTACTGAGATCTGGGGCACTATTTGTTACATACAAGAAAACCTAACAACGAAAGGAATTCCTTTCCTGAATATGGATTAAGCTGAAAACAGATCTCACACTGCAAAGGACCATGATAAAAAATATTCCAACAAAGCTACAATATTATAATTCCTGGAAGTGGTAGCTCCCCACCACTCTTTAATACTTCCTGCCTAAACTGTTTAACTCTAAGTCCTATTTTGATTCACCTATAGGATACAGATTCACAGACAAGACCTTTAGAGAGTCCATGATTAAATGTCATGGATGAAATGTCAGGCATAGAAATTCAACTGCTATGGCTGCACACAGGGCCACAGCAGTCTGCTCCACTTTTAAACCACAGGGGGTTTGGATATTGGCTGCTCTTCCATTGCTTATCACCTATTTCACCTCCTTTGGGTTTCTTTGGGAGAATCACCAGAGCAAAGGTTCTATCTTCCCTTAACCAAGCTGGACAAATGAGACATCCCTCTTCCAGGATGTGAATCATGAGCCATGCAATACAAACACTGAAAATGGCTGGAGAAATTAATTTGAGAGCTCAGCCTGGGCAGACATTACAGATATTTCTGCCGCCAAGGTTACCTGGGAATGCATGGTTCCTGTCTGCTCCAAGCCTGATGACTGAACTTCCTCTCCAATACTGTGTGTTCACCTTCACCTTTCAGGAGATTCTTTTTTATTATAAGTTGGCCAGATCTACTATCTCTTGCTTGCAACCTAAGAGTCTTGAGTGTGGCACCAGAAGTAAACATGAATAGAGCATTCAGGCATCGAGATGAGAAAAGGAGGGAGAGGGGTGGAAGACTACCTCTAGGTAAGGAAGGACCCGCCCTGGCAGTTTTACTGTCAGACCTGAGCCTACTGACTAGATCCAGAAATGAAAGCAACACTGAAAATTATCAGCCCATGGAAAGATTAGCTAGATATCACTCTTCTTGAGAAACTACAATTATCCAAACTCTCCTTTCAGAGAAAGAATTCAGTGAGAACAATATGTAGTCATTAGTGTTTTAGAAAATCCATTTTTTTTTTTAAAATTATTTATAGAGAGAGAGAGAGAAAGCACAAGCAAGGGTAGGAGAGGCAGAGGGAGAGAGAGAGTTTAACAGGCTCCATGCTGAGTGCAGAGCCAGACATGGGGCTTAATCTTATGACCCTGAGATCATCCTCTGAGCCAAAACTAAGAGGTCCCAAAAATAAGCCTTTAAATACAGATTATGTTGGTCAGTTTATCATCTGAGTAGAATTAAATCAACATTTGGCTCTTGGACTTGACACCACATAACAGGCCTTTTCCCAGGACCATGAAATGGTCACTACAGATAGGTTCCTATCAACCCAGATGCCTTCCCAGTATGTCAAGTTGCACTTCTAGAAAGCTTATGAGCCTACTGGCCCTTTTGAGGATCCAACAGAAGAACTTGGAAGGTCCTCCCCCAGTTCATATCCTTTAAAACTCTGCAATAAAGAAGTTAAATTGATTTTTCCATATACTCCAATGTCTCCTTAAATCATATTTTTAACTTTTAGTTGTATCATTCTGAATATCTTATTTTTCTCAAAAACTACTTAGTTTCAAATTCTGGAGATTCCAAAATATTCATTCTCTTCATTTTATCAACTCGGGTAAATTCTCTGTCCTAATCCTCAATTTCCCTGAGTTACAGAGACTTTTCAACAAAGCACTTGAAGAACCCAAACCTGACCTACCACTTAAAACCACCTTAGTATACAAGAGAAATCATTATGCCCAACTAAACCAAGTCATAGCCTGCCTGTTTCTCAGCCACATGGACCACCTTCCAAACCAGCTTTCATGTCATCAATCTCTACCTGCACAAACACTGAGCACATCCTTAATTTTCTCAGCTAACTTATCAGCAGCCCCATTAATATTCTAAATTATCCTCTCTGGAAGACAAATTACTTTACTATTTGTCTCCTTTAAACATTTTCTAGTCTCAAAATGTGGTCTCATGTTTCCTGTTATTAAATTTTCGTGTTAAGGCTTTTTTACTCTCCCATCAAAACTGGGTCCTCCCACATTTTCAAGGTAATAATCACATGAGTTCTGTGCCTTTAGGTCTCTTTGAGTCTATTTATTCCTTCAACAAGTATTTTTGGAGCCCCTGTGATGTGCCAGGGAATCTCCGTGATTCCAGAGACACAAAGAAAAAATTCCTGTCACCGCAGAGCTTGCAATTCTAGAAGATGAAGACCAACTTGAAATAGTGATTTGTTTAATGTATACTGTAACAATTATTTAAACAAACATATTTCAATAAATAATTTGTTAAACATGTCATATGAGGTTATGTGTTTTAGAAAAAATTAATAATGTAGTATAGGGTGACAGAGGATACTAAGCATGGGGGAGATTGCAATTTTAAATGGGGAAGTCACTGAAGGCTTCACTGAGGACACGTGACATTTCAACCAAGTTTCGCAAAAGATAAGGCAATGGCCTACCAATTTACTTGGAGCAAGAATTTTATGGATTAAGAGTACAAAATGTGCTAAAACCCTAGAGTGGGAATTTAGGCTCACATTGGCCAGGTGATGTTATACCTCAATCTATTTGCTACCATCATTTTCTCTTCTTCACTCTATACCTCCCTCTGTTTAAAAATAGTGCTGATAAGTGAAATCTCAGTGCAGCATCCTTTTCCAATGTCCATCTTTTCCCATGGGTAAGCCCCTCCTCCCAAAGCTAATGAATCTTAATTCTGCACACTAAGTACAGATACCTCTTTTGAGGTACACATCCATAGTTGTGAAAACCTGCTTTGCTCTTCAGCTGGCTATCTCATGGCCACCTCGCAAATAGTATGTCCAAATACAAACATCCTCTTTCTTGCCAAGCCTGCTTCTCTCCTGTCCACCCCGCATCCCAGCCACCCAGCTGGGGAACTTTGACACATTCAAGGTTCCTTCCGCTTTCTTCCATTCCACATGCAGCCTGTTACGTATCATCAAGACATTCTCCCATCCCGAATACAAACTTCAGTCTGACTCCCAATATCTTAACAAACATTGTTGACGTCATTGTGCCTCTCAGCTTCCATAGAGCAGGTAAGACCCTGTCTCTCATCGGACTCATAAAGGAGACACATCAGTGATATAATCAATAAAGGCCTGCTGGTGTATCATATCTCCTATCACTTCCCCAATTAACACAACATACACACACACACACACACACACACACACACACACTACCTTCACCATGTTTATAGCCCAGTACGAACACTTAAAGCCTTTAATAAGCTTTATCTCTTCATGGAGATTGTATGAGCTACATCACCAATAATTTAGTCTGTAAAATTTAAGGCACTCTCAGCCATTCACAGGTTTTTAAGAATGCATTTAAATTCCCATCATTGTTAAATCAAAAAACTCAAGTTACCTAGATCTTCTATAATAAGAGAAAATGCATACTTTATTATCAATAGCCTAACCACAAGAGCTGTAACTTATCAGACTTCTCAGTAAAAGCAAAATGCTTCAGAGCACTTCTCCCTTGATTTTACAGAGACCTAATGAGGGAAGCAAGGAAGAAGATAGGGACTTTTCACTCTGATGGAAAGAGCCCAAAGGAAGATGGCAAAGCAGTTTCCAACTCCTATATCAGCAACCCCATAAACCTGTTTGAGTACTGGGCATTCACATCATTATGAAAACTGTTAAACAAACAAACAAAAAAACAAACAAACCAAGACCAGATACCTAAAATGGAGTCACTTATGCTAAATCTATTGTCGCGAAACAAGACAGTTAGAATTCCAGCTCTCTCAGAAACTGAATTTTAAATCAGGAATCTCTTGATCAGCAGCTATTCGATAATCTGCCTGTTACACCACTGCCATTCCCCAAAAGAAGGTAACTTTCCAGTAACCAACTTTTTTGCCTAGTCTAACTTTCTCGTTCCCAATCCCTCTGGCTATAAAAGTCTTTCATTTTGGGGGCGCCTGGGTGGCTCAGTGAGTTAAGCCGCTGCCTTCGGCTCAGGTCATGATCTCAGGGTCCTGGGATCGAGCCCCGCGTCGGGTTCTCTGCTCAGCAGGGAACCTGCTTCCTCCTCTCTCTCTGCCTGCCTCTCTCTCTGCTTGTGATCTCTCTGTCAAATAAATAAATAAAATCTAAAAAAAAAAAAAATTAAAAAAAAAGTCTTTCATTTTGTACAGTTCCTCAGAGTTCTTTCTATCTGCTAAATGGGAGGCTGTCCAATTTGAATTACTTTCATTCAAATAAACTCTTAAAACTTTTAACATGCTAGTCATGTACCAGAATGGATAGTCATTAGGATCATGGACCGTGATCAGATTGACCCAGGTCCAAATTCTGTTCTACTTGCTTATAATCTGGGTTAAGAAATTTTTCACAAGGATTCTACCCCAAATAAGATATAGGATTTATAGACATTTTGACCAAAAATTGGGGAGTTGGTTTAAAATCTGATGTTGTCTTAACAGTAAGAGTACCACTTTGATTTGTAGGTGTCCTTTTATGTCCTTTAAAGCATTAATCTGTGTATACTTTTCTTTAACCTTCATAAACACTCCACTGAACATAAAGACAAGTATCAGGCCTACAGAATGTGAGAAATAGAAAGGTAATCAAGAATTCGCTTACCAAAACGAAACAAAAAAAAGATGTTCCCATAGATATTTCCTAAATCATGAAGTGGAGATAAAACTATGGAGACCCAGTGAGGTGGTGTACCGACCAATTTCAGAAAGTTGCAGTGGTACTATAATCTTGTTCAGTAAATGAAAAAATCAAAGCTTGAAAAAGTAGATGGCCTATTTAATGACAAAGGCAGGAATAGGGTCCTTAACTCTAAGTCTTGAACATTTTCCATTCCTACATGTTCTTTTTAAGTCACAGTTTGAACTGCACATCTGAGAGCTACCACAGTGGCCTAAAACTCCTTCAGCTTGTCATGAAATTCGATTTCCTTCTACAAAGCGGTACTTAGGAAAGTCTTATTTAAAAACATCACCCAGCTACAAATGAAAACCTTCCCAATAGGGACAAGATGGAACATCTGCCTTCCTTTTGCTTAATAGAACACTGTAAAGCTGCTCTCTGCTTGGATAAATGCTATTTGGGTTTTCTTGATTTCTGAATGAGTTCTTAGTATCGCTCTCTTGAGCTCTCCCTCTCTTGGTATTGTCATTGTCTTCTTGCCCAGAATTTTATGTGTAATCGTCTGTTCCACCATTGGCTTTTCTGAAACCAATCTTCCTTGTCTTTTATAATTATGTAAAGCTGTTCTCTTTGCAGGCCACACATTGTAGATATCTAAAACCTAGAGAGAAAACAGCCTAATTGTAATTATAATGGATTTCAAATTCCTATTATTCATGTTGGAGAGAAAACACGCAGTGAGGATTCATTACCCATTTTCTTTAAAACTTGGAAAAAAGAGTACTTGAACTTATTTTTGTTAGAGCAGGCAGTCTTTAATTAAAAAAACATCCTTAATTACTTCTTCAGAATTTTAAAAACACATTCTATTTTTATATCTACCTACTTGAGTTAAAGAAAATTGAGGTCGTTTAGTTGGACCACACAAATTCAAGCAAACCCAACCATACCTACACCCCAAAAATCAACCAATTGACCTCATACCATGGGATAGACCCAACTTCAAAAACAGGAACATTTTGAGATTCTGAACCCCAGCAGTAGCAAGGCTACTAACTGTTGATTATTATGCAGGTCTTGCACTAATCTAATTAACTAAAATGGAAATCCAATTTCAAGCATTGTTATACACATTTGCATATGACATAAGTAGTCAAAAATCTGTCTGAAGTTAAATGAAGCACATGTACAGCCCCCTTATTAATTTGAATTTCGCTTTTCCACTCAGTCCCATTTTGAAATATTACACTCTCAACATCTGCAAACCCCTCATCGTCCAAATGCCATTGCTAACAGCTGCTTGCTTTAGCATTGCCATTTCTCTTACTGAGTGTTAGTAGCAAGGAGTGGGCACAATTCAAAGTTTTATTTCTGAAGAAAGAGTCCTCTGGGAATTTCTCAGTAAAGGGAGAAACAAGTAAATGCTCTATTTACCACCAAGTCAGTTCTTCCTGTTTGGGGAGGATGTGGCATTAGTTTGTTTTTGTTTGTTTTTTAAATACCTATAACTTAAATTCCAAAAAGGAATTCTATCATGGGTGAGCCCCTCAAAAATACACATTCTTTTTTTCTTTGAAAAGAAGGAAATGCATATAAATAGAACACCAACAGGAAAATGGCAGAGCCAGATTTAAATATCCTTGACCCTGGAAAAACTGTCCCAGAATGTCAACTAAATGGCATCAAAACTAGTTCACTGGAAGAGCCAATGTAGTCAGTACCCTGTTTCCTAGTTCTGCTGTTATACACCAAAGCAAACACAGGTACGATGGGGGGCGGGGGGAAGCTGAGCCCTCGCCGCAGCACCAGATTTTCTCAAAGCCCTGGGAAATGATTCAGCGTTCCATCTATTCCTCTCAATTTGATGTGAAAAATGTTCTGGTTAAAGAGCATGTGTCTAGAAGAGAGAGGGATAAATGTTTCACTCATATTCTATCTATATTCTGTGATTTACCAATGGCATCTAACAAAAGGAAAGTAGAAGAGTGAATTAAATGTGTAAGGAGAGAAAATAATGGGAGCAGACGCAATAAATAGCAAGCATTTATAAAGAGCCATCATGCCAAGAAAAAATTGATTGCTTTTATACTAGCAGAGAATCTCAAATGAAGGGCTGTAGATTCACATTAGCATTAAAGGTTAAGCATTCAGCACAATACCTCAAGAGATAATGAATTAATTCAGGGTAACTTTGGGATAAGAACCTCTAGCATAGCTTAGTGGACATTTGACTGTGTTCTCTACAATGTTTAAGGAACTTGATCTGCAAGTGAATAAGGCATGATCTTTTTGCCCCTGAATCATTCACACCTAGTGGACTGGAACAGGCCCGGAAACCGGAGAACAGAAGAATCCTTTTGCCTTGGAATCAGAATCTAGATTGCTGGGGCACCTGGGTGGCTCAGTGGGTTAAGACGCTGCCTTCGGCTCAGGTCATGATCTCAGGGTCTGGGGATCGAGTCCCGCATCGGGCTCTCTCTGCTCAGCAGGGAGCCTGCTTCCTCCTCTCTCTCTCTCTGCCCACTTGTGATTTCTGTCAAATAAATAAATAAAATCTTTAAAAAAAAAAAAAAAAAAAGAATCTAGATTGCTTAGATCGGCGAACACTGGTAAGTGCTCCTGCTGTCTTTCTTAGCTTTTCTCCCCCTTACCAAGTATGCTAACCTGCACAAGTCAGTCAATCAAAGTCTCTTGTACAAAATAATACATTTACTTTGTCACCCACTACCACAGACTGGCTCAAGACTTAGACATTTTAATCCTATTGCCTTTTATTTTTTGGATATAATGGTTCAAGCTTCTAGCAAACATTTCTAAAGAAAACACCTAATAATACATAAGTAGTTTGCTTTTTTAATCCAAACTGATTACATCCTTCATTTAAAAGTGTTTACGCCTGTGTCAGATATTTCTCTACTGGTCTGCAAAATAAAGATAATACCTGCCTGCCTTACTTCGTAAGGTTTTGAGAGACTTAATTAAAAGTTGTAAAAGATATTTGTGAAATGCCATGTTAGTGTCATCATTATACTTACAAGAGCAGAAGTTATCAAGGCAGTGGATGCAGTTCTCTTTCACAAACCCACAGAGAACACATGCATAACAAAGAATGGCAGAAAGCTCAAATTCAAAGTTTCAGTTAATTACAGACCCCCAAGACCAAGGGCAAAAGACAGCCTGGTGGTTAGCACAGCGACTAGAACTTAGACAATGAACTGGGATGTGGTTTTATCTTCCCTCTACAACCAAAAGTAAAATCTGGGGAAAGTGAAGTGATTTATGATTCAGGCCTCAATCCTTATCTTTCAGTGTGTTTTGATCTCTTAACCATGATAAGCCTGCTACATGTAAAAGACATCATTCCCTTAAAACTACATTCAGTAAACTAAATAGTTCACAATTTTCAACCTTAGAATGTGGGTTTGTATCACACAATCAAAAGTACTCATTTGACATTTAGTGGGATTAAATAAACCTAGTGACCGATGAAAGTAATTGTTCACTGTTAAATTGAGATGTTAATTTTAGATTCTCTTGAAACAATTTCCTACCCAAAAATACTTTTTTTTTTTTAATGCAAATATCTACCTTTTTTTTTTTTAAGATTATTTATTTATTTATTCGACAGACCGAGATCACAAACAGGCAGAGAGGCAGGCAAAGAGAGAGAGAGGAAGGAAAGCAGGCTCCCCACTGAGCAGAGAACCCGATGCAGGGCTTGATCCCAGGACCCTGAGATCATGACCTGAGACGAAGGCAGAGGCTTTAACCTACTGAACCACCCAGGCACTCCATATCTACTATCTTTAATACTCTATTTGCTGTAATTCTTTATTACTAATCAACTTGTTTTCACTCAAAGAATCCAAGGCTCCTTCTGTCCCCCTTACAGTGACTAAAAAAATATGGATGAGTCCTTAGCATTTGAAAGTCGCATAGTCCATTAAAAATTAGAAGCATAAAAGAAGACAAAACTATAATGCAAAAAAAAAAAAAAATTTTTTTTTGTATAATCTGCTGTTATTTTTACCCCATCAGCAAAGATGTTGAGCAATTGTGTTAGGGTTCAACACAAGAAATAGAAGACAGTCTAAGATTTCAGTAAGAAAAGATTTTAAGGGGGACTTAGGTGTTTTGAAAATTGTTCAAAGGGCTGGAGAAGTGAAAGTCAGGATGCTGCCACCAACTGGATTTTTTTTTTTGCTTCCAAGTCAACACCCCCTCAGCTATGATTCAGAGGTTATAGGACTACTGCTGTGACTACCTCTGTGCCCACACTCACAAGCTGGTGTCCAAGGAGTAGACTGTGCCACCTGGATGCTAAAGATACCTCCATCCATACCTCAGCTGACACCTCTGTAGGAAGATGTCCTCTACCTTCCTCACAACCTCATGCATGTACATCTCACCAGCTCTAAGTAAAATGCATCCAACCATTGAGCTGAAAAGCAGTCTAAGAGGGGTCACTTCTAATTTCATTTTTCTGCATGTGGCTGTCCAATTTTCCCAACACCATTTATTGAAGAGGCTGTCTTTTTTCCACTGGACATTCTTTCCTGCTTTGTCGAAGATTAGTTGACCATAGAGTTGAGGGTCTATTTCTGGGCTCTCTATTCTGTTCCATTGATCTATGTGTCTGTTTTTGTGCCAGTACCATGCTGTCTTGATGATGACAGCTTTGTAATAGAGCTTGAAGTCCAGAATTGTGATGCCACCAACTTTGGCTTTCTTTTTCAATATCCCTTTGGCTATTCGAGGTCTTTTCTGGTTCCATATAAATTTTAGAATTATTTGTTCCATTTCTTTGAAAAAGATGGATGGTACTTTGATAGGAATTGCATTAAATATGTAGGTTGCTTTAGGTAGCATAGACATTTTCACAATATTTATTCTTCCAATCCAGGAGCATGGAACATTTTTCCATATCTTTGTGTCTTCCTCAATTTCTTTCATGAGTACTTTATAGTTTTCTGAGTATAGATTCTGTGCCTCTTTGATTAGGTTTATGTGGGTAGAAGAATCAATAAAACAAGATGGGATTGGGAGGGAGACAAACCATAAGTGACTCTTAATCTCACAAAACAAACTGAGGGTTGCTGGAGGGAGGGGAGTTGGGAGAAGGGGGTGGGATTATGGATATTGGGGAGGGTATGTCCTTTGGTGAGTGCTGTGAAGTGTGTAAACCTGGCGATTCACAGACCTGTACCCCTGGGGATAAAAATATATGTTTATAAAAAATAAATTTAAAAAAATTTTAAATTAAAATTAAAATTTAAAAAAAAAAGAGGGGTCACTTCTAGCTTCCCAAACCCTTGTGTATGAATTGGTTGGAGGGATAACAAAGAAGTGTAAGTGAATGTGGAGTATAATAAAGAATATTTAGCCCAAAGTCCTTATATGGTAAGCACATTAACACAACAACAGTATTCTAAGACTTAAAAATACACAAAGCTAAAACCTTTCTCTCAGTGAACATTTATTCCAAGAAGTTAGGAGATGTATATGGAGAGATCAAGATGAAGAAGAGTTACGGGTACACAACAGGAAGTGGTTATGGGACTAAGTATAAAGCTCCCAAGGATGGTAAGCAGTAAGAAAATTGGCTTTGTGTGAGGTGAGACACAAACTATCCGCTTCTCTTTATTAGCTCCTAAATTATTTCAGTAATGATGAGGGTAGTGCTAGTATAAGGGGGATGCGTGAAGACTGAAGATGCCTCCAGGGTTAAAGGAGGCCCCAACTTCAACTACATCTACCTCACCTCTCAACCTACATGAAAGTTTCCAGAACAACTGATTATGCAGATACATCCCATTGTTGCAAAGTACATTATCCCCTTTCACTTGGGTTATAAGGTTATCTTAATGTGAAAACCACAACAGAATATAGATCAATAAGCAAAACAGTAAGTGAAATTGGGATGTTAAGTAAAGGAGGCCTACGAGCAGTCTCAGAAGGAGGAAGGAAGATAAAACACCTACCACAGGCCTCCAGAGAGAGGAAATATATATATATATATTTGACTCTGAGGGCATTGACCATAGCAGGGAGCAGCTAGAGAGCATATAAATCAAGGTCCTGTGAGCCTGTGCAGTCCACATCTTCAGGAAGGCTTTGCTCCTATGCTGGAAACCAAAGAGAGGTTTTCTGGTTGGGTAGTCTGGTTGGGTAGTCTGCTGGTTCTCGCTAGAGCTGGTCTTTTGCTAAAGGAGACTGTAGCCAACGACTCCCCTGTGGCCTGTCTGCCAAAGTGCCCAAGGCCCATCCACCATCTGCCAAAGTGCCCAAGAACCAACTCCTCATAGTTGGCACTAACAAAACAGGCAGTGGAGAATCAGAAAAGAGAAAGGCACTATGAAATGGAGCAGCCTACAGACATACCATGTCTGTTGTGAGCACTCAACACTGTATAACAATTCCCTTCTCCCTAAAGTTCTAGTATTTGGAATATAAGAAGACCTCCTCCAGTTCTGAGTAGTCATTCCTCAGTTGGACGGAAACATCATAGTTTCTGAACCAAGATTCTGTAGTATGTATGCCTCTTCAGAAAAGAAAAAAATAAGAAGAAAAAAACTACCTATGGGTAAATCCCTGTTTTTATGATTTCTCTCTGGATTCCTTGCTTTTCTGGATTTTTTCTTCAGGATTTCATTCCTTTCAGTTCTTTATCCATTTTTTTTTAAATCAGTTAGCATTGAAAAACGAGAAATAATATTACCAAGATAACCCTATCAACACTTATGGTTGTATGACAAATTAACTTTGGAGCAGATCCCAAATAAATACAATACCTTTAAAGGGGCTTGACGAATTTGATGTATGATTTAAATGGTTCAATTACCACTTGGTAACATAAATGTCATACTGGGGCAGGTACCTAACTAAGGCTGGGGAAACTCTAAAGATAGCACCAACATAGAGAAGGTCTGCCACCAATAATCACGTCTTTCCTTTTAGGACAGAACTGTTCAAGTTCTGGATTCTACCCATGAGGAGAGATGGCAGTAATACAGTGATATATTTTCATAGATTTTTTTCTCCCCAGGAAAATGGCTCGGAGTCTGGAGATAGCTTACTGAAGATCACTGCTGAGTCAACACCTCTACGAGAGTGATGGAAGCAGAACGGAGTGAAAAGCAAAGTTGGAGTGTGAGGCAGTCCCAGGAGAGGCCTCATCTGATCCAAGAGGGAGCTCTGAGGCAGGGGTGGTCCTTCAGAGAGGTATCCTAATGAGCCAAGGGGGCCAGGCCTTTGTAACCTCAACATCTAAGCAGTCAATAGATGCAGGCAGCCCCAAGGTAAGAGACAAAACTTGAGAAAGGCAGCTGCCTCCATAGAAGGCAATTTCTGGGGCAGTACCCCACCTGTGAATTGCCAGCAGTCAACATTCCCAGCAACTGGGAAACTGTTTCTATGGAATGGAGGAATCTGGGTCATTTATTACAGCCGTCCCAACAGGTGCAAAAACCAGAGCCAACCATTCACTCCCTGGGCTCATCAACAGGGCCTTCTATTTCTCCATGGTGACTTCAGCAACTGGGTAAGCCCTTCTGTTGGCACAGGTCCTGGATCTTCCATTAACATGGAGGCGTTTATGTCCTCTCTCCCCGCCATTTCCTAGATCCAACCTAATTTTCATACTTCAACCCTTTCTATCAAATGGATGTTTTGATCTGATGACAAGTTCAGAAAGGAGCTCGGTCCAAGAGACCCACTGTTTCTGAAGTAAAAATTCAATTTCTCCAAATATTCAGTCTGTCACCCTTATGGACTCCATCAGAAAATTAGTGAGTATAATTATAATGTGATTCATTCTGAAGAATATGCCAGAAATTTTATATCCAGATCAGTGGCACCCTGTTCAAGTTTTCAAGGTAATCAGCTTTTGGTAGTTTATACTAAATATAGTTGTAGAACTATTTTGGGGGAAAGTAATCTCAAAGTCTAGGACAAATGCTTAAGTAAGAATTATGATTACGTGGTAGAGACAGTTTAAGACCAGGGTAAAAAATGGGTCCAAATTCTGCTGTTTACCACATATTAGCTATTAGTACTTGGCCAAACTAATCCTTCTGAGCATGTTTTCTCATTCTGTAAGTTTGAAATAAAAACTACTGCCATGGCACTAGTGTGAGAATTAGGCAATAATACAGGCATAAGATTCTGGAACACAATGCATACTCATAAAATATTAGTTTCTTTATGCTTTTGTTCCTCATTTTCTCTTCTTTTCTGTCAACAAAAGGTAGGAGAAAAACAAAGTATCTCATGTATAATGTCTGTCCATTTTTAAGATATTATTTTAGAATTGCTTTATATTTATAGCCTTATTACAGAGTTAGTACAGAGAATTTCCCTATGCCCCACACCCATTTCACCTATTATTAACATGCTATATTAATAAAATACATTGGTAGAATTAATGAACCAGTACATCATTAGTGACTATAGTCCCTAGTTCATCTATATTTCCTCAGCTTTTCCTCAATGTCCTTTTTTTCCTTCCAGTTTTGTCTTTTTTAAATAGGCAGACATTTCTGAAAATGAAATCTGGTAAATAGGTAAGTAATATTTATTTTCGAAAAATATCTAATATAAATAAGTAAGGAAGTTTTCTGTGGTTTATAAACTGACCTTTATAGTCATGTCCAGAGGAGACCTCTAAATATGTGTTAGCCCAGTTCCATCTCTGGTATTAAAAAGTGAGTCCCCATGCTAATTCCAGTCGAGGACAACATGCATACAGTTGCTTTGTGAACAAGCTCAGCGTGCTAAGTTCTTACATTCTTACCTTTACCTCCTAAAAAAGTAAATAGTCTTTCAAACCCAGGCAAAAATTGCCGTGGGGGGACGCCTGGGTGGCTTGGTCAGTTAAGTGTCTGCCTTCGGCTCACATCGTGATCCCAGGGCTCTGGGATCGAGTCCCACATTGGGCTCCTTGTTCATAGGAGGCTCCCTCAACCTGTCATTCCTCCTGTTTACTCAGTCAATCCCTCTCTCTCTCTCTCTCTCTCTCTCTGACAAATAAATAAAATTACTAATAAAAAAAATATCATGGGGTCAAGAAAATGATCACCAAAATATATTTCAAGAGATTGGAATCCCAAGATTGGATTCATGATGTAAATGCTTACCCCTCATAGGTAAAATGTCTCAGTAATTGCCTATAGGAAATTTGTCTCTTTTTAAAATTTTTAATAAAATGAACTTAATATACCGCCAAATTTATTTGTAGTGATGGTTACATCTAGAGAGACAGATCCATGAATATTTGGTTTGAGGTTACAGGAGGCTTTGGGTTTTTTTGTTCAGAGTTGGTGGAGCTGTTTTGACTTAACCACAATACCTCCCTTATGCTGAGACCATGTTTTGAAAACCATTCTCCCAGGTCCTCATTTGGCCCTTGCATAGTTAATGTGGTCTCAATATAGAATATGCATGCTACTGGCCGAGGGACTGAAGTATTCAAATCACTCAAGCATGTTATAGCTAAGGATTAACAAAATCTCCCTCTATGCTCCAGAGTATTTAAAATATGCATTTGTGGGCAAAGCTGAGAATTGGGAATGCACCTGAAATTTCATGAAGACTCATTAAACCATCAAAGATAATCCTAAGCAAAACAGACCTCTATGTTTACTCCCTTGGTTTTTCATGCAAACAAGACTGCTCACTTGCTCCCTGCAAAAGTGAATGTTTTTGACTTTCGCCAGTTTCTTTTATAGTAAAAATGTCAAGTTCTTTCAGACAGACATTGCCTTCAAATTACAAGTTCCATGCTTCCATGTCCTAGAAAGACAGCAACCCTCAGCATACAGAACTGCTAAACTCCGACAGCACACCTCAGCAGAGTGGAAATCATGTGGCCTCTCCTGTTTTACTTTCTGTAGATTCGAACTCTGAATGCTTCTGTGGGAAGAAGAATCCCATTACCTCTACACTCAGGCCTCATGTTGCCTTCTATACCATGTTGTTAACTAAGCTAACGCCCCCTCTGATATTACATCACATTGCCTTCTGCGCACAACTCTATGTACAACCTCAGCGGTTTAGCAGACTTAACCATGTACCAGACATATTTGGAAGAGGAACAGGTGTGTCACTGTTCTTTCTCTTAACTCTGCAATCTTGCTTTTTTCTAACACTTCTCCATAATTCTCTGCCCAACAAAGGAAGACACTGTAAAGAAAATTCAGGGAAAAGAAAAGGAGATGCAAATGGGCAGATGCTTTTAGTGCAGTCAACTGCTGAGAAAATACTCTGTAAAAATAGTAAGAATTTCTGAATTTCAAGTCTTTTCAGTAATAAAAAATCATTTTCTTTTGACAAGTTAGAGTGGAGTATCTGACTCTACTTTATCTGTTCTCTGCTACCAGACTTATCTCAATGGCCAAATGCAAGAAGATAGAGTAGCCTTGTGGGCCCTACTCATAATGGGGCTATAATTCTTCTAGAAGAGAGTGCGAATTTGTGGCTTCTCTAACGAGTAAGAGAGATAACTGCCAGTGAGAGCAGATTAAGTACATGTGTGGGCAAGGCCCATGTAAATTCTGCACATTTCCTCACGTTACTTAAATATTTCCGAGACTCATCTGGTTTTTTCTAAGGCCTACAACTCAACACTAAGCAACTAGAATAAAAACAATATTTAGCATAGCTGTGATTTAGGGGGTAAAAGTCACCATCGGTTCAGAAAAGAAATAAGGAGCCTCACCCTACAAAAATAGTAGGTTTCCTTCAAAGGTCAGCCATAATGGTGCGTGCAGAACCTGTTTGCTGTATCCATTATCTGTATCAAGGAATGGGCTTTGCCCATATTTGTATGATTACAGAGCTAATAAATCACCTTGCGGTGGCTGACCTCTAAATTAGAATGGCTTGATAGTTCCCCTCAGAGTCAGTGGTTTGCAGAAAGCAGCTGCTTATATGCCATGAATCCAATAAACCCTGTTTACTGGGAACTTAGATTAGAATGAGTTTAAAAATTACTTGTCTAACTATTAAACTCATAAATTACAATTTATTCACAAATGAATATTTCAGTTATTGAGTATTTATTTTTAACATATTATTTCAAAGACATAGCGCTCTATGCTTAATAGCAACTTCAATTATCTTTCTATTGCTTTATCTTAAAATACCTCTCTCCAGCATAGGAAATGTTGGCAATATGTTCCTTATATGAGATCTTTAAAATATGATACTATAAACACCTTGACACCATAGTTGCTTACAGACTTAAGTAAAATGAACTGCTAATATTTAGAAATCCAGACTTTATCTCTCAGTACTCACCTAAAATTAGTTGGAAGCTAGAAAGCCAGTCAAAACTGACCCTTTACCTTGCTGTATTCATAAAAGTGAGTTATGAGCTCTGCTCCCTAGAAATGCTACAGACATAGCAACGTCTGTAACACTGAAACTGAACCCACATCTCCCCCAAGTCCAGCTGTGCAATTTTCATCATACACACACCTTGAGGTACCTTAACAGGAAAACAAGTTTCACACGTTTCTCAGAGAGGTGTTTGGAAGGTTGAATAAGAAAGTGCATGTAAAGGTAATAATGATGAGCACTCACTCAGTGAATCTGTATCTTTCTACTCTTAAGCTTTCATCCTGCAAGAAAAGATAGAATCCAAAGAATTTCTTCTAACCTAGAGAGGGGCAGACTCACGACCTCAGTCCTCAGTACCTCTTACCTCAAGCCTGCTCCTCATCTCTTTCTAATTCCTTACAATATACAACAGCTCAGATCACATTAGCAAGCATTTCTGCTTTTTTGCAGAGCTGAGACATCGATTTAATATCAAAGAAAGACAAAAGATGTCAGGAGTTAAGACAGAGGTTTCCTCAAGATGAAATCAGAGAGGGAGAAAAACCATAAGAGACTCTTAATCTCAGGAAACCAGCTGAGGGTTGCTGGAAGGGAAGGACGTGGGGGAGATGGGGCAGCTGGGTGATGGATATTGGAGAGGGTAAGGGCTATGGTGAGAAAATAAATAATAATTTTTTTAATAGTTAGAAGAAAAAATACTAATATCATTTGGGACTGGCTTTGGGGCAAGCCAATCAGTGATTGCTGCAGACAGACACAACTAATTTGAAGACCAAACCAAGCCAAGCTACCTTAAAATGTAAAAAATAAAATAAAATAAAATAATAATAATAATAATTTTTTTAAAAAGGCAGGTTTCCTAAGAGCAGATGTGACTTAATCATCTATACCACACCAAAACACACAGAGACCCAAACGTAGGCCTGCTCCAAGACGTTAGCTGTGTACCTGACTTTGAAGGTCTCATCCCTTAGCCTCTCTGAGCTTAATCTCTAAAATTAAGTGATTAATACTCACTTCACAATGTCATGGAAAGACCCTAAGAGGGAATGTGAAGATGTCTGCAGCTATACTGGGCTACAAGTGCTATGTGAATGGTTGACTTGAATCTCAAACTTTTCTCCATGTAACTGGCAAGTTAATAAAAACACCCTTCCTCAAATTTGTGCCCAGATCAAAATTTGCCCACCACATGTTAAAAGTATAAAGAGAAGTTTTACACCATATTCAGGCTTTCATCTTAGGGCAATCTCTACACCGAATTACAGAAATCCTCTTTGAAAATGTCTGACCTACTATGAATTTGACCTACTATTCTGTGACAAAGTTAAACCCTCAGTCTGAATTACAAGCTGCCTACACACATCAGTAAGCATCCCATTAGTAAGACATAAACTGCTAAAGCTTCATCATATTCTGTATTCAGGAAATAAACTTCCTCCTCACATGGAGTGTAAGAGAATAAAAACAGACCTGATAATTGAGAACAGTCTGTTTTTGGCAGCCTAGTTTCTTTTAAACAAACGTCTCATGATTAATTCCTCTTTCCAGAAGACTGCTATGAAGTTTGATGTTATTCTCACGTTACTTCTTGGAATATTTCTAAGACACAGAATTTTAACTATGGTCTGGTCTTCAAACTATTTGTGTCTATTTGCAGTGATCACTGATTGCTTGCCCCAAAGCCAATCCCAAATGAAATTAGTATTCCATATGCAGGGTTAAGCATCAAAATTGTGAACACCCAGAACGGCACAGGGCAGCCATTAGTCAGAGGGGACACTGATCCCAGCACCCCAGCTGGGTTCTGGAGACCACCCTGTTCTGCCTGTAGCTATTTAACTCCATGGAAGTGGACAGGGGGAAGACGATGATGACGATTTTGTGATGGGTATAACTCAGGAAGCTCAAGACAGATCTATTTACCAAAAAATAAAGACCAGTTTCCCTATCTTAACAACAAATAAGGCCATTCTAGTTCCTCCTTCCAAGTATGTGCCCTAATGGATGAAAATCGGAAGGGGTGCAGGAATCCAGCATATACACTGCCACCTAAAATTCCCGGCATTAAAAGACAGTTTTAAGAAAAAAAAAAATCAACAACATAAGAAAAAACAGGTGTTTGGTGAGGATGTGGAGAAAAAGGAACCCTCTTATAGTGTTGGCGGGAATGCAAAATGGCACAGCCACTATGGAAAACAGTAAGGAGGATCCTAAAAAAGTTAAAAATACAACTACCCTATGATTCAGTAATTCTACTACTAGATATTTACCCAAAGAATACAAAAACACTGATTCAAAGTGATACATGCACATCTAGGTTTATGGCAGCATTATCTTTAATAGCCAAGATATGGAAACAGCCCAAGTGTCCATTGATAGATGATTGGATAAAGAAGGTGTGGTATACACACACACACACACACACACACACACACACACACACAAACATACACACACAGGAATATTATTCAGCCATAAAAAAGAATGAAATCTTGCCATTTGCAATGATATAGTTGGTGCTAGAGAGAATAATGTTAAGTGAGATAAGCCAGTCAGAAAAAGATAAATACCATATGACTTCACTCACATGTGCAGTTTAAAAAACAAAACAAATGAGCAAAAGGGGTAAAAAAGAGACACAAACCAAGAAAGTCTCTAAACTACAGAGAACTGATGGTTACCAGAGGGGAGATGGGTTGGGGGTGGGGGATGTGAAATAGGTAATAAGGATTCGTGTCAGGATTAACACCAGATGATTAAAATAAAAACTTTTTTTTTTAAATGAAGGAAATACCTCAAAATAGTATAAAAGATTTATTTTAAGGTTTTATTTATTTATTTGAGAGAGATGGGGCAGGGAGGGACAGAGTGGATGGAAAAGCAGACTCCCCACTGAGCAGAGAGCACAAGGTGGGGCTCAACCCCAGGACCCTGGGATCATGTCCTGAGCAGAAGGCAGAGGCTTAACCAACTGAGCCACCCAGGTGCCCCTAAAAAGTTTTAATCTTGCAGATCAAATTAAGACTACTTTTATTTTCTTTAAAGAAAAAAAAAAAGACAGCTTTAAGAGCTGAATTATGTAAAGTTTGAAATCTCTATTTAAATGGAAATACTTGAGAGAGAAACTCCTTAAGGCATTAGGACCTATTATCATATTGGTACCTATTAGTTGAAGACACAGGCAGTGGACACTGGAAAGCAGGGAAGAGTTGTGGGAGGCAAGAAACGCTGCTCTGGTCTAGAAGTTTACCAAGATGAGGCAAACAGGGAAGGTAGACATGTTCTGAGGGTATCCTGGAGTCCTGAGGAGCACAGTGAGTATATCTGATGCCACCTAGCTGACTTACAAACCCCTCCTAACCAAACGGGTTGTGTAAGGTGGTAGCAAAATGCCATCAGAGTACACAAACTGAAGCCATATCTGGTTTGACTTTTTCCCCACATTGTTCTATGATAAGAGAGTAAATTAATTCAGTGCTGTCAAACACTCCCTAACACTTTTCTTAAAGACATATTCATCGACAGTTATTTAAAGCTATAGCTTGTAATAGCCAACCCCTCTTACAGAAATTTAGATTCCTTGTAAGCAACCCATCACACCATTTTAAAGATGTCTAAGGAAGTGGCTCAATTGAATTCTTGTGAAATAACCACAGATGGTTAAGGAAAAAAGAAGATGAATGGCCCAGACTTATAGAGCCATATAAATGAGTCACTACAAACAAAAGGTACCTTTTCAGAAAATCTGGCAAATTACCTTAAAAAGTAGCTTAGATAGATTGGGCGCCTGGGTGGCTCAGTGGGTTAAGCCGCTGCCTTCGGCTCAGGTCATGATCTCGGGGTCCTGGGATCGAGTCCCGCATCGGGCTCTCTGCTCAGCGGGGAGCCTGCTTCCTCCTCTCTCTCTGCCTGCCTCTCTGCCTACTTGTGATCTCTCTCTGTCAAATAAATAAATAAAATCTTTAAAAAAAAAAAAAAAAAAAAGTAGCTTAGATAGTTTCATTATTCTAATTCTGATTTGAAATAATTTCACGTTCACACAACAGGCAAGAGTGAAGGGACCTTTGTAATTCAGTAAACTGATGAGCATTATGATCTTTGTAAATATATATCCGACAATAATTTTAATTTTTAATCACTCTGTCAGCAAGTTTTCATGTGCCATTAGGATGGTTTATAAGCTAATTCAATTCAGTTATATCAGAAAAATTTTTCTCCCTGGTTTTTCAATGCATTTGATTTTAACATATTACAAGTTCTTTAATATTGATCATTTTTCTAATGGAAGTATTGATCTCACCACATAGGTGCCATTATTTTCCCCAACTGAAAAAACATAACATGTCAGAGCTATAGGTCTGAGCTCTATGTGGAGAAGAATATGGCATCTCTCATTATAAAGTTACCTACATGTGCATGTTGTGAGGGAGAGGGTAACAGAATTTAAAAAACCAAAACTACCTTTTAATATAGTATCAATGTGTTCTTTTCTATTTCAGTTCTTTTATTCTCCTCCTCAAGGACTTGAGAAAGGACCCAATTATATCATTCCAGAGACACTGAAGCCCAAGAGTTAATATTCAAGAAGCAGAAAAGACCTTCTGGTCCAAGATAGTGCTGTAGACCCTGAACTCCCCTCCTCCACAGACACACACAATCTATCGATATGTATAGAGCAGTTCCTCCTAAAGAGCTGAGGGCTGACTGAGCCATTTCGGTACAGCACAAGATAGAGAGACAACAGAGAGAACAGCAGGAGATGGAGCACCCTGCCAAATGGTGGGAGAGATGCTGGAACACTCTCCGGCGGGGGAGGGGCTGCAAGTGCCAAGTCTTAAATTCTGCTTCCACTTTGATAGTGTGGTTAAGAGTTCAGGCACCACAGTCAGCCTGCCACTTCAGGGAGCTCTGAGTCCCTAGTCTAGGGGGGCCTGGGTGGTTCAGTGTGTTGAAGTCTCTGCCTTTGGCTCAGGTCATGATCTCAGGGTCCTGGGATCAAGTTCCACATAAGGCTCTCTGCTCATCAGGGAGCCTGCTTTTCCCTCTTTCTCCGCCTGCCTCTGTCTACTTGTGATCTCTCTCTCTGCATCAAATAAATAAATAAATATCTTTATTTAAAAAAAAAAAAAAAAAAAGAGTTCAGGCACCATAGTTAGCCTGCCACTTCAGGGAGCTCTGAGACCCTACTCTACCATGGGACACAGAGAAAAACAAACAAACAAACAAAAAACCCTGAAGTTTAAAAGACCAAATAGAATATAAAGGATCCAGCCCTAGAACTCCATCAAATGGCAGGAGAACTGCCTGAACTCTCTTCAGGTCAAAGGGTTGACAAGCTCCAAAGTTTGACTTTGGCTTTTCTGCCTCAGTGTAGACACCAGCACCCTAGCAGCCTATCTCCTCAGTGAGCCCCAGGACTCTTGCCACACCAGGCATTTAACTAAGGCAGCCCCAGCACATTCACATTGAGACACCTCTCATCAGCAGACACTACAACTCAAGCTGTCTCAGCAAGGTGACACAGGCACAAAGCACCTCCAACACTCCAGGTTCACACCACTTTAGCTCTAGACATTTCTTAGCATCTAACTAAGGCACCCCCAGACCAAGTCCTCCAGAACTTCCCAGCTCACATCTACCTCAGCTCCAGCAACCCCAGAGTGTCCCCAACTCTGAGCACCCCAAAGAGATCTTGGTTAGAATCCACTTCAGCTTCAGCTGTCCTATCAGGATTCCCAGTGCATAGAGAGATGCAGAACTGTCCCATGCCCACTTCAGGTCCAACTGTGGTACCAGGGCACGTCTACCTGAACAGCCCCAGGACAGTCCCAGCCCATGCCCACTTCACTATCCACCCCATTAGGGCAGCCCCAGCACAGACTGCCCCAGAGCCCTTAACCCACACCAGCTCTAGCAAGCCAGGTAAAGTCACCTGGCACCCACAATCTAAAGGTACAGAAGACTACTGCTTCAACCTAAGGACAGTAGCTGTTCCACTTAATTCATAAAACACACACACACAGAAAGTCAAGAAAAATTAAGAGAAAGGGGAATATATTTCAAATAAAAGAACAAGACAAGACCTCGAAGTGGGGGGAAACTAAGTGAAATAGAGATAACCAGTCTACCTGATAAAGAATAATGGTCATAGAGATACTCACTAGACTCGAGGGAAGAGTGGATGAACTCACTGAGAACATCAACAAAAAGATAGAAAATATTAAAAAGAACCAATCAGAGGTGAAGAATGCAGTAACTGAAATGAAAAAGTATACTAGAGGGAATCATCAGATTAACCAATGCAGAAGAATGAAGCAGCAATCTGGAAAACACGGTAATGGAAAGCAAACAAACCAAAGAGAAAAAAAGTGTTTTAAATGAGTATAGGTTAAGAGATCCTCTGGACAACATCAAGCAAACATTTGCTTAAGAGGGGACCTGGAAGAACAAAAAAAAGAGAAAGGGGCAGAAAAAAATTTTTGAAGCAATAGTAGCTGAAACCTTCTTAATCTGCAGAAGTAAACAGACACTGAGGTTAAAGAAGAATACATCAATTAAGATGAATGTAAGGAGGCCCATACAACAATACCTTGTAATTAAAGTGTCTAAAATTTAAAATAAAGAAGGAATTTTTAAAGCATCAAGAGAGAAGCAACTAGTAATATACAAGAGAACCCCTAAAAGTCTATCAGCTGATTTTTCAGCAGAAACTTTGCAGGCCAGAAGAGTGACATGACATATTCAAAGTGCTGAAAGTAAAAAAAAAAAAAAAAAAAAAAAAAAAAAACTATAAACAAGAATACTCTACCCAACAACATTATAATTCAAAATAGGAAAGATAAAGAATATAAATTTAAAGAGTTTAAGATAAAAAGTTATAGAAGTTCATCAATACTAAACAAGCCTTGTAAGAAATGTTAAAGAGGTTTTATGACATGGAAAAGAAAAAGGCAAGTTCAAAAATTTTTAAAGGAAATTTCATGTGTATAATCAAATATCCAGTAAATGTTGTAGAGCAATCACTTACACAGCTAGTATGAAGATCTGAAATCAGAAGTAGTAAAACCAGGGCCCCCAAGTGGCTCAGCTGTTTGAGCAACCAACTCAGTTTTGGCTCAGATCATGATCTTGGGGTCATGACATGGAGCCCTGGGTGAGACTCTGAGCTCAGTATAGAGTCTGTTTGAAAGATTCTCCCTCTCCCCTTGCTCCCTGCACGCCTGCCTGCTCATGCTCATTCTCTATCTCAAATAAATAAAAATCTTTATGAAAAGCAGTTATATCTTTAAAAATGAGTTAAGGAGACACACAACTTTACAAAATGTAAAATATGATAATACATTTATAAAATGTGGACATGGAGAAGAAAAATGAAGTTCTTTTAGAATGTGTTTGAACTTTAGTGACCACTGACTTAACATAGATTGCTATATACTTAAGATATTATATATGAACTTCATCGTAACCACAAACCAAAATCCCATTATACATAAAAAATAAAGAGAAAAAAGTCAAGCATTACACTACAGGAAGCCCTCAAACATAAGACAAAAGAGCAAAAAAAGAACAGAGCTACAAAAACAAACAAACAAACACACACACAATAGCAATAAGTATATAGCTACTGAGAATTACTTTAAATGTAAATGGTCTAAATCCTCTAATTAAAAGCTACAGGGTGACAGAATAAAATGGGTACCCATCCATATGCCACCTACAAAAGACTCACTTCAGACCTATAGATGTGCAGACAAAGTGGAAGGATGGGAAAAGATATTCCATGCAAATGCAAGCAAAGGAAATTGTATCTGACAAAACAGACTTTTAAACAAAGATTTTAACAAGAGAAAAAGAAGGGCATTGCATAATGATAAAGGGGCAATCCAACATGATGATATAACAATTGTACATATCTATGCATCTATACATTGGAGCACCTAAATACATAAAGCAAATACTGACAGATATAAATGGAGAAATTGAGAGTAATATGATAATGAAGAAATTTAATACCCCACTTACATCAATGGATAAATCACCCAGATCTCAATAAGTGAACATTGGCTTTGAATGACATAGGAGATCACACTGACCTAACAGAAATACATAGAACACTCCACTTGAAAACAGAAGAATATACTTTTTCAAGTGCATGTAGAACATTCTCCATGATAAGGTCACATTTTTAGGCCAAAAAACAAGTCTCAATGAACTTAAGACTAAAATTAAAGCATGCATCTTTTCAAACCACAATGCTATGAAACAAATTACAAGAACAGCAATAAAAAAAAAAAAAAAAAAAAAAAACAAAAAAAAAAAAACTGGAACAGACACACACAGAGACTAAGCAACATACTATTACACAGTGGGTTGGCAAAGAAACCAAAGGGAGGGGGAGTACATGGAGACAAAAGCAGAGACCCAACCCTCCTAAGTCTTTGGGGTCAAGTAAAAGTAGTTCTAACAGGAAAATTTTTAGCAATATAAATTTGGGGGGGGGGGCAAAAAACTCCTTCTAACCTTATTCATAAAAGAAAACTAGAAAAAAATAAAATAAAGTAAAATAAACCCAAAGTTAGTAAAAGGAAGGAAATAATAAAGACAAGAGCAGGAAAAAATAAATAGAAACTAAAATAACAATAGGGGAAGAGAAAAATCAATGAACTTAAGATCTGCTTCTTTGAAAAAATAAACTAAGTTGACAAACCTTTAGCCAGACTCTTAAAAAAAGGGAATGGGGGTGGGCAGAGAACCCAAATAAATAAAATCAGAAGTGAAAGAGAATAGACTACACCACCCCACAGAAATACACCTAAGAAAGCCAAAGATCATAACAGACTGCTACAAATAATTATATGCCCACCATCTGGACCATCGAGAAGAAATGGATAAATTCCTAGAAATATATAACCTCCCAAAACTGTACCAGGCAACAGAAAATCTGAACAGACATGTAATGAAACTGATCATCAAAAAGTTAACAACAAACAAAAATCCAGGAAGGAAAGCTTCCAAATACATTCTAGGAGACCAGCATCACCCATATACCAAAACCAAAGACACTACCAAAAAAGAAAACCACAGGCCAATATTGTTAACGAGCACATGCAAAAATCCTCAGCAAAATAGGAGCAAACCACATTCAGTAGTACATTAAAAGGCTCTTTCACCATGATCACGTTGAATTTATTTTAGCAATACAAGAATGGTTCAATATTTACCAATTAATAGGATATACCCCAGTAACAATCACGATTATGTCCATAGACACAAAAAAATTTGACAAAATTCTCATCCATTCATGATAAGAACTCTTAATAAAATGGGTTCAGAGAGAACCTACCTCAGCATAATAAAGGCCTTATATGAAAAACTCATAGCTAACATCATTTTCAATGGTCAGGTTAGGAGCAAGACAAAGATGTCCACTGCTACCACTTTCCTTCAAGTTAGTGCTGGAAGTTCCTAGCCACCACAATCAAACAACACAAAGAAATAAAGGGCATCCAAAACAGCAAGGAAGAAGTAAAATTTTAAAATTTAAAATATGTAATGCCATATAGAGAAAATCCTAAAGACACTACCGAAAAGCTTTTAGAAGTAATAAACATAGTAAAACTGCTGGATACAAAATATACAGAAACCAGCTGCATTTCTAATATGCTAATAATCAAGTAGCAGGAAGAGAAATTAAAACAATCCCATTGACAACTGCATCAAAAATAAAACGCCTATGAATAAACTTAACCAAGGAGATAGACTTATACTCTGAAATCTTTAAGACATTGTTCAAAAAATTCAAGGTGACACAAACAAATGGAAAGACATACCATGCTCCTGAATCAGAAGAATTAATACTGTTTAAATGTCCCTATTACCCAAAGCAATCTACAGATTCAAGGCAGTCCCATCAAAACACCAACAGTATGTTTCACAAAACTACAACAAATACTAAAATTTATATGGAATCACAAAAGCCCTCCAATAGCCAAGGAAATCTTGAGAAGGAAAAAGCTGGAGTAATCACAATCCCAGATTTCAAAGTATAATATAAAGCTGTAGTAATTGAAACAGTACTGGCACAAAAATAAATACAAAGATCAATGGAACAGGATAGAGAGCATAAACTACTGAGATTACACCAAAATAGAAAGTTTTTGCACAGTAAAAGAAACCATGAACAAAACAAAAAGGCAACCTACTGAGAGAAGATATTCTCAAATGACATATTTGATAAAGGGTGAGTATCCAAAAACATATAAAGAATTTATACAACTGAACATCAAAAAACAAACTGGATTTTAAAAATGGGCAAAGGACTTAGACATTTTTTGAAATAAGACATACAGATGGCCAACAAACACATGAAAAGATGCACAACATCACTAATCCTCAGAAGAATGCACATCAAAAATAGTGAGATCTAACCTTAAACTTGTCAGATTAGCTAAAATAAAAAAGACAAGAAGTAGTAAGTGTTGGCAAGGATGTGAAGAAAAAGGAACCCCCACGCACTATTTGTCAAAATGTTAATTGGTGCAGCTGCTATAGGTAACAGTATGGAAGTTCCCCAAAAATTAAAAATAGAAATACCATATGATCCAGTAATTCCACTACTAGGTATGTATCCAAAGAAAACAAAAGTACTAATTCAAAAAGATAGGTGCACCCTTATGTTTATTGTAGCATCATTTACAATAGCCAAGATATGAAAGCAGCCTAAATGTCTTTTTTTTTCAATATTTTATTTATTTATTTAACAGAGAGAGAGGGAGAGAGATATCACAAGTAAGCAGAGAGGCAAGCAGAGAGAGGGGAAAGCAGGCTCCCCATTGAGCAGAGAGCCCGATGTGGGGCTCGATCCCAGGACCCTGAGATCATGACCTGAGCTGAAGGCAGAGGCTTAACCCTCTGAGCCACCCAGGCATGCCCTAAATGTCTTTTGATAGATGAATCAATAAGGATGTGCCATACATACACACACACACACACACAATGGACTATTATTCAGACATAAATTAAGAATGTGATCTTGCCATTTGTGACAATATGGGTGGACCTAGAGGTTATCATGCTAAATGATATAAGGCAGACAAAGTCAAATACCATAAGAGTTCTCTTGCATGTGGAACCTGAAAAAAACAAAATAAATGGCAGGATAAAAGGGCAGAAACAGACCCATAAGTACAGAGAACTGGCTGGTTGTTGCTATGATTAAAGGTATGGGGGTATGGTTAAGATGAGTAAAGAGCGATGAGGGATACAATCTTCTAGTTATGAACGGTAGAGCCTAAGGGTTATAGTCAATGGCACACTGTAGTAAGTGCTCTCTGGTGAGAGCTGGTAGCTACACTTGTAGTGAGTATAGCAGGTCATATAGAGTTGTTGAATCACTATGTTGTATACCTGAAATACTGTGACATCATATGTCAACTATACTTGAACTTTTAAAAAGGCAGGGGAAAAATGCAAATTTTTAAAAAGGAAAAAAAAAAGCCAAGAAAGTTAGGATCTTCTAACAATTGTAAATGAAGCACAAAAAAGCTAAATGTTGCATGCAGGTTGGGGATCAGCCTATAAGCAGTCAGTAGACAGAGTTTGGACCATCACACTGGAGAGATTTATTTGGAAGTCTGGATGATGGGGTAAAAGTAGGGCATATGGAAAGACATAAAAAGAAACTTATTCCTTCCAAATAAACTCTCCTTAATTTTGATGAAAGAGAGAGTACCGACCAACCCAGATTATACAGCCTGTCTTTCTGGGTTCAAACCCAGCTACATTCTTTTGACAAAGTTACCAAGTCTCCTAGCATGTCAAATGAGAATAACAAGAGGATCTACACCAATAGGATTGTTGTTAAGGATTAAAGGAGTCAAATTAAGTGCTTAAAACTCTTACAGCAGTCTCGGGCAAATATAGGATGCTGTCCGTTCTCACTAAAAAATAAAATGAGAGGGGCACCTGGGTGGCGCAGTCAGTTAAGCATTTGCCTTTGACTCAGGTCACAACACCAGAGTCCCGAGATAGAGCCATGTAGAAGGGTCCCTGCTCAGTGGAGAGCCTGCTTCTCCCTCTGCCCTTCACTACACTTGTGTTTGCATGCTCTATCAAATAAATATTTAAAATAAATAAAATGAGATTTAGGAGATACATAAATAGGGATCAAATAATTTCATGTGACCCACTCACTTCAATACCTCATACAACATCCCATAAGCCATATGCCTTCTTGTAGCCCTGATTTTAATTAGTGTGGGAGTCCAAAAGATCACAGGTCTCAATCTTCTGAATCCCCCAGACTTTCTCCATCCATGCTTCCAACAGCAGAGGCGTAGCTAAGCCTAACCTCCAGCCCTTCAAGGAAGTAGCAGGAACAGTTGAGCAGGAAATGTGATTAAATTCAGGTCCTGCCAGTATTTCCACATGCTTATTTTCAGAATGGTTTAATTAAAGTTTCTGACATGAAGAGAGCTATTTCTGTTCATCTATTCAGAGCTGGTTATAGAGGGGAAAAAAAACTGAAATAGGCTGTTTCAGTCAATTTGTAACAATATAGTTGTACAATTAAGCTGGAAGGGTATAAAGAAAGTTAGTCTATATAATTTTTCCTCTTATGAAGGTATTCATTATAGAACAAATTGAGGTCTCAAATAGAATAATGTTGAGACAAACCAGTCAAAGGAAAAGATAGCAGTTTCAAAATGTTCAATGCGGACCCAATGTCCAAAATTTTAATTGTGTCCCCACTTTATTAGTAATTCATTCATTCTAAAAAGCTACAGAATGGTCAAACTAATTAATGCACTGTTTATTGCTTATATTATATTTAAATATTCCTATAGATTATAAACATGGGCATTTTTCTTTAGTAACTAAAATGAAGGAAAACTTTTTATGTGCAGAAGATTTGGATGCTGTTCTTAGCTGTTATATCCATACGAGAAAATGGATACCGTACATCAGAAAAATATTCTAGAAGCCACTCAAGCTTTCTGAAAGGATCTAAAAAGCACTTGGATATCAGTTCTCAATAGTTTTTCTCTTCAGCCTCAAAGAACCCCAGCAGGTTACAGAGCTCTTCTGTCTCTTCACTCAACCTGAAGCTGGAAATGGCTATGGTAGTATTTATTCAGTGAGCAGTGCGCCAGCTCCGTTCGTCAGCCGGCCTGAGCAGGTGAACGATGGCAGGACACGTCGGTCACCTAGAGGGTAGCAGCTGTTGCAAGTTCTGAAAAGACCCAAGTCAGGAGCGGCAGCCTCAGGTTGGGCGCCAGCAAGCAGCATCTTCCGGCCCACACGGATGTGTACGCAGCCCCCGCACACCTGGGCCAGGGCTTTGGGCACCATCCATTATGCTGGTGATCATGCAAGGCTCCAGCTTCCTGGGGAGCCAAGGTGAGGAATGCTTAATTGCACTGCAAAATAGCTTTTGCCGGAACAGATGTAGCCTCTCTCATTCTGGTGACTTTCCAAGGGGGGTGTGGAGAGGAGGAGGAAGGGAAAGGGACTGAAAAGGAGATGGAAGAAGAGGATGGAGAGCAAAGATACAAAACCTACTCCAGTTTTGTCTCACTTTTTACCTGTCTCTATCGCACACAAGAGTGTCTGGAAATTAAGGAATGGCCAGGTCTAGGGATTCAGCTGTCATCCGAGTATTCCTTCCTAGTTTTTGTCACAGAATGAAGGCATATGCATTTATTATATACCAGTATATACCTGTATTAAAAGATAACTGACCTTTTAAAATATAAATACCTTCAAATGCACAAATTGGGGAGTTTTGGTATCATGTACAGACCATGAAACCATCACCACCATCAAGATGCAAAAATTCCCCATCACCCCCAAAAGAGTATTAAAGCCCTTGCCTCTCTACCCCATTGCAGGCAAACATCTGCTTCCTATCACTACAAACTAATTTACTTTTTTCTAGAAATTTATGTATGTGGAACTATATATACTCTTTGGCTTTGAGGTTAGCACATATTTTTTAAAGTTACACTCAATTACTTAAGTTTTAATATTTATGTAGATAAGAATGCTCAAAATGTTGTTAAGTGGCTACATGTGAAATATACCATACAGTAGCATTGACTATAGGTACAAGGTCATACTACAGGTCTCTAGAATATATTCATTCTGCTTCACTGAAACTTTATGCTCATTCACTAGAAATTCCTCCTTTCTGTCTCTCTCAGCCCCTGGCACCAACATTCCACTCTTTGATTCCATGAATATGATTATCTTCTAAGTAGAATGATGGAGTATTTTCTTTCTGGGACTGGCTTATTTCACTTAGCACATGTCTAAGGTCTACCCATGTTGTCATATATTGTGACATCTTCAAGGCTGAAGAGTATTCCATTGTGTGTACAGACCACATTTTCTTTTCTCCATCCAACTGACCGTGGACATTTAGGTTGTTTCCACATCATTTCTATTGTGAATAGTGGTGCAATGAATGTAGGATGGCTACTAGCTCTTTCAGATCCTGATTTTTATCTTTTTGCATATATATCCAGAAGTGAGATAGCTGGATGCTATGTTAGCTCTGTTTTTACTATCTTGATGAACTCCCACACTGTTTTTCATAGCAGCTATACAATTTTGCATTACCACCAACAGCAGTAGGGTTCCAATTTCTCCACATCCTTTCCAACGCTTGCATTTTGTTTGATAATACCTGACAGGTAGGTAGTATCTCATTGTCATTTTGATTTCTAAGTCCCTGATGATTGGTGACCTTGAGTATTTTTTATACACCTGTTGACCATTTGTAGGTCTTCTCTCTGGAGAAATGTCTAAGTACTTAGTCTATTTTTAAAACAGGTTATCATGGGGTGCCCGGGTGGTTCAGTCAGTTAAGCATTTGACTCGGTTTCAGTTCAGGTCATGCTCTCAGGGTCATAGATTGAACCCTGAATTGGGCTCCATGCTGGGCACAGCGCCTGCTTAAGATTCTCTTTCTCCCTCTGCCCCTCCCCCCACTCTCTCTTTCCCTCTAAAATAATAAAAAGAGAACCATTTATCAGTTATGTGCCATAAAATTGTAGGATTTCCTCTCACATATATATATATGCTCTTCTGCATCATCTTCTTCCATCTTTCTCCTCCTTTTTATCTGCCAAGAATTTTTAATTCTAACACCTACCAGCTAATGCACAAGTATTTCTAACTCCTTCACACAAACTAGAACTTTACACAGACCATGTATTATAATTGGTCCAATGTCCTGATAGGGCAAATACTATTATGTTCATTCCCCCTCAGAAAAGAGTCCTACTCTCAACAGCAGAGTGGTTATTACATGAATGACTTACAAGCTATATACCCCTCATGCCAAAGCCCACCTATTTAGTACATCTACTGAGTCCATCTTGGACTAATTTCAAACATGGAACCTGCCATTTTACATTAGAATTTCTCTTTGACCTTTCAAGAGCTTATTTACTAAAAAGGTTTATAGATTTTGAGAGCACTCTTATTCTGTCTGAGCTGCTCAAAGAAGACACCAGAGATTGGGGGTGGCTTACATACAGTAGAAAATTATTTCTCATAGTTCTCTAAGCTGAGAAATATCAATTCACAGATTCACCACTGGGAGAGAGCCCATTTTCTGACTTATATATGGCCATATTCTGTGTTCTCAGTCCATGGCTGGACTGTTCTCCTGACTTTTATAATGTTACTATCTAATTGATTGGGCCTCACCCTCATGACCTCATCATTTCCCAAAGACATTCTGCCCCTAATACCACTGCACTGGAGATTTTGTTATAACATGGGCCTTGCAGCAACTTCTTCCTAGAAACATCGCCAAAAGCAAGGGAAGCAAGGGCAAAAATGAACTACTGGGACTTGGTCAAGATCAAAAGCTCTTGCAAAGCAAAGCAAACAATCAACAAAACCAAAAGACAACTGACAGAATGGGAGAAGATATTTGCAAATGACATATCAGATAAAGGGCTAGTATCCAAAATCTATAAAGAACTTATCAAACTCAACACCCAAAGAACAAATAATCTAATCAAGAAATGGGCAGAGGATTTCTGCAAAGAAGACATCCAGATGGCCAACAGACACATGAAAAAGTGCTCCACATCACTCAGCATCAGGGAAATACAAATCAAAACCACAATGAGATATTACCTCACACCATTCAGAATGGCTAAAATTAACAAGTCAGAAAATGACAGATGCTGGTAAGGATGTGGAGAAAGGGGAACCCTCCTACACTGTTGGTGGGAATGCAAGCTCATGCAGCCACTCTGGAAAACAGCATGGAGGTTCCTCAAAAAGTTGAAAATAGAGCTACCCTATGAACCAGCAATTGCACTACTGGGTATTTACCCTAAAGATACAAATGTAGTGATCCGAAGGGGCAAGTGCACCTGAATGTTTATACCAGCAATGTCCACAATAGCCAAACTGTGGAAAGAACCTAGATGTCCATCAACAGATGAATGGATAAAGAAGAGGTGGTGTGTGTGTGTGTATATATATATATATATACACATACACACATACATACATACATACATACACACATACATACATATACATATACAATGGAATACTATGCAGTCATCCAAAGAAATGAAATCTTGCCATTTGCAATGACATGATGGAACTAGAGGGTATTATGTTGAGCCAAATAAAGCAATCAGAGATAGACAATTACCATATGATCTCCCTGATATGAGGAAGTTGAGAGGCAAAGTTGGGGGTTTGGGGGGTAGGGAAGGAAAAAAATGAAACAAGATAGGATCGGGAGGGAGACAAACCATAAGAAACTTTTTTTTTTTTTTTTTAAGATTTTATTTATTTATTTGACAGAGAGAAATCACAAGTAGTCGGAGAGGCAGGCAGAGAGAGAGAGAGAGAGAGGGAAGCAGGCTCCCCGCTGAGCAGATAGCTCGATGCGGGACTCCATCCCAGGACCCTGAGATCATGATCCGAGCCGAAGGCAGCGGCTTAACCCACTGAGCCACCGAGGCGCCCCCCATAAGAGACTCTTAATCTCACAAAACAAACTGAGGGTTGCGGTGGGTGGGGAGGGGAGTAGGGAGAGGGTGGTGGGGTTATGGACATTGGGGAAGGTATATGCTATGGTGAGTGCTCTGAAGTGTGTAAACCTGGCAATTCACAGACCTGTACCCCTGGGGCTTTTTATTACCATTATATGTTAATAAAAAATACAAAATTTAAAAAAAAATAACATAGTCTTTAGGGTCTGGGGAACACATGAACGGTCTAGACCAAGGCTGTTTTGAACTTTTTAGTCCATTAAATGGAGATTAGACCATCATTGTACAGACAAGTAGGGGGGAGGGAACCCAAGTCAAAGGTAAGGAGATTTTATTGAAGGAAGTCAGAGATCCACTGCCTGGCCCAGTTCCAGAGCTAGTCTAGCAGCCAACTTTGAAACACTAGTGCCAGAGATCAAATCTGCTCTTTAGAAGTATGCTATAGCTGGATGACCTGGGCAACCAGGCTTGAAACCTGATGGCCACACTCGAGTTCTATGGACATCAGAGAACCTACAGGAGCTCCCAGTTCTTCCCAGCAAGCAAGTCATCTCTCTGGCACTGATTATAACTCTGGAGAGAAGAAAGTAATCCAACTCTAAAGAAAGTATTTGCCGTGAAATCTGAACAGAGAGCCTCATGTATCTAACTCAATGCTACAGCCACACACAGAAATTCTTACCACCCCAAAACCAATTAACTGAAAATGGTCATTTTGACTCTTACAGGTGGGGCTGGAGGTAGGGGTACAGAAATCACTATATACTGAAACAATCCCATTTCAAAAAGGGAAAATGTAAGCCAAAATAAGGTACATGAAGAACAAGTCAGCTTATAAAGGAGACAGACGATGAGAGTAAACAGCTTGTAACCTTGGGAATGGGAGAAATAGCATAGCCTTGGGACAGTCTGGTCACATCTCAGGATATCGGTTTCCCCTTTTGTGGAGCAAGAAGTTCAGGCTAGAAAGCCTCTCCTTCCTCATCAGCTTCAATATTCAACAAGGCAAAAAGAGAGACAGAAAATTGGAAAGAATGATAGAATGATAGTATCAGTGTGTTTTTCTGACTTTTGTTATTGAAGAAAAATCTATATTAATACCTCAGATCTAAGATAGCCCAAAGACAGAGGACAAACGAAGTTCAAAGCACAAATGGGGCACTGTTCCAGAATGTCACAGAGAAGCCATTTTGGATCTCAACCCCAGACTGAGCCAAGCACCAAGAAATTTAAGGGGATGGCTCCAAGAACAGAGCTGCTTCTCAACCAGCACCACTACACCAAACAGCAAAATAATTCCAAGCGACCATTCCCTTTGTAGTGAGGCATTGTAGCTGTAAACCCGCCAGCACCGTGGCATTTAGATTGCAAGGTCATTGGCCTGTTAAATATATTCTGTAGTCTCCATGAAAACAAGGCAAGCCGCAGGGGTTGGCGTGTAGTAAAAGCACCTAGGGTCAGGTCCCAGGGTCACACTCTCCTCTGACACTTTCCTGCTGTTAGCTAAAGACTGTTATGTTCAATGGTTTGGAGGATTTTCTTCTTTTGTTCCTAGTGTAAGAAATTAAACTGACTCACAAGAAGAAATTAAACTGATTCTCCTTACAAGAATTTTTCAGGACAAAAAGGACAAAAAGAATAAATATTGTTTTCAAACATCAGCATTGATCAGAATCTTGGAAACCTTTTAAAACAGATTAGTGGGCCCCAACTCCCCAGTTTCTAATTCAGTAGGACTGGGGAGGAGCCCACAAATTTCCATGCTGACACGCTGGTCTGGAGATCACATTTGGAAAATGACTGCTGTAAACAACTTCCTTGCCTTGGTCTGGATAAATTGTACATTGAGCAAACAATGACAATAGCTAGCTTCACTGTGTGCTGGACACTGAATGCTAAGTGATTTACTCACATAAATCCTTTCACCCTCATACTAGCCTTTGAGGTTTTGTTTGTTGTTATTCCTATTCCACAAATGGGGAAACTGAGGCTCGAGGATATTATGAAAAGAATGGCCCATAAAAAGGCAAAGAACTGTGATGCTCTCTGGAAACAGAGCAGGTAGGACATCGAATGGTTCTGGATTTGAGATCTGAAAATGCCAACCAAACAAGAGGGAGATGAAAGAGACATGGGAAAATTGTAGTCCACGTGAAAAATTACTGGGTTTTCAGAGGCAATGAGGTCAATAGAATCAACCCTTAAAAAGCCATAATCTGGGGCACTTGGGTGGCTCAGTGAGTTAAAGCCTCTACCTTTGGCTCAGGTCATGATCCCAGGGTCTTGGGATGGAGCCCTGCATTGGGCGCTCTGCTCAGCTGGGGGCATCTTTCCTTCCCCCCACCCCCTCTCTCTCTGCCTGCCTCTCTGCCTGCTTGTGATCTCTGTCTGTCAAATAAATAAATAAAGTCTTAAAAAAAAAAAAAAAAGCCATAATCCTCTCCAACTGTACTCCCAGCATATATGACAGGGGTCTCACACCCTACATTCTTCAGGATAATAGAGGTGGTGGTAGGCTGGTTATGTTGCCACTGTTGTTAGTATAAATAGCAAAACCACAATCAGACATCTGGTTGTCCAGATAATACCACTAACCTTCAAGTCCTTTTAAAGATTTGGAGCGGTTTTTGTTTTTTTTTTTTACTTTCCTCTCACACTCAACGTCCCCTGGAGCCTTGAGTTAGAGTACATGTTGATACTAAGTACTGCTATGGACGTGACCCAATCCAGGTTTCTTCTTATGTAAAATCCAACCTCATGATCAAGAGCAGTGAATATTCAATGACCCAGGGTCCTTCCATTTACCCACTCATCATCTCCCAGGGCCTGGGAGTCCTCCAGGGAACCTTTGCATTCATGATGCAAACCAGGGAAAACAGAATAGAGCATCGTACATGAAGGCTTTTATGGGACCAGCTTGGAAGTACCAAGCATACGTCCATCCTCCTGCTCTTTACCAGAACGATGTTGCATGAATACACATCAGGGCAGAGAAGGCTAAGAAATGTAGTTTTTCTGCCCAGAAAAAAAGCCCTAATGGCACTGGTGTATATTTAGGTAGTGTTTGCCCCAGTGAGTCCCCATCTAGACCATTTGTCTCCTTTTTTGTAGAAGTCCTTGGCTTCAGATTTTCTCATATTCTTACAGATTTTCCCAGAACTCCCCTTCATTGACTAATGAATTTTGCACCTATTTATGGTCTTTCCCCCAACTTCTATACCATTCTTGACGCCTTCAGAAGCTCTGTGGAGGAGCCATTCAACACCTTGGCCTCTGTTTCTTGGCCCCCTCACGTCTAGTAAGCTTTTCTTTCTATCGCACCTCTATTCCCTAATCCCATGACAATAACTAAACCACTTCCAAGAATTTCAAGAGTCTGACTCACTGACCACCCTCTTCTACCCTTCTAGCATACTAACCTGACTATTCCTATTTCAAGACTGCTTGACCTCATCAAAATCACCAACCCCCTGACATCAACACTGTTAGCCACTCTCATCCCCCTACCTCCTCTTTTGGTTTCCCAGCTTAGAGTCTAAATAATCACCCCCTTAAAAAGCCCATTAATTCCCATCATCCCATCCATTCTACTCCGTTCATTGTGATCATTTGCAAAGATTCCAAATCTGGCTGAACCAAACCAGCTGCCTAACCGCTGCTTGCTCTGTTAACTCAATTTTATCTTCACAAATATTCCAAGTTCTCCCTTTCCAAAAAAAAAAAAAAAAAAAAATGGTTTATTACATTTCCCCAACCCCTTGAAGTTGGGCTACGCCAAGAGTTAGCAAACTACAGCCCACAGGAGCCAATTACAGTTCAATGCTGGTTTGCATTAAATTCTGTTGAAACATAGCCACACTCATTAGTTAACCAAGCATGTGTGGCTGTTTCAGTGCCACCATAGCAGAGTTGAGGAGCTGTGACAGAAACCGTATGTTCCACTAAGCAGAATTTACTATCTGGCCCTTTACAGAGGAAAAAAAAAAATTAACCAACTCATTATTTGGATTCTTGTGTTGAATGTCACCTGTGTTTAACAGCCATAAAAAGCATCATCCATTTTGAAAAGTTTATTAAAATTTTTTAAATGCTTTAATTAAAGCAGTAATATTCAGTTGTCCATAAAAGTAATTGATAGACCCCTGATACCACAATATAGTATGACTGAGGTTTAAATGTTTACAGAGGCTTTTTTTTTTTTAATAGAACTTTAAACTGACATCCCATTGGAAGTTACAGGTCTGTACCGAGGAGGGCGAGTCAAGCATTGCTGGCTCTGATTTAGGACAGGAAGAGAACAGAGGCATGGAGAGTCCATGATAACCCATCAAACAGCTCCACCTGGGTTGAGACAAAAACCCCAGTTTCTGGCTCCTAGCCAGCCCCTGCAGTCTCATCCAACACTGCTGCCTCTCCCAGAAAGAAGGAGCCTGCCTTCCCGCAGACACTAGGACCTCTCTGTCCCCATCGTCACTCTCACTTCAGGTCTCTGTACCCAGAAGAAACAGACTCCCAGCAGATGCCAGCATACCACCTCCTGGCCCACTGCCCAGAGCTTGGGGCAAAGTTCTAGATACAACAGGGGGAGCCATCAGCATGCCAGACTCCCAGTTTTCTGTACAGGAAGGTAAAAGGTCATGGTCAAGCAGGGACGGGGAAGGCGGGTAGTGGAGGATTACTGCCTTCTCTGAAGAGACCTCCTGAGAACTGGGATAAGGAGGGTAAACCGCTGTCAGTTTGTCTCCCTTCCTGCCATATTGTCAGACATTCTCATACACACCTTCCTCCAAAGTAGAAGAAAATCTCCACTTGTTTGCTTATAGCTCATGTAGTACAACTTCATTTTAAGATCTCTAATTGCTTTGGGGGCACCTGTGTGGCTCCCTCAGCTAAGCGCTGGACTCTTGGTTTCAGCTAAGGTCATGATCTCAGGGTTGGGAGATGAAGCTCCCCGTCGGGCTCCAAGCTGGACATAACCTTGCTCAAGATTCTCTCCCTCTTCCTCTGCACCTCACCCAACTCACATGCTCGCTAAAAAAAAAAAAAAAAAGACTTCTAAATTGGGATTATGTGACCGTGTGTAATCAACAGAGCCTTTATGTTGGGAGGTGGAAAAGGGAACGCATAGGACTTCCATGGAAGGTCACTTACCTTCAGCAAATCTGGCCTCACAGCCAGCCAACCAACGTCACGAAACATCCACCAGGCCTCCTACCTTCTAGAATGAACAGCGTTCACAGCTCCTCCCAGGTCCACAACCCACAGGGACTCATCCGGCCAAGTGTGATGGTCCACATCTCTCAGCTCACTGATCCAAATCCAGTGTTCATGCTCATTGCACACATTCAAGACACCCCAGGGAGAGTTTCTGCCTGCATAAATAAGCAAACAGTTAAGTCTTAAACCCATGTCACTTTCCCATCATGAGAAATGCACACTGTGAGCACAGCTCCCCACAGGCCAGCTGCAAGACACCCCCCCCCACTATCTCCCTCTGCAGACTTTGTCCCTTTACCTTCTCCCCCAAAGTCCAAACCCTTTATCACAAACACCAACCTGTACCTAAGGGCATCACGTTTATCTAGAAGAGGATTCCCTAAGGCTAGGGCTAGATCATCCCTCCAAATTGTTCCTAAAATAACGAGAGGAGGGACTAAATATTCATTTCCTAGGAAAAATTCCTAATAGATTTACAGTAAATCCCACTTCAAACTAAAGTCAAAATAAACTAATTATGTGAACAGGGTATCTAATTCTTCTCTTGCCTGTTTCCTTCCATCCAACCTACCAAGGATATAGAAGTACTTTGAGAGTAGGAACTGGGTCTTATTTTAGTATTATCTCTAGTCCCCAGCCCTGAGCACCAGCATTGAAGGGACCATCAAGACTGGTTTAATTAATATTGTTACACTGCAGAAGGTCTTGAGTGTATTGCCTTTATGCAATGTTTTTATTCAATTGCAGCTGAAGGCTACATACTCTAGGACCAAAATGCAGTACTAGACTATGTTGATTTTACCTAGATTGATCATCCTGCCCAAAGTCCAATTTACAGTAATATTTTTTTAAGATTTTATTTATTTGTCAGAAAGAGAGAGTAGGAGCACAGGCAGACAGAATGGCAGGCAGAGGCAGAGGGAGAAGCAGGCTCCCTGCCAAGCAAGGAGCCCGATGTGGGACTCGATCCCAGGACACTGGGATCATGACCTGAGCTGAAGGCAGCTGCTTAACCAACTGAGCCACCCAGGCGTCCCTACAGTAATATTTTCATCCTACCTTGCACACTCCTAGCAGTAGCAATCATATTTAAAATATTCCACCAAGAAATGTGTTGACTACTTTTCAGTTTTGCAGTGTGATTTTTTTTTTTTTAATAGGACATAGCTGTTGACTACTTTTCAGTTTTGCAGTGTGATTTTTTTTTTTTTTTTTAATAGGACATAGCTGAAAATAGAGCCCTTTTGATACTGCCAAACTGGATTTTGACTCACCTAGACTGGCTGTCCAGGCCTGCTATCAGGCAATTCTAATTTCTTATTCTTGTGTGGAACCTAGGAGGACAGAGTCACTACAGGCTTGAGAGTGGCCAGCCCAGGTCACAAAGGAGCTCACACAAGCCAGTCTGCCAATGAAATATAATTCTCACTGGTGGTGGGGTGGGCAATTTCCAAACTGAAAGGCACTCTATTTGAGATATTGTATATAGATGGCATTGTGGGGACACTACCTTTGCCCTCGAAGTGAGTTTTTCTAGGAGCACCACTTAGCACTGCTGAGCTGCATGAGAAACTGGATGTGTCAATACCACTAATACCTTATTAATGAGCACATTTTTTTTAAGATTTTATTTGTTTGACAGACAGACACAGCAAGAAAGGGAGCAGAAGCAGGAGGAGTGGGAGAAGGAGAAGGCTTCCTGCCAAGCAGGGAGCCCCAAGCAGAGCTCAACACCAGGACCCCGGGATCGTGACCTGAGCTAGGCAGACACTAAACAACTGAGCCACCCAAGCACATCTTATAAATGAAAATGATTTAAGCCATAGATTAAACATTAATAACAATGCATAAATGAGACCTAGAGGAGGACACACAAGCTAGACACCTTACATTTGTATTTTCCATGCATTCATTTCCTTTTCAGTAAGATTCCAAATCCCCCTAAGCATCGACACTTTAGAATAAATCAAAAAAAAGGTAAAAAAAAAAAAAAAAAAAAACAACAAAAACCTCCTGCATACATTCTCACTTTCTTCATAAGAGGTAGGACAATGTTTAAGTCTGACTGGTTTTTATTATGTTATTCCTGGTCTACTTTAATAGGAAGGATTTCAGTCAGATCAAATTCAAAAATCTACATTGCGCCTTCTCTTCCTATCTTTGCTCATCCCTGTAATGACTAGGAGTTAGAAAACATGGCAGAAAAGCGCTCTTTTTATGATCAGAGGGTTACTCTCTACTTGTAGTTTACAGGTTCTTTCAATGAAACTAGCCCTTTCTAATTCTCTTGATGCCCCCAGAAAACTATCACGCAGGACAGAGAGTTACCTGTTTTCTCATTACACTAAATATTTCTATGATGCTGTACGTCAAAGAAAAGTCTAGAATTGAATAGATTTCCAGAAATATTTTCAGTCCTTACAAGCACACATTACATACATTATAGATAAAACTCCTGCTCGGTCCTGTCTCTGGCGATAAGTTAGTGGCTTCTTGTGCATTAGCACGTGTGTGGAAAGCAAGCTAGCACAATGACCTCTGTAGAACTTTTAATCAAATCTTGCAAAGAAACAAGTCTCCAGAGGGGACCTTTTTTTTCTTCTCAAAGAAGAGAGTCAGCTCTGTTTCGATCAGTACTTCAGTATCAGAAAACACAGGCAGGGGACGCGTGGGTGGCTCAGTGGGTTAAGCTGCTGCCTTCGGCTCAGGTCATGATCTCAGGGTCCTGGGATCGAGCCCCGCATCGGGCTCTCTGCTCAGCAGGGAGCCTGCTTCCCTCTCTCTCTCTCTCTCTCTGCCTGCCTCTCCATCTACTTGTGATTTCTCTCTGTAAAATAAATAAATAAAATCTTTAAAAAAAAAAAAAAAAAAAGAAAGAAAACACAGGCAGAAAAACACATAATCAAAGAAAAGAAATTTTAAGGCCTTTGCCAATCCAAAAAAAGAAAAAAAGGTAGTTAGTAATTAAAGATTAAAAATATCCTGAAATCTTAATGTGGCAGTATAAACAGGCCTCAGGATACCATAGCAACATTCTCTCTTCTTTAATGAAATTGATTAATTAGCCTGTGAGCTTGCAAAATGTCAGAACAGAAGGATTGAGAATGTCTCTCTCCACAGCTAACGCCTTACCTCACCTCTTTCTTCCTGAGCTTGTCAGTTGGAAACACTAGAGGTCGATCTGTGAAAGAAATCTCCAACTACAGCTCTGTTTTAAATGCATGAGGAATGCGGAGGCTTTGAGCGCATGCATTCCAAATCAGCTCTCAAGATGCAGAGAGGAGAGTGTCTCCAATACATAAAACTCAACCGAAAAACCCTATTTGACTGGGGCACCAGCAGAAGGAGAGAATTGGGGAAGTAGTTTTGCAAACTGAACCAGCTAAAACAGATACATTTCTGTGTGTCCGTGCCTGTGAAGGTGAGAGATCATTTCCACAATTCATACATGCAAATTTCATGTTATAGCCCGATCTCACACGTGTATGTTAAGTAGATAGGTTAGCATATTTTTACATACATTATAAATCTCTAGTTGTTACTAAGCAGAGGAACAAAAACACTAGACACTCTTGCTCCTTCGGGGCAAAGGAGGTCATATTCTTTTTTGCAAGCAGAAGCAAGGCACTATCTTTGCTTTAAAACCAAGTCTAGTAAAAGTGAATAGCGACAGATTGCTAGCCACCTTATTTCAGTAGTACTGCCCCACTCAGTTTAAAAAACAAAAAGCAAAAAACCCTTCCAGGAGCTCCTGGCTGCCTCAGTTGAGCAACCAAATCTTGGTTTCAGCGCAGGTTAGGATCTCGGAGTAATGGAATCAAGCCCCACATAGGGCTCTATGCTCAGGCGTCTGCGGGAGATTCTCCTTTTCTGTCTCCCTCTGCCCTTCCCTCTGCTCCCGTTCACTCACTTTCTCTAAAATAAATAAATTTTTAAAAATTAAGTTTTTTAAAAATTTTAAATACCCTCCACACACAGCTCTGTACTCTATGGAGGCCAGAAATTCCTACCATTACGTCCGTGTTGCTCAGCCTCAGACTACCAGCATTTTGAGCCAGATTATTTGTTGTTGGAGGCGCTCTGTGCATTGAAGGAGTTTTGGCAGCATCTGACAACGGCCTCTAGCTATGAAATGCCAACAGCATGCCCAGTCCTGATAACCAAAGTTATCTCCAGACATCGCCAGGGTCCCTGGGTTTGTGGAGTAAGGCAGGGATGGGGAGAGGGCAAAATCCCCCTCCACTGACAAAACCACATTAGAATAATTCATGGGCAAGAAGAGAAAAAGAATAAAGACCAATCTCTTGCAGAAATCAACGAAGACCACCCAAATGAGCACAGAGGCTATGTATTCAGAACTTGCTATAGCAAAAGAGTCAGCCACCATTCAAAGGCAAATAAAGGAGTGGAAATGCCTTACGTAGGAAAAAAAAAAAAAAGAAAGAAAGAAAGAAAGAAAGAAAAAGAAAACAAGAGAAAGAAAAGGGGAAAAAAAGAAAAGAAAGAAAGGCTTCCGATGGTTTTGTTTGAGAAAGGGAAGGGCATTTTCATGCGATATTTGACTTTTTCAGTTGGTCTTAAATTGGAAAGGAGAACAAAAAGTAGGAAAGCTGGAGACCACCGCCCAAGTTGGTTTTCATCATGGAGACTCTAGTACCCACCACAACCCCTGGGCACATTTGTATTCATTTCCTTTTGCTGCTGTAACAGATGACCACAAACTTAATAGCTTACAGCAGTACAGTTGTATCGTCTAATAGTTCTGTAGATTAGACTCGTATCCTACCAGGCTGCAAACAAGGTGTCAGTGAGCCTGTGTTCCTTTTGGGGACTCCAGGGGAGAACCCGTTTTCTTACCTTTTTCTGCTACTGGAGGCTGCTTAATTTGGAAAACATGGCTTTCTCAGTTGGTCTTAAATTGGATAAGAGAACAAAAAGTAGGAAAGTTGGGGACATTCCTTCACCGACAGGCCCCTTCCTCCATTTTCAGAGCCAAAAACATTACTTCTCTTTGCTTAAGCTTCCCTGTCAGGTCTCTGACTCTCCTTTTCTCTCTCTCCTGATTTTAAATACTTTGTGATTACATTGCGCCCACCTGGATAGCCCAGGGTACTCCCCCTATTGTAAGGTCAACTCTTTATCAACCTTAATTTATTGACTTATTTCTCCATCCAAAGCCTCAATTCCTCTTTCTCACCTGGCATAATACATCCATAGGTTCCAGGGATTAGGACATGGACATCTCTGTGGGCCATTATTGTTCCAACCACAGCATTCAATAAGCAAAGTATGGTCTCCAACCAGCATCACCTTAGAACTTGTTAGAAATGCAAATTCTGGGGGCCCACCCCAGACCTACTAATCCAGAACCTCTGTGAGTGCTTTACCAAGCCTTCCAGGTGATCCTGATGTTCACTCAAGTTGGAGAAACGCCGTTTCCTCACTCTGAAAGTGTGTACTCTATATATGAGGCCCTAAACACCACAGAAAGTTCTTTAGAAATGCATTATTTACCAAAATAGTGTTTTCAAAATGTGAATTCTAATTGTATCACTCCTTTACTATAATTCCTCAATGTATCCCCTCCTTGTCCTCTAGGGACGAAAGCCAAAAGCCTGGGTGTGGCATAAATGTTGCCTCATCACCTCAGCTTGGCATGTTTCTCTAAGCCTTATCTCTCTCTCTGGCACCCTCACTAAGCCTGCCAGCAGCCGCTCTGGGCTTGCTCTTGTCTTTGATGCTTCACACATGCTGTTCCCTCCCCCTGGAAAGTTCAATCTCTTTTCCTGGCAAACTCTGTCTCCTCCTTCATAAAGCTACCTTCTCCAAGAAATTGCCCTGATCTCCACAGGAAGTTGGGGGTGCATCTTTGTGGCCACAGGCCCGCCCAGAAATCTCGCCATAGTACTTTCATGGGAACGATTTGTACATGGCCCTCTCCCCAGATTCTGACACAGTCATGTGTCAGGACATGATAATCTAGATCCAAGCAACAGGCCTAGAATATAAGAAAGTCTTTGTGAATGGTTAAGTAAATGAACAAATGATAACATTTAATGAAACATTATTCCAGCCAAATACTGGTGATCTCCTAAGAAGCAACTACCACCACATAAATTTGTTCAGAAAAAAGATTTTCTGAAAATATATTAATATTCAAGTGACATTGGGAATAACCACCTTATTCTTCCATGAGAACAAATTCCTTGAGGTCATAGAAATACTATGAAAATCCTTCTCTGACATTCCACACCTACTTGCACTTCCTACTACTTCCCCCTAAATAATGGTCTGGAACCTAATCAGAACACATGAAACAACTAACTAGCGATGGGTCAGCTTGGCTAAAGGATTCCACTGCTCTCCCATTCTCGTGCACTCCACACAAGCAGCCTCAACCTGGCCTCATGGGTGTGTGGAGGCAAGAGGTCCTCAAATGCTATAGAGGGAACACCTCTCCTATGCTGACACCAGGAGCTACCACTCACTGTTCCACTGCAGAGACACTGATGATTCCATGTGCTTCCTCTTACGGGAGGGGGTGGACAGGAGAGCGTGGGAGGTTGTACAGTGGAAAGTAGCCGACGAATTTTAAGTCAGGCCTCTAAAGCCATATTTTTTTGGATTGTGGTGGCAACTAATTAACAATTTATGAGACTGCAGTGTATGTTGCTTTTCATGAAACAAGGTATTTTCATAAAGTCTGAAAGAATAGAACAGTACCACAGAAAAATCCTCAGTATTGTCTGCTGAATCTTCAGTTGTGGTGATTCACACCCATTTATGTGAATGGTTGTGACAGAAGGTATTTTTCTGACTACAACCCAGGGTCAATACAGTTTGAAAAACAGCTGCTCAGAGCTGCTGGGATGACACTGAAGATCACAGGCTCAGACAAAGAGTGCCCCTTATCTCCTCAGGTGGAAACAATTCCCTCCCAAAATGCTTGCCTACTTTTGCACAGTGTAATTGGCACTCGGTACACATGATTTGCATAATTCAATGTCATGTCACCTACATGTCCTAACCTCTTGATCAGACTATATAGGCTTGGTGTGAACCAGAATAGACAGCAGGTTTCATTCCACTTCACAATTTCCTGCCAGCCTGGTCCAGGGGCTGACACATAAAGAAGGTTCTTAATGATGAATGGCTGGTTGGCTGAATTTCACAAACCATGAACTCTATAAAGAGAACCAGATAAAACGCTTAGAGAAAAACAAACAAACAAAAAAAAAAAAAATCAAGGACCCCTCAAGAACAATCCAAATGTCAGGGGTCCCTATGAAGATGACAATTAAAGAGCAGTCTGAAGAAAAGCATGTGGCCACCAAGAGCAAGAGCCAAGAATGGAGAATGGAGCCAGAGTTGGTGAAAAAAAACAGAAACCAAGAAAACCTGCTTTCAGGCCACTTAGAAATCACTGCTCTTCCCCAAACATCAAAACTGAGTGAGAAATTGCAGTGGATGCAATCAGCTCCTATTTCTCATCAGTGTTCCATAGCAGCAAGCATTAATAATACATCTTGTATTTATAAAGCCTTTGTTTTCCAGCATTCCCTGATATGTATTGAGCCAACAAGATTTGAGAATACCTGTGGGGTCTGGCCTTTGTCTGTAAAAGAAGAAAAGAAGAATTTCACAGAGAGAGAAAAAAAAATCAAAATATGAACCTACTTAAATATTCAGTATCCACGTGAAATTGTTCAATTATGCTGCTTCCTTGTGACAGATCTAACATGAGGCATTACGGTGAAACCAGAAGTAAATGCCACACAGAAAACCATAAAATGAGAAGAACCACTGAAATAAGGCCTTGGTATGGACAGAGCTTCCTGCCTCAATACATAATTTATACTGCCTGTAAAGCCAACACCTGGGAACTGCTAATTTAATTAGTTTGTATTGAACATTTAATTGTAGTAAGCCAAGGTTTTGGACTGGTTTGACAGCTGTTTTCATTACTTCTAATTAATCTGTGATGTTCAGCTCTCTTTCCTACCTTGCTTAGATTTTAAAGCTTGCTTAGGTTTGTTTGGTCTGAGGAGTAAGTGCCACTAAATGACATCATGTTGATGTTATCCCCCCCCTTTATTTTCCCTAATTCTAACAATCTATGTGATAACAGCAGAGTGTTTCCTGCTTGAGGACACTCCATCTGTCTGCACTGGTCTCACCAATCCTGCCCAAGGAACAACCAGGTGGGCCCAGCATCTCCCTGACAAAGTTTTCCCTGGCAGTTACAACCTTCAAAAAGGCATTCATTCATTTATTTACCATTTGGCGCACAACTGCTAAGTCACTAATGCCAGGCAATGGAGGGAGCGTCGGATCAGACTGAGTCCTTGTCCCCACAAAGTTCCAGCTCCATAAAGGATACAGAAAGGAAACCAACATTAAAAATTCATAACAGGCTCAACCTTACCATTTGCAAGCCTAAGCCCTCTATCTGAGGGCCAGATAGAGGCCCTCATACCATACATCTGAATGTCTAAATGGTATAAATCAAGCTAACAAACAGTTAAACAGAACATATTCTCTAGTGCTTTCTTAATAAATACAACTTTAAAATGACCCAGAAGACAGGTTCAAATTTAGAACGAGCAGAACAGAAAAACATAGTCCCCAGCCTGTGTCTCCTTCCCTTCTCCTCCTGTCCCACACGTGTATGGACACCTTCACATAAACAAGCACCATCCACAGCCCCCACAAACAACTGGCCCTTGATACACACCCACGCAGGTTCTGGAATGACTCAAGGCAGAGAGTTTTAGAGTCTCGGTATAAAGATGTTCAAGGATGGGAGCACATCATTAAGAAAGGCATCAGAGAGAGGAGACAGAGTGGCCCTCTAAAGCAGTGCTTTGCAAATATTCATGTACAGGAGTCCCACCTGGAAAGCAGGTTAGAACAGAGATTTCTGGAACCCACTGGTCTGAGGTGGTGGCCAAGAACTGTATTTCTAAGAGAGTCTGTAAGATACTGATGTTGCATGTGATGGTTAGCTTTATTTGTGACCTTGACTGGGCTGTGGGATGCCCAGATACCCAGCTCAACATTATTTCTGGGTGTGTCTTTGAGTGTGTTTCCAGGAGATATTAGCATTTGAATTGGTGTAATAACTAAAGCTGAAGGCTCTTCCCAGTGTGGGTAGGCCTCATCCAACCCACTGAGGGTCAGAATAGAACAAATTGTGGAAGAAACTAAGAGAAGGTAGCAAGGTAGAGGAAGCCAAAGAGGAAGAAAGTTGAAACGAAAGCTGTTTCCTTTGTTGGGCAGAAGCTTTTTGTCTTGATGAGGTCCCAAAAGTTCATTTTTACCTTTGTTTAACTTGTGCTCAACATCACTAGCCATCAGGAAAATACAAATCAGGGCACCTAGGTGGCTCAGTGGGTTAAAGCCTCTGCCTTCAGCTTGGGTCATGAACTCAGAGTCCTGGGATCCAGCCCCACATCGGGCTCCCTGCTCAGCGGAGAGCCTGCTTCCTCCTCTCTCTACCTGCCTCTCTGCCTACTTGTGATCTCTGTCAAATAAATAAATAAAATCTTAAAAAAAAAAAGGAAAATACAAGTCAAAACCACACTGAAATTCCACCTTACACGAGTTAGAATGACAAAAATTAACAAAACAGGAAACAATAAATGTTGACAAGTGTGTGGTGAAAGGGGAACCCCCTTACACTGTTGGAGGGAATGCAAGCTGGTACAGCCACTCTGGATCACATCCCTCAATATGTTAAAAACAAAGCTACCCCATGACCCAGCAGTTGCACTACTAGACATTTACCCCAAAGGTACAGACATAGTGAAAAGAAGAGCCACATGCACCCCAATGTTCATAGCAACAATGTCCACAATAGCCAAACTGTGAAAGGAGCTAAGATGCCCTTGATGAATGGATAAAGAATATGTGGTGCATATATATAATGGAATATTCCTCAGCCATCAGAAAGGATGAATACCCACCATTTGCATCGACATGGATGGAACTGGAGAGGATTGAGCTAAGTGAAGTAAGTCAAGCTGAGAAAGACAATTATCATATGATTTCACTCATATGTGGGACATGAGCAATAGCACAGAGGACCATGGGGGAAGGGAAGGAAATCTGAAGGGGGAGAAATCAAAGAGAGAGATGAACCATGAGAGACTATGGACCCTGGAAAACAAACTGAGGGTTTCAGAGGGAAGGGGGTAACCAGGTGATGGGTATTAAGGAGGGCACATGTTGTGATGAGCCCTGGGTGTTATACGTAGCTAATGAATCATTGAACGCTACATCAAAAACTAATGATGTACTTATACAATGGCTAACCGAACATAATTAAAACAAAAACAAACAACAACAAAGATATTCCCGTGAAGGGTGGGAGTGTCACCTCTGATGGTGAATTGAGGAACTGAGGAATGGATCCTGAGGTGCAGTGAAGAGAGAGCAGAGACAAACAAAAAAGAGGGAAGAGGCACACAAATGGGAACATTTTTTACGGATGAGGACCCTTATGCAAGAGTTTGAGGGAAAGGCAAAGCAGGCTTGTGGAGAAACATGAGATCCATTTTGTAGCTGTTCTTCCCAGCCTCACCTCCTGTCATAATTAATGTCTGCAGAGTACATTTTGTAATTACAGACATCCCTCAAGATGAAATCTCTGTTCACAGTTTGAACATTTAAGTAATCTTTATTTAACTGTCTACATGTCGGTATCTTGACTCCTCAATAGCCTGAGTCATTGCAAGTAAGAACAGTGTGGGTGGGCTTCATAGAACAGGTAGTCATTATTTGTGGATCTGGTTCAAAAAAATGACTGAAGTGTCAATACACTTTGCAATGAAAATGTGAAGTTATTTCTCACTGGTGCTGAACAGAACAAATCACACACTAAGTCCCTTATGGAGGGGTTCGGAAAATATTCATGTTTGTAGAACCTGACCCAACAGGCACAGACAACAGGATGGGTTTCTAACTGGACAGGGATTTCATCTAAATAGAGTGAGTATTTCTGGTCATAATTCCTTATGTAGATGTTTAAGGTACTTATATGGAACTTAGAACACTCTCTAAAAACCTATCAGCCTAATAAATTTTACCAGCTCCCTTATATATGGCTTTAACCATTGAATAAGAAAAATAAAGACACACCATGATACATTTTACACTCACATATGATTGGAAATGGCATCGTGGTGACTTCTGAGGAAATAAATTCTCTTTGAGTTGCTGACCTGGGAGGTGGAGGGAACAGTGGCACCAGTTTGTATATAAAACTGGAACAGAAAACCTACAAAGTAGTCACTGAAAAGAAAAATAGACTCCTCAGCTTGTAGTTTAAAGCAGGTATAATCTCTTCACTCACTTTGTACCCAAAGCATTATAGAAGCATCCACTCCCCACAAAGAAGATTACCATCAAATTTGAAACAGCAGCATATGCCATGATGGTCATATGGCAAAATTTGCTATCAGGTAGACCTCTGTTGGCTTCTGCTAGAGAGAGCTCGCCCTGGTATCTCTGAGCTGTATACATACTGGGAAAGCTGTCCCAAGGATGGAAGATGGGAGGGTAAGTTAGAACCTTTTGTGATTACATCAAGGTTGCTGCCCACCAAGTCAGTCTTAATATTCCCCTCAGCTTGACTGATCTTCAGACGGGCTTCCTCCTGACTTCCTGACTTCTTCAAGTCCCATGACTTCCCTTTTCTTAGAGCATTTACTTTAGAAGCTTGGAGCTGTAAATTCATCCTCTGCCCTTTGAGATGTAAATCTTCTTCAACTCAGGAGTATCTTTCTCGAGGACCTGGAAGACACCCCTTTGAAATACAATCAAGAAAGTTGGTGCCCCTCTCTCCCAGTCTCTGTGGAAGGGTAGGAGCCTAACTCCTATCATCAAAAATTAGCAAACACAAGTGGCCTAGTCACACAGACTGACCTCTCCCCGAATTCTTGCACACGAGGATCCTGGAGCTTTGACAGGAAGCGGACAGAAAATACCCATATGGATCCCTGTTTTCTGAGATGCAAAGCTAGCCTTTACTGTCGGAGTAGACCAGGGAGGGCATGGGAAGATGAAAATTCTCGTGAAATAAAATTCCCTGGAGCATGTAGGCTGCTGACTCAGGCTCAAGTTTTTGGACTGTGAGCTCTACATAGGAAAAACATATGGCTTTGTCCTGTGCTTCGGGGAACCATGGCAAAGCTTGAGAGAAGACACCCAGAGAACAGTCATCCTGGAGTGTGAGCTTGAGCACACTGTGTCCTATACAGGGACCAGGCACCACAATCATCAGAAGCCAACATCCACAATGATACTTTGTGGCTCCAAGAGACAACAGTCATGAGGGACACCACTTCCTTCTGCTGACTCTTGGTAGAGAGGACTGAATGAGTCCCCGATGTTGGATGTTGGGGAATGGGACACGTGACCCTCAAGTACAAGGTAAGGGACCTCCTGCTTTATGGGATAGCTGCCTAAGCAAGTAATTAGAAAATGTAAAGAGATGTGAATGCCTTTAGGAGGCCAATGCTTTATCCATTAGGCAACTGGGGCTTCTGATGTGAATGCATTTAAACAGGCAGTGCCCCCTTACTTCTGAGCTGGCCATCCTATTCATACCTATATACTTTTTTAAAATGAAAATAGCCCTATGACGAACACTATTTCTACTCCTCTTTTTACTAGGGGCATGAACAAAAGCTTTGTGGAGGTAGAGAAATGAGAACTCAATCACATTTGGACAAGTGGATGCAGAAAAGTGTTCACCAAGAATAATTCCCAAGCTCATGTCTTCTTCCTGTTGAACATGAAATTGGTTTGTTATAAGCATGAGAAGCAGTTGAGTAGGAACCCTGAGCAGAGCCCTAGGATATCTCAGAGAAGCCTTCCATTGTTCAGACCCTCTGGCCCTCAAACTGTGTAGGGATACAGCAGCATCAGCAACAGTGAGTCTGAGTTACAAAGCCTCCCTAAAGATGTATGCAAAGGTCCTGTGCTTCGGGCGGAATTCATCAAGTAACTTCAGATTTATGAAACATTAACAGGCAGGCTCAACTTACCAGGAATTTTATATTTGATTTAATAATTCTTATCACACAAAACTGATATCTCCTATATAGAAAAATTACAAAACAAAGAAAACAAAACTTCTCAGAATCCCGCCACTCATTGAGAAGTACTACTAATGTCTATTAATATTTTGATGTCTGTATTTCCAAACTTTTATATCAAAGTATGCTTTTTAGTGGGCAGAATCAAAATATACATCCCATTTAGTACCCCTTCTCTTAACAAATACGGCATTAAACTTTTCATAAATGATACATGTAACACGCTATTGTGTGTTACTGGATACACAGTAGTTCAGAGAAATTTCCATAGGCTGACTAGTTCTTTAGCAACTACCCAGACTTCTACACAGCAGCGTGCACAGTATTTTCACTTCTAGAGCTAACGGAATTTAACTTTACTCTTCACAATAGCTGGACCACTTTGAGAGTGTGCACAAAGGGTACATGTGACAAGGGGGAGTTGTCATTTCTTTATCTTTTTTATTGCTTATCATTCACCTTTCATTTCCAATCACTGTACCGAAGAGAAAGAAAATGTTCTCACGCAAAGCATTTAAATAATCCCACAGTTCTGCAGTCGACTCCAAGGGACATATTTCAGTGTGACAGCTGGATGACATCTCCCCCTCTCGATTAGGATGGAGAGGAGAGAATACCCATTTCCAGGAGGAAGGCGGCATCCCTAATGTGTGTGATCTATCCGTTGGTCTTTCAGAGCGGCAATATTCCTTTAGGGCACGTGCACGCCATTAAATCACTTCACCTCTGCTGGGTAACCCGGTAAAACTGCCAAACCAGGGCTGGCCCTCTTCTCCAGCCTCACTTCGACAGCAGACTTGTATTAAACTTCCTTAAATGAGAAGGCAAGAAAGAATCGCTCACTCCCAGAAGCCATTAGACCCCGCTGCTTTGGAATGAGGTGTCTCTGACCCTTTCCATAACTATATTAAGCAAAGAAAGGTTAAAAGCCCACCGAAGGAGGCATGATCAGCCATGAGTCATTTATGTTCTGGGGTGAAATCAGAAGTTGTAAATTAAAGCAAATCAATCCAATGGTGTATCAGAGACAAGAGGAAAGAGATAAAATTCTCAAAAGCTGCCTCGTCACTAATATGTGGTAGAATGAATGGTTCTTCAAAAATATGGAAGGGAATTCAGAAAACAGGAGAAGCCTCTCTCAGGGACCAGGTGGGGACACTGGTCCCCACAGGTGGGGCCTGAAAGGATTTCAAGTATAAGAATTGTGTTTCATCACTAAATGGGCAAAAGTGAATTTCTGAAATCACATCCCTTAAACAAAAACTAATTCCAAGATCCCTAAAGCTCATATATTATGTTCCTATGACAGATGTGGGACTTATTATCAGTTCTGTGTCTCTGCCACGTATTACCTAGATGACCCCAAACTCAAAGAGCCCTTATTCCTCTCAATGTTCCAATGTTACTCACCAGCAATTCTTGTGAATTACTTAGGGACATATGGAAAATCTTATCTTGGGCTCACTGGCCTCATCTGCAGCCATCCTGCTATTCAGAATAAATGTTCTCTTTATTGACCACATAGACAAAAACCAAAAACATTACATTTTCATAGGCTAAAAATAGGCTAGTAGGAAACTGATAGGTAGGGAATGATCTCCTTCTCGAGGAACACTGACACTTCTTTGTGGCATGAGGATGTTTGGTCCATACCCGCAAACCATAATAAAGCTCCCCATCCTGCCTCGTCTTTACATTACCGTTTCTTTTTTTTTTTTTTTTTAATACAGGTGAACAAATACAATTCAGTACATATAAAATAAGTGTGACTTTAGATCTTTTAAATGCTTTCTATATAAATAATTTCACAAGTCCAACAAAATACAATATGGGATTAAGTTTCCAGACAATATTTAAACCTACCTATCCAAGACCCTCCGTGAACTTCAAGTAGACAAAAGCTACCACAGAGGTCTGTGGTCTGCATGAGGCTGAAACACCTAATGTGTCTTCTGCTGTACCCACAGTCCGGAGTGCAGAGGCACAGGGTAAGTACTTAACAGATACTTAGTCTGTAGGAGAGAGGGAGGGAGGGTAAGGAAGGTGGGAGGGGCGTAAAGAGAGAAGGTGGAAGGAAACTGAAGGGAAAACATAGGCAATGGGAGAGGAATGAGGAGAGCCACATGACCCTGAGCACATGGCTCTGCCACTCCTATACCCCCACATTCCAACCACATAGTCAATGCAAAGATCTGGGAATGGTGAGGGGAAAAAATCAGTGGTTTCTATGTATCATGAGGTAGTTGGTGTCAGGAAGAAAGACCATAGGGGCAATTTAACCCTTTTTCTGCTTGTTACTTTGATTTAAGCTAACCCAAGTGAGCCTCAACCGCCACCAGTCAAATTACTGATCTAGATTATCAGAATCAACCACACTGAAATGTGATGATGGTGGTCTGGCCCTGGGCCCCTCAGGTGTGTGGGCTGGGTGGCGGGCCTCCCTGCCCGTGGGCAACAAGCTGTCACCCGAGTGAGTGACAGAGCCCAGATAACTTCCAGCATTTCGGCAGCACAATAAATCATTAGACTGACATTAATGTCACTGACCAGGACAAAACATACGAGAGGCCAAATGAGATTTACCTTTTCAGGCTACGAAAAAGCTGACATGACATCTATGTTTTTCATCTAGTTTTCCATAAAATGATGATAAAATAGCCATCAGTATGCCTATTACAGTTGAGCACCAATTCCTCATTCAGGGTCTCCATGTTGGATAATAAAACTAGTACCCTGACTGGAATCTCAGGCTGTTTTCTTGCTTGTATTACCTGGGGGTGATGGGCAAGTTTAGAGTAGAACACTCTGGCTGTGCAGAACTCATCCCTTCTCTCTTCTAGATCTTCCTCCCTGAGGAGACACAAGGCACAATCCCTGAGACACAAGATAGACAACAAGACTCTGCCTGTGTGGGGAGGGCTACAACTGTCCAGCCAGCCTAAGACCAGGTGAGTAATTCTAATTCCAGAGTTCAATTGCTAGAAACCCACACTTAAACTCTGTTCTTTCATATAGCTCAATCACTAGCAAAACTAACATTCTGATCTTCATCAGACTCTTTTATCTTGACTGGGTTAAAACTTTCAAGTTTTAGGTAGGACATAATTTATTGCTGCTCCCTATCCAGACACCCAGTAATATGGGTTTTTTATTCCATAGTTACTTGGACTTTTTTCAATATGTAATCTCTAGAAGAATAGATTGGGCACTAGATTCAGAAATCAATTCATATATATATATATATATATATATATATATATATATATCAACTCGTATGGGTGCATAGAGGTGTATATGTATATGTATGTTTATGTATACATTCAATATACAAAGGAATGTCTATAATCATCTGAAGTATCTACACTTTATCAAGTTTAGTGAAACATTCCTACATTCTAAGCCTGCAGCAATATCACCCTACGAACACAGAACTGGAAGACAGAAGATGCATTCATAGATAAATATAGGAATTTCTGATTTACAAACTTCCTTCCAAAACTTACACTCATTATTAGTACCCATCAAAAAAAAAGAAGTTTTTAGGGGCACCTAAACAATTCAGTTAAGCCTCTGATTCTTGATTTCAGCTCAGGTCATGATCTCAGGGTTGTGACGTTGAATCCAACTACAGACTCTGCACTCAGCAGGGAGTCTGCTTGAGGTTCTTTACCTCTGTTCCTCTCCTCAGCTTGTACTCTCTTTCTCTCTTTAAAATAAATAAATCGTTAAAAAAAAATTGGGAAGATTTTAGAACAAGGGCTGTCAAATTATAGCCCACAGACCAAATCTAGCCTGTCACCTGTTTTTGTACAAATTGAGAGCTAAAATGATAGACTTTATATTTTTAAATGATTATAAAAAGATTATATAATAAAGACCATATGTGACCCATAAAGCCTAAAATATTTACTATCTGGTTTCAGGTTTTTTCCTGAAAAAACTTGCCAAACCCCATCTAGAACAACTCTCTCCCAATAGACACACACACACACACACACACACACACACACCAATTCCTCATCCTGTCAGTGGAATGTGATGGTTCCAAGCATGAAGTTAGACAGACTTGGGTTCAAATTCCAGCTCTGATATTACTTGCTTTATGACCTTAAGCAAGTTACTTAACTCCTCTGAGCATCAGTACCCTGGTCTTTAAAAGGGAATGATAATAGTACCTAACTGATAGAGTTTCTGTGAAGACATATAATCAAGCTAGGTTGTACCTGGCAAGTGGAATTACTCAATATCTGTTACTATTCATCAAGTCTGTTTATGCTAATACACTTCTTGGTTCATGTACCCTCAAATTCACCATCTCTGGTCCCACAGTCCTCCCCAGACATAAATTATTCCTCACGTATCTAACAATTACTGTTCCCATCAATACAGTTCTTTCACCTATTTTATAATAACGGGCATAAAACTATCAATAAAGCTATGTTTTAAGAAGGATTCCAGGGGAAAATTCTGCTCTATGGGGCAGCTTGTCAAGGTGTCTGGTAGCCCTTACTAACAGATGTGAAAATCCCACTGCCTTTGGATTTTATATGAAACAATTCATCATGAAGGCAACCATTTATTTTTTCCTTACAAAAAATAAAGGCTAAATAAATAATCATCTTCTCAATTAGGCAACTAGAGAAGCCAGGGAGCTCAGCGTCTACAATGAAATGTGACACTGGAGTGATTTATTTCTGTTTTCAAGTCATCCAAAAGGAACTTTTCTTAATTGTTTCTACATCTTTTGACATTGTGGCAGGACTTTCTAATCCTTTCATCCTGCCCTCTTTAGCTAATCCATATCCAACATTTGCACTTATACTGAGCTACAGGCAATCTTAGCTCTTCCAAAATATATCCTGCAGAAGGATATAGTCCCCTTCAGACACTGTCTGAGTAGTCTCTTTACCTTTTGGCAGGAAAAACAAGGGAGAGCTGCCACTCAAGTGTAGCCAACATTTAGTGTGATAGTAGAGGAACTTCCTCTCTGCCCTGAGCCCTGAAAACTCTTGGTCCCATCTTTGAGCATCATGGTAACACATTTTCTTCAGAGTTTTCAAAAACTGAAGAGGCTGCATATAAACAAAGACTCCAGGGGCCAATTACTGATATGAATAAATTATATTGGTATGGCAGATATGAAACTCAGATATTTTAAAAAATGTAGCATTTTTATTTTTGGTAGCTTAAAAATTGTTTCAAGTTCTCATTCTGAAACAGTGGTGAAAATATAATCTCAGGGACCTCTTTCCCAAGGTGACATTCAATTTCAGGAGAGTGGGGCCATCCATCTGCCAAGAGGACCAGAGGGAAGGACTCAGTGACAAGTGTCCAGAACAGCCATCAGGGAAGAGCAATAAAGCATGTGAATGCAGAGCTAGGCAGCCTGGCTATAAACCTTAGCTCTGCAGCTTACTAGCTATGTGACCACTGTAAGGCACTTAACCCTTCTGTGCCTCAGTTTTCTCGTCTGTAAAGTGGGGATGAAATAGTACCATTGTCATGTGGGTAAAATAAATTAACATTTATTAAGTACCTGCATAATCTTTGGTGCTTGATAAGCATTATATAAGTATTTGTTAAATAAATAAATACTGTCTAGTCGTGAAGCCATCTACTGAAACCCCGATCTGACTGTAACTCTTTGTCTACCATCCAAGCATGAGATGTCCCTTGCTTCTGTCCAAATAGCTACATCAATCCAGTGGATTTCCCTGCTATTACTCATTCTCGAGAGCAAGGAAATCATCCAACTAGTTCCATGTTGAATAGGGATGTAGAAAATCCCTGGGAGGCTGTATTCCCACTCAATACACTAAAGCAAGTGTTGTAATTACATAAACATATCCAACATGAAGCTGTTATTCTAGCTGTAATTCCCTAGGTCTTCAAAGAATACCAATGTTTTTCTGCATCACAAGAAAAAAAAAAAAAAATACCATGCAAATGTTAACTTAAAATTCAAAATTTACTGTCTCTAAAGTCAACCAGAAAGAAAAACAAACTCATTTGTTCAAACACTCATGATTTTTCTGTCTTCCACAAAGGAATGCCATTTTAGTCAGAAAGTTATTTTAGACTTGATCCCAAAAAACCCTCAAGGTGAAACATTGCATCTTAGATGCTTCTAATTAGGCAAACTTCAAAGTGATATTACTAGGAAAATCCCTAAGTATATTATCAAACTGTAGAAAGAAGTCTTGTAAACACATAGTAATATATTAGACTAATAAGAAATACATGATTCTTCTAGGTCGGAGATGTCCAGTATAATAGCCAATAACCACACATGGCTCATGAATACTTCAAATGTGGAAAGTCCAAATGGAGATGTGCTGTGTCAAAAACATAGCACATTTCAAACATTTTGTATAAAAAAAAAATAAGATATCCCAATAATTTTTTATAATATTTACATGTTAAAATGACAATATTTGCACTGTATTGGATTAAGTAAATAATACATGTAGCTAAAATTAATTTTACCATTTCCTTTTACTTTTTAGATGAGGCTACTAAAAACTTTTACATTGCCCATGTGGCTCACATTACATTTTATGGACAACACCAGTCTAGAGAACATGTAACTGAACCTGTGTATTAACTCAGAATAATCACGTATTTCTGGATAATAAAGGTCTGTCAGTCGATCTATGTCTTCTTTTTGCCTGGAAAGAAAATGAAAGAACTACATAAGCTTCATTGTTTTCTCACTATGTGGGGTAGGGGACCAAGCTTAAATTATTTGTATCTTCGTGTAAGCTGGGAAATGCTTAGATTTGTCTTTCTATTTTTGTTTTGTCTTCGATTTTCTTTTATTGTTTTATCTCATTTGAGCTCATATAGTAGTTTACTATAAAAATTTAGAGTAGTGATTTATGTAATTTTTAGTATCAGTTAAATATGTCATGTCCTATTCATCTTCTATTTATTGCTATTGCTGCACTCTTGGAATTCATAATAGATTGAAAACCTAAAATCGCTATGACTAGGATCAATAGCTTCAGTTAGAGGAATAATGAAGAAGCAAGTCTTAAGAATCATATTTCATATGTTTTGACTCTGGAGCATCACAAGAGGCATTCTTTAACTATTCTGTTGACTGCTCTCCAAAACCAAGGTACAGAAGGCCCCTTTATCCACAGCGAATACATTCTAACACCCCCAGTGGATGTCTGAAACCAGGGGTAGTATTCACCCCTATATATACTGTGCTTTTAATTATACATACATACCTATGTTGACACTTAATTTATAAATTAGCAACAATAGCTAAAAACAAAAAAGAACAATATAACAATATACTAAAATAATAAAAATATACTATACTTTTATAAATATGTAAATAACATACTGAAGTATTTTTAAAATACATTTATAAATATATTTTAAAATCAAGGATATAAATAACAATATACTAAAGTAATAAAAGTTATATGAATATGGTCTCTCTCTCTCAAAATATCTTATTATATTGTACTGACCCTTCCTCTTGTGATGATGTGAGATGATAAAATGCCTACATGACGAGATGAAGTGAGGTGAATGACATAGGCATTGTGATGTAGGGTCAGGCTACTTCTGACCTTCTGAAGATAAGTCAGAACAAGAATGACCTGCTTCCAGACCAAGGTTGACAGTGCAAAAAAGTGAAACTGTGGATAAAGGAAACTGCTCTTTCTGAAACCACTGAGTCCACAAGAGGCTGATAATTCTTTAGTCACTGTTGACTTCCTGTTCCCTTCCTTTCAGCTGCTGTTTACAAACCTTTCCCATCTCAGAAAGCCTAACTTTGTCAAAAATCTATGCCAGTGTCCCTAACTCCTGCCAGTTGGATATCTCCTCCCCGTTGTTGCCTCCGCAAAGCCCAACCACCCTTCGGGGTCATCATAGTATGGCCCCGTCCTGTTGGCTCAGACCCAGATTCACCTTTCATTGTTCTTTCAATGATCAATCCAATGAATGATCCATTCAAACAGGGCTCCTAAACTGAATCGCCCCCAAAGCCTCCCTCACTATTTGCAAATAGATCCCTTCCTGAAACGCAGAACTTCCTGGGTCTGTTCATATACTTACGCAGTAGGAAAAATAGGAAGCCTTCAGCTTCAGTGAAATCTCAGGAACATAATTCAGTGGTCTTTTGTTAGTAGGCACAACCTACAATACTGGAAGGTATAACTGAACTATTTGCTAATAGAATCAACAGTACACACCAGTATGAATTGTGGTGTTGAAGTGGTCCCAGAAGCAGAATGTGTGTATTGATTCAGCAGATCTTTAAGTAGAAAGCTAGGCACTGCAGGACCCCTAGGAGTGTCCACGGACTTTGTAAGAGCCATTTGACTATAACTTTATTTATGCACAGAGCAGTTACCAAAGACAATTAGGTTTCCAAAAGAAAAGGACTAAGATGGGATTAAGCCTGAAGCCAGAAGGACTCATTCACATGTGCTGTTTGGCTTTTCTTTTCTTTTTTTTTTTTAAGAGAGAGAGGGAAAAACCATCTTTTTTTTTTTTCTTTTTAAAAGATTTTATTTATTTATTTGACAGAGAAAGATCACAAGTAGGCAGAGAGGCAGGCGGAGAGAGAGAGAGAAGCAGGCTTCCCACTGAGCAAAGAGCCCAATGTGGGGTTCAATCCCAGGACCTTGAGATTATGGCCCAAACTGAAGGCAGTGGTTTACCCCACTGAACCACCCAGGCACCCCCCTCCCACAAATACAGGCATTTTTAACAAACACTCCAAGTGACTTCATGCAAGCATTTGCATGGTCCACATGTTCAGAAGTTCTGATTTTAAACCTGGACTCTAAAGCATCACACATTAAATTAGATCCTCATGTGACTCATGTACGTGGATTAAGGAAGGGGAAAGAGATCTAAGGAGACAAAAAGTTTCTGAAAATGTTCTTATTCCCAAAGAAAAAAACCCTCCTCTCTTGGCCCACATGTGCTTCTTAAGTAAAACACACTTAAAATGTTCCTTTCTGCAAAATTTGACTCAGAAGTGTATTTGTGCAAAGGCTTAGTGAATTTCAGTCATTCTTAAATTCTATTATGTGCTTTGGGGAAGAGGGGGAAATTTCTCACTGTCCCCAGTGAGAGAAGGATCTTATTTTATTAAAATCATAAAATGACTAGGAAGAAAACTGGCTGGGAATTTGCAGTGAGAGTGAATCTGATACTATGTTAATTAACAAGCCCTGAAGCCTTTAGCAATACAACACAAGGACAGAGAATACTTCAGGGAGATGAGTGTTCTTCTGTGTGGAATTCAAGAATTTCCAGCACCTGAAAGCCATAATCATCACAGATTTCCTCAAGTTCTATATTGCTTTTAGGAAACAGACATCCTAAAAACAGATACATGAGGATTTGTTTCAGTTTGACAGAGTAGTTTTGTGTCTGTACCTACCAAAGCCCAAGCTGAGAAAGAGAGGAGTATTGGAAGCTTTTCTAGTAGAGCTAAAAAGGAAGCATAAATATCTCTTACGCAAGAATAAGAGTTTAAAAAGAATGGGGGGAAATTAGAAATCCAAAAAGACTGAGACAAAGCCACTTCAGAGAGTGGCCTGAAGCCATCTCGATTGGCATTTGTTCTAATATGGACTTCATTCTCTTATTTTGCCACTTCTGCATTCTGAATCTGTCTTCATCTCTATCGCGGTTCACTAAAAGAACTGGACTTGAGATCAGAACAACTGGTTACTATTGCTGATATGGTCTGAAATTTGTCCCCCCAAATTCGTAGGTTGAAATCTCAACCCCCCCAAATTTCAGAATCTGTATTTGGAGATGAGGCCTTAAAGAGGTGATCAAAGTAAAATGAGGCCATTGGGGCAGGCCCTGAGCCATTACTAATGTCCTTATAAGAGGGAATTAGACACAGAGATACCACGAATGTGTGTACAAAGAAAAATGACTACCAAGGGCATGGGGAGAAGGCCGCCATCTACCAAACCAAGAAGAGGTACTTCAGAAGAAGCCTATCCTACTGACACTTTGGTCTTGGACTTCCTGCCTCCATATACCTGTCTATATCTTTAAAGCAGAGGTAGATACAACTAAAGCTTCCTACACAGAACTGTTAAAGTAAATTATAATATTTTTTAAAAAGCTACAAATAGGGTTATAGAAATGTGATCCCTATCTACTTTATTATGAGTGATATTCCCCTGGTGCTCTCCCTCTCTTGTGTGTAAAGTTTGCCTTGGTGTCAAGAGGAATTAATGTGCCCAATGTCATCACTGAGAGTCAGAGGTTGCCTGCTGCTATGCTGCAAGGTACGGATTCCTGGTTTGTTTGCCCTCCTTGGTTCAAGACATTGACAGTGGAGGATAAAGAAAGGTAGACATTAAGTATGAGCAAGAGAAAATGTTCTCCAGCCCATCCCATTTTCTGTAAGTCCAAAATAATAACAAGTATTCTAGGTTGGAAAAGGAAAACAAAAATTCATCTCAACATTTATGCTTTTGGGTAGTTTAAAATAAGGAAGGATAAGCTAAAGACATTAACATTTGGAAAATAAATTGGGGAAAAAATTAGGAGTCAGCAAGTAATCTTTGAATTTTGTGATGTATTATGGGAATAATTATAAAAACGAAAAGTATTCAAAAAAGGCTGAAACAAATAATCAAAACATTTGAATTCAATTTAAGGACTACAGAGGGCAATGTACTTAAATAAGGTTATTTTAAAAAACAAATAAAAATGATTCTAAAAATATAAGCAACCTTTTAGGGAATACTGAAATATTTGCAGATTAAAAAAAAAAGCAGACATCACAAAAATAATAAATGTGCAAAGTCAAATATTATATTTCAAATTAAAGTATTTCAGTTCTCAGATATCTTAGAAATGAGCTCATTGCAGCTAAATGTCTAAAAAAACTAAATTGTTCCCCTGAAATAGAAAAAAAAAAAGATTGAGAGAACATTAGATCTTGTAATAGTTTATTTAGACAGATGTCTTGATTTTTAGAAAGTTCTAATTTTCTTCTAAGGTATGATTCTCAAATTTTAGGATGCATCAAATCACCCGGAAGTCTGGTAATCCCCATGTTTTCTGATTTACGAGGCTTGGGATCAAGCTCGAGAGTTTGCGTTTGTAACAAATTTCAGTGATGCTGATGCTGCTAGCCTCAGCTCACTTTGTAAATATTCTATAACGAAGGTGTTAAGAGTTCTAATCAAACACGGTGGACTGAGTATATTCATGCATTTGCACAAAATGATACTGAATGCATTTATCTCACTTCTCTCCCATTAAAAACAACAAGTTTGGGGGCACCTGGGTAGCTGAGTCAGTTAAGCAACCCGCTCTTGCTTTCAGATCAGGTTATAACCTCAGGGTTGTGAGATCGGGCTCTGCACTGGGCGTGGAGCTTGCTAAAGATTCTCTCTCACTCTCTTCCCCTATTCCTACCCCCCCAAAAAAAGAAAAGTTTGAAGGGCTAGAAAACAGGTAAGAGGCTATTGGCCAGAGGACCACAGGAAGCTGAAAGCTAAGTGCCATTTGGGAAAAGACAGTATCAAACTGAAGTAAACAAGGCTCAAGATGTACAGGCATCAGGTATCTTTAAGAAAAGGGAAGAAATAGTACTGAAAATAGGACAATTGTTCAAAATTTAAAAGGGACAACTAAGACCCAGATCTCTTTCTATAACCTAGCAGAAGATTGCATGTTTACCATCTGAAGAGATTAAAGCATGAAGGATTTTTTGTCAGAGGGACCTGGCAAAGCTTGGGAAGTGTGTTACTAACCCAGGGACATAAAAGGCAAAACAGCACTCTGAAAGGTGAGACAACATACATCTTCCTACCCTGCCCTCCCCCTCTGACACTTTCCCTAAAGTCCTACCCAAAATGCTAACTGGCAAGCAGAAAACTGACAACTTCCTCTCTGGTGAAACTAATCAGGCCAAGAGAAAAGACCCATAGATACCGGTATTAGGGATTCCCCCAATGAAATGGAATTGTTATCCAGCTATCCTCCATCAAAAACCAACGAATATGCCCTATTTACACACAAACATGTACCAATCAGTATTGTAATGCCTTACTCTGAAGTATGAATTGTTGGGGTGCCTGGGTGGCTCAGTCGATTAAGCATCCAACTCTTGCTTTTGGCTCAGGTCATGATCTCAAGATGGTGAGATAGAGCCCTGTACTGGGCTCTGGGCTCAGCATGGAGTCTGCTCGAGATTCTTTCTTCTTCCCTCTCCCTCCCCATCTGCTCCTCCCCCCATTCTCTCTTTCTCTCTCTCTCTCTCTCAAATAAATAAATAAATAAAATCTTGAAGTATGAATTGTTACCCAAGGGTGGTCAGATACTAGAGGAAACAAAGTTAATAAAGCAACAATTCAAACAATAAGTTAAGAATTATAAATTTACATTTATAAAAGAAAAAGAAAAGATACCACATTCATGAAAAAGAACAGGATGCAATTTTAATTTTTTTAAAGGAACACTCCAAGAACAACAAATTTTAAATCTTAATGACAGGAAATGAAAAATAAAACAGAAAAATCTCCAAAAGAGTATAGTAACAAAGCAAAAAGAGATGGAAAGGATTCTTGTAAGACAGTGGTGACCAACTGGTGGTGATTTTTGCCTCTTAGAGAATATTTAGCAATGTCTGGAGACATCCAAATTTGTCACAAGAGAGTCACTATTGTCACTATTGTCATCTAGTGAGTAGAGACCAGGGTGCTACTAAACACCCTAGAAAGCACAGGGCAGTTCCCCGCAGCAAAAATAATCTCTTCCCAAATGTCAAGGACACCAGGGTTAAGAAACCTTGCCATAAGATAATGTGGCCACCTAAATGTGAATCTTTCTATCTCCTACAAAAACATACAAATTAATAAGAGCAAATAACTCCTCATAATCCACGCCAATGGTATAAAAGGAGTTAAGAAAGAAAAAAAAAAAATACTGTGAACTTCAAATTGCTTATAAATAAGGAAATAAATGCCCAAATCCAAAAGGAAAATCAGGGCAAAGAAGATATAAAAGAAGGAAGGAAAAGGGAGGAGAGGGAAAGAAAGAAAGGGAGAGTGGATCTAGGGTGCACACTAAACAAGAAAAACCCCAGAATAAAGTAAAGCCAAAGCATGGGTTTTGGTACTACTCTGAGGAGCAGGGAGTGAGCTAGAATGTCATGTGGAAATTAAGGGTGCCACAGCAGCAAAAGAGAATCACAATCTGAACACACATCAACAACCCTTTTCACCCCAAAAAGTCAGTCTTGATTAGATAGAATGTACTTATATATAGCAGTGGAAGAAGGTTCTAAACTCAAAAAACAAATAAACAAACAACAACAACAAATGTGGAAAATCACCCAAACTCTCATCCCTGATTTAGAAATATAATTGGTGGTACTAGGAAAATGAGATTGTCCTGATCCTTCTCTGAAGAGATTTAGTCTCTTCAAAGAGCCTTTGGTATTACTGCATACTCTTGATCTTTCTGCAGTCTAAGGAAATTTTTGTCCAGACAGTTTCAGCCTTTTCTCTAAAACAGAATTTTCTGTCCACTAATCTCTTAATTTTAGCATCTTTTGCAACCCAGAGAGGTTAAAAATTTCCTCAGTCAAGTCCCAGTTCTTTTTCATTTAGAAGTTCTGCTGTCAGAAGTTTATAGCCATTCAAGCCTACCTCAAGGAGTCAGAAAATTTTCAAATAAATAACCTAACCTGATCCCTAAAGGACTGAGAAAAAAGAAGAACAAATAAAACAAAAACCTAGCAAGAAGAAGAAAATAATAAAGATTAGAGCAGAAATAACTGATATAGAAACTAAAAAAAAAAAAAAAAAATAGAACAGATTAATGAAACCAGGAGCCAGTTGTTCAAAAAGATCAACAAAACTGATAAACCTCTAGCAAGACTCATTAAAAAAGAGAGAGAGAAGACCCAAATAAACAAAATAACAAATGAAAGAGGAGAAATAATGACCAACACCACAGAAAAGCAAATAATTTTAACAGAATATTATGAAAAATTATATCCCAACAAACTGGACAACTTAGAAGTAGTGGCTAAATTCCTAGAAACATATAACCTACTCAAACTAAAGCAGAAACAGAAAATTTGAACAGACCAACTCCCAGCAATGAATATGAATTAGTAATAAAAAAAATTCCCAGCAAACCAAAGTCCAGAACCAGATGGCTTCACAGGTAAATTCTACAAAATGTCCAAGAAAAGTTAATACCTGTTCTTCCCAAACTATTCCAAAAAATACAAGAGGAAGGAAAACTTCTAAATTTATTCTTCGAGTCCAATAGCACCCTGATACCAAAGCCAGATAAAGATACCGTAAAAAGGAGAACTACAAGTCAATATCTCTCCTGCATTTAGACACAAAAATCCTTAACAAAATATTAGCAAACCAAATCCAGTAATACATTTTAAAAAATCATGCATCATGATGAAGTAGGTTTTGTTTCCAGGATGCAAGGGTGAGTGAATATTCACAAAGCAATCACCGTGATACATCACATCCATAAGAGCAAGGATAAAAATCATATGATCATTTCAATAGATCCAGAAAAAGCATTTGACAACGGACAACATCCATTCATAATTTTAAAAAAACAAAAAACAACTCTGCAAAGTAGGTCTAGAGAGAATAGACCTCAATATAATAAAGTCCTTGTATGAAAAACTCACAGCCAACACCATACTCAATGGGGAAAAACTGAAAGCTTTTCCCCTAACATCAGGAACAAAACAGGGATATCCACACTCATCACTGTTTTTCAACATAGTGCTGAAGTCCTAGCCACATCATTTAGACAATATAAAGAAGTAAAAGGCAACCGAATTGGTAAGAAAGAAGTAAAACTGTCACTGTTTGTAGATGACATACTATATAGAGAAAACCCAAACGACCACCAAAAAACTACTAAAACTGATCAATGAATTCAGTAAAGTCATAGGATGCAATATCAATGTAGAGAAATCTATTGCATTCCTATAAGCTAATAATGAAGCAGCAGAAAGTGAATAAAACAATCTCATTTATAAATGCAGTAAAAATGATTCAATATCTAGGAATAAACTTAGCCAAAGACATAAAAGACCCATACTCTGAAAACAGTAAAACACTGATGAAAGAAATTCAAGACAATGCAAAGTCATGGAAAGACATCCATACTCTAAGGGACTAGAAGAACAAATATTGTTAAACTGTCTATACTACTCAAAGCAATCTATACATTTAATGTAATCCCTATTAAAATTACCAATAGCTTTTTTCACAGTCCTAATATTTATATGGAACCACCAAAAACCCTGCATATCCAAAGCAATCTTGAAAAAGAAAAGTAAAACTGGAGGTATCACAATTTCAGGTTTCAAGTTACATTACAACATCATAGTAGCTAAAAAAGTATGGCCAAAAAAAAAAAAAAAATAGACACATAGATCAATGAGACAGAACAGAAAACCCAGAAATAAACCCACAGTTATATTATATTATATTATATTATATTATATTATATTATATATATAGTTATATTATAAATTAATTTTAGACAAAGGAGGAATGAATATACAATGGGAAAAAGACAGTCTGCAACAGATGGTGTTGGGAAAAGTGGACAGCCACATAAAAAGGATGAAACTGGACCACTTTCTTTTACCATACACAAAAATAAAATGGATTAAAGACCTAAATGTGAGACCTAAAACCATAAAAATCCTAGAAGAGAGCATAGGCAGTAATTTTTCTGCTATTAGCCATACCAACATTTTTCTAGCTATGCCTCCTGAGGCAAGAAAATTAAAAGCAAAATGAACTATTGGGATGACATCAAAATAAAGTTTCTGCACAGCAGAGGAAACAATCAGCAAAACTAAAGGGCAACCCATTAAAAGGTGAGTAAAATTTAAAAAGATATTTGTAAATGACATATCCAAAAAGGGTGAGTGCCCAAATATACAAAGAACTGATACAACACCATATGCAAAAAACCCCAAATAATTCAATTTAAAAATAGGCAGAAGACATGAACAGATGTTTCTCCAAAGAAGACATCTAGATGGCCAACAGACAAATGAAAAAATGCTGAACATCACTTATCATCAGAGAGCTGCAAATCAAAACCACAAAGAGATACCATCTTATACCTGTCAGAATGGCTAAAATCAATAACACAGGAAACAGTAAGTGCTGGTGAGGATGTGGAGAGAAAGGACCCCTCTTTCACTGTTGGTGGGAATGCAAACTGGTGCAACTATTGCAGGAAACAGTATGGAGTTTCCTAAAAAAATTAAAACTAGAACTACTCTACGATCTAGCAACTGCATGGCTGGGTATTTACCCAGAAAAACCAAAAACGCTAATTCAAAAGACTATATGCATGCCTATGTTTATTGCATTATTTACAACAGCCAAACTACAAAAGCACCCAAGTATTCATCAATAGATGAATGGATAAAGAAGACGTGCTGTAGATATATCTATTTAGATAGATCGGTCTACACTTGCTGTACTCATATGTTAAGTGAAATAAGTCAGAGAAGGAGAAATACCGTATGATATCAATCCTAGGTAGAATTTAAGAAACAAAGCAAATGAGCAAAGGGGAAAAAGAGAGAAACCAAGAAACAGACTCTTAACTATAGGGAATAAACTGATGGATACAGAGGGGAAGAGGGCAGGGCGGGGGGTGGCTAGAGTATGGGGAGTAAAGAACACACTTATTATGACAAAATAAAATATAAAATAAAGTGATTTACAAAATTTTTAAGTTCTTTCCTCAATTTATCTTTTTCCTTTCACATATTACTCTAAGCAGCAAGAAGGAAAAAGGTTATGTGTTCAACACTTTGCTTGGAAACCTCCTCAGCTAAATGCACCATTTTGTCACTTCCAAATTCTGCTTTCCATATAGCTGCAGGATACAACTCTGCGGAGCTTTCTGCCACTATACAAGCAGTTTCTAATGACGTGTACCTCATGTTCATATTCACCCTTTCAGATTCTTTAAAATGCCCAAAGTACCTTTGTGTACTCTGCTAATGCTTCTTTATCTGAGTATATAGAATTATCAAATCAAAAGCCTCAAACCAACCAAGACTGGGAAAAGAAACCTGGAACCCTGGGCTTAAGTTGAAGGGAATAACTAAGGGAAAAGCCCTTTCGCTGACGGTAACCATGAGCCGTAGGAAGGAGGTAACAGCTAAACACACGGGCTTCGATCCTGTGTCTGCTGCTGACCTGTGTCTGCTGTTTGACCCCAAGTACATTTTTAGGCCTCTCTGAGCTTCAGTGTCTCCACCTGCACTATAGAGATGGAAATACCTACTCATAGAGTTGTTCTGAGGGTTAAAAAGATACTAGAAACAAAATATTCAGGACAATGCCTAGCTTATGGTAAGCATCTTAGACGGAACATCAGAAGGAGTGATCTCCATGCTCCCTGGTTAGGGCAGCAAAGACTGAATCATCAGCAACACTTTTCTTGGGATCCTCGAGTGTAAATCAAGGGACTGGACCAGGCAGTGCTTTAGGAAGAACCCAGGCCACGTGGTCACGAGGAGCCAGCATGGGGCTGGGTATAAATTTACAGAGTGGGGGGAAATATTCAGGTTTTGTTTCTACCTAGGAGACAGGATTTGATGTCTGTTTTGACCAAGATACTGCTATGCCAAGAACAGTGGTTCACAAACTAAACTATGGATTAGCACCATCTGCAAGGCTGGTGAAATACCGTCCGCTGGGCACCAACCCCTGAATTTCTGATTCCGTAGGCGTAGATGAGGCCACAGGATTTACATCCCAACACTTCCCAGGTGATACTGCTGCTGCCAGTCCCGGAAAGGCACTGGGAGAACTACTGCCCTACAAAATTAGACAACACGGATGCTTCTTCTGAAATTATATGGCATTCTACAAAGCATCAATCAATGGTCTCCTAAGATTAAAATGACCTTTAAATGATCATGGAGTATTTAGTGCTTTTTTTATACAACTGGCAGAAATACAAGCCAACAGATACCCCTGTGTCTGAAAACTGAATTTAACCCAGCTCTTTTGTAAACAGAAATCCATAATACCTCTTTTTTCCTCCAAAATTTAGAGCCCCGTCTTTGAAGAGCCTGCAAAACCTTTAGCCATTTTATTAATACTGGCTGTTATGAAACATCACTGTAAATCATGCTTCAGTTTTTGTAAAGTGGTTCAATAAAGTGGGGGTAATATAAGTTGGAGACAAATGCTTATTCTCATTGCCCAAGAGGATCAACAAAGGATAAATTACATTTAAGGGGTTCAACCTTTGCAGGAATTTTGAAGGCATTCAATATCCACCCAAACTTATCAGCTACAGCCTTTGAGGGGAAAAATGGGGGCATTTCTATTTCTTTCTCAGGATCTCTATGGGATGTCTATAAAAGTAGAGGGTTTTTTCCCAACCCTATAAAGTCTTAGATTTCTATTTCACTCCAATGCAAGAGAATTTTGATGATGGGTCTTCAGCATTTTTAATGTATTTTTAAAAGACTTTAAACACACAAATTAAACAACTGTTTGCTGATTATGCTCTAGTTAAAGATCAGTGAGGCATAAGCTAGACATAACTCTATCTTATCTCCTGTGCCCCACAGCAAAGGGCCCTTTTCCAGACCATTCTATAAGGGATACTGTTTATGTGGTCTCTCACTCTGAGCATCAGGCCTGAGAATTTCCACAGCTGCTAAACCCATCCAGGGCTTGCCTCTGTGGTGCCATACAGGAAGGGGTCTTCACTGCTGACTCTGTAAAAGTTATTTCATTCAGGCACCCACTTTTCCTCTCTAGCAAAACGATTCTCACTAAGGCCAAAAGTTGCCTCCTTGTTACCAAGGCCAATTTTCATTCCTCATCTTATTTGATGTTTCCGTGGCAAGTCAACACTGGTGAGAACATATGTCCTCTTGGAATAATAATCATTCCCTTTGCCTTTCATGCCTCATTTTCTTGATTTTCCCCTACTTCTCTAGCTAGTCTTTCCCAAGCTCCTCTGAAGGCCTGGAGCTCCTCAAGGCTTCGCTCAGTTGGATTTCTCCTCAGCCTTCACTCTCTCCCTGAGACTCATCTGGTATACACAGTATCAATGCCAATGCTCCCAAATTATATGTCCGTCCAGAACTTTTCTCTTAGTTTCATATCCAAATGACCAAAGATGACTGTATGATCCTTCTCCCAAACCACATCTAATATTCTCTATCTTGGTAGCAGAGAGAGTCTATGAGCCCTACTTATCTCTCTCTCTCTCTCTCTCTCTCTCTGCTCCATACACAATGCATCCCTTTGTCTCCAAAGCTTACTTCCTAAATAGCTCTTGCATTCTTTTATTTCTCTCCACTTTCACTGCCTCCACCCTAAATCCAAGGCACTACCATCTTTAGCGTGGATTCCCTCCGTAGCCAAGTCTCTACACCCACATCTGCTCTTGCTCCCTCCAGCATATTGCCCACAACACAACCAGCATCGTCGCTTCAAAACACAAACCTAATGATATGTAACCTCTTATTTTTTTTAATATTTTATTTATTTATTTGACAGAGAGAGAGAGAGATCACAAGTAGGCAGAGAGGCAGGCAGAGGAGGGGGGGAAGCAGGCTCCTTGCTGAGCAGAGAGCCCCATGTGGGGCTTGATTCCAGGACCCTGAGATCACAACCTGAGCCAAAGGCAGAGGCTTAACCCACTGAGCCACCCATGTGTCCCTGTAACCTCTTATTTAAAACTCTCCAAAGGTTTTGCAGTGCTCTTGGGACAAATGCAATTCCTTGACACAACTAGAAGGCCTGGTAGAGTCTGAAATCTTTTACCTCCTCAACCTCTGCTTTACCACTGCATTCTCTCACTCTGTGGACTCCAGCCACGCATTTCGGTTCCTTCAATGCACCAGGTTTCCCCTTGCCATGGGTGCTCTCTGCTTTCCCCTCCTATATCCACAGTTAACTCCTTCACTCTCCAGCTCTCTTAGCCTAAAGCCCACCTTGTCGGGTAAGCCTTTCCTGACCTTCCAAACTGTGATTGCGTAACACCACCGACTTCTCTTTCATGGCACTTATCACAGTTGTAATCTCACATTTATTAATGTGACTAGGTAAGTAATGTCAGGCCCCCGCTCTAGACTGGAGAGCAGACTGGAATTGTTTTGTCATGTGTTATATCCTCAGCACCTGGCACTGCCAGAAGCTCAATAAACACTTGCAGAATAAATGAGTAGAAAAACAAGAAGGATTAGCTGAGACTACATTAACAGGAATCTGTAATAAAGAACATACAATCTGCTGACAAATAATATGGACGCGTAAAGAAGTGTACAGAAGTGTACCCTCATGTAAACTACCCGTCATCCAACAGCATGACTCTGGGCTGCTTCTGGACTGATTGCTGGTTTCTCCTCAGTAGAGTATCAGTGAAATCCATAGACTGGAGGGTCTGGGAAGATACTTTTACCCAGAACATTCTCTTCTTTTATTGTTTGATCCTAAGTCATTCGCTGATCTACTTCCTGTCCCTCCACTGTCCACATGTCAGGATGGCCCCCACCAGGTGGTTCATGTGTTTGTACCGGTCCCTTGCACTGATCACAGAGGAAACAGACACCCTTCTCCCTGTTCGACAACCAGGATCCGGCAAACCCCTGCTCGGAGCCTCTCTCCAGCCTCTCCTGCCCCTCCAGCACAGCATTCTGGCTTCTCACCTGCTCGACGTTTCCCGAACATGCCAGATGAGCTCTCCACCTAGGCTTTGTACAGGCCATGGCCTCTCCCTGGGACAGTCTTCCCAATCCCCCCTTCCATGCTTCACACCTCTACTTGGCTGCCACTTCCTTTTAGCAAACTCTGCTGTCCCAAAAAGGCTCGACTCAGAGCTTCTCCTTTGCAGTTCCCCAACCTGCTGTACTTCCCTGATCCTAGCGTGACTCATGATGAAGTTGCTTTGCCTATCTACTTCGAGGTCTTCCTCACTGATCCTGAAACCTGAGGCTGTGTCTTTATCAGAGTTGCATTCTCAGAGCTTCGCATAGTGCTGGAAACCAGTAGGTAATTAGAAATGCGTGTTGAGTGGCACAGAGAAGCCTTAGATTCTATTTACACAGCAGCTCAGAGTTCAGTCTAGACTATAGTCTGCAACTTGCACTCTTCCTATTATCTTGTTCTACTGACTTCTACACAGACTCAGTACCACTGCAGAGACCCTGAGATATATTTCTTCACTAATGCTCATTCCAGAAAAAATTCCTACTATAAATTCTTGTCTTCTGTGCAATACTGAGGACAAGGTGTTTTTCAGCCTTCTTTAGGTTTTGACAGAAAGAAAATCATTTTCCCAGAATCAATACAATTTAAAATAATTCCAACCCCACTAGCCCAAAGGCTTATACTTTACTATAGTACTTTCAGAAACATGTTACAAGAAACACCATTCTCCAGGATGGTCATTGATACCATGGGGGAAAAAATCCAAAGTAAAATATGTTTGGGGAGCACCAGACTAACCAAAATTAGATAGATCTCTTTGTTCTAAGACTTCTTAGAGCCTTTAACAAGTCAGTCTGCATTGTGAATTTCCGAGAGGAGGGTATGGTTCATAGCATTTCCCAAACATATTCTAAATGTCCCCCCTTTTGTGGAGGATTTTAGGAACTATTTTCTATGGAACTAACATTTGGAAATACTGCTTTATGAGTATTTTCTCTATTTTACAATAAATGTTCCCTCGACTTAGTAAGAGACTCTGATTGCTGCTCACACGGAGTTATGCTGTTCATCAATGTTATGTCCACTTACATATATGGTGACATCCATGGTCCTCTCTTTGTGCAAGAATGCACACAGCTGACCAAGTACTGTTTAGCACAGCTCTGTGTCTGAGGGATATTTCCCACAAAACAAACAAGCAAACAAACAAGCAAGCAAATGCCTAAAACATAATCTACTAGACACACTATGCCAAAGGAACAGGCTATATCTTATCACCAGAAAAACCAAAGGTGTCAGATGGAGGTTACCCACCTATCCCTTCTAGAATACCAGAGTAAGTGGTATTTGTTTGTTTGTCTTGAACATAGAAACAGCCCAGCTGCTTCTGTACCTTTCCTGGGCCCTCCCTGCCCAGCAACACACCCCAACACACACACACACATACAAACAGCTAGTAGTTTAACCTTATGAATCCTTCCATAAAACTCTAATTGGAGTCCTGCAACCAGCAATTAAAAGTATAATTTTCTAAAGGGCAACCAGAGTCTACCTTCAGTAAACCATTTTCAAAAAGTCCTATATGGGGGCACCTGGGTGGCTTAGTGGGTTAAAGCCTCTGCCTTCGGCTCAGGTCATGATCTCAGGGTCCTGGGATCGAGCCCCGCATCGGGCTCTCTGCGCAGCAGGGAGCCTGCTTCTTCCTCTCTGCCTGCCTCTCTGCCTACTTGTGATCTCTATCTGTCAAATAAATAAATAAAAATCTAAAAAAAAAAAAAAGTCCTATATGAACAAGGAATGAGGAGATAGACAGAGAGCCACAAAACGTGAGCCTCCCTGCATCTTGGTGGATCTAATAGTGACACCAGAGGGGAAGACTGTCCCACTAAACAGCCCGGCCCTCAGCTTCCAAGTCCAACGTCCCCACAACAGTGTTGGTGTTCACAGCATAAAAGATCACACTGCTGAATCTATTTGCAGGACCCTTGTATTCTACTGGATTTATGATAATAGCCCTATGTTTCCTGTTACAGATCAATAAGGTTTCAAAACTGTGAGCAGGGACAATGTAAATCCACAGTGTGCATTTAAAAAAAAAAAAATGCTGAATTATGTGCTTATTTACCATTCTTCATCACATGTGAGCTGATCCAATCATTCATTTGTGACCCTAGCAGATGTGTTGAATTATATGAACCTCAAAGCTATCCGGGTTTGGCCTATTTGGCTTTGGGGAAAAGAGAGGGCAGAAGGAAGGGAGACAGGAACTAAATTCGGCCGACATTATTGAGTGCTTGTTTTGTCTTGATCAATGCAGGATAAGAAGGAGTGAAAGCTGGGAAGTGAGGGGACAAATGGTCCCATCCCTTAGGGGCCTGGCATGGCCCCAACAAGCCTGAGGAGAAGAAGCAGAAATATGCGAGGGAGCCAAAGTAAGGCCACTCGAGGCCAGAAAGGTACAGGCGGGACAGCATAGGACTGTGATAACAAATGAGCCGCTCAATATCTGGAAAAGAATGACCTTACCCTTGATGTTGCTCCTACAAGGCAAATTTTATATTCAGCTGCTTTGTTCTAGGCAGACACTCGCTACACCTTCTAAATAGCAACAAACTCCAGATGCCCCTTTTGACCCTTAACTTTTAAAATTGCTGCTGCTGACACTGAGGCGCTGTCCATGATCCATTATAGCTGTGTGTCCTGACTATACATAGAGTCAAATCATTTCCAAAATGAAGCCATTTTCTGACCCCACCCCACCCCCCAAAAAAACACTAACTTTCACATTCTAAGGCTTAATTCATTCAGCCATATTCATGTTAGAAGACAGATGAATAAGACATCCTGGGAGTGGACACACAAATACCTCATCACAGAACAGAGTAAGAGTAGTCAGCATTGAGCACGGCCCTGGGCCGGGCCCTGGCCTCAGTGGCTTACATGGAGAACTCATTTCATCAGTGAGCTTTCATCATTTCCATTTTATGGACAAGGAAACTGAGGCACAGAGAGGCACCTGGAATTCAAACTCAGGAAATCTGCCTCCAGAGCCGTCTTCTCAACCACCACTTTATACTCCAATCCCACACTCCCCGCTTCCACGTGCACCTTCTGCTGCCATCATACCTCCCCAAATCTCTTGTGATTCTCCCCCTTTCTATCCCATGAACGGTGAGAGACTGGGCTGGGTGGTTGAGTGTGCACTATGGATAGGACAGAGCTACTCGTCTTCCTAACTTTCTTTAAAAAAAACTCAGACCTTGGACTATGGCCAACACGAGGAGGCTCTGACTCAGTAGAGACAGAAACCCAAAAACAAACAGAGTGAAGACCTTTAGATGAGCTGTAAGTCATTTATCTAGTGTGAGAGGAGGAATATACCAGCTAATAACATCAAGACCTTGAATTCACTTAGCACATTTTCCCCCAAGGGCCAAGGTATGCCATACACATATATACTCACTCCAGATTCCAAAAATGGGATAAAGGAGCCTTGGTTATAACTTCTGAATAAATGAATGCTAGAGCTATCTGAATGATTCTCCAGGTAAATTTGAAGTCTGATTAAAAACCTCTTTACCTCAGTGCACGGCTTCCTGCTTTCCAAAAACTCCCAATACACATAACATTTCATCCTCACACCAACTCCAGGAGACCGATTTTATCACAATTCATAGCTAGGAAGCTGAAGTTTAGAGATTTTAGAGCCCACAAAAAATTTTAAGTACTTAAATACACTTTTTCTACAAAGCATGATTCTACAAAACAGTTAACCCTGATTTAGAAAACAAGCTGCCAGAGTTATGTGCCACCCTTGAAGGGAGCCATTTTGGGGAACTCTGTTTAAGGAAGGGGAACCACCAGGTAAACCTCTTCTCCACTAAAGAAACTTTTCACGCTGCTCACTATCACTTCAGCTGGGCCTCCTAACCTCACAGCTTAGCCCCATTCACAGTGGGCTTCCTGAAAGGAAATGCTACGGCTTAGTCTCTGCACAACGTGACCTGACACTTGACTGATGAGACTATTTCTAGTTGCAACCATAGGTATTTGGGTTCAAAGTGACACAAATCACTTTGTGTTTAAACTGAAGTGTTTAAATTCTCCCACTGCCAAAGCTAATGACTCATTGACATCTAGGGCCTACCTATTCTCACAGTTGAAAACACTTGAGGAAAAACCCTCCCTTTAAAAAGAAAGAAAGAAAAACATGATTCAATGTAAAGAAAGCTGGATGGTCACTAAATTCTCTAAAGCCTTAGAGATGGGTGGTTTCATACCAAATACCTTCTTGTAACCTCCTCTCCAGCAACAGCCACATCACACAGCAGAAGAGATGTGCATCTGGGAACCCAACACAGCTGCTTCCCAGTTTAATACTAGTCAGCTCCTCCTCCACGAGCCAGGGAGGACAATACTTGCCCAAATGGGACTGCAGGGTGTAATCGTTTGCTAGGATGATTAATAACAAAGTACCACAAACTGGGTGGCTTGAACAACAAGATTTTATTGTCTCACAGTGCTGGAGACTCAAGTCTGAGATGAAGGGGTTGTCAGGCTGGGCTCCTTCTGAGAGCTGGGAAGGAACCACCTGGCCCAGGGCCTACCTCCTTGACTTGTGGATGGCCATCTTCATGTTCATATGGTATTCTTTGTGTCTGTGTGTCTGGGTCCAGATTTCACCTTTTTACAAGGGCATCAGCCATGTTGGATTAGGACCCATCCTAATCCTGACTTGAACTTGATTACCTCTGTGAAGACCCTATATCCTAATAAGGTCACATTTGCTTGGAATTAGGATGTCTATGTATGATTTGGGGGAGGGGAATTACAATTCAACCCATAATATTTGGAGATAACATTTTTAAAGCCCTTGACATGACAGACATTCAGAAATTGGCTCCGGATGTTCCACAGTCCTGACGCTGCCATTGCCTGCCATATAACTTTGGGTGGGCTATTCAAGCTCTCTGAGCATACAGTCCGTACCTTGGAGGTGAGGCTGGAATCCTGGAGTCCAATGGCCAACCAACTCTAATACTCTCTGCTTCTGTACTTTTTTGATGTCTTTTTTTTCTCTAATATATAAATTTTGCACTTGATAACATCTACCAGAACAGTCTGGGGCTTTCCTTTCTTTCTTCCATCTTATTTTTACCTTCCCTTCTTTATACTTATAAGCATCTCTGCCAAACAAGCTGAAAGCACTCCTAATGACACAGTAGTATAACTCTACTTCAATAGTTTACTCATATTATTACAGAAAACAATGGACCTAATTTGCTGAGTTTTGCCCCCCAACCCTTAGGATGAGAGAGAGCAGGCTTAACACACGTTTTTAGTGGGTCTTTTAGACACATTTACAAAATCCAAACTAGCTATGCAATTCCTGGGTAGCAAATGAAAATGCAGGCGACTTTGCCTAGAAGTTGGGCAAGGAATCATGTAACAAAATGTTCCATTGAGGGGCACCTGGGTGGCTCAGTGGGTTAAGCCTCTGCCTTAGGCTCAGGTCATGATGTAAGGGTCCTGGAATCGAGTCCCGCATTGAGTTCTCTGCTCAGCAGGGAGCCTGCTTCCCTTCCTCTCTCTCTGCCTGCCTCTCTGCCTACTTATGATCTCTCTTTCTGTCAAATAAATAAATAAAATCTTTTTAAAAAAATGTTCCTTTGAAAGTAAACAGCTAAGAGAATCATACAATTTTAAGACAGTTAATGTAAGCTCTTTGATCCTTTAGAAGAGAATTTTAAGGTCCAAAGAGATGAAGCATTTTTGTCTGATTGAACCATGAATCCAGTGCAGTCAGAAGTGATAGCAGTGAAATAGTTAATCTAATTTTGACTTTAAAAAGAGGATTCTACCATATCTCATGGGTGGTTTCACTGTAACAGAAACAGCACCAGACGTGATCTCTGGAACTATAATTGTGCCAATGTAATTGCGGGTTTATGGGCAACATGGGCACATTACTTAATTTTTCTGAGTCTCATATTCCATGTATCCAAAAAGAGAATCATAATTCTGGCCTCCTCTTGGAACTATTGGAAGGATCAAAATATAATAAAATACGTCAAAGAACTTTTCAAAGCATAAAACCCTTTACAAATGTAAGATACTTTCATTATTAGCTATGCACATACCTACCTTTTGCCAGCTAAATGAGGTCAGGCTGGCTCCCCACAGGCTTGCTTGCTCCCCACTTTAAATGGAAATTAAAACGCACTCTGCCCGTGGGTTCATACTCCAATCACATACAATAGCTTCTTTTGAACATCATTAAGCAGCAAAGCAAACCTGAAATGTATAATTCTTTCTTTTGAAACCTCCTGCTCATCACCTGACCGTCCAGAATATCACCTCAGGGAAAGGAGGTTTGAAACAGGAACAAAATCTTCCAAACCCAAGGTAATTTTGACAGGGTCCAAGGAATACTTGATGTACATACACCCTCTCCTCTCTCTTAAAGTCTTTTGAATGGTGAGCACCTACCAACACATGCTGAAGAGAAATGTTTTCTTTGACATAATTCCTAGGCGCTACTAAAGGGTTCATCCAAAAGAATGCCAGAACATGTCATTATTAGATAATATTTAGAGCTGGCTTTGAAGAGAATAGATCTTGCTGTTAGAGCAACAGTGGTGCTATAGAAAAAGCAGGCAACTGGGACCCAAAGGGGCTTAGTGCTGGGCCTGGATTTGCCCTTGCCTAAGACCATTTACTTACTTTGAGCCTAGAGCTAATGCAGCCTAGCCCTGTGCCAGTGTCATATCATGGCAAGGTTTAAACTGTATGTATCTATGTATTTATTCACACATAGCACTGAAGATACGCATGGGTATGTAAAGTATGCTGATTCTAATATTTACTGAGCCTCAAGAGTTAGGCAGGACTGGAACTCAAGCCATGTATTCTCTTATTTAATCTTTTTTTTTTTTTTAAGATTTTATTTATTTATTTGACAGAGGAAGATCACAAGCAGGCAGAGAGGCAGGCGGAGGGTGGGGGGAAGCAGGCTCCCTGCTGAGCAGAGAGCCCGATGCCAGGCTCAATCCCAGGACCCCAGGATCATGACCTGAGCTGAAGGCAGAGGCTTTAACCCACTGAGTCACCCAGGCGCCCCTCTCTTATTTAATCTTCACAAGAAAAGAACAGGAGAAGAGGTACTATTAGTATCACTATTTTACAAAGGAATAGAAAAGGTAAGTGACTTGTTAGGTCACACCATAGTGCTCGCTTTGGCAGCACATATACTAAAATTAGGTCACGCCATAGTGAGTGGTAAAGCCAAGACTCCAAGCCAAGCGGTCCGACTCCGGAGCTCATGCTGCACCCTACGCCCAAGCATGACCACCCTGCGGCCAGAACTCTTCACCGGCTCCCTTTTACCTACAGATTAAAACTCAGACTCGTCAGCATAGCACGGAAGGCCTTACTTCACCCATCACTGCCCCACCTGACCTAGCTTTCCTCCTGTTGTCACAGGAGTCCCAGTTTTACAGATCTTTGTGACTGAGGCCATAATAAAGCCAGAAGAAGAAAACTCATCTGTCTGGTGAATGTGAGCTCCAAAAGCGCCAAAGAGATGACAGCTGAGTTGAGCAGGTCATGAGAACTGACCAAACCATGATCCCCTGCTTAGGGTATGTTGATGGGTTTCCTGATAAGAGATAAGGTGGGGAGGATAGCAAATCCATTAGGAAGAGACTAGTAAAACTCCCTTTATCTCCCCCATCTGCAGGCTTGGCAAGTCATGTGTGCAGACCACATATGGAAACACCTGGATGAGTGCCTGTAACATACATGTGATCACAGTGTGTCGGTATCGATTCATGTCTATTCACATGTGATATTCGTCATGATCTTTATGCTTTTCTTCAGTTGCAGCATAATTTCCTCCTTCTTAAAAAAGCTAGTCAGTCAACACAGCCATGCTGCCTCCGGTGCTTTTTCTCTATTGGTTCTCTGGATGCACCATTCAGTTTTAAGCTTCTGTGTCCTTATCCCTACTCCTCTTGACAAACTTCTGTCCATCTTTGAAAATACACCCAGCTCAGAATCCTCATTTCTGGAAAGTCTTCCCTGGCTCTCTCACACAGATTTTAAATTCCTGTCTTCTGTAACGTTTCCTTTCCTTGTGCACACCTCAGCCACCATATTTCCGTTGTATAGTCACACATCTACTTTCTGGATGAAACTACAAGTTCCTTGAAAACTAAGCCCAAGTCTTGCTCTTCTTATATTCTCAGCTTCTAGAATAGTTCCTGGAACACCACCAGAGAATTTAGTGAAACTGACCAGAAATACCAACAGACTCTCCACCTTATAACTCCTTGTGCCCAGCAGTGGTTTTCATATCTTACAGAACACAAGAATCAACTAGCACACTTATTAAATGAACATTCTTGGTTCTCACACTCTGGATCCCAAACTCTGCAGCAGATTTCGAGTGGACCTGAGAAGTCTGCATTTTAAAAAGAAGCCTAGATTATTCTCACATGAGTAAGAAACACTGTCAGGGAAGTTAGCTACACCCCATCAGCCCCAGCTAGTGAGGGGCAGGAGGGAGGCCAGGGAATGGAGGTGAGTCTCTGCAATGTCTGCCAGCATCACAGCTCATTCTCTCCAAAGGTTTTCTCACACCAGCCCTCAGTTCCTGAGGTGGGGTCCCCTTTAGTGTTGTAGCTTTCTCTTCACTCCGAGTGACCACTCAACATCATACATAACCCTGCCTCGGTGTCCTCTCAACAGACTGGCAGGTATCAAAATTCAGGCTGCATTGCTTATCAGGCATTTCTTTAGGGCAATGGTATTCTCCTCTTCCCTCCGAAAGAGCTCCTCATGCAGTAGTGCTAATCCAAATGCCCAAGCGTCTTTGTTATCGTCCCTCACAACCCCCGGATATACATGAAACAAACTTCCACCCCAAGATATACATGAAAATGATAACAACTCAAGACTTGACCTTGGACTATTTACCTTTATGCAAACCCAGAATTTTTCCACCTCTGATCTCAATTCATCCAGCTCCCTCTAGCAGCAAGCCTTTATTCACCATTCATCAAAATCCTACCTGTCCTCAAAGGTCCAGACCAAATGAAGTGTTCCATGATTTTTCCCAAAGAAACAAGACTCTGCTCATCTCCTCCATCTATGCCTTCAGGGCAACTAGTGCAGTGTTATGCACTTAAGAGTTGCTTAAAAAAATATTTGCTTAATTTGCTAATGACAAATATTAAAACAAGAAAACTCTTACTGAGGTAAGAAGGGCTATATGGAAGGCACTTAGAAGAAAAATTGAATAAGGAAAAAAAGAGTGAGTCACCCACATTCTCCCAGTTACGGTCAGCAACTGATTATCTCAATTATCTTCAGTGGATAATCTGCAGTGAAGATCAGCTCATTGCAAAAATTAAAATTTTATCTCCAAGTCATAATGAGTAAAATAAGCAATGGGGGGTATAAAAATAATTTGTGTACCAAGCTCCTAATCTTTTGTTTCATTTTCTTAACCCAAGTAACGTGATTTGAAGCAAGACTTTAACCAGGCATCAAATGCTAAATTTATGAGTTAACATCTCTAAGGTCAATATTGTAAATTGGCACAATGTTTAATCTGTATGCCTACTTAATTCCCACGCTCAAACTGAAAATTAAATGCTAAGCACATCAGGACCCCAAGAAATAACCAACCTCAAACTAAATCAACAAGCAAAACTCAATCTATTCACTAAATCAACAAAACTGCACTGAGCACCTACCATGTACCAGCACATTCATGCATCACTGCAACAGTGGGACCACCATTGAGGAGGAACATCCTAATCTTGCCCAAAAACATTCAACCATAAAGCTGGTATACTAGCATAGCCAACATTTTTCAGAGGTATGAGGGTTATCTAATTCCCTGCTATGGATATACAATGGAAGCACGTCTGTGACTTGAAATTAACCACACATATGAAAACTTATTAGCAAGTAGTCACAACATTACATATACAACCTGCTCTTTCCACTCACTGACATCCCAGGACTCTAGCATTTTAGGAGACCCAACTTGGACTGAAAGATTCACCTGGGGCAGGTAAAACAATATGCTAGAGCGGGGGTAAACAAACTTCCACCCTGGGCCAAATTCAGCCCTACTCAGTTTTGCAAATAACATTCAATTGGAACACAGGCATATCCGTTCTTTTATATACAGATACTGGCTGCTTTCACGGGACAAAGGCAGAGTGGAGTGGTTCAAATAGAGACCAAACAGCTAAAAAAGCATAAAATAATTACTAGGTGGTCACTTATAGGGAAAGACTACCTACCTTTAGTTGAGGCATTAGGTAATGAGATCTCCCTAAGGATACAGACTAGAGGGCTTGCTAGGCTTTCATACTTTATTGGACAAAGATGGTGAGTATCTCTAAAATAATTTAACTGATCTATATTTCTGGAGTAATACCTATTTCACCAATGTGAGACCCTTCCAAACATCCATGGTGCTAAGCCACTATTTCGTCTGTTAAAAACATGTTCATAATTTCTATTATGCTGATCAAAAATAAGTATAATAGAAGTCCCCAGCAGCCTTGCCAGGAGGACAGCCTCTCTGATGAATTGTTAACTGAAAACTCCTGGGGCAGGAACTTCTGAGCAGGTCAACTAGTTTCCCCTAATGTGGCTTAAACTAATTCACACACATCCTTAGTGTTGTCTGATCTATGCTGAAATATTTAAAGTGAATTACAGACATTGTAACACACTGACATCAACATTTACAGTAAAACATGATGTAATATTCTCAAGTCATCAGGACTTGGTTCTAGCAGCATTTTCAATTCCTCCACATGCAGGCATTTTATTGAATCACAGCTTCAAGCACCTTCTGATAGATTGTACCAATTCTCTAAAACTCAGTCCCACTTACTGAAAATTCAATGTAACTTAAGTATAGCATCCTAATTATAAAGCAGGGCTGACCATGGAAAATACATTTGACTCTTTTGCTACTGTGGTTTAAAAAAATTTACACTTCAATCCCCCGTGGATGATAAAGGAATTTCACCTCATTTTATTAAGCCTTAAACCATAAATGGGAATGTGCCTTTTTACTGCACTTGGACCTGGGAATATTTAGAGTGAAGACCAGTACTCTTTTTTATAAAGAGACCAATAGGTCTTCGTAAAGGACAGAGGAAAAAGAAATCATCCTACATTAAGAAAAACAAAATAACAAAGTTCATTTTTAATTATTACCATTAAGAAACATTCAAATAAAGCAACTAAAAGGTTAAATATTTTAAGTCTCACTTCAGGTTTTTTTTGTTGTTGTTAATTTCACTTTTTCCTATGTGCTATCAAGATATGCCTTCTTTATTATTGCAGAAACAATATTCCTAGTCATTTCTAATTAGAAGATTATGAAGTCAAACTAGAACCCCAAAAAAGTCTCTACTTCATTTCAGAAAGCCACAACTCATTGATACTCTCCTGCACAACTCTGAGGAAAAGGCAATGAGCACGAGGGATCAAGAAGACATGTCCCCACCCTAATTCCTAGCAAATGTATCCATTTCATTCATTAGGATTAATTTCCAAAAATACAGCTCTTCTAATTGGAAAGGGCGAGAAATTTTTAACTAGAATTTTCCATGTTTTCAATCAGCCAATAAAGAGACGTCACAACAGGGGGCGCCTGGGTGGCTCAGTGGGTTGAGCCGCTGCCTTCGGCTCGGGTCATGATCTCGGAGTCCTGGGATGGAGTCCCGCATCAGGCTCTCTGCTCAGCGGAGAGCCTGCTTCCCTCTCTCTCTCTCTGCCTGACTCTCCATCTACTTGTGATTTCTCTCTGTCAAATAAATAAATAAAATCTTTAAAAAAAAAAGAGAGAGAGAGAGAGAGACGTCACAACAGGCAAAGCATCTGTGTAAAAGTAGATTGGTATCTCCTCATAAGTAAAAGGAAAATAACAGGGCCAAGTAGCAACCATTTTCCCAGCGCGAAACCTGCACTAAATCCCACACAGAATTTCACCCTGATCTTTGGCTGACACTAAAAATGAAATCCATACACAAGGCACAAACAGAGGGAGTTCTATGCATTATCTCTGCAGCTATGTCTCAATAGGCTCCCAAATAAGGGATGCTTTCAAAATGCCTCTATATGAGACACCCCTAAGAGATAAGAAGTTTTTGTTTTGTTTTCCTCAGGCTGCTCTACCACCGCATACACGCACCAAATGGTCTCTTAAGTGATCCTTAGGAATCTGGCGGAAATTTTTCTAACACTTTTGAAAATTAGTCATTAATTGGACTTGCCATGTCAGCCCCTTTGTAACTGATACTCCTGAGAGAGGAGCTCTCTGAGGAAAGACTTCCCACAGGGAGTCGCTCAACAGAAAACATGGCGCCCTTCCCTCCTGGAAGTGGACTTTCCTGCCCAGCACATCTCAGATATCTTACCTCAAACACTTCAGTCACAAAAGCTGTGCCTAGACAGCAAGTAATTTGCTTTAACAAATGTTCCTGAGCCTGTCTTTATTTTTATAGTTATAGTGATAATGGCATTTTTTCAAGTATTATCAAACAACAATCTCATAGATATTATCTTATATAATCTCAATGCCATTTTACAGATGAGTAAATTGAGACTCAAGACAGCTAAGACACTGGCCCAAATTCACATACCATACACATTACAAGCATGTACCTAGCTTCACAAACCCAGGTCAGCCAGCTTCAAGGGCAAGACTCTCTTCACCTCACCATACTACTTCCCAGTGAGGAGGCCTTCAGAGTATGGTCAGCTGACCCCAGAGCTTTATCATCTTCAGAGAGATGGTCCAGATACACTGATTTGCCATTGCTGGGTGGAATGACAGTCTGCACTTACGGGACTACACTAGAATTCTTCTTAGGTGGAACAAGGTCTTTACTGAACCAGAAATTTGATGGCCTCTCACAAATGAAGGATGAGGTCCCTGGAGGCATGGCCTAGATGAGCTCAAGGGAATTAAGAGAAGAAAACTAGGGAAGAGGGGTAGTATTCTTTTTTTTTTTTTTAAAGATTTTACTTATTTATTTGACAGAGAGAAATCACAAGTAGACTGAGAGGCAGGCAGAGAGAGAGAGGGAAGCAGGCTCCCCTCTGAGCAGAGAGCCTGATGCGGGACTCGATCCCAGGACCCCGAGATCATGACCTGAGCTGAAGGCAGTGGCTTAACTCACTGAGCCACCCAGGTGCCTCAAGAGGGGTAGTATTCTAAAGCCTAATAAGAAATGAGCCATAGAGAGCAGGCACGAAGAAGGCAGCCCAGCCTCTGCATAGGAGATGGAAATGAGATCAGCTCGGAAATTTAAAGAACAGAAATGTTTATCATCCAGTCTTAAGTTGTTTGCTCTCTGTGATGGGATGTCATCTGCAGAGCCAGACGAAAGTAAGGTAAGGGAGGCACCTAGGGTACAAAACTTCAGAAGATGCTCAGTCTGGGGCTGTGCAGCACTGGCCATTCCCTGCAGGGCACTAAAGCCTGGATAAAGTCTGAGGCATACATGCCTTGTGTGGGCATTATTTTGAGAAAATGAAAGAATTAATGCCATAGCCAATATAAAGTGATACATACAGCTTGGTACATACATATTCATTTTTGTTGAGTGAATCATAAACTGAGATAATTAAGCAAAAGGAGAAAACCCAAAATGAGAGGTCACTGGAAAAACATATGTCCCTCCTCAGGAATTCCAAAAGGTAGGGAAAGGCACACCAGGTGTTCCACTGGCTGGGGATTGGCAGTCTGGGGTAGGCAGGAGAATTTAATGAACACAGTGATCCTGGCCACCTGGAGAATCTCAGAATACTTGAGTGGCCAGCAGTTGGGTTACAGCTATATGTGGGGTTTTGTTGTTATTCATCTGCAACTGAATATCTCCTATTTATCAAATCCCAAATGCCTCATTACCTGTTCATGATCAGTACAGTTGTTCTTGTCTCTCAGTCAACGGCATCTATCCAGCCCTAAGGGGAGGAGGGAAGGAAAATTATGACAACAATGAAGAAAGGGACCTCAGCACTTGCCCAGTATTTCACCAACCTCCTACTGTCCCTACTCATCTACGACTGAGGACAATTGGGAAGCCCTGAAGGTTAACCTGACATTCAGATTACAAATCTGAAAAGATGCCAAAGCCTAAGAACTTGGAATAATAACCCTTTTAAAATTTAGACAAAGGTCTTATGGTCCAAAGGAAAGACTCTGGGCTGGGGAGGCAGGAGACTTGAGGCCTTTGTCATGACTCATTTATACCCGAGTCATAGAGGCAGGTTATGAGAATCAGAATCAGACTCGGAATTCCAGTTCTGCTACCAACCAACCTTGCCACTTTTGGCAAGTCACTCAGCCACTCTTGGGCTTGATTGCCTCACCTGTTAAGAATAGCAGCCTCCTAGAATTTCAGTAAGGAAAGAAAGCAAGTTTTTGTAGATGTTAAAAAAACAATGACAACAACAAAAAAAATGTTTAAAAAGTAAAACAGGGCACCTGGGCAGGTTAAGCACCTGACTTCAGCTCAGTCATGATCCCAGGGTCCTGGAATCAAGCCCCGCATCAGTCTCCCCACTGAGCAGGGAGTCTGCTTCTTCCTCTCCCTTTACATCTCCCCGTGCTCATGCTCTCTCAGTCTCTCTCTCTTAAATAAGTAAATAAAATTTAAAAATGAACAAAGAAAACAATGCTGTACAATAACAGATATTACTTCCATTATTCTATTATTGTTATCGTTCCCATTTTTTACAACAATAATAAATACTGTGATTGAGACAAAATGGCATGATTAGGTGCTACGAGTGGTAGAGCCTGCTGGTTGGCCAAGCAAATGTCCAATGTCACTTCCTTCTCCCTTGCCTGACTCCATTATAGAGCCTGGAAAGCCAAATACTCATTTTCCTAAACACTGAAATGGCTAAGAGTGAGACAGGACACAGTTCTGGACAGTAAAAACTAAAAGGAAGTCATCCTGCAGCATTTATCCTTTCCTTAAAAACAAAAAAGAAAAGAAAAGAATCAATATAGATGACATCTTCCCTTTTGTCTGCACTGAAGGTAGACATGAGGCTTGGCAAGCGGAAATCACCAAACACACAGGAGGTAAAAGCTAAGAGGGTTAGAAACAGTCCACCTAACCACTGAACTGCTAATCCAACACCTTCAGTTCCTTCGCCCCTGACTTCTCATTATATAAGAAAAACAGACTCCAATTTGTTTAACCTGTTAGTTACCTACAGCTAAAAGCATTCCTGATTGATGCAACATATATCCTATACACTTTGCGGCCCTTTGTCTACTAATAGAAATGTCTTTCCCAGTGATATGTTCAGATAAAGAGCACAGCTCAAAGAGGAGGGAGGAAAATGTTTCCTCCAAAGACCCAGAAGCGATAAAGAGATGATAAAGAAAAATGAAAACATCTCCTCCACAATGTAGGTTAGGATATCTCTATAATATCAGGACACTGCATCTCCCCAACCTCATACATTTGTCTTGCCAAGATTCCCAGCCTATAATGAAACCTTGACCACTTACCACACAGAGTTCTACTGATCAAAAAATATACTTAAAGCTCTGTATAGACTATGAAATGCCTTATAAAGGTTGAAGTTACCCAGGAGCCCATCCTTGGTCCTGCTCTCATCCTGTAAGATCTGCTTCCATTTTTATATTTCTGCTGTTCACTTACATGTCTATTTCCAACCCTTGTGTCTCCAGTGAGCTCCAGGTCCTTATTTTCAGCTGCCTCTTGAACATCTTCACCTGAATGTCCTAAAATCACTTCATGTTCAGTATTTCTGAAGCCAAATTAATCACCATTCTCCACAAAGCCATTCCCTGCCTGTGTCTCTGGTTTCCAGTAATAGACATCACCACCCACCTATTTTCCGCAGGTAGAAAACTGATTCACATTCATCTCCTCTCTCTTCTCCTCTACCTCCTAATCCAAAAATAACTCCTTCTCTGTTGCCCTTGTTCATACCCCATCATCTTTTATCTTGCCAACAGATTATAAAATTTTCTAAAAGTTCTTTCTGCCATAGTCTTTTTGAACTACAGGCTAGATGGAGATCCTCCACAAAGACTAGATCCTGGCATCATTACACTTGAAAGCTCAAGGGTTCCATGTACTTACCGAATGCAGCCCAACACCAACCACAGGATCATCCAAAAAAGCCCTTCTGTGCCCCATTCTACTAGCTCTCCAGTCTCATTCCCAGCGCCTCCTTCCAATTCTTAACTTTCATCTCTCCCTGAGTCCTTATAGCCAATGGGCACCTGATTTTTTTTTCGTTCTTTCCATTTCTTGCCTTTTTTTTTTTCCTTTTCATTCTCTTATCATCATCCTCATCCAGCCCTTAATAGATCACATCTAGACTATTCCAGGAGCCTCCTAACGGGGAGTTTCCATTTGTCTTTGCTCTAATCTACACTAAACTGTCCAACAAAATCAAGTTACCTAAAAGAATCCTTGAAAAGGTTTCTATTCACTATGAATACAGCTCCCACTTCTCAGCCGGCTTCTATGACCCTCTCTGGATATGCTTCTTCACATCCAGCTTCCCCTTTCACTCCCCTCTATCCCCTCTTGCACTCCAGACAAGCCATTACTCTCCACTCCACAAGGCCTTTTTCATTCCAGTCTGTGCTCTGAAACTGCATGCTACCTCCACGTTCCGTGCCCAGGCTGTAGTCTTAGCTTTCCTGCCACCTGCTTCCATGGGCAGCTTTCCATGATACCTCGTGCCAGAAATGAGGTCCTCTGCCTTTAGAGTCTCATCAGTCTTGATTTAAATTTCAGTTTGGGGATTTATCAGGGCCTGCCTCACCTTGTAATCATTTAGACTGAAAAGCTTTGTTTTACATAATCTTTGCATATGACAGCGTCTCCCACATTGCGGATGCAAAATTGCTAAACAAATTACTGACTAAATGCTGTTTTGGTAAAATCTGCCTTATAATCTGTAAGCACTTTCGCCTATTACCAAGTTGCAACCACCACCTGAGGGAGAGGAACAACTACTATTGTCTCTGTAAAACTAGGGCCAGAAAAGCGAAGGCACTTTCCTTGGGGGAACCCTGGAAGGTGTGGCAGATAAACAAAGCTCAATTCTCTGTGCTTTCAGCACTTAGGTGGAGCTTTTTCTGCTCAGCTTTGCTCTCATGGTCCTCAGTCTGCTCAGGGCTTTTCTAGTCCCAAAGCAACTTGCATCACCCTGACTTCCCACTCTGCCTTCCAACACCAGACCCTCAGTAGTTCTAGAATGCAGCCTCCTGCCAGTGTCTCTCCCCACTCTCTGGGACATCTGTCTCAGGGACTCAGTGAGAAGCAAGGAACTAATGTTCATGAAATTTGCTGCCCTCCTGTGATGAAAGGTACAATCTTCATTACTCCCTGAGCCAGAGCCTCCTCCTGTCTGTTGTGAAAGCAGATGCTGTGCCCTTGGAGCTGCTCCCCACAAGCAGCAGGAAACTATTATCCCAGCCCCCTGTTCTCTTCATTTGACACTCTCTCTTAAATATACTGTTTTTCTCATTTTCATTAATAATCCTTCTTTAACACCTGATCAGCCACGCTGTCTGCTCTAGGTTAAAGCCTATTATTCCATTAGAGTTTGACATTTGGAAAGCAATGAGGCATTCATGCACAGGTAGGGCTAATGGGGAAAATGGCTTGAATCCGGGCTTTATGCATCACACAGTTTGGAGAGTGGGAAGGGTCAAGAGGAAACAGAAGGCTGCTTCTCTGCCAGCCACAGGGGGCCGAGTCCAAGAGAAGCATGTTACTGTTGAGAGTCTCAGGACACAGACATGACCTTTTCTGCCACCTGGGGACATTTATCACACAGGTATAACTCTGAGATCATGTATTTAGAAAGACCCTGGAGCTGCCTAACGGAATTTAGGCAATGGCCCTAATGACAAGTCAGTGAGCCTCAAGATATGGAATTGAAAATGTCTGCCTTTCCTGACTCGGCTCTCCGATGTCAGGCCATCCTGTTATTACAGGGACCTCCGAGGACATTCACTGACCTCTGGATATTCACACAAAGGTGTGCGGGCCCTTTGTTGGACGTGTGGGCTGGGAGGCACTCATGAGGACTGGAGCAGCCACATAAGTAAAGCGTGCTGTCACCTTCCATGGGCAGTGCAGCCCACACACCTCCCGGTTTTCCTTCCTAAACCTGTCAAGCAAAAAATAACCATTTCTGTTCGGCTTATTTATTCATTGATCACAGTCCACACACTCATATTGCAGACTCACAGCATATGTGCTGGATATACCCCTACCCTCATGAAACCGACAGCCCTTAACATTTCAACTTTCATTCTATCATTCTGACCGCAACTCCTCACGGAACAAGGAGAGATGTCATCTTCAATTCTGAGAGGCAGAGAGAATGAAATCTCAGTGGGTAGGAAAACTTGAGCTTGCAAGAAATATACATTTCTTTAATTTGCTATAATCAATTTAACTCCAAGTCCAAATCTCCATCTCGCCTGGTTGGAGGGAAATGGAGTCGGACATCACTGGCAGTACGTGGTACTTGGCCAACAGAGGCAGAGACTAACAATTAGCCCAGCACGGCTATCACGCCCTCATCGTTGATCAAGCCCATGTGGTCCCTTGAGCTACCGTGGCCCTCTGCTTCCATCCCATGTGTGGGGTCCAAACATCCCTGCTGAGGCCGGACCTCCTGAGCCTAGAGTCCCTCCTTGACCAGACTGCTACAGGACATCTCCACTGAGCTCCTGAAACTTTCTGGGTTGCAGTTTATGAAGTCAAGCATGAGTCTGTGATGAGGGTGAAATACCCCAATTTCTGGAAACCCCTCCCTCCTCTCTCCCTTCCCTGTTGAAAACACCGGGTATAATCTTGTTTTTCAGTTTAGCTATTCCAAAAGAAGAAAGAGACACTGACTTCCAACAGCTTCTGTTTTTCTCACAGCCAAAATTTTCTGAATCCCTGGTTCCGAGGCTCACTAAGGGCCTACGAACATACTTCAAGGGAAGAAGGAAAAATAGAAAACACACATTAATTAGCAATCAAATTTATTATTCTTCCACAAAGATGAAGAAACCAAAGCGCCGGCAAACGTAACATCTGTCACCCTGGGCTCCGACCTCGAACCCAGTCTGATCATATATCCCCCAAATGCAGTGGCAAGGGGCCACTTCTGATCCATCAGCAGATCCCGAGACTTGCGATGTTGTGGAACTGTGAGAAACCTTCTTTACCTTACGTGGGTTAACCACATGAAGGAGGGAACATGGGCAGCCAGCATCTTCCCCAGCCCAGCTTCCTGTCACCGATGCAACTTCCCTCCCACTCCCACCAGATATTGAACCCCATTTTAGTTCCTCCCTTGCCTTACCTTCCTGCATCTATTCTGCCCTCTTTCTCTTCCTATCTCCAGCCCACTAAGGCCTCTCTAGGGCAACTAACTGAGCTCCTCACTTAAAGAAGCAGCAGACTCCTTCCGGGCACCCCTACTACAGGTCACCTGTGACGCTAGACCACCGTAACCAGAATGCACGGCAGAAGAGGCAAGTAGCAAATGTGAGTTGGGCTCATGCCTACTTTTCAGGCTGCAGAGCAGCTGTGAGAAGCTAAGGATGAGGAAGAGATGAACCATGAGAGACTGTGGCTCTGAGAAACAAACAGAGGGTTTTGGAAGGGAAGAGGGTAGAGGGTTGGGTGAGCCCAGTGGTGGGTATTAAGGAGGGCACGTATTGCATGGAGCACTGGGTGTGGTGTATAAACAACGAATCTTGGAACACTGAAGAAATAAAATAAAATAAAATTACAAAAAATAAAAATATAAAAATATATATGTAAAAAAAAAGAAAGCTCATTTTAAAAGATTAACTTGGTTGACTGACTGAAGGATTGATTCAGTGACCTTATTCAAAATTGTATATGGACTTTGTCATGTGCTTACTGCTGTGGGGTCACTTCCAAAGGAGACAAGAAGCATAACATAGTTTCAGTGTTCAGAGAGGTTCCAGAGAGTGTGTGTATATATTTGGATATATACACATATATATCAAAATGTCAATAATGGTAACGACAACAGCCAAAATAAATTGAGCACACATAAAGTACTGAGTGCCGTGCTAAATATTGTTATCCTAAAGCAATATTTTAAATACTAAACATGACATCCTCCAACGGTAGGTATTAACATTAACCCCACTTGCAGACGAGAAAGCTGAGGCACAAAGCTTTTTTTAACCTAACCCAAGTCTTATTCTACAATAGTCTAATCCAACAGATAGTTTATTACAGTTCATTACATCTTCATTTCTAATACTAAAAATGCAGAAATTATATAACTATCCAACAATAAAGGATTATTAAGTTAATTATCAGGGAACCATTTGGCAGAATATTGTGCAGCCATTAAATTCATCTACTGAAGATAAGAAAATAACATAGCAAAATGCTCAAGATAAACATTAATGAAAAAAGAACAGGATACAAAACTGTGTATGCTGCATAAAACCATTAAGGGGGTGGGAAAAAGAGAGAGAGGGAGAAAAAGACAGAGAGAAAAAAGGGGATCGGAAGGAAATATATCAAAATGTTAATGAGCATCAAAACTTCAATTTGTACACTTCAAACATGTCAACTATACCTCAATGAAGTTGTTTTAAAATGTTAACAGAGGATTTCTGAGTGGTGGAATCATGTATGATTTTAATTTTATTTTTTTATTGTTTAAATTTCCTGTAAGGATTACATATTACTTTAATAACCATGGGAAATTAATGTTAATTTTTAAAGAGAGTTTGTAAATGGAGCTCTGGGAATAAGATTGGAAAAGAAAATTGCAGTTTCATTGATATAGGTGAGACCCCAATATATTTTCATGTTCCTAACTTCCCAGGTGGCTTTCATATGCAGTCAGCGGGGGAACCACTGATTTACACAGAATAGCTAGCCCAGGGCCTGGATGATACCTGATGCTTGATTAAATGGTGGCCATCACCATTATCCTCAACATCGTCATTGGTATTACACTCTTCAGCACTACTGGCATATTTACATTCTCATATTAAGTGGGGGGGAAAAGACTAGCTGGAGCAGATGGCTCAGGCATTGGCAGATTCATTGGAAACTTCAATGAGTAATCAGGTGTTGGAGCTGGTGATATTTTCCTGTCATAGACTCTGTCAGAGGCTCTCATTTCCCGGGGCCTGGGGGATTAGTAATGCAGAGTACTTTGAGACTATTAGTGTATAAAACTACAACGCAAAAACTCTTTACTAAAATTAACGATGCCAGGCCAGCCATAAAAGAAAGTCATCTCCCAGGTGACACGCTCAGCAAAGCTGCACCAACTTCTGTAACAGATGTCTAGACAATTTGACTTTGAAATACATATCCCAAACCTGAACAGCCTGAAGTTTCCCAGCCAGTGCCCAGCCAAAGTTCAAAACCAGAGACCAAGCAGGAATAGAGGATTTGAAGATTATAAATAAACTTATTCATAGGGAAAGCAGAGCAAGTATAGCAAGCTAAAAATTGATTGCCCAGAGAGGATGACTCATCAATGAGACCATAAAAGACCATCTTGCAGTAATCACACAGCAAGACAGTTCATTGTCCTTAAACATTAACTGCCTGTCATACCAGGCCTCCCATCAGTGGACTGCAAAGCCCAGAGGTGGCCTCATTAAGCTTTCGAGAAGTCCCCACCCAGTGAAGAATCAATCCATTCTCCTCTATCTCTTTGAATCACCGCATGGCAGTGAACAGAACCTTATCTGAACCCGGAGCCCTAGATTCCCAGTGTGTCAGCCAGTCGAAAGGAAGTGACCTGGATCGGTCTGGCTACCTGATCATTTTAAGACATTACATTCTCTCTATTGGATATTTTAGAGCTAAAATCTCTGCAGGTATGTAGAGTCAAGCCAAGAGCAACCTGAGACAGTCTCCAGCTTTGAGGCGGTGGGAAAGCCAATCCTCCTGCCTTAATCATGTCTCCTGAAGGGTCAAAACAACACAGGACAATCCAGCCAGGATGTTTGTAAAATCCTGCTTCCCTGCTACCCACTTCTGCAGCACGGTAGGTGTGTCTGCAGACATTCAAAATGTAACTAGAGAGCCTTGAGATTTTACTGTAATGAAACCCTGGAAATGATACTGAGACTCAAGGATACTAAGACCAATAAATTATTATGAGGAAATTTAACAGAAATGACATTCACCCCACAAATATCTCTTAAGCCTTGGCTGTGAAAAATATACCGTGAGGTAATACCATGATATACCATCATCAGGGTTGGGAGATCAGTCAAATACAAATACTTTAATCTATTAACTAATTCAAGGCCTAGGGAAGGGCACTAAGGTAGGTTATGAACAAAAGAGATGGAGAGGAAATGGTGAGATCACAACAGTAAGTGACTGACTGTTTCTAAAGAGGGAGAGATGATTTCCATTTGGCAGAGTGAGTCACAGAAGACTTGGAGCATTTGGTGGCACTTAGCCAGGATTTAAAAGGTGGATAAGATGGGAACACGCATCACTGTTAATACCTCCTACCACAAAGAGGGCAGGGTCCTCTCCAAGGGTCTGTACCAACATGATACCAGCAAAGCTTAGAAAAGGGTCAAGAGAATGCCTACTGTAGGCTAGCCAGGGATCATAGAAAAGTCACCAAATTAGACTGAAGCCAAGAGGATCCAAGTTCAAGGTGAACTATATGCTGGAAGAAGTTACCTAATATATGCACAAATGACAACAGGGACCAGAGTCCAATATCCCATCTGAGGTACTGAGCGGCAGAGAGTTAAAGGAAAAAAGACTGGTTGCGGCACCTGGTGGCTCAGTCGATCAAGTCTCCACTCTTGGTTTTGGCTCAGGTCATGAACTCAGAGTTGTGAGATCTCTATCTTTCCCTCTTTCTGTGCCACTCCCCCTCATGCTCGCTCTCTCTCTCTCAAAAAAGAAAGAAAAGAAAAGAAAAAAGACTGGTTAAATATATCATAGCACATCTGAAAACAGACTCTCTTGTGCTCATTAAAAGTAATGATATACATGTGCTTTTACTAACACGGAAAGCAATCCTCTATTATTTCCTCCATATATTAAGTGTGGAAAAAGAGAGGTTACAGAATGTCTTATACAAAATCATCTCTGTTTGTATCAAGATGAATCCTACTCCACTAACTCATGTGTGAAAGAAACATCTCACTTCTTCATGCCAGCTAAAATTTAACTTTAAGCCCCTAATCTGGCAGAAAATTCCATCTCAGTCAATAACAGAATATCCTATATCACATCCCCATAGCTGCATAAGAACCTCAGAGCTTAGAATGTACCCATAAGATAAAATATGGCCTCTGCTCTTCAGTCCATCATCCTCTTCCCCAGTCACTTCATTATTTATGTCTATATGTTCCTAGAAGTTCATCTGTGCCAAGCGTATCAGGAAAGCCTAAATTAGCAACAGCTTAACCAAGATAGGAATGTCAACGTCTCATATAAAAGAACTCGGGAAGTAGGCGTTCTAGGGCTGATACACAGTAACACAACAGGGCCTTATCCTTCTGCTGCACCACCCTAGAACATGGCCTCTAACCTCAAAGCCACCTCATGGTCCAAGAGGGCTACTAGAGCTCCACCACCACATCCTCATTGCAGATCAGGACAAGCATGCCACGTAGAAGAGGGGAAAAGTCCTCTTTCATGAAGCGCCACACAGAATAACCTTTTCTTCATTACATAGCTTCAAGGGAAGTTGAGAAATGCTGCCTTGATCCCAGGTAGACATGTGTCCATCTAAAATCAAGATTCTGTTACTAAAAACAAAGAAGAGATTAGGTATAGGTGTAAACAAAACTAGCCCTCTCTGCCATAAATGTGTAAGTTTAGAAGAGGGGTGAGAGAAGATCCCTGAGGATCATCAACACTTGAGAGATAAGCAAAGGACAAGCAACCCACAGAGAAGACTAAGAAGAAGCCATTAGACAGACCGAAGAAATTCTGGAAAGAACAGTATCAAGAAGTGCAAGGGGAAGATTTTTCACACTTGAGGAATGGTTGACAGGGTAGGATAAGGCCAGAAAAACCCCATTATCAGAGATAACTCAATTGCCCAAACAATTTTGATCTCTAGAAAACAAAACATTGGGGACTTTTTGTTATACTCTGCCCAGACACTCAGGACTGACCTAAACTCAATAGCTAGATAAATCCCACCTTGTCAAAGGGGTAATTCTACTAGGTTAATGTTCCAGACAAGGCCATCCATACCTGCTTATTGTCAGAAGTCACTGTCAATAATTCTGGAGCATTCTCCATGGCTTTGTCTTTTTTTTTTTTTTTTAATAAGGTTTTATTTATTTATTTGACAGAGAGGAAAGATCACAAATAGGCAGAGAGGCAGGCAGACAGATAGGTAGGAAGCAGGCTCCCCACTGAGCAGAGAACCCAATGTAGGACTCGATCCCAGAACTCTGAGATCATGACCTGAGCTGAAGGCAGAGGCTTAACCCACTGAGCCACCCAGGTACCCCAACCATGGTTTTGTCTTATTTGTTCCTTGAATTCTCATGGTTTCAGGAGTATATATCGCTGAGGCTTCTTACTGAAGATTATTATTATTAGGCCAGACTGACTCAGGGAGAACAGCTTACACGTATTTGTAACATAAGAAAAACAGCTAATATTTCTTGAATGGTTATTATATGCCAGGTGCTGCACTAATTGCTCAATAAATACTAGCTGTTAGTGTGTACACGTGCATACATGTGTGGGTGTGCACTTGGGCACACACATGCACACGTTTGTGTGTAATTAATCCTCAAAATGCTCTGTGAGGCAGATACTCTTATCCTTGTTCTACAGGCAAGGAACCAGAGTGTCAGAGAGATCGAATGGTCTGCCCATGGGCAGAGGTCACCTCTCACTGTCTGTCACGGCCTCTACGCACACTCTCGCCTCCATAGCAACAATACATTTTAGCAAGTTTCCTCATTATTTTTAGGTACGACTCCTCTCTGCCACACTCCAATTTTGTCTGTCACCCTCTGGGCTATGATAAGTTGGAAACCTAATTAGTGAGCTAGTGACAATGAGAGTTTACATAGAACAGAAGATTATTTTCTTCCTAGTGGGAAGCAATTCAGAGGCACTTACAGGTCAGGGGTCTTCCAAATCCCCTGGATCCTCTCAGACACCTTTGATCTGATCATCTGGATGATAATAATAATGATGATGACTAACGTCTACTGCACAATATTCTAAGTCTTTAACTCATTTAATCCCCGCCCAATGACCTTATGAAATAGATATTACTTTATCCCTATTTTGCAAATGAGAAAACCAAGGTACAAAAGGTTAAGTAACTTTCCCCAAAACCACAGTTAATGAATATTGAAGCTTAAAGTGAATCCAAGTAGAGCCTGAGCACTAGCCACGCTGGTGCAATTCTTTTAATGGGTAAGAAGAAACAGAACAAGAATGGGTTATCTGAAACTGCATTCTATTCAAATTCTCTGAATCATCCCTCAAAAAACCTACCCTAAAGAATTAAATCCTGGCCATTCTCTGAAAGGATTCTGCTTCTCTGCAAAAGTGAGGGGCACTATAATCTCCTCACTAACCTAAACACAGCACTTACAAGTCTCCCCAGCCCTTTTGACATCGAGGCTCCCAACAATGTTTGTAAATGCAGGTTTTAGGGCCTGACTACCCAGCAATCTGTGAACCATTAACTGGAGCTATTTTCTGCTTCTAGGGATCAATTGCAACTGCAAGAGGTAATAAGGGCCTGGCCAAAGAGCTGGAATGGAGAAGAGGGCAGATTTGAGGGCTCAACAGGGATAGATAGTCTCAAAAACATTTACACTGAGAGGAAATATGCCAGATGGAATGAAGCAGGAGAGCAGAAAGTCTTCAGTCAATCAACAACCTTAACTGGGGCCCCATCACTCCTACTGAGAGGACAGGTGTCAGCGTTGAGAAGGGAGATAAGACGAATAAAAGACACATGTGGTCTCTTCCCTCCAGGACTAATGACCCATCATAAAAGCTCAATCGTCCAGAATAGTTGGCAACAAAGATGTTCTGGTCAATCAAATATGCTAGTTGAGAATTGCTACATAGACCATTCAAGTATTGTTAATTACCTGGAATTGGAATTAAAAAATAGATCACATTTTTAAAAAAAAATCTAAATGTAAATAAGAACATTAAGAAATTGGTGATCTATTTTTGGCATTATCAGCCTTCCCTTTTGGGTGTACTGTTCTCCCTAAATTCTCTCTAATGTATCCCTCAACATTCCCTGGAGATGATAAAAAGCCCCATGTTCTCTCCATTTCCAAGCCTGCCAAACCTACTGACAAAGAATCTGAGAGTATTGAGGTGTGAAGTGGACAATGGTTTTTACATTTTAATGGATTTCAGACCCTTATTAAATGAAAGGCATGAGTATTAATGGTGGATTTCAGTCACTAGTTCCTGAATGGGGAAAATGCTTGGAGGTAAGCAGTACTGAGTATTTCTTCATATGTTTTTAGACTGTTTAAAAAGATGAAGCAAAAGAATTACAGGATAATTCTTAAATTTATAAGAAGGACAGAAAAAGTGAAATATGTAATGAAAAACTAACTCTTGTCCATTTTTAGTTTTACTAAATATCTGTTAACAAGAAGTTAGTTTGCATAGACACCTTGCACTATTTTTTTTATATCCCCTGTGCCTAGCACAATAGTATATTTAAGAAATGTTTGTTGGGGCACCTGGGTGGCTCAGTGGTTTAGCCTCTGCCTTCCGCTCAGGTCATGATCCCAGGGTCCTAGGATCGAGCCCCACATTGAGCTCTCTGCTCAGCGGGGAGCCTGCTTCCTTCTCTCTCTGCCTGCCTCTCTGCCTACTTGTGATCTCTATCTGTCAAATAAATAATAAAATCTTTAAAAAAAAAAAAAGAAAAGAAAAGAAATGTTTGTTGAACTGAACCAAACATGGTAATTGGACAACTTTATTCTACTTCCTATCTCTTTTTTTTTTTTTAATTTAATGGAGGAAGACTGTAATGAGAACTGAAAGGTTCAGAAACAAAGCAACACTAAAGAAAAGAAATAAAAATCAAGGAATCTAAATAATCCCCAATTGGGCAATGAGTCCCTGAGTAATAGGGAATTAACCACCATTCTTTTAACTACAATTACAACATTACTAAAACCAACAATCACTGCTGAGGAAAAACATACAGCATATTATAAGAATTTGCCCTTCTAAAATGACTGAACACATTGAATCCATACAACAGAAAATATATTGCAGGTGTTGATGTAATAGAAATGCTATACTATTCTTAAAACTGTTTTTGTTTCTTTAGATGAAAATACATGTAAAATAAGGTGAAGAAGAGGCAGGAAAAAAAATAACTTCAAAATGTGTTAAGTGCTCTCTACATAAGAAAATAGGTTCAAGGAACTTCTCCACTTTCAACTAAAGATGGTAGACTGAACACATGCATTTAACTCTTTCTCATAAGTTCTCTAAAAATCACAATAAAGGACAATATTAAGGTACAAGCTCAAAAGAACAAAGGGGAAAAAATATAGTATTTTGTATAAACTGGAAATCAGAAAAACAAGTAAATTTGAGTTATCTGACTTAGCAGGCCCTAAGTAAGCTGAATTTTAAGCCACAAGAAAAGAACAAAGAACAAACTCAATTTATATTACAAACCCTCAACAGACCCAGAAAGCAACATGCCAATACCTTTGTACATAAGGGTAAATGTGATATAAAAGTGAAATGACACTTAAAATCCATCTAACAGCAAATAAAATGACACTCAGGATTTCTCTCCTTTACTGAAAGCAATAAGGTGATTCCCCTTTTCCAACCCTTGTAGAGGACTAAAGATTTACTCTCATCTGGGGGTCCCTGGACTGGGAGATACCATGCCCATTTGAAGAAAAAGCCACTGTAGTGAAATGAGGAAATTAAATGATTATATATATATATATTTATATATATAAATATATATATATAGTTATGTTAACACTCCCAGAGTTTTTCCCCTATTTAGTTACCAGAATGCCGATAGCCAGGCACATACACAAACATAGGCATGCATGCATGTGCACATGCTTACACGCTATGAGAAATCTGACTAGTCCAACAGAACACACTTCACAAGGAAATAGCCCAGTCAGACTCCCTGAGGTGAAGACCACAGTAAAAAAGCTCAAGTAAAGCTTCTAATCTGCCCAAATGCCTCACACTTAGGGGCGCCTATGTGGCTCAGTGGGTTAAAGCCTCTGCCTTCCGATCAGGTCATGATTCCCGGATCCTGGGATCAGATCATGATCCTAGGCTCCTGGGATCGGGCCCCCGCATTAAGACTGTCTGCTCGGTGGGGAACCTGCTTCCTCCTCTCTCTCTCTGCCTGCCTCCCTGCCTACTTGTGATATCTCTTAATTAATTAATTAATTAGTTAATTAAGTCTTTAATAAATAAAATTGTTTAAAAAAATGCCTCACACTTAAATTATGAATTACCAGACATTTGAAGAATGAACCTGTATGAAAATCGAAGACTACAATAAAACAAAAAAGCAATGTGAGACCTATGAGGAAGAAGAAAACCTCCTGAAAAACCTTAAAATTAATATCATCAGAAACATAAAACAATATATCACATTCATAAAACAAAAAAGCATACTATTTATTAAAAGGAATATTCCAAAAGCAAAAAAGAACTCTTAAAAGTAAAAAGAATGATAATAGAAATGAAAAATATAACAAAGGGATAGAAAATAATTTTGAGAAAAGGTTACAAGAAGAAATAAAACAGAGATGGAAAATAAGAAGAAAAATAAATGAAAATTGGTACATCAATCCAGGATGTTGAGTTTTCAAATAATAAGAATTCCAGAAAGAGAGGAGAGAAAACAGAAAAGTAAATCAAAGACATAATTCAAAAAATTTCCTTATGACTAAAAGGTATGTTTTTCTATATCGAAGGTCTCTAATACTGGGGATAAAAATAAGCATACATTTAGATATATATCATCATGAAAATTCTGGAACAAGATAAGACAGAGAAAAAACTTTTTTCATACACAGGATCAAGAATCAGTATGGTGGGTACCTGGGTGGTTCAGTCAGTTAAGTATCTGCCTTTGGTTCAGGTCGTGCACGATTCCAGGGTCCTTGGATCAGGCCCCGCATTGGGCTTCCCATTCAGCAGGGGGTCTGCTTCTTCCTCTGTCCTTCCCCCCTGCTTGTTCTCTCTCTCAAATAAATAAATAAAATCTTAAAAAAAAAAAAAAAGAATCACTATGACAGTGATTTCTCAACAGCAACTTGTGGAATTCAAAAGATAATGAAACAATGTCTTTAAAATGACATAAATGGTGAGTGCTGTGAAGTGAGTAAGCCTGACCACTCACAGACCTATACCCCTGGGGCAAATAATACATTATATGTATTATATGTTAGTAAAAATAATTTTTTTAAAGATTTTTTTTTTAATTTTATTTATTTGTCATAGAGAGAGAAGCGAGAGCAAGCACAGGCAGACAGAGTGGCAGGCAGAGGCAGAGGGAGAAGCAGGCTCCGTGCCAAGCAAGGAGCCCGATGTGGGACTCCATCCCAGGATGCTGGGATCATGACCTGAGCCGAAGGCAGGCGCTTAACCAACTGAGCCACCCAGGCGTCCCTTAAAATAAAATAAAATAAAAAATAATGACAAAAATGATTTCTAACCAAAAATCTATACCCACACCTCATTCCTGTCAGAATGGGGAAAATCAAAAACACAAGATACAAGTGTTGTCAAGGATGTGGAGAAAAAGAAACCCTTGTACACTGTTGGTGGAAATGCAAACTGGTGCAGCCATTGTGGAAAACAGTTACAGAGTTTCTTCAAAAAAATTAAAAATAGAGCTATCACATGACCCAGTAATTCCACTACTGGCTATTTACCCAAAGGATACAAAAACACTAATTCGAAGTGATATAAGCATCCCTGTGTTTATTGCAGCATTAATTACAATAGCCAAACTATGAAAGCAGTGCAAGGGTCCATCAGCAGCTGAATAGATAAAGAAGGCATGAATATATATATTATATACAAATATAATGGAATATTACTCAGCCAAAGAAAAGAATGAAAAAGGTGGAAAAGACAAACAAACAAAAAAAACAGTCTCTTAATTATAGAGAACAAAGAAATGCTTACTAGGGAGAAGGCTGGTTGTTGGCGGGGAGTGGGAGAGAGCCAGTGAGTAAAATATGTGAAGGGGATTATGAGTACATTTACCATTATGAGCACTGAGTCATGTATAGAATTGTTGAATCACTATGTTGTACACCTAAAAGTAACATAACACTTTATGTGTGTGAAACTGAAATTAAAATCAATTAATTAATGCTTAAATGAAATAAATCAAAATAAAATTCTGTACCCAAATTGCTAATTAGTGTGAGAGTAGAACAAAAACATGATTAGATAATAAACATCTCAAAAAATTTTAATGCTTCATACCTTTTCTCAGGAAGCTACTGGAATATGTGTTCCACCAAAATGACAAGGTAAAACAAAAATAAGTAATAAACATAATCAAAATCCAGAGACTAGAGAAGTAAAGAAAACCCCAGGATAATTGTGAAGGGAGATGCAAGATGTCGGGCATATATCCAGCTGAACAATCAGGCAGTACAGATCAGTGTAGACCCAAAAGCTTCAGGAGAGATTTTTTTTTTTCAAGAAAATAAAATTGGGAGCACCTGGGTGGCTCAGAGGGTTAAGCCTCTGCCTTCAGCTCAGGTTGTAGTCCCAGGGTCCTGGGATCAAGCCCCACATTGGCTCCCCGTTCAGTGGGGAATCTGGTTATCTCTCTCCCACTGCCCCCCTGTTTGTGTTCCTGCTGACAGTGTGTCTCTCTCTGTCAAATAAATAAATAAAATCTTAAAAAAAAAAAAAAAAAGGAAGAAGAAGAAGAACTGCTTTTAAAAAGAAATGGAAAAAAAAAATGGAAGAGAGCTGAAAGTGTTTAAATGTATTGAGATAAAATACACACAACTGAGGAGGGTTTGCGGTTGAATTCGTGATCAACACACAGAAAAATAAGCAAACATATAAATAAAAAAGACAATTATTATTATCTGTCAAATAAATAAACTTTTAAAATAAATAAATAAAATCTTTTTTTTTTAAAGATTTTATTTATTTATTTGACAAAGAGAGAGATCACAAGTAGGCAGAGAGGCAGGCAGAGACAGAGAGGGGGAAGCAGGCTCCCCGCTGAGCAGAGACACCCCCCCATGCAGGGCTCAACCTCAGGAGCTTGAGAACTGAGCCAAAGGCAGAGGCTTAACCCTCTGAACCACGAAGGTGCCCCATCCCTTACTATTTCTATCTTATCCTGAGGAATTCAGGCTCAAAGACATTAAAGACCTATGTTCACTTAGTAAAAAAAAAAAAAAAAATGGAACCAAAGTTTCATAGAGCAAAGAGACCCAGAAACCAGTCTATTAAATAGTGTCTGGAGAATTATTTTTTTTTAATCTTGTTCCTTCTGTGGGGTTGTTGGTGGTGGCTCATTAGATTCCTTCTATTTGGATACTCTCCCCCATCCTACCTCATCTAATTAATGTCTATTAATTCTCCATCTCTCAAGTTATGAGCTAGGTCCGGTTTCCTTGTTATATATGTGTTTAGAGAATTCAGTACCCTGCTTCAGAACACATTCATTATTATGGCAATCATATACCCACATGTGTGTGACTAGTTACATGTACAACCAGTAATAGCCCCAACTAGAGTAAGCCCTTCAAGGTCATGGGTCACATCTATTTTTGCACAACACTACAGCCACGGACCTTAACAAATAAACTGAGTGAATATACAAATGCATGAGCAGACAACTTAAGTTTCTGAAATGTGGTTTAAATATATTCTCTTAGGGCAACTAGAGGACACTTTGCGGTGCTTGTCATTCCCTAGATTCGAACACTTCAGCTTCTCCAAGAAGCTTGGGGAAAGCAAATCTTGGTAATGGAAGCCAAAACACTCTTTCAAAGAAAAAAGTTCCACTGCCTGTGCAAAGGAACTTATTTGGGTTTTTGTTTTGTTTTGTTTTACTGAGGCCAGTTGGTTAAGGTTTGTTATGAGTAGCGAAAGACAATAGCAATCCCTGACCTGAGATGTCTTGTGCTTTCCCACCATTCTAGATGTTGAAAGATTCTTGGGGCATGAAAGGCAGCATTCTGAATTCTGAGATTACTTCTCAGAAGGTGTGATGCTTCAGAATCATGTATGCAGAAATAGGCATTACTTTATCCTGTTTGGCATTGTGAAAACTCCTCCAAACTGATTGTCTAGTTCATTATACACCAAGAAAAAGAAAGATTGATTAGATAAAATTTTCCTTTTTAAGCAGCAGCAGGAACAGCATCATATAGACAAAAGTTAGAGCTCCCTACACATAAACATTTCATCTCCCAAGGGACTCCTCTGATCAGCCCTATAAGAAAATTCATCAAGGTCTCTCTTTAGGTGACAGAAGTGACAAGTCTGGAGGGTGGCTTGGGTACCCACATAAGGACAAAGCTCTTATTTGACTAAACAGGAAGACCTGTTCCAACTGTGTCATTTGGTTGCAAACAACTAAATTTCCCCTGGCTTAACACAAATGAGCTTGTCTCTATTTTTTATCTAGCTCAATACACATTTTCACCTCTAACAGAAACACTTTTATTCCATGCAATTTAATAAACACATAAAGGATTCGGTGACATCTCACTCATTGGTGTCTTCAAAGAGTCTGCATACGGTTGTGGGTGTTTTGTTTTCTGACACGTCATCATTAGTAGAACTCAAAGATGGGTCTTTGGATGGTGCTTTGATTTCTTTCAGCCTGCTTTCCAGCATACCTAGACTGCTATGAAGAAGATTCATCAAAGACATCATGATTCCACATGCTCTGCCCGGACTGCGCTTTCCCATCTGTTATCCTCCCAGAGATCTAAGGCCCTGTGTGCCTGGCTGTACTCTCCTCATTAGCTACCATCCCACTCTCGTCCACTGCCGGCTAGAACGGCTCTTTGTTCTTCACTTCTTTGCCTTTCATTCTCAGAGCCAAATATCAATACTGCTCACGATGTTCCAAATGCTCAGAGTCCAAAGTCACATTAACAATTCTTTCTGAATATGCTGTCCATTCTTAAAGGTTATTTTTTTATTTACATGGGCTCCTTTTCACACTTAAGAAAGACATCCACATTTACATTAAGAGCAGGTACCTTGTGGTCCTCCGAAGTTTGAAAAAAATGCCTTTAGGTACCGCTGGCTCATATTTAATGGCACATACCGCTTTGACTTTCACTTTGTCCCATCTTCATTCCGATCATTCATATTTAATGTTACGCATACTTGACTCCTTGACTTTTTTTTTAATCTCGTATGCTGAATGGTACACAAATTAATCCCATATTCCACTATCCAGCAACATGTCATTATTTATCAGCATTGACTGAGCTATCATTGTCATCTATTCATTAGCTTTTGAAAGATTTAAGCTTCTCCCGTATAATCTAGCTATGTTATTTATCATATTCTGTCAGTAACTCCTCTTTCTAGTGGTATCCGCTTCCCAGCAATAGATCATCTTCTGGGCCGAACTTCTCCTGAATATCAGAATGGCTACTTTTTAGCTACCACTGTTAACCTTGATGGGGCTCACTGCTTGAATAGATCCAACTCTGTTGTCCTAGTAACCAGCAGTGGTGCCTCATCACTAAATAGTCACGTGACAACCATCTAGTCTCTGTAATTCCCACTGAAGAGAGCTACTGACTGCCTTCCCAGAATCATTTTTGGAAAGTAGACCCACAGCCTTCTAAGGAAGCTGTGTTCGGTCTCATTTGGGAAAATCCTCCGCTCATGAAAGCTTTTCTTTCCAGAGTACATGGGAGCGCAAGCGCCAGCCAACAATACAGCCCCATTTCACGGTACTCAAATAGAGGGGAAGGCCCCAAACAGTGCCTTCATTTATGTTCATTTCAGGGCTGCTTTTTAAATCTCCTGGGAAGTCTGTCCTCTGGACTAACCGGGCTTGGCTCTTAAAGTGAAAACTCACCCTCGCCAATAATCAGCACTCGTCCTGACGTCTTAATGGCTTCAGAATCAAAATAAATCTGACTTGTGAATGGCTGGCTCAGCCCAGGACTGAAAACAGGCTGCATAAAATCAGAGTGTGCTCGGTGGCTACCAACGACCAGCACCATCTCCTTGGACTAAGGGCAGTCACATTTCAAGCATGTGGCTTCTTCCCAGGCCATTTTGTCATCTCCTGGCTTATTTCCGTATGTGTACCCGATTAGGCCATGGAAGAAAGAGATAAAGCAGAGCCAGAGGATAAGGTAACATCAGACAGAAAATGTTCACATACCCTTTAGCACGAATCACAGCAAAAAAAAAAATAATAATAATTAATTAATTAAAAAAAAATAGGTTTCTCTATTTGGCAAAAGAAGAATATGTGAAAATAAGAGGAAAAAGGAATACTGACTTGAAAAAGTAGCCAAGGCTCTGAATGGGACATATAAATAATTCTTTTCGGTCTAATTCTTTCTACATAGTTGGTCAGTGACAAAGAAACATTGCTTGGAATGGAGTCTTTCTTGATGTATCATTATAGCCAGAGTCCATTTCAATAATAGGGTAATTAAGGTTCACTCATGGATCAGCAGGGCCAGCTCAACGAGGAAGGAACTATTCTATATACTCCCTCAATGCTGTGTAAAAGGCAGGTGATCAACAAATACTTATTGAACAAACAGATGAGCTAAGAGATGAACACCCAGGTCCTTCACTGACCTCAGCCCTGCCATGGTGCCTGCTCTCCCTTACAAAGCTCTAACCACAATGAACTATTCCATTTGCAAATTACTGTAAAAGTGGAAATTTTCTATCATAAACTTAGCTTTTATGCTTCAAGCTGAGGGTGTTTTTACTTGGATAATAGGGTCTCCTCTGGCTTTTCTCTCCCTTACATAGCCATTTTGTTTAGTATTTACCATCTAGAATGCAGCAGACACAGGTGTTGCTACAAATTTCGTGTTGCACTGCACGGCAGGACTTACAGCATGTTTTATCATGGAACTGCATTTTGGCCTTAATAAAACACAGCACCGCACAGCATGACATTCACTATAATCTAATTAAATGCAATGCCAAGGGAAATATGTCACCGTGAAGGTGAAACACACATGTTATTTCCTTCTCCCTTCTATGCAAGGGGCAACTAAGGTATGGTTTAGAAAGAAAGTATTTAACATGGTGAGGTTCAGCAGTTTGCCAGCAAGATAAAGAAAAAAAAAAAAAAGATAGGAGATAAGAGAGAGGAGAAAACATAGAAGAGAAATATAAGGAAGAAGGAAAAGATGCGATGAATGATCAACAGTATTTCATTTATTTTTTTCTACTTAAACCAAAATCTCAAAGAATTGCCACACTTAGAGATTTCTGAGAGAGAGAATGAGTCTCCCCCAAACAACAGAGAAAAGAGAAAAAAAGATTTGTTTTTTTACCACCATTGCCTACCAGCTTCTAAAGGAACTCATATAAATAGCTCCCCAAAACAGTGAGAATCTCTTTTGCTTCCCCCACTCTGGTGTGACAACAGGAGGTTAAGGCAAGAACCATCCTCTAAAGGCAGGATTAGCTGAGTTCCAGCCCTGGCTTGACCTTTCACTGACTGTAACGTAGGGCATGTCAAATGCATTTGGGGCTTACTTGCCTAAAAGGTAAGGATGTTGCATCAATTATCAATGCTAAGATTCCAATATTGATTTTATGTAAGAAAATCTACCCATCTGAATTTCTGTCTCACCTACGCAATCTAAAATTTCTAGTAGGGTCAGTGGAAGCTTTATCTCACAATGCAGGTATTCACAAACCTAGGACGCTAGATGCTCAAACACATCCACACTCCCACTCCTCCCTCACTTCTGCAGCCTAGGAGATGTGGGCAAAGGAATACAGTACTTGAAAAGTTGATTTACTGATTTACTGATGGTCAAGGAGGCAACTAATGTCTAATGGTTGTCTAACCAACTAATGGTTAGCAAGCAACTCCAATCTCTTTGAGAGACTTGTGGGTCCTCTCTCTCCGTTTGTAGGGAGAAAATGCATTTATCTCTCCTCCATCAAAGAATACGAATGCCATGGCATTCTACTTCCATGGACCACCTTTAAAGATTGCTTTTCTCTGTTAGACTCTAGAAACAGATTGCAGACTGAGCTTTGGCCACCTCTTAAGATGTCCTGTGAAGGTGGGTCTAGTATCTCTTAAGAAAATGGGGGTGATGCCCCTGTGGTTCCCAGCTTTGAGCTTCAGCTATAAGTCCAAGACAACAGTAAAAGTCCCACTGAACCTCTTGTCAAATACATAATAAATTTTATACAGCCCAAAGAGAGCCTTTTCTTTGACCATCTTCTCACCAACAAATAAAAACTTGGTCTTCCTCAACTCATTATGATGCTAATAACCAATCTACCTACTTCTCAAGCCAGAAACCTAGAACACAGTCTCAGTGTCTCTTCTCCCTCACTCCTAAGCCATCAGCAAGCTTTCCTGACTCCACATGTTCCAGCATGGAACCAAGCCATCATCATCACTCACTGATATTCCTACAATGGCCTAACTAGTCTCTCAGCTTTTACTCTTGCCCAGCTATATTCCATCCACCCAGCAGCCAGCTGGGGCAACTTTCTAAACACAGAAGTCAAGGGGTGCCTGGGCAGCTCAGTTGGTTAAGCAACTTCCTTCTCCTTGGGTCATGATCCCAGGGTTCTGGAATCAGGCCCCACATCGGGCTCCCTGTTCAGTGGGGAGCCTGCTTCTCCCTCTCCCCCTGCTGCTCTGCCTGTTTGTGACCTTTTGCTCTTTCTGTCAAATAAATAAATAAATAAAATCTTAAAAAAAAAAAAAAACCACACAGAAGTCAATTTATGTGACACTCTGTTGGAAACAACCCCAGTGCTTTCTAATCTGCTTGGAATAAAATCCTCCAGGTCCCCGCATTCACTCCAGCCCTGGGGAGCAATACTGCATCCAGTTTCTCCCCGTGGGCCAGCAACCTTGCCCTGGAGCTCCGCAACCAGACAGACAGACAGGATCTTACCTCCAGAGGCTTCTCCCAGAAATTCTGATGCTGGTTCAGTTCTCATCGTTTAATCCCGGACGAGCCCCCAGTGTTAGGTCTGTTATTAAATGTAACGAGACTGAGACAAAGTGAAAGTAACTTAAAGCTTTATTTTATGATAAGTATTAGAAGTGAGACTGATCGGCCAGGGGAATGAGGTTGAGATGAGGTGAAAGTTATGCAAAGTTCTATTCTATGCTAAGCATTAGAAGTCAGACTGACCAGCCAGGGCCGTCTCCGAAGAGAGCAACCACCCCCAGCTTACAGGCTTAAGAATTGACTGACTGACCGCTCAGTGCCGCCTCCAAAGAGGACGACCCCTCCCAGTCTCACAGACTAACTTTTATAGAGCAAAAGTCTGGCCACACATAGGTGGCCAATGAGATTGTAACATTGCATAGTCCTGTTAGGCCACACGCAGGTGGCCAACTGAATTACAATTTACCCTTTGATAGCTGTTTGAACTAACCTATTACTCTGGTCAGAACTGGCACTCAAGTTTGGCATCCAAAAGGCAGGGTTTACATTCTTTGATGGTTAGGGAGACATATGTTTTTTTACTGATTGGATGTCTCAACCTGGCCTGACTCATCCTTGTATTCTGGGCTCTGTTATCAGGAACTGGCCAACCTGGCCTTGTATTTTGGGCTCTGTTATTAGGAACTAGCCGACCATATTTTACTGGTTTCCCAGACTTGCTTCTAAGTAAGTTTCTCGGTGGGGGTGGGGGAGGGGGGCAGGGTCAGTTTAAGTTTTACTGCACAAACAACAAAATGGCTTTTAACCAAGATTGAGTCACTCTGGCTAAATAGGTCCTTACACACTACAATCAGATCTTGTCATTTGAGTGACCATTCAAATACTTCCTCCTCAGTAAGGCCTTCCCTAATTATCAATCCCACCAGCAAGTTATTCTCTATCATCATTTTTTATTTTTTCCTTAGTTCTATGCATAAGTCAAAATTCTCTTAAGTAACTTATTTGCTTGAGCAGGGGTACCACTTTACTCTTAAACTATCTAGCATAGGGCTGGGCCATAGCACTCAATGAATTTTTACTGAATAAATAAATTTTTCCCTCAGATTCCATGTGTGAAGCAATTCTTCAATGAATCCCCCCTGTGCTAACATCTATGAATCTTCAGAGAAGGTAGCAAACTGTTGTAAAGACTATTGGAAGTCCTTACTTGGGTTACTGCTTTAAATAAAATTTCTTCCAGGATGCCTGGGTGGCTCAGTCAGCTGAGCACCCGACTCTTGATTTCAACTCAGGTCACAATCTCTGGCTCATGAGATCAAGCCCCACATGGGGTTCCATGCTCAGCACAGAGTCTGCTTGAGTTTCTCTCCCTCTGCCTCTCCTCCCAACTCTCACTCTCTAAAATAAATAAATAAACAAATCTTTGAAAGATAAAATAAGTAAATAAATAAATAAATCTTTAAAAAATAAAATTTTTTCCAACCATTTAAAGTATTTAGTTTAATTCTGCGGTGCCTGGCTGGCTCAGTCAGAAGAGCAGGTGACTCTTAATTTTATGGTTGTGGGTTTGAGACCCACATTGGGTACAGATATTACTAAAAATAAATAAACTTAAAAAATAAAATAGGGGCACTTGGGTGGCTCATTCAGTTAAGTGTCTGACTTCATTTCAGGTCATGTTCTCAGGGTCCTGGAATTGAGCCCATCAGTCTTCCTCCTCAGCAGGAAGTCTGATTATCCTTCCTGCTCTGAGTCTCCCCTTGCTTGTGCTCTGACTTGCTCTTTCTCAATTAATAAGTAAAATCTCTTAAAAATAAAATTAAATAGATCAAATAAAATCAAATATTTAGTTTAAAAGGGCTTTTTCTGAACCCATTCAATGCTATGTTTTGTTTTGTCTTGATATAATCACAAATGAACCTCAATTTTATTTTTAAACTAGACTTCTATTAGATATATGTCTGCCTCTACTAGAAAAGAACATTTTTCTAATAGATCAAGAAAACCCACAAAACTCCATTGAGGATGAAATGACCAAATAAGTTTTAATCTAAAACAGGACACTGTGAGTGAAGGGGGGCACTATTAATAATGATGCTGAGACCACAACATAAACTAGGATATACTGTCATCCTAGTTAAAGGCTTTATAGGTAATTTTTAAAATGAGATGCAGTTGTTTGGGCTAATTTTTTGTTTATTTTTGATGGAAGAGTGAGTTGGATTATTGATTTTTTTTTTAAGAGAAACAGGAAGGAATGCAAAGAGCACAATATGAAAGAAACCAAAATAGAAAATAATTATCTTTTAAAGGATTTTTTTTAATCTTATTTATTTATTAGAGAGAAAGAGGAGAGCGAGAGCATGAACAGGGGGAGGGACAGAGGGAGAGGGAGAAGCGGACACCCAGCCAAGCAGGGGGCCCCACAAGGGGCTTAATCCCAGGACCCTGGGATCATGACCTGAGCCAAAGGCAGACACTTAACTAACTGAGCCACCCAGGTGCCTTGAAAATAATTATTTTTTAAGAAAAGAGTGCAGATGGGCGCCTGGGTAGCTCAGATGGTTGAGCATCTACCTTCAGCTCAGGTCATGATTTTAGGGTCCTGAGATCAAGTCCACATCGGGCTCTCTGTTCAGGGCCTTCATCTCTTCCTGCTGCTCCCCTTGCTTGTGTGTACTCTCTCTTTCTCTCTCTCTCTCTCATTCTGATAAATAAATAAATAAATCTTGAAAAAAAAAAATGATAGAGTGCATGGGACGCCTGGGTGGCTCAGTGGGTTAAGCCTCTGCCTTCGGCTCAGGTCATGATCCCAGGGTCCTGGAATCGAGCCCCGCATTGGGTTCTCTGCTCAGCGGGGAGCCTGCTTCCCCCTCTCTCTCTGCTTGCTGCTCTGCCTATTTGTGATCTCTCTCTCTGTCAAATAAATAAATAAAATCTTTAAAAATAAAAAAAAAATTTTAATTTAAAAAATAATAATAGAGTACAGATAACACTACTCAACAAATATAATAAATAAGCCTATTTTAGATCATATTTTGGTGAAAGAAAGGGCATGAGAAAAACAGAAGGGTGAATAAGCAGGACAAGGACAGATAAACAGAGAATGGCAGATGGGAAGAAAGTTGGAGAGAAGCAAAGTAGCTGGAAAGAAGGGAGGGGCCATGAATGGACCCAAGAAGCTATCAAACATTGGGTTTCTCAGAAGGGAGATGGAGAGATGGAGGTTGGAATGAAGAATGTTTAATGGGGAGGATTTGGGGGATCGATAACTGTAGAAAGATGAGGAAGGACGTTGGAGTGGACAGAGAAAGGAGTTAAGATGCAATGCAAAGACCAGCAAAGGCTTCCACACACACACACATCCCCCACAAGGAGCTCTGGAGCTGGGAAGGTCCTTCTGAGTTGTTTGAAGTTGGAACAAGGGAGCCAGGTGTTCACAGCCTGGTGTCGATCAGATGTGGAGTACATCTGGAAGGAGGCATGAGTTTGAGTGAGGCATTTAGTTGATGCTATTTCCAAAGAGAGCTGAAGGCACAGAGTCTACCACTGTCTAGTTAGGTCATTCAGCTTCTTCTTTCTCCCTGCCTGTATGTGTAGTCTTCAACATATTCCTAGTCGTCACTTCTATGCAGATGAGGAAAGCATATGTATACCCCAATTTTTCAATCTTTCTCTTGACATATCCTTCTGGGTTAAGATACCCATGAGGGTACAATTTGCATCTTGTCCTTACTATTGTATCCCAGTATCTCCTAAAACAAAATCAACTTACATGGTAGATGTTCAAAAAACAGACTTGGGGAATCAAAATGGGATTCAGTCTGACCTCTGGGATCTTCCACATTCTGGAGCCAGTTGAAAGTGACTACTTCCCTATTTATGATGACTTTTCGTGAAAGAACTGCCCAGGCTTTCCTTGAAATAATTAATAAATTTCTCTGTTGCCTAAATTATCATTCCTTTCTTCAGGCTACCCCTGAAATGTTGAGAGAAATCCATCTCTCTCACCCTTGGATCTCATCAATGAGAACATTCAAATATCTCTGGTTGCTCATAATTTTAACAGCATAGTAATAATGATGATGAACATCTTTAGTAAAACTGAACTTCCTCCAAAAGTTGTAACTATGCATGCTTGATTTTTGTTTATTTCTCACCTCCTACTTTTCCAACACTTTGAATGATGATTTTAAAGTAAAGAAAATGATCTCTAGACAATAACAATGTGTAAAGCTATTTGCCTGTCCCTTTCTTTCTCTAACAAACTTGCTACAAATGTATAATAAGACCCTTAGGGAAAAAATCTAAACCCAGTTGTAAACTGTCATATGAAGCCTGCCCAACCACACAAGGAAGTTAAGATTTTTAAACGTGTGGGGTCATTTATTAAATCGCGATTTTAATAACCACTTCTAAATGTCTGGATTTTCATTTGTCAAGAGAATGCATCTACACTTTAAACTGTTTGCTAATAAAAATAATTTGGTTTTAATATATTGTTAATTCCTCATACTTCAATTAACTTCACTGGGGTTTTTGTGTTTTTTTTTTTTTTAACTTAGAACTCAGTTTGCTACTTTTACTAAGGATTTTTAGATATTTGTGGTCATTAGATTCTTCAGTCTCCTGTTAGAAATTTGGCTTCTCAGCAATGGCCATGGTCACCAAACTGTGGAAAGAGCCAAGATGCCCTTCAACAGACAAATGGATAAAAAAGATATGGTCCATATATACAATGGAATGTTATGCCTCCATCAGAAAGGATGAATACCCAACTTTTGTATCAACATGGTTGGGACTGGAGAAGATTATGCTTAGTGAAATATGTCAAGCAGAGAGAGTCAATTATCATATGGTTTTACTTACTTGGGGAGCATAAGGAATAACACGGAAGACATTGGGGGATGGAAAGGAGAAGTGCGTTAGGGGACTTGGAGGGGGAGATAAATTATGAAAGACTGTGGACTCTGAGAAACAAACTGAGAGTTCTGGAGGGAAGGAGGTCTTCCTCCTGAGGGGGGCTAGGTGAGCCTGGTAGTAGGTATTAAGGAGGCACGTATTGCATGGAGCCCTGGGCGTGGCACATAAACAATGAATTCTGGAACACTGAAAAGAAATAAAATAAAATGAAATGAAAAAAAAAGGTTTGGCTTCTCCTTCAATTCCTTGCCACCAGCGAAGAAGAGTCTCTGAATGTTTTAAAGCTTAAAACAGGCTGCCATCTTCAGAAAAAGTTAAAGGGAACAGGGAGTAAGATTCTAAATATTTCTAGCTATAAGAAAAGCAGAAAATGTGAATGAAGGGTTGGGGATATAGGTAAAAAGGGATTAGGAATATACTTATCATAATGAGAACTGAGTAATGTATAGAATTGTTAAATCCTTATATTATATCCCTGAAACTAATATAACACTGCATGTTCATTATATGGCAATTAAAAAAGAAGAAAGAAAAGTAAAACTCCTTAAGTTTTCAATCATAGGTTATTTTCCCATCAATGTAGCATAATGCAGTCAAGTAGATCTGAGTTCAAATTTGCCTACCAGCAGTGGCCTGGGGGAACCATCTTTACTGCTCTGAGCCTTGATTTCCTCACTTGTAACAGGATCAGCTCTAGTGTCACCGAGAGGATCTAATAGACACTTGAAACAGCATCTGGTGCAGAATAAGCAATTTGGAAAAGAGTAGCTATTACCATTAACTCTATTGTTCAGAGTAAATGCTTAAAATATATGAAATATCACTTATGAACACATAGTATAGCGTATTTACATTCATGATTGAACATCAAACTACGTTTAATGATGATTGGACTCCAGATTCATAATTAGGCATGCAAATAATTAGGAACACCTACTCTCCTTAGACACCATATCTTGGGCTTCCCCAAAGTACAAAGCTTTTAATGACCTCTGAACTTTTTTGTTTTTCCTTTCTTAAAAGAAATCAGGAGTTTACTTTCTTCTTATCTTGGTGAGTCTCAGACTGAGGGCAGACCACACACTATTTACTGGTTGTAGCTGGGAGCACATACCACCATCATCCTTCTATGACAATTACTCATTAACATTTTCTGGTGATCTTTCCATAGACAATTTGAATACCCCTCACAAGCCATTTGTCCTACATCTTTTTATGTTATGCATACATCTCTCCACAAATCTGCAAAAATGACTTATGAGAACACTTCCCTGGGCATATGTTTAAAACATCAGTCAGTATTTTCCTTTTATGATTACTAATGAATATATTTCTTTCACATTGGCTATCACATTTTTGGTGCTTGTCACAGGCTCACAAACACTAACAAGATTAAGAAAAGCTTTGAGTTATCTGGATAATTGCTTACCTCATATAAGAATTATCAGGCAATTCATTAAATTAAATTATGAGTGAAGCCCTGCTGAGTAGCTAAGAACATCAGTTATTTCAGATTCAGTAAGAAATGAGTAAGTTTGACAGAAGTCTGAGGTGAACCCCAACTGAGCATCTATTGATCTGGCTGGGTTTGTTTTTTTTTTTTAATTTTTAATTAGAGAAATTGACTTCTGCGGTCATTTTACATTAGCTACAGATTAAAACAAGTGGGGAGATTTGGGATATACCGACATTTACCTAAAAAGCCTGATAAATGCTGTTCCCACAAATGCAATATTAAATGGAGCATTGAAGTAATTATTTGGATAATTAAAAAACTCATGATATGCTATTAAGGAAAGAATGGGAAGTAGGGAATGTAGATTCAAATTATCCATTAAAAAATTGTTGCCTCGCTTTTAACCACTATTAGTTTCCAAATGAAATGCCTCATTTAGGTGACAAGAATTTCCAAAGCATAGAAAATATTTCAAAGTGATTATGTCTGATTGTTTTTCAAAGCACTTGAAAAATAATGATTCACATCTGTAAAAAGAGAGAAACTCTGTCTATGGAATCACAAGTAAAAATTTTGTCTACATTATTGAGGTTTTCTTACAAGGTCAGCCTTGCCAAAGGCAAGCTGAAATGAGAACCAACAAAACAACATCTTCAATGTGTTTGAAATGCCAGTGAAGCAGCTTTTCCTCCCTGGCTGCCTTCCATGAGATCATGGTGGGTAAAGAAACACAAAAGTTAAGGCAGCAAGACAACCCAAAACTGGTTTGAAAACAGAAGCTGGAATCATTCATACGGAGATCATGGACATCATCAAAGCATTTTCTCTCAGTCTTGCCACCCAGATTTGCTAAATCTTTCCCCCAAATGAAACCTAATAGGCTGTGAACCAGAAACACAAGTCCAGACCTGTCTTTCTACCGTCCTACCTAGCAGCCTTCTCACTAGCTGGGCTTCCCAAGACGAGATGATGAAGCTTGGGACAGAACCGGGGACAGACCTGGCTAACCCCAGGCCACTGCTTCCTGTGCACAGGACTTGTTCTTTTCAAGGGAGCCCCGCATCAAGCTTTCTTTTGACAATGTCACATGAAAAGTTGTGTCACACTGATCAGTCCCTGAGTTCACACTCCCCGAGCTGGTTGAATGAAGTAAAATAAACCCACCATCTGTTCCTGACACTTGTTTAATTTTGGAGGGAATCTAAAATTCTACTAACTCTGTAAGAGGAGCCGAGAAAACGTAAACAAAGCCTCTTAATTTAAAATTGACTAAACGCATGTTTTTCCCAGCTCCAGACAATCTGCTGTCTTCCAGCTGTGCTTGCTCAATTCGGCATCATTCTGGGAGCCCTGGTGTCACAGCCGTGAACAGGCAAGGCTCAGTGGGGATGAGACTGTGCCAACCTGATCTCCCCCACAGCATACAAATGAGCGCCCTTATGAAAGCATTAACAATGCAGAGCACACCAAGGTAGACGGCTTGGCACGGCCCTGAATGCACATCAGCCCAGGCAGCCGGGACTCGCCAGCCTGAATGTGTCTGCACAGGCTGACTGTCTGCAATGTGCCTGGTCTCCTAATCGCCAGTCTCCTTTCCCGTCACCCTCAAGGGCTTCATGAATAAAGATGAAGGACAAACACTTTCTGCCTCTCTTTAGTACCTCAGCAGGTGCACACTTAATAAACTTTCTTATCTCTCTGGGTACGAATGACCTCAGAGATTCTGCAAACCCAAACCTGTCATTATTTCTTCTCCTTCCGTCCACAAAAAAAAATATGCCCAAGCCACGGAGGAGGAGGAGGAGAGACTGCATGGATGACAAGAGCAAAAGAAACAAATAAATCTCAGAGAGATGCAGAATGTCCACACAGAAAATATCCACCCACAGTCACAAATGTTCCTCCCTCTTTAGCAACCCATCTGCTCCACTTACCAAAGAAAAACTACCAAATCCAAAAGTTTTCACATGTTAGCACATGATAAGGAGTCCCCGGGATCTCTAAGGAAGATTTCCAAATAGCTTTGGAAAAAGAAATTTGGCTTGTGTTCATCGGATCATCATCTAGAGGGATGGCCAGCACCAAACTGTAAAGCTAGAGGCAATTCCTACAAACTTTACATGTAGCAACAGGGAAAGCATAAACGGGGAAAGGAGGTATTACAGAGTATTTTCACATCATGATTTAAGATCAGATTATGACCTTTCAAACACCCACAATAATATCATAGTATGAAGACACAAACTTATGGGTGAGCCAGCCAACAATTAAACACATTTTTTAAGTTAAAATGATCTAAAAGTAGATTTGTTTTTACATGTGGCATCTTCCTTCATTCCACAGTGAGTAGCACACAGTAGGCATCTGCTAACTACTTTGCAGGCATGGGTGACTTAACACTGAAAAATTGTGGATCTAGCTACTGATCTCTCTTGCTTCCCTAAGTGTTCACTGCCTCCTTCTTCCAACCGGTTGAGGTGGCTTCTTCAAAAAACACACACCAAAAACAAATGATAACATATAAATCGGAGGACAAAGCATGAAAATCCAGGAAAACATGAACGGAAATCAAAAGACAAAACAAAGTGAAGACAAAAATGCAAAGGCATTGTTTGGAGTTCATAAAGTCCCTATCAAGTTTCTGCCAAACTTCCTGAGAACCAAAGGAAAGAGAAGGGTAGACTTCTGTGGGCAACACAATATTTTTGTTACTAGAAAGGATCAAACATCTCAAGTCTTTAGAGAAAGGGAAGTTCTAAGTTAGCTCCTGTATGAAAACCAACGTTCCCTACAGTTTCATAGAGGGTGTGTCCTTACCCGCTGGTACACAAACAGGACAGATCTGCTCCTGCCTCAGACCTTGGTAGTCACTCTTCTGTTCTCTTGACGCCCTTCTTCACCCTCCAGCCCCATGAGTCACATGCTTCAGTCTCCCACCGCCTCCAATCTTACCCCAAACAACATGGGCTCAGGGAGGCCTTCTCAGCCTCCCTGCTTAAGCCTGCAGACCTCCACTCTTAACCCTGCACTGTCATTCTCTCCAGTTCATTTTTCTTCATAGCATGTACCATCTTCCCATGTACCATAAAACACATTCATTCTGTCTATTGTCTATACCTCTAGGCCCATCACCAACTAGGAGGAAAGTCCACGATATCAGAATGTTTGTTTTGTTCATTACTATGTCCCAGAGCCCATAGTTTCTGGCAAATTTATTAAATGATTGAACAAATGAGAAAGTTCTCAATATTATTATGGGGTGTAACAGCTTCCCTTTGCGAAGTAATTCCACTGGACCAGAAATTTGGTTCTATTATGTACATGTCTAGTGAGGCAGCTTGATCCGAGGTCACATTTAACCCACCTATAGTGGCTCTTAACCATATCTGGTCACAGACTCCTTTAGACTCTCAAGAAACAAACCCTCTAATGTAATGCTGTCCAATAGAAATATAATGTGAGCCACATATACTGTATTAAATTTGCTAGAAGCCACATTTAAAAATGAAATTAATTTCAATAATATATTTTGCAGAGTACCTGGGTAGCTCAGTCCATTAAGTGTCTAAGTCTTGATCTTTGGCTCAGGACATGATCTGAAGGTTGTGAGATTGAACCACACATTGGGTTCTGTGCCCAGTATGAAACCCACCTAAGATTCTCTCTCTCCTTCTGCCCCTCCCCTTTTAAAAATATAGGATACACAAATTGTCATTTCATTTTTTGCATACACTAATTGTCATTTCAACATGTAAACAACATAAAATATTATTAAGTTTGTGGTCCTTCATTATAGTAGCCACAGGAAACCAATATACAGACCAAAAAAAAAAAAAAAAAAAAGATACAAACTACACCAAACTCAGAAACAAAAGAAGGAGGATTGCTACTGACCTTACAGAAATTAAAATACTAAAAAGAAAATATTATAAATAACCTTACGCAGAGGCACCTGGGTGGCTCAGCCAGTTAAGCATCTGCCGTTGGCTCAGGTCATGATCCTGGAGTGTAGAAATGGAGCACCAAATCAGTATCGTTCCCCCTCAGCAGGGATTCGTCTTCTTCTTCTGCCACCCCCATCTTGTGTTCTCTCTCTAAACTTACTCTCTCAAATACATAAATAAATAATCTTATGCCATGAAATTAGAAAGCTTTGATAAATCCTATAAACACCTAGAAAAACAAAAATTACCAAAATTGAATTGATACAGAAGAAAAAATTTGAATAGTTCTACAACAAGAAAAAAAACTAAGAATGAAAAATTCTCTCATAAAGATGAGCCCAGGCCCTAAGGGCTTCACTAGTAGATTCTACAAAATACTTGAAAAGGAAAAAATACCAATCCCTTACCCATTCTTTCAAATAATAAAAACAAAAGAAACACTTCTCATTTCATTCTATATGGACATTATTATCCTAAGAACAAATCCAAAGACATTATAAGAAAAAAATACTACCAACATTCCTCATAAACACAGATTAAAATATTCTTAACAAAATACTAGCAAACTGAATCTAATAACATATTAAAAAGATTATATACCATGACCAAGTAGGATTTATCCCAAGAATATAGCTAGTTTAATAAATGAAAATCAATTATTATAATATACCATATCAATAGAATAAATGACAAAGTCACATGATCATTTCAACCAATGCAGCAATAGACAAAATCTAACATCATTCTTAATTTAAAAAACAAAAACAAAGACCTCTGAACAAACTAGGAATGGAAACTGACAAAGAACATCCCCAAAATACCCTATAGCTAACAGCATACAATATAAAAAGCTTAATTATTTCCCCCAAAACTGGTACAAAGGAAGGTTATCTATTCTCTCCACTTCTTTAAACAATGTACTACAAATTTTAGTCACTGTAAGAAGACAAATTAAAAGCATCTTGATTAAAAATAAAGACATAAAACTGTCTTTATTTGCAGATATCATGATCATACATGTACATAGTCCTAAGAAATCATAAAACTCTACTAGAATTAATAACAAAGTCACAGGATACAAAATCAATATACAATTATATTCCTATATTTAGCCATCAAAGAATCTAAAAGTGAAATTAAGAAAACAATTCTTTTACAATGCCATTAAAAAAGAATAAAATATTTAGGAATTCTAACAAAATTTTTAAAAATCAAAAAATTTTCACTTTAACAAAAGAAGTGTAACATTTACATACTCAAAACTATGATTAAGCCCCTCCCCAGAAATCTGTACTTGCTGAAAGGAAGTAAAGAAGGCCTAAATAAGTGGGAAAACTTCCCATGTTCCTGGCTGTTAGACTCAATATTGTCAGACTGATCTATAAATTCAATCCAATTCTTACCAAAATCTCAGCAGCATTTTTTTAAGATTTTACTTTTTTATTTGTCAAAGAGCGAGCACACTAGCAGGGGAAGCAGCAGGCAGAGGGAGAAGCAGGCTCCCCGCTGAGCAAGGAACCCAATGCGGGCTGGTCCCAGAACCCTGGGATCATGACACAAGCCAAAGGCAGAAATTTAACCATCTGAGCCACCTAGGCATCCCTCAGCAGGATTTTTTTGTAGAAATTTACAAGCTGATCCCAAAATGTATATGGAAAAGTAAAGAACCTAGAACACCCAAAACAATTTTGAAAAAGAGCAGAGTTGAATCTTGTACACTATCCAATTTCACAACATACTCAAAAGCCAAAGTAATCAAGACTGCAGTGTCGACAGAAGGACAAACATATAGATCAATGGAATAGAATTAAAGATTCAGAGAAATAAAATCATGTTTTGACAAAAACGATAATAGGGTAACAAGATAAAGGGATAGTCTTCTCAACAGATGGTGTTGAGACCATGGGATAAGCACATGCAAAAAAATAATAAAAATAAACTTAGATCCTTATATCATAAATATATAAAAATTAACTGAAAATGAATAATGGACCTAAAAAGAAGAACCAAGTATATAAAACTCTTAGAAGAAAATATAAAAGAAAATGTTTGTGACATTAAATTAGGCGAAGAGTCTTAGATATAGCACCAAAAGCATTATTCATAAAGAAAAGAAATCAATATATTGGACCTCACCTAGAAAAAGGTGAGGTAAAAAAAGAGATAGAAAACAGATCAATGATTGCATAGGGCTAGGGCATGAGGGAATTCCTTGGGGTCATGGAAATGTTCTAAAACTTGATAGTGGCGATGATTACCAATCTGTAAATTCAACAAAAATCACTGACTTTTCAACCGTACGCTTACAATAGGTGCATTTATGGAGAATAAATTTGATCTCAATAAAGCTGTTTTTCTAAAACATAAAATGAGCAGTCACCTACCTGCCAGAAGTTCATAGTCTAACATATAGATAATGGTTTTTTGTTTTTTAATCAGTACGTGTTAATTCAGACAAATAATAAAATACTAGAGGAGGGAGGTAATATTACTTAAGTGGTGTCAAAGTTACTCGTATCAAAACGAGATCCCTGGGAGGTGGTAAACATCCTGACATTCTCCTGACACGCTTTTTTTCCTCCTGGCATTTTACAATGTTTAGTGTCAATGGATCCTAAAGCAGAAGACAGTAACCTAAAGCTTGCAACAAGGGTTTGAGCAGACCAGGCACCAGAGAAAATAAAACCACAAAATCGAGATCCCCCAACAAGCTGTGCTTCTTCTTCCTGAAGGCATTTGTCAATTTCTAAGCATACAGGACAATGAACTAAGAAGCAAAGCAGAAAACTGGAGCTAAGAAACTAAAAATCTAAGCATTGCTCAGAGCAGACAAAATTTGTAGTTTCAGGACCCTCAAGGATGAACGGCCCTTGTTAACACCCCAGATAATCAGATGAAATCCCTGAAAGGCTATACTCTAGAAGCAAAAAATAAACCAACTGTCATGGGCACTGAAAGCCATCCTTAAATCATGTTCACCACTAACTAAATCAAGGTGATCTGCCCCTCCTGAGTCAAACTGCTGGCTGAAAGAAAATTACATCTTCTCTGGAGGAATGTTGGTTCACAACCTTGGAGCTGCCTGGGAGAATTTGAAACTTGCCCCTATACACAAAAAGCAAGAAGAGACAGAAGAAAGAGGCAGATCACTCCAAATTGGGAAATGAAAGGCTTAATAATCCAGGGAACTTACATACAAGGTTTGTCTTGGGTGTCTGTAAGACAAGTCGATCTCCACACCTGACCACTAGAATATTAAAAGTTTCTATAGAGGCCTAACCAGGGTTCAGTCACATATACTGTCCAGATGGTCTCAACAATATATTGTTCTCTTAAGGCTGCAGCCTTGAAATAGCTCCAGCAATGGGCAAAACATAAAATCCAAGGACTGAGGAGGGGATGAGAGCCTCTAATTGCCTAGGTCCAAGTTTCAGGTCAACCAGCAGTCACATCGTCTTGATAACCTCTTCCAACAAGGAATCATCCAGATTATGTGTAAATTCTGATACACAAAATCTCATGTTAAACTGAAACTTAGCAGGCATGTCAAGAGGAAGGAGTAAATAATCATAAAACGTGAAAATATAATAGAAACAGACCCATCAACAATCAAGATATTGAAATTTTAGATACTAAAGGAATTACTTAATATGTTCCTGAAAATAGATTGAGATGTGGAAAAAATTTCAGCAGAGAACTAAAATCTATGAAAAAGCCCATAATTTAAAACCTTCCCACAAAGCAAATTCCAGGTCCAGAGGCTTCACCAGTGAATTCACCCAAATTACTAGGGAAGAAATTATGCCAGCATTACACAAGCTTTTCTAGAGAACAGAAAAAGAGGGAACACTTCCCATCTCCTTTTACATGGGTAGTATAACTTTAATACCAAAACCCAATAAGGATGTTAAAAGAAAAAAAACATACACCGATCTCTTTTCTGAATACAGATAGAAAAATTCCAAGCCAGTACAATTCAGAAATAATGAAAAGTGCAGTTCATCACAACCAAACTGAGTTTATTCCAAAAATTTTAAGTTGACTTAAAATTTTAAAACTAATTTAATTAATCTATGAATTCTACCACAATCACAGAATAAAAGGGAAAACTCACATTTTTACCTCAGTAGATGCAGAAAAAAACATCTGATGAAATTGAACATGGATTCAGAATTTTTAAAGTTCAGTAAAACTAGGAAGAGAAAGGAAATTCCCTAATTTAATGAATGATATATTTTTTAAAACCTACAATAAATACTATACTTGATGAAATAGTGAAAGTTTGATTCATCAGATCTGGAATGTACAAGAATGACAGTCATTACCACCTTGATTCAACCTTGAACTAGTCCATGAAACAGAACAAGAAAAAGAAACAAATGGTATAAGAAATGGAAAGAAAAAGTAAAATTGTCCATATTCACAAATGACATAAAATCATATAGAAATCTAGAAGAATATCTATAATCTATTAGAATTAATATGTGAATTTAGCAAAGTCACTGATACAGGTCTAAAAACAGATTAGATTGTATATGTACATACTAGCCAAAAAGAAGTTAAAAGTAAAACCTTTTTTTTTTTTTTTTTAAGATTTTATTCATTTATTTCTCAGACAGGGAGCATAAGCAGAGGGAATGGCAGGTGGGGGAGAAACGGGCTCCCCACTGAGCAGGGAGCCCAATATGGGATTCCATCCCAGGACCCTGGGATCATGACCTGAGCTGAAGGCAGATGCTTAACTGGCTGAGCTACCCAGGCATCCCAAAGGTAAAACTTTTTAACATATTATTTTAAATTGATATTTTTATTCAAAAAAAAATGAATACCAAGAAATAAATCTAATAAAAGATGTTCAAAACTCAATACAGAAAACAATAAAACATTACTGGCAGAAACAAAGAAGACTTAGATACTAATTAAGTAAGGGAAGACTCAACATTGCAAAGGCAACAGTTTTCCTCTATGTTGCTACAGATATATGCAATCCCAATCAAAAGTCCTTCCTGAAATTTTTTTATTGGAAAATAACAAGGTGACTCTAAAATTGATGTGAAAATTCAAGGGGCCTACAACAGCCACAGAAATCTTATAGAAGAACATTGGCAGTGTGGGAACAAGGGCAGGCCTCCCCAAGATGGGGCACTTTGGCATGAACATTATTTTGAGTTAAAAGCAATCAAAACCCCCAGATTCAGGAAAAGCTCTTTACCTGACCCCAACTGCCTGCTTGTACCAGGAAGATAGTTATTAATAGAGAGTTTCTTTACCTAAGAAACTTAGCGGCATAATAGGGCAATCTTTGTTTTCCAAACATGTCCTTTGACCTTCCTGCTAATGGTCTTTCTCGCCTTTGTATCCTCAGACCCCTACCCCCTCCATAGCTCCTATAAGGATCATGTTGCCTCACTGTCCTTGGAATTTCCATGTCTGTATGAATTTCCCATATGTACAGTCTTTTTTAATTTTATTTATTTACTTATTTTAAGTAACCTCTACACCCAACATGAGGCTTGAACTCACAACCCCAAGATCAAGTTTCTCACACTTATCCAATTGAGCCAGCCAGGCACCCACTTCCTATGTACACTATTAAATTTTATTTTCTCCTGTTCATCTTTTTCTTATCAATTTGATTCCTAGTCCAGCAAGAACTCTGAATAGTAAAGGAAATTCCTCCTCCCCAATAGCAGTGTGGTAGAAAATGATGATCTTTACAATAAATGGCTTTTGAGTAAACAAGATATCTGTATTTCATAGCTCATTAAAGATGAATTTCAATCCTGCCACACAGTATATACACACATACACATACATATATCAATTCCAGATAGATCAGCTCCAAATGTGGAATGTAAAACAGTAAAGCACCTAGATGATAACAAAAGAAAATATCTTGACAAACTTCTATAAACATAACACAGAAATCACTAAGCATAGAGATTATCAAAAGACAATTTAAGGACAATAAAAAGTAGAAGATATTTACTATATATATATATTCAACAAAGGACTTATATTTCAAATATGTAAAGAACCACTGTAAATCAATAAAGGAAAACCAACAAGTTTTACAGAATGGGTAAAAGAGAACACCCATATAACTAATAAACTTGGGAAATACTATTCACCATCATTAGTAATTAGGAAAATCTACTTTAAAATCACAATGGAATGATATTACAAAACCAGATTGGGTTTTTTTGGTTTTTTGTTTTTTTTTTTTCAAAGCAGACTGTATCAAGTGTTCGTGGAGAGGGGCACCTGGGTGGCTCAGTGGGTTGGGCCTCTGCCTTTGCTTGGGTAGTGATCTTAGGGTCCTGGGATCAAGCCCTGCATCGGGCTCTCTTCTTGGTAGGGAGTCTGCTTCCCCTACTCTCTCTGCCTCCTGCTCTGCCTACTTGTGATCTCTCTCTCTATCAAATAAATAATTGAAATCTTTAAAAAAAGAGAAGAAGAAGAATTAGAATGGAAACTCTCCAACATTGTTCGTATAGTTGTAAATTGGTGCAACCATTTTGGAAACCAATTCATCATTATGTACTGAATCTGAAAATACTCATATCCTTTGACACAACGTTTCCACTTCAAGTTCTATAGCTAAGAGAAATGCATGCTTATGAACACCAGATTCTTGCAAGGATGTTCATGGCACATTATTTGAAATAGCCAGAGCTAAAAACAATACAAATGTCCATGAAGAGTAAACAGGATATACAAATTGTGAAATATTCAGATTACCTTTTGGGAAAGGGTAATGACTGAGAGAGAGCAAAAGGGAAGTTTATGGGGTGGTACCAGTGTTGCTGTTTTTTTGTTTTGGGGTTGTGTTTTGTTTGTTTGTTTGTTTGTTTGTTTTACTTGAGTGATGATAACATTGGTATGTCTATTTGGTAAAAATTCATCATGCCACTATATCAACCATACATATATATATGTGTGTGTTCGTATATATGTGTGCGTGTATGTTATATGTCATAAAAAATGTTTACCTTGGAAAATGCTGTGGGAATGCAGATTAAGTGCTCGCTGAAGAATTTCGAGAGCTAACATCTTTTTGATTTGTTGGCCAGTGTCATAGCGGCTCTTCTTCAGGAGGAGGCAGAATCAGCAAGAGGGCCAACTGACTTACTTTCTATGAGGGGACATATGATGGGAACTTTCAGATATGTTCCACCTGAGCCAAATCAATGTGCCCCCTTTGCAAACAGCAGGCCAGAAATTAGTTGCTGTCTTTCCAGAGTCGGTAATGGATTCACACCAATTCAACGCTACTTTCTTATCTTCCACCCCACCACCCACTCACCCATAATCATGGCCATTTATTTTATAGTGCTCGGGAAAGATGGGCCTGCAATCTTTGTCCCTAAATGAGAAAAAGGTAGCTGATCCCTGTGGTATTTTGGGCCAGGTTTTTTGACCCCTGGTGCCTACTTGGCAATGCTTTGGGAAAGCAGTCTGGACTAGAGAAATAGCTGTAGAATCTGGACACATGGGTGGTGGAGGAAGATGTGGGTTGATATGGGAGGAGATGGCTGAGCTAGAACCCTGGACACGTCAGTGCCAGCAGTCAAAGAGTGCATAGACCTAGAGATGCCAGAAAAAAAAAGTGACTGCAAAGGGGCAGTCAGGAAGCAAAAAGACACCATAAAATCAGGAGATGGTTGTTCTATACATATAGCAGATCTATACATTCTCTTCAGAAAGATTCTGATTCTCTGCCCATGAGCCTCAAGGAACAGGAAGGAAAAGGGCAGAAGTAGGTCCTGCCTCCACATCTCAGCCCTCCAGCCACAGAGGCTGAGAAGATGAGACAGAAGCTCACTGTCTTTTTCCTAGGATGTTTCAGAAACAAAATGACACGGTCCCCTCCTCCACAGTACAAGTGCATATTGTCCCAGACCTTCAGAGGCCCTGAGGCAGAGAATGTTGATTCCAATACAGACAGCTCTCAGGGCAATCCTGGGAGTGTTTCAAAAGAGTCACAAGTGAGGGGTCAGTGGCCCAGTAGAACTAAATTAGTGTCCAACTACAAATACTCATTTGTCACAGAAATGCAAGGTTTGGTGCCAACTCACTGGGACAGAGACCAAGGGATCTCCCCCCACAAGGAGGTGAGGAAAGTGGTTGTTGGCTCAGCATTCAGGATGCCTCTTTTCCTACATTGCACCTTTCTCTTCCACCCCTGTTTAACCTCAGAAAATTCATCGCCCTGTGACAAAGAGAAAATAAAATGAAATGAAGCCAATTTCAGCACCTTGACCTCTGCATTTCTATTCTCAAGTTTCTAAATTTACTCTCTTAAGCATCCCTAAAAGCAAATGATCTGTCCTCCCAAACACAGGCTCGGACCCTTCTACTAGGAGCACCTCCCTCCAAGAGCCCTTTCAACTAAACCACAGCGCTCTATGATCCCATGAGTTGTTCACCCTCAGTTCTCTCTGTGCTCTGGCCTCTCCTTACCTGTTCACTGGTTCTCCTGTTCCCAAGGGGAGATCTCTGCTAGAGGTGAGCTCTCTCTCCACGCCCATTGCCTCCATCCCCACCTACCTTGGCTTCATCCCGTTCCTTTCCTTTCAAACACCTTCACTTAAGTGAAGCTGTCCCTAGCCTTCCCGAGACTGATTCCTTCTGGGACCTTGTATACCACAGTTGTGGTCTAAAGTTTGCACTTGTTGTATCCCACAGAGCATGTGTGGAGTGTTTTAAAATATGGACAACTGAAAAAAAAAAATATGGACAGCTGTAGGCCCAGGGTTATCACCATAGCTGTCTTGTAAGAAGTCTCACAGGGTGACATTCTTTAGCTTCATGAATATTTCTGGTCCAGGATTTGTCTCCTGGACTTGGAGGCTTGGACACCAAATATGCCATCATAGCAGACTGTTTCCTAGGAAGGGTTTATATGACCCAAGTTCTTAAGTCCCACTTGCTCGGAGCCAGTACAGGAGAGTGCTGAGTTTGGACACCTAGGTCAGACCTAGATTCAGACTCCAAATCTACCCCCTTCTGGCTGTGCAATTTAACACCAAGTACTGAATCTCTCTGGGCTATATTTTCTTGTTTGTGAAATGGAGATATTAGCAGTAACACCCTCAAAGATTGTCATGATGATTGAATAAATTAATACATACAAAATGTTTGGAACAAAGCCCAGCCTGTAGTAAGCACTCAATAAAGGTTAACTATCTTTTTTTAAATTAAATCAGAAGAGTAATTTATAATGACAAATATAAGTTACCCAAGAAAGTTATATTCATAAAATTTAGCTAGTCTAGTCTCTGTTTGATATACGTGGACCAAGACCAAATAGACTTTGTTACAGGATTCAAATAATGAGGAGCAAGAGAGCATGATGGATAAGAATTTCGGCTTTTGATCCTTGTTTAGCGCTTAACTGAGTAACCTTGGGGACTACTTTCACTCCTCTAAGCCTTAGCTCCTCATACAACAAGGCTGATGACAGGATCTTCATCACACGGTTGTTAAGATTAATGGAAAAAGTCTACAAGGGCTTCACACTGTGCCTAATACATAGAAACCAGTCAATATACAAAAGCTCTCATTGTTAATAGTTAAGCCCCAGTCCAGTTTTCGTTTCACTATGGTCAGCGACCTCTGGAAAAAATCAACCTCTCTTTCTCTCCTTTCATTGTTTTATTTTCTTCAACACCCAGATAGCATCTCCTGACATTATGATCCTTGGGCAAACTCGTGAAAAACAAAACCTAGATGATAACACAGAATTAGATGATAACATGTGCCTAGATTATAATATATGCTGGTCTACAGTGAAGAGGCAGTGCCAGGAGAGAAGACCCACATTTGAGGGCAACCCTGCCATTGTTACTTGTGTTCCGTTGGGCTGGATATCTAACATTGTTCCACGTAATTTTCCCCATCTTGAGGGATCAACAGACAATTAGTATGGAAGTGATTTGGACAGTTCAAAGTACTATACCATGTTAACCACTAAAGCAATAATAATTAACAATTTTATACTCTAATTAGAGAAGGAGCACATAGTGGAAGGTGGAAGGATATATACTAGACTCCAAAACCAGAATATCTTCAGTGCCCCAACCACAAATGAGGGATACTAATGAGTTTTCTCTAACACTGGCCTGATGTGTGAAATGAGGGGGGTAAAGCTCCTTAAAGGGACAGATTCTGTAGAAATGGAAAACAAAATGAAAGGCCCATGTGGAAGAGATATTAAGGCAACACACTTCTGTCAGTGCAGAATTAAGGTGAGCAATAAAGCACAAAATGAAACCAGAATTGGCTCCTCAGATATTACCTTGTTCTCTTACCATTCATTACAACTGTCAGCTCCCCAAATAAGGAAAAAGGATCAAAACCCAAGTCTGGCAAGAGGCCCATTCTTTTTTCTCACTTACCTACACTGGGGTCCATTAGAAACTCAGGACTAGATTTTCTTCTATGTCTAGAAAAATATTACATTTGCCAGTCATTTGCAAAAGATGAACAATGAACATCAAGGAAAACAACAGACTCTCAAAATAAGTTCTCTCCCCAAAGGTCACAAATAGAATATTTGCCTCAGAGTCCTCAAACTCCAGGACACATGGAATATTCTGCGGAGTCCTATACAGATATAGCTCAAGAAGCCTCACGGCCCCAACAGCTACACATATTAAGGGACACAACACTAAGAATATTCCTGTTGGCTGATAACCAACATCCTACTTCTGATCTTCTGGTATTATGGAGGTTAAAATGCAAAACACTCCACAAAAACTGTATGCTAAAGTTCACAGACATTTACACCTTAATGTTAATAAGGGCCAGATCTTTTTGTGGTCATGCATGACCTTTTCAAGGAGGAAGAATACACACTGAATCAAAAAGCAGTGGACACCAGCCACTTTATAATTTTACCTCAGTCAAGCCTCAAGCTGTGGCTACTGATGCAGTTGATTGAAAAGGACCACTTCTAGTTATGGAACCACTTCACTTACGAGAACCTTCTATTTTATCTGTAAGAAGGATGACATTGCTGCTTGGAATGGGGCCATCTGCACAAGAGGAAGCGGAATATGTCCATCTATTTGAAAATCATACTAGGAAGCAAAAATATCTTAAGAGAAATTTTAACATTTCATCAAAATAAGACTGTAATTCCCCAGAACAGTGACTGAGTAGGTAAAAGAAAATTAGAAAAACCTAGAAAGTTCAATTTATTTCCTTAACTGAAGGAGACAAATTGTTTTCTACAATCCAAAAGATGCTGATGACAAAGAAATATATTCTGAGAGACAGAAAGTAGTTCTCTGAGCAGGGAAAACAAAACAAAACAAAACAGCTATTTAAATATCTGAGGTTTATCAAAGTAAAGGGCAATTGGGAAGTAACTCCAGGTGCAGTGCTCACTGAGCTCCTCCGAACAAGGCTTGATTTAAGGGTCATCCAGTCTGCCTGCCCCCTCAGTATTTTTTTTTCAAGATTTTTTTTACTTATTTGTGTGTGTGTGTGTGTGTGTGAGAGAGAGAGAGAGAGAGAGAGAGAGAGAGTGAGAGTGAGAGTGAGCACAAGCAGGAGGAGTGGCAGGCAGAAGGAGAAACAAGGAACTGGATGTCGGACTCGATCCCAGGGCCTTGGGATCATGACCTGAGCTGAAAGCAGACGCTTAATTGATTGAGCCACTCAGCTGTCCTGTGCCCTGCACCCTCCAACCCATTCTGATGAGCACTGTTTACCCCAGGTCTTGGTGATGATGGAGCTACAGCATTAGAAAGTGCCCTGGAGGGGCACCTGAGTGGCTCAGTGGGTTAAAGCCTCTGCTTTCAGCTCAGCTCATGGTCCCAGGGTCCTTGGATCGAGCCCTGCATCTGGCTCTCTGCTCAGCGGGGAGCCTGCTGCCCTCGCCCTCGAGCGTGCGCGTGCGCGCGCGCGCTCTCTCTCTCTCTCTCTCTCTCGCTGATTGCCTCCCTGCCTACTTGTGATCTTTCTCTCTGTCAAATAAATACATAAAATCTTGTAAAAGAAAGTGCCCTGGAGAAGTTCCAGAGATAAGGCCTGAAGTTTTACCCACGTGACTGGGGACAAAAGGGCCTCAAAGGTTTATCATAGGAGGCCACTTTTTGAGAAAACCAACATGACACAAACTGTGAGCACCTTCAAGAGGAACAGAAGCCACCTCCATCTGTAGTTACCTCAGTACCAAGTGTCAGTGGCTTTTTACCGAAGCCCAAAGAGTCATCTGATGCTATGCTTAGGAAAGAAGAATAACAAAGCGTCCTTCTCAGGGCACTCCCATTCCCAGCAGGAAGTAAAACAAATCTCCCTTCTTTGTTTTGAAAGATTGAACCTTCAGAACCCAGATTAGGGGTGCGCAACACAAGGCAAAGGGCACATGAATCCACTTCAGGACAACTGTTCAAAGAGCTATCACCTGGGGTCATTAAGTAAAATACCACTTCTCAGCTTGCAGAATCAAATTATAGGGACTTTTCAAGATCATAATTTGGTTCCCTGGCTCATATCCTACGTTTGGCACCTGACATCTTGAGTGGAACTTCCTAAACTTGACCAACAACCGGAATGAAAGACAAAAGATGATACAGAGTGAGGGAGGCTTGGAGAAAAGGCTCGAGAACCACAGAATCACCCCCCTAGGCTGGGACCAGGAAACAAGTGGATCTGTCCCCAAAAAGGTCAATCCCCTACACTCATAGCCGCTGCATCCTGCATAGCCCCAACTGTAAACAAGCCAACTTTTCAACAGGAGAATGGATAACCAAGTTTCAAAAGAATGAAATAACACACAGCAATAAAGAAGAAGAAACCACTGGTTCTTGCAAAAAAAGAGATGAATTTTGCAAGCCTCATATTGAACAAAACAAGTCTGTCTCAAAACAGTACAAACTGAGTGATTCCATTTTTAAGAAGTTCAAGTAAACACAGAAATCAGAATAGTGGTAACTTTTGACTATAAAGTGGCTTTAATTATACAGGGAGAGGAGGGGACTTTCTGAGGCGATGAATATATAAATTGTCATGCATGCAAAACCTTCATCAAACTATATACTTCACATTAGTGCATTTTCCTGTGTATAAATTCTCTTTTCATATTTATTCTTTTTTTTTAAGATTTTATTTATTTATTTGACAGAGAGAGATCACAAGTAGGCAGAGAGGCAGGCAGAGAGAAAGGGGGAAGCAGGATCCCTGCTGAGAAAAGAACCTGATGTGGGGCTTGATCCCAGGACCCTGAGATCATGACCTGAACCGAAGGTAGAGGCTTAACCCACTGAGCCACCCAGGCGCCCCGTCTTTTCATATTTATTCTTAAAGAAACTTTGTAAATAAGATGACTATCTATTCTTTTTTTTTTTTTTTAATTTTTTATTTTTTATAAACATATATTTTTTATATACATATATTTTTATCCCCAGGTCTGTGAATCACCAGGTTTACACACTTCACAGCACTCACCAAATCACATACCCTCCCCAATGTCCATAATCCCACCCCCTTCTCCCCAACCCCCTCCCCTCGGCAACCCTCAGTTTGTTTTGTGAGATTAAGAGTCACTTATGGTTTGTCTCCCTCCCAATCCCATCTTGTTTCATTTATTCTTCTACCCACTTAAGCCTCCATGTTGCATCACCACTTCCTCATATCAGGGAGATCATATGATAGTTGTCTTTCTCTGCTTGACTTATTTCGCTAAGCATGATACGCTCTAGTTCCATCCACGTTGTTGCAAATGGCAAGATTTCATTTCTTTTGATGGCTGCATAGTATTCCATTGTGTATATATACCACATCTTCTTGATCCATTCATCTGTTGATGGACATCTAGGTTCTTTCCATAGTTTGGCTATTGTGGACATTGCTGCTATAAACATTCGGGTGCATGTGTCCCTTTGGATCACTACATTTGTATCTTTAGGGTAAATACCCAATAGTGCAATTGCTGGGTCATAGGGCAGTTCTATTTTCAACATTTTGAGGAACCTCCATGCTGTTTTCCAGAGTGGCTGCACCAGCTTGCATTCCCACCAACAGTGTAGGAGGGTTCCCCTTTCTCCGCATCCTCGCCAGCATCTGTCATTTCCTGACTTGTTGATTTTAGCCATTCTGACTGGTGTGAGGTGATATCTCATTGTGGTTTTGATTTGTATTTCCCTGATGCCGAGTGATATGGAGCACTTTTTCATGTGTCTGTTGGCCATCTGGATGTCTTCTTTGCAGAAATGTCTGTTCATGTCTTCTGCCCATTTCTTGATTGGATTATTTGTTCTTTGGGTGTTGAGTTTGCTAAGTTCTTTATAGATTCTGGACACTAGTCCTTTATCTGATATGTCGTTTGCAAATATCTTCTCCCATTCTGTCAGTTGTCTTTTGATTTTGTTAACTGTTTCCTTTGCTGTGCAAAAGCTTTTGATCTTGATGAAATCCCAGTAGTTCATTTTTTCCCTTGCTTCCCTTGCCTTTTGCGTTGTTCCTAGGAAGATGTTGCTGCGGCAGAGGTCGAAGAGGTTGCTGCCCGTGTTCTCCTCAAGGATTTTGATGGATTCCTTTCGTACATTGAGGTCCTTCATCCATTTTGAGTCTATTTTTGTGTGTGGTGTAAGGAAATGGTCCAATTTCATTTTTCTGCATGTGGCTGTCCAATTTTCCCAGCACCATTTATTGAAAAGGCTGTCTTTTTTCCATTGGACATTCTTTCCTGCTTTGTCGAAGATTAGTTGACCATAGAGTTGAGGGTCTATTTCTGGGCTCTCTATTCTGTTCCATTGATCTATGTGTCTGTTTTTGTGCCAGTACCATGCTGTCTTGATGATGACAGCTTTGTAATAGAGCTTGAAGTCCGGAATTGTGATGCCACCAACGTTGGCTTTCTTTTTCAATATCCCTTTGGCTATTCGAGGTCTTTTCTGGTTCCATATAAATTTTAGAATTATTTGTTCCATTTCTTTGAAAAAGATGGATGGTACTTTGATAGGAATTGCATTAAATGTGTAGATTGCTTTAGGTAGCATAGACATTTTCACAATATTTATTCTTCCAATCCAGGAGCATGGAACATTTTTCCATTTCTTTGTGTCTTCCTCAATTTCTTTCATGAGTACTTTATAGTTTTCTGAGTATAGATTCTGTGTCTCTTTGGTTAGGTTTATTCCTAGGTATCTTATGGTTTTGGATGCAATTGTAAATGGGATTGACTCCTTAATATCTCTTTCTTCTGTCTTGCTGTTGGTGTAGAGAAATGCAACTGATTTCTGTGCATTGATTTTATATCCTGACACTTTACTGAATTCCTGTATAAGTTCTAGCAGTTTTGGAGTGGAGTCTTGTGGGTTTTCCACATATAGTATCATATCATCTGCGAAGAGTGATAATTTGACTTCTTCTTTGCCGATTTGGATGCCTTTAATTTCCTTTTGTTGTCTGATTGCTGAGGCTAGGACCTCTAGTACGATGTTGAATAGCAGTGGTGATAATGGACATCCCTGCCGTGTTCCTGACCTTAGCGGAAAAGCTTTCAGTTTTTCTCCATTGAGAATGATATTTGCGGTGGGTTTTTCATAGATGGCTTTGATGATATTGAGGTATGTGCCCTCTATCCCTACACTTTGAAGAGTTTTGATCAGGAAGGGATGTTGTACTTTGTCAAATGCTTTTTCAGCATCTATTGAGAGTATCATATGGTTCTTGTTCTTACTTTTATTGATGTGTTGTATCACATTGACTGATTTGCGGATGTTGAACCAACCTTGCAGCCCTGGAATAAATCCCACTTGGTCGTGGTGAATAATCTTTTTAATGTACTGTTGAATCCGATTGGCTAGTATTTTGTTGAGTATTTTCGCATCTGTGTTCATCAAGGATATCGGTCTATAGCTCTCTTTTTTGGTGGGATCCTTGTCTGGTTTTGGGATCAAGGTGATGCTGGCCTCATAAAATGAGTTTGGAAGTTTTCCTTCCATTTCTATTTTTTGGAACAGTTTCAGGAGAATAGGAATTAGTTCTTCTTTAAATGTTTGGTAGAATTCCCCCGGGAAGCCGTCTGGCCCTGGGCTTTTGTTTGTTTGGAGATTTTTAATGACTGTTTCAATCTCCTTACTGGTTATGGGTCTGTTCAGGCTTTCTATTTCTTCATGGTTCAGTTGTGGTAGTTTATATGTTTCTAGGAATGCATCCATTTCTTCCAGATTATCAAATTTATTGCCGTAGAGTTGCTCATAGTATGTTCTTATAATAGTTTGTATTTCCTTGTTGTTAGTTGTGATCTCTCCTCTTTCATTCATGATTTTATTTATTTGGGTCCTTTCTCTTTTCTTTTTGATAAGTCGGGCCAGGGGTTTATCAATTTTATTAATTCTTTCAAAGAACCAGCTCCTAGTTTCGTTGATTTGTTCTATTGTTTTTTTGGTTTCTATTTCATTGATTTCTGCTCTGATCTTTATGATTTCTCTTCTCCTGCTGGGCTTAGGGTTTCTTTCTTGTTCTTTCTCCAGCTCCTTTAGGTGTAGGGTTAGGTTGTGTACCTGAGACCTTTCTTGTTTCTTGAGAAAGGCTTGTACCGCTATATATTTTCCTCTCAGGACTGCCTTTGTTGTGTCCCACAGATTTTGAACCGTTGTATTTTCATTATCATTTGTTTCCATGATTTTTTTCAATTCTTCTTTAATTTCCCGGTTGACCCATTCATTCTTTAGAAGGATACTGTTTAGTCTCCATGTATTTGGGTTCTTTCCAAACTTCCTTTTGTGGTTGAGTTCTAGCTTTAGAGCATTGTGGTCTGAAAATATGCAGGGAATGATCCCAATCTTTTGATACCGGTTGAGTCCTGATTTAGGACCGAGGATGTGATCTATTCTGGAGAATGTTCCATGTGCACTAGAGAAGAATGTGTATTCTGTTGCTTTGGGATGAAATATTCTGAATATATCTGTGATGTCCATCTGGTCCAGTGTGTCATTTAAGGCCTTTATTTCCTTGCTGATCTTTTGCTTGGATGACCTGTCCATTTCAGTGAGGGGAGTGTTAAAGTCCCCTACTATTATTGTATTGTTGTTGATGTGTTTCTTTGATTTTGTTATTAATTGGTTTATATAGTTGGCTGCTCCCACGTTGGGGGCATAGATATTTAAAATTGTTAAATCTTCTTGTTGGACAGACCCTTTGAGTATGATATAGTGTCCTTCCTCATCTCTTATTACAGTCTTTGGCTTAAAATCTAATTGATCTGATATAAGGATTGCCACTCCTGCTTTCTTCTGATGTCCATTAGCATGGTAAATTCTTTTCCACCCCCTCACTTTAAATCTGGAGGTGTCTTCGGGCTTAAAATGTGTTTCTTGGAGGCAACATATAGATGGGTTTTGTTTTTTTATCCATTCTGATACCCTGTGTCTTTTGACAGGGGCATTTAGCCCATTCACATTCAGGGTAAGTATTGAGAGATATGAATTTAGTGCCATTGTATTGCCTGTAAGGTGACTGTTACTGTATATGGTCTCTGTTCCTTTCTGATCTACCACTTGTAGGCTCTCTCTTTGCTTAGAGGACCCCTTTCAAGATTTCCTGTAGAGCTGGTTTGGTATTTGCAAATTCTTTCAGTTGTTGTTTGTCCTGGAAGCTTTTAATCTCTCCTTCTATTTTCAATGATAGCCTAGCTGGATATAGTATTCTTGGCTGCATGTTTTTCTCGTTTAGTGCTCTGAAAATATCATGCCAGCTCTTTCTGGCCTGCCAGGTCTCTGTGGATAAGTCAGCTGCCAATCTAATATTTTTACCATTGTATGTTACAGACTTCTTTTCCCGGGCTGCTTTCAGGATTTTCTCTTTGTCATTGAGACTTGTAAATTTTACTATTAGGTGACGGGGTGTGGGCCTATTCTTATTGATTTTGAGGGGCATTCTCTGAACCTCCTGAATTTTGATGCTCGTTCCCTTTGCCATATTGGGGAAATTCTCCCCAATAATTCTCTCCAGTATACCTTCTGCTCCCCTCTCACTTTCTTCTTCTTCTGGAATCCCAATTATTCTAATGTTGTTTCGTCTTATGGTGTCACTTATTTCTCGAATTCTCCCCTCGTGGTCCAGTAGCTGTTTGTCCCTCTTTTGATCAGCTTCTTTATTCTCTGTCATTTGGTCTTCTATATCACTAATTCTTTCTTCTGCCTCATTTATCCTAGCAGTGAGAGCCTCCATTTTTGATTGCACCTCATTAATAGCTTTTTTAATTTCAACTTGGTTAGATTTTAGTTCTTTTATTTCTCCAGAAAGGGCTTTTATATCTCTCGAGAGGGTTTCTCTAATATCTTCCATGCCTTTTTCGAGCCCGGCTAGAACCTTGAGAATTGTCATTCTGAACTCTAGATCTGACATATTACCGATGTCTGTATTGATTAGGTCCCTAGCCTTCGGTACTGCCTCTTGTTCTTTTTTTTGTGGTGAATTTTTACGTCTTGTCATTTTGTCCAGATAAGAGTAAATGAAGGGGCAAGTAAAATACTAAAAGGGTGGCAACAACCCCAGGAAAATATGCTTTAGCCAAATTAGAAGAGATCCAAAATCGTGAGTGGGGAGAAAGGGGATAAAAAGAGGTTCAAATAGGAAGAAAGAAAAAAGAAAAAAAAAAAAAAAAAGAAAAGAAAAGAAAAGAATTTTTTTTAAAAGAGAAAACACCTAAGAAAAATGTAAAAAAAAAAATATATATATATATTAGATAAACTAGTAAAAAATCGTTAAAAAAGAAAAAGGTAACAGTTAAAAAAAAAAAAAAATTTTACCCGAAGGCGAGAAAAGAAAAAAAAAAAAAAATGAAAAAGAAAAAATTAAATTAACTGCAAGACTAAAAAAAATCACAGGATAAAAGCCATGAGTTCCGTGCTTGGCTTTCTCCTCCTCTGGAATTCTGCTGCTCTCCTTGGTATTGAAACCGCACTCCTTGGTAAGTGAACTTGGTCTCGGCTGGATTTCTTGTTGATCTTCTGGGGGAGGGGCCTGTTGTAGTGATTCTCAAGTGTCTTTGCCCCAGGCGGAATTACACCGCCCTTACCCAGGGCCAGGGTGAGTAATCCGCTCGGGTTTGCTTTCAGGAGCTTTTGTTCCCTGAGCGCTTTCCGTAGAGTTCCAGAGGACGGGAATACAAATGGCGGCCTCCTGGTCTCCGGCCCGGAGGAGCCGAGAGCCCAGGGCCCCACTCCTCAGTGCGCCCTCAGAGAACAGCGCCCAGTTACTCCCGTCTGCCTGACCTCCGGCCGCGCTCCGAGCTCACCGAGCCTGCGACCGGTTCAAGGTAACACGGAGCTGCGAGCTCACTGTCGGCTCTGTCTCTGTAGCCGGCTTTCCCGTTCCAATACCCGCAAGCTCTGCGACACTCAGACACCCCCGATCCTTCTGTGACCCTGCGGGACCTGAGGCCACGCTGACCCCGCGTGGGCTTCGCCCCGGTTTAGCCTCTGGAGCGATGTCCCTCAGCGGAACAGACTTTTAAAAGTCCTGATTTTGTGCACGGTTGCTCCGCCGCTTGCCGGGAGCCGGCCCCTCCCCCCGGGGTCTATCTTCCCGTCGCTTTGGATTCACTTCTCCGCCGGTCCTACCTTTCAGAAAGTGGTTGTTTTTCTGTTTCCAGAATTGCTGTTCTTCTTCTCTTCGATCTGCCGATGGATTTTCAGGTGTTTGCAATCTTTAGATAAGCTATCTAGCTGATCTCCGGCTAGCTGAAGCAGTCTCAGCTTGCTACTTCTCCGCCATCTTGACTCCTCCCCCAAGATGACTATCTATTCTTTAAGGGTTTGGTGAATCCTTTCCACTAAATATTTTGCTTTAAAAATAATGTTTAAGACACACAAACACACACATACACACAAACTCATTCTGCCACCCACCTACTGGCTGTCATGCTAAACGCTAAGTTAGTCTCAGAAAACTTGTACCTAGATAAGATAAGCTATGCGATGTTAAGTCTGTTGAATTCACTAAATTGTGTTATTTGCCTTGTTTTCAAAGTGTTAAAATTCCTAACAAGTATTTCATTATTTCTTACCAGGTCATGTAATAAAAAGTGTTAGTGGCGCGCCTGGGTGGCTCAGCGAATTAAGCCTCTGCCTTTGGCTCAGGTCATGATCTCAGGGTCCTGGGATCGAGCCCTGCATCAGGCTTTTTGCTCGGCAGGGAGTCTGCTTCCCCTTTCTATCTGCCTGTCTCTCTGCCTACTTGTGATCTCTCTCTCTCTCTCTCTCTCTATGTCAAATAAATAAAATTTTAAAAAATAAAATAAGAAAAATTTTAAAAAATAAAAAGTGTTGGTGTATAACCAAAGGCAGACCAGCTCCCCTCAGGAAAATCACACCCCTTTTAACTCTACTGCAAATTATTTTTTTAAATATACTTACTTGTTTTATTTTTTAAAGGTTTTTTTATTTCTTTTTAAAGATTTTATTTATTTATTTGACAGACAGAGATCACAAGTAGGCAGAGAGGCAGAGAGATGGGGAAGCAGGCTCCCTGCTGAGCAGAGAGCCTGATGCGGGGCTCTATCCCAGGCCCCTGGGATCATGACCTGAGCTGAAGGCAGAGGCTTAACCCACTGAGCCACCCAGGCACCCCTACTTACTTATTTTAAAGAGAGAGAGAGAGCACACATTCAAGCAGGGGGAGGAACAGAGGAAGAGAGCAAGGGGGAGGATCTCAAGTAGACTCCACACTGAGCACAAGCCGGTCGTGGGGCTCAATCCCACAACCCCGAAATCACAACCTGGGCTGAAACCAAGAGTCAGACACTCAAGTGACTGAGCCACCCAGGCACCCCTATTGTGAATAATTGTAAAGGTGTGATATTTTCAATTATTTTTAAGTTTTAGAATTTATTTGTTGCAATGTTTTAAAGAATCGCTTTCCTAAGTGTAATTCCCTTAGTCTCCTAGAAACACTGCTGAGGTTATTATTGTTTAAAAATAGGGAATGGCCTGAAATTGCAGGCTGGTCATGCAACCAATCACTAAAATGGATTCCAGTTGTATAAATATTAGGACCCTGCTGGTCTTCCTGAGGCTGTAGCCTGGCCTCTGCCTACCCCACCGACAGCACCTCTGTGTCTTCAAGCTGCTGTCATGGCCTTTATCTACACTTCTCTCCCCACCCTCCCTTTCCACCCAGCAAGGAGAGCTCAACCCGGCTCCAGAGAGCCTCCCACTTGTTTCTCAATGAACTGCTTTCTGGGTCAACTTTTCCTTTCCTTTCCTCTTTCTCTGCTACTCCATCCCATCAATGCTGTTTGATTACAATTTGGGAGCTTTAAAAAAACAGTAATAAGATGGCAATGACCTAGCCTACAATAAATATTTTGCTCCCACATACTATTACCCGAGGAGCAGGTCAGCTGAAAACATGCATTTTCCATTTGTAAGGGGCCTGCTTTGCATATGCCGTAATTCCGTTTATGTCTGGCTTTCAACTCACACCTGCAATTCCAAATAAAACTCCTGAGCAGACTAATGAAAGGCTTTATGAAATAAACAGGAAATAAAATAACCTAGCAAATCTTCCAGAGCCCAAGAGAGTCCCCAAGTACATAACTTTATTTCAGTGACAAATGTAGCCAAGTAGTAATTAAGGAATTGAAACCTCTTTAAATGCTAAAGAGAAAGCCCTGGTGTTTGTTCCAGGTCATGCCCACAGCACATGCATGTATCTTCAGGTCTCCTCTTGCGTTCCTGGGATTCCTGGATTCCCAAACCTGGAATTCAAACACAGCTGAAGCACCTCTGGTTTTATATTCCTGGAATTCCCTAACTCTCATGACTTTACGAGGACACTGGCTGACCACAACTGCTCAAAGTAAAGCCAGACGCCGTGGATCATTCCCACCAGCCTGAGCACCTGTAGGAGAGTTTTCAGACATGACTCTCAGAAGCTAAATGCAACGTACAGTAGAGGTGCATCTAACTCTTCCATAATTTTAAATATAGAAATAGTGCAGATGAAGAGTAAAAGGGAAAAAATGTAAACCACTGTCAGCCTGTCAACTCCCAACAAGAAAATGGCACTCACCTAAACCCTACTTTGGTCAAACGGCTGGTTACTTGAACTGGTGGTTCCTGTGCTTCACCGAAACAGCATCCGTCAATCCTAGCAGAAAGATGAATTGTGTCTGTGTGTCCTCTTGCAGTGCTAAAACTAATTATTAGGGTCTTAAAATCTTTTTGATGGTTTAAGAGTTCCTGGTGAGCATAGTTAAACAAACCATTAGATTGAGAACAAAAATTTTCCACGCTGCAACAATCCTCTAATGAGCCGACTGCTGCCACATTAATCACTCAGGAATGTGAACAATAGAAAATCAGAACTATGTTTTATTTATTTATTTTTCCTCTTGTAGACTTGAGATAATCTACATATAATCAAATGCACGGGCTTTAGCTATACATTTGGTGAGTTTTGACAAATGTATTTACCTGTATAAACTTAACAGTGGTCAAGATATGCAAAATATTTCCAATCACCAGAGAAAGTTCCTTCATGTCCTTCCTAGTCATTGCCACCATCACTGCCTAGAAGTAACTAACCACGGTTCTAATTTCCATTACCACACGTTAGTCTGTTCTGGAGTTTCAGTGAAACAGAACCATACCTTAACTACTATTTTGCATCTGATGCCTTCGGTCAACATAATGTTTTCAAAGCTCATCCCTGTTGTGTGGATCTCTATTTTATTATGTAAATACGCCACAGTTTGTTTTTCCACCCTCCTGGTAAGGGATCTTTGGGTTGTTTCCAGTTTGAGGCCATCATAAATAAGCTTCTCTGTGCGTTCTTATACACATCTTTTGGCGAACACATGCTTCATTTCTCATAGGTAAATACCTAGGAGTAGACTTGCTGAGTCATAAGGCAGTTACAGGGCTTAATTCAATGAGAAATTGCTGAGTCTTTTTTCTCTTTCACATGAACCCTTCTACCTTCTCCAGTTGCTTCCTCTGACGCCTCCATGCCAACCTCCCACCACAGGTTTATTCTAAAGAAGAAAATGACTGGATAGTTGAAGATTTTATTTTCCTTGTGTTTCTCTCTGCTCTGGCAGGTAACCCTGGTTGTCATTGGTAGAAGCAATTTTAACCATTTGATTTTAACCACTGAAAATTTTTAAAAGTATCTGAAAGAAGGGGTAACTGCCCAAACCAGGCCTTCAGAGGCTCTGTCAATAACATCTGCTCCATGTTGCAAGGGCATCAATTCTTGGGCTAGCCTCTGTGTTCAAGCCACTGGTAACATTTATTTTCATAATACCATTTGGTTTTAGCGCTATAATTGCCTCTAAAAGGGAGGGTGTCATGCAAATTAATATTATAATCAAGATTGCCTTGTTACTAAGGCAATCTTCGACAAGGCTTTCCCTTTGTTTCTATTTTGGAGATTTGGGGCCCCCCAAATCCTCTTGGGGGCCATTCAGGCAGAAGCCAGCATTAGGGGGAGGAAAGTAGTTATTCCCATTAAGACAGCTCCACTTGGGCCAACTTCAGCAGCCATGCTCTGCACAGGATAAAGAGTCATTCCTTTGATAATAGGAAAACAAGGAAACAAAAGGCACTGCTTGAAAATGATTTACCACAGAACACATTTTGCTTTAGTCAAACCTTTTTTTTTTTCCTAAGGAAAAAGTGTGTGGGCTTATCTCTTGAAAATGCCAGCATGGTTGTGAACACTGGGGAAATTAAAAGACTGAATAGAATGGATTTCTCAGGAAAAATCAGTATGAGTATGCAGAGAGTTGCATGGCTTATTTATTAGGTTGTGTGCTATGGGAGGATTATCTGCCTCAGACTTATCTATTACTTTGTGGCACTGGTATTAAATATAGAGAGTTTGTTTTTAGTTTTTTGGGGTTTTTTTTTTCCATTGCACAAAGCCAAATTCAAATGGACTCTAAAACTCAGAAACTTTGACTGCTTTGGCCATGACACAGAGATCAGAAAATCTAAGATACAAACACTTGCTCTCTCACCATCCCTTGCCCAGAAAAAGGAAAAGCTTTGAAGAACATTCTGTTTCCTTTTGACATACCATCCAATTATTCCCTCTGAGACACAGAGGCCAGTGGAACATCGATGAAGGTGTCTAGAGTCATGAATGCTGCCTAATGAGGCTGGTAGTCAGTATGCCCCATTTACCACTGTAGCCAAACCACTGTGGGGAAAAATAAACTCAGGGTAGAGATGTCTTTGTCATGGGAGGAAGAGATTCAAAATCTGGAATCACAAGTTACAGAATTATGACTATCAGTACAGGTTCCAGTCCAGTTCAAATGCAAGAGCAGTCTCATTCATTCAATGGAATACCTATGGCTTGGTATCTTGAAGTTATAAGCTGCCAGTTAATAATTAATAATGCATTAATTATAGTTTTTAAATTGAAAAATGCCCTATAACGACTAGTCAGTTCTCAGGATATTCCTCAGAGGCTAAGACAATTTATTATTTTTATTTTATTTGAGAAAAGGAAGATGATCAGGTACAAAAAAGTCACACAGAGAATAAAGACAAATATTGGTCTTCAAGAATGCCTGCTCCCAATCCTAATGAAATTTACTACTTCCAATCAAAAATATGAGTCTCTACAGAGTTTTTGAAATGCCTTATGACAGCACTTCAATATGACATTACTAAATGAGTGTTCATTCTGAACCAAAAAAAAAGGAATATGGAATATTAAAAATAATAATAGTTTTCCCCAAACATATATAGAGCCACAAAAGACCCCAAAGAGGCAAAGAAATCCTGAGGAAAAAGAATAAAAATAGAAGCATAACATTTCCCAATTTCAAACTATACTATAAAGCTACAGCATTAAAAACAGTATGGTATGGGGGACGCCTGGGAGGCTCAGTTGGTTAAGTGTCTGCCTTTGGCTCAGGTCATCATCCCAGGCTCCTGGAATTGAGTCCCTCATCAGGCTCCTTGCTCGGTGGGGAGCCTCCTTCTCCCTCTGCCTACTGCTCCCCCTGCTTATGCACTCGCTCGTGCTCTATCTCTCTCTCTTTCTGACAAATAAATAAAATCTTTACCAAAACAACAACAAAAAACAAACAAACAAAAACAGTATGGTACTAGCATAAAATAGGCATAAAAACTGGTGGAATAGAATTGAGAGCCTAGAATTAAAGCCCTGCACATACAGTCAACTAATATCTAAAAAGGGAACCAAGAACACCCAATGGGCAAAGGATAGTCTCTTCAACAAATAGTGCTGGCAAAACTGGACAAATACATGCTGAACAATAGAATTGGACCCCATCTTATGCCACTCACAAAAATTAACTCAAAATGGATTAAATACTTAAACATAAGACATGATACCATATAGGGTGCCTAGGTGGCTCAGTGGGTTAAAGTGTCTACCTTCAGCTCAGGTCATGATCCCAGGGTCCAGGGGTAAAGCCCCACATCAGGCTCTCTGCTCAGTGAGGAGCCTGCTTCCCCTTCTCTCTCTGCCTGCCTTTCTGCCTACTTGTGATCTCTGTCAAATAAATAAATAAAAATTTTTTAGAAAAGACATGATACCATAAAATTTTAGAAGAAAAGGAAGGAAGAAGCTCCTTGATACTGATGTTGGTAATAATTTTCTGGATATGACACCAAAAGAAAAAATCAACACAGGGGACTATAACAAACTTAAAAGCTTTTGCAAGAAAGAGAAACAATTAGCAAAATCAAAAGGCAGCCCACAGAACAGGAGAAAATTTTTGCAAACCATACATTGGATAAGAGGTTAAGCTACAAAATATATAAAGAACACACACAACTCAATAAAACAAAACAAAACAAAACAAAAACAATATGATTCCAAAATGGGCAAAAGAATTAAATAAACATTTTTCCAAAGAAGACATCCAAATGGCCAATAGGTATCTGAAAAGATGCACAATTATCACTAATCATCAGAGAATGCAAATCAAAGCCACAGTGAGATTTAACCTTATGCCTGTTAGAATGGCAATCATCCAGAAGACAAGAGATAAGTGTTGGTGAGGATGTACAGAGAAGAGAACACTTGTATACTGTTGGTGCAAATGTAAACTGGTCCAACCACTATGGAAAACAATATGGAACTCCCTCAAAAAAATTAAGCTAGAATTACCATATGACACAATAATTCTGTTTCCTGATCTAAACCCAAAGAAAGTGAAAACAGATTATCAAAAAGAAATACACACTCTCATGTTTCCTGCAGCATTAAGCACAACAGCCAAGATACTGAAACAACCCTTAGTGCCCCTTGACAGATGAATGGATAAGGAAGATGTGGTATGTACATAATGAAATATTACTGAGCCCTAAGAAAGAAGAATGACCTGCCATTTGCAGCAACATGGATAGACGAGCACTTTATGCTGAGTGAAATAAGTGAGACAGAGAAACAACAAGCACAATACAAGATCACTTATATGTGCAACCTAAACAAACCAAACTTGCAAAAATGGAGAGTCAAACGGTGGTCACCAGGGGATAGGACAGATGCCTCTGAAGAGTACAAACTTGTAATGAGTGGTAAATAAAACCTAGAGATCTATGCACAGTCTAGTGAATATAGACAACAATATTCTAATTATCAAACTTGCTAAGAGACTACAACTTAATTATTCTAGACTCTAAAAAAGGATAATCGTGGGACGTGATAGTAGTGCTAATTATTGCTACATTGGCAATCATACTGCCATGTACATACGTATCCCATGAACATGTTGTACACTTTACATACGATTGTGTTTTGGATATATTTCAATTTTTTAATTAATTAAACTTTTTAATTAAAAGTTTAAATTTTTTCTTAAATAAGATGGATTTTGGTCTTTTCTGGTCCCCACAATGTATGTTGAAGCACAACATCACTATTTTCCCTAATGCAGTATTTGAAATGTGAGTGTCCTAGAGAGCAAAATTTTACCTCTTGGCAATAATACACTTGGACTAGATACTTAATTAGAATTTCTTCCAGGATGCATAGGCCCCTTGTTATTAGAAAATACTTTCTAGCTAAAGTTTATACTTCCCACCAAAGAGAATGACGGCCAATAATTTCCACAGACACCCCAGTCATATTTGTTTTCTTTCAAGAACCACAGTTTCAACCAAGCACATTTTTAGAAGTACTGTCATGATTGGTAGACACTAGAAAACATAAGTATAACATAACTCATCCTATAATTAAGTTCAGCATGAGGAGAATGGATCTTAGAGCTCAGGCAAAGGTCTGGCTCCTGAGACATAATGAATCTAGCATAAAGCAGTTTAACCTAAGAGGCATAAGAGTGGCTCTTCTGTGATACTTACCAGGAAATGGCTCATCTTGGAGCACCTATGTGGCTCAGTCAGTTAAAGCATCTGCCTTCAGCTCAGCTGGTTAAGCCTCTGCCTTTGGTTCAAGTCATGATCCCAGGGTTCTGGGATTGAGCCCCACTTTAGGGTCCCTGCTTGGTGGGGCACCTGTTCCTCCCTCTCCCTGAGCCTGCCGCTCCCCCTGCTTGTGCAATGTCTCTCTCTCTCTCTCTCCCCCTCTCTCTCACTTTCTCTCCCTCTGTCAAATAAATAAATAAATAAATAAATAAATAAATAAATAAATAAAAAGGGAAAAAGGAAAAGGAAATGGCTCATCTCCACAATTCTCTAAGCAGCATTCTCACTCACCTTGGGTCCTGACTTTCACCACTTCTCATGGACTAGAAATCCTGCCTCATCTGAGATGACCTGGTGTCTTTTGAAAGGAGCTCAGCTGGCCAGACTGGTCACCATACTTCTTCTGAATCCTTATCCAATTCCTGATTTCCATTCTAGGCAGGAAACAAAAGAATTGTTCACCTTTAACAGGTCCATTTAGTGAAAGAGATTGGGCTACTTGATCATGATCTTCTTGTTTCAAAAGTTCAAAAAAGCATGCTGGCCTTAAACGCACAAGTCCAACCCTGGAAATAAAACCCCAAATTCAAGAGTAGCTCAGAACCATTTATTTTTAACTTGCTTTTAATTAAGTTCTGTCCAAATTTAGGGAAGCCCATCAGTGTAGCTACTCTAGTCTAGGACTCCCTGATGGTCTAATCTGACAGGCATCCATCTGGCATAGTCGAATCATCTTAACAGCCAAGAGTCCAGAATCTCCCGGAACCTCTCTTCAGCTCTAACAAATCTTATTAAGAGCAATCTCCTATTAGTATCTTTCCTGTGAGTTTGCACCATACTTCTAACGGATGGGGATCAACAGGTAAATAAATTCACTTCCTAGGACTGCCATAGCAAATGACCACAGACTGGGTGGCTTAAAACAAGCAGAAATGTACTCTCTCACAGTTCTGGAGGCCAGAGTTTGAAATTACGGTGTGAGTAGGGTCACTTTCCCTCCAAAGATTCTAGGGTATTATTCTTCCTTGTCTCTTCCACCTTCTGGGGGTGGCCAGCAATCCTTGACATCCCCAGCACACAGAAGCGTAACTCCAGTGTCTGTGTCTGTCTGCATAGGGCTGTCTTCTTTGTGTGTCTATATCTTTCTGTGTCTCTCCCTACCTCATAAAGATACCAGTCATACTGGATTTGGGGCCCATCCTGATCCAGCAGGACTTCATTCTAACTGATTGCATCTGCAAAGACCCTATTTTCAAGTAAGACCACATTCGCAAACACCAGGGATTAGGGCTTCAGCATATCTTTTTAGGGAACACAATTTAACCCATAATAGTGGGCCAAACCCATCTTCAGGATTCCAGCGAGTCTCAACTCTGAACATGCATGAGAATCATGGGGTGGGGGTTAAAAAAGAAAAAAGGGGGCACCTGGGTGGCTCAATTGGGTAAGTATCTGACTCTTGATTTCAGCTCAGGCCATGATCTCAGGTTTGTAAGCTCAAGCCCCACACTGAGCTCTGCACTGGACATGGAGCCTGCTTAAGATTTTCTTTCTCCCCTTCTGCCCCTTTCCGCCTCCACCCCTTTGAAGAAGAAGAAGAAGAAGAAGCAGTAGCAGCAGGTGGGGGGAGGAGAAGGAGGGGGAAGGGAAGGGGAGAGGAGGAAAGCAGAGGGGGAGAAGAAGAAAAGGCGAGGAAAGAAAACATCAATGCCCCTCCCATTCTCTCCACCACAATAAATTAAATTCAAATATCTAGGGAAATCCTGGACATCCTCAGGTGATTCCCATATGTAGCCAGTGTCAATGGCCCTTCACACCCTTAGGGAATGGTATATGTGGCTAAATACAAGAAGAAATATTCGAAATGACTTCAGGTATGATTTCCTTCCTCCAAAATATGTCCCCTCCAAACAATCCCAAACTAATTTCAAGAGGTAACTCAAACTTGTGGTTCTCTCTGTAGATTTTGAATTGACAGTAAAAATGCATGTTTTAATAACAGTGAGAAAACTCTCAATAATTTATTTTACCCAAAAGAAACAGTATCTGGCAATTCAATCTCTAAAGTCAACATTTCTTTAATATAAAGTTAATTTAGATATATATTTGACTGTTTTAGTGACCTGAAACTTGTCTTAGAGCCAAAGATTTTCATGTTGTTCATTCCAGGAATACTAATAAATATTTCTAACTGGAGAAAACTGTGACCTTTTCAAGATGAATATCAACCAAGAATACGAAATTTTCACAAATTATTTGGAGGAAAAAATTCTTGGCTCAGATAGAGCTTTTTTCTCCTGTGCTTTCTCATTGTTCTGTGTTTCTCTCCCCGCTTAACCTGGAGTAAGGGAGAGATTTCTTGCTATTTGCCTCCCCACTCTCAACATCAGGTTTTGCTCTTTTTTTTAATTTATATTTTTTTCAGAAACAGCATTTTCTGAGGAATATTCATGCTGAGCCGACGGGCAGTCGGCCTCTGAGCTCCTACCGCATGCACGATGAGCCAAGCGGACCATGCTGGAAAGAACTGAGGTGGCCCTGAGAGCAAGGCAGAGCTCCTCTGTCCCCCACTCACCTTCCTGCCTCCCCCGGGGACCTAAGCATCCTCACACCCACAGCCCATTCATCACAGGGCACTTTTCTTTCCTGCCAGGGCTGTGAGGGGGAAGATTCACTTCTCCTTCCCAAGGTGTCAACCTTCATTGTTATTGATGCCCACAAGCCTGCAATTACTTGATGAAGCTAATGGGTAGAAGCACTTAAAGGGCTACGCTTTGTGGTTCCTTTGTCATCTCCACGTAAAACAAACCAGATCCAACACAGCCTGACAGGCTCTCAGCCTATTATTATTTGGGGCTTATTTAAATCACAGGTTTGATTAAGTTTCTAATTTAGCCATTGCACTTAGCATGTACTCCTTTTCTTTAAAACTAACTCTAAGAGAGACATTTACAAAATTCCTATCTCCAAGCGGTCAGAGGAGAAAAATGTCAAGTGGCCTGGGTGACCAGAGGGAGGGGTTGGAAATGTACTTAAATACAAATGGAATGGAATGGAAACTTAAATACAAATGGAATTTCCCAACTATTTTTTACCGCTTTGTCAACAGATGCAGCATAGGTATTCTTCCTTGTTTTAACTCCCCTACCAATCCTGCCGTAGCATTGGAAAAAGAGTGGGTGAAAAGCAGTCTATCATCTCTCCTCCTTCTCTTATCCCTGCCTGATCAGATAACCCTTAACAAAGCATGAAGCTGTTGCATTAAATTTTAATGTTTCAGCTTAGGAGCAAGAATGCCCCTTCAGATGTCATCCCTTGAAATGAGTGGTTATCACTCTGAGAGGTCAGCAAAGGTTAGTTCTGTTTTAGACCACTCAACATGGGCACCAGCGTCAGTGCTAACTAATGCCACAGTTAGACAAATATTTTATTGCGGCAAACCTGAAAACAGCTTGCAAGAAAATTAAATCTAACACACGCGGGGTGCGTAGTCAATCTGCTGATTCATCTATTCAAATGATACTTACTGAGCACTGACCCAGGGCCCAACCCTGAAGTGAATACTGGGAATGCAGACACACAGACTCAGGGATGAGCTGGGAAGATGGGCGTGCAACTGATAAGTTACAAGACACTCTAGTAAGTTCTGCAAGAAAGCTGGTGCCATCTCCCCAGCACACCGCCTACACAGTGTACGGGTTACCTCACTTAGACACACCCTAGAGTATAATACAGGAAAACTTAACCAGGTAGAGCAAAAATGGCTGCCTGGGAGAGTATCATTCCTTACTGAAACCAGATTTGGCAAAGGGCTCAGGAAGCCCATGGGAAGGGGAGAGAGGAAAGGGCATAGATTCAGGACAATGGGCACCCAGAGCTTTTGGCAAAACTCTCTGCCACTTCTTGTCATGTCTGGGAAGAGAGGCAGGCCCTCCTTTGGAAGCAGGCTGCTTCCCAATACAGAGACTTAGTTCAAAGAAATCAGGCGAGGGGGGCACCTGGAGGCTCAGTGGATTAAACTGCTAAACATCTGCTTTCAGTTCAGGTCGTGAGGGAGCTCCCTGCTCAGCTGGGAGTCTGCTTCTCTTTTCTCTCTCTCTCTGCCCCTCCCCACTGCTCCTACTCTCTCTTTCTCAAATAAATAAGTTAAATCTTTATAAAATAAAATAAAAGAGGGCACCTGGGTGGTTCCGTCGGTTAAGCTTCTGCCTTCAGCTCAGGTCATGATCCCAGGGTTCTGGGATCAAGCCCTGCATCGGGCTCCCTGCTCCGCAGGAAGCCTGCTTCTCCCTCTCCCACTAACCCTGCTTGTGCTCTTTCTCGCTGTCTCTCTCTGTGTCAAATAAATAAACAAAATCTTTTAAATAAATAAATAAATACATAAAAGAGACCAGACTGCATGCATTCCCCCAAGGGAAGGGATACTCCAGTCAAACACTGCACTCGAATCAAGTCAGAATCTGGCACAATTTCCCCACAACAAGTGGCCAGAGGAGAACAAATGCAACTGTTCCCATGCCAGTTGGGAATGATTGTTCCATGATTCTAACTCTCCAGACTCCCCCTTCAGTAGGGGGAGTGCTTGGACATCAGCAGCAGAAAAGCCAATTTTTTGGAAGCTCAAACAGAGGGATTTATTTGCCTCCCCTGACAAGGAGTCTGGGTAGGCAGGTCAGGGCGGATACAGGGGCTCCATGATGCTGCCAGGGACACTGGATCTTTCTGTTTTCTAAGCTTCTTGACTTTCAACTTCCTGCCTACACCTTCCTGGTTGCCAGCAAGGGGCTCCCCACCTACCTCAGGCCTCGGGTTTACAGTCAAGATGGAAGTCGTCCACAGAGACAAGAGAGAATAAAGCAGCCTCTAAAAAAAGAAGAAGAAGAAGAAGAGAAGAGACCAAAGGGGAGCCCCCCAGCACAGATTCTCAGCCTCCTGAATCTCCCAAATATTCAGCAGCTAAATTCCTAGCCACACTTTCCTGGCAACGCCCAGTATCCCATAATAAATGTGTTTTCTTCTCTTTCGTCTTGTTTATGCTAGCTCAAGCTCATTTCTATCACTTGCAAAATTAAAAAAGAAAACGTCCGGTCTAATGCATTTATGAGGACAGATTCACCTGTTCAATCATAGACACCTCAGAGGCTACACGGCCTTCATGTTGGAGGCCCAGTTCCAAACATTTATACATAAATATACATACTGATGGCCTACACAATAATAATAGGAATGGCACATGCTACACTGCAGGCTCTTTTTAGGGCATTTACATTCATTCTTATCATCCACACCCAGTCCTGACAAGTAAATGTTCCTAGTACATAAAGACATTGACCATCAGACAAGTAACTTTCCTGAGACTGTGCAGCTGGTAACGATCCAAAACTGGATTGGTTGTTCTGACTCCAGAGCTCAGTATTTTTCCAAGTGTGATCTGCGAACCATCTGTATTAAAATCACATGCTGAAAGTTCCGATTCCTGAGTCCTTTTTCAGATGGACTGAATTAAGCTCTCTGGGGTTGTGATTAAAGGTTAGAGGTCAGGAATTTGCAGTTTAAACAAGTTGCTTGGGTAATTCTTCCCCAGGCTGTTAGTTGGAAACCTCAGGCGCTTCCTGGTTGAAATCTGCTACTAGCCCCTATCCACAGAAGGCAAAGCAGGGTGGGTGGGGAGTTAGGCGGGGCAGGTGTTAATGAGCAAGAGAACCTACCAACAAGGCTTGTCTTGGAGGCTGCAGGACAAGTAGCTCCCTGCACTGTCCACTAGAATCATGAGAGTTTATATGGAGTCCATAATGGGCCTCAGCGACAGGTACTGTCATCCAGATGGTTTCAACACCGCCTTACTCCCTCAAGGTTGTGTCCTTGAAATGGCTCCAGCTGTGACAATGATAGGTGGACCGAACAACCCAAGGACAGGAGAGGGGTGAGAAGCCTCCCATTGCCCAGGTCTGAGTTACAGGTCAACTGGAGGTCAGTCCTCTGATGACCTCCAGTAATGCATGCTAAAGCCTGAAAGGCACAGTCTCTCTTCTTAAAGGCTCTAGCTAGGGTTAGCGTGGTTAGCTTTCCCATGGTTAGTGCCTGCCCACCTTTTTCACTGGAGTCAGTGGTATCATAAGGACAAATAAAAATTAAAAATAAGTGGGCAGTTGTTGGGCGTCTACCTTCGCCTCAGGTCATGATCCCGAGGGCTCCCTGCTCATCCAGGAGCCTGCGTCTTCCTCTCCCTCTGCTTGTGTTCCCTCTCCCACTGTGTCTCTGTCAAATAAATAAATAAAATCTTTTTAAAAATTAAAAATAAGAAGCTTAATTCTCCCTGTGGAAATAATAGAGGTGACTTCTCCCATCTCCTTTTCTTTATTTGCTTTAGAAAACTTAAAATTGGGGGACACCTGGGTGGCTCAGTCAGTTAAGCGTCTGCCTTTGGCTCAGGTCATGATCCCAGTCTTGAGATCAAGTCCGGAATCAGGCTTCTTGCTCAATAGAGAATCTGCTTCTCCCTCTGCCTACTGCTCCCCCTGCTTGTGCTCTCTCTCCCACTGATAAATAAATAAAATCTCTTTTAAAAAGAAAATTTAAAATTGTAAGCATTTTCTCTCCCCTTTAAATGTGCAAGATCCTTTTGAAAACCAGATAGGTTTGGGAACCAGGAATGTCTTCCTCCTGGACTTGGGAACCATTTCTTTGAAAAGAATAATCTAGGGGAATAGCACCTCATCACCCAGTTTCTGTGGGAAGGTAGGAGCCTAACTTCCCCGGGGGCCTTGCTCCAATTTGCAAAACTATTTACCGTCATAAAGACACAAGGTTCCTTTGCCTCTGAATGAAGCCAAAAGCTAACACAGATGGTCACCCTAACCACCATGTAAAGTTAGGATAAACTAAGAGCGACAAATGGAACCATCGAGTCCTCCTACTGGAGGACCAGTTGTTGTTCATCTTGTAACATGTATATGCTGGGTTGTATGTGCTTGGCCCAATCCAGGAATGAGATTCCGTTCTGTCCCCGAAGTCTCTTAACAACCACCTATGATATGTATCACATTCCAAGTCAATGCTTATTCGCTAATAATACTCTTCCCTTTCTCTACTAGTTTTGTGGAGAGGATTCTGGGTTGGGAGATAATTTAGTTTTTAATTACATTTCCCCAACACTTGCAACGTTCCTACTTTGCAAGATGAAATTTGAAAAGAATTTTTAATTCCGCCCAAATCAGCTCCGTAGAAAAGATCCCTGAGAAAATGGTATATTATTCACGGCCACATCAGGCGGAGCAATAATAAGCTAAAGCAGAAGACACACGTATCTCCTCACCTCACATTTGCTGCGTGTCGGCCCTTCCATTGTAGAGAAATTCTCCCCCAAAGAACTGCCTCGGTGTCTTCATCTGTGAACTGGGATGCCGTAACAACAAAACACAACAAAACCACAAGGCAGCTGAAGACACTTCCCCATAGAAGCTTCCTGAGAAAGTGATTATCCACGAAAAGGTCAAGTTAAAATGATTCTGGAAACCACACTTGCAAAAGCTCATTTCAGGAAATAACATACAATAGAAATAAGATAATCGAGTTTAGAAAGGTTAAAACTGACAATTTCCACCCACAACATCCTTTCCCGCAAAGCCCGGGGGCAGACCTTCCCGTGAAAGCTGAAGAGGCCTGCCCTCCCCAAGTGGGCTCAGCGGGCGGGTCAGGGCTGGTAAACCCACCCTGCTGGGAACTGAAGGGAGGCTGAATCAGAAGAAACAAAGGTTCCCCGGGGCAAAGAAGTCAGTTATCTTGGAGATGGAAACACTTCTTTATTCTGGAATTACAGAAAGATTTCTTCCTTTTGCCATTTTAGGGTTTTCACCTGCCAGGCAGATAAAGGAAAAGTTAACTGAAGGAACTGAGAGACAGGAAAGTCAAGAAGAAACTGGGGTTTTTGTTTGTTTGGGATTTTGTTTTTATTGGGGTTTTTTTTTTATCATTTAGTCATTTTGTTTCAATTATTTCCTTCACATTAAATGAAATACTCTTTTTAAAAAAAAAAAAAAAAAAGAGTTTTTATTTATTTTTTGACAGAGAGATCGCAAGCAGACAGAGAGGCAGGCAGAGAGAGAGGGGGATGCAGGCTCCCTGCTAAGCAGAGAGCCGATGCTGGGCTCCATACCAGGACCTGAGACCATGACCTGAGCCAAAGGCAGAGGCTAAACCCACAGAGCCACCCAGGCGGTAAAAACTCTTAAACCTGAAAGCATAGGAGGAGGGAAGGAAGGAAACAGCACCAACTTCATTTTCCATTTAAAATTACCTGCTGCCAAAGCAATGCATGAATTCCATGTTTCTTAATGCTTTCCATTAAAAGTATAAAAGACATAACAATAATCTAGACTTCTTTCTAAAAATCCTGAGTTCGCATTTCCACTCACTGGCATATCCGGTAAAGCATAAATGCTGAAGGAAAACTTCCTCTATGATGTTAAACCTGGGAACGGATGGCTTGCCTGGGGAATTCTCCCAAATCCTCCCACATTTTTAATTTAACTGTAAGGTCTGGGTCTTTGTCACTGAATATAAGGCTGACAACTCACCTTAGATTTCAATTTAGATGAATGTGCTTCTGTCCTGAGAAGTGCAGCCCCAGCCTCACATACTGTTCGCGGCTATTCCTTCACAGCCTTACAACTGACTCTAAAGAGAGCCGCACGATCAAACTGTCCGTCCCCCTCTCGGGATGTCAATAATGGGGCCACTTGGACATTTGGAATCTAATTGCAAACTTCAGTCAGAAGCCAATAAAATTCTTTATCCAGTAGTTGGAAAAATAAAGGACTCGTTGCATACAAGTCCTTGGCTGAGTTCTTTGGCTGAGTTCACTATGGCTGCACCCATAAACTGGAGTGAGAAATTACCTATGAGAGGCGTCAAGATTAGCAATCCCACATGGGTGGTGAGAAAGCTTTTCTTTATACCGAATGTGTGGCCCACCTCTGCTCTAGAAAGGTAATACAAACACTAAGTCAAGTTACTTAGATCACAGCTCTTGTCTACACTAATGCAAGTGTGGTCCTGGTGAAGAGATGCTGCTTGGAAAGGCATGGGGACAAACTGCCTTCAGTATTCCCTATCTATCTTACCCCACCTCCCTGCAATGATGTCTAGGATCCACTCCCCAAAACAGTTCTCCAGACCAACTGGTTATTGGTATGATGTGCAGGACATTCTAGGACAAGACACAGGATGTAAGACAAGGCTGAAATAACAAGTCAACCTGTAGACACTCAAGTTATCTGCCACAAATGATGAAACTGTTTCCTCTCTGCTGGGTAGAGCTGTGATGCTAACTTTAAATTCTTTCATCATACATTATCTCTGGATCTCTAATGTTCAGGGCTTGGAGATTTGTTTTGCTTTTCATTTGAAATACGAAGAGGCTCTGTTGGCTGAAATAGTCATCTACTACTGACATCCCATTTCCCCCTCTATTATCAGCCCAAAAAGGTGTGCATGGGTGTGATGAGCACAAAAACTCTGCTGTTGGCTCAGCAGCCATCAGAAGGTTTTGGAACCAAGCTTAGAGGGAGGTTGGGGAATGAAGGAGGCCAACTGGTCTCCATGTAGGAGTGAACCGGAGGAGGTAGTGCCCCCGAAAAGACACGAACGACGACTACTTGAGAACATTCCCCCGCCTACAAAGTGGGCGTCCATGGTTCCTGCTGTGCTCTGAGTCACAGTGAGGATGATGTTGAGACCGCGGTCCTCGTAAGTGCTGTCTAACAGCTGGCTCCGTGGGGCTCCTGATGGCAAAAAGGGGGAAAACAGTCTAGGGGGCACACTGGATTAGCTGCCTCAGCAGTATCCATTCCTCCTTCTTGTTAATAAGATTTTAATTTTGACTGAGGTGAAAATATATCCCATCTCGGGGAACGAATTTTGATTAGTATAAATCAATCCTGACCACCCCGCTGCCCACTTACCCAGACACTCGTGCATTAACGCCATGTGACCCAGTCTTTGTGGTAACCTGCCAAGAGATGTCAGGCAGGAGCCTGGGAGGGAAGCTTTAGTTTCCTAATAAAAGTGAAAGATCTGTTTGGCACTATGTTTTTCTTCTCCTTTTCTTCCTGCCTTGAACACACAGATGTGATGTCAGGAACTGGGACATCTTGCTATCATGGGGGCAGGGGGGTGTGGGGGAAGGCCAAGAGAATCAGAGATGCCAGTGCAACCGGGAGAAACATAGCATGTCTGACTCCATATTGCTTTTATTTCCCTTGTTGTTGTGATCTATAGCTTAGAAACTTCTGCTTACCCCCACACATAGGCATGTGACAGCTAAGATTTGCAAAAACTGCTTTCTACCTGAAATTTGCCTCATCCAAGGAGATAAGGAAATATGTACAGAAATAACTATGCCACATTTAAGATTTACAGGAACAACATGACCAGATTCCTGTACTCAAAGATCAACTGACCAAGAACAAAGAAGTTAGTTAATACGACCTTCCTCGGATGTCTACAGACAAGTCACCTTTTGACTCCAACCCTTCCTGCTTCCCCCTCTTCCTAACATGAAATAAAGGGTCAATTCTTACACTGGTGAAGTGGAAAAACAAGGTTTTTGCCTCACAGAGGCAGGGAATGAATCTTGCGGACAAAGGAGAGTGAGAAAAGTGATACAGAGTTTTATTAAGTGAGGATACAGAAAAAGGTCTCTGGAGTGAGAGGGGTCCTGCCAGGATTGCCGCTGAGGGCTTTGATGGTTGGTCCTTATTGAAGGCTAACCAGGGAATTGAAATTCTTTTAACATTTCTGATGATAGCGTTAACACCTTTAATGGCTTCGTTTTTGAGTCTGGTAATTCTTTGTTGGTCACAGGGACAGTTGTAGCAAGACCTCACCTGTAACACCGAAGGCATGGTGGTCTAGTTTGCTCCCTTATCTCTGGTTTCCTTACACTTCTGCCTGTGGGGGATTTCTGTGAGCCTGATCGCACAGCCTCCGATCTATCCCTCTCTACCTACCCCAGCTGTCCCGTACTCACTGGGAGAAATGTTTCTTTAGAACTGGGCTTTCCAAGTAAAGTCTCCTTCCGTAACCTTCAACTTATTGGGCTGTCCTGTGGCCACCAGAATGAGCTTGGACTCAGTTATACCAGGTCTCGTATCGCTGAGCCACTGAACTAATAACGCCAGCTTGTTACGTGAGAAAAATAAGCCTGTAGTTGGGGTTTCTGTTGTTCACAGTAGAAATAAGACCGTGTTAATTCAAATATGTGTTTACCTTCTATGGCTTTGGTAGAAGGATTTAAAATGAGGAGGTTTCTCTTGAACAACATTAGTGCTTAAAATGTCTTTGTGTTTATTTGGGATTTCCCTTTATCATCCATTATTCATTCAGCTTCACCATTCATATGTACATCAAGTACCTCCAACTCTGTCCTGGTGAAGGACCAACCCGCACAGAGATGACAACAGTGCTTCACACTCTCTGCTCAAAACTCTCTTAGTCAAGACAAAGAAAATCGGCTCGGTTCGTGGGCCGAGGTCTGCTCTGGGCACACAGAAAAGTTTTTTCACAGCCAGCTAACACCCTGCTGTGCTGGGAGGCTCAGGTACAAGAGGGAAAAACGACGCCCAGTGAAAATAAAGATTCAAAGAGCTGCCCATAAGGAGAAGCTGGATCTTAAAATCATGGTGTCACCACGAGAATCCGTGCAGGAGTGTTCTCTCAGAGAGGGAAGAAAACGCTTCCTGACTGAATGAGAGGCTGGTATCGTTCAACAATGGACCAGCTCCAGGAAAGACATTCAGACACCCAGGACCCAGTGATCATCTATAGGCAAACAAGTTATCCACCTGGTTACAGACGGTTTTGCATCAACCACAGACAACTAACAGCCATCAAGCGGCCACACAAACTTGGGGTCTCTCTAAGAGAGGTACCAGGAGAGCGAAGCACTGTGTGCTCTGAAAAACCCTGCTGGTGTGTGATAAGTGCTCAGCAGATACTTGTTTCATGAATGAACACTTTCTGACTTTGAAGGGAGAGAAGACCCCTAGCTTCTGCCAAGCCATCCTGCCCATATTCAGGCTTAGACTGAAGAAACATAAGAGCACAGGGAAATGACCGTTCACACAGACCATGGCGGGGATGGCCGGTTTCTGATGAACACCCCAGTGGAGGGCTGAAGCGAAGCCCACCAGCTTTATAAACCCAAGTCTCTGGGGCTGAATGGCTTGCTTACAGCTTTCTTAGAGAACTGCCTTCTGAGAGCACCAGACCACGGCCGGTCATCTTCAGATGCCTCCTCATAAGATCTGAGAGGATAAAATCCTTCATACTAAAAAGAAAATGTTCTTTTAAAAATAATTCATATTCATAGTCCTAAAAAGAGAGAAAGATTGTAAACGCTCCAGAATTGATGGGTGAGCTCGATAGGCGAGATGAGAGGTGAGATTCTGTCACTGGGAAAGCTGATGGCAGGCAACAAGAGCGCTAATATTTATTGAGTGATTACCGTGAGAGCACAGCAAGCGAGCGCTTCACAGGGACCAGTTCACTCGAGCATCAAAATGACATTGCGTGGCGATTACTATTACTGTTCCTCAGTGTACAGTTCAGGAAATGGAGACTTAGCAAGGTTAAGGGACTTCCCTAAGATCACACAGTTAGTTGTGAAGGGGTGGGGTCTAGTTTGAACCCAGACAGTCTAATTCCAGAGCCTGCACCACACGCAGGAAAATTAGCCCTATTTTCCTACTAAATGCTTATCTAAGGCTTATCTAAGGCTTCCTGAAGGTTAAGGTATAGTTGGGCTCCCTGGCCAGAGAGCGCCCCTCGGCTGTGCTCTGTGTGTAGGACACAGAAGGAAACTCACTGAGCACTGGAGACATCGTCTAATGAGAGGGCTGGTCAGGACACCTCTGCTCTTTCTCCCTCTCTATGCCTCCCTTCTACCCAGGCTACACCATGTACCTTCTAATACTGCTAAGGAAGCACATTCATTCTACCACCTGCACTTCCCTTGGTGTGCATCAGGATTTATCAGGAATTCTTCTGTGGCTTCCTGTCACCAAGTTAATACATACCTAGACAACGGGTCAGTCACAGCCAAAATGATCTTGTTTCCCGTTTGTTGGTTTGTTTTTGTCTCTTCCCAATGGAATGTTAAATACTATGAGAGGAAGGATCATTTCTGTCCTGGCCTAACAAAGTGCCTGACACACAATAGCTGCTTAATATGTATTTGCCTGATGGATGGATGGGTGGGTGGGTAGGTAGATTGATGGATGGACAAATGAATAAAGGAATTACAGAACACAGAGAAGGTTTATACTATGTCTACCAATTCAGGGTTGCACACACAGTGGAAACTTTTATCATTGTTCTCATCATAAAAAGAGTTGTACATTATATTGCCTATTCAGTGCAAACACTATTGGACATTTTATAATCTCACTTAATCAGAAGCCACACCACAGACGTCATTCTTGCCTTACAGATAAGGAAACAGAAACTTAGAGAAGTTATTTCTAAAGGTTTCCGATTGCCCTTGGGATAGGACTTAAATTTCCTAATATGGTTTATAACTCCAACCTCATCTTTTTTCTTGGCTCCATCTCCATTCTAACACTGCACCTTCTATCAGTTAGAAAAGTGCTGTTAGTAGCTTAAACAGAATTTACTGTTTTCCTACAAAGAAGTCTGTAGTTGAGAAATGCAGGGCCACTACAATGGCTTCATGACATCAGCGAGAACCCAAGGTCCTTCTATTTTTCCTCTCCACACTGTTCTCGTACACTATGTTGTTCATGGACACAAAATAGCAGCTGTTTCCATAAGCATCCTATCAACACTCAAAGCCGGGGGAGGAGGAAGCCAAAAAAGTCTGTGCCAGCCAAATTTCCCTTCTTAATCATGAGAAACAAAACTTTCCTGGAATCTTTCCAGCAAACCATGCTAATATTTCAGTGTCCAGAGCTGTATCACATGGCCGTTATTATCCACAAGAGAGGCCTCCGTGGGGCACCTGATAGGCTCAGTTTGTAGGGCATAAACACTCTTGATCTTAGGGTGGTGAGTTCAAGCCCCACATTGGGTGTAGAGTTTACTTGAGAAAGAGAGAAATAGACAGAGAGAGGGGGGCCTCCATGATGGAAGGTGGAAAGGAAAAAAGAAGACAGGAATGGTTCTCAGGTCTGTCAACAGCAATGTCTGCCGCTCAGTCTTCCAGAGCTACTTTCAAAGGTACAATGTGTCAAAGCTCATTCTTATTAACGTATCCTTGTACCTGTTCTCCCTTCAGCTAAATGTAAAAGTTTCCTCTTCTTTATCTTCCTAAACTGGACACCTCCCAACACCCACCACTCCCAAGAGTAGGTAACAGTCATCTTGCTTGTTCTCTTAGCATCTGGGACTTAACTGTTTCTTTGTTTTCTCCACTAGATTGAAGTTTTGAAGGTAGAGCCACATCTTCACTATGTCCCTGGCATCAATCAGAATGTCTGGTGCAATAAACCTTTATTCAATGAAAAAAGCAACAAAGCAAGGAATCAAACTCAGATCGATCTAATTCCAAAGCCCATGTTCCATTCTCTATATAGCACTGACTTCTGGGAGTAAAAAAATATTTTTAAAAAATCCATAAAAAATGATCCAACCTCCCCTCAGAGATATCTCAGAGTTCTACTGTCACCATCATCATCCTCATCACAATTTTCCCTTGCTCTCTAATTTTGGACCCAGAAACTTCTAGAGTCACCAGAATCTTAGCAAGAGGAAGACAGCCTAAAAAATAGCAGAACAGGATGCCCAGTCCCTATTCTCCATGAAAATTGAAAGCTAAATATACTAAGGAAAATATTTCAGAATAAGCAGTATGCTCTGGGTACCTCATTGTGGTTCCAGCACTAAATGGTGTTTGCTTTTCACTTTTCTATATGTGTTTAGTATTTACAGACCATAGCTCAAATTCTATGATTTTTCTTAAGACAGTTGAGCTCAAAATGTATTGTGTTTCTTTAGATAACAACCAGAGGTTTCAAGTACTCAAGTCCCTGAGAGATGGTGGAGGAAAATGTTATGCTTAACCTGGGCAGTATTGCTAGAAATAAAAAAACTTCTTGTCGTCTGCCAGCTAGATGCCATTCCTCCACCTACTCCCTCTGGATCTGTGTGAGAAACAAACCATCAGTACCACTGCTCTGGCCACCACAGTCACAGAAATAATTACCTTCACCTGCGAACACAGTGTAAGTTCTCTTTGGCATTTTAATTTGGTCATGATAGACCACTTCCTCTCACTTTTTTTTCATACTTCCTCTCCCCAGCCATGCCTCACACATGCGACATGGGTCATCTACATTTCTGTTTCAGCATATTTTTTTTAAAGATTTTATTTATTTATTTGACAGAGAGAGAGATCACAAGTAGGCAGAGAGGCAGGCAGAGAAAGAGCGGGAAACAGGCTCCCCACCCAGCAGAGAGCCCGATGCAGGGCTCAATCCCAGAACCCTGAGATCATGACCTGAGCCAAAGGCAGGGGCTTAACCCACTGAGCCACCCAGGTCCCCCCGTTTCAGCATGAAAAGTAATATTAAATACTGTGGTGATTTAAAACATGTACACAAATATGCCATATGTCTCCTTTTAAAAGGTGAAGCCCAGGGCACCTGGGTGGCTCCATTGGCTAAGCAGCCAACTCCGGATTTCAGCTCAGGCCATGATCTCAGGGTCATGGGATCGAGCCCCAGTCAGGCTCCATGCTCAGTGGAGAATCTGCTTGGGATTCTCTGTCTCACTCTCCCTCTGCCCTCCCTCCACTCACACACCCCGCTTATAAATAAATAAATCTAAAAAAAAAAAGAAAGAAAGAAAGTGAAGCCCAATTCCCTTCTCTTTGAATGTGGACTACACCTAGTGACTGACTTCTGACTGAATAAAATGGCAATGATGGTGTAGAACTGACTGACTAGATCATAAAAGACACTGCAATTTCTAATCTCTTCCTCCTCCTCCTCTTTCTTGTTCCTGTTCTCTCTCTCTCGTGGCTCACTCTGAAAGAAATGTCCATGAGGACACCCAAGACACCCTATGAAGAGACCCACAGGAGGCAGAGCTGAGCCTCCTGCCACCAACAGCCATGGAAGCTTAGAGCTCAGAGGAAAAAAAGGGGCTCAACTGGGGCTCAGAGCCCTGCAGCCTCATGAGGGACGCAAGCTGGAACCATCCAACCCAACTGCTCCCCAATTTCTGATCACAGAAACTGTGAGATAACAAATGTTTGTTGTTTCAACCCACTAATTTGGGAAATAGCATAATGTGAAGGAATAGATAACTAATACAGCTATATTAAAGAAATATTTTGCTCAGGCGCCTGGGTGGCTCAGATGGTTAAGCGACTGGCATCAGCTCAGGTCATGACCCTGGAGTCCCTGGATGGAGTCCTACATGAGGCTCCCTGCTCAGCGGGGAGTCTGCTTCTCCCTGTGACCCTCCCTCTTCTCATGCTCTCTCTCTTCTCAAATAAATAAAATCTTTAAAAAAAGAAAAGAAAAGAAAAAAGAAAGAAAAATACTAGAAATACTTTGCTCAATTAAACTATCACCAATACTTTATCCTCCTAACATTGGTTTCCATCTTTGGATATTACTTCCAAATGGATATGCTTTATATAATTGTTATCATAATGCAAATATAATTCTTATTTCTGTATTTTCTTGTGTTTTATCATGAACGCCTCCCTGGTTGTTGCAATGTCTTCATAGTTAACATTTAAAGTGTTCAAATAGTATTTTACCATAATTTATTAAACCATTTCCATAAATTGCATGCTTTGGTGGTTTCTAGTTTTTTTCTTCCAAGAGAGCTTTTACTGCAGTGAATATTTTTGAATATATAGCTTCTTGCTTGTGTTGATTTATTTGGTTAGAATAAACAGTCTATATTTGATTTACTGATAAAGTACAAACATCTTTGTGGCTTTCATTACATATTGTCATATTGACTTTTATAAAAGAATATATCAATTTATCAGCAATGAGTAAGTGTATTAGTTATACTACTGTCATGGTTGTATTATAATCTTTCAAAGTTTCCCTAGAAATAAAAAATTGCATCTGAAGTTTGCTTTCATTTGAATTTCCTCCATCCTAATATATTTATTATGTTTAATTACTATTTCTTTTCCCTCTTGTGAATTATCTTTTCCTGTACTTTATGCTTATTCTATTTTTAATGTACTTTTTTCATAAATTTGAATGTAAAACTGCAGATTAGAAATATTAAACTTTGTAACCTTTCATTAAAACGTTTTTCCAGCCAGTTGTCCATTTTTATTAGTTTACTTGTTCATTATACAAAAATCCATAAATATATCAATATGTTTATGCGATTTTTTCTATGGCTTTCTATGGCTGCAGAGCTAAGAGAGCTCACATTCTTCCCCTGAAATGAACTACTATTGTCATCTATTTTCTCTAAAATTTATAAATGAAGAGGTATTTTGTTTATTGTCAAATCTATGTGATTTGTTTTGGAGTATAGTACAAAATGCAGAGTATTTTTTTTTTACAAATTTTATTTATTTGAGAGAGAGCTCAAGTTTGCAGGAGCAGTGGGAAGGGAGAGAGGGTGAGGGAGAAGCAGACTTCCTGCTGATCAAGGAGCCTGCCATGGGTAGCCCAACGTGGAGCTCAATCACAGGACCCTGGCATCATGACCTGAGCCTAAGACAGGTGCTTCACCGACTGAACCACCCAGGTGCACCAGAATGCAGAGTATTTCATAAAAGTCTTCTTCTGCTTTTTCATTTTTTTATTAAAAATAGTTTAGAGTCAGTTGGCTTTAAAATTTTTACAATATTGCAAGGGCTCACTGGAGATCACTGAAGTGTCCCACCAAAATGGTAAGGAGTGACAAAGCTGGGACTAGAGCTAGACACCACTGATCAAGACTTCTTGCCTTTTTAATTCCTACTGATAGAGAAACAAGCGCTTCTGAAGTACTGGGCTCCTCCCCAGCCCCAGATGCTCATCCTGATTAGCTCAAACCAAGTATTTCCTTTTTCTGGTCATTTTAGGCTTAGGCTTATCTCACCATGTTGACCAATGATGTATGAAGGGGAAATCCCTGGGGGCCTCTGGGGATAGTTTTTCCCACTGAACAAAAAGAAGGAAAGTCCACAAGAAGAGAGATCCCTCTTGTGCCATCAAAGTTGCCACTGACCTGTAATGCCTGGAACCTGGCAGGCAACTTGCAAGTGAGAACATAAATGCATAAATGCTAGAGACAGCAGACGAAATGGCACGACACAGGTCCTAGATATGTTGTCGAGTCACAGAATGAATGGACTCTAGAATTGCCCTACCTAAGAACACGTTGTGTGTAAGAATATATATTCCTATTTGAAGCCACTTGCAGGTGACTTTTCTGTTAATTCTCAGCTGAAGGTATCCTAGATTTTAAGACCTCTGATATTTTTCCCCTTGCACATTTATTTTTCTCATACCATTTAGAAATTATGTTACAGGTTTATGAACTGGATTCCTGAATCACGGGTGAGGTCAAAAGCCAGCACGTCTAGAAGAGGCCACTTGGAACCTTCTCTACCCCACGAGTTTGCAAACAGTTTCTCTCCCATGTTCCAAATGCCTTTGTGGTCAGGGTTCTTTTCTCATTTACAAATCTAGAACCCTAAGTATTTACAGCCTTCAAGAGGATGAGTTGCAGCAAATGGCAAGTGCTATTTTCCCTTGTCATTAAATGCAAAATTTTCACCACCTTTTTATCTTTAACAAAACAATGAAAGGAGCACTCTGCTGACAAGATTTTGGTAATAAGGGCCCCAAACTGCCAGGTTGTACAGATCCTGCCACAGAAAAACAAGGGTTGGCCCTATTAACAACCTATTAACAACTGCAAATAAACAACCTGAAGTTAAAAGTTCAAATAACTCAGATGATTAGTCTACACCAGTGGTTTTCACACAGAGCTCTGTAGAACCCAAGTGAACCCTCAGGACAGGGTAGGAGCCTTTGAGCGCATAGAGCTCAGTTCTGGCCCTCTCTTCAACTGGCAAGTTGCTTCTGTCTATATCACATGTATATTGGTCTTGTACAGAACATCCCATTTAAAGAAAAGAATTTTTTTCCTTTTTTTTCTTTTTCTTTTTAGTTTAAATCACTAGTCAACACTCTTAATGTTAGGAGTCCTTCAGATGTTTTCAGTCAGGCAAAATAAGCAGTCAACCCATGATGGGAGAAACAGACAGAAGATACCATCTCTATCCTCTTGTTATTTTTCTTTTTCTTCTTGTTATTTTTTTTTAAGATTTTATTTATTTATTTGACAGACAGAGATCACAAAAAGGCAGAGAGGCAGGCAGAGAGAGAGAGAGGAGGAAGGAGGATCCCTGCTGAGCAGAGAGCCCGATGTGGGGCTCTATCCCAGGACCCCAAGATCATGACCTGAGCCGAAGGCAGAGGCTTTAACCCACTGAGCCACCCAGGCGCCCCTTCTTGTTATTTTGAGTATAAGAACTTAATGAAAGGTCAACATACATGTGTATTTTCCATACAAGAATGGAAAAAGATGAGGCTTTCAGAATTGAATGCTTAGTCTATATCTGGCTTTTAGGGGTGTTAGAGGGGAATGGGCAGTAAGGGGCGGAGGGGGGAGATTCTATTATAATAGAATAACCTGACAACACAAATTACTGGCATAGATTTAGCCATATTGGCACACACAGGCTATTTCTATTGATTCCTAAACTTAAAGAATCCATGACCTCATCCAAAGTATGCTTTTTAATAATTCACTTCATTTAAGGGCCCATTAAAATGTCAGAACTATCATAAAGCTTGTAAACACTTAGTTAGTTCTAATGTCTTCTAAATAATAATGCATTATTGATGGAATCTTGATTCACAATCACTTTCTTCTCATTTGACAAAGCCAGTGCTGCCCATGCTTTCTCCACATCCCACCACACGTTCCTCCCCTTTCGGCAGCAACGCTTTGTCCCTGTGACCGTGACCCTCCTAGTTCTTAAAAAATGAGTTCTTTGGAATCTTCTCTTGTCCCAAACCAAGAAGACTGACTTACAGACTGGTTTATTTCAGTGAAGAAACTAGCATCAAGAAATGACAATCGAGTTGCCAGGATAAGCCACCAACCAGACCATTCAAAAGTAAGAGGGGGTTAGACAGTGAGGAATCCATTGTTAGCTGAATATTTGCTTCTTTGCATATATAAGCTTTCTCCTATAGAAATTCCCAGGACAGTTTAGATATGCAAGCTTGATGTCTGGGGCCTTTTCAGTAGGACATGAGTACAAAAAATAGTTTGAGTGTCACTCAAATCAGAAAAGGGAAAAAAAATTCTCCAGAGTTTGGGCCTTCCCCCTAAAAACAGAGTTGCCAAGTAAAATGCAGGATGCCCAGTTAAATTTGAAGTTCGGACAAACAACAAATGACTTTTTGGAAAACTGTGTCCCAGATATTACATGGGACATACCTACACAAAAAATATGTCCATCATTTATCTGAAATTCAAACTTGGCGTGGCGTCCTGTATGTTTATTTGCTAAATCTGACAACCCTACCTCTTCAGGCAGATCTCAATGCCTCACCTAAAACTAAAAATATTGGTGGTGCTAGCTCTATAGTCCCCAATCCAGGCTACTTATTAAAATTATCTGTGGCTTCCCGAACCTACCCTTTAGCGCAATAAATCAGAGTCCCTGGAGTGGGGCCCAGACATTCTTTCAGGCTCCCTGGGGTGTTCTAGTGGACAACCAGGTTTCAGAACCTCTAAGCTAGAGGATTGTAATGACTCAGTATAAAAATCTCAGAAAGGCATAGCTGAGACATATTAGCAATGTCCCAGGATCTACTGGCAGGAATATAGATGCATTTTTAAAGCATATTCAACATTTTAATATAACTTTATATTTGAAAAATAAAAACTATCAAACAAAACCCTACCAAATAATAATGATGATGACAATGATGATGATGGAAGGATTTAGGCCTAGAAGGCTAAAAAAGATAACAAAGCACAGGTCCTAGAACCTGGGTTAGATCACTAATCCAAGTACCTGAGACAGGTGTGCACTGAACGCTACAGCCCCACAGCAGAGGCTGGGCATTCTGGAACCACCCGCTGCCTCAGGAAGCATGAAAAATATCAGCTCTCACTGACTACATAAAAAGTCATAGATAGGCAGATTACCTGGGATGGAGAACAGCAGGCAGGAGTTACTGGAGTAAATCAGTCCAGAGCTCAGGAAAGGAGACAAGAAGAAGTAGGACCCTCAGGCCAAGACTTGAGACCAGAGTCCACCAGCCAGGCCCCCAGCCTCGACCTGCTCCACCCAGCCCGACCAAGGATCCTGAGACTTACAGCTGACCAATCAGCACCGCCTTATGAGGCACTGACTCCAGGCACTCACAGAACTTTTGAGGGCACTGATCCCAGCACCTGGCTGATGCAGGGTTCACAGGTGATCCAGGAATGAGCGTTTGGCTAGAACGGGGAACAGGGATACAGACCAGGGCAACCGGTAAAGTCGTTTATGTGAACACAGGGACAGCTGACCTGCACCTGTAGTGATCTGAAATGAGTTTAATATTTGGAAGGCACAGCATTCAGTCCCATGTCACTGTTTCGCTTTTTTTTTTTTTTTTTAGAATTTTATTTTTAAATAACCTCAAACTCACAACCCTGAGATCAAGCATCCCATGCCCCACCAATTGAGCCAGCCAAGCACCCCAGTCCTGTGTACTTTAAACCACTTGGTTGATGCCTCTCAACCTCAAAGTTCTCTTCTATAATATGGGGAGACTATCACCTTCTTTGTAGGGATGTGTAGGCTGCACTTTAAATCAGGTGATACATACAAAAAGGATGGAATGTGCTGGACAGAGATCTTCACTGGAGCCCATCACTTTCCTGACACAGACCCTTGTCCTGCCACCCCCCAGGTATCCCCTGCTCCTCTCTGAGGCTCCTCCATACTCCCCCTTTCCTAAGTGACTTGTTCACAGGACAGTGGGGATCCAGAGCCTGTCCCAGCCCCCTGCAGGGTAGAGGCTAAGTGAACACTTGCTGCTTTACTTGGACTAAGAAATCTCAACAGATGTTCCTCCTCCTAAAACAACATTTGGTATTCCGAACACTGCATATTTTCATTTTTCTCTTCTATCTACATCAATTTAAGCTTGTATTTATTAGCCGTGTGACTCTGGATGCCTGATTAAACTTTTCAAAGTTTTGGTGCACCCATCCTTTAAAATGGGAGCATGAGTGTTATCTACTTTACAGATTTGTTATGGAATGAATTGAAATGATGTATGAAAACCTGACACATTTTAAGTACTTAAAACTGTTTAGTTATTACTAGAATGATCACCACTCAATCCGGCCATTGCCCTTGCAAAATTCTTAACTCAGACGTATATGTTTCTGTGCCCACCCCGAATCTAAGTACCTGAGACAGGTGTGCACTAAACGCTACAGCCCTACAGCAGAGGCTGGGCATTCTGGAGTCACTCGCTGCCTCCAAAAGCATGAAAATTACGCCCCCCCCCCAGCTCTCATTGACAACACAATAATAAAAGTTCTTCTGCATTTGTTATATCTTCCTCCATCTCCATTTTCTGTCCTAAGTCTATATTTTACTGAAATTTCCATTCTCCTAATAAAATAACATCAAGCTTTTATGATCTTCTCTATGCAAAAAGCCTTAAACTATCGCATCCCACCCCCAAAGGCAGAAAAGAAAACCTTAAGCCATATGGCACAGGAATTAAAGTCAGCATATTGTTGCACCATATAATTTGCCATCAGTATGAACAATCTCCCAGTGATAGGATGGTATTCACCCACTCTGGTATGCAATGGTTCATCATAGCTCTAAGTTCTCCTTTGCACCCCAAGCAGCTGTCTCTCAAATGGAGCTCAGCTGAATTCCACTGCACAGACACGTTATGTTTCCAGCATCACTCCCCAGCCCAGCCAGCTGCCTCGAAGCTGCCTGTTTCAGACCACGCATGGGGCTTCTGGATTTTACCTAAGAATGTTGCAACTCCACATCCACAAGATCCCACCATAATTGATGGAGGTAATCAATCCATCCATCATTAAAGACATCTGACCTTGTCACTCAAATTATACTAAAGAATTCTGATTCAGGGAGCCAATTTCCTAATTTATTAATCTGAAAGTTCGAGGATGGTGAATGGGATTCATAAGAGATTGTGGAATTTCCTTCAGTTAATGAGGAGGATGTGAATTTCCCTTCTTCTCGAGGAGGCAGCTTAGTACTTAACATACATGTCAACAGTCAACATCTACCTAGGCAACCTTTATGTGTATGTGAACTATATCACATATGTCAGCATACAGATCTGTGCTTGTCACCATCATGTCCCCAATCTTAACAGTCTATCTTAATATTCAAGTAAAATGACTTAAACAACCACACTGGAGAGAAAGAAACACAGCCCCTACTTCCAGGAGCTGGCCTGGCACACACCAGCTAGGCCTGGGGGTTCTGCCAAACCTAAATAATTTTATGGAACAACAATATCAGGCAAGGCCACTCTGCAGTCATCATGGAGCAACAAGACTGCTCTGTGTCTGTGAACATTGCCCAACACACAAAACCCCCAAACGCCCCCTACTCTGGCAGTGTAATACAGATAGCTATTTCTCCTTTGCCCGTTACACCTTTGGCTTCCGTCTAGCCTGCCCTCTCTACAGTGAAGATGGCTAAGCTACAGAATCACCCCATCTCCTGACAGCATCCGTCGGAGCAAAAGACCCGCTCTGTCAAGCCCTCTCCCACAATCCCCGACACAAGCCTGAATCCTGTGCTTCCAAACACCCTCTCACTGCGAAGCCACATGGTCCAACTCATAATAGCCTCAACCTGTTCAACCACGCATGTGTTCCTGGTGGTCTTTAGCTAGAAGACGCCAACCCCACAAAATAGCAGTACTTACCCTTCCTGCCTTTTCAAAGGTCACCCTCCTCCCATGTATTTAGAGGAGGAGGTTTATCTAGCATCCCACAGGGCTCAATCCTGCTTCACAGTTGCTCTCTGGACCCCACCCAGCACTCTTAGCCGATCATGGGAGTTCTGAGACCACCATCTTTTACCCTCTTTCTGAAGAATACCACAAACACGGGGCACCTGGGTGGCCCAGGTGTTAAGCATCTGCCTTCGGTTCCGGTCATGATCCCAGTGCCCTGGGATCAAGCCCCGCATTAGATTGCCTGCTCAGCAGACAGCCTGCTTCTCCCTCTCCCACTCCCCCTGCTTGTTTTCTTCTCTCTCTGTCTCTCTCTCTGTGTCAAGTAAATAAATAAAATCTTTAAAAAAAAAAAAAAAAGAAAGAAAGAAAAGAATACTCTAAGCACAAAACTGTGAGCAGAGGAAGTTATCTGTGGGAGGATTTATAAGTAATGGAGCGCAGCATAGAACATGCAACTGAAAACTGACTAATGAACATCCGTGTGCAAAAGTTTCTCAGGTTCTCCCTTCACACTTCCTCCCACAGTCTCCCTCCTCCAGCCCACCACCTCCTAACGAATTTCTTTCTGCCTGGGTTCTCTTTGCTCCCTTACCTCCACGGTGCCACCTTTGGTTCCATATTTTCTGTCCTTCCATCCGTCTGTCCCTCTGTCCTCTATATATATCCCCCAAACCTCCCCCTCCAGCAACCTCTCCCGAATTCCTCTCTCATCTGTTTGCAGGGACTCCCAGCCCTGGGCTCAACCACAGAAAAGGAGTGGGAGGGTGAAAGCAGCGGTGGTGACACTTGTCAGTTTTCTTTCTTGAACATCCTGTTCTGAGCAGACCACGTAGCAGCAGAGTTGGAGGTGGCGGAGGGGCAAACAGGAGAATCACCAAATCCTGCTCTAATGCTACTAAAGTGTAGCAACAAATTTTCTTGGTTGAGAATCTCAATGAGAAATACATTTACACTGTAACCCAGTATATACGTACATACAGACATACTAGGTGAGGAGTAGATAGAGTTATAGAGATACTGACATCTCACTAAAATACTCGTTGCTATTTCCTTTCTTAATGCCACTTCATTTTTTATTTTTTTTAAAGATTTTATTTATTTATTTATTTGACAGACAGAGATCACAAGGAGGCAGAGAGGCAGGCAGTGGGGTGGGGGGGCAGGCTCCCTGCTGAGCAGAGAGCCCAATGTGGGGCTTGATCCCAGGACCCTGGGATCATGACCTGAGCCGAAGGCAGAGGCTTAACCCACTGAGCCACCCAGGTGCCCCTCCACTTCATTTTTTAAAGAAAAGCTTATACCTGGCTGCAACCTGTTACACTGATTTCATGACCTACTAAGGGATCTCACTGTAGCTCGCATACACTCTCCTAAAGTGACCAACATTTGAAAATGACCAAACGTTCTTCCCACCACAGGTAGAAAGATCCATCTTACATCGATATACACACACGCCCGCTGAGACATCATCTGGCCCATGGCATGGGTTTCTGAGCCAGAAAAGATAAAAAAAAAGTCAACTCTTCTTTACTCTGGCTTTCTGTGCAGCATGAACTCATTTGACCATAGTGAGGCTCAAAATAGAGCATCAGTTCCCACGGTGACCAGTTCGGGTGAAGAAGTTCCCGCCAGGTGGTGGGACTTGAGGCTCAGCCAAAGGTGGAGGAAGCAAGCCAAGGACCAGATCAGAGGCAACTCAGAATGTGACTGCAGTGGCCTCTGGGGACAGAAGCCAGAAGCCAGTGGCTCAAGAGGTACCTAGAAAGGCAAGGTGGGAGAATACAGCTGGACAAATGAATCATGAGACCGCCATCACAAATCGGACACCCTAGGGAGTCAGGGTCTACACAGAGGAAGAAGGGTAGTTGATGCCAAACACAGAGGGAAGCGTGGCCCGAGGAACAGAGTCTGGCTGGGATAAAAGGGATGGAAACTGCACAGGCAAAGTGCTCCTGGGGGAAACGAATGCAGCTCCATTTGAGTTGCAATTGATTTGGATTTGAGACAGCATTCCATTTTTGGCTAGTTACTCTTCAGCACCTTTACTCCTAGGACATACATCTTCTCCAACAGGGGTTTTTGAGGTGTGCATTCATTATTGTTCCCCGAAGTTAAATTTATTTTCACTGATTTTTAAGCTCAAGACAGCCTTGCTGGTATGTTTATACCATGGTGTTTATTTTCAGAGGTAGAGCTGCAATAAATGAAAAATATTTTCCCTTCAGTAGAACGGGAAATATTACACTTAGATATTTTATAAGTATGACTGGTTATTTTTTAAAACACGAACTCAAAAATATTATAATTATTATACATTCCTGGCAATAATTTCCTGAGTGTGTCTAGTATAAAGACTGAAAGTAATATTCATGACATGAGCTGTACTTCAAACTGAATATAGAATAAAAATGGATTTAAATAACCAGAGCGAACTGCATCTCTAAGTAGTACATGCAAATCAGTTTAACTCTTTTATGCTAGAGTTACAGTCCTGGGAAATCACCATCATAAAAGTTATAAGCTACTATTCTTTGAGTATCTATTTTATTCCAAGTACTATGAGAGGTGTTTTATATCCATTCCCTTATTTAATACCCACAATAACCCCAAGAAGTAGGTGTCATTAACAGTATTTTGTAGATGGGGAAACAAAAGTGCAGAAAGATCAAGTTATCTACCCAAGGTCACACAGCTAGGAAGTGGCCAAAGAAGACGGAGACCTGTATCACCTGGCTTGAGTCTTTGTTTTGTATTCCTACCTGTTTCCTCCATCTCAGTCTTTAGGGGGCTCACATGCAGGTGCTTCCTCTGGGTTCGAGGTTTGCCTGATCCAACACCATCATCTTCAGAACCTATCAGAAAATTCCTCTAAAGAATTAGGATCTGTCACCAAGAAGTAACCAGACTCTCTACTGACTCAGGAAGAATGGAAACAAAACTCATGTGGGTGTCAGAGGGTGTCTTTTTCGAAGAACAGCGTCCTCAGCAGGAGCGTCCTTCCCCACAGCAATGTCTGGGGGGCCCAGTTCAGTCCATGGTTTCAGAGGCTTTGAATGTTTCCCCACAGAAGACTGCTGGCTCCTTGGAGGCCATTTCATGTAGCATGGAATGGGCCACCCACCTGGGGATACTTCACAAATACTGATTACCTGCCTAGTGTCTCCCCCAGCAGAACACTTCAGAATGGTTATTGTCTACAGTGACTCACCTCACTTACCCCAATCCTTCATTCCCATAACTTCCTCTTCCTCATCTCTGTTCCAGACTCCCTTAGAACTGAAAGCATCTCCCAGGGTCTTGCACAGAAGCACTTTCCTGCATTCAAGCGCGCATGCTCAAACACGGGCATGGAGATGACGCGCCCGAGTCTCAGTATGTTCTTCCTTCGGCCAGGAGAGGAGGTGGCTAAGGATGACTGTTTTCCATCCCACCCTGCACAGATTCCTCAGCACCAACCAGGCATTCCTTGAGAAGGGAGCAAAAGAGTCAACTAAAATGGGCCAGAAAAGTTTCATATTATTTGGCCAAGAAGACACTTGGTGTCACAAAGCACTTTGTTTTAATATTGAAGTCCAATTTTAATGAGCTAGTAATTCATGTGTTTCCTTGGATTTGAAACCTACATACATTTTTTAGTGGACACTTTCCTCTCTCAGAAGTAGCTTTCTCTAGTGTTTTGCCATAATTATGTGACACATCAACTAATTATGATTTCTTATATGAGTGGTGAAAGTATAAAATTTTAATGGGTGGGGAGAAACAAAGTAAAGACCAACCCTCCAAACGTAACATAAATGGAAGAGTACACAGTCATGAAGGGAATTTTGATGGTACAATAACCTTTATTAGCTTGATATGCTGACTGAGAAAAGAAATAGCATGCATTTTTAAAAAGTGACTTTTACGGAAGAATAATTTGTTTGCATAAAATATGATTACTTACCCTCATAAATGTTTATTTGAATATATTGCACTATAACCAAAGCCAACTGCATTAGCCACAGCAGGGAAACCCAATTCTGAATTGCAAAACAAACCAAAGGTGTGACTAAGACCATATCAGCATTCCATGCTGACTCAAGGAAATTTTGGCTGTTAAAATCCTGCTGATTTTCCAGGATGAATGGTTTTAATGAGGCCAAATCTTTTAGAAATGGGTGGGAGGAGGGGCACCTGGGTGGCTCAGTGGGTTAAAGCCCCTGCCTTTGGCTCGGGTCATGGTCCCAGGGTCCTAGAATCGAGCCCCACATCGGGCTCTCTGCTCAGTGGGGAGCCTGCTTCTCCCTCTCTCTCTGCCTGCCTCTCTGCCTACTTGTGATCTCTGTCTGTCAAATAAATAAATAAAATCTTTAAAAAAAAAAAAAAAAAGGGTGGGGGGAAAAAATAACTGCAAGTCAGACTGGGGCCTACCCCTTCCAAAAAGAACAACACCTAGAAAAGGCTGGTCAACACCTTTCTTAGGTTCACCTGAGCTTCCAACCCACTGTCCACACTAGAATCTCAACCACCAGCAACCACAGGCCAAACCCAGCTGCAGATGCCATTTTATAGGTGCTCATTCAGATAAGGATGGGAAGATTTTCGTAAAAAGTTACACGGGCTCTGCTCTCCAACCAACCTGTCTCCTCCCGCGTTTCTAGTCTTCTTTGACTCCTAGCTTCATTCATTTACTTCCCCAGCCCCATGGGCCCAGGGAACTCCTGAACTATGCACTTTCATTAAAAGGACTCATGAGAGGCCCCTGGGTGGCTTAGTAGGTTGAACATCTGACTCTTGGTTTTTGGCTCAGGTCATGACATCAGGGTCGTGGGGTCAAGCCCAGGGTCAGGCTCTGTGCTCAGTATGGAGTCTATTTAAGATTCTCTCACCCGCTTCTGCTCATGGGTTCATGCTCTCTCTCGCTCTCGCCCTCTCTCTCTCTCTCTCCTTCGGATAAATAAATAAATGGAAGTCTTAGGGGGAGAAAAAAAAAGAACTCATGAAATATTACTCTCCTGCTATCTCCAAGTTGAACACTGGAAGCTCTTCAAGGACAGGGGCTCAGGTTGTCTCCATCCGAAAGGAGGGTGCAGACAGGAGCAGGAAGAGAACTCAGCCTTAACAAATCTAATTTTCTCATCTGAGGCTACCCAAGACATCACAGGGAGTCAGAGGGAGAGGGAGCCCCAAGACACAGTATCCCCATTTCCTAGGGCCCAGCTCTTCCAAAGATCCTAAAGCTACGTTTACCCCTAACATACTGGATGCTCTACAAGCATTTACTGATGAAGGAGGCAAGAGATGACTAAGGAGTATCATGGAGGAAGTACAGAAGGATAGGCAAGGTTTCATGAGTCAGACCAGGTCATCTTGAAATCAAGCAACTGTCCAAACAAAACAAAACAAACAAAATCTTTGTTTTTATAGTGATGAGCTTTCATAATTGGGCAACTTCTTTACTTCATATTACCAAGGAAAACGTCTTTAATATTATGATTTCATTTCTGTTTTTTACTTTTATTTGTATTTATTTTATGCAGAATTTACTCTCAGACCCTAAGTTTTTGTTTCTTCAGTTTCTTCGGGGATATGTTCTTTCTTTTTCTGTGCAACGTCCTCTTCTAGTACAGGAATAATCTGCTCCTTTTCAGGAAGAATCATCTCAGTGTGGCAGGGAGACATCCTGTATGGGTTAATCCAACCATGAGCTACAAGTTCTACAGCGCATCCCAGGAGCTTTTCTCACAGAGATGAGCTCAATGACCAGAGAATCTACCTCTAAACCTTTAAGTTCAACATCACTCTCTGCATTCTGAAGCATGTGCAGTCAAAATCCAGCACTCTTTTTGGGCAGTGGATCCTGTGTGCCCGCTCACAGTTTGGTCTGGGCACACCTACCAGCTCCACCATTGTAGTGATGGAATGTCACTCATGGCTTCTGCAGAGTGACAAACTCCAGATACTTGGTGGCTTTTCCTATCTGCTACTGATAGGGCCTGGACAGGGTCACATGTGCTCTTAAAGCGAACATGAAGATCTGAACCTCTTGATGGGCATGACTTTGTAAGGTTCTCTGAGTCAAGTAAATAGCAAGCCATTTTCAGTGATCACCTCCAGCCGCTTATGGAAAGAAGTGGTTTTTGTTTTTAAGTAGACAGGAGGGGCACCTCGGTGGCTCAGTCAGTTAAGCATCTGCCTTTGGCTCAGATCATGACCTCAGGGTTGTGAGATCCAGCCCTGCATTGGGCTCCTTGCTCAGTGAAGGCCTGCTTTTCTCTCTCTCCCTCTGCTGTTCCCCCTACTTACACACTCTTTCTCTCAGTCAAAAAAATAAAATCTTTTTAAAAAGTAAACAGAAAAGCATGATTTCTGATGTCACTTTGTTACTTCAACTGTTTAACCTTGTCATACTGAAAACAACATAAAATAGGGAAAAGGGATGGAAATGAAAAGGTAGAAACATTGAACCTCCAATGTCCAATGTGCCAGGCACTGGGCTTGGTGAGTCCCATGAGGTATGACATGAGATCCTCAACATTCCTCGCTTTAGAAATCAGGAAGCAGGAGTTAAGCTGGCTAAGGTCACAGAGCAAGTAATGAAGTAGTTGGACCACGCTCGATCTTTTCGAACGGCTGGCCAATTATCATTTAGACTCACTGCTTCATTTTCAGGGATTATATTTTTCTCAAAGATTTTATTTATTTCTTTGACAGAGAGAGAGATCACAAGTAGGCAGAGAGGCAAGCAGAGAAAGTGGGGGAAGCAGGCTCCCCACCGAGCAGAGAGCCCAATGCGGGGCTCGATCCCAGGACACTGAGATTACAACCTGAGCTAAAGGCAGAGGCTTAACCCACTGAGTCTCCCGGGTGCCCTTTGGGGGATTATATTGCATGGATTTGGAAAATAGGGCATAAGGCTGAAATTAACACACCACATGTTTCCTGTGACATTTTCCTTCATCTGGGCAATTTGTGATCCCCCTTCAATCTAGGCAAAGCCTTAGTCAGAGGTCCACAGTTCACCGGAGAGCTGCAGTTTTAAAGATTTTATTTATTTATTTGACAAAGAGAGATAGCAAGAGAGGAAAGAAGAAACACAAGCAAGGAGTAGCTGGAGAGGGAGAAGCCGACTGGTCCCACAACCCTGAGATCATGACCTGAGCCCAAGGCAGACGCTTAATGACTAAGCTACCCAGGGGCCCCTGGTTGCAATGTTAAATCTGATTCCCAAAGCTGTTTCTGCAGAATGCAGTTGCAGAAAGCACAAGGGGCAGATGTCAGCATTAATGCCACTGCACTGAGACAATTTCTGGAAATGCCGCCTGAAAGAGGATTTGTTCTAAGTCCTGATGGCTGTCTTGGTTCTCTTATCACCTTTGGCTATAGAGGAACCTAGGACCCTCAAATCATTCGGGTCTCCTCTCACAGAGGACTCTCCACCCAGCAGCCGGCTGCTCCATCCGGCCCGTTAGCAAACAGCCCTGACAGAAGGGCCCAGAGCCGTATTTTTAGACAATGTGTTATGACTGTGGCCACCATTGGAAGTTACTTATGCCTTTTTAAAAAATTTGTCACGGAAGTATCCTCACAGCGGGAAACCTGAGAAAGAAGGGCAAATGCCTCACGTGGTGTGTCAGGAGGAAAGTGAATGACAAAATCGCGAATATTTTATTCCACATTATTTCCCTGAGCCCCTGGTTGTCCAGACCTTTCCGTCCTTTTAAACCACAGGTAGCTTCTGGCGAAGCTTAAGACAGATGGCAATGTACAGTTCCTGGCAGCCGAGATAAATGTGCGTAATATCAAGTGCCCCGCACACAGCTTCAGAGGCTTATGACACCCCAGCTCCTTCCCAAGGCCTCAGGAAGGGTCGCTCGCTAAAATAATTTTCTGGTTAACAAGAAATCTATGCAACATTTCATGCCCGGCTTGTTTCAGAAGCCCCCTCTGAGGGATCCACGCTATGCATTTTAATTTAGGTTTACACGTTTTGTTTCTTAATAGAATGAACTGTGCATAACAACACATTTCGCAATATGAGATGAAAAGCCCTCGACACAGTTCATCCACTGGAAGGTTTTAAATCTAAATCCAGAACAAATAAAGCAAAATAAACACAGCAGGACTCCAACGTTCCTCTTCTAACATTTGGTAATTTGTTTGGGCATAGAAAGAGGGGAGAAGTGGAGCAGGGAGGAAGGGGAGGAAGCAGCGAGGCACAAGACGGCTTGCGATCTGCTGCGAAGGAATCCTGCTTTTCATCTCGAGTCAAAGGCCTTCCATCGCGCATCACAGTAGGTAAGATGCTGCCCTGAATCCCTCTTGGTCATTTGCCACATTTGCCGGAAATCAATCCTTTTGCAATCAGCTCAGATTTCAAATAACCTTTGAGAGCCTTTTCACCATTGCAGCATGTAAATGGGCATTTCAGATCCACTTGAAACCACAGCAGGAGGGCTAATTTGGAGATAATAGACATTTTCTATTTGTTTGTGTTCGAATCCCCAAGGTTTTATACAGCTCCAAAAATTTGTTGGTTGACCACAGATTTTCTAATGGAAAGCTCTGTCCAGAACCTGGCAGTGGCCTCCAGGGCCGCACTTAGCCCAGGATCTGATCCAGGAGGAGAAAGGTCCAGAGCGTTCGCTTGAACTGCCCACAGTCACATGAAGGTACAGAGCAGGCCCTTCCAAATATACCTTGAGAAGGCCATGCTCCATGTTGACATTCCCAGTGTCCATCCTGAAGATCCTGAAGAAGTGGGAAGCACTGAAGATGCTGAGCGGTTCTAGGAAGTGGCCCCCAACCCCTCCTGCTCTCAACCAGTGACACTCAAGGCATCAGCGTCCTCTGGCTGGCTGAGCCATTGCTCCCAGCGCTCGGAGGTGTTTAACTAGTGGGTTTGGGCAAATGCCACCTCTTTAGAGAACATTTTGCATTTAGACACGTTAACTCATTATTTCTCCCCATCACGTTAGTCTAGAAATTAGAGATTGTAAATGAGGCTACAAAGATGCCCTACTTTCTATTTTCTAAATCCTCATCATCCTTCAAGATCCAGCCCCAGTGAGGTTTCATCAAGTCTTCCCCAACCACTTTTTCACAGTCCACACTGATTTTCCTTGAATGTTAGCTGCAGTATCATATATTGTTCAGGTCTCTCCTCAACCTGGTTTCTGTAAAAACAATTAAAACAGAGAATAAATAAAGGGAGTCAAATATCAACTTTATTACCAAGTGGTTTTGTTAGGGTCACTCCTGGATTTATTTAGGCAGACTTGCTCCCAATATTAGGCAGCCCTGGACCAGGGCAAGCAATAGCTAAGTGTCCAGGAGCAACATACAACTTGGAAGAGAAGCGTCACGGAGAGCCCATGTGGACAAGCTCGCCCCCAAGAGGAGAAGGATGGAACTGCCTAAAGCATGTTTCACCAATCACATGGGTCCCTCCTCCCCTCCATAGGGGTAGCCGTAATAAAAGGGAGACAAAAGTCTGGTGTGTGTTCAGGAAAATTCCTCCTCGAAGAGGCCAGAGACAAGAAAAATTTCTTCACCTCAGGCACAGAGTGTTGTGTCAAGTTTCTCCACACATGTTAGCTATGTCCCTTTATCTGGATTTTTAAGCTTCTTCGGGATAAAATCCACGTTTTACACATCTTATATCCCTCACAGAAGCAAACACAATGCTACATAAATAATGACATTTAATAAAGTCTGTCTTTAAGAGGATTCATAAGAGCAAGGATTGTACAAAGTTAACTGTTCACATTTGTGAAAAAAAAAAAAAAAAAACTAAACTGCAGAAATTCAAATCTGTTTCATCAATAGTTTGAGCAGTTTGGACCTGGGTCCTGAGTCAAATCCTTATATTCAAAAAACCTTACCTAAAACCACACAATCTTATTATTCTTTATCATAAAAATAGTTTCACTTTTATCATGTAAGCTCCGTGAACTCAGAAAGAGCAATAAGATCTGTTTCTGAATTTGGAGCCCGAAGAGCCAGACCCTGATCTCCCCAGATATATGCCATCTTGTGAAGACTCCTGATGACCAAGTACCCAATTATGCAGCAGTCCTAATGAATGACCCTGACAAGATAACTAACACACTTGGTGACTGAGCAATAGGATCGCGCTTATAGGACAAGTAAAACATAGAGCAAGAACAACAGACTTCCGAATCAAACAAACTCGTGTTTAAACCCTGGCTCTACAACTTGCTAGCTTTGTTATTTAACCTCTGATTCACGATGTTCTCACTTACAAAATGGAGGAAACACCTATGTTATAACTCAGCAGTTCTGAAAGTCTAGACCCTGGATGTCTTAGTTCGGGCTGCGAAAACAGAATACATAGACTGGGTAGCTTATAAACGACAAAAATTTATTTCTCACTGTTCTTGAGGCTGGGAAGTCCAAGATCAGTGGCCAGAGTCTCTAGTGAAGACCTGCCTCCCAGTAGTCCTTCCATTATGTTCTCCCATGGTGGGAGGGTAAGAGAGCTCTCTGGGGTCTCTTTTAGAAGGGCTAATCCCATTCATGAAGGTGTTGTTCTCAAGATCTAATTACCTTTCTGGGGCACCTGGGTGGCTCAGAGGATTAAGTCTTTGCCTTCGGCTCGTGGTCATGATCTCAGGGTCCTGGGATCAAGCCCTGCATCTGGCTCTCTGTTCAGCGGCAGCCTGCTTCCTCCTTTCTCTCTGCCTGCCTCTTTGCCTACTTGTGATCTCTGTCAAGTAAATAAATAAAAATCTTTAAAAAGAGAAAATACCTAATTATCTTTCGAAGGCCCCCACCCCCTAATACAGTCACCTTGGGGGTTAGGATTTGAACGTATGAATTTTAGGAGGACATAAACATTCAGTCCTATAGCACTAGACCAGCAGCAACAACATTTCTAAGGAACTCATTACAAATGGAAGCTCTTGAACTCGACCCCAGACCTACAGAATCAGAAACTCTGAAGGTGAAGCCCAGCAATCTATATTCCAACAAGCCCTCCAAAGGATTCGGATGCTCACTAAAGCTTGAGAAGCACTGAGATGGGAGTTGTGAAGATTAGAAATCACGAGTACCAGGGTGCCTGGGTGAGTCAGTCAGTTAAGCATCAGATTCTCAATCTCAGAGTTGTGAGTTTGATCCCTGTGTTGGGCTCTGTGCTGGGTGTGGAGCCTGCTCATAAATAAACAAACAAACAAACAAATAGAAATCAGGTACACATAGTGTCCGGTACAGTGCCTGGCACAAAAGCAAATACTCTAGACATTGCGGCAGCTTTTATTATTACTTCAGAGCATTTGGAGATTGAAGGATTCTCCCATGATCTCACTACCTTGTAACAATTTCATTTCTTACTTGGCCAAAAACACGTGAGGTTTTTTCGTTTGGGGTTTTTTTTTTCTGTTTTTTATTAAAGATTTTATTTATTTATTTGACAGACAGACATCATAAATAGGCGGAGAGGCAGGCAGAGAGAGAGGGGGAAGCAGGCTCCCTCTGAGCAGATAGCCCAATGCGGGGCTTGATCCCAGGACCCTGGGATCATGACCTGAGCTGAAGGCAGAGGCTTTAACCCACTGAGCCACCCAGGCGCCCCCAAGAACATGTTTTTTAAAAATGTCAGGGCACCTGGGTCACTCAGTCGGTTAAGTGTCTGCCTTCAGCTCAAGTCATAATCTCAGGGTCCTGGGATCGAGCCTCCATATCGGGCTCCCTGCTCAGCGGGGAGTCAGCTTATCCTTCTCCCTCTGGTCCTCACCCCTAATAGTGCAAGCTTGCTCTCTCTCTCTCTCTCTCACTGCTCTCGCTTTCTCTCAATTAAATAAAATCTTTAAAGATAAATAAATAAACACACATGTTGTCAAGTTACTTGTATTTGTTCAATTTTTGTTGATTTTCTTTCTTTACTTAGCAGCATACTTTTTTATAATTTTCAAATGTCAATGGCTGCCCAGTTTTCCATCAAGTAGACACATCATAATTTATGTAATTATTTCCTTAATTTTGACCAGTTATGCTACTTCTAATTTTTCAAGAGACATTTTTGGCATGCAACTTATTCCTTTCCTTGGAATATTTCAAATTCCAATATCATATCATAGAGAATGAATTTTTGTTAACATTCTAGAAACACACGGTTATGCCAGGGTTTTCACCAGACTGTCCCCGACTGGAATGGTATCTCTTAGAATTTTATTAGGCATAAACACAGTTACTATGATTAGAAAATTTTAAATTACTACCACGTTTGAGTGTTTATATTTGCTACAATGTGATGTAACTGTAATCTGTTACTTGAGTAGTTCACAGAATTTCACTGTAAATCCATAGAAATGGATCTTTTGTAAATTGGAAAAGTTGCAATTCAGAATTGGTTGAAAATTTATGGATTTCTTCATCCTTTTGTGTGAGAGAATATAAATTAAACAAAACTGAAAATACATTCCATTTATAGTCTTGTGTTTAAATTTTTAAGTACCTTGTGAATTTTACTTTTGATATATAGTTCTAAATCCTACCTTGTATTAAATGGATGTTTGCAATATATGAACAAGATGGAAAACAATATAACATTAATGTTCATATTATCAACAAAGGCAACTAAAGGCAAATAAAAACACAGTATTTAGCTCTGATATAATAAATTTAAACATATAATGGATGCAGATATCCATATGTGCTCCTGAATTACTGTACTAAGACTATACATGAACTGAAATATAAGTATTTTTGTTGTTGCTGTCATTATCATTATCAGTAAGAAAGATACTGTTTTTGGGTGGTTTGCTGTACTTGTGATAGGACAAATACTTATTCCCAATTGTTTTGCTAAGGTTTTAGAATTGTATGTATAGTTAACCCTTATGAGAAGGAAAAGTCTTGAATTCTTCATTTTTATTAAAATTAGAAATTCAACTTTTAGGCCAAGAATTGGGATTTGATTCCAAACTATAAGCAATAACAAAAAATATTAGAAGTCAATAAAATAAAAAGATATATTATAAGATCTAATAAGAAACTTCAACAAGGGGGCGCCTGGGTGGCTCAGTGGGTTAAAGCCTCTGCCTTCGGCTCAGGTCATGATCTCAGGGTCCTGGGATCGAGCCCCGCATTGGGCTCTCTGCTCAGCAGGGAGCCTGCTTCTTCCCTCTCTCTCTGCCTGCCTCTCTGCCTACTTGTGATCTCTCTCTATCAAATAAATAAATAAAATATTTAAGAAAAAAAAGAAACTTCAACAAGGTTTCTGAAAACAAAATCAATTTATAAAAATCAATATTCCTTTATTCTAGTCATAGTCAAATAGAAAATAATACACTCTTTCCAAGAAAGTGTTTGGGAATTATCAACCTAAAGAGAACATATAAGACTTTGATGTAGAATATTGTAAGTTACTCATTGTAGGAGATAAAATATGGATATGAGTTAACTGGGGAGCTCAACTATGTTCATGGATATAGTAACCACATAATAAAGATGCCAGTTTCTCCAAAATAACTTCCCGACTTTGGGGTTAGTATAACCCCAAACAAAATTTCTGTTTTGTGGAGCATGATAAATTCATTCCAAAATGTATATGGCAGAATAAAAAACAGAGATAACCAAGCTAATTTCGAAAAGCAGCAAAAAGAAAGGACTCACTTGACCAGACATTAACACATGAATACCAAAGCCTTGGTATTCACAGTAACTTCACGCAGAGGAAGAAATATGTAGATAAACTGAACAGAACATACACAGGATGGAGATATCAACAGGCACGTGCAGGCACATACCACACACACAAAGAAGTGCCTGATTTGTGAGAAAGACGGGCACCACCAAACACAGATTATTCAGTCAGTTGTTGTGAGAACCTGCTAATACCTCAACTGTTCTCACCCTGTACAAGCCACCACCGTCCTCCCCCTAGAGTCCTATAAAAGCCTTCTAGCTGGGCTTCCTGCTTTTTCTTCTGCTCTTCCTCTGTCTCACTAACAGTGAATCCTGTTAAAACATGGTCAAATCAATCTACTTTTTATTTTCCCAGCTTCATTAAGATAACACTGACATGTGACATTATGTAAGTTTAAGGTGTACAGTAGTGACTTGAAGCACTCATATACTGCAACATGATTACCACCTTAGACTTCATGGTTTGTGTTTTTAAAACACCAGCCTACATGAAGACACACAAAAAATTTTTTCTGGACCAATAGTTAGGCAGAGAATAATAACTGATAGTTATTGCATACTTTTTATTATTAGGCACTCTTTGATTTATACCTATGAACTCAATCTTCAAAACAAACTTATGGAATTGATGCTCTAAGTCCCCCTATGTTAAAAAGGCTCAGAGAGAGGGGCACCTGGGTGGCTCAGTGGGTTAAGCTTCTGACTCTTGGTTTCAGCTCAGGTGGTGGGGTCATGGGTTTTGAGACTGAGCCCCCTGTGAGGTTCCACACTCAGCAGGGAGTCTCCTTAAAAGATTCTCTCCCTCTGCCCCTCCCCCATATGCACATGCACCCTCTCTCTCTCTCTCTTTCAGCTAAATAAATAAATCTCTTTAAAAATTAAAAATAAAGAGGCGCAGAGGTAAAATGACTTACCAAAGGTCACAAGTTACTTAACCTCTCTGTGTAGAAGAGTCAGGACTCAGATCCTGGAATTCTGGCTCCAGAATGTTTGGACAAGGTTTTCAGTACCAAAAGATTTGTTTACTAGACTTGAAGATCTTTACTAGACTTTTAGATCTTCCACGTGGTTTTAATTAATTAGAAAATTATTTAATTAGAAAATTAATTCATGATGTTCATAATTGATTATACAACAATTTTATCGTAGGAGGGGATTCTTACAAACTGCACTACAAAAATCCAACCTGTTCCCTGAATCTGTCCCAGCTTTCTGATGTCTGCCTTGCCTCTTTACATTATTCTCTCTGCAGTTTGTTCCGGAAACCTCTCCTTTGGTTCCTTGGTTCCTTGGTTCCTTCCTCTTCCCCATGAGAAGTCAAATTGCTAAGCAGGCCTGCATATTCCAAGACCATCCCAGCACCTGTCTGGGAGGTGGCAGCACAGGTCTGGAAGTAGGATGACACATCGCTTTGGTTCAATAGAGAATGGACAGGCTGGAAGGGTGGGGTAGTGCAGGCAATCAAGCTGTCCCGGGCTGAGGGGATTCAGTGTGCGGGATGCAGTTCAAAGTGAGCTGGCAGTAACCCAAAGCCACTAAAAATCCTTAAAGCAAGAAGAATAAAGATGCAAAGTGCAAGATGGATTGCAGTGTGTGTGTGTGTGAGAGAGAGAGAGACAGACAGACAGAGAAAGACAGACACAGAGAGACAGAGAACATTTAATGCGTCAACATTCTCCTGTGTTGAACAAACTATGCATTTAGATAGGCTTTACCTGAAGCATTATCTAAATTACCCAGGAAGTCAGGGAAATTAACCCAGCCTTCAAAACAAATATTGACCTGTGTGGCCATGACTTAAAGAAAAGACGTAAACTCTGAACATGAGAAACTGAACACATCCTTAAAGAAAAGACGTAAACTCTGAACATGAGAAACTGGACACATTTTAGGTTGAGGTTTGGGGGAGTTTGGTAGGCAGGAAGGGAACTGACGATATATTTGCTATTGACAGACATTATTTCTTTTTCCGGTTTTGTTGAGATTTTGTTGAGAATTGACCTATAAGACTGTTTAAGGTGTACAGCATAATACGATCTATGTATACATCATAAAGTGATTGCTACAATAAGTTAACATCCATCATCTCACATAGTTATTTTTCCTGGTGATAAGAACTTTAAAGATCTACTCTCTTTGCAACATTCAAATATATGCTACGCGATCATTAACTATGTTACCACACCGTACATTACATCCCTAGAACTTATTTACCTTATAGCTAGAAGTTTATGCCTTTTGATCACCTTCACCCATTTCCCCCATGTCCCATGACAACTGACATTGTTTCATTTGAAATTTAACAAGGTTGTATCAAGAACCTTCTAGAATTATAATAGATAATATTAACTGAATGTTTAATACATCTGCCAAATACTAACTACCTACTTGTCCTGCATTATCTCATTACTAACACAATCCTGTGGAAAAAGGAATTACTATCCTCATTTAATAGTTGGGGAAGGTGACGCTCAGAATGTTTTTTTTTTTTTTTAATTTATTTATTTGACAGACAGAGATCACAAGTAGGAAGAGAGGCAGGCAGAGAGAGAGGAGGAAGCAGACTCCCCAACGAGCAGAAAGTCCAATGTGGGACTCGATCCCAGGACTCTGAGATCATGACCTGAGCCGAAGGCAGAGGCTTAACCCACTGAGCCACCCAGGCACCCTCAGAATGTTTAAGATACTTGCTCATGCTAGTAAAGAGAGAGAGACAAGGATTTGTATTTAAGTGCAATTCCAAGCCTGGGTCTTTTTAAAAATACATATTTATTTTAACAAGGAAAGATTTGCTCATTTGAAAAAATAAGGTATACAAGATAATAGAGTAATAAAGGATAATAGAGTGAACACAGTGAACACCTATGCCCCACTACATAGCTTAATAAAACATTACAAATATAGCTAAAGGTCCCATGTTCATTCCACTCCGTCCCTCCCAGAGGTGACCATACATCTGAATTTGGTGTTTATCATTCATAATGATTCCTTTACATTTTTACTACCTACCTTGGTGCGCTTGAGCAATATGTGACATTGTTTTGCATGTTTCCTTAAACTTTAATAAATGGCACACTGTAAGTATTCTTTTACAATTCATTGTGGTGAGTGTGTGAAATGAAATGCACCACATAGATGAGCTTAGCTCTAGTTTATGCTCTCTGCTATATAATATTCCACGTCATGCTGTTATCATGGTTTTTTGTCGACAGGCATTTAATTTACCTTTGACTTTTTATTATTACAAATAAAAATGTTGCAGTGAACATATTTTTACTTTGATGAAGGATTTGTCCAGAGTATATAACTTTATAAGGTATTTAAAGTATATCACTTTACAAGGATTTGTCCGGAGTATATAAGAGAAAGTAGAACTGCATGGTCACAGCACCCATGCACCTTCAAATTCACCAGCTGGCATAGGATCACTGCAGGGTAGCTGGTCTGATCCCTACTGCCATCAGCAGGGCATGGCGGGACCTGTGTCCACATCTTCGCCAGCACTTGGGTTTCATCAGAGTGTTTAATTTTTGTCGACCTAAAGGAATGAAATGGCATCTGACTGTGGTTTCAGTTTGAAATTCTTCCTCTTAACTCGTACAGGTGAGTTGCTTTTCCTATGTTCATTCAACTGCTCAGGTTTCTTCTTCTCTGAACTATCTGTTCATCAGCCTGGGCAGGAAGGTATGAACGCACGACTCCTCCTAAGGACCCTCCATAGTACTCCTCAGTACTATGGAGCCTAGGCATATGGTGGGGACCACAGGCAGGGACTAACAGCACCCACTCCGCAGGGCAAGTGCCGTACAAGCCCACATGGAGAGTGGAGGCAATGGACAAGGGAAGGCGTTCTTGGGAAGACAACCGTTACACTAATGGCTTGAAAATTCATGGCAGCCAAGTCTGCAGGGGCAAAGTGCAGTCTAAAGTGAGGAAAGAGTATGTGCAAAGCCATGGAAGAGAAAAGAAACTGCTATGTCCAAGAAGGTAACAACTAGCTCTAATTGGCTGGAACAGAGGCTACTCAAAGCAGACAAGTGACTAAGAAGGAGAAGGGGCAGCCAGACCTCGAAGGCTCTGTATTTGGTGCTAAGGAAGTGCACGTCCTGGAGTCACAGGGGGTCATCTGAGGATTGTGAGCAGCACATGTCAGGGTCACATTGGCACTCTGGGGCGCAGAGACGCAGGAGGAGGACAGGGCCGGCGATTCATGATGAGAGCAGTTTGGAGGCTATCACAGGACTGCTGAGAGTCCACACTAATGCAGTGGCAGAAAGGCCAAAAGGAGGAAATGAATTTAGTAGCTATCTAGACCAGGGAATCAATGGAACTTGATGACCTGTTTGAAGGATACTGTTGGGGTCTGAAGAATTCATATATAGCATTTCCCATTTCCAACCCCAATTTCAGAACCAATTAGGACACAGAGATAGGTGTCAGGCAGATGAATACTGAAATATTAGCCATATTACCAGTAAAGCCTATACAGCAGCATGCGTCTCAGGCATTAGTAAGCACAATGGGCTTACTAATACCAGGCATGAAAAAGGAGCACACATTCTCCCAGGCATGGGCAGCTCCGGATTCCTGAGGGATATCCACGCCTGGGGGCCTGTCAACAAAATTACAAACCCTCTGCAGGCAGGTGCATGCAAGCAAATTGGGGAGGAAGGGTCTGAGCCACTTACATTGTTCTTTCATCAAAACCTAGCAACCAGGGGCACCTGGGTGGCTCAGTGGGTTAAGCCGCTGCCTTCAGCTCGGGTCATGATCGCAGGGTCCTGGGATCGAGCCCCACATCGGGCTCTCTGCTCAGCGGGGAGCCTGCTTCCTCCTCTCTCTCTGCCTGCTTCTGATCTCTCTTCTGTCAAATAAATAAATAAAATCTTTAAAAAAAAAAAAAAAAAAAAAAAACCTAGCAACCAGATGAATCATTCCTCCTCCAGGAAAGAAGGTGTATAAGTGTGTGGAGGGGAAGGGCAGCCAGGAAAAGGGGCCTCACCAGAGGCCCCTTCCAATTTAAGGAAAGAAGACTCTCCCTTCTCCAACAGATCATCATCATCACCATATCTTGGCTTGGAAAGTAGCTATAGCACAGTAGGGTTGACCAGAATGGGTTCCAGGCCTCCTTTGGATAAGTATGCACGGTGGTAAAATATTCTGCACTCCCAAATCATGTATGGTTTTAGAAACTGACATAGGAATGAGTGGAATGACTGGTGTGTGATTAGAACTTTGCCATACCTTGGGTAGTAATGGTATGTTTAGAGCAGACGCAGTTTCTCTGTAAAACAAACCAGCCTCAATACTATACTGTATGTTCACTAACTGGAATTTAAATAAATACTTGAAACTAGAAAAATAAAAGCAGGGGTGCCTGGGTGGCTCAGTGGGTTAAAGCCTCTGTCTTTGACTCAGGTCATGATCTCAGGGTCCTGGGATCGAGCCCCACATTGGGCTCTCTGTTCAGTGGGGAACCTGCTTCCTCCGCTCTCTCTGCCTGCCTCTCTGCCTACTTGTGAGCTCTCTGTCAAATAAAGAAATAAAAATTAAAAAAAAATTTAAAAATAAAAAAATAAAAAGAAGAAGAAGAAGAAAATTAAAGAAAAATAAAAGAAAAAAACCAGAACAAAACAAAATAGGCCAGGCTCAGAGGAGTCAGGAAAGAACATAGTGTTTCCCAGCTCAGTGACAATGGGACTTAGTCCTAAAATCTGCAAGGCCAAAAGCATACTGGGTGGAGGAAATATTCCTTCTCCTTTGAGACTGAGCTGTGGTTTTTTGTTTTGTTTTGTTTTTGTTTTTGTTTTAAAGTGCTTACTTGGCAAGGTGACTTACTTCTTAAGGAGCCAAGTAAGAAAATCAGCCACAGAAACTTCTTGGTAGAGAAACATAACAGCATTCAGAGCACTCACACTGGCCCTATGCACAGAATCAGAGCCACCCCCACTATCTTCCAGGGGCCGTTGGTGAATCCCGAGGCATTGGTCATTGCTGCAATAGCAGGAAACCGCCCCCCAACCCCGAAGCCAAAATTACTGACTGAACCACACAGAATGTGGTTTGTGAGTATGCCCAGCTCAGGGGCTTGCAAAAGGGGTGCACGTCGAATGGAGGCTGGAGAGAAAGTGGGGTGGATCAGGAGAACATCCTCCTAGCAAAGCTCCAAGCCTGAAAAGGCCTCCCCACTTTCTGAAGTGTCTAGTAAGGTAAAACACACAGCGAACCACTCTTCTGAGATTCCCTTGTCCCTTCCGTAAAAATTTCATAAACTTGCCTAATAGGCTTGTGAGGTTTGCGGATCAGGAACCAGAGCAGCAGGGAGACTCCAGGCAGTTGGAGGCTTCGTCCACATTCACGCTCTGGCAGAACTCCCCCAGAGACAGGCTGGAAGGTGAGATCACTAAAGGAAAGGGGCAGGGCGGGGAAGATCCCTCGGTACTGGGGAACGCTGTGCTCCTTCGTGGCCTCCGATCACCCGGTTATGTAGGGAGGAACACACTTTGGGAGAAAGCAAAGGAGCGCAGATACCCTGGGGTCACACATGAATGCCAAGGCAGCGTGCAACGCTCACAGCTCCCTCCTGGCTAGACACATCTGAGTTGAGGAGGAGGTAAGGTCAAAGGGTAGAGGAACAAGAAGGAACAGATCCTCCAAGTGCATGTAAGGCATATGAGTGAGACTGTGTTCCTGGACCTAAAGAAAAGAGAAACAGAAAAACGTTTGCAAATCTAAAATCCTGTATCTGCTAGCTTGAAGACATAACCCTTTCTAGAATCTCATCCACTGAGTTTCTTCCAGAATTTTTTTCAGGAAAAAACTGGGGTCTTTGGGCCTGCCCTACTCCTAAAGATTTCTATAATCCTGACTCGAACCCTCTCCCAACCCGACTGCTCTGTGGAAATACAAAGACTTCCCCATGATTTCTGCACATCTCCAGGTGGCCAGGTTCTCCCAGGGCCTCTGCCTCCAGGCTCCTGCTGAAATCGATCTGTTTCCCACAACACCCACGAAGCATGAATTCAGACCCTTTTTGGATTTCTACAACTGAGAACATGTGTGCGTTTAGCATGATTTACTGAAGATTTCAGTGAGGCAAAGATGGGTTAGACCACAAGAAGGCTCATCTTCTCAAAAGGAACCAAGAGGGGCATCGCTCTCACATCCAGCTGTAGCTATGGGACCAGGGTTGTTCCTGGCCCTGCCCCTTACCCAGCCCAGCCGCTCTTCAGCTCTTCATGCTGTTCTGTGTCCTCATCCTTCCATCTCTCTCCTCTCCTCTTCCTCTCAGGGAAAAAAAAAAAAAAGAAATTTTTTTTTTCCTCTCCTTTGCGCCGCTGTTGCTTCTGTCCTTGGAGTCTCAGCCCTCACCTTCCCCCTCAGCTGGAATTTTTTTAGAGCAAAGACAACCATCTCCTTGAAATTTGATGCCAAATAAGTCAGGCCAACACTAGGGTGATGGGCATAAGGCTCTTATCTCAAACACAAACATTTAAAGGAGCATCAAAAAACTCCGAATTAAGATATTGAAATTTTTAACGTGGTATTTTATTTTTTTAAAAAAGATTTTATTTACTTATTTGTCCGAGAGAGAGCCAGAGTACAAGCGGGGGGAGCAGCAGGCACTAGGAGAGGCAGACTCCCCACTGAAAAGGAGCCCAACAAGGGACTCGATCCCAGTACACTGGGATCATGACCTGAGCCGAAGGCAGATGTTTAACCCACTGAGCCACCCAGGTGTCCCTACAGTATTTTTTTTTTAATATAAAATGAAAACCAAAAAAAAGTATGATGAACAAAATATCAAAATACTAACTAAAGATATGCTCTTGTTGTTTGTTTACTACTCTGTGTCCTTTTACAATGGAAACGCTAGTTCCCCCATCAGCCCATGCTTCCCAGGCAGTGAGGCCATTGGGTCTCCAACCGAGTGAATCTATGGGGGTAGACAGTGGTATAAGAACAGATTAGAAAACACAGGGTTTTATAGATAGTCATTTTTTTAAAAAAAACTGTATAGCTGGGGTGCCAGGGTGGCTCAGTGGGTTAATCCTCTGCCTTTGGCTCAGGTCATGATCTTGGGGTCCTGGGATCGAGCCCCACATCGGGCTCTCTGCACAGCAGGGAGTCTGCTTCCCCCCTCTCTCTCTGCCTGTCTCTTTGCCTACTTGTGATCTCTCTGTTACATGAAGAAATAAAAAATCTTAAAAAAAAAACAACAACTGTATAGCTGTAGTAACTTTTCCTACTTGTCTCAAAATATGGAAGGATATCCCACTTGTCTCAAAATATGGGAGGCACACACTTGTCCTTTGGCCTCAGGCTCCAACACGCCTGAAAGGATATGCCACTAGGGCTACAGCTAAGGCAGTACTCTGCTTGCCTTGTATGAAAGCGCAACAGGACATAGTGGGTTAAGAACTCGGGAGTCAAACAGACTGAGCAGAGGCCCAGCTCCTCATCCCACTTCCAGTGAGCGGGTGATCCATCTTCTCTCAAGGTTAGGGTCCTCCCCTGGAAGACATAGGTAGTAACAGTGCCTGCTTCCCAGGGTCATTTGAGCATTAGATAAGCTGTGGATCATCAAGTGTCCAATTAAACACCTTCTGTGTATTGTATAATATCTTGGACAGGCAAATAAATTGATTGTGTTTTTTTGATGTATCTCCTAATCTAATGATTTTCCCATTCAATGAATGACATTGTTGGAAGAGGATCTTCTAAGCATACCCCCAAAATTGTTTATTCGTAATAAATGGTACTGTTACTTATTCTTTCCCTCCACAAGATTATCATTGGTCTTTTGAAGTCCATTTTGATGGGGCGCTGGGTGGCTCTGTCAGTTGGGTGTCTGGCTCTTGGTTTCAGCTCGGGTTATGACCTCAAGGTCGTGCACACCTGGGGGTCTGCTTGAGATTCTCACCCTTCCTCCACACCTGCCTCCCCTTCTCTCTTAAAATAAATAAAAAATCTTTAAAAAATAACAATATTAAAGTCCAATTTGAGCAAACCCAACCCAAGACTGCAAAATAAGCAGAGAAGCATCAACATATATACAAGTCACTACCTACCTCATAAAAACAATGGTTTACTTTTTGTATCTACCATGTGCTTTATGTGAGCTGTTTAACTTTAATCTTTAATCTTACACCAACCCAACAAAGTTTTGCAACTGATAGAAGGAACCGCAGAGAGAAGAAATAATGTCTACAGCATAACTAATAACAATAGAAGGAAGATTTGATCATTGCTTTGCATCAGCCTGTTCATGCACTAGGAATACTTATTCTCTTATGTAATCCTCTTTTTCCCAGGGATTACCATCAAAGAGAGATGAAAACAATTATGTGATCATAGTTCTCAGAGGCTGAGGTGCATTTGTACCACTGCAGAACCATGTGCATTTCCCCTTGGGTGAAATTTTCTGACAACCTGAGACAACCTCAGGATCAAACCTTTGAATGTAACTGAAGAGTTACTTAAGAGAGGTTAAGCCCAACTTCCTTTGTGTTCATTAAATGGGTTTCAAAGAAACAAAGTTCACACCTTTTCAACAAGCCCTGAGAAATTCAGGGCTGCTAATGGAAGCTCATCAGGAAGAAAAAACAAGCTGAGAAAAATATCTCCTATCATTGCCTCAAAAGTAGGAAGGAGGCTAGGGACACATGCAAATGAAAATATGTGAATAAACTCTCTATAAATTCATTTGCGAACCAGGAGGTTTGAGCAGTAGGGGCTGTTGATGCCCCAGATGTTGTCTCGTTCTTTTTCTGCCACTCAATCTACTTGGAGCTTTTCTTTTCTTTCTTTCTTTTTTTTTTTTTTTCCTTTTAACGCTCTAACACTGATGATATTGTTTAAAATCAGCCTGAGACTAGAGACAAAAATGCAGATGCAGTTATGGAAGCATGAACAGCTAAAGCATGAAACTAATACGATCAAGAAAAGTAACAGAAAAATCCTAGAGGCTGATTTAAAAAAAAAAAAAAGAAGAAGAAGAAAGGAAGGAAGAAGAAGAAGAAGACAGTGCTGAATCAGAATCTTTAATGCTGGGTAAATGAGCTGGAAGGACCATTTGCCAGAGGAAAAGAAATAATTATTCACATCAGCATTAGTAGGGACATGTGTTAGCAATGGGTAGTATAGCTTTCCTTTAAGGCACCAAGCCAGGGCAAGGAGAGAGCAACCTGCTTTGCTGTGACCACTCTTCATTTTTTCCCCACCATCCCTATGGTGTGGTCAGAGGGATTTCTAGGACCCGGTTCCAAGTCTGAGATCAGATTTGGAACAGAATTCTTGCTACCTTCTGAAATGCCACAAACCCAGCTGGAAGCCCTGGGCCACATTCTGCTTGCCATGAGTTACATCCTCAAAGCCTTCCAAGGCTGCTGGCCAAGGCTGTTCACAGAGAACGGAGGCCTCTTCACCAGGGCTGAGATGAGGATGTGTTAGAAAATGCAGGACAGAGTATACCCCTCTTCCCTCCCGTGGACTCAGGGGGAAAAAGGCAGAACAAAATCACAGCCAGAGGTTACTTTGCATTCTGGGCAAACTCCTAAAATGTGAGAGCATCAGGCAGCAAAATGGGCCCTGCAGGCATCAGTAATGGGGTGAAGAGGAGGCACCAGGAGAAGTGAAGCAAAGGCAGTTCCCACGGCTTTATGTGCAGGTTCCAGAAATTACTGCCAGCACACCGAGTCCAGAGTCACAGGTGAGTCCCCGTGTGAATGCATTCTCCCCAGGCAGCCTCCCCCGTCACACGCCTACAGAATCTCCTCCTACCTGGCTTCCTCCAGCACCCACAATACCTGTGGCATTGGAGCTCCGTCTTCCCCCCTTTAGGCTGTGCTGGGACCTGACTTCATTGAACCAGCTTGCAAGTAACAGCAGTGGAAGGGACAGATCCTGAGAGTGAGCATCCGCTTTCAAGGATGTGCCCCAGGCAAGGTTCCCATGCAGCCTCCTGGGGGCTCCCACTGTTAACCAGGGAGGCTCTGAGGGAACCTGGGGATTTACCATCCTCGGGTGCATCCCCCACATGGCCCCAGGCCAAGTTTTAGATGCCCGCTTGTTCCTTCTCAGGGCCTTTACTCTGACTAGAGAGACCTGCCATGGCTCTCCATTCAGCCTCGCTGGTAGCTTTGTCTCCCCTGCACCCAAATCCTTACAATTCCAAAGGCTTTCCCTGAAGCTAGATGCAATGACAGTCTCCTTCAGAGCTGTCACAGAGACCCCCTCCTTACAAAGCAGTTGTAATGAGTTGGATATCGATCACACTAGCCTATTATTGTCCTTTTTAAAAAAAAATTTTAAGGCTTACAATGCAATTAACAGAAGCCATAGCACTCTACCGACCATCCTCATCACTGTCCTGCCCCATGTTACTCAATCAACATAGCAGGCCACAGCCCAGGGCTTCCCATTCCACCTGCGCAGAAGGTGAGAGAAAGCCTGAGTAACTGCACTACGGCTGCCTGTCGAGATTACCACTTCCCTCACCACAAACAGTGGGATCCTTAGTTCCATTGCGTCTTCCAGCAGAAATGGCTGCTTCCCTTGGATCTAGATTCTGCAACACAACATTCCTAAGGTCCTTCCTGCACGGGTTCTCTGAGGTCCGGAATTCCTTTGGCATGTGAGCTATTTCTTCCTCAACCAGAGACTTAGCCTGGGCTCCCCAGAAAGCAGAGCCTGCGCCAGAGGACTTGTAAATGAGCATTTAGTCACGGGGTAGGGCTCAAGGGAGCAGGAGTGAGGAAGGAGCCGAGGGGACCACAGACCAACTAAGCTGCCAATAGGCATCATTCAACTGTCCACCACCAAGTGGGACTGATTCCTTGATTTGCAAGATTGCATCTCTGAGAAGCTGTGTAGTACCATTCCAGTATCATCCCACATCGGGGGAAAGGTAAAGAATTTATCCACTGGTTCCCATGCCTGTTTGTTAAAAGTTCACTACTGGTGGGTTCTAAAGAAGTCAGCACGGACGCCCACCGCGGTGTCCAACTAGAGAGCTCTGGAGGGGAGCAGGGTGCAGTCACGTTGTACCTGGGGGACATCACTCAGCTCCACACAGCTGGATCAAGAGACTGGTGAGACTGAGAAAATAGGAACACCTACACTAGAAGGTGTAATGCAATGGGTTTTCTAAGCATTGAAAAAAAATAGTAAGGCGACCTCACACACCAATGGTTCCAAGTGCAGCATCTGTAACCTATGGGCGATGATAAAACTAGAGCTGGAAAGTAAGTGGCACGTGAAGAGAGAGAAACTCAAATATTCACAGCCAAGCAGAAAAGAACCAGTCTTCTTTTGGGTACCCGAGAAAAACAAAAAATATAAATTTCTCACTTGCATGTGAACCAGCCCTTTCTACAAGACCATCCCCTGCTCCATAGCTAATGTTTATCAATGCTATATATCAAGAAATGCATTGGCCAGCATATCCACAAGTATATTTGGCACTTCCTTTGTTCACCTTGAACCATGACATTGGGTTCTTAAATAAAACAAGTGGCAGAGTTTGGAGGGTGCTATAGTTTCCTGTTGTATTTGTGGGAAGAAACCTACAGGCAAACATGGTGAAAAACTAGGAGGGAAATGTAGCATGATGACCTAACAATGCAGTAGTCTTTACCTCAAGCCACCTCTCTAAAATTAGTAATTGCAGAGACCAGCTCACAGCTCACAGTTCCAAATCTTGCCACCACCACCTATTCTGTAAATTAAGTGTTACTGGAGCAGAGTCACACTGGTTGGCTTGAGTATTGCCTGGGGCAGCTTTCCCCACCACAACGGCAGAGTTGAGTAGCTGTGACAGAGACACGTGGCCCATTAGACTCTAAGGCGAACATATTTACCGCCTGTCTTCACAGGAAAAGTATGCTGACCCATGGCCTAAATTGAAGATGGCAAGTTTCTTCTTACAGGTGGGATCTCCAACTTAGCAGTAAGCCAAGGCTGGTATGATCCCTCAGCCAAGAACAAGAAAATCCCATGTCTCTTTTTTTTTTTAAAGATTTTATTTTATTTATTTGACAGAGATGACAAGTAGGCAGAGAGGCAGGCAGAGAGAGAGAGTGGGGGGAAGCAGGCTCCCTGCTGAGCAGACAGCCCGATGTGGGGCTCAATCCCAGGACCCTGAGATCATGACCTGAGCTGAAGACAGAGGTTTTAACCCACTGAGCCACCCAGGTGCCCAAGAAAATCCCATGTCTTAATCATCACACTATGTCACCAGAGATTCACGGAGTGGAAACAAACACAAAGAAAACACGGTAACTTCCCCTTCCTCTTACTAAGAACATAATTCTCAAATTCTCCCGTCCAAACTCATGTTTAAAATGCTGCTCTAAATACCTAGCCCTGAATAAACTCAGGATGTGCCCAGGCAATCCCAGGAAATGTAGTGATAGAGGGCAGGTACTGGGGAAGCAATGGGCATCACTTTCAACAGGCTAAGTAAGTAACAGTTCTTACACTACTTCTGACCAAAGCTCGAGAACCTGTGTGTTTGTGGCCCTCCGTGAAGGTGAGCCTAATTCTAACTTCCTCCTTGCATGTGTGTAATTTCGGAGCTCTGATAGATAAACCAATTCCTTCAAGGCACTGGCGGCCCACCTCACCAGCACTTCTGAATAAATAGGGTTCTTCTATATCCTTAAGTGATTCCAACTCGTGTTTTAAAAGAAGAAAAGAGATAGCCAAAAGCATGCTTTTCAGCAAAGAACAAAATATAAGGAGATGCAATTCTGCCAGGTGCAAAATCCCAGAATTTAATTTGTCGATTCATCAATAGCCATAATTAACCATATAACTTACCAAACTATGATGGAAATACAGAAGAATTCTGCCCTTTTTGCACCTTCGGCTGCATCATGGGGCAAATCGCATCCTCACCAACATGACAATAGAAAAATCCTGCTCACTGGGGCAGAGTAATGGCATTCTTAGTGGGTTCTCTGCTTTACATTTTCTTCCTTCCCAATTCGATGTACTTTCCAATTGTGTTATGTTTCTAGAACGTAAACTAGAGTATTGGAGTTCTCCTGCTTTGAAATTTGGTAACAGCCCCCTCCTTGTTATCTATGGAGACAGTCCAGGCTCCTTAGCAAACAAGGCTCTCCACAGTAAGATGCAAACCTGAGCCTCCAGCCTCACTGCTATTATTTCAAGCATGGCCTTTGCTCTGGGTGCAGGTCACACTGTTCTCTACTTGTCCACAGACATGGTAAATACATGCTCCTGGATGGGTCACCAGGTCACACAACTAGTGCTGCACTCCCAAGTTGTGGAGGGAAACCTGATGTTGTAAATGGACTGTTCAAAGACATTTTATGTCTCATCTCTCAGCCAGTGCCCCCAAAGTCCCAGTGGACTAGACCAAAAAGCAAGCCCATTGTTACACCTGAGCTGCTGCTTGGTCACACACACTCCTTCAAGTGAACCTCTCTCCCTGCTGTGACTGACAAGACTCTCACTCACTTGCTCTATGCCCATTAATTTTCATTGAAGGCATAGTCTGATGGCTCTTGGTCTTGGTCTATCTCCATCTCCCTCTGGATGGACAGGTAAATAGGTAGATACAAACAGACATACAAACATACATACATACATACATACATACATACATACAGATATCTCACCCAGTGAGGCAGCTGAGATGTCCAGAGGATCTGCAGGGTATCCAACAAGATTCATTTATTCATTCAACGAACACTTAAAGCACCTCCTATGTGCCAGACCCTGTACAATAAGTTTATGGGTACTCACTACTGTGTATATACTATAGATGAGCAGAGTGAATGAATTCATGCCCTCAAGAAGGTCATAGTCTTCTGATTAGCAGTCCCTGCCATTTCCAACATCTGTGCTGTTTCCTCAGCTTTCCAACATGCCCTGGGAGCCACAGGACAAATGCCCAAATGTCCAGTGTCTAAGGATCTCCAAGCCATCCTATGGGTGTGTGGACTGGCCAAAAACAAGGAGGGCTCATTGGATGACAGGCCCCTCGAGGCCAGTTTCATCACACCACAGCAGCACAGAGTCACAGGGCAATTAGGCTCAAGTCTAAAATAGTATTGTCCACATATTTTGCCACAGATGCTATCCTGCCACTCATATCTCAGGAGAATTGCAGCCAGGATCACACACCCGCTACTCTCACACCCGCTACTCTCACTGGCTCCTCATTTCAAAAGCTCGGAAATCTGGGTACAAGACCAGAATTCATGAGGAGAAAAAGCCATCAATTCTCCCTACATGCACTGGTCATTTAACACTATGGATAAGTGTGATGGTCTACAATCTTAGATCCCTGCCTGGAGTTCTTACTTCACCAAACTAACTGTAAATTTTGCTACTAACCCTGCTTTTAAAAAGCTAGTTGGATCATGCATTCTCCCTACCCAGGAGTCTTCCAAGGCTCCCCATTGCCTTCTACCCAAATACTTCACTCCAGTATTTAAGGCCTCCATAACCTGGCCCCAAACTCACCAGCTGGCTACAAACCTCCTGTGCTCATCCCCCCATTACCTCACAAGCTGGGTGCTTTCCCATGAAGAGCCTTTAAAGACGCCCTCTCCTTTTCATCAAAATTCCCTAAATCACTCAAAGTCGACCCCAAGTTCCCTTGCCTAAAGGCCTTTCCTAACCCTCCAACCCCAGTACAAAGTGATCTTTTCCACCCAGGAGCACCAGCTTTGCTACCGGTGCCACTCATTACAGACTGCCGTCCTGCCGGTCAGCTTCTCATGTGTATTTGTTTTAGCTCCTAATACCCCAGCAAGAAGCTCTGAATGCAGTAACCATGTACTATCATTTTCATACTTAGCATCTACAAAGATGCCCTGTTGGCATGCTGGAGAAAAGGGGAAGACCTTTACTTCTCATAGAAGGAAGGGCCCGTGGGTGGCGTAGTTGGTTGGGCATCTGCCTTCGGTGTGGGTCATGATCCCTGGGTCCGGGGATCAAGCCCTACCCTGGGCTCCCTGCTCAGCCTAGAGCCTGCTTCTCCCTCTCCCTCTGCCTGTCACTTCCCCTGCTTGTGCTTTCACTCTCTGTCTCATATAAATACATAAAATCTTAAGAAAGGAAGGGAGGGAGGGATGGAGGGAAAGGGAACGAACGGAAAGGAGGGACGGGATTAAAAATTCCAGTCTGTTCCTACTGAAGGGAATAGAAATGATGGTGTCTGAGTCCACACAGAACTTCCTTGGGCAACTGTTCTGGCTTCTTCTCTAGGACCACTGACCCAGGACATAGCCAGAGGACAAAATCCAAGGGCCAAGTTCCTCCTAATGATCCATATGGCAAAAAGCCCAGAGTCTGGGGATGTATCCCTTATTTCTAGGCTCCTCCCCTCCAGTAAAGTCAGGCCTCTTGCTCCTATTTATGTAAGAGAGAAGATGCATACTGAGGAATGGGTGTACATGGGTACACTTTCCTCTGTGTAAAGTGACACAGCCTTGCCGACACACTCTTTTACTGGAATCTCCACAGCACTTGAATCATGGCAGAGAAGACAGTTCCGTAGGATCTTTTCCTTTAATGAAAAAAAAAAAATTAACCTTTGCACATCAACTAAAAATTTCCCAAAGCCTAGAACCTGATTATGCCTAAACTTCATGAATTATTCATGCTGCTTCAAGTGAGAAAGATCAGATTTAATTATGTTCTGAGGGGGCATCTTCCCTACCATTAAATGAAAAATATCCTCATTTGTCTACTGAGCTGTTTTAAGAACAGGTTATCATGGGCTTTCTACAGAACTGTATATGCTGAAAACAAAAGAAGGTTCACTGGATCAGCATAAGGGAAATAAATATGAAACCAGACAGTCTTTTCCATATTCACACGGAGCGTGTTTCTATTAAACTCAGGCAAGAATGACACTAATACCAACACACGCAAACCCTAATAAATTAGCTGCACCCAATTATTAAGAAGGCAGCCTTAGGTCATAAAAACGATTTTGTGAAATTGATCTTAAATGAAAAATGTGTAATTACACTTAAAGCAGTTACAGGCTGCTAGTCAATGAAAAATTTATATTTCCCGTGGAGTCGTACCACTTTCTGTGCATATAAAATTAGTTGGATTGGGAGAACTTATATTACAATCGGAAGTGGTTCGAGAGACAGAAACATTTTTCAATATACTTTTCTAAATGATGCCACAATCTGGCCAGCTAGGCACCCAATGTGCACGTTACAATTTTATTGCCTTTGGCCAAAAGCTACTGTAAGACTAAGCGTTCAGAATGCTAAGCAAGAAATTCACAATATTTTTTAAAGCCATGAAGGCATTTTTTCAATATGCCTTTTGTTTTTCCTTAAGATCTAAAAGACTTAATTTTTAGTAAAAGCAAACATAACCCAAGAAGAAAGAAAGCATATAGATGAAGAGTCATGGGACCCATCCTTGATTCATCCCTTACCTGGCCATCTACATCCCACCCATTACAAACTTCTATAGGTCCCATCTCCAAATTTATCTCAAAAGCATACAGACCTCTTCATCTCCAAAGCCAGCATTGGAGGCACCATGGCACCAATCTCTTAACTGACATTTTTCCTTCTGGTCTTGACCCTTCCAACTTATTCTTCCCACAATAGGCTGAGAGATCCTATTAAAAATGTAATCGGGGCACCTGAGTGGCTCAGTGGGTTAAGCCTCTGCCTTCGCTCAGGTCATAATCTCAGGATCATGGATCCTGATGGAGATCAGGATCAGGATCTCCATCCTGGGATGGAGCCCTGCATCTGGCTCTCTGCTCAGCGGGGAACCTCCCTCACCCTCTCCCCTGCCCCATCTCTTTCTACCTGCCTCTCTGCCTACCTATGATCTCCCTGTGTGTGAAATAAATAAATAAAATATATTTTTTAAAATGTAATCAGATCATATCATGGGTCTCCCTCAGACCTTTCAAAGGTTTCCCATCACCCATTAAATAAAACCCAAACTCCTCTTCTGCTCTATTAGGCCTTGCTTGATCGTTCCTCCTGCTCCCTCCTTAACAACACCTCTTTTCATTCTAGCTCCACCTCTGACAGTGACCATCACACTGGTCTCATCTCCAGTCCTGAAGCTCTAATATCTCCCAGGCTTTGTGCTAACCTTCAGGCCTTTCTTCTGGGCACACTATGCCTGACTTATCTCAGTCTCCTGCTTATTTCCTGTAGAATCATCATTTCATTAATTTATTGAGTTGTTGTGGTCTGTTTTAGTCTTCAGTGAATGCAAAACTATGGAGTGAATGAAATAACATATTTAAGAAATGGTAAATTCATGAAGAAATACTTGCAGACATAAGCAAATAGCTTAAGGGAAGTTCAGATTTAAGCTTACAATTGCCTGCCAAAATAGAACTAGATCCTTTTAGGGCTACAGTTTCTACTTTTTAATTGCGCTAAAAATTACATTGTGTTAGCAATTTTTCATTTCTTCTCTGCTTAAAGACATTTATACTAAAGAAGAGATTCACGTTACTAATAAATGTATGCAATCTTTGGCCTTTTTTATATTGAACATTTCAAAATCTAAGTTTTCACATTAATCTCATCCGAGATAGCCATTTAAAAGGCTAATCTGTTTTATCTTTCAGGCACCCTTTGGTAATCTTATATGACTTGGCTGATTAGTCCCACCAGGTAAATCTTAAACATTATTTGCAATACCAGAGGATGGAAATCAAGTAGTCTATTCACAATACCCACTAACAAATCATCTACACATAGGTTTGCAAAAACTTGAGGAGATGCAAAGAAATATAAAATAGAGCTGTGCCCACAGTGGACCTTCTAATCCATCCTTGAGACAAGACATAGATAGGAGGAGGATGGATGAAAGAGTAGCGACTCAGGAAGAAGCCACCCTGGGGTGGGAGGTAGGGGGTGTGCAGGTTAGGGCAGCCCGGAGTTGCCTTCAGGATGGGAAGGGCACAGACCGGAAAGGAAAGCAGGAGACATTACAAAAAGGGGAGACAGGGTGACGTGTAAAGGGCAGTGAGTGATTTGGTCTGACTGAAACAGAGTCAACACTGGGAGAAATAATGAGAGTATTGGGGGGCAACAATCAGATTGCCAGCAGCAGCTCACCCCATTTTGGCCCTACCATACTGAAGAACTAGTGAAGATTTTGACAAAAGAACAAATTAATGGGAGATCATGCTTCTGTGGTGAGAAACTGGACATTTGAGAATCTGCATTTAGTAGACGATATCTCTTATTAAATCAGTACTCGGAATACACACCTTTCTTTTTTTTTTTTTTAAGATTTTATTTATTTATTTGACCGAGAGAGATCACAAGTAGTTTGAGAGGCTGGCAGAGAGAGAGAGAAAGAGAGAGAGAGAGAGAAGCAGGCTCCCCGCCGAGCAGAGAGCCCGATGCGGGACTCAATCCCAGGACCCTGAGATCTTGACCTGAGCCGAAGGCAGCGGCTTAACCCACTGAGCCACCCAGGCGCCCAATACACACCTTTCTAACCTTCAAAGTGACTCAGCACAGGAGTATATATTCTCTACAACATCTTTAATTTGAGGAGATCAGAATTTTTAAAAACCCAGCAGGAAGCTTTGTTCATAAAGAAATTAAAATGGGGCTGCAGAAAACTTGTAAAATTATATTATGAATGAATGACCTATGATTGAGTTTTAGAATAAACAACCCTATGTACAGGCTTCATTATTTATCTAAAACTTCATTTTTCAGTGTAATCTGTGATCATCAAGTCTTCCCCCAAATCCTGTGAAGCACAAGTTCTAGCTTTCAGATAAGAAGAGGGAATTGGTGGACATGGTCAAGGTTACAGAAACAATGTAAACAAATAATGAGGACAAGAACTTTCTGAATTCCTGCAACTCGCTTGGATCTCTGAACCATTTTACAAACAGTTGCTAAGATCAGTGGTAGCTGTCACATGAGCAGCTGCAGAGACAAATGCTGGTCGCATAACCATTAGAAGAACTTCTTAGACAAAAAAAAATAAAGGCTACTAACACAAGGATAGGAATCCTAAACCACCTGTTGGAAGTAGGCCCTGGGGTCCATTTATACCTGTTCCCTATCTTGTAACCATGCTACTTAGTATTTTGTAACCAAAAGAAATGTGTCCTTGCTAAATTCTTTGTAATATGTCCCCTTAAGATATCAAGACTTCAAAACTTTAACAGTATCTCCTGTGGAATGTAACCATTAATCTCACACATACTAATTGGTTGTCATGGGAAACTGTATTCAACCTGGTAGCTATAAATGCCATAGAAAATTCTTTCAGTCCTTTGTTAGTAGGAAGAGTCTCAAGTGACTGTGTCCCACTTGTTTTCCTATGGGCCTGATTGAATTAAGTAAAGCAGTGGCTCCAATGCATCATCTTTAAAAAATGGCGGATGATTTTATTTTTGTCAGTACACACACATACACACACACACACACCGCCACACACACGCACACACTCCAGACACCAGAACAGAAAGGAGCAGAACAGAGAGAGGATGTGTCTTCGTCAGCTCAGGCTGCTATAACAAAATGCTACAGCTACTGGGTAGCTTAAACATTTATTTCTCATAGTTCTAAAGACTGCTAAATTCAAGATCAAGGTACCAGCAGATTCAGCTCTTTTCAAGGGCTCTCTTCCTGGCCTTCTTGCTATTCTCAACATAGTGGAGAGTGGGAGTGGGGGAGTAATCTGGTCTCTTTTTTTTCCCCTTGTGAGAGCACAAATCCAAACTGCCCCCACCCCAGGACATTATCTAAATCTAATTATCTCCCGAGGGTCCAACCTCCAAATACTATCATACTGGAGATGAGGATTTCAACATATAAATTTGGGAGGACACAAACATCAGGCCATACCCGCAAGTTAACCTTGACAAATAAATCACTCCCACTCTACCAGTTCAATCTCAGATTGTCCAGCAGATAATTGTGCCATGGTTACCAATGCCAGGGAGGATTCTAAAAGCTTCTGCCCTCTGCTTCTTGGTAACGGAGTCCCCTTGACTGACATGATGCAGTCAAGCACTGGATGGAACAGTGTTTTATTTACAGAGGGGAGATAGCACAAGTTCATGTACAGTAGTGGGCATCAGTTCCCCATGGTCAAAAGGTCTCTCCCAGGGGTCAGCACAGGACTGTCTGCCTGTGCACAACCCTCCTGTACACAATAAAAAGACCCTCTCCTCTCCCCTCCCCAGAGAGAATAGGTACTAAAAGCAGAAAGAGGTAAGAGTCTCCAGAAAAAGAAAGACCAGACACAGCTTTTGGACACAAGAGAAGTCATTTTAGGCGCCCGCTCTTTTCCAGGATCTACACCTTACCAGCTCTATCTGCCCCAACACACTTCTTGCAGAACTTCCTAGGAGAGTCAGAATTACAAAAGCCTCAGCAGTTAAGGATTTTAAGGGAACAAAGGTAATGCAAAACATAAGTCTCCACCAGGCCAGAAAACAGCCTGACCACATCAGAGACAATGTATCAGGGGTAAAAACTCCCAGTGCTGTTTCCAAAGTAAGCAAGGCTCCTGCATTCCTAATCTGTAAGGGGCCCAAGACCCCAACTGGTTTATTCCTGTTCTTGAAGCATACCCACTGCCCCCTCCCTTTGCCTGACAGTTGCCTCTGATTCATTATAATGTTAAAGTGTCTGCCCAAGAAGGCACACAAATTTCATTAATATAACATATTATACATGCATAGGCAGTTTCCCGAAGTACGCATGCACGACCTTATACCCAACTCTACGTGTGATGACAAAGCTCCCCTTTCTGGATATTCATCCTGACCCTAAATAAAAGAAACCCACTCACCCTGACTCAGGGAGTCAAGGCCTTGGAACTTATTCCTCAGGATCTTCTTATTTGTTGCAAATGAAGTTTCCTTTGTAATCTCAATCTGTAACTCACCAAGGAGCAAACCCAGGTTAGTTCAATTACAATATGACAGTGGAATTGTCCAGGGGATACATGACCCACACTCTTTAAGCAGAGACAAAAGAACATTCATTAAGCATGAAAAGGAGAAAGATATTTCCACACAAGGTAATAAGGCTGACATTGGCTGAGAGGGATCCTTATCTCTTGATAAAAAAGGAGTCTAATCCCAGATGCACCATGCACCCTCATTGGGCCTGAACGCCACCAGCCCCTCTCCCGGGATATAGTTGCAGTTGGCCACCCCGTGCCCCCGGTAACCATGCGCAACCGAAAGGCTGTGATCAAAAACACAGATACATCAGGCACCTGCGTGACTCAGTAGGTTAAGCATCTATTTCCCTTTGGCTCAAGTCATAATCCTAAAATCCTGAGATGGAGCCCCGCATTGGGTTCCCTGCTCAGCAGGGAATCTTCGTCTCCCTCCCCCTCTGACCTTACCCCCTGCTTGTGCTCACTCTCTCAAATGAATAGAAAAAATTAACTGGCATCAGCAAATACTAGTACATGGTTAGGGTTGTACCAGCAAAATACTCAAACTGAAATTTTTAGGGGAATAACCCTGATAGCCTTGATCAGCTGTGCGGGCCTGGAGATGGTTACTTCTATTGAAACTACAGATGGTAGGTGAGAATTCTATCTTTTTCTGTGGTGTTTTGTAGGATGGGAATAATTTTTGATTCCCTGAGGAGGTGGGTGGGGTAGGGAAATGGCTCTCAGGCACCAACATATGAGATACACTAGCGGGAATGGAGAAACTGTTTCCCTTGTCTTTTCCTGACAGAGCCAAGGGAGAACAATGGGAGCTTGGACAGAACATCTCAAAAAGGCACCCTATCAATTCCCAGGACTGTCTTCTTTGGTGCTTTGGTCTTCATTTACCCCCTGCTTATCCCATCAGTGGAGAGAAATGGGGGGTGGGACGGTGCTGGGGACCAAACCACCTCTTCTGACTTGTTTTCATGAATCTAGTAGGATTCAGACTTAGCATGGGTGTGAAGCCGCAGCGGTTGGGCAGGCTGACTATTGGCAGCTCATAACTAGTAGATGACCTTCCTGAGGACCACAGTGGAGGCAGAACTAGCATCTGGGCCCCTCTGACTCTAAAGTCTTGGCCTTCTGTGCGGGAAGGAAAGAGCAAACCCATGGATATCTTCCACCTCCTTCCCCTCACCTTGGGTTCCCAAACTTTTCAACACCCTACCCTCTAATGACCGAGGCTCCAGAAAACTCAAGCACTATGCTGCTTTCCAAAATGGCTAAGAGCTTGAGAAACTAATGGTGCACTTTAGTCATTGAACATAACTCCATCATTCCCTCTCCAATTCCCAACACAAGTGCTTCTGTCCCACTTGGGTCTTCATCTTATTTCTTTAACACAGTCAAAACTCTTGGTGAACAGTTACTACTCTCCAGGTCCTTTGCAGGGCCTGCTGTGTACCTTGTCACCAAGGCCAGATGCTTCATATATAGCTTACATTTCAATACATTTGGATTAAATAGGAGTGTTTAATGCTGTATTTTCCCCAGCTGTGCTGGCTTATATATTTCCACCCCCAAATAAAGTTAAACTTTGGATAAACTCAGCATTCTGTTCATTGACCAGGTACTTTTGCCTCCTATCCTATCCAATAGCGTATTTACCATAAATTCACTTGTGTCTGGGTAATGTATCTATATTTCAATATGCATATAACCTCATTTGATCTGCCCTGAGGCTATGCAAGCCCACAGTGTACCTCCTTAATCATTCAAGATTAAAGCATATTCAGTATTATGTAACTTATTGTCTAACTAGTAAAACAAACAAAAACCCAAATGGTTAATTTGACCTTTTTCAATCAGGTATATTACATATAGAGAGAGTAAATTTAAACATTAAATTATAAAACTAAATATAAATAATCAAGTATGGGGCACCAGTCAGTGAAACATTTGCCTTCAACTCAGGTCACAGTCTCACGGTCCTGGCATAGAGCCCCAGATCAGGGTCCTTACTTCTCTCTCTCCTCCCAGCTCCTGTTCGCTCTAGCTATCTCTGCCTCTCTCTAATTAATTAAGCATGACTTTACAATTGAGTATATTCTAGTAAATGTCACTAAAATAAATATACTTCATATAATAGATACGGAGCCAATTCTGGAATGAACAAAAGGTATTCCATCCCAACTATACCCTGTAATAATTTATGGTACTACATGGTCAATTTTTTAAGTACCATGGAAGTAAATGCACAGTAAATATTTACTAAATGATTTCACAGCTATCCTACAATGTCCTGTGAATTATACTATCTGAATTATAAATTATCTTTCTCATCTACCCTTCCTAACAACCTGCTGGAGAGAAGGAAACATTCCCTCTTAATTCTTGATCTCTCTCTCAATCACTTTTGCCCTCATTACCTTCAGTATTGCTGTGAATTCAGGGTCTTCTTTCCAGGCAAATGAAGGTCCAAAGGACTGAGGTCTGGGCCAGGTGGGAGAACCCAGGAGCCCAGGCACACAAAGATCTATCAGTTACCCATACGCTACAGTGGAAGTCAGCATCTTGGGAAGGAGCCAAACCCAAACCCACTCAGACAGTTCATCTGACTCCTCATCCAAAGAGGCTAGGGACAGAGACCAAGTGCCCAGGTGTAAACCAACAGAACTAAATGAGATCCGGGCCTAATAAGCCAGTGGGAAAAAACACATATGGGAAAACCTCCTACTTACGTGCCTTTCAATTTATAGGGTGTCAGCAGCCTTAGTTATAGAGGGAGCCAAGAAAGTCACCAACCTGACTAGTGTACTTTTCTCTCAATAAATGGAAGGAGAAGAGAGAGGCTAGGCAAAACCTAAGACACATTTTTTGATTGCATATGTTTAGGGACAAAGATTAATAAATGGAACATATACTTTGGCATAGTGTGGTCGGTGAAAAAAATAACCACTCTCATCGTTCCTTTGCCAGATTTTCCTGAACTAAGAGGCAGGTGGAATTTCAGACACTGTTCACACAGGAGCCCACCGATAGTCATCCTGGGTAGAATCCAGTACAAGAAAATGAATGAAGTGGTACAGCTTCCTGGGTGATACCTTTTAAGGGAATGTCCTCTGCCTGGTGGGGAGGGGAGTCAGGGACCAGCAATGCTGTACGAGCTATTTAAATTAGGGCCTTCTAATGAGGGCTCTCAAGTTTGTGAGCTTAGAATGATTTTTAGATGCAAGCACTGTCCGTGGCAAACCCATACATTATATTGCACCTTCAACAGACCTTATAGTGGTTCATACACAACAGTAGGGACTCAGGATTCCAAGCACTTGGTAGGTAGGAATAGCCACATTATTCTCCCTAATAAACTCAGGCATTTTCTCAGCTTCCAAATAACTTCTTCTAAGCCAGAAGGAGAAAAGTTACTGTGAAAGGAGATGGTCCTGCCATTTCTTTTGTACAAGGTATAGTGATTTCATCTTATTGCTCAAGTCATTAATTTCCCATCATTTTCCAATAAGACTTTCATTTCATTAAAGGTAATAATAGTTGACAATCTATTACTGTCACTTTTGTCCTGAATTATTATTGCTATAATTATATATATAAACCCACAGATTATAAAGATAAAATATACACACTACCATAGATCATCAACTCAAAGCTAGCAGCTCAAGAATTTTATTATCCAATGGAATATTCTGTAGGGAGCAGTATTTCCCTTCTCGGTCATTCTAATATGCTCCAGATGTACAGAAAAGGGGAATTATCACGTCACTCCAGAGTTCATCTACACTGTTGCTGTTTGAAATAAACAGAGTGCTGGAGCCATTGGAACTCTTAAAGCTCCTCCAAGGTAGACAGGAGAAAACCTCTTTTCTCTGAGACTCTGCAGGAGTCTGTTAGATAAAGCAGTCAACTGAAGCCCTTACACTAGCAAAACATGAATCAATTTTTTAGGGTATTGAGTACAGAAGGGTAGAAACTGCTTACTGTTTGATCTTCTGCAAGCTATTTAAATTCTCTATGCCTATTTTCCCATCTTTAAAATAGTAAAAATAATACTATCTATTCCAAAGCACTCACTGCAATTATGTGGCAGTTTGAGACTTCATAAACACTACTTGTTATTGTTTTATTATTATTTCCTATGGGAAATCAGTATTATATGAGATTACAAAAATAAGCTAAAAACAGATCTTGTTGAATCTTGAACAATATGCTAAGAAGTCTGATTTCAGAAGGTAAGCAAGAAACCAGGAAAAATTTTTAAAGTAGGAGTGACAGCGGTGCCTAGGTGGCTCAGTCAGTTAAGCGTCTGACTCTGGCTCAGGTCATGATCTCAGGATCCTGGGATTGAGCCCCATAGCCAGCTCCTCCCTCAGTGAGGAGTCTGCTTCTTGCTCTCCCTCTGCCCCTCCCCCTGCTTGTGCACTCTCTCTCAAATAAATAGATAATCTTAAAAAAAAAAAAAAAAGTGAGTGACATAATTGTATCTGAGTTTTAAGAAGAAAACAGAATCAAATCCTAAAATATACAAGAGGATTATAATATAGACGGACATAAATTAAAATGTTTTTCATTTTGTCCATTTCTCAAAATGGCCCAAAGCTATTAGCATATTTTCTTCCTGGTTATAATCAACTCTTTACCTTAAATACTATAAAATGCCTATATTGTTTATATGGCCAATTCACTTTTTAAAAAATATTTTATTTATTTATTTGAGAGAGAGATGGTGAGAGAGAGCATGAGCAAGGAGAAGGTCAGAGAGAGAAGCAGACTCCCCGTGGAGCTGGGAGCCCAATGTGGGACTCGATCCTGACACTCCAGGATCATGACCTGAGCTGAAAGCAGTTGCCCAACCAACTGAGCCACCCAGGCGCCCTGGCCAATTCATTTTTAATGCCAGTGGCCTCAAACAGACAGAGGCTTTACCAGTCAGAGTTTTAATCAGTAATCTTCTGTAACAGGCATTAGCACAATGTTAGTGATTCTCTATAGTCAAGTGGCTCTCAGCCTGACTACATTTGCATGTCAGGCTCATTCAGGTTCATTCAGCTGGGCAAGTTATCTTAAGACACTAGATGTATACTTGGAAAGACAGAAATCACAGATTTGAAATAAAGGGGTTTTTTTGTTTGTTTGTGTTTTTTGTTTTGACACAGAGAGAGATCACAAGTAGGCAGAGAGGCAGACAGAGAGAGAGGAGGAAGCAGGCTCCCTGCTGAGCAGAAAGCCGGAAGCAGGGCTCCATCCCAGGACCCTGAGATCATGTCCTGAGCCAAAGGCAGAGGCTTAACCCACTGAGCCACCCAGGCACCCCCCTTCAGCAGTTTTTAACCTATCATATTAAGAAGATTCCTAAAAAGATAACATTCAGTGTTGGAAAGCTCACAGAAAAATAAGCCTAGCCATATACTTTGGTGATGATGTAAACTTGACTCCACCTTTATAGAAGCTACTTTACTAATAGGTATTGAGTTTTACACACATAACCTTTGGCCCAATAACTTTACTTTTATTAATTTGTCCTCAGTAAGTAATCACAAATAGGCACACAAATTTAGCTACCAAAGTTTTAATTTCAGCATTAACTATAATACTAGCAATATGGAACTAGCTGAATATCTACCTAGAAACAATAGAATAAACCAAACTATGACCCATAGACCAAGTCTAACCTGCAAGCTAAGAATAGTTTCAACATTTTTAAATGATTGCAATAAATCAGAAGAATAACTGATTTCATAACACACAAGATTCATAGGAAATTTAAGTTTCAATGTCCACAAATCAAGTTTTCCTGGAACACAGCCACACTCACACATACGACATGTTTGTTTGTACTAGGACAGCAGTTGGATAAATGCAACAGACCTCAAAGGCTAAAGTATTTATTATCTTCCCCTTCACATAAAAAGTTTGCCAACCTCTGGGTTAAATAAACCATGGTCTAATCATAGCATAAATTTAAGCACCCATTTAAAATGGTATAGAAGATTACTTACTAGCTTGCAAGAATGCTAAAGGAAATCAGACAGACTGTACAAAAGTCCATCAAGTTCTGTCCATATCTTTATTCATTTTAAAAGACCATATCTTTTAACAAAATAATATTGTGGCAGACAGACTCTAAAATAGCCCCCAATTTTCTTCACCTCCTAATCACACTGTGTAATCCCCTCTCATTTAGTAGGAACATGATCAGTATGTGACTTGCTTCTAAACAATAAGAGATGGCACAAGTTGTTACTCCCCCGGTTAAGTTTCATAATAGTGACATTTTCTTGCTAGGAGACTCTATTGCCTTCTTACATTGCTCACTCTGATTAAGCAAACAGCCATGTTAGGAAGATCCATGTGGCCAGGAACTGAATGTAGTCTCTGGCCAATAACTAACTAAGATGTAAGGTGGCCTCTGGCCAACACCCAATTAGAAACTGAGGCCCTCCGTCCAATAGGCTGCAAGGAACTAAACCTTGCCAACAAGTACATGATTCTGGAAGCAGATCCTTTTACAGTCGAGCTATGAGATGAGACCCTAGCCTTGGGTGACACATTGCTGGCAAACCCATGAGAGACCCTCAAGCAAAGGACCTAACTAATCCATGCCCAGATTTCACACCCATAGAAATTGTGAGATGATAAATACATCTTGTTTCTAAGCACTAAATTTGTAGTAATTTGTTGTGCAGCAGTATATAATATTAAAGTTATTTATATTGAGGAATATATAAAGAAGAAAAGAACAACTAAGTAATTTCAATATTTTTGGATGGCAGAAATGACATTAGAAAAATGGACAGAACAAATTAATTGGTGAGTCAAATTCTGCCCTTTATATAAAACTAAGGTGCCAGTCAGCTCCTCTAGTTATTCATGTTTGGACTCAAAAAATCCTGGAAAGAAGTCCTGACTATTCAAAGCATCCCTGGATAGAACTCTGAACTTCAGAGTTCTGTACTCACTTTTTTTCCCTCCAAACCTCTCCAAAGTCACCCTATTTGAATAAAATGAAAAGAAAAACTATCACCATACAATAATTGCTCTGAAATTGCACCAATATCTATATCTTTCCAAGGCTCATAACATACAAAAAGAACAAAATAAGCATGTCCTCTTACATTTTTTACTAAAAGCAAGTTATTCATTTTCACCTTGATCAACAGGATAATCACATATGTAAATTTCCCATTCTGACCCCAAAATTGTCTTTAAATAAATTTCATGCAATTTTTATGTCTAACAAGCCATTACATTTTTATTACTGAAACAGTAATAGCAGTATATTAGATTTTTAAAATGCCCTACTGATCACTGAAGGTCTTTCTCCTCCTCAAGTAGCTCTTAAATGACAAAAGTCATTGTCCATCATGATTACTGGGTATTAGTCACAGGTCATAAATATCCCTTATTTTTTACAATGGATCTTTAGGGGATTAAAGTAGGACAAAATGAATAATCTGCCCCTTCAACCAGTTAAAAACATCTTGTGTTCTGGTTTTTTTTTTTCTTTTTTAAGCTTGTTTTATTTATTTATTTATTTATTTATTTATTTATTTTTATTTAGTTTTACTTTTTTTTTTTTTAATTCAGTTAATTAACACATGCTGTGTATTGGTTTCAGACGTAGAGGTCAGTGATTCATCAGTCTTATGTAACACCCAGTGTTCATTACATAACCTTCCCTCTTTAATTTCTATCACCCAATCACCTCATCCCCCCATCCCTCTTCGCTCCAGCAACCCTCAGTTTGCTTCCCATGTTTAGAAGTCTCTTATGGTTTAATCATTGAACACTTCATCAAAAACTAATGATGTTGGTGATTCACAGACCTATACCCCTGGGGCTAATAATACATTATATGTTAATAAAAGAAATACAAAATAAAATACAAGCAAAAAAAAAAAAATGATGTACTATATGCTGGCTAATTGAACATAAAAAAAAAAGAGTTTCTTATTGTTCGACTTCCTCTCTCATTTCGTCTGTTTTATTTTTCCCTCTCTTCCCCTATAACCCTGTTTTGTTTCTTAAATTCCACATATGAGTGAGATCATTAATAATTATTTCTCTGTTTGATTTATTTCACTTAGCATAATACCCTTTAGTTCCCTCCACGTCACTGCAAATGGCAAGATATCATTTTTTGACAGGTGAATAGTATTCCATACACTACATCTTTATCCATTCATCTTTCAATGGACATCTGGGCTCTTTCCATAGTTTGGCTATTGCAGACATTGCTGCTATAAACACTGGGGTGCAGGTGCCCCTTTGGATCATTACATTTGTATCTTTGGGGTAAATACCAAGTAGTGCAATTGCTGGGTTATAGGGTAACTCTATTTTCAACTTTTTGAGGAACTTCCATACTGTTTCCCAGAGTGGCTACACCAGCTTGCATTACCTACAAGACTACTGGAGGGTTCCCCTTTCTCCATATTCTTGCCAACATCTGTCAAGTTTCCTGAATTGCTAATTTTAGCCATTCTGACTGGTGTGAGGTGATATCTCATTGTGGTTTTGTTTTGTATTTCCCTGATGCCAAGTGATGTTGAGAATTTTTTCATGTCTCCATTGGCCATTTGGAAGTCTTCTTTGCAAGAATGTCTGTTCATGTTTTCTGCCCATTCCTTGACTGGATTATTTGTTCTTTGAGTGTTGAGTTTGATAAGTTCTTTATAGATTTTGGACACTAGCCCTTTATCTGATATGTCATTTGCAAATATCTTCTCCCATTCTGTCAGTTGTCTTTTGGTTTTGTTAACTGTTTCCTTTGCTATGCAAAAGCTTTTGATCTTGATGAAGTCCCAATAGTTCATTTTTGCCCTTGCTTACCTTGCCTTTGGTGATGTTTCTAGGAAGAAGTTGTTGTGGCTGAGATTAAAGAGGTTGCTGCCTGTGTTCTGTTAAAGGATTTTGATGGATTCCTGTCTCACATTTAGGTCTTTCATACAATAGTATGGTGTAAGGAAATGATTCAGCTTCATTCTTCTGCATGTGGCTGTCCAATTTTCCCATCACCATTTGTTAAAGACACTGTCTTCTTTTCCATTAGACATTTTTTCCTGCTTTGTCAAATATTACTTGACCAGAGTTAAGTTTCCATTTCTGGGTTCTCTATTCTGTTCCACTGATCTATATGTCTGTTTTGGGACCAGTACCATACTGTTTTAGTGATTACAGTTTTGTAATACAGCTTAAAGTTTGGACTCACGATGCCACCAGTTTCAGTTTTCTTTTTCAACATTTCTTTGGCTGTTTGGGATCTTTTCTGGTTCTATACAGATTTTAGGACCATTTGTTCCAGCTCTGTGAAAAAAGTTGATGGTTTTTGATAGGGATTGCACTGAATGTGCAGATTACTTAAGTAGCATAGACATTTTAAGAGTATTTGTTCTTCCAATCCATGAGCATGGAACATTTTTCCATTTCTTTGTGTCTTCCTCAATTTCTCTCTTGAGTGTTCTATAGTCTTCTGAGTACAGACCCTTTGCCTCTTTGGGTAGGCTTATTCCTAGGTACCTTTGGGTTTTGGGTCCAATTGTAAATGGGATCGACTCCTTAATTTCTCTTTCTTCCATTTTGTTGTTGGTGTTTAGAAATAAAACTAACTTCTGTGCATTGATTTTATATCCTGCCACTTTGCTGAATTCCTGTATGAGTTCTAGCAATTTTGTGGTGGAGTCTTTTGGGTTTTCCACGTAGAATATCATGTCACCTGGGAAGAGTGAGAGTTTGACTTCTTTGCCAATTTGGATGTCTTTTATTTCTTTTTGTTGTCTGATTGGTGAGGCTAAGACTTCTAGTACTATGTTGAACAACAGTGGTGAGAATGGACATCGCTTCTGTGTTCCTGACCTCAAGGGAAAATTTTCCCCACTGAAAATAATATTTACTGTGGTCTTTTTGTGTAAGGTAAAATCATCTTACTTACATTTACAAATATTCTGAAGAGATAGTCAAAAGATTAAGACTAGTATTATTTGCAATTTTTTTGCAAACAGAAACAATATAGTTTAATTCTACATTGCCCAACAAATCACATCCCCAAAGTTGAATGGGCAAGAATTCCTTCTGCTGAGATTTCCCCCTCTGTCTGAATCACACTGAAAATATTTATGGTTACTCTTGTTATAGTAAAACTACTCTCACATCCATTTCTCCTAAAGTAAAGTCTCAACTTTAAAGGACTCCTCAGTAATACGGAGAGTGTGATGCAAATTATTTTAGGAGCTTCTGCAGATGAAGAGCTGATGACTGAGAATGAAATATCAAATTGGCTGCAAGGATCAATAATAATCTCAAGTGAGGTTATTTTAAGAAAAATCATGGAAAAAACCCAACAACCAAACATATTACTCCTTTAGCTCACAGATGTGACATCTGTTAACTCCTTTGAAACTTGTTGGAGGTTTCCTTTGAAACTTGTTTCCCTTGTTTTTGTCTGCTTTCTGTTCTGCATAGGCCTCTCTGAATACCACAGCCACTATGGCATGAAGATGACAGAAGTATTCCTTTCCTTTTCTTAAATCTCCCAACACTTTATTCATCTAACTCCTGTCACATTATGTTTCATCATCTTTGAATGTATATTTCTCTTTCCTACTGATCAATTTAAGGCTATCTATCTTCCTTTACCAACTTCCTAAAGCCTTGCACAAAGTAGGCCCTTTAAAAAGGAAGACCTACAGATTTTTTAAAGAAGATTAAAAGACAATTAACTGATAGCAATATATGGAATTTAACTGGATCTTGATACAAACAAATAAGTTGTTAAAAAAATTTGTGAGACAAGGGAAAGCTGAACACTAATTGGATATTTGAGGATATTAAGGAATTGTTGGATTTGGTAATATTGTGCTTATGTTGTTTAAAAAGAACACTTGTGTACATCTGTATACAAGATGAAAGAAATGAAATGAAGTCTGGAATCTGCTTTAAATTAGTTGGGAAAATGGGATGGGGGTAAAATGAAACAATGTTGACTCTGGGTTAAAGTGGGTGATGGGTACTTGGTGTTAAGTACTGTTGCTTTAAAAATTACCCCAGTTTAGTGGATTGAGACAATGACAGCATGTATTTTGCTCACAAATCTGCAGTATGGATAGATTGAGGGGGCTAGCTTAAATCTATTTCACCTGGCATCTGTTGGGGAGTAGCTCAAAATTTGAAGGTTGGATCATGTGAAGTCTTATTAACTTATGTCTAGTGGTTGATATTGGCTAGTGGCTGAAATTTTTGCTGAACATGTGCCCACTATTCGTGGATTTGTCTTCCTCACAATACAGGGCTACATTCCAAGGTAGGGAGGAGAGAAGAAGAGAGCATAGGCACACAGGACAAAAGCTGTAATGTCTTGTGACCTAGATTCTTGTTAACACTTCTAACACATTCTGCTGGTTAGAAGCAAGTCATTAAGTCCAATCCATATTCAAGACTTCTCTTTTTGATGGGAAGAATGCTTAAGAATTTAGAGTTTACCCTGTGATCAAAATTAATTCTTCCCACATGCAAATTATACTCTTCCCCTTCCAAGGTGCCTGAAGATTTGTCTATTATGACAACAGGCTCAGGCTTGAGGGCAAGTATAACATCATATGAAGCAGGCTCAATTATAGAAGAGGTTCCTTAAAGAGAGTTCCTCAGAGAGAGTGTCTCAAGTTCAGTTCCTTGAGTTCAGGTTCTCTTGGTCTGAAGTCTTGTGAACTAAAGAGACAAGTTATATGACCCTCATAAACCCAATATAAAATAGTTAGAAAATGATAAGATAATTACCATTTAAAAAGGAGAAAACCCACACAAAAGTCACAGATCCATAGCTATTATGATACCATTCAGACATATGTGGTCAGTTCTTTAATTAGGAATCAGTTGTATTCCTGACAGTATGGATTCTCTCCATAAAAGCAAGGAGAAAACTGACAAAAATAATCAGAATCAACTTTTTCAGAGCTGTGGAGTTTAACTAAAATCTTTAAGGATGAGGTGACCTAACACAGGAAAAACAAACAAAAACACACACAAAAAAAACAACAACAACAGAAACTATCCTTTAAAAAGCCAGATATTAGACTTACTAGATAAAACCTCTACTTTTAAAAGTTTTTGTTTATTTATTTTAGAAAAAGAACATGCAATTTGGGGGAGGGGCAGAGGGTGAGAGATGCAGGGCTCAATCGCACAAATCTGAGATGATCATGACTTGAGCTGAAACAAAGACTCGGACAGTCAACTGACTGAGCCACCCAGGTGCCCTTAAAACTTTTAAATAATTAGGGGCACCTGGGCGGTTCAGTCTGTTAAGCGGTTGCCTTCAGCTCAGGTTGTGATCCAAGGGTCCTGGGGATCAAGCCCCATATCAGGCTCCCTGCTCAGCAGAAAGCCTGCTTCTCCCTCTCCCTCTGTCTACAGCACTCTGCCTACTTGTGCTCTCTATGTCTCTGTCGAATAAATAAAATCATTAAAAAAAAAAACAAGGGGAGGAGTCAAAGTGGCAGAGAAGTAGCAGGCTGAGACTACATCAGGTAGCAGGAGATCAGCTAGATAGCTTATCTAAACATTGCAAACACCTACAAATCCAACGGGGGAATGAACAGAAGAACAGCAATTCTAGAAACAGAAAATCAACCACTTTTTGAAAGGTAGGACTGGCGGAGAAGTGAATCCAAAGCGTGGGGAAGATAGACCATGGGGGGAGGGGTCAGCTCCTGGAAAGTGGCAGAGCAACGAAGCACTAAATCAGGACTTTTAAAAGTCTCTTCTGATGAGGGACATCGCTCCAGAGGCTAAACCGGGGTGAAGTCCATGCGGGGTCAGCATGGCCCCGCAGGGTCACAGAAGGATCCGGGGTGTCTGAGTGTCACAGAGCTTGCAGGTATTAGAACGGGGAAGCTGGCTACAGAGACACACCGGAGGAGTGAGCTCTCAGCTCGGGGTTACCTTGAACTGGTCGCAGCTGAGTGAGCTCGGAGCATGGCCAGAGGCCCGGGAGATGGGATTGTTTGGGTGCTATATTCTCTGAGGGTGCACTGAGGAGTGGGGCACCAAGCTCTCGGCTACTCCCGGCCAGACTGGGAGGCTGCCATTTTCATTCCCGTCCTCCAGAAAGCATTCAGGGAACAAAAGGTCCCGAAAGCAAACCCAAGTGGATTACTCAGCCCAGCCCCTGGTAAGGGCGGTGCAATTCCGCCTGGGGCAAAGACACTTAAGAATCACTACAACAGGCCCCTCCCCCAGAAGATCAACAAGAAATCCAGCCAGGACCAAGTTCACCCACCAAGGAGTGCAGGTTCAATACCAAGGAGAGCAGCAGAATTCCAGAGGACGAGCATGAAACTCATGGCTTTCTGCCCATGATTCTTTAGTCTTGCAGTTCTTTTTTTTTTTTTTTTTAATTTTTTTTTCTTCTTCTGCTAAATTTTTTTTTAAATTTTTACCCTTTTCTTTTTTAACATTTTTAACTAGTTTATCTAATACATATATTTTTTTCTTTTTTATATTTTTTCTTTATTTGTTTTCTTCTTTTAATTGTTTCTTTTTTTTTTTTCTGAACCTCTTTTTATCCCCTTCCCACCCCCCCATGATTTGGGGTCTCTTCTGATTTGGCTAAAGCATATTTTCCTGAGGTATTTGCCACCATTTTAGTATTTTACTTGCTCCTTCATATACTCTTATCTGGACAAAATGAAAAGGCAGAAAAATTCACCACAAAAAAAAGAACAAGAGGCAGTACCAAAGGCTAGGGACCTAATCAATACAGACATTGGTAATACGTCAGATCCAGAGTTCAGAATGACGATTGTTAAGGTTCGAGCCAGGCTCGAAAAAGCCATAGAAGATATTAGAGAAACCCTCTCAGGAGATATAAAAGCCCTTTCTGGAGAAATAAAAGAACTAAAATCTAAACAAGTTGAAATAAAAAAAGTTATTAATGAGGTGCAATCAAAAATGGAGGCTCTCACTACTAGGATAAATGAGGCAGAAGAAAGAATTAGTGATATAGAAGACCAAATGACAGAGAATAAAGAAGCTGAGCAAAAGAGAGACAAATAGCTACTGGACCATGAGGGGAGAACTCAAGAGATGTGACACCATAAAACGAAACAACATTAGAATAATTGGGATTCCAGAAGAAGAAGAAAGAGAGAGGGGAGCAGAAGGTATATTGGAGAGAATTATTGGAGAAAATTTCCCTAATATGGCAAAGGGAACAAGCATCAAAATCCAGGAGGTGTAGAGAACCCCCCTCAAAATCAACAAGAATAGGTCCACATCCCGTCACCTAATAGTAAAATTTACAAGTCTTAGTGACAAAGAGAAAATCCTGAAAGCAGCCCGGGAAAAGAAGTCTGTAACATACAATGGTAAAAATATTAGATTGGCAGTAGACTTATTCACAGAGACCTGGCAGGCCAGAAAGAGCTGGCATGATATATTCAGAGCACTAAATGAGAAAAACATGCAGCCAAGAATACTATATCCAGCTAGGCTATCATTGAAAATAGAAGGAAAGATAAAAATCTTCCAGGATAAACAAAAACTGAAAGAATTTGCAAACACCAAACCAGCTCTACAGGAAATATTGAAAGAGGTCCTCTAAGCAAAAAGAGAGCCTAAAAGTAGATCAGAAAGGAACAGAGACAATATACAGTAACAGTCACCTTACAGGCAATATGATGGCACTAAATTCATATCTCTCAATAGTTAGCCTGAATGTTAATGGGCTAAATGCCCCAATCAAAAGACACAGGGTATCAGAATGGATAAAAAAACAAAACCCATCAATATGTTGCCTACAAGAAACTCATTTTAGACCCAAAGATACCTCCAGATTTAAAGTGAGGGGGTGGAAAACAATTTACCATGCTAATGGACATCAGAAGAAAGCAGGGGTGGCAATCCTTATATCAGATCAAATAGATTTTAAGCCAAAGACTATAATAAGAGATGAGGAAGGACACTATATCATACTCAAAGGGTCTGTCCAATAAGAAGATCTAACAATTTTAAATATCTATGCCCCTAACATGGGAGCAGCCAACTACATAAACCAATTATTAACAAAATCAAAGAAACACATCAACAATAATACAATAATAGTAGGGGACTTCAACACTCCCCTCACTGAAATGGACAGATCATCCAAGCAAAAGATCAACAAGAAAATAAAAGCCTTAAATGACACACTGGACCAGATGGACATCACAGATATATTCAGAACATTTCATCCCAAAGCAACAGAATATACATTCTTCTCTAGTGCACATGGAACATTCTCCAGAATAGATCATATCCTGGGTCCTAAATCAGGTCTCAACTGGTATCAAAAGATTGGGTTCATTCCCCGCATATTTTCAGACCACAATGCTCTGAAGCTAGAACTCAGTCACAAGAGGAAATTTGGAAAGAACCCAAATACATGGAGACTAAACAGCATCCTTCTAAAGAATAAATGGGTCAACCAGGAAATTAAAGAAGAATTGAAAAAATTCATGGAAACAAATGATATTGAAAATACAACGGTTCAAAATCTGTGGGACACAGCAAAGGCAGTCCTGAGAGGAAAATATATAGTGGTACAAGCTTTTCTCAAGAAACAAGAAAGGTCTCAAGTACACAACCTAACCCTACACCTAAAGGAACTGGAGAAAGAACAAGAAAGAAGCCCTAAGCCCAGCAGGAGAAGAGAAATCATAAAGATCAGAGCAGAAATCAATGAAATAGAAACCAAAAAAAAAAAAAAAAAAAAAAAAAAAACAATAGAACAAATCAACGAAACTAGGAGCTGGTTCTTTGAAAGAATTAATAAGATTGACAAACCCCTGGCAAGACTTATCAAAAAGAAAAGAGAAAGGACCCAAATAAATAAAATCATGAATGAAAGAGGAGTGATCACAACTAACACCAAAGAAATACAGACAATTATAAGAACATACTATGAGCAACTCTACACCTACAAATTTGACAATCTGGAAGAAATGGATGCATTCCTAGAGACATATAAACTACCACAACTGAACCAGGAAGAAATAGAAAACCTGAACAGACCCATAACCAGTAAGGAGATTGAAAGAGTCATCAAAAATCTCCAAACAAACAAAAGCCGAGGGCCAGACGCTTCCCAGGGGAATTCTACCAAACATTTAAAGAAGAACTAATTAATTCCTGTTCTCCTGAAACTGTTCCAAAAAATAGAAATGAATGGAAAACTTTCAAACTCATTTTATGAGGCCAGCATCACCTTGATCCCAAAACCAGACAAGGATCCCATCAAAAAAGAGAACTACAGACCAATATCCTTGATGAACACAGATGCGAAAATTCTCACCAAAATACTAGCCAATAGGATTCAACAGTACACTAAAAGGATTATTCACCACAACCAAGTGGGATTTATTCCAGGGCTGCAAGGTTGGTTCAACATCCGCAAATCAATCAGTGTGATATAACACATCAATAAAAGACAGAACAAGAACTATATGATACTCTCAATAGATGCTGAAAAAGCATTTGGCAAAGTACAGCCTCCCTTCCTGATCAAAACTCTTCGAAGTGTAGGGATAGAGGGCACATACCTCAATATTATCAAAGCCATCTATAAAAAACCCACCACAAATATCATTCTCAATGGAGAAAAACTGAAAGCTTTTCTGCTAAGGTCAGGAACACGGCAGAGATATCTATTATCACCACTGCTATTCAACATAGTACTAGAAGTCCTAGCCTCAGCAATCAGACAACAAAAGGAAATTAAAGGCATCCAAATCGGCAAAGAAGAAGTCAAACTATCGCAGTCTTTGCAGATGATATGTACTATATGTGGAAAATCCAAAAGATTCCACTCCCAAACTGCTAGAACTTGTACAGGAATTCAGTAAAGTGTCAGGATAGAAAATCAGTGCACAGATATCAGTTGCATTTCTCTACACCAACAACAAGACATAAGAAAGAGAAATTAAGGAGTCAATCCCATTTTCAATTGCACCCAAAACCCTAAGATACCTAGGAATAAACCTAACCAAAGAGGCAAAGAATGTATACTATGTATACTCAGAAAACTATAAAGTACTCATGAAAGAAACTGAGGAAGATACAAAGAAATGGAAAAATGTTCCATGCTGCTGGATTGGAAGAACAAATATTGTGAAAATATCTATTTTACCTAAAGCAATCTACACATTTAATGCAATTCCTATCAAAATACCATCCATTTTTTTCAAATAAATGGAACAAATAATTCTAAAATTTATATGGAACCAGAAAAGACCTCGAATAGCCAAAGGAATATTGAAAAAGAAAGCTAAAGCTGGTTGCATCACAATTCCGGGCTTCAAGCTCTATTACAAAGCTGTCATCATCAAGACAGCATGGTACTGGCACAAAAACAGACACATAGATCAATGGAACAGAATAGAGAGCCCAGAAATAGACCCTCAACTCTATGGTCAACTAATCTTCAACAAAGCAGGAATGAATGTTCAATGGAAGAAAGACAGCCTCTTCAATAAATGGTGTTGGGAAAATTGGACAGCCACGTGCAGAAAAATGAAATTGGACCATTTCCTTACACCACACACGAAAATAGACTCAAAATGGATGAAGGACCTCAGTGTGAGAAAGGAATCCATCAAAATCCTTGAGGAAAAAACACAGGCAGCAGCCTCTTCCACCTCAGCCACAGCAACTTCTTCCTAGGAACATCACCAAAGGCAAGGGAAGCAAGGGCAAAAACGAACTATTGGGATTTCATCAAGATCAAAAGCTTTTGCACAGCAAAGAAAACAGTTAACAAAACCAAAAGACAACTGACAGAATGGGAGAAGATATTTGCAAACAGCATATCAGATAAAGGGCTAGTGTCCAAAATCTATAAAGAACTTATCAAACTCAACACCCAAAGAACAAATAATCTAATCAAGAAATGGGCATAGGACATGAACAGACATTTCTGCAAAGAAGACATCCAAATGGCCAACAGACACATGAAAAAGTGCTCCATATCACTCAGCATCAGGGAAATACAAATCAAAACCACAATGAGATATCACCTCACACCAGTCAGAATGGCTAAAATTAACAAGTCAGGAAATGACAGATGCTGGCGAGGATGTGGAGAAACCCCTTTCCTACACTGTTGGTGGGAATGCAAGCTGGTGCAACCGCTCTGGAAAACAGCATGGAGGTTCCTCAAAAGTTGAAAATAGAGCTACCCTATGACCTAGCAATTGCACTACTGGGTAATTACCCTAAAGATACAAACGTAGTGATCCAAAGGGGCATGTGCACCCGAATGTTTATAGCAGGAATGTCCACAATAGCCAAACTATGGAAAGAACCTAGATGTCCATCAACAGATGAATGGATCAAGAAGATGTAGTATATATACACAATGTAATACTATGCAGCCATCAAAAGAAATGAAATCTTGCCATTTGTGACGACGTGGATGGAACTAGAGTGTATCATGCTTAGCGAAATAAGTCAATTGGAGAAAGACAACTATCATATGATCTCCCTGATATGAGGAAGTAGAGATGCAACATGGGGGGGGGGTGGTTAAGGGAGTAGGAGAAGAATAAATGAAACAAGATGGGATTGGGAGGGAGACAAACTAAAAGAGACTCTTAATCTCACAAAACAAACTGAAGGTTGCTGGGGGGAGGGGGGTTGGGAGAGGGGGGTGGGGTTATGGACATTGGTCAGGGTATGTGCTATGGTGAGTATTGTGAAGTGTGTAAACCTGATGATTCACAGACCTGTACCCCTGGGGATAAAAATACATTATATGTTTATAAAAAATAAAATTAAAATACTTATTAAAAAAAGAACGGAAAACAAATAGGAAGAAAGAAGGAAGGAAGGAGGAAAAGCGGGAGGAAGGGAGGAAGGAAAGGAAATGTGAATATTTGAAAAGCAAATATAATCACCTTCCATGGTGGCTGGACATAATGTTTCTTAGCTTGCCAAAGACAGTGTATTGTATTAAGATATTAAAAATACGTTAAAACTGTAAAAACAAAACAAACAAACAAAAAAAAACCTTTAATTATTTTAAATGTGGTCAAAGAACTAAAGGAAACCATCTGAAAAACTGAATTAAAGTATGAAAACATTGTCTCACCAAATAAGGAGTCTCTTAATGAGAAAGAAATCTAAAAAAGAAACAAATAGAAATTCTGAATCGAAAAGCTTAACAATGAAATGAAAAACTCACTGGAAGGGTTCAACAGAAGATTTGAGCAGGCATTAAAATGAATCCAAAGAGAAAGAGAGAGAGAGAAAGAGAGAAGAAAAGGTGAATTGAGATTGGCCTGTCTCAGAAACAGCAAGAAAAAATGAAAAAAATGAACAGAGCCTCAGAGACATGTGGGACACAATTAAGCACACCAAATACCTGCTGTATTAGTTTTCTGATGTAACAAAATACCACAGATCAAGTGACTTAAACAATAGAAATTATTGTCTCACAGTTCAGGAGGCTAGAAGTTTGAGATCAGGTGTAAGTAGGGTTTGTCCCTTTTGAGGGCACAGGCTCTAATCCAGGCCTCTCTCCTTGAGAGAGGAAGGAAAGGCTCTAATCCAGGCCTCTCTCCTTGGCTTTGTAGATGGCTGTGTTATCTCTATGTCTCTTCACACTGTAATCCCTCTACGTCTTTATGGCTTCTTTTTATAAGGACTTGTCATACTGGATCAGGGCCCACCCTACTGCCTTAACTTACTACATCTACAAAAATCCAACTCCAAATAAGAGCACATTCTGAGGTACTAGGAGTGAGAACTTCAACATATGAATTTCAGGAAGACAACAATTCAGCCTGTAATATGCATAATACAAGCCCTAGGAAAAGAGGAAAGAAGAAAGGGGACAAAAAGTATATTAGAAGAAATTTAACAAAAACATTAATCTAATCCAGAAAGCTCCATACAGTTCAAGTAGGATAAACTCAAATAGACCTATACCGGACACATCATGATCAAACTGTTCAAAGATGAAAACAAAGACAGAATCTTGAAAACAGCAAGATAAGAAACTCTTCACATAGAAGGGATCCTTGATAACATTAACAGCTGATTTTTCCATCAGAAACCACAGAACCGGAAGGCAGGAGAAGAGCTTATTCAGATTGCTGCGGGGGGTGGGGGGAGTGGAAATTGTAAACCAAGAATTCTACATCTAGCAAAACTACCCATTTCTATTTTTTAAATTTTGCTTCATTTCTTTTTTTTAACATCTTAATTTTATTTTATTTTTTTCAGTGTTCCCAGATTCACATCCCAGCTTAACAAAAACTGAGAGAAACCATGGTAGAAGATTTTCCCTACAAGAAATACTACAGGGAATTTTCAGCCTGAAATGAATCCACACAAAGAAATAAAGAGCAATGGTAAAGGTACATAGGTAAATATAAAGACAGCATAGATGCATTTTTTTTGTGCTTGTAATTATGTTTTCCTCCTATTCGATTTAGAAACAACTGAACAAAACACTAATTACTTATCTGCAATGAGGAGCACACAATGTATAAAACTGAATTTGTATGATAGTAACAGCCCAAAGGGCAGGGACAATGGAGCTACACAGGACAGCAAGGTTTTAGCGTAATATTGAGATTATATTGGTATTAATTGGAGCTAGCTTGTAATAAGCTATGATGTTAATTATAATCTCTAGGGCAACCACTAAGAAAATAATTCTAAAATATATGGTAAAAAGAATAGCGAAGGAATTAAAACAGTATACTAGAAAATATATACTGAACACACACAGTGTATCTCATAAAAAGCAGATACAACAATAAAAATAGTAAAAATAGAGTAATTTTAATTTTTTACAATAATTTTTAAAATGGTAATATTCAAAAAGCCAGAGACATGCCCACAAACAGAACAGAACTGTTGCTTTATGTTTCAGCTAAAAGAACTAAAAGAAAGGAAGATGATGATAGAGGATTGAAGAACAACTCAAATTAGAATTTCAAAAACTCAAACGAGAAGATTAGAGATTTGACAGGAGAGAAAAAACAATTCAGATTATATAAATCAGTTAATAACAAACTTTTAAAAAACTCCTTGATAATAATACAATTATAGCAGTGGACTTTAACACTCCACTCACTGCAACTGAGAGATCATCTAAGCAGAAAATCAACAAAGAAACAATGGCTTTGAATGACACACTAGACCAGATGGACTTAACAGATATATTCAGAATATTTCATCCTAAAGCAGCAAAATACACATTTTTTTCAAGTGCACATGGAACATTTTCCGGAAAAGATCACATACTGGATCACAAATCAGCCCTCAAGAAGTACCACAAGATTTAGCTCATAGCACGCATATTTTCAGACCACACACTACAAAACTAGAAGTAAACCACAAGAAAAAATTTGGAAAGACTACAAAAGAACACCCTACTAAATAATGAATGTGTTAACCAAGAAAATTAGAAGAAATAAATAAAAACATGGAAGCAAATGAAAATGAAAATGCAACAGTCCAGAACCTTTGAGACACAGGAAAGGCAGTCAGAAGAGGGAAGTATATAGCCATACAAGCTTCCTTAAGAAGCAAGAAAATTCTCAAATACACAACCTAATCTTATAGCTAAGAAGCTAGAAAAGGAGCAGCAAATAAAACCTAAAGCCAGCAGGAGGAGGAAAATAATGATTAGAGCAGAAATAAATAACGTAGAAACCAACAAACAAAAACCCTGTAGAATAGACCAACAAAACTAATAGCTAGTTCTTTGAAAGAATTAATAAATTGATAAACCCCTAACCAGTCATATCAAAAAGAAAAGAGAAAGAACCCAAATAAGTAAAATTATGAATGAAAGAGGAAAGATCACAACCAACACCACAGAAATAAAAACAATTATAAGAGAATATTATGAAATATTATATGCCAACAAATTGGGCAATCTGGAAGAATTGAATAAATTCCTAGACACATACAGACTACCAAAACTGAAATAAGCAGAAATAGAAAAATAGAAAATTCGAACAGACCAATAACTAGCAATGAAATTGAATCAGTTATCTAAAATCTCCCAACAAATAAAAGTCCACAGCCAGATGGCTTCCCAAGGGAATTCTGACAGACATTTAAAGAACCGTTAATACCTATTCTTCTCAAACTGTTTCAAAAAACAGAAATGGAAGGAAAACTTCCAAACTCATTTGGCAAGGCCTGGATGACCTTGATTCCAAAACCAAAGACCCCACTAAAAAGAATTATGGGCCAATATCCCTGATGAACATGGATGCAAAAATTCTCAACAAGATACTAGTAATTTGAATCGAACAGTACATTAGGAGAATTATTCAGCATGATCAAGTGGGATATATTTATTCCTGGGCTGCAACGGTGGTTCAACATTTACAAATCAATCAACACGATACAACCACATTAATAAAAGAAAGGATAAGAACCACATGATCCCTTCAACAGAAGCAGAAAAAGCATTTGACAAAATACAGGATCCATTCTTGATAAAAACACTCAACAAAGTAGGGATAGAGGAAACATACCTCAACATCATAAAGGCCATATATGAAAGACCCACAGCTAATAACATTCTCAATGGGGAAAAATTGAAAGCTTTTCCTCTATGGTCAGTAACAATTCAAGGATGTCCACACTCACCACTGTCATTTAACATAAAACTGGAAGTCTTAGCCTCAGCAATCAGACAACAGAAAGAAATAAAAGAAGTAAAAGGCATCCAAATTGGCAAGGAAGAAGTCAAACTTTCACTTTTTGCAGACAACATGACACTCTATGTACAAAACCCAAAAGACTTCAAAAAAAAAATTGCTAGAACTGATACATGAATGCAGCAAAGTTGCAGAATATAACGTCGATGTACAAATCTGTAGCATTCCTACATATTAATAATGAAGCAGCAGAAAAAAAAATTAAGCAATTGGGGCGCCTGAGTGGCTCAGTGTGTTGAGGCCTCTGCTTTCGGCTCAGGTCATGATCCCAGGTCCTGGGATCGAGCCCCACATCGGGCTCTCTGCTCAGCAGGGAGCCTGCTTCCTCCCCTCTCTCTGCCTGCCTCTCTGCCTATGTGATCTGTCTGTCAAATAAATAAATAAAATCTTTAAAAAAAAATTAAGCAATCAATCCCATTTACAATTGTACCAAAAACAATTAAATATCTAGAAATAAACTTAACCAAAGAAGTGAAACACCTATACTCTGAAAAGAATAAGACATGAATAAAAGAAATTCAAGACAATGCAAAGAAATGGAAAGACATTCATGGATGTTTCATAGATTGGAAACACAAATATTGTTAAAATGTCTATACTACCCAAAGCAATCTACATGTTTAATACAATCCCTACCAAAATACCATCAGCATTTTTCATAGAGCTGTGGAACCATAAAAGACCCCAAATAGCCAAAGGAATCTTGAAAAAGAAAACTGGAGGCATCACGATTCTGGACTTCAAGCTATATTACAAAGCTGTAATCAATATAGTATGGTACTGGCACAAACACAGACCCATAGATCCAACAGAACAGAATAGAAACGAACATTAACTATATCAAAAACTAATGATATACTATATGTTGAATAACTGAAAGAAAGAAAAGGAAGAAAGAAAGCAAGCAAACAAATCCAGAAATGGACCGACAACTATATGATCAAATAATCTTCAACAAACCAGTAAAGAATATCCAAAAGGAAAAACACAGTCTCTTCAAGAAATGGTGTTAGGAAAACTGTATAGCAACATGCAGAACAATGAAACTGGACTATTTTCTTACATCATACACAAAAATAAATTCAAAATGGATTAAAGACCTAAATGTGAGACAGGAGACCATCAAAATACTAGAGGAGAACACAGGCAGCAACCTCTTTGATCTTGACTGTAGCAACTTCTTATTAGACAAAGGGAAAAAAAGCAAAAACGAACTATTGGGTCTTCTTCAAGATAGAAAGCTTCTGCACAGCAAAGGAAACAATCAACAAAACTCAAAGGCAGCCTAGAGAGTAGAAGATATTTGCAAACAACAAACCTGATAAAGGGTTAGTATCCAAAACCTATAAAGAACTTACCGAACTTACCGAATTTAACACCCCCAAAACCAAATAATCCATTTAAGAAATGGGCAGAAGACATGAATAGGCTTTTTTCCTAAGAAGACATCCAGACAGCCCACAGGTGGGAAAAGATGCTCAACATCACTCATCATCAGGGAAATACAAATCAAAACCATGATGAGATACTACCTCACACCTGTCAAAATGGCTAAAATTAACAACATAGGAAACAACAGATGTTGGCAAGGATGTGGAGAAAGGGGAATCCTCTTACACTGTTGATGGGAATTCATACTGGAAAACAGTATGAACTTTCCTGAAAGAGTTAAATACAGAACTACCCTATGAGGCAGCAATTGCAGTAGGTAATTACCCAAAGGATAAAAAAAAATACTGATTCCAAGGGATATATACACCCCGAGGTTTATAGCAGCATTATCAACAATAGCGAAACTATAGAAAGAGCCCAAATGTTTAGTGACTGATGAACAGTCATCAGTGAATACACACACACACACACACACACACACACACACGTACTTTGGAATAGTAGCCATCAAAAAGAATGAACTCTTGCTATTTGCAATGATATGAATGAAGCTAGAGTGTATTAAGTTAAATGAAATAAGTCAGCCAGAGAAAGACAAATACAATATGATTTCACTCATATGTGGAATTTAAGAAACAAAACAGATGAACATAGGGAATGGGGTTAAAAAAAAAGAGAGAGAGAGAGAGAGGGACACAAACCATAAGAGACACTTAACTAGAGAGAACAGACCAAGGGCTGATAGAGGGAAGAAAGACAAATACTGTTATGATTTCACTCATATGTGGACTTTAAGAAATAAAGCAGATGAATATAGGGAATGGGGTAAAAAAAAAAAAAAAAAAAAAGGAGGGAAGCAAACCATGAGACAATTAACTAGAGAGAACAAACTGAGGGTTGATGGAGGGGAGGTGGGTAGGGGATTGGCATTTAAGGAGGGTGACAGATATGAAGGAGGGCCCTGGCTGTGATGAGTACTGCGTGTTCTATGTAAGTGATCAATCACTAAATTCTACTCCTTAAACCAGTATTACATTATATATTAACTAACTAGAACTGTAATAAAATTTTGAAAATAAACAAATAAAAACTATAAAATTAGAAAAAAAAACTTTATATCCCGAGATGACATACCACATACATGGGAAAATCAATCTGGAACAGCCAACACTAATAGGAAAAACAAAACAAAACATTTCCCTCTGGGGCACCTGGGTGGCTCAGTGGGTTAAAGCTTCTGCCTTAGGCTCAGGTCATGATCCCAGGGTCTTGGGATCCAACCCCGCATCAGGCTCTCTGCTTAGCAGGGAGCCTGCTTCCCTCTCTCTCTGCCTGCCTCTCTGCCTACTTGTAATCTCTGTCTGTGAAATAAATAAGTAAAATCTTAAAAAAAAAATTCCTTCTTACTGTACTACTTATAACACTTTTGCTTTTTCTTCTCATCATTCTTAATACTTGACATCTGACACAAATGAGTGGCTTTTTTCCCCAAATTGACCAATTCTCTGATGTCAGCTGGGAGTCCCACAACTCAATTCACTTCTGACATTATCTACCTAGAGTTAATGTCATTTGCCACGATTTAAGGGCTCAGTCCCACAAGACTGCCCCTCATTTCAGACCCAATCCTGGCCTATCATACTTCGGACCAACTGGCTACAAGTTAGGGGTCCTCACAACCCTTTCCTTGGGTTCAATAATTTGTTGGAATGGCTCACAGAACTCAGGAAAGCACTTTTCTTACTATTATTCATTTACTATAATGGATGTAACTCCGGAACAGCCAAATGGACAAGGTACATAGGGCAAGGAACTCCCACACCTTCTCCAGGTGTGCCACCTTCCCAGCACCTCAAGGTGTTCATGCATCAGGATGTTCTCCAGAGGTTGGAAGAATTAACCAATTCAATAAGACAGGAGGAAAACAACTGAGGTTTAAGAACTAAACAAAGACAGAAAACGTCTCTATTTTTAGGTGTCATGTTTACATATCTGGCAAAATAATAGTAAATCAACAGAAACTGACAGAAAAAAATTATTAAAAACAGAGAGATAGGGCATCTGGGTGGCTCAGTGAGTTAAGTGCCTGCCTTTGCCTCAGTTCATGATCCCAGAGTCCCAGGATCAAGTTCTGCATTGGGATCCTGACTAAGTGGGGAGCCTGCTTCTCCCTCTGACCTTCCCTCATCTTGTGCTTTCTCTTATTCTCTCTCTCAGATAAACAAAATCTTTTATTTTTTAAAAAAGATTTTATTTATTTATTTATTTATTTATTTGACAGAGATCACAGGTAGGTAGAGAGGCAGGTAGAGAGACTGAGAGGGAAGCAGGCTCCCTGCTGAGCAGAGAGCCCGATGCGGGACTTGATCCCAGGACCCTGAGATCATGACCTGAGCGGAAGGCAGTGGCCTAAGCCACTAAGTCACCAGGCACCCCAAAATCTTTAAAAACAAAAAATAACTGAGATAAAGCAGTGGTTCTAAAATTGATTAAAAAAATCAACAGTTTTCATATTTATAAACAAAAAAACCCCTAGAAGATATAAATGAAAACCGTAAGATACTTCTGAAAGACACAAAAGAAGATTTGAACAATAGGAAAGACAAATCACATATCTGCATAGGAAGATAACATCACACAGATGTTAGTTCTCTCTAAATTAATTGATTTAGTAAAACTCTAATAAAAATACTATAAAGTATTTTACATTACAGCCAGGATTATTTAAAGTTTACCTGGGAAAACAAACAAAGGCCACCAAATTGTCAAAGAAATGAAGAAGAAGGAGGAGCTGTCTTGCCAGGCATCAAGATACATTAGAAATCTTCTGTAATTAAGCATTTGATACATAAGTAGAAGACCAATGAAAAAGGAAAAAAGCATATAGAAATGTAGTATCAATGAATGATAGTATCTCAGTCAGTGAGGAAAAGATGGATTTTCTAATAAAGGTTGCAGAGATAACTGAATAGTCGCGTGGAAATTGGATCCACTCCTTCCACCAATATGAAAAGATGTTCCATCTTGCTCATTAGAGAAATGCAAACTAAAACTATACTGACAGATATATCTCACCCATGACTAGCAAATAGCTAAATGTTTGATGACTCTCTCTATGGGCACTCTCAAACATTAATGGTACACATTATTTGCCTATGGAAAAGAAATTGGCAATATCTAGCAAACTCACATATGCATTTACCCTTTTGCCAAATAATCCCAATTCTAGGAACCTTACAATGTTAAATTGGTAAAAATACAAATGGCATAAATTTATTCACAGGAGCACCATCTGTAATAGCACAAAATAAGAAATATTCCAAATGTCCAGCAGTAGGGGAAAGACTGAATAAACTTTGCTATATCAGCACAGTTGTTGCTATAAAAAGAATGAGAACCATCTCTATTATTATTATTATTAAATCAATCTCCAGATTATATTACTTGAAAAATGCAAGAAGGAGAAAGTTGTGTATACTCTTTTTTTTGCTTATCTTAGGAAGGGCTTGGAAAATACATGCTTACATTTAAAATAAATTTTAAAATAAGTTATACCATAAAAAGGCTTCCGCGGGCCCCTGGGTGGCTCAGTCATTAAGCGTCCGCCTTCAGCTCAGGTCATGATCCCACAGTCCTGGGATTGAGCCCTGCATCGGGCTTCCTGCTCAGTGGAAAGCATTCTTCTCCCTCTCCCACTCCCCCTGTTTATGTTCCCTCTCACTCTCTCTGTCAAAAAAATAAATAAAATCTATTAAAAAAAAAAAAAAGGCTTTCTATAGGAAAGGGAGGAAATAGGAGGAATAGGAGATACAAGCCAGATTCCTCCGAATATACTTTTTTCTGTATATTTAACTTTTAATCATGTAAATATTTCTCATAATTATAACACAAAATTACATTTTTTAAAAATCCCTAAGACAAAATAAAAATGAAACACAAGATCTTGTGCACTCAAGTGAGTTGGAAACATAACAATTTGTACATTCCTCATGACATAAACCTAAATAACAAAGAATTGGGGGAGGGATAAGATTTTTAAACTGTTTTCACTAATAGTATTGATGATAGTACAGAAATTGCTATTCTGAGACTACTGTATGAGTCTTGCATAAAATAAATGGGTAATTGTTAGTGTCATTGACATTGAGAAGTAGGATGTTTGGCATATAAGAAAGTAAATACACAGATGTTAAGATCATTGAAGTTGTAGGGGCGCCTGGGTGGCTCAGTGGGTTAAGCCGCTGCCTTCGGCTCAGGTCATGATCTCAGGGTCCTGGGATCGAGTCCCGCATTGGGCTCTCTGCTCAGAGGGAGCCTGCTTCCCTCTCTCTCTCTCTCTGCCTGCCTCACTGTCTACTTGTGATTTCTCTCTGTCAAATGGATAAATAAAATCTTAAAAAAAAAAAAAAAAAGATCATTGAAGTTGTATTTTTAAAGTGTACTCCAGAATTTGAAATATCAATATGAAGAACATGAAAAGAATACAGACTTATTTCTTAGCTCTGTTCACTGAATAGTGACCAAATCAGTAGAAAGGAACAACCCTAATGCTGAGATTACTGTGTGTATATGAGTGTGTGTATGCATGAAATATGTACTACAGTCTATATAATACCACTTCTGAATAAATAATGGTCTTTGGGGAAATGGTCAATTCCAGGTCTGAGGGAAAAAGTGTACAAGATAAAATCAGAGTATCTTGGGCACGTGGGTGGCTCAGTGGGTTAAAGCCTCTGCCTTCCGCTCAGGTCATGATCCCAGGGTCCTGGGATCAAGCCCCACATTGGGTTCTCTGATGGGCAGGGAGCCTGCTTCTCCCTCTCTCTCTCTCTCTACCTGCCTCTCTCCCTACTTGTGATCTCTGCCTGTCAAATAAATAAATAAAAATCTTTTTAAAAAATCAGAATATCTTATTACCAGAAAACTAAAAAAGCACCACTTAAATGCTAGCAAAAGTGGGACAATTTGAACATCAATAATGGTAATAACTGCAAAGATGAGAACACATCAAAAATCCATGTTTATATTAATACTAAATAAAAGAAAAACTTAGCGATCATCTTTAAAGGATATTGGAGAATCAATTCATTATTTTAAAGAATTAAAGATTTTCACTATTTCTCCTGTATGTACAAGACCTCAGGATAACCAAATAATCAGGGGAAGTTATCTTTTTGGAAGTATTACAGCCAATAATGAAAACTATAACAAATAGATCTAGCTAATGATCACTGGTATCTACTAACATCACTTAGGAATGAAATACCCAACACCTTGAAGTGGTACTTCAAGAAAAAAAAGTGTATGGGTGTGGAATCTGAATCACACCAAGCTTCTATATCTAGGGCTGGTTTCCTGGTATCATCTGTGCATTCATACTGGGCTCTGTGCTCAGAAGTACCCCAAGTTTGATTTAATGTTCTGCTGTCTCTGTCTTGAAAGGGGAACAAGAGGTTCCACATTTTCATTTTGCATTGGACCCTGCAAACTGTTTAGCCAGTCTCTGTCTACATCTGCTCACCGATTTTACAGGAAATAAAGCGTGGTGGCTTAAAAAGATGCTACAAATTCTCTGATACTCTTCCCTTTAAAAGGTGGAGCCTAAGCCCTCCTTCCTTGATTCACTTGTAATAGAATGTACTGGATATGATGATGTGCGACTTGCAAGAGTAATATCACAAAAGGCATTGTGGCATCCACCTTGCTGCACCTCTAAGATCACTTGCTCAGGGGAAGCCTGCTAAAATGTGAAGAGACTCAAACAGAGCAGCCAGAGAGATCCATGTGACGAGGCCAGCAGCCTCCAGCCAGCAGCCATGTGAATGAGCCTCCCCAGAATAGAAGGCCCGGCCTCAATTAAGCCTTTTAAGTCACCGCGGCCTCTGCTTACACTTTAAGGCAACCTCCTGACAGACCCTCAGCCATAATCACTCAACTAAGCCACTCATAAATTCCTGACCCACAGAAACTATGTCAGGCAGTTTTAAGTTTTGAGGCAATGTATTACACATGAATATGTAACTAATACAAGGGGGAAAAAAACAGCATGGGGTTAAATGACAGCATTGGGTTATAATCAGCAAAATCCAAACTGGAAACTCTACAGGAAAATAACCGGTCTTCAACCAAAACATATCAAATAAAAGAATCACATCACAGTGAAACTTTTGGATCTGTACTGAAGCAAACCATTTAAAAAGCTATAGATAGGACAATGAAAAACATGTAAATACTAACAGGATTATTTGATATTAAGAAATTTTTTTAAAGATTTTATTTATTTATTTAACAGGGAGAGAGATCACAAGCAGGTGGAGAGGCAAGCAGAGAGAGAGGGGGAAGGAGGCTCCCTGCTGAGCAGAAAGCAGGATGTGGGGCCTGATCCCAGGACCCTGAGACCATGACCTGAGCTGAAGGCAGAGACCCAACCCACTGAACCACCCAGGCGCCCCAAGAAATTTTTTTTTTTAGGGAGGTGTAATGATAATTATTTTTTTAATGGCTTTATTTATTTATTTGACAGACAGAGACACAACGAGAGAGGGAACACAAGCAGGGGGAGTGGGAGAGAGAAAAGCAGGCCCCTGTTTGGCAGGGAGCCCAATATGGGGCTCAATCCCAGGACCCCGGGGTATGACCCGAACTGAAGGCAGATGCTTAAACGACTGACTCACCCAGGCACCCTGACAGTTACGTTTTTAAAAGGGAGTCCTTGACTTCTAGAGATATAGACTAAAATATTTATAGATGATTTATCTGGAATTTGCTTCAACATGGCTATGGGACAGAGGGAATTGATGGGGAAAAGGAATCAAGACTGGCCATGAGTTGGTCATTATTGAAGCTGAGTGATGGGAACATGGAAGTTCATTATACAGTTCTCTATTTTTCTGTACACATGAAATTTTCCATAATAAAAGGATAAAAAAGAATAAGTACACACTTACATCAACATGCACAGATACCACACCGTGACATTTAAAAGTGGGCTTAGGGCGACTGGGTGGCTCAGTGGGTTAAGCTGCTGCCTTCGGCTAAGGTCATGATCTCAGGGTCCTGGGATCGAGTCCCGCATTGGGCTCTCTGCCCAGCAGGGAGCCTGCTTCCTCCTCTCTCTCTCTCTCTCTGTGCCTACCTCTCTGCCTACTTGTGATCTCTCTCTGTCAAATAAATAAACAAATAATCTTTTTAAAAAAACCAAAAAAATAAAAAATAAAAAAAGTGGGCTTAATAAAACCAAATAATTACAAGCAAGATGAAGACTGAAAAAATTCAAATGTTTTATCTAAAACAAAGCAAATAATTTTTAAGTGTCAAAACTGAAATCTAGAGTACACATTGCTAATTAACACGTCTATTTATGGAACTACTCAGCTTAGAATTGATTATCTTTGGCACATACCATTTGATCCAATATTCTGCAATAAACTCAGAAGGATTATGCCTTCTTTTTAATTGTTTGATTCAAATCATAGTCATATTTAGTTACCAGATGGACTTGCTTCTTCACCTATTCCATCATGTTAGAAAAAGAGTATAAATTAGTACCTTATAATGACTCATGATAGACTTTTATCATCTACATAGGAAAGCAGTGAAGAGAAGGTTATGCTAACCATTTGATGGTAAAAGAGACATAAACAGATGCTACTCACAACTCTCAGTGCGCCAATGGCAATTACCACCTGTTCTGCTTCATCTATTACTGTTACGCCTGAGAAAGAAGCCAAGAGACAGGAAAACCGTGCAGACAATAATCTTTACTGCAACAATAGTATTTAAATTTCTTCATTAAAAATACATAGCATACACAGTTATAATAGAGTCTTGCAAAGGATAAGCAACTGCTGGACCAACCCGTGCTGAAACCAGATGACTAGCCCAGGTTCACAACGGTCTCTCATCCACTCTCCTCTCCAAGTAGGTGAGAGGGGTTTTTTTGCCTTATGCAGATGTCTTAGGAAAAGTATCAACCCAGAAATGTGTCATTTCTCACTCTTACCTATTCATAATTTGTGGTTATGGCTACAGCTTGAACTCGGCTAGCTACAGGTATCATTAACATGATAAACAAAAGGCTTGATCAGGTACAAAACCGTAAGTGGCTTGATTCTAACTATGGGGGAAAAACATTCATCAAACTTGTGTACAGATTTTTTAAAAGCCTGAGAGAAGTAAAATATTTCAATATATAAGCTAACATTAATATTGGGTCCAAATGATAAGACTATGTATGGCTCTATCTGCCTTCCCCTACCTCTTCCTAGTTTTAAAATATTTTTTTTCTTTAAAGTGAAATAAAGTGTGCTACTATTTTTATTACTATATGAGAATCTTCTTAAGATTTTTACTAGCACAGGGAGAGGTTAATAAGTGTTCTTTTATTTAAAATTTAAATGTCTTATCACTAAAGTAACTACAGAAGATAGACTTAAAATTTGCACCCAAAGTTTGTTTCAAAGTATATGTTTACATAAAAAATATAACTCAGACTGGCATTCTCTCAGTATACATTACTGACATATAGTTGCAAATAAAACTGTATTGGGGACATGTGGCTGGCTCAGTTGGGTAAGCACCCAACTTGGTTTCAGCTCAGGTCATGATCTCAGGATTGTGAAATCAAGCCCTACATCAGGCTCCATGCTCAGTGGGGAGTCTGCTTGAGATTCACTCTCTCTCCCTCTCCCTTTGACCCTCCCCAAGCTCATGTTCTCTTCCTCTTTCTCAAATAAGTTAATCTTTAACATAAACTATATTTTTTCTACCAAGTAATTAAAGGTTACTTACTGCAAAGTACTATTTTTCAATGGTTGCCTGTCATTTAATAGTAGTAATAATAATAAATACAGAGGATAAATTAATTTAGCCTCAAACAGAAAAACAATGAAAGAGAAAGCAAAACAGGAAATCACAATAGTCACACACAGCAATATTACATTTCCCATAAATGTTTTGTTAAAACAGGGTAAAGGGTAAAGAGGGGGGAAAAAACCCAAAAAGTGATAGTCTCTACACCCTCAAACATGGGCCAGATTTATTTTATTCTTTCCTAGGGAGAATATGTAGGTAGACTCAGGGATCCAACATGAGCTCTAAATAAAATACAGTACTTTTCTCAAATTATCTTTCAGCTAACTACTCCAGTTCATACAGAACCATGAGTAATGGAGTAACTTGGTATGGGCTCTCTTCTACACATTAGTCTTGATACTCAGTTATATGTGACTGGCTGCTTGGGATACGAGAGAAGGGAGGAGGGAAGTGCTCTAGTACAAGAAATTCAGAGGAAATAACAGTACCCATAGTACCATTATCATGTTCCCAGCTCACAGGAAAAGCTCTAGAAGCTTTAGCTTCCAGATTCTCTTTAAATTGAATATTTGTATGAAGCCAGTGTTGAGCCTCCATTTGCTTTTACAAAGGATGAACTCATGAAACAGGAAGAAGGCAGTGTAGAGTTTTATTGGCTATTCTCTTAAATTGTTAGATCTAAAACACTTGATCATAGGGGCAGCTGGGTGGCTCAGTATTTTAAGGATCTGCCTTGGTCTTAGATTATGGTCCCAGGGTCCTGGGACTGAGCACCACATCAGGCTCCCTGCTCAGTGGGGAGCCTGCCTTTTCCCTCTCCCCCTGCCCTTCCCCTCCACTCATGCTCTCTCTCTCTCTCAAATAAATAAAATCTTTTAAAATAGTATTTATAAACAAAACACTTGATCATAAAACTGAAAATGGTCACATTACTAGCAACCTCACAGCAACTTAAAATCTATCCACAATAGCACTAGGTACCTGCCGGTTAAAAAAAAAAAAAAAAATTGTACAGGAAGTTCCTTTTCAAATATTTCTATGACTAATGAAGAAATAAAATTAGGGGAATATATCTCTGAGAATACAAAGGTATATAAAAGTGAAAGGCAAACTTTTAGGTGGATTTTCCCAACTTCTTTCTATATCCCATGCTCATGGAACTACCAAGTCTACTTTTCAAAGAAGACGGGGTTATTTACATTTGTACTAATTATTATTCATGATATATTTTTTGTTGTTTTGTTTTTTTAAAGATTTTATTTATTTATTCGACAGAGAGAGATCACAAGTAGGCAGAGAGGAAGGCAGAGAGAGAGGAGGAAGCAGGCTCCCTGCTGAGCAGAGAACCCGATGCGGGACTCGATCCCAGGACCCTGAGATCATGCATGACCTGAGCCGAAGGCAGCGGCTTAACCCACTGAGCCACCCAGGCGCCCTCATGATACATTTTTGAGGACCAACAAAATTATACTAGAATTTTAGTAGTAATCAGTCAAAAACACTCGTGTTTTCAAGCTACACCTGATATAATACTTGAAAATCTATAAAACATCACAATTTTCATGCAGATTTACAGATGGACTTAGGTTGAAAGAAGAGATCTTAAGTCAGAGATATCAAAGGGTCATGTGATATAAATATGCCACTTAGGCTGCCTACAAGTTTTATCACTGACATGGGTGGGGACGGAACACAAGAGGAGTGTAACTCATATCTGGGAACCAGAGCCACTAGCAAGGAGCACAGTAAGACACTTGCTACTTGGCAAAAAAGAGACAGAAATATAAAGAAACAATGTTCAGGTTACCACTGTGCCATCAAATGATCATGGAAAAATATCCTACGACAGGAAGCACCAACAGGATATAAACTTAAAGGATAACACAGGATTGTGTGTATGTGAGTGTGTGTGTGTGTGTGTGTGTGTGTGTGTGTGTGAAATCTTGACAACTGTTATTAAAACTGCAGCCAGCTCTAGTAATAAGCACCACCATTAAAGAACTATGGTACTATAAGGTTCTTCCTGAGACTCACTGTGACTTTAAAAGCAGAGTATTAAGGGCACCTTGGTGGTTCAGTCTGTTACTCACCTACCTTCAGCGCAGGTCATAATCCTGTCCTGGAATGGAGTCCCACATCAGTCTCCCTGATCAGCGGGGAGCCTGTTTCTCCCACTGCCTGATGCTCCCCCTGTTGTACTCGCTCTCTCTCCCTATCTCTGTCAAATAAATAAAATCTTTTTAAAAAACATAAATTAAGGGGCGCCTGGGTGGCTCAGTGGGTTAAAGCCTCTGCCTTCGGCTCAGGTCATGATCCCAGGGTCCTGGGATCGAGCCCCACGTCGGGCTCTCTGCTCTGCAGGGAGCTTCTTCCTCCTCTCTCTCTGCCTGCCTCTCTGCCTACTCGTGATCTCTGTCAAATAAATAAATAAAATCTTTTTTAAAAAAAACATAAATGAGAGTATTAAAAAAAACAAAACCACAAATATTTTTAAAATAATAAAAAATAAAAATGGAGAGTATTATAGCATCACTGTGCACATAGGGCAGGACTTGTGGTTCTCGCTAACCAGAGGTATCATTTCGATAACTATAGGGGTGGCTGGGTGGCTTAGTTAATTAGGTGTCGGACTTCGGCTCAGGTTGTGGTCCCAGGGTCCTGGGATGGAGCCCCATGTTGGGCTCTCCGCTCAGCAGGAATTCTGCTTCACCCTCTCCCACTGCCCCTCCCCCATTTGTGCTTTCTCCTGTACGGACTCTCTTAAATAGATAAAATCTTTTTTTTTTTTTTAAGATTTTATTTATTTATTTGAGAGAGAGACTCAGAGAGAACATGAGCAAGGAGAAGGTCAGAGAGAGAAGCAGACTCCCTGTGGAGCTGGGAGCCCGATGCGGGACTCCATCCTGGGACTCCGGGATCATGACGTGAGCCGAAGGCAGTTGTCCAACCAACCGAGCCACCCAGGCATCCCGATAAAATCTTTTTTTTTAATTTAATTTTATTTATTTGTTTGACAGAGAGAGACAGAGAGAGCAAAAGAGGGAACATGAGCAGGGGGAGTGGAAGAGGGAGAAGCAGGCTCCTTGCAGAGCAGGGAGCCTGATGCAGAGCTCTATTCTAGGACCCTGGGATCATGACCTGAGCCGAAGGCAGACACTCAACAACTGAGCCACCCAGGGGCCCATAATAAATAAAATCTTAATAAAAAAATAACTGTTTGGGGTGCCTGGGTGGCTCAGTGGGTTAAATTCTCTGCCTTCGGCTCAGGTCATGATCCTGGGGTCCTAGGATCGAGCCCCACGTCGGGCTCTCTGCTCCATGGGGAGCCTGCTTCCTCCTCTCTCTCTCTGCCTGCCTCTCTGCCTACTTGTGATTTCTCTCTCTGTCAAATAAATAAAATCTTTAAAAAAAAAAAAATTACTGGTAACTATAAGTCACTACCTGTTAATACTTTCAGATTTCTCACTGAATCTTTGTTGTAAGTCATAGAAATCAGTATTTTATTATAAAGTAATCTAAAAGAAAGACATATTTTATACAGTAAGTAAAATTATTTATGTTTTAAATAGCAGGGTCTTTTATTTTTTTTAAAGATTTTATTTATTTGACACAGAGAGAGAGATCACAAGTAGGCAGGGAGGCAGACAGAGAGAGCTCGAGAAGCAGGCTCCCCACTGAGCAGAGAGCCCAATGCAGGGCTCAATCCCATGACCCTGATATCATGACCTGAGCCGAAGACAGAGGTTTAACCCACTAAACTATCCAGGCGCCCCTAGCAGGGTCTTTTAAATGTCTCTGAAATACCCATTTTCAGATTTTTAAGAACAAGATCTAAATGATATATTGGATAGTTTAAGTTTTACTACACATGTGAACATGAACAAAAACACATAAGAAGGCTCACCCTCAAATGAAACATTCCAAGTGCATTTGGCCCTAACAATAAACCAGTTATGTTCAAAATCGGAGACCTAGGGTTTGGAAAAATAAAGATTGGAACAACATTTAAAAATTACTACACAGTACATACACTCTTGGAATTTCTTTATTAAGTATCAGAATTTCCACCTGGCTTTCCACATCTACACTTATTTCTGCTGTATACCCACATTCAAACAGCATCTCCACCCAAAGGCAGCAACTATAGCTATAATCTGCACTGAGTTCAGTTGTCCCTCTGGACCCTAACAATGCTCCATTATTTGGTCTTCATCACTGCTTTTATCAAATAGCAAAGGCCTATCAGGGATGGCCTGGCTGACACACTCCCATCTATTTCAAGCCACAGGATCCCATTAGGACAGAAGACCTGCCCTCCTGTGGACCCACTTTCTAGCTGTCTATCATGACAGTAATGCTTTCATAAACTTTCTTTTAAGGTTGGTCCCATCGGCATATTACCACAGCTCACCTGATCCAGTGATTAGTTTTCTCTGACCATAGATTTATATTAAGCATCTGTAAAACCAATGAGGTGGTGTCTCATTAACCTAGAATTCTGAGGTCCAAATTTCATAGGATCAAGGACCATGTGATAACCTATCTAGATAATAAAAAGGAAGAACATTGTAACATTAATATAACTGGCAATCATTGCATCATAGGATCAAAGCTTCCCTTAGATTTGGAGGCTGAACAGAGCTCGAATGTTTTATTTGATACTAAGTGACTCAGAAATACACAGGCTTCTTTTTTGAAAGAATCTGGTGCCACAGATAGGCCCCTCTCATCTCCTGATTTGTATTCTAAATGTGGTAAAATGCTTCTTTATTTCAACACTGACCTAATTTTTTCCAACTGAGCCTATTTCAGAGTTTAGTCTGGTCTTGCTTTTGCAGAAATGGGAGTTTCTTTCAGTTAAAGAGAGTATCAAGGAACTGGGGGGCAAACAACAATAACAGCAAAATTATTCATTTTCTATATTCTTTAAAGAAAAAAAAGTTCTCCCCTGAGTTTATCTGTGAGAAGCCAATGAGAAGAAATTCTTCATAAAACTTACTAAATTAAGAAATGAGAATGGAGGGAGCCTGGGTGGCTCAGTGGGTTAAGCCACTGCCTTCAGCTCAGGTCATGATCTCAGGATCCTGGGATCGAGTCCCGCATCGGGCTCTCTGCTCAGCAGGGAGCCTGCTTCCTCCTCTCTCTCTCTACCTGCCTCTCTGCCTACTTGTGATCTCTCTCTCTGTCAAATAAATGAATAAAATCTTTAAAAAAAAAAAAAAAAAAAAAAAAAAAAAAGAAATGAGAATGGAATATAAAAGTTTTTTATAAACATAAAAGATAGACAACCTCAAATAAAATAATAATAATAATAATAATAGATTCAACCCCATTGTGTGTACACTTCCAGGAAAGTTTTATGCATTTCTTTCTAAGCTCCTAGCCCTAGGCAAACACAGAATCATAGGCGGAAATATGCCATGGTTAGCACTAGAAGCAGCATCACATTTCATTAACAGAATAAAGCAAAAAATGTTAGGTAAATGAATCTACAACATAAAAATGTGCTGGTGATGAATCTGTGATAAAGTAACATAAGTGAGGTTAACAGTATTTTTTTTTTAACCAGGAAGCCCAATTGTAAACATTTGCATTTAACTATTGCCCCCCACAAACCTAACCAACCACACAAACAAAAATCATCTTTTATGACTATGAAATCATGAAGAATTTGTACTGCATGGGTCTTTGTTTTGGTGGTTTTCAGAGTAAGACATGAGCTGCATTAAGTAGCTTCGCTGACTTCTCCATCTTGAGTAATTGCCAATTCTGGAACTTCATTCATCCTTAGAACTTCTGCATAGAGCAAATAATTATGTAGGCTTCTGGGAAGTGGCAACTGACAGATAAAACTGTCAGATCGTAGGTGTTCTGGTTTTACACTGGACCGAATTTCCAAACGGCAAAGGTGGGTGAGGGATGGAACAGAGGCTGGAGAAACAAAAAAAGGAAAGATGAAATTTTTTTAAATTTTCTTTTAAAAATCTTTCCAATTCTTTGTAGCAAAAGAGAAAGCAGATGTTACTTAGCTTACTTTTGAAAGATTTGTTGGGTGGGGATGACCACAACAAACTTTATTTATTCCTTTTATTCTTTTTACACTCTTCCAGTTCCTCTCTTTCCAGTTGCTGGCCACACATTGAAAAGTCAGTTTCAGGGTCATATAAAACTAAACGTTCACATTCTAAAGATGTGGCAAGGGGCGCCTGGGTGGCTCAGTGGGTTAAAGCCTCTACCTTCAGCTCAGGTCATGCATCAGGCTCTCTGCTCCGTGGGGAGCCTGCTTCCCCCCTTCTCTCTACCTGCCTCTCTGCCTATTTGTAAGCTCTCTTTGTCAAATAAATAAATAAAATCTTTTTTAAAAAATGGATGAATTTTAGAAATGACAGAAACTTACAGCAGCAAATACCATATCCCTCTGACTCTGTTTTATTGCAAATGGTCTCTAGACCGACCACATCAAGTGAATAAGTAATTTGCAGAAGTTTTCCTCTTTTTATTCATGACAAAGAATGCAAATTTACAACTGATATAGAGAGGAAAGGAGCATTTACTGAGTACCTGCTATGTCACATGCCCATACACTTCACAAACATTATCTTTCTATCTTCATTAACCCTTTGAGGTATATACTATCGATACCCCTATAGAGGTAAGAAAACAGGTTTAAGAGGATTAGGTAACTTTCCAAAGGTTATACATCTTCTACATGGTAGAGCCAGGATTCAAACTCAAGTGCCTCTGACCCCAAAGCATGCACACACACTTAAAACTACTGCTGCCAAAAGCTAATTACCAATTGAGGGACAATACAGAGGTACTTACTCAAGAATCGTTAAGATAGCATTTCATTTTCTAAGATGAGAAGTGTTAACTAAAGAAGCTAATGTCAGGGTGTATGGGTGGTTCAGTCAGTTAAGCGTCTGCCTTTAGCTTGGGTCGTGATCTCAGGGGCCTGGGATGGAGCTCCACATCGGGTTCCTGGCTCAGCAGACGGTCTGCTTCTCCCTCTCTCTCTATTCCTACCCCTGCTTATGCTTGCATGCTTTCTCTCTCTCAAATAAATAAAATCTTAAAAAAAAAAAGAAGAAGAAGAAGCTAATGTCCATAGAAACTGAGAGTATTAAAAACAACTATTGGTTTTATGTGTGAATCGAATCTAAAGTATTTTATTAGTCTAAGAAATTCTCAATAAATCCTCATGAAATGTAATAATGATCAACAGACCAGGATCAGGGGACCTGGGTGGCTCAGTGGGTTAAAGCCTCTGCCTTCGGCTCAGGGCATGATCCCAGGGTCCTGGGATCGAGCCCCACATTGGGCTCTCTGCTCAGCAGGGAGCCTGCTTCCCCCTCTCTCTCTGCCTGCCTCTCTCCCTACTAGTGATCTCTGTCTGTCAAATAAATAAATAAAATCTTTAAAAAAAAAAAAAAAAGAACCTAATGTCCATAGAAACTGAGACTATTAAAAACAACTATTGGTTTTATGTATGAATCAAATCTAAAGTCTTTTATTAGTCTAAGAACTTCTCAATAAATCCTCATGAAATGTAATAATGAGTAACAGACCAGGATCAGAACAGCAGAGGCAAGTACTATCAGGAACCCAGCTGATATCAGACCAGCTGGATTCCAAGTCCAGTGTTCTTTAAACTAATACCCTTTAGGACCTGCCATTGTGATTTTCTAGTATCTTCAACACCTTCTAAACCACTGAAGTTAATCCATCATCTAACATTTTACTTTAAGCTTACTGGCTTAAATGTAGTCTATTAAGAGTGTGGGAAACTCCTCAAACCACAGTTTTGCAAAATGCCAAATAAGAAAAGCTAAGGAGTTACCTGATTTGGTACATAATCCTGAATCTAAGAAAAGACGAGAATTTTCTTAAACCATAACTCATAGACTCCCCATTACAGACAGTAGGACTAAAGCATCTATAATACATAGCACATTTATTTCTAGTGTTTCTATATCTATATTTTGTTTAAATTTTACCCTATTCTGCAAACTTAAAGGAAGAATCCTTTTCTCACTTCTAAGATGGGAAAACACAGGTGAGGAGAACAACACAGAGATAAGCAAGAATGCATACAAAAAGCATGCCCAAACTGCAAAGCCCACAGTTTTCCAAATGAGTAAATGGGTTCAACTTCAATGAGTAGGTTAACCATGTTGAACTATTATGTAATAAAGAAGCCCTCTCACCCAGTGAGATAGGAACAATAATTGGGCCTAAGGCCAATGGGTATGTACAAATGTCATAGAAGCTTTAGAAACAAGCATAATTGATTCTTGAGAAGCACACAACTCAGCCTGTATGAACACCAGCACGAAGGCATACTAGAAAGTAGCCTGTCTGCTGCAAACACTAAGCAAACCATGGGCATGGTCAGGTGGGACTGACAGAGGAAGTGACAAGATCGGAATATGTGAGTTACAGAGAGGTTAGTTAAGAGAATTTTTACTTATATTAGGTAGGGGTTTAATATGCATCTTATTCAATTGAAATCTCTTCTTTCTGCAAATCCTTTGACATAGAGCCTTATTACACATCCAGAAGGATGGCTGTAGAACCTGGGAGAATGGCCCACCTGGGGCTAAAGGATTCTCAATGCCTCAGCAGCTTCTCTGACTTGACAAATCACCGATTTACAAACTCCTCAGGCTGAGGAGATCTCCTCTGGCTGCCCCACAGCCTCCTGCCAATAAGCCTTTCCAGGCCATCTGACTACCCCACCCCACTATCTTCAAAGTTAAAGAAACCATTTATTTGTTTGTTTGTGTGTATATGTATGTATATGTAATATGTATGTGGAAACGTAATCATTTGTGATCAAGCCCCCTGGGACCAGCACACATCTGGTATGAGAAGTTTAAGTAACTTGCCCATGTTGACAATGTATACATCAACAGAAGAGCGGATATTAGATCCAAGTGATTTGATTCCAAGTCTAGGGTTCCTTGAAGTTTGAAAAACCCAAAACAGTTCTCTAACATCTTCTAAGCCACTGAAACTATCCTAAACTATCAAAAGATCTTTCCATTTCATATTTTTTTTAAAAAGCATATAGTTACTTGAGATTGGTTACAATTCTAATTGTACCATTTTGGTTTTTCTCCTGTGAGCACAATAGATAATGGTACCATGAACACTGAGAGGGAAGAACTATATTCACTTGAACTGAAGGGAATCTTTCATCTGCAGATTATTAACACAGACAATAATACACACCTCAGTGACATCTTAGTTTAATATACCAGTGAATACTAAGGGAACTTTATAGTCATATATGCAATATTTCAAAGCTCTCAAAATTCCTATGAAAGTTTTAGTGATGCATGGTATTTCCAGATGTGTTACCACTAGGCTGATAGAAGATCAAGCCATGTCTTGAATTTATAATAGGGAAATAGCCCAGAAGCTCTACATATGTAAAAACATACGTTCATGAAAACCTGTTAAAACCAGATTTTAATTTGTTAAATAGATGTCTGTCTTCTTGAATTATGGCACTGATCGTAGCCTAGAAAATCATGTTTGAAACCATACTATAATTTTAAGTCACTTTTCTGACCCAATCACTTTAGTATATTAAACCTAGTTTATCTATACATCCAGTAGCAAACAACATTTAACCTTTCATTCCTATACAGAATTATTCAATTTTGTATAGGAATGTTATAAACTATACAATAACATACAAATCCTAGACAACATCTAATCTAGTGATTCCCCAAATGTTTTGACTGTACACTCAACGAGGGAAAAGTCTTTGAGTACATAATCCCAATGTGTAAATACTTAATTACATATGAATAATATGTATATACTATTAGGTTAATAATATTTGTACTATAAAACACATAAAATTTTAAAAATAAGCTAAAATAAGAAATACTTTTTAAAAATGTTTATTAGGACACCTGGGTGGTTCAGTGGGTTGAGCTGCTGCCTTCGGCTCGGGTCATGATCTCAGGGTCCTGGGATCGAGTCCCACATCGGGCTCTCTGCTCAGCAGGGAGCCTGCTTCCTCCTCTCTCTCTCTCTCTGCCTCCCTCTATGCCTACTTGTGATCTCTCTCTGTCAAATAAATAAATAAAATCTTAAAAAAAAATTTTCTAAAAATGTTTATTAGAGGTATAAAACTTTTACTTTTACTAAAAATATTCATATTAATAATATTTTAACAAGAGTGAGGTGGCTGACTAAGCTTTACAAATTTTTTTTTTTTTAATTTTGTTTATTTATTTGACAGACAGAAACCACAAGTAGGCAGAGAGGCAGGCAGAGAGAGAGGAGAAAGCAGTCTCCCCGCTGAGCAGAGAGCCCGATGTGGGGCTTGATCCCAGGACTCTGGGATCATGACCTGAGCCGAAGGCAGAGGCTTTAACCCACTGAGCCACCCAGGCGCCCCCTAAGCTTTACAAATTTAAATCTTAGTGACTTAGCAATTCCAAGATTTGGCTCTAGGTCCAGTTTATTTCAATATTTGGATATAAGGGCTGATGTAGCTATTAGATATTAGATATGTAGATACTAGATTAAAAAAAATATCTTATAAAAGTACGATGTCGGGGCACCTGGGTGGCTCAGTGGGTTAAGCTGCTGCCTTCGGCTCAGGTCATGATCTCAGGGTCCTGGGATCGAGTCCCGCATCGGGCTCTCTGCTCGGCGGGGAGCCTGCTTCCCTCTCTCTCTCTCTCTGCCTGCCTCTCCATCTACTTGTGATTTCTCTCTGTCAAATAAATAAATAAAATCTTTAAAAAAAAAAAAAAATAAAAAAAATAAAAGTACGATGTCCATAGGGGCATCTGGGTGGCTCAGTGGGTTAAAACCTCGGCCTTTGGCTCAGGTCATGATCTCAGGGTCCTGGAATCAAGTCCCACATTGGGCTCTCTGCTCAGCAGGGAGCCTGCTTCCTCCTCTCTCTCTCTGCCTGCCTCTCTGCTTACTTGTGATCTCGGTCTGTCAAATAAAAAAATAAATAAAATCTTAAAAAAAAAAAAAAAAGTACGAGGTCCAAATGGGAGGAATACATTGTAGCTTAACTGAACTAATCAGGATACTATCCGATCCCACCTACTAATTATGCAAAAAAGTTTTTATCAAAATTTAACCAATTTTTTTGTTATCAGTTTATAAGCTAATTAGAAAGTTTTGCTTCTCTACATGTTTATTAAATGCATTCAAAACTCAAGAAAATGGTTTCTAAGTATTTTAAATGCATCAATATGAGAGTTTTTCTAGGTGACATATTGTTTTTGTCAAGAAAATCACTTAACAGGGACGCCTGGGTGGCTCAGTTGGTTAGGCAGCTGCCTTCGGCTCAGGTCATGATCCCAGCGTCCTGGGATCGAGTCCCACATCGGGCTCCTTGCTCAGCGGGGCGCCTGCTTCTCCCTCTGCCTCTGCCTGCCATTCTGTCTGCCTGTGCTCGCTCTCTCCCCCTCTCTGTCTCTGATAAATAAATAAAATCTTTAAAAAAAAAACAAAGAAAAGAAAATCACTTAACAATAGAAGTACTTTCTAGTATCTGTTTTCAGAATTATCTTCCCAAGCAAAGCTTTCTTTCAGAAAGTGGTTTCTTTTTCACTCAGTTAAAACATCACCTTTATCTTAAATCAATGAATTTTTAGAAAATATGCACTAGGATTCATACTACTGATACCTATTTATCACCAAGAAAAAGAGATTAAGAAAAATCAGAACAGTGGTATTTTAAGGGAAAAAAAAGTATATAATCCATCTTTAAGTTCAAGGACTCTTAAATACTGCATCATAGGAGAATGAGCAAACCTCTATTTGTATAAACAATTATTATGGTCACTCCCATCACACTATAAAGTACTACAAAGACTCTAATATATTTCCAAAAGTCTTGTTTTTAGGAAGTTAACCACCACGGTATTACTTTGTGCTATTCGCATTTCAACTCCTTTCCTGTATTAGCCTATTAATGATGTAATAAATTCATTTCATGTTATCTCCATTTCCTAACATCTGCAGAAAAGTAAGCTGCCCCATCAGTTAGTCATTCTTTTTTTTTTTTTTAAAGATTTTATTTATTTATTTATTTATTTATTTATTAGAAAGAGAGAGAGCACAGGTAAGCAGAGCAGCAGGCAGAGGGAGAGGGAGAAGCAGGCTCTCCGCTGAGCAGGGAGCCTGATGTGGGGCTCAATCCCAGGACACCGAGATCATGACCTCGGCCAAAGGCAGTTGCTTAACTAACTGAGCCACCCAGATGCCCCAGCCATCAGTAGTCATTCTTACACAGATTTTCCAAAAAACATTTTTCTAACTCATGTGGAAATATAAGTACAAAGCATTGGGCCATGTGTGTTCAGTTGGGGTAGGGGAGAGACAAAAACTCAATTCTTACAACTGTATCACTAGCAGAGAAAAGATAAAATGAAAGGGAAGTTAATCATTGATAAGTAATTTCATCTTCTTCTTTCACACCTTTAGAGTGCCTCTCTGGAACCTAGAATATTTGCAAGTTACTAAAACCATCTAGCCAAAGCAATTTCCAGTGGTTATCAAAATAAAAAATGAATCATGGTCTTAAAATCTCCCGGAAAAATACATTCTTCATTACCCTACCCTGTTTAGGGTATTATAACACAGTAATCTGACAAGAGGAAAAAATGAGACTCAATATTATAAAGCAAATTTTAACTGCCCCTAGAACTATTCCATAAAGTTTTCGGGATACCCCATTTTACCATAAACAAACTCACCTACATCTAGAACTCTGTAGAGAAAACTCTCTCCACCTCTGTCCTCACAGAAGCCTGATCCTCGCCGGGAAATGACTTCCTTGACCAATTTCTCACACAGAATCTTCTCATTCTTCCACCCCTGTCACACCTACCACAAAGTCTAGGGGGCAAATGGAGCATTCTCACAGTGCTGCACCAATTCCAGACCTATGGCTTTGTCTTTAAATTCCAGCATATACTATCACCTGTCCATCCAGACTCTGTTCTCCCTTACTGCCAGTACACTCCATCTTTAGTATCATGGAGACCTCGGGTCCCCAGACTCTTCTTACCACTGGTCTATCACATCCCTTCCTTTCTCATGTCCTTTCCAATTCAGACTGGATTCCAGGAGGCCCCTCACTTATATTATTTTATCATCCTCAATTCTTCTCTAAAGGCTCTACCAGTTCCCCAGGACCAATCTAACCACTCTCTTTCTGCACTTCAACACGGAGAAAGAGAATCAATGCTGGGAAAAAATGATCCCATAATCATATGAGCTAGTACCACTTGCAACCTCTACCAGGTCTGTAAGGTTGCATGGGACCTCCTTTCCTAGTCCCTCATTCATTTCTCACAACCACCATTCTCAAAAACCCAGTTCCCACCCCACTGTCACTTAAGTCTCCTCAGCGCCATTTCCTTCCTCCTTCAAAGTGAAACAGGAGGTCTTCAGGGCCCATTCTCTCTGCAAGTCTAGTTCTCCAACTACAAACTTATCTCCAACCACAACAACTTCATTGTTCTTCTTCTCTCAAAGAGTTGGGCCTCTTTAAAGTTAATCCCATCTCCCTCTGGCTTATCTGCAATCTTATTACATAAATAATCACTTTTATCTAATCAAATCTTTAATGTTCTTATTTTTACAAACTGAGGCCCTTTAATCTATAAAACAACTTAAGCCTCTGCCATGACCTGGCATCATCATTCCCTTAGTCACTGCACTAAAGAACTATGCTCACTTTATTTCTTCATTCATAAATTCTGTCAGTGTCTAACACAGAGCTGACATGTAATTAAAGAATCCACTCACTAAGGAATTAATGGATATAAACAGCGAGATTTGTAAATGTCCACCTACAGAAATACTTACATGATAGCTTCTCTTTACTGAAGACTTCTGCCTGTGGTCCATATTTATAACTAACTAAAATTACAGATTGAATGATTTAAAAATTCTCAAATGAACTAGCTATCAGGAGCTAAAGCTTCTATTCTAATTGGCTTTCCACCCTAAAATAGATATTTTGGGTCTAGAAAATAATTTTTTCTTTTTTAAATTGGGATACAGCTGTCCCTGGGATCTGCCTGTGCACATATCCAACACTGTACATAAGCAGGAGGAGTAAGATGGTCTTTCAAATAATATTGATGATGTGATACCTGGAATACTTTTTAAAAAAATTCTGTTTTAGGGGTGCCTGGGTGGCTCAGTCGACTAAGCGTCTGACTTCAGCTTAGGTCACGATCCCAGTGTCCTGGGATCCAGCCCTGCCTAGAGCTCCCTGCTCAGCAGGGAGCTTTCTTCTCTCTCTCCCTCTGCCTGCTGCTCTGCCTACTTGTGCTCTCACTCTTATCACTCTGTCAAATGAATAAATAATATCTTCTTTTTTAAAATCATTAAATATTCTGTTGTAATTGCGTTAGGGTAACATTTTCTCCTCTCTTAGCTTACCAACAGACTACTGACAACATCAGAACAGTTTTACTGGCAAAATATCCCAGCAACTATAGCTACAACCCATTAGTACCTAGTTTAGCAAGAATTTCCCCACCACACACACACACACACACACACACACAGACATGTGGATTAGTAAGAAATGCTATGTGATGCTGCACTTGGATTAGTAAGAGACTGTGTGAAGCTAAAATTATAAATGGGCAGATGGAATCTTGTTAAAATTTTAAGTTAACTATAAATTCCTCATTTTAAAAAAAAACAGAACTGGGGCGCCTGGGTGGCTCAGTGGGTTAAAGCCTCTGCCTTCGGCTCGGGTCATGTTCTCAGGGTCCTGGGATCGAGCCCCATATCAGGCTCTCTGCTCGGCGGGGAGCCTGCCCCTCCACCGCCCCCCCCCCGCCTGCCTCTCTGCCTACTTATAATCTCTGTCTGTAAATAAATAAATAAAATGTTAAAAAAAAAAAAAAAAACAGAACTAAGTCTGGCTTTTAAATCTAACCATAAGGGCAGTCTTTAGGACACTGTTAATCAAGGCATGATTCTGCTAGAGTTATAAAGGCCAACAATATGGCTGGAATCTTGGAGGTCAAGTTTCCTGCTCTATAAATAGAAGATCACATGTTTAATTTTTCAAGATGAGAGGCAATTACTGTTGGGGTTCTTAGTGATAATGCCTCAAACCAGAGGAAATGCCTCTAGAGTTGAAAACCACCATGAATAGTGGCTTCTGAGTCTCACCAAATATGGAGCTTTATTAATTCTATGGGCATGGTCCTATATAATACACCGTTTTTCCTGTCGTCTTAAAAGAACAACTCTTTACTCCAAATATTTTCCTGATCCCTACCAAATTTAGACCTTTCAATTTACTGAACGTAATTATCTGAAAACTTCAGGTTGGACTTTTGCTCATCAGTATTTAAAATAAGCAGGTAGGGGGCACCTGGGTGGCTCAGTGTGTTAAGCCGCTGCCTTCGGCTCAGGTCATGATCTCAGGGTCCTGGGATCGAGTCCCGCATCGGGCTCTCTGCTCAGCGGGGAGCTTGCTTTCTCCCCGCTCTCTCTGCCTGCCTCTCTGTCTGCTTGGGATCTCTGTCTGTCAAATAAATAAATTTTAAAAATCTTTAAAAAAAAAAAGAAAGAAAAAAAATAAGCAGGTAGGTTTTAGTTGAGCAATTCCACCACACAGCATTTGTATAAATACTCATTACCAAATACACCACTATACTATTTGTAGCTTTTATTGACCTTTCCTTGGACATGGATATGTCACTACTATAAGAGACAAAGTAGCAGAAGAGTTAAAACTCTCCATTTTTTAAATTTATTTATTTGACAGAGATCACAATTAGGCAGAGAGGCAGACAGGGGGGTGGAGGGGGGAAGCAGGCTCTCCGCGGAGTAGAGAGCCTGATGTGGGGCTCGATCCCAGGACTCTGGGATCATGACCTGAGCCGAGGGCAGAGGCTTTAACCCACTGAGCCACCCAGGTGCCCCACACCTCCCATCTTTTTAACAAGTAACTTAATGCTATAAAAGATACATCTTAAAGGGCACCTGGCTGGCTCAGTTAGTAAAGCATGGATGGCATTCTTGATCTCAGGGTCAGGAGTTTGAGCCCCACGCTGGTATAGAGATTAGTCAAAGTAAATAAATCAATAACTTTTAAAAATATATATATATAAATTGAAAGATGTACCTTCAAGAAATGTGATTCACCTTTTGCATAAAATATACAGTCTTTCTGTAGATAACAGAAAAATGTTCTTTTTAAAACTGGATACATTTTATTACCTTAAACTAGAAATGGCTTGAGTAGACAACTGGAATGCTAGTTAATTATTACCAAAATGTATACTTCAAACTTACACAATGTTATATACATCAACTATATTTCAATAAAGCTGGGGGGAAAATAGTATAAGAAAGGGTTATAGATAAGCCATTGCTAAATTTAAATTGTTTCTGGTAGTTATTCCTCAATTTTTTAAATGCAAATGTAACAATCTCTTAAAATAAGGTGCTACATGTTGTCAGTTTGGTGTACTTACTGCAGGCAGGGGTTGTCATAAAGACTGCTCCAAAACTATGAGTACTGCTCAAAGTTTCAGAGGAGACGCTGGGTGTGGATACTTGCTCTGCCCGTCATATTTAGCAAGGAGTTCTCATAATGTTCTTTGGGTTTCACAAACAGAACATTTAACCTATCACAAATCAACGTTTATGTTCCATTTTTGTTTTGCTTCTATTTTGAAGCTCAACTATCTCTTAAAAATATGTTCTCAACTCAACCTGCAACATAAAATAGCTGTACACTGATGCTTTTTAAGTAGTGTAATTTTAGATTCGTTGTTAACTACTACTATTATTACAACTACTGAGTTGAGGGGCGCCTGGCTGGTTCATTCAGAAGAGCCTGTGACTCTTGATCTTGGGGTCATGAGTTTGAACCCTGTGTGGGGTGTAGATATTACTTAAATAAATAAATTTTTTAAAGAAATGGAGTTGAAAGATATAATATTTAGAGAGAACTGCTGAAGTACATATAGGTCATCCACTCCTCCAGATATTATAAAGCCAGCCCGGTCAATTACAAAGCCAGCCTGGTCAATTCAGAGTAACAAATACCTTAATACCTGGATGACACTGACTGATGATCCCTGAAGATCTACTTTTATTGAATTATAGTCAGGTATGATAGCAAGAGCCCACATTGAAGACTGGTAAAATAAAGTCCTGAGAAACTATGGCTGCCAAGATATTGTCTAGAAAATCGTCCATGAATATTACTTCTGAGCAATAAGCTTGTTTTACATAATGATCTCTGTAACCTAGTGTCAATGACTAGAGAGGTTAGTCAGCGCCAGACTTATAGCCTATCCACAGACAGGTTTCGGATCTATAAGCTCTCCCTGACTCCATTTTAGATCCATCCTCAATATTACTTTTCATTTTTCTTTTGCTTTCACTTTTTACTTCTGCTTCACTGTTCTGTGATAATCTACATGCATAAACTACTTTAAATCCTTTTTAGAACAAAGCAGAATACTGAAATGAATAGATCAAGAGAGTTTCCTGGGGCCCTTTTAGATTCTTTGTAGAATTCAGATTCTTATATTACTATGGATAGAATTATACATATTTGATCATTAAAGGGGGAATGAACTAAGCCAAGTGCTTTTATCCCTAAGAATGTAATTACTTAGACTTTATCTTGGACAGCTGGTCAGGGATTGGCAAGTTTTTTTTTTATGAAGAAGTCTACTACTGGGCTCCTGGGTGGCTCAGTGGGTTAAACCTCTGTCTTTGGCACAGGTTATGATCTCAGAGTCCTGGGACTGAGTCCCACATCACGCTCTCTGGTCAGCAGGGAGCCTGCTTTCCCCTCTCTCTCTGCCTGCTGTTTTAAACTTGTGATCTCTCTCTCTGTATCAAACACATAAACAAAATCTTTAAAAAAAAGTCTACTACTATGTGGTTAAAATGATGTTTCTAAGATGTGTATATAAGGCACATGATTTAAAAATTGTCATTAAAGCTGTGAACAGTCAGTAAATTTTACCTGCATGCAAAAACAAAAACAACTTTTTGAAGACAAATCTGACTTCATGATTAAAAGATGAGCAGCAAGGGACTAGTTGTCCTTTTTATTTATAAACTACCAGAGCAACTTGCTATTTTCTTACAGAGGAAAAAGGTAAGGAAAGGAGAATTTTGACCAAGTACATGGCATCTCCAAGACTTGAAAAAGGCCTTAAAAAAATGGAGAAAATCCTTTCCTTGAGATAGATACCAATATACTTAACCAGCTACTGAGCTGAAATTATCTAAGAGCTCACTAATAGTTATAGAGCTGCAAGAAGCATCTTTTCAAAAAAAAAATTTAAAGAAATATATTGACAATGTAGTTTCTACTACCATGATAAGTTACTGGAGAAAGTGGGTAAAAGCAAGACTGTCATCTATTTGAGAGGTAGCCAAGAGTTGTTTTTCTGGGCTCACTCCCATTGGTGGTGTTCCTGGTCATGTTTCTGCTCACCAGAAATCTTACAACTAAAGATCCAAATAAAGATAACCTATATACAGAAATGGGAGTGTCAGGGTGCTTGGGTGGCTTGGTCAACTCTTGATCTCAGCTGAGGTCTTGATCTCAGAGTCATGAGTTCAACCCTCGAGTCAGGCTCCATTCTGGGCCTGGATCCTACTGAAAAAAGAAAAAGAAAAAAGAAAGAAAGAAAGAAACATGGTGTCCCGAAAACTGAAGGCAAAAAGGGAAGCTGGGTATATTGAGAGAGAGCCTAGAACTAAAGAAAGGAAGAAAAGCATAATACTATTAGAAATTCAGACAACTGAGTAGATGGACATCTTTTCCTCAGCCTTACTAAAACAAAATCTGACATTAAATGACTCCCATTATCTGCACAAGAAGAACCAGTAACGTATACCTTGAGAGACCAGTATAACTAGCCAGAAGAATGCAAGCTTTTCCTAAGTAGTGTGCAATAAGAACAGGGTTGAAAAGGCTTCCCATGATAGGAATTAAAAGGCCTTCCTAAAACCAGACAACCCAGGAGACCATGTAAATCAGTCTTTCAAACTCAGCACTGCTGACATTGGAGTCCAGCTAATTCTTTGTCCGCCCTGCACATTGTAGGATGTTTAGCAGCATCCCTCACCGCTACCCCCTAGATGACAAGAGCCCCCTTACCAGCTGTGACAACCAAAAATGTTGGCAGACCTTGCCAAGTAGCAGGCGCACAATCATCCCTATTGAACAAGACTGCTCACGATGAAACAAGTAACAAAGAGCTGCCAAGAATAACTCACAATTCTGGGTCAATAGCTCCAAACCATTCCACCTCTCAAACCAGGATACAGAAGGAACAGCAGAACTAGTTGGAAAAATGACTGACAAGTTCAACATTTTGGATATGTCAAAATGTGGGAAATACAAAGGGCAGCTGTATACATGGGAATGGAACCAAGAAAAGAGGACTGGGCTAGAGAAGTTGGCCAAAAAAGCATCAGCTACATTAGTACTTCTGAGAAAGACTTCTGCAAATCTTCAGCCAAAATAAAATCCTCTTAGAGATAATGATTATTACCCTACACAAGCTCTACCTAGTGCCTAATTAAATAAAGAAGCCCTTGATGGATTTAGTCCACTGCAGGATAATGTACTCATGGACAAGATTTACCTTCATCTGGACAAACCTGCCATATGTTAGAGTCTTCAGAGTAAACTCCCACATATCTTTACTAATTGATACACTGCAATAATTTTCCCATTTGGCATATGCTTCCTCATTTGACTTTTGTTCCCAAAATCCATTGTCTCATATTCTATCTAATTTGAATAGATATTTGTTCTCTGCTGCTTCAGATACATAATTAGTAAAAGAAGATGCAATTTTCAACATTAAGAATTAAATGCAAGTGAGTTTTCCAACATTATTATTAAAGAAATTCTGTATGAAAAGACTCAGAACTCCAAACAGATTACTTTTTTCTTCAATAGAAACTCTCTAAGAGTTTGAATACACCTCAGTTCAAGAACATATTTTCCTGAATGTCTGTTTTTGATTGAAAAAATTTTCTTAAATGTAATTTTGCAAGAAATTACAAGACACATTTCTACATATGCATAAGTTCACTTGTTAAAAACCTATTCAACATGTTTTATGAAGAGCTACATTTCATGCAAAAATAGCGAAGAAATAATTTTCCCAACTTAAGACATATCATCTGTTTAACAAAATATAGTTAAAGTAAAATAAATCTGAATAAGTAAATAGGAATACTTGGCAATATATTATGTTCAGCTTAAACTGGTTTCCTTGTGTAAAATCTTCTGCTGTATGCGTTTTTTATAACTAGCTTAAAAAAATTTAGTGAGAGGAAGTTGAGAATTTCTTTTGAAACAGTCATTTAAAGTATCAATCAATTCACAGAATTTTCACCAAGCTCACTTTGACAGTTTTATCATACCAACACACTGGCATGCATTCAGTAAGAACAGGTATAAATAAGGGATGGTATTATTTCCTTTTAGAGATGACAAATTATTAAAGAGAGAACACAAATCCACACACACACACCTAAGAGGAAAATTAGGTTCAGCATTTTTCTGAGCACAAACTAAATATAGACTAACAACAATTTTAGGACTCACTTTTGTTTAAATAATCCTTACGAGAAATAAAAAGATACCATTAAATAAAAATATCAATAAATAGCCGTTCCTGAGGCTAAACTTACCAAATCAGATATGACTTTTGTTGAAGGAAATTATTACGACCCCCATCACCACCACCACAGCCCTATCCTTTCCCCACATAAAGAAAATGCAAATGATGCCCAATTTAATGTATGCTCTCCATTGACTCTGGTCGCTTAACATTATAACATAGCTAGAGGAGGAAGAGAAGAAAAAGTAGTGAAACATGTTTAAAATTGTACTTTCTTGGGGTGCTTGGGTGGCTCAGTGGGTTAAGCCTCTGCCTTCGGCTCAGGTCATGATCCCAGAGTCCCGGGATTGAGACCCGCATCGGGCTCTCTGCTCAGCGGGGAGCCTGCTTCCTCCTCTCTCTGCCTGCCTCTCTGCCTACTTGTGATCTCTGTCTGTCAAATAAATAAAGTAAAATCTTTAAAAAAAAAAAAAAATTGTACTTTCTTACCAATATGTTGCTGCAGAGCCCAAGAGTTTGAGGCACGAGTGGAGAGCATCTTCTCAACAGTTGGAGGAAGCCTCTTCCAATTGGTAAACTCCAAAGTGAAGATAAGGGTATCATCACTGACTGAGTCAATCCTATATTGGGAAGACGTTAACACACCATTAGACACAAAAGGGTTCATCCTGAAAACAAACACCACATAACTATTCTTACAACACTGCAGTATAGAAGGAAGAACAAAAACTGAGGCACAGAAAATAATCGTGTAACTGGAAGAAGTTCAGTGGATACAAATAATCATCTACAGGTTCCTGCAAGAAAACAAATCAATTCTGTGTATAGTTGTCCAGTGGATGACCAGAGAATCCCCGTTTCTCAGCATCAATGGTAAGAAAAAGAGAAACAGCACCAGCACCATCTGTGGATTTGCCATTACCTCCTCCAACTCGGACCATCTTGCTGAACCTAGACTGGTCCCCTCACATACACACAATTTAACACCCCTGAAAGGATAATGCCCAAACACCCAAAGTTAACTATAAACCGAATATATGGGAGAGATGAACTTTTTCTGTCCAACTCCCAGGGACATAAAATTGTACCCCTCTAGGAACCTTCCCCACTATAGATTCAGTTCTAAAAGATGTACCAGAATAAGTTTTGTCTTTAAGGACTGAAAGGTGTTCAAGACAAACAGTTTTCCCTCTATTTTTTCAAAATAATATCAAAATTTCCTACCAATCCAGCCAGAGGAGACTTCCCCCCAATTTTATAAGCACTTGAATCCCACTGAACAGAGCATTAGTCTAAGAAAAGTTCTGGTTTCTAATACCACCTCTGCTACTTACAAATAGTTGCCTAAATTCTCTTCCTTTCTCTCTCTCTCTCTCTCTTTTTTTTTTTTCCTAAGTTTTTTAAGCCCTAGATCTTGGTCTCTAAAATGGAAATAATACTTAATCTGCCTATCTCAGTTCACTTTGGTGAAAATAATATGAAACAATATATAAACATACTTTTTAAAACAAAAATGTTACATAAATATTTGCTATTTCTAGAAGTTGTCTGAAATTTTCAGTATTGCATTTTTGATAGGACTTAAAATATTATACACATGAAATTTAGTCACAGCTTAAGGTTAACTCCAAATTCTAATAGGATTACCTAAGTTGTACTCAACTAGATACTCCCCTACTCTATCACATTGTTCAAATAAAAATAAAATGATTAGGGCCTCTGGTAATTACTTCAGAAATTCCTTCCAAGGTTGCTTTTTTTTTTTTTTTCCAAGGTTGCTTTTCTGAAGACATTACCAAGCAAGGACTAAAGAAGGGGGGAAAAATAGAATGAAAGGAAAGAAATTGAGTAATGCTCTCAATATATCATCTCAAAGATAACTTAATTCTTATAACTCAGGGTCAGAGTGTCCTTGAAATGACTGATTAGAGAGCATGAAAATCATTTCCCAAATTCTTAATTCTCTAATATGCAAGCATAAATAAGAAAGAACTTAAAGTATAGCACAAATGCTTTAGGAAAATCTTCTACTTCTTGGGAAGCTCTCAGTGAAATCATAACTTATCAGGAAATATTGAGAATAAATAAAATGATAAAATATACTCAAAAGTAAACAATTCCCTTGACTTTCTAGTACCCTGCACCAAAGGTTACTTAATTCTAGCTCCTTATTTCTTTTTTAATGGCTTCATTTTTCTGCTAAAGTGTGCTTTAAGTCTCACTATGACCAAACACAAAGTCATTTTTATGCAGTTATCTAACACACACGTAAAAAATAAATCTGTTTCTACAGCTTTAGTTAATATAATGGTGAATATATTCTACAAATGCTGATAATGCCACTAAAAATGTATTGTTACTGTACTACATTGACCATTACATTGTACAAAGCAGTTGTACAATCATAAACAAGTGACAGTTAATCAACTAAATGCACAGATGACATTTACTTTCTATTATTCACCTATTACATTTGGGCAAGGGCTGGGGGATGTACCTAGCCTTGCATTTAAAGTTGAAAAAATATTTCAACTCTGTAGATTATATTGTGACAGGCAATTATTCAGCCAGATACATTTTTTAAGACTGTTTAAGGCAAGCAATACTAGGAAAGACATTTATAATTTACATGACAAAGAGTAAGCAACAGACTTATGTGTGATAAAATAAGATACAACCAAAATCCACTTTAACAACATATTGGAATTTTTATGGGAGAATTTTTCTTGTAACAGCTCTTTGAATGTAAATTTGATCAAAGAAAGCAAAACATTTATCATATTCAGCATAAACACTAGCTTTATACATTCAATAAAAGATCAGTGAACAAAACTTTGACCATGTTAAGCATTTTCATTGCTAAAGTGAAGTTTTCCATTGTATTTTCCTAATGAATATAAAATGACTAAAGTTACTCATTTGGAGTAAAATATATATAAGTGGTATTCTCAGTCCAGATAGATGGAAGTTTTACAATTTACTTCAAAATAAATTGTAGCTTACTGGTTCTCAACTCTTTTCTGTCCTAACACACCCAATGAATAGAGCACACAGAAATATGAAGAAATGTAAGACACATACTGTTTTTTTTCCCTCTTTTATAGAGAGAGAGAGCATCACCCTGGGGGGGTGGGGGGACATGGGGGGGGGGGCAGGTGGCAGAGGGATGAGAAGAGAGAGAGCATCTGAAGCAGGCTCCACACCCAGTCCAGAGTCCCCAGACTGCAACACAGGGATCAATCTCACATTCCTGAGATCATGACCTGAGCTGAAATCAAGAATTGGACCCTTAACCAACTAAGCCACCTAGGTACTCTATATAACACACAAATTTTTAAACAAACTATTCACATGGGGAGAGGGCGGATCCTGTATCAGGACTGGGGACTGGAAGAGTGTATTGTACAAAGCCTTCTGGGAGAATAAAGCTAAATAATTCCCTCTCCTTCCAGCAGCCTAGGTGATTGGCTGAGGAGGAAAGGAAAAGAGGCAATGTTTAGTTTTTTTTCCCTGTATAGGTTCTTCCTAACACAGGAATAGGAAGAAGCAAGAGAAGTTGGCACATATCCCTCCCAGGTTAGCCAAGGGATTAAGAGAGCTGAAATTAAGTGATGTAACTATAGGGCCCATGTGGACACACAGGACTAAGGCGGCAGAGCACAGTGGTTAGAAAGACAGACTTGAACCACACTACAGGACAGCCTAGGTTCAAACCTAATCTCTAGCACTAACTAGCTATGTGAGCTTCAGCAAGTATGTTCAATACTCTGGGCCTCAACTTCCTTCTCTGTAAAACAAAGATAACAGTATCCACTGTATTCTATATTAAATGAGTTAATACAGTACCAAACTTAAAACAGTGCCTACTAAGTGTTGGTTAAAAAAAAATAAACCAGAAACCAGAAGTTAGTGTGAAGGCTGAAAGTAATGGACAAGTAGTATAGAGTTGAGTTAGTAGCTTCAGTGGAGGAACACAAAGAATACTGCTGAGAAGAAAGTAGGACCCATGAGGACAAGCACCTCATTGGGTGACAGAGAAACATAGACATACTGTCAGGGCTGTCCATAGCTACCCCACATGCTGGCCTGGGTTTATAGCAGCAGTTGGAGAGTGAATCCTAGAAATCTGAGAGGCAACTGCTGTTAGCTGTCAGGAGCCCAAAACAACCATAAAATTCACTAAGCTAATAGTTAAGGGTACTTAAATTACTTTAGTCAACAGCTAGAGAGACCATTTCTTAGCAAGTGTTTCTATTTCAGTATGCATGCACATGTATGGGGGTTTGAGACAAATAAGCACATACAAATAACTTTTAAAGATCAGTGATTCCTCAATGAATTGTCAATAATTTTTATATTTCATTCAGTTATCTAAAACACAATGGATTTCTATGAAATTTTATGAAAAGATATAGAGAGAATTGCAACAATGAGTATCTGACAAATGAATGGGTATTAGTCAGCCAGTGGGAAAGAAGTAAATACAAATAGGTATTCCACCTCTTGTAAAGCTATACACAAAAAAGTAAAATGGGAATCAGAATGCATATCTCAACTTTGTTTTTACTTCTATGTTCCTTAAACAACCTACCAGAAAGCAGTTTTTCCTAATAAACATGATGAATACAGACGTGTTCATCATATGCAGGTGTAGAAGCCACCAAGGGAAAGATGGAGTCCCAGAAGTACAAACTAAACATACAAGTACAGAACACTAATGTTGCCAGCATGAACCAAAAAGAGAACCTCTTTTCTAATGAAAAACTCAAATAGCAAGATATCAAAGCACTTTTCTGCTGAAATGCAAAATATAGTATTTGACTAAACATTATTTCAGTGAACACTAGTTTTTTTTTTTTTTTTTAAAGACTTTATTTATTTATTTGACAGAGAGAGCTCACAAGTAGGCAGAGGCAGGCAAAGAGAGAGGGGAACACTAGTTTTTGAAGCACAAGAATGAAGCCATCTAGATGTTTCACTGAAATTTTATAAAATATCCATGTGCTCCATTTTCTTAGAGACTTTCATTCTATTTTCTCATTGGACTTATCAGATCAAGAGTTCTTTCATTGCGGGCACCTGGGTGGCTCAGTGGGTTAAGCCTCTGCCTTCGGCTCGGGTCATGATCTCAGGGCCCTGGGATCGAGTCCCGCATCGGGCTCTCTGCTTGGTGGGGAGCCTGCTTTCTCCTCTCTCTCTCTCTGCCTGCCTCTCTACCTCCTTGTGATCTCTCTCTGTCAAATAAATAAATAAAATCTTAAAAAAAAAAAAAAAAAAAGAGTTCTTTCATTGCTACAATTACCTTCTCAGTTCTATCCAGACACTTAAAACTTTTGCAACAGCTGAAGACTGGTAGAAACAGTGTCCTCTTCCTGCCCAAGAAAAATCCTGACTCAACTTTCATATATCATCAGTTACTTCACAAATCAGTATTTATTAAGGGAGACCAAGTTCAAATAGACAAGATGCTACAAGATGAATGTATTCACTCTAATAGACTAAAGGACAACAGAAATCTCCAAAACAGCTACAACCATTCTTTTGCAGGCCTTTTTAAAATTATTTTTATTAACATATAATGTTTTATTTTCTCCAGGAGTACAGGTTTGTGAATCATCAGGCTTACACACTTCAAGCACTCAACCATATCACATACCCTCCCCAATGCCCATAACCCAACCACCCTATCCATACCTCCCCTCCCCCCAGCAACCCTCAGTTTGTTTTGTGAGATTAAGAGTCTCTTATGGTTTGTCTCCCTCCCAATCCCATCTTGTTTCATTTTTTTCTTCCCTACCTCTCAAAGCCCCCCCACCGCCTCTCAAATTCCTCATATCGGGAAGATCATATGATAATCATCTTCTCTGACTGACTTATTTCACTCAGCATAATACCCTCTAGTTCCATTAAGGTTGTTGCAAATGGCGAGATGTCATTTCTTTTGATGGCTGCATAGTATTCCATTATATTATATATATATATATATATTTATATATATATATGTAAGTATATATATGTATATTTACACACACACACACACATACATACACATCTTCTTTATCCACTCATCTGATGATGGACATCTAGGTTCTTTCCATATTTTGGCTATTGAGTCACAGGCATTTTCTTTTTAATTTTTAAAAATTTTTTATAAACATATAATGTATTACTAGCTCAGAAGTTCAGGTCTGTGAATTGCCAGGTTTACACACTTCATAGCACTCACCATAGCACATACCCTCCCCAATGTCCATAACCCCACCACCCTCTCCCGACACCCCCCGACCCCCAGCAACCCTCAGTTTGTTTTGTGAGATTAAGCGTCTCTTATGGTTTGTCTCCCTCCCGATCCCATCTTCTTTCATTTATTCTTCTCCTACCCACTTAAGCCCCAATGTTGCATCACCACTTCCTCATATCAGGGAGACCATATGATAGTTGTCTTTCTCCACCTGACTTATTTCGCTAAGCATGATACGCTCTAGTTCCATCCACGTTGTCACAAATAGCAAGATTTCATTTCTTTTGATGGCTGCATAGTATTCCATTGTGTATATATACCACATCTTCTTGATCCATTCATCTGTTGATGGACATCTAGGTTCTTTCCATAGTTTGGTTATTGTGGAAATTGCTGCTATAAACATTCGGGTGCACATGCCCCTTTGGATCACTACGTTTGTATCTTTAGGGTAAATACCCAGTAGTACAATTGCTGGGTCATAGGGCAGTTCTATTTTCAACATTTTGAGGAATCTCCATGCTGTTTTCCAGAGTGGTTACACGAGCTTGCATTCCCACCAACAGTGTAGGAGGGTTCCCCTTTCTCCGCATCCTCGCCAACATCTGTCATTTCCTGACTTGTTAATTTTAGCCATTCTGACTGGTGTGAGGTGATATCTCATTGTGGTTTTGATTTGTATTTCCCTGATGCCAAGTGATATGGAGCACTTTTTCATGTGTCTGTTTGCAGAAATGTCTGTTCATGTCCTCTGCCCATTTCTTGATTGGATTATTTGTTCTTTGGGTGTTAAGTTTGCTAAGTTCTTTATAGATTCTGGACACTAGTCCTTTATCTGATATGTCGTTTGCAAATATCTTCTCCCATTCTGTCAGTTGTCTTTTGGTTTTGTTAACTGTTTCCTTTGCTGTGCAAAAGCTTCTGATCTTGATGAAATCCCAATAGTTCATTTTTGCCCTTGCTTCCCTTGCCTTTGGCGATGTTCCTAGGAAGAAGTTGCTATGGCTGAGGTGGAAGAGGTTGCTGCCTGTGTTCTCCTCAGGATTTTGATGAATTCCTTTCTCACACTGAGGTCCTTCATCCATTTTGAGTCTATTTTCGTGTGTGGTGTAAGGAAATGGTCCAATTTCATTTTTCTGCACGTGGCTGTCCAATCTTCCCAACACCATTTGTTGAAGAGACTTTTTTTTCCCATTGGACATTCTTTCCTGCTTTGTCAAAGATTAGTGGACCATAGAGTTGAGGGTCTATTTCTGGGCTCTCTATTCTGTTCCATTGATCTATGCGTCTGTTTTTGTGCCAGTACCATACTGTGTTGATGATGACAGCTTTGTAATAGAGCTTGAAGTCCGGAATTGTGGTGCCACCAGCTTTAGCTTTCTTTTTCAATATTCCTTTCGCTATTCGAAGTCTTTTCTGGTTCCATGAGTTACAGACATTTTTAAGAGCATGAGAGATGGCCTAAGTAGAAAAAATAGCCCTCTCCAAAGAATCCATCCTTCCCTACTCCCTTCCAGTCACCTCTTAATTTTTATTAGGACTCTTACATTCAATCTCACTATTAGGAATCCCCTACTTCTTCACTCTAACCTAGCCATCATGTGCAAACATACACACACACAAACACACATATACACACACCCTTCTCCCAATATGGGAATCTTAAGAAATTGGGAGAAATTGAAGGTAGTATTTTCACTCAAAAAGGAAAAGTTTTACTATGGTAGGATTTCTTACCATGAGCTGCATAGTAGATTCAGAGGGTCAAATCCAGCGAGCAGGAGAAATGGCAACCATTCCCTATATTTCATCTGTGCTTTAATCGCATGACTTATAAATTCAGAAACATGGTTCCACGGTGCCAATGGACAACCTTTCTTCAAAAAGTAGCGAAATACTGAAAACTTCTCATACTTCAGGCAGTAGGCCAAATGAAGTTCATTTAGTTGGGCTCCATATTTCAAAAGAATATTCACAATTCCAAAAAATTCGCAGCTCCACCAGAAAGAGAGAAAGAAAGTTAGACTTTTATATTAAAAAATTCTTACAAATACTTAATAGTACTTACGGCTGGAAAATAAATGGCAGATGGGATAGCAGAAGGCTGTGACATGCGTCAGGAAGGAGAAACTTCCTCTGCCCTATGGTCCTTCTAGTTGGACTCAGAATCAAACTGACATGAGACAGATTAACAGGAGAAAATAAAATTTAATAGGTGTAAGTATGGAGAATCCATATAGACATGAAATTCCAAAGACAAGGAAGCAACATGACCCTTATAAGGAGCAGGATATGGGCCTGAGGATACAAAGGGAAGAGAGCTCATTAGCAGAAAGGTGAAATGAGGGGTTTGGAAAAATAAGGTTGCCCTATTATTCAGATTGAGTTCCCTAGGTAAAGGGAAGTCTCTGATAATAGTTCTCTTTCTGTTGCAGGCTCTCCTTTCCAATGTAAAGTTAGGTAGTTTCGGGAGAGGCAGAGAGCTTTTCTTGCATCTGCTGGGTTTTTACTACTTTTAACTCAAAACAATCTTTATGCTGAAGTGATACATTTCAGGGCCTCTCATCCTGCAACCCCTTCATGGGTCTAGTGAATTGAGATTAGGGTACCAGGGTAAAGGGAGTATTTTACCTTTTAATTAAAGATTTTAATTAAGTATTTATTTAAGTATATTACCCTCCTGCATGGTTTTTAATTTTCAACTATGAAGACGTAGTGCCCTTAGAATTTAAAACATTCATATTAAGTAGATAATTTTTAAAATTATCATTGACAAATAGAAAACTCTTCTCAAACTGTGGTATTTTCATACAATTAAGTACTTACAACAAAATACTTAGAAGCAAAGTTTATTTTATTTATTTATTTTTTTAAGATTTTATTTATTTAGGGGCGCCTGGGTGGCTCAGTGGGTTAAAGCCTCTGCCTTCGGCTGCGGTCATGATCCCAGGGTAATGGGATCGAGCCCCAAATTGCATCAGGCTCTCTGCTCAGCAGGGAGCCTGCTTCCCTTCCTCCCTCTCTGTCTGCCTCTCTGACTGCCTCTCTACCTACTTGTGATCTCTGTCTGCCAAATAAATAAATAAAATCTTAAAAAAAAAAATTTTATTTATTTATTTGACAGAGAGTTCACAAGTAGGCAGAGAGGCAGGCGGACGGAGAGGCGGAAGCAGGCTCTCTGCTAAGCAGAGAGCCAGATATGGGGCTCGATCCCAGGACCCTGAGACTATGACCCGAGCCGAAGGCAGAGGCTTAACCCACTGAGCCACTCAGGAGCCCCAGAAGCAAAGTTTTTTAAAAAATGTCATCAATCCCTAAAAACAGAGGACTGACTCACTCTAGGAATTTCCAAGATACCATTTCCTTTAGCAAGAGTCTTAATTTCCCTTTTATTTTAAGTTTATAATGGTAAAAACAAGAAAAGCTTCTTTATGAACAAAAATTTAACTTAGTTTTATATTTCTGAATTAATCTTCTTTATCAAATACTTTTGTAGAATATAAGTATATCATTTTATATCTATTAAATTGGTTACTTTTATTTTTTTTTTAATGTATCATCCAATACTGGTAAGTTGTGGTGGTTGAACTGACTGAAAATAAGAGTAACCCTTTTCTGAGAAAGCTAACTGGGCAAGACGTATCAAAAGAGATATCATAGCAAAGTTATAAGAGGCACAGTCTCTGGAGCCAGCATGCTCAGCTTATTATCCATGGAACTCTGAACCAATTACTTTACCTTTTTGGCACACAAAACTAACACTATACAAGTATTTGTAAAATAAAATTATATGTATAGTATGTTACCATTAATAATTAATTAAAATTAATTAAAATAAAACAACAATTAAAATAAAACATAATAGGGGATACCTGGCTGACTCAGTCAATGGGACATGCAACTCTTGACCCCAGGGTCATGAGTTTAAGCCCCACGTTGGGTGTGGAGCTTACTTTAAGAAATAAATAAGTAGAGGGGTGCCTGGGTGGCTCAGCGGATTAAGCCGCTGCCTTCGGCTCAGGTCATGATCTCAGTGTCCTGGGATTGAGCCCCGCATCGGGCTCTCTGCTCAGCAGGGAGCCTGCTTCCTCCTCTGTCTCTACCTGCCTCTCTGCCTACTTGTGCTCTCTCTCTCTGTCAAATAAAATAAATAAAGTCTTAAAAAAAAAAAAAAAGAAAGAAAGAAGTAGAATAGTAAAAAAATAATAAGTAGAATAGAATAGAGTAAGTATAAATCTTGGGAATTTATCCAAGACAAAAAGAAATTATATCCTATTTGTACAACATTAACCATAGCACTATCTGTAACAGACTTCAAAAACAAAGAAATTACCTGTTTAACAACATAATAGTGGATAAGTACAAAATATGATACAGTCATCAAAAACTGCAATTCTGATGGCCCTGTGACCACATCTTAAAAACTATGCTTTAAGTTTAACTCTCTCAAAGCTTAGTAAATAACTATGTACACAACTGTGGAAGAAAATATGTAATAAAATCATTCTCTCAGGGTACTTGGGTGGCTCAATCAGCTTAGCACTTCCCTTGAGCTCAAGTCATGATCTCACAATCCTGAAATGGAGCACCGCATTGGGCTCTCTGCTCAGCGGGGAGTCTGCTTCACCCTCTCCTTCTCATTCTCTCTCTCCCTCCTTCCCTCTCACTCTTCTCTCCCTCAAGTAAATAAATTAAAACCTTAAAAAAAAAAAATCATTCTCCCTTTGCACATGGCATTAATGCTATATTAAACAACTATAAATACAAAAAATATTTTATTAATCACAATATCATGGAATTTAAGTAAATAAGAGCATAAAAATTATAGATAAAACAAATACAAAATGTTTAAGCCACTGTCATGTGAAACCAACTACTTCTGAGGATTTATGCATATAATTTGAAATCAAAATTTTAAAGCAGTAAACTTTAATAAGCAGTAAATAGCAACAAATAGTGGTAAACAAGTAAACTGTTACCTAATCTATGTGTATTTTTATAAATCCATGTCCTCTAATCTCCAGTTTGTGCTTTTCTTTAGTTAAAACCTTAAACAGTATCTGCTTTATTTTTAGTTATTTACATAGCAATTGGAAAAGAAAAACTGAGGGGCATTTGGGTGGCAGGATCAGTTGAGCACCTGACCCTTGGTTTCAGCTCAGGTAGTGATCTCTGAGCTGATCCGAAGACTGAGCCCCTGATGGAGGCTCAGCATTGCATTCTGCACTCAGTGTGAGTCTGTGAGTCTGCTTGGGACTCTCTTTCTCTCCCTCTGCCCCTCCCCACTGTGGTCTTTCTCTCTCTCAAACAAATAAATAAATCCTTAAAAAAAAAATTAAAAGGAAAATCAATAATTCTAAAATTTTTTAAAAAGGATTTACCTGGGTGGCTCAGTGGGTTAAAGCCCCTTCCTTCGGCTCAGGTCATGATCCCAGGGTCCTGGGATCGAGCCCCACATGAGGCTCTCTGCTCAGCAGGGAGCCTGCTTCCCTTCTCTCTCTCTGCCTGTTTCTCTGCCTGCTTGTGATCTCTGTCAAATAAATAAATAAAATCTTAAAAAAAAAAAAAAGATTTATTTATTTGAGAGAGAGAAGAAGACAGAGAGATTGTGTGGTGGGGGCAGTGGGGACAGCAGGGGGAGAGGGTGAGAGTCTTGAGCAGACTCCACGCTGCAGGCAGAGCCCAACATGGGGCTGGATCTCACAGCCCTGAACTGAAAACAAGAATGGGATGCTCAACCATTTCTCCCACCCAAGCACCCCTCTAAAATTTCTTCATAAAAATTAAAACCTTTTTGCCTGCCTACCATGTTGCTATTTGTTCCTGATTTGAAGTCCATCATTCATATTACTATTCTTGAAAATAGTCCTGTAGGTATATATTTTTTCCTTTGGTTCTTTTCAGATAAAAGAAGGCTGAGAGATTTGCTGGCAGCAGTCTTGCACTACAAAAAATGCTAAAGAATATACTTCTGGGGGCGCCTGGGTGGCTCAGTGGTTTAGGCCGCTGCCTTCGGCTCAGGTCATGATCTCAGGGTCCTGGGATCGAGTCCCGCATCGGGCTCTCTGCTCAGCAGGGAGCCTGCTTCCCTCTGTCTCTCTCTGTCTGCCTCTCCATCTACTTGTGATTTCTCTTTGTCAAATAAATAAATAAATAAAATCTTTAAAAAAAAAAAAAAAAAAAAAAAAAAGAATATACTTCTGATTGATGGCTCTAAACAGTTATCACCAATTTATTTCAACCACTTTGACCTCATTTGACTAGGCTCTCATTATTTTGCCTGCAGTTATTACTTGCTGATTCCACTATAGAATAGACAAGCTACACATGGACTGTTGAACGAGTTCCAATAAATATGTAGGTAAACTATGAGAAAACTGCCTCACTACAAGTGTGATATATAATTCTCAAGAAGCCTGGCAATTTTCAAGGCATGAGTGTTTACATGTGCAATTCAGGGACTGGTTGAATTCTTCCCTCAAGTGCTCTGAAGCCATCAACAGCTTAACCACTGATAACTTTAGCTCTTAATGATTTAGTTCTTGAAACACACTTTTGCTACAGAATACAAAGGTAAATGAGAATCCTAAATGCAAGCTGTTAGAGTAAGTGCTACAGATGGGTTCCCTAGCCATTTTCTATTCAGAAAAAAACTATAAAACAATTAGTGACTTTCTCATTAAAATTTTAATATAGCACCCAGACATGTGGCTCCTGCTAAGAAAATTTTAAGAACAATGCCTAAAGATAAACCATTCATCTCTAAAATGTGGGAGGAACATACACGCATATAATTCTTTAAAACAAGAAATTTTAATGAGTATTTATTCTATACTACGCACTATGTTAAATGTGTTACATGGGAAATTTGCCTTAATTCCCACAAGAACCCTAAGAAGTAAGTTATACTATTATCTCCATTCTAGACACAAAAACTGTGACGCTTAGTCACACAACTGGTAACTGGTAGAACTGGTATAATATCAAACCAAAATCTACCAGTGAGTATATACCAGTGAATCTACCAGTGAATACAGCAAATATATGAAATATTGCTTCTCTATTATGAAAACTGAATGCTTCATGAAATAGTTAAATCAAATTGAGGAATATTTTAAGGCCAGACCTATGTTTCCCAAAGTATGTTCCAAGGAACACAAGACCCTGAAAATGATCCATATGACTAAGGCTCCATGATGAAAATATTTGAGAAATCCTCTACGGTATACACTGAGGTCAGAAAAGAGAGAACTATAGAATGAACTTATTTTTTAAAATAATGCTAGAAAAAAATTATAAATAAAGTATGCTAGTCACATTTTCAAATTAAATGCCAAAACACCTTCTTCAACCTCTGGACACATCTCAGAAGCAGTATTGTGTTTTTCCCCCAAGAAGTATTTTTTGTTTAAGATTACTTATTTGAGAGAGGAGAGAGAGTATGAGAACAGGAGGAAGGGCAGAGGGAGAGGGAGAACCAAGATTCTGAACCAAGATCAAGAGTCGGACACTTAACTGACTGAGCCAACCACACACCCCAGAAGAATTTTCTTTAAAATTAAAGACATGGATCTGTAAAAAAAAAAAATCATGGGCCCCACATGGCATCACCTGGGTTAAGGCCTCAAGTCAGTAAGCTAAGACTTAAAACATAACCTAACTGCAGTTTCAACTCCGTAAGGAATGTGACCTTTAACCAGTCAACATGGAATTTCCTGGTCAATATTGGAAAATACTGAGGGACTCTTCCAACCCTTTAGGAGGCCAACGTTGTCTAAACAATGCATTCATTTCTTGATAGTCAGTTCCTGTCTCCTTTTTTTTATGCTCTCTCTTTGCCTTTAAAAACCTTTCTTTAGTCTAGTTCAGTGGTGATTCCCTCTACTGGCTAGACAGGATGCCACTGGATTCATAAATTGTTTAATAAAGCCAATTAAGATCTTCAAATTTACTCAGTTGAGTTTTTTAACAGGTCCAATTGTTAATCTGAAAATAATAAAGAGATTTTAAAATCTCCAAAAAGTCTTTAAACACAGGAACAAAAGTTCAGATCGTGGTCTCAGGGTTGTGAGATCAAGCCCCGTATCGGGCTTTGTGCTCTACAGAAGTCTGTGTTTGCCCTGGATTCTTTTCCTCTCCCTCTGCCCTGTTTTCAGACTTCTCAAACTTGTGTAAACTCATTCTCTTCTTTAGAATTCATAGACATCACCATAAGAAAAATTCTTGGAAACCTTTCAGGAAAAAAACTTAGTGAACCTTGCTTAACTCTGTGTTTCCGAAACTTAATTAACTATAGAAACCCCTGTGTCCTATGTAATATCTATTAATGACCCACAGAATTAACATCCTACAAAAACACTTTGGAAAACCCAGCTCTAAACATCTTCCAATTATCAGCCTTGTGTTAGGACAAGAGCACACTCCTAAAAGGTTTATGTGACCACCTAGTACCACATTTATAGTCCCTTCTCTAACAAAACTACCATTTATATGGCAAATAATAAACATAAAATGAAGTGGATGATCATAAAACTTTGTCAGCATGCCCTGAGCTTTTGGGGAAGCTATTAAGAAAGCCTCAAATATATGTGTAAACCCAGAAACACAAGGAACTTATGTTCTAAATGAGCTTATCACATACCATTGAGCAACAATAGACCCTAGGGCTTAGATAATCTTTGGTGAAAATACAGATTACATGGAAATAAGCATGTTAAGTCCCCTAACACTTAAAACAAATTTTCTCTCAAACCCCAATGAAGAACTGGAAAACTCTTGAAAAGCCTATGAATTAAAAAGAAATAGTCCATCTTATTTAACATGAATATCAAGAGCTAACTGACACATTAAGAGAATGCAATGTTATAAAATAGTGAAAATCAATAGATAATAGGGAGGAGAAGTTTAAAAACTAAAAAAACAATGCCTAGGCCTTATTTTTAGGGATTGTACCCTTTTTATCATTCTGGTCTTTGAAATTCAAAAATGTATACAGAAACATTATCCTGATAACAGAAGCACAGTAAAAGGAAATTCAACATAACAAGACTTATTTTAAACAACTAAAAACAGACAAACATCTTGATTATTTTATGTCCAATTAGCCAACAAAACATCTAACCAACTTATTGGCTGAATTATCAAAAGGGCACATAATAAGTTTTACTGAATGGCTCTCCACTAACAGTTGAAAACAAAATGAAGACATTAGGTCCTGTCAGGTGTACCCATGTGTGATATGATGATGAGATTGGACACAATTTCTATAAAACTAATGTGATAACAATGATCAGTATCAATTAAAAAGACAAAAATCTAGTCAGTTAAGCCATGATCGTGTTCTACAATCATCTATAAAAGGCAATAACGCTTGCTCAAATTGTACTGAAATGTTTAAGTTTCCCTAGTTCTTCACCCATTCGTTAAAAGAAGTCTTTTTCTTATATCTTCTCATTTGAATTGAATTACTTAACCATGCTTTTGAAAGATGCTTTCATGTCACTGCAGCTGTTAACTTCTTAGCCCCAAAGAACAAGACTGCTTTTTGTACAGTGACGGAGGAGACACCTTTCCATCATTCCTAACTGTGGTGAGAAGAGCTAAAGATCATTGCTTCAAATAGAAGTTTATCCTCTCTCAAAGGGATAAAGAACAAAAATGTTTAGAATCCTGAGCTAAAAAGTTAACTTGGCTGAATAAAACATAAAACAATAAAGAAAGGAAAACTTAAGGGGTGCCTAGGTGGCTCAGTGGGTTAAGCCTCTGCCTTTGGCTCGGGTCATGATCCCAGGGTCCTGGGATCAAGTCCCGCACCGGGCTCTCTGCTCAGCGGGGAGCCTGCTTCCTCCGCTCTCTGCCTGCCTCTCTGCCTACTTGTGATCTCTGTCAAATAAATAAATAAATTCTTAAAAAAAAAAAAAAAAACAACAATTAAGAAAGGAAAACTTAAGGGGTGCCTGGGTGACTCAGTGGGTTAAGCCTCTGCCTTCAGCTCAGGTCATGATCTCAGGGTCCTGGGATAGAGCACTGCATCGGGCTCTCTGCTTAGCAGGGAGCTTGCTTCCCTCTCTTTCTGCCTGACTCTCTGCCTACTTGTGATCTCTCTCTCTCTCTGTCAAATAAATAAATAAAATCTTTAAAAAAATAAAAAAAGCAAAACTTAAAACCCAGAGCCATTATTTATATTTATTATTTTCATCACCTTTCAATATTCATTGGACTATTCATAAAAGCAGATGAAAACTTACTGAAACACAACAGGCCAAAAGTGCAAGGGCCACAAATACTAAATTTCTCAGAGAAATGCTAAAAACTATCAAAAAACACACAAATGCAAAAAACAAACTAAAATTATAAGAACATATGGTTGCCATAAAAATAAAATTTCAAAATTTATCACCACTAAACCTAGATCATTATCTTACCAAATCTCTGAAAATTTGAATATTTAATAATAATTAATTTCAGAAAACAGAGTCTTCCAAGTTAACTCAAATTCTTATTAATAGTTGATAAATGGAGTAAAGGAAACTCATATATTGTTTTATTATGGAACAAAAGCATATAATAGTTATTTTAAATGAAAATTATATTCAATTATCCTGGCTTTTTAAATGGTAACTTAAATTGTTTTAATTAATTTTTAAGTGTGTGACTATAGAGAATCCAAATCTTTTTTTCTTTTTTTCTTTTAAGTGATCTCTACATGCAACATGGGGCTTGAGCTCATGACCCTGAGATCAAGAGTAGCACATTCTTCCATCTGAGCAGCCAGGTGCCCCTGAGAATCGAAATTTTAAGATGCTATACTTGCTAAAAGAAATAACAACAGATTAACAAATTCTCCTATTTTGATTTTTTCCTCCAGACACCTGGCTATTTTACCCTCTTCATATACTAAAACAAAACCTATTGGGAGAATGACACTTTCCTTGCTTGATCAGCAAAGTTTTATATGGAATTCCAAAATAATCAAATGATTCTCACATTGCATGTACAGTGATTGACATGTAAACTAAGAGCAGGCATTTATTAGCTAATATAAATGTACAGATTTTAAAGTTTAATTGATATTGTTTTCTAGATAAAAGGAAGATGGCAGGGAGGAAAAAAATTAGCCTTAGTATTTTTTTATTATGTACCCAAAATTATGCAATGTACTATACTTAAGTCAACTCTTTCATATACACACATTAAATGTGAGCATAGGTGATTATGATGCTACTATCGCTTAGATTTAGTCCTTTCTGAAAGGCTTCCCTTTCAGTTAAATTCCCCACAAAGCAGGTAATAATGGCAAAGATGTCTCAAAATTAATCTATTGCAATGGATCTCAGGCAAACAAATGAAAAGTAGAAAGACTAGGAGAATGTACCCTCATAAAATAGGTATTTTGATGTTTTAAGCTTTTCCCCATAGGCTAACAAGTAATATCTTCGAGTGACTTTTCTCACTGAAAAACCTACCTTGCTAATTAAGAACACATTTGGTCCAATTACAAGTTCCCACAAGGGAGAGGGAAAAAAAAATAGCTGATAAGCCCTTTTAAAGCCACCAAACCAGATTTCAGTTGTGGTCTAGAGGGTTACTTCACAGAGCAAAATTGCCACGAGTAGCAAAAATCAAGCTTGTTAGCCCATGTTTATGACCAAGGACCACTGTATAGCACACTGCTGCTGCTTTACCTTCAGTTTTCAGCCATATGATTATTTTTGAGCACACTTTTTGTTACTGTTTTTTGGCTTCATCCTTTATCGATCTACTGAGCTTCCTAAATCCATAAATGTGTATTTTTTATCAAATGCTGGGAAGCTTTTGGCTATTATGAGTTCATATAATTTTCCTGCAACAATCTCTTTTTCTTCTTCTGGACTCTAATGATATCAACGTTAACCTGCTGATACTGTCCCACAGGACACTGAGGCTCTGTCCTTTTTTATTTCTCCCAATTTTTCTCTCTGTTCTTCTCTTTGGATAATTTCTATTGGCTTATCATCAAGTTAACGTCAGTTCCATTCCGCTATGCAGCCCATTCAGAGAAATTTTCATTTCAGATATTATATTTTCCAGTTATAAAATCTCCACATGGTTCCTCTTTTACAGTTTTTATTTCTCACTTGAGAATTTCTATCTTTCATTTATTTCAAGTATGTTTACCTTAAATAGCACATTATAACAGCTGTTTTCAATTACTTGACATTTCCAAAAGCTGAATTATCTCAGGTTTGACACCTGTTAATTCTTTTCCCTTGAGAACTGGGCATAGTTTATTGGTTCCTCACATGACAAGTAATTTTAGACTATATCCTAGATATTGTGATGTTACTGTTGTATAGGTTCTATGTCCTGTGTCCTATATTAGTCCTTTGAAGAATACTGATTTTAGCTTGTTTATTTTAGCAGGCATATAACCTAGTAAGTTCAGACTACAATTTGTTTCACCTTCCACAGACTGTAGTTGCAATGTCAATTCAGTTCTCAAAGCCTTTATTATGCCATTTTGGGTCTGGTCCCATCAAATGTGCCATTAAGGGGTTACTCTGAGACTTGGGTGACAGTTTAAATCTTGTTTTCAGCAATCTGGGCCTGTCATTCAAAGGTTGGAGTGACCTTGGGACATATGCAGATGCATACCGAGAATCAGAGAGAACCCTTCTCCAGCTCTCTCTTCTCCAGAATTCCCCTCACACTCTCTGTCCCATAAGGCTCAATTTACCTGATTCTTCAGGCAGAAAAACTTTATTTTAAAGTGTTTCAGGGTTAACACGCCACTATGTCATATGGTTTAATTCAAACAACACTTAGAAGCTGATGAGGGATGAGCTTAGCTGCTCTTTCTCCAGAAGGTAAACTGAAGGCCAGAGAAGACTATCATCATATTGGACAAACACATAAAAACTATGCAAAACCATTATATTCCAATATAATTTTTTACAAGTTCAATTCTGACCTAATAATAAAATATAATGGACTTAGATACATATAAAGAAAGACAACTGAAACAACTAAAGTTACCCATGCAGCCCTACTGAAGAAAAACTAGAAGTGTTTAGAAAGATAAAACTTGAAGGGATACACAACACACTACTATGAAATCATGAAAGTAATGCATAAAGTAGGTCCCAGATACTCAGATTCACCCAGGCCCCAAATATTCAGACTACAATATATACCTGGAAGCTTACATTCAGAATAAATAAGATTAACTACTATTTTACACAGCAAATGTTTAAAAATGGTAGACTGAAAAGCTTGGAAAATAATTTTTTTTTTTTTTTTTAGAAAATAAATTTTTGATACACATTTCAATTAAATAGTGGTGAGCTATCCATAATAGTGAATTCAGGAGAGCCAATGAAGTTTGGGGCATGCCTACAACCTCTTCTGTATCATTAAAAACAAGAATGTCGGGGTGCCTGGGTGGCTCTGTGGGTTAAGCCTCTGCCTTTGGCTCGGGTCATGATCTCAGGTTCCTAGGGTAGAGCCCCGCAGGGCTCTCTGCTCAGCAGGAGGCCTGCTTCCCCTCTCTCTCTCTCTGCCTGCCTCTCTACCTACTTGGGATCTCTCTCTAATACATAAATAAAATCTTAAAAAAAAAAAAAAAAACCAAGATTGTCTATCTGCACAACTTATTCCATTAATGTATGGACCCTACATATTACTCTATGGTTTTTCTTGCACTTGGCCTCATTCTTACTATCTATTTTAAAACCTCAGGAGTCTGACAGACAAGTACTGGCCAGAAGCTAATAAAACAGCAGTAATTCTTCATTTATTCTACTTCACAGGATCATAGAAGATTAGCAGAACAAATATTTTAAGACTTTTTAATTACCCTACTCACATAAAGAAATGCCACATACTAAATACATTAAAAGTACAATAATATTTACAAAACTAAAGTTTCATTTTTAGGCTAATAACAAGTCTTAAAAATTTCAAATGGTTAAAAAAAAAACTGAAATAAAATCAATGCCTTACTTGATAAAGTCATTTTAAATTCTTTTTTCATCCCCCAGCTTTATTAAAGTATTACTGACAGAAAAGATTTTATTTAAAACATACAACATAATAATCTCATAAATATACACACTGTGAAAGGATTCCCCCCACAAAGAATTAACACATCCATCATGTCACGTTTATCATTTTCTTTTTTTAGTGAGAAAATTTAAGTTCTACTCTGTTAGCAAATTTCAATTATATAATACAATGTTATCAACTATAGTCACCATGTTATACATTAGATCCTCAGGCCTTACTCATCATACAACTAATGTTTATCTTAATTTTTGAATTGTTTTGAAAACCAAGAATTAGCAGAGAAATCCTGCATTTACTTTATTTTTTTAATATTTTAATTTTAAGTAGTCTCTAGACCCAACGTGAGGCTTAAACCCACAATCCTGAGATCAAGAGTTGTATGCTCCACCAACTGAGCCACCCAGGTGCCCACCCTGCATTTACTTTAATACACTGAAAATATTCTCTAAAGTGGCTACAATGAAAATATAATCCAGGTCTTGGGCGCCTGGGTGGCTCAGTGGGTTAAGCCTCTGCCTTCGGCTCAGGTCATGATCTCAGGGTCCTGGGATCGAGGCCCGCATCGGGCTCTCTGTTCAGCAGGGAGTCCGCTTCTCACTCTCTCTGCCTGCCTCTCTGCCTACTTGTGATCTCTCTCTATTTCAAATAAATAAATAAAATCTTTAAAAATATATATATATATAATCCAGGTCTAAAAAGAGAAGAGAAAAAAATCTCTGACGTTATCACTTCATTTTCACAATACTTTGATGGAACAAAGTACATCACAGAGGCTATTTATTTGTTAAGTCAACAATTTAGCATATGAGATATTAAGTTTCATCATAAAAGAAAATCACTTGGTAATACTTCTCCATACAAAAAAGAATAAAAACAACAAATATACATACTCCTTTTGGAAAGCCATACACATGGGAGAACTGAATCCAAAGACGAGGCACATCTGGGCTTCAGGGCTGTAGCCATGCTGGAGTAACATTTCTAGGCACTCCTCATGCCCTCCAAATACTGCTGAGTAAACAGGACTCACTTTGTCTGGCCCAGTGTCACAAACCCGGTTGGTAAGTGGTATTAACAAGTCCAAGATTCTGTAACAACACAAATTCAGGAGCATTTAATGTTTTTACACATACATGAGTGCAGGCAACATTTCTATAGCACATATTTTAAGAGTCACCCACTGATTGATGTAAAGTCTTTGTCTTCTACCTACATTAATTACAGGCTGTACACTCCAAAATGTTACCCTTACTATTGTTGCTTTATACAAAAGTCCTCACATCTATCTAAAACAGAATTTAATCTTTTTACCATAAATAAATATGAAACAGGCTATACTTTTTTTTCCCACTATTTATCTTGTCAGCACCATCACCTCTTCCCAATTCAAATTTTGTTAGCTATTTTAGGATCTAATAATTAAAAACTTCATTATACCATATATGAACTTATATCAAGAAAATAATTTCCTTTCTTTTTTTAAAATAAACTTCTCTTTTTTAAAATAAACTAAAATCTTATTTTTCTAATTAGTAAGAATATTTAAGTACGGTGAGTGCCATGAAATGAACAGTATTTTCATAAGGGAGAAATAAGAATTCTTTTTTTTTTAAGATTTTATTTACTTCTTTGAGAGAGAGCACAAGCAAGTGAGGGAACAAGGGCGGGGAGGGATTGGGCACAAGCAGGGGGAGGCAGAGGTGCAGAGGGAGAGGGAGAAGCAGATTCCCCACTGAGTAGGGAGCCCAATGTGGAGCTCCATCCCAAGACCCTGAGATCATGACCTGAGCCAAAGCCAGATGCTTAACTGACTAAGCCCACCAGGTGCCCCAAGAAATAAAAATTGTTGCTAAAATATTCTATTCTCTGAAAAGAATATGAGCTCTTTATTTTTTTATTATTATTTTTTAAGTTTGTTTACTTTTTTGTCAGAGAGAGAGACAGCAAGAGAGGGAATACAAGCAGGGGGAATGGGAGAGGGAGAAGCAGGCTCCCCACTGAGCAGGAAGCCCGATGTGGGGCTTGACCCCAGGACCCTAGGATCATGACTTGAACTAAAGGCAGACGCCTAAGGACTGAGCCACCAAGGCGCCCCAGAATATGAGCTCTTTAAACACTAACGTAGATTTTAGAGAAACTGGTAGCTAAATAGAGGAACTTCTTAAGAAAATAATTAAAACCTAAGTCCTTAGATTATTTGTAAACCTACCTCCAGGATTCAGCTAGAAAGGAAGAACTAGTCTACTCTTCTAAAATTAAAAATAAAACTGTAGGGATAAGGTCAGCCATGAAATCCCCCCTTTCTGGGAAAAGAAAGGCAGGGCTACTCCAAAGCTCCTTTCTTTTTGTAATGTAGGCTTAAGATGTTAACATTTAAGTAGAAATTAATACTCACAGAAGGGGTTATATTAGAAAACTGTAATGACAAACAGAATTCCCAAAATTGAGGGCAAATCCCAAGTGGGTTTTGGTATCAATTTAAAGATCCCAGTATAATTGTACCTAACACTTAGGTTTAAATAAATCAAGAATTTTAAGAAAAAATACCTAACCTTAAAACCCAAGTATTCTGTTAAAATAAATAACCTGTTTAATGTCCCTTAATAAATGTGTTTAATTTTTAAAAATGGGTTGGAAAAATTATACAAGGTGCAAAAATACTTACAAATACCTTTGAGGAATTAGTAAAATATCGTGCCACCTTGTGGCATAATAACCAAATTACAGAATTTGTTTTCCTACTATGTAATCACACTAAAGTAATGATAATTTCCACTACTACTTTTTAAATTAAATAACAGTAACAACTATAAAACTATTATTTTAGAATTACAACTCTAAAGACTTTAGGCATATATTTTTTAAAAGTATTCATTGTCAATTTATGTGAAGATGGGCTAACCAAATTCTCATAGGTATAATCAGGTTATTAGCTTCTAAGATTCCTGGAACCCCCCATTTCAAAGAGTTCCAATTTCTTTACGTCTTCCTCTCTCCAGAAAATAGCAAAAATTCCATAAGAACTTCTGGCTAAGAAAGAAGAGTAACAGAAGCAAGGAAGAGTACCAAGCTGGACTTGAGATTATAAAGGGAAGTCTAGTCAAAGGATTCAAAATGGAGAGAACTACTCAGCTCACATAAAAGAAAGACTCGACCTAAAAGGGGTTACAAATTCAAAAGCTTTCTGGGGTCAGGGAGGTTATCATAAGTAAGTTGAATAAGGTCTTCAGATCGCTAACTAAGGACACATGGGATAAAACCAGAGCAGAGTAGGAGAGCATGGCCACAGCTTGAGAAACCAGAGGAAAGAGCTAAACACCTGGAGGATGCCCCGGAACTCTGTCTCTAGCCACTCTGCTCACACTAGGAAAGTCCAAGACTAAGAGGAGCTCAGGATGGCAGAGGGGACAGATACAGGGGTGGATCTAGTCATACAGTAGGTTAGCAGAGAAGGCAATACCAAGGATTCTGCCTAGAAATAAAGGGTCTGGCCCAGAAAATTTATTCCTTATTACCTTTTTTTTTTTTTTTAAGATTTTATTTATTTATTTGACAGAGAGAGGGATCACAAGTAGGCAGAGAGGTAGGTTGGGCGGGGTGGGGAGCAGGTTCCCCGCTGAGCAGAGAGCCCAATGTGGGGCTCAATCCCAGGACCCTGAGATCATGACCTGAGCCAAAGGCAGAGGCTTAACCCACTGAGCCACCCAGGCACCCGTCCTTATTACCTTTTGATTATGAGACCATTTTTATTTTCTATTTTAATACTTACTTCGTATGGCCCATTTGTGCAGCTGCATGAATAGGTAACTGCCAATTGTCCTCATTACAGTAAAGATCAGGATCTGCCCCATTGGACAGCAAAAGCTCCACACATTCTGTGTGGCCCTCTTGAGCAGCAATGAACAAGGGAGTAGCTTTGTCCAATGCTTGACAATTGACATTTGCACCTAATACAAAATACAACATTTAACAGACAATCCTAATTCATGGGGGAAAAAAGGGTGATGATTAACATAAATTTCAAAAGGGCTTTAGAGTACAATAGTTTTTCCAATCCCAGTGGATATTGCTGTATAAACATACTGATTTTCCACATTTGCTGGTAATCATTTAAATTGTTTTCACTTTTATGTTAACAAGAAAACAAGTGATTAGTACTTTAGAATTCATTTTTAAGCTAAAACAAAAATCTTATTCAATGAAGGATTCAATTCATTCCAATCTGTCCTCCAGCAAGCATCTGTGAGCCCAATAAGTAATCACTGAAAAACAAAAAATGCAAACCAACAAATATGGAATGTCTGATTATTACAGAAAAAGATAAATACCTAAGTTATAAGAATTAATAGATGCCATTAATCAATTCAGGCTAAGATTTATGAAAAAAATTCCTGTAGATTATGATACACCTTGGGGCTATGCCTTAAAACCAACGTTGACTAGGGACACCTGGGTGGCTCAATCCTTTAAGTGTCTGCCATCAGCTCAGGTCATGATCCCAGAGCACTGGGATCTAGTCTCTCATCTGCTTCCTTGCTCAGTGGGGAGCCTGGTTTTCCCTCTGGCTCCTGCTCCCCCTCCTTGTGTTCACCCTAACAAATAAATAAATAAAATTTTTAAAAAAAATAAAAACAAAACAAAAAAACAATGGGGTGCCTGGGTGGCTCAGTGGGTTAAGCCTCTGCCTTCAGCTCAGGTCATGATCTCAGGGTCCTGGGATCCAGCCCCATATCTGGCTCTCTGCTCAGGAGGGAGCCTGCTTCCCCTCTCTCTCTGCCTGCTTCTCTGCCTACTTGTGATTTCTCTGTCAAATAAATAAAATCTTTAAAAAAAAACCCTAATTTTGACTATACTCTTCATTAAGTCCCTTTTTTGGGGACCACTCCATGATAAAACCTTGTAATGAAATGAAAAATGTCTATTTAAATGGGTTTCTGAGCTGATTTTTCAAGAGCAAAAACTAATCAATTGTTTAAATGCCAGGGCATTAAGATGTAAAAAAGCTGAGAGTGACCTCACTTTTTAGGAAGGTTTTAAAAATAGCAAATCTCCCCCAATTTTTCTCATTGACAAACAGCATGTTAAGTATGCTAAGTATGGTGTTAGTACATGACTGTGAGAATTTTTAAATTTCTCGAATATGTCTCAGAAGAAAAGTTTTCTTCATCTCAAGGAAAAAAATAAAATCTTTTTGAAAGAATGTTCCATAAATGCACCTGGAATAAACCACAGGCCTAACTTAAGCTAAACTATGCAAAACATAAATACTAAGTTAAAGGGTGCGCGGAACGTCGGAAATTCCAACTGGACACCTAACACATCCAGACAAGTAGAATGTTCTTGATCTATACAAGGGAGATGCTTCATCTACTGAAAGCTTCAGAAAGAGGGGAACACTAATCACTGAGAAAAGATTAAGCTGAGAAAAAAATTTACTTAAGTTTCCTTTTTAAGCACTACTTCATTTTGACTGACAATTTCAAATTATCAAAAAGAATACAGAACCAGGTCCTATAAAATTATAGGTAGAAAAGTCAGAAAAATGACAGATAATTTACTAAAAGAAAAATCATTTTAGTTAGAAACATATATAGCTACATTATAAACATACCTACATACTTTTTCAATTTGCTTTTCATAACTATTCGGAGAGGAGAGGAGGAAAAAAGGAACAAAGCAAAACAAAACAGGTACCTAGCATTCTGGGAGACATGCTAGGCATAGAGATAGTCATTAAGGTGCAGTTTAACCAATTTTTTTTCTTTTTTTAATGATTTTATTTATTTATTTGACAAAGAAATAGAGAGAGCACAGGTAGGCAGAGCAGCAGTCAGAGGGAGAGGGAGAAGCAGGCTCCCCACCAAGCAGGGAGCCCAAAGCAGGGTTTGATCCCAGGACCCCAGGATCATGACCTTGGCCAAAGGCAGACACTTAACCAAATGAACCACCCAGGTGCCCCATAACCCATTTTATTCTAAATATTAGTTGCACACTAATAATTGGAACGTATAGGACTGGAAGCCATAAAATAAACTGGGACAGCATCAGGAAAGTACCACATAAAGAAGAGAAGTCACATGAGAAGACCTGATTCCAAGCCCTGATTCTGCCAGTAAATATTTTCTACATCTTTGGCAAGGCATTTAAATCAGGGTCTGGGATTCTTAATCTAAAAAAATACATGTTTAAATAATTGATTCTGGAGATTTCCACTCAACTCTAAGATTTACAGACTCAATATTTCTAACAATATCTTAATTTGGCATTTAATATTTTCTTTCTTTCAAACTTCAATTTGAGCATTTGAAGGTTTGTAAGCAGAAAGCAGAAATAAGAAAATGTGTGCTTTCTCTGTTTTGTATATTTGGAGGTAACTTTTTAAAAAGTAGGCTCCAAACCTGCAACACAGCTGTTGAACTCATGACCCTGAGATCAAGAACTGAGCTGAGATCAAGAGTCAGAGGCTTAACCAACTGAGCCACCCAAGTGCCCCTTGGAGGTAATTCATTAAAAACGTAAGTATTATTATAGACATATATAAAAAGCCTAGGTATTAATTTTTTTTTTTAACCTGGTGGCAAATCTGATATATTTCCCTTTAGCTCTTAACTATCCATGCTTCATGAGGTTAGTACTGTGAACCCATACAGTGTTTGAAGATATCGAAAAGCCCTTACATAACAAACATTTCTGGTCACAAAAATATCATACAGCATAAGAATGCCGCCTCAACACCATCTTTTCCCACAATGCTGAATGTGTGATAATTGTCAGAGAGAAACCATTAGCAGGTTTATGTTGCTACGAACATAATAAAGAGTAAACATGCTTTCAAATAAACCCATTTAAATAATCACACAATTTATCAAAACATACAACCCAAAGGCTTAATATATAAAATAACTATCTAATAAATTAATTAAGCATATCTAGTCTCGTGCCCTAGAAAGCTGGAACTCCTCAGGTCCCCATAAGCAAGAACAGACCCATCATTCAACTTGCCAATAAACCTGCTTTAGGGATAGATCATTATGTTCCTCCTCAGATAAATTAGTAGCTGTGCATCACATTATGTTAGTAATAGTTAGTAACCAAGCTTATAAATCCACTTCTATGTAATCTTATTTACCACAAACATAAAACCATAAATTTCATAACCTGATCTATATCTGCTTAAGAATTATACTTCCTAGGAAGATACACAGTTGAAACTCAAGATCTTAACAGTGCAAAGGCTAATGGATTAATCTTACCCGATGAAATAAGTATGCTCAAGCTTTCTAGCTTGCCATACTGAGCAGCCACAAATAAAGGTGTGATTCCAAAGTCATCCTGGCATTCCTTGTTTGCTCCTTTTTTAAGAAGCAATTTTATGATCTCAGCATTTTCCTAAAGCACAGATTCATATTTTAAATAGGAGAAAACAAAGAAAATAGAAGGTGTCTCTATTCTTATTGCTGTGTTTTGGGGTTTTTTAAATCCTCACTAAAGGAAAACTTTTTTTAAGTGTATGGTTCAATGAGAAGGAAGTACTAAACAATCAGATTATTCTATACCTTTAGCTAGCCCATTAAACATAAACAGATGAAACATTGATCTCTAAGAGTCATAATCCTTTTAAAGCCTACAAAACTAGTTTGCTAGCCCAAACACTAAGGAGTTACCAGTTTCTAAACACACTGCTATAAATAAAATAAGCCCTGTTCCTTATCAATTTATATCCCAAATATTCTGATGGTCTCTTAACTATGCTATCAACATATGAAAAACCTAGATAATCCCTGAAGCCCAAAGCTGCTGGAACTACCAGAGCAGTTGGCTTATTCAGAATGATCATTAGCATTTAGACTGCCTTTTCTGTACTGCACTAACCATCATAAATCACAGGCAAGTAGGAAGCAAAAACTGTATAGAACTGTCATTTTAAAAGGGTAAAACACATAATTTACATGGAAATGAAATAATAAATTCAGAGGTTACCTGAAAAGTAGCCTGGTGCAAAGCGTTCCATCCACACATAGAATGGGATCCATTAACATTTGCTCCATGTCGAAGCAAAAGCCTTAACACATCTATCTGTCCATTTTCAACAGCTGCAATACAGCAGTCAAAACAATTATTGTCAGTACAAAGGCATGTTTGTAGGACTGGACACTTTGGTGATGTTCTCATCACTTATTCACCCCGGAACTCACAATGCTCTGATCATTCCTATCAGGAAATCAAAACACATACTCCCTATACAATCCCAAAACATTTATCACAATTATCTTAGCCCAGGCCTATTAACATATACTATCGTTCTGTGGACAAACAAAATTATTTTCAAACCTATTTAAAAGACACAGACAAAATGGAAACAAGAGGCATACATTTATTCTCTCTGCTAATAAAGACAATGTTTCTGTTTTGTTAAAAATGCAAGTGGGAGAGAGGGGTGAAAGCCTCAGAAAAAACAGAAACAGTCTCCAAAGGATTGAGAATTTTGCTGATTATCTGACCACAAATAACAATAGTCACCGTCAACCTGAAAAAGCAACACTACAAGTTTTGCATTGTAGAGATTTTTTGCCATCACAGACAATCATTGTTAAGATGCCGTTTTTGTATCAGTCAATGAAAACATAGTAAAACTCTTGTTTATTTGAAAAGAAGACTCCACATAACCTGAAGAGTATTATGAAAGAGTGGCATACCACTTACCTACAGTAACTGAAACTAATGGATCCTAACATGCTGCTAACCTAGACCCTTGAAAGAAGAGTTCGCAGGCCCACAGACACCTAAAAATCCTTTACCCTTTATACTAATTTCACCAAATTATTCCTTCTTTTATGCATCTAATTTAACATGAGCCAAAGATAGGTGTTACCTAATATCAGGTAAATACAACAATTTATAAATCTTACCTTGTGAGGAAGAACATAGGTATGATGTTACTAAGTTGATACAACACACAAGTGGGACTAAACTTCCCAGAATGTTATCTACTACAAAACTGTGCATTGAAGGTGCCACTGGTTCTGGAGGACTTAGTGAAAAAACAAACACACACCAGAACAGAGGTATATAGTACATACAGAATTAAGTTCACACACAAATACACCATTAGCAAACCAGGTACACTATGAATGATGTTGCTGTGAGGCTATACAAGAAGTAATGACTTCTTGGAATTATAAGTTTGGGGAAATATCAGTATATATAAGAAAGAAGACAGATGTGTATAAGAAGGTCTGACTTAATGTGCTTGGTATTGAGAAAAGAGATTTGAAAAACAAGTACGATTTTTTAAATTTTATTTATTTATTTTATTTTTTAAAATTTAATTATTTTATATATTTATTCCTTCTACTATAGTTGCAGGTAGGAAGTGAAAATTAACAACTCTCAGTCAAAAATTAGAAAGGTGGGGCTCCTGGGTGGCTCAGTGGGTTAAAGCCTCTGCCTTCGGCTCAGGTCGTGATCTCAGGGTCCTGGGATCGAGCCCTGTGTCGGGCTCTCTGCTTGGCGGGGAGCCTGCTCCGCCCCCCCACCTTCCTGCCTGCCTCTCTGCCTGCTTGTGATCTCTCTCTCTGTGTCAAATAAATAAAATATTAAAAAAAAAAAATTAGAAAGGCAATAGACTTTTAAATGAAGGGCCACACATGAAAAATGCTAGCATACATCAAACAGTAGGAAAGATAAAATATTTTAAAAGTAGAAAGCAAGAAACAATAAATGTACTCATTAATTTTGAAGATAAATAACATGTCAGTAATATTCTATTAAGTTTATATATTGAATTTAAACCAAAGCACAGTTCCCCCATAAGGACTGTCAAAAGTTCCATGGTCAAGAATTCTCTTATTCAGGGAGGTTTCAGAAATGTGGTGGTTCAGAAACTACTATGGTTGAGATAGCATTGCTGTAACAGAAGTTTCACCTATCTTATTTCTAAGTTAATGTTCAAGGGCATTTTACCAAGGAAAAAACAACAGCTTTTCAAGCTATTTTTTCTATAATCAATCTAAAGTCAATCTAATTTTGGATGGAAGGTCATAAGAGAAACGGAAGAAACTTTGTTTCATATCCAATTCATACATCATTATCAGTGATTGCGGGCAAAAATCATTCTATAGCCAGACCCTGAGTTGAAGATTATCAGGTTGTCGGCAGTGATATATGAAACAGGGTAAAGATGTTTGTTTTTCATGACTTAGGCTGACCTTAAAAAAATGAAAGTCAAAAAACTTTGTTTTGGTAATTAAATACACTATAGAACACAACAATTTTTTAACATCATAAATACATTAATATGTGATATCTGCATTTCTTGAAAAAATTTCCCAATGGCAAAAGAGTGAAAGCAATACATGAGCAGATAAAGAGCATTTTTATAGTTCTCACTAATTATTTCAATATAAAGCAAATTTAATGGGTATGTTTTTTCAGGGCTCCTACATACACTTATGATTTCACATTATATGTAATTCAATGATGATTATATGAACATACCTGACAGTTCTGTGGAAGAATTTCCATGATTATAAAAGAGGCAAAAAAACCAGCTACTGAAATCAACTTAACAGCCTATTAGCAGTTTAATTTTTTTTTTCAGGGCTCCTACATACACTTAAAATCTACCATTTCACCATATCCTTCAAGATTCTACAATAATAAATTAATTAATCCAGTCATTCAACAGTACCAGGAACTGCACCAAGCACAAGGGTTATAGCAGTCAACTCAAGAGACAAGGTATTTGCCTTCATGGAACTTCCCTTCTAGTCAAAGAGATGGATAATCAACAAACATAGATAAATAAAATGAGTTCTCATAAAAATACTGTGAAAGAAATTAACAGAGTAGGGGCACCTGGGTGGCTCAATGGGTTAAAGCCTCTGCCTTCGGCTCAGGTCATGATCTCAGGGTCCTGGGATTGAGCCCCACATCAGGCTCTCTGCTCAGCAGGAAGCCTGCTTCCCTTTCTCTCTCTGCCTGCCTCTCTGCCTACTTGTGATCTCTGTCTGTCAAATAAATAAATAAAATAAAATAAATTAACAGAGTAAAATAATAAACAAGTGTGCTACTTTATACAAGTATAAATTATACAAGTGTGCTACTTTAGAAAAGGCGATAGAGGTCATCTCTGAAACAAAGACAGCTGAGGAGAGAAATGAAAGATAAAAAGCAGTAAGTCACACGAAGAGATGGAGGAACAGCAGTGGAAACAGAAGAAACAGGAACATAAAGGGTGTGAGGAGCCAAGAGCTGGGTATGTTTGAGGAACACCAAGATGGCCCCTGTGACTGAAGTGTAAAGTTAAGGAGAGGAAATAAAGCCAAGGAGGTCTCAGGAAGAAGTCAAATTTTGTAAGGCATGGTCAGAAGTTTTAATTAATTTGCTGACTGATTTGTTTGTTCATTTATTTATATTCTAAGAAAACAATTTTCAGCAGGAGCTACTCAAAGGAAAACAGCTCTCTTCAGACTCACCTTGTGAGCTTCTCCCCCTCACTTTTCTGTGTTCTAGCCATACTCCTTTTGCCTTGTTTCAATGGTTCTTTCCATGCTTTTAGAATTCAACAACTAAGAAAAATTTTCACTGACCAGCCCAACTAAAGCAGGTCCCCCTATTATTTTTTATCATACCATAATGTCCCATTCCTCTCTATCATTAATAGACTGCAATTATAATTTACATGTATACTTGCTATAAATTCCACACCAGATTATAAACCTCACTCACTACTATGCCTGACATATAAGAGCCACTCAGTAGATATTAGCTAGATAGATGACAGAAGACAGAAGAGGATTTATGCTGACTGGTCACTTCAAACATACACCATTGCAAATATTAAAAGAATAGAAATGAGCAGAAGGGGAAAAAACCACTTGAGATTAACACTAAGCAAGATTCTCAAATTGACTAATCAGATCTTTGCTATTACACAAGAAAGATAAACCTGCCCATGATTGATATTAAAACAGAAACAAGATTCAAGTAATGAAATCTAGATAAGTATTTATTTGGAACTTGTAAATTAAATGAGATATTCACATAATGAGTTATTTTACTGCTGTAATCAAAATTTAAATAACCTATAAACACATAAAAAGATCAACATCATTAGTTGTGAGGGAAATGCAAATCAGAACCATGAGATGCCATTTCATACCCATTAGGATGGCTATAATCAAAAGGATGGATAAGTATTGACAAGGATATGGAGAAACTGAAACCATCATCCATTGCTGGAAGGAATATAAAATTGTACAGCCACTTTACAAGTCCAGTAGTTCCTCAAAAACATAAACATAGGGTTATCACATGACCCAACTACTCTACTTCTAGAAATTTCCACAAAACAACCAGAAAACATATATCCACACAAAAACATTTACACAAACAATTTTGGCAGGATTATTCATAATAGCCAAGAAGAAGAAACAACCCAAATGTTCATCAGTTGAAGAATGGATAAACAAAAGGTGGTACATCTATACTACTGAATACTATTCAGCCATAAAAAGGAATAAAGTACTGATATATGCTACAACATAAACGCTGAAAACTTTATGCTAAATGAAAAAAGCCAGACATAAAAGGCCACATATTGTGTGATTACAGGAAATGTCAAGAAGCAATTCCGTAGACACAAAGGAGTTTCATAGTTGTCAGGGGCGAGAGGGAAGGAGTGGGGAGTGACAGCTACCACATGCAGGGGCCCCTATAACTGACAGTCTCTACATTTTGTACTATCTTCCAGGCTATCTCTCCTCTTTCAAGTCAGAAGTGTTTCTATCACATCTTTCTTTTAAAACTTTGCGGGTTTCTGTGAATCTTCTTAGGGTTCTCTTTAAAAGACAAAAACCACACTCACGAAGCTCTTTGAGATAAGCTCTTCTCTGCCCTAGGCTTCTGCTGAGGAACAACACCCCTAAGCTTCTTAAAGCCCCACTGTTTGAGTGTGCCTATAAATCATACCCTAAAATCTTTAGAGAAACTTTCATCTCACTGAATACTACTATGAGGCACCACCTTTATCACACACAGATTTTTTAAAGATTTTATTTACTTGTCAGAGAGAGAGAGAGCACAAGCAGGCAGAGTGGCAGGCAGAGGCAGAGAGAGAAGCAGGCTCCGTGCTGAGCAAGAAACCGGATTCGGAACTTGATCCCAGGACCCTGGGATCATGACCCAGCAAGAAGGCAGCAGCTTAATTGACTGAGCCACCCACGCGTCCCTATCACACACAGATTTTAACAGATCAGTTATACAGGAGACTTCACTTGGATACCAGGTTTTCCTGATAGTGCCTTGGATTTGATATTTGCTTATAAATCTTAATTTAAGTCTTCTTAGTTTAAGCCTTTTGCTCTTAGTGGAGGCTGAGAACTTTCAAAACCATCAAGTCCAGGCTCTATTTAAAGACTTTCTTTTAGTTACCTCTCTACCCTCACTTTTTTTCTCAACGTATTTTCTGGCTTACTCCCCTGGAAAATCAGCACCTTGAATGTAGTTACCAGAATTTTTGGCTCATCGGCATTAATTAAAATATCAATCATGGTGGTGGGGGTGGTGGGAACACAGATGGGACTTGGTAAGAGTGGTAAGAGGTGTTAGAGTAACCGATTAGCAGTTTTTAAAGGAAAAATTAATTTAGTTCCAAACTTTCTACCATACAATGACCAAAAAATAAAAAGCAAAAATTTAAAAAACCAGAATTGCACATTTATCAGATTTTAGTAGAAAAATATTCTAAACCTTAATGCCATAGATATAATCTCAAAGTAAAAGATAAAGGGATTACAACAGATACATATACAACAGAACTGAAAAAGTAATAAGGAAACAAGTGCTCAGAGAAACAATAATTTTCACCAAACATAAAAATGAGCTTAATAATATAAGGAACTCATAAAAATTAGTAAGAAGAACATGAAGAATCTTACAGATGAGTGACATGAATAAATTCATAAATAAAGTATGAGAAATAAACAGATATGGGAAAACATATAAGCATGGTAGTATTTCTTAAATTAGCAAATATGTTATGCAAATGGTGTCCTTGTGAGGATTTACCAACTTTTCAATGATTTAATAAGGTTAATATGAAAGTGTAATAAAATGCTTATTTTTTATTTACTAATCCTTCAAGTGAAAATCTGTTGTGTGGAAAAATTTCATAGTTATTTTTTTCAAACATGAAGTGACTAGTAATAAAACAAAAATAAATGTCTAACATTATGATATGATACCTTCAGTAGGTAAAATAATATCTAAAACTGTAACTATTAAGACAGTATTGAAATGTAAAAAAAATTCTTAGAGCAGATTAAATGAAAAAAAAGTAAATTGGATATATGTATGATACCTTATATAAAATGTGAAGTGCCAGGGCGCCTGGGTGGCTCAATGGGTTAAAGCCTCTGCCTTCGGCTCAGGTCATGATCCCAGGGTCCTGGAATAGAGCCCCGTATCAGGCTCTCTGCTTGGCAGGGAGTCTGCTTCCCTTCCTCTCTCTCTGCCTGCCTCTCTGCCTACTTGTGATCTCTATCAAATAAATAAATAAAATCTTTAAAAAAATAAAATAAAATAAAATGGGAAGTGCCTCTTTAAATTATAAAATATCTACATGAATTTCTGTATAAATTACATAAAATATCTACCCATAAGGGGTTGCAGGGAATTCTTAGAGATACAAATGTGTAGGATAAGGGACAATTTTTTTTCTTCTTAAAATCTGCTTTGTTTATACAATAGAGAAAAGTGAAATTTGTGTTATCTATGCTGTTAATACAGAAACCTCCTTTTCAGCATATATCTACTTGTCTGTCTCACTATTAACAATTTTTTCAACTACATTATCATATTTCAAAAATTTATATGGTGGTATTTGGAGATTGGCTTATTCCAAAGTCTACAAATTTTTTTACCACAAGATGATACTTCTGCTGTTGTGACTCAAGGCCACAGTCTTCAAGCACAATTTAATATCAGCCTTTAAACAGAATTTCAGCCCAAAGAACAATTGAAAATTACATTTAAATACCATAAGACAGAAATTTCTATATAATACCTGTGTGAGGACTCAATCTTTTTACAGCACTTCCCTATAATAAGATTTCAGATCTTGTGTTACAACCTAGAATACAGAAGCATATAGAAAAGACTACAGAATTAGTAAAGTAACACTGTAGGGGCAGACAGGTGATTCAAATGTCTAGAACACAGTCCTGCTTCCTCATTATGATCAAAGAGATCTGTTATGTGCAGAAAAAAACAGACCTCTGAAGTCATCTTTCAGGGGACAAAAAATAAGCCTTTATCTATCCATTAGTTTGTATTCTGTAAACAACGAATAAATACATTCTACTGAGGGTCACAGACTGAACAGCTTATCATATCCCATGTGTTTTATTTAGCCCACATAGTTTTATTTGGTTTTGTTCATTTGTTTTGTTTTATAGTTGAGGCAACATTTAAAAACTGGGAATTTTCACATTAAAAGATACATATATTCATATTTGGTACTTAGCAATTTGGCAACACTGGGCCAGAGCAAGTAGTGGCTGTCCCTTTTATACTAGGTTTCACTTTCCTCAATAGCCTCTAACATTCTCTAGGCCTCAGCACTTACAGTCCACCTGCTGGACCCAGTAAGCCTTATTATCCGATTTATTTTCTCCAGAATAATTACCTATGACCAGTTTTATTGGTATAAATAAACATGTTTACCTTTCCTCCTCCACAACTATATTGATTTTTTCTTTTTTTTTTTTTTTTAAGGTTTTATTTATTTGTCAGAGAGAGCGAGCGAGAGCGAGCACAGGCAGACAGAGTGGAAGGCAGAGTCAGAGGGAGAAGCAGGCTCCCTGCGGAGCAAGAAGCCCGATGTGGGACTCGATCCCAGGACGCCGGGATCACGACCTGAGCCGAAGGAAGCTGCTTAACCAACTGAGCCACCCAGGCGTCCCTATATTGATTTTTTCAACCAGCCTTATAAACATACACACTATTTTCCCATTGCAAAAAAAAAATGCAAAGCCCATAATCCTCTTTCCATGGTCAGTACTCTACAAACAGCCATTCATCGGCCAGATTTTCCTCTCTTCCAAAAAACACAACTGGGCCTATAGGCAGAAGCTGTTAACACAGAACCTTTATGCTCTTTCTTGTCCTTCTATTTCCTGTCCAAGTTTTCACTGACTCTAAAGACATTTCCTTAGACTGTTTAATTAGTATCATTTGTTCATTTTCTCATGTCTCAGTAAGATTAGGCTTCAGCTACAGACAATGACAAATCTTGAGAGACTTAAATTCCAAGACAATAAACTGCATACATACTTTCTGCCTGGTCATACTGGGGCTATATACAGTCACCGGCTTCACACTCAACAGTCACCAACGACTACAACTCAATTTCCTCCCAACCAACAACAACAACAAAAAAAACCCTTACACTCTTCAGTGTTTACAGATTTTTGGTACTTTTACATAATCTAATCCCAGCAAAGTCTTTACTGGAAATTAATTTCTACTCACCTAAATTTGGGAAAGAATTTATAATTTAAGTGTATGTGTTTATTGCCATTATCAATCATATCCTAGAAGCCTATTAATGTGTTTTACTGCAAAATATTTCAGCAACCTAATCATTATGGCAAGGCTGAAGAATTATTTACTTTTGAAGGAATATTATTACTAAACCACACCTATGTATCTATACACTGTATAGGCAGTTAACTAAAACTTATTTCTTTTCCTCAATAAGATGGTAATACCAACTTCCTTTGGTTTAGAAGCATTTTCACAATTCAAGTGATACTGAGCAGAGAAACAGTGATTTGTACATATCATCACATAAAACTAACTTCTACATGATACTAGATGGCCATATACACAGAAAGTGTAAGATATTTTGAAGAACAGAAGAGGAAGAAAGGAAGGAGGAAAAAAAGTAACTACTTCATGGGTACAAATAACTAGGACCAGACATTTCAGCAGCATGGAACTCTAAGTCCCCTTGCATTCTTGTGGTATCACACTTAGTATGTACCAACATCATAATATCTCTCAATCAGAATCTTCAAGTAACATGTGTTCACAAGAGCATCAGTAACAAGCTGCACAAGATACTGTATGGGGAACACGGAAAATTAAATCACCTCTTGCAAATAAATATATAGCATTCTTTTAAAACACCATTAGCATTCTTGGCAGATGCTTAAGAGTATTGCCTACTCATCCATCCAAGACTTTGTTCTAAAATCAATGAACATGTAGGGGCGCCTGGGTGGCTCAGTTGGTTAAGCATCTGCCTTTGGCTCAGGTCATAATCCCAAGGTCCTGGGATTGAGTACTGTATCGGGCTTCCGCTCAGCAGCTCCCCGCTCAGGGGGGAGCCTGCTTCTCTCTCTCCCACTCTGCCTGCTTGTTTCCTCTCTCACTGTATCTCTGTCTGTCAAATAAAGTCTTCAATAAAAACAAATCAAATCAGATCATATAATGTAACAAACATTATATGAGGTAGAAATGATGAAACATACTAAAAATGAAATAAAAGACACACTCATTACAATGTAGAGACCTTAACTGGATCCTGATTTCAACAATCTAAAGAATACACATAAACATATATACATGACAATCAGGGAAATTAAAAAACCAATTTGATTAAAAAACCAATTTGATGTTTGATGACACTGATGAATTACTGTTATCTTTAAAAGCAATAATAGCATTGTGATAGTTTTTTAAAGAAACATATTTATCCTTTGCAGATACATACACAAATGTTTACGTGTGTTAAATTATACGATGAATGAAGTTTTCCTTCAAAATAAAAGAGTAGAGACAATAAATGAAACAAGATTTGCCCTAAGTTGAAAACTACTGAAGTTCAGTGTCAGGTACATGGCAATTTATTTCCTTTATCTTTATATTTAAGACTGCCACAAATTTTGAAGAGAATTTCAAATGGGAATTCCAAAAGCACTTTGCATATCTGAAATATTCTTAATATGCATAAAATGTGAATTTTAAAAAACATATCAGAATAAAAATTTAACTGAACATTCTTACTTAATAATATAATTTAAAGTTACATTTTATAGGGGTGCCTGGGTGGCTCAGTGGGTTGAGCCGCTGCCTTCGGCTTGGGTCATGATCTCGGGGTCCTAGGATCGAGTCCCGCGTCGGGCTCTCTGCTCAGAGGGAAGCCTGCTTCCCTCTATCTCCCTCTCTGCCTGTCTCTCCATCTGCTTGTGATCTCTCTGTCAACTAAATAAATAAATAAAATCTTTAAAAAAAAAAAAAAAAGAAAGAAATGCTATCTCTGAAAAATTTCTAAAAAAAAGAATATACAAAACACCCCACTTTGGAAAGCAGAGCTCAAAATGTCTGGAGCACACAGGAATGGGAGAAGGGCTTTCCTCCCTTCGATCTAAACAGGTATCGGCATTGTCTCTCTAAGACTCCAGCTGAGACAGTGAAAAGAAAAACCAGAAAAGCTCTGAAGGAAGGGCCTCCTTCAAGAAACTATATTATAGTGCTGGAGAAGCCTATAAGTGCAAATATCTAAGAAAACAAAGATGACACTTTCAATAATTTCTATGGAGACAGTTTATACTGCTGAAGAAACACGCTCCTCCATTTCTTAAGTTAAAGGGAAAAAGAATTAATCTGGGAAAGCATCCTGAGTAACAAAATATTTTTGAAAAAGAAGAAATCAAAGAACTGAAAAAGGTCTTCGACCCATATAAAACTTCTAAACAAAATCAAAATTTAGTTCAGGCAGGAGCACATTAAGAACAGTCCAAAGCCCCAGATAAAGACTTCATGAAGGCATGAACTCAATGTAGGATTCTCATTTGGAACAAATACGGCAAACCTACACATAAATGTAAGTAATAACTCTACCTAGGAATATTAAGTTCTAACTAAGAATAGTAAATAATGATCATCATATAATGCAACATTCATTAAAGAATATATTTTTAAAAGAGGAACTTTTAAAAATGTAATTATCCTACTGAATGTTCTTTTGGGAAAATGCCTAACATGACTATGTATTCTGGGAAACTACTATAGACAAGTTCTACACCAAATGCAAATCGCAGTGAGATGAGTTACATCTATAAGCTAGAAATATACTTTCATTTTTAAAGCTCCAATTTTGACAGTAATCATCACAGTTAGTGAGGCTAAAGTGGACAATTCAACCGCAGGCTATCCACCTCCTCTTCTTACAGCATCAGGATAGCAATTTCTGAGAACGTCAGAGATCACCTATGTATTCTATTAGTATATTTGATTTATATATGAAATTTTAATTTTATCTATGGTTTTTAGGTTCTACATGTACTCTATTCTCCGTTATGCACTTCATTTTTCTGTATAATTCAACAACAAAATAACATTTTTGTTGTATACTAATAAGTATAAAACTTTTTTTTATAAATTTAAAACATTCATAAGCCATTTATCTACCGCAGTATTTCTCTGGTCCTGTGGTTACACTGACATCTGGTGGTACTTGGAAAGAATTAGACTGCAATGACAAGGGATTTCTCTCTCTCTCTCTCTCTTTTTTTTTTTTTTTGGCTAATTTATTCAATATGACTTCAGAGCTTATGTTTTTCCAAAGCTTTATCTATACCCAATAGCCAAATTAATAAAATACTATACTAACTCCAATGACAGCAAATATTAGTTACAATCAGTAACTATAGAAAACTACTGAACACATTTTGAACACATTTGAACTATAGAAAACTACTAAACACACTGTGAAATAATTCACTTTGGTAACATGACTGGGAAGGATTAGAATTATTTCAAGAATGACTGGCTGGGGCACTTGCATGGCTCAGTGGGTTAAAGCCTCTGCCTTGGGCTCAGGTCATGATCTCATGGTCCTGGGATCTAGCCTCACATCAGGCTCTCTGCTCAGCGGGGAGTCTGCTTTCTCCCCCTCTCTCCGCCTGCCTCTCTGCCTACTTGTGATCTCTGTCAAATAAATAAATAAAATCTTAAAAAAAAACACTGGCTAAGTAGGACTGCCCACAGTTATTTAACTCATAATTAAAGTTTATACTCACAATGGTTCTAAAGTCTTTACACCAAGGATAAAGGCATCATTTCAAACCATTTTCTCTGTATATTTGGATAGAGTTCCATACTGTCTCTTGGCCATGAATGTTTAGTTTGAAATAGAGTGTTGTACTGATATTTAGAAACATTTCTAAACATTTAGACAAATTTTTAAAAAGTGTAACTTCATAATAATAATGAAGTTACACTTCTTTTTTTATCAAGTACTTCATGTCTACCCAATGACTAAAGCTTAAAGAAGTATACTAATGGGAAAAACCACGGGCTCATGGGCAAAGTCCATTACGTTAGGAATATTAACAATAAAGTTGTAATCAATACCCCAATCTACATGTTGCCACTGACATGTCCCATGGTTTCTGATAAAAAGAAAGGATTTTTTTAAAAGGGGGGGGGGGTGGCAAAGGGCAGAGGGAAAGAGAGAATCCCAAGCAAGCTCCACACCCAATGAAGAGCCTGACCTGAGGCTTGATCCCACAACCCCAAGATGACAACCTGAACCAAAATCAAGAGTCTGACACTTAACTGACTGAGCCACCCAGGAACCCCCAGAAAGATAGAATTCTGATGGCCAGTTAGACATTGGAGACCATATCTAAGAAAAGACATCTTTCAATCACAAGAAAGTCTTAGACAAAACCCTGAAATTTTACCATCTTATTACATATTGATTAGTTTCCCCTATCTCTCTTCAGCAACAGAATTAAGACCAACATTTGATTCAGACAGCATACCCCTAAACTTATATCTTCTTGAGCTATAACACTGAATTCTACCACTTTCTGTAATTATCCAAATCACATTTTTGAAACATTCATATAACAGTATTCTCCTTCTAGGGAAACTACCTCTGTAAGTATGATCTCCATGTTATGGCTTAGAGAAACAAATCATTACATTGAAGAGTCCCTATCAGAGAAAAAGTAGGCAGCAAACTGTCTTTCATTCCAAGGACTCCTATTTATACAGAAGCAACACCTCTGTTACTTCCATTTCAGCATACTAACCAATGAAAATCATATACAATTAATTGTACAATGGTAATAACAATTATGAAGAGACAACTCCATTAACTATGTATGCAATGATCCAGTTTGACAGCCACACATCCATAATGTACACCAGTGAAACCCAATATTGTTCATAAACTGGCTGTCAATCTGCAAACTGTCCCCAGTCCTCAACAAAGTAAGATTTGACCAGAATATAATTCAATTATGTCCCTAAGCACGCTGTTTAGTTCCACTGGCATTTTTCTAAACGAGACTTCTCTAACAAAAGAAGCAGTGCACTCGCTGATTTACATTCTGGCTCAAGCACCTTGTATCGACAAACTGACATTTTCTGTAGTACTGTTCTATGGTATCTAAAGAGAACAGAGATAGCGCTATATGGGTAGGGTAGGGGTTGAGGGGTATCCCATCTAGGTCTATATTAGAATATTACATTATTGCAAAATACTGAAATCAAGAATATTTGTTCTACTTTAAAAATTATTATGGACTTTCAATTTTATCACTGGGGCATAAAGTAAGCATTTCTACCTTACTCTTCTTAGAAAGCATCCAAAAGCAATGAATCTAAAATCAGCAAAGAAAATTAGAAATAAAAACAAACTCTCCATTTTTAGCAAAACTAGGATCCAGCTAAAACTCCAGACCAAAAATAGGTATAAGAGCTTCCTAAAGAAATGAGGTCAATCCTGGGTACTTAAGGGAGGAAGGGGAGAGATGGCTCAGCTTTACATCTCAGAAAGAACTAGCAAAGTAAACTCCTCAAAGGTGAGAGGCTTGCTCTGAGTTATGAAAGATAAATTCCCTGCAGAGGGATAGAATTTGTGGGCCATCAACAAACATCCTGGACCCAGCTGAAATCTGAAAGTCAGACGAACAGGGTCTAACAAGGAATCACACAAGAAACTATACTTGCAACAGTAGTCTGTTGTCACTTCCATAGAAAAGAAGCTAATAATACAAAAACCCCACAGCTGCTGCCTTGCCCAGTGACTGGTAAAATAGCTAAATGAACTCAACAACCAAGAACCCTAGCTAGTCTGGAATGTGGATCTAGCTCCTTTCTCTTAAAAGTCTCCTAAAAATAAATGACCATGCAAAAACTTACATTTCCAGATGAGTTATCACATAGGAACAAGCACAAATCCATATATAGTTACCAAAAAGGGGGCAGGGGGGAGAAAATGTCAAGAAAACTATTAGTAGACAAAACCAAAACCAAAACCAAAAAACCCCCTCTTACCACAAAAATATTGCCACAAAGTCAAATGAAAATTGTAGCTAAAACTTTTGCTGTAATAATAAAAAAGAAAAAAGTTAAGGAAAAAAGGCATAACACTGGGATACAGGAGCTCAAGTAAAAGATTTCTAGAGGATAGAAAATTATGTAACATAAATTATTTAAGAAAGACCCAGAAAAATGAAACATCATAGAAATGCTGTTGAAACTGGGAAAAAACACTACACAGAATAGATATTTCTGAAAATGAACACACAGCATTTTTTAAAAAAAGGAAAAATAGGGGCGCCTGGGTGGCTCAGTGGGTTAAAGCCTCTACCTTCAGTTAGGTCATGGTCTCAAGGTCCTGGGATCGAGCCCCACATCAGGCCCTCTGCTCAGCGGGGAGCCTGCTTCCCCCTCTCTCTCTGACTGCCTCTCTGCCTACTTGTCATCTCTGTCTGTCAAATAAATAAAATCTTTAAAAAAAAAAAAAAGGAAAAATAAAGTAAAAAAAATTTAAGAGGGGATTAGAGAGAAAATAATATAAAAAACAGGATCTCCAACATATGAATAACTGGTGCCCAAGAAGACCTCATAATCATAGAAAAGACAAATATTTAAAGATATAATTTCAAAAAGCTGTACTACAATAATAAAATAAAGAAAAACTAAATCTATATATTGAAGGAGCACCCGGCTGGCTCAGTCAGAAGCCAGCCTTCTGATGGCCAATTTGTGGGTTCAAGCCCCAAACTGGGTGTAGAGATAGAAAGACAGATAGATAAATAAATCTACTGAAATGGTACACCAAGTCTCAGGAGAAAAAAATGATCCAAAACAGACACGCAAAAAATACTGTCACAAAAAAAAAGAAAAGAAAATCAGGCTGTCCTTCAACTTTAACTCTAAAACATAATAGATTGCTATTAAAAAAACTTCCTAAAGAAAGGTAACCCAAGGATTATACACTTAATCAAACTGCTGTCCAAATACAAAATCACATTCAATTACAAATCAAAATCACAAATACAAAATCCAAGTACAAAATCACTATTCAATTCACATGCAAATCTCAGGGAACATTATTTCCGTAGGTCCTTTTAGAGGATTCTATAAAGGAAGAATTTAGTTAGCCAAGCAAAGCTGGAAAAGCCATGGTAAACTAACTGGTGACAAACTTCTAAGCTATTTAACCATAGAACTAAGAATAAAATTAAAAGAAGGAATTAAGATGCCAGAACAGGATAGATGTTACCACCACTAATATGCAAATATGATATAACTAACTTTCTGGTGAACACCATACTTTTGATCTGGGAAAAATCAAACTCGATTTTCAAGAACATGCCCTCAATTATAAAAATGCTCACATTACAATTCCTGAAGATGATAACTGATCTCTTGAAAAATCTAAAAGTAACTCCAAAGATAAAGTTTACTTTATCTTTAGAATACATACTAAATATACGAATTTGAAACCTCAAAATTGCTAGCATCTCAAAAATTAGCCCTATTAGTGATCACCAATTTGTGAAACTACTAGTGAAAAGTGAAATATGTTGTGGTTTGTTCAACCCTGGACTATATCAGTGGAGTCAGAGTTAAAGGATATGCCACATGAACTTAAGTATGACACATTTCACAGTTAACTACTAAAATAAGCAGCCTTACATAACACTTTATAAACTACTTTGTTCTTACTAAGCATTCCTGTTATGCTTAACATTGAAGGTTACACAGGATAAGCAGACACACAGAAGAACAAAAAATGGAAAATAATCAATCAAAAGCCAAAACTGCATGCTGTGCAGTTACCATAAAAACTGTTCTATGAAGTCACACTGCGTTGGATTCGAGACTCCAATTTATCAGTGTTGCTTTATATATAGCAAAATAAAAAGAAAACATAAGTCCTATAAAATTTATTGGGCTTTTACTTAGAATCTACTATATTTATAAATTATGATATTCTATTTTCAAAGCAATTTGACAAATCTACCCTCGACTATTTACTATGCATGCATTTATGAGGCAAGAAAAAGGAGTGGGGAGAAAAAGCAAGAGTAAAGAAAAGAAACAAGGGGACAGACTCTTTGATAAAATATAAACTTTAAACTGCACATTAACACAAAGATGTTCAAGAACAATTGTCATGTAGAAAGAAAAGAAGTTCCCTGAATTTCCCTTCTTGCAAGGTTTTCTAGTTTTGATTCTTACTGCCATCAAACTGAAAAGTTTCCTTTAGAACTCATTTTTATAAAAATCTTGAGGGGCACCTAGGTGGCTCAGTTGGTTAAGCATCCAACTCTTATCTCAGCTCAGGCCTTGATCTCAGGATTGTGAGATAGAGCCTCGCACTGGGCTCCATGCTGGGCACGCAGTTTAATTGAAAAAAATAAAATTAAAATTAAAAAATAAAAATCTTGACGAGTTCTGTGTAGAAAATATGTTCCCATTATAAATGGTGGTGTAGTATAATTTCTCTCTGCATATAGCTTTCACTTCAATCATATTCAAACATCACAAATATCAATTACTTTTCTAAGTCACCTATCAAGTTTCCATAGTTTTATATTCATTTTCTATCCCTTAACCCTCCAGGTTTACTTTTACAGCCTCCAGCAACAGGCTAGGTGGTAAACTGGGCCACCAGGACAGGTACTACAACATGCATGGGAATATAGCTTCCCTTGAGGGAGAGGAAAACATACTTCAATACTTAAAAGTTTTAGCAAAGAACAGTTTTGGAAGAGAACTCAAAAGATGGGGAAGGAAGCTACACCAGATGGGCTTTAAGTTCAGCTGGTCCAGCCACTCTGCTCATCAAGACATTATCATTTGTAGTTTGTTGCAAATCTTGAGGTGTCCGAGATTTGTTTCAATAAACAAAACTCTTCCATTATAGATTGAAACGTGGATCACTACAGTTATTTAAAAGAGGTAGATACAGGTAAGCAAAGCAGACTGCTTAAGTTTGTCATATTATTTACAGGGCAAGCAGACGCTGGTGTGCAGATCACCTAACTGAAGAGTCATGGGTCCATCTCTTGACCTTTGTTCTTGTAAAAGCTAAAGGTATACTTTCTCTTTCTCTTTTTAAAGAAATACTCTACTTTCAAACCAGGACTTAATATAATTGTACTGTACTTGAGCACATAAAAGTACTACATCTTTTTGAGGTTAACCTCCTTGTTTGCATCAAATTATTTTTTGTATTAACCAATATAAAACATAATTAGGATAGTCAGTTTGTTGCCAAAGAAACTAAGTAAATCCTGTTACTAAAAATAAGTGATTTAAAAAGCTATTCACGGGGCGCCTGGGTGGCTCAGTGGGTTAAGCCGCTGCCTTCTGCTCGGGTCATGATCTCAGGGTCCTGGGATCGAGTCCCGCGTCGGGCTCTCTGCTCAGCAGGGAGCCTGCTTCCTCCTCTCTCTCTCTGCCTGCCTCTCTGCCTACTTGTGATCTCTCTCTGTCAAATAAATAAATAAAATCTTTAAAAAAAAAAATAAAAAGCTATTCACTGGTTTGAATTATCTTAGCAACTGTTCTTTCAGTAACATAAAAAATTACAAGTTAACGATATACTAAAATAGAAATCACTAAAACTGCATCTCTGATTTTCTCTAAATACTTATATAAGCACAATACTGAATTTCATAAACAGGACTATTATATTTTGAAACTGTAAACTAAAGTACCAAACTAACATTTCTTAAATCGTTCCATGCAATGTTAATGTTCTTTGAGATTTTTCTAAGTGTTCCATAAAGAAAAAGAATATTATGGTCAAATACACTTCAAAATGCCGTTAAAGTTAAAACAAGTGTTGTTTTGGGACACCTGGGTGGCTCAATGGGTTAAAGCCTCTGCCTTTGGCTCAGGTCATGATCTCAGGGTCCTGGAATCGAGCCCCACATCGGGCTCTCTGCTCAGCGGGGAGCCTGTTTCCTCCTCTCTCTGCTTGCCTTTCTGCCTACTTGTGATCTCTGTCAAATAAATAAATAAAATCTTTAAAAAACAAAAAACAAAAAAAAACCCAAGTGTTGTTTTATAACAGGTCTGAGAGACACTTCCATTCATCAAACAATTTACTAAAAGCCACCACACATCAGGCACTTATCTGGGTTTGGAGGTTACAACAGTGAACAAGAGAAATAAAATGCCTGCTCTCATGGAGCCTTCTTTCTAGTAGAGAGGACAGTCAATTAACAAAAAAGGAAATAAATACAGTACAGTGAGAAGAGCTATGAAGACAAGAAAATGGGATAAGAGGGCAGAAGACACTTCTCTCTGGATGGACACATTGAGCTACAAAGCTAATGTTTTTTATTTTTCTACATTGAGGAATACAATACAGTACATAGTACTTCCCAAACACAGGTTGATCAGGAGCCCTTTTGTCAATGAAGATCTATTAATTCTATTAATAGCTCATCAAATCAATTCCATAAGTGCTCTTCTAACCAATGTGCAGACAACAGCAGGGTCAAGACTCAAATACAGCTCTTCTGATCCTAAATATAATGTTTTTATATCTTCTTCATCTTTGAAAGCAGAAATAACAGTGCATATCTCAGAATCATCGTGAAAATTATGACATAGTTAATTCATGTAAAACACTTGACATAGAGTTTGGTACATACACTGCTCAATAAATGTTTTAGTTACTATTAGTACAGTTACTATGCACATGTCTAGGGGAATAATATTGCCTTCTTTTAATATCTTTTTTTTTAAGATTTTATTTATTTATTTGACAGAGAGAGATCACAAGTAGGCAGAGAGGCAGGCAGAGAGAGAGGGGGAAGCAGGCTCCCTGCTGAGCAGAGAGCCTGATCTGGGGCTCGATCCCAGGACCTGGGATCATGACCTGAGCCGAAAGCAGAGGCTTTAACCCACTGAGCCACCCAGGCGCCCCTTCTTTTAATATCTTGAACACTTTATTTTTATCTCTTTCATAGGACCTAATTATGTTCATTCCTCTATATGGTAGATTTCAGGGCGCCTGGGTGGCTCAGTGGGTTAAAGCCTCTGCCTTCCTCTCAGGTCATGATTCCAGGGTCCTGGGATGGAGCTCCACATCAGGCTCTCTGCTCAGCAGGGAGCCTGCTTCCTCCTCTCTCTCTGCCTACTTGTGATCTCTGTCTGTCAAATAAACAAATAAAATCTTTAAAAAAAAAAAAGACAGCAACCCAAACAGAGGCTGTACATGGCTAGGCCACAATGAAAGCTTACTATGTAGTTGTGTACACAATATCCAAAGTGGGTTACATGCGCATGTAAAAACCAAAAACCAAAAAACAAAAACCTTAGCTAAAAAAGCAATCTTCCCTCAAGGAAATATGAACTATATTACAGAAAGGCTTCCATTAAACATTTTCATAATTATACATTTTACCTATTCAAAATACTTTTATAAATTAACATCACCAGTAATGGGTCATATTCTTCCTGATAAGATGTACTAAGATACCATTTCATTTCTTTGATATTCCTGCCAGAAATGCATAACCAGAATTTTATCAAGAAAACACATCAGAGGGACGCCTGGGTGGCTCAGTTGGTTGGATGACTGCCTTCGGCTCAGGTCATGATCCCGGAGTCCCGGGATCGAGTCCCACATCAGGCTCCCAGCTCCATGGGGAGTCTGCTTCGCTCTCTGACCTTCTCCTCGCTCATGCTCTCTCTCACTGTCTCTCTCTCAAATAAATAAATAAAATCTTAAAAAAAAAAAAAAAACACATCAGACAAACCCAAACTGAAAAACATTCTACAAAATAAATGTTCTGAATTATTCAAAAATGTTAAACTAAAAAAAAGGTTATAATCATAAAAGATGAAGAGTGAAAATCTGTTCCTAATTATAGGAGGCTAAAGAGACCTAACAACTAAATTTAACAAATGTCCTAGACTGGATCCTGCACTAATAAATTTTGTTGCTGTTATAAAGGACATTAGTGGAACAATTTGCAAAATTGAATAAGAGCTGTAGATTAAATAACAAACCTGTATCAATGTTAACTTCCTGATTTTGATCATCATATGGCGGTCATATAAGACAATTTCATTGCTTTTAGGAAACGCATACTACAGTATTTATAGGTAAAGAAGCATTATGTCTATAATTTAATCTCAAAGGGTTCAGAAAAAATACACGGATAAATACAGAGAAAGAAATAAAATCGTAAAATGAACACAGTGAAATAACAAGATCTGAGGGGAAAGTATGAGTCCTTTGTAGTGTCAGAACATTTCCAAAAGTCTGAAACTATTTCAAAATAAAATGTCTAAATACAAAAGTAATGGGTAACAAAAAGGAAAGATGGCAAATAATCACATAAAAAGATGTTCAGTACATTAGCAACCAGAAAAACCACAATGTCACTAAAAGCAAAAAAGAAAAATTTGTCAAAGGTAACTATTAGCGAGCATGTGGGACAAGTGAAGCTATCATTACATTACTGGAGGGAGGGAATGCAAGCTGTATAGTCACTTTGTAAGAAACTTCTGAATTGTTTTCCACACTTAAACATACACTTACCACATGACCCCACAATCCTAGGTATTAATTCAAGAGAAATTAAAACTTACATTCAAACAAATCCTACATGCAAATGTTTGTAGCAATTTACTCACAATCACCAAATACTAAAAACAACTCAAATGTCTATTAACTGGTAAATGGATAAACTGTAGTACATTTATATAATGGAATTCTACTTAGCAACAAAAAGGAATGAATTCTTGATAACACAACATTATGAATCCCTAAAGCATTATGCTAAATGAAAGAAGTCAGCCTCAAAGGTTACATGTTGTATTATGCTATATATATTTATGATATTCTCAAAAAAAGCAAAATACAGGGAGGAAAATAGAGGTTGTTAGGAGTAAAGTTTTGGGAGAGGTTGATTAAAAATAGGCAGCATGAAATAAAATAGGCAGCATGATGGAATTTGAGGGGTGGGAGGTGATGGGACTGTTCTGTGCCTTGACCATTACTGTCATTACGCAATTTTATGCACACATCAAAACTCACAGAACTATACACTAAGAAGAATGACTTTTACTATACATAAATTTTAAGTACACATTATGCTCAAAAGAAATAAAGTATTTCCATAGGCACCTCATTTTATTCTCAGTCCAATAAAAACTATGTAGGTACCTATACTCTCATACTCTCATTTTACAAGCAAGGAAACTAAACTATAGTAAATAAATGTACATACAAATTACAAATGGTAGGACCAAAATTGCAGTCCAGATACATTGATTCTAAACAACTATTTTATTCTCCTGATTTTTCATGTTCTACTAAATTTTATGGGCCACAATGTCCCTAAAGACAAACAGGATCAACGAGAGGGAAGGAAGAAAAAGAAAACAGGTAGTGGAACTGTGCCCTTTAGAATTTGACCTTTAGTCCTTAAGGAATTAAAAATAGTTCATAATTGAAGAAGTCTCAATAGTAATCTATATAGGCAACAAATTAAATGACATTAAAGAATTAGCTGGTGATTTCTTCCATAAAACCTCAATTTCTTAATACAAAGAAAAAGCAAAAGCAAATAAAACATTTATAAGTAACCTTACAACTACTGCTACAATTTAAGCTATCCAGTCTTCAGAACAATATTGAGAACAATGATGGTGACTAAAATTCAGAAGATTCTACAACTTTAAGCAAATGTTTGGAAAATATTTCCAGATGTTATTACCGAAGGGTGAAAAACAACAGGGATACTTTTTCAGTTTCAGAATCAAAGAAGTGGCAATATAATATTTGTAAAGGAAAATACTGTAGTACAACAGCTTGAGGGGAAATTAAGTTTAGTTTCTTTAACAAAAAAATTAATAAAAAATAAAAAATGACATCTATACCAAAAAGAGCATACTTCACCTAAAAACAGTGGTGTGGTTTCCTCTAAAGTAGTTGCATTAGGATCTGCCCCAGCTTCTAAAAGAATCTGTACAATCTTCCAATGTCCTTGACTTGCAGCAAGATGTAATGCACAGAAGCCCTCAAAAGTCTTTGTCTTAATGTAGTTTTCAGACGAATCTATGTATAAATAAAAAAAAAAAAAAAAGGTCAACTGGAAGATATCACTGCTATTTCTTGTGATTAAAAAGCAAAGACACCAAGAAGAATTTAGTGCAATATTAAAATACAATTATAAATGGGAGGTCTGAGTTTAAAACTCTCTAGAAAATTTTTTAAAAAGTTCTACAGGCGTCTTGCTGTGAAAAGCTCTCTGGTATTCTTAACATACAAATTCTGCCCACAAACTCATTTTCTATTCTCTAATTTTTGATGGGTAAGGGAAGGGGAGTGTGACAGAAGTTGAAAGGTAACACAAAAGCAAGGTCTGAAGAGGATGTAGCACTATATATTTGCTTAAACATGATTTACTGAAAAACTGATAAATTTTTTTATTTCTAAGTTTCTATGAGAGAAATGGTCTCATCTCAAGCATTACTTCCTTGTACTCAACTAATAACATGAGGGTAGTTCATATCACAAAAACAGTGTTTCCAGATTAGTCAAAAACTGACCTTTATTCAGATATTTTAAAAAAAAAAAGGTTAAAAAAAATATTAAAAAAAAGGTTAAGACAAAAACCAGGAACATACAGATATATATAGAAACACAGACAGCTCAAAAACACAGAAATCTTGATATTCTAAAGATGCTCATTCTTCCCAAAATAATTAATAAATTTATTACAATTCTAATCAAAATGCCAAAAGAACTGGCAGTTCTTTGGTTGATTGGTTTTATACTTGGTAAAGTGACTAAAGTTAATAGGGGTAGGAGTTGGCAGGTCAGAATAACAAAGAAGTTAGAAAAATAAAGAAAGCAAGTACTGAGAGGAGACTGGACTTACCCTATATACTAATCCGGATCTTAAAGTTAGAATAAGCAAAACAAAGTGGCATTGACACAAGGGAAGAGGAGGGTGCCTGAGGGAGAAGAGGAGGAAGAGTCAGCAGAAGCAAGAAGAGAAGAGATGGTGGCTATGTTCTCTTCCACTGAGAAAGGAGAAAAAGAGATAAGGCTTAATCCTAGCCATTTAAAAATCTCAGGATGGAATGGGACTGCGACAAAAGCATCTAACTGGATTACAAATGGATGACCCATTAGAAAATGGTTCCATCATGACTAGAAACTGTAAGGCTAAAGACAAAAGGAATTGTACATACACAGTGTAGTCCAGTTGATAAAGTTGTTTTTCGCAGGGCAAAAGATTAACAATTCTGAAACCACTATCTATGTACAATAAGATCAAATAAGCAAATGAATGTATGGTAGACAAAGATGGTCTCACTTTTGAGAAGGGAGGTTACAGAGAAGAAAAGAAGAAAGCTAGAATGAACCATATGGTACTGGATCAGAATCCAGATGTCAATGAACTTGGATTTAGCTTTAATACAGATACAGATGGATAGATACAGAGATACTTATAAATATGTGTATACATATAGGTTATAATAAATATATTTCCTAGCTCTGTCTGCTAAAGGGGCTTAAAAGTAAAGACATGCCAGTAGCCTTAAGCATACTCAGTGCCCAGATCTTAATTTTGAGTACCATTCTCAAAGGAAACAGGCTCTTAAGAAAAAGGCTGATTCCAGGGGTGGCACAAAGAATATACAAAATGAGCCTGGTGCATCTTCCAAGTTCACCAAGTAAAAGAAGTGTTCAAAAAAATAAAACATGGAGGTGGGGAGGTGCCTGGGTGGGCTCAGTCAGTTAAGCATCTGCCTTTGGCTCAGGTCATGCATGATCCCAGAGTCCAGAGTACAACCTCTGCATAGGGCTCCTTGCTCAGCAAGGAGCCTGCTTCTCCTTCTCCCACTGCCTCTCCCGCTGCTGCTCTCTCTCACATAAACAAAAGCTTTAAAAAACAAAAACAAATACATGGAGACCCATCAAAGAAACACAAGAGCCAATCTGAAAGAGCACTCAATGACAAAAGACAGAACAATCTGAGCAACAAAATCAGCAAAATCATATTCAATTAGAACCCAATGTATAAAGTTAATACATATGAGTCCTGGCATATATAAGTGATTGAATAAATGGAAGAGAGGAGATATTCTAAACATCAGAAAACTTCCATATAATTTATGTAGATATTCCCCCCCCAAGGAAAGGAGCTAAATTCCCACTTAGGTGATGGCCACCCTTAGTGATTTGTACACACACCCATCTTAGGAAAGTGAAATAAAAACACCTGTACAATTAACTATGAAATAAAGAAAAGGCACTTCTCACTCAGGAGGAAAAAGAGTGAAGTCAGTTAACTACTAAATTGAGATCCTAAAAGATTTTACCTATAGAAAAAAATAGATACATTTAAATAGCTAACTCTAAAACCACTGGATCAGGAAAGTAAAACGATCTGGGAAACAGAGTAGATTTGGAGTTAGAAGATTTGGGCTGCAATCCTGGCTCCACCAATTCTCTATTGGATTAGCCTTTGGGCAAATTATTCAAACTCTCTGAAGTACAGGTTCCTTAACAGTAAAACAAAAACAAAACAGCTGGCCTAAACCCTCAATGGGGTTCAACAGAATTACAATAATTATGTACTGTCACAGTTGTTAGAAATTTGGGAAAGTCTCCAAAACATTTTTCCCCCAAAACGTCATTTTAAAGATTTATTTACTTAAAAGAGAGAGAGCGTGCAAGTGTGTACACATGAAGGAGGGGCAGAGGGAGAGAACCTTAAGCAGACTCCACACTGAGCACGGAGCCCAATGCAGGGCTTGATCCCACAACCCTGAGATCAGGACCCTAGCTGAAACCAAGTCAGATGCTTAACCGCCTGTGCCCCCAGGTGCTGCTCCAAAATAACATTTTAAGAAAACCATCAGGACCCAGTATAAATTGATTTTGGAAATTCCAATAGTATCCTGCCCTCCTTAACTGGTATGAGGGAACCAAAGGGATCTTATCTATCTTGGACTGCACTATCAACCACCTCTCTGTCTTCCTTTCCTTAAAAGGATTCTTGGGGAAATAGCTCATAATACTCAGTTTTTAATGCCTTAACCTCCACTTCTCACTGGAAGGCAAAGTAGTTTCTGCTTCTATTCTACTTATTAAAATTTTAAACATAAAGGCATTGAAGACTTCACAGTGAACAAACCCATAATAGGCACTTCAGTTCTTTTATAACAACCTGCAAGTTCTTCCGTGGCTGCACTTTCACGATTGGGGCCGTGTCTGCTGGACCAATTCCAGCTATCTGATGCCTGTACGGCAATGACAAGAGTTGACTTTAACATTCTGGCAATGATACCACAACCTTATGTTTCCTAACCCAAAGTGTCCCTTTACTTATAAATAGTAAACTTGCTTACTTGTTTCAGTGAAAGATAATAGACTTTATTTTTCTGCAAAGCCCTAAGAAGGAAAGCAAAAGCACATGGTTTTAAGTAGAGGTTAAATATTTAAGTAGAAGTTAACACAGGTTAAGTATTAAGATCAGAACCTCAACACCTGGGCAACAATTTGATGACTAAACAAATAACATGTGCCAATCACAATGAGTGGTGACTGTCCATTTTAGGTAGTTTACGTTGTCACATACTTTGCACAATGTGCATCATCTCATTGTGCTTTATTTAGGAATTCTTTTTTTTTTTTTTAAGATTTTATTTATTTATTTGACAGAGAGAGAAATAACAAGTAGATGGAGAGGCAGGCAGAGAGAGAGAGAGAGGGAAGCAGGCTCCCTGCTGAGCAGAGAGCCCGAAGCGGGACTCGATCCCAGAACCCTGAGATCATGACCTGAGCCGAAGGCAGCGGCTTAACCCACTGAGCCACCCAGGTGCCCTATTTAGGAATTCTAAGAAAAGGTTGTCTCCAAAGAGAACAGCTACAAGGAGGATACAATGAACATAAGAGAAATGCAGAGATAAGAAAAAGTAAGACCCTGAGTCCTGTTGACATCGTTTCAATAAAAGCATCCAGCAATTCCTAAAGGGACCTACCACTCTTACCCTCCTTTTCTTTTTTTTTTAAAGATTTTTATTTAAAAAATAAGTAAGAGAGAGAGAAAGTGAGAGAGTGCACCAGAGGGGTGGGGTGGGGGATAGAGGGAGAAGCAGGCTCCCTGCTCAGCAGAGAGCCTGATGTGGGACTCGATTCCAGGAGACTGGGATCATTACCTAAGCCAAAGGCACTTAACCGACTGAGCCAATCACGGACCCCCCCTTCTTTTTTTTTTTGTAAGTTTTTCTTTTAAATTTTTATTTAAATTCCAGTTAGTTAATATACAGTGTAATATCAGTTTCAGGCATACAATTTAGTGATTCAATACTTATACACAACACCTGGTGCTCATACACATCTTTGTGCAAGCTAGTTTGAATCATTTTTCATTCCTTACTGAAATTTTCTGATTAATATTATGAATAGTTTAGCAGTGTCTATCAATATTTTAACTTTGCATATTTCTTTTTTTAAAAGATTTTATTGGGACGCCTGGGTGGCTCAGTTGGTTAGGCGGCTGCCTTTGGCTCAGGTCATGATCCCAGCGTCCTGAAATGAAGTCCCACATCGGACTCCTTGCTTGGGAGGGAGCCTGCTTCTCCCTCTGCCTCTGCCTGACACTCTGCCTGCCTGTGCTCGCTCTCGCTTCTCTCTCTATGACAAATAAATAAAATCTAAAAAAAAAAAAAAAAAAAAAAAGATTTTATTTATTTATTTATTTATTTGAGAGAACATGTGAGAGGGAGAGAATCTGAAGCAGACTCTGCAATGAGCCCAGAGCCCAACTCGGGGCTCAATCCCACAACAGTGAGATCAAGATCTGAGCCAAAACCAAGAGTCAGATACTTAACCCACTGAACCATCCAGGCACCCCTGTATATTTTTTGTTCCAGTAACATCACTTCTCAAACTCTATCCTATAGACACACCCATGTGGACAAAGTTATAAGGATGTTAACTGAAGCATGACTTATAATAGCAAAATTTCAGGAAACAAGATGCCTATCAACAGAAGAATGATCAAATACATTACATATACTCTATGAAACACCATGCAACAGTTCTTTAACTCAGAATGAAATGAGGAGCTACTGCAGAGTTCTCAGCAACTGCAGAGTTCTCAGCATAAGAGAAGGACATTAGGGGACGCCTGGGTGGCTCAGTTGGTTAAGCAGCTGCCTTCGGCTCAGGTCATGATCCCAGCGTCCTGGGATCGAGTCCCACATCGGGCTCCTAGCTCAGCGGGGAGCCTGCTTCTCCCTCTGCCTCTGCCTGCCATTCTGTCTGCCTGTGCTCGCTCTCCCCCCCCCTCTCTCTGATAAATAAATAAAATTATAAAAAAAAAAAAAGAAAAAAAAAAAAAGAGAAGGACATTAGTCTGACATATTGTAAAATGTTCTGATACACTAAGACTAGACTGTGGTAGGACATGGAAGAAGCAAAAGCAGAAACAGATTTGTTAGAATGCTATTACAGCAATGTAAGCCAAGAGATATGTGGTTCAGTCCAAGATCTCAGTGGTTCTGAAGTAGTGAGAAATGATGTGAATATATGTTACATGTAGTCACACACAGATACACACACACACACACATACACACATAAAGATTTGCTGATTGGGTGAGGAATATAAGAAAAACAAAGTAATTAAAGATGGCCCACAGCTTCTGGCCTGAGCTGGAATGCTGGAATTTTTTTTTTTTTTTTTTTGAAGATTTTACTTATTTGAGAGAGAGAGAATAGGAATGGCGGGGGGGAGGGGTGCAGAAGGAGAAGCAGACTCCCCACTGAGCAGGGAGCCCAACATGGGGCTAGATCCCAGGACCCTGGGATCATGACCTAAGCCAAAAGCAGACACTTAAAAGACTGAGCCACCCAGTCGCCCCTGAAATGTTGGAATATTTCTAATCTTATAGATGAAACAGAGACACCAAGAAGTTAAAAGACCTGCCTAAGACCACACCAATAAAGTGGCAGAGTTAGCAGAACCCAGGTCCATCTGAACACAGCTCTTCATCACTGCTACACTGGTCTTTACCTAATGATCTTCAGCATCTGTTATCATACCTCGTATGACAGCATAATATTTTTCTAACAGGAACTAATGAAAAGTACTACGAATTAGTTCACATATTTGCCAAATAAAAATATTTATTGGTGGATATGCTACAGTTAATTACAAGATTTTAAGTGACCTTTAATTAGTAAGTGGTTTAATATCGAATGGCATGATTAACGGCCACTGAAGATCATTATTGTCCTCCAAGATGAAAAAATGCACAAAATCTCAGTATCTATCACATAAACTTCCAGTACAGGAAAGAAGACAAGCAAATCTGTTATTTATATTAATACTTCAAATAGAAAGGTAAAGTGAAAAAAATATACATGTGTATTAAATTTCTAAGTAATCCATACTGCAATTGAATGCTCTTCTCCAACGTGAATGAGAAGACCATGTATGATCCTTAGGCTAGATTCTGGATCTAAACTGAAGAGACAGTAAAGCACAACCTTCTAAATATCTGAAATGCTTCCATTCTTTTTGTGTAGGCCTGAGCACTTCCATAACTTTAGCACACTAATAAAAGGTATGTTTTAAGAATCTCTGGCAGTTCACTAATATTAAATGAAGTTCAAGAAGATAGAAATTATATAATAAAAGACACTCTATGTACACCAGAAGAGCTATAAAAGATAAGAGAATTATGAATTAAATAAAACACAGTATATAGCAAGTATAAAGAATAACAGAAATGTCATACTTGCTTTGGAAACTTTTAAGATTAACCCAGAATACCAAGTTAACTGGTATAGATATAAAAGATGCTACTGTCAGCAATAAGCAAAAGAGACCTTACTTCACTCCTAAAGACTAAAAACCCCTGTATTTCATCATTATTTTAAAATACATCCTCAGGGGCACCTGAGTGGCTCAGCTGGTTGGCATCTGCCTTTGGCTCAGGTTGTGGTCCCAGGGTCCTGGGATCAAGCCACACAGCAGGCTCCCTGCTCAGCAGGAAACCTGCTTCTGCCTCTTCCCCTGCTTGTGATCTCTCTCTCTCTCTCTCTCTTTCTGTGTCAAATAAATAAATAAAATCTTTTAAAAAATATAATAAAATACATCTTCACAAGGACCCGAGATGCCCTTCCAACAGATGAATGGATAAAGAAGATGTGGAACAGGGATGCCTGGGTGGCTCAGTTGGTTGGATGACTGCTTTCGGCTCGGGTCATGATCCCAGAGTCCCGGGATCGAGTCCCGCATCGGGCTCCCAGCTCCACGGGGAGTCTGCTTCTCCCTCTGACCTTCTCCTCGCCCATGCTCTCCTTTATTGCCTCTCTCTCAAATAAATAAATAAATCTTCAAAAAAAAAAAAAAAAGAAGAAGAAGAAGATGTGGAACATATATATAACGGAATATTACTCAACCATCAGAAAGGATGAATACCCACCATTCACATCAACATGGCTGGAACTGGAAGGGATGACGCTGAGTGAAGCAAGTCAGGCAGAGAAAGACATTTATCATATGGTTTCACTCATATGTGGAACATAAAGAGCAGCACAGAAGACCACTGGGGAAGGGAAGGAAAACTGAATGTGAAGGGGAAGAAATAAGAGAGGGAGACAAACCATGAGAGACTATGGACTCCAGGAAACTGAGGGTTTCAGAAGGAAGGGGTTGGGGGCATGGGGTAGCCAGGTGATGAGTATTAAGGAGGGCCCATGTTGTGATAAGCATTGGGTACTACACTTAACTAATGAATCGCTGAACACTACATCAAAAACTAATGATGTACTACATGGTGGCAAATAAAACATAACAAAAAATAAAATACATACTCACACGTAGCTATACCCTAGCTAGACCTTTTACAAAGTAAGCAGCTACTGTTCCTCACTGGTCAATGTTCCTGAACTTGAATCATCCAGGTAAGTTTAAACTGTTATTTTTTTTTTTAAAAAGGATCTAGGGACTCCTGGGTGGATCAGTTGGTTAAGCACCTGCTTTTGGCTCAGGTCATGATCCCAGGTTTTTGGGATCAAGTCCCACATGAGGCTACTTGCTCAGGGGTGAACCTGCTTCTCCCTCTTCTTGCTGCTCTCCCTGCTTGTGCATGCTCTCTCTCACTCTCTGACAAATAAATAAATAAAATCTTTAAAAAATAAATTAATTCTATGGTGAGCACTGTGAATTGTGTAAGACTGATGATTCAGAGATCTGTACCCCTGAAACAAATAATACATTATATGTTAATTTAAAAAATAAAATAAAATAATTAAAATAAAGACAGGGGATCTGAATAAACTATGGACTTTAGTTAATTTCCAAGGGGGGGGGATGGGCCATAAGAACATATAGAACATTTTTTAAAGTGACCAATAGGCTATACAGCCTTTCTGCCTCATTCCAGTTTTTTCCTAATTAATCAATAATCAGATGTGACAGAATTTTGGGCACTAGTTCCAACTACAAAGAACAACCAAGCTCACGGAAGACTGAGACCAAAAATGTCACCACCTAAAACAAGTCCTATAGCTGCTTCCTGTTCTCTACACACCCTACTTCCTAATCCTGGTATACAAACTACAGGTGAATCAGATTTATCCAAAGTTTGTTTCATAACAGTGAACTCTAATAAAAATACAGTGAGAATTTTTTATTTGACAATTTATATCAACTATTCACGATAGTTAACTACATGGGGGTATCTTATCCTCCTAAAACAACAAGCATAAAAAAAGAATAATCATTAAAAATGAAAGTGACCCTTAAGATTTCTAACAGAAAACACAGATGACTTGAACAACTCATTCAAATACATTTAGTCAAAAGCATGCCTAAGTTTATTCTGCAGCTATACAAAAAACTGTAACATAAACACTACTAACCTGCTGTGGGGAGAAAAAAACATTGGGATTGACCTTTTTAACTAGAAAAGAGTATTTAAATTCATGCCTTTATTTATCACTAGTCTGGGAATTCAAGCTATAGAATTAACTTCAAATTCTGAAAACTGCATATCAAGTTTTTAAAATTTAAGGCATAAAGTCTATTTTTCTACTACCTTCTAAGAGTCAACTATAACAGACTCTAGAACATGGGCCCAGCAGTCAAATGAACCTCCTGTATTATTACTGGGGGAATTTAGCCTTGCCATCCCTCATTCCTTAAAACAAAACAAATAAAAATCAGTGCTCCCCAAAAATGGAAGAATTATTTTATTTCCCACCCATGAAGCCATGAGTTAGTAATTCTGATGAAATATGGCACCAGAAGTCTAAATTTTGAGTAGCTAAATTTTGAGTAGCATGCTTCACTGACTGTTACAACAGAGTGTTAACATTCAATCTCAGTTAAATTACCTAGATGTTAAAAATGTTTACTTTGATTAAAGGTTGGAAGCATGCTATAGTGAAAAAAAAGTGGGCTTTAGAATCAGAAAGAAATGGGTTCTAGTTTATTACATAATCTTTGGATAAGTCAACTTCTCTGAGCCTTGGTACATATTAAACAATGTAAATCAAGTACCTAGTACAAGGACTGTTAAAAAGCAATACTCACTCACCATTATCCCCATCACCCCCACCCACCATCTCCTGTCACAATCTCATGTAGTCTTTTTTACTGAGCCCTTTTCTCAGTAGTGAGCTGACAAATATATCACTGGCTCTCAGAAAGGGGAAAAAAGCTCAAATTTACAGCTTTGGTTTACAGTACCGGTTGACCTCTGCCATGTAAATATTCCCACCTGACTGATCTCAGGTTACAAGCATGAAGTCAACTGAAGACAGAATTGGAAAGAGATGCACAATAGCACATGGCTAGTCTCTGTCTCATTACCCTTTTATTCTCCCCACAATACTTTTATATTTTGAAATTATCTTGTTTAAATGTTTAGGTGTTGTCTGTCTCCCCTGATAGGAATTTAAGCACCATAAAGGCAGGGACCTTGTCTATCCTCTTCTCTAATGTGACCTCAGATTAAAAAAAAAAAAAAAAAAAAAAAAATACAAAAAGTAATTGGAAAGAGTCCTGAAATTAAGAAAACTGAAAAGTACTTAAAAAAAAAGACTAATTCAACCAAAGCACACACACCCTCAATTCCAGTAACATTGTTCCTTCTGTTTGGAAAAGGAAGAAGGAATAAACATGACTAGTAACAACCAAATGCTTAATTAAAAGAGCTCAGACAGGGGTGCCTGGGTGGCTCAGTGGATTAAGCCATTGCCTTCGGCTCGGGTCATGATCTCGGGGTCCTGGGATCGAGTCCCACATCGGGCTCTCTGCTCAGCAGGGAGCCTGCTTCCCTCTCTCTCTCTCTGCCTGCTTCTCCGTCTACTTGTGATTTCTCTCTGTCAAATAAATAAATAAAATCTTTAAAAAAAAAAAAAAAAGCTCAGACAGTAAAAATTGGCCAGGCACAGCAAGTTACGTATCAAGGACAACATTTACAGATATCCAGCTCAAACACCATACTTATATAACCCAAGGCAGGCAATCTTACCATTCTTAATAATGCACAGGCAGTTCTTTTATGAGTCAAAGAAAAAGAAAACAAACACTACCGTTAATAAATCATATATTGCCATTTTTTTGTTTTATTAATCCAGCTTGTAGGCCCAGCCTCCCATACCTTGAATTTACTTTACCTGCATGAATTAACATCCGTAAACATTCTACAGAGTTGTGATAAGCTGCTTCGTGAATTGGCATCCATCCCCTGTTATCAGCAACATCAACGCTACGTCCCTTTTTGAGCAGTTTTCTTAAGACTTTAACATTGCCTTCTCTGGCAGCAAGTCCAACGGTGGAGCATGTGTCAGAGTAAGCCTCTGTAAAATCCATTCTTTTGACCAGTCTACAAAACAAGGCAGAAAGAAAACACTATAGACAATAAAACAACACTGCACTCCTAGAGATTAGCAGATCGAAGCAGGCCTGTCCTGCATCTGTCACAAGACCGCTGTGGAAAATCCTGAGGTGGAGAAAGCAACCTGTCAAGACACAGCCTCTTCTAGAGCCTAAACCATGAAGTGTCTTTGGGGAACTGGGATTCCTTGGAATGCTCTTATTAAAGATATCAAGAGAGTTTCAAGTGTTCTATCATTCCACTTCTGGAAATGTCTGAGCAGCTCCTTCCTGCAAGTTTCTGCTCCTGTTCATATCCGCCAAAGTGCCTTCACTGGAACTCTGTAGATGAAGGAGTTAAACACCTGCAGTTAATCCCAAATGTGTACTCTATTACATAGAGATGGCCATTTAGCTAACAGCAATGCTCAGCCTCAAGAATTAATTTGCAGTCCTCTCCAGGAAAAAGCTAGACCCAAAAAAGCTAGAAAAGGAATGAACAAAAGGGAAAAACAAAGATAAGTAAAAACTGTAGTTTTTCTTCTGGTCCTTTCCAAAAGAGACTAACATTCATGTTCTCTTTCCTTGATGAAACAGTCCCACTGATGGAATATATTGAATATACTGAAATGAACAAGAGCATCATAAAAAGATGAGTCTAGCTTTCCTATACCAGCCTAGAAAGTTCTTGACTGCATTAGTGCCTCTTCCTCATCATCTTCCTCTAAAGTTCATTCTATGTTCCCCCATTATAGCTCTCAGTATGATTCTCACAAAGACAGTTTCTTGTTAATTACACTAGGATGCTAAGGTTCAGGATTCTCAGGGGAAGAGTTACCTCCCAAGGGGCAATCATTCACAGTAGCACTCCTAGCCCAGCCTTCCTGATTTTTTCTAATGATTTTAGGAGGTGGTTCTGGAAATGCCGACATGTCTAGTCTAATACAGGTGAAAACTTTCTAGAACCACATTCTAAATACTTTTTCCAGAAAACGAAGGTTTTATAAGAAGTTAAGGGGTGCCTGGGTGGCTCAGTCGGTTGGATGTCTGCCTTTGGCTCACATCATAATCCCAGGAATCATGGGTCCTGGGATCAAGCCCCAAGTCAGGCACCCTGTTCCGTGGGGAGCCTGCTTCTTCCTGTCCCTCTGCTATCCCTCTCCCCCCACTTGTGTTTGCTCTCTCTTTCTCTGTCAAATAAATAAGTAAAATCTTTAAAAGGAGAGGTTAAAAGGGAGTGCATAGAATTTCCTATAGGAAATTTAAATTTATCCATGGTCACATTTAAATAGAAAGCTGTAACTGCAGAAGTAGATTCTCTAGTGCGCCAAACAGCTAACAGTACACTATGGATAAGTCTGATTGGATCAACTGGTCCCTTACTAGGAACGTGAATATTTTTATCACACATTTAATTATGCAGTTGACGGTTATTTACTGTGCACCAACTAGTCATCAGTAATGTGGTGGATATAAAGATGACACAGACTCAGAGAAATGATAAACACATGTTATCCAAAACAAAAAGAAGAAAGTACTCCAAGAGAAGTTCAGGGGTAGTCAAAGAAGGGAGAAACTACTTAAATTTGTGAGGAATGTGAGCTGGCTCCTAAAGTATGCGGAGGATCTGACAATGAGAAAAAGGGGAGAAGGGCGTTCCATGGCAGGAGAAACACAACAAACATTATGTAAATGAACAAGCAAGGATGAATTAGGGCCAGCAAGTAAGGGAAACAATTAGCTCACTTTTGAAGGAGGATTAGCTAAACAAAGAACAGGAGAAAAAGGAGCTTACAGAGGTAGCTGAATGCCAAACTGTGCAGAACCTTGAATGCTAGGCTACACTTTGTTGAAAGATGCTAATTCCCAGCTAAGGTCATTATATCCAAGTTTCACAAAAAAAGAAAAGACCACACATATACGGCAAATTTATGGCATATTCACCTAATACAAGAACTGTTTCTATGTAGGAAAAACACACACACATAAGAATACCCCTCCAAAGACATTAAAAAAGAGCGTTTGAGGAAAAACAAGTATGAATCCCTTTCCAAATTTACTGGCTTTTCTTACAGTTACAAATAATGTTAACGGATCTAGATTAACAGGCAATAACCTGAAAAAAAAAAAAAATCAGAACTGGGTAAGATCTTTGAAACTCTTAAGGGAAGGAGAAGCCAAAAGAAATGTACTATCACAGCATAATCACTCCCCTCAACCCTTAATTACAACTAGTTAATACACATAAACTGTATACAAGATGTCTTTCTAATAAAAGCCTTTAAATGTTCTTGACTGAATGAGTACAAGGTCAAACAACCAAATGTGATGTATAAACTTTAAATGGATCCTGGATGGTGAAAGCAGTATCAGAGAGTATCAGCTACAAAAAGCAATTGTGAGACAATTAAGGAAATCTGAATATGTAATATATATTTGGTGATGCAGTTTTGTTAATTTTCTTAGATGTGATAATGGCATTGTGGTTATTAGGAGAAAGTCCTTATTCTTTACGTATTTAGCAGTGAAAAGTAACACATGCAACTTACTTCAAATGTTTTAAATTAAAAAGTATATATAGAGAAAAAAGTAAGCTGGCAAAATGTCAGTTATTGGATCCAAGTAGAGAGTATATGAGTGATGACTATACTTTTTAAAAATTGTTTCCGTATATGTGAAATCTTTCGAAAAAGTTCAGAGTTGGTAGAAACCAAACATTCCAGGCGATGTGAAACTTAAAGTTGGGTAATAAATGAAAGGACCTGGTGATTCTTAAGCTAAGTTTGTTTTGTTTCGTTTTTGTAGCAGTTTCCTGCTGGTTTCTTAAGAGTTCAAATAATACTCTTCCAATCTGGGTGTTCTAAAATTCTTTTATGTAGCTAAAGACTGTGAAATAGAAATAAATCCTCAAGAGAGAACAAGAATTTGCTAAAGCTTCTCTTTTTACACTCAGAAACACAGCCGTGTTGGTCCAAGTCAGTTCCCTAAAAAAATATTTTGGAGCAGTAGTTCTAACCAGCAGATCTTAACATTTTTTAGAGTCTTGACCTGTTGGAGAAACTCATGAAAGCTATAAAGCTACTTCCCCAGAAGAATGCACACAGACCTCAAATTCTGTATTCAATTTTAAGTTCCACATATCCCTTCTAAAGCCTGTGCATGAGGCGAGAACCTTTGCTTACCCTTTTCTGAGTGAGCAGCTGAGAATACTGAAGATGAATAAGGTTGTTTTGCGCGTAAAATTTAAATGAGTTGAAACGATAGCTCTTTCACAGTCGTAAAAGTTCTATGATACACTTTCTGCTTTATGTAAAAGGAAGACAGGCAGAAGTTTTTTGGTTTCGTTTTGTTTCCGTTTTTTAAGTATAAAGCCAAATACGCCATTCACAGCTCGCGCTCCTCTGGCTGCTGTTAAATTGGCAGAAACCCAGTTTTCAAAGAACAAAATGTCTTCCTACATGCCAAACGCGGTGCCCCTATATCTCTTGCGGGTATCTAGACTGTATCCGCAGCGACTACAGGCGAGGCGCTTCTCCTTGTACCCGCTCAAAAGCGCACAATTCCAACCGCAAGTCACAAATCCCAGGAAAGGATTGTGGGTATTGTAGTCCTCTGCAGAGACGCACTAGAAGGTTAGGGTGAGTTGCAGCGACTACGAAAGAATCCTTTGCTAAACATACGGAAGGGCGTTCCTACTTGATACCCTACCTAAGCAACGAAATAAAATAACGCTGACCGAGTCGGAAGACGATCCTCGAACTACGTGCCCCAGTGTGCTTTGCGCCCTCCCCCCCACCAGCAGACAGTGCAGCTACTGCGCCTGCGGCCGTCCAGCCGGTTACTTGCGTCGGTGAAGCTGCAGTCCCGGCTGGTGCCTGCACCGTAGAGACCACAGCTGAGGGTCGACCGCTACCGCAGCAGAGGAGCAAGGGAAGGATGTGGGTTTTTGGTTATGGGTCCCTGATCTGGAAGGTGGACTTCCCTTATCAGGACAAGATGGTCGGATACATCACGGGCTACAACAGGCGCTTCTGGCAGGGAAGCACCGACCATCGCGGGGTCCCCGGCAAGGTGAGGCGCCAACCAGTACCCCCACCCTTACTGCCCTCGCAGCGCCGCTCCCCAACTCCTGGCCCAGCTTTGCTGGAGCTACACCCCAACGCTTCTGAGGGCTGAGCAAGTGGGTTAGGAATAAAGCTGTTATTTCGGTCCCGTCTTCCTCGACCACTTGCCCCCTACCTCTCTCCCAAACCAAGGGCATTCCTTCCGAAATCACTTGAGATGCGGGTGGATAGTTTCTTAAGGAAGCAGGAAACGTGGGCACAAGCACACAAGCTCGCACAAGGCTGACGTGCTGGGAGGGGACCCCATCTCTTGGCAACTTATGCCAAAAAAAAAAAAAAAAAACAGGCGGGAAGATCAATCTTCGTGGCACCACGGAGTTGAAATACCAAAATCAACTCGCACATTCAACTTTTTAAAGTTAAATTTGTTGGCATTTCTGCATTCTGGCAGACTTTCATTGGTTTTAGTTTAAACAAGCGTGTTATTTCTGAGGGTTCTTTGTATCTTTCCAAAGGTTTTATTTTATGACACCTAAGGGCACAGAACTAGTTTCCAAAAATATCTGCGGTTACTAAGGAGCTAACCTGGATCACTTAGTTTGGTTGTCGGGTACCAGCAAAGTTAAATGAGTTCCTGGTTTGTAATTTGAGTAACACAGTACCCATTACTATATCCAAAATTATTTTAATGTTTCTCCATGTTTCTCTTTTGAATTATGAATGTAAAATATAAGTTCTTTGATCCATTTTTTGGTCATACAAAGACATTCATCCCAAAATATGTCTACGAAGGAGTAGCAGTGAGCTGCTTCTGCAAATCAGACTTGAATTGGCTGCAAAACAACCAATCCACAAGGAAAACTAAGTTTTGGGTAACAATTTGGATACCATAAATACGTGTTTTAGTTAATCTCCTAACTTTTGGGAGGGTACAAAATTGTTTACTGTTTATATGTTCTCTAAAGTACTCTGAGAGTTATATAAGCTTGATTACTGTTTTTTATTTTTTTTTTTGATTACTGTTTTTTAAAAAGAAATTAATATTGGCCCCAAAACACAATCTGGCTTTAAGGTAGGCAGATAACTTGAAAACAGTGGACTAACTTAAGGCAAATGCATATTGGTAAGACAACAGAAACTTAATGGCAAAAATTTCTTCAGGAATGTTATAAAACGGGGAGAGCATGCACGTCTAGATTTCGTAATTGTAAACTTGAGCCCCACATTGGGTGTAGAGATTACTTAAAAAATAAAATCGTTCTTAAAAAAAGAGAATGTTATAGAACAATATTTAAGACTTTAAAGAGTTAAGTAAAGTGAAACTTGTTAATAAAAGTTTAAGTAAAGTAAAATGCCTTTTGAGTTGTCAGATATGAACACTTAAAACTTCTATTCTGAAGAGAAAAGCCTTAACCCAGCCTCCAAATTTTAAATGTTTACAAATATGCTGTTTTGTTTTGTTTTGTTTTGAGACAGAGAATGAGCCATCTGTGCACAAATGTGGGGGGGTGGGTAAAGGGAGAGAGAGAACCTTGTGCATGCAGGCTATATGTCCAGAGGCTACATGTCCAGCACAGAGCCCAATGAGGGGCTTGATCTCACCACCCTAAGATGACGACCTGAGCCAAAATCAAGAATCCTATGCTTAATCGACTGAGCCACACTAGAGCCCCAGAAATATGGTCTTAATAGCATATTTTACTATTGTAGGGGATTTTTTTTTTTTTGGATTTTTATTTATTTATTTATTTGAGAGATAGAGTGAGTGAGAGCATGAACAGGGGTCAGAGGGAAAGGGAGAAGCAGACTCCATGTGGGGCTTGATTCCAAGACCCTGGGATCAGGACCTGAGCAGAAGGCAGATGCTGAGCCACCCAGGTGCCCTACTACTCTAGTTTCAATCCAATTGTATGATGCATTTGTTATATAGCACATGGAGGAATAGAACAATAAGAAGTTGTCAAGTCAATGCAACAGCTCATGATTCTTTAAAAGAATAAAGGAGGTATAAAAGCCAGTATTTTTTTTTAACTTATATTTACTAAAATATAGGGCAGGTAAGTTAGGGGACAGGGAGACTGCAATGGACTGCAATGGCTAATAGTTATACATCTACTTTTTTTTTTTTTTGACAGACAGAGATCACAAATAGGCAGAGAGGCAGGCAGAGACAGAGAGGAGGAAGCAGGCTCCCTGCTGAGCAGAGAGCCCGATGTGGGACTCGATCCCAGGACCCTGGGATCATGACCTGAGCCGAAGACAGAGGCTTTAACCCACTGAGCCACCCAGGCACCCCTATTACATCTACTTTTATTTAAAGGATCCAACATAGCAAATTAAAGGAAAGTCTAAGTTATGGACATTTTCTAAGTATACTGTTCTGTTAAAAAAAAAAAAGCTGAAAAGAACATTATTATTTTACTTAACATTTTTTATTACAGTGGATCACCAGCTTTATATAAATCTTAACTGTTAAACAAGAATACAAAAGGCTACAGAGATACCCAGAAAATTAGAAGAATGACATGGATGTTTTATAGGACTGTTTCTTACAGCAACATATGCTCTTAGTAAGTCATCAGTACACATGAAATGTGATATTATTAAACAAATGTTAGGCTCATTTCCACACACTGCAATGTGACATTTGTGGGAAAAATACCAAACCTACTTGGTTTATTCAATCATACTTTCTTTTTAGCATATTAAACTTCAATTTCTTCCTAAGTTTAATTAAGCATCTCATTTATATATAACAAAACTCATAGCATCTCACCAAATTAAGGATTTATTTAAATGTGAACATTTTTTCACAACAGAGAGAATATATTTCGATTTCAAAAAGAGGAAGCATTTTAACACAAAAGATAATCATTAACATTTACTAAATCTCTGTTCTAGGTCTAGATCAGAAAAATAACTCATTATTCAAAGCACCCATAATGCCCCATATTTCATGATAACTTCTAATCCTATTCAGCTTCAAAAACCCCTTCTTTAGTTTCAATCCCCCCAAAAAGCGTTCATGTGATTTACAAATGGACACTGTTTCTCAATAACATGTTTATTTTAGGTACAAAAAGTTTAAGTTTTAGAAAATATTTCCAAGGGGTGCCTGAGTGACGCAGTCGGTTGAGTATCCAACTCTTGATTTCAGCTCAGGTCATTCTTCAGGGTGGTGAGATCAGTGCAGCCAGCTCCCTGCTCCGTGGGGAGTCTGCTTGAGATGCTTTCCCTCCCCCTCTGCCCCTCCCCCCACTCGCATGCTCTCTCTAAAATAAATCAATCTCTTTTTTTGTGAATATTTTATTTATTTATTTGACAGAGAGAGAGATCACAAGTAGGCAGAGAGGCAGGCAGGGAGATGGGGAAGCAGGCTCCCTGCTGAGCAGAGAGCTGGATGTGGGGCTCAATCCCAGGAGCTTGAGATAATGACCTCAGCCAAAGGCAGAGGCTTACCCACTGAGCCACCCATGTGCCCCAATAAATCAATCTTTAAAAAAGAAAATATTTCAAAAAAAAAAAAGAAAGAAAATATTTCCAAGTAAATTTATCAGTAGTGCCAAAAGTCTATGTCTGTATCATATATAAGCAATCACAGGGAGTCCATTTATTTCCCCTTAAAATGATTCCTTGTTTTCTGTTTCAAATATGCCACCACCTAAAGTCCAGGACTTTTCTACCACCCCTCCCTCTTTCAACAGTTACTACTGAGTGCGTACATATACAAGTAGGAAACACCTATGCAAAAAACAATACCTGACAAGTGCCACAAGGAAGTGAGGTATAAAAGGACAAATCACTTTAGGAGATTTCTGCTACAGAGTTTCCTGGGGAGTCAGCCAAGCCTTTATGGATGGAATGGCAGGAGGATATTCCAGAGATATAAAAGGAAGAGCATTCCACAATGAGTACTGGTATATACAAAGATATGAATGTTTGTAAAAGTTACAAATAAGTCAGTACAGCTTGAGAGGGAAAGTGGTAAGAAATGAGGTGTGTAGTTAAGTTATGCTGAGGAATTTTTATTTTATCCTGTAGAATATTATAACCCTGAAAAATTCAAAGCACAGGAGTGAGTGGCCCAATTTCTGCACCAGAAAGTTATTCCAGGGTCAAGAAGAGAACAAACTAGAGGTAAACAAAATACAGGCAGGCAGTGAGGTCCCTAAAGAAGCCACTGAAGAATGCAGAGGAACCAGATACAGAAGAATCAAAAGATAGAGCTACTAAGAATTGATGACTGGGCTGGATATAAGGGAGACAAGGAAAACGGGAATACAGAATTTATCACCTGGACCTCTAACATTTCTTACTCAAAAGTCTACTTCCATCCCACTCTAACTTGCATACTATACACTTTACCACTCAGATCTTTCCCAAACATTTCTTTTATCATACCAAGTCATCCACTCCTCAAGTGCTACAGTAGCTCCTAAATTCCTATTTCTCCCAGATGTCATTGGCTTCTTATTTTCCATTGTCCCCTAACTGCACCTCTATTCCTTGGCTTTTCAAATCTGACTATCCTGTTTCTCCAGTTATCTTGGGATCATCTTCTCTATGTGTTGGGGTCATCTGCTAAAGTCAGACACTTAACCTGTATAGTCAGTCTTGCCTTTAGGTCCACACTTGAGACCACACTTACTAATTATGCCCTTTCACCAGAATTTTGTCTTACTTTCTGACCACCTAAGACTCAGAATTCTTACTGCATTCATACTATACATATTAGCCCTTAAGTGTTCTCTATTTCACGTGTTAAGTTCATGTTCCAGAATTACAGTATAAGCTCTTGAAAGCAAGAATCAAGGTTTTGTTTTCTCTACAACATAGCTAGGGATTCAGCAAATAGCTGCTAATTCACTTTGAAATCGAAAGTAATATGGTAATACCTACATCAATATATGTGTCCTCATTGTAGCATTTTCTTAAACAGAAAACAAGTCAAATCTAAATGACCAATAACACAAAAATATTTAAATTATAGCTCACTGATAATACAGTATTATGCAATTATTAAAATGTATGAGAAGACTAAAAAGAAAATGTAATTAAATAAGAAATATAATCCAAAATCCTATTTTTTCCATGATTACAAATTATCTATACAAATAGACAAAGACTAAGGAAACAGTAATGAAGATGACACAAATATCTGAATGATTATAGAGAGTGTGTACCAGAACAGTGGGCAAACAAATGTTAAAATGCTTACAATTCAGCATTCTCAACTAATAACGCTAACATGTCAACAGAGCATTCTCAACTAATAACGCTAACATGTCAACAGATACATAGCCTTTGGCACTAGGTAGGAAGTGTATTTCAAAAAAAAAAAGCAAATTCTCAGAGAGCTCCAGACCAACAGGATTAGCAATTCTGGGACTGTAGACTAAGCAATATGTTAACCAATCTCCAGGTAATTTTGATCTACAATGAAGTTTGAGAACTACTTCCCTATTAGAGGAAAGCACTCTGGAAGAGCATATTTGTTCCCTAATAAAACTATAGGATTCTGGGTGCCTGGGTGGCTCCGTTGTTAAGTGTCTGTCTTTAGCTGAGTTCATGATCCCAGGGCCCTGGGATGGAGCCCTGCATAAGGAGCCCTGCATAGGGCTCCCTGCTCAGCCAGAGGCCTGCTTCTCCCTCTCCCAGTCCCCCTGCTTGTGTTCCCTCTCTCTCTCTGTGTCTCTCCCTGTCAAATAAATAAAATCTTAAAAAAAAAACAAAACTATAAGAATCTGACCAGTAGGGGTGCCTGGGTGGCTCAGTGGGTTAAAGCCTCTGCCTTCAGCCCATGATCCCAGGGTCCTGGGATTGAGCCCCACATTGGGCTCTCTGCTCTGCAGGGAGCATGCTTTCTCCTCTCTCTCTGCCTGCCTCTCTGCCTACTTGTGATCTCTGTCTGTCAAATAAATAAATAAAATCTTAAAAAAAAAAAAAAGGAATCTGACCAGAATTTTTATTTATAATAGGTTCTTCCCTTACCTTTATTTTAAATGAGACTTAGTCACAGGTGTGTATTTTAATATATCAATTTTATTTTTTTATTTTTTTTAAAGATTTTATTTATTTATTTGACAGATCACAAGTAGACAGGGGGGGGGGGGTAGAAGCAGGCTCCCCGCTGAGTAGAGAGCCCAATGTGGGGCTCGATCCCTGGGACCATGACCTGAGCCAAAGGCAGAGGTTTAACCCAGTGAGCCACCCAGGCATCCCTAATATATCAATTTCAAATGAACATAATATACACAAATTGAAGGGAATCCTTTAGAAAACATAAGGTATATTATTTTCTTAGTTAAGCCACTTGAACATTTATCATAAAAAATAAGTGCTAAGAAAGTGTTTAGTATGAACAAATGAAATTAAAATATTCCATGTCAACAATAAATTGCTAATGCTTGGTTAGTTGAAAAATTGATTCAGAAAAAAAAAATTTTTTTTTTTTTAACTTTTTTTAAAACAGCCTGGAAGAGTTGTGACTCTTGTTGAAGATCCTGGGGTATGGTATAATTATTCTTTTTTGTATAGTCTTTAATCATATAAAATGTTGAGATGTTTCTCAGTTTAAAATAATCAGTAAAATTTTATTAACAACCATCACAGACAGTTTGAACACTAGGTCTAGAATTCCTCTCTGTATTTGTTGTGTTTTTTTTCAACTGTTGGGAAAAGTTGGAATGCAGACTTCAAGTAGACAACAAAATAAAACCAAATGGCATATAGTCTCATTTTCTTTTCTTTTTTTTTTTAAATTTTCTTGTTCAGTTTATTGATTAAGAATTGATGGAGCCAGCCCTCAAAATTCAAATGGAACCCTTAAAACTCGTCACATTTGCTAGGAGTCTCCTATTCTCAGCAAAAATCCCAGTCAGGAATTACCACTTTCTTTATGGCCTTATTTTACTAATAGCAAATGGGTTTTTAAAGAGATCTAGAGCACTAGAAAACATAATTAGCTGATAGTTCTCTGTTTCTTAAATATTTTCAATCATTTCATAGATGTCTAGATACAGACTTTTATATTTTGAAGTTAAGAATTTAACTTTGGAAAGAACTTTGATGTACAAAAAATAAGCAGCTATCAACGGCTGATGAATAAGTGAAATAGTGAAATGAAATGCTTTCATAATTTGCATTAAGAAAAGTATATATAAAAATGGCTTCAGGGTGCCTGGCTAGGCCCATTGGTACAGCATTTGACTCTTGATCTCAAGGTCCTGAGTTCGAGCCCCATATTGGGAATAGAGCCTACTTAATTAAAAAAAAAAAAAATGCTTCGAACTGGTAACTGTTACTCTTAATGAAAATTAACATACAGCACTTCGTTTCTATAGAATGTTAAATTAACTCAAGAAGATACTTGGCAACCTAAAGTTTGGTTTTTAAAGTTAATAGTTAAAGATTGTGAATAAACTAGAAAATCTATACTATGAACTGTAAATCCTGCTTATAGCACAGATATTGTATTAACACACACAAACAAAATCTTTGCAGCCAAAATACATTATTTTTACCAATACTGTGTGGACAAACTAAACAATGAAGGAAATTAGCATTTTAAAAATCTTCATTCGGAATAATTTCCTTGTATGCTAGGTTATTTATCATTGTTTAAGTTTTAAAAATTATGTCTTTTAACTAGTGGAACTGAAATAAAAAATACCAGGTCTTCACTTGGTCATTAAAAATAGAGTTCTCAGGTTTTAAATCCATAAACATTTCACTAATTGTATAGGGCAGTAGTTTCCAAACTGCTTCATGGAGTGTTGTAGCCACTCTGAAGCCTACCATAAGTGGATATAATGCTGGGTGCTGGCTGAGAGGGCTTTGATACCCAAACCTGCTTCAGCTAGAGCTCAGCATCACTTTTTTTTTTTTTTTTTTTTTTAATGTAATAGGTGTTCCCTTGTTTGCAGAAAGGATTCTGAAAGAAAGTAATCAACTACTTAAGGCCATAGCAAATTCATTTTATTTGTTCATTTTTTCATTGCAGAAACTTTCAAATATCCTTTGTAAATTACTCCATCCAGAATACTAAATGGCCTCCTCTTTTGTTGAGCTTGTACCTCTAGGTGCACTTTAAGTAATGCAAAACTACATTGACTTCTAAGAATATATAAGACACTTTCTGAGAGCACAATGTATCTTCAGCTAAGTTAGCCCTATAAATACTAAATATTATATTTTCATTTCTCAACAGGGTTGTGTTTGGGGTGTTGCTTATAGACTGCCAGTAGGAAAGGAAGAAGAAGTAAAAGCATACCTTGACTTCAGAGAGAAAGGAGGCTACAGGACCACAACAGTCATTTTTTATCCAAAAGATCCCACAACAAAACCATTCACTGTGGTGCTATATATTGGAACATGTGACAATCCCAATTATCTTGGTCCTGCACCGCTAGAAGACATTGCTGAACAAATTTTTAATGCAGCTGGTCCAAGTGGAAGAAATACAGAATATCTTTTTGAACTTGCAAATTCAATTAGGAACCTTGTGCCAGAAGATGCAGATGAACATCTTTTCTCCTTGGAAAAATTAGTAAAGGAGCGTTTAGAAGGAGAACAGAACCTCAATTGCTTATAAAGACCTAATCAATCACTGACTTTTCCAAACAAGCAGAGCTTTTAGTCTTCAGAGAAGAGCTATAGCTTCACGTACACTGGCAATATGATTTGGAAACCTGTTTACTTGAAGGTCTTATTTAATTTTAATGTTGTAGCCAAAATATGATCAAAATGTGTAGTTTAATTTCATATATCCTGAAACACATAAATATTTAAAATACTGGGATATAGTTAAAGAAACAATTCAAGTTATAATAATAATATAATGGTTTCCTAACTAAATGATATTGAACACTTGCTCATAAGAAGTGAGTTCTTTAGAAAAATACAGTGAAGGACTCAGTTCAGAGCTTATTTTTATCACAGTAAAAAATAATTCTGTTGTTTACTATCACAATACTATTTTGAAGTTGTAGAGAATTAAACCAAAGTCCAGTAAATATAATAAGGTAATACCTTCAATATATTCCTATACAATAATTGTATAACCATGGTTTAAAATACACAAGCTTGAAATAATGTGTAATTAGAAATATATGGTAATTAAACAAGATTTCAGCCTTCATTGTGAATCTCCTTGTTCAGGTATTAAAAAAAGACCCTTTCCAATGTAAGTCAAAAAGACTGGCATTTTTAATATAAAAATTTCCTTGGAATTCTAATGTACTCTACCTCTCCTTTTTTTTAATAAATGCATTTTACTACATGGGAAAAAATTCATTCAGCTAAAAAGGCACAAATTACATTATACAAGTTGTGTCCATTAATAGTGCAGCATGTCATTCAGTCACTGTATGAGTCTTATACTGAAACTTTAAAAAAAGAGAGATGACAATTCTGGTATTATAAATTAATAGAAACATAGATATGCTCAAAGTCTGGTGTTTGAAATGACCTTTAGAATTGTAGTTTTTTAAAGAAGTGGCATTACCTGATCCTTCTGTCTTGTCAGCAAAACAAAGATATCCACTTAGGAGTGCTGCTGATGCTACTCAAATAGGAAAGTTACATGTGCATTATTAACTCATGTAAAATTGATCTTGATTCTAATCAAGATAATTTCTGATTATAGTTCCTTCTTCTTCAAAAAGACAGTCTCTAAAATCTTTTAACATAAAAAGAATTTCAGGGGACGCCTGGGTGGCTCAGTTGGTTGAGCGGCTGCCTTCGGCTCAGGTCATGATCCCAGCGTCCTGGGATCGAGTCCCACATCGGGCTCCTTGCTTGGCAGGGAGCCTGCTTCTCCTTCTCCCTCTGCCTCTGCCTGCCACTCTGTCTGCCTGTGCTTGCTCTCGCTTCTCTCTCTATGACAAATAAATAAATAAAATCTTAAAAAAAAAAAAAAAAAAAAAAAAAAGAATTTCAGTATCACATTAAATTTATTATGAAACTTAATAAAAACATTTCAAATCCCAGCACAACTAATAAAACAGAAAATTTTCACATTAAACAAAGTTGTCCTACACAGTAGGAAAAGTAGTCCTTTCCATGTTTTTCTTATTTATGAACACCTAACTTGGTAATTTACTCAGCTACATAACTATTTTTTTTTTTTAAGATTTTATTTATTTGTCAGAAAGACAAATTGCTCCCTGCCAAGTAAGGAGCCTGATGCGGATGCAGGACTCAATCCCAAGACCCCAGGATCATGACCCCAGCTGAAGGTAGTGGCCCAACCCACTGAGCTACCCAGGCATCCCTACCTATTTTAAATAATTTCCCAACATTTTCAGTATTAGTTTTCTAGAAGGCATTTCACTTGTCCTATAAAACAAGAAAAGGAGCTAGCATTCATTAATGAGTATCTCATAACAATATGCTAGGTATTTTACATATGGAAGCATTTTCTGGGTAACTCCCTGAGCTTGTTTCCATAGTACCTTGCACAGCTACACACATATGTTAAGTAGCAGAAATCCAGGTCTTTCTCACTCTAAAACACAAGATCTTTCTACAATATATTTAAAAACCCACCTGAACTTCACCATCTTCACTATCCACCATCTTTTTTTTCAGGAGGTAAACAAAATTAACTTTTGCATAAGGAAATAGTATGTAGCTTGTTACATAAAGATGTTAGAGTTCATTTTGATAGATGTATATTGATTCCCACAAATATAATGAGCCAATCCAAGATTCACATTCTATAGCTCAGAATCATGTAGGTGAATTCAGAAATACAGCCTTTCATTTTACAAACAAACCTAAGTCCAAAGGAGTTTGGAATTCCCCAAAGTGATTCTTTAATCATTTAATATATAATTGCTACAAAATATAAAGGGCAAGAGATAACTCTGGGATCCCCATTTATATGTCTTTCTAGGCTTTCAGTTACAATTAGACTAGAAAAATGTGACATATCACATATGGTGTACCATAAGCATTTATATGGAAGCCATATTTCAAAGCCCAGAAACAGGGATATTCACTGGGATGGGGAGAAACAGGACTAAAATGGAAAAGTTAAACAGTACTTTATTAGAGAGAAGCTAGGGTTTGAAGCCTCCCAGGTAGAAGGAATCATAACCTAGATCCTGTCAGCAAAACTGTCTCTCTACAGTCCTTGGATCTCACTTGAAAGCATCTTTTCTCATTCCTCCCTAATCACACACACAAAACTCAAGACTCATACCTCAGAATATAACTACTAGTTAAGTTTCAAGTTTCAGGAATTCAGAGAAAGTATGAGTGTAAACCCTGCATTGAGAAAAGAAACTTTTTTTTTAAGATTTATTTATTTATTTATTTATTTGACAGACAGAGATCACAAGCAGGCAGAGAGGCAGGTAGAGAGAGAGAGAGGAAGCAGGCTCCCTGCTGAGCAGAGAGCCCGATGTGGGGCTCAATCCAAGGACCCTGGATCATGACCTGAGCCAAAGGCAGAGGCTTTAACCCACTGAGCCACCCAGGCGCCCCAAGAAAAGAAACTTTTAATATAGATCTCTAATGAAGTGGGGTTTTTTTTAAGTAGGTCTTTACACTCTTACTGCAGGCCACTATTACGTTTCCCTTTCCCACTCCCAGGAAAACACAGTCACTTTTTGATCTACCACAAATATTAAGTACCATCTAGATACAGCCTCCATACATAAAAGGTTTCCAGTTAGGTAAACAAAGGTTTGTGGTGTCAACTCTGAATATCTTTAAGAATGAACTTGACTCATTTCTTTAAGACGGAGTTAAAAAATTTAGCCATTGTCTACAGGATATACATTTCATCTTAAAAAGGATTTTTTTTTCACTTTCTACTAATAAAGTACCTGAAATGTGTATTATTTTACATCTTGAAGGTGCTCGTTTAATTTTAACATATGTAAAGCATTATGGAATACCTGACATAATAAAAACTATTACCTAGTATTGGTTTACATTATATATTCAGAGTACATGTGTTGAGCATCTCTTTGAGATTCATAATGATTACAATCATGCCTGTAATTTAAGAACCATATTTGGTCTATTATAAATTTTTAAACATTTTATAGTCAACATTTCGTTCCATTATATTAGTTTTCTCTTTTCCATGGATACATAGCTTTTAAATTATAACTTTGGAACAGTTGTAACTATCGATGCATCATACTCCTATAATTTATCATCCCTGATTCTTTCAGTCAGTCAAATGATGGATGCACTTAAAATTCTCTCTCATCACATCCTGTTAAAATCTACATACCAAATATTCCAATTATGCTCATCTTTTCTCACCAAAGATACTGTGACTATATTTTCTATGTATTTATTCAGCTCTCAACAATCTGTTTTTATGCCTTCTAAAGCCTTAAAATAAATTCACCCTAAGCATATATTAGAAACTCAAAGATTAGCGGGATGATTTTTTTTAATCCTGTGGCTACTTTTCAAAGAATTTTAACTTCTCAAGAGACAACTACTAAAATTATTCTTCTGTTTCTGTATGTCAAAATGATATGATGAAAATAAGCCTTATTGAATCTCCGGGTTTTTTCATTCTACTTAAGGTTCATTTTCCCTTCTAAAACATTATATATTCAGCACTAATCTCTTGGTGGTTTCATTTAATCATACTAAGCCTTCTTGTCTTTATAAAAAGTTTGACAACAAATAAACATACATTCTGTAACTGGAAAAAACCACCACTTACCCCTGTAATTTCTTTTATTCTTCCTACTTTACTATCCTTCACAGAATTATTTTTTTTTTTTGACAGAAAGTTGGATTTATTTGTGGACATGAATATGATGGGAAGCGATAGTGCCAAGATTCTCATGAGTGCAGAGCCCTCCATTTGTCCAAGGGGCCATGGTTAGGGATGTATTTGACCCCACAGCCATCTGGGATAAGCCGCTTTTCAGCCATCACGTCTTCAAATTCATCCGCATTGAACTTAGTAAAGCCCCACTTCTTGGAGATGTGGATCTTCTGGCGGCCAGGGAACCTGAACTTGGTCCTGTTTAGGGCCTCAATCACATGCTCCTTGTTCTGCAGCTTGATATGGATGGACATGATGACTTGGCCAATGTGGACCCTGGCTACTGTGCTTTCCAAAGGCACCCCGCATACCTGTCTGCAGCCTAAATTGGAGATAGCCATGAGGTCAGACCCCAGCATCCACCAAAAAGGGTTGTCTCCAAGGTCCCTTAGGGCAACCCATACAATCAACAGGTTGCATACACTACCGAGGAGGCTACTGTTTGCAGCCATGGCACACTGGGCCCCCATAGACAAAGAGCACAGTCGGCTTAATTGGCTGCAGTCCTTCACAGAATTTTTAAACTACAATGTTCTATTGCCCTATCAGCTCCTTTTAATGCCCCTCCAATCTACCTTTGCTCTTGCTGTACTCAAGGAGTCAGTGTAGTCTTTAGTCACCAATGACTCTTTCCTGATTTAACCCAAAGATCTCTGTTTCATCCTTTACAATTCTGATACACCAGACTAGTAAGCAAGAATCTCATTTCACTAAGTCCAAAAGAGTAGAACATTTCGTTGTATTTAGTTACATCTTAGATTTTTTAATCAGATACACAAACTCACCAAGTCCTAGGTTTCAATCACCATCTTTATTGAGAAAACTTCCAATCTTTCTCAAATTCTTTATGACTCTATGTCTTATATGTAAGGTATCTCATATACCTTATTGAGCTACACAAGCACCTGAAACTTAGCATACTAAAAGCAGAATTCATCTCTTTTCCCAAGAAGAAAACTTCATCCCACATAACACACATTAAAGGTTGAACAATTACTTGAACAGAAAATACAACAAACAGGTTTAAGATACTCATCAATTAACAAGCTTCTAGAGAAAATGAATGATATTTTCTTTTTTTTTAAAGATTTTATTTATTTATTTGACAGAGAGAGAGATCGCAAGTAGGCAGAGAGGCAGGCAAAGAGAGAGACGGGGAAGCAGGGTCCCTGCTAAGCAGAGAGCCTGATGCCGGGGCTTGATCCCAGGACCCTGGGATTATAACCAGAGCTGAAGGCAGAGGCTTTAACCCACTGAGTCACCCAGGTGCTCTGAAAATGAATGATATTTTCCCAATATACAAAATTTTAGCTTTTATTTTACTTAAAATTTTACATAACATTTCTTAATAAGTCGAAGAACAGTTAGCAGGGAAAAGCTGGAGCCTATCTGTGATGTGGCTTGAAATACTACATGATGATAAAACCTTTCCTTCAAGTATGAGCTGGAAGATTTCTCAGCTAAAATGGGAAACTTGAAATATAGCAAGAGCCAGAGTTTTGTTTTTATTTTTTAAATATTTTTATTATTTATTCAACAGAGAGATAAAGAGCACAAGTAGGCAGAGCATAAGGCAGAGGGAGAGGGAGAAGCAGGCTCTCTGCTTCTCTGCTTAGCAGAGAGCCTGACAGGGCTCGATCCCAGGACAGCCACTTAACCCACTGAGCCACTGAAGCGCCGCAAAAGCCAGAGTTTTTTACATCTTTTTCTTACCACCAATCTCTTTTCTTCTTTCCAATACATTTTCTACTCTGCAATGAGAATTATGTTTCTAAAATATGGAACTAAGCTGCTCAATAATCAAAAATGCCTCCCACAGCATACAAAACAAATTTCAATTTCTTTAACTTGGTATTCAACTATTTATAATATGGTGTCAGCATACTTATCACACATTTCACTTCCCACTAAAGTACCCCACCCCATGTTCCTGTCACCCCATCCTCCTCATCCATTAAGACCCAGCAAAAATGAGGGACTTGTGATTTGTGTCAAGCAGTAACTATGCACTAAGACTACCAAGAAAAAAGAGTACCCAGCTATCAAGAACCACATTTAGTGGAAAGACATATAACCAAGCAAATCAATGTGACAAAAAATACAAACATAATACAGAACTACAAATTATTAATTCAAACTAATAAGATCAGAAAAAGCCTCATGGAAAAAAATAAGTAGCTGTTTACAGATCAAAGAATAATAATTAACCTTATGTAACAAACAGTATATATGCCAAAATCTATTCTGTTGATAGATATATTAATTCCCATTTTCTTAGATGATGAAAATGAGAGACAAAGAGTTTAGGGGCACCTGGGTGGCTTAGTGGGTTAAAGTCTCTGCTTTCAGCTCAGGTCATGATCCCAGGGTCCTGGGATTGAGCCCCATATCGGCTCTCTGCTCAGCGGGGAGCCTGCTTTCCCCCACCCCCTGCCTGCCTCTCTGCCTAGTTGTGATCTTTCTCTCTCTGTCAAATAAATAAATAAAATTTTTTTTAAAAAAGAGTTTAAGTTAAACATAAAAATAATAACTATCATTTATTGAATACTTAAAATATACCAAACATTGTGCTAAACACTAAAAAGAAACAAATGGAATTAAGGCTCTTAATTTAAAAAAGAATTGTGAGAAAAAGGAGTTTCCTCATTTTGTCCCTCTGCTTGTAAGTTTTAACCTCAATGAGATTCTTTCCTGAAATAGGATAAATTAAAAGGATGAAAAAAGAAAAAGGATTCATTAAATTACCCATACCCTACAGTCATAATTTTAAAAAATTTAAACAAAATATGCTTTGCCCAATTTTCTCAACAGCATTAACTAATTTATTCAACAAATATTTATGAATTACCTACTCTGTATAAGACAAACTAAGGGCAATCGTTTTCCTCTACTTCCTACCAAAATTCCACTAAAATGCATTCATTCATTCTAGAAGAGAGAAAACAGATGGGACTACTTTGGGGTTTAAGCCAGTGCAGAAAAAAAAACTGCAGTCTAAAACAAACATGCACACACCTACAAGAAGGCTACACCCATGGAGAAGACACTCCTGCCAACAGAGCCTGGAAAAGTACCAAACCTGGAAACAAGAGAAAGCTAGAGGGGTTTGTAGGATTAAAAGCAGGATGATTTAAAATAATAGATAAATAAATAAAATTAGGATGATTAAAAGATGTATATGAACAGTCAACCCAAACCTCATACCCCATTCCTTTACACACAGAAAGTCTATAAGCAACAGTGTTGGTTTCTAGCTAAAACTACATTTGTTTCTCTTAATTTAACAATCTACCCTGAGAGCGTTAGAGGATCTTCATAATCCCTAACAAAACCTTCCTTATGTGGACATAGGCTAGAGGGAGATGAAAGAGCAGTTCTCTTCCTGCATTTCATCCATGGACCCCAAAGTGAGGCCCAATAATTGACACCATGCTCAACAATCACTATTTTTTTTTTTTTTAAGGAAAGCAAAAGCACAAGAAAAAAGTGTGAAAATAAACAGCTGACCTGAAGGAAATATAGCTGTTTCTGCGAACAGAAGATAAATGTTTAAAATTTGTAAATGCTATCCTAAAAGAAATTCATGAAGGTACTGCATCCATTAAAAAAGAGCACCTGCAGGGGTGCCTAGGTGGCTGAGTCAGTTAAACTACCGACTCTTGGTTTCCACCCAGGTCATGATCGCCAGGTCTTGGGAGTCAGCCCTGCTTCAGGCTTTGCATGCAGCACGAAGTCTGCTTGAGATTCTCTCTCACTCCATCTACCTCTCCTCCCACTCATATGAACACACACACACACACACTCTCTCTTTAAAATAAATAAATCTTAAAAAGGAGGGAGGTTCAACTGCAGTACACCTGAAACAAATATAACCATATGTTAACTACACTGGAATTAAAAAATGACAACATTGGGCGCCTGGGTGGCTCAGTGGGTTAAGCCGCTGCCTTTGGCTCGGGTCATGATCTCGAGGTCCTGGGATCGAGTCCCGCGTCGGGCTCTCTGCTCAGCAGGGAGCCTGCTTCCCTTCCTCTCTCTCTCTGCCTGCCTCTCTGTCTACTTGTGATCTCTGTCAAATAAATAAATAAAAATCTTAAAAAAAAAAAAAATGACAACATTGAGTACTGTCCAAAAGAATGGGTTCAGGAGCCAGACTGCTTATAGTCTGATATCCAGTTCCATTGCTTATCGTGGTGATGGCCTCTGGCAATCTGCCATACTTCATTAATATATTAATGTCATGACTTCTGAAATTGAGAGGCATCTCATACTCACTGGCATGTCATAACTTTAACTGGCAGCAGTTACTTTCTTAGTAGTACTAAAAAATAATAGTGAGCCTTAAAATAAATGGCAAATGGGGATTGTTACAATTTTTTTTTTTTTAAGATTATATTTATTTATTTGTCAGAGAGAGAGTGAGTGAGAGCGAGCACAGGCAGACAGAGTGGAAGGAAGAGTCAGAGGGAGAAGCAGGCTCCCCGCGGAGCAAGGAGCCCGATGTGGGACTCGATCCCAGGACGCTGGGATCATGACCCGAGCCGAAGGCAGCCGCTTAACCAACTGAGCCACCCAGGCGTCCTGGGATTGTTACAATTTAAAGGAGACTTTAAGACAACAATCAAATGCAAGGCATGAACTTTGGACCCTGAAAGGGAAAAAGGTAAATAAATTGTAAAAATTGAAATCATTGTTATTTTTCCAAGACCCAAAGTAGTATAAATCTTAGGTTATAAAGCAGTCTCCTTTTCTTAGTCACTGACTTTTTTCAACATCCAGGCCAGTGGTCTTGTACAGTGCCACATTTGGATTTGATTATTTTCTTAGGTTTGGAAAATTCTTTCCAGCATATGTTTTGTTTTACACTGGTGTTGTGGTATACTTGGGTTTTAAAAATTCATTCTTGTAGAAAATTCTTTGCAAAAACTTAAAGATACTAAGCATGGGTTTAAAAAAAAGAATCATGCTAGCTTGGTTTGAAATCAAACGTCCACTCTCCTTTTTCCCCCTGTGCCTAAGAGACACATACAATATTCACATGTGCACCTGTATATTTGCTGGCATTCTGTCACCTGTGTTTGTGTGAAGGCCAAAAGCTTTTACTTTCCTTTATTTTTCCCAAAATGTGCATCTCAGTTCTCTTATGTCTTCTTTTTTATTACTGTAGAGTAAATTATATTCAAAGGAGGAACTCGAGGGGAAAAAAATCAGTACTGGAAATAAAGAGAAAAGGACAATTATATTCTTAGGCAGCCTCTGGGGTAATTAGTGCTATACAACCTCAGACTGCACACCAGCTGTTCAGTTGAGCAAATAGCTTTGTTTTTAGTGGTTTTGCCCTTTCTGTGTATAAATGAGAAACAAGGGGAACCTGGGTGGCTCAGTCTTTAAGTGTCTGCTTTAGGCTCAGGTCATGATCCCAGAGTCCTGAAATCAGGCCCCACATCAGGCTCCCTGCTTCTCCAGGAGCCTGCTTTTCCCTCTCCCACTCCCCCTGCTTGTGCTCCCTCTCTCACTGTGTCTCTGTCAAATAAGTAAATAAAATCTTTAAAAATAAATAAATATATAAAAATAAATGAGAAATAATAAAGAGATTTGAGGTAACTTTTAACTTAAAGCCCAACTGTTTAGTTCTCATTTGTGATTCATAAAAATTTCAACTAAAAAAAATTTTTTACAGTTTTATTCAGGCATATTTTATAGTGTGGCATAAATATATTAACTTTATGTTTGTGTGAATTATACTACAATATTGTATTAACTTGTGTCTCAGTTTCCTCATGTAAAATGGGGAAAACAATAAAACCTACCTTTTAGACTATGAGCCTAAATCAATTAAATAAGTTTTTATCTTTTAAGTGCTTAAAATAGTACCTGGACACAACATCTAGTACATGAATAGAATAAAGAAATTGAATCATCATTAGTTCTTACATATTACCACTTGTTATTTTCTCCATTTGAAAAATAAGAACTGGGGCACCTGGGTGGCTCAGTGGGTTAGACCTCTGCCTTCAGCTAGGGTCATGATCAAGCCCCCCATCAGATTCCCTGCTCGGTGGGGAGCCTGCTTCTCTCCCCTGACCCCTCTCTGCCTGCCTCTCTGACTACTTGTGATCTCTCTCTCTCTCTCTCTCTCTCTGTCAAATAAATAAATAAATAAAATCTTAAAAAAAAAAAAAAAGAAGAAAGAAAGAAAAAAGAAAAAGAAAAAGAACTGAGCTCTAAAGAGGTTAAGTAAGGTTCCCAATGTCAGACATGTGGTTAGGTGGTAGGACTGGGATCAGAACCTAACTGGCCTAACTCCTAAGTCTCTGCTCCTAACCAACTCAGTTGCACAGAGTTTGTACCTAATTCTTTATTCAGCCATAGCCTAACTGCTGAAAAATCAGATTATCCAGAGGGGTTTTTTTGCTGCTACAGATTATGACACAATGAGTATCTTTGTACCCACATTCTTATGTATCAGGGCAAGTCCAAAAAGTGAAATCACTAGGTCAGAGTTTTACACGTTTTTAATTTTAACAGAAACTACTAATTTTAAAACATTTATTAAAGCAGGTCCAGCTTTCCCTTTTATAGTATCTGGATTTCTTATCTTACTAAGAAATGTCATCTCTATTCCAGTTACACAAATATTCTCCTCATCTCTTCACATAGATATATATATTTAACTCATTTACAATTTAGTTTTTGTGTATTTTATGAAGAGGGCATCTCGTTGGTTTTCTTATAAATGGACAGCAAATTATATTCACATCATTTATTAATTAAAACATCCTAGGGGCACCTGGGTGGCTCAGTGGGTTAGGCCTCTGCCTTAGGCTCAGTGGGTTAGGCCTCTGATGTGGGGCTCTATCCCAAGACTCTGGGATCATGACCTGAGCCGAAAGCAGGGGCCTGGGATCAGGCCCCAAGTTGGGCTCTCTGCTCAGCAGGGAGCCTGCTTCCCCCCTCTCTCTCTACCTGCCTCTCTTCCTGCTTGTGATCTCTGTCAAATAAATAAATGAAATCTTTAAAAAAAAAAAAAAATCCTTTCCCACTACAGTGAAATGTCACCCCTTCACATTTTAAACTCCTTATGTCATTCCCAAACTCCCTTCTTGTACTCAAACCAAATTACCTTTTTTTTAAAGATTTTTATTTATTTATTTGACAGAGATTCAGAGAGCACAAGCAAGGGGAGTGGTAGGCAGAGGAACAGGGAGAAGCAGAGTTTCTGCAGAGCAGGGAGCCTGATACGCGATTCAATCCCAGGACCCCAGGATCATGACCTGAGACAAGGCAGACGCCCAACTAACTGAGCCACCCAGGCACCCCATCAAACCAAATTACTTTTGATCTCAATAAGTCTTAGGCTCATGTTTTTTTCGTTCACTTAAAATAGGCCTTTCCCAGCTCTGTAAATCCAAAGAGCTGCCCATAAGGAGAAGCTGGATCTTAAAATCATGGTGTCACCATGAGAATCTGTGCAGGAGTGTTTTCTCAGAGAGGGAAGAAAACGCTTCCTGACTGAATGAGAGGCTGGTATCATTTAACAATGGACCAGCTCCAGGAAAGACATTCAGACACCCAGGACCCAGTGATCATCTATAGGCAAACAAGTTATCCACCTGGTTACAGACGGTTTTGCATCAACCACAGACAACTAACAGCAATCAAGCAGCCACACAAACTTGAGGTCTCTCTAAGAGAGGTACCAGGAGAGCGAAGCACTGTGTATTCTGAAAACCCTGCTGGCGTGTAATAAGTGCTCAGCAGATACTTGTTTCATGAATGAACACTTTCTGACTTTAAAAGGAGAGAAGACCCCTAGCTTCTGCCAAGCCATCCTGGCATATTCAAGCTTAGACCAAAGAAACATACATAATGGGGAAATGACTGTTCACACAGACCATCGGGGGATGGCTGATAAGGACCCACCCTAATTCAATATGACCTCATCCTAACTTGATCACATCTGCAAAGGCCCTATGTCCAAATAAATTCACACTCACAAGGTTCCAGGGGTTAGAACTTCACCATATCCTTTAGGGGAACACAATTCAGCCCATAACATCCCCTATAATCAATTTTCCACACAACAGTCTTAATGATCCTCATGAATGTGCATCAGGCCCTAACACTCTCCTGCTTACAGGTCTGTGTCCTCTTCCTGCCTCTCAAACATCATCTCTTACACTCTAGCCACACAGGCCTTCTTTCTGTCAGTCCAACATACCACACTCATCCTTGCCTCAGGACCTCCGCCTGGAAAATTTGGTGCGCCACCTTCTTCATCATTTCAAGTTACCATTCAAGTGTTACTTCATCACAGAGGCTTACTCTGATCATCTGCCTAAGCAGCACATCTCAAAGGTCTTCTCTTTCGTATAACCCAAGTTTCTAAGCAGTATTTGCCAGTACCAGAAAGTATGTTATTTATTTTTTATTGAAGCTCTTATTTGAACATAAGCTCTATTGAACCAGATTCCATTATTATAACCCCCAGATACTAAACTAGCGCCTTGAAAGTACTTTTCATTTTTATTTACTCAAATATGTATTTTTCTTTGATGACACAAGTATTTTCTATTTCAGTTGCAAAGATTAATTATACCCCTAAATTTTCTTGTAATTTTTTTCTCTTTACTGTGTGTGATTCACTTAAATCTTTAATCCGTTTGGAATTAATCTTTGTATACTTGAGAAACAGGGGTCACATCAGATAATTCCGATGCAAAAAGTCTGCAACAATTGGGACTTACTGGATAAAGTTCAAACACTTCTGCACAGAATATGCTCTATATGCAACCTTCCCTGAACTGACTGCCTCTGTCCCTCTGTAGTACCAATCTCCTGCTGATGACTCCATTTTTTTTAAAGATTTTATTTATTTATTTGACAGAGAGAGATCACAAGTAGGCAGAGAGGCAGGCAGAGAGAGGGGGAAGCAGGCTCCCTGCTGAGCAGAGAGCCCGATGTGGGGCTCTATCCCAAGACTCTGGGATCATGACCTGAGCCGAAAGCAGAGGCTTTAACCCACTGAGCCACCCAGGTGCCTGATGACTCCATTTTATCCTGTCCTCTGACTACACCAAAAAGTCCTAATGGGTCATCAAAAAGAGTTATGCTTGAGGGTCGCCTGGGTGGTTCAGTTGCTGGGCATCTGCCTTTGGCTCAGATCACGGTCCCAGCATCTGGGATCAAGCCCCGGATCTGGCTCCCTGCTTGGTGGGAAGCCTGCTCCTCCCTCTCCAGCTCCGCTGTGCTTATGTTCCCTCCCTTGCTACCTCTCTGTCATAAATAAATAAAATCTTAAAAAAAAATTATGCTTGAAATGCACTTCTCCATCTGCTTGAACTCCTTCCTACAAATCCTTAAAACCCCAGGTCTAAAGCCACCTCTCTTGGAAAGCCTTTCGAGTCCAACCCTTGAGTTCCTCACTTCCTTTTTTCTATCTCCACTTTTACATCCCTCTACTCTATAATATATAGTACCTGCTTCATATATAGAGTATTTAGATTAATGTCTAGTACACAATAAATGCTAAGTGAATGTTAACTACTATTTTATTACCACAATAGGTTGCAATTATTTGTGTAATTTGCCTTCTAGACCAAGAGGGACAAAAGGCGGAGACACATTTATTTACCATTTTACCAAACCTACTGGTCTGGCACAAACAAAGCACTAATAAGTACTAAACAAATTAATAAACAACACCTCAAAGCTGGACCAAAGTAATTTTCTTTGAAACTGTGGATTCCTTATATTTAAAAAAAAAAAAAAAAGGAAACTTTTTCCATATACACTATGGAGTATTATGCCTCCATCAGAAAGGATTAATACCCAACTTTTGTAGCAACATAGACAGGACTGGAAGAGATTATGCTGAGTGAAATAAGTCAAGCAGAGAGAGTGAATTATCATATGGTTTCACTTATTTGTGGAGCATAACAAATAGCATGGAGGACAAGGGGAGATGGAGAGAAGGGAGTTGGGGGAAATTGGAAGGGGAGGTGAACCATGAGAGACTATGGACTCTGAAAAACAATCTGAGGGTTTTGAAGGGGCAGGGGGTGGGAGGTTGGAGGAACCAGGTGGTGGGTATTAGAGAGGACACGGATTGCATGGAGCACTGGGTGTGGTGCAAAAACAATGAATACTGTTACGCTGAATATAAATAAATAAATAAATAAATAAATAATAGAATATGGGGGAGAGAAAACTTTTAAGATGAAAAATAAGCCTGCCCCTCCTGCTTTTTGATTTGGTTCAAATTCGAGGAGTGAGGGGAGAGTCCAGCTTTACCCACATCCAGAAAGAAAATTTTAGGTGCTCCATGGCTACCACTGTATAACCCATTATACTGGAAATGAAAACAATGGCATTTTTAAAAGAGAGGGGAATTTAAAACTTTTTGTCTTATTTTGAACGCAATCAGGCATGTCTTAACCTCAGGTGAATTCATAACTTCACATTCGCCTGGCCCCGAACCTCACATACGGAAACTTAACAGCTTCATAAGTTGAAATGTCATCTCCATTCCATAAATGTCAACTTCATTTCATAAGTTGAATGTCAACTGTGGGATGAAGGAGAAGCCGCACTGGTGAAAACGCAGGGGCTGTGAGGTCTAGCTGCCTTCTCCACGAGGAGTCTCTGTCCACAACAACCTCAGAGAATCACAGGATTCTTACACTGGGGTACGACAGGATTCCTCAGATCCGGTATCCCCTAAGCTAGCGCTGCAGAGACTGAGCAAACGGCCCTGGGTTTGTCAGTGGCTGCAAGGAACTGAGATGACCACAACCCATAGGAGAAGAGGCGGAGAGAAGCTTCAAGCGGGAAAAATGAAGTGTACAGATGCTACGTGCGGAGAAAAAGAAAAAGAAAAGCAGCTGGAGGGTGGCTAAGTCAGGAACACCGCCACTTCTCCTCGCCACCTCCAATTCTGGCATCTAATGACTACACCCGCCGAGTTCACGCTCTTCCAGCTCCAGGGCGAGCCAAGACACCGCCTACCCGCTGGAGAGCCGCGAGGGGGGCAGGCGGGAGCAGCCGCCGCCTCCCGGACTCACCCACTCTCGGTGCCTCACGTCTCCGCGGAAAAGCCTGGACTCAGGCCAGGTTTTCGGAGTCAGCAGCTAGCAGGTCGCAATGTTCGATTTCTCCCCTCCCCCGACCCCGAGACCGCCGACCGGCGTCCCGGCTTCCGTAGGCGGGCGGCTTGGTGGACCCGGATGTTGATATGCCGCCTGCCCCGGAAACGGTGGCGGGAGGCCCAAGGGGGCGGAGGTGGGGTTGCCCGGCTCTCCGGAAGGAGACGTGGCGGCGGTTGGGCCCGGGGCTGCCTGGGTGCTTAGAAGTCCCGCCGCCTCCTCCTCCTCCTCCCCCTCCTCTCCTCTATGGGAAGAGGAGGTTGTGGCGGCGGCTGGAGAAATCGGCAGCGGAGGATGGAGGAAGGAGGAGGCGGCGCGCGTAGTCTGGTCGCAGGCGGGCCGGTGTTATTGGTCCTCTGCGGCCTCCTAGAGGCGTCCGGTGGCGGCCGAGCGCTCCCCCAGCTCAGCGATGACATCCCTTTCCGAGTCAACTGGCCCGGCACCGAGTTCTCTCTGGTCAGTGCCCTCGCGAATCCTGTAGCCATCTCTGTCCCTCCTAGCACTAGGGTTTGGCCCTTCCCTCGGTACCTGCGCTTTTCTCCTCCAGAACCACCTCTGCAGGCGAATGCCTCCTTCCCTAATCCAAAGGTTCATTTACCTCGCATTCATTCATTCATACAGCAAGTGTTTAGCGAGCACATTATGTGGTTTTGCCCTCCATGCTAAGCACTGAGGATCCAGCGGTCACCTGCTCTGCCCCTTTTCAATATGGCTCATTAGACAGTGCTTACCAACACTCCCACCCCGTGGAAGAAGCTTTCTTAGAATCACGTCAGACACAGGTATTTATCTTCTCTTTAGAAAGTCAGCTGCAGTTCTTCCTCCACCAGCCGCCTTCTCTCCTTCAGTAGTTCCACCCTACCTGCAAAACCGGTGGTACTGCAGATAAGAGTTCCCTCTCGGACTGGTTATTTCTGTCTCGTATACACACACGTGCATATGTACATTCTCACAGCTCTTTCTCCTTCAGGGTTGTTTCCGAGAGGGCTGTTTGGCCTTTGAGATGTATTAACATCTACATTCTACTCAGAATAAGCAGTACAGCGCTGGTGTATTACGACTGTTATTTAACACCCCAGAATTTGAAATTCCGTGATCAGTTTTCCTAGAGATGAACATTTTTATAACCTCACAGTAAGGAAAATGTGCGATCCTTCTGTCTTTAGGGATTACTCTGCTTTAAAGTCTTTCTACCACTGTAGGCCAATTAAAAAAAAAAAAAAAAAAAACTGTGCTCTTAAGATGCTTACCGTGTAGTAATTAATTTATTTATTTCAAATTGAAGTCTTGGAACATACAAAAGCTTTTTTAAAATTCTTGTTCCAGTTACCTGCAGTCATTCCACTTGGGATGACCGTTTTGTTCTATTACCATTCTGTTCTATTACTAATTTGTTGAAACAAGAGTAAGGGATAGCATGATGTCAAAGCAAGATTTACCAGGACAACGGATGTTATGGTTACCCCAACAGCTTTCCATTTACAAATGGTCGCTTTTTGCAAATATTTCACACTCTTCTGTTTCTCCATCCCTCTTCTTTTCAGTTCTCCTGCTCTGGTAGTTCATTGGTTCTCAACATTATCTAAATAAATATCTACCTGAGGAGCCAGGTTTATTTTTGTATTAATGCCATGAAATACTATTGTATTAAAATACTTAGAGGGTGCCTAGGTGGCTCAGTCGGTTAAGTGTCTTCCTTCAGCTGGGGTCATGATCCCAGCGTCCTGGTATGAAATCCCAAGTCGGGTTCCCTGCTTAGTGGGCAGTCTTGCTTTTCCCTCTCACTCTGCCCCTCCCCACTGCTGTGCTCTCTCTCTCTGTCTCTCAAATAAACAAATAAAATCTTTTAAAAAATAAAATACTTATATAAAAGCTTGTTGTAAGTGAGATATAACTTTAGCAGTCTTGAAGTGAGAATAATTTAATCCAACTTCTATTGTCCTTTCAAAAGACCACAAAGAATAAACATGGGAAGTGTTACAGAATGTGGTCATTAAATTTACTCTTGTTCCTGTCAGGTTGGTTTTTTTTTTAAAGATTTTATCAATTTGGGGGCGCCTGGGTGGCTCAGTGGGTTAAGCCTCTGCCTTCCGCTCAGGTCTTGATCCCAGGGTCCTGGGATCGAGCCCCACAATGGGCTCTCTGCTCAGCAGGGACCCTGCTTCCTCCTCTCTCTCTCTCTCTGCCTACTTGTGATCTCTGTCTGTCAAATAAATAAATAAAATCTTAAAAAAAAAAAAAAAGATTGTATCAATTTGCGAGAGAGGCAGAGAGCACAAGCGAGGGGAGGCAGATAGAGAGGAAGAGGGACAAGTAGACTCCAGACTGAGCAGGGAGCCCAACCTGGGACTCAATCCCAGGACCCCAAGATCTTGACCTGAGCTGAAGTCAGACACTTAACTGACTGAGCCACACAGGAGCCCTGTTTTTGTTTTTGTTTTTGTTTTTTTAATTTAAAAATTACATACTGATAGGCAGCCCTGAAAACTTCCTGACTTTTAAATGGATAACTAAAACTGGCCTTTTTAGAGGTTACTACCAAATGTTATTGTTTTCTTTCTGGCACTGTTGTTTGCTGGCTTAAAAGAGGTTATGGAAGATCTGTCTTACATGTATCCGGTACCAACTTTCCATATGTCTGTCAATGTTATTTTGAATTTTAATTTTTTAAATTCTCTTTGGCAGTGTAATGTAAGCTAAGATGGACACCTCTGAAGTGTTTTTTTTCATATTTTTTTTTAAAGTTATTTTGAGAGACGCCAAGGTGGCTCATCATTTAAGTGTCCACCTTCAGCTCAGGTCAAGATCTTGGGGTCCTGGGATTGAGTCCCACATCCCCATCCGGCTCCTTGCTCAGCAGGGAGCCTGCTGCTTCCTCTGCCTGCTGCTCCCCCTGCTTGTGTCCCACCATTTTCTAACAAATAAATAAAATCTTTAAAAAAAATTTTTTTTAAGTTATTTTGAGGAAAATCTAGAGACCTTTTTCTCTGAGTTGGCAAAATATCTGTGGCCCTCATGTAAAAATAAACTGTAAGAGTCTTTTATCATTGGCCTTTGGGTTTTGTTTTAGTACTATTTAATCTTAAGGCTTTCCTTCCCTACTTCATGTAATTGACATTACAGCCCTCCTCACCTGGCACTGTCGTTTTCTTTTATGGGCCATTTGGTTGGACATATATAACTAAGCAGCTGTATGAACGAGAATAAGGGCCTTTATCTTTCTACTATCTGAAACTGGAAGAGACTAGATTAGAAGATGTGAATTTTATTTTTTAGTCTTAAAATTCTTCTGTACTTTAAATCCTCTCCCCATTCAGATATATCAAAACAATATATAATCTTTATAATCTTTCTTTCAAATTTACTTAGAAAAATTATTAAGCACCAAAGCTGTGTATATTCTTAATGTTTTTGTTAACTAGTTAATGACTATGATATTCCTTTTTTACTGTTTTTTAGCATTCAGTTTTTTGTGTGTATATATTTTTCTTCTGAAATACCATCTGTGTCATTAAACTATTCAATTCTTCATTACTTCACAGAGTTCACAAATTTCACCATAGTAAAAACCACAGAATAAGTCCAGTTTTGTCTTTACTTCTCTTGGAAGTGTATTCCCACTCAAAAATTTCCTATGGGATACTTGGGTAGCTTAGTCAGTTAAGCCTCCAACTCTGGATTGCAGCTCAGATCTTGATCTCAGGGTCATGAGTTCAGGCCCTGCATTGGGCTCTGAGCCTACTTTAATTTAAAAAAAAAAAAAAAAAAATTACCCAAACACTATGCTTGGGAAGAATGATAACCAACTCCAGAGTTCCAAGCATGTCTGTGTTTTTTTTCCCAAACATGTTTATATATGCTGAGAAGTTGTACCACTGAGTTTATTTTACAGCTTCTCTCTTTTGTCTCTCATCCTCTATCTTAATTCTTCCAGACTCCTGTCAAACATTAGGAATTTCTCTCCCGCCAACATATTTTTTAAGTTTTTTAACCTTAAAGTACCATGCCCCCTTGGATTAATTTCACTATATTAATATCTAATTTTTATCAAATCACTAATAAGACCTCTTACATGGAAAATACATTAAGATGTTATGTGGAACAACTTTTTTACACTATCTGCAATTCTATACATTCAGAATTCATTATATTTCATTTTTCTAAGGAACTGTTTTACTAAATCAAAAGAAAACATTTTTAGTAGCAGATCAAAAAAGTTTTTTTAACTTAGAAAATCAGAAGAGGTTAACTTTTTCCCAGTAATTTCTGTTCTGAAAAAGAGGGTAAAATTTGTTAAAATTTTTAGTTCACAATCAGTGACTCACTATTTCAGCAGTTTTCAGACAGAGGAATTGCTCCTTGATCCGTTTTATTGAAGAGTAAAGCAACCATTCCAAAACTAATGAAAGACAAATCTTTGCATCTTCAAACAAGTGATGGCTTTTATTTCTTATTACCCCTTACCTAGACCTTAAAAACAGTAGGCAGAATATAGCTGGGACACAGGCAAGCAGAAGCACTGAGGCCTGGGGATTCCATACAGAACGAAGTTCTGCCACTCACAGCTGACAAAATCCAAACTCAGAGAAATGAATGATGGTAAAACAAGAAAGGATTTATTTCAGTGAGACCAGCACTGAAAAGACAACAGACTGGCAATTCAAAAACTGTCTCCAAAGTGCTAAAAATATATATGTTTATATATGAAATATATGGGGCATAGGTGGCATGGGTCTGTTCAAGGAGGCATTGAAGGTCAAATCAAACCTTGTCTTAAAGTCAGTCATGGGAAGGCAGACGTCTTGCTGGCTCAGATGGTCCTTTTTGGTTGAGGGGGTAGTTGAGATTCCCATCAGAGGATGCTTTGCCCCCTGGATCTTCTAGTCTGAGCCAAGAGACAAGCTGGAAGGAAACACCCAACTAGAAAGTTTGAGGTCAAAATGGAGGGAGCTGAAGTCCTTTTCCAAGAGGAATGAATTTCTTAACATATAGACATAAAGCCCCAAGAGTGGTTTTTATTACAAAGAAAGGATTGTCTTACTGTCTTTGCTGTGGTTCCAAGCAAGCAGTTGTTTTTCCATTGTTGGCATTGTGCTGAATGTTTTAGTAAATCAGTATTGCTGTGGAATTCAATTCTGAACATTAGAGTTGCAGGTACTTCACAAATAGAGGTAAATACACTTAAGTCATATGCTGCTGGTTGCCTTCACTACCGTACAGGAATGATATGGCAAGGCTTCAGACCAGCCATTGCTAAGCAAGTGTGAGTCATGATTTTAACAACTTTGCATACATTCTGCATCTATCTGAAAAATGTGGAAAACCATTGTAAATGTTATATCTTATAGCAATTTGTTGGCACAACTGAATAAATGGTTCTAAGGATCCCTTTTTCATAAATTTGGTTTTGCAACTCTCACTTTCAAATCTCTTTGGTTCCCCTCTTCATTTACAATGGTCTTTTAAATGAAAGGATCCTTCATCATAATCCAGGAGCCTATAAATCTATATATCTAAAAAAATAAATCTATATATCTAAAAAAATGTTAACAAACACTGATTCAAATATGTTAAAACGGTTAAGAGCACACAGAATATGGAACCAGTCTGACTGGGTTCATCTCTGTACTGTGGTACTTACTAGCTGTGTTACCTTGTACAAATTTCTTTTTTTTTTTTTTTAAGATTTTACTTATTATGGGGCGCCTGGGTGGCTCAGTGGGTTAAAGCCTCTGCCTTTGGCTCAGGTCATGATCCCGGGGTCCTGGAATCAAGCCCCCGCATCAGGCTCTCTGCTCAGCAGGGAGCCTGCTTCCTCCTTTCTCTGCCTGCCTCTCTGCCTACTTGTGATCTCTGTCGTCAAATAAATAAATAAAATCTTTAAAGAAAAAAAGATTTTATTTATTTGAAAGAGAGAGAGAGAGCACGCAGCAAAGGGAGCAGTAGAGGCTGAGGGAGGAGTGGGCTCCCTGCTGAGCAGGGAGCACTTAAGCTGACTAAGCCACCCAGGTGTCCTGCCCTGTACAAATTATTTAATCTCTGGGTTTCAGTTTCCTTTTCTGAAAATAGGTAGAAAGCCTGTCTTGAAGACTGATGTGTTAAAAATGTTAAGGATTTAAAACTTCAATATAGCTAATATAGCTTATATTTACTATTATTTTTTTTATTTTGTTTTATTGTCTTAGAAAAACATTGCCCTAATTTGCATTTGTGTGTGAGATAACATTGGATCAAGTAGTGCTTTTATTAAGGTTATGAGTCCTTGTTAAACTGAGAAAAGAAGAGTTACTTAATAAGAGTGGCTCTTATTAAGGGATAGCCATATGGTATAGTGGTTTCACACTATGGTAAGATAAGAAGTTGAGTTGAATTATCACAGAACACATATCACAGAACATAAAAACCTCTGTCTTGGGACGCCTGGGTGGCTCAGTTGGTTGAGCGGCTGCCTTCGGCTCAGGTCATGATCCCGGCGTCCTGGGATCGAGTCCCACATCGGGCTCCTTGCTCAGCGGAGAGACTGCTCCTCCCTCTGCCTCTGCTGCCACTTGGCCTGCCTGTGCTCGCTTGCTCACGCTCTCTCTCTCTCTCTCTCTCTCTGGCAAATAAATAAATAAAATCTTTTAAAAAAAAAAAAAAAAAAAAAAAAACCTCTGTCTTAGTGACACATCTACTATCACAAAGCGAAGATTTCTTTTTGGTTAAATAATGTGAATTATATTAACTGAAATGTTCATTTGAATTACATTGGTTCCTGTTTGACTTGTGAATTTGTTTGGTTTTATATTGTGAAAGTTTGAATAGTTTCGTTGATACATACCAAGAATTGGCAAACTACACCTTTGTGTTGGCTAGCCATCTATTTTTATAAATAAAGTTTTTTCAGGACACAGCCATACCTGTTCATTTTCCTATTGCTTATACAATGTCTTACTACAATTGATAGTTGGATAGTTGAAACAGAGATCATATGACCCACAAAGCCTAAAATATTTACTGCCTGTCCCTTTACAGAAAGAGTTTGCTGACCCAGGATATATACTAAAAAAAAAAGTTAAGTCAGAACAGAAGATCGCTTTTTCTTTTTCTTTTCTTTTCTTTTTTTTTTTTTTTTTAAAGATTTTATTTATTTATTTGAGAGAGAGAGAGCGCGCGTGTGCACAAGCCTGGGAGAGAGGCAGACGGAGACAGAGAGGGAGAAACAGACTCGCCACCAAGCAGGAAGTCCCAACGCAGACTCGATTTCAGGACCCTAGGATCATGACCTGATCTAAAGGCAGAGGCTTAACCTACTGAGTTCCCACGGCCCCCCTGGAGATTTTTCTTTTAAAAGTAATTTATCCACATATGAAAAATTATGCACCACTATTATGTCCAAGTGTCCTTTCCAACAGAATTGAGAGTACATTTGTAAAGTGCTGTTGGTTCTCACATATAGGTGGTAATTTTTAATAGGTGTAATAAGTATTCAGTAATGATGTATCAGTAAACATTCATTGCCTCTTAATGCATTTTTTTGAAGATTTATTTATTATCTGAAAGAGAGCTTTGGGGGAATAGGGGATGCAGAGGGAGAGAAAGAGAAACCCAAGCAGAGCATGGAGCCCATGCAGGGTTTGATCTTAACCACACTGAGCTGAGATCAAGAGCCAGATGCTTAACCCACTATGCCACCCAAGTTCCCCGCCTGTTAATGCTGTTTAATCCCTATTTTAACTTCAGTCTGTTGCATTACTACTTTCTTCTATATTCCAAGTTTCATTTTCATTCATTTTTTTCTCTGTTATAGTGTGTCATCCTCATTTTGATCTTAAATAATATGTGGAATATTTCCCCCTTAAAAATCTTCTCTTGAACATGATGAATTACTTTGACCTAAGACTGTAGTTTATTCACTGTAATACAACTTAACAACAACAAAAAAAAACTGTATTTTTTGTTCTATTCTAGCCTACAACTGGAGTTTTGTATAAAGAAGATAATTATGTCATCATGACAACCACACATAAAGAAAAATATAAATGCATTCTGCCCCTTGTGACAAATGGGGATGAGGTAACTTTTTATAAATATATAAATAATTCCTGTCACCAAAGATGCATATTTAAAACATTGCAAACACATATTTTAAAGTAAAACTGAATGACAAGTTTCTCAGTAACCCTGTTTATCATACAAGTAGTATTCACTTTTATTGTTCTTGAATTCTTTGATTCTACAGTTCAACTTGGGAAAATTGGCAACCAACTATTCATAGTTTTAAAGAAAATCTAATTCCACTCTTGCTTTCTTTAATAGAAATGAGGGTTTTGAAACAGGATATAATTTTTAAATAAAATTGTGACTTTTTTATAAAGAATTTCTAACAACAAATCTATAGGTACCTATACTTTTTCCCTACCTTAGCTCATGCCCGTTTCTTCCTCCCAGAACTGCCCTAACTGCCTCTTATCCATCCTTCAAGGCAATGGCTTCTTTCAAGATGAAACAGGAGAGTCAGCATGATAAAATGAAAAGGACACCAGCCTAGGAGCCAGGAGGCTGAGGTATAGGCTACAGTTAGCTGTGGAACCTTGAACAAATTTGAAACTCAGTTCTTCCACTCAATAAATTTATTGAGCTATTTATGTAATACTTTCACAGTCTGTGAAATAGAAATACTATAAACTCAGTGAGTGCTTTCCTAGGTTTTGTTCAGATTTGAAATCTGTGAAAGATAGCTCTGTTCATTTTGTTTTAAATTTTATTAAGACACAAATACATATGTGCACAATCATCTGCATATGCATATGGCATTCAAGTCTGAAATGTAAAAATATATAGGAAACTGGGATGTACCTTAAAACTTTTCTATACCTTCTACAAGATTCAACTTTTCTAAGAATTTGTTCAGATGCAAATATTTAAAACTTCTGAAATCGTTTCATAAGAATTGTTCAGGAAACTGATACTCAGAAAACTTTTTTTTTAAGAGAAGAAAGAATGAAAGATTATATGGCTCCTTATTTATCCTTCAATTCTTTTGAAAGAAGTGGCAAACCATAGGACCTTTTTAAAAGTTTTGACTGTTTTTCCCCTTTTATTTCTAAGCATTTGTGATTTGAACAATGGGTTAATACCCAGACAGCAGAGTTGGGTAAAATTCTAGATAATTGTAAGTATTAAATCCTAGTTCTTTCATAGGAAGAAGAAAAGGATTATAAAGGCCCTAATCCAAGAGAGCTATTGGAGCCGCTATTTAAACAAAGCAGTTGTTCCTACAGAGTACGTATTTTATGTTCACTTAATAAGTAGAAAATAAGTTTCCAATAGCCAGTAGACCCTTAAAAATAATTCTGCATTTCTTTTTACTTTATTATGTTGTATCAGATTTTAAGTTCATTGTAAATCAAAGATATTGCTTAGTAGTATTTTATTTGTTTTAATTCCTGTATAGTAGATGCAGCAAACACCCACTAAAACCATTTTCAAATAATATCACTTCCCAAATTGTCCTGAATGTTTTTCAGATCAAAAGAAAATTTCCATATACACAATTTTAATAAAAAATGCTAATTCTTATTTTTTTGACTATGTATAATATGGTCCCTAAGCCAGGTGGTTCAGATCCCAGGTATAGTCTAGACCTGTTTTCTTCACAGAATTTTCACAGAGATTTAATTAGTAAAAACAATTACTAGGCTTCAGAATCTTCACATTTTTCTGAGGCATGTTTCATTTAATGAAAGCTTACTCTAAATCTTGAGGGAAATCTACTCAACTACATAAAATATCAAGAAGTAATCAGTTGAGTTGTATGACTTTTGTATATCTAAATACATCCATTTTTCTTAGATTGAGTCTTATTGGACTTACGAAGTATGTCATGGAAAACACATTCGACAATACCATGAAGAGAAAGAAAGTGGTCAGGTATGTTTTTCTTCAAAAAATGAAGTATGGAACATTATAAAATGAGAACTTTAATAATGAGATTTGTGATTTTAAAGTTGTGTTCTAGGTATTTGCAAAATACTTACTATATTTTTATTTTATTCCAATATAGAAAGTAAATATTCACGAGTACTACCTTGGGAATATGTTGGCTAAGAACCTTCTATCTGAAAAAGGTTTGTTTCGACAGAGTGATGTGATAGTAATGCTGGAATTTCATTGAAAGCATATGTTGAAATTGGAATTTAAAAGATCTTTTAGGAAACCGTATGCATTTTAAAACACTGAAATAAATTCCTGAACAATCCCTTAGAAAACTTTTTCGAAGAGATCTTTTCATTATTTTCTATGTCAACAAACATTATGCTTTTTGTCTACGAATTTTTTCAAAATTTGGTAAGGTAACACATGTTATCTTTATATCTTTATATGTTATATAGTGTTAATGTTAGTGTTTTGCTTGCTGTAAGCCTAGTTGCTGTACATGAAAATAGAAATGTAGATGTGTCTCTAAAATTGTGAAATATTTTTGTTAATCTGTATTACTCAAAGTCAACTAAGTTAAGATTAAAATTCTCACTGATATAAAAATACTTCAAAAGAAAAGTGTTACGGCCATTTTTATGCCTCAAATGGAGTATTTCTTAGGTAAAGATGTAAGGATTAAATTTGACTGTCCTTTCAAACAAAACCATTTCAAGGCAGCTAGCTAAAAGCAGTATGATAAAAATTATATGTATGTTTTCTATCATTTTTTAGAAAGAAATTTAAAATTACGAAGTTGGTTGAAAACTTAATCATTTGTATTTTGTATTTAAGTCACTGGTCATTTTTTACACCTACCTTACATAGGTAATATCTTATATTATTCCACAGATCAAGAGTCAGATGAAAAGGAAAAATCAAAAGAGGCAAGTGACAAGTGTTGATTTTTTTCACTTTTAACATCTGTTATTAGTGAGACTTGAATTTGCACTACTGAAATGACAGAATTTAAATGACAGAATGTAGTCGTGCATTCTTTACCTGTCTATCAAATACCTCAAAGGATTCAGCCAAAGAAAATTTGCAGTATGTTAGGTTTTTCTGAGAATAGTTATACTGTGATACTTCTCTTTACTTTTAAAATCATAGGAAAATTAAGGAACTTGCCAAAGATGTGTCTGGGAAAGTTTTCATAATGGCACTGTATCACTTCCAGGCTTCACAGTAGTTCCCTCTGTTTGACATTGGAAACAATTATAAATATGAGCTTTTGCTTTTTCCCCCTGCTTTGGTCCCTGTCTCCCATGGGTAAAACAGATAAACTACATATGTAAATAACAAGCTACCAGATTGCAAGCATCTTCAAAGCAGGGACTGTCTTTTATCTCTTTACCCCGCAGTGCAAAGCACAGTGCTAGATATAATATAGGCACTTCATAAGTGTGTACTGAATGTGAATGCATAATTGATGACTGAAAAATAGGATTGTTTAAAAAGAATGATTCCTTAGGGTACCTAATCACAATTTTTAAATGCCCCTGTAGTTCAAGGAATACATTCTGAATCCTAAGAACTCCCATAGAGTTAATAACCTATTGTTAGAAGATATTTCTGTAAGTGGTTTTATCTCATAATGATGATTTTATTAGAAGAAAAGTGAAATGGCAAAAAGCCTTAAAAGGGATGCCTATAACTTAAAAGGGTGGCTTTGGGGGGAATTGATAAGCTAAGCTTGAATACACATAGCATTGCTATTTTAAAAGATTTTAATTTTACAGACTACCTTTGAGATAAAATATTTATTTACTGTGGCTCTGGAGGATAGCAAGATGGAATTCAAAGTGTGAAATGATAAAGGAAGAGGAAGAAAAGGGTAAGGGAAGAAAACTAACATTTACTGAGCCCCAATTTATAAGCCACATACTGTGTCAGGCATGTAACAAACGGTAATATTTAATTTTTCCCACAACCTCTGAGTATATATTATTATTTTCCTTCTACAAATGATAAAACTGAAATTTGGTCAAAGTCAGAAAGCCAGTGAATTCAAAGCTTGGCTTCGAACCCAGGATTTTCTAATTCTAGATACTAGCATGAAAATAGCATACAAGAAACCAAAATATTTTTTTCCTGGAAACATTTGTTTATTGCCTATTTTAGATAAGGCACTGACAGGGTACCAAAGTGATACAAGATGAGCTCCCTGCCTCCAAAGAGCTTGCTTGGAGATATTATTAACAATATATTTTTTAGAGCCCTTATATTAGATTTTTCTTTGGTTTATGTAGATAAAATATGGGAGCTAGCTCCTTAATAATCCTTATCTTCTGAGGTAATCTATTTTGTTCCTCCATTCCATGAACATTTCTTCATTTGTCCTTTGCTGGCCTTGAAAAGATTTATATGGGAGTTTATGTTGAAAAGTACGGCTTTTAATATTAATGACAGGGGAAAAGAGTAAGCAGATTAATGAATGAGCACAGTATTAAGATTCCTGTTTTAGAAGATATTGTTTTACTAAGTAGCCCCACTTTGACAAATTAGACTTCAAACCTCTAGAAGCTAAAGTATAACACAGCCCTTCACTGAGAATTTAGTATAGAAAATTCTGACTAGTCCAGTAGAGTAAGTTCCTGTATTTTATCTTAATCTCTTTCTTAAGTGTTAGAAGTAATTAGATTAATCAAGAGATTATATCCTTTTATATAAATGTACACTTATCTTACATCTTAATTTTAGCACTGAATAAAATTTCCCTTTTTTCCTATATAAAACTAGGTCTGAAAATAAGTATTAGCTCAAATAAGAGTTTAGGAATCAAAAGAATGTTAGAGGAAGAATTTATAGAAAATATAGAAATGTTACCTTTATAAATGTTAGTTTATAAATAAAATGTAGTTTTCTTCCTTTAAGAATAAGTGTTTCTCCCATTCTCACCCCTACCTCCATTTCTAATGAAAAGTCGGTCTTACACTCTTTTTTTTTTTTTTTAAGATTCCCACTAAAAATATCGAAGGTCAGATGACACCCTACTATCCTGTGGGAATGGGAAATGGTACACCTTGTAGTTTGAAACAGAACCGGCCCAGATCAAGTACAGTGATGTATATATGTCATCCTGAATCTAAGCATGAAATTCTTTCAGTAGCTGAAGTTACAACTTGTGAATATGAAGTTGTCATTTTGACACCACTCTTGTGCAATCATCCTAAATATAGGTAGGATATGGATTTAGTATTTTAAACATGAAATGCTCACATGCTTTAAAGTGTCATATGCTTAGCTTTAATGCTTTGTTCTTACTGAATAGATTCAGAGCATCCCCTGTGAATGACATATTTTGCCAGTCCCTGCCAGGATCACCATTCAAACCCCTCACCCTGAGACAACTGGAACAACAGGAAGAAATATTAAGGGTGCCTTTCAGGAGAAATAAAGAGGTATGAGAATTATCTAATGGTATTTTCTCAGGGCTTTCTTTTCCAAAATTCAGAGCATGTATCAATATTTTAATCATTCCTTAGCATGGTAATAGTAATTTATTTTTCTGACTCAAATGTTAAGTTCCAATATTTTAACTATTTTCCTAATTCTTGTACTTCTCAGAAACTATTTTATCATTATCTTATTCTCATGATTTCATACTCTAGAGTTTGACATCCTATTAATTGTGGTGAAGTTGAATTTTTAGGTAGTTGAATGGCCTTCCCAGTTAGGCCCCTTGAAGAAACAGACTACAACTCATCTTCTTTTTTTTTTTTTTTAAAGATTTTATTTATTTATTTGACAGACAGAGATCACAAGTAGGCAGAGAGGCAGGCGGAGAGAGAGGAGAAAGGAGGAAGCAGGCTCCTCACTGAGCAGAGTGCCCGATGCAGGGCTCGATCCCAGGACCCTGGGACCACGACCTGAGCCGAAGGCAGAGGCTTCAATCCACTGAGCCACCCAGGCGCCCCTACAACTCATCTTCTAATGCGTTATTTCTTCAACCCATTACTCTATGTCAGCAAACCATCATTCTTCTGAAACTTCTTATTCAACATCAGTCTTCTGGGTCTTAGTTCACTGGACATATGCATAACTTGATCTTAGCACATAAAACACTGAACATGTGAAGCTTAAACTTTCTCTCCTACCTTTACTTGAAGTCATTCTCTCTGGTTCTCTCTGTTCTTCTCTCCTGTGTATTAGGTCTTTGTCTACTTCCTGCCGCTGAAAATGTTGATGTTCCCCACAGTTCTAGCCTAGTTCCTTCTCTCTGTAGTGTGTATAGTCCATCTCAAGTGAACTCATCCAGGCCCATTCTGTTAACTTCCTTTAATACGCCCATGAGTTCCAAATACACATCTTCAACGTTGACCTTTCTCCTGAACTCAAACCACAGTCACAGTAGTTAACATGGATTGCATATTAACAGCTGTTATCTAATCCTCACAGCAACCTACAAACTATACTATTATCACCCTCCTAAACAGATTAGGAAACTGAGGTTCAGAGAAGGGAAGTGATAAGTGACCGGGTTAGAGATGAAGATCAAAACAGTGTGGTTCTAGAACCTGTCCTCTTAACCACTTCTCAGTGCTGCTTCTCCTTTTCCATGTGCTATCTGATCTTTTCCTAATCTCCCCTATTTGTTTTTTAATTTCATTCATTTACTTACTTATTTATTTTTATGTAATCTCCACACCCAGCATGGAACTTGAACTCACAGTCGCAGGATTAAAAGTGCATGCTTCTTAATGAGCCAGCCAGGCATCTCTTCCTCCATGTTTTTAAAGCCATGTTACTTCCTTTGCAAATGAGAGAGGACTTCTAATTAATTTCCCCAGGAAGAGATCAGTGTTTCCTCTTTTTTGATCTTGTATTTTATTCAGTCCTCCATTATAGCACTTACATGGCTAAAATTGGTTGATTTTCCTATGATTCTTACATTAAGATCAAGGGAGAATATGCTATGCTTTATTACTTTGAGGTTTCCAGCTCCTTGAATGATACCTGGTATACTGTGGGTACTTAGTAATGGTTTAATTAACTAATAACTAACATTGAGCTGCAAAGCCTACTTCTCCCCTTTCTCTTGAGTACTTCTGGTAAAAGTATTGCCCAACTCTTTGTAGTTGTTGTGAATGCTGCCATTCTGATAGGAAGGAAAAACTATCTTATTAATCTGTGTTTGATTTGAAGTGCTCAATTAAGAGATTGGACATGGATTTCTCTTCTTTTGTCTCCCTGATAGTGATTTAAATACTGACAGGTACTTAGAAGTCAGCTCAATCAAAATGCTTAACAAATCCTAACTTTAATTACTCTTTAGAGAAGAAATGGCAGCTTACTTTTCTCTAATTAATCTGTTTAATCTGCCATTTGAGAAAAATTACTTTTAAAAAGCTACAGATGATAATACTTTCAAAATACTTAGGACCTTTAGAATACATATTGTAGATGAAAACTTTAGGTAATACTGTAGGGCAAGTAGTTATTTAAAATGATATTTTTCTCAAAATCCTTTCCTTTATAAATCTAGTTATTATGCATAACTTTTTTAAAAAAATGGTATTTGTCATATGGTTTGCCTTTTAAATGTGGAATAAACGTAACCATAAAGATAATGAATTTTTTTTCTGTTTTAAACAGAAATACATATCTGGCTATCAGAATTTTGTTTTGATATTAATACCTGTTAACTTTTGTTTTGTTTGACATGAAGTAGTTTATTTATTTATTTATTTTTAAGATTTTATTTATTTATTTGGCAGAGAGAGAGATCACAAGTAGGCGGAGAGTCAGGCAGAGAGAGAAGGGGAAGCAGGCTCCCTGCTGAGCAGAAAGCCCGATGCGGGGCTCGATCCCAGGACACTGAGATCATGACCCGAGCCGAAGGCAGCGGCTTAATCCACTGAGCCACCCAGGCGCCCCCATGAAGGGGTTTATTAAGGGGCATTAGGACTAAGGCCTCTTGGGCTATGGCAAATAGACAATATGACATCCTGATCTCTACAACCCCACCTCTTGTAAAGATCTGCTTTTCTAACCCTAAAGGCTGGGAGTACACACTAGGGAACCACCCAAGAGAATGTTTAGGAATAAGTGTTACTATAGAAACTATTTGCTAGATAACCCACTAAATAAAGTCTTAATGAGGCTTTAAAAAAAAAAAAAAAAGATAGGTGTGAGTCATAGTCACTTCTCCAGCAGAACAAGAATGTTGCGCCCCAAGGGTGTCCTTAAGGGCCTAGTTGAACAAAGGACACAATGGTGGGGGAGCTGTACTCAAGAAGGCTTCAAGTGACAGAGGGGGTCATTGTAGCAGATTGATCCAGGATGATGTTAGTCTAGCTATCACCTACCCCTCAAAACCAACCCCTTAGAGTCTTATATGCCCACCTCTTTGATGATATTCTCTAGGCCATCAGAGAAGGGCTTTTTTGCAGTAGGAGCTCCTTGACTGGACAGTGTCCAGGTTGAATGCATAATCCACGCAGCTGTAGAGACAGCAAGAAAAGAGACCTATGTTGACACAACTAAGAATGAGTAATAATTTTGCTACCATGTCCCCCAGACTCTAAACCAGTTTGATAACTACTGGGTTAAAGTGCGCACAGGACCATCTATGCCTGTATCTCTGTATGCATGTCTTTTAAAGCATAAGTGATACTTCCTGAATTATCAGGCTTATACACGCTTCATTTGGTTTGATGTGCCCCCTTGTGCTAAGGTGAGTACATCCAAGGCCATTCTGTTTTGTGATAGGGCCTTTCACATCTTTATCATCTCATCTCTGTTGTTCATGAGTGTCAAGCTATGGTAACTATTGTTGAGGATCCTCTGGGTATAATTAATTGTCTATATGCTATATCACATCTTCTGTGCCTAAAGATGGTACAGATATTCTTGCTAAATGGTCAGACCAGTGAAAGACAGCATAGGTCCATCATGCCTTTAAATGGGATGAATTTGCTGAGGCTAATTTGGTGCTATCGGTGCTGTTATTATAATACATTTATTTGGAGATTACTAGATGATTTATGAATTTCCAAACCCTACCATAAAAATTATCATCTTGCTTTTATTGGAATAATTTTCTTAACAATGCAAGATGTTCTGTCCACAAGAAGCAATAATAAATGGTCATACTTCTGTCCTTCCTACCTCTTCCCCTATCTGAGCTAAAGGTTTCACTATGCATTAGTAATGTTTTTCCTCACTAACCTTACTACAGGTTTCATGCATTCTAAGTAATTTGTTTAGTCTGTTAGACCTTACTTAGCTACTTAGTCACTTAGCAGTGACTATGTCATCTTCGTCTTTAATACTCAGCACTTAAAACAGTACCAGGAGCATAGTATGTTCTGAATGTAGAAAGACTATACATAAAATCCAAGGTCCTTTCCACTTATCATATGATATCTCTGATACGAGGTCAGGGGTTGTGTGGGTTAGGGAGGGAAAAAATGGAACAAGATGGGATTGGGAGGGAGACCATAAGAGACTCTTCATCTCAGGAAACAAACTGAGGGTTGCTGGGGGGTGGCAGGGTAGGGATAGAGTAGCTAGGTTATGGACATTGGAGAGGGTATGTGCTATGGTGAGTACTGTGAAATGTGTAAGACTGATGATTCATGGACTTGTACCCCTGGGGCAAATAATACATTATATATTAATTTTTAAAAATTATTTTTAAATAAAAAATAAAAATAAATAAACCCCAAATCCAAGATCCTTTCAAAAAATAAGATGTCATATGGCAGTCTTTGTGCTCATCTATAATTTTGGAGGAGAAGAAGGGTAAGGTCATTGGTTTCTAGAGTGACCTTCCAATGACTCCCACCAGCCAAAGAAGGAGAAAAGAACCACAGTTGATTAATGGCAACTACAGCAGGTGAAAGGAGGCGTCATATCCACTATATACTTACAAAGAACCCTTTTACTATTTATTTTTTTTTAATTATGTTATTCAGTTTTAAAGATTTTTTATTTATTTATTTGACAGAGAGAAATCACAAGTAGGCAGAGAGGCAGGCAGAGAGAGAGAGAGAGAGAGGAGGAAGCAGGCTCCCTGCTGAGCAGAGAGCCCGATGCGGGACTCGATCCCAGGACCCTGAGATCATGACCTGAGCCGAAGGCAGCGGCTTAACCACTGAGCCACCCAGGCGCCCTGTTATTCAGTTTTAATTGGTATACTCCTTTAATTCTGATCTAGATTCATTTTCACCTCTTACTGTCAAAACCCAGTTTTCTTCTGGATTCTAACTCCTTATCCTCTTTCATAACTTTTCTCTCCACCCTACTTCTGTCATTCCTTTAGAGTCTCTTCCTCTGTGGCTTGGGTTACTTCAACTGCCAATGTGGCTCCCCACTTCAGGATTTGTTCTTACTATTCCTTTTCTGCTACTGTGACAGTATTACTTAAAATCTGATAAAAAATCTAATCCCATATTTTTGCCTAAAATCCATAATATCCAAATTTCTTAGAATTAATGCAATTTTTTTTTACCAGTAAATACCTGTTTATCTCTTTAGTTTTAAATATTGTTTTACACCCCACGTCTTTGCTCTTCTTGTGTCTTCCTCAGGTTCACATGTGTATGTGCACACAGACACAAAACCTGCAGACATTTACATAAATCAGAAATTATTCATGTTTCAAGAATCAAGAGTTTTCTCTTTATGAAATCTTCATGTTTCTTTTTTGTTTGTTTTTTTAAAGATTTTATTTATATACCTGACACGTAGAGATTACAAGTAGGCAGAGAGGCAGGCAGAGAGAGAGAGAGGTGGAAGCAGTCTCCCTGCTGAGCAGAGAGCCCGACGCAGGGCCTGATCCCAGGAGCCTGGGATCATGACCTGAGCCGAAGGCAGAGGCTTAACCCACCAAGTCACCCAGGCGCCCCAAGTCTTCATGTTTCAAGTGTTCATCAAAATCTCTCTGAATTACCACTCCCTCTCTGAATCTGCTATTCTCTGCACCCTTTAGTGGATGTCTTTCTTGACCAACTTGTAGCATCCTTCAGGACAACAACCAGATCCTGCTGCATTTTAATAATTATAATTAATATTCATATTTACTCCCACTCAGCTCCTCTTTACCCTTCTTGTTGTCTTTTATTTACCCATTGTAACCATATTTTCCAGAACTAAATATAGAGACAAAATCTAACAAGTGGTTAAATAATATTTTAGTGCATTTCCTTTCAGTCTTTTTGGGGATTTTTTTTTTTTTTTGATACATAACACACAGAGAGATAGACATTAAAAAAAAAATAATTAGGACCAAACTGTGTGCTCTGTTTGTGTGTAAATATATAAAATATCTTCACTTGTTTTCACTTAACAATATATCATTTTTACATTCCTATGACATAATCATCTATATTATTTTAATTAACTCACATATTTCATTGTTTAAAGTACCAAAAGTTACTTAAATTATTTACTGGTTTGAATATTTTTGTTACCCACAATTTTTTGCTAACATGAAGAATGCCACACTGAATGTCACTGGAGCTAAATTTTTGCATCCATCAGTGGTGATTCTTTACTCCAGATAAATTTCTAGAAATAGGTCAAAGGTAAGCACATATTGAAGGGTTTTGATATATACTATCAGATTGTACTTGAGAAGAATTGTGGAATTTTACAGTCCCATTAGAAATAGTAAAAAAAAAAAGTGCTGATGTCTATTTGTGTATATATCTTTGTATTTGTGTGTATATAATGTGTGTGTGTGTTTTAGTAAGGTGGAATATTACATAGCTTAGGTATTTGCATTGGAATAACTCTAGCTGCTCTGATCAAAAAAAAGAAAAATGAAAAAAAATATGTGAAATGGCAATTATCTCTGTATGTTAAGAATGGCCATCATAGGGGCGCCTGGGTGGCTCAGTGGGTTAAGCCGCTGCCTTCAGCTCAGGTCATGATCTCAGGGTCCTGGGATTGAGTCCCGCATCGGGCTCTCTGCTCAGCAGGGAGCCTGCTTCCCTGTCTCTCTCTCTGCCTGCCTCTCTGTCTACTTGTGATCTCTCTCTGTCAAATAAATAAATAAAATCTTTAAAAAAAAAAAAAAAAAAAAAAAGAATGGCCATCATACCCCCTGATAGAGGGAACTAATTTGTCTAGAGCTTTCTCTATCGTATTAAGTGTTGCAAAACTCATTTTCTTAAAACACATTAAAAATGAGTGGGCAACTTTTATTTTCCTAATTTCCTTCAGTTTAAAAATAGTAATTAAAGTCATAACTTAAAAAAAGTATGATATAGAAGCCCTTAACATATGTGTTTAATTTTAGGAAGAGTTGCAGTCCACTAAAGAAGAGAGATTTCCAGCAATCCACAAACCCATTGCTGTTGGTTCTCAGCCTATGCTCACTGTTGGAACAACCCACATATCCAAATTGACAGATGACCAACTCATAAAAGAGTTCCTTAGTGGTTCCTACTGCTTTCATGGGGTGAGAAGTGAACTTTGGTTTCAATATTTATTTAACAGCCTTCACTTACGTGCTCTTTAGTCACAGGGCATCAGCAGCACTGAAAAAAATTTTTGTCAATAGAGAAATGGCAGGATTCTGGAAGCCTCCTAATCGATATTTTCTGTCTGCATCTTACTATAATCTAAGTAATAGCCATTATGTTTCCTTTGCTCATAAGCTAAAACTTGACCTTTACTTACAAGCTAAACTTGACCTTTACTTGACAGAAAATACATACAACTAAGTCATGTGGGATTCTGATTGATTGCTGGAATGGGCATCAAGGACTAGATAGCCTTAAAAAAAAAAAAAAAAATTGAATAGCCTACGTTTTATTTATGTGGCAATCACTTTTAAAACTTGAGTTAACGTCTACAAAGGTTAAATTCTGCCCCTAATAAACTAATAGTTTCAATGGGAAATACACTAAGTGGAATTTTTATTTTATTTTACCAAGGCAATACAGCAGCTATTCACTGTATTTGTCTTTTTTTTAATTATTATTTCTCAGTAATTTCTTTTTTCTTTTTATTACTGAAGTGTGGTTGACATCGTTATGTTAGTTTCAGGCATGTGTAATATAGATCTGACAACCCTGTGCATTACTCAGTGCATATCACACCGAGTATAATCATCTTTCACTGTATAACATTATTTCTCAGTAACTTTTTTATTTTAATTTTCAACCATATTATTACTCTTACAATTTTTCTAGTTATATATATTTCTGTTATTCTCATATGGCAATACTGAGAAGACCACAATCCCCCATTCTCTTTGTGTAACTTGATCTGTTTTCTTTCCTGTAGGGCGTTGGTTGGTGGAAATATGAATTCTGCTATGGCAAACATGTACATCAATATCATGAGGTATAGAATAACCTTTTTATCATTCTACCACTAGGTAGATTAAAGTTTTAAAAATCGTTTGTGAAAAAAAGGAGGGGGGAATGGCATTTTGATCATGAAGTAACTTTAATATGAAAATACTCAAAGTGTCTCTGAGTTCTAGAAAATGGAAAACTTGGTTTTAACTAAGTCACTCATCTTAAAGTAACATTTATAAACTCCTCAGATTCTTGTATGACTGGGACTCTGGAGTAATAATAGGCTATTATGACTAATCTCTTTAGCTTTGACTGAGAAATTAGTCATTAAAATTCTTTAAATTAATAAAGTGAGTAGTAAGATAGTAGTTAGGGCTCAGGTTAGGAAAATAGGGTAAATACAGCAAGTTTCTCAGCTAAAAGAACATACCATATCATCCATATTTAAAATCAAGTAAGTTTTAAGATTGTACAATTAGCTTTTTATTCTTCTTTTTATGTCTAATTTAATAAATCAGATAGCATTTTCTTCTGCACTTTAGCTAAACTGCTTAAATTCTGAACTTCAGGGGCGCCTGGGTGGTTCAGTGGGTTAAAGCCTCTGCCTTCAGCTCAGGTCATGATCCCAAGGTCCTGGGATCGAGCCCCACATTGGGCTCTCTGCTCAGCAGGGAGCCTGCTTCCTCCTCTCTCCAACTGCCTCTCTGCCTCCTTGTAATCTCTGTCTGTCAAATAAATAAATAAAATCTTTAAAAAAAAAAAATTCTGAACTTCAGGCTTCAATAAGTTTATTTGTCATAATTGTACCTTGTTTGGTAAGGTAAACTGCTAGACGTTGAAGACAAACATTGATTAATAAATATCCATCTGGCTTTTTAAACATCTCTTTTTATTCCCCCAAAGAAATAATAACTAGTAATTTAAAAATACTGTCTTGGGCGCCTGGGTGGCTCAGTGGGTTAAGTCTTTGCCTTCTGCTCAGGTTATGATCTCAGGGTCCTGGGATCGAGCCCTGCATCTGGCTTTCTGCTCAGCGGGGAGCCTACTTCCCCCTCTTTCTCTGCCTGCCTCTCTGCCTGCTTGTGATCTCTCTCTTTCTCTCTGTCAAATAAATAAATGATATCTTTAAAAAAAAAAAAAAAAAAAGACACTGTCTTTACCGTCTTGAGATGTTATGAGTCAGTCTTAAATTCCAAGACAGATCATATCAGGAAAGATCAACTCAACCTTCCACATTTTTTTTTATTATTTTTTAAAAGATTTTATTTATTTATTGATAGAGAGGGAATCACAATCAGGCAGAAAGGCAGGCAGAGAGAGAGGAGGAAGCAGGCTCCCTGCTGAGCAGAGAGCCCGATGCGGGGCTTGATCCCAGGATCCTGAGATCATGACATGAGCCGAAGGCGGCGGCTTAACCCACTGAGCCACCCAGGCGCCCCAACCTTCCACATTTAAATCAATCAAAACTTATGAGGCATCTGTAAACTAGGAGATTTTATTTCTCTGCTTAAATCTGAGAGATGCCATTTGACGACTCTTCTCACTTCTTCTTGCTACTATGTAGAAGTTTCATTTATTTTTAATAACATTTATTAATAGAAAAAAATACTACCTAACTATAGCCCAGATAATACCTAGTTGCTTTGTTTTTGTTTTTGTTTTAAGATTTTATTTATTTATTTGACAGAGACACAGCAAGAGAGGGAACACAAGCAGGGAGAGTGGGAGAGGGAGAAGCAGGAAGCCCAATGCAGGGCTAGATCCCAGGACCCTGGGATCATGACCTGAGCCGAAGGCAGACGCTTAATGACTGAGCACCCAGGCGCCCCAGTTGCTTTGTTTTAAATTAAAGGAATATATTCCAGAAATTTAGAAGGAATAGTAACATTCTCCTCCACCATTGTCCCATTTCCTAAGAGTAATTGCTGTTAACATTTTCTTAGTTAACCCTCCTCGGGACGCCTGGGTGGCTCAGTTGGTTGGACGACTGCCTTCGGCTCAGGTCATGATCCTGGAGTCCCGGGATCGAGTCCCGCATCGGGCTCCCAGCTCCATGGGGAGTCTGCTTCTCTCTCTGACCTTCTCCTCGTTCATGCTCTCTCTCACTGTCTCTCTCTCAAGTAAATAAATAAAATCTTTAAATTAAAAAAAAAAAAAAAAAAACCCTCCTCAAGAAAAAAAAGGCATATACATAAATGGTAGTATAACTAGTAAATACACTGTTCTGCACTTACTCTTTTCAGTTAGTATCTTGGAGATCTTTCTGTGCTAGCAACAGCTGATCTCATTTTTTCTTAGCAGGTACAGAGGAGTATATTTACAATCACAATGTATTTAGCCAGATCTCTACCGACAGATGGTTGAATGATTTCCAGTTTTTGCTGTGATAGCATCTTAGTGAGCATTTATAAATAGTTTTGTTGGTAAACATCTGCAAGTATATTCATAAGGTACATTTCTAGCAATGGATTTGCTAGTCAAAATGTGTGCATATTGAATATTGCCTCCCAGGGACGCCTGGGTGGCTCAGTTGGCTAAGCGTCTGCCTTCAGCTTAGGTATGATCTGAGGGTCCTGGAATCGAGTCCTGCATCAGTCTTCTTGCTCAGCGGGGAGCCTGCTCCCTCTGCCTGCCGCTCCCTCTTCTAGTGCTCTCTCTCTCTGGCAAATAAAATAAATAAATATATAACATTGCCTTCCAAAAAGTTGTAAGGCATTCCCATTAACAATGACTTTAAAATACACACATGCACACACATGACTTTTTTTCCCCCATACACTTGCCAACACTAGGTTTTATCAAACTCATTTTGCCCAAGGTCATATAACTTAGAACTTTCTAAGGGACTCTGCTAGGAGCTTTGTAAGATAAACAAATAATGGTAGCTAACAAATATAATACTCCTTGTACACCAGGCACTGTTCTAAGTATGCATATTAACTTGATCCTCATAACAACCATTAAGAGGTGACTGTTGTTCTTCCAAGGTGAGGATATGAGTTTAATAACTTGCCTAAAACCACATTCAGAGTAAATAATGAAACCAGAGTTCTAACGCAAGCAGTCTTGCTCCATATCCAGCCTCTTTTATTCTTTTTAAAGATTTTTTTAAAGATTTTATTTATTTATTTATTTATTTGACAGAGAGAGAGAGAAAGAGAGATCACAAGTAGGCAGAGAGGCAAGCAGAGAGAAAGGGGGTTTGGATCCCAGGACTCTGAGATCATGACCTGAGCCGAAGGCAGAGGCTTAACCCACTGAGGCACCCAGACTTCCTCATATCCAGCCTCTTAAACATTTCACTTTGCAGCTTCAGTCCCTGTCTATCTAGTAACTTACAGTGTGGTTGCTAAAAGAATGTGAAATCATTGTCTCTTCCACTAGGCGGTAAGCTCTGCTTAATAGCAGTGGCTGTGCCTCTTTCATCTGCCACCGTAAGGGTTTCTAATTCTATTAATCACATGTATGCTAAATTCTAGTGCTCAGCATGATGCCTAGCATGAAACATGAAGAAGGAAAGGAAAACTGGAAGGAAGGGAGGGGAGAGGAAATAAAAGGAGAGAAGTCCTCATATAAGACAGTATATAGTTCATGTTTAAAAAAATTAACATAATGAGGAAGGAAGTTTCTGAACAGACAGTCTTGATACAGAAATAAGCATGATATCAAATAAGTACTGTGCATACTCCTATACTTGCAGATTGGCATTTGAAAGAATAGAAGTAGAATGGAGGTAGGCTCAGTGGGTCTGCAGGTAAGAGATCTAGGCCAGAGATTTAATTAAGAGTCATGGTAGTGGGGCGCCTGGGTGGCTCAGCTGGTTAAGTGTCCGACTCTTTATCTCAGCTCAAGTCTTGATCTCAGGTGAGTTTAAGCCCACACTGTTCTCCATGATGGGTGTGGAGCCTACTTTAAAAAAAAAAAAAAAAGAAGAATCACAGTAGTATGCAGTTACATCACTTAGGTATGAGAAATTAAACTCGTGGTTGGAGGGGTGAGATGCTGGCATTGGAAATGTAGAGGAAGAGTCTGAAGCCAAGAACATCTGCAGGAAAACAATGGACAAAACCAATAAATGTAGGAGAGGAAGGAAATAAAAGAGTCAAACATAAGTGGATGTGGAGCTAGCCTGACCAGGAAGTAGTTACATTATTCAGAGAAACAAGGAACAAAGAAGGTAACAGACTTGACTAGCATTGTTTGACTAACATCTAAACACTTGTCTGCAGTATGCAGGTGAAGATAAGGACTATAACTTATAGGCCATCAGGATAAATGTGTACTTGATGATATCAAGGATTCCTTACAAATACCTTTTCATATATTAGGACAAAGATAGTGGGAAGACCTCTGTGGTTGTGGGTACATGGAACCAAGAAGAGCATATTGAATGGGCTAAGAAGAATACTGCTAGAGCCTATCACCTTCAAGATGATGGTACCCAGACAGTCAGGTAAAGATTAACCTTATTTGCCTCTGGATTAGAATATTTAAAACTCAGAATATTGAGAAGCATAAAATTTAAACACTTAAGTAAAATCTCCAGTCAGTTTTTCTCAGGGACATCTTTTAAATTAATTTTCTTTTCCTAAGATAATTAAGAACACAGTTAAGAACACAGTTGCAGAATTGGTGGGTGTCAGGAATGGGCGGGGCAGGGGGCCCTAGATTCAAATGCTGGCTCTTCACTTACTACCTTGGGTAAATCACATAATCTTCTTAAGTCTCATTTTTCTTGTTTACTGGCATTTGCCTCATAGGATTGTTATGACATTTTAACGATCATGTATGTAACACAAGTGCCTGCAACAGCTTGTAGTAAATTCTGGCTGCTGCCTTTAGCAGCGGTGGTGGTGTGGTAAGAGAGAGTGCTGGGGGCTGCCTTCGTGACACTGGCTTAATTCCAGCCATTAGGTCAGAAAGCTGTTAGAAAGCATTGCCTCTTCCATGTGTCCTGTTTACCTTTTTCAAGTCAGTTAATTCTATTTTAATTTATTCTAGCATTTCCCTTGTCACTTGACCTCTGTGAGGTTATGATTGAAAATAAACAGTGGCTCTCTGAAAAACTATCTCACAACTTCTTTGAGTTACATCTTGTTACAGCAAGAATAACTAAGCTTTTCCAAGAAAAACTAAGCTTTAGTTTTCTTGTAGTCTCTTAATTGGACAATCTTAAATTATTCATTCTTTCTTTCTTGGGTATTAACTTTGTCCTTCCTAGCATAGATGGCATTAAGAGACTCTGTTTTTAGAGTGTGCTGACCTCAGGGTACCTAGTTGCCTCAGTCCATAGAGCATGGGACTCTTGATCTCAGGGTTGTGAGTTCAAGCCCCACATTGGGTTAAAAGTAAAAATCTTAAAAAAAAAAAAAAAAAATGGGGGCGCCTGGGTGGCTCAGTGGATTGAGCTTCTGCCTTCGGCTCAAGTCATGGTCTCAAGGTCCTGGGATTGAGCCCCATATCGGGCTCTCTGCTCTCTCTCTGCTTCCCTCTATGCCCACTTGTGATCTCTGTCTGTCAAATAAATAAATAACATCTAAAAAAAAAACAATAAAAAAGAGTGTATTGACTTCTTGGGCTGACCAGAATCAAAGTTAGCAAAATTAAGCGATGGGCATTTAAGTATTAGAATATGCTAAACAAGATTGACTTTTCTTACATTCAGGTATGTTTCATGTGAAAGTAGCTCATGGTGTTAGGAGCAATGCATATTGAAGCACAGGAGCATAAGGCTAGGGTAATTGAAAAATTTTTTAGATCCTGCTCATCTGAAAATTGTATGTTAACCTAGCCTCTACTTTTGTATACCTGCATGACGTCTTTTAATGAGTGGAGCTGGCTGGAGGATGGCAGAAAGGGAAAAATGTGCCACAAAGTAAATAATACCTAGGGCTGAAGAAATGGTCACTTCAAAAGGACTTTTTAAAAAACCCTTTAACCTTAACTGTTTGTACACAAAAAATGATATGCAAATTGAAGATTATTAATTAAATCATTCCACAGTATTTCAGTTTTATATTCTTCTTATAGAATCTGATTTTCTTGGTGACATGACCCTAAAAATATAACTAATACAAAACTATCCCTCTAACCATCTTCTCACCCTCCCCATTACAATTACTCTGAATTAATGAAGTTTTGGTTAATAAAACTTGTATGTTTCTCTGGTTTAGGATGGTGTCACATTTTTATGGGAATGGAGATATTTGTGATATAACTGACAAACCAAGACAGGTCACTGTAAAACTAAAGTAAGTTGGACCGTCAATTCATGCTTTATGCTTCTCTTTAATCTGCTTCCAGTGGGTAAAAGTTTATATAAATGGTGGCTCAGTGGGTTAAGCCTCTGTCTTCAGCTCAGGTCATGATCTCAGGGTCCTGAGATCGAGGTCCTGATGCGGATCGAGCGCCGCATCACGCTCTCTGCTCAGCGAGAAGCCTGCTTCCCTCTCTCCTCTCTCTCTGCCTGCCTCTCTACCTACTTGTGATCTCTGTCAAATAAGTAAATAAATCTTTAAAAAAAAAAGTTTACATAAATGTAAAATATAATTGTGAATAATTATATTTATGCATAATAATATATGGATTGATTTAATATAAAATTATTACTTTATTCCAAAATATTAAAATTGGAGTACCTGGCTGGCTCAGTCAGTGGATCATGTGACTTGATTTCGAGGTTGAGAGTTTGAGCCCCACGTTGGTTGAAGAGATTAAAAAAAGAAAGAGGAGGGGGCACCTGGGTGGCTCAGAGATGTAGGCTTCTGACTTCGGCTCAGGTCATGATCTCAGGGTTCTGGGATCGATCCCCATGTCGGGCTGCTTCCTCCCCATCCTGCGGCCTTTCTGCCTACTTGTGATCTCTCTCTCTGTGTTAAATAAATAAAAAATCTTAAAAAAAAAAAAAAAAAGAGAGAGAGAGAGAGCAAGAAACTTTAAAAGATCTAGAAAATTGTTTTTAAAAATAAATAAAACATTGAGGTATCTGGGTGGCCGACTCTTGGTTTCAGTTCAGGTCATGAGCCCAGGGTCTTGAGACTGAGCCCCACATCTGGCTCCGTCCTAAGGGTGCAATCTCCTTCAGATACTCTCCCTCTTCCTTTGCCCCTCCCTCTGTTCACTCATGCACTCTCTCTAATATAAATAAATAAAATATTTAAAGATAAATAAAATACTAAAATTATTTCAATATAATTATTTATTTGTAAGTTATAATGATTTTTATATTATTTCAATTATTTATTATATTAAATTATACAGGGTTACCTACATGAGATTTGTATAGCTTAAAAGGAAAACAGTTAAAAATACTTTTGTACACTAGTTGTTTAAGCAGCTGACTCCTGATTTCAGCTCAGGCCCTGATTCAGCTCAAAACCCATGTCAGGTTCTGGAGTCAGCAAGCCGTCTTCTTGGGATTCTCTTTCCTTCTCCCTCTTCACCTCCCCACCGCCTACCTCTGCCCCATCTCACCTGTGTGCATATATGTGCGCTCACTCACTCTTTCAATTAATTAATTAAGTCTTTTTAAAATAAAAATACTTTTGTATGGTTTGGGCAGTACTTTAAAGGGCTCTCTGGGGGCTCCTGGGTGGCTCAGTGGGTTAAGCCTCTGCCTTCGGCTCACGTCATGATCTCAGGATCCTGGGATAGAGCCCCACATTGGCCTCTCTGCTCAGCAGGGAGCCTGCTTCCTCCTCTCTCTGTCTTCCTCTCTGTCTACTTGTGATCTCTCTCTCAAATCAATAATTAAAATCTTGAAAAAAATAAAAATAAAGTACTCTCTCTTTCAGGTGTAAAGAATCAGATTCTCCTCATGCTGTTACTGTATATATGCTAGAGCCTCACTCCTGTCAGTATATCCTTGGGGTAAGTACAGAAATAATACTCAGGAATTCAGTTTGGGAACATGTTTCTGTTTTTAGAATTAAGTCTTGAAAGGACCCTCAGTAATCTCCAAAATTTTATTTTTAATTTATTTATTAGACAGACAGAGATCACAAGTAGGCAGAAAGAGAGAGAGGAGAAAGCAGGCTCCCTGCTAAGAAGAGAGCCTGATGTGGGGCTCGATCCCAGGACCCTGGGATCATGACCTGAGCCGAAGGCAGAGGCTTAACCCACTGAGCCACCCAGGTGCCCCAATCTCCAAAATTTAATATAGTTCCCATACTCTCTCATAAAAGCTAAAATCTTTTTTATTGAGGTACAATTTACAAAAAATAAAATGCAGAGATCTTAAGTGTGGAGTTTGATACACTTTGATAATTTTATATACCGATGGAATTATCACCCAAAAGGTATCTGTCACTGCAAAAAAATGGTTTATACCCCTTTTATGTCAAGACCCCAGCCCCCACAGATACCCTTTTCTGCTTCCTGACACCATAGAGCAGTTATGCCTTTTTTTTTTATAATTCCACATGAATGGGATCATACAGTATATCGTTTTTTATGCCTGCCCTCTTTAACTTGGCATGTTTTTTTGACTCAGCCATGTCACTCCAGTATTTCATTCTCTTTTTAGTACTGAATAGTATTCACTTGTATACACATTTGCTTATTCATTTTTCTATATGAACATTTGGGGTTCTCATTTTTTATTATGTGAATAAGGCTGCTGTGAACATTTTTTTTAACAAGTCATTTTGTGAGCATGTATTTTCATTTCTTTTGGGCAAGTACCTAGGTGTGGAGCTAAATCATAGTTTAGATACATGTTTAGCTTATACCAAATAGTCATCCAAGTGCTTGTACCATTTTATATTCCTACCAGTAATACACAAGACTCCAAGTGTATTGCATCCTCCACATCCTCCTCAACATTTGGTATCCGGAGTCTTTTTTCTTTTAGCCACTTTAGTCATTTTAATATGTATTTCCCATATGGAAAATGGTGTTGAGCAGCTTTTCCTGTGATTGTTCATTCATAGATCTTTGTGAAGTGCCTAGCCAAGTTTTTTTTTAAGAAAAATTATTCTGACACTTATTAAAACAGTCTTTATTCAGGACTGTTGGCAATAAGTGTGTCAAGACTTTCACAGTAGGGAAGAGAGATCCAGCCTAACACTACATACAGCCAAGACAGCTGGGGATGTACAGCCAGTGAGCAGAAGGTGGCAGCGTGGGGGTGGCTCAGTGGACGGAAAATTACTAAAAGGAGACATCAGCTTAACTGAGTCAACAGGATTACTGCTGAAGACAGGCCAGAATGATCAGCTCTCAAAGGTGAGAGATGAGGAATTTGATTAGCTATGGAATGGATGATTAGATGTTGAGGGTGAGGGGTTCTCTCTACACTGGTTTATCAGGATTCTTGCAACAACTGGACTACAGGGCACAAGTACAAGAAGAGGCGTAGCCAAAAAGAGGAATTGGGGATCTTTACTTAAGTTTGGTCAAGGAGACTCTGTCATCTGTTAGTCTTTACCCCTTTTTATTGTTGTGGTTTGTCTTCTTATTTTTAGAAGTTCAAATACATTCTGGATATGAGTTCTTTTATTTATAGTGCACACTTTCTTTCCTCAATCTGTGGCTCACCTATTTATTTTCCTAATGTCTTTTGATGAGCAAAAGTTTATTTGATGAAGTTTATTTTAACCAGTTTTTCCTTTTTATGGCTAGTGCTTTATTTTGTTCTAAGAAATGTTGCTACCCCAAAGTCATGAAAATATAACCCTAGGGCACCTAGGTCGCTCAGTTGGTTAAGCAACTGCCTTTAGCTCAGGTCACAATCCTAGAGTCCTGGGATCAAGTCCCACATCGGGTTCCCTGCTTGTCCCTCTGACCCTCCTCACTCTCATGCGCTCTCTCTCTCTCTCATTTTCTCTCTGTCTTAAATAAATAAATAAAAATCTTTAAAAATTTTTTAAAAAGAAAATATTATCCTATGTTTCTATCTAGAAAATTTATGGTCTTACCTTTGGTTATATGATGCTTAAGAGTGGCTTTCTCTGTATTTTTCCTGGTCAGAGTTCACAGAGCTTTTTGCATGTATGGGTTGATATTATTTATCAGTTTGGGGAAATTTTACATTTTTATGAATATACATTTAACATTTATACATCTGTATTCATGCAGTAGAACACTGAATAATGTATTCAGTTTAGCAGCTTTTTAATGGCTTTATTGTTTTTGTCTTTAGGTTGAATCTCCAGTGATCTGTAAAATCTTAGATACAGCAGATGAAAATGGACTTCTTTCTCTCCCCAACTAAAGGATAATAAAGTTTAGGGAAAGAAAAGATCATTGACAGTCATGATTTCTGTCCAACCATGTGTCTCATTGTAGAGTTCTCAGCCACTGAACCTCATCTAAAGGATCGTATAAAAGGACTCTCAACCACTTTGTGAATATGTATGTGTATATAAGAGGTTATTGATAAACTTCTAAGGCAGATAATTGTCTCACTTCTTTCATTTTTGTTGTGTCTTATGAACTGATTGTGTTTCTTGCTTGGATAATGTGATTCCAAAATAAATCTCATCCAAGCAATTCACAGTCCAGCCTAATGAAATATCATAACTGTACCTATTGAAAGTTTTAAAAAATAGATTTATTATGTAAATTATAGTATATATAACTAGTTAATGAACTAAAGATAATGAAGAAGGAAATTGATAGGAGGTTGTTTAAATCAGAGACCATGTAAAATATGTAAATTCTAGTGCCTGAAATCCTTTCAACAAATTTTTATTTAGCAACTGCTCTCTACCAGGTATTAAACTAGAAACTGGGCACATAATAGAGCCTCACAACATTTAAGTTTTCTTCACTTCTGTTAATTTCAAGAAACTCTTACTTGTAAGAGGTTGTTTCTCTCTTGGAACTTTTAATCTGTTTCTTTCTCCCTGATGTGAATGTGTTTTTCCCCGAGGTGTATGTGGTGTAGACAGACATTCTTCTCTCTTGACTTAGAATGGTTTACTCCAACAAAACACACTGTGCTGGCCAGCCTTTGTACTTGTCTGCTGTATACTACAGATTTTAGTTCTGGACAGTTTTACAGCACAATATTTATTTTGAAGTGAATAAAAAGTTCACAAGCAGCGTTGTCATGTAGTCAATAGTAGATTATTACTTTCCTTTATTTTCTCCATCACCGTGTTGCACAGAACATTATCCTGTTGTGTTTTGGATGTACATAGCTAAATAAGGACAGAATAGTGGCTATAAAATGCTTTACTTTTCCTCCTTTTCAGTAGTTCCGGCCAAAGATATTTTCGTTTGAGAAATGGTTAATGCAGTTGATTATTGCAGGTCTGTTTGTAGATTTTAGTGCGAAGCAGCACATAGGGAAAGAGCACAGACCTTGCATTCAAACCGAAGTCCAGATACTCTCTTTAACTTCTAGCTGTGTGATCCTGCACAGATCAGTAACATTTTGAGCCTCACTTCCTCTGGTAGAGAGACTACTCATTTTAGGAGATAGTTGTAGCAGTGCCTTACTTACTCTGTAAGTAAAAGCCTAGGCCCAGTACCGGTTCCCAGGAAGAGTTGGTTACTTCCTAATATTGCCCTTGTCTCCTAATAAGAGTAAGATCACAGACTACAGCCATTAAAATTTATTTCTTTGAGGGCACCTAGGTGGCTCAGTCAGTTAAACATCCAATTCTTGATTTTGGCTCACAACTTAATCTCAGGGTCATGGGATTGAACTCCCCCACCACTGTCCCCTCTCATGGGCTCTCTCTCTCAGATAAATAAATCTTTAAAAACAATAGATTCCTTCCCTCTCTCCTCCCCCCATCTCTTACATACTCTCTCTAAACAGAAAAAAAAAAAATTCTTTAATATAAAATCATACTTCTTTTTTTTTTTTAAGATTTTATTTATTTATTTGACAGAGAAATCACAAGTAGGCAGAGAGGAGGCAGGCAGAGAGAGGGGGAAGCAGGCTCCCTGCTGAACAGAGAGCCCAATGTGGGGCTTGATCCCAGGACCCTGAGATCATGACCTGAGCCGAAGGCAGAGGCTTAACCCACTGAGCCACCCAGGCGCCCCATAATATACTTCTAACAACAATTAATTAGGCAAACAGAATTACCCACATTTAGATTATAGGTGTAGGAAGGGAGGGAATGAGAACTGTGAAAGGTTAGTGCCAGAAGATACTTTTATAATATTTAGGTCAAATTCTTGTCTTAAAAGGGAGAAAAAAAAAAATCTAAAAAACTCTTTGGATAGTTTACTGCAGAAGATACTTAAAAAGAGAAGTTGTAATTATTTCAAAATAAAAAGTTAAAAAAAATAAGCTTTCTGTTTGGGTAACAGTTTGAACTTCTTTGAAGGAAGGACTAGGCCAGCTATCTCCATATTCATTCTAAATCTTGGGTTCCTTAGTAGTCTGTGAAATCTTGTTTGAGCTCTAAATTGTGTGTGGCTACCTCTGCTGTGCAGGCTGCTTCTCTTCTGCAGAAGTAACTGAGTTCCTAATAGGGAGAGGAAAGGGCTCGTCTATAATACACTTGATGCACTTGGAGAAGTCTATGAAGGCGGGTGCTGTCCCAGAGCTACCTGATCACACCATACAGAGCAGAGTATAATCTGCATTTTAAACATAATTCCTGAGTGGTCCTCTTTATTTTAAATATATTCTCCAGTGAGAATCACAGACTTAGGAACTTCACTTTTAACAATTTCACACATTCTAACCCTCCTGGTAAGAGTTTCAGGGAAATCACTAGTAGCTGATCTGTACAGAAAGACTGGGGCAAGACTTTCCTTTTTTCTTTCTTTTTTTTTTTTTTTTTTTTTTTAAGCTTTACCTGCTTTTCTTTGAGTCACCACTAGATGGGGCCTATGCCCAACTCTAGTTTATATCCTGATGTCCTTCCCTAAAGGAACTTTGGCAACAAAGGGCAACATTATCTCAGTTACCTGCATAGTAAGCTTTGTGTATCTCCCCTGGTGAGCAATACTTCTCACCCAGTCTGACAAAGGCCTGACCTGATTTCTGACAACTCTTAAACTTCCTAGTACACAATCAGGCCAAATTGTTGACCTAGTAGCACCAAAGATCTAACCTAAAATGGCTTAAGCTAAACAGGAAAATGAAAATCAAGAATTGTTACGTTTTGAATAAATAGGACATGCAATCACAGTTTCAAATAAAAATATCAGCTATCCTAAGATCAGATTTTAAATTCCCTTCCTATTGTAAGTTACTGAAGTAAAAGTTTTCAAAATATGTTGCCATGGTGACATGGGTTAAGTGAAAATCCATTTCTCCATTTCTTTTTTTCAGTTGTTTGGCAGGGGTAGTAGAGGAACCAGAGCCAACTACATACCCAGTGGCTTGCTTTGTTTCACAGGCCAGTAGTCTTCAAGTAGGTTGTATAAGCAGGCAAGATGATCCAGTGCCTTATGGGGTGGGAAATACTAGAAATTCTATAAAATTTCATCTGTGAAAAAAGAATTAAGCTTTTATTTTTATTTAATATTTAATGGGTGGACTAACAGTAGTATACAGAGTCATTCATAAATCAGGTTTTGTTTAATAACCAAATGACTTGAGGGAAGGTTAAGCATTATCTGTGCAGTGGAGGTGATGGAGATACCGTCATTATTTACTTCCACCTATACAGCATTGTAGGTTAAATTACTGCCTCCATCACTTTCCAGAAAATGGAATTGACAGTTTAAATATTACCATCAAGACCACACATCATTAGGTATATAACCGATCAGAGGTTAACAGGTTACTTTTCACCTGCCATGGCTCCAGTCACTGTGGTCCTGGTATCTAACAACGTTTCTCTAGTAGAAATAACAGGGGTTTTTTAAATGATTTTTTGCAGTGTCAGGAAGAATGAGCCTGCTTTCCTCCCTGGCAGTTAGAGGAAACCACAGTATGAAGACTATTGGAATTCCATTCTTTAACACTTAGAGAAAATGCCTCTCTCTCCTGACAATCTCAAAACTCAAAAGAAGAAAGCCAGGTTACTCACAAGTGGAATGTAGGGCTTGTAGTGTTCTGTGTCCATACCTATTTGTAAATTTTTAAGCATTTTAAGTCTTTTTTTACATTTGAAACAAAAAGTATTCACCAAAAGCAAGTAAATCTAGTAAAACTTATGGAAATGGTAACCATCTCAGCTATGGAAGACATTTGTGAGAGTGTAAAATAATGCTCAACATCTCGTCTCATCACGTACAACAGTGTATATATTTCAAATCTATTAAATTCCTTTCCAGTACCTTTCAATAGACTACATTGTACTTTGCCTTGAATTTAAGGAAAAAACCAGTTTCCTGTATAGTACATAATTTTGATTTTGTAAATGTATGATGTTAAAGGTCAGACTCTCACAGGAGTGGGAGATACAGGCTTCGAGCTATAGAATAAGTCACATGGATGAAAGGCATAGCTTAGGGAATATAGTCAATGGTGTAATAGCATTGTATGATGACTGATGATAGCTATGCTTGTGAGCAAAGCATAATGTACAGAGCTGTCAAATGATTATGCTATACACCTGAAACCAGTGCCACATTGTGTGTCAGCTATATTTCAGTTAAAAAACAAAAGTGCAGGGTGCCTTGGTGGCTCAGTTGGTCAAGCCCTGCATGGGGTTCCCTGCTCAGCATGGAACCTGCTTCTTCCTCTTGCTGCCTGCCACACCCCCAGCTTGTGCTCTCTCTCTGGCAAATCTTAAAAAAAAAAAAAAAAAAAGTGATCTACCACCAATTTTTTTTATTTTTCAAAATTTCTTTAAAGGGGCATTTGGGTATCTCAATGGATTAAAGCCTCTGCTCAGGTCATGATCTCAGGGTCCTGTGATAGAGCCCCACATCCGGCTCTTCGCTCAGCGGGGAGTCTCCTTCCTCCGCTCTCTCTGCCTGCCTCTCTGCCTACTTGTGATCTCTGTCAAATAAATAAATAAAAATAATTTTTAAAAAAATTCCTTTATAATCCAACAACTTGGGGTTTAAAACCCAATTAGTCAAATCTACTCTTCTTTCTAAATTCACTCAAAAGATAGACCAAAATAGCAAACTTTGTTAGGTTTTACCAGCTTCTATGTTCAAAGTAAAATACTAGTTTGTAAATTAGCACCAGTGGTCCTTAATAGCAGTAAAAGCAAATTTACACATTTAAGACTTCTTTTTTAGGACTGACTTACCATAGAGAAAACAAGTACAAGCTGGGGAGGGGCAGAAGCCAAGGGTAAAGAGAGAACCTCAAGCAGCCTTCCTACTCAGCGCAGAGCCCCAGTGCAGGGCTGGATCCCATGACCCTGAGATCAGGACACCCCAATCGAAACCAGGAGTCAGGCACTCAACCAGCTGAGCCACCCAGGTGCCCCATGATTTACTCATTAAAGAATCCTATCAGAGCTTTAAATATTACCCATAGATTTTTTTTTTAAGATTTTATTTATTTAATTTGACAGAGATCACAAGTAGGCAGACAGGCAGGCAGAGAGAGAGAGAGGAGGAAGCAGGCTCCCTGCTGAGCAGAGAGCCTGATGCGGGACTCGATCCCAGGACCCTGAGATCATGACCTGAGCCGAAGGCAGTGGCTTAACCCACTGAGCCACCCAGGCGCCCCTTACCCATAGATTTAAATGTCAACAGCGGTTCAAGGAAATTGGGAGTCATTCTCCCCCTGGATCATTTTTTTTTTTTTAATTTTTAAAAAGATTTTTTTCACTTATTTATTTTAGAGAAAAAGAGGGAGAAAGCATGGGCATGGGTTGGGAGGGGCGGTACAAAGGGCAAGGAAGAATCTCAAGCAGACCCTGTGCTGAGTATGGAGCCCTAAAGGGGGCTCAATCTCACTGCCTAAGATCATGACTTCAGCTGAAACCAAGAGTCGGTCACTCAACGGACTGAACCACCCAGGCGCCCCACCCCTGAATTAGTTTTTGTATTTATAGGTTTTAGTGTTCTTAAGTCATGGTTACAGAAATCATTCGTTGGAAAAGCTTTTGTCAACCACCTTCAAGAAAGTGTTTCAGCCCCAAACAAGCCAGTTGTGAACAATCTTGAGTCATTATTCCTTGAATCTCAGATGACAGACTACCCCAGACTCTGGTGTATAATAAAAATGGTAGCTGCCACTTTCTGCACGTTGATAAATACGGGGCACTATGCTAAACACGTCAGACACCTTGTCATCACAACCCTGTGAGATGGCCTTACTATCTTTAACTCCCAGATAAGGATAATGAGGCTCCAAGAGGGGAACTCAAAGGCCTGTGGCTGAGCCAGCTTTGGAATCAGTTCAGACTGTGGAGTCCATGTTTGTAAATAATATATGACAGAGCTTTCTATTCGTAGAACCAGCTTTTGCCCCTCTCTGTGCCATCGCCTCCCACCTGAAGGAACACTCCCAAAGGGCTCAGCAAAATGCTGAGCGAAATGATTGATTTTTATCTTGTCACGAATGTATGGTACTCATTTTTTTCCCCATACAGTTTTGTTGTTGTTGTTTTTAAATCATGGAATGCCACTAACTTCTCTTTTAAGTGAATGCAACCCACAATCTGGCAAAGGAAATTCATAAGATTAAAGTGTCACCTTGGGAGTTCTGGCTCTGTTAAATGTCATCAAGCCCTCCCTTCTCTGATAATCATTTAGTGTTGGTAAATAATGCAAGGGCACTGGCAATTTATCTAGAATCAGATTATATTTATTATGTAAATGATAAAAAATAATTCTTTCATCTTTAATTTATTGGTAAAGACTATGTCTTATTCTCATTCTCAGGACTTTCTCCTCATACCTTGCATAGCATTGATACTCAACAAATATTTGCTGAATGAATGAACACTCATCCTCCCTTGCCCACACCTTATAAAATCTTCCCCAACCACAATTCCGAGGAGTTTCCGACAAGCTCTGATTTTTGAGTGTTTGGTCCTTTAAGGAAAACAGTATTTTCCCCAGTTTCATAATGGTTGGGAAATAAAAAGAATTAATGATGTCCTATTTGTATGCCTTTTCACTCAAATTCCACACCACTCCCTAACAAGAAGACAGTGTCTGTGTCTCCATTTCCCCCATTTGTGGGCCTTGACTGAAGTCCCAGATCTGTCAGGTCAAGAACTGAATTTTCCACCTCCAACTCCATGAACTGAAAACACTCCAGTTCCAAGGTACTCTGAATTCCTCAAAGAAAGTGTCTTAACATTATGATTCTCTGTGAAGAACACAATTCCCAGCCATATCTTTACTCATTGTAATATTATTAATAAAATCACTTCTTACATTTCTTTGACATACTTTGTTGCCAAAGCCAAACAAACAAACAAAAAGCTTTCATAAGCTCTTGCGAAAATCAGATAGGAAATGTACTGAACCTTAAGCAGTGACCCAGGTCAACTCACCCTAGCGCCACAGGTCCAAGAAGACAGGCATAAAGCAGCCTTTGTAGACTGCTCCACTTTTTAAGGTCTATCTGGCATCTGGACAAGCTGCATTTCGCAAAACATCAGGCTTTGCATGAAAATCAAGGTTCCCACACTGGGAGTGGGATGAAAGCTCTCCCACTCATCAGCATGCTACAAGCAGCTAAAGGTTCAAGAAAGTGTCAAAAGGGCAAACTTTCACATAAATGCAACTCAGAGAAACAAACTCAACTTATCTTGGCATGAGCTAAATGTATTTAAAAAGAAGCAAAATTATCTGTTTATTGGAGGAGAGGAGGGAAAATTCATTACTTTCCCTCCTGATGAAGTGGTATTTTTACTTCGGCAAAATTAATCTCAAAGGCACTGAACCTAGAAAGATTACCTGTGAACTATCTCTTTATGGAAACGAGGATTTCATTAAATCTGCAACCTTTTTTTCCCCCCCAAATTGCCATATACTTTAAAGTAATTGGTATTCTCCCTTCTCTCCCTCCAAGAAACAGTTACCCCTTTTCTCCTTGAACTCCTCTGTGGTTGCTGAGGAGTTTCTTTTCATCTTCAATGTCCTCAGGCTGCATAATGGGCCAAAGAATTCCAGCGAGGATGAATGCAGGTCGTCGGGCAGCTCCTGGGCAGCTAGGGTGGTCCCCTGGGAAAAGATGCCCTTAGAGCTAGTTCCTTTAGTAAACAGTCAGAAATCCTAAATCGGGACCCATGTCCCCTTTCATCGGAGTCCTGCTGATAACCACCCTGGGAATGTAGAGAGGGATATGAAAAACAACAAACACGGGGAAACAAAGCCAGCCAGATAGAGATTTGGGCTAATATCACTTCCAGGCTTCAGCCAATCATTTATCATCTGACCCATTTATTCAACAGTTACACGCTGACAACTCATCCGGGCCAAGGACTGAAAGTTACTAGGGATATGGCCCTGAACAAAACAGACACAGTTTTGCCCTACTAGCGTTTTATTCTAATGGGGAAACGACCAGTAAACGATTACACGTGACTGTTAAAAATTGTGTCCCTCCCACCCCTCCCAAGATTCATATTTGAGACTCTAACCCCCAGTGACTCTATTTGGAGATAAGGCTTTTAAGGACGTAATTAAGGGCAAATGAGGTCAAAAGATTGGAGCCCTAATCTCAGAGGAATGGTATCCACATAAGAAGAGGAGGAGACACCCTGAGAGCCCCCAATCCCAACTCTCTCCCTCCCTCCCCTAGCCCCTCTCTTTCCCTGCATGCACACAGAAAGGCCAAGTGAGGACACAATGAAAAGGTGACCTCCTACAAGCCAGGGAAAGAGGTCTCACAAGAAACCAACACTGAGGGCTTGTTGACCTTGGACTTTGGGCCTATAGAATTATGGGAAAATAAATTTCTATTACTTGAGCCACCTACACTGTGATACTTGTTATAGTGGCCCAAGCACACTAATGCAGTAGCATGATGTTGAGTAATGGTAAGAAACATGAAATGAACAAATATGGCAGAAGGATAGAGAGAGATGGAGTGGGAACTCTGTTGGATATGGCAACTAGGAAAGACCCCTGGGGAAGACCATTCCAGGCTGAAGTATTTCTGGGCAATTAAATTCCCTGACATGGGAACAAAACTGAGGCATGTGAGAAAGAGCCAGAAAGCTTGTTGCATTCCAAGCACGTTAGGTAGGGTGCAAGTGAAAACAAATGGAGACAGAGGAAACCAAGGGCCAGATCATTAGGGCCACACAGGTCGTGGCAAAGGACTTCAGCTTTTGTTCTAAGTTTTAATCAGACGAATGGCAAATATAATATACCTCCAAAGTGTCCCCAGTTACAAAGCAAGGAGACTACATGAGAGAGAGCCTGGAAGCTGGGAAATGGCGATGGCGGGTTGCATACTCTGAGAAAGAAACGACGGGCCCATGGGCTAGAGGGGATGGGGATGAAGAGCTAGGAAGGAGTTGGATTCAGAATTTATTTTCAAGATAGTTCAGGATTTGTCCTGAAGAATTGGATGTGATCTATAAACGAAACAGTCAAGGACAACAAATTGAGCTGCGCAACTGGGTAATTGCCATGCCATTTACTGAGATAATAAAACAGCAGGAGACCCAAGTTTGGTAAAGAGTAGGGTTGAATCAAGAGTTCAGTTTTGCACATGTTAAAATCTGAGATGCCCATTAGACATCCAAGTGGAGATGCTGAATAGGCAATTGGATAGACCAGCATGGAGTTCAGGGAGAGGTTAGGACTAGAGATCTAAAATTGAGTGTCATTAGCATTTAAATAGTATGGAAAGCCAGAAGATGGAAAATCATTATAATTACTGCCCGCACCTGCTTCTCAGCTTACAGATCCATCTGTAGAGGTAGGGGGAGGGAATAGAGGGCTATTTTCCTATCTTTCTTCTCCTCTTTTTATTCTTCAGCCTCTCAAAGATTACCCCATCTGGCTTCAAGTGGTCATTGTCTTTGCACCAACTAGTGACTTTGGCTCCCTTGCATCTCATCACGTTTGGGCCAGTGCAGCTGGGCTGAGCCCACTGAAGCTCATCCTGCTGTCACCTGCCCCAGCAGAGTCTTCCCAGTGGTGAAGCTTGCTGCTTTGTGTGCTAGGCTCACTCCAGACCTAAAGCCTCCCTAAAGCCTGAATCTCTGATGGTGAAGAGCTGTCTCCTGGCAGCCTGCCTGCCTCTCTTACCGCTCCATAGGCCTAGGATCTTCACTGACACTTGGCCTTCCTTCAACTCCAGTAGGAGAACAGTGGTGCGAGTTTCTCTGGTGGAACCGTAAGCTTCTTTCATTGACAGAAAAGAAAACTGCTTTCAGTGGATACAGGAGAAAACACAGGTCTCTCTGGGAGTCAAAAATCTCACTAGGGGGACGCCTGGGTGGCTCAGTTGGTTAAGCAGCTGCCTTCGGCTCAGGTCATGATCCCAGCGTCCTGGGATCGAGTCCCACATCGGGCTCCTTGCTCAGCAGGGAGCCTGCTTCTCCCTCTGCCTCTGCCTGCCATTCTGCCTGCCTGTGCTCACTCTCTCCCCCTCTCTCTCTCTGATAAATAAATAAAATCTTAAAAAAAAAAAATCTCACTAGGTACACATTGCCCCTGGACTGTGAAGGAGGAGGGTGTCTTTGAAAAGGGAGCCTCCATGACCTGGCCTGGCTAGATTATGGAGAATTATTTAAGACTGCGTTATAATCACAAGTCAGAGCTGGACAGGAACCCAAGACTGTCAGCACCCAAGGCGTGTTGCTGGTGGCTTGGAGTGGAAGTCTTCCAACTGGGATGTGAGTGACTTGAAAATGAAAAAGGAGGTTTACAGATGCTCATTTTTAATACCCTAAAACTGAGCTGTTTAAGAACGTTTCTGTACCAGGATGCCTGGCTGGCTCAGTTGGAAGAGTATGGGACTCTTGATCTTAGGGTTGTGAGTTTGAGCCCCATGTTGGATGTAGAGATTACTTAAAATAAAAATCTTAAAAAAATTTTTTTTAAAAAAGCTTCTGTGCCTTAACTCTGCAAGATCTCATGCTACTTTTTCTTGGCCACTGTCCATCTGTTACTGCCCCCTTCCCACTTCGTAAAAGAATTCCAACCTGGAATCGTAGAAGGGTATTTCTCCCAAATGTAGAGCTGCTAACCAAGAAACTACTCCAAATAATAGTTTCAAAGAATGATCCTTAAAAAAAAAAAAAAAAAAAAAAAAAGAGAGAGAGATCCTTAAGTTATTTGTCAAGGGACCACAGTTTTGAGGCTTCCCCCAGCTTATACACACCATATAGATTACCAACTCTAGGATACACATTTTTGCTCTTGGCTTTTAGCTCAGAGGAGGAGAAATTGCAGCTGTCTTTGGTCATCTTGAATCTGAGTTCATCTAAAACCAGCAACCTCCACCATGCTGCCTAAATTTTTTGGCCCCAATGAGATCAAAGTGGGGAAGTTTGTACCACATATGCCTTGGCCCCAAAGATTGGCCCCACTGGGTCTGTCTGGAAAAATGGTTGGTGATGAGATTGCCAAGCGAACCAGTGATAGGAAGGGCCCGAGGATGACTGTGAAACTGGCCATTCAGAACAGGTAAGAAACTGCCAAGAGACAGAAAGAAGCAGAAAAACATTAAGCACAGTGGAAATGCCACTTGGGAGTGTTTTGATGAGATTGTCAACATTAGGGACGCCTGGGTGGCTCAGTTGGTTTAGGAACTGCCTTCAGGTCTGGTCATGATCCTGGAGTTCCAGGATCGAGTCCCACATGGGGCTTCCTGCTCAGCGGGGAGTCTGCTTCTCCCTTTGACTTCTCCCCTCTCATGCTCTGTCTCTCTCAAATAAATTAAATTAAATAAATCTTTAAAAAAAAAAAAGAGGGAGAGAGAGAGACATCCTCAACATTGCCCGATAGATAGAGCACTGATGCAGCACTCTGGAAACTTTGAAGAGATCCTGAGAACGCAGGGCAGTGATTGGCTCAGTGGGTGCAGCATGAGACTTTGGATCTCAGGATTGTGGGTCTGAACCCCACATTGGGCATAGAACTTACTAGAGAAAAAATTAAAACAAATAACCCACAATCATTTCATATCTTAAGAGAGAACACTGGGTATAGGGACGCCTGGGTGGCTCAGTGGGTTACGTTGCTGCCTCCGGCTCAGGTCATAATCCTGAGATCCTGGGATCGAGCCCAGCATCAGGCTCCTTGCTCACTGGGGAGCCTGCTTCTATCCCTGCCTCTGCCTGTCACTCTGTCTGCTTGTGCTCTCTCTCTCTCTGACAAATAAATAAAATCGTAAAAAAAAAAAAAAAAAAATGGGGCGCCTGGGTGGCTCAGTGGGTTAAGCCTCTGCCTTTGGCTCAGGACATGATCCCAGGGTCCTGGGATCGAGCCCCACATCGAGCTCTCTGCTCAGCAGGGAGTCTGCTTCCCCACCCCCCTCTCTGCCAGCCTCTCTGCCTACTTGTGATCTGTCAAATAAATAAATAAAATCTTAAAAAAAAAAAAAAAAGAGAGAGAGAGAACGCTGGGTGTCAACACATTGTTATCCATCGTGCAATAATCATCATTACTTTCCTCTCATGGTTTTCAGATGATTGGATGGGAAAGTCATAGGACTGCAATCCGATGTTCAGAAATGTTAGGGTTTTCAATATTTTTATTTTCCAAACATTATTTTAAAAGAACATTAAAAGCATCAGAAATACAAATCTGGCCTAAAGGTTAACATCAGAACAATTATAAAATGTTTGAAATACATCACATACTTTGCATCACAGTAAAGCGTCAAGAGAACTAATTAATATACCCTGCTAATAATTAGTCATAGTCAACTGAATTCTCATTATTTTTAGTTCTCAGTTTAGCCCTTATAGAGAAGTTATATATGTCTACCTCTATCTCCCTCTATAGATAGACATATATAACTTACGAAGAGATAAGTTTTATCTATGTCTGTATCTCTGCATAGATGTAGAGATAGATGGGAAGGAGAGCTAAGAATCTAGCCCAACATGTATTTCATGCAAGTTACATCAGTAATTTCTTGATGAGCATACAGAGACTGAATACCTCATATGTGCATGCTTACTTTTCTTTATACTATTAACGTCTACTTCCTAAAGATGGATCAGGTCATCTCAAACGCAAAGGTTGTACAAGAAACCTGTTGGTTCAAATTTTACGAGTAGGAATTACTTTTTAAAAACTTCTTATTGAATCACACTGGAAATGCCTAGCCAAAAAAGAGATACATACCTTAAAAAGTATGAAGTATCTTCTTGATTAATCTTAGTAATTATAAAGCTGTTTGGCTTATTGGAATAAATACCCATTTCTAAATTTAGACAAAAGTCTAATTCCTAATTAGAATTATCTTCAAATGATCTTGGGAAAGGATACTTGATTTCTTAGTTCTTTGTTAAAAAGGGGTAACAGACTAACCTATCTCGTGGGAGTATTAACGAATGAAAACAGTGTTGTATTAAAAATATAAAAGCATAATTGAAATAGGTTATAGTGACTTCCAAAAATAGCATTCAATTACAAGCAAGAAAAAAATGTGATAGAGTGGTTATTTTCTCTTCTGTTAGAAAATTTAAATAGCAAAAATAAAGGAAGAAAAGGAAGGAAGGGAAGGAGAAAGTCTTAAAAGGTGAATTTAAAAAGAAAATAAAACCCATATCTCCTCCTTAAACCCCAGAAACAGAATGATTGGTCGGTGCTGGAAAACAGCAGCTGGATGAGCCTGTGCAGATCTCAGGCTGAGCATCTACTAGGGGTTTCTCTACGCTTTGCGGTGCACTTGTATTTGGGAACAGCCTGAGAGGGAGCCGTACATTGAATACCTTCCTCCAAAACAATAGTTCCTTCCAACCTGCAGTAACAGTTCTGGAATATAACAATTTCTAAAGATAGGTTTTGGATCTTGACGCTTGTCTTGAGTCTAACAGCTATAGTTCAAAAATTGTATCAAGTTCAAAAGCTAACTGTATAATGAAAATATTTTTACGTAAAAATATGAATTTACCGTTGTTACACTAGCAATTACAGAGTAGGTCATAAAATTAGTTTTAGGCGTAGAAATACTTAATCTAGTTTTCTTTATCACCCATTGCCAAGATTAATGGGAGAGAAACAGCACAATTAGTTTGAAAACACATAATCTTAAGAATTTTTCTACTGCAGTGATATTTAAACAAAGACAAAAAATTATTTTGAAATAGTTACTTGGCTACTCTTTGTCAGCCTGTTAACAAACCACCCTCACACAGACGGAACAGGGTAAATCAGAATCCTCCCAATCTCGTTCTCACACCTTCTTAAGCAATAATGGAGATCATCTAACACACGGCAGGGCAGGAGTCCGGGTTGCTTCCCACATCACCGACACCCTGGCTCAGAGGACCAGTTAGTACCTCTGCTCCCAGAAATCAGGGTCCTCTATTATAAGTACAGTCCTCTTCACCAGGTTTCTTGGGTAAGCTCATTCCAAAATAGAATGATACATTTTTAGCAAGCAAAAAACATATTTCTTAAAAAAAAAAAAAAACAAAAAACTATACAGTTAGTCAATTAACACAAAATAATAGCGTCTATCATAAGAAATGGTAGCAATCATAATACTTGGTTGACTGTCTTAGGAAAGCAAAATACCTAATGCCTGTGTGTCTTGGGTAAGGTAATTACTGAGAATATGTTTCTGACTCTCTGCTTTGACAATGTATTATTTATTCAAATAAGCCTGCTACCAAAAAAGTGCATTGTTCCCCATTTCAACACTTCAATAATCAAAATTTACTGTTCAATTAAGAAAAAATTCACTGCAGTGAAGATCACACCTTCACATTTAAAAAATCCAGCTTGTGTGCACTTTGAAGACCCGAAACACGGACTCAAACGGTCACAAACTATTCATTCTCCTTTAATAGATTAGCATGATCATTCCTGGCATCGATTTAAAAGTTTAGTACCAAAGATCAGAGCACAGGTCAAGGTAAAAATCTAAATTATAAATGTTTACATCAAATCTTAAAACGTCAGGAAACCGCAAAGTGAATTGATAGATGCTAATACTTGAGACAGAAGAAAATCCTAACTGCCAACCGTTCTGCTGAACCGGTTAAGTTTTCATCTGCCATTGGTCTCACAAAAGTGAAAAAGAAATCCATTAGTATCTGAATCAAAAACAGTTTGTGCATGAGTCTCCAGCTTCCAGGACACTAAACAGAGGGCACTGGGATCTGCTTGGCCGACGTGCTCTCGTATTCTTGCATTAAATCATTAGTGGTGTGATAATGCATGGCAATATAGGAATTGGCAAATCCGAAAGAGTTTACTGGCTGTAAATTCTGCGGGACGCTCTCTTCCTGGGAGGGGCTGCTGTTATAAATGCTGTAGTAGGGTTCGATCCGGGTGTTGATGGGGGTTGAGCTGCTCTGACCGTAGTGCTGATGCCCAGCGGAAATCTTGGGACTGACCACACTTTCCTTCGAGTGACTTGGGCCACAAGCCTGGTCCACAAATTTCTTCTGGGGCTTTGGAGACAACATGTAGGCGGAGTTGGTTTCATGATGGGAGGACTTGTTTCTGTTGACCTCCAGGTTCCCTTTTCCCATGGCTCGAAGTCGAGTCTTCTGTTTGCAGCAGAAGAAACCCAGGCCGATGTACTGGAGGCACCAGAGCACTTTCCTTCTCAGCCCCGCGCTGTTCCGAGAATATATAAAAGGGTTTAACCCTGACTTGAAAAATATGAGGGTAAATCCAAACAGTTCAAACTGGTAGAGGACGAAGCTCCCGTTGCTGGACAGGACCACCTGCACCAAGGAGATCCCCAGGGGAAGACAGCACACCAGGACGGACAGGACAATAATCACGCAGGTGACCACCGCCTTGGAGTCCTTGGCCGTGGACAGATTGACAGCCGACACGAGCTGGAGCCGGCTGGCTGCCGGGGTGGGCATGTGGTTCAGGCTCTTGGTGTACCCGTGGGTCTGGATGTGCTGCAGCTTGTTGTAATTCTGGTTCCGGTAGAGAGCGGGCCCGGTACACTGCACAGGATGGCCCCCTCCCTTCCCAGGGGCCCCCATGAAGGGCTGCGGTCTGGAAGCATCCACTGAGATGACCGGGGGGCACTTCCTGACTTGGGCGTTCTTCCGCAGCGTCTGCGCAATCATGATGTAGGAGACCGACACCACCGCCACACAGAAGGTGAAGTCCACCACGTACAGAGACACGATGGCTTTCCCTTCTCCCGCCGTCAGACTGGACATGGGAAGGCAGAGATGGGACTTGCTGGTTTTCAGGGTGCCCAGGGTGGCCAGAGTGAAACTGGTGGCCCAGAGAAGCAGAGTGAGAAGCACGGTGCAGGGAAAGGAGGCCGTGCGGTCGGGCTGCTTCCCCAGCACCATGCGGAGCCGGTGCAGGGCGATCACCGCCACGGTCTTGAGGGACATGATGACGAAGCCGGCGCTGGTGATGTGGAAGGTGAAGCAGAAAGCATCCGGGATGCTGCTGGCAGGGCTGAAGAAGAGCACGAAGGTGAACATGGGGGCGGTCACTCCACAAATGAAGAGGTCACAGAAGGACAGGTTCAGGATCATGAAATCAAAGTTGGTTCTGAACTTCCTAAAGGCTGGATCAAAGAAGGACAAGAAGACAATGAAGTTGCCATAAGAGCCCAGGAAGAAGATGACCGCCAGTAGAAAAGTACAGGTGACCAAAGTGGCCGTGTGGATGAGGTGCTGGAGGTCCCCCGGGACGGCAGTGCTGTTTCCTCCCTGGGAGCGAGGCCCTTGCAGCCAAGTCCCGTTGGGACCAACCTCCAGGGGCTCCATGGAGTTCATCTTCAGACCGGATGGACTCTTCCTTCTGGGGCAAGGGAGTCACGGCCTGGACTCACAGCTGCCACACATGCGACAAAAGAGGCCCAAGGCAGAAAAGCCTGCGCATAGAAATGCACACCCAGAGACAGAATTAATGGAGAGAGCAGTGTGATTTCAGGATTTTGTACAAAAGGACTAGGGTTTTTGTTTTTTTTTTTTTTTTAGCTCTGACCTGAGGCAGAGAAAGCATTTCTTCTCACAAGGCCCAACACAGAAAAGACACAAACACCTCAAAATACATTCTTCCAGCTAATTTCAGGTTTCCTGGCATAGAGGTTTGCAAAACCATTTAAGCATCATGTAGAGAGTGGGTAAAAAAAAAAGCAGATTCCTGGGCCCCACCCTTTGAGTTTCTGGTTGAAGGGTACACACGTGTTACTCTTGAAAATCTTCTGGTGCCTCACACTGGAGATCCAAGAATGTTATTTCACCAAAGGGATCACACCCTACTTATAGCCTAATGTGGTAAATCATGTGACAGAGTAAGAGTAGGGGAATCTAATCCACCCTGGGGTAGAGGCTGAGAGAGGCTGAAGGGAGTGATGCTGAGGAGGAGCTCGCTGTGGGGGGAGGGGCCGGGCAGGGACTGGGGGGAAGGCAGGCTGGGAGGGCAGGAGTAGGTCTTACAGCATGTGCTTAAGATACAAGCCGGAGGGTATTGCTGAAGTACACTGTGGCTCCCACAAATCACAAACAAATCCTATTTCTTCCTTTCTTTCTTTCTTTCTTTTTTTTTGGGGGGGGGGGCAAGGGAGTCACGACCTGGACTCTTTTTTTAAAGATTTTATTTATTTATTTGACAGAGAAAGAGAAATCACAAGTAGGCAGAGAGGCAGGCAGAGGGATGGGGGAAGCAGGCTCCCTGCTGAGAGGAGAATCCCTAGGTGATCCCAGGACCCTGAGATCATGACCTGAGCTTAAGGCAGAGGCTTAACCTACTGAGGCAGCCAGGCGCTCCAACAAATCCCATTTCTTTTCCTAGGAACAAGCCTTTATTTTCTATCATGTATCATTTCTTCTCCCTGCTGGTAATTTCTTGGCCAACTCCCCATCTTCCTTCAGAAAAAATTTTGTGGACTATGTTTGAGAGGCAAAAATGAAAGCATACATGGGTGTCAATTATATTCAAGATTAACAAGGTGAGCACCCATTTGTCAACTCTCAACCACTGTACAGAGGTGAGTTCTTATTCCAACAGCAATATCCTCCCGTGGAAGCAGGAGGCACACATCCACTCATGCATTCATTGGCTCAGTTTACATTTCTCCTGTGCACACTCTATGCCAGCTTTATCCTAGGGTCTGTGGGTGGACAGAGGAGTAAGACCTAGCCTCTGTTTTGAAAGAATTAATTTCTTTTTCTTCCTGCTCTTTATTCTCTTCAACTTTTTTTTTTCCTCCAGTGAGATTTTTTTTAAAGCCTTTTTTTTTTTTTAAATTTATTTGACAGACAGAGATCACAAGTAGACAGAGAGGCAGGCAGAGAGAGAGGAAGGAAAGCAGGCTCCCTGCTGAGCGGAGAGCCCGATGTGGGACTCGATCCCAGGACGCTGGGATCATGACCTGAGCCGAAGGCAGCTGCTTAACCAACTGAGCCACCCAGGCGTCCCCGAAAGCAGAGGCTTTAACCCACTGAGCCACCCAGGCGCACCTCCTCCAGTGAGATTTAAAGTACTCTCACACATCTTGGGCTGTTCCAGATCCCAGAGCCCTGTGGGTTCTGGTGCTCTCTCTGCTCTGAAAGATGCTTCCAGTGGGAAGTTGTACCTTAGAGACTGGTGCATTGCTCTTGACAACTCAAATGTATTGCTTGAATTTAGCATTTTAGGAGCAATGGCACTGGGGAGGTCAAGGGTGATGTCCCAAATATTTAATCACCAGCTCCTAAGGGGTCCAGAGGCCTCCAGCTGTGTCAAGGGTTAACCCTTCAGTTGCTGGATCCTGGGGCCGAGAGAAAGAGGGGCCAGGTGATGATGGATTCCTAAGGGCTCTGAGCAGTAACCCGAAGAGAAGTCTCTCTGCATTCAGAAGTAGGTATGGCTATGCCAGTGAGAACGGGACAAATTTCAGTCCTGGGGAAGTCCATATACCTAATGGTATATTGGTATATATATTCTTTTTTTTTTTTTTTAAAGATTTTATTTATTTGATAGAGAGAGATCACAAGTAGATGGAGAGAGAGGCAGGCAGAGAGAGAGAGGGAAGCAGGCTCCCTGCTGAGCAGAGAGCCCGATATGGGACTCGATCCCAGGACCCTGAGATCGTGACCTGAGCTGAAGGCAGCAGCTTAACCCACTGAGCCACCCAGGCGCCGGGTATATATATTCTTTATGAAGGAAGAGATGGCCTCTTTATTCTCAATGGTCAAACAGTAAAGATCATGACATTATGATGAATTTCTCCACTGGCAAGGAGACCAGCTTCTCTGTACTTTCTTTATAAAATTTCTCTAAGGGAAAAATATAAATTTCTACCTTTTGTTTCTTGATTAAAATTAAAAAATAATGGATAGCTTACTGTTTTCATTTAAAGACCCTGTGCCTGCTTCTGAACCCTTTTTGATAGCTCCATAGTAGAAACAACAACTTTTACTGTTTGTTTTTTCATTGTTAATTGGAGGATTGGTATTAGCTAATGAAAAGAAAAACAGCAAACAAAACTCAGTTTGAGGAGGCAGAAAAGCAGAGAGGTGATACTATTGTTTCTAGCAAAGGGGAAACCCTTTGGAGGCAGGGAAATGAACAGGGGTGAAGATCAAAGTAGGAATTGGGTTTGGGAAATTCAAAGTATGAAGCATCTGGAATCGATGCTAAGAGAAATATCGAGTAAGTCGGTAGTAATGAAGAAGTGGGGTAGATGGAGACTATGGAGACCTCAGGCTAGGAGATTATTTGGAAACAGAACAGTCGAGGGGAAGATGGAATGATAAGACACCAACATTATTCAAGAATAAGAGGCATGGGGCGCCTGGGTGGCTCAGTGGGTTAAGCCGCTGCCTTCGGCTCTGGTCATGATCTCAGGGTCCTGGGATCGAGTCCCGCATCGGGCTCTCTGCTCGGCGGGGAGCCTGCTTCTCTCTCTCTCTCTCTCTCTCTGCCTGCCTCTTCATCTACTTGTGATTTCTCTCTGTCAAATAAATAAATAAAATCTTAAAAAAAAAAAAAAAAAGAATAAGAGGCAGGAGGGGCGCCTGGGTGGCTCAGTGGATTAAGCTGCTGCCTTCGGCTCAGGTCATCTCAGTGTCCTGGGATTGAGCCCCGCATCTCTGCTCAGCAGGGAGCCTGCTTCCCTTTCTCTCTCTGCCTCTTTGCCTACTTGTGATCTCTCTCTGTCAAATAAATAAATAAAATCTTAAAAAAAAAAAAAAAAAAGAATAAGAGGCAGGAGAAAAAAAAGATTTGGAATTGCTGAGGGCCAGCTTCCACTTTCTTCACAGTTATAATTTTTTCAATGTATTTAAAAATTTTCAAATTAAAAAAAAAGAATTCGAGGTCAGTAATATAATTATCAGTATCATTAACAGTATGTTAACTTTGTTGAGTGCTTATGATGTGCTGGGCCCTGTTCTCAGTGTTCCATGCTATTAACTTGTTGAATCCTCACGACCAAGAAATAGTACAACTCATCCCCATTTTACAGATAAGGAAAGTGAGCTGGAGAGAGAGCTCCTAATTTAAAGCAGCAGGGCATAAATTTGAAGCTAAGCAGGTACTCTCTACAGCTGACACTCATCCCCACCGGCTCAACTCAGCATAACAACAGATAGGGGCAGTCCTCAGGTCAGAAGACAGTTACAGCAGCCTTCATTTACTGGATGATTAGCATACAAACCAGAAGCCTTACACAAGCTATCAAACTTTACTTCACTCTCAGTACAATCCTATGAAGTAGGTATTATAATCCCTCCCCAACTCTTAAGTTCCTGGAACTCAAAAGAGGAACACAGGACACACTTCCATGTACCTTTTTGGCAAAGTTGATAATTATGGTTGTGGCATAAAGTAATTAGAAGTCATTCCTATTGGAGCATTAGGAAAAAAAAGAAAGCAATGAGAGGCCGGGAAGAAAAGGAAAAGCAGAACATAGAACAGAAATATAAGTTTTGGGGCGCCTGGGTGGCTCAGTGGGTTAAGCTGCTGCCTTCAGCTCAGGTCATGATCTCAGAGTCCTAGGATTGAGTCCCTGATCGGGCTCTCTGCTCAGTGGGGAGCCTGCTTCCCTTTCTCTCTCTCTCTGCCTGCCTCTCTGCCTACTTGTGATCTCTGTCTGTCAAATAAATAAGTAAAAATTAAAATATATACATTTAAGTTTTGGCAGACAAACTTACAGAGTAAAGGAGAAAATGAAGGAAAAGTAAGCCCACTTCTGGGACTTTTAAGAAAGAGGAGGCTGAGATCGCCGTTTCAAACGAAGTTATGATGGTAGCTCTATAAAATTCAGTGATTCTCGGCACGGGGGTGGTGAATGAATGCTTATTTGGTACTGCTATATAGTAAATACAGTTTACCAACAACGTTCCTTTCAATACAAGCATACTATAGGCTCTTTATTTCTGGCACCATAAGTAGGTGATTAAAGTCATAAAATCAGAAAAGTTTTAAGTTGGAACACTAGTCTTTGGCAGGCCTGTTAGCCACAGTTAGAATTAATTAATATCTATGTGCATCTTGTTACAACTAAGGAGGGGGGATCCTAAAGTAACTAGTAAGCAAGGAATAGTAAATGAAAATTTGTGTAAAGTGGCAATGATTTCTCACTAAGATGTGTTAAAAGCCTGTGAAAATCTGATGTGCTATCTTAATATTTTAGTCCACATGAAAACGTTTTGTTTGAGCTTTTACAAGTTAGCTCCTGGCTGGAGTTCTTCCAACTCTTCCCCCGCACCCCTTAATGCCTTAAATTCCTTGAGGACAGGCATTTTCACAGGCTAACCCTCACAGAGAGCAAGGTTCTGTGCTATTATTATCCCCATTGTATTTGTATTAATCAGGACAACCTCACGGAAGTGAGATGACTTGCCCAAGGTCACTAAGATTCAGGTTAGATTTATCTGATTTCAGAGCCCATGCTCTTTCTCCCCAGTTCAACTACCTCTTGAAGCCTGGAGCAGCTGACGGGTTGGGGCAGGGTCAGTGGATGAGGGAGATGGGGAGGCTAAGGAGGTCCCCCCCACCAAATCTGGGGGCGGAGAGCGAGGATTTGGGAAGGGGAGGTCGACCCCAGCCAGGGACTAGCGGTGGCAGGCGCTCCCCGGGGTGCGAAAGGTTAGGAAGGCCTACTTCGGACCTGGAAGCTTGCAAGATAATCGGCGGAGGGCTGGTGGGGGGCTGAGAGCTCACACAGGGCATGGGCAGTGTGGGGAACCCGTTCTGCGTCCCGGCATAGCCCGGGAGCCGGCCCCGCAGGGGCGAGATGGCTTCCACGCAGGCCGCGCCAGGAGGGCAGGTGCGCGCGGCCCAGCTCCTCCTAACCCGTCGGCTTCCCGGGGCCCGGCCCTCCCGGCCCCCGCGGGGCGTCCTCTGGGGCCCGCGCGGCCTCTCACCTGCCCGGTGGCCGCAGCGCCGCCCCCCTCCTCCATCTCGCAGCCCGGACCCCAGCTCCGCCCGCCGCCCGGAACGAGGCCCGGCTTGAGGCATCATCGCCATCGCCGCCGCCGCCTCCGCGCATCCCGGGAGCCGCCGAGCCGGGGGCGCCGAGGCGCAGTCACCGAGACGCCGAGGGCGCCGCCCCCTCCCGGACACTCGGGCCCCGGCGCCTGCCTGCCCCCCGCGCCCTCAGCGCCTCGCGGGCCCCCGGGGCTGGCCGCGGCCGCCGCCCCGCCCTCCGCCCCCCACGCCGCGCCGCTGCCCGGCCTGGGATCGCGGTTCCGCCGCGCGGGGACCTGGGTTCGGAGGCGGGCGAGAGCTGGCGCGCAGAGCAAGAAGGGGCCTGCGGGCTGGGCTGCCGCAGGCCGGCAACGCTGCCCGCCCCCTCCCTAACCCCATGGCCACAGCGGGTGGAGAGCGTGGGACCCGCGGGTGGAGAGCATGGGACGCGCGGGGGGCGGGGCTCCCCTAGGTGCCCGGGGCTTCCTCCCGGCGCGGCAGCTAACACTCTGCCTCCTAGATTCAGCTGGCGTCATCGTCCACTTCGGTACTTAGAGACAGTTTGTAAATGAAGTCATCATAACAATTTAATTTTTAAAAGACTATTATTTGAGAGAGAGAGAGAGAGAGAGAGAGAGCGTGCGCAAGAACGGGGGTGGGTTGGGGAGGCGGGTCGGGGCAGAGGGAGAAACAGGCTTCCAGCTGAGCCCGGAGGCCTATGCGGGGATGCGGGGCTCCCGCCTAGGACCCTGAGATCATGACCTGAGCTGAAGTCAGAGCTTAACTGAGCCACCCAGACGCCCACAGCATTTATTTCATCTTTTTAAATAAGAGAACTGTTTGGTACCAACAAGTACCAAAGAATTTGACTTAGGTGTAGAACATCCCCCCAGTAACCTGTGCTTTCATCAAGAAAAAAACAAGAGAACTGGGTAATTTATGAAGTAGACATTCAACCCACGTTTGACTATGCTATTAGAATTCTGTGTAGAAAAAACTGCAGAAATTTTCAGTTAATTCCCACGTAATATTCCACTCCCCAACCACTTGCAGTGAAGCGGCTCTAATCAATGTTGTCAGTTATGATGAACTTTGGCCCTAGAAATAAGCAATTGAAAGGGAAGACCCACTAGTATTTAGAGAATTCTAACCTAAGTTCTATCCCTCTCCATATGGATTAGCTACTGAATAACTGCCGGCTGATTTCCAAGCATCTGGCCACCTTACAGGAGATTACAGTAGATGACCACCTTCCAGCTTGGGCTGGAAGGTGGCCATCAGAGTTACACCTAGAGAATTTATACGGGGGGTGGGTGTGGGGGGGTACAAAACCCAAGCTGTAAAAGAGTCTAGAGAAGAGGAAATCGGGAACAAGTTAGTACCATCAGCAAGTCTAAAGCTACTAGAATTATGTCTACAAAGTGTACGGTACCTGGGTGGCTCAGTTGGTTAAGAATTGGCTTCTTGGGGGGCCTGGGTGGCTCAGTGGGTTAAGCCCCTGCCTTCGGCTCAGGTCATGATCTCAGGGTCCTGGGATCGAGTCCCACATCGGGCTCTCTGCTCAGCAGGGAGCCTGCTTCCCTCTCTCTCTCTGCCAGCCTCTCTACCTACCTGTGATCTCTCTCTGTCAAAATAAAATAAAATCTGGGACGCCTGGGTGGCTCAGTTGGTTAAGCGGCTGCCTTCGGCTCAGGTCATGATCCCAGCGTCCTGGGATCAAGTCCCACATCGGGCTCCTTGCTTGGTGGGGAGCCTGCTTCTCCCTCTGCCTCTGCCTGCCACTCTGTCTGCCTGTGCTTTCTCTCGCTTCTCTCTCTATGACAAATAAATAAATAAAATCTTTAAAAAAATAAAATAAAAAAAAAGAAAAGAAAAAAAAAAAAGAATTGGCTTTTTGATGTTGGACTCAGGTCATGATCCCTGGGGTGGTGAGATCCAGTAGGGCCCTGCAGTCAGTGGGGTGTCTGCTTGGGATTCTCTCTCTCTCTTCCCCTCCCCACACCTGCACTCTCTCAAACAAATCTAAAAAAAAGGGGGGGGTGCTATCAATTTTCAGGGAAACAAGCATTCTGTCATTGGCAACGCAAATTCATACGTGTGCACGTGGAGGAAAACATATTAGAGCAATTACAATATCTAGATTCTTGACCTAAAATTTTCCTGAGGAAATAATTTATCCTGAGGAAATAATTGAAGAAAAATGTTTTAAGCATGAAGTTATGAAAATATTTTTTAAAAAGATTTACTTGAGAGAGGGAGAGAGAGGGAGAGCAAGCAGAGGGAGAGGGAGAAGCACACCCCTCTATGAGCAGAGCACCCCACTTGGGGGTTGATCCCAGGACCCTGAGATCCTGACCTGAGCTGAAGGCAGATGCTTAGCTGACTGAGCCACCCCAGGGCCCCGAAGTTATGAAAATATTCATTGCAATGTAATCTGTAGTAGAGAAAACTGAAAAACCCTAATGTTTTTCAATGAAGAAACACTGAACACATTTGTATTAACAAGGCAAATGGTCTTTGTGCACAAAAATAACTATGAAGACTATGTAGAAAAAGTTGATTTTTTAGTAAAGCAAAATTCATCTGGCTACACTAACCACAACTGGCCTACAATCCAAAGGGCTTGGCAATGTCACATATCGGGAGTATTTGAAAACAGCTTTTTCATACTTTTTCAAAAACTACTTGTTTTTTTCACAAAACTTTCATTCACATTAAGAAACTAGGTGGCTAAATTTTCTTCCTAAATATTGAAATATAATTTGCAAAGTTTTTGTTTTTTAAAGGATCCACTCAGAAACTAGATTAGCCATGACAACCTCAAAGATATACTTTCCCCTTCCCTGACCTAGAAACCTACTCGACTCTTCTTTCACACCCGAACAGCACTGACTTCTCAACTTTGGCTGCTTTCCCCATCCCTAACACTGTTCCTGCTGCTGTTCTCCATTCTTTTAATGCAACATACATTTAAGAACTACTTTAGACAATAGTAGCCACCCACCCCTTTTTTTCCCCACATCCCTTTAAGTCTTGAGGCCACTGGTAGAAAATTTAGGGAATTAAGTCATTCACAGGATGACCAGATTGGGGGATCAAGGTAATAAGCAACATCTACACCCGATGTCAGAATCACAGAACCTCAGATTAAAGAATCCTGTTTCTAGATCTACAGTGGGCCTTAAGAACCTTCACCAGAGGTTTTCAGTTCTGATGTACAGCTGAAACATATGGAGTTTTTATTTATTATTTACTTATTTAAAAGATTTTGACAGGGAGAGACACAGTGAGAGAGGGAACACTATCAGGGAGAGTGGGAGAGGGAGAAGCAGGCTTCCTGTGGAGCAGGAAGCTGGATGCGAAGCTCCATCCCAGAACTCCAGGATCCTGACCTGAGCTGAAGGCAGACACTTAATGGCTGAGCCTCCCAAGTGCCCTTATATGTAGCTTTTAAAAGACACTGACGTTTGGGGCATGTGGATAGCTCAGTGGGTTGGGCATTGGGACTCTAGATTTCAGTTCAGGTCATGATCTCAGGGTTCTGGGATTGAGACTGGTGTGTAATCCTGGAACCCAGCAAGGGGGCTCCGCACTCAGCAGGGAGTCTTCTTGGGATTCTCTTCTCACTCTGCCCCTCCCCCACCTCACACAGCATGCACTAAAAATAAAATAAATCTTTTAAAAAAGATACTGACATCTGGGGGCACCTAGGTGGTTCAGTTGGTTGGGTATCTGCCTTTGGCTTGGGTCATGACCCTGGAGTCCTGGGATCGAGTCCTGCATCAGGCTTCCTGCTCAGTGGGGGGCCTGCTCGCTTTCTCTCATAAATACACTTTTTTTTTTTCAAAGATTTTATTTATTTATTTGACAGAGCACAAGCAGACAGAGGCAGCCAGAGAGAGGGGAAAGCAGGCTCCCTGCCGAGAAGAGAGCCCGACATGGGGGCTCGATTCCAGGATCCTGAGATCATCATGACCCGAGCCGAAGGCAGAGGCTTAACCCACTGAGCCACCCAGGTGCCCCCTCTCATAAATACAATCTTTAAACAACAACAACAAAAAGGACACCTGAGCCCCACCCAGAGAAATTCTGAGTGCAAGATGTCACAGCAGGTGCCTAGTATCTTTTATTTTTTAAAGTTCCCACTTGGGGCTCCCTGCTGAGCAGGGAGCCTGTTTCTCCCTCTGCTAATAAAATATTTAAAAATAAATAAATAAAGTTTCTACTTGAGGAACTTGCTAAGGCATGGTTCAATACAGTTTATTTTAGAAAAATCTGTGGTTAATATATAATGTAAAGCCTCACAACTTAAACTGTCATTTCAGGGCCAGGCATCAATATCATGAACAAGCAGCATGAATTTAAATTTACATTTTAACAGAGTCCCCACGTGATTCTTAGGCACATCAATTTGAGAATCAATGGTCAAGACCAGTGCTATTCTACAGAACTTTCCGTAATAAAAGCATTTGTCTGTGCTACTCAGTAAGTAGCCGTACCACTAGCCATAAGTAGCTAATGAGCACTTGAAATGTGGCTACTGAGGCTGAGGAAATGAGATTTTAATTTATATGTAAATAGTAAATAGTAGCTATTGGCTACTGTACTGGACAGATCTGATCTAGGTAATTTGGTTTGGTTGGAGAGCATGTAGATCCAGGTCTACGGATGCAAAAGGAATGCATGAGAGTCACTGCCTACAGAACTGTCTTCTCTTCTTAATGAAGACAAAAGCCAGGTGTTAAAAACAATCCATTTATTGGGTTTTAAACTAGTTACACAATTGAAATCATCAGTTTGGCACTACTCTATACAGGGATTACGCTGACAATTCAATACTGTACCAGGACCTCTGCTGTGCTTAGGTCTGTCTGGAGTCATTAGCAAGTAGATACTAAAAAATATACTGTAGTGTTCCTTTAAGGAAGACTGTACAGGGTGTGTTGCAAGATGACATTCACCAGCTTGTGAATTACTTTAACTTAGAAGATACCTCCCATTCTATAAACTTGTCATAGGCAAACATGTGCTGTTTGCATTTAGGGATGCACACAAAATGTTACATAAAAATCCAGACATTCTAAAGATAAATGAACTCAAACAAAACCCCCACACCTCAGCTTTTGTAACATGAAAAGATAGGGAAAATAATTTAAAAACACAAAAAATGGCATTCAATTGGTACAAAAGCCAAAAAGTCACTATAATAAAGAGCTACATGTGAATCTTTACAAATTAATTACACAATGCTGCTGTGTAAAAGGTTGCATCTGTACAAAGTCTTGCCAGTGCTATCTCTACAGTTTATACAGTCTTTTACATCTATATAACATTTATTAATAAACAAGTCAATTAAATATAAAGACTTATTAGTCTCTCAACGATTCTGCAGGCAAAAAAAAAAAAAGGAAAGGAAAAACAAAAAAAGAAAAAAACTTACAGAATTTCCACAAACACAGCAGTCTTCCATTAGGTGAAATATAAGTTTTCAAAGAGGGTTGATCAAACAGTATATGTAACGAATACAGGTAAAAATCAACCAGTCAGGGTTTTTATTGTTGTTGTTGTTTATTTTCAAAATCACACATCGTATTCACACACAACAATCAATCAAAAATTTATTCACCAAACCCCCAGTTTTTCAGCAACTGCTCTTTCTAATCAGCACCAAAAACTCCAGTCTGTGGGAAGCACGTGGACACAGCCTTCACTTCTGTGTCTTGGTGGAGCACTCCATCAGGTCCTTGGTTACATTCGAGATTCGCCCTCTTTTCCTTCCCTCTTCATGGCTCTCCAGACCCAAGGCTCTCAAAGGCTTCGATTTACGGCTCACAGCCCTACTACCATCTACACCCAACAGCCATTTGGAAAAAATTCAAAATAATTTGAGATGAATGAAATGACGGGACCTGTGTTACAGATAGGTATTCTCCATTACAAGTGAACTGTTAATGAGTTCCTAGACTCTGTTTGGTCTTGGATGCCATGATCATATTGGGTAATTATTTCTAGTCTGAGACATTGTGGCTTTATCAGATGCCTCAAAGAAAAAGTGATCAATACTCTGGACACTTCCAGACAAGTTAGGTAATCAAATGGCAGCTGAGAACCTGTGGAACAGAGACTAATGAGACCAAACACAGAAGCCACCAAAATGATGAGAGCTCAGCGGAGGCAGAGTTTTAAAACCTGCAGAGAGCCGCCACAGATGGCACCTGAGGATCTGGAATTTTTGATGAAAAGAGCTTGAAGTGAGGACTACTCATCTGTATCAGGGAGGGAAAAAAGTCTCCGTTAGACAAAAGGACATGCAACTCTAAAGCACAATAAGTGAAATTTCCTTTCCTCTTCACCTAGTGGAAAGGTTTCTGGGGGGTTCTCTTTAGCTCAGGATGGAAAAGAAATACTCAAGAATACAGATGAAATATTCTCATTACTGTATACAACCTAAGGTCCTTAGGGCAATTAAAATGCCCAGGCCCCACACCGGAGGCAAAGGAGAGTAAGATTTCTTTTAACTAACCACTCCCAGGCTAATAAGCACTGTCATTTATAAAGATCCAAAAGCAGTCACATCAATTCTCTGCATTATTACCTGAAGCAGAGAAGCAGGGAAAAATTCTCTGGAAACTTATATGCACTGGCCATAGCAAAAATCATACTGACATTTTTAAAAAATCATCTAAATGAGGACATCTAATAATGTCAGCAAAAAGAAAAATTTATGAACACCCACTTCTCAGTCATCAAACCAAAGATACCTATCTGCCTGATGATGTCAGACTTCTTTAAACTCCGCATTTTGCCAACTTACCCTTCTATGCATAATAGCACGGGGACACAAGGAGATCGGTGAGAACAAGCAGCTGGTCATCTGTGAATTGCTGTTTGTGTTCCTGCCAGTTGTCATGGTGCGTCCTTCGGAAATTGGATAAGGTCTTTTTCACAGTCATCTGTAGGATAGGCAACCCATATACATTTTATTTTAACCTCTGCAAGATTAAGATTATATTTAGGATAATCTGAGCTATGTAAAAATCTCTCTAGACTCAGATCTCACACTTCACTGGGTGCTGCAAAACCAACAAGCCAACTGCAACTTCGCAAAGCCACCGAGCTCCCTTTAAAATGACTGGCTGCACTTTAGGACAAGCTCCTGGCATTTGCCCCGTGTTATTAAACCAGTTTCAATACACAGCCATGTCTATTTCCCAAGTGAGAAGGACAAAGCCATTGGTCTTTGCAGTCGTTTAGACACAGCTGTTCTCTAATACCATCACAATTTCCTATTTAGTATTAGCTCACAGTGAGATACTTCCTAGATATAAAATATTAGTAAAATAAAAGTATAAAGGTTAATTATCCTGACAACATTGACAATATTTTACTCCCACTGGGCTGGGAGAGACAGAAGCTTTATTAATTTCCTTGCTACCAAAAGATCTCAAATATACATGAAAGCAAGGCCTCCACAAGATCCTACTAATCACTGTTGAGTAGGCTTAGCCCTGGCTGACATACTAGTAGCAGCAGCTTTCTCAAAAACATCACTGATACAATATGTGTGCAAAGAAATCAACAAAGAAGAGTTTTACCTCAATTGGCTGTGGATCATTCAGGTGTGCACTGAGATTCATAAGGAGCTGGGGCATCCAGGTGGGAACATCGTAGGGACTAGAAAGAACACATGCACCAAGTCCTAGCACCCCAGCATGACGTTTGACCAACTCTGAAAAGCAAAAACAACAAAACCCCACCAATATATGTGCAAACATTTACAGGATTCTATTGCACATGTCACAGTGAAATAAAATTAGTTTTCGATAAAGCTGTTGTTGATATGTGAATTTCTGCATTTAAAATGCATCTGTGTGTACACACACCAAAGGACATGATTTTCAGGCTGAACTAAAGACACAGCTGTCCTTCAGTGACAGTGGAATTACATCTAAGTCAGAAATGCATAACACATTTGTTAGGATTTACACAATAACAGTTTCAACCAATTCATATCATATGCAAAAGTGCAATCCCTGATCTTAAAATAACCAATTAAAATCAGATCCCACTTTTCTGGATAGATCCACAGAATGGATAGATTCATGAGGTAAACATACTGTATATGAGGAATGTCTGTTTCTCAGAGCTGCAGTGTGTCTGTATTCTACAGAGTCTCCATTCTTTCTTTCTTTTCTTTTTTTTTAAGATTTAGCCTTTCTCTAGTGATAGAAACTACTGCTTTCAAATTCTCCTGTTTTTCATTAAAGTTGTATGTGTGTATTATATGTGTATACATGAAATATGGTGCCTAGGGAATTGAAGTTAATAAAAAAGGAATACAAAACAGAATTGTAAATAATGCCATTTGGGATAACAAAGGTCTAAAAATAAAACTATTTTCGGGGCGCCTGGGTGGTTCAGTGGGTTAAAGCCTCTGCCTTCGGCTCAGATCATGATCTCAGGGTCCTGGGATCGAGCCCTGCATCGGGCTCTCTGCGCAGCGGGGAGCCTGCTTCCTCCTCTCTGCCTGCCTGTCTGCCTACTTGTGATCTCTATCTGTCAAATAAATAAATAAAAATTAAAAAAAAAATTAAAAAAAAAATAAAACTATTTTGATAGTTAAGTATTAAATTATTAAAAAACAGTTCTCAAGCAAAGCAACTAGAACATTCATTGTATTAGGTCATTATATGACTTAATTAAAACCCTTTTGTAATCAGCACTGAAGAGCTTCACATTCCAAGCACTTCCTGCAAATCCAGTAAGCTTCCTATTAAGAGTTGTTCTATATATTTTCCATTCTTCCTGTGACTATAGGTAGCAGTGGCAAGGTCAAATGGCTCTTTGCAACTGTTTGTTTATTATTATTTTTTAAAGATTTTATTTATTAATGAGAGAGAGCAGGAGCAGGTGGGAGGATTAGAGGTAGAGGGAGAGGGAGAAGCAGACTCCCCACCGAGCAGGGAGCCTGACGCCAGGCTCAATCCTGGGGCCCTGGGATCATGACCTGAGCGGACTGCAGACACTTAACCAACTGAGCCACCCAGATGGCTCTTATTTATTTATTTATTTTAAATATTTTATTTATTTATTTGACAGACAAAGATCACAAGTAGGCAGAGCAGCAGGCAGAGAGAGAGGAGGAAGCAGGCTCCCTGATGAGCAGAGAGCCCAACGCGGGGCTCGATCCCAGGACCCCAGGATCATGACCCAAGCCAAAGGCAGAGACTTTAACCCACTGAGCCACCCAGGTGCCCCTATTTTTTAAAAAAGATTTTATTTTTTTTTAATCTATGTACCCAACATGGGGCTTGAACTTACAACCTTGAGATCAAGAGTTGTATTCTCCACTAACCGAGTTAGCAAGGCGCCCCACATTTAAATGTCTCTTTAAATATGACATAGTAGGGTGCCTGGGTGGCTCAGTTGGTTAAGTCACTGCCTTTGGCTCAGGTCATGATCCCAGAGTCCCGGGGTCGAGTCCCACATCAGGCTCCCAGCACTGCAGGGAGCCTGCTTCTCCCTCTGACCTCCTCTCTCATGCTCTTTCTCACTCTCGCTCTCTTTCAAATAAATAAATAGAATCTTAAAAAAAAAAAAGTGATATAGTAATCAGATCTCATTCTCCTGTTTATCTTCTTGCTTAATTAGAGCAGAAGCTCCTGTGAGGACTTCTCTCACCCTCTCTCCAAATGCCCAAGGAAGTATTAGTGAACAGTACCCCCTCCAAACAAAAGAAAAGCTTGTTTTGTTTTCTTGGTATTTTCGTTGTGTATTTACACCTAAGCTATAAAATCTAAAAACAAGTATTTTATACTCTCCAAAATAACTCATTCTACACCCCTCTTTATATAAAGTGATTTCATGTGGGCAGGCAAACCTGATTCATTTCACAGGTGTATGCCGCAGCACACAGGTTTCTCTGTGCCTTCTGAGTTTTCCAGGTCTGGCCTGCTGTAGGCAAAGCTTATTGAAAGCAGTGGTAACTATTCCTAGGACCTAGTAAAGACCCAGGTACATACAAGTATTCAATAAATATTTGTTGAGTAAGCCTGGTTAATTCCCAAAAGGATGTGCATGCTTTATACCAGCACTGTTACCTGCAGAAGGAATTGTATCTCCTACGGAACCAGGGTCTCGCTTTCTTTTCTTCGGTAGTTTTGTTTTGCAAAGTTGCTCAAAATGAATCTGCATAGGGCTGTCCATGGTAAGGAAGTTACACTGTAATAGACCGCTTAAGGTGGTAGCAGCCATTTCTCGAACCTGTAGAGATAATCAATTCTTAATTTAGAGCAGAGATGCCAACCGTCAGGGGAATACTGGAGGCTGGGAGAGTGGTGGGAACGGGCTAGGGGACTTCCCCAGACTTCTGTGTGCAAACTGTGAATACTCTCATGCTGGTTCTTCTGGAGGATTCATCAGATTTTCAACAGGTCTGTGACCTCAAAATGGATGAAAGCCACTATATTAGGGCTGCACCAAGTAAATGTTTAACTATTTCATACAAAATTTAATTTCTCCATAAATTATTTTCCCACTGACCGGCAGCTGTCCTTCTCAGGGCTGGAACTGTAAGTGCAGTGCCAAAGCCTAGCATTAAAATGAATTTTTCCTGGACTCCACACCTCTTTTAACTGCTGCTGTCGTTTACGTTGGGAACACAAATACAGAGCAATCTCTATAACTGACATACTGGCATATGTTGTAGAGATTTATATCCAGTTTACTTCTTAGGAATTTCCCAGGCTGCTGTCAGACTACAAACAAGTTTACTGAAGTACCAAATGCAAAGTGGAACACAGTCCATTTCAAAATGGAATGGGAACTCAAGTTTTGGGAAAACAAAAAGACCCCAATAAAATGTTGTCATCTTATAGACATCACAAAATTGCTGCTAACCTTTCATAAAGATAGGCAATAATAATTTGGGGGGAAAAATCTCCGCCTAGCAATATCTACTCCCAGAACACAAGAAAGCTGGATTCCAAAATGAATAGCTCATTAGGGAGCTGGAAAAATTTCCATTCTCAGTTTCCTATGGATGCAATCTATTTTTAGTGCTCTCAAATAGAATATATAATTACTGGGAGTGCTCCACTACATAGAAAACCCAAACAATTAAAAAAGTACAAATTTCACAAAAATTTCAATTACATTTTCTTTACCTAAGGCCAATTTCAAAAGCTATAACTTATTCCTTATTTATTATAACACACTTTTCTTGTATTATACTATATTGACTAAGAGATTTATGTTTTTGTACAAAATATCAATGTAACCTCACCACAAAGTTGCCTTATAATTTCCCTACCAAGGAAAATAAAAAGGGGCAAAAATTCTAACTTAACTAGATAATAGCATCTGTGGGTAGACTTTTATTCAGAGAACACAACGGTGTTTAAGAGTGGAGGGGGCGGGGCAGAGGACGAGGGAGAGAGAGAATCTCAAGCAGGCTTCACACCCAGCTCAGAGCCTGATGTGAGGCTCAATCTCACAACCCCGAGATGAAATCAAGAGTCAGATGCTTGACCAAATGAGTGACAGAGGTGTCCCTAGATTTTTATTCTCTTAAAACTGAAACTGCCAATACGCCCATTCCTATTAGTCCTTTAGAAATTGGTAAGATAAGTAAAATATTATCACCTGCAATTTCATATATAAGAAAATTTTGGTTTACAAACACTACTTTCCCAACTGCAAAGAGACACCAGAACAAGAACATACGCAGTGTTTGTTTCATTTGTAGGATAGGAAATCACCATTAGGGTATCAAAATGAGTAACACAGGTTAATGTTAAAATTAAAAAGTTACTTTTAATATTTTATGCTTTAAAAAACTCATCAACGCATACATACTTTTTAAAGGGGGGGGAACATGATGATTTCTCTAAATTAAATTTTGATTTGCTAGATCATAAATTTTACCTCTAGTTGTTCATCCTCCAAAAGACTTATAACCAGCCACCTGATGTCTTTAACTGCATCTTCATTGTTTAGGAAAATAAAGAGGTTATAGAATACCATGGTCTGGAGGTAGGTCAGCACTGTATATCTAGCATGCCAAGAACTGCTTCTTGCGGTCTGTGAATGAGAAGAAGTAGAAACACTGGGAAGAGTGCTGCCAAGAGCAGGAGGTGACAGACAGAAATGACACACAAATCCTATCATCTTCTCGGACACCTCTACTTCACAGGCATGGTTAGAGCAAGCTCGTGTTACAGTTCCTTCTAAATAGAAGGTTGCACGAACAAGTTCAGGTACAGTTAGTTCTTCAGAATGGTTGGAAATAAAGGGTAAGGAACAGACAGACAAAAGTCAACCTCAGAGAAAATTATAATTCATACTCTGACTCCTTTAAGAGTTGCACACTATTTCCTTTCACTTCATAGCAGGTAGAGTAGTGGACTGAAAGCAATGACTGAGAACTGCTAAATTCCCCCATCACAGAAAAAACAAACAAACTGGGTTGTTAAAACACATTTTTCAGTGACAATTCAACTTAAAAATCTGAAGACCATGGAAACAGGTTCACTTTTTATGTAACACATGTATGTCCTGGGTAAAGGCTAAGCATATGGTATACTAAAAATGCAGCCAGAAAATATATAATCACTTAGGTCTTTTTTCCTTCTTTCTTTTTTAAACCAGAGATTGGGAAACAGGTGAATAAAATAAAGGGGAAATGGTTAAAGAGAATGACTACCCCTCTTCCCTCATAAGCACTTTGCACCTAAGATGCTTCAATAATTAGCTCTTTGTGTATGTAGGGAATTTGGGGGGTTGAATGATCTCCCCAAGCTCACAGAAGTTGGTGGCAGAGGCAGATACAGAATCTAGATCTGTTTCTTTGGTCAACAGATATCTTTTCTCAGACTAAAATAAAAGTCAAAATGAAAAATAAATTTCCAGTACTGTGTGCACTACAGCTGACTTTGTGAAATTCTCAGGGCAATGAAATTCTAGCCAAAACACAAAAATACCCATTAGACACTCTTACTTGTTTTAGCACCTGAAGTACCAAAGGCACTTGATGAGGGTAAAGCAAGCCCTGAGACATTAGCGATAAACATAACTTTGCATCTCTTTTCAGTTCGTCATAGCTATTGTCATTTTCCACTGGGGCAATCTAGAGAACAATAAAAGAAAGCAAACACACAATTGAAACAACAGCCAGTAAGTACAAAGGCATCCTTACATAAAATAAATCACATTTTTACTTTTAACAACTTCTATGGGAATTTTCAGATATGTACAAAACTAGGGAAAGGACAAGGAGTCCCCATGAATCCATTACCACTTCTCCCAGCAAAATCCTCCCATTTCTTGCCCCCCATGTTTCCCCATCCCCTAATTAAATTATTTGAAGCAAATCCCAGATGCATCTCACCCATGATTATCTTATTACGTATCTCTAAAAGATAAAGTCTCTTACTTTAAAAACCTGGAATGACATCAGCCATAAAAATTCATTGCGGTTAAGATAAAGAATATACAGTAGTGTTCAAACATCCCTCATTACTTTGTAAACTGGTTGTTTGAAATCTGGTTGAACGTGGTGATCTCACACTGCATTTGGTTCATGTGGCTTTTAAGTGTAAAAGGTTCTGTGAAAGATGTATTTAAAAGAAATCTCTAAACTCTCCCTACCCTTTAAAAAAAAAAAAAAAAAAAAGGAGAGGGGGAGGGCCTGGCTACTTGGTTTTGTAGTGTCCTCTACGGTGGCCTTCCTTCTCTGACTGCATCCCTGTGGCAGCATTCATTGGCTCCAGTATGTCCTGTAACTTAGCAATAGATCTAGAGCCTTGATTTTATTGAAGTCTAATTCTTTGAGCACAACGTTAAGTGGTGTGTACTTCCTTCACGTACGGTCAATTTTTTCTTTCTGTGATGAACCACTACAAAAAAAGGTTTGCAAAACGGTGACACTGATTTCTTCTTATTACATGGAACAGTTCATACAGAAAAGCCTTCTATCCCTCAGAGGGTTTCCTTCCTCTGATAGTGATTTCCTTCCTATCCTCCAAAAGTAAACAATGAATTATTAAAACAATGGTCATTATGAGCTAATGAATTTGAACAAAATCAATGGTCTTAGTCTTACTGGTGCTCGAAATGGCTCCTGATTTCTTTAACACAACTGTTGCATTCTTGGTTTCTGGTAGGACAATATGAATTAGGTTTACCCTGTACATTTCTTGGTCCTAACCTGAAATCAACTTTTTCTCCATGGAGCCCTGGTTCTTCTAGCAGGAAATGATACCTTTCTAGAAACCGTCATCTGGGCACTACGAGCACTGATCACTATTAAGCTGATTACTGGTTATGGGTTTTTTTGTGGCCAGAGCTAGGAAATAAGCCTATTTTAAAAAAAGATTTTATTTATTTATTTGATAAACAGAGATCACAAGTAGGCAGAGAGGCAGGCAGAGAGAGGGGGGGAGGCAGGCTCCCTGCTGAGCAGAGAGCCCGATGTGGGGCTTGATCCCAGGACCCCGGGATCATGACCTGAGCTGAAGGCAGAGGCTTTAACCCACTGAGCCACCCAGGCGCCCCTAAGCCCATTTTCTAAAGAAAAGCAGATCATGAGATCATACTAGTATTTTCAAATTTAGGATTACTGAGATTTTACTAAACAGCTGGATTTTTAAAAAAGATTTAGAGAGAACACACATGTATGCACAAGTAGGGATAAGGGCAGAGGGCAGACTCTTCAAGCAGCCTCCCAAGATGAATTCGGAGCCCAGCACTGGCGATCCTACAACCCCACCAGCCATTACCCGAGCTGAAATCAAGCGGATCAACCGACTGAGCCACCCAGGCACCCCAAAAGCTGGATTTTTATATCCTATCACTCATGCTACAAATTTTGGTTCCTAATGTTAAAAAAGGAATAGGGCCAAAATGAAGTTACTTGCCCCCAACACTGCAAACTAAGACTTAACTGTAGTTTCAGTCATTATGGTTCTGAAAGAATGCAACTCCAACCAGTTAATTAGAAATTAACTGATTAGTAATAGTAAAGTATACCACATGGTAGACCCCTGCCTTGTCTGAAATAATCTTTTGTTTGACCTTTCTTGTCCCACCCCATTTCTGCCTTTAAAGACCTTCCATTTTGGGAGGCACCTGGGTGGCTCAGTTAAATGTCTGCCTCTGGCTCAGGTTGTGATCCCAGGGTTCTGGAATTGAGCCCTGTATTGGGCTCCCTGCTCAGTGGGGAAGTCTGCTTCTCCTTCTCCCTCTGCCCCTCCTCGCCCTGCTAATGCTCTTCCCCCACCCCCACTATATTTATATACACCTTCCATTTGGTACGGATCCCTGGAGTCCTTTCCATTTTTTACATGGTACTGCCTGATTCATGAATCACTGAACAAAGCTAGTAAGATCTTCGAATTTACTCTGATGAATTTTGGTTTTTTAACACTACTGACAATTATCATTTATTTGCTCTTTATTATTATATAATAGACATAATAGCTTTATTCCAATATTATGGGATACAGTCCCCATAGGCATGTGTGATTTTCTGTTTTAAAAAGTCAGTGCTTCAGGGGCGCCTGGGTGGCTCAGTGGGTTAAGCCACTGCCTTCGGCTCGGGTCATGATCTCAGGCTCCTGGGATCGAGTCCCGAATCAGGCTCTCTGCTCAGCAGGGAGCCTGCTTCCCTTCCTCTCTGCCTACTTTCTGGTTGTAAGGATGAATATATGAAGCACTGACTTTTTTTTTTTTTTTAAGATTTTATTTATTTATTTGACAGAGAGAGATCACAAGTTGGCAGAGAAGCAGGCAGAGAAGGCAAGGGAAGCAGGCTCCCCGCTGAGCAGAGAGCCTGATGCAGGGCTCAATCCCAGGACCCCAAGACTACAACCTGAGCCAAAGGCAGAGGCTCAACCCACGGAGCTATCCAGGCGCCCCTCCTCTAAAACAGTCTAAATATATTTTCTTGTTTCTTTTTTAAAGTATAGTTTTAATATGGGGGGTCCCTGGGTGGCTCAGTAGGTTAAGCATCCAACTTTTGATTCCAGCTCAGGTTGATCTCAGGGTTGTGAATTCAAGCCCTGTGTTGGACTCCATGCTGAGAACAGAGCCTATTGAAAAACAAGCAACAGTGCCCTTGCCCCCAACCAAAGTTATAGTTTTAATATGGAAAGAAATTATTTTTCTCTTAAAACACTAAGGATTGTATCAACGAAGGCGAAATATTCAAAGCTTAGTATTACCAAATTTCTTTGCATACCCATAACCAATTGGAACTTAACTTTCCATTTACTTTTTTTTTTTTTTTTTTTTAAACCATGCCTTTAACTTTAACTATCCTTGTTTACCAAACATTAGCCAGGCTCCTCTGAACCCTCTTTTCATCCGGGCCTACTAAGTCCAGTTTTATCAAGAATCCTGACATCTGAGAGAATCTCTCTCACCTCTGTATCCGATCCAATTCCTCACCTCCACTTTTCGTACGTGATCAACATGGAATGCTTTTGGAAGAGTCCTGTCAAGTCAGTTTACCAAGAATCCCCTATACTTGATGTCTCTCCTATTAGTCATTTTACTTTGTACTAACACCTCCACACCATTCCGCTCATTGGCTAAATATCCCCAGCTGTCCTTGCTGTATTCAGTCTTGACACCTATCCAATAGTTCCAAACGAAGTCTTCCTCACAACTGACATGTGTGAGAATAATTTTTTCTTTAGCAACTAAACCTCTAAGCTCAATATACTAATTCACTGTGATTATCTGTACAAGTTTGATGGAAATACTATCTCTTAGTAGACTTATTGAAACAAGTATATGAGATTTCATCTCAAATCAATGGAGAAAAAATACTTCACAACATCACTTAAAAATAAAAAAAATTATAAAAATAGAACTCCTTTATAACACAATAGAAAACTTGCAAAATACAGATAGCTGGCAAAAAATTACAAATAGCCAATGTATAAGGAGATATCCTCACTAAAGAAATACAATAATTTTTTTTTATTAAAGAACAGGAACCTTTATTTTTTTTTAAGATTTTATTTATTTATTTGACAGAGCGAGATCATAAGTAGGCAGAGAAGCAGGCAGAGAGAGAGAGGAGGAAGCAGGCTCCCTGCCAGAGAGCCCGATACGGGACTGGATCCCAGGACCCTGAGATCATGACCTGAGCCAAAGGCAGAGGCTCAACCCACTGAGCCACCCAGGCGCCCGAAATACAATAATTTTTGTTTTATATTTTTATTTACTTATTTATCTATCATAAGGAAATGGCAAGCCCAGTGTGGGGCTTGAATTTACAACTCTGAGATTAAGGGTTGCATGCTCTACTGAGTGAGCCAGCTAAGCATCAGAAGAAGTATAGTAATCTTTAAAAAAAATTTTATTTAACAATCAAAGATTTAAGAAATGTCAGGGTTAATGGGAAAGAGATAACCTAAGGCTCTTTGGAGAGCAGTATCCACTAGAATTACAAATGCAAGCAGGTCTTTTACATGGTAATTTTATATACAGTATTTGCCCTACAAATATATGCATAGTTGCAAAAGACTATTAGTTTTTTCTTTTTTTAAAAGATTTTATTTATTTATTTGGCAGACAGAGATCACAAGTAGGCAGAGAGGCAGGCAGAGAGAGAGGAGGAAGCAGGCTCCTTGCTGAGCAGAGAGCCCGATGCGGGACTCGATCCCAGGACCCTGGGATCATGACCTGAGCCGAAGGCAGAGGATTTAAACCACTGAGCCACCCAGGTGCCCCAAGACTATTAGTTTTTAACAGCCTAAATCTGGGAATAATCAGTGATTACCCATAGAAAATGGACTGAATAAATGATAATACAATGTAGTCACTAAAGAGGAAGCGGAAGTTATGTGAGAAGATGGTCATTATCAGATTCTAAAAAAAAAATCAGGGCTGCCTGGATGGCTCAGTGGGTTAAGCCTTGCCTTCAGCTCAGGTCATGATTCCAGGGTCCTGGGATTGAGCCCCGCATTGGGCCCTCTGTTCAGCGGGAAGCTTTCTTCCCCTTCTCTGTCTGCCTCTCTGCATACTTGTGATCTCTGTCAAATAAATGAATGAATAATCTTTACAAAAATAAAAAAAAAAATCAACTTGTAGAATGAAACATTTCTTTATTTTTTATACAACCCGACATCTACACTAATGCAGCATATGGCACAGGATGCACTCAGAAAGATATAAAAAAAAGACACACACCAAAGAAATTGAAGATAAAAATTATTACAAATACTGAATAGCCCAAATCTCTAGGCAATGTACATGGAATTGTTTTGTCATTTAATTCACCCATAATAAAAATGAGGTGATTTCGAGTTGGCTAGTTGAACTCTAGTATAAAAAAAGAAGATATTCAGGGCACCTGGGTGGCTCAGTGGGTTAAAGCCTCTGCCTCCAGCTCAGGTCATGATCCCAGGGTGCTGGGATTGAGCCTGCTTCCCCATCTGTCTCTCTCTGCCTGCCTCTCTGCCTACTTGTGATCTCTGTCATATAGTAAATAAAATCTTAAAAAAAAAAAAAAAATAACAAAAAAAGAAAAGAAGATATTCATTTGCAGGCAGGCCTACCATTACCACCAGGAAAATTTAAGGTGAGTCACTCACCTGTTGAATCAGCAATCTTTCTTCCTACCATTCATGAAAAAAATGTGCTTTATGAATGAAATTAGGGCATAATGTTCTCATGTTAAGAAGAGGTTAAAATGTTCTACTAAAACCAGCAAAATCCTGAAATCCAATAGGTAAACTTCACTGTAAGGAACAGCGTGTTCCAAAGCAGCAAATTAACCATTATTAATTACTAGCACAGGACAACAATTTATTTGCGCTAGACTACTTTTATATGTCAGTAAAATCAAAATCTCTTAGGTATTTTTAAGTAAAATCAAAATCTCTTAGGTATTTTTAAGTTTTTATTGATTTGGTTAAGTGATCTCTACACCCCATAACCCTGAGATCAAGAGTTGCACTTCTAACTGAGCCAGCCCAGTGCCCCAAAATCTCGGAGATATTTTACTTTGCAGTGATTTTATCTATTAACAACATTACTGTTTGTGGAACGAAAACCTTTTCTGTTACAAAGCAAAGCTTCTAAGTCTGGAAAAGTACTTTCTTTAGTTCATCTCAAGGAATAACATCGGTATTTCTTGATCAGCAATTACTCTGTAGTCTAGTTTATCTGAATCTTACCAACTCACTTAACCTTTTTAATTTTCAACTTTTAATATTTTCTCAAAAGCATTACTTTTCTTCCCAGGTACAACTTTTTTTTTTTTTTTTTTTTTTAAAGATTTTATTTATTTATTTGACAGAGATCACAAGTAGGCAGAGAGGCAGGTGGTGGGGGTGGGGAAGCAGGCTCCCTGCTGAGCAAAAAGCCCGATGCAGGGCTCGATCCCAAGACCCTGGGATCATGACCTGAGCTGAAAGCAGAGGCTTTAACCCACTGAGCCCCACAGATACAACTTTTAAAAGAATACATGTGTACACTGTCATAATGTTCCAACTACCACAGTAGTTACAGAAAAATTAAGATTCAGACAACCTTAAAGTATGAGAATGTTCAACTGGCATTAAGGAGGGTACATTATAGTCTCTTCATAAAAAGACAAGCTGTAATCCATCTATATGATATTCTTGAAATGACAATTATAGAGATGGAGAATAATCAGTGGTTGCCAGAGGATAGTGGTGCTGAGGGAGAGGAGGAAGGTTGACTATCATGGGATAACACAAAGTAATTTTGGTGATCATGGGAGTACTTCTATATCATAATTGTGTTGGTGGTTGTAGGAATCTATTTGTGTGATAGAATGACATAGAATTATATACATGTTGTACCGATTTTAATTTTCTGGTTTTGAAAATATAACTACTAGAGAAAAATAAATGAAGGGTGAATGAGACTGCTCTGTAGTACCTTACAACTCCTGTGAAGCCTTTCTAATTCAAAATAAAAAGTTTGGGAAGGCGTCTGAGTGGCTCAGTGGGTTAAAGCCTCTGCCTCTGGCTCGGGTCATGATTCCATGATCCCAGATGGAATTGAGTCCCACATTAGGCTCTCTGCTCAGCGGGGAGCCTGCTTCCTCCTCTCTCTCTGCCTGCCTCTCTGCCTGCTTGTGATCTCTGTCAAATAAATAAATAAAAAATCTTAAAAAAAAAAAAAAGTTTGGGGAAAAAAGTCTATGCCAACAAAATCTAGAGGCTTTCTTCAGGTACTGCCTATTCTTATCTTTTGCTTTCTGGCCATACCACAGAGGAGACTGACATAGTGATTTGGGTTTTCCTTAAGAACTGAAGTAATAAGGGTGTTTTAATGTCTGTTTGTAGCATTTCCTTGCCAATATCCATCCCTCTTGCTGAAAACAGACATTGTGATTAACTTTTAGAAAATCATTCTTTTCTGTCATTCTGGTGGGTCCATCAACGGAGGGATCATATTGTTGAGCCAAAGTGTATTTCTGGACATCTGAAATCTTGAAGAGAGAAATGCAAGGAGACGGCACCTGCTGAGGCTATTTAGATTCTGTTATCTGTGTCCCTAGGCAGCAAACTGCCTAGATACTTCTATGTAATCTAATTAATTTCCTCTTTCCACTGTCGCAGACATTTAGTTTTCAGTGCTTGCAATTAAATATCCTTAACTAATACTGTGATATAAAAAAAGGAGATCTTAGTCTTTCTTTTGCTTTGTTTTCACATAAATTTATTAATATTGGTACATCACAGTTAAGATTTAACTGACATTAAACTGTGTTAATCTGTACAAAATGCTGCTGTGTTAATCTGAACAAAAATTTAGTTAGCAAAAGAACACTCTACAGGGTTGTCCTCTGTTCTAATATATATTTTTTTAAGATGTCATTTCTTTATTTATTTGACTGTGAAAGAGGGAACAGAAGCAGGGGGAATGGGAGAGGGAGAAGCAGGCTTCCCGCTGAGCAGGGAGCCTCATGCAGGGCTCGATCCCACATGACCTGAGCCAAAGGCAGATGCTTAATGACCAAGCCACCCAGGTGTCCCTGCTTCCTCTATAATTATTAAGAAAAGTAGTTTTTCTGCAGAAATCCTATCAATGGTATGTAATTCTGTACCAGCTGTAACAACATCTGTAAGTTTTTCTCTGAGTCTGACATATACAAACTACTATTCCACAGTAGTAACTTCTGATGAGCACTCAGGGAAGTTTGAAACTTATGATACAACACGTCCTTTTTTCCTCCTCCCTGATCACTGGCATCTGAACTCTTTACTATTCCAAATTAAAATGCAGTTAAAGACTAGTAACAAAAGCAATATGCAATAATTATAATATATATAAATATTTTATACTGTGCTATCTGCTTTACAGACATTATCTCACTTCATCCTTGCAAAAACTTGGTGAGGGACTCTTCGACTAGAAAAGGCAAATAAACTGCAACTTTCACTTTGATATAGATGTCAAGGTGGGTTTTTTTTTTTTTTTGAATTGATATAAAACTGCTTTTTATGTGATCGGATGTAATAACTTCATTTAGAATTTATGAAGCACCTCAAGTGTCAGAAACATATTTCTGATCTCATCTCCAACTATTTCTGAGTGCGTTCCACAGTTTAATAAGCAACAACTAGGGGCGCCTGGGTGGCTCAGTGGGTTAAGCCTCTGCCTTCGACTCAGGTCATGATCTCAGGGTCCTGGGATCAAGCCCCCTATCGGGCTCTCTGCTCATCGTGGAGCCTGCTTCCTCCTCTCTCTGACTGCCTCTCTGCCTACTTGTGATCTCTGTCTGTCAAATATATAAATAAAATCTTAAAAAAAAAAAAAAAGCAATAACTTGCTTTTAGACTCCTTTCTTTATTCTTACTCTACACAGCTGACTGCCTGGAAAGTAACTTTCGTCTGTGCTATGGTGTCTTTGTACCCCACACCCCATTCACCATGATGATCTAAAGCAGATTCTCAAACTCACTATCTGTAGATCCAGGTGAAATGTTAGGCAGTGTGAAATGTCAGAAGCAATTCACACAATACAGCTTTCTAATGATTAAAGTTTTTATAAATTTCAAGTGGATTCAACACCTCTTTCTATCAACCTCACTCTCATATACCTGCTTTCTGTTTTTTTTTTTTTTTAAAGATTTTATTTACTTATTTGACAGAGATCGCAGGTAGGCAGAGAGGCAGGCAGAGAGAAAGGAGGAAGCAGACTCCCTGCTGAGCAGAGAGCCCGATAGGGGGTTTGATCCCAGGACCCTGAGATCATGACCTGAGTCGAAGGCAGAGGCTTAACCCACTGAGCCACCCAGGTGTCCCTGTTTTTTTTTTTTTTTCCTTAAGATTTTATTTATTTATTTGTTAGAGAAAGAGAGAGCGCGAGCACGGGCAGACAGAGTAGTAGACAGAGGCAGAGAGAGAAGCAGGCTCTCCGCCGAGAAAGGAGCCCGATGTGGGACTCGATCCCAGGACGCTGGGATCATGACCTGAGCCGAAGGCAGCCGCCTAACCAACTGAGCCACCCAGGCGTCCCTCCCTGATTTTTTTTAAAAGATTTTATTTTTGGGATGCCTGGGTGGCTTTGGCTCAGGTCATGAGCCCAGTGTTCTGGGATCGAATCCCTCATGTTGGGCTACTTGCTCGGCGGGGAGCCTGCTTCTCCCTCTGCCTGCCACTCTGTCTGCCTGTGCTCTCTCTCTCTTTCTCTCTCTCTCTCTCACAAATAAATAAAATCTTAAAAAAAAAAAAAAAGATTTTATTTTTAGGTAATCTCTAACTCACTCAAAAGGAAAGAAAAAATTAGGGGTGCCTGGCTGGCTTAGTCAAAAGGGTGTGTGACTCTTGATCTTGGGGGCATGAGCATGAATGGAAGAAGGGGGTAAAACTACAACTATACCAACACTCATTTCACACCACCCATTTATGGACATATGAGATCATGTTCCGTATCGACTGCATATGTGACAGTGGAAAAGTTTAAGTACCACTGCCCTAAAGACAAACCCTATCTGCCCCAAGGATCTACAAGTAACAAGGATCTATGTACACTAATAACTACTGCCTACTCTTATATCCTGAAAGATCCCAGAGGTACTGATGGGTATCAGGCCCTACCTAGCATTTCTAAAAGTATTTTAGTGGTGGATCCTTTGAATATTACCAGTAATCTTTTTTTTTTTGAGAGAGAGCATGTGTGTGTGAAAAGCGGACACCCCTTCCCACTATGGGATCACGACCTGAGCCAAAGGTAAACGAGATCACAAGTAGGCAGAGAAGCAGGCAGAGAGAGAGGAGGAAGCAGGCTCCCTGCTCAGCAGAGAGCCTGATGCGGGGCTAGATCCCAGGACCTTGAGATCATGACCTGGGCTGAAGGCAGAGGCTTTAACCCACTGAGCCACCCAGGCGCCCCTCTTTTTGAGATTTCTTTAAGACATAGTATACTGTGGCAAATCCAAAGTTTAGCAGACGATTTGCTGGGACACAGGACCAAGGATGTTTCTCCCAAAATGATATCTGCACCCAACAGTAACTCTCAAGCAGCAGTGATGTTTGTGCCATTTGTTCCAAATGTGCCGTAAGACCAGACCATTTTGCTAACCATAGCATGACTGCAAACTAGAACTGCGGCAACCAATATACTGATCTGTGACCTTAGTTTTATCAGCTTCATCACCTGCCTAGATGAGTAATTAGACTCACTCAGGCTACACCTTCCATCAAATCAAATCATATGTCAGTGTCTTTGCAGGACTGACTGCCAGAAACAGGCTACTTCTGCAGGTGTTTGTTAAAAGCAGTTACAGTCCCATTTGACACCATAAATACAAATATTGTATGTATAAATATAATTCAGCTTTAGATTTCACATATACTTAATAAAACAAATCAGAAATAGCTGTATTAAAAAAATGTCACTATGGCTTTATTTTTTTAGCTGTCAATATTTTCCTTAACTATGCTTGGAAACTGGTTATCAGTATAACAATGCTTTGTCTCTAAACTTTTCATATATCTGTTAAGATACTAGCCTTACCTAATACTGAAAAGACTATTTCAACAAATATTAAACTGCTATCACCTCATGATTCTCTAATGACTATTCTCCTTAGCGAACCAACCAAGTCACACAGAGTCTGAAAAACTATCCACTATCAGGTGATAAATATAAATTCCCTGTGAAGGTCAGATGGGTATGCATTCTTTTTTTCTTTCCAGGTTTGCATTTAAATTCCAGTTAGCTGGGGTGCCTGGGTGGCTCAGTCAGTAAGTGTCTGACTCCCTGCTCCACAGGAAACCTGCTTCTCCTTCTCCAACTTCACCTGCTTGTGTTCCCTCTCTTGCAGTCTTTCTGTCAAATAACTGAATAAAATCTTAAAACAAGTAAGTAAATTCCAGTTAGTTAACACAGGGAGGCGCATTCTTAGTTTCAGCCATAAACTTACCTTAAAAAACAATGGTAGAAGCTGAAGTTGCTCTGTGACCGCTGTAGAGAAGGATCTTCCTGCACTAGCCATCAGCCATTTCAATACTAATTGAAAATAAACAGGTGGAATCAGTCTTGCTATACAGTTAGAGCACAAAATAGAGTAATATTATAGTGCTAGTGTCAGAGAGCCATTATGATAGCTCTGCTAACTAACTCTTCAATGTTAAGAAAGAGATCATGATGTTACTTCATAGATTTGACACTAAAAAGCATTATGACAGGAACCACAATAAAGGGCATCAACCAACTAGGGTACTGAAGTCACTCAAAAAAATGAATCAACAAATTAACAGCCTACTAAATATCAACACCAACTATGAATTAACCTTAGTAATCCTAATGTAGCAAAAATGATAACTAAATTAAGCTGTTTATACTTAGAATGCTTGAAAAAATTTTAAATTTCTAACAGGACACCCCCAATAATCAAAACAATTTTGAAAAAGAACAAAGTTGGGGGACTCACAGTTCCTGATTTCAAAACTTACTATGAACTACAGTAATCCTAACAGTGTGGCACTGACATAAGAACAGACATACAGACCAATGGCGTACACTGGAGTCCAGAAATAAGCCCTCACACATATGGCCAAGTAATTTTCAGAAGACTGCCAAGACTACTCAATAAAGAAATAAGCCTTTTCAACAAATGGCGCTGGGAAACTGGACATGCTCGAGCAAAAAAATGAAGATGACCCTTAACTTACATTATATATAAAAATTAACTTAGGGAATTAAAGATCTAAACTTGTGAACTCAAAATGCGAAACTCTAGGATGCCTGGGTGGCTCAGTGGTTTAAGCCTCTGCCTTCCGTTTGGGTCATGATCTTAGGGTCGTGGGATCAGGCCCTGTATCAGGCTCTCTACTCAGCAGGGAGCCTGCTTCCCCTCTCTCTCTGATTGCCTCTCTGCCTACTTGTGATCTCTCTGTCAAATAAATAAATAAATAAAAATCTTTAGAAAAAGAAATAAATAAAAGTTTAAAACTCTTAGAAAAAAACTTAAGGGAAAAATTTTATGACGCTGGATTTGGCAATAATTTCTTGGATATTACATGAAAAGCAAAGGCAACAAAAGAAAAAATAAACTCGATTTCATCAAAATTAAAAACTTTTGTGCATCAAAGATACTATCAAGACAGTGAAAAAGACAACTCACCAAATAAGGAAATATTTGCACACCATTTATTAGACAAGGGGCTGATATCCAGAATACAAAAAGAACTGTAACTCAAAAACAACACTAAAACCTAACTCAAAAATTGGCAGGGATGTGAAGAGACAATTCTCGAAAGAAGATTAGGAAAAGAAAAAAAAAGGCAAATAAATGAAAAAATGTTTAACCACTAATCACACTAATCATTAGGGAAATGCAAATCAAAACCACAGATACCCTCTTCACACTCATTTGGATAGTTTTAAGTCATAAAAACAGAAAAAAGGTATTGGCAGGAGTATGAAAAAATGGCAACCTTCTTGTACTACTGATGGGAAGGTAAAATGGGGCAGCTACTGAGGAAAATAGTTTGGTGGCTTTTAAAAAAGTTAAATGTAGAATTACCGCATGGTGCAGCAATTCTATTTCCAATAGCCCACAGAAGTGAAAACAGGGGACTCAAAACGTAACGTCTACATCACTGCTCACAGCAGCTGAGAGGCAGAAACGACCTAAATGTCCATCAACAGATAAATGGATAAATACTGAAAACACAATGCAAAGTTAAAACGTCCCAACTTAAAAGGACAAATGTATGATCCCACTTATACGAAATACTTAAAATTGGCAAATTCTGAAGCTAGGTAGAATGGTGGCTGCAGGGGCGAGGGAAGTGTAGAACAAGGTCATTACAGATCTTCAGTGTTGCAATTTGAAGAGTGCTGGAGATGTACGATGGTGACGGTTGTACAACGTGAATGTATTTAATGTCACCCAACTATAAACTCCGTGTTATGTGCATGTTACCACAATAAAAAAACAGGAACAAAACATACCAAAGGATAATCTAAATAAATGTCTATTTTTTTTGTTTTCCCCTGGTAATAAATGTCTGTTTTTAAGCAAGCTTCTATTAATTTTAGCCACTCACTAGTTTTTAAGAGTTTAATGCCCTGAGTTCGTTCATCTTCTTCACCAATTCCATTTTCTTCCATAACATGGTTCTGAATTTCTTCATCTACCTCCATAAGGGGTTTCAATCTCTCTAGAATTCGAGCAGTAAACTCAGGGACTCGTGGGGATGCTGTTGGCGCAGTGTTTGGCAAAGAAACATCAATCATAAATATGTAGGTCAGCACGCTGTAAAATGAAATACACACAGGAGTGAGAAGAGATGCCATGTTATCAATAAAACTAAGGTTCAAAAGCAATGACCCAACCAAAGTAAATATTTGAACAATGACTCCTAGAGAGAGTCTCTTGGGCTGTGCCCGTAATTCGGAGACATTGAGAACCGGCCAAATGTGCACCTCTGGCTCGTGAGCTCACTGCTGTCCTGTTTTACATTAAAGCCTCATGGACTAGTGTCCCAAACACAATATAAAACAAAATTTGAAGATGAGGATTCACGAAACCCAATAGTAACATAACCAGTATGTACTACTAAATATTAAAATTTAATATAAAAGAACTCAAGAACTGTACCATACCACAGGGAAAAGAATACCTACCTCCCTATTCTTTCCCTGACATTTTTGTAAACCTGGGTGAGTTTGGGTTCCAAGTACTTCAGTAGTCTGTGCAACAGCTCAGGTACTCTCCACTCTTGCTGGGCAAGGCCACCTTGCAGTACATAGAGTCGACTAGAATGAAAGCACAGCAAAGTTAGAGCCCTTCCCTGCCTTTACATATGGCAGTGTAGACTAATGGAGTCTGTATTCCACTTAAAGCTGCTACATTTTGAGCCCCGCATCGGGCTCTTTGCTCGGAAAGGAGACTGCTTCCCCCTTTCTCTCTGCCCAGTTGTGATCTCTCTCTCTTTCTGTCAAATAAATAAATAAAATCTTTAATAAAAAACAACTGCTACATTTTCTCACCCAATAAATATTAAAACTGACAATTCAAAACAGCACCTTTATGAAGATCTTATTTTTACTGCATCATTTTCGCTGTATTCTCATTCTCTCCATTCCCATACAATCAATCAAGAGAAATACTGACTTGAGAATACTCATTGATTTCAAAGCATCAGAAACTTCTCCACTATTTCATAGCAACACTAACTTATTATTGTTGTTAACAGGATTACCTAGATTCCTTTCTCTAGCCTACTAATTCTTTCCGGCTCTTTTTATCCCAGCAAGAAAGTCTTTCCTTGAATGGCTTACTGGTTTTTTCCTAATAAGGAAGAGTGAAAAGTACTGTCATGGTATAAATAAAGCTGCTCCAAGAGGAAGAAGGTTAAATCTAAATTAAGTTTGACTTGCTCAGGTTGTCTCTATTTCTACTGCTTCCCCACTGAGAAATAACTCTACTTAGTATCATAAAATATACTGAATTGGATCACTCTTCTCTCAGAAGAAAATAGTTACATTATCAGGCCTTTAGGAGTGTAGACAATTCACTTCTATTTACACATCAAGAGCAAAGCTGTTATCTTTTGTTGCAAAATCTTTCCTTAACCTTTTTTTTTTTTTTAAAAGATTTTATTTATTTATTTGAGAGAGAGAAATCACAAGTAGATGGAGAGGCAGGCAGAGAGAGAGAGAGGGAAGCAGGCTCCCTGCTGAGCAGAGAGCCCGATGCGGGACTCGATCCCAGGACCCCGAGATCATGACCCGAGCCGAAGGCAGCGGCTTAACCCACTGAGCCACCCAGGCGCCCTTTCCTTAACCTTCTAAGTTTTCTTTTTATTTACCATGCATCTACAAAGGATCCTCCTTCACCACTCAGTGGTGATTCTAACAGCAACTCAAAAAGCCAGTGAAGTTTCCGGGGATCTCTGCTTTCCTGTGTTGAAAATACAAAATAACAATTAAAACAGGGGTCCTATAATTCTGTATATAAATCAGATCCTGTTATTTTAGTATTATAAATAAATATAAGCAAAAAAACCCTCGTACTTTAGTCAAATCCAAGTTTTACAGTTCATATGAGAAAGGTAGATAGTAAGAAACTTTGTTAGCTAAATGGATTATCTTTAAATCAAAGTATACAAGCTATCGACACATTTAGTGTAGAAAGTAACACCTACCTTATATCATCTGGCTTTTACTATATGTAGGTTACATTTCCAGATACATACATGATTTGCCATTTAATCTAAGAATGCATTATCATGACAGAGAAGATGTAATAATCACTTAAGAGGTACCACTCAAGGCTTATTTGAAAGGCTGAACAGAACCAACTTCAATTCTATAAGATGACAAAACTATGAAGAAAATTGCTATGAAGAAGAGAAGACTCAAGAGTATAATGAGATTTCACAGATTTTGAGAAAGGGTATGAAACAGTTTAAGTAGATGAGTAAACACAAAAAGAAACAGAACTTACACAGGATGTTGCTATACAAGTTCCCCAGTCGTTGTAAGTTTCTACCGTAATGTTGGACAGTGCTGTTCTAAGCAGTGGGCAAAGAAGCTCCCAAAGCTTCTCCACCTACTCAAAACAAAATATATGGGGAAAAGTTAATGATGCTCACATTTTTCTTCAACTGCCTTTCCCTGGGAATACACACATATAAACACACAACCCGATACTTACTCAAATTACTTCTTAGAACACCCAAATAATCCAGGAAAATAACTTCACCATATTATCATCATACCCACATATAAAAGTGAATTTTTTTCCCAAAAAATTATTCAGAAGAGAGGAGACACCATAAATGGTGACTTACAAAATCTCACACTACTGAAAAAAAATTTAAAAATGCTGAGTAATAAAGTACACTGGAGTAAAAAAAAAAACCCTCATTTTGTAAGTTTCACATGCTTATCGAGGTCACTTGAGTCCTAATATAGGAAGCAATGACTTTTTAATACAATTTAGTATTAGCCTGAAGCATAATTTTCAAATTCCAAGTTCTGCAGTCAAATGCTCTACCACTGAGCTATACCCACCAAATTCCAAGTTTTGGATTACTATAAATAGCCTTTAAAAAAAGTGATCACTTATACAGAGATGTGAATCTATGTGTATAGATGCTTCTCCCAGTTTATTTAGAATACAAATCATCTTGAGATTTTATTAAGATTAATAAAATGCAGATTCTGATTCATTTGATCAAGGTGGGACCTGAGATCCTATTTTTCTAACAAGCTCCCAAGCAATGCCCATGCTGGAGGTCCATGGACTGCACTTTAGTCAAAAGGACTTATAGGGTTGCCTGGGTGGCTCAGTGGGTTAAAGCCTCTGCCTTCGGCTCAGGTCACAGTCTCAGGGTCCTGGGATCGAGCCCCTCATCGGGCTCTCTGCTCGGCGGGGAGCCTGCTTCCTCCTCTCTCCCTGCCTGCCTCTCTGCCTACTTGTGATTTCTCTCTGTCAAATAAATAAATAAAATCTCTTAAAAAAAAATTAAAAAAAAAAAAAAAAAAAAAAAGGACTTATAGAGGACAAATGAGGAGGGAGGGCTTGGGATAAAATTTCCAGTGGTAGCACCAGGCGTTGAGGAGGAGAAGGGAAAAAGGGAGAGGAGAGAGAAAGGGAGGAGAGCAGAAAAGCTGTATCTTAAACAATAAAGAAAGGAGAGGTATTCTGGAAAAGAGCTAACTAAAAAATGACAGAGACTAGATGACAAGGATATGTGTAACTTGTTTAAACCAAACTGTTCATGTTATGTGAGGGAAGAAAAAGGTAATATTACACATCAACAAATACTTTAATCTAATAGGTGATTTGAATATGTATAACTAGGGACGCCTGGGTGGCTCAGTGGGTTAAGACTGCCTTCCACTCAGGTCATGAGCCCAGCATGCTGGGATTGAGCCCCATTTCGGGTTCCCTGTTCAATGGAAAGCCTGCTTCTCCTCCCACTCCCCCTGCTTGTATTCCCTCTCTCGCTGTGTGTCTGTCACATAAATAAGTAAAATCTTAAAAAAAAAAATACATATAACTAAATTAATGTATTGAAAGTGTTCATAGTCCAAAAAGAATGTGTAACTAAGTCTGCCAAAACTAGTGTCTGTGTCTTTTCTTTGAGGAAATGGTGGCCTACCTTGTACTTTGGCATTCTGGGTATTTTTAGTCCAGTTATTTTCAATCTAGTGCATTTTTCTAAGAAACTAACCTTAGGGTAGGTGTGTTAAAACTAAGTTTTACAATTAAGAGGGATACTTAAAAAAAAAAAAAGGATGTCAAACTCAAACTATCTGTGAGACAAAATGAGTCATGTAGATGAACAAGGAGGCAAAGAGAAAGATTTAATGAGAAGCCAGAGAGTGACTCAGGAAGGGAGAAGCCAATGCACAGCATGCTAGTCAACTGACAGACACAGGGCAATAATGAGGACCAGTTCCAGGATCTTCCCACCGATCAAGAGAAAATGAAATCTTAGGGTTCTTCCCCTAATGTTGGCAAATAATTCAAATTTTGAAAGATACTGAATGTTGACTATGCATTAGTCTGTGACCGACACTCAAAAGCAGTATGTAATTTAAACATTTCCTATTTCAAGTATTAATATTTACTGTGTTGGGAATTGCTACATAAATGGGTATTACAGCTTTAACAGGGAATGAGCTGTACAAATACATCACCTTTTCAAACGTCCAATGCTTAGAACCTCTGATTAAACCAGCTATAATTTCTGCAACACATCGCTGGGTGCTTTCATGTGAATCTGCAACCAAACGTTCTAAATGGGGCTTCAGAATTGGCAGAAACGCATCATCGAAATTTCTGAATATGCCCTATATACACACATATAAAAAAGAAAGTTCTTCAGTACTCAAATTACTATCATCTCCATTATAATTCTAAAATGCTTGTGTTCATTTACATTACTACTGTGCTCACAAAACCCCAAGAGTTCTACACTTTAGAAATGCTTTAACATCGTCTGTAAGTTAAAATAAAAATACTGTTTTATCACAGTAAAATATAATCAATGAAATCACAATTAATAATCTTTCTGACCTTAAAATTTCACACACCTCAAAAAACTCAAATGCATAGTCTTGTTGGATTTTCTTCTATTGCTAATTATAAATATTAAGAGGTAAATATGAAAAAGCTTCTTTTACTTGGAGTGCCTGGGTGGTGTAGTGGGTTAAGCCTCTGCCTTTGGCTCAGGTCATGATCTCAGGGTCCTGGGATCAAGCACTGGGCTCTCTGCTCAGCAGGGAGCCTGCTTCCCCTCTCTCTCTGACTGCCTCTCTGCCTACTTGTGATCTCTCTACCTGTGTCAAAAAAGTAAATAAAAAAAAAGCTTCTTTTTCTTAAAAACTCCTAGATCTTAAGCTAAGATCAATCTGATTGGCATAACTTTCACAGCCATTTTAGATGGAGACAACAGATAACCAAACATAAACTTTGACTTTAAAACTTATGCACCAACAAACTGATAGTAAGCTTTATGAAGAGGAATATTAAATAACATATTTACCTTAAAGAGGCAAAAACGGCGAGGATTAAACTTATCTTTTCCTTTTCTGTCTTCTAAAGATAGAAAAGTAATTAACTGTTCAACAAATTTAGGATCAGAAAAATGATCAAATATAATCTGTTCAGCCTATAAAGTTAAAAAAAAAACATTCAGGGTTTAAGATCTATTTAAAAACATGATTCTGAAACATCAAAATTCAACTGTGAAGTTTTGATTATCAACATTAGGCTGTTACAAGAATTTTTACTTCTCATAGAGGCTTTTGACAACCAAAATTTCTCCTAAAAATGCTAAATCCATAACAGTTAAAAGTTTTCCTTCAGATCTTCAAGTTTGAATTCCCTTTCTCAAACTGAATTAAAACCCACAAACAGTCTGCTTGAAGATGGTACATAATGACAGTACCATTGTGCCATCTGGTGTATAACTGAGGAAAATATTTTAAACTGTAAACCTCAACAAATTATTTCTATATTTATAAAACATCAAAAGTTAAAAGGTAAACTTTATTGAATTAGAAAATAAGTGCTAGGGATACCTGGCTGGTTCAGTCAGTACAGCATTTGATTTTTGATCTCAGGGTCATGAGTTCAAGGCCCACATACAGCATAGAGCTTACTTTAAAGTTAATACACACATAAATAAAATAAAAAGCTATGTTACTAAGTTTACTGAGAAGACACTAAAAGTCCTTAATTTTTAAAATGGTAAAGAAATAAACTTTATTGACAACTAAGGAGTTTTGACTTAAATCTTCAAACATCTGTTTACTGAGTGCTCATCATTTATATGCAATAAAAAACTAAAAGCCAACAGCAGCAACAAGCAACAAAACCCAATCTCTGCCCTCAAGAAGCTTGTTACCATACAGAATGCATATGAGAAACATGTTAATCACTATATAAAGCAGGACCCAGGAAAAGTGGGCCAGTACATGAGCAATCTTAAAAACAAAGACTTGTGCCAACTGGACCAAACAGAATTCAGGGGATGGGCAGATAAATGGGGTGGAGAAAGGGAGTACACATTTACCAGTATTTACCCCAGTGCTATCCTGAAATACACTGACTGGGGGAAAAAACCATGAACTCCGTTTGAAATAAATCAGAGGCCAAAAGTAAGATGCATGTGAACCATGATTAAGTGTTTACAGATAGCGAAAATGGAATGCTTACCTCTGTCAAATCCTCCCTGCTTCTGCCAAGCTTAGGCTGCTCTTCCACACCAGCGTAAACAACCATATTCCTACAAAGAGTTTATATTTGTAATATATATAGAAAAAAAAAACAAAACACAGGAGAGCTTCATGGAGAAAGCATTAGAAGGCACTTTTAATGAATTCTAATTAGATGCTGTGTCCTAGTGACGTAAGTGATTGGAGTCAACAGTGAGACAAGCAAGCATTTCTCTGGGCTGATGTAGGCACAGGTAATACTGATAGGTAAGCGTATAATTTAGAGCAGCTATTCACAAACTCCTTAAATGTGTAATGGTGGAAATAAGAAGTCTAAGGGTTTCAGTGGAAATACAAAGAATGAGGTAAGACTGAGGTGTAGCCCTGGTAGGAACAGAAGAAAAAGAGGAAGAAGAAGAAGAAAAAAGCTAGAGTTTGTGTGTTTTTGGTGGCAGGGTCCTCCACATCTGCTTTGAGTGTCCCTGAACCTCTCCACAAATCCAAAATGATAAAACAAATTACATCAAAGATAAGCTATTTAATAGGAAGGTTTGGGCAATTTGCAACTTACTGAGGCCAGGTGTAATATCCCCAGTGAGTTTTTTCCACAAAGCAGCTTGACTCCCATTCTTTTTTGGTTCTTGGTATACTTTTGCTATCATAATGCAACCAATGATTATCAGGCCTATCCCCAGCAAGAATTTGGGTAGGTTTAGAATATCCACCTTAAGGAAAAGACAATTACATTTGATAAACTTAAAAATATGCATGCAATAATTGCTCTCAACTTTCAATCAATAGTACTGGTTTGACTTTGTCTTTATAACAAGTTAATCAAAATCTGTTCAAGGCAAGACCGCATATGTATGATTTCTTTTGAGCTATTTAAGAATACCAGCCACTGCTGAGATTGCCATCTAGAAAAGAAACACGAAAAGTACATGTGTCAACAATGTAAAATTCTTGAATGGGATAATTATTTGGGGCAAAAAACAAAATCAAGTATGATCCACACATTATTCCTTTCACCAAAATTAAAAAGATTAATTTTGTTAAAACTCTTAAGATTTGAATTAATTTCAGGCTTTTAAAGAGCTCAAAGAACTCCCATATATTCTTTACCCAGAAGCCCCAAACTTTAACATTTTAATATGTACTTTGACATTCTTTCTACATAATGTACATTTTTTGGGAACCATTAAACATTCATTTAATATGGGAACTACAAATGTGTCCCAGTGAGGATAAAGCAGGATTAGGGGCACGTGAGTGGCTCAGTTGGTTAAGCATCTGACTCTTGATTTTGGCTCAAGTCACGATCTCAGGGTTGTGAGACCAACAGAGCCTGGGATGCAGTTCTGCACCAGGTGTGGAGCCTGCTTGAGATTCCCCTCTCTAAAAAGGCAAATAAGATTAGTGGTAGGGCATATAATGAAAGGCTTTCCCACATTTTGTTAACACCATTTTATAGTGTTCCCAAATAAAAATTGTGTTTCATAGCTATACTCCCCTCCCAAAGGGAGTATGAGGTGGGGGTGGACTGAAAATAGCTGTTTGAGTATCACAGAAGTTATCAGAGATAAAAAATGTGGAAGCCGGAGGAATAAAAATGACACCCCCCCAATCAAGTTAGTTCATTATTTTTTCTGACCACTATTCTGATTAGATTACTATTCAGAAAATCTGATAACACAATAAGAAGAAAATTAACCTTGCCTCTAAACCTACACCCAGAGAGAAACACTTAACATACTGATGTATTAATGATAAAGGTCTCTGGTAATTATTGTGAATTTTAAGTCTCTGCAAGTCAGTCTGATTAATAACTACTGTAATTGCTTGGTTGGTAAGATAAGTAGAAGACATGTTTGTGGAGAGTGTGCAAAAGGTACATATATTATAAAGACACAGTCCCTCTTTTTAATTTATATTTTTAGTAATCTCTACACCTAATGTGGAGTTTGAACACACACCTGCAAGACCAAGAGTTGCGTGCTCTTCCTACTAAGCCAGTCAGGTGTCTCAGAGTTCATCTAGTTGTATAAATACTTGTTATCACTAGTTTTCACTGAGTCAATTATTTTTCCTCATAATATTCATGCTTTGTGTGCTGAGATCTTTCTATACTTCTAAACTTGTATAGAAAAATATTGGAGCTCCAGAACTATAAATTTATACATTTCAAAGAAGCTTTCCAAGTTTGACTGAGAAGCATAGTAATCACATTTGGTAGTACTTACTCATTTCATAGGGGCTGATGGTCAACTTTTTGTGGGTTCTTTTGAGTTGTTTAAGAATACCAGCCACTGCCGAGATTGCCATCTAGAAAAGAATCACATAAAGTACATATGTCAACAACGTAAAATTCTTGAATGGCTGTTGCCTGCCTTGAACAAAGCAGAAGCTGGATTCTACTTCTTTTAAAAGCAGATGAACTACCTCACCTGTTGACATTTGTCGGCATAGCCATGTGAGTGCTAAATCTAATTTGGAACAAGTCATTTCAAGTTCTTACTTTCATCCAAGCTAGTCTGCCTAGAAACTTTGATCCTTTATTCTGCTCATTCTTCAAATCTCAGCCTAGAATCTTAAAGGTCTTTCTCTAATGCACCAGGCTAGGTCAGCCCCATCTTGCACCCCACCTCTAATACTTTGTGAATAAAACCCAAAAGTTGTATCCTCACGTATCTTTCCCTTCCTGTAATACTTCATAGCTGTCATTAATTTTTCAAAGTCAGGATTTCCCATGAATCTATAAACTTGCTCCCTGCTGTATCCCCAGTGTTGAAATGCACAGTGCCTGAACATGTCCTCATATACCGGTTGCTGAATTATTATTATCTCTGAACCAACAAGTGATAGATTCTGAATCAACACACTTCAAGGCACTTATTAAATGTATCCTCTGAAAATTTTAAAGGCTTCAGGTGGGTAAAAATTCTTGAACTCAAGACTGTAGCTACAATAAAGTATCTACCTTTCGAACTACAATTGCATCATGGTTGAGATTCTCAACAAAAAAACGTATGGCACGAAGAGGTAGCACTCGGTCATCTCTCAAAAGTAGAGACAAAAGCCCAATGCCTATATGTTCGAATTTCCAAGGCCTGAAAAGAGGAGGGAGAAAAAAAAAAAATCACAAAACATATCACTCATAAAACAACTTTTAGAAGAAAACTGTATTTGAAATATTATAAGTTTTCTAAGAATTAATATAGGTTTACTGATGAGCACCACTCTTACCATTGGCCCAAAAGTTTACCTCTCATTCTTCTCAACTCGTGAATCAGACAATAATTTTTTGAGATACAGCCATTCATGGCTTTCAGGTATTTAAGTAAGTATTTAAGGTAAAAGCTTTGAGAACTTTTAAAAACTTGCACTTACAGATTTCTCTGCTCCACACCATCTAATAAAGTGTTTACCAAATTTTCATAGTTCCTTAAAAAAAAAAACAACAGACAATAAAAACAAACACTTTAGGTGAGGTATTGTTTTAATACAGTAGTTAAGATGATCACCAAATAATGTAATAGAAATTCAAATTCTAGTCAAATTCACTCCCCTCTTAATGCATCATCACCAGACTATAAAAGGCCTGGTGAGAACCAAGCCAGAGTGAGAGCAGACTGGGGAAGAGAGATGTGAGAAAAAGAACATGAAGGGCAGAGAGAAAACAAAAAAACTGCTAGGTACACTGAGCACCTCAACTGGCCCCAAGCAGAGGCTTCCTAGCTTGATTTTGTTTATGCCTTATGAATATGCTTATTATTTTTTTCCTAACATGTCTATAGAAGTAATCAACTGTAAGACCACTTCTAACTAATTGAGTACTACTCACAGATTAAATCTGTGATTTAATCTAGATTAACTAGATTAATTAACCTAGACATGTTAGGAAAAAACCAGTAAGTATATTCACAAGGCAAAGAGAAAAGCAAGCTAGGAAGGCTCCTGCTTGAGCGCTATCACTGAAGCATGGAATTGCTTGGGTTCCAAAAACCTAAAACCAGTTGTTGTTGTCAGTCTTCTTTTTTTTTCAAGATTTTATTTATTTATTTGAGAAGAGAGACACATACACAGGGAACAGAGAGAGCACACGCTTAGGGTGCTAAGGGCAGAGGGAGAGGAAGAAGCAGACTCCCCGCTGAGCAGTGAGTCTCACTAGGAGCTCGATCCCTGCACCCTGGGATCATGGCTTGAGCTGACAGCAGATTTTTAACTAACTGAGCCAGGTGCCCCTAAAACCAGTTTTGTTAAGACAAGTTTTAAGATGGGAGTATTCCACTTCTGTAGCTGAAAGTGACAATCCAGGACCTTCACAATAATGATCTCCTAACGTTTTGTATTTTTTCAGAATCAACGTGTAAATTTCACGAGGTAAATATGGCACATCTATATCTCAGAGATATTCAAAACCTGTTACCCATAATGCTATCTATCTTGAGAAGCAGGCATCCATAATTACCTTAGTGCATCAGCATTCTTTTCTTGTTGGCGTTTAAGTCCTTCTTTAATTTCTTCTGCACTAAGCATTGTCTGGTTGGAGGAGGGGTTTTTTGATTGTTGAAGTAATTCTGCTATTTCAACACAGGACTTTGGAATCTTACAAAAAAAGAAAAGAGAGGACACAAAATGAAGTACTGACACATGCCAGAACATGGAGAAATCTTTACAACGTTATGTTGCATGAAAGGAGCCAGATATAAAGACCACTTATTACGTGATTCCATGTATATGAAATGTCCATAATAGGCAAATTCACAGATAAGGGAAATAGATTCGTGGTCTCCAGGGTCTCGGAATGCTGGGGGAATGGGAGTCACTGTCCCCAGTACAGGCTTTCTTTCCAAGCTACGGTTGCAGAGTCCAGGGCATATACTATTGTGAATATACAATATACTATTGTGTTATGTAAGGGTGAAATTTTTGTCATGTGAATTATGAGCTCATTAAAAAAAAAAACCTTTAGTTAAAAACATTAAAAAAAAATTTTTTTTTTAAAGTAATCTTTACAGCCAATATGGGGCTCAAACTCACAACCTTAAGTTCAAGAGTCACATGCTCTCAGCCAGGCTCCCCACCAAAAACCTTAAAAAAAAAATTTTTTATTCACTTATGTAAGAGAGTGAGCGAGCAAGCATGATAGAGACAGAATCTGAGTGGGGGTAGGGGAGAGTACAGAGGGAGAGAGAAAAGCAGACTCCCCACTAAGCAGGGAGCCCAGCGTGAGGCTCAATCCCAGGACCAAAACCTGGGCAAAGGAAGACACTTAACAGAATGTGCCACCCAGGCACCCCCCAAAAATCTTTTTTAAAGAAAGCATAATCTGGGGGTGCCTGGGTGGCTCAGTGGGTTAAGCCTCTGCTTTCGGCTCAGGTCATGATCCCAGAGTCCTGGGATCAAGTCCCATATCGGACTCTCTGCTCAGCAGGGAGCCTGCTTCCCCCTCTCTCTCTTCCTGCCTCTCTGCCTACTTGTGGTCTCTGTCAAATAAATAAATAAAATCTTTAAAAAAAAGAAAGAAAGAAAGGAAGAAAGCATAATCTGGGGCACCTGTCAGGCTAGCCAAAAAGCATGTGACTCTTGATCTTGGTTGGGGTTGGGAGTTTGAGCCCCACTTTGGATGTAGAGATTACTTAATAAAAATCTAAAAACAAACAAACAAAAGCATTATCTAATGACATTTGTAAATAGCAGGACTGTGTTTTATAGAAAAGGAATATATTTAAAGCAGTGATTTTAAAACCAAAGGATGGGTGTCAAACACAATTACCATAGAGAGGAGGGCAATTCACTCACACCACCACCACTTTCATCCATCCTGTTGTGACCGATGTGGACATACACATCTGCCACATTTCCCCAAACAAGGATCGCTGACACAGGTATTCTTCACTTTCTCATTTGTCGAATCATCCAATTTTAATTTTTGTCACTATAAATTATGAGCCTTATGGTCAAACTTTTATGACTTTGGCTAGTAAGACTGACCTCCTAAAATATAATCAACTCTTTGAAAAATGAGGCCATGGATATATAGATAATCATGGTAAATGCAACACTGTAATAGCCCTTTGTTGCTTCTTAGTAGAAAACAACCCAGCTCTCTCTGGCCATGCTCCAAATTCAGTGATTACTAAAGTACAAATATTAAACAGAAAGCTAATACTAATTTCCACTAAAATTTGAATTTAAAAAAAAAAATGGTTTTGCTCACTGAGAAATCCAAGCCAATTGTTTCATACTGCCGATGAATCTTTTCTGCAAGATCATCAAACAGTCTCACGATTGATGGCTTTTCCAGGGACATCGCTTTGCTAAGTCCAGAAGAAACAATTGCTGGCCACGTCTGTACAATACAGTCCCAGTCATGAAGGTTTGCCAAACATACACCACTGTGATTTCCAAGGAGACAATACAAGGCACCCTGCAGGTAAAAATAATTAATGTAGGAGATAAGAGCCACTGTATTATTATAGCCAATTCACTTACATCTTTTTAAATGTACTAAACACAGATTCTTTAAGTGCTTGATACTGGTTAGTAAAATAGGCTCACACATTTAACAGGTTACTTTCAGAAACTTGAACTTGATATTTACTGTCATCCAGTAATATTTGCCCTTAGTGATCTAATGAAGAGTTAGCTCAAAGAGCAGCTATGAATACAATAATATAGAAATTTAAGGCTGTTGTTTTTAAGGATACAGCTTCCATTCCAATTCTCTTCTACTACAATTGTTAATACAAAGGCCACAAACATTTGCCACTTTTAGCATCTTAGGGGCATCTGCGATAATTTCTAAAATCTGATTGTGTTCTTAAGTTTTTCTTAAACTAGCTAACTTAACTACACTGTATGCTTTTTACTCATAAAGGCTCAATTAATCAGAACGACACCCCATTTTAATGAAAAGAGCTATTATGTTATTTTTTAAACATTCACCATAACTCAATTCTGATCTGGCTTATTACCCACTGTGTGCTCTACTCCTATTTACAGGTTCTCATAAGATCACTGGTAACTTCGATTTTACTAACCTAACAGACGTTTTTTAATTTTGATCTTACTTGTCCATTTAAACCATTCCCAACATGGTCAACAACATACTACCCTAAGAGTCAGACATTCCACAACACTCTTGAATTATACATCTACATCGGAGGCCAGCAAATTTTTTCTATAAAGGGTCAAATAGTAAATAGTTGGCCATATGGTCTCTGTTCCAACTCCTTATCAACGATCTTGTAGCATGAAAGCAGCCATAGACCAAGTACAGAAAGGAATGGACATGGCTGTGTTCTGACACAACTTCATTTACTAAAGCAAGCAACCGAGTCCAAGCTATAGTTTTACCGGTCTTATGAGACAGCTTCCAAGAACGTGTTTAGTTGTCATCTTAACTCTCTCCAAAAATCAAGTGATACTGCTAAGTCTCCTTTCTTTCAGGGAATGATCTCTCCTTGGCTTCTGTTAACTCCTCATATCTTGATATCTTTCTGATCTTTCCCTACTTGGTTACTTCTTCATGGGGTCCTAATGGAGTTTTCTCAACACTTGCCTCCCGGTCCTCTTTCTCCTCTTACTCTCCTCCTAGGCTCTCTTACCAGTGCCCAAAGATTTCAGTTATCATCAATACACACTGAAATGGTGTGCTGAGTGAAATGGTATCTAACTACCTACTTGACATCCTCTCTTAGTTTATAGGAAATACTTCATATATTACTTACCCAAACAAATTCATCATCTATTCTCCCTTTTCTCTCCCTCTGATGTACCCAATAACCAGCTGTACAATCCAGAACCTTAATAATTTTGATACCTCCTTTTTTCAGTTCCTTCATATTCAACCACCAAATCTCATCAATTCTCCCTCCTAAATCACTTTCAATCAATCCACTTCTATCTGATAGTAAAAGCATTATGTTTCACCTATACTCTCCTACACCCCTGTGAGATATACTGTTTTCCTTATCTTATTCATCTCCTTCCTTCTCTGCTCTACTCATACAAGCTCTCATTCAGTTTTTTTTTTTAAACAGAGAGAGATCATAAGTAGGCAGAGAGGCAGGCAGAGAGAGAAGGGAAGCAGGCTCCCTGCTGGGTAGAGAGCCCGATGTGGGGGCTCGATCCCAGGACCCTGAGATCATGACCTGAGCCAAAGGCAGAGGCTTAACCCACTGAGCCACCCAGGCGCCCCCACAAGCTCTCATTCAGTTGCTCAAACTTCTACATTTCTCCCTGTCTCAGGCCCTCCAACATGCTGTTCACATTACTCTAAACCTTTTGGTCCTGCAGCCCCCTCTCCTACAGGCCAGCTAGGCTCTTTATCCACTGGTGCTCAACTCAAACTGCAGCCTACATTTTCTCCCCATCATAACGTCAATCATAAACATAGGAAGAGTAAATAATAGGGAGGAAAAAAGACTATGTTTAAAGGTGTAGGACAGTGATGTCTTCAATTTGTTTTGAAATACATAAAAAAATGATATGGATGTAGATAAATACATCCAAATGTATTTATTTGTATGTACAAATATATTAAAATATTAAATACAGAATCTGAGTGGTAGACATATTGATATTTACTGTATAAGTCTTTCAACTGTGTATCTGAAAATTTTCATAATTAGAAAAACAAAACAAAACAAAAGACCCAACAAAGAACCCTATACCTTGAATTGCTGTTGTGTGACATCTTGTCTGTCAGGCCGTAAGAACTCCAAAACCAAGGGAATGATATCTCTGCAACAGAAGTTATACGCACCCAAGGCAGCAAAAAATGTTTGCTGAGCCTTATTTCTGACCTGAAGAAAGTATTATTAACAAAGAACTTTTATTATATAGTAGACAACAAAAAGTTTCTAAAGAAATTACCAAAAATAAATAAATGATTATCTTTTTACCAAAAGGAAAAGCATATTACCACCAACTACATCCATGGTTTAGGTTACAGAAGTTCAAATATTTTTGATAAAGGAGAGACTGAACAGAACTGATATGCATTTGTCCTGTAACATAATCAGCAGACTATTTAGCTTTCTATTCTAAATAACGTTTGACGAGAAGAGTTAGATTTTCTCTTGTATTTATGCAAAGAAAATCAAAGACTTTCTAAAACACAGAACTTTTACCTTTTCAATGCAAACCGTAAGTAGAGCCCGTATGTTTTGAACCCAAACAAAAGATTCAGTATAAGATTATAACCCATGAACTAAATTGTAATGAATAATAACCAAAAATAGTAAAAGTAACCCCCTGTACGTATTTCAAACCTTTTAGGTGAAATCTTTGAGTTAGAGACTGTGTCCTAACTTAACATTATTTATTAAAGACAGAATAATTGGCTATTCATGAATTTTGCTTTCCCAGTTCTCTGTGCTTAAAGAGATCGTCTCTTGGTCCTTTGCTTCCTTAAAGGATGGACCCCATAATTCATATGGTAGCAGGTTGCTGAAACCCAACCATAACATCTAGAAAGAATCATACAGCCTTTACAGATTGGCTTTCACAATATGATCTGATTAAGTTGTAGCAACACTGCACTTGTGCTATCTATCAACTCTGCATTTTTAAAAAAAGATTTTATTTATTTATTTGACAGAGAGAGAGACAAAGAGAGAGGGAACACAAGCAGGGGGGTGAACAGAGGGAGAAGCAGGCTTCCTGCCGAGCAGGGAGCCTGATGCGGGCTCCATTCCAGGACCCTGGGATCATGACCTGAGCCAAAGGCAGCCCTTTAATGACTGAGCGACCAAGGTGCCCCTATCATCTTTACATTAAAAAAAACAAACTTGAGGGACACCTGGGTGGTTCAGTTGGTTAAGCAGCTGCCTTCGGCTCAGGTCATGATCCCAGCGTCCTGGGATCGAGTCCCACATCAGGCTCCTTGCTCAGCAGGGAGCCTGCTTCTCCCTCAGCCTCTGCCTGCCATTCTGTCTGCCTGTGCTCGCTCTCTCTCCCTCTCTCTCTGATAAATAAATAAAATCTTAAAAAAAAAAAAAAAAAACCAAACTTGAGAAGTAACAAAAACCAGTAAAAATAAACATTGTTTTTAAATGACTACTAAAATTAGCTTGAAAATATGTGTAATTTGAAAAGTGCATTCTATGCCAATAAATAATAATAATAATAATCACACTATTATTATTATTATTTTAAGTAGATTCCATGCAAAGCTTGAACTCATGACTCCAAGATCAAGACCTGAGGTGAAATCAAGAGTTGGACGCTCAACCAAATGAGCCACCCAGGCACCCCTCCAATAAATTATTTAAACTTCCTTGTATTTGAAATGGGGCTATTTAGATTGCACTGTAGTAAAACGGGGAAGTGGAGCTGGGGAGGGGTGCAGAGGGGATGTGACTTACCTGACTGTATGAACTTGTAGATAAACGAAGAAGATCTCGGATCATATCTTGATGTACCCGTTTGTATTCACAACCCTCAACAGTCAGTGTTCGTAGCTACAAAAAGAAAACAAGGTAAAAATCAAATCTCTAAGTTTTTACTGAAAAGTTCATTTAACTATGATGTAACACAAATAATTACATATTCATCTGGAAAACTGTCATTTAAAAAAGTCATCATGATTTTAAAGAGATTTACCTCATGCTGTAACATGACTCTGTCAATCAGTAGGGCTCTGATATGTTGTTTTTTCCCATGGAGCTAAAAAACAAAGTAGAAAACAAAGACACTCAACATTGTTCCTAATTGACCGCACCCATGGGTTCCCCTGAATCCTTACTGACAATTTTTTACTGAACTGTAGAGGTTCACACTGGACTGGTGAGTACTGGTGGTATTTCATTTATTCTAAAGTGAAGAGGCTTACGTTAAAAGATACTATTTCATTTAATTTTATGGCAAATAGTAGAAGTAGCCCTTTAAAGAGCTCAACCAACACTGTGTTTTCCTCTGGTAATTTACCAATGGATCTATGCACGGGAGAGGAACTGAGCTGGTCCTTTTTCAGTCAAATACCAAAAGTACAAAAAGAGACAACTAAGAAAATTGCTTGACTCTGTTATATTTATAAATAGCCTTTCCAGGTAACTGTGTATGTTTACTGTAGAATATATACCTTTTACTTTTCTAAAAATTATCTTTAATGGTCTCGCCTTCCACCTAATCTTCTACCCGGTTACTGAAGGCAGATACCTGGAACTGAGACTGCTCCTCTTTCACACCTTTATCTCACTAGCCATCAAGTCTCTACAAAATCTTCTTTTTCAAAACATCTTATTTCCATCCCAACACCGGTGACTTGATTCAGGTTGTGTTTTTCCATCTAGACTATTGTGATAGTTTAACTACCCTCCCCTGCTTCCAGTCTCAAACTCCTACTGCTGTTTTCTTCCTCAGCGGTGACAGAGCTTTTCAAAAGTCACTGAATATTCAATAAGCCAATATTCATATCAGATATACTTCAGAACCTGTAATGACTCCTCTATGCTGAATATAAAACTGAAGAACTTTCTGGGGATACAACTATAAACAACCTGTGGGCGTCTGGCTGGCTCTTGATCTTAGGGTCATTGAGTTCCAGCCCCACATGAGGTTAGAGATTCCTTAAATAAACAAATGAACTTTAAAAAAAAAAAAAAAAAACTATAAATGACCCAGTTGTCACCTGCTGTTTCTGCCCAATAGCCACTGTTCCCTGCCATGTTTGTATGTCTCCCTGCCCTTTTACCTGCCATTCCCTTTAAAATATGCAGTGACCCTTCCTAAACTGACTCAGCTTCCAAAAGCTTCCTAAAGAACACTTGCTATCAACATCAAATGGCTGGCATAAGTATTCTTCTTCTATGCTCCTGAGAATACTATACTCCATAGAGGTACCAACGTCTCTTGGACACAAAGATAACGTTAAGAGATAATTTTTCAAGATCTCCATAGAGTGAGATGCTTTAAATCCACACGCGTGGACAACTCTTCCTATCTTTTATTCCCCCAAGTTCTTAGGCGGCAGCCTGCCACTTTACCACACTCCAAATTCCCAATGAGAGTTCAGACACTGTCCTGGAATGGAAACTCACAGAAGAGTTTGTAGGAGTAAACATTTTCCCAGCATTCTTTTGATTATACCGTGATATAATATTTGAAAATCTATTTTACTTACAGGGAAACTTCCTCTGTATGCTGAATAATCCTTAAATCAAATGACTATTTCAGTATTAAACACATTTAAAAAAATTAATTCAGAGTTTTTTAGGTGAAAATACTGACCCGGTTTTCCATTGATTTTTTTACTAGGTTAAAGCTTTTCCAACGGGAGTCAAATTCATGTTTGTGAGATCCTTGGAACTGCAAGAGGTCTCCAATAATCTGTTTCAAAGAATATCAAATTATATATTTACAAGCCATCATGTCAAAACTAGTCACATTAATAATCATGTAACTATTAAAGGACAATTGTACCTTTATGATAAGAAACAAAGACTTAGTATCATCTTCTGAATTGTTAAGTATGTGGTCTACAATAGAAAAAAATGGATTTTGGTTAAAATACTAAATACTTTGAGTTACTACAGGACTCTAGATAGTTAAGAATCTCTTAGTTAAGGGAAAAAAAAGCTGCTCTATTTAGAATTTAAACAAAGTTGAGTAAAAGCACATATGCTATAAAATTCCCAAATATTTATTAGTAAAAATAAGTTAAATCATATATGTACTCACTAAGAAGTTTCCTTATGACCCTAGCAATTGCTTCTCGGTGGTTCTCTCTGGATAGATCTATTTTTTTTAAAAAGAGAAAAGGCATTTTAGACACACTGAATGCTCCCAGCTGTTGAAGCTTACTTACATCAACAGTTTATATATAAATAAACCATGTAGGGGCACCTGGGTGGCTCAGTCATTAAACGTCTGCCTTCAGCTCAGGTCATGATCCCAGGGTCCTGGGATCCAGCCCCATATTAGGCTCCCTGCTCGGTGGGAAGCCTGCTTCTCCCTCTCCCACTCCCCCTGCTTGTGTTCCCTCTCTCACTGTGTCTCTCTTTCCGAAATAAATAAATAAAATCTTAAAAAAAAAAGAAAAAGAATGTATCATGTATCCAGGAAAAAACCAAGTAGGTCTGCCTTAATCATAGCTGGATTAGTTTCCAGGTATGATAGAGTAATTTTTAAAACCTTCACATTTACAAAGACCTGCTTATAAAACTTTCTTGGCAGGCAAGGAAGAGGGAGAAAAAAAAAAACTTTGCCAAAATTTCAAAGGTTCTATTCACTAATTAGAGATCTTAAGTGCACAGAATTCTTTAATTGGTTATGGGTGACCCAAACAAGCCAACAAAAGTTATACCTTAGCAATTTATCTATGCAGTTAATTCTACTGTTAATCCAACAATAAGGAAATATACTAAGTTTCTATTAATGTTAGATTCAGAACATTAAGTTAACACAATGTTTTACATATTTATATGAAATTTAATTCACTATGACAGGAAGACACAAAGATAAAGGTTATAATATTTTCACATTCACATCAAGTATAATGTGTCAGTTCTAAAACAATTCTAAACATAAATGAACATGATGATATATGAAAATCTGTCTCTGTACACAGAAAGCATCCAAATATTAATTTACCTGATCCAATTTCTATCTTTTCTTGGCTATTCTTTTTTTTTTTTTTTTTTTAATTTATTTGACACACACAAAGAGAAATCACAAGTAGGCAGAGAGGCAGGCAGAAAGAGAGGGGGAAGCAGGCTCTCTGCGGAGCAGAGAGCCCGACATGGGACTCGATCCCAGGACCCTGAGATCAGGACCTGAGCTGAAGGCAGAGGCTTAACCCACTGAGCCACCCAGGCACCTTTTATATTCTTTATATAAATAACTTTCCGATTTCTCCAAGGAAAGCAAAGATAGCTATGGTGTATTAATTAATATTCATTTTATATATGAAAAAGAGACTAGGGAAATTCTAACTACATATTACTTACTCCATTTTAATTCTTTTTAAAAAAATTACTTAAATTCAAAAAATTATTCAAATTCATTAGTAAACTTATTTAAATTCATTATTTAAATTCATAATATATAGTATATTATTAGTTTCAGAGGTGAAGTTCAGTAATTCACCAGCTGTATATAACACCCAGTGCTCATTAGACCCGGTGCCCTTCTTAACGTCCATCACTCAATTACTCCATCCCCCCATCACCCACCCTCCTCTAATAGCCCTCTTTGTTCCCTATAATTAAGAGTCTCTTATAGTTTGTCTCCCTTTCTGATGTTGTTTTATTTTGTTTTTCCCTCCCTTCCCCATAATCCTCTGCTTTGTTTCTTAAATTCCACTTATGAGTGAAATCATATAATTCCTCTCTTGAGTCGTTTTGCTTAGCGTAATACCCTCTCGTTCCATCCACATCATTGCAAATGGCAGGACTCCATTATTTTGTGGCTGAGTAATATTCCAGTGTGTGTCTTCCTTATTCATTCATCTGATGGACATCTTGACTCCTTCCCCATTTTGGTTATCATGGACATTGCTGCTCTACACACTGGGGTGCAGGTGCCCCTTCAGATCACTACATTTGCATCTTCGGGGTAAATACCTACTAGTACAATTGCTGGGTCGTATATTCAACTTTTTTTTTTTTTTTAAAGATTTTATCTATTTACTTGACAGAGAGAGACAAAGCGAGAGAAGGAACACAAGCAGGGCGAGTTCGAGAGGGGGAAGCAGGCTTCCCACCGAGCAGGGAGCCTGATGTGGGGCACGATCCCAGGACTCTGGGATGCTTAATGACTGAGCCACCCAGGTGCACCCCCCATTTTTAAAGATTTTATTTATTTATTTGACAAACAGAGATCACAAGTAGTCAGAGAGGCAGGCAGAGAGAGAGGAGGAAGCAGGCTCCCTGCTGAGCAGAGAGCCCAATGCAGAGCTCAATCCCAGGACCCTGGGATCATGACCTGAGCTGAAGGCAGAGGCTTTAACCCACTTAGCCACCCAGGTGCCCCAGGAGCCCCTAATTTTAACTTTTTGAAGAATCATACTGTTTTCCAGAGTGGCTGTATTAACTTTTAAAAATTCCTTATTTTAAATTCAATTTAGTTGATATATACTATATCATTAGTTACCGGAGTAGAATTTAATGACTCAGGAGCCTGTGGGGCTGTGGGTTAGGCCTTTGCCTTTGGCTCAGGTGGTGATCTCCGGACCTGGGATAGAACACCCATCGGGCTCTCTGCTCAGTGGGGAGCCTGCTTCTCCCTCTCTCTCTGCCTCTGCCCACCTCTCTACCTACTTGTGATCTCTCTAATAAATAAAAAACATCTTAAAAAAAAAATTTTAGTGACTCATCAGTTGTATATCACATCCAGCACTCATATAATGAAATGCCCTCCTTAATGCCCATCACCCAATTACCCCTTCTCCCCACCTCCCACCCCTCCAGCAACCCTCAGTTTGTTTCCTGGAGTTCAGGGTCTCTTATGATTTGCCTCCCTCTCTATTTTCATCTTATTTTATTTTACTTTCCCTTCCCCTATGTTAATCTATTTTGTTTCTTAAATTCCATGTATGAGTGAAATCATATGGTATTTATCTTTTTCTGACCATTTTAACCCTTATAGAGTAACTGACAAAAACTGTCCATATAAGATTTACTCAGATTATAATTTACATACCATATTCAAGTCCAGTATACAACTTTGTCTCTTCCAAGGACACCATACTTGGTACCCTGTATAAAAACAAGAGTGCTTGCATTTATTAATAATATCAAAAAGAAAGATTAAAGGGAAATGTCATTGCTAGAATGTTTAAATCAAAACAAAGATGATGTTCTTTTAACAAACAGATTTCTCATCTTCAGTACTTCAACTCCCTACTCTGTCCTTCTGAAGATTAATGTTATTTTTCAGTAAGGACAGTATTGTTCATCTTAAAGAAAATGTTAATTAAATTTAATGACTTTATGGGGGAAAATTCACCAGCCAAATAAACATAATAATGATGTTCAATATTCAAGTGTAAAAGCTTAAATCTGATGATAAATTCTTATACACATTTATACAAAGAAAAGTCAGTTTTATAATGGTATAATAAAGGTTAAAACTGGACACCAAAAACTCAAGTCAAATTTTATTATAAAATACATAGCAGACAAACTTCTTTAAATAATCATTACCTCTCCTCTAAAAGCCACCCAAACTGATCTCTCCTAACACCTACAGTTAAAATGCCATTACTTTCTTTTGAATATGATCAGATATAAAAACACTGCATTTTCTAATTAAAGATCTGCCACAAATAATTATATTAACAGAAACAGACCCAGCTAGTTAAACTCATTAAACAACTAAAAGTCACTTTTAAGGTATGTAAGAACAGATTTTACTAGGGAATACGAACCTTTATATCTGAAATCTAAATTTTCTTCAATGAAAAATATAATTTTCAACATTTCAAGATACAATATCAATTCAACAACTTTTCTAAGAGGAAGAACATAGGCATAAATGCCAAGGAAACATGGGGTAAGCTTATCTAACACAAAGCTAATTAGTTATAAAAAATTTTTTTATAGTGACTGGTTACTACTCATCACTCATGAACTACATAGCACTTGTAATGAAGAGAAAACTATTTTTTAAATCAACATACCCCCATTTATATTATATTTTCTTAAGTTGAATTAAGCAAGTTATCTCTATCTTAATATTTGGTAGATATGAATTCTTGGATTTCTCTAAATGGGTAATAATATTAAGATTACTAAACTGCCAATTATTTAACTATGTTCCTCACCATAATCTAGGACCTAGGATGGCAACGATACTGTCTCGTGTTTCAAACCAAGCCTACAGAGTATAAACAAAGAATGGTTATATTTTATAATATAAAATACTGATTTGCTTTTCAGATACTTTGAAGTTCAAATTCAAATTCATAAAATTTGGTTTTCTTTCTATAAAACTTCAGCCTTTGGCAACATCTTGCAAACTTGAGCATTCCGTAGAACTGTGTATGATTAATTAATATATAAGTATCCAGAATCTAGTCAGTTAAAAATAAAATCAGATTCCTTTACAATGAACTTCAAGGAGTCTAACATCTCTACTGAAATTAGATTTCGCCACCAAAGAGGAAAAGACTGTGCTCAAACAGTAACAAGCATAAAGCATAAGATTTTAACCCCCACCCACTCATCCTTCCTTCCCTATATAGCACAGGAAAAGGCTTGCCATGAGCTATCACATGAGAGTTGATGTCTCCTCACTGCGGCTGTAAACATCAGTAGTTGTGTGAAGAATGCTATTGTACCTTACCCAGTTTGTACCTAGTACCAAAAAATATTGAACCAAGCATGCATTTTAATTAGTCACAAAACTATTCTTACAAACAACATAAAAAAACAACCACTACATTAAGCTATTTTGAATTTTTACTGGGTATGTGTGTGTGTGTACCCATATAAAACCCTAACTATCCAACAAAAAAAGACTATCAGCTGGGAATTTGAAATGTTTTGCTTCTATGCCTTTCTGACTCTAGTAATACCAGTATTATTAATACTGTAATCACATTTAAAAAAGTGAATCTCATCTAAGAGCCTTGATACTTATTTTTAAAATTCATGTCATTCTGGATTGTTTCCCTACTTAGAAAATCTGAAAATTATCACTGATTTACAAGTGTTTCAAAATATCTCAACCAATATGGGATTCTGAAGTATTAAGAAGTACATTTAAATAAACTCAGCTTTGGCTTTCCTTTTGAAATGTGAACTAAAACACACCTTTCATACCTCAAGTGTACAAAAGGCATCTGGTTAGACATATATTCCAGCTTTATTTGTTCTTATCCATCACAAAGTCCTTTTATATTTATTTGTCTAAGACTCAGTTTTAATAGATCACTTCTTCTCTAACAATTTAATTAAACTCTCATTGGACTGACAAGTTTTACACTAAACGTTTCTCAACAAACTTAAATACATATACTAAATAATTTTCTCTAGGCTTTAGAATAATTTTCTAAAAGAAATCTGTATCCATTACCCAAGTAAGACTTTATGATCGTATCTCTTTGTGGCCACACTAAGTACATGTGTGCTGCCCTACACTTTTATACTTAAAACTGCTTATTGTCACTTTTAGTTATGCACAGAATCTTAACTGAACATATTTAAAGTGCCCTCAACATTTACAGATGTGAGTTCTGATTTAAAGCTAGAGTAGCCATATGTAGAATTTAAATCAAATACCATCACTGCCCCCACTATAACTGAAATTCATTTTTCTCATTCCCTGGTGCATTTTACAAACAGTAATAATTTGACATCAGGAACTAAATAAAATTCTAACAATTCCTACACAACATATTTAATTATTTATACAAAAGCAAAGTTAAATCAGCTTCAAAGCACTAGACAGCACCAGGCCACCTAATTTATAACAATATGTGTTCAATATTTGTGCCACCAAAAAAAAAAAAAAAAAAAAAAAAAAAAAAAAAAAAGGAAAGAAAAGAAAAAAAGCCCTAGACGTTTGACAGCTATGTTATTTATACCACTAGATGGCAATCTTCTCCAGATTTGATTAGAGCGGAACTATGAAAATAATCACTGGGAGAGAAAGGACAGTGAAAAAGGAAGAAATGACTAATAACACAAAAGCAAAATATACAATGCAAATCCAATATGCAAACGAAGGCTAGTGAACTGTCATGAAACTAGTGTAATCAATACTTCTTGTCTACAGCTGGAAGAACAGCCTATACTTCCCAATAACCAACCACCCGCCCCCAGAAGAAAGCAAACATAAAAGGTATAAAATCAAGCCACTAATACTAACAGATTTTGTTTTCCAATCAAGGTTACAAGTGTTTTCACAAGAAACAATTGACCTATTTCTGTGTTCTGTTATCCAATTCAATCCTAGGCATCAATAATAGCTATAAACACAAATGAAAAACTGGCTCTTGCTCTGCCGTGTGAACAAAAGGTTGCTAGGTTTAAAATTAACTCTGAGCATAAGAACTATTTCCATGTCTGACACACAAGCTTTAAAAAATCAATGAAAACAGTCAGAAGGTGAAATAAGGAGAAAACAGGGTTACTCACCGTGGAGTAGTAACTGTTTCCTTTTCTGTGTGCAGCTCCCCCAGCAGAGCTGGGTAGTTTCCTGGAGGTGCCAAGAGAGGTTAGCTAGCCCTGCCCCTCATCGCAGAACAACACATCCTTTCACATATTAATGAAATGGTCTCAACTCTTAGACCTTAACTATGAAGTTTTCTTTGCCTCAGAAGTTAGTATAAGCTGAGATCCTAAGAATGATTTTAACTAAGAATGGCCTGACAGATCTATCAGAGGAAAGGGGCACAAAGTAAAGAAGAAATATCGGAGATGAAAAATGATGACTCCTCTACCTTGAGTAACCCTGTTTTTATAGATGTTAGTTTTTTGCATCTTGTGATAGCTGGTTAGACCTAAAAGATTATAAAGAGTGGACTGCAAAAGGAGAAATTAATGACGATTTCAGGATTAAAGGCAAGTGTCCAAAATTCCTGTACAACCCTGAAAAGACATAATCCAACTTCCACATCTATAAAGGTAGAACTAGGAGTGTAAACTATATCACACATATTTCTATTAAGTCATTAACTAAAGGTTCCAACAGCAAAACAGAGAGGTTCCATTTTAAGATTAATTCAGCAACCTTGGTATCTGACAAAACTGCCAAAAAGTCAAATTGTACTGAAGAAATTTACACTTAATTACCCTCAAGGGACCCTAGTTTACCCATCCTCTGAAACAGTAAAATTTATAATATATACAACAAGATATTTAGTAATCCTATATTGCCAAAGGCCAAAAAAATACAATGAAAATACCATGAGGTTCATCATTATTTTCTACTTACGACAATCAACTCATCTAAGTTTTTATATTTTGTTAGTCTCTAATACAATGCACAGAAAATTGGTTTGCACATTTAGTAGCCATTTACCTGAACAATGGGATTCTAAGACTATGCCATATACTCTACTAGGAACTAAATTAGATTTTCTTACAGGAAAACTCAGAACTGAACCAAGTTTCCAGTTTCTCATTATTGCAATTTTCTAGAGGACAAATGCTACTAATACATGTGCAAGGCAAAGTTAATAATGAAAGATCTGACCCCAAAAATTAAGCAGCTAGAATGTTTTTACCTAACTGAGATTTATATATAAAAAAAATATAAGACTAATTGTAAAGAAAACTGAGTTGCTACGTGCTTCCAAAAACCGGTCTGGTATTTCAGAAAATACGTACTATCCCACAATACCACAGCCAAATTGTTATTAACAAGAGTGACTTCCTCAGGCACCTCAGGCATTACACTAATTAGTGAACTTGTCACAAGTATGTTTCCTTTTCTCCCCCACCTGGTATATTTTACTCTATTTCTTATTGGGACCTGCTGCTAATAATCTCCAAGAATTATGCTACAGATATTCTTTCTTCACACTAAGATGTATGATATATTATCACAGAACAGTGGCATCACTGATTGAAATCATTTGATTAGTTTTGCCTTTTTTTTTAAAGTTCTATTTATTTAAGTAAACTCTATACCCATGTGGGGCTTAAATTCACGACACCAAGGATCAAGAGTCGCATGCTCCTCTGACTAAACCAGCCAAGAACCCCTGATTAGCATTTTCAAATCAATTTACATTTAGAAATCTTAGCAATTATAGACCTAAATTAAAATAAGCATTTCTGAATTTAATTTAAAAAGCTAACTTTATTTTACGATACTTTAGTAAGAACTAATTTGCTACCTGTAAAAAAAGTTGAGATTTACATAAAGAAAATATAAAAATAAGTTAAGATTTCAGATCAAGGAGGTATCAGTTAGAAACTGGTTTTAAAGGAAAGGATTCTGGTAAGAATTATTCAAAAGTCCAGGAAAGACTTTTTAAACCCTCTCTCTGATGATTCAAAGGCAAAGGACGGCTCATTAATCTTTGATTCTACTTCATATAATCATTATCCTTGCCTAGATGTAACCATATAAAAAGAGTCCTAAAAATGTGTATTGTTCAGTGATTAAAACAACTGAAGTTTTCGTTCTGTATTTATTATGTATTATTAAATATACCAGAAAACATTTCATATTTATACTTGTAAGTTATTAAAATATATTAACAATATATATTTATAGTAAATGTAATTTTGTATTACCTCATTATGTCTTATTACATAAAATTTTCACCCTAATAGTGAAAATTCTGAAACACAAAACTTTTCAGTCTAAATTACCTTTCCTTCTCAACTTCTCTGGGAAAAACCTACAAAGGATACTCAGGATAAATTTTAAAGCTAATAATGTCCATTCATAAAATGTTTGTTAACACCATATTCTTTTCCTTATTTACAAACCTAACTGGTTTCATCATAACCAATTATAAGGAACCTTTGTCCCGATGCACTCACTTTTATTTCAAAGTGATAAAGACCTTGTTTCAACTTGCTAGCATAGGGCACACGGCATAAACATTAAATATGTTCATAGTAAAGAACTGCACCAGAAACCTCTCTGCCTCCTGAGGGGACCCTGCAGCAGTGCGTCCTAAGGATCACTTAAAACTAAAAATCTTCTAATCATATATACAGAAGACACATCCTTTGGCTCTTAAAGGATTAAATTCCCAAAACTCCACTATCAACATGTTCAAGCAGAACTAAATTTACTGATGTAATATATCTGTTATGTACGAAAGAGGTTTTCAGCATGCCATAAGCATTCAATTCCCACCATATAAACTGCTAAGATCATTAGGAAAATCAAAACCATTTTTGTGAGTCTCTCATTTTTAAATAATGTTTAAAATCAATCTGTCTTAAAAAAGATGAACTTTGGTAAAATTGCCCCTAAATCAAACTATAATACTGATGAAAACCAAAAGTGCTTTCAAACAACTCAGCAAATCCCTAGACAAACTTAAAACAGATTTCCTTACCTGGGATGACCCTACTTCCCCCTCTCAAATCTAACAAACAATCTAAAGTTCAATGCCTAGAAACAGGTTTTAGAGTGAAGTAAGTAGGAACCAGGAGAAAGTATGACCCCAAACAATGATTATACAAAATATGGAAAAGACAAGCAAGCCACATTTTAAAACCACTCCTTGAAGTTTTTAAGATTTTTGTTGCAAATCAACAAAAAATTCTTCCCTTTGTGTTTTTTGAGGGGGAAGGGGTTACTTACTCATTTTTATGTGATTTTCATAAACTTGCTCAGCAATGAGATGTTGATGTTGAGAGAAAACGATCTAAGGCAGTATACTGAAACTAGGCCTGCAACTAGCATCTCACTACTAAGTAAGTTGAGCTCACATTACATATTGCTGATTTCATTTAAGCTCAATTTTTTCCAACTTGAATGACTGCACTGACAATAGACTAAATCAAGGCATTCATTCAAAACTGTAATAGTCTGAAAAGCACTTAAATTCATAAAAACAGCTTAGTACAATTTTAAAGCTCAAAATAACACAAATTTTTATGTAAAAACACGCAGATTTTAAAAAAACACACACGCAGATTTTTCCTATAAAATCCCTAATGAACACTGATTGCAGACCAAAAAAAAAGATTTTTCTTTTTCTTTTTTAAAAAAAGAGCATTTATCTTAACTCAGAAATAGAGGATAAACATAGTATTGATATTTTTAAACTGATTAACGTTCAAAATTATCCTATCCTGGTACCATATGAAAATCTGATTAAAGCTTTACAGTTTATAGACCTATATTCTGTCTCAGGTATTTTTGGTCTAATTATGACAAAAAGGTTAAAGTGATACAGAAACAACACCAATAATAAATCCAGTGACTCATTATGTGACTAAGACTTAAAATACACGCCAAATGGCAAAACAGCAAAATATGTAAAGTAGTTATTTTTACTTACAAGTTAGTAACTGGCTCTCCTTTCAATGGAGGTAGGAGGTTTCCTGAGCCAATTAAACAGTTGTGCACTATAGTTAGACTCTGTAGAACATCATCTCTGGAAAAGATAAAGGTATTTTCATATTTTTAGGAGACTCCAAATCGCTGTCTAACAAAAGGCTTTGGAGAGTCTAGGGTGAAGTACAAGAACCTAAAGTGGGGATATATAAAATTAAGGCCAAGAAATGTCAAATGTTTTCAGTTTACCCACTTCATAATACAAGGTAATTAACAGTGTTTATATTGGTAATATAGTACAGACCTACTTAGGATTAAATAGGTCCTAAATAATCAGAAACAGCAACTGACTGCCCTCTGTGATCAATTCTGAATATCATCACCTATGTACCCAAAGATTGCTACCACTAACAAAAAGGGAAAACAGTATTACAGAAGCTCTTCCAGCATACTCCCAACTTTTAAAAATGGACTAGTTAGGAGGGGTGCCTGGGTGGCTCAGTGGGTTAAAGCCTCTGCCTTCAGCTGGAGTCATGGTCTGAGGATCCTGGGATCGGGCCCCACAATGGGCTCTCTGCTCAGCAGGGAGCCTGCTTCCCCTTCTGTCTCTGCCTGCCTCTCTGACTACTTGTGATTTATCTCTGTCAAAATAATAAATAAACAAACAAACAAACAAATAAATAAAGGACTGGTTAAATATTTATTTATTTATTATTTTGACAGAGATAAACTTGTGATTTATCTCTGTCAAAATAATAAATAAATAAATAAATAAATAAAGGACTAGTTAAATATTTACTCCAAAAAGAAGTTCAGACATCATCAGTCATACTTCTTTCCTCCTCCAAACCATTCCTACTGATTTTGCTTATTAAAATTTCCTGGTATTTCACACATTTTAATTTTCTTACTATTATTTTAGGAATGTCCAAAGATTCAAACTATAAAAGTCTAATGATCTTATAACTATTTTTTGTTAAAGCTTCTTAGGAAAGAAAAAAAAAGCTCACAGAAATATTTCACTAAGTAACATTAATGTCAATAATATGAATTACAAAAACAAACAAAAAACTCCCCAAAATCTAATCTGAATCTAAAAAACAAGCATTTCCATATACCTCCCAAAAGATGCACAAGTCAAACTGCTAAGCAAAAGTCACAAAAAGCAAACTATTAAAAAAAATGAATTTTTCTATTTAAAAGGTTTAAATTTTTTTAAGATTTTATTTATTTATTTGACAGAGAGAGATCACAAGTAGGCAGAGAGGCAGGCAGAGAGCGGGGGTTAGAAGGCTCTCTGCTGAGCAGAGAGCCCAAGATGTGAGGCTTGATCCCAGGACCCTGAGATCATGACCTGAGCCGAAGGCAGAGGCTTAACGCACTGAGCCACCCAGGTGCTCCTGAAAGGTTTAAATGTTATGACAAAATTTGTTACACACCATATTAAATGGTTTTTAAATTATATGTATGGCAGATATTAACACACACTGAAAATGAATACATCAGATACAGCAAAGAGAAAGGGAAAAACACAAAAAGATTTTTTTTCAGTCTGCAACCACAAAACACTAAGTGTTTATAAAAGAAAACTAACCTAGACATTTCAAGTTCTCCGTCACCACAGTGCTGGAGTTTGATGAGCTCAGGCTGAAGAAAAGAGTCCAACAGATAGAAGGCAAAAGCCACTTCTTCTGAAGAAGGAACATGCCACTGGATGCCCAGATTCCACAAGTCCCCTGGTTTACCCCAGTCCTACAAAAGACAGCATTTGTTCAGCAAGCTGTGAAACTGGAGAAAAAACCCCAAATAAATGTGTACATGTAACTTAAAAGGTCTTCCAGGGAGGGGCGCCTGGGTGGCTCAGTTGGTTGTGCTCTCTCAGGGTTGTGAGATCAAGTCCCAGAGCTGGATCCTCCCCACCTTTTCTCCCTCTCTCTCTTAAAAAAAGGCACAAAACTCATTACCCCTTCATTATCACTCAAGAAAAGTCTCCTGGAAGAGCCACTCAAATATGAGTTTACTTAAGAGTAAGAGTAAGCTTATAAAGTTACTGAGTTTCCCAATAAAATCATATGGAATATACAAGTTACATACAGCATACCAACCTGACTCATAGCTCAACAAAAAAGAAAAAAACTAGGCTGCTTCTGTGCTCTGTTACACTTGCCAAGTTTAAAACATTCCAGTAATTTTAATGATCTACTTCAAAAATAAAAAAGTGACACCTACACACACAACACAGAAGAAAAAAAAAAACCCACTCTGGATCCTTAGAAAAATAACCCAGTATGTACTTGGATTCTTAATTATTGAAAATGCTTGCCTTGATGGGAAAGTATTCGGAAGGAGGCTTGTCAAAGCCTCCCGGCACACTGCAGTACTCTGTTGGGTAGATAAGGGTAGTAGAGCGAAGGAGGTGATGCAGGAGATTACAGGACAGAGTGTAACCCTGCTTACAGGTTAGATGGAGGGTTCTTTGGAGAATCTTTACAAGTTGCTCCTTATAAAGAAGCAACTTCTTCCCGTCCACTCGAGTAATCTAAAAGAGGAAGAAAATGGTTGAAGATATTTTGATGAAAAGATTAAGAATCAATAATCAATGCAACAGACAATGTTTAGCTACTAGTCTAAAATAGTAACAGTGTCTCTTAAAAATGTTCAATTAATTTTAGAATTGTCATTTTAACTATATTCGTACAATTCTTTCTTGAGATCAAAACAAATTCTCTGAATTCAGGCCCTCATATGCCACAGTACCATCCTTTTCAAAGAATCTATTTCCTCAAAGAGACAAAATTAATTGGTTGGTAAGCCAACCCATAAAGGAAAATGAAGTATGACTGAGAGCTCAACTTATGGAGAGAGAGAGAGAAAAAATCAGGAGAGAAAAAAAAGGTACTGCCAAATCTAATGAGATTTTCAAATAATGAGTTACTAATATCAGAATTAATTAGTAAAAAGTACTTCACTGCTCATGAAGCCATCAACAATTATCAGACTCGCTTGATAATTGTTTTTTTGTAGCTGTACCAAGAAAATCAGGGTGCCTGGTTGGCTGTCAGTAGAGCATGCAACTCTTAATCCTGGGGTCATGAGTTCAAGCCCCACATCGGGTGGAGAGATTACTCAAATCAATCAATCAATCAATCAATCTTTGGGGTGCCTGGGTGGCTCAACTGGTTAAACATCCAAACTCTTGATCTCTGGGTTGGAGTTCAGGCCCTGCACTGGGCTCCATGCTGAGCATGGAGCCTACTTAAAAACAAACAAACAAACAAATATGGGGCACCTGGGTGGCTCAGTCGATTAAGTGTCTGCTTTCATCTCAGGTCATGACCCCAGGATCTTGGGAGTGACTGTGTCAGGCTCCCTGCTACTCCCTCTCCCTTTACCCCTACCTCACTTGTGTTCTCTTATGCTCTTTCTCTCTCTCCAAATAAGTGGTAAACAAAAATCTTAAAAACAAAAACCAGACTTTTCATATTTTTTTTAAAGTCAATTTAAAAAAATTCTGAACCCAAATCATCTTCACAGCAATATTTCCTTAGTACTACAAAGATTTACAATACCTCAGACAAAAGTTGAAGATTCCACAGCAACTCCTTATCTAGCTCTTCTTCATTTAATACATCATCATCTAAAAAAGGCAAAAGAGTATCAGGGAAAAAGAACTACACATCCAACTAAATGCATCATTTTCAAATATTTGTCTTCAGTATCTCTAATTGCTAAGAAAAGTCTCATTCCTTTTTCATGAAGCTAAACTTGTTCCAGAGGAGGTGAAAATTCCATTTTCAAGAAAATAAACACATCAAATCAGGGCACCGGCTCCTCCACATCTCACAAATTGATTTTTTTTTTTAATGGCCACATCTACATGGTTCCTGCATGCATGAAAATACTAACTTAATAAAGTAGGATTTCTAAACTGTCACTTGGATGAAACCTTAATTCAAATAATCCTCATCACAAACTACAAAATTAAAATATTGTATAGCTTATAGAATTTATTTTCACCCACTGAGTTCTAGAAACAAAAAAATTTTTTTTACCTAAAATTATAAATTTAGAATAATAACCTTATAACTTACTCATTGTAAGCTGAGTTATAACACTGCAGCAGTGAGGAACAAATAACTTCAAAGACTCCTCGGGGCAACACTGAAAACATATTTGTGTAAGTAAGTTTTTGGAAGGCCATGAATATTCATTCAGCAGTCACAAAGTATACCCCGACACTATTTTCAGAGGCAAATAAGGGTTGTAACTTGCTACTGAAACAATGTATTTTAAGTATAACAAGCATGTATAAAATAATTAACCATATAAACCTGTTGGTTACTGACTCATTAATTCATCAGTCCAAAAACCCCAAACTCACCTTTACAGCAGCACGGCACATGTCTGCCACCATGCGGCCTGCTACTCTTGTTTCAAATATATGCGAAATAGAAAAATTAAAAACCTTCTGAAGGGCCACCTGTTAAAATGTTTAAGAAATGAAAAGGTTTTATAAGCAACTTTTAAAAAGATTTTATTTATTTATTTGACATACAGAGAGAGATCTGAAGCAGGCAGAGAGGCAGGCAGAGAGAGAGGAGGAGGCAGGCTCCCTGCCAAGCAGAAAGCCCGATGTGGGGCTCGATCCCAGGATCCTGGGATCATGACCTGAGCCGAAGGCAGAGGCTCAACCTACTGAGCCAGCCAGGCACCTCTCTGCTTACATTTTCATCCACTGATAAAATTTTATAATTTCGTTTTATGTGCATTTAATATATATTGTTAACTCACAACATGGAACTCAGCCAACAGCACTATAACTCATGCCTGAATAAAGCTTATCTAAAACATGTTACTTTCAGGCGCCTGGGTTACTTTAGTGCCTGGCACTAAAAAGACACAAAAGCATGATTACATCAGAGCTGAAACAAGAAGGCAGAGCATTACCTTACTCCACCTCAGCTGAATATGTGTAACTCACATTTTTTTACCACATTTACACATCTACACAAGAGCACCATGAGTACTGACTTGGAGATTACAAATAAATTTTAGCAAGCAGATGAATTTGCAAATATGAAATTTGTGAATATAATGAGAATCCACTGTTTATCGTTCTCAAAATTTAGTATGAGAAAAAGGATAAATGGTATAATACCCAAAGTAACTTCAGTTTTTAAAACACACAAATAAACCTACAAGACTGGGATTTAATTTTTTGTAGCAATGCGACTCTTACCATAAATATTTCTTTGGAACATTGTGTGAGGATTGTACTAAATGTAGAAGACAGACCTAATTCGACCAAACTCTCCAAGTGAGTCATTTTCTCAGTTTCCGTCTCTTCTCTTGTTTGCTCCAATGTGCTACTTTCTATAAGTCCAAAACATCTAAACAATCCAAAGAAAGTATAAGTTTAGCAACTAAAAACTAGTTTCATGTTTTTGATGATTACACAAGTCTTCACTGTCATGACTATTCAAATGATAGCTATTCTACCACTTGGGCATGGCTCACTATCAATGGTCTTCTTATAACTTGAGGGGTTCAGTCCTGGGACAGGGGCTATGTACAGGCTGTAAGTTGCTGGACAGGACAGTCATCTCTCTGAATGTCTAACAAAGGGCAGGTCTGGGGTACATACTCACCGGTCCATAAACTGTAAGACAAAATCCTCAAATTCAGCTGTGGCTGAACAAAGTTCTCGTTCCACCTAGGATATTTCAATGTGGAGAAAAATGAAAAATAGTCCTTGAATTTTTCTCAGGACTATTAAAACTCAATTATGGTCTATAAAAAAGATTTAACACTCTATTATTGTACTAAGTATGGTGAGAAATAGCACCATAACTGTGTATCAATTTAGAATGACTCAATCTACCACTTTCCAGGAACCTAAGTAAGAAGTAATTAACATATTTTATAAGAGCCAAAACCAGAAGTCAAACAGCCACCTTTATCAACTACAGTTTCCAAGTTTCTGGTGTATGTATACAGGATTTTCTCCTACTACCTGAACATCCAAATAACAAAAACAGAAACATGCTTACAATAAAGAAAATAGTTCTAAAATAACCAGTCTGTAATGAAGAAAATGTCTGTTCATTAGGTATCAATCCCCTCAATAAATTTATTCCTAAATTCAAAAAATCAGAAAAACCAAAACCAAACCAAATCAACCAACCAACAAACAAAAACCCACCACTATCTCCACTTAACAAAAAATTAAAAGTGACAAAAATGTAAATACACCTCTAGATATCACTTATTTACAAAAATAACCTATATCCTTTGGTGGGCGCTCTGCCAGACTTTCTTACCAATGATGTGGTCCTCTACTTATATCATTTTAGTCACGAAAGGGTCATTTTAAACTACTAGTATTTAAACTATCAAATATTACTATGCATTTACAATAAGAGTTACAACTCAGTTAACCAATCCTTTTACAAGTAGAAAGCATCCTTACTTCTGTGAGGTCATTTCTTTCTTGTAGTACAGATGAACAATCTACTAAAGGCACCAGAGTGGAAAATGTTGCTATAAATTGGAATGTGATCTGTGGGAAGATGCAAAAAATTTAACATTAATTATGTACATATAGTTCAAAAATACAAGTATACCATAAGCTACAATAAAGTGCCCAAATGAATTAATATTTTTTTTTGTAAAGCTTTTTTTCCCTTAATTTTATTTACTTATTTGGCAGAGACAGCGAGATCACGAGGAGACAGAGAGGCAGGCAGAGAGAGAGGAGGAAGCAGGCTCCCTGCTGAGCAGAGAGCCATATGTGGGACTCGATCCCAGGACCCTGAGATCATAACCTGAGCCAAAGGCAGAGGCTTAACCCACTGAGCCACCCAGGCACCCCCCAAATAAATTATTTTGAGGGAAATCCCACAATAGTCTTTCTGGAAATTTTTCACCTAGAATTGAATATTTTAAAGTTCTTCATAATTAAGCAGCTGTTACTTTAGTAATAAAGTTATACTAAGTTTATTTTCATAGTTATTTATTAGGTTTAAGCACAACGTTCTCCAACCTTTTGTCAAGGAAGTACCCCCCTCCCCTCACCTTAAGATATAACATTAACAGAATATACTGAAGCAAAAGCAAGAGACTGGGTAAAAGGGAAGGTAAGCAACTCTTAAGTCAAGAGATGTGTATATAAAATGGGACCTGGCATTTTGCACCCAGCAGCTTTTATCATGCCTCCTGTCACCAGTGTAGACAGAGGGAAGTACAAATAATCATATGCTAAGATTTTTAAGGTTTTTGCTCAAGGAAAATAGTAAATACATAACAAGCTTCAAAAATATCTTACAATCATTAAACGTATCCAGGTTATAGCAAATTACTTACAAAGGATGACATATAGATCAACTAACCATCCACAGATCTAAACTTAGCAAATTTACATTCAATGATATTCTAAAAAGTCTGAACAGAACTTGAAAGGATGCCTATTCACACAATTAGAACTCAGACACAAAACAGAATAATAAATATGCTTACCATGCATTTACTAAAGTCATTTGGATCCACCCCAGGCAATGCTCTCATCAACAGAGGTAGCATGTGCGTTGGACCTTCAGGAAACCACTTGCCCCCTGATACCAAACTTCGGGCTACTCCAATTACACAGCTTAAAGTAGCTGTGAGTTGGTGAGGTTCTGTTAAAGTCTCTAGTGCAGGATACGTTCTATAGTTTAAAACACAATTAAAAAACAAAAAACAGTTCCATTACAGATAAACATGCACAATACATTATATCTACCAAATTCATAAACTGCCTTTAGCTTAAGGCTGGTAGCTAGCAGAATATTTTGAATGAATACCTGTTTTCAAGGTTAACAGAATCACACACATAAAGGAAAGGGAGGAGTTTCCCTAACCCCCATCCCCTTACCACCTTTCTCCATGCAAATTCCACAGTGTAAAAGAACATGAACTGGCAGATTTTGCATTATTTCAGCCATCTGAATCCACCTCCACATTCCAATGACGGATTCTAATCTAATGGTCAGCAATTATTAGAATTCAGGAATAACAAGTGACAACTATCCTATTCTTCCCTTTTACAGGAAAAATAATCTTTACTAAAATGCTGAAATTTCTCCTATTTTACACTTTAAAAAGGACTGGCATTTTAAAATTAGACATCAGCTCTAGAAACATATGCGAAGATTCCTGATTTAATAAAAGAGAATAATACAAATACAATCTTTGATCACCAAGTAAGACAAGAACATTCACACAGCAATTTCATTTTTAAGAATCTATTCCATAGGAAGAAAAAAAATCTAAAATATAGTCATTTTAATTTTCTCTTATGCAGAAAAAATAAGGGAAATTTCATTTTAAGTAGGAAAAAAAGAGTATTTATAATCACAATTTAAAAAACCAGCAAGCTTAGGCTTTAGAAGGTAAAGAAAGCAAACCAGCTCTTTAACAGAGGCTGTCCTTCCTTAGAGGATATATATTCAGGACCTAAAATTTATTTTCTCCATTTTTACTTTTTAAAGGATTTTGCTTTTTTTTTTTTTTAAAGAAGAGAGAGAGAGAGAGCACAGGCACACAGGGGAAAGGCAGATGGGGAGGGAAGGGGGGAGAGGGAGGGACAGAAAGAGAAAGAGAGAGAGAGAGGAGAGACAGAGAAAATCTTAAGCAGGCTCCCCACCAAGCAGGAAGCCTAAGGCAGGGCTCCATCTTATGACCCTGAGATCGTGACCTGAGTCAGACTCTTAACCGATGGAGCCACCTTGTTGCCCCTAAAGGACTTTTGCTTTCATAAAAAGAAAAAAACCCTTCAAAATACTTCTCTTGGCCAAGCATGTATCATTTAATATGCTATTAAATTTGTCCCAAAATTGAAAACTAAAGAAAAACATAATGGATAATTTTACTTGTATTTATTCTTTTAAATTTAACTTCATTTAAATTCAATTAATTAACATACAGTGTATTATTAGTGTCAGAGGTAGAGTTCATGATTCATCATTTACTTGTATTTGTAAGCTTTGTTTCTTCTACTAAAAAAATATCTCTCTATTGATAATTTATCAGCTGGAAAACATTAAAATAAGGCAAAACAAAGGGAAAGCCAAGAATTACGAAAACTCCAATCTTCAAAATTTTAACTACGCAAGAAAATGAAGTCCCTCTTTAGAGGCAAGTCTCTCCTCAACGAGCAACATCAAGGGACCTGCCACTGAACTGTTAGCTTCTGCTACCACATGATGACCAAAGAGCAAAGAATACTGGGGGTTCAGACCATAGAAATGGCCTCACTTCCCCATTTCATTTCCTAATTATCTGTGCTGGAAGAGTTTCTGTGCCCACAAAGTGCACACAAAAAGGGAGAGGTTTGGAAAATGAGGTACAGCTTTAACTTGAGTATTTATGGCAAAGAGGACAGGGCAAGATAAGATGAGCAACTCAAATTTATAAATAATGGAGCCCTATTTTGGTCAAGACCTTTGGCAGGATATCTAACTCCTAGCAAATGTGCCCAATTATCCCATTTTAATTTTAAGCCAGAAAATAGGCTGTCACTTGCATTCTGTCACTAAGGATCTTCGACAAATCTGTTTTATGGAACTCAAACTGTTAGACCCTTCCGGGCCCTAAAAACTAACATTCTTCTTCTATTTTTGAGTAAGACATTAAGAGAGAAATCATAAAGCTCAAATTCAGGCAGCAAAGGAATTAACAGAAAGCTTAAGTAATATTATATAAGCACAGAAGGCTTATATTGTGACAGTAACTCAGCAAAGGGAAAATTATTTTTGTTACCAGTTCAACATATGAAACAAAATGAATGCAATAAAATTCACACTGGAAATAACACACATGAGATTATGCATATATTAAAATAATAAAGATAGTCAAATTTTCTTCTCTATCACTGCTTCTAAGAAATAAAAGACATCCCAAATCACTTCTCAATATTTAGTGATACACTTTGATGTAAAAGCAGCCAGAGCTTAATTAATTAGCTTATTAATTAATTTTTTAAGATCTTATTTTTTAGCAATCTCTACACCCCACATGGGGCTCACACTCACAACCCCAAGATTAAAAGTTACATGCTCCACCGAGTAAGCCTGCCAGGCGCCCTATAATATTTGAGTAAAAATGTGCCAATAATCCAAAAATATTTTATCCATCCATTTTGTGTCAATTTTCTTTTATCTCCAGGAAACCTTTATCAAGTTACCAATCAGTATGTTAAAATGCTTTGCTTCTCCTATAAGGAACCAGAATAAGCACTGAGAAAGCAAAACAGAAGCCACAAAAGAAAACCATGCAGAACAGAAGAGTAGAAGGAAGGGATAACCAGAACAGCTGCAGCCACAGCTAAGGCTTCAACCAAACATGTAAAACTCCACTTACCTTTCAAGTACAGGGGGTATTACTAACTCCGGTCTCATGAGTGCAAGATTCTGCAGAGCCTGGGCTGCTTCTAAACTACCAGTTTTGCTAAACATAGCCAAGAGGACAGGTTGAATAATGCATCGTACAAAGTCTGTAACATCTTGATCAGTAAGCTTATGGCTATCAGGCACAGGAGTTAACCAAGAAGGCTTCTTGTATCTTTCACGATGCAATCTTCTAACAACACTGTTTGGCAACCGCTGAAGTAGTTTCATTAACTTGTTCTGGGGACACAGAAGCAGAAAGTCCAAGGTAGGTTCTCTTTCCCACACAGATATTTATGGCTCCTTTCTAGTCTCCAAATAAAGATTCTTAAAATAACACTCTTACAATCTATTACAAAGACGTAAATGGCATAATTAGCTAGAATAAAATGCTATTATCAATTAAATTATTGATAATAAAAATGCATTTCAAACATCAATTTTAATTTCCAACACCAGATGAATTTTCCATTACATGAAAAACCATTTTAACCAGGCAATGTGGAAAAAAACCAAAAAAACAGAACCACAACTGATATTCCTTTCTCTTGCCAGAATGTGACATTTTGTCACCAGTTATTGGACTAGTATTATCTCCATTTATTTTTATGTTCAATGAACATGGTAACTTAATTTGAACGTAATGACCTATATATAGCCAAATTTATATGAAGAACAGAAAATGTATTAAAGGTTTTATACAATAGGTAATGTGTAACCATTTTTTTTTTCAAAGAAATGTGTGACCATATCTTTAAAAATTTCCAAACTCTACAATGAAAAATGAACGTACTCACCAGCCAGCGCCCATTATTTGAGGGATGGTAAAAAGATGTGATGCTATTAAACAAACCAGACAAGTGTTTTTGCACTAGTTTACTTGGTCCACCCTATTCAAATAAAAGTACAAAATATTAGTATCCATGGTACACTGGAAAACTGAAGGAATCAATAGGCCCAAGCCTACATATACCTCTCTAACGTGGTACACATCCATTCTGCTGACAAAAACCAATTCTACTCCAATGTAAGAGTCAAAAACAATTCCCCAGTGAACTTCTTACAATCTTCCATTTAAAACACTCTACTAAAAATAAAGACAACTGACACCAAATTAGATAAGTGAAGAGATCTTTCAATTTAGAGTATCAGCATATTTTAGTCTTCTGCCATGAAATAACTTTTGTCACTAAGACTGTTTTAAAATAACCAAGAGTGGTAAATCAGGCATAAAAAGCATTCCTTAAAGGATTTAAGAAGTGACTTTCTTAATGCAGGAAATGAAGAAGTGAGATTTACATAAATACATTCAAATATTTTATTTTTACTCCTAAATGTTTCAAATTATTAAACCTGTTATATTTGACCACATTTTGACTCAAAAGAAAAAATTTTCTTAATCTATTACCAAAACAAATACACCAAAGAATACAACCTGGTGGAAAAAAAAAATGAAGAAAAAAAATTATCATTCATCAAGTTTGATAGCCCTAAAGAACTACAATTTAGTATTAAAATCTTCCATTTCTCATGATCTTTCTTTTTTTCTTAAGGATTTTATTTATTTGACAGAGAGAGAGAGAGAACAAGCAGGGGGAGCAGCAGAGGGATGGGAGAAGCAGGCTCTCCACTGACAAGGGAGCCCAATGCATGGCTTGATCCCAGGTGTCTGGGATCATGACCTGAGCCACAGGCAAATGCTTTAACAACTGAGCCACCCAGGTGCTCTTCAGGATGTTCTTTCAAGAAAGAGCAGAGACCTAAGGCAGACTGTTGAGTTACATTAAGAACACATCTTCCTGCTCAAATGAAATCCATGTACCTATTCCCAATTGAGAATAGGTCGACTAATAAAGAGATCCTAATTCCATAGCAAAAAAAACCCCAACAAAAATGCCAATATTTTAACATAGTAATTAGCATTTTAATGTATATTTATAAATTTATAAATAATTAAAATTTATTATATTCAATATTCATATTTAACACAAAATTAAACTGTCAGTGGGAAAAACTGTGAGAAAGAGCAGCAATATTAACTAAAATAAGCTGATATTAATCATGATATAATTCTGTGGCTTCTAAAAAATGAATTCCAATTCATTGCTTATGTAAGACAGTAAATATCCAAATGTTTTTGCTCTTATGGGGTATAAGAAAGAAAATGTGATTTTCCCTGTTTAATAATGAAAGGGCAAAAACAGAGGGAGAATGGAGAATGAATTTCTTTTTTTTTTAATCTAAAAATAATATTTAAGAACTAAACTTCTCACAACCATCCTGCCTTTTCCACAGAAAAAAACCAACCAAACAATATAACCTGGGAGAAAATATCAAACACAGAATAATAATTTTAAAAAGGGACAGCAGTAGAAGCAAAATAAATGGCAATCCAGAAAATCATAGTATAAAATTGTTCTAATATTCCTATCTGCAAATTGACACTGAAACCCAAGCATGCAGATGTATTTTTACTTCCCTTCAAGGATGTCAATAATCATCCATACTTCTCCCATCACCAAGATTACTTCGTTTGTTTAATAAGCTTTGTGTTCAGTGTCATCTTCGACACTGAATGCATTCGTACTGAGCATATGCAAAATTCTAATTCCACGATTTTCATTATCAATTTGACCTTTTGTGAGTCTGGTTCTTGACCTTTAAGACTGCTATCCACTCTGAATCTCTCAAAACTCTAAACTTTGACTCCATTGTTAAGAATCACTGGCTAGAGAAATAGTGTGTTTTTCTATATGCTGGGTCTGATAAACATTAGCTTACTACATCAGAAAATACCCAAGACTCAAATGACCAACTAAGATACTAATATAGCCTTATGTGATTAAACAGAATTTCCATATCGTTAACAAAGAATTTAGATGAACTAATGTGTTACAAACCATCATAGCGGTGATCCATATCACAGCGTGTCCTATATCATAAGCATTTGTTAAAAATCTTGGGACTAACACTTGACTGCTTCCCACTGGGAGGTTCAAGCTTCTCAGAATTCTCGTAAATATCTTTAAAAAGAAAAAAAGAACTAAGGATAAATATATATAAGTATCAAGTAACTCTTTAAATAACTGAAGTGTTATATATATTTTTGCTATTGGATATATTCTCACTGGATCAGGTTTTAAGCAAAATTACCAATAAAATTAAGCATTTGATAGCTTTATTCCATAAAATTTACATAGAAATATCTACTTTTTAAAAAAAATTTTTTAAATTTTATTCATTATTTAAAAGTTTATTTATTTAAGTAATATCTACACCCAAAATGGGGCTTGAACTCAAAACCCAGGTATCAAGAGCTGCATGTTCTAATGAATGAGCCAGCCAGGCGTCCCTATTTACTTTCTTTCAAATGACACTGAGGTCAAAAAGGGGTGGGTAAGAAGCAGCTGTATCCATGTACCCATAAGCAAGCAAAAGAGATATAGTTTACACATAAAAAGGTAAAAAGTAGGTAAGTACAGTTCAACATGAAATATTTTGACTCTTGTTTCTCTAAATGCATATAAAACTATTTTTCCTACACTCTCATTCCATGCCAAGAAAATACAAAATGCAAATACCTATCTTCTAATGGATTACTTTCCTTTTCAAAATTCTATCACTGTTATTTCCCCAGGAATTTGCATTTTCATCTCTAATTTAATAACTGTATTTTATTTTTATTTATTTGTTTTTTAAAAATATTTTACTTATTTCTTAGGGAGGGAGGGAGAGAGAGAGAGAGAGAGAGAGAGAGCGCGCACAAGCAGATGGAGCAGTGGGCAGAGGAAGAGGAAGTAGGCTCCCCCATGAGCAGACAGCCCACCACAGGGCTCCATCCCAGGATCCTGGGGACCAAGATCTGAGCCAAAGGCAGATACTTAACTGACTGAGCCACCCAGGGACCCCTAACAATTGCATTTTAATATAACTGAATTTATATTTAAAATCTGTCGTTAGTAACAGGGAGCCCAACAGTGGAAGAAAATAACTTTTCCTCCTTAGTTTCTACTGGACAGCGCAGCAAAGGTAAGCAGAGTATTTGTCTGCTGTTGCTCTCCAGCCCTGCTCTACTGTCAGCATGTGCATCAGAATCACCTGGATGCCCCATGCCAGCCCTCCTAGACCTACTGCAGGAGAAACAATCCGGAAGCTGCAATGTTAAGAACACTGCACCTAGAGACACTCTAGCTTTGTTTACTCTAGTAAAATGTGATCTAAAAAGTAGAGAACACTCTAGAATAGCAATCAAATACAATACCCAAACTCTGTTGAAAGGTATGAATATAAGATACCCTGAATAATATACTTAGTACTTTCTAAATTACTCACTCTGAAACTTCTATTTCATGTCCTATATAGGCAAGAAAAATATCACACCTGTGATTACTTTTGTATGATGCAATTAGTTTTTGAAAATAAATGATCTACCCTGGTAAACTGTTATGTTTTTACTAGTGGTCAAGAAATACTTTAGGGATTAGCATACAAAACACACTACTTAAAGACACAATAAGTGCTATCAGTGTTACTGTATGCTGTATACTCAAAAGTTCTTAATTACCTTTGGTACATACGGATCCCAATCTATGTACCCTATATTATCTGTAGCCAATCGAGCAAAGAGATTTACTAGTTGCTGAAAGTAAACAAATAAAGAAAGAGTTAAGTAAATACACTTGTTATTATGTGTCACAGTCACATACCCTTATCCATTTCTGGTTCTCAGCTGCCATCATTAGCACAACTTAATATACGGTTTATGACTCATTTTTTAAAAATCTCTGAATTCTCATTTCTTGTTACCCATTTAAAATCAAATGCAGCCGAAATGCTTATTGAAAGGGAAATGACAAAGCATCATCCACAATGCAAACAGAAGAAATATTAATCTAATAAGCATTTAGGAAACATCCACTATGTGTCTAACAACATGCTAGTGATAACAGGAAACAATAGTCTTACATTTCATAATACATGCACATGCTTCTAGGTATCAATAAAACCAAAAGAAGTGTCTATTTCTGTTAGAAACAGCAAATCGACAATTACAACATTGCTAAAAGCCAATTCTAAGGAACTGAGGTTACTTATCAAATGATCTGATAGCAAAGAAGGAAAAAATAGGATACTCACCCCCTCCCACTGTGGGAGATTTTGCACTGAAACCCAAAGGCCAATTAATTCATCAAACCAAAGTCTGAAGAAGAAAAAGGTTGTTATGAATAACAAGTGATTTATAGAAAGTGGTTCAAAGCCAGGTATCCTTTGCATTTTTTAATCTATTATTCTTACTGATAACTACACAACCTAGAAAAAATAATACTGAATGTTACAAATTTAATGGAACAAATGACTACTTCTGTCTGAATATTCCCCTTGCAATGTATTTATGCTAGAGTCATGTCATCAAACCTCTACACTTCATTGTTAGGGGCACTTGGCTCAGCAAGTTACTGCCCAACTCTTAGTTTCTCCTTGGGTCATTCATGGTCCTGGCACTTTTTGTGTTTTTAAGAAGTCCTACTTTATATTTTCCTTTCTTTCTTTGAGAGAGAGCACAGGGGAGGAGGGTCAGAGGGAGAAAGAATCTTAAGCAGGCTCCACACCTAGGGTGGAGCCCAGCACAGGGCTCAATCTCACACCCTGAGATCACAACCCTGAGCACAATTCAAGAGTCAAGACATTTAACTGACTGAGCTACCCAGGATCCCCTAAATATTTTCATTCTAGGATTTGCTATATACTTAAGAGTCATCTAGAGAAAACAGTTCTTAAAAACAGTGCAAAGACTAGAATGAGTGGAGAAAAAGAATTATAAAAAAGACTTAAGAAAAACGAGTGATGAATAAAACCAAGTTTTCGGAAAACACTTTTCCTTTCCCTAAACGCCACATAATTTAACATTTCTTACCATTGCCTATTTACTGATATATTCTACATCTTTTTGTATTTTTTATTCTTTCGCTCTTGATTTCTTAAGTTAAAGCCTTTAGCTTTACTTTTTCTTTTAAGTCACCTCTATACCCAACAAGGGACTCAAACTCACAAACCCAAGATGAAGAATCACATGTTCCACCAACTGAGCCAGCCAGGTGCCCCACTAAGCCCTCATATTTGGCTTGACATACAAGCATTATTTGCTCCTCATTTACAATCTTATGTTTAACTTTCAGACTCCAAACACTTCAAGTGTAATCAACACAATGGTTAAGTTGGTCAATTTTTGTTTACTTATTATTGCTTTATAAGTTAGCTTACATATCTCCACTTCTTGTTCTATTCTATAATTTGTCAAGACAGATAGAGAGATAGATAGATATACTTACTTAAAACCTTTATGATGAAGTTCTGGAGGAAGGGAGGTAGGAAGAAATATTTCAAAATAAGTTATGGCCTTTTGCATTGTTACATCAAAAGGGCACATCAAAGGCCGCCATTCTTCTAGCATCTCAGCTGTGGCATCTGCTGGAAAGTATCTAATAAAAAAGAAAGTATTTATCTGATCATTGGCTAAAAGGTCTACAACATCAACATATGACCAACATATGACCAAAAAAGGGGGAGACAGGGAATGGATTTCATAAGGTATAATATACACTACAAATGTCAAGTAAATTTAAACAAACTTGTGCAACTCAAAAATAAATACCTGTCACACTAAAATATAAATTTTCTTCTTGTCTACAGGACTTTGAAAAATGCTATAAAGCTGATATAACTCATAAAATACAAAGTCACTTAAATCACCTACAAATTTATACATGTGGTTGTATTTTTCTCTCCTGTGTGCTATATAATAGCAATATGAAAAAAAATCTAGTCACAGAGAATCCAGTCTATATAAGAAAGGGATAATCGGTGAAATGAGAAAGAGAACCTTAGCCCAGGCTTATTTGGATCAACCATTTACTCTCACTGTACCATAGAGTTCTCCTGTATATAAGAGCTGACTACACTAGATTGTCTGGTCCTATAGGTGCAAACATTCTGCAAGTCTATGAAATGGGCAGGAAAGCCCCTAGGGTAGAGAATATTCACAGAATGGAAATCTAAGTGTACATCCACACACAAAACAGAAGTAAATGGAAAACGAGGACCCATGTATAATTACCAAATACCCATTAAGGAGGTTTAAAATAACAAAAAAAGCATATGACAAATTTGGATTTGGGCATGGCGCAAAAAGTGAGGGAACCCTTTCAAATACACTTGTAGGTTTGGGCTACATGTCACATTATTAACACAATTATATCTCTGTCCATCTGTATTAATTAGAATCGCACTTCATTTATTAATGTGAAAAATAAAACTACATTTCTAGTAATACTACTTTGGATTCATCAAGCATCAATGTACCAGGTCATTATGTCACCAGTTGGAATAAAAAAAAAAAAAAACCACAAAAACCAAAACACAGACTTCAAATATCTCATACATCAATTCTCCTTCCTAATTTTTCAGAGTCAACTGTTAGCCTTGGGTGTTCTATGAATTACCCAAGAACCTAAAAACCACTAAGTACCCCAGTGACGACGAAGTTTCAATTTCCAGTAAGGAAACACATGCCAAGAGGTCAATGCCTAGCATGAAATGATAGCTCATTGGTGGCTTATGACTCAGGTTAAGTCTTAAGCCTCAATCTTAAAAGGGAAACTATATCCTAAAAATACATTTGCCCAAGAATGAGAATATAGTAGGTCAGCAACAAATACTTGATTTATAAAACCATCTATAACTTTAACTCATATTATAAGAATATGATAAAATAGAAAGGAATTCACTGCATCCATACACAGCTGAATAAGCAGTTTTAGAACAGCCTAATAATAGTTCAAGCCCATAGAACTGGTTTTTTATTTATTTCATTAAGCTCTATGCTCAACATGGGGCTCAAACTCCTTATTTCAAGATCAAGAATCCATGCACTACTAACTTAGCTAGCCAGGTGCCTCAAGTCCATAGAATTGGACTTCAAGTGATTAAAACTAAATTCAACCCATATTATCTTTAAACATCAGAATATGGGCTATTTCTGTATATTCTACTGAAAGAGAAGATATTTTTTAAAAAGTCTACACACCTTCTTGTTTTATTCACATTTTACTACAATATCTGTAACGCTCATTTTGGAAAATATTTTTGATCTAATGATATTCCAGGAAAATCTTTCAAATAAAGACAATTATATATAAATTATGGCATTCTAACTTCATAATAGGTAATTGACACCCATACCACTTAAAAATTTTTTAATTTATAAATGAAATCTGAATAATTCAGTTCAAGAGTATGATATATTGTGCCCAGTGACTAACATCACAATGTTAGAAACGATTTATACCTTTAATTTCCTCTTCAAAGCATACTAGGGATGGGGAAAAGCCCAGAGAAAATAAAGAGGTTTTATAAATTGAGAAGCTACTTACGGTCGGCAGCTTTTCACGAGTGTTTTGAGAACATTTTCTACAGAACTAGGGGGAAAAAGCCATTTGATAAATTAGGTTGGTTTATTTTGAAAATGCACCTAATCCAATTAATAAATATCCCTAAGAAATACTCACACATTTAAAAATTATCTGTGTACATGCAATAACTAATCCTTCTCTTTCATACAGACAGAACTTTTTTTTTTTTTTTTTTTTTTTTTTTCCAGACAGAACTTTTAAAGATTAACTACCTAAACTCTGTAATCTACCCTTTCCTTTGCCCTTGGTTTGCTCATTCTCTGTTCTAAACCAAAGTTAAGAAAACTGGGAAAACAACAAATCATTTTCAATCTTTACAAAGTAGGCAGCAAAGATCACACTTAACAGCACATCAAGAAGTATGCTCAGTGACTTAAAACTTCAAATAACTAATTTTTATTTTTATTAAAGTGTATTTACATCAAAACACAAACCGCAGACAAAATCTGGTGTGCTTATATCAGCAACTGCCAGAAACTATTTTTCTGTAACCAATGGTGAGAGTTCTATAACCCTACAAGGTTACTTTCCTGCCAGCAACAATTATCAAAAATACCAAGAGCCATCTTTTTCACTAGCTACTTAGAAAGTTAGTTGAGTAACATTAAAAAGCTATAATTTATTTTCCAACTTTGTAGGTAGTTCAAGTGAATTTAAGAAAACAACATAAGGGGGCGCCTGGGTGGCTCAGTCAGTTAAGCGACTGCCTTCGGCTCAGGTCATGATCCCAGGGTCCTGGGATCCAGCTCCACATGGGGCTCCCTGCTCAGTGGAGAGCCTGCTTCTCCCTCTCCTTCTGCCTGCCCCTCTGCCTATTTGTGCGCTTTCTCTCTGTCAAATAAATAAATAAAATCTTAAAAAAGAAGAAGGATTTTAAAAAAAAGAAAACAATGTAAGTATTTGTGTATGGATTTAAATAAATGTTTGTCTAAATGAAAAGGCCATTGTGTACTGGTTTAAACATACATGGCCAGAATGGAATATTTAAATTAATTAGATCACAGTCAAGAGATAAAATGCAAGTAAAACAATGGGCATAAGATAATTTTGGACTGGGATTTTAAGATAAATGTGTGACTACTTACAGTATGATGTATACAAGTAAATAAAATAAGTCCCCAAATCTCAAGAAAAAAAATGAGGGAAAGGGGTATCTTTCAGGCAGTGCTTCCACCTGATACTTTCTCATTAAGCTTCTTGAAATTGTTAAGTCCAGAGTCTATCCAACTTCTCTGAAAACTTAAGAACTAATCTGTAAAGAAATTTCAAGGAATAACACAAACCAAACACAGCACAAGTAATCGATTATACAACCAAGAGAGAAAACTATGATTTCATTATGAGAAATCCTTTTTAATTTCAAAACTAGTCTGAAAAAAAAATTAACTGAGGGGGGGCGCCTGGGTGGCTCAGTGGATTAAGCTGCTGCCTTTGGCTCAGGCCATGATCTCGGTGTCCTGGGATCGAGCCCCACATCGGGCCCTCTGCTCAGCAGGGAGCCTGCTTCCCCCTCTGTCTCTGCCTGCCTCTCTGCCTACTTGTGATCTCTCTCTCTGTCAAATAAAATAAATAAAATCTTTAAAAAAAAAAAATTAACTGAGGAGGAAACCAGACTACAACACATGAGATAATTCTAAAATAAAAAAGATGACCATATGGCCAGACAGACATGGAACATTTTCTCTGATTATAAGGGAGTGATTCTACCTTCTCTCATAAAAAAGTTAAGAAACTGAAAAACAATTAGTTTAGAGAAAATCTAAGTACCTGGTTAAAAAAGGAGTAAACTTCTCTCCAGCTACGTTTAAACTCCCTGAAGACCACAGCTATGATTTTTACTTCCAGGTATTTCCAAAGTACTTTTAAAAGGCTCTATGTTGGGGCACCTGGGTGGCTCGGTGGGTTAAAGCTGCTGCCTTCGGCTCAGGTCATGATCTCAGGTCATGAGCCCTGCATCAGGCTCTCTCCTCATCAGGGAGCCTGCTTCCCTCTTTCTCTCTGCCTGCCTCTCTGCCTACTTGTGATCTCTGTCTGTCAAATAAATAAATAAAATCTTAAAAAAAAAAAAAGCTCTATGTTCATATATATATTTATGCATATTTATATTTATTAATTTACAATACACAATAAACATTTTCTATCAGAGCAACAAAGAGCACAGATCTTTGGATCTTCTTTTCGTTGGGTCTGAAGAACCCCATTTAGAAACAACTTATAGCCAAGGTTTAAAGAACCATCTAGTTCCAAACTAAATAATAGATCAACTTAAATGCAGATTTAAAAGATAAATCTAAAATTGCAAACTTTGTGTCCAAGGAAATAAGCAGAAGATCTGTAATTCTACCAGTTTCTAAAGTTTGTGTCCATGTGAACTTTACATTTATTTTACTGTTTCTGTGGCAACTCGTTTGAGAGTACAACACAGAAAATCTGCTGTTTTCACTGGTAACTTTTCTATTCTACCAACAAACTTTCATATAAAGTAAAAAATGATTCTAGGAAGCAGTCAAAAGGCTGCAGAGCTACCTGTCTTCTCCAGTTCCCTTCACTCTTCAAAAGAATAGGAAGTTAATTACAATACTTCATAGCTGTCACTTCACTCATTAGAGGAATAGGGCATGTAGGAATGTGCTTTAGTTCATCTAAAGTCAATTTCAACCCCTCCTTATATATAAGGCCTGTGCCAATGGATTTATGCTCTTTATCCAGAAAAGGGTACAATCTCTCTAACCTGTGATATCTGTATAGTGACCTTTTGTGATTCTTGTAATCTCTCAAGATGAAGGGAACAATGTTTCTGTTTAAAAATAAAATAAAAGGTTAAGGCTAGATGCTACTGGACTATATTTCAATAATTTTTAGAGGGAGTGAATAATCACTATGTACTTTCCCAATTGTTGGAAATTTACAATACTAAAGTGATTACAATTCAAAACACTTAAAAAAATCAAAAGGGATCTACAGAAGGAATAAGCTTTGGATGGGTTTTCTCGTACCCTACTTCCTCTTAAAAAAGGCTTGTTAAGTTGAAAAGAAAGCCATAAGTATATCATGCAATAGTTCGCAACTTGGGCTTAGAGTCAGATAGATATAAATTTGATTTCCAATTCTGCTACTTACTTTCAGTTCAACGTTATAACCTCAGTTTTTCCATCTATGTAATAGTAATAATACCTACCTCTCAGAAGGCTGTTACAAAGATTAAATGAGATAATGTAAGGAAAACAGTTACCTGGCCCAGAATTAAGCATAAAAATTATTAACTATAATTATTATTTCATACTATCCAAAACAAATTCAATCTCCTTAAGAACTAATATTTTGTGCTCATTTTGCTTTCACATTTATTTTACTGTCTTTCAACACTTATTAATGATTTAGGAAATCACATCAACATAGGAAATTCTTCTCCCAATTTCCACCCCATTTATTAGGGCAGAAAATAAGTTCTTGTACCAGTTCTTGAACTCTTGTCCCAGTTTCAACAAATGACTTTGTGGGACTTTTCCTCTCTGGGCCATAATTTCCTTACGCTGTATGATGACATAAGTAAATACCAAATACAAATATGTAGCAGAGAAGTTTGAGGAGAGCCAAAAACCTTAGCCTCCAGTTACACCAGTTACCTGGAGGTTTATGCTTGCTACCACCTTGGTCTTACCTATTTATCAGGGCAGTATTCACTTCGCAACCAGAGAAATATACAGCAAATGATATATTCGAGATGAAAGTATGGACTGCTCACTCATTGCCAGAAGTACTTTCAGCTTCACCTGACAATTCTTGAACTAAGTTTTAGCTTCAGAATTATATTTGCTTTTTTTATAAATGAAAAGGGAAAGTGCAACACTGAAATACTCTATATAACCTCTGCCTTAACTTCCTTGTAACTTCATGGTAATTACCTACATGATATTTTCTTTCTTAAGAATGTACTTCAGGGGCGCCTGGGTGGCTCAGCGGGTTAAAGCCTCTGCCTTTGGCCCAGGTCATTGTCCTGGGGTCCTGGGATCGAGCCCCGCATCGGGCTCTCTGCTCAGTGCAGAGCCTGCTTCTCTCTCTCTCTCTTTCTGCCTCCCTCTCTGCCTGCTTGTGTTCTCTGTCAAATAAATAAATAAAATCTTAAAAAAAAAAAAGAATGTACTTCATTTCATCCCCAAATCTCAGTTTTACCTGCTTTCTCTATATCTAAACAAGCACAACCATCAGTTCATCAACATGATGCACCTTATATCTAATTTTTCACAACCTAATACTGCATAGTTAAATCAGCCAGTACTTATTTTTCACAGCCACTTTATAAGAAACTAGGGTCAAGATAATTCTTCCAGAAGAAAGGTTTAAGTAAAATATAATACGTTCATCACTGAAGTAGCATTAACATTGATTTTTCATTATAACTACTTTCAGAAAAAGTATGCCTCCATGGCTAGTGTTAAGAAGTTGTAATAATCCTGATCACTCACGTAAAAAGAACATACATAATTGCTGAAAGTGATAATAAGCCTGGTAAGTGTGCACTAAGTATTTTTGGAAAATGCTATAAAAAGGGGCTCTTGGGTGGCTCAGTGGGTTAAGCCTCAGGTCATGATCTCAGGGTGCTGGGATCGAGCCCCGCATCAGGCTCTCTGCTTAGCGAGGAGGCTGCTTCCCCGCCCCACACTGCCCTGTCTGCTGGTGATCTCGCTCTCTCTCTGTGTTAAATAAATAAAATCTTTAATAATAATAATTTTAAAAAGAGCAGTTTCTAGGGGCACTGGGGTGGCTCAGTGGGTTAAAGCTTCTGCCTTCGGCTCGGGTCGTGATCCCAGGGTCCTGGAATCGAGCCCCCTGCTGAGCAGAGAGCCCGCTTCCTCCTCTCTCTCTGCCTACTTGTGATCTCTGTCTGTCAAATAAATAAATAAAGTCTTAAAAAAAAAAAACAACAACAGAGCAGTTTCCAAAGAAAGATCATTATAACACAGATACAACTTTTGGGAGAAACACTACCAAAGTCATTAATAAAAACTGACTACCTATTTTCACATTTCCAAATAAAAGTGAAAGTGGTATTTCCAAAAGAGCAAATAGAATGTCCCTCAGATAACATGTTAAAAATCACTCCATCAAAGCTGGTGCAGCCAGTCTGGAAAACAGTGTGAAGCATGAAGTTTCCTCAAAAAAGTTGAAAATAGAGCTACCCTATGACCCAGCAATTGCACTACTGGGTATTAACCCTGAAGATACAAATGTAGTGATCCGAAGGGGCATGTGCACCTGAGTGTTTATAGCAACAATGTCCATAACAGCCAAACTATGGAAAGAACCTAGATGTCCATCAACAAGTGAATGGATAAAGAAGACGTGGTATATATACACAATGGCATACTATGCAGCCATCCAAAAAACCGCAATCTTGCTATTCACAATGATGTGGATGGAACCAGAGGGTATTATGGTAAGAGAAGTAAGTCAGGAAAACACAATTATCATATGATCTCTCTGATATGAGGAATTTGAGAGGCAGGTCAGGGGGTAGTGGGGGAAGGGAGGGAAAAAATGAAACAAGATAGGACCAGGGAGGGAGAGAAACCATAAAAAATTCTTAATCTCAGGAAACAAAATGAAGGTTGCTGGGGCGGTGGGAGGGATAGGGTGGCTGGGGTATGGATACTGGGGAGGGTACATGTTATGGTGAGTGCTGTGAACTGTGTAAGACTGATGATTCACAAACCTGTACCCCTGGGGCAAACAAATCATTATATGTTAAAAAAAAAAATCACACCATTTACCTTATTAATAATCATGGGTTATTAACAAAATAACCATAAACTATTTTAAATTTCAACAGATCCTCAGAGAAATCACTTTCATCATTTCATTATGTTAAATTGTGTGGCTAGAGATCATTCTTGAGCTGATGATAGTAACTTAAGCTTAGAAATGTAGCCACATGCGTCAAGAAACCCCCAGCAGAGTAAGAACATGTCACTTCCATGTGTTAAAGGGGGAACAAAGGATTAGCTATATCTTAGGGATAAGAACACCAAATCAAAGTCCTTTGTCAGATCAAATGAGAAACAAATACCATTAAGAACAAGTACCAGAAAAGGGAAATAATCAAGCTTCTCCAAAGGCAGATTAATATGATAAATGAAAATGTTTAATACTCTATGATCCCCTTAGAGAACGATATATTGAGAAAAATAGATCTCAAAAAATTATTTTTTAAAAAAGTAAACTGAGTTATCTAGGCCCAAACTGCTCATGATGCAAATATGTAAACCGTTAAACCATAAGTGACTCTTAATCTTACAAAACAAACTGAGGGTTGCTGGGGGGAGGGGGGGTTGGGAGAAGGGGGGGTGGGTTATGGACATTGGGGAGGGTATGTGCTTTGGTGAGTGCTGTGAAGTGTGTAAACCTGGTGATTCACAGACCTGTACCCCTGGGAATAAAAATACATGTTTATTAAAAAAAAAAATTAAAAAAAAAGTAAACCGTTAACATCAAACAACTCACAAAAAGCAAACTGACAGTGACAAAATTCAACAAATATATACACATACCAATCCAAATATTAATTGTCCATGCCCATCTGTAAAAGCTGATCTATGCATAATTCCTTCACATCTTGTTATTAGCAACAGTCTTCATTGATAACTTGGAATACGCCACCCCAATTTAAGTGAGTTAGGACATCATTTTAGGAAATAAAACTAGACCCCTAACATTTAAATGCTTCTTAAATAACATAAACAAGAAGTGATTCTTATGTTGTTATGAAGTTCAAACTACCTAACTGCTTTCCAATTGTCCTTTTTATTATTAAAACAAAACAAAACAAAACCCTAAATTTGTTTCTCTAGTAGAACCCAGGAAAAGAGAAGAGTGAAAAATGTCTCTTGCCCCTGAGACATAAAAGCAGAAAGACAGAAGAAGTAAAGGAGGGAGGAAGATAAGGAAAAAGGAGAAAGGAAAGAAGAAAGTTAAATAATCCTTGCTCAAAGATACAGAAACAGCTTTTAAAATCATATTGAAATGCAAGGCACCCTAAGCTGTAGTTTCAAATAAACACAAACACATAAGGCACATGAGTTTAAGACTTGAAAGACAGTTAACAAATGAAGCAACCTTTCACTTTTGATTATAAAAATAGTAATCTAAAAATAGTATGAACACATGCAGTCAGCTGACAAAACTGTTTCAAAATGAGTCAGAATACATCTAAGATGAAAATACTCAAAGCAAAATACCAATGCCAAAAGCATGCCATATTGAAGGATTTTCAGGGGTTTTCTGAAATAAAATGTTTGTGAAGTTGTAACTTTATCCCTTGATTATAAACACTTGCTATACTTGTACACTAAATAGAAACGCTTAAAATTTTTATTTTTATTTATTATTTTATTTGTCAGAGAGAAACAGAGAGCACAAACAGGGGGAGCAGCAGGCAGAAGGAGAAGCAGGTTCCCCTGCTGTGGGACTTGATCCCAGGACCCTGGGATCATGACCTGAGCCAAAGGCAGACTTAACCCACTGAGCCACCTAGGCATCCACCCCCCCCCCTTTTTTTTTAACTAAAAAGAAACTTAAGTAGAAGAGTAAATTTTTAAATATTCAAAATGATTCCCTATTAGAAATTCAGTGGACACAGAACAGCTCAGAGGAACAAAAACTGAAAAGTACTGCTGTATGGCTGACTCTCCAACTGATTTCTCTAAAGTTTTTTCTTTCTTTCTTTCTTTTTTTTTTTTCTTAAAGATTTTATTTATTTATTTGGCAGAGAGAGATCACAAGCAGATGGAGAGGCAGGCAGAGAGAGAAAGGGGAAGCAGGCTCCCTGCTGAGCAGAGAGCCCGATGCGGGACTCGATCCCAGGACCCTGAGATCATGACCTGAGCCGAAGGCAGCGGCTTAACCCACTGAGCCACCCAGGCGCCCCCTAAAGTTTTTCTTTCTTTCTCCCTCTCTCTCTTTCTTCTTAAAGATTTTATTTATTTGATGGGCGCCTGGGTGGCTCAGTGGGTTAAGCCGCTGCCTTCGGCTCAGGTCATGATCTCAGGGTCCTGGGATCGAGTCCCGCATCGGGCTCTCTGCTCAGCAGGGAGCCTGCTTCCTCCTCTCTCTGCCTGCCTCTCTGCTTACTTGTAATTTCTCTCTGTCAAATAAATAAATAAAATCTTTAAAAAAAAAAAAAAGATTTTATTTATTTGAAAGAGAGAGAGAGAGAAAGAGAGAGAGAGTGCGCGCTCACAGAGGAGAATGAGAGGGAGAGGTAAACCCACTACGCAGACACCTGACAAGGGGCTCAACCCCAGGACCCTGAGATCATGACCTGAGCCAAAAGCAAACACTTAACCAAATGAGCCACCCAGGAGCCCCCTCTAACATTTCTGCATTAAAAACTAATAAGACTACTATATTTCTCTGATTTAAAAAAATAAGGCAAGTGTGATGAAAAAATTCCAAGAACCAAAGAATCAGATAAACCTTCAAAGGTGAATTTTTATAACTATACATAGCCTGGCCTGAATGGAAATAAGATAACAGGTACTCCTTTCAAAAGGTGCTAAATATCTAATAACAGTAAAAAGATTACAGAAGAACAAAGAATGACAATCCTAACAAATGTTTTAAGTACAATTTTTAATTTTTTTTTTTACAGAGACTAAGTTTCTAACTTTGTCCTACAGGGCTGTCTCTCACCAAGCAAGAGCCCCTTCAAGAGTGGTTCTAGATCCTCAGGATTCTTTGTGATCTGTTTAAACTGAACAACAACACATTGTTTTTTTAAAAAAAGTCTGCATCAACAGAGCTGCACTTCACAATGAGTACTCCAGCAGAGGCACACAGCCCTGGGTGTAAGCACTCCAAGCTACTGACCCAATAGGGTTCATCTTCCTGGAGCAGCAATTTTAGTCAACAGATAGAGAAGAAAAATTTTTACTTATGAAAACATTACTTAATAAGCCCAATAAAGATATGAATGTTTAAAATAATGTGAAATTTCTAAGAAACTTCTCACACCAGACTGCTTTAAGAAACACTTGAGAGGGGCACCTGGGTGGCTCAGGGTTAAGCCTCTGCCTTCGACACAGGTTGTGATCTCAGGGGTCCTGGAATCAAGCCCCACCTCAGGCTCTCCCGCTTAGCAGGGAGCCTGGTACTCCCCCCGCCCGCACTGCCTCTCTGACTACTTGTGATCTCTGTCAAAGAAATAAATAATATCTTTAAAAAAAAAAAAAAAAGAAGAAAGAAAGAAAGAAATACTTGAGAGCCATGAGGAAAGAGGAGGTATTAAGTGGACACCTTGATTTATAGTATTAGTACAGGAAAAAAACAAACTCATTTGGAAACTAGAACACCCAGGTCTTATAGAATTTATAACAGGGGAAAAAGGAACGAAAAGAGCATAGAAAGAAAACATGAGGGACTGAGTAATGAGGCAGACAACTTTAGATTGCAGGGATACAAGGTAAGTGGTGGCAAATCTATGTGGCTGTAGCTATATGGAGGAACATTTTGGAAATGTATGGGGTACTTTTTTTTTTTTTTAAGATTTCATTTATTTATTTGAGATGGAGAGAGAGTGACAGCACAAGCTAGGAGACAGAGGGAGAGGGAGAAGCAGGCTCCCCACTGAGCAGGGAGCCCAGTGCAGGACTTGATTCCAGGACCCTGAGATCATGACCTGAACTGAAGGTAGCCGCTCAACCAACTGAGCCAGTCGGGTTCCCCTGTATAGGACATTTTTAATGATCATAATTATTGGGGAGGATTCAATGAAACTTTAGTGATCGCAGTATATTAGATATCCCACAATCCATGGAATAGCCACACATAACAAAAAACTGTACAAGATGTTCAAATGTAACTGTACAACTACATACAGGTGAAAGAATTTTGACACTAAAAGTGAAGTGCTTTACCATTAAGTATTTTTTGCAGTTAAAAAAAAAAAAGGATTTATTCATTTATTTGAGAAAGACCAAACATACAAGGTAGTTTGAGGGGGTGGGAGGAGCAGAGGAAGAGAGAGAGAACCTCAAGCAGATGTGGAGCCAGGGAGCCAGGAGACCCATGTGAGGCTCAATCTCATGACCCGAGATCATGACCTGAGCTAAAGGCAGACACTTAACCAACTGAGCCACCCAAGCGCCCCAAGACTGAAGACTATTTCAATAGTCTAGAACCAACTGTCATTACACTGGCAATAAGCAGACATAAAACAAGCACTATCACAGAATTTCATTAGTAATTTTGTTGTTAGAATGCTTCATGTTACTGTCATCCTTCCTGGTATGACACATAAAACAATTTATGTTGCAAAAATTAGACACTGACATTACTAATTTATTGCTTGTTAGCTTTCAATCTTATGGATTCTGTCCCCAGAAGCCCACTGCACAAATTTTCTCTGACTTGATATGTCAATGTTTTTCCCCCCAATTCTTCCTTTGCCTCTATTCCTTTCACATGTAACAATGTTCAAAAATAATGTTCTGTGATACTAAGTAACTACTGCATTCCATTTTTTTTTTTTAAGATTTTATTTATTTATTTGACAGAGAGAGATTGCAAGTAGGCAGAGAGGCGGGCAGAGAGATAGAGGGAGAAGAAGGCTCCCTGCAGAACAGAGAGCCCGATTCGGGGCTCGATCCCAGGACCCTGGGATCATGACCCAAGCTGAAGGCAGAGGCTTTAACCCACTGAGCCACCCAGGCGCCCCTCCATATCATTTCATAAAGGATTACTGAGACACTGTATTATAGATAAAGTCAGTTTATCTGCAAAGATATAATACTTCCTTTCCTCCAGCTTAGTACTCTCAAATTAAACTTACTTCCCTCTTTTTTTAATCATATTTAAGTCAGTCATACCTATTGTTCTTTATCCTAGCATTGGGTTTTTTGTTGTTGTTGTTTTTTAAAAAGATTTTAGGGGTGGCTGGGTGGTTCAGTGGTTAAGCATCTGTCCTCAGCTTAGGTCATGATCCCAAGGTCCTGGGATCAAGCCCCGCATCAGGCTCCCTGCTTGACATGAAGCCTGCTTCTCCCTCTCCCTCTCCCCATTGTTGTGTTCCCTCTCTCACTGTGTTTCTGTCAAATAAACAAATAAAATCTTAAAAAAAAAAAAATAAAGATTTTATTTATTTGTCAGAGAGAGAGAGAGAGCACACAAGCAGGGGGACCAGCAGGCAGATCAAGAAGCAGGCTCCCCACTGAACGAGCCTGATGTTGGACTTGATCCTAGGACCCTAGGATTATGACCTGAGCTGAAGGCAGATGCTTGACTGACTGAGCCACCCAGAAGTCCTACTAAGTTTTTATTTTAATATCTACCCATAATGCTTTTATTTTCTTGTATGTCTTACACAAAATGTATTTTGACCATTTTAAAATTTAAACTTACTCATAAGTAGAAGCAAAATCTAAAAACCATTTTGAATCTTTAGTGTAATGCTGCCTGCATGTTTGAAATACATTTGTTTTATAATAAACTACCATCCCATTATGGCAATATTTTATGGTTAGACATTATTTATATTTACGGAGTCCAAGATGGCAGTGGCAGAGGAGACCTTCGTTTCCTTTGGTCCCAGAAATTCAGCTAGATAGCTATCAAATCATTCTAAACAACCTGTGAACTCAACTGGAGATCTAAGAAAAGAATAGCTGTAACTCTACAAATAGAAAAGCAACCACTTTCTGCAAGGTGGGAGGTGTGGAAAAGTGAATCTGAGGTGATATATGGCAAGATAAAATGCAGGGGGAGGGAGTCTCCAACAGCCAGCTACTGGAAAGTGACAGAGCAGCAGAGCACAAAATCAGAACTTTGAGAAGTCTGCTCTGGTGAGGGACATCCCGGTCTGAAAGCATTCAGGTAGTAAAGTGGGGGCGGAATCCCAGGTGGGACAGTGTGGTCTCAGGACCCTCAGGGTCACAGAAAGATCGGGCGTGACTATTGAGTTAGAGGTCCCAAGTATCAGAGCTGGGAAGGCAGCTGCAGAGAGTAAGCCCAAGAGGAGGCTCTCAGCTCGGGTTGCCTTAAACCATGAACTGCATACAGTGGGACCACAGCTCTCTGAGCAGGGGCCCAACAAGCAGCACAACTGGGGAGATCTCCCTTCCTTCCCTGGGAGTAGCAGCATGGAAGCACACCACAGGAGTCTACAGGATTTGGCAACTCAAAACAGAGCCATGTGCCTAAGATAGAAATGCTTGGTCACAGTCTGGGGGAGGATGGATGTGGACTGAGACCAAGGAGATAGGAGTGACTGACTGCTTTTCTCTAAGGGCTCAATGAGAAGTGGGGCCACAAGCTCTCTGCCCCTGGGCTGGAGATAGGGAAGTTGTCATGTTCATTCTCATCCCTGAAGCTGCGTAGAAAGCCTTCAGGGAACAAAAGACACATAGAGCACACCTGAGCAGATTATTTAGCCTGGCCCTCTGGCAAGCGCAGCGCAATTCCAGGACAGGCAAAGACATCTGAGAATTAAGGCAAGAGGCCCCTCCCCCAGAAGGTCAGCAAGAACATCCAGCCAAGACCAAGTTTACCAATCAATGAGAACTGCAAAACTCCAGCACTAAGGGAACATAGCATATAGAATTCATGTTTTTTTCCCCCACAATTCTTCAGTCCTTCACAATTTAAAACTTTCTTTTCTCTTTCCCTTTTCAATTTCTTATTTTATCAACTCTTATTAAAATCTTTATTAATTTTCATTTTTACAGTTACATTCAGTCCTTTCACTATATTTAATTTTATCTTTGCATATATGTAAGTTTTTTTCTTTACAATTTTGGGATGCAGTTTATTCTAACAGATTAAAGTATACCCAAAATCTAGTGTACAACTCTGTTCTCTTCACCTGTCTAATCGTATTCGTTTTTACGTTTTTTTCTGTTTTGTTGTTTTTAAATTTTCATCTTTACAGTTACAGTCTAATCCCTTCAAAGTATTTAATCTTATATTTGTATAAATATAAGGTTTTCTTTCTTTACAATTTTGGGATCTAGTTTTCAAACAAAGGGACCTGTAAAATACAGATGGGATCCAGTGTATTGCTCTGTTCTGTTCACCTGTCTGATAATATTCTCTTTTTTGGTTGTTTATTTTATTTTTTTCAGTTTCGCATCTCTTCTGATTTCTTTAGCTTGTATTTCTCTGGGGTCATTTTGCTATTTTAGTATTTTGTTCTCTCACTCATCTATTCCTCTGCGGACAGAATGAGAAGATGGAAAAACTCAACTCAAAAAGAAGGGTCAGTACTGACTGCCAGGGACCTAATCAGTATTAACATAAGAAAGATGTTAGAACAAGAGTTCAGAGTAACAATTATAAAGATACTAGCTGGGCTTGAAAAAAGCCTGGAGGACACCAGAGAATCCCTTTCTGGAGAAATAAAAGAACTAAAATCTAATCAAGTCAAAATAAAAAAGGCTACTAATGAGATGCAATAAAAAAATGGATGCTCTACCTGCTAGGATAAATGAGGCCGAAGAAAGAATTAATGATATAGAAGACCAAATGATGGAGAATAAAGAAGCTGAGAAAAAGAGAGACAAACAACTACTGGATTATGAGGAGAGAATGAGAGATAAGTGATGCCATTAAGCAAACAATATTAGAATAACTGGGATCCCAGAAGATGGTGGTGGTGGTGGGGGCGGGGGCAGACAGAAGGCATACTGGAGCAAAATTATAGCTAAGACCTTCTCTAATCTGGGGAAGGAAACAGGCAAACAAATACAGGAGGCACAGAGAAACCCCCTCAGAATCAATAAAATAGGTCAACACATCAAGATATTACAGTGAAACTCGCAAATCTCAGAGACAAAGAGAACATCCTGAAAGCAGCCCAGGGACAAAATGGCTATAACCTATAAGGGTAGAAACATTACACTGCCAGCATAACTGTCCACAGAGACCTGGCAAGCCAGAAAAGACATGTATCATACATTCAAACTAAGAATACTTTATCCAGCTAGGATGTCTTTCAAAACAGGAGAGAGAAAAAACTTCCAGGTCAGGGACCCCTGGGTGGCTCAGTGGGTTGAGCATCTGCCTTCAGCTCAGGTCATGATCCCGGGGTCATGAGATTGAGTCTCATACCGGGCTCCCTGCTCGGCGAGGAGCCTACTTCTCCCTCTGCTCATGCTCACACTCTCTCTCCCTCTGATAAATAAATAACATCTTTAAAACAAAAACAAAAACAAAAACAAAAAAACTTCCAAGACAAATAAGAACTGAAATAATTTATGATTACTAAGCTAGCCCTACAGGAAATATTAAAAGGGATCCTCTAAGTAGAGACAGCACAAAAGTAAATAGACTAGAAAGGAACAGAGACAACATACAGAAACAGTGAGATACAGATAACAGAATGGCACTAAATTCCTATCTTTCAATAATTACTCTCAATATAAATGGACTAAATGGTGGCACCTAGGTGGCTCAGTTGGTTAAGCCTCTGCCTTCAGCTCAGGTCATGATCCCAGAGTCCTGAGATCAAGCTCCACATCAGGCTCCCTGCCCAATGGGGAGCCTGCTTTTCCCTCTCCTCCATGCTCATGTTCTCTCTCATTATCTCTGGCACTATGTGTGTGTGCATGTCTCTCTCTCAAATAAGTAAATAAAATATTTCATTTAAAAAATGGTCTATAACGGCACAATCAAAGGACACAGGGAATCAAACTACATAAAAAAGCAGGACCATCAGTATGCTGTCTGCAATGGGGTGCCTGGGTGGCTCAGTGGGTTAAAGCCTTTGCCTATGGCGTAGGTCATGGTCCCAGGGTCCTGGGATCGAGCCTCTCATTGGGCTCTCTGCTCAGTGGGGAGCCTGCTTCCTCCTCTCTCTCTCTGCCTGACTCTCCATCTGCTTGTGATCTCTCTCTGCCAAATAAATAAATAAAAATCTTAAAAAAAAATGAAATAAGAAAGGTCTCAAATACATAACTTAACCTACACCTATAAGAGCTGGAGAAAGAACAGCAAATAAAGCCTAAATCCAGCAGGAGAAGAGAATTAATAAAGATAAGAGCAGAAATCAATGATATAGAAACCAAAAGTACAGTAGAACATATTTATGAAACTAGGAGCTGGTCTCATATTTATGAAACTAGGAGCTGGTTCTTTGAAAGAATTAGTTAAGACTGATAAACCTCTGACCTGACTTAACAAAAAGAAAAGAGAAGAGACCCAAATAAATAAAATCATGAATGAAAGAGGAGAGATCACAACCAACACCCAAGAAATACAATTATAAGAACATATTATGAGCAACTATATGCCAACAAATTAGGCCACCTAATTTAGGATGTATTCCTAGAGATGTATAAACTATCAAAACTGAAACAGGAAGAAATAGAAAACCTGAACAGATCCAAAACCAGCAAGAAAACTGAAGAAATAGTCAAAAATCTCCCAACAAACAAGAGCCCAGGGCCACATGGCTTCCAAGGGGAATTCTACTAAACATTTAAAGAACTAATGCCTATTCTTCTGAAGCTGTTTCAGAAAATAGAAATGGAAGGAAAACTTCCAAACTCTTTCTATGAGGTCAGCATTACCCTGATCCCAAAACCAGGTAAAGACCCCACCAAAAAGAAGAATTATAGACCAATATATCCCTGATGAACATAGAGGCAAAAATTCTCACCAAAATACTAGCCAATAGGATCCAACAGTACATTAAAAGGATTATTCACTACAACCCAGTGGGATATATTCCTGGGCTGCAAGATTGGTTCAACATCCACAAATCAATCAATGTGATACAACACATTAATAAAAGAAAGGATGAGAACCATGTAATCCTCTTAACAGATGCAGAAAAAACATTTTACTAAGTACAGTGTCCTTTCAGGATGAAAACTCTATAGTGCAGGGACAGAGGGAACATACCTCACCATAAAAGCCATATATGAAAAGCCCGCAGGAAATATCATTCTCAGTGGAACTGAGAGCTTTTCCCCTAATGTTAGGGACATGGCAGGGATGTCCACTATTATCACTATTGTTTAACATAGTACTAGAAGTCCTAGCCTCAGCAATCAGACAACAAAAAGAAATAAAAGGCATCTGAATCACCAAAGAAGTCAAACTCTCACTCTTCCCAGATGACATGATACTTTAGGTGGAAACTCTAAAAGACTCCATCCCAAAATTGCTAGAACTCATTGCTAGAACTCAATCAAGGCACAGAAATTATTTGCATTTCTATACACCAACGATGCAGAAGAAAGTAATTAAAGAGTCAATCCCATTTACAAATGTCCCCAAAACCATAAGATACCCATGAATAAACCTATCCAAAGAGGCAAAGAATCTGTACTCAGAAAACTATAGAAACTCATGAAATTAACTAATGAAGACACCAAGAAATGGAAAAATGTTCCATACTCATAGATTGGAAGAACATATATTCTTAAAATATGTATGCTACCTAGAGTAATCTACACATTCAATGCAATCCCTATCAAAATACCATCAACTTTTTTCAAAGAACTGAAACAAATTATGCTAAAATTTGCATAGAACCAGAAAAGACCCCAAGTAGCCACAGGAATGTTGAAGAAGAAAAACCAAAACCACTGGAATCACAATTCTGGACTTCAAGCTCTATTACAAAGCTGTAACAATCAAGACAGTATAGTACTGACACGAAAACAAACACACAGATCAATGGACCAGAAATAGACCCTCAACTCTATGGTCAACTAATCTTCGACAAAGCAGGAAAGAATGTCCAATGGAAAAAAAGACAGTGTCTTCAACAAAGGGTGTTGGGAAAAGTCGACAGCCACATGCAGAAAAATGAAACTGGACCATTTCTTTATACCATACCAATGGATGAAAGACCTAACTGTGAGATAGGAATCCATCAAAATCCTAGAGGAGAACATAGGCAGCAACCTTTGTGAAGTCAGCTCCAGCAACTTCTTGCTAGACACGTCTCATCTACAAAGGCAAAAATGAACTTTTGGGACTTTATCAAGATAAAAAACTTTTGCACAGTAAAGGAAACAGTAGGCAAAACCAAAAGACAACCGACAGAATGCAAGAAGATACTTGTAAATGATAATATCAGATAAAGGGCTAGTATCCAAAATCTATAAAAACCTCATCAAATGCAACACCCAAAGAATAAATAATCCAATCAAGAAATGGGCAGAAGACATGAACTGGGATTTCTCCAAAGAAGACATCCAGATGGCCACAGACACATGAAAAAATACTCCACATCACCTGTCATCAGGGAAATACAAATCAAAACCACAATGAGATACCACCTTACAACATTCAAAATGGCTAAAATTAACAAGTCAGGAAACAACAGATGTGGCCGAGGATATGGAAAAACGGTAACCCTCTTACACTGTTGGTGGGTGGGAATGAAAGCTGGTGTAGCCGCTCTGGAAAACAGTATGAAAGTCCCTCAAAAAGTTGAAAATAGAGCTAAACAGAGCTATCCTATGACCCAGCAATTGTGCTACTGGATATTTACCCTAAAGTTACAAATGTAGTGATCCGAAGGGGCATATGCACCCCAATGTTTAGAGCAGCCAATGTCCACAAAAGCCAAACTATGGAAGGAGACCAGATGTCCACTGACAGAATGGATAAAGATGATGTGATATATATGTATATAATGGAATACTACTCAACCTTCAAAAAAGAGAAGTCTTGCTATTTGCAATGATGTGGTCGAACTAGAGGGTATTATGCTAAGCAGAGTAAGTCAATCAGAGAAAGATAATTATCATATGATCTCACTCATATGTGGAATTTGAGAAACAAAATAGGGGATCATAGGGGAAGAAAGGAAAAAAAATGAAATCAGACAGGGAGTCAAACTATAAGAGACTCTTAATATTGAAAACAAAGTGACAGTTGTTGGAGGGGAGCTGGGTGAGGAGATGGGGTAACTGGGTGATGGACATTAAGGAGGGCACATGATGTAATGAGCATTGGGTGTTATATAACACTGATGAATCACTGACCTCTACCTCTGAAACCCACAACAAATTATATGTTAATTAATTTAATTTAAATTTTAAAAAGACATTATTTATATTTATTTTTGTCACTGAGTGTGGATAAAGTATATAGGTAAATTATATTACTTACTAATTTCATTTGAGAATAACCACACAATACAAAAGGAGGTGCTGCCTGCTTTAAACCTAGCAAAGATTTCAGCAAAGACACGATGTTTCTTCAAAAGACCAGGAATAGCCATAGTGAAACTTCTAAGGAAGAAGGGTTTCCATGAGAGAAAGAATGATGGCATACTTCAGGAAAAGACATGGTAATAAGCAGAGTATCAAGATGCAGGGGAGAACTATAAGCACTGACTGACACTAACAATGATAAGCTCTGACAAAAATTTCCAGGAAAGAAGAAAGCCATAGATATATATTAGCGACCATGCAGGACTTAAAAGGAACCAGCTGCCTTTGTAAAGGTACACCTCAGGGCAGGAAGTAAGACGCTTGATTATAAAAAAGCAAGTAAAAAACATACTGAAGAAGAAATTATTGAAAAACTGCCTTCTCTCTCCTAGCATTCACCAAAGATTTTCTGAAGCAGTCAAAATCAGCCAGGAAAATTTCAAAAAGATAACTTATTGGGGAGCCTGGGTGGCTTAGCAGGTTAAGTGACTGCCTTCGACTCAGGTCATGATCTCAGGGTCCTGGGATTGATCCCAGCATCGGGCTCTCTGCTCAGCAGGGAGCCTGCTTCCCCCCACCCCTGCCTGCCTCTCTGCCTACCTGTGATTTCTCTCTCTGTCAAATAAATAAAAATATAAATAAAATCTTTAAAAAAAAAGATAACTTATTTTGAACACAATTAAAAGGTCCCTGAAATCTATGACAGTTATTCCAGTCAAAACCTAAATGGCCTCATATTTTAAGAAGGCCCAATCAATCTAGTCCATGCCATGTTTCCTCCCGCAGAATTAATACTCAAAAGGAAGCTTTACCACAATACCTTTATGCTAAATTTTGGGTTTTCATAATAAATATTTGTAAAAATATATTTGAAGATGTACCCTTTAGCTTCATGGTGAATTTTGCTCTTTTTATGGTTGAAATGGGTTTCCTTATTCTAACCCCATAAAGTCTTCAGGAAAGAAATGATCTCTTACTACTCTATTTGTGACCACTGTCCAAAAACCAATTAGGAGCTAAATTCAGGATGATCTATACAGTCATTTTTAAAAAATTCTTTTCATTTAGGGGCACCTGGGTGGCTCAGTGGGTTAAATCTCTGCCTTTGGCTCGGGTCGTGGTCTCAGGGTCCTGAGATCGAGCCCCATGTCAGGCTCTCTGCTAGACAGAGAGTCTGCTTCCTGCTCTCTCTGCCTGCCTCTCTGCCTACTTGTGATCTCTGTCAAATGGATGGATAAAATCTTTAAAAAAAAAAAAAATTCTTTTCATTTATATCATTTCACTATTTACTTATGACCTAAGAATCTTTTGAAGTCTGTCATCCTACATCTGCAGTCATTTTCAAAAAATTCAATGGTAAGGGTGTAACAAAGGCTGCTAACTTCAGTGAAGCCTGAGAAATGATCAGGATTAAAAGAACTGAAATGAGGAGGCTAAAAGAAGTCACGAAATAATGAAAACCTGCCTAGAATTGAGACAGAAAAATCACAGAAGTAAATCTTAAAGGACTTAATTTATAAAAAAGAAAGGAAAATAACGGAAGTATATAAAATGGTGCTCTTCAGGGAATGAGTTCGTGTGTGTATGACAAACAACTCTAGGTAATGAGAGGAGAGGTATACTGAAGAAAACCGTAGAAACTTTCCTAAACATAAAGCTCAATCACAAATAGTTTAGGAGATTTTTCTTAGGGGCACCTGGGTGGATCAGTCGGTTAAGCCTCGGACTCTTGATTTCAACTCACGTATTACCTAAGTGTTGTGGGTTCAAGGACCGAGTTGCAGAGCCTACTTACTAAAAAGAAGAAGATCCTGAGCCCAGCCTGGTGCGGAGCACAGGAAGCTCAGGAAGCCCCACCAGCTCATGAGGCATGAGCTCCTGGGCAGCTAGCTCCCTCCCACTCTCTCCTTCCCCACGCATCAGCATGAAAGCCTTTAGTCCAGTGAGGCCCATTAGAAAAACCAGTCTTTTAGATCATAGCCAGGTCATCTTCTGGAGCAAAGCCTTGGTGGAGGACATGCTGGGCTTGCTGTACAACATGACTGTTATTCCAAACTCATGGAGCTGGTGCGCAAGCATCCCCAGAACAAGAAGATGAGCAAGATGAAAACCCTGCAACAAGATACCTTGGACCTGCACTTGTACCCCACTACTGTCAGTCCATACCACTAGTGACCTGGGCAAAGCCAGGCATCCAGGGCACCACTGACCACCCTAAACATGGGCATCAGTATCCTGTCCTTGCAGGCTTCTGAATTCCCTCCTGAATTAATGTCAAATGACAGCAAAGCGCTCTGTGGCTGAATTACACAGAGTTCATGTGTCCATGACTTTCCTTTTCTTTGCACAACAACAAATCCACAGGATTCGTTCTTTTAAGACACTGAACTACTTATTTTTCTAAGATTTTATGTATTTATTTAGAGAGAGAGGGAGAGAGTGAGACCATCTGTGCACACGAGGCAGGAAGCAGCAGAAGGAGCAGACTCATGAGATTACGATGCTGAGATTGTGACCCCAGATGTGCACAGATGCTAACCGAATGAGCCACCCAGGCACCCCCTGAACTTATTTTTCAACCATTTCACAGTGTGAACAACAAGTTGAATGGACATTTTTTAAAAATGGAAAGAAAACTAAGACCATCTTCCCCAGGGTATTCTCTGACTTGGACTGTGATATTAGTTATTTATGAAAAAGACTTTTAAATGCCCTTTCTGCAGTTTTAAGATTTTCTTTATATAGTATTTTCACCATGGGGAGTGAAAACACTAAAATCCTAAGGAATTTGCCAATTTAAAGAGACTTTGCCTTTTTTCAAAGGTGGAACATGAATACTGGAAGAATCCAGTGTTCAGTTACTTAAATGAAGTCTTTTGGCCAGAAATAACCCTTTTGATGCAAGCCTAATGAATGCTCTGTGTGTGTGTGTGTGTGTGTGTGTGTGTGTGTGGTAAAAGCCTGTGAACTCTTTAATTAGAGTTTTCTTGTATAGTGGCAGAGATGTTTATTTCTGCATACAAAGAAAGTGTAATCATGTACTTAAACACTAGTAAACTTAAACCTTTTATACAAAATAAATCATGTGTTTGCTGAATGGTGAGTGGCTGCTTTATTTCAAAAGACCAGTGTTTGGATTTTTTTTTTTTTAAAGATTGTATTTATTTGACAGAGAGAGAGATCACAAGTAGGCAGAGAGGCAGGTAGAGAGAGGTGGGGGAAGCAAGCTCCCTGCTGAGCCAAGAGTCTGATGTGGGGCTTAATCCCAGGACCCTGAGATCATGACCTGAGCTGAAGGCAGAGGCTTAACCCACTGAGCCACCCAGGTGCCCCTAGTGCTTATATTTTTATTATGCTATGTTATAACTGAACCCAAATAAATACAAGTGCAAATTTATGTAAACTGTGTAAGATTATAACAAACATGTCTGAAGTTAAAAAAAAGAAAAAAATGTTTTTTTTTTTTTAAGTAGCCCAATGCAAGGCTTGAACCCACAGCCCTAAGTTCAAAAGTCAGACACTTAACCACATGAGTCAACGTTTAAGAGTATTTTAAGACAAATATGCTAAGACTAAAAATTAAGAGCTAGATCACAACTAGATAAAGCCTTGTTAACAGGGAGAAATGATACTTTGTAGTCAAGTCTAAAATCACTATTTACCAAAAAGGACAGATCATCATACTGTACTCTGTAAACTCAGAATACAGAACGTACCAGAATTAGAGATCTGGAAGAGTTAGGATGTACGTAAAAGAAGTTATAATCAGCCAGACATTCACAATACTAGAATGTCTAAACATTACATTCTAGTGTGTCTAAACCAAGAAGCCATGCATGTGAATAGCCTGCATTCCATGAACAGTCACTAAAACTAATGCTTCTTTAACTGGGATGTGGGCACCCTCTGGAATATGCCAAGCTCCTCTCCTTGAGGTATTCATTTTACTTGAAGAATTAAAACACATGAGAATATATTATGAAGAACGCCAATGTGCATTATTTTCAATGATAAAATACTAGATTTCAAACAAAAATATGCTGTCTTTGGCCACTATGGTAATGTTAACTGTCAGATATCCTGGTAGGAAATTCTTAAGTGAAATTTCAGGTATAATTTAAAGAGGGCAATAAATTATTTTAAGAGTCAAGTTATAAGGAAATGAGCACACTGAAATGTATATCTGCTTATCTCAAATAACCCAATTATTTCTCAATTATGACCAAATTCTAAAAGCCCCCAAGTGTTCCCAAAGAAGTACTTTAAAAGGAAACTTACTTAGGAAACCAATTTAATCCCAGATGTTCTGTCTTGGAATATAATATTCTTTCCACCATGTCATAAAGTGGTCTCCAAGGTAACTCCAAATCATCTCTTGAAAGAAGTTCCTTTTTCCTAACCAAAAAAAAAAAAAAAAAAGAGTAAACATATATGAGTATACTCATGTACAGCTGTTTATATATTACACCTACTACACAGGGAGGATATTTGTTAAATGCTACTGTCCTCTTGGTGGGCTTTGCTTTCCCCTATCCACAGCAACTCACTGGTAGAATGCAGCAGTAGGAAAAATAATGCATCAGATTCTTATTGCTGCTCAAACCTCAAAGAGCCCCAGGTAAAAGGGGGATTTTTTTTTTTAAAGATTTTTTATTTATTTATTTGACAGAGAGAGATCACAAGTAGATGGAGAGGCAGGCAGAGAGGGGGGGGGAGGGGAAGCAGGCTCCCTGCTGAGCAGAGAGCCCCATGTGGGACTCAATCCCAGGACCCTGAGAACATGACCTGAGCCGAAGGCAGCGGCTTTAACCCACTGAGCCAACCAGGCGTCCTAAAAGGGGGATTTAAATTTGTGCCACCATTACTGCCAATGAATTTCCTATTCTTCCATTTTATCTATGAAGCATTTAATGTTTCCAGCACTGTGCTGGGTACCTAGGAGTAAAGAATAAATGATTCATGACTCCTCTAGGATCTTACCACATATAAAATGGAAGAGAACTAGTTTAAACAAACAACAGGTGACGTATGTTTCCATGTGTGCTTCAAAACAGAAGGCCTCACAGAGGAGACAGAATTTTAATTAATTAACACATATGGCTTAAACTTATGATAAAATTTTCTGTAACCTTTTTGCAAACTGGCAATTTGGGACTTGGGTCTTCTTACCAAAGAACACTTAGCTTGTGTTGCCTAAAACCTTGAAGAAACAAACCAAAAACTGTTAGGAGAAATCACAGGAAATTTACTTACTTTAACAAGTTGATCAAGAGACGGGCAAATCCCTGCATCATGCTGATTTCCAGTTTTGGAATTGATACCAGCTCATACAATAACTTGATAAAAAGAACATGATCTTCTTTGCTAAATTTTCTCCCATAAAGTCGAATATATCTGCAACAAAAAAAGCCAATATAGCCTTTAAATGTAAGTATGGTGACATACCCATATTCATTGCAGCATTATTCATAATAACCAAAGTGTAAAAGCAACATGGATGTCCATCAATAGATAAATGAACAAAATGCAATGTGTATTTGTGTATGCATATATATGCATGTGAAATTAGCCAATCACAAAAGACAAATACTGCATGATTCCACTTATATGCAGTATCTAAAATAATCAAACTCACTGAAACGAAAAGTGGAATAGTAGTTGCCAGGGACAATGGAGGTGGGGCACACAAGGAAACCAGTTATTCAAGGAGTATGGGATTTCAGTCATGTTAAGATGAAAAAGTTCTGAAGATCTGTTGTACAACAATGTACATATCGCTAATAATCCTGTACTGTACACTTAAAAATTGTTAAGAGTAAATTTATGTTTTTGCCACAATAAAAAAAAGTGTATTGTGACACCTTAATTTCAAATGTCCTTGATGTTAAGCATTTTATGTATCTACTCATTATGTAGGAAAAATTATTCTGTTTTAAGACTACCAATATTAATTTAATTAACAAAAGACTTATAACTGAATTCTCATCAAGAGTCAATGACCAATTACAATACTGTTGTCTTATTGTTGTTTGGTCTTCACTGTCTTTTGGTCATTAGTCACCCTGAAAGGCGTTCCCCTGTCCCCTTCCTTTTATTAAGCAAGAGCTCATTTAAGAGAATGATCTGTTTATATATAACTCCTAAAACTACTTAAAAACAGCATATCACAATATAAAGAATAAAACAGAACAAGAGAGTACAGATACATAAGTTTACTGTTTAACCACAGAATCTTTGAAGAAAGAATAATGGTTTGCTTAGAATCCTAAAACAATACACCAAGTTACATAACTCATAACGCATAGTTATAGTAAAATTAAGTTACTATCAAAAATCATATAGTATTTTACCTCGAAGTTGTACACTTTCAGTTTTTTAACTTTAGATAACCAAGGTAATCAAAAGCATCAACTTTAAGTAAAGGAAAAGGTGTCCCAAAAAGAAGACTAATTATGGACTATTTTGAGGATGCATTAAGTAACAAAAACTTAATTAACCAAAAACTTACTTAGAACAAATTAGTGGACACTTAAAAATCATAAAATCCCTTGAGAAATAATCATTTTACAGACAAATACATAAACCAGCAGAAAATTAATATTCCTTATATGGTCTTTAGCACTTCCCCAATAGCTAGGATCAAAATGAACTCTTAACTTCTAAAATTAGGATATCTAACTGCTTTTCCTTTCCATAAATTCCTCAAAATTCTTGGTCCACTAAAAACATAAAAACTTTTTCATTTTCTCACACTGTTGTGTATTTATTTATTCATTCAGCTCTTTTCTGTTGTTTCAAGATACAATCCCATGATTTCACCTTAGAACCCTGTGACCCCATAGTACAGGCAGCAGAGCAATGAAAGCGAGATACTCTTTTGCTTCTGCTAGTAATCACCATGCAAGTTTCTTAACTACAGTGGGCTGGTAAAGCAAATGGAATAGCGAAGGCAATATATAAAAACCCAAAGCCCAGGGCTACCAGAGGTATTTGAAGATGCTGAATAAATGTGGTATAGCCTCTTGCAGCCTCCCCTCAAGTTCACTCTAAATTCTGAAGTAAAAGAATCTATGCTACTTTCAAATGAAAGCAAACTATACTCCTAAAAACTACACGGAGCAGAGTTCAAAGAGCCATCCTTTGCTTTCAGTGGCTACTTCTACTTCAGGTCTAGCCAGGACTGGGGATGCCCCTGGGGTTCTGTACTTACTCCTCTCTGTGGCTAGGATACTTCTGGGGGAAAAAAATGGGGAAACATGGCTCTAAGCCACCAAAATAATTTAGCTATAGTCCATTGCATTTACTGCAATAGAAAGAACTATATGCTTAACATTAGGAACACAAAATTCAGAGCCTCAAATTTAGTATTATGAAACGAAGAGACCAACAGGGGGATTCCTAGAGGAGGTAGAACTGCTGACAAAACTAGAGATATTAGGGGATTACTCAGAAAGAAACCTATTTTCCCTGTCAACCAGGAAACAGTTCTTGTCAACCAGAAAGTGGTTCTTGTCTCAGCATTTCTCAAAATGCAGTCCAAGAAATAGTCATTCTGAAGAGCACAAAAAGTACAAGAAGAAAATTAATAATTGTTTTTCATAAAAACTGAGAAATTCAGGGGCACCGGGTGGCTCAGTCAGTTAAGCATCTGCTTTTGGCTCAGGTCATGGTCCCAGGGGACTGGGATCAAGTCCCACACTGACTGCCTGCTCAGTGGGGAGCCTGCTTCTCTTTCTCTCTCTTCCTCTGTGTGTTCTCTCTCTCTAGCTCTCACTCAAATAAATAAAATCATAGTGTATGTGCTGCCGAAGTGAGCACTAAATAAAATCTTTAAAAAAAAAAAAAAAAGCGAAAAGCCCAATCTGATATTTAGATACAACCACCTGAGAACTCCCAATTACATAAGGACTCCTTCAAATCAGTAAACCCATTTAAACAACCCATTTAAATTTATTTTTAAAAAGATTTTATTTATTTATTTGACAGAGATCACAAGCAGGCAGAGAGGCAGGCAGAGGCGGGGAGGGGGGGCGGCAAGAAGGCTCCCCACTGAGCAGAGAGCCCAATGTGGGGCTCGATCTCAGGACCCTGGGATCACGACCTGAGCCGAAGGCAGAGGCTTTAACCCACTGAGCCACCCAGGTGCCCCAAAGACACAAAAGACTCAGGTAGGCATTTCTGAGAAGACAACATAGAGATGACTAATAAGTATATGTAAAGATACTCAACACCCTTACTCACCAGTAAAAGCAAATTAAAAACAACAGTAAGGTACCACTTCACACCCACCAGATTGGCTAAAACTAAAATGCCTAATAGTATCTGGTTTGGGTGAGAATGTAGAACAACTGGACCTTTCATGTGTGAATGTCGGTGTATAAACTCGTATATCCACTTTGGAAAAAGTGCCTTGATATTACCTAGTAAATGTCTATTAGACTGTTTAAAATGCATATACCTGAGTTCCATCTTAAATCCAGACCATTAAAATACCAGGAGTGTGAAATGCAATAAAATTGTTTAAAAAAAAAAAAAAAAAAAGAAATAAAAAAAGAAAAACTCAGGGTGGAGACTAAGAACCTTCATTTTTCAATAATTACTCCAGTTGGTTCTTCTGTATATTTATGTTCAAAAATCCTATTTTTGACCATATTAAGAGATGACATTTTTTTTCCAATTAATTTTCACTTCAAGTTTTAGAACTAAAAATTATTATTAGATGTCTCAAATTACTTGAAAACCTTGGTAACAATCATGATTGATCTTTTAAACAGAGTATTTCTTAAATTATCCAAAATATACAGATGATGTCATTATGTTCCATCCTCCCAGAGGAGCGAAAAACTATGAAAGATAATACAAAAGCACTTTTTACCTGCTTCCTTCCTCCTCCCAACCTTACAGTGTATTAATCAAATGCTTTAATTTTTAATCTCAAGGAAAGAAAGGCAGTAGCATACCAGGAACAGTAGCTATTTAATAAAGCATGGAATACTGTCAAGGTTTTTTCTACCATACATCCTGAACATAGTTTAGTATTCATTACAAGGAAGTTTAAAGTAATATAAAATTATACATTACTGAAATGAACTAAGAATTAGAGCTTGACGAGAGGCTAAAAATACTGGTTTTCATACAAGCTTTGTCATTCACCAGTTATTTTTCTTCAAGGCAATCACTGGGTTTCTAAGGTTCTAACTGTATCCATCAATCAAGTAAAATTAACATCATTTCAGAACTTTACGACTATTTGTAATTATAAAACATGTACAACATTTAGTAATGACATTTAATCTTAAGTAAATGCTTTATTTTGGGTAGTCCTAGTCAAAAGACCAAAAAAAAAAAAAAAGGAATTTTACCTATAAAATTTAAAAACCAGAGTTTAACTATATTCATTTAAAACACTTATAAATTTTTTTGAAAGATTTTATTTATTTGAGAGAGAGAGAGAAAGATAACGTGCTTGCACTAAGCGGGGGAGGGGCAGAGGGCGAAGCAGGAAACCGCAGGCTGCACTCAATCGCTTTTAAAAAATTCTACATCTAGGGTTGCCTGGGTGGCTCAGTCAGTTGATGGTGGAGCATCTGATTCTGGATTTGGGCTCCGCGCTCAGTAGGGAGTCTGCTTGAGATCCTCTCCCTCTTCCTCTGCCACTCTCCCACCCTTGTTCGTGCTCTCTCTCTCTAATAAATAAATAAACCTTAAGGGAAAACAAAACAACCCACATCTAGCAGTACATCCTAAGTAATAACCTAGAAAATCAAAGTCATAATGCCAACCCACATGCGCAGTAAAATTCTCCTGGGGGAAAAGAAAAGGAAGCTGACGTAAGAGAATAGTTTGTTAAATTCTAGTTTATGCCATTAGATAATATGTAGTCATTTAAAATTATGGTTTTAAAGAACTTTAGTGGATATGAAATGAAATGTCATATAAAGAAAAAAAGCAGGATACAAGGGGCACCTGGGTGGCTCAGCAGGTTCAGCATCTGCCTTTGTGTCAGGTCATGATCTGGGGGTCCTGGGACCAAACACCGAGAGCAAGGAGCCTGTTTTTCCCTTTCCCTCTGCCCTGCTCACATTCTCTCTCTCAAATAAATAAAATCTTTCTTGTTTTTAAAGATTTATTTATTTACTTAAGAGAGAGAACATGGAAGGAGAGCAATGTGGGGTTTAATCCTAGGACTCTGGGATCATGACCTGAGCTGAAGGCAGGCGCTTAACCAACTAAGCCATCCTGGTGCCCCCCCCAAAAATATTTTTTTTAAAAAGCAGGATACAAAACATATATGAATATAATCAGAGAAAAATACATAATCATACATTAAGATTAAAAGATAAAATAAACACCATAACACATTACCTCTATGTGGTAAAACAGAGTGATTTTCATGTTCTCCTCTATAACTTTGTTTGTTCTAACTTTCTAAAGTAAGAAGGCATTATTTTTGTAATTAGAATTAACATGTAAAAACATTTCATATCAAATTTTTGTTATAAAATACGATGTTTAAGATCAGGTAATGAATATTTCTGCATTTCTACGTTTCCCTTAATAAAAACAGCCCTTATCAAAATTACTAAAGTCCTGCTTAAAACAGCACAGAATTCAAGTTGTATGGTTCTCACTAACCAAAAATGACATCAGAGCATGAACCATGGTAACTGACTGCAATGTATGTTTAAATCCATTGAGTTCATAATGAAACTAAAAAATATTAAATACAAACAAAAGAAAACCCCACAGGTTATGCCCTTGAAGAATGGTATCGAACCAAATCATTTATCTTAAAAACTGGTAAACAGGGTGCCTGGGTGGCTCAATCTGTTAAGCCTTGGACTCTGGATTTCAGCTCAGGTTGTGATTTCGGCGGTTAGATTAAGCACTACCTCCAAGGAGCCCATGCTCAGCTGGGAATCTGCTGGGAGTCTGCTTGAGATTCTCTCCTTCTCTCCTACCCCTGCTTGCATGGGAACGTGCTCTCCTCCCCCTCTCACTCTAAAATTAATAAATCTTTAAAAAAAAAAACTGGTAAATAAAGAGAACCAATGAAACATTTATCCTGGTTTCTACAGGAATTGTACCTCAGGGTAAACAGTAGTTCAGGTATAAAAGTTTTTTAGAGAACTTCAGCTAATAAGCAAAGAACCATTTTGCAATCTCTAAAGAATGTACAATGGCTATTAACATCACCATACATGTATATCATGTATACCATATACATGATAACTAGTCTTGATAAAGAAAATGAAATTTTAGGGGTGCCTGGTGGCTCAGTGGGTTAAAGCCTCTGCCTTCGGCTCAGGTCATGATTCCAGGGTTCTGGGATCGAGCCCCACATTGGGCTCTCTGCTCAGCGGGGGGCCTGTTTCCTCCTCTCTCTCTCTCTGTGCCTGCCTCTCTGCCTGCTTGTGATCTCTGTCAAATAAATAAATAAAATCTTAAAAAAAAAAAGAAAATGAAATTTTATATGCTGAATAGCAGCAACAAAATCAATGACTGTATGTCTCTAACATTTCAATCAGACTTCAACTAAAAGTAATTAAAATTATATAATTAATAAAGCTGACTTTAAAACAAAAACTGAGATTACAGAAGCTGTGCCCTCTTTTTAATCTTCTATGGAATATCTAGAAAACAGGTCACAAACTCACTTTATTCTAATACGGACATTATTCTGGCCAAAAGGTCTAATTATAATAAAATATAAATTAAAAAATATTAACACAGTATAACAAAAAGTAACCAAATTATTTAAAAACACATAGTCTTAAAAATTCAATAGCCAAGATCTGTTTTAGGGCATTCCCCCTCTAAGAAGCACTTCCTTTAAAACCAAACACCTTTAAAGGCACAACCTTTAAAACCAGATTCAAGACAATAATGACTATTCTTACTGTTATTACTTAGCATTATTCTGAATCTAGGGATTAAAGAGCAAACTAGGAAACACAAATAGGGGTAACTGTTTCAGGAAGGGTAAAACGATGTTGTCATCAATGCTATGATTTTCCCTAAAACATCTAAAATCAGCAACAAAAAATCCCGCTTTTAGACTGAATAAGAAAAGCCATAGACTATGTTTCTTGAAATCGGCAGCCTACCTTACAGTAACCAGGTAAAAAATAGTGGTGAATGGAGGTAAATTGCCATTCATAATATCAACAAAAAGATTAATTAGAAATTTCTCTGAAACGGCGCCTGCTCAGCAGGGACTTTGCTTCTCCCTGTCCCTCTTCTTTAGCCCCCCCTCTCCCCGCTCATTTTCTCTCTCTCTCAGATAAAATCTTTTAAAAAAGGAAACTTCTCTAAGAGAAATGTATAGGAATTACATTTTAAAACAATAAAACTGTACTAAAATGTAAAGTATCTGAATAAATGGTGAGACATAAGAATTTTTAAAACTATGTCTTCATACCTGACAATGGTCATGGTCATTTTATTTGCTTTAAAATACTTGTCAATGAGATTCCTAAAAAACCTCTTCCCTCTAACCAGAACAAAACAAAACAAAACAAAACAAAACTTCCTCCACACTTTAATGTCTTTTCCTTCTGTTCCTAAGATATCACCAATGAAAAAATTTAGAAAGCCAAAATGTGCGGAGAAAGCCAGAAGATCAGGAATTAATTATCTTGACTTGATTACGGGACTAACTCCTGCATCGTAACACATAATATTAAAAATGCAGATACAGCTTCTCATTACTAGGAAGAGTGAATGAACAGATAAAATGTAGGCTTTTCTCATAAATCCCCCTTTCTCTTTTCACTCAATAACCCACGTATTCAAAATGCCTTTCTAGATGTGACGAAATATGTACTGGAAAACGAAATATACAGAAATAAGGGAGACAAATGAAGTAGAGTTTTGTGATTTTTTTTTTTAACCAATGTTTCATCATAGATGAGTTGTCCACTGAACTGAATCTTGAAAGATTAGAAAGCCATCATCACTCTGAATAAGCAACCGAGGGTCAAGAAAATCTGAGCCATTTGAGGAAAGAGGCAGGAACAGGCACAGGAGACAGGTCTAGGCAGAGGAAGAGCAAAACAGCATTCTGTGACAAAAAGACACAATCAAGAGAATGTTCCTTACTCTTTCATTTCACTTCCAAAGAGGTCAAGCTGAGGATCAAGAAAAGGAATACACCATCACAAAACAAACAAAACAAAAAACAAAAAAGGATATCAATTCTAAGTGTCTGCTGATATGGAAGAAAGGCAAATTAGGACTTATCTAAAGTGGAGAATATCTTATGTTGCTATGCTCTAGAATACTTTGCAACTCCCAACATCATAATCAACTCTGAATAGCCAGAATATTTATTGATTTCAACACAACAGCCAAGCCAGCAGGAGCAGCAAGATTCTACAAATTTGCAGAGAATTCAAAGTGCTCTAGGCCAGTCCCTTGGGCAAGTCATTTAATCTATTTGTAAAGCCTAGGTTTCCTCACAAGGTTATGGTGGTGAGTAACTGACTAATCTACAAGAAAGACATTCTGATTTAACTGATCTACAGTGGAGCCCCAAGGACCTGTTGTTTGTATGCTTCCCGGACATTTCACTACATTCGAGAACCACTGCACCTTTACAGACTGACTGGAGAACAGATATGGTTTAAAATCGATTTAAATTATTAAAAATAAAATATAATCTGCTTCAAATAGTATTTCTTTAGTTATGAGTGTAAATGTACCTTAAGATATTTGCTTACTATATATTTTCTTGTGAATTAGTTGTTCATATCCTTAGAAGCCTAGCTATCCTTAAGTTCTCCTCTTTCGCAGAGTCTTCCTTCATTCCCAACCAAAATTGCTATCTCTGTCCTCTCTGTCCTTTAATAGCTTATACCAAACTGAGTGTTTTGTTCTATTTCTTACTGGAGTTATACATGTATATATTATTGTATTTCTTCAGATGACTGACAGGTAAGGATGACAGGGACATGCCTATATACACATGTAAACCCTCAACTCTAACCAAAGACTGAAACAAGGTGGGCGTTCTGAGAAACATTTTTTTGGTTGACCAAATGTATATCTTGAGAAATATACTGGCTTTTATAATTAAAAAGAGCTCACGAGAACTAGTTCTATCTTTAAAAGAAAAAAAAATCCTTTAAACTAACAATAAATATTTTACCAAATTAAGCAAACTGGCCTTAAAATATTGAGCAGGTTTCCGAAACACACTATAAAACAGGTCTATTATTTTTACCAAGTATAGTATTTCTGATGGAAGGCTCTAAATAGACAAGGAGGTCTGAGGTACACACTCTTCTCTTTATCCTTTCTATACCACAGGCTAAACATTCTCATCAGAGCTTCAGCATATTATATTTCAGAGTTATATTCTTTATGACTTATTAAAACTGACATGACAATTTCTGGAGTAGAACAGGCATTCCCTATTAATATCTAATAATGATTCCTCTCTACTTTTCCCAGTTGCTTCTCTCTGGAGTCATGGACAAGGAGCATTCACCTCTTGAAATGCTTTACTGAATGCCAGTTAAGAGCCAGACATAGCAAAAGGGAATGGAAAGTAACAAATGGTCCTGGAGCATAAAGCCTAGAAGGACACAGATAACTTAAGTCTTTCAGTATAATGCTCCAAGCACCTACTTTAACAGTTACGGGGTCAACTTGTTCATATCTCTCTTCCCCCATGTTTAAATGGCTTTCTCAAAATTCCTGCTTACCTAACCAAATTCCACCTCAAGACTCAGGTGCAGTTCTTCCCCAGGTAGCCTTCTTAGGCTATACAGCCTGGGAGTTTGCTTCCTCTGGGGACACATGGTTAAGAGAAAGCCCTGTGGTCATCAGACAAATCAGCTAATACATTACCTCACTAAGTTTCATTTCCTCAAGGGTAAAACTGGGATAACAAACATACCTACAATTCATAGGGTTGTTTGTGAAAATTAAGTGAAATAATGAATATAAAGTCATTAGCATAGTGCTGGCACACTCTGAGGCCTCAACATATGGTAGGTCGTATGTATGCCACTCATTCAATAATCTATTAACTAATGCTCTCGTATAAGATCACCCAGTTGACTAATTTTTTAAACTGCTGCAACTTTTCATTTTTATCCCTTTTATCTTTGTGCCTCAAGGTGTAGGTGTTGACCCGATGATCTGAATTACAGAAACCTGTAAAATCAGTAGCTTTCATATTTTGGGAGTCACAATCCACTGTTATAAATATATAACCCAGTACATACATAAACATGTATAAAACTGGGAAAAAAAAAGCTCATATAAAAACCTGAAATTAAGGTCATAAACATTCACCCTTATTACTTCTAAGTTTACTCTAATAACTCTAATTTAGTTTACTAACAAACAAACCCCTCAAAAGAAAAAACTAAAATGATTTCACAATCCTTTGGTCATAACCCACAATTGAAAAATTCTCTATTAAGCACTAATGAATGAACATACAGATGAAAAATAGTGAGACCATACAAACTACAAAAAAAAAAAAGCCCCACAAAATGAAAAGTTTTAAGATACTTGCCCATTTAATTATGATTTTTAAAAAATCACATTTTAGGGGAGCTTGGGTGGCTAGGTGGGTTAAACCTCTGCATTCAGCTCAGGTCATGATCTCAGGGTGCTGGGATCAAGCCCCGCATTGGGCTCTCTGCTCAGCGAGGAGCCTACTTCCCCCTCTCTCTGCCTGCCTCTCTGCCTACTTGTGATCCCTCTCTCTGTCAAATAAATAAATAAAATCTTTTTTTAAAAAACCACATTTTAAATCATTCCAGAATTTGTTAAATGATAACTGTTTTCCTGCCATACACAAAATAGAAACCTCTGTTTGGTATATGTTGACAGAAATTTGACAATATTTTACTTACTGAGATGTCTGGAAGTAACCCACCTTCCTTCATAAACTCTTTAGGAATCTGCCCAAAATATAAACACTCTAATGCAAAAGATTGCATTCATAAAGTTTCTTACTCTAAAAGCTTCTATTTCATCTTTGGTTTAAAAAAGAAGTATGTCAGAAAACAAGATGAAATACTCATATTTGAGAGCCCAAAGATTACTAACACATTTCTTTTAGAGTACTCACCATTAGGAGATTAGAAAGCATTTTTAATAATTCTTAAGCAGTTTCCAATTTATTTGAACTACAATACTATTCTCAAACCCATTTCACAGATGCAATAGTGTTACTTTTTTTTCATGGGAAGGGAAAAATATTTACCAGATTTTGAATTTTTTTTAAGCTTTTTTTTCTTTTTAAGTAATCTCTACACCTAATGTGGGACTCCAACTCATAACCCTGAGATCAAGAATTAATTGCAGGTTCTTCTAATGGAACCAGCCAGGCACCTCTTTATTTTTAGACTCTAAAATTTAGGATCTAATTATTTTGGGGGTGAAAAAAAAACTAGCATAAAAAGGTGATGATCACTACCAAAACTGTATGGTTCACCTATTCAAAAACTGTATTAACTACACTCTAAATTATTTAGCATTAAATATTTAAACATAACAATTACTACAGATTTATTTTTAAATAAAGTCTCAAACTCATCAATGCAACCAATATAATCTGCTTTCTTCTCTAATTAACTTTGCTAAACCCACTCCCCCAGACTCCCACTTTTGATTATGAAACACACCATTCTCCTCTTTAACCAAAGTGCTCCTTCCCTCCATTTCTTTTACTAAATGTTTAAGTTTCTTTTGAATCCCATATTAAACTAGATCTCATCCCATAGTTCTTTTCTCCATTTTGACCGTGTACGTAGTAATTTCTTAGAATTCCATAACGCTTTAGTTTACAAAGAACAAAAAAATTAATTACAATATCATTGAGTACAAAGGAATGTATACACACTGCTGTACCACTGCAGTAAATGCTGGGAGAGGAGAAAAGGAAGTAAACATAGAGGACACTGACCTCAAGAAGGCTCACAGTAGAGGGAAGATAATACACAAAGACTACAAAAGCACTAACAAGGGATCAAGAGAGTGCACTAAAAGGGAAGAAATGCTGAGTGTAGGCCGAATATGGAAGTAGCCAACCTCAAGATTCCAAATGGGAATATTTATAGTATGTGCTGCTTTTAACATTCCAGTGGCTGTGTCAATGAATATTAACGGTTTGCTTATTAATGGTGTTTGCTTGTTGTTGCTTTTATTACCCTGTTCTCAGCTTGCCATTCACACTGTATGAGATTTTGATCTAATTTTCTACACAGGTTGGAAAAAAACACAGATTTGGATTTTGTATTAAAAAGGAGAAAAAGTGGGGTGCCTGAGTGGCTCAGTGGGTTAAAGCCTCTGCCTTCTGCTCGGGTCATGATCCCGGGGTCCTGGGATGGAGTCCCGCATCGGGCTCTCTGCTCGGCGGGGAGCCTGCTTCCTCCTCTCTCTCTGCCTGCCTCTCTGCCTACTTGTGATCTCTGTCTGTCAAATAAATAAATAAATAAATAAAATCTTTAAAAAAAAAGAAGGAGAAAAAGTAGGGTATGTGCTTTGGTGAGTGCTGTGAAGTGTGTAAACCTGGCGATTCACAGACCTGTACCCCTGGGGATAAAAATGTATGTTTATAAAAAATTGAAAATTAAAAAAAAAAAAAAAGGAGAAAAGGAGAGCAGTGAGAGAAGATTCACTAGAAATGTTTCATTTAACAGAAAAGTAAACACGCAGGTTTCAAAATGAGAAAATGGGTGAAGAAGTTGTACCCGTATTTACTACTAAATAAATAAGCATCCCTTAAAAACACAAGAAACTGCCTCCATTTTACTTCAGTCAAGAACATGTACTTCAAAGACAATTTACTGGAGCAAGACCACTTGGAAAATTGTTTTTAAATGATACATTCACATTTCTGAACAAGAAATGGTACTGTTTCACTAATTTTTTCCCCTAACTGCCCTTCTCAGTGCCTCCATTTAGGGCATTAAAACATACTGGTCAGAAAAAGAATTTTTTTAAGTAATGCACTTAGAATTCATATTTTCTTTCCTCAAGTTTCTTGATGGAGCTATGACTTGCCAAGGCTGTCCTTAAAGAACAAAAATTTGTGCTTAGAGAAAAGCACTGGAATTTCCCAAAAGGGCAGACATCTTTCACTAACATATCCAAAGAGCCCAAACCAGTGCCTGCCCCCAACAAAGCACTCAGAAAATATTTGTTCAAGACTCCTGCCGCTACTCCTTTGCATCCAACTATGTATTAACCTTATAAGGACCTCAGTATCTTTGTTTTTAAAATGGAGAATTCAAGGAAGTCCTAGTTGCCCCAGGACGGATTCTATGTCTCCGCAGTTAAGAGGGGGAGAAGAAAGATGCCAAAATACACAAATGTTCATTAATAAGCTGTATTATAAATCATTGTCCATGGAGTCTGTCTGCAGTAAACCTTAGACAAAACAATGGAAATGGAAACTCAGAATTAAAACCACAAATTCTGTAAGTAGAATTTCATGAGATTGATCAAAGTGATGTTGGATTATTGTTCATTTTCCTAAGTTTGAGAATGGCATCAGTATTGACTTTTTTGGTTTAATTCCTTTTCCTTTGCGGATACATACTGGAAGCACTTATGAATGGAGTAATATGCTTCAAACACAATGCAGGGAGGGTGGGGTGCATGAAAGTGGAAGGAACATGACTGGCCATGAGTTGATAATTGAAGACAGATTATGGGTACCTGGAGTTCACTAGACTATTGTCTTCCCTTGTACATGTTTGCTATGTTCCACGATAAAAAAACGTTTAAAGCAAAATAAATTTTAAAAGTATTCAAAAACTATTCAAATCATATATATTGACAAACGAAATTCTCCAAAAACATCCTCACTAGTTATAGTGAGAAGAAATTGACAAGGTGCTTTAAAAGAATGATTAAGAAAGCTTCTTGAGGGAAGTCTGACTTGCTGTCAATGGGAGGATATGACTCTTAATCTAAGTCATGAGTTCAAGCCCCAAATCAGGCATGGCACCTACTTGAAAAAGAAAAAAAGAAAGAATGAAAGTAAGACAAGAAAGAAACTAAAAAGGTGTTTGAAAAATGGGAAGGGCCTCAAATATACATACATAAAATATCTAAGTTTGAGATGGCTATGAAAAATTCAATGTGTACATATGTAGGTAAAGGGGATATCTGTATTATCTGCTCAATTTTGCTCTGAACCTAAAGCTGCTCTAAAAACTAAAGTTAGTTAATTTAAAGAGAAAAAAAAAAAAAAGAGGGGTGCCTGGATGGCTCAGTGGGTTAGAGCCTCTGCCTTCTGCTCAGGTCGTGATCGCAGGGTCCTGGAGTCAAGCCCCGCATCAGGCTCTCTGCTCAGCAGGGAGCCTGCATCCGCCCTCTCTCTCTGCCTGCCTCTCTGCCTACTTGTGATCTCTGTCAAATAAATAAGTAAAATCTTTAAAAAAAAAAAAAAGAAAGAAAGAAACGTGAAGGACAGTTTATTGTGCTCTTATACAACTCTGTCAGAAAAATTCATGTCCCCCCAAATAATTTAATTAACTTACTTTGCTTTTTCTATGGAAAACCAGCTTTCAAATCAATTCAACAAAGAAATTCTAGTTCCTGTTTTGATTGGGGTCATATAATAACAAAGGGCAAACTTTTCCACTATTTTCCCTAACTGGTTCTCACTGATTAATGTGGTAATCTGTCAAGATTTCAAGACTTTTTACAAGTAAAAAGCACTTCTATTTATCGTGTACTTCACAATTTCAATACTTAAACATTAGATATCCAAATAAGTACATCATGTTAATAGCTGAGATTCGGTGGTTAGCATTTTCTACTTTCTCCCCCAACACAGAGATGATACAAATTTGGGTGCTCTTGTGGTCAGATTATTACTTTCCACAAAAGAAGTTCAGTGTATTTGATAATTCATATCTTGACTAAACTTAAGTTTCCGGTGGTTATGTAATCTAATTAAAAACATTATGTGGTTTCAACTGGGATAATCCAATTCCTATCCAGGAAGGCTAATCATGTTCTTAATAATAATTAAACAAGGAAGTTACAGTTTAATTAGCAAATGAAATGATTTGTCAGTATAATAGAGTCATTTCATTGTAATAAAACAGCACAGAATATAACATTTCATCATTAAGACAAGTAAGACATTTAAATTTGTTTCATAATACACCAAGTGCACATCCTTCACTAAAATCAAAATTCTGCTTAAAAAAAAGAAAGCATTATGGATGGGGTAAACTTGTAGGAAATAGTAGGCTATTCACTTGTTTTCCCTCCTCCAGATCATTTTAAAGGAACAGAAAGCTAGAAAGGCCCTTTGGGACTAACTCAATGATTTTTCAAGCAGTATGTTTCAGAGCCCTGAGCAGGCTTTAGGGGGTTATGTGATCACTAAACTGTTAAAAAGAAAGAAAAAAAAAATCAGTACAACTTTATCCTGTCCAAGGAGCCCAATACCAGGTTTAAGATTTTGCTTTTATAGAACAGTTCATGGATAAGTTTTAAGTTTGAAAAACCACAAAAAGTCTACACTCCTCCCACTTTCCAAAAGAGGACCCTAAAGCTGAGAGAGGTTAAACAAGACCAAGATGGTAAGAATGTTCACAGCAAAGCCAGGTATAGATAACTGATGTCTTTAAACTAGACCTCACTACCTCACATGAAAGGTCCAGAGAGACAAGGGGGAAAAAAAGCAAGTTTCAGGATTATCCTTCTTCGACTCCGTCATTCTCTACATGGACTATACCAGTTATCCATCAACATCTTTCACTTCGAGTCCAGAAAACTGTGTTTACTGCTGTTTCCCAAAGACCATTAGGTTTGTGCCTCTCTTCTCCCAATTTGTTTCCCTGCTTCTTAAAAACATTCCCTCTGATATTACCTCACATTATGTCTCTAATACTTTAGCTTGTCCATACAAGAGAGCTTTTATTTTACCACAGGGCCAATTTTTAAAGCATGCAGAAATAACCTTTCTTCACAGAGATGTTACACAGACCCATTGTCTCGGAAATGGATCAAAACAGAATGATGGTTAGTACCTAAGTGAGGTAAAAAATAAAAAAAAAGGGAGCTGGAGCCTGAGTATCCCCAAACCAGAACTCTACCCGACACAGACCTGTGATGCCCAGATTAGGAGTGTACACTTCTGGTCCGGATCCAGTCCCAGTGCCTCTGAACAGCATTTACACTCTGGTCTTCTTTAGGAATGGGCTTGATCTATATATACAACTACTTCCAGTACTTTACAAGCTGCTCAAATAGTCCTTGCAGAAAGATACACACTGGCCTATTTGAGGCTCTACAGGATAAAAAATAAAGTCACAAAATACCAGACCAGGAATGTTTCTCAGGAATTACTTAGTCCAACCCCCTCATTTCTTTCACAAGAATACCGAAACACACAATTAAAGGAACCTTCCCACAATCACAGAGCTACTGGTAAAAGTTAGATTTTATTTTCATTACTACTTTCCATTCCTCTACAAAGTGCTAAATATGATCACTACTCAGGTAATTGACAGCTGGCATCATTTAGATGTAAACTTGTGCAACACACAAGGCTCATTAAAAAACAAGTGCAACTATAAACAGGTCACCTTAACATGACTTAGGAAAAAAAAAAAATACAACCAAGATCACAACATGTCCCACCAAGTTCAAAATGTCTCATAGTGCAATCCTGAGAATCAGTTTGCAGCATTTAACCACTGTTCCAAAATAAACCTCTGACAGCACTGAATGGTTCGGGGTTCACAGGCTAATAAGACTTATTAACTGCAATCTAGCCTAAACACCAAGGACTGTCTCCACTGTATTTTTAGCCATTTCTAGGTAAAAGCTACTTATACTTAACAAGCCAAAAATAATACAACTCTAGGTGCTAATTTGCCAAGCTTAGTAATATGTCAGAAAACAATGCTTAAATCTGTGTAGATTCCAGATTCAGAAACCCAAAGCAGATGCATTCACACATTGGTATACTTCTACACTGTGCATTTAAAAGCTGTGTCCTAGGGCGCCTGGATGGCTCAGTGGGTTAAGCCTCTGCCTTTGGCTAGGGTCAGGCTAGGGTCATGATCTCGGGGTCCTGGGCTCAAGCCCCGCATCACATCAGGCTCTCTGCTCAGTAGGGGGCCTGTCCCCCTTCTCTCTGCCTGCCTCTCTGCCTGCTTGTGATCTCTCTCTCTCTGTCAAATAAAAAATAAAATCTTAAAAGCTGTGTCCTCTAAAATGGTTATTCTCTGGTAAATCTAACAAGAGTGATCAAAATGCAGGAATTACTGGAACTAACAAAATAACTTTATTTTTATTGTGCCTAAGTAACACAAACACATAGGAGGTTCACTTGAAATATCATTTGATGTTAATCAATTAAAAAACATTTCTCTGTTTTGACTGAAAGTGGTTCTTCCCCCAGTTGCATTTCTTTTTTTACCCAAAGTCTCCTATTAATCCTAAATACACAAACTTCTCCATTCTCTAATCAGGGAAGAGCTGTTAACCTTCACATTTTATGTCACTCTGTGAAAAGGGTAAATTAAGTGTTTTAGTTTTGTCTTCATTAAAAAGGTATTACTACCCCCCCCACCACCGTCAAGAGGAGATGAGAAATTTGTCAGAGGCTCCCTAATAACTGGCAGATAAGAATCATCCTGTGAGGAAATGTTGAGAAGACTATTGCATTATAAAACCCTGAGTCATCACCCAGTTAACTCAGCAGATTTGGGTAAACACTGGAGAGGTAACTTATGTCTTGTGTGTTTATTATCCATCCATACCCACATGCATGAACATACAATGTTACCAGATTTTGTGTACAGTTAACCAAACAAGATAAGCACAACTTTCTTAAAAAGTACTTCTGACACAGTGAAGATGCCCATCTTGCTGGTTATTTGGACATAAATGGATATATATAGTCTCTAACCTTTCCTCCCAGACTGTATTTTTACTTCTTTCCCCCTTACTTTCAGTGGCACTAAAGTTTGCCAGATGTTTGTGCAAAAAAACCAAAAAAACAGTAACAGTAATAAAAGAATAATACAACAACTGAAACTGATTTAGGTCATCTATATTCATCTGAGAATATAACACAAGCCAGGTACTCATAATGCCCTAGACAATCTGACAGCTCTCCTCTCTATTTTCCTTAGGGTTGCACATTTCCAAAGGAAATGTCACAACTAGAGAAACACACTTCCCGGACGTTCCAAGACTCAACATTCTCAACATTAACGCCTCGTATACAGCCCGAGAATGTGGTAAGGGCTGATTTTAAACCAATTTCAATAAAAGCCACAGACTGAGCAGGCCCAAAAAAGCAAAATCTACAAGTTTCCTACGGCCTCCTACCCATTCAGAAAGTTATGAGACATGAATTGAGGGATACGAAGAGGCGGAGACCGTAGAGGAAAAGCCGGAGCAAGCACCAGGAGAAGTCAATAGTTGCTCCCCCATAGATGAATCCTGTCTCTCCTCCCCCATGAGTCTTTAAAGGTCCAAGGAGGACCTTTGGGGGACCGCTCACCTCTTTCCCTGGGAGCCCGGTGCCCTCCGGCTCCCCAGGGCCCCGCAGGTCGGAAGACAACAACCCGAATCCTTGGGGGAAAGGCAGCTGGGGAGGACGCAGAGGGCTCGTAAGGACCGAGGAGGTCCGGCAGGAAAGTGGCAGGGAGGGCACTTGAGTGCTTCCCAAGCTTCTTGTCGCGATTCTCAGACTAATGCTCCCGGACCACTGGCTAGAGTCGGGGCAGAGTTGAGTCCAGCGGTCCGGTACGGACAAAGAGCCACCTCCCCCCCACCCTGGACGCTCCCCACCCACTCCCGCCCACCCTACAGGCCCGCACAGACTTACGTGGAGAGTTTCCTGGTCCAGAAAAGGCCCCCGGGCCACAGCTCTTGGAGCTGCACGGCCCGGCCCAGGTTGCTTTTGATCTGGGCCAGCTGCAAGTCTGACTCGGCGTCCAGCCGCTCGGCATAGGGCAGCAGCTTGTTGTAGACGATCTCCTTCTGAGGGACGAAGCCCCGCGGGTCCGGGCCGGGACGCCCACCGGGCTCCGGGGGATCCCTGCCTTCCGCCCGTTCGGCCGGCTCCATGAGCCTAGGGACACCCCCCCCACCCCCGCCCACCCTAACCCTCCCCGGCCCCCACCCCTCTCCGGGCTCCGCCTCCTCCGAGTCGTCGTCGCCCCGCGCCCGCAGGCGGCCCGTCGCCCTCGGCCCGACCGCTGGGCCCCCTCCCCTGGCCGGCGCGCTGCTGGCCCCCGCGCGATCCCGGTTCGTTGGCGGCGGCAGCGGCCGCTCCGCCCGCCCCGCACCGGCTCGGCTGGTGACGCTGCAGCAGCCGGGCCCGCAGGTTCCGGACGGGCCTCAAGTCACTTCCGGGGCGGGGCGGGGCGGAGCGACGGCGTCGGAGGAGGTGGTGGCGGCGGTGGTGGCGGCCGTGGGAGCCCAGCGGGCCGCGCCTCCTTCGCGGTGGGGCCGGCTCGGAGCCCCCACCCCCGGGCCTCACCCGCGGAGCGCGAGGCTGCCCCACCGGAAACACGAGGCGGAATTCCAAGCTATTGTCCTTTCCCGCTTGGGGTCGCGCGCTCGGTGCGGCTGCCGGTAGTCGCCGTGCCTTCCGACAAGGCAGTGGGCCTAGTCCCAACCCCGAGTGTGTGGAAAAACTTAGGTACTCTGTGTCCGTATCACCTGATACTTAGAGATTTGTTTGCTCAGTCACCTTTAAGCCCTCCCACTTTCTGGTATTCTTCGGGCCACCCTCATCCCAAAAAAGTGAATAGTTACTCATTTAACAAATACTAAGTGAACTACTATTCTGTGTGTCAGACGCTCCTTTTAGGCCCTTGAGATGAGAAGAGCAAGTGGTTTCTGCCCTCCAGGGTTTTGCAGTCAACTGGAGCTTTAGTCCAGGGAATGAGCAGTTAAAAGACAATAGTCTTAATTGCTGGATAACTACAGGATGCCTTGGGAACACCTAAAGGGTTATTTCAAACTGGAGGGGTGTCAAGTAGCTTCCTAGACAGGATACATAAAGTTGAGGTTAAAGGCTTTGAGTGCAAAGGTATAGTTTAGCTGAAGGAAAATCCTAGAGGCTGCAAGCATGAACTCTGGGAATTCAAAGTTCTGAATGGCTGCATATTGCTTGGAAGAGGAGCACAGGATTGAAACCTAGAAAGGAATACTAGGGTGTTTTCAGAACTTCAAACCTAAAAGCAACAAAAACCTAAAAACATTTTAGGCATAGGAACGGCATGATACAATTTACATTTTCAAAGAATCACTCAGACTTTAAGAGAGTAAATTAAAACAGACTCGAGTTGAAAACTGGAGGACCCTTTAAGAAGCTGTGACATACTGGTGGCATGGATGATAGTTGAAATAATTTGAGAACTATTGCAGTAGGAAGAATGGCCTGGACTTGGTAGCTGATTGAACATGAAGAGTAAGACAATGGGAAGAAATAGGATGAGTTCAGATTTCTGGTTTGAGAAGCTGGATAGATAATGTAGTCCTTCTTGGAGATAGCAGAAACAGATTTGGAGGCTGAATCCCTAAAGGATGGAAAAGTACTTTGATATATGGATCAGGACGATACAGGCTATTGTCTTTTTTTTTTTTTTTTAAATTTATTTGACAGAGAGAGAAAGATCACAAGTAGGCAGAGAGGCAGGCAGAGAGAGGTGGGGGAAGCAGGCTCTCTGCTAGGCAGGGAGCCTGATGCAGGGCTTGATCCCAGTACCCTGAGATCATGACCTGAGCCAAAGACCAAAGACAGAGACTTAACCCACTGAGCCACCCAGGTGCCCCTGATACAGACTATTGTTAAAAGATAACTGAGACTTAATAACAATTTTAAGAGTCTATTGGAATTGGGCAGGGCCAAACCAGAAGTAGTTAGGATCCCTGACAGGAGCCAGGGAAAGACTTAAGTAGAGAAGGTATGGAGACAAAGAAAGGAGATTGTTGGATTGGCCATAGCTTTTTTTTTTTTTTTTTAAGATTTTATTTATTTATTTGACAGAGAGAGAGATCACAAGTAGGCAGAGAAGAAGGCAGAGAGAGAGGAGGAAGCAGGCTCCCTGCCAACCAGAGAGCCTGAGTCGGGGCTTGATCCCAGGACCTTGGGATCATGACCTGAGCTGAAGGCAGTGGCTTTAACCCTCTGAGCCACCCAGGCGCCCCCCTGGATTGGCCAATTGGCTGTTTGTGACTGGTTGACTTTAGTGTTTAGATTTCATAACTTTGAAGTTTTTACACAGATTTTGGACAAAGACGTTAAAGCCACTTAAGTCTAAGGGCCTTTATGTAATTAGTTTAAAAGTACAAAAAGAATAGGGCCCTTGACCAAACTCTCAGGAGTACCATATTCAAGGATGGATAGAGAGCAGAGAGAAACCACAAAGAGTACTCAGAAGAAGCAGTCAGAGAAGTAGGAGTTCTAGGAAGGTGGGCATTCCTAAAGATGGAGTGTTTCAGATGGAGGAAATAATCAATGTGCCAAAAGTGGTTGACCAGTCAAATAAAATGAGACCTGAGGAGAATTTATGGGAGTTACGATACAACAGATAACAACAGTTTCAGGAGATCTACAGTGGAAGATTACAATGACATTGGGGAAAAAAGGAGTAAATAACTACAGTCAGTAAAAGCGGACAATCTTTTTCTTTTTTTTTTTAAAGTTTGGGTGGGAAGAAAAAGAGGTAAGGAGGTGGCTGGAATAAAAAGGAAATTGGGAAGATGGGATATGTTTTAAATATTAATGAGGAGGAGCCAATGGAGTAAGGTTGAAGATAACGTGGGTGAGGATGACAGAGAGTGGGAGAGAATGTGGAGTAATTGGCCTCGAGCAAAAAACCAGACTGTGCTTCCATTGTCAGAGGAGAAAGGCAGGGGAGGAAAGCACAAAGGCAGAAAGGTTTGCAGATCTGGTGACTAGAGGTTGGAGAAGTTCTTTCTGATTCTTTCTTTCTCTCTTTCTTAATTTCTTTTTCTGTCAAATATGAACATAAGAATGATGGGAGGAGGTGGGGCAAAGGAGATTTGAGGAGACTGGAGAAGGTTTAGAGTAGTCTCAAATTAGAGTAGAGTAGTCTCAAAATTCAGAAAACTCATTAGAGAACCAATTACTTATCAGTTAAGTCTGGAAGCATGAATTTTATTGTCATCTGTGTGAGCAATTTGCAACATTTAACCCAGTAATGTTCAGCAGCCCAGGATTATATGCCATGCAGTCTGGTATAATACACTGAGAAAGGAATAAGAATATATGTTGGTGGTCGTGAAGGTAATGGTGTTAGCTACCACTGTTGAGCACCTCTCTCAGCAAGTGCTTTACCTACAGTATCTCACTGAATTCTCTTTTCTAAGTAGAGATCATTGGGTTGAAAATATTTTTTATAAAGGTTTTATTTATTTGACAGACAGAGGTCCCAAGTGGGCAGAGAGGCAGGCAGAGAGAGATGCGAGGAAGCAGGCTCCCTGCTGAGCGGAGAGCCCGATGCAGGTCTCAATCCCAGGACCCTGGAATCATGGCCTGAGCCGAAGGCAGAGGCTTTAACTCACTGAGCTACCCAGGCTCCCCTGGGTTGAAAATATTTAAAAGAGAATGTTTACTGTCAAAACTGGTTGAAGTCTAAATGAAGAGAGGAGGGCTAATAGAGAGGTCAAGGGACTCAGATCCTGATAACATACAAGAGCAATGTGAAAGGATTAGCTTGAGCAAGGGATCTGGAAGAACGGGAATATTTGGATTTAAGATTTCAAAGAGGCCCTTCCAATGATGTCAGTTCCCCTGCAAATGGACGTGGGAATTGGAAAGGTCAAAAGCATTATCGGAACAAAAAAGATGACGTCTCTGTGTGAGGCTTAATGGAAAACACTAGTGAAATCTCTTCAGGTGAGAAAGCTGGGAGACCTTAAGTTTCTCTGGGGGGCCTAGTCTACTCATCATTGGAACTAGTAACCCAAAGCCTGAGGTTAATTTTCTCTTCTCAGACTTAACTCCCAAGCATTTTTTTTTTTTTTTTTAATCTTTTAGAGTTCAGGATACCCCACCAAAAGATAACAACACATTATGCTTTCAGTCAGACCCTGAGGGAGACATTGGCTTCTTATCAGACCCCTCCAGAAGGCTGACTAAAATCGCTATTCCTGGCAAGTGCAATAGCCCTTCATGGAAAATACTCTGAAGACAGAGGTTTCTCCTCAGGCTAGAGGAACTGCTGGGGATAATTACCAATCAAATATTTACATCTTTGGTTCACTGCTTGATAATCCACTTAGTAGTAAGAAAAAATGACAGAGGGCTGCCTGGGTGGCTCAGTGGGTTAAGCCTCTACCTTCAGCTCAGGTCATGATCCCAGGGTCATGGGACCTGAGAAATAAGAGGCTTTTACCCTAGTTCCTATATGATTTTTTAAAAATAGGCTCTATGCCCAACATGGAACTCAAACTCAAAACCCCGAGATCAAGAGTTACATGATCTACCTAACAATCCAGCTAGGCACCCCATAGGTCCTATATGATTTTTTTTTAAAGACATTATTTATTTATTTATTTGAGAGAGACTTTATTTGTTTTTATTTATTTATTTATATTTAATTGAGAGAAACACTTTCAAGCAGGGGAGGGGCAGAAGGAGACGGAAAGAATCTCAAGCAGATTCTCAATCTCACGGTCCTGAGATCATGACTTGACCTGAAACAGTCAGATGTTCAACCAACTGAGCCACCCAGGTGCCCTGCCTATATGATTTTTAAGTTCTGGAGTTTTCGTCCCAAAGCCCTTCTTATGCAGCATGGCATCCAATTTACTTCATTAGAGTATATTTGGAATTCATTTTTTACTAAAGAGGAAATCACAGCTAAAGCAATAAATTTTTCTATTATTACTGCTGTACAGTTTCTGTTAGGCATTTTACCATTTTACTATGACATAACTAGATGTAGGCATTTTTTATCTTGCAGGGGATTCTTTTCATTTTTAAATGAAAAGATTCATATCATTCATCAATCATGCAAAATTTTTGGCTATTATCTGTTCATAATTTTTCTGTTTGTCTTCTCTCTTTGTAGAATTCCCATTATACATAATGTTATAGCTTCTCACTCTTATCTCTGTATTTGTTACCTCCATTTTGCAAGTATTCATTTCTTTACCTCATTCTGGATGACTTTATGAGACCTATTTCTAATTCACAGAATTCTTTCCTACTCTGCATCTGATCTGTTTAACCTGTCCATTGAGCTTCTAATTCTAATGATTATTTTTTTTTAATTTTAGAAGTTCTATTTTGTTCCTTTTCAAACCTGCTATTCTATTTTCATTGACTTTTGTTCTTTATGGTTCCAATGACTTTGTTAATAATTTTAGATGTGTTTATTTAATTGTTTTAGACAATTATATTTATTTTTATTTTACTTATATACTTGAGAGAGAAAGAGAGAGCATAAGTGAGGGGAGGGGCAAAGGGAAAGGGAAAAGCAGACTCCACACCAAACAGGGAGCCCAGCATGGGGCTCAATCCCAGGACCCCAGGATCATGACCTGAGCAAAGGCAGACACCTATCGGACTGAGCCACCCATGTGCCCCTAGACAATAATATTTAGATAATCCTTTCTGTTACTTTAGATTTTTAGGGGTGTTATGTGTCTGTTGACTTTTGTTCATGGCAGTTCATTTGGTTGTGTTTTACAATTTTTTATATTATGATACTATCTCCCTATGGCTTTCTGTTTCTGTGTAAATCCCGTGTGACCCAGAGCATTTTGTTTGTTTGCTTGCGCCAGATCCACAGAAATAGCACAGGCCCAGTATCAGTCAATATTTATGTTCATTTTTCAGCTAGTGTAAATTTGAATTTCTATCTTATATAAGTTACGGGCCTGGGAATTCAGCCCTTAGAGAATTCTGGTTTTTTTGTTTGTTTGTTTGTTTTCAATATTTTATTTCCAACTCCCTTTGGTCTGAGGCATCAGCTTCTTTCTGCGAGTAGTTACTAAAACCCAAATCACTTGCTGTTTCAAGATCAAATAACACTGCCCCAAAATTGATGCAGAATTAACTCACACACTTATCGCTCTGGCTTTCCTTTCCTCTTTTTTCTGGATCTAGAGATTTTCCTTTTCTGTGTGTGAGCTCATCTATTGTTATCACTTGTTTTGTTTAATGCAGCATCTCTGTCTAGGGTTTCTGCATTAGCTCAGGCTGCTATACTACTGGAACTGGAGACCCTTAAGGAATGAACTTCTAACCCTAAATTATTAGACATCATTTGGAGCAAAAGGGAGTAATTGTGGATGAGTAAGAGCTTTTTTTAGTGGGACGCCTGGGTGGCTCAGTTGGTTGGACGACTGCCTTCGGCTCAGGTCATGATCCCGGAGTCCCGGGATCGAGTCCCGCATCAGGCTCCCAACTCCGGGGAGTCTGCTTCTCCCTCTGACCTTCTCCTCGCTCATGCTCTCTCTCACTATCTCTCTCTCAAGTAAATAAATAAAATACTTTAAAAAAAAAAAAAAGAGCTTTTTTAGAATCCTCATATCACATACATTGCCATTGGTGATGCCTATCCAAGCTATATTTATTTAAGGATTAAAAATTATTATATTATTATTTAGAAAATGCCTATTTGATATTTAAATGCAAAGAGTTTTTCAGCACAACTGAAGCTCTTTGTGTTTCTTCTTTTTGAAAAACTATGAATAATGTAGGAGACCACAGCTTCTCTCTAATCAAATACAGTAGAGATGTGTTTTTTAACAGTGGTTGAAGAAATTAACAATAGAGGCAGTAGAGAGATAATAACCAATGCACAAAGAGGATACACACTCTTTTCCACCTACCCCCAGTTTTTATATATAAAAATAGAAAAGGCCTTGCTCATAAGCAGAGAGTGGAATTGTCTGCATGAATAATTTGAATAGCCAGCAAGACACTCACCCTATAGCTTATGCTCGAAATGCTACCCTTTGCAATGTTTCTTTGTACTAAGCAGAATCTCTTTTGAAATTTACAGGCTCATAAGAGGGGTAATATATCAAATCCCAAATTTGCCAGGGTGAATTATATATTCATTAATTTAATAAACATTGTTGAATGCCTCCTGAGTGCCAAGTTTGAGATCATAAGATGAATGACAGTACTTGTCCTCAAGGAGTTCACTTATCTAGTGGGTTGACATTTAGTAAGTAGATAAATTAAAATTATAACCAAATCTTGGCTGGGATCTCCCTACCTCTCAAAATCTCTAGATGAATCTAATTGAAACTGCCTTCCATAGACTGAAAAATTCAGTGCTTCACCCAGTAGTTCTGCCAGTTTTGGAAGATGGAAGATTAGGTTTTTATAGTAACTCCCACCTCTAAACTTTTGTTTCTGATAAACTAGGTCTGTCAAGTGATCATCTTCCCCTGAGGCTTCTATTATTCCTCTTTCAGTACTGCTTTAATCTGAACATGGAATGTAGCTTTTTCCCTTATTTTCCACAATTTCTATCCAACAAATCATTCATACAAGGCTGTGTATATGTCACACACAGGAGAGAGAGAGAGAGAGATGTAAGCAAGTTCAAAGAGATGAAGGGATTTACATACTAGAAATAACCACTTAAAATTTAATATAAATGTTTTTCCTAAAAAATCCATTTTCTATGTGATTGCTGATATTGTGGATCTCACTATCTAGTGGCCAGACATTAAACAACTCATTCTACAGGTATTTTATTAGAGTTTTGTTCAATGTTGTAACAGTATGGTAGGAGCACAGGAAATGTGGATAAGGCAAGAGAGGAGACTAGAAGGTAAATTGAAACCAGATTACAAATAGTCATGGATCTATGCATATTGATGATAATGATGGTAGTAGTGTTAGCTCATCCCCATCCATAGGGAATGGGCTGCTTTTCTGGACTCATAACCTAAGTAATTTAGTTTTCAAGTTGTTGCCTTGTTTTTTGTTTTTAAGTTCATTTTTAATTTTGAGTAATTGTAGATTCACATGTAGTTGCAGGAAATAATACAGAGATATCCCTTGTACCTTTTACCCAGTTTCTCAAAATTGGTGTCATCTTGGGACCATCTGTAATACAATATAATAATCAGGATATTTACACTGAGGCAGTCAGGCAAGATATTAGCACTTCCACACCACAAGGGTCCCTCCTCTTGCCCTTATACTGACATTCACTTCCCGGACCCTTTCCTTGTCTCTAATCCCTGGAAATTACTAAACTGTTCTCTATTTTTACAATTGTATGGTTTAAAGGCTAATATATAAATGGAGTCATGCAGGATATAACCTGTTGGGATTGCCTCTTTTCTCTCAGATAATTCCCTAAGGAATTATCCAAGTTTGTGTACCATAGTTTTTTTCTTTTTATAACTGAAGAGCATTCCACAGTACTGATGTACTTTTGTTTGTTTTTGGCCATTCCAAGTAAAGTTGTTGTGGATATTCATCAACAAATTTTTGTGTGGACATAAGTTCTAATTTCTCTGGGATAAAAATCTAAGAGTGCAATTGCTGGGTCATGCTGGGTTGCATTGCTTAGTTTTATAAATGAAACAATGCCAAACTCTTTATTTAGTGATTCCTCATTGTGATTTAATTAGCATTCCCCTAATGGAGAGAGATGTTGACCTTATTTTCAAGTGCTTATTTGTTACCTGCATGTCCTCTTGGGTGAAAAATGTCTGCTCTTGTTTTTTGGCTTTTCTTTTAATTGGATTACTAACTTTTTTACTGTTGACTTTGGCATTTTCTTTATTTATTCCAGGTACTATTCCTTTGTCAGATACATGATTTGCAAATGTTTTCTCCTGTTTGCAGCTTATCTTGTCATCCTTTTAACAGGGTCTCTTGCAGAGTAAGTTTTTAATTTTGATGAGGTCCAATTTGTTAATTTTTCCTTCTGTGGATCAAACTTCTGGTGTCAGATCTAAGAACTTTGCCTACTCTTCGATTCAAGGATTTTTTTTTCTAAATTTCATGTTTCACGTTTTTTTTTTAAAGATTTTATTTATTTACTTGACAGAGAGAGATCACAAGTAGGCAGAGAGGCAGGCAGAGAGAGAGAAGAGGAAGCAGGCTCCCTGCCGAGCAGAGAGCCCGATGCGGGACTCGATCCCAGGACCCTGAGATCATGACCTGAGCCGAAGGCAGCGGCTTAACCCACTGAGCCACCCAGGCACCCCATGTTTCACATTTAAATCCATGATCCATTTTGAGTTAATTTTTGTATGAGTGTGACATTTAGGTCAAGATTCATATATTTTTAAAATATTTTATTTATTTGTTTGACAGAGAGAGAGAGAGAGCACAAGCAGGGGGAGTGGCAGGCAGAGGGGGAGGGAGAAGCAGGCTCCCCACTGAGCAGAGAGGCTGACATGGGGCTCGATACCAGGACCCTGATATCATGACCTGAGCCGAAGACAGATGCTTAACCACCTGAGCCACCCAGGTGCCACCAGGATTCCTATTTTTGCCCATGAATGTCCAGTTAATTCAGTTTTAAATAACAACACTTGAAGACTACCAAGAGTCTCATCGAGGTAGTATTATTTCAAATGCAGTGATTTCATTTCAGTCTTTACTCAAACATGCCGTGGAAAGGCACCATCCACTCTTATGATCCACCGTGAGCCAATACTTGGATAAAAAGACATAACTTTCATGAACAAAGAGTAAGTTTTATGGTCAGTTCTTAAGCCCGTAACTAGTGATAAAAAGAATACATTTGACTAACTCTGCTAGAACACAGTCCTGCTAAAAATACACCTAATTTACTTTATTCAGATCATTTTCAGTATTGGGCATCTGTAATCGTTTTTTGACTCCTCAGCATCTGAACACACTTGCTAGATTTGGGAAATCCTCCCGTCTAGATCTTGGTGAGAAGTAGCCTCCTACCTCCAATTTCAGAAGCCTAAGCACTGAGATTCACCCTCTACCCACTCCTCTGACAGCCTGTGATCCAGATTTTGCCACCATGTACTTTAAGTCTTGACCAAGTGATGCCAAAATTAAGGGATGATGGATGCTACTAGATCTTTGACAGAGAAGCAGCCTGGCATCGTGGCTGTTTCTCAGGAGCAGCAGCTGCGTGCCGTCCCCGCTATATCACAGAGAAGAGATGGCCTGTGTCGGCGGTGGTAGCAGCTTCTGAACCAGATTGTTTGTTACCCTCACTCCCGTGGTTCTAACCCCTAACCTAAGAATCTTTCTTAGCATTTCTTACCAATTCTGTGAGTTGCCTGATACTTGCCAGTTTCTTCAATTTAAGTTAACCAGAGTTGGTTACTGATAGTAGAGATGACTGACATCAAGAACCCTTACTGATACCGTGAGCAAATTAATCTAAAGCTGTGGTTTAGAGAGGTTCCCCCTCAGAGTTTCCGATTTAGTACAACTGGAGTGGGGCCTGTGAATTTGCTTTTCAAACAAATTCCTGGCTGCTGTGGCTGCTGCTGCTGCTGGTCAAGTGACCATGCTTGATCTTCATCAGTTTGGTGTGATTTTATTAGTTTCCTCTCAAAAAGCTGCTGATTCACGTTCCATTGTTTGAGTATGCCACAATTTGCATATCCATTCATCTGTGGATGGACATTTTGATTATTTACAGTTTTGAACTATTATAAATGAAACGGCTATGAATACTAATGTATAGGTCTTTGTGTGGCATTATTTCCTATTCTCATGGGCAAATAAGTGGGAGAAGACAACCTGGATCATATGGTAAGTATATGTATAACTTTTAAAAAACTGCAAGGTATTTTCCAATGTGATTCTGCCATTTTATATTTTTACCAACAGTGTACAAGACATCTTTTGTAAAATTTTATTTATGTGTTTGAGAGAGAGCAAGCACAAGTGGGGGAGAGGGGCAGAGGGAGAAGAAGCAGGCTCCCCACTGAGCAGAGAGCCCAACGTAGGGCTTGTAGGACTCAAACCCAGGACCGCAGGATCACAATGTGAGCTGAAGGCAGATGCGTAACCAATTGAGCAACCCAGGTGCCAGGCTTCTAGTTGTTCCACATCCTTGCCTCCTTGGTATGGTCAGTATTTTTAACTTTAGCCTTTCTAGTAGGACTGTAATAGTATCTCATTATGCTTCCAGTCTGCACTTTTCTAATGACTAGTAATGGTGAGCAATTTTTTTAGTAGTAATTTACCCTTCATGTATCTTTATTGGTGAATTGCCTATGAACATCTTTTGTCCAATTTGTTGGAGCCTTATTTGTTTTCTTACTGAGTTTCAGGAGTTCTTTATATATATTCTGGGGATAAATGCTCTACCATATATGTAACTTGCAAATGTTTTCTCCATTCTGGGACCTCTTTTTTTCTCATTCTCTTAATAGGCAGAAAGTAATTGTAACCAAAATTATCAAGAGCCTCATGAGTTTTCCTAATGACTTCCCTTAATTGCTTGATATTCAAATTATTCTTTTTTGAAACACATTCCTTTTCTATTTTCTCTGCTCCTCTTGTTAGCCGGTATGACTGTGGGCTCACTTGCCAATAGCCTTATGTGTGATTGGAAGACTCCTTTAACATCACTTTCATTAACTTCACGAAATCTTGCACTTGTAGCAAAATGTGCAGTTAAATTCTTTCAATTCATTGATTTGCACTTGATTTATATTTGGGGATATTACCACAGTCTCAAAGTTCAAACCAATGAGGATGTTAACTGAGGGGCAACTGAATGAGATAGGGTAGGGAAAAAATTACTGGTGTTTCCTATGGAAAAATATTTGAGTTGGGACTAATTTTATAAATGACCATTTTATTAGAGAAAATTAATATGATGTTTTGCTTCCATATGGGAGCACAGATTTGTGTAATAAATACTAAAAAAACAAAGCTTGCAAGAAAAGACCCCTCTCCTCTCAATATTTCCTCATATCTTGATCCTCCTCTCCCCCCATAACTCTCTCTGTTGTAGGTACTATGACCTTCTTTGTTTCTTGATCAAGCCCAGTTTTTTTTTCTCAATGCAAGAACACCTACTTTTCCCTCTAGTCCAGTGAGAAATGGTGATGACTTGTAATGACTTGTATCAAAGTGGAATAGTCAGAAGTGTCAGATTTGAGATGTTTTGAAGGTAAAACTAATAAAATTTGATGATAGAATATGGTATGAGAGAAAGGAAGAGTCATAGATGACTCCCAGATTTCTATCTTTTGTAATAGCATGTATGGCAGACTCATCATGAGATGGAGAAAACAGAAGGTGGGACCAGGTTTGTGAAAAAACTATCATGAGTTCCATACTGGCCATACTAAGGTCACCTACACGATCCTACGTGAAAATTCAAAAAGGCTTTTGGGTATTAGTGTCTAGACTTAGGGGTAGAAATTGGGCTGGAGATATCAATTTGGAAGTTGTTAGCATATAAATGATATTTAATGTTAAGGGACCAAATAAGATCACCTGAAAAACAGGTGAGAGAAGAGAGTAAAACCTTGAGATTCCAAGTGGAACAGAGTAGGAGATATCAGTAAAGGAGTATCAGAAAAGGAAAACCTGGACTGAGTGATAAAGATCAGCTCTGTGTTTGAATATTCACCAGGAGGTTCACCGGAATCATCAGTTGGTTGTACTGATGGCTAAGACTTGTCCCAGTGCTGCGCTGAATTCATTGTGCCAGATCATGAGAGAAAAAGACACAGGTGGAGTCTGGAAGAATCCATGAGCAGGCTTCCTTAATGCCTTTTTTTTCCTGTGAGGGGTCATATAGAGCACACTCTTCCCCTATTACTGAAAACACAGTAATATGTATGTGATGTTTCTGTGCAAGGAAGCCCATTAGAGACTAAGTGCCCAAGATTTTTATCTGAATCCGATCATGTTACATGAACAGAGTTACCCTCTGTCTGGGCACAGTAAGCCATCAATATCAGTTAGGAAAAAAGAGAAACTACTGAAAATCAAGTTTTCAAATGCTAGCCAAGGGCCAACCTTGCAAGCCCCTTCAAAGGATAGCAATCTCAGGCCTGCTATACTAACTCTTCTTTGTGCAGAATGGCATCACAGAAGCTGAAGGGGGAGAATGTTTCCAGCATTCCAGAGAGATACAGCTAAAGAATCAAGAAAGATAAGGGCCAAAGTGGCCAGTGGATTTGACAGTATAGAAGTAACCATTGACTCTGATACACAATGTCTGAGGGATGGTGGGACAAAGAGGCTAGATTGAAGAGGATTCAAGCATGACCTGGTGAAGGAGTAGAGACAGAGAGAGAGAGATAAAGGATATTTCAAGAAGTTTTCTATTAATGGAGACAGAAGAAGGAAACGTAGTTTAAAGAGGATAGAAGTCAAGAAGAGGCTTTTACAGATGACATCTTTGTTTTGGGATCAGGATTATTCATTAGAAAGGGAGGGATGATGGCGAGTAAGGGATTGGATCCACAGCAGGAGTGAAATAGTAGGAGGAAAGACACTTCCTACATTGAAACAGGAGGGAAGAAGACATACAGATTTAGAAATCCAAAAATGAGAAACTTTTTTTTTCCCTCTTTTTGCAGGTACACATGCTTGGGCTTTATTTAATAGCATGTCTATGACCAAGGACCAGCTTGGAATCCGCAGTTGGAACAGAGTCTGGCTCACCAGCACCCCCATTCTCGTAGTCTGTTCTGACATAAGCCAGGAAGCCCCCATGAAGAAGCATGGAACTCAGTTCACTCACAGGTTTGTTGGTTTGTTTGTTTTTTAAGATTTTATTTATTGAGAGAGAGAGAGAGATAGCAAGCACCACAGCAGAGGGAAGAGGCAGAGGGAGAGGGAGAAATAGGCTCCTTACAGGAGCATGACATGCTCCATTCCAGGGATCTAGGATCATGACCTGAGCTGAAGGCAGACACATAACTGAGTGAGCCACCCAGACACCCCTTACTCACAGGTTTTTAGAGCCCTCATAAAATGGACTCCCAAAGCAGCTGCTTCTCCTAGAAACTTGGCCACTGGTGGATGGGACAAGGTGAGCTCTAAGTGCTAGTCTTCTTTTGTTTTGGTTTAAGCTTGTTCCAAACCCTCCCCAGGCCCATTTTTCCCATGAAGAAGGTGATGGGAAAATTGCACTTGTACCAGTCTTTTATAATAATGTGCTTCTGAAAATTTTTACCTAAAAGTTCCTTACAAAGTCAGCCATTTATTCTGTACGTAATGTTGCTTTTTTACCTGATCTAGCTCTCCATCCCAGGCCTTTAACTTTTAGTTATAAGTTAATAAATTCTTCCTTTTCCTTACAAAATGTCAAATTCTGGTTTGCCTAGACTGTTGGTTCCATTTTTGTGCTTGTCTTAATTCTCTTAACTTTTGTTCCAATGGTGATTCATTTTCAGGGATGTAAAAGAGAACAGGTTGAAGGTTTGAATTTTTATCTGGGGCCCTATCAGTCATGGCAAGATTTTTCCTGGAGGCTAGAATCCTGAGACCTGGCTTGGCTGTGCATCCCTGAGTTCTGTACCATGCTCCAGGGTGAGCTGATGGCCAGTCCAGTGAAGGTAAAATGGAGTGAGAAGGGCCCTCCTTGAGGGCCACAAGGCTGCAGTGGTCTGTGTCCCCCACAAAGTGAGCAACTTCTGGTGGATTTTATTTCCTCAGGGAAGTATGAGGCAATGTCCTCAATTGAGAGTAGAGAGTTGTGGAAAAGATGTGAAAGATATGAGAAAAAAGTAGAAAGTTGGGAATTTGTAGAGTAAGGAAGAAAATAATCTGGGAAGGAGAATGTATAAAATGGAAACCTGCAGGAGAGAGGTCATGCTGGAGGTTCAGGAGGACTGTGTAATTATTTAAAATGTTTTATTAATAAGAGATAATAATTTGAATTAATTTTTAAAAAGATTTTATTTATTTATCTGAGAGAGAAAAGGAGCATGGGGTGGGGCAGAGGGAAAGAGAGATAGAAGCAATGTGGTACTTCATCTCAGGACCCTGGGATTACCACCTGAGCCAAAGACAGACACTTAACCAACTGAGCCACCCAAATGTCCAATAATTTGAATTTATATCCTTGAAATGTTTCAAATCTACTAAGATCTGCTTCAAAAGGAAACTATTGTATTGGATGGCAGTTTAAAATAGGAAGGAAGTGATGGTGCCTTCTACCAAACAGTTATCAGCTCAAAACTAGTGTAATAATTTCATCCTAAATTACCATTGAATGGTTGAAACTGAATGACCAACTAATCTCCTCAGCCTAAACACACATACAAAATATACCTCTAACATTACATTATAACTTCCCGCATCTAACAAAACAGGAAGAGTGGTTATGTTCAGCTGATTGTGTGAGATGATCTGGGTTGGTTGGAGCATATAGAGTTTCCGTTACATTCTGATTATCAAGTTAATGTATTATGTGGCAGAGATGTGTGTGTGTGTGTGTGTATGTGTGTATTTCAGTACTGCCATGGCAGGAATTTTTCCTTTTTCCTTTCCATTTTCACAGATATGTCTCATGAACACAAACATAAAATATATTCAAAAGAAACTTCAAGAATCTTTTCTGATAGACATATTTTTAGTGTCTGTACTGACTCTCCTATTTGCTAGACCCCAGCTGCAGCACTTGCCCTGCTCCTCCCATTTATCCCATTATTACTTTCAGTTGTGAGATGAGAATATTCTCTTTAAAATAAATTGGCTCCTCTAAATAAAGACATGTTCAAATAGCTACTTTAGTGTCTAATCTCAAGTTAAATCACAGAAAAGATTTCAGCATCTAGAAAATTTATTCAAACCTGCAGTGGCCTTAGTTGTTTTTTATCAATACATAAATCACTGTTACCACATTTCTCTTTCCTTTTTTTAAAAGATTTTATTTATTTATTTGACAGAGATCACAAGTGGGCAGAGAGGCAGGCAGAGAAAGAGGAGGAAGCAAGCTCCCCGTTGAGGAGAGAGCCTAATGTGGGGCTGGATCCCAGGACCCTGGGATCATGACCTGAGCCAAAGGCAGAGGCTTAACCCACTGAGTCACCCAGGTGCCCCACTGTTACCACATTTATTAATTTCCTAATGCATGAAATAATTAAGCTTAGAATATGCCTTTCCTAGACACAATTAATTCAGTGCTGCTATCAGTTTAATTTTTACTTGTATGAATTTTATAATGTGTAACTTTCCATGTATTCCCAAAGTATTTTTGTATTAGTTGGGGAGTGGATGTGACACCTACAAGAGATAAAGGTGGAGGAAGATGGATTGAGTAGGAAGAGCCCACGGATTTGGATGCTGATCTCACACCCGTTGAAAAAGTGGAGAGGAAACAAGATTGGATGGTGAGAGCCTCGGATTTAATGTACAGCTAACCAAGTCTCAGTCAACCCACTGGGGAGCTCCAGAGCAAAGATCACCTGTTAGAGAAGGCATGCCTTAGGTAGACATGACTAGACCCTAGCACTGCTGTGATTATCTATCGGTCATTGGTTGGGGCTGCGTGGGAAGATGATGACCTCAGCTAGAATACAGTGGTGGATCCTGAAGGTGCTGTGGCTGGATGCTCTTAGCTGACTGCATTCTACCAGATGAAGGGAGATGCAAGCAACCCATGTTCATGCCTCCTACAACAGTTGTGCCCCTTTTGCTAAATTGGTTGTCGCAAACAGTTCAGTTGTTCACAAGTTCAAATCATGGATTACTGCATAGTCTCCTAACTTTTCTCCTTTTGACCAGTCCCTCACCTCTCCATGAAATACTCTTAGCAGTTCAATCTCTGAAAAAAATTATTTTTATTGTTACTCCTTTGCTGAAAAATATTCAGTGTCTCCCTGTTATTTACAAAATAAAGCCCAGACTCTAATCTGGTGCTCAAGCCTAACATAGGACTGTCCCCAACCTAACATTCTGTTTTTATCTAACTTTATATCCTTTCTCGTCAGTCCATGTGGGGCCTGTTGTGATCACTCCAACATTCTATTTATATTTACATATTTCTTGTTGTTCTATTCCATTTAACATACTATTTCCTTTTATCTACTTATAGAAAAGTTCAACCCATCTTTCAAGGTTCAGTTTGAACTCCCTCTCCAACAGAAATCAGTATCTTACCCTTCCTCAGAAATAGTTGAATATGTCTCCCACCTATTCATATTCTTCCTTATCTTATTACCCAATTTTTATTTTAGTTTATTTTACTTTGTTTTACGTAGGCTCCATGCCCAACATGGCACTTGAACCCATGACTCTGAGATTTAGAGTCGCATTCTCTACAGACTGAGCCAGCCAGTAGCCCATTATTACTCAAGTTTTGATGTGGACATGTCTCTTTCCCAAGTATCCTATCATGTCCTTTGGGATAAGAGGAACACAATGTTGGTTTTTATTCCACAAGTACTCCAGAACTGAATGAAGAGAGAGAGATGCATGAGAGAATAGGCAGCATAGGAAACCACTACAGAAATGCAAAGAATAGAGAGACAAAATTTTAGGGTAGGTTGATATAGGAAAGAAAATACATTGGGAAGTGAAAAATACTCCATGTGACTATTTTGTGGGAATGGATGACTTTCTTCATTTTCCTCTTTCTTAGTTATAGACCAGAGCAGAATTCTTTATCCAAGATACAGAGATGCTTAGGTTAGTTATGAATGGGCTTTGGGGGAGTGTGCTGATTAAAATCTCTGAAATTTATGAAAAGTTTATATATATGTATATGTGAACACAAACAAGCAGAGGGAGAAGCAGGCTCTCCACCAAGCAGGGAACCTGAAGTGGGACTCAATCTCAGGAATCTGGGATAATGATTTGATTCAGAGGCTTAACTGACTGAGCCACTCAGGTGTCCTGAAAGTGGCATGGTTTTTAAATATCCCCATATGTTCCTACAGAAACACAGCAAGTTGATAAGCAAAATCTAGGGGTGCCTAGGTGACTTTCTCTGTTAAGTGTTCACCTCTTGATTTTGGCTCAGGTTGTGATCTCAGTGTCATGAGATTGAGCCCTGCGTGGGGCTCGCTGCTCCTCATGGGGCTTGCTTGGGATTCACTCTCTTCCTCTTCCTCTGTCCCACCCCCATTCCCCCTGGCACTGCTCTATCTCTCTCTCTTAAAAAAAAAGAACAAAAAAGAGAAAAAAAAAAAAAGAAAAATCTAAAACCCACAAATAACAAGTTTAGGTAGCAAGGTATAAACTTCCAAATATGTGCAGGTGGGTACACATCTTGAGAGCAACAAGATTCACAAGTGATAGGAGGTCAAGAAAGCCCAAACAAAATTAAACACCAGATTACAAAAGGATGACCCAAAAAGGAGTCCCACTTGGTGTGTAAAGCTTAGAGAGTTCATCTAAGGGTAGCGGTCAAAAGGTGTCAGTCAAAAAGAGGAGAAGCTTTGTGGGCTCAATATTTCAGGTAAACACAAGGGAGCTATGAGAAGATCAGATGGTGCTGGAATGTCTAGGCTCTATGGGATGGTGCTAGGATGGTCTAAGATGTATGTGCTTTCACACCAAGACCAAGCCCTACATGAGAGAGAAGCTGCCAGGACAAGACAGAAAACAGGCCACATTATAACTACCACAAGTAGTATATTAGTTACAAAAACTCCAAATCTGAAAAATTCATTCCCCTCTCTGTTTTTCTTACCAATTATATCAGTAGTATTGTTTGATCTCACATATAAGAGGGCTTGTAATGAAAGTACAAAGTCTCTGTCAAATAAATTTTTAAAAAATTATTTTAAAAAATCAATCCAGGAGCTGAGATGAAAATAAATGAACAATGGAAGTGACTAGTACCAAGCAGAGTTGGAGAAAAACCAAGATAAGTATGGTGACCAGTCTCCACAAATACAAGTGAAGCCAACTGGAAGACTGATACTGCTGGCTAATGTTCATCACGGATTTAATGTGTGCCAGGTTTATGTGGATTATCTCATTTAACCTTCAGAGGAAACCTTTGAGAAATTTAGGGCATAGAGGGATTAAGTAATTTGTCTCTGGTTACTCAGCAAATAAAGGGAGGGTCATGATTTAAAGCTAGGCAGACTAACTCTACAATCTGTAGCCTTAACCATAGCACCACTAGGTGAGAGTTGATGGAGTTTATATTACTCTGAGGACAAATACCAGATTCAGTAGAATGGGAGAAATGACAGAGAAGAGGTGATGGCTGGGAATGGGCATTTATTTAAAATCTGAGAAGTTGAACAGATTCGACATCCAAGGAAGGAGGGTGACAAGAAGTCAATCAGGCTGAGAAAATATGAGGTCAGGTTGTTAAAAGTCATGGACCAGAATGTTGAAGTTGTCAAGGGTGATGTAATTGGAGGGAAAATTCCAGAAGTTATCAGGGAACATAAAGGATATCCCCAAGGCTGGTAGACAAATTTGATAGGGAAAAGAGGGTGGTATAAACATTTGTCCTAAATATCAAAGGAGCATATGTAATTCTCCTTTTCTCCCTCTGGAGAGAACAACCCTCCTTTATTTTACTTAAGAGAAAGGTAAGGAAAAAGCAAAGACTAAAAAGACATGTTTGTGCTGCTAATAATCATGGCTACTTGATGACAAAGTAAAATAATTGTTAAATCTCTGTTGTTTGTCCTGTCTCATTTTAACATTGTGAACTAAGCTATTAAATACTAAGTATAGGTTTTCCCCCTCAGTTTGAAAGCAAAATGTTCCTGTGATAACTTTCATAAGCTGAAATGACACAAAGCAAAGAAGCAATTACCATTGATTTATACGGAAAATTTTTTTAGCATTCCCAGACCCAAAAAGTCACCTCTTTTAGGCTTTTCTAAGACCTTAGGACACACCTTGCTAATGGATGCACATAATAAATCAAGATAAAGCCCAGATGCTCACAGACACAGTTCAAAGTGATGACTTTTTTTTTTTTTATAAATTTAAATTAACATATAATGTTAATTTAAATGTTACCCATGGGTACAGGTCTGTGAATCGCCAGGTTTACACACTTCACAGCACTCACCATAGCACATACCGTCCCCAATGTCCAAAACCCAACCACCCTCTCCCTAATCCCCTCCCCTCCGGCAACCCTCAGTTTGTTTTGTGAGATTAAGAGTCTCTTATGGTTTGTCTAAAGATTTTATTTATTTATTTGACAGAAAGAGATCACAAGTAGGCAGAGAAAGGAAGGGAATCAGGCTCCCTGCTGAGCAGAGAGCCCAATGCGGGGCGTGATCCCAGGACCCTGAGATCATGACCTGAGCCAAAGGCAGTGGCTTTAACCCACTGAGCCACCCATGCGCCCCCAAAGTGATGACTTCTTAATGCTTAGATGCTGAGTGTCGTTGCTGGGAAGGAGCTTCATGGGGCCTCTCTCTCTGCTCCAGGTGTTCACTGCCTCTGTGGCATGAATTTGTTTTGCTACAAAACAAATGCTGAACACTACGTTTGCTTTTCACCTTCCTTCTTAAAAGTGAAAAGCATCTTTGGATTTCTTTCGGTCTTTCATAGTAACAAAGTGGCATAACATGAACTTTCAAAAAGCAGGGGATACCCCTAATCATTTTTTATGAGGGTATACATAGCAGATCACTTTTATTCCCAGAAGAAAAATATAATGCTTTTATTCCCAGAAGTTGCTTTTCTGTTTTTCATTAAAAATTTTTGATGTAGCTGAGACATGTCCCATTTAAATGTACTTCTTACTTCCTTGGATACTCTTGAATAAAACATTCTCTCGTGCTGTTCCTTGGCAGAAAAAATATTCACTGGCACTGTTTGTTGACATTTCGAAAATGTCTCCTGCTTTGTATTATTCCATTCTCAAATTTGTATTATGTTATCCTTCATGAATACATAGCATTTTTTGTAGTTGTCTGTCTCTATCTCTGTTATCATATTAGAGGGAAGACCTATGCTATGCAGTTCTTAATCTCTTTTAAAGTCACATACATTTAATGCCATATTTTGTGCTTTTTTCTTTTTGCATCCTTATTTCTACTGATTGCCCTTTCGTCATTGGAAAATGGTTTGTGTCATTTAGCATTGAGCTTTGGTACTTTTGGTACTAGATCTTTATTAGAAATATCAGATGATAATCTGGCACATTGTGACATCTAGGTGTATTTTCAGCTATTTTCTATTTATATCTTCTTGGGTGTATTTCTTTTTTTAAGAAAAGTCTAATATCTTTCTTTTCCTTCTAGGGCATTCTTTCCTTGTGGAAGATACTTTGTCAAATTCATAAATGCTTTCAAAGAATCTGATATGCATTTTAAATGGTTTCAAGGCTTTTCTGGTTTTCCGAATATCTATACCTGAAAGTTTTATATTTAAAAAGTACCTGTAGACTTCACTAATATCAAATACTCCTGAAATAGTCAAATTCCCCTTGATAGGTTAGTTGTTGAATTTAAATTTGTTTTGCATTTGCCTTTCTGTTTTCTCTATGCCAAATACAAGAACAACACCTTGGTACTGCGTTCAGGGGTTATTTATCAGAATCTGGTTACTCCTTCCATCCTCATTTCCTCCAGGGGCTCCCATCCTGACCCATAGTCCTGGCCTTTATCATCTGTGGCCTGGGGTGTTTCAAGAGCCTCCCAGGTGGTTGGTTGCCCCTGGCACTCCATCCCCTATCATCTTTATCCAGAATGATCCTATTGAAACATAAGTCAGGTCATGTCACTCCTTGGTCCTTGAATGGCTTCCCATCTCATTCAGAGTAAGAACCAAAGTCTTCACAGTAGCTACGAGTTCCTAAGTGATCGGGCCCTTCTTCCCTCTCTCACCTTACCCTTCCCTCTCTCTCTCCTTCTGTTCCAGCTATAAACTTCTTGCTCTTTCTTGAATATTCCAAAATGCTCCTACCTTGAAGTCTTTGCTCAAACCTTTCAAGGTTTGTCAACCTTTCAAGGAAGCCTTCCCTGAGCCCCTGTTTTAAATTCATTTTCCCAGCAACTTCTATTCCTTTCCCCTGCTATTTTTTTGTTAATAAAACATTTATTATCATCTGATATATTTTAACGGACGTATCATTTATCATCTGCACTGCTGTACACTCAAATATAACTTCCACGAGAAGCCTATAGAACTGTGCTGGACGTGGAGAAGGCTCTGCAAGAAGAAACAAAAAATTGTATGAACTAACTTAGCAGTTAGCATGAAAAATGAGAAATGTTTGATAAACAAAATGATGTACTAGGACACTGGATAAGAATCTGTGGTTACAATGGAATCTTTTAGAAGCTTAGTGGAATCCCAGATGACTAGACAGAGTAGGAAATGCAACCCTTTTGGTTTACATGACGGACCTCCCGCTTCAGCTTCTGGGCTTCTGTGATGAAGCTAAGAGTGGGACTGGGATAGTCCTTATCTTCAGTTAGCTTAGCTAAACAAAACTGAGTTAGCAGGATTGGTTTTACTTGACAATATGGAAGTACATAATACTATTTAGGTAGATTCTCCATTCTCCAATCTGTCATAAACTTTCATTAGGAAATCTTGCATGGCTTTTATGGAAGAATATGTATCTCCCTCTTTCTCTTCTACTTCACTGGGGCTTCTGGCAAGTTTTATATTGGGTTCTAAGTCCCAAATGAAGCACAGTTTTATTTTTTTTTAATTTAAAGATTTTTATTTATTTATTTGACAGAGATCACAAGTAGGCAGAGAGGCAGGCAGAGAGAGAGAGAGCCCAATGCGGGGCTCAATCCCAGGACCCTGAGATCATGACCTGAGCTGAAGGCACTCTTAACCCACTGAGCCACCCAAGTGCCCTGAAGCACAGTTTTATTTCAAGAAAGAAATAGAAGTTAAGGGGCGCCTGGGTGGCTCAGTGGGTTAATGCCTCTGCCTTCAGCTCAAATCATGATCTCAGGGTCCTGAGATCGAGCCCCGCATCGGGCTCTCTGCTCAGCGGGGAGCCTGCTTCCCCCCACCCCCTCTCTGCCTGCCTCTCTGCTTCCTTGTGATTTGTCTGTCAAATAAATAAATAAATAAAATCTTTAAAAAAAAAAAAAAAAGAAAGAAGTTAAAAACCAAACAAATCTTTAACTCCAAGTTCTGTTTTCAGGTTGCTAGACTATTCTTCAACTGATCAGTGCCTGGAATCTGCAACCACCATTGGGGTGACATAGATTTGCACTTGCAGGTTGTTTAAAGAGCCCTTTGGAGGGCACGTTGGTATCTTTGCTGCTGCTGCAGGTGGTGGTGGTCCGTTTGAGCAACCAGACCTGAGCACGGAGGTACACAACATCTGCAGCAAATGAGAATTCAATGGCCAGTTCTTTGGAACAGGAACTCACATGACTTTGACTGGACCAGCACGTTATGAGCCAAATATTTATGATTTCAAAACTACTTAAGGTTAGATGTACAGTGATCTCCTTAGGAAGGAAAGAATGGCATTTTACATATATTAGGCAGAAATAAGAGAATCAAACCCTGGCCAGAAATGTTCCAGAACAGCAAAGGTGTATTTGATTTGCTGCTACTCATTTGTGAAGAGAGAGCGAATGACCAGATGGTTGAAGATCGGAATTCCAGAGAGCAGGAGACCTGCCAACCCATGCCTGTAAGCAATGAGGACATCCAGAACAGTGACAGAGAGGCCACCCTGGGGGCATTCTTCATCTGTGAGCTATGCCAGTGCATTCAGTGTAGGGAGGATGTGGAGAATTAAATGGATGAGCTGCTGCAGGAGTTGGAGGAGAGTTCCAGGGCTTTCCTGCACACAGTTTCCTTCTACTGACCCACCTGGCCTGGACCTGGTGGGCCATCCACCCTCCTAAACCCAGCTTCTTGAGCTTCCTGTTGGTAAAGTTTTGCCCTTCCTGATATTTGTTTTTCCTTTTAGATTTTCTGCCAATGGATGGTAGTAATACCCAAATAAAGTGTACCCATGAAATGAGAATATACACATCAATGCTAGATTAAAAAAATCATTTTTTCAAAAAAATTTTTTTTTCTATCTCACTTTTACTTATGAGTGGGATATTGATTTTAAAGTTTATTATTTTTCTTTCACCAAAAGAGAAAACAACAGTTTATAATACATTTCCTCTGTATATCTGTGTCTTTCTTTGTGGTTTCTTCCCTTTACCCCCTAAGTTTGTTGGAATGTTCAAATAACCTGAATGAAGAAGTGGGCTTTATCTTATCAGGAAAATAAGAAAATTAAAAAATAAAGAAACTGTTGGACTAGAAGGGTACAAGAAACCCTCCTCGAACCCATTCTCCATTTATTTTATTTTATTTTTTAAAGATAGAGTTTTCTTTCATTTTTCTTTTTCTTTCTTTCTTTTTTTTTAAGATTTATTTATTTGACAGAGAGAGATCACATTAGGCAGAGAGGCAGGCAGAAAGAGAGGAGGAAGCAGGCTCCCTGCTGAGCAGAGAGCCCAATGCAGGACTCGATTCCAGGACCCTGAGATCATGACCTGAGCTGAAGGCAGAGGTTTAACCCACTGAGCCACCCAGGCACCCCCATTCTCCATTTAAAACAGCTCTGAAGATCCACTCTTCCCTTCACCTTGGATACAATTTTGATCAGCTTTCAATTTCAGATAATTCTTAGATAAAAAAAAATCTCATCCACATTAGAGGGTCCACATTTGAGATGGTGTTGCTCTTTAAATAGGCAAGCACCCTTTAAATCCAAGTCAGTTTCTTCTTGTAGGATCATTCTTTGTCCAGCTCCTACCCTACGTCCACATCAGTTCTGAGTAAGGCTCCCTCCTGGGACTGCATCTCTTTCTCCTGCCTTCCTTCCTTGGCTCTTTCATCTGTGGCTAATGTAGCCACAGCCTTTCACTTAGAGTATTTTCAAAGTGAGATAATTTCCATGTGCCACCAAATTTCAAGCTCTCCAAGTGATTCTCTTAAAAACCCCCTCCTCTAAGGGATGAGAACTCCCATGTTGCTTCATGCCTGTGGGCTGGGGGAAGGAAATGCATAGCAACAAGGTAACAGACCTCACCACCTGCTTCTTCCACCTCAGCGAATTTTTCATCAACTCATATAGTCTGGAGGAGGATGATACCTTAGAACTGACAGAACTGGTTTCTCATTGTTTTAACAGCTCAGAAAAGCGCACACCTTTAGAGCAAGGGAAGTACTTGAGATCTGTTACGCAAACAATGGAGGCCTCAGCTGAACCTGAGAGTCTCTCCTGCCAGTCATTTTAGCAGATTTGTTCATCAGTTTGTTTGTCATGCTCAACTATCTCTCTTCATTTTACCAATTGATTCTAAAATATTATAAGAAAGTCTCTGTCTGGGTAACAGATGGTTGAACCAGAGATGGACTTCTGACCCTGTCAACAATTCCAAAGACTGATCCAAGCTGGTTCTTTCTGAGAACTTTTTCCTCACTGAGCAGGGAGCCTAACAGGGATCATGACCTGAGCTGAAGGCCAACTCCCAACCTACTGAGCCACCCAGGCACACCTCTTTTGAGAATCTGAACTGAGACTTAACTAAAAGTTAATTCACAGTCAGGAGTGAGAGTCCTAATGGGCAAACTGATAGTAAGCAGAAGGAAGCATGAGGAGATGGGAAAGCATATAACAAAGAAGCACAGAGAGCAGTGTCTAGTGCTTTTCCATTTCCTGGGACACATCCCACCATGCTCTCTGGTACTGGTTTCTGTAAGATTCTCTTATGTTCTTCTTCTTCTTTTTTTTAATGGCCTCTGCTTTCACTTGTTTTGGGGAGATGGGGCACATGAATATCCAATTATTTCAATACTATTTATTGAGAAGTTTCCATTGAATTGCTTCTGAGACTGTGTCTCTGCCTACTTGTGATCTATCTCTCTCTCTTAAATAAATAAGTAAAAATAAAAAAAGACAAATAGAATATAATTTTAGTATTTTTTCTCTTTTTAAAAAATTTATCAGCTTTTAGCTATGTCTCTTTGTATTAAAAAAATATTTTCTTTATGGCATGCTTTCTTTTCCTAGTTCAGTATTTGACCTCAGGGGATATCTTGAATTTACAACTTTACCCTAATCTTCCACTACTTAAAGTGCTGTCTGAGGACGAACAGGCTAGGTATCACTGGGATTGTGTTAGAAATACAGAATCTTAGCCTGCATACCAGACCTACTGCATTGGAATCTGCATTTTAATGGGATCCCAGGTAATTTTATAAGTATTTTACCATTTGAGAAGCCCATCTGTAACCTACTCTACACATCTCGTCAAATCAGTCTTCCTAAAATACTACTTTCATTACGTCCCTAGAATTTTAAATGGTTCCTCACTGCTCTTAGAACAAATTAAATGCCCCAGCCTGACATTTAAGACCACAGTAAAATGGACCCGGTCTACCAATTTTTTCCTATATGGATGTTCTCAGCTAAATTGGTCTACTCGGCTATTCTTCAATTGTACCAAGTATATTCAGAGTCTTTGCTCATGGCATTTGCCTGTCTGGAATTTTCATTTCCATCTCCCTACACATCCATTCTTCAAAAACCAGTTCAGTTTCCACTTCTGGAGATTCCTGCCGCTGACCTCAGATCTCCCTGCTGTCTCGTCCTCTGAACATCTTAGCCTACTATCCCAGTATCTTTTTTTTTTTTTTTTTAATTTATAACGTCACCTCCCATTAATGCTTATTACAATACAGTGCATAGGATAGTGTTTTCATTCATTAATTACATCCTTAGTTATTTTAAAAAATTGTTTTAATTCAGAAGGGGCTTGTTAATTTTTAGGGCTGTAATTTCTTTGATCAAGCAGCTGTTAAGGCCAAACAGAGAGAACTGAAAGCATTGTGTTCTTGTGCTTCTGTATTTGAAGGTAAATTAAAAAAAAAATTTTTTTTTTTTTTTTAAAGATTTTATTTATTTATTTGACAGAGAGAAATCACAAGTAGGCAGAGAGGCAGGCAGAGAGAGAGAGGAGGAAGCAGGCTCCCTGCTGAGCAGAGAGCCTGATGTGGGACTCGATCCCAGGACCCTGAGATCATGACCTGAGCCGAAGGCAGCGGCTTAACCACTGAGCCACCCAGGCGCCCCCCAAAAATTTTTTTTTAAAGATTTTATTTATTTATTTGAGAGAGAGAACATACATACACAAGTGTGGGGAGGGGCCAAGGAAGCTGAGCAGGGGTCCTGATCCGCGTTTCTCACAGATTCCCAGATGATGTTGGTGTGTTCAAGATTGCATTTGAGAATCATTACTGTAGTAAGGAAATGTCAAAAGGGAAAAATAGTCCAGTAAGTATGAAATGTTAGAGCAGATAGCATTTCCCTATCTCTTTTCCTTTGAAGGTGTAAACATTGTAACAATTAATTCCAACAAATGTTTTTCTTTTTTTTAAGATTTTATTAATTTATTTGACAGAGAGAGAGATCACAAGTAGATGGAGAGGCAGGCAGAAAGAGAGATAGAGGGAAGCAGGTTCCCTGCTGAGCAGAGAGCCCGAGCGGGACTCAATCCCAGGACCCTGAGATCATGACATGAGCCGAAGGCAGCGGCTTAACCCACTGAGCCACCAAGGCACCCCCAACAAATGTTTTTAAATGAACAAAGAAAAAGGCACCATTTGTTTAACTAGAACTGTTTATGATTCTTACTCTTTATATCAAGCATTTGCAAACATCAATCTCTGTCTGAGAAAACATTTTTAGTTTTATTTTTTAAAATTTGTGAATGCCAAGGAAATATGTTTGTTTCCACATGGCAATGAAATGAATAAACAATGCTAGAAGTACTCTGTAGATTGCTTTCACCTCGTATTCTCTTTGATGTTTTGGATAGACTAATTTTTTACTCACCAGTAATCGGTCAAAATTGCCATTTTGACATTGAGTTTTTTGAGCGTATGCTTGCTGGGTTTTATATTTGTGTACCTGTCCCCCCTTTAAAGATTATATTGATACTAAGTGAGGTGACCTCAGATTACTTCCTGAAGAATGGAATCTACAATACTACTCTTGGAGCAGTGGGTGATGGATTGTGCTTTTATTTTTAATGGTCAGCTTAAAAATCAAAATACAGCTTCTGCTGATTGAATGATAAAACTGTACTTGTGGGGCGCCTGGGTGGCTCAGTGGGTTAAGCCTCTGCCTCTGCCCCAGGTCATGATATCAGGGTCTCGGGATAGAGTCCCACATCGGGCTCTCTGCTCCGCCGGGAGCCTGCTTCCCCCTCTCTCTCTGCCTGCCTCTGCCTACTTGTGATCTCTCTCTCTCTCTTCCAAATAAATAAATAAATAAATTAAAAACAAAACAAAACACTGTACTTGTAATCGTTTCCCCTCTGGTAGAGGAAGCATCAATGCAATACTTTACTCCAATGCTGTTAAAAAATAATGCTTTTTTTTTTTTTAAGATTTTATTTATTTATCAGAGAGAGAGGGGGAGAGAGCGAGCACAGGCAGACAGAATGGCAAGCAGAGGCAGAGGGAGAAGCAGGCTCCCTGCCGAGCAAGGAGCCCGATGCGGGACTCGATCCCAGGACGCTGGGATTATGACCTGAGCCGAAGGCAGCTGCTTAACCAACTGAGCCACCCAGACGTCCCAAAATAATGCTTTTTTTTTTTTTTTTAAAGATTTTATTTATTTATTTGTCAGAGAGAGAGAGAGAGAAAGCACAGGCAGAGTCAGAGGGAGAGGCAGGCTCCCTGCGGGGCAAGGAGCCCGATGTGGGACTCGATCCGAGGACGCTGGGATCATGACCTGAGCCGAAGGCAGCTGCTTAACCAACTGAGCCACCCAGGCGTCCCCCAAAATAATGCTTTTTTTAAAGAAGATTTTAAAACGCCTTAATATTGACGATTAAACAGTGGATAAAAAATTTTTTTAAGCCCAAAATTATATATCCTAGGAATTGCTGTTACTTTGGAAGGCTGTATATAGTCTTCCACTGAACAAGATAGGTTTGATCTGTGTGGATCTACTTACATGCAGATTTTATATACTACAGTTCAGTACTGAAAATATATTTCCCTTATGATTTTATTTTTTAAAAGATTTAACAAATTAATTTATTTTGAAAGATTTATTTATTTGAGAGAGCGAGCGAGTGACTAAGAGGAGGAACAGAGGGAGAGAGAATCCTGAGGCAGATTCCCCACTGAGCATGGAGTTCAATGTAGGACCTGATCCCGTGACCTCAAAATTATGATCTGAGCCAAAACCAGGAGTCAAACCTTCAGCTGACTGAGCCACCCAGGAGCCCCTTATTTGTTTGTTTGTTTGTATATTTATTTAGTTGAGGAAGAGAACACACCAGGAGGTGGGGCACGGGGAGGGGACAAAGCGGGAAGGAGATGGAGAGGAAAAAATAACAAGCAGACTCCAAATTGAGCAAGGGTCCAGACATGGGGCTCCATCTTATGACATGGAGATCATGACCTGAGCTGAAACCAAGAGTTGGATACTTAAACAACTGACCCACCCAAGCAACCTTACCCTTATAATTTTCTTAATAACTTTTTCTGTAACTAACTTTATTGTCAGAATGCAGTATATAATACATGTAACATACAAAATGTGTTAACTATCAGTAAGGTTTCTGGTCAACAGTAGACTACCATTAATTAAAGTTTGGGGGAGTCAAAAGTTATACACAGATTTTCGACTGCATGGGAGCAGGAACCCATACACTCCATGTTCAAGGATCAACTGTATTTATGTCAGTTATCCATTATTACCTAAAACAGGGGTCTGCCAATAAGGGCCCTGTGGGCCAGATGTGTTCCACAAACTGTTTTTATAAATAACATTTCTTTGGAATGAAGGTAAGCTCATTCATTTAAGTATTGTCTGTGGCAGCTTTCATACTACAATAGAGGAGTTGATTAGTTGTGACAGAATCCATAGAATTCTAACATTCTAAAATGTTTACTGCCTGAAACTTTACAGAGAATATTTGCCAACCCCTGGCCTAAAATAGGAGCTCTTATTTTGTTTTTTATTTTATAGACACAGAACTATTTTTAAAAATAGAATTTATATGATGGCAACTTTTTTTTCCTTTTTTTTTTTTTTTTTAAGAGAGAGATTGGGATAGAGCACAAGCAGGGGGGAGCTTATGACGGCAATTTTTAATTTTTAAAGTAGACATGATTTTTCAAAGATATAGTCATATGTGTTAAAAAATGGTAAATAAGTTGAGTCATCACAAGTTCAAATGCCATTTTGTCTAAAGGAAATGTGGTTGTATTTAAAGTAACCACACTTAGAAGGACCTGGGTCTGTTAAACGTCCATCTCTTGATTTTGGCTTAGGATCCTGAGCTCAAGCCCCGCATTGGCTCTGGGCTCAGGGCAGAGTCTACTTGTCCCTTTCCCTCTGCACCCCCCACCCCACATACTCTCTCTCTCTCAAATAAGTAAATAAGTAAGATCTTTTTTTTTCTTTTTAAAGATTTTATTTATTTATTTATTTATTTGACAGAGATCACAAGTAGGCAGAGAGGCAGGCAGAGAGAGGAGGAAGCAGGCTACCTGCGAAGCAGAGAGTCCCATGTGGGGCTCGATTCCAGGACCCTGAGATCATGACTTGACCTGAGCTGAAGTCAGAGGCTTTAACCCACTGAGCCACCCAGGCACCCCTAAATAAGTAAGATTTTAAAAATTAAATAAATATATAAATAAATAAAACAAATAAAAATAAAATAACCACAGTGATTATATTAGATTAACAAACAGGCTTTGAAACTCCAAAGTGGGATTTGGAGAAATGTTGGAGCAACAGTACCATTTTTAAAATAAACACAGGCTTCCAATAGGACAATTTTTTTTTTAAATTTTATTTACTTTACAGAGAGAGAGAGAGAGAACAAGAAGTAGGGGGAGCAGCAGAGGAAGAGGGAGAAGCAGGCTCCCCGCCAAGCAGGAAGCCTGATGCAGGATCCCATCCCAGGAACCTGGGATCATGACCTGAGCCTAACGCAGATGCTTAACTGACTGAGGGACTGAGGGACAATTCTTTTAAATGAAAAATTAGTTACTTTTTTTTGTTTTGTTTTGTTTTTGCTTATTCTGACTTCTTTTAAGATTGATCCTGAATGAAAATGTCTATATGATTCCAAAACAACTGGACAAACTGAGGCTATCTAGAGCCATAGAGTAAAAAAGAAGTTGTTTAATAGAACTTTTTTGTTTTACATTTGGGTTGTAATGATATTAAACATATAATCCTAAATTTGGTTGAACTATCTGAACAGCTTTTTTTTTTTTTTAAAGATCTTATTTTATTTATTTTAGGGAGAGAGAGTGCTCATGTAGGGAAAGGAGCAGAGGGAGAGGGAGAAGAAGCGGTAAGCAGACTCCCTACTGAGCTTGGAGCCCACCAGAGGGCTCAATCTCATGACACCCAAGGTCATGACCTAAACTGAAATCAGGGTCTAACCTCAACTGACTGAGCCACCCAGGCATCTCTCTGAGCAACTTTTAATAAACGCTTCACAGTTTAGTAAACATGTCACAGTTCACAGACTGTTCTGTGAAGATAGTCACATTGTAAGTGCTCAGGCAACATAATACTTTGGCTAACTTTCAGCCAGTGAGTGAAGTAAATAAATAAATAAAAATTGACCCCTGGAGAAATTTGTATCACCTTACCAGTGCTATTTCTGATCTTGCTTTTCTCCAATTTTCTATTCCGTAAATTTCAAATGCATAGGAAAGTTATAAGAATAATATGACTCACTCATCTCTTCATCTTGATTCACCAGTTTTTAGTATTTTACTATTCATATTTATCTGTTGCTTTCCCTCCTCCCTCCCTCCCTTTCTTCTTCTTGATTCACCAGTTTTTAACAATTTTGCCACATTTGCTGTCCTCTCTCCTCTCTTCCTCCCTCCCTCTCTTTCTTTTTTTCATTACTGCTTCCTTTTTTCTTTTGCTGAATCATTTGAGAATAAGCTGCAGACATCATAACACTTACCCTGAAATATTTTAGCATCTGTAGCCTAAGGACATAAACCTGTGGTTATTTCAGGGTTTTCATGATTTTCAAGAGATAATGCTTTTTTATTCTCATTATTTTTGTGATTGATGGTATCGTTTTACATTGCACATAGGTATGTATGTATGTGTGAGTGAGCATATATTTTATTATTCTTGGGTCATTACCTAGGAGTGGAATTGCTGGATCTGTGGAAAGTGTATGTTTAACTTATAAGAAATTGCCACTTTGTTTTTAGAGCAACCATATAATTTTGTATTCTCATAATCAACATTTGAGAATTTCAGTTGCTTTATGTCCACCCAAACACTTGACTTTCTCACTCTTTTATATTTAAATGTTAACCACTTTTTTTTTTTTTTTTTTTTTGGTGCAAAAGATGGTTTTATTAAAGAATGGGGACAGAAACTGCAGGCAGCAAGAGCTACTCATTTAAACCATTCTGTTGTGTTTGTAGTGGCATTACATTATGGCTTCATTTGCATTTGCCTTATGACTGGAGATGTTGAGAATATTTTCATGGGCTTGTTGCATTTATACACTTATTTTTGGATGCTACGTCTACTTAAATGTTTTGCCCATAAAAAAAAAAAAAACTTTTTTGTTTTAGAAAAAATAACCTTTTAGTTTTTGATTTACAGAAAAATTGCAAAGATTGTACAGAGAGTTCCCATATGCCCTGTAGCCATTTTCCCCTATTAACATCTTATATTAGCATGGTACATTTACTACAATTAATGAAATACTGATACATTGTTATTAACAGTACTCCCTATTTTATTCAGATTGCCTTAGGTTTTATCTTTTTCTGTTTCAGAATCTCATCTAGGATATCAGATTACATTTAGTCATTGTATCTCTTTAAAAGCTCCTCCTGGTTATGATAGTTTCTCAGACTTTTCTTATTTTTGATGACCTTGACAATTTTGAGGAATATTGTCAGGTATTTTGTAAAATGCCCCTCAACTGGGATTTGTCTGATGTTTTTCTTTTGTTTAGACTAGGATTATGGGTTTGCGGGAAGGAAAAGCAGAGAGGTTAAGTGCCATTTTCATCATATCACATCAAGAGTATGTACATGACCTATCTCTGATGATGTTGACCTTAATAATGTGGTTGATGTAATGTTTGTCAGGTTTCTTACATTTTATTTTTTTTCAAAAAAATATATGTTTATAAAAAAAAAATAAAAATAAAAAAAAATACATTTTGTATTTTTGATGTTTATGCACATTTCCAAAATAATGTGTTTATAAAAAATAATAGCTGATTGTAATGCTGCCAACTTCATTATTTCCTTCCCCAAAGTATCCTTCAGTAGAAATATGAAAGAGTTTAACTAAGTAGTTTTTGATGCTCTCCAACTTCCTTTTCCTTTAACAAGTCATGATGAATGCCCATTCTGTGCCAACTGTTGTGTGCCATAACAGTGACCACAGACAGCTTATGATCTCAAAAAACTCATTGTCCAGGAATGACTAGAGAAGTAAAGAGAAAATTGCAATGCAATGGAATGTGTGCTATAATAGTGGAAATTTCAGGATGCTCTAGAGGGATGCCACATCTTATGGTGTGGTAGAGGAGGCTTCCTAGAGAAAATTAAATCTGGGCAGGGACCTGAATGAAAAAGAATTAGCCAGATAAAGCTGGAGAGAGGATAAAGAAGAATTCCAGGCCAAGAAAGTGGCTTCTTGCTCAAAGACCAGTAAGTGAGAAACCACTTTATGAATTGGGCATTCATGTAGTTTATGAGGATTCAAGCCCAAGGCAAGCTCATCAGTGAGAATATTGGCTGGAGAGGTGAAGAGAGTCCGGAGCACAAAACTTTACAAGTCACATTAAAGAGGTTAGACCTGTAGTTATCTATAGGGCGTGGGATGGAGAAGGTCAGTGCTGTCTCCACTCTCCCAAAATTGATAGAATTTTTTGCTTCTAATGTAATCACTGTGAAGCATTGTTATAAATTGAACTAATGCTGTTTATGTTAATTATTTTTATTTCTCCTTTATATTAAAGTTAGAGTGCTATATCAAAATTATTTTTAAATTGTATACATAGATCATTTACTTTCTCTGGAATTACCTTTCAGAATAATGGGGGGTAATGATCAAAATTATTTGTTATATAACATTTTGCCTAATAAATTTGAAAACTACTGGCATAACTGGCGTAGATATGTCGAAGACAATGAAGAGTCCCTGTAATCATTTAAGCAGGGAATGACATGAGCGGATCTGCATTTTGGGAAGATCCTTCTGGCTGTAATATGAGTAACAGATTAGAAGGAGCCATCCTGGTAGTCTGAGACTAGTTGGATGACTACTGTAGTAATCCAGATGAGAAATGATGGTGGCCTTCATGAAGTAAGGAACTGGTCATGGAGGTACAAAGAATATAATGACTTTTCCCAAGGGATTCTTCAAAGAGTTAGCTTTACTTTTCCCAGTATATTTGCTTTCCAGACCAAAAGAATGTTTGAAATTTCAGGAATCCTGAAAATTCATGGGGCAATATTTTTTAAAAGATTTTATTTATTTATTTGACAGAAAAAGAGCACAAGCAAGGGGAGCAACAGGCAGAGGGAGATGGAGAAGGAGGCTCCCTGCTGAGCAGGAAGCCTCATGTGAGGTCTGATCCCAGGATCCTAGAATCATGACCTGAGCTAAAGGCAGACAACTTAACTGACTGAGCCACCCAGGTGCCCCTCATGGGGAAATTCTTTACAGCAGAGATATTCCCCTTATTTCTCAAGTTATATCAATAGTGTAATGTTTGAAAGCCCAGACCTTGGACAAATTGCTTAATTTCTCTAGGCCTCAATTTCTTCATCAGCAAAATGTGGATATTAATTTCACTTATGGTGTTGTAGTTCAATGAGCATAGATATTCTCTTCACCTACTTGTTAGACCAACCCTGATCTAGCCAAAAAGAATTTCAAAAACAGATTTAGCCAAAAAGAATTTCAAGAGCAAATTGCACAGTTATCTTTCAAGTAGTGTATTGGATTTATACTCAACCACATGGTCACAATTTGCTCCATTTGGGACAAATTTCAGACAATTCTAGGATTGGAATGCTTGGCCATGATCAAGGGCTGTAGAAGAGAGTGAAACTTAACTGTGGGCACCAGGTTTTAACCCAGTGGCAAATGTCTTTATAATTTGTTATCGTTCTTTGAGGCTATAGAGAAGTGCCTTTCTAGAACTTGTAAATGGGGAAATAAGAATGTCCTCTGAAAATAAACTGTAGGATCATAGGAGAAAAATATATAGTTACCTAAAAGAAATAGACTGATTTGAGCCAGCAAAATGCCAATAACCTGGCTAATGATATATTAATACAGCTAAAGATATCAGTCTAAAAAGTATTGATTGGCCTTTAACTCTTAGTAAAGAAACATATAGGCAAAACTGGCTGTCCTCCATGAAGCTCAGAGTAAAAGAAAACAAGTCTTAGATGAGTGCGTCTGGTTTTAATGAAGATGGATGCAGGGGTGGCAGCTAATGAAGTACTGAGGATTTTGATTCTTCTTGTAATATAATCTCAACTGAGATTGATGCTGTGACAGTTATTATAATTAGTTCTTACAATTTCTTCTTTTCTTCTAGGAATAAGACCTTTTATTTTTCATTGGGCATAGTGAAATAAAGAATAAAGACTTCCCAGCATCTTTTGAAATGAGGTGTGGCCCTATGACCAAGTGTTTATCTAGGAGATGTAAGCTGCATGGTGTGTACAATATTCAGTAATTTTTTTTTTTTTTAATAAGGAAGGACCATGCCTTCCTCTACTTTCTCTTTCTTCCTTTTCGTTAGAATGTGTATGTGATGGCTAGAGATTAAGCAGGTATCTTGAACCATGGCATTGAAACCAATCTTGAGGATTGCAGAGCAACCAGATAGAGGGAGCCTGGGTAATAATGGTAGATTTGCTATATAAGTCTTGGATTGTTGAATCTGGACCCACTTTAATGAGAGACCATAACTCATTCAAGTATTCCTTGGTTCAAACTACTGAGATTTGGGGAATTCTACCACTTATATCTGAATCTAATTCTAACTAATACAGTTGCTTCAGAGTCAATATTAATATCCTTTTGGTGCTATAATTAATTATCACAACCTATTGGCTTAAAATATTGCAGATTTATTCTATCACTGTTCTGGAAATCAAGAGTCCACACTGAGTCTTACTGAGGCTGAATCAAAGTGTCAGCGATGCATTTCTCCTAGAGACTTCAGAGGGAAATGCATCTCCTTGCCTTTTTTAGCTTCTAGAGGTCCTTCTTTACTGATTTCTAGATCATTCACATAAAAGGACACTTTTTAAGTGGGGGGTGGCTGACTGGCTCAGTCGGAGCATACAACTCTTGATCTTGGGGTTGTGAGGTTGAGCTCTGCATTGGGTGTAGAGATTAGTTAAAAATAAAACCATTTAGGGGCACCTGGGTGGCTCAGTGGGTTAAGCTTCTGCCTTTGGCTCAGGTCATGATCTCAGGGTCCTGGGATTGAGCCCCACATCAGGCTCCTTGCTCAGTGGGGAGCGTTCTTCCCCCTCTTTCTCTGCCTGCCTCTCTGACTAGATCTCTATCAAATAAATAAATAAAATCTTAAAAAAAAAAAACCATTTTGAAAAAAGGACTTGGTCAAAGGTATGTGAAGTAATGTTTCTACGTAATATTTTTTAATATAGAAAAAAGTCTCTTGGAACATATTTTAATAGACATTAAGGGTGTTCTATTCTTAAAATAAGTACTGATAATATTCTGACATTGTAATTAAATAGATTATTATTTAGTTTTTAAAATAAGTTATTCTTAAAATAAGTACTGATAATATTCGGACATTGTAACTAAATAGATTATTATTTATTTATTTATTTTTAAAGATTTTATTTATTTATCTGACAGAGAGAGATCACAAGTAGGCAGAGAGGCAGGCAGAGAGAGAGAGAGAGGGAAGCAGGCTCCCCGCCGAGCAGAGAGCCCGATGCGGGACTCGATCCCAGGACCCTGAGACCATGACCTGAGCTGAAGGCAGTGGCCCAACCCCTGAGCCACCCAGGCGCCCTATTATTTATTTTTTTAATTTTTTAAATTTTATTTTATTTTTTCAGTGTTCCACGATTCATTGTTTACGCACCAAGCCCAGTGCTCCATGTAATACATTCCCTCCTTAATACCCACCACCAGGCTCACCTTACCCCCCACCCCCTTCCCTCCAAAACCCTCAGTTTATTTCTCAGAGTCCACAGTCTCTCATGCTTTGTCTCCCCACTCCGATTTCCCCCAATTCACTTTTCCTTTTCTTCTCCTAATGTCATCCATGTTATTCTTATGCTCTACGATTAAGTGAAACCATATGATATTTGACCCTTCTCTGCTTGACTTATTTCACTCAGCATAATCTCCTCCAGTCCCATCCATGTTGATACAAAAGTTGGGTATTCATCCTTTCTGATGGAGGCATAATATTCCATTGTATACATGGAGCATATCTTCTTTATCCATTCATTTGTTGAAGGCTATCTTGGCTCTTTCCACAGTTAGGCTGTTGTGGACATTGCTGCTATGAACATTGGGGTACAGATGGTCCTTCTTTTCACTACATCTGTATCTTTGGGGTAAATACCCAGTAGTGCAATTGCAGGGACATAGGGTAGCTCTATTTTTAATTTTTTGAGGAGTCTCCGCACCGTTTTCCAAAGTGGCTGCACCAAATTATATTCTCACCAACAGTGTAAGAGGGTTCCCCTTTCTTCACATTCTCTCCAACACTCATTGTTTCCTGTCTTGTTAATTTTGGCCATTCTAACTGGTATGAGGTGGTATCTCAATGTGATTTTGATTTGAATCTCCCTGATGGCTAATGATGATGAACATTTTTCATGTGTCTGATAGCCATTTGTATGTCTTCATTGGAGAAGTGTCTGTTCATATCTTCTGTCCATTTTTTGACATGATTATCTGTTTTTTGGGTGTTGAGTTTGAGAAGTTCTTTACAGATCTTGGATATCAGCCCTTTGTCTGTGGTGTCATTTGTGAATATGTTCTCTCATTCTGTGGGTTGCCTCTTTGTTTTGTTGACTGTTTCTTTTGCTGTGCAGAAGCATAAACCCTACTTTCAGTTAACTAATGAAATAAATGAATAACTTGTATGGTAAAATTGAAGTCAGAGTGCTTTTTTTTTTTTTTTTGAAGATTTTATTTATTTGACAGAGGTGGTAGGAGGAGAGATAGGGGGGCATAAACCAGGGAGTGGCAGAGGCAGAGGGAGAGGCAGATTCTCAGCTGAGCAGGATGCCTGATGCTCAATCCCACGACCCCATGACCATGACCTGAGCTGAAGACAGATGCTGAACTGACCGAGCCCCCAGGTGCCCCTAAATCAGATACCCCTAAATCAGAGTGCTTTTTAAACAAATGAATTCTCATGTAACTCTTTTAAGCAAAATGGGTATCAGTGATCATTATCAGCAAAAAGATGTTAGAAATTTTATATTATAAGAAACCTGCAGATTCTTTTAAGAATATTAAGTGACTTAGAATTAGCAGATTCTTTTAATCAATTACATTAAACAGATTGGGGTAAACATTTCCCCAGGGTTGTAACAATCTCCAAAACTTTTTCTACGACTTAATATTCAGTGTTATCAATGCCTTCCCTAATATAATAAAGAAATTAAAGCATAAAGTAGGAAAAACAAGCTGAATTTATGGAGACAACTCTGGACCATCACTTCCTAGAAGGTGGGAGGTCAGATTTATTCTTAACTTCTGAGCCCTTTTCAAACATTTACTCTGTGTTCTCAGCCTGGAATGCCCTTCTTATTGGCCTAGTAAACACCTCTTCATTCTCTAAAATTCACATTAAATATCACTTTCTCTGTGGAGGCTTCCTTGGCCCTAAAGGGGAAATTGAACCTTTCCATCTTCTGTGCTACCACTGTACACTCTGTACTTTTTTTTTTAAGGTTGATTTATTTATTTTAGAGAGAGGGTGAACAGGGGGAAGGGTAGAGGGAGAGAGAGAGAATCCTCAAGGAGGCTCCTGGCTGAGGATGGAACCAGAGTGGGGCTTACACAGGGGTCGATCTCAAGACCCTGAGATCATAACTTGAGCTGAAATCAAAAGTTGGATGTTTAAAAGACTGAATCACCTAGGTGCCCTACAATGTAAAATTTATTGCCATCAACCAGAACATAGATTTATTTTACTTTCCCTTTTTTTGCTTTTTTGCCTGTATCTACCCACCAGAATATGAATTCCACAAGGGAAGGGTTTATGTCAACTTCATTGATTGCTGTATCCTAGCAGCTAGAAGAATACCTGAGATATATGGAGTATTGGATAAATATTGAATGAATGAATGCCTACCCTATGCAAAACATCAACTTTGGGAGCTAGTGAAAGAGAGATGAGTAAAACTAAATTAACACTGTACTTTGGGTTCCTCATTTATAAAATGGGGATAATAGCTCATGAAGTCCAATATCTCATGGGACTGTTATGGGAATTAAATGACTAAATATTTATGTAATGTTTGAAATAGTGCCTGGTATAGTACTATAGTAAGTGCTATATTAAGTAAACTAAATTATATATACATATATCCCTGCCTTCAAAAAGCTTGCATATAATGCAAGTCACTTAAGGGTCTGACTCTTGGTTTTGGCTCAGGTCAGGATCTCAGGGTCATGGGACTGAGCCCTGCATCAGGCTCCACTCCTCATGGAGTCTGGGTGGGATTCTCTCCCTCTTCTTCTTCCTCCCCCTCTGCCCCTATGCCCACTCACATTCTCTTTCTTTCTCTTTCTCCCTCTCAAATAAATAAATAAATAAATAAGTCTTTAGAAAAAAGAGAGAATGGGAAGGAAGATATTGGAGATGGTGAATACAGACAACCTGTAGAAAGAAAGAAACGGGGGTAGTAGCTGGAGGCAGAAGTGGGGTTAAGAGGGGATTTTTCAAAGGTGGGAAAAATAATGTCCATAGATTGATGGAAAATGTCCAGTAAAAAAGGAAGAATTGAGAAAGTAATTACTGGAGTATTGTCCTTGAGTAGGTGAGAGTAAGAGGTAGGTAGTCTACAAGGGGAGAAAGAGGGCTTTCCAAGGGGCACAGAGTCTTCGTCTACAGCCAGGGTAAAGAGGCCCAGGACATGGCTCTGACGCAGGTGGTGGACATTTGTGGGGGCTCTCTTCTGATTTATTCTACTTCCTTAGTGAAACCAGAAGCAAGGCTATCGACAGAATGAAAATGGGTGGTGAGTGGGTATTTGAGGTTTGCTGAACAGAAATGGAGAAGGTATACAATATCCCCTGGGAGAGTGGGAGAATAAAAGGACCAGGAAAACAGTATGATTGCTGGTAGCATTAGGGCCTACTTGTGGATTATGATCTTAACTTAAAGTGGGATCTCAGCATAGTTTGGATCTTTGCCAGCCATTAGCATGTACAGCAGGTACTATGGGGAACAGTGCCTTTAACGAGGGTCCTTGTGTAATCAAGTAAATATCTTAAAGTGTGGCAGGGGTCAAGGGAGCTGAGGGCACATGCAATGTAATATAAGTGAACCTAAGCTGAGTAAGAAATTCAATGAATACATACATGAATGAATGAACTCTTTCCCCTTTGGAATAAGTTTTTTCTCTTCCATCCATTGATTTAATACACTTGATTCCTAATAGCCCACATTAAGAGCTGTACAATCTAGAAACCAAGCTTGGGGTTAAGCTATTATTCTTGGGTAAGAATAATGGAGCGGGACAAATGTTATGTCATGGGTCATGGTGAAGAGGGGTTTTGCTCTTTAATTTTTCCCTTCGATTGTTTAGAACTCATCTTCTATTCAAATATTAGCTTATTCTGGCAGCAAAACACTGACCTCTGGTAAATGCTGGAGAGTGATTCAGAGAAGTTTGCATGAACATACAACTTTTTTCTTTTTCTTTTTGGCCAGAACTCAGCATCTTTATAAGTGCCTGATAAATATTTGGGTTGATCCTAATTAGGACTGTGTATCAACGGGACTCTTATTCCCTTTGGGTCCCTGTTTGTCTTCAGTTTTGTCTTCAGCAGGCAGAAAGAGAGGCAAATATTAGTATCTGTCTTTAGCCATTCAGGAAAAAATGTTTACAGAGCAGTCTCCTTTAATCTAAGCAGGGTCAGAGAGGACCAAGAAACAAGGTACAAGGCCAGGCAACTTTTCTTAGCCATCCACCACTGACACACCCATCATTTTTCATCTCTCTGAATTTTAAATTTGGCACAAAATGAGTGTTCTTTCTCCTTCATTTTACATATATAGCATGGCCTCTCCCTGGCCAAAGAGTTGTTACTCTTTGTGGTCAGGGACCTTGGTGAACACAGAGTGTGTGTGCGCTATATTAAAACTAGTGGCCTAAAAATAGTTGTGTACAAGTAGAAGATATGTATTTGCTGAGTTCAGGCTTGCCAAGCCCTGGAACGCTTAGCCTAGGATTGTGGCAAGTATATCTCATCCTGTTACCTGGAAATCCCAACCAAGGGAGAATCCAAAGGAATTCAATACAAGAGCACTCCTACTCAGACCAGTGGTTCCCTCAGGGACAGGACCACCATTTAAGAGGTGTTCTAGGAAACGTGTGTGTGCATTTTTGGTTATCACAGTGACTGAAGCCATGCTAACTGGTATTTGGTGGCTAGGAGCCAGGCTTGACAGATGTGTGGAACAGTTCCATAGAACAAAGACATTGTCCTGCCTGTCTTTCACATGTCCATCAATGGGCATTGATGTGGATGAAAAACCTACTTATAGTTATTTGAACATAGACCCAAACTCTAATTTTATTTCTTCTTTATGTTGCCCATAGACCAATATGTTAATTTAAAAAACGTTTTTCTGTGTGTTGTAAGTTATATATGAATTTCATTTCAGGACATTGAAGGAGACCTACCTTCTTTCCTTCCTTCCTTTTTTTAGATTTTATTTATTTATTTGATAGAGAACAAGTGGGGGAAGAGCAGGCAGAGGGAGAGGGGGGAGCTCCTCACTGAGCTGAGCAGGGAACCCTACTTGGAGCTTGATCCCAGGACTCTGGAATCATAACCTGAGCAGAAGGCAGACCGACTGAACTACCCAGGTGCCCCTGAAGAAAATGTTTCATTATAAAAAGGGGTAGGGGTCTTTAATGACTGAGACTGTTGTTCTAGATATTTGGTTGTGCCTTATCCTTTCCAGGCAAATTGAGAAATTATCTATAATCTCATCTACCCTTAGGCATAAGAGGTAGAGAGGCATCCATCTCAAGAGTTCACATTTAAATCGTAAAGTATGAAGAGTTTCAGCTGGGGGCTGTCTGTGCTTCCATCTGCCTCATCCCATATTAGGAAGAAATTAAAGATAGGAACAGCCAAAGCTTCTGGTGGAAAAGGAAATCACAGTAAAGGTGGGTATGTGAGGATGAGAGACTCTGAGGTTAGGCATCAGATTATGTGGATATCCTCACCAGGGGGGCAGATCATGCCTTCTCTGTCTTCTCACCTTCCACCCCCAAACTCTCTCCACCCCAGACAAACACACACAACCCACTCCTGTTCCTGGAAATATAAAGTACATATCCCAATTACTCCGTACACACTGCAGACAGACTTCCTTTGTTCTCAGGATGTGAGCTGGACAGTAGAAGGTTTACACTAAAACATGTCATCCACCAAGTTCCAGACATTCCACATGAATGAAGGTGCCAAGTGAAAGGTTTGGAAAGATCTTCAAAAGAAGATCCAGAGAGGCAAAGTGTTCATTAATCAGGACCCTACAATTATAAGGATCTGAGGCCTTTTCCCATCATTAGGTTGCAGCAGCTGCAAATAATCCCAGCAGGAAGGGGCAGTGCATGTCACCACAATGTTATATGCTTAAAGCTGCGGTGGTAAATGGCAATGCGATTTTTTTTTTTTTTAAAGAGAGAAACAGACTAAAAGGAATGTCTCAGGGACAAACCAAAGGGAAGGCTTGATAGTCAAAACTTACAAAATTATGGGATACTTTCTGCTATTGAGCATAATGTGAAATCTCAGCAAGTAAAAGGACTGACTGAGAAATAAATGCTGTTTGTCTCCAGACTCCACAACGTATATCTCTCATGAATCCACGCAAGACCCCCTACAGTGGAGTTGTGGCTGAGACCAAATATTTGCTGAATGAGGCTGAGGTACAGAGATGAAGAACACAATGAAGGGAAGTGATATGGTTAAGAGGAGGGCCGGCCTCATGGGTATGTAATCTGTTCTTACAAGCACCCCACTTTAGGTTTAATGCTCTGTTGTCACCGTCTTGAGATTATTAATAATTTTTTAATAAAGATTTTATTTATTTATTTGATAGGCAGAGATCACAAGTAGGCAGAGAGGCAGGCAGAGAGAGGAAGGGAAGCAGGCTCCCCGCTGAGCAGAGAGCCCGATGCAGGGCTCGATCCCAGGACCCTGGGATCATGACCTGAGCTGAAGTCAGAGGCTTAACCCACTGAGCCACCCAGATGCCCCGAGATTATTAATAATTTTTGAACAAGGGGCCTACATTTTCATTTTACCTTGGCCCTTCAAATTCTGTAGCTACTCCTGGTGAAGAGAGAGGACATCTGAGTCTGAGAGACCTGGGTTAAAATCCAAGCCCTGCTACTCGCTAGTTTTATGATCCTGGGCAACTTTTTCAACCTCTCTTAATTTGTAAAATAGGAACCATAATGGTACCTATTTCCTAGATAGGTACAGGACTAACAGAAGACTAAAGAAAGGCTAAAAGAAGCAATAGGTTGTGAAGACAAAAAAAAAAACCAAGATAGCAGTTTTCAGCAGATAGTGTTATCGGTGACAAAGATCTGGATGACATTGCAAAGGCATCAAGGCACCAAGCAGGGCTGGTAGAATTGTTTTCTAAATTCATTTTTACTAACACATTTCTGCTCTGGGTGTGTGTATTGATGTCACCATCCCTGTGGCAGGACAGGCCAAGATAATTTTCTTAATTGCAGGCTTCACTGACACATTTTGTGCCGGAACCGATGGAGAGTAGGTGTTATTTCAGATCTGTGAATCATCACACACACTCAGGCATCACATATTTCGTATAGATTTAAAGATTTGAACTCTAACCAAGATAATGGAGACATTATTTTAGAATGTAGAAATATGCCCATATAAAGGCAACTTGCTATTGAAAATACTGCCTTTGCTGCGTGGGCCTGCCAAGTCATTTTATTTGCCATACAGCTATTTAATGCAATGTTCTCAACCAAAGAAGGTACAAATAAAAAAAAAAAAATCATCGGACCTTTTTTGCTAGAAATACATATTAATTATCACCTTGTCATGATTCAGTTGATTGTATTGAATTAGAATAGGTTTTGGGCTAAGTGAGGAGTGAAAAGTGGAAGTAAGACTGACTGGAAGGATTTTCTTGCATTTGACTAAATACCCCCTATTAATTCCTTGGTTATTACTGTAATTAAAAGTGGTTTTGGGGAGTACATGTCCTTTTAAGATTATTTCTGAAGTTGAGAAGAAATTTTTTAAGTGTGAAATGAATTTTCTTTTTTTTTTTTTTTTTTTTTTTTAAAGATTTTATTTATTTACTTGTCAGAGAGAGAGCGAGAGCGAGCACAGGCAGACAGAGTGGAAGGCAGAGTCAGAGGGAGAGGGAGAAGCAGGCTCCCTGCGGAGCAAGGAGCCCGATGTGGGACTCGATCCCAGGACGCTGGGATCATGACCTGAGCCGAAGGCAGCTGCTTAACCAACTGAGCCACCCAGGCGTCCCTGAAATGAATTTTCTAAAAAAGGTTTTAATGTATTGAATATGTCATGACTATTCCACTTAGTGGAATTACATTGGCTACCATACTGTGATAAGGAACGTACCTCCAAAGAGGTCATAGTTCTGGAAGAAAACTCTTCAGCTGCTAGGAAGACAAAATTGCTCATGTGATGTGGGAGGTGAATTCTTTCTCCCAACCAAGGCTAGTTCCATGGTTGCATGTGAAGGGACATTGTCCCCACCTCCTTCAATACATTTTAACCCGGGCTTTATTCCATCACTAAATATAATCTGACACATGCGGCATTATGGATTTAGGGATGGCTCTCCCTAATGAAAAAAAAAGCCTTTTTTAAAAAATTGTAGTAGAGCTTGTAAAACATAAAATTTACCATCACACCATTTTTTAAAAAAGATTTAATTTATTTATTTGACAGACAGAGATCACAAGCAGGCAGAGAGGCAGAGAGAGGAGGAAGAAGGCTCCCTGCTGAGCAGAAAGCCCGATGCGGGGCTCGATCCCAGGACCCTGAAATCATGACCCGAGCCGAAGGCAGAGGCCTCAACCCACTGAGCCACCCAGACGCCCCTATCACAACTATTTTTTTTTAAAAAAAAGATTTGTTTGCTTCTTTATTACCCAACATGAAGCTCAAACTCAAACCCTGAGATCAATAGTCACATGCTCTACTGAGTAAGCCAACCAAGCGCTCCCCAGTTATAAACATTTTTTTTTTAAAAAAGATTTATTTATTTGTTGCTGGGGGCAGGCAGAAGGAGAGATTCTTAAGTAGATGGCTCGCTGAGCGCAGAGCCTGAGGTGGGGCTCCATCCCATGACCCCGAGATCAGGACCTGGAGCTGAAACCAAGAGTCAGACACTTAATCAACTAAGCCACCCATCACAACCATTTTTAAGTGTACAATTTCAGTGGCATTAAGTACATTCACATATATTGCATTTTCTTAGAGGACTTCAGTGCCTAAATATGGAGAATCGTTGCCATATCTTTATAATTGGTTTAGACATTTACAAATGGAAGTGACAGACTTTGAAATTGCCATGGAGTGCACCTTCGCAGCTCATGAGAGAGCACCCCCATACCAGGCAAGGGTGGGTGCAACTCAGGGCTCAACAAGAAGCAGGAGTGGACCAGGACAGAGGTTTCCTGAGATTGTAGATGTATCCATCTCTGTTCAGGGATAGGTTAGAAATAGTAAACTTCGTGCTGTCCCTGGTCCTTTGTAAATCTTCCTAGCAAACTATAAGATTGCCTCACCTCCTCAGATATTTGCCTTTATGAATTATTTCTGTGTTCCATGCAGTTGTATCCTTTCCCTCTGTTGGCTTCCTATCCACATATAAACTCCCTAGGTGTCTTTCATTTTAATAAAACAGAAAAACCAAACCAACCAACAAACAAACCCTCTCATGTCAAAATCCTTTTTTGTTAGCCCCACATTCTTTTAATTTTTTTTTAATGTGCTTTTCCCCTCCTTCCAAACTATATAAGCCAATATGGACATGGTTTAAAGTGTCAAATTATCTTCCAAGGCATTTGACAACAAACAACAGTCCCAGCCCTTCTGCTGCTTCTTACTCCCTAGAAACAGCCACTCTCCACTCTTATAATGATACATGCATTTTAAAAATTCATCTCCACATCTCAGAATCACACTCTTGTTAAAATTTTTCCAGCTTTGGCATTTAGGAGCTCTTTCAAATTGGCTCATGTGTCCCTTTTGTTGTCTGAGCACTTCCTTACTTTCTGGCGCTATACTTACTTTTCTCCAAGTTCATCTTGTATTTTCCCTGCCTGAGCCCTAGAGTCAACCATCTCTCCAAGGAGCTCTGGTTCTTTCTACTGGAATATATATATATATATATATATATATATATATATATATCCACCTATCTATTATATATTAAGTTAAACATGAGCTCATACTGTTTCCTCAACTCTGAATTGGTATCACAGGATTTATTCTAGCCTCTCTCCTTGTTTATTTGTAACTTTTTCCTTTAACTATGAGGAACCTGGCTCCTGTTATCTATTTTCAAAAATTATTTTTCCAGCCCTAGAATAGACATGCAGTACTTTCATAATTCTTAACCTGTATCTCTGTAAGAAACCAATTTCCAGACTAAAGTACAGTGTTTATCTACAATTCTTTTTAATCTTTAGCTTTATAGTTTCCAACCAAGAAACCATTTTCCAAAGTTATGTTAGATCAGCTCCTTCCCCTTTCAGAAAGGTTATGTCATGCATTTATAATACAGTTAGATTCATTTCTCACAGTCTGCATTCCATTCTAGGATCCTCTAATATCCTGGTTGATTTTTAAAAGTTTCGCATACATTAAAGTTCATTCTTTGTAATATACAGTTCTGCGTGTTTTGAAAAATGCAGATTATGTATATATACCACCCCAGTGCTATATAGAACAATCCCATCACTGTAAAAATTGCCTAATCTCTTTTTTTAATTGTGTTATGTTAGTCACCATAAAATACATCATTAGTTTTTTTTTTTTAAAGATTTTATTTATTTATTTGACAGAGAGAAATCACAAGTAGATGGAGAGGCAGGCAGAGAGAGAGAGAGAGAGGGAACAGGCTCCCTGCTGAGCAGAGAGCCCGATGCGGGACTCGATCCCAAGACCCTGAGATCATGACCTGAGCGGAAGGCAGTAGCTTAACCCACTGAGCCACCCAGGCACCCCTACATCATTAATTTTTGATGCAGTATTCTAAGATTCATTGTTTATGTACCACACCTAGTGCTCCATGCAATATGTGCCCTTCTTAATACCCACCACCAGGCTCGCCCACCCCCACCCCCCTCCCCTCTAAAACCCTCAGTTTGTTTCTCAGAGTCCATAGTCTCTCATGGTTCATCTCCCCTCCGATTTCCCTCAATTCACTTTTCCTTTCCTTCTCCTAATGTCCTCCATGTTATTTCTTATTCTCCACAAGTAAGTGAAACCATATGATAATTGGCTTTCTCTGCTTGACTTATTTCATTCAGCATAATCTCCTCCAGCCCCATCCATGTTGATGCAAAAGTTAGATATTCATCCTTTCTTTCTGATGGCTGAGTAATATTACATTGTATATATGGATCATATCTTCTTTATCTATTCATCTATTGAAAGCACCTCGGCTCTTTCCACAGTTTGGCTATTGTGGACATTGCTGGCGTGAACATTAGGGTACATATGGCTCTTCTTTTCACTACATCTGTATCTTTGGGGTAAATACCCAGTGGTGCAGGTCATAGGGTAGCTCTATTTTTAATTTTTTGAGGAATCTCCACAGTTTTCTATTACTGTTCAGGGATAGGTTAGAAATAGTGAACTTAGTGGTATCCCTGGTTTTTTGTAAATCTTCCCAGCAAACTGTAAGATTGCCTCACCTCCTCAGATATTTGTTTTCCAAAGTGGCTGCACAAACTTGCATTCCTACCAACAGTGTAAGAGCGTTCCCTTTTCTCCACATCTTTTCCAACATTTGTTGTTTACTGTCTTGTTAATCTTTGCCATTCTAACTGGTGTAAGGTGGTATTTCAATATGGTTTTGATTTGAATCTCCCTGATGGCTAATGATGTTGAACATTTTTTCATGTGTCTGATAGCCATTTGTATGCCTTCATTGGAGAAGTGTCTGCTCACGTTTTCTGTCCATTTTTTGACGTGATTATCTGTTTTGGGGGTGTTGAGTTTAAGAAGTTCTTCATAGATAGATTTTGGATATCAGCCCTTTGTCTGTGGTGTCATTTGTGAATATGTTCTCTCATTCTGTGGTTTGCCTCTTTGTTTTGTTGACTGTTTCCTTTGCTGTGCAGAAGCTTTTTATCTTTTCGCTTTTGTTTCCTTTGCCTTTGGAGACATGCCTTGAAAGTGGCCTCTTGCTGTGGCTGATGTTGAAGAGGTTACTGCCTATGTTCTCCTCTAGGATTTTGATGGATTCCTATCTCACTTTGAGGTCTTTCATCCATTTTAAGTTTATCTTTGTGTATGGTGTAAGAAAATGGTGGAGCTTAAATCTTCTATGCATAGCTGTCCAATTTTCCCAACACCATTTATCGAAGAGAGTGTCTTTTTTCCACTGGATATTTTCCCCTGCTTTATCAACGATTATTTGATCATAGAGTTGAGGGTCCATATCTGGACCTACTCTGTTCATTGGTCTATCTGTCTGTTTTTGTGCCAGTACCATGCTGTCTTGGTGATCACAGCTTTGTAATAAAACTTGAAATCAGACAACGTGATGCCCCAGCTTTGTTTTTCTTTTTCAACATTTCCTTAGCGATTCAGGATCTTTTCTGGTTCCATATGAATTTTAGGATTGTTTCTTCTAGCACTTTGAAAAATGCTGCTGCTATTTTGATCACGATGTCATTGAAAGTATAGATTGTTCTGGGCGCATAGACCGTTTAACAATGTTTATTCTTCTGATCCATGAGCGTGGAATGTTTTCCCATATTTTTGTATCTTCTTCAATTTCTTTCATGAGTGTCCTGTAGTTCCTCGAGTATATATCCTATTCTCTAATTCAACTTTTGATTGTGCCCTCAAATCTCTTTAAAGAGTTGTTCAATACTCTGTCTTCCACAAGGCGGCTCCACTGGTTCACAATTATGAGGCAGTAGCGCTATTTCTGAATATCCTATTGAAAATGGCTGGAAGGATGGGTTAGATGAGAGTTACTGGGAAGCTGATGGAAGTAGGTGCCACATGGGGACAAGATAAAGTCTAGGGGGCAGTAGAGAGAGCAATTAACTGTGGAGTTCTGACTGTATGCAAGTCTTCAGGTTTTCAGCCAGAGAATGTGCAGGTTACCAATTTATTTCTTTTCGGTTCCCTTCATGGACTCATCTGTTAAAATGGGTCTGGGCCCTTTAAATATTTTTAATTTGTTAGCTGGCTCAATATTCTATCGGTAGAGGGCGATAGAGAGAGAGAGAGAGAGAGAGAGACCAACAGACACTGAAGGAGAACTGGGTTTACCCTCAGCTCCTGACTTAAAGAGCAGTGGTGTGGCTGGGAGCTCCAGACAGCACAGCCTTTACCCCAGCCCAGTTGTTGCTCTGCATAGGCATGCGGGGGGCCCTATCAGGCTGGCTGTCTAGCGAGCTGGATGTTCAGCCTTTGTCCTATTTGGTAGCGCAGAATGCTCTGGTCCAAGCCCTATGCAGAGGTGTGCTAGCTTCTTGCAGAGGGAAGCTTCTGCAGGTTGCAGCCAGCCCCCAGAGTGTCCACAGCCTCAGTCCAACTCCTCTGTGCACACCTCCCTCACCCACCATTAGCTTTACCTTCTCTGTGTCCCATGACTGTCCTGACATGGACACTGTGAGTTCCAGGCCTCATACCTGTAGTGGCCCTCTGCTTTCTGCATCTCTCTGTCCCTTTTTCTCTCTGGACACCCAGCCTGCCCACTAGCTCTAGCTGCCCTGTGCCCAGAGGGTTGTTTCTGCTTTCCTGGCAACTCTGTGTCATCTCTGGCCCAGGCAGATTCTCTGCCACTAGGTGGGCTGTGATCACACCTTCAATGAACTTTGAAGTTTGAATCTCCCAGTTTTTCTTTTTTTTGGCTCTTTCCCTTAGTTCTTCATTACCCCTTATTAGAGCTCTTCTTTCTTCTTTATAGTTACTCTCTTTTCATTGCTCAATAATTCTTTATATTAAACTTCACCTATTAAAATTATTCTGTGGTTCCGGTTCTTGGTTTGACTGGGACTAATTAAAACCTGTGCTCCCTAGGAGAGGGCACGGTATTCTGGGTCTTTTGTTGAATCTCATTTCAAGAAAGAGAAGAAAGCAATTTCCTGTCTGGAAACCCGATGATAATACTGGTCCAGGTTCTCTGGGTGGAGAATCCTGTTGGTAGAGAAGTCCTCACTGTACTCAGGCCCTAGGCCCTAGGTCCTGGCTTGTAGCTCAAGGTAGAGTTCTGAGAAAGGGAGTTTCCTGTTTGATGACAGGACAGCTGCTGAGTACATGTCATGACCTGAGCTGGTAAATGTTCAAAATGTTTGTCAGACTTCTGCCTATGGTGCAGTAAGAGGAGTTATTGTGGAAACAGTATTACTTATACTGAGATGTAAAATATGACTTTTTTTCATTGAGCTTGACACTTAAAAATGGCATAGTAATCATATAGTTTCTAAGTTAGACATGTTTTAATATGAAAAAAGGGGGAATTCTTCCTTTGCTTCTTTTTGATTCCTGCCAATAATGCATTTAAAAAGGTTTTTTGTTGTTTTTAATTTTAAGTAGGCTCCATGTGAGGCTAAAACTCATGACCCTAAGATTAAGAGTCACATACTCTCCTGACCAAGTCAGCCAGGAACCCTATCTAACGTTTTCCTTTAAAGAAAATTTCCTGGGTCTAAAAAGGAAGTTTGATGCTCTTATAAGATTCTGCTGACAGACTGATCTTACATCAGATTTCCTGAATGTCTGTTTCTCTTATTCTGCATAGTTTCTGGTTTTTACCTGGTTGTGGTTTGAACAGTCTTATTAACATAGTAGTATTTTTTGTTAGCCATGCTCTAATTAAACAGTGAAGCTGAGATCCTCCAATGTTCCTTTTTTTTTTTTCTCCCAAATTTTTATTTAAAAATTAGTTAGTTAATGTACAGTGCAATATCGGTTTCAGGAGTAGAATTCAGTGGTTCATCACTTACATTCAACACCCAGTGCTCATCACAAGTGCCCTCCTTAATACCCATCACCCATCTAGACCACCCCCTACCCGCTTCCCTCTATCAACCCTCAGTTTGTTCTCCCCTTAAGAGTCTCTTAGAGTTTGTTTCTTTCTCCTTTTCCCCCCTCCTTTATGTTCATCTATTTTGCCTCTTAAATTCCACATATGGGTAAATCATATGGTATTTGTCTTTCTCTGACTTATTTCCCTTGACATAACATACTCTGGCTCCATCCATGTTATTGCAAATGGCAAGAATTCATTCCTTTTGATGGCTGAGTAATATTCCCTCATATATATGTAGCACATCTTCTTGATCCATTCATCAGTCGATGGACATTTGCTCCTTCCATATTTTGGTTATTGTTGATAATGCTGCTATAAACATCATGGGGCATGCACCTTTTTGAATCAGTATTTTTCTATCCTTTGAGTAAATTTCTAGTAGTAAAATTGCTGGATTTTACATTAGTTTTATTTCTAACTGTTTCATGAACCTCCATACTGTTTTCTTTTTTTAAATTTTTTATTATTTATTTATTTATTTGCCAGAGAGAGAGAGAGAGAGAGAGAGAGCAAGCACAGGCAGGCTGAGTGGCAGCAGAGGCAGAGGGAGAAGCAGGCTCCCTGCTGAGCAAGGAGCCCGATGTGGGACTCGATCCCAGGACACTGGGATCATGACCTAAGCTGAAGGCAGCCGCTTAACCAACTGAGCCACCCAGGCGTCCCTCCATACTGTTTTCCAAACTGGTACAAACCAGTTTGCACTCCCACCAATAGCACAAAAGTATTCCCTTTTCTCTGCATCCTTGCCAATACCTGTCATTTCTTGTGTTGTTGATTTTAGCCATTCTGACAGGTGTGAGGTGGTATCTCATTGCACTTTTCATTTGTATTTCCCTGATGATGAGTGATGTTGAGCATCTTTTTATGTGTCTGTCAGTCATCTGGATGTCTTTTTTGAAAAAAAATGTCTGTTCATGCTTTTTGTCCATTTCTTGACTGGATTTTTTGTTTGTTTTTGTTGTTTTTGGATGTTGAGTTTGATAAGTTCTTTATAGATTTTTGGATACTAACCCTTTAACAGATGCTATTTGGAAATATCTTCTCCACTCTATGGGCTGCCTTTTAGTTTTGTTGATTATTTCCTCTGCTGTTAAGAAACATTTTGTCTTGATGAAGTCCCAATAGTTCATTTTTGCTTTTGTTTCCTTTGCCTCCAGTCTCGTGTTTAGAAAGACATTGCTATGGCCAAGGTCAAAGATGTTGCCTGTGTTCTCCTCTAGGATTTTGATAGTTTCTTGTCTCATATTTAGGTCTTTTATCCATTTTGAATTTAGTTTTACTTATGGTGTAAGAAAGTGGTCCAGTTTCATTCTTCTGCATGTGGCTGTCCAGTTTTCCCAAGACCATTTGTTAAAGAGACTGTCTCCCCACCCCAACTGGATATTCTTTCCTGTTTTGTCAAACCTCCAATGTTCCTTAAAGATCGCCTTGGTTGACTCAACCACATCTAAATTTAGATCCTTCTAAAAATGGTGTGGAAAACACATTTTGGAGGAGAAAGAGAGAAAGCAGGCTAACAGGAGCTGTACAATATTAGTAAGAAGATATTTTGGAGAAATAGGTGTCAAGATTTGTTGACAGATTGGATATAGAAGGTAGAGAGTTCTGGAATGACTTCTAGATTATCAAAACTTGAGAGGGAATAGAAGTGGTATTTATTGAAAAGAGGAAAACTGGCAGAGGACAGGTTTGAATGGGGGTATCCTAGCAATGTTAGGTTTGAGAGGAGATTAGCTTGTCCAGAAAAGATGTTAGGTAGGTGGCTGGATGGGAGTTCAAGGCTCAGCAAAGAGGCCAGGGCTAGAGAGAGAATTTTTTTTTTTTAAGATTTTATTTATTTTATTTGACAGAGAGAGAGATCACAAGTAGGCAGAGAGTCAGGCAGAGAGAGAAGGGGAAGCAGGCTCCCTGCTGTGCAGAGAGCCCGATGTGGGGCTTAATCTCAGGACACTGAAATCATGACCTGAGCCGAAGGCAGCAGCTTAATCCACTGAGCCACCCAGGCGCCCTAGAGAGAGAAATTTGTTATTATATTAGTTCCTTTGATTTCAACCTTAAACTTCTATTCCTTGTTTCATCTCCTTTGGGTAGTATTTCTTCAGTACTCATGTTAAATAAAGATATTAGCACCCTTCTTTCTACTTCCCATCTTCTGTCAACTCTTGATACACTTTTCTTGTTAAGGCTCATAACATAATTCTGTAAACATATTTAAAATTTCCATACTATACCTGTATAATGCTAAAAGCTGAAAACTATAGAAAAGCATTTATAATATAATTATATGAATTTTGTTCACTTAAGGGCCAAATATTGTGCTGGGACTACATTTCTTTCTCAGTGGGTCCAAAGCCTGGTGCCACCTGAAGAACAATGATTCTAGTATTTGTGTTAAATTAATCCTTTTTTCTAAGTCAAAAAATTGTTCCCTGGAAATTTTGAAGACATAATTCCATTGTCCTTTTATATGAGCGCTGCTTGATTCCATATGGATTCTTCTTTCTTTCTTTTTTTTTTTTTGAAAGATTTTATTTATTTATTTGACAGAGAGAAATCACAAGTAGATGGAGAGGCAGGCAGAGAGAGAGAGAGAGAGAGAGAGAGAGAGAGAAGCAGGCTCCCTGCTGAGCAGAGAGCCTGATGTGGGACTCGATCCCAGGACCCCGAGATCATGACCTGAGCCGAAGGCAGCGGCTTAACCCACTGAGCCACCCAGGCGCCCCTGGATTCTTATTTCTTAGTGACTAATTTTTCTTTCTCTTCATGGAAACTTACAGAATCTTCTTTTTATGATTGTTGCTTTGCAATTTCATAATGATATATAGGCTGTATCTTTTGTCCCTTCACACTTGGAAGCACTCAGTAGACTCCTTTAATGCCTCTCTCTTATATTGGGAAACTTTCATATTATTCTAAAGGCTGTATTGAGTACTGGTTTTTATTGGAGGTAGACTGAGTTCAAATACCAGTTGTTTACTCTGTAGCTTTGGGGAAGTTATTCAAACTCTGTGCTTGCTTTCTTATCTGAAACATGAAAGTATTAATAATATTACCATACTAATATATTCCTTATGGTTGGACTGAGAATTGAATGAATAATATTTAGGAAGTTCCATAAAGTGCCTGGCAAATAGTATGTGCTCAATGAATGTTATGTGTTGATAATTATCTATGCTTTTAGTTTTATTCCTTGCTTTTCTGGAGTTCCAGAAAAGTTGGACCTCCCAGATTGATTCTCCACTTTGCCTTTATCTCTCATAGTTTCTAGTTTTTTGTTGTTGCTGCTGCTGTTGTTTTATGTTCTGTGATATTACCTTGACTTTACCCTCCAAACATTAAAAAAATGATAACTTGGCATAATTGTAATCTTTGGCTGTACATTCGTAAACTAAGAATAGGATAAGAGATCAGCTGGAATTATCAGAAAATGTAACTGGTGTGGTTAGTTGACTACCTGGCTGAGGCACTGGGCTCCACTAGTCTTAATGTTGGCATCGAATAGAATGTTCACGACTGGAGTGGTTCTTTAAAAGACAGACTTTCCGGTCTCCCTTGAATTCTCTCCTTGGATTCATTCTTGCCTTCTGCTTTGCCTGCTGACTGAGCCTCCAGCTACCTTGGGGTTTTGTCAGACAGATTGACTCTTTGCTGTCTTTCCCTCTGTCTTCTCTAGGCTATTGCTTCTTTGCTTTCTGTAATCCATCAACAAGTTTTCATTCCTTCCCACACTGCAGAAAGTTCTTCTTTCCATTCTCCTCATCTTTGTGGGTTGATTGCTTTACTATTACTTAATAGAGTATGGGTGGTGGTGGATTTAGATGTCTGTGTTCAGTCTACCATCTTGAATCAGACTTCATTACCTTTCTAAAGGAGAGACCATGTTACAGATCATCTAACAGTCCTCTCCATTAACCACCAGGCTTAAAGTGGAAATCATGCTGAATATGACCATTTTCTAATGTTCTGATCTTCAACCTACTTGCCCTTTGTATCTTTTTTTAAAAGATTTTATTTATTTATTTATTCGGCAGAGAGATCACAAGTAGACAGAGAGGCAGGCAGAGAGAGAGGGGGAAGAAGACTCCTAGCAGAGCAGAGAGCCCAATGCGGGCTCAATCCCAGGACCCTGAGATCATGACTTGAGCCGAAGGCAGATGCTTAACAACTGAGCCACTCAGGCACCCCTCCCCTTATTTTTCTATATTTGTCCTCATACTACTCAAGTGAGGTAGGAATTACTTTGGTGATAAGAAAACCAAGCTAAATAAATTCGGAAGTTTTGTCTAAGAAATTGTTAGTGTTCACACTTAGACTAGAATACAGCTGTATTCTAATTCTCTGGCTAGTATTCTTTACTTAAATATTTAGTAACTTTAGCTTTGCCCCAGTATAGAAAAGAGCTGACTATGCAATAGCTAGTTTTTCTTGAATGAGATAATTTCTCTTTTTTTTCCCTAAATCATCTGTCAGTAATAGTAAAAAATTAACTGTTATTTATCATAATAATAATGATAATAAAGCAATAACACTTGCATAGCATTCTATTATTTATAAAGAATTTTGATCTATATTATGCAATTTAAACACCTCAAAAAATATTTACTAGGTGGGTAGAAAATGTATTTTTCTATTTTATAAAGGAAAAAAAGTAGAGGCTCAGAGGCGTTAATACTTCCTCAAGGAGATACAGTTAGTGTTCTGGTAGAAGCTGAATTTTAACTCGGATCTATCTGACTTCTATTCTCCTAGCCATTCTTTCCTGCGTATATTACATAATAGCCAAAGACATGTTAATCCCATTGTTGTTCAACAAATCATATGCACCCAGTGGTCTAGTCTGGTGGCGAAAACAAGGCATCTAATTGTTCCAGGTATGAGTCTAATTCTGAAGTCAAGTAGAAAAAGAGTGGACACAAACTAACATTAAATACAGTTCTACAACATGTCTTGTGATGAACACCCAGACTTATTATGTAGGTATAGTGCCCTCAGAGATAGTACCCCCATGTGTATAATGTAGATATTATTTCTTCTCTCATCTTATATACATAGCAATAGAAGCTCAGAGAAGTTAAGTAAATAATCTAAATTCAGATCCCTCTGATTCCAAAATGTGTGCTCTTTTTGGATTAATGTAACTGACTTCAAGAGAGATATCCATCTGGGAAGTTTCTTCAGAGAACAGGAAAAAAGAGCTGACTGTCTTCCACCAGCTTGACTGCAGAATGAAGCCCTTCTTTGAAAAGGATTAGTATATTATTAGAGAGTGGAACCAGGGAAGCCACTAGTGTGTGTTGACCTGATCAGAGAGGTCATCACCATTCTTGGCCTTATGACATGAGCAATGCTTCTGACTTCTTTGTCCATGGTCAAGGATACAACCCAATGGGGAAAAATATATATATTCTTTCCAAAGTTTGTCAACACCAATAGATAAATTTAGGTTAGATTGAATCCATTAGCAAGGGCACATGGTCATTGAGTATAGCAGAAGCATAATTGGCTATACTTCGTATATTTCTATTTCTTTTTTAAAAATTACTGAAAGTAGGGGCACCTGGGTGGCTCAGTGGGTTAAAACCTCTGCCTTCAACTCAGGTCATGAGCTCAGGACCCTGGGATTGAGCCCCACATCAGTGTCTCTGCTCAGCAGGGAGCCTGCTTCCTGCCTCTCTGCCTACTTGTGATGTGATCTCTGTCTGTCAAATAAATAAATAAAACCTAAAAAAGAAGAAGAAGAAGAAATTACTAAAAGTATGAAGTTAGGGGCACCTGGGTGGCTCAGTTGGTTACAGGTCTGCTTAAGGGTCAGGTCATGATCCCAGAGTTCTGGGATTGAACCCTGCATCAGGCTCCCTGCTCACGGAGGAGTCTGCTTCTTCCTCTGCCCCTCACACCACTTGTGCGCTCTCTCTCTCGCTCGCTCACTCTCAATAAATAAAATCTTTGAAAAAAAAAAAAGAAAGTACGAAGTTGAATTCTAGGTGGTTAAGTGAGCATAAAATGGGACCTTGTATTCTTTAACTGAATGGTATCTTTCCCTGTGTTTATAATGATGCATATTTCAGGTGCACATTCTGGATTTTCTGGGACAGTTTCTGATTTCAGGTTATTTATTATTTCCCCCCCAAAGCATTTCTGCTTATCTGGGTCTAGATATTTTATTCAGAAAGTTGTAAATATATTGCGTGTTGTTTCTGAAGGCATTTTAGTTGCCATCTCTCACCTTACTTTCAGTTTTCTGCTATATCATCTGTTGGTTCCTGCATTAAGAATACAAAGGAACAGGGGCACCTGAGTGGCTCAGATGGTTAAGGGTTGACTCGATTCCAGCTCAGGTCACAATCTCAGGGTCCAGGGATTGCCCCCCTGCCAAGTCAGTCCCCACGCTTAGCAGGGAGTCTTTTTGAAGATTCTTTCTCTCCCTCTGCCTCTGCCATTCTCCCTGCTTTCTCTCTCTCAATAAACAAACAAACAAACAAACAAACAAGGGAGCAGTGTAATTTACCAAAACCTTCCTTAAAATTAAATTAAAATTAATTAAAATTAAATGGAAAATACAGCTATTATCCAAATAAATCAAGCAAAATAGCTTTCTAGTGAGTCCTCCCCCCTCTCCTAAGTATATGGGTAGCCCGGGGACAATGTATGACTTTTGACTTGAACCATAAAGTACACCGTCTAGTTTTATTAATTTCATCAGATAACTATGCAACCTGCCCCTGGGAGTTTTCTGATGATGAAATTTTTCTTACTGTTTTGACATTTTGTTTTGAAGATATGCATCTCTCTTTCTTTTTTTTTTCCTAGCTAGAAATCTGTATAAGTACCAGAGTTCATTCTTAACTATCATAATTGTGAGTGAAGAATCGTGGACAGAGAGGGACACCTGGGTGGCACAGTTGGTTGGTCTGACTCTTGACTTCAGCTCAAATCTGATCTCTGGTCATGGGATCCAGCCCTGTGATAGGATTTGTGATCACTTCAGAGTCCCAGAGTCCACTTGAGTTTCTTTCTCCTCTGCCCCTCCCCACCCTCTAAAATAAATAAATAGGTCATTAGAAAAAATCATGGGTGGAGAACATTTTGTTTGCTCCTCGAATGCTTTCTTAAAATCAGTAATTAACTAAAGTAAGTCTTAAACATAAATACTGAATTTTAATGAATATATTCTCTTTACAGTTCTTCAAAGGCTTTGGTTTGCCAAGTTATCCTCAGTATGGCAGAACCTATCACAAACAGTTTGAGGAGAAAATGCCCATGTATAGAAATGAATATATTTTTTTAAGATTTTATTTATTTATTTGAGAGCACATGAGCCAGGGGAGGGATAGAGAGACAAGTTGACTTCCTGCTGAGTGGAGAGCACAACTCCAGGCTCAATCCCAGGACCCTGAGATCATGATCTGAGCTGAAGCCAGATGCCCAAATGACTGACTGGGCATCCTCAGAAATGAATATTTTTTTTTTTTAAAGAAGTAAACTTTGAGCCTGTGTTTGATTAATTCAATTCTGAGCTAGTTGTTTACTGTCACATAGTCACTGACAGACTTTGTTCTATCAGGAAGGTACATTTTATTGTGCTAAAAGTATTTATTCTAGATTGCTAATAGGTTCTGAATTCATAAACTTCTTTATATGTATGGTTGTTGGCAAAAATATCTACAATACTCTTGTTTATAAAATATTTTGGTAATTTATAAAGTGAAATGTAGGAATTATTCACATAAATTAGGAATTAAATCAGAGAAAGCCCTGAATGATGCAATGGAGTCAAGGTCTTAGAGGGAATTGAGAGAGAACCAGGCCAAGGCACAGCAGAGTGAGGGAGGCTTATCACTCAGTTACCAAATGGCAAACAAAGGAGTAGTCATAAATATAGAGAATAAATAAACATTCAGTAAACAAATATTTTAAAATACTTCATGCTTTAGGATAATCTCTAATCACACAAGGGAAATAGGAGAGAATATTTTTCCCATTGTGAAAAATTCTTTGGAAATTCAAATACTGGTCTTTGAGGGAGACAGGGCATATGGAGCCCAGAGCTTTTTCTAAACTCAGCAAATGTTGAATTTCTGAAGAGAATTTGAACTAAAGAGTGTTGGCATTGATGCACAAGCTAAAACATGAATAATCTGTGGATTTTTTCTCATTGGTTCTTTTTCTTTAGAGGGAGTACAGTATAATTTTTTTTTTTTTAAGATTTTATTTTAGGAGTGCCTGGGTGGCTCAGTCAGTTAATTGTCCAACTCTTGATTTTGGCTCAGGTTGTGGTGTTGGGGTCTTGAGATCAGCCCTGTGTTGGACTCTGTGCTGGGCTTAGAGCCTGCTTGGGATTCCCCTTTCCCCTATCCTGCTGTCGCTCATCCTGTCTCTAAAAAAGTAAAGATTTTATTTTATTTTTAAAATTTTTTAGATTTCATTTTAAGTCATCTCTATATCCAACATGGTTTTCATCTCACAGCCCTGAGATGAAGAGTTGTACACTCCACCGACTGATCCAGTCAGGTGCCTCCAGTATAAATTTTTTAAAATCAAGGTTAGACAAAATATTAAATAATACTAGAAAGCTTATATTAAAAAAAAAAAAGAAGAAGAAGCAGCAGTGCCTTCTCCCTCCCCACATCTGAGGCTTTTAACTCTTTGGCAGTTTTCCTGATTATATCATGCCTATAACTGTACGGCTATTTCTTGGTTTATAAATTTTAGGCCTTAGGGGCCCCTGGGTGGCTCAGTTGGTTAAGCATCTGCTTTTGGGTCAGGTCGTGATCCCAGGATCCTAGGATTGAGCCCCATATCGGTTCTCTGTTAAGTGGGGAGTCTGCTTCTCCCCCTCTGTGCTCCCCCTGATTGTGCTCTCTCTGTCAAATAAATAAATAAAATCTTTAAAATATATATATACATATATATATATATTTTAGGCTTTATCTATTAATTCCATACATACATATACTTCTCTCCCCATCCTCTCTCCCATTCTCTTAATATAATCTAAATTAATTTCTAGCTAATTCAATATTTAGTATTTACATTATTATGTAAGTGTTGTTCATTGGTAAGTCAAGTAAGTGTATGTTACTACTTTTTCTCTCATTGTACAAATTTTTGTTTTCTTGAGAGTTAAGAATCGCCTAATTTTTCATTCTATCAGTTTTCTGCCAATCTGACCAAATGTTTCATTAGGTTTTCAGATGCTTATCATACTACATTTAATATTTCAGATAATCTATTGATTGTCTCTGTCCCCCTGTTCCTATCTGGACTGGCTGATACCTCGGTTGTCATCTGAGGACTAACAATCTATTTTTCTCTTCTTTTCTTTTTTTAAAAAAGATTTTATTTATTTGTCAGAGAAAGAGAGAGTGAGGTAGCACAAGCTGGGGGAACAGCAGGCAGAGGGAGAAACAGACTCCCAACTGAGCAGGGAACTCCATGTGGGGATGCAGGACTCAAACCCAGGACCCTGGGATCATGACCTGAACTGAAGGCAGAGGCTTAACCTACTGAGCCATTCAGGCATCTCTCAGGACAGACAATCTTTGCTAGTTTTATGTGACAGTTCCTGTTTCCCAGCTTCCATATTTTCTTCTTTTGGTCAAGTCCTTCATTTTCCTGGGGCCCATCCTTTAGGAGCTTCCTGAGAAACAGTGCATGGACATCTTTGCATATTTATCCTCATGGGTCATTGTTACTTAAGGATAGGAATAGAATTCTAGGATAGAAATAGTTTCCCCTCAGAACTGGAAAGGCATTACCTCATCGTTTTCTGAACTCCATTGTTATCAAGAAGCTTGATGCCTGTTCTGATTCCTGATCCTTTTTATGTGATTACTCCCTCCCTCAACCCCATAGAAATTTTAAGTTTTTTGTTAGCATTCTGTAATTTTATTATGTGACTTGGTATAAGTCTTTTTTTATTCATTGGACTGGGCATTTAGTGGACTCTTTTTATCTGAAATTGCATGGCTAAATTTCATGTATTTCAGCCCTGGGATATTTTCTTTCTTATTTGATGATTTCATCCCATCAGTCTTTATTCCCATTTTCTCTTTCCTGAAATCCTATCAGTCAGATGTTGGACATTCTGGAATGATCCTTTAAGCATCTTATTTTTCCCCTTCCATTTTCCATCTTTTTTTTTTTTCTTTAATCTTATTTTCTAGGAGATTTCCTTGCTTTTATCTTCTAACAGTTTTATTGAATGTTTTTGTTTATTTCAAAACCATGTTTTTAATTTCCATTTAATTTTACTTTATTTTTCTTGTTCTGATTATCCTTTTTTAGAAAAACACCATTCTTCTCTTGTTTCATGAATATAATACCTTCTTTTATCTCTCTGATGAGATCGGTTACAATTTTTAATAAAGATTTGTTTTGTTCCTTGTGTTATCTTTGTTTTCTCTGGGATTCGTTGTTGATACTGGAGGTTTTCCTCAAATATCTTGTAGTCATTGGTTATCTACTTATATTTTAATAATCTAACAATTTTCTCCAGAGGTAAGTAAGATATACTAATTTATTTGTTTAATTATATTTTATACCTACCTGACAGAATTTTATTAAATTCCCTATTTGCTCACGTTTAATAATGAGGCATGAAGTGCTTCTTTTTATGCACAGGAAATATTCATGTTTCTAAGTCCTTAACTTTCGGAATGTCTACAGGGTAAATTGCCTGCTTCTTGGTATCTATCTCTTTGGATATTTAGGGTTTAGCTTCTTTTGCTCAGCAATGTGTGTTACCATTCTTCCATCTGTTTCCTAGTTTTCAAAAATGTGTTGTTTTTCCTCTGCTGGTGTTCATTTCCTATTTACCCTTGAGGTTTGTACCATTTTTTGGTGGGATTCTACTCCTCTGCAAAACAAGACAAACACATCTGGTTTATCTGCCATATTTAACTGGAAGTCCCTTACTGGTTTTTTATTTTGTCAGTCTGGCTCATGGAAATGAAGATGTCTTTCATGTCTCTGAAACATTAAATTAATAAAAAACATGTTGGCTTTGATTGACCAGCATTATTTTCTTCCTTCCTCTGATAAAAGAACTTGCTTCATTACTTTGAGTGAACTGTCCCCTCTCTGATCCATGTGATTCTATGGGACTGCCCAGTCACAGAACCTCAACCCCTGACCACAGGAATGGGCATATGATCTAATCTGGAAAATTGGTTTTACTCTCATGGGAATATGACTCCCGAGCAGAGACAAATAGAGACCAAGAGTACAGATGGTGCTGAGTTTTCTTATTGGTGACCCCTAGAGGAATGGCTCATGATTGTACTAGCCTGGGTCCTTTGGTAGACACAATGATAACAACTTTCCTACAGCAGGAAAGGGATTTAATGGGAGCATATTAGTGGTTCGTGCAATTTTTTGAGATTGTAGAATCAGGTTCAAAGAAAAATCAGTCATCAAGTATATTAGTTTTCCACTGTCACTGTAACAAATTACTACAAACATAGTGGTTTAAAACAACACACATTTATTTTATTATGGCCCTGGATATCAGAAGTGTAAAGCCAAGATCTGCTCCTTCTGAAGGCTTCAGGTAAGAATCTGTTTCCTTACCTCTTTTCAGCTTCTAGGGACTGCCCACTCCTCGTATCCCTCCCATCTCGTGCTTTTGTTGACACATCTTCTCTCTCTCTGATCTCCTGCCTCCTTTTTATAAAGACCCTTGTCATTACAGTGGGACCATCCATATAGTCCTGGAAAATCTCCCCATCTCAAGAACCTTAATTTGATTACATCTTCAAAGTTCCATCTACGATGTAAAGCAATGTATTCTCAGGTGCCAAGGATTACTGCATAGATCTTTCAGGAGCCATTATTCAGCCCACCACATCAAGGAGAGCTAAATAGCCATGAACACAGCTGTGTTACAGTGCAGCAGGGTCAGAAACCCCCACTGCTGCCAACTTTGAATATGCCCAAACACTGCCATCAGCTGAAACCCCAGAGCTGCCTTGATTCCTCCTCCCCACAGGCAGGGTACTGATTATTACTTTGTCATCCAATATCCGTTCTCTTCTCTTCTTTAATAATAGAATTTTCAGATAGTCATAAACACCATCCCAGCCTTCCCGCAGCGAGACATAGCCAAGGACTACATTTTGGGCCATGAGGTGTAAGTGGAATTGTTTTGTGGAAGCTTCTGAGACACTTTGTAAGGAGGTAGTTGGGATTTGCCTGGTTCTTTATCCCTTCATGTGTTCTGCTGACATCTTGGCCAATGAAGACCGGGGCCACATCTTTTTTTTTTTTTTTTTTTAAAGATTTTATTTATTTGTCAGAGAGAATGAGCAAAGGCAGACAGAGAGGCAGGCAGAGGCAGAGGGAGAAGCAGGCTTCCCGCCGAGCAAGGAGCCTGATGCGGGACTCGATCCCAAGATGCTGGGATCATGACCTGAGCTGAAGGCAGCTGCCCAGCCAACTGAGCCACCCAAGCGTCCCCCGGGGCCACATCTTAAGGACGGTATAGAGTGGGTAGAATGAGCCTGGCTGCTGGGAAACTTCATGAAGTAGGGCTGCTATACCAACTCTGGACTTCTCACCATCAGGCTCAGTTTCTGTGAGACAGAATTAAAATTCCATTTTGATGAAGCCACTGCTTTCTATCATGTTTAATGGAACTTAATCCTAAGTGATACACTGAAGCTTTCTTGTTCAGTTCTTTCTTCAGTTGTGTGAACTGCCCCAGTATCCTTCATAAGCTTTAGCTTTCTTTTTTTTTCTTCCCTCCTTGAGTTAGAAGGATACTGTTTCTGGGCCTGCTGGAAAGAATTGTACCAGCCAAAGGAAGGTTTAGAATGTCACGTACTGATAGCATCACAGTGATTCTATCATAGTCAGAAAACTGATTACGGAATCCTCCAGCCTAGCAGTTCTCCACAGAGGAGACACTATATACTGTGGGGACATTTTGAAAATTTGCTGACCCATTTTGGCTTGTTAAAATGTTGGAAAATGTGCTGGCATTTCATGGTCTGGGGCTGGAGATGTTCTGCAATGTACAAGACAAACCCACACATCAAAAAAATTGTTCCTTGAATTGAGTGAGACTTTTGAATGCTGCATAGGACTTTCATGTATGTATACAGTTATCTGTGCCTAGAACCCAACTCTATTTTATATGAAGCTTTATGTAGTTTTGACATATTTTTTAAGATCACTGAATTATCCAGGAATGTATCTGCTATGTCAGCCAAGAGAAGATTGCGCACTGTTTGCAGGGGAATGCAAGAGGCATTCACTATTTTGAAAATGCCCATCCTTGACAACAACACTGCTCATGGTGCTCAAGTCTCCAGGGCAACATGATATGCATTTGTGGTTGTTACGGTCACAGTGACTCTACCCATAAATGTAAGCTCTGAGTGCCTCCTAAGAATTTACTTTCTGACATTTATATCACTTTATTATAAGTGTATTTTACTTATCCTTTGTTTTGTAGTTAGGTCATTACACTGGTTTAAAAAAATGTCTCATGTAAATTATATTACCTATGAATTCCATTTCAGGAAAGCAGAGGAGGCATTACAAAATGCTTGTTATAAAAAAGGGGTCACTGGGCCTGAGAGAGCTCTGGCCAGTGAAGACAAGATGATGTGCTAGTGCAAGTAACATCTGGGAGAAGCTGACTCGGTTTGCCACAGCCGGTAGGTATGAGTCCTTTGCATCTGAGGACACTCCCTTAATAAGACTCAGGGGCTTCTGTAAACATCTCTTCGTAGCCCTCAACGTTACTTGAACTCTGACCAGACAATCATGAATTGCTCCTATCTCCCTCCAGTGGATTATTTTGTAACTGACCTTGCACACCAGTCATCTCTCTTCAGCTTCCATATCATTCCCTCCGTGACATTAGAAATCAGTATTTTTAGATGCTGAATCCAGATAAACCCACGTAGAAAAAATAAATATGGTTCCATTTTTGCTTCCTGTACGGAATATCATTAGCATATTTTCCATATATGAATAGGGCCTGTCGTGTACCATATGTTATTCATCATATGGCATTATGCCTGTTTCAAGGATATTTGAATATAGCACAAAGGCAAAAGGCTTAAGCTGAAATGTATGCTGTGCATTGTGGTTTAAACTTTCTGGTTATCACAAAGCCTGAGAAGGTTACCTTTCTACATATATGCCATAGAATGAGCTCTCAATAAATAACCTAGAAAAAAGAACTGACCAGGAGAGAGTTTGGGCAAAATAAAAATAAATTATTAGAATTTTAGTTTAATCTTGGCAGGGCTTCAGAGATTTTGCGATTATAGGGCATTTTACTAGGTGGTCAGAGAAGAAACTGGGAAAGAGCCTGGTTAACGAGGAAGTAGGAAGGCATGATTTCCCTATTCTAATTATTAAAGGCTTGAAAATTAGCCTGATGAAAGCATGATATTGCATATTGAAGATACTTTCATTAACCCAAGAAATATTCATTGAGGCCCCTTTATGCCTCAGACACCTTGCTAGTTCCTGGGGAAACTATGGTAGCAAAGACAAACACAATTCCTGACCTTGAGGAGTTTAACCATCATTTTTAAATGTTAAAAATAAATTTAAAAACCACTTATAGTTATGTATTTACAAATAGAGATAGATACTGTTAAGGAAAGGAACCTGAAGCAAAGGACACCGACCACCCTGGAATTTTTCCAGATGCATCTTCCATCTTTCTGACCCTGTTTTTCTACAGCCTTCATCAACAGGGAACTTGTCGTCTGGTCTCAGGTTGGGTTTGTCCAATCAGAAGCATGAGCCGGAGTTTAGAGGGTGGGAACTGAATAAGGTCAGGCTATTTAATCTCTCTCTCCCTGCCAGTATAGACTGACTTCTTTCTTTGCTGAAGGGCACAGCTATTCCAAAAACCCGCCATCATTTCCTCTTTTAGGTGAAAGATGATAGGGCTTCCTGCTCCTGTTAGCCTAGGATGCTTTACCATAGCTGGCTGGTTTCCTTTCACGGGACCCATATCTCTGTAAATGTTCCCTTTGTCGAACTCATCCTACCAGCACGTAGACTGATACATTTGCTTAGACCAAAGCAGGGTGGGGCTGTTGATGGAGAAGAGAGCACTGAAGGTAAAAGGAAGAGCCCTGGAGTGGAAGTGTTTGAAGACAGGACCGTGTAGCTGAAGCATGGAGAGGGAGGGGTGAGATGATGGTGGAGGAAGGAGGCTAGGGCCGAATCCTAGGTCATGTAAAAGACATAAAGGATTTCTTTTTTCTTCTTCTTCTTCTTCTTCTTCTTCTTCTCCTTCTCCTTCTCCTTCTCCTTCTCCTTCTCCTTCTCCTTCTCCTTCTCCTTCTCCTTCTCCTTCTCCTTCTCCTTCTCCTTCTCCTTCTCCTTCTCCTTCTCCTTCTCCTTCTCCTTCTCCTTCTCCTTCTCCTTCTCCTTCTCCTTCTCCTTCTCCTTCTTCTTCTTCTTCTTCTTTATTTTGGCTGCTCCACATTTGAAACTCCTTCTTGTGTTTGGGGAATTCCCACTTTAGGAGTATTGGTGGGAGGCTGGCCGGCTTCCCATTATAGAAGCTCACCTCCAGGTGGCTAGGTGTAATCACAGCCAATCAAGAACACCCACCCCATTTTGGATCTGGCGCCAGAAGCAGAACAGTGAAGAATTTTCTTCTCTTGGCAGGTATGGCTGTGATTTGGGCAGTGCTTTCCAGGGGGTTGGCAGTGCAAGCTTGTGGCATCCATTCCTTCAGCTTGGCCCTCAGCCTTCCGGGTGGCTCACATCCTTTTATTAATTTCTTTGTTGCCTAAATGGACCAGAGTCAATTTCTTCCAAGAGGCAATCTCCTTTTAATTAATTTCTTTGCTCTTTAAGTTGGCCAGAAGCTATTTCTGTTGTTGGTAGCTAAGAAATCTGGTAACTAAGTACAGGGTAGTAACCAAGAACCTTGTGCCTTAATGACCTGGCTCAATGTTTTGACCTTTACCACAGAAACAAAGGGAGGCTATTTAAAGCTTTTAAGCAGCAGGAATAGAGCAGTGGCAGTGACAGATCGAGTTCGCCTTTTGGAAAAATCTTTCAGACTGCAATGAAGAAAGTCTAGATTAAATGTAGGGAAACCACGAAATAGGTGTTGTTGGTTTAGAAAAAGGGGGCCTTGCAGTGAAGATATGCAGAAGTGTATGGACCTGAGGATTGTTTAACAAGTGACCTGCTATGATTAGATGTGGGGGAGGTTAAGGAAAAGAGAAGCATCAAAGGTAATCCTCAGTTTTCTGCTTCCTGAACCAGTGTTGACTCTAGATTCAACTACTTTGTTTAAAGCCTTGATCCCTACCAAGGATGTAATAGGTTGGTCAAAATTATTTTTTCATCTCTCTATGCTTTATATGCATGCATAAACTTGTTGGAGTTGGATAACGAATTGCACATAAATTTATTTCAGATCGAGACTCTGATTTCAGACCATGTTTCAATGGTTGGCTATCACCCATAAGGAGAAACACAGTTGGTCTCTGAGTCTCACTGTTAAGTAGTAGTGCTGAGGATTCATCTGCAACACTCACATCAGCATATCCTTGGGCTCTAATGAGTAGGAGGAAAACCTTTTTAGAGAAGCCAGAATTAGGCTGCCATCTGTTGTGCATGGGCTTTGCTTCTTACACATAACTGGTGAATAAAACATTTAACAGGTGGTAGCTGGAAAGTGATATGCAGCTTCTCCATTCATGAGAAAACTCTAAATTTTGTTTTCTGTTTAAGGACGTTGCTTAAATGCCCTTCTGGGCTTGTTTGTACATCCTCAGTTGAATGAATTTATAAAGTCCACTAGCATCAGCCCTTACACCATGACCTGACATCTGGAAATTGAGAGGCTGGTGTTTCTTACTGGTATTCATAACCTCCTCAATGGGGGTCAAGCTGTGTTTTATACCTCTTCCAAACTTGACTGATTGACAACTTTCCTCAACCAAAATAATAAAATTACAATTTATTATACACTTATTTTGTATCAATTACTCTGTCAACCACTAATAAATATATTTTTATATGCCCCTCCGACACCATATATTTATTTAATTCTCATTCCTACCATGTAAAATAGGTTTTGTTGACCCGAGTTTATACATAAGAGAATTGAGGTCCACATTTAGAAATCCTAATCTGAACTCACTAATATGTTACTGGGCCCATGCCAAATCACTGTGCCACAAAATCATGTAACTTACCATTTGTTCCTCTCCTTTATTCTATGTTCCCTAACTGCTATCAATCCAGAATGTTATAATACATTGTTTTGAAATTGAAGACATCATGTTATATAGTCTTATAGTGATAAAAGTGTAGACAAATGAGTTAGTGAATAAATAGAGTGAGGATTTAAAGTAGTTAAGGAATTGAAAATTTAACGGGTTAAGAAAAGTCATCAGGATCTCTGATCAATCTGGAAAAGTTAGTCTAACATTTTTCAGTGGATTCTTCCATATGAATCCTATAATTTAGGGTGAGAAATAGGATCAGAAGGTTTTGTTGTTGTTGTTGTTGTTTTATGTTAACTCTACACCTAATGTGGGGCTCAAACTCACAACCCTGAGATCAAGAGTTACATGCTCTACTGACTGTGCCACGCAGGTGAGCCTAGGATTAGAAGCTTTTTAAAACATTATACAAGGGGTGCTTGGGTAGTGCAGTTTGTTAAGCATCTGATTCTTGGTTTCAGCTCAGGTTGTGATCTCATGGATCATGGGCTCGAGTCCTACATTGGGCTCTGTGCTCAGTGTAGAGTCTGCTTGAGACTTTCTCTCCCTCTCTTTCTGCCCTTCCCCAACACACCCACTCTCTAAAATAAATAAATAAATAAATCTTTAAAAAAATAAGACAATAAAGGGGAAATACTGGCCCTGGGGTCAAAATATAGGGTTTGAATCCCAGCTTTTGAATCCCAAGTTTATTACCAGTGGTGAAGTTGGGCAAATCACTTGACATCTCAGAGTTTGTCTCCTCAGATGGTAGCACCTTTGTTATGTAACAGTGAGTATTAAATGAACAACTTTTACATACATTATTTATCAACTATAAAGCATTATGCAAATATAGGTATTATTAACTTACATGAAGCCCTAAAGTTAGAATTTTTGGAAGCGAAGTTTAGGGCAAATGATGTCTGTGTTCCTGTAAACAGATCAATGCTACTAACAGCAATATCAACAATCGTGGCAATTTTAACTTTTGCTCAATCTTCACATTTTATTTTCTTCCTACAGCACCGTGAGGCATTGCCAGTGTAGAAAATTTACAGAACAAGAAGCTGAAATAAGTTCTCCAGTGTTAGAGAGAAAATCAGAAATAAAATTTGGATTAAATTCTATCTTGCGTTGTGCATTTCCCCTCTTTAGAATAGCTTTGCTTAAGACCATTTATGGGAAAAAAAGCATCTGTGGTTAAATTTAGCAGATAATGTTGAAAGATGAGACTAGGAGAATATATTTAGAGAGAGAGCCTACTTAATATGAATTGTTATCTGCTAGCAAAAAAAAAAAAAAGGCGGGGGCGTTTCAGGTATTCCTAGAACTCAGTCTAGCAAATTATTCATTACTAAGAGGGAAAGTCTGTGATAACTGTAGCTAAAAATTTTTTAAAGCATCTCAACTTTGCATTTATATCAGAAAGTGATTTTTTAAAAAGTGACTTATTTTTTTCTTATACAAAGTGTCCCATACTTATTGATATGTTTACACGGTGCACTAGCAAGCCATCAGTGAAAAGTAAGAGGATTTCCACCTGGTGAAAGGCCACAGATGGAGGGAAGAGCACTTTGGCCAGTGAGATTTTCTCTTTAGAAATTTGAATAAAGAAATAGCATCAGTCTGGCTATGATACCTATGAACTGGCCATTGCGTTCCTCTTACGTGGATCAAAAAGAGACTATTCTGCCAGAAGAGGAGGTTAGCCCAGGTACAAAGAAGAAAACCACCCGCATTCTGATGGCTATTCAGTTCTTATTTCCAGTTCTTTTCTGGGGCTTGGTTGAATTCCTGACATTAGATTCTATGACACATCTGTGTCCTTATAATAAATCTTCTGTTCTTATTTTTGCTAAAGGTATTGCTAGTTCTTTTCTGTTACATGTGCTCTCAGTATCCCAAATGACACATTATTTAGTGGTCATTAATAAAGTAATAAAGCCTCTTACACAGGCTATTTGAAGAGGCTACTGGTACATGTATTTATTGATACAGCCATTTTAGGTGGTAAAATGAAATTTTATTTTAAATATCCTTGTTTGGTGTAACTGATAAAACATTATTTATAATATATAAAGAGCATAAGATATAGCCATGTAGATAGGGCATATTTAAGCAAGTCTGGCCAGTTTTAGTAAGGAGGAATAGATTTCTAATGAAGGAGTGTTTTGCTATTGCTTTGTTCTGTGGAAGAAAACAACTGAATTAGAACAATCAACCAAATATTGATCAATGGCACATACTGGGAATCAGGAGTAGTCTGTTCAACCTTGACGGGAATATCTATGAAATACTTAAAATAAGCAATTTGAAATAAACATGGTATTTAATGGTGACTTTTCTTATTAGCCAAGGGGTTAAGCAAAATGGCAATTCTTATTGAGTCATAAGTTATTTTATGTTTTAAACAAATAGGTGACTTTTTATCTCTGTTATTTAACATGGGTTGTATTTTGTAGGGGGTATAGGTAGGGATTGCCAAGATGTAGTTCCTGCTCCAGAGTCACTTGGAGTTTCAGAAGATAGAAATCAGCTAATTTCTGACTTAGGATTCCATTTTGCGCTATTTGCCATTGCCAACTATAGATTCCCTGATAGTAACTGGTCAGCTTCAAAATATGCCCATTGCTGGTAATCAGAGAGATGAGGAATATCTAGAACCAAAGCAGGACATGATGTGTTTCAGTTTTGTCATATATGAGGATAATTAGTATGACATTCCCTACTCCCCAGGTGTCCCAAGAACTTGTATAAACATCTCCCACTGCCTAAATGAAACCAAATTTGGGATAAATGGAAAGATTTAGGTATGGCCACCATACTTAAAAACACACTAGAGATACCAGTTGATGAATATGCATGCAGGCCACTAAGGTTTTGAATCGAGGTATGTGACTGGCATAATTGTAGTTAGCAAGATATATGTGTTTAAAACAGTGATTGCGGGCACCTGGGTGGCTCAGTTGGCTAAGTGACTGCCTTCAGCTCATGTCGTGATCCCAGAGTCCTAGGACTGAGACCCGCATCCGGCTTCCAGCTCCATGAGGAGTCTCCTTCTCCCTCTGACCTTCTCCCCTCTCATGCTCTCTCTCTCTCTCTCTCTCTTTTTCTCAAATGGATGGATAAAATCTTAATAAATAAATAAATAAATAAATAAACTGATTGCTAAAATATGCAGATTTTAACAAAACATAGGACAGATTGTGCTAGGAATAATTAATTTAGAGTACTTACATGGGGATAAGTTAAAGCTCAAGATGTTTTACTTCTTAAGAAAAAATGCATTTTGGGGGCACCTGGGTGGCTCAGTGGGTTAAAGCCTCTGCCTTCTGCTCAGGTCATGACCCGGGGTCCTGGGATCGAGCCCCGCATCAGGCTCTCTGCTCAGCAGGGAGCCTGCCTCCTTTCTCTCTCTCTGCCTGCCTCTGTCTACTTGTGATCTCTGTCTGTCAAATAAATAAATAAAATCTTAAAAAAAAAAAAAAGGAAAAAATGCATTTGGAATCTGCGAGTGTCCAGTGATAATCAACAAAATGTTTTGTAATGAGGATTCTGAAATCCTAATACAAGTTAAATCATTGCAGTGATTTAAAATAAAGTCAGGGGCACCTGGCTGGCTCAGTCATTGCAGCATGCTAACTCTTGATCTCAGGGTTGTGAATTCGAGCCCTATGTTGGGTGTAGAGATTACTTAAACATAAAATCTTTAAAAAATCAAATAAGATAAATTGAAGTCAAACATGAGTTAAGTGGTTTCATGAGAATTAAACTTACATGGAATCAGAGTACACTACCTTCTGCTCCTCTTCATTATATATTGTGCTTCTAGAAGCCACAATGGTTCTCCACTTACTTAGTTCTTTTATGTATACTCAGTTCCAATGTGATTTGATTATATATGTTAATATCTGTCTGAAATAGTATATTGTTCCAGAATTGGTGAAAACTGCACCAATTAATCCCTGTGAATTTCAGAGAAACCTTTCTTATAATTCTAGTTACTAATTTTAAGTGATAGCTAAGTGAAAATAAAATATAATTCAAGTTATTTTCAAAACCTATTCAGGGGCTTTGGGGTGACTCAGTTAGTTAAGTGTCTGACCCTTGCTTTCACAATCTCAGGGTTATTGAATTGAGTCCCACATCAGGCTCTGGGCTGGGCATGGAGCCTGCTGAAAATTCTTTCTCTCTCTCTCCTTCTGACCCCCACCTCCAAATAAGCTATTCTTTGCTTGGCAAATCCCATATGACTTCATGATAAAAACACTCATAAACTAGGATAGGGAAGGAATTTTCTCAATCTAATAAAAGTCATCTATGAAAACCCACAGCTAATATCATACTAAATGGGTGAAAAACTGAAAACATTACCTTAAGGTTAGAAACAAAACAAGGATGTCTGCTCTCACTACTTTTATTTGACATTGTACTGGAGGCTCAAGCCAGAGTAATTAGGCAAGAAAAAGAAATGAGAAGCATCCTGACTATAAAGGAAGAAGTAAAAATATCCTATTTACAGATGATAAAATCTTGCATATAGAAAATCTAAAAACATCTATTAAAAACTCAAAGAACTAATAAAGAAGTTCAGTGCTAACGTGTATGAAGTTTCTAAAATGTGATGATGTGTTGATGAATGTGTTCTAAATTTGTGATGAATGTGTTCTAAAATTGATTATGGTGATGGCTGCACAATTCTGTAAGTATACTGAGAATTATAGAATCGTACATTTAAATGGTGAATTGTATGATATAAGAATTATATATCCATTTTATATGAGGGGAGGGAGCTGTATTGGGTTCTCCAAAGAAACAGAACCAACGAGACTGGTAGATTGGTAGATTGGTTGACTGATTGATTGAATATAAAGAATTAACTCACATGATTTTGGAGTCTGGCAAGTCCAAAATCTACAGGGTGGGCCAGTAGGCAGGAGATCCAGGGATAAGCATAAATTGCAATTCATATCTGAAGGCTGCCTTTTGCACAATTCCCTCTTGCTCAGAGGAAGTCAGTCTTTTGTTTTATCCAGGCCTTCAGTTGTTTGGACACACCCCCCCCAACATTATGGGGAATAATCTGCTTTGTTCAAAGTCCACCAATTCAAATCTTTATTTCATCCAAAAATACTCTCACAGGAACATCTAGAATAATGTTTGACCACATATCTGGACATTGGTCTGGTCAAGTTGACAAAAAAAATTAACACAAAGACCTATTCTTCCCATTTTCTCATTGGTCCTAGAGACTGAAAAACTTCAGGGAAGTCATTGTTAATTTAGACAAATTACGGAGTTCTAGATATAGCTTGCTCTGTACAGTAAAATTTCAGTGGACAGTGTGTGCCTGGCAAACTAATTAGGCTATTAATAGAGTTAATAATGGGGCTGATAAAAATAATTAATAGTAAAATGACATAGTATCTACTTCTAGAAGTTTCCTTTTTCCTAAACTTTTATACAACTAAAGGTTTAAAATGTCATTCATGTTTTCTTCTTCTTTTCATGTCATTTCTCCTTTTTATTAGCATATATATTTTGTGAGTTCCTTGTAGCATATATTATGAGTTTTGCATTTTAAAAATGTTTTTACATGGGGCACCTGGGTGGCTCAGCGGATTAAGACTCTGCCTTCAGCTCAGGTCATGATCCCAGGGTCCTGGAATCGAGCCCCACATCGGGCTCTCTGCTTAGCAGGGAGCCTGCTTCCTCCTCTCTCTCTGCCTGCCTCTCTGCCTACTTGTGATCTCTGTCTGTCAAATAAATAAATAAAATCTTTTAAAAATGTTTTTACTTTATTTTATTTTAAAGATTTATTTCAGGGCACATGGCTGGCTCAGTTAAGTGTCTGCCTTCAGCCAGGTCATGAACCCAGGGTCCTGGAATTGAGTTTTGCATTGGGCAATCTGCTCAGTGGGAAGTCTGCTTCACCCTCTCCTTCCCATTCATGCTCTCATATCTTTGTCTCTCTCAAATAAATAAAATGTTAAAAAAGAGATTTTAACAGAGATCAGGACCCTGATGAGATCATGACCTGAGCCAAAATCAAGAACTGGTGGCTTAACTGACCCAGGTGTCCCATAAGTGTTTTGATTTTATTATATTTTTTAAATTTACTTTTTTTAAAGAAGAGCCAAACATTTTATTTTATTTTTAAATATTTTATTTATTTATTTGTTAGAGAGAGAGAGAGGGAGAGAGAGGGCACAAGCAGAAGAAGAAGCAGACTCCCCCCTGAACAAGCAGCCCAATGCAGGACTGGATCCCAGAACTCTGGGATCACCACCCGAGCCAAAGTCAGATGCTTAATGGACCCAGCCACCCAGGGGTCCCTGTTTTGATTTTAGATGCAACAATCTTTCTTCAGCATTCGCCAGGGCCTAACCATGAAAATGTTCCCATCTGGAAACTCCTACATTTAAACACAAGTTAAGCTCTTATTGCTTTGCACAAAGGCTGCTTAGTTTTTTATATAAAATATTAAACCTGGTAAGAAGCTTATATAAATTTGAGGAAAGAGTTCTGGAATGAGATATAAGAAAGAGATAATTATAGGGTGATGAAAAGGAACTGGAGCCGAGAAAATGGGGGAAATTCAAAGTGGTCTTCAAACTTATCTGTATTATATTAAAAATCGATATGAAGAATATGTGCACTGATGACTTTTGTAATTAGCAATGAAAAAATAACACATCTGATCTGATTCCCTTATTTTGCAGATTGCAGAATAGTGGCTTGGAGGAGGTCGTTCTACTGGTAGCAACAGGACTAGAAGCCCGTTCCACTAAGCCATGTCGCTTAGTCCCATGCTCTAAATCATCTACCCAGCCAGTAATGTACTACAGAGGCCAAACCATCTTTTTTTCATATACTGAATATAGAAACTATTAACTAGTCTAGAAGCTTAGTAGTTTCTTTTAGAGAAATTAAGTTGCAAGATTCAAGTTTGTGTTTTCCAGTAGGAAAAAAACCAGAGTGCCTTGGAGAAAGAACTGGTGGGCCTGGAGATGAGTCAAGGAAGGAGAGAAAGAGGGTAGAGAGGCATAGGGCTACGCTAAAGTGGGGCTGGTACACAGACCAGTGTCCTTTACCAGTAGTCAAATATGGCTCCCATGGAGTATGAAAAAGATAGCACTTAGTAGTTGCCCTGTATTCAGTCCTGAAAATTGCCTTAGTGATTTTATGTCTGAGTATGAAGATTTAACTATTTCTAGAAACTCTTTTTATTTACCTTTAAACCTGAACCTGGGTTTTTAGGGTCTTCTAGTGACGTGTTATTTGGAAATAAAACAGTGTTTAATTTTGGGGTTCCTGGGTGGCTCAGTTGGTTAAGCATTGACTCTTGATATCAGCTCAGGTCTTGATCTCAGGTCATGAGTTCAAGCCCCATACTGGGCTCTACACTGACTGCTAAGCTTACTAAAAAAAAAAAAAAAGAGAGAGCAAAACAACAATATTTAATTTTACTAAGCACACATATATACATACATATATATGTGTGTATTTCAATACACATATGGCTTTAATAATGTACTTTCCTTTATAGACAAAGCTAATACACTCTATCCTCATTGTGAGTTACTTTTTTTTTTTTTTAAAGATTTTATTTATTTATCTGACAGAGAGATCACAAGTACGTAGAAAGGCAGACAGAGAGAGAAAGAAGAGGAAGCAGGCTCCCTGCCAAGCAGAGAGCCAGATGTGGGGCTTAATCCCAGGACCCTGAGATCATGACCCGAGCTGAAGGCAGAGACTTAACCCACTGAGCCAACCCACTGTGAGTTACTTTTTAATTCACTCTATTCTGTGTCTTGGTTTTCTTTCTTGTCAAAAGTTAAGATGAATTTTCACAAAATACAACAAAGTCAAAGCAAAATTAGAGATTTTAAGAGTTAGAGGAAGTTGTAGATTCACCTAAGCTAACTTAGCTCGGCTGTGAATTTAAAGGACAAAAGACCTAAATTTATGATTTCCCTTTACTCTCATAAGCTCCTTGGTGAATCTATCCACTGTTTGCTCCATAAGGGCAAAGTGGTTTTTTGCTCAACCTTTTATCCCTAACCCTGTGCCTGGCACATAATAGGTGCTCGATAAATATTTGTGAAATGAATGACTTCAAGGCTAATTGCAGAGTCAGTAACAGAGGCTTATCAATTCTCAGTGCATGGAATATTGCAGCTTGGCTGCTGGAGGTGGGCAAATAATTATTGACAAGCACAAAGCGAGCCAAGGAAGAGAGGCTTCTGAGCAGAGGAAGTGGTGGTGATACAGAGAAATGACTCATGAGGATACAGTGACCATCAGAGTGCCCAGCAAACTCATCCTGCAAAGTAAGCAATGGCTTCAAGGAGCCTGGAGAAGTATAGGACAGGGGAATGATCTAAATGATCTATGTTCCCAGTAAACTAAGGCTCAGAGAGGCTGTGACTTTCCTAAGGTGTCTGGTAAATCAGTAGCAGGCTTGGGAAAAGAAACCAAGTCTTCTGGCTCCTTGGACTAAAGTGCTTTCCCTTGTACCATTTCACCCAAGAGACAAAGTCATGCAATGCTGGACTAGGAGTGTGTTCTGTGTCAACTCCCTCAGCCTACCAAAGCAATAACTATTGAGCTTTCTCTCTCGCCTCTGACACAGGGAAGTATGTTGTTCTACAAGAGAACTGATGTCTGAGAAAAGTCCCACAGGTCAAAGTGCATACGTAATAGTACCTACTGTCTCTCCTCCAGATTGGAAGTAATCACTGATAACAAACCCTGGTTGAAAGTGAACATTCAAGGGGTGCCTGGGTAGCTCAGTAGGTTAACTCTTGATTTTGGCTCAGGTCATAATCTCACGTTCATGAGTTCAAGCCCCACAATGTCTATGTGTTCAGTACAGAGTCTACTAGTCACTTTGCCCCTTCCCCTGCTCAAGCATGGGTGCCTATGTAAGCACGCTCTCTCTCAAATAAATAAATAGGTAAATAAAATCTTTTTTTTTTTTTTAAATTTTATTTATTTATTTATTTGACAGTCAGAGATCACAAATAGGCAGAGAGGCAGGCAGAGAAAGGAGGAAGCAGTCTCCCTGCTGAGCAGAAAGCCCGATGCAGGGCTCGATCTCAGGACCCTGGGATCATGACTGTCCATAACCCCACCCCCTTTTTTCAACCCCCTCCCCGCAGCAACCCTCAGTTTGTTTTGTGAGATTAAGAGTCACTTATGGTTTGTCTCCCTCCCAATCCCATCTTGTTTCATTTATTCTTCTCCTACCCCCTTAACCCCCCACGTTGCATCTCCACTTCCTCATATCAGGGAGATCATATGATAGCTGTCTTTCTCCGCTTGACTTATTTCGCTAAGCATGATACCCTCTAGTTCCATCCACGTCATCGCAAATGGCAAGATTTCATTTCTTTTGATGGCTGCATAGTATTCCATTGTGTATATATACCACCTCTTCTTTATCCATTCATCTTTTGAATAGACATCTAGGTTCTTTCCATAGTTTGGCTATTGTGGACATTGCTGCTATAAACATTCGGGTGCACATGCCCCTTCAGATCACTACATTTGTATCTTTAGGGTAAATACCCAGTAGTGCAATTGCTGGGTCATAGGGTAGTTCTATTTTAAACATTTTGAGGAACCTCCATGCTGTTTTCCAGAGTAGTTGCACCAGCTTGCATTCCCACCAACAGTGTAGGAGGGTTCCCCTTTCTCTGCATCCTTGCCAGCATCTGTCATTTCCTGACTTTTTAATTTTAGCCATTCTGACTGGTGTGAGGTGATATCTCATTGTGGTTTTGATTTGTATTTCCCTGATGCCGAGTGATATGGAGCACTTTTTCATGTGTCTGTTGGCCATGTGGATGTCTTCTTTGCAGAAATGTCTGTTCATGTCCTCTGCCCATTTCTGGATTGGATTCTTTGTTCTTTGGGTGTTGAGTTTGCTAAGTTCTTTATAGATTTTGGACACTAGCCCTTTATCTGATATGTCGTTTGCAAATATCTTCTCCCATTCTGTCAGTTGTCTTTTGGTTTTGTTAACTGTTTCCTTTGCTGTGCAAAAGCTTTTGATCTTGATGAAATCCCAATCGTTCATTTTTGCCCTTGCTTCCCTTGCCTTTGGTGATGTTCCTAGGAAGATGTTGCTGCAGCTGAGGTGGAAGAGGTTGCTGCCTGTGTTCTCCTCAAGGATTTTGATGGATTCCTTTCTCACATTGAGGTCCTTCATCCATTTTGAGTCTATTTTCGTGTGTGGTGTAAGGAAATGGTCCAATTTCAATTTTCTGCATGTGGCTGTCCAATTTTCCCAGCACCATTTATTGAAGAGGCTGTCTTTTGTCCATTGGACATTCTTTCCTGCTTTGTCGAAGATTAGTTGACCATAGAGTTGAGGGTCTATTTCTGGGCTCTCTATTCTGTTCCTTTGATCTATGTGTCTGTTTTTGTGCCAGTACCACACCGTCTTGATGATGACAGCTTTGTAATAGAGCTTGAAGTCCGGAATTGTGATGCCACCAACTTTGGCTTTCTTTTTCAATATTTCTTTGGCTATTCGAGGTCTTTTCTGGTTCCATATAAATTTTAGGATTATTTGTTCCATTTCTTTGAAAAAGATGGATGGTACTTTGATAGAGATTGCATTAAATGTGTAGATTGCTTTAGGTAGCATAGACATTTTCACAATATTTATTCTTCCAATCCAGGAGCATGGAACATTTTTCCATTTCTTTGTGTCTTCCTCAGTTTCTTTCATGAGTACTTTATAGTTTTATGAGTATAGATTCTTTCCATCTTTGGCTAGGTTTATTCCTAGGTATCTTATGGTTTTGGGTGCAATTGTAAAAGGGATTGACTCCTTAATTTCTCTTTCTTCTGTCTTGTTGGTGTAGATAAATGCAACTGATTTCTGTGCATTGATTTTATATCCTGGCACTTTACTGAATTCCTATACAAGTTCTAGCAGTTTTGGAGTGGAGTCTTTTGGGTTTTCCACATATAGTATCATATCATCTGCGAAGAGTGATAGTTTGACTTCTTCTTTGCTGATTTGGATGTCTTTAATTTCTTTTGTTGTCTGATTGCTGCGGCTAGGACTTCTAGTACTATGTTGAATAGCAATGGTGATAATGGACATTCCTGCTGTGTTCCTGACCTTAGCGGAAAAGCTTTCAGTTTTTCTCCATTGAGAATGATATTTGCGGTGGGTTTTTCATAGATGGCTTTGATAATATTGAGATATGTGCCCTCTATCCCTACACTTTGAAGAGTTTTGATCAAGAAAGGATGTTGTGTTTTGTCAAATGCTTTTTCAGCATCTGTTGAGAGTATCATATGGCTCTTGTTCTTTCTTTTATTGACATGTTGTATCACATTGATTGATTTGCAGATGTTGAACCAACCTTGCAGCCCTGGAAAAATCCTTTTAATGTACTGTTGAATCTTATTAGCTAGTATTTTGGTGAGAATTTTCGCATCTGTGTTTATCAAGGATATTGGTGAAGGCAGAGGCTTTAACCCACTGAGCCACCCAGGCACTCCAATAAATAAGTAAATAAAATCTTAAAAAAAAAGAAAAGAAAAGTGAAAATTCAAGTATACGCTTTAGGACAAAGCCAAAGTTTTAAAACTGTAGCTTTGTACAACTCATCAGAAGCTATTCTTGCACTATCTTGGACCGTGTCTTCTATTGCCATTTATTTATTTATTTATTTATTTATTTATTTTGAGAGAGGAGAGAGAAAGAGAGAGAGAGTATATCAGCATGAGCGGGGAAGGGGCAGAGGAAGGGAGAGAGAGAGAGAATACTAAATAGTTCCAGCATGGAGCCTGACAACACCAGGGTCCATCTCACAATCCTGAGATTATGACCTAAGCTGAGATCCAGTTGGAGGCTTAAGTGACTGAACCACTCAGGTGCTCCTATTTTTTTCATATAGTTGACCCACATTCTTTTTTAAAATAAATTAATTAATCAATTTCATTTAGAGAGAGAGTTGAAGGAAGGGGAAGAAGGAGAGAGAGAGAAAATCCTAAGTGGGCTCCATGCCCACTGCAGAGCCTGACACATGAGGACCCGCAGAGCCTGACACATGGGGGCCCACAACCTGATCTCACTCACAACCCTGAGATCACAACCTGAATGGAAATCAACAATTGGGCTCTCAACCAACTGAGCCACCCAGGCACCCCGACACATGTTCTTTTGTCATCTCGAGCAGATATTTATTTATTTTAGCTATTTAAACATTTTATCATTTTAATTTTTCCTTGCTTAAGACACCTCAACAAGCTTTTTAATTTCTGAAGCCAGAAACTGCATTTTGCATCCCACTCCATGAGAAGTATGCAGTGTATGCATTGTTTATCGAATAAGTAGAGACTTAAAAGTGAAATTTATTGTAGTTTCATTTTTTTTAAAAAAAAGCTTATTTATATATAATCTCTACACTCAACATGGGGCTTGCACTCATGGCCCTGAAATCAGGAGTCGTATTCTCTTCTGGCTGAGCCAGCTAGGACCCCTGAAATTCATTGTAGTGGGTTTTTTGGTTTTTTTTTTTTTTTTTTTAAGATTTTATTTATTTGTCAGAGAGAGAGAGAGAGAGAGAGCAGAAGCAGGGAGAGCAGCTGGCAGAGGGAGAAGCAGGCTCCCCGCTGAGTGGGGAACCCCATGTGGGGATGCCGGACTCAAACTCAGGACCCTGGGATCATAACCTGAGGTGAAGGTAGACGCTTAACCAACTGAGCCACCCAGGAGTCCCTCACTGGAGTTTATAAATTCACTTTATAGTATCAAAATCAAATATCCCAAACTCCAAAATGGTCTTTTATATATTTATTTTTCTTATTTTGGGGCCCCAAATGGATTTTTAAAATGAAGAACCAGCCCAGTGAGGACAAGGTGGGGACTATCTACTTCTTACTCACCTTTGTTTCCCTCATCTGACACTTGAGATAGAATTGAGTTCATGGTGTGTTCTAGGGAGATGGCTGTGAAGTGCATGAGTCACCACGTCACACTTCTCAGGTCTTCCTTCTGTCCCATCACCTTGATACAGGGAGTTTGTTCAGGTAATCCAGACCTAAGTCAATCAGTGATTCAGGAAAAAGGGCAGATGACCAATTCAGCCTTATAACTAGTGACTTCTGTTTTAAAAAGGTTTCTCCTTTTTTTTGAGAGAAAGGTTTCTCTCTCTCTCTCTTTTTTTTCTTTAATGAAATCAGTCACTCTCCTTCTGGCTCAAGTGAAATGCAGATGGGAAGTTGGAACTGCTGCACTCATTTTGTCACAAAGAAGGAAGCCAGAATTAAGATGATGCTGATACCATAGATATCAGAGCAGAGAGATGGAAAGACAGGAACTCCTTGATGATAGTGTTGAGATTATGTCAAATGATTCCCATTAACTATGGGCAGATGCAGGTTTAGGTTTGGAGTGACTTCAAAGCTTATACAATTGGAGAGTTCTCTTTAAGAAAAGGAGTGCAAGATTATGAATGCAAAAGGCAGTTCAAATGTGAATATTTAATTAGAATGAGAAAAAAAGGTCACACCAAACCATGAATTTTGAAAAGCTGACAAATATTCCCAAATCAACCATTTTTTGGTTGTTTTCTTTCCTGCCTTATATATCTTTCTGGTAATTTTTGCTCCTATTTTTGGGATGCATTTTCTTTGATGTCCTCTTCTTAAGACAATAGCATTAGAGAGATTTTGTAATCTTGAAGAGAATGCAGTATTTCCTCTTCCATGATCCAAATTTTTTAAAATAAATTAATTAATTTATTTTCAGAAAAACAGTATTCATTCTTTTTTCACCACACCCAGTGCTCCATTCAATCCGTGCCCTCCATAATACCCATCACCCGGTACCCCAACCTCCCACCCCCCTCCACTTCAAACCCCTCAGATTGTTTTTTGGAGTCCATAGTCTCTTAAGGTTTAAACAAATTTGTTTTGTTTAAACCTTAAAAAAAGTTTATTTCATTTTTATGGCATTTTAGTAATGGCATCTGAAGTGTACAAGTTTGACAAATTTGGGACACCCTCCATCACATTTCATATGTGACTTATAGGATTTCAGGATATTTCAAATTTTCTTGAACAATGATAGTCCTAAATCTTACATCTCAAAATGTAAAACTTAGTGCACTTTGAGTTGATTACTATAGTTACCAGCCGTTCTTAGTGTCTTCTTGGTCATGGCAGATTTGAATTTCCTGCTCTCCTCATTGATATCGGTATCTTGGAGCAGCTACATACATGTGGCTTCTCAGTTCTGTTTACTGCACTGCTATAGTTTGTGCCCTAGAAGCACAGGAGCTCTGGTAAGTTCTATCTCAAATGATTCCCATCATAAAAAAAAAAAAAAAAAAGAGGGAGCTTGGTACATTTTTAATTTTATATACTGCATCATCCAGTGTATACCTGGCAGGAGAGAATTTCTGTTTCTGCTTACACTTGCCCCTATCTGATGACCTGATTGGATTCATTGGTTCGTGACTCAGCTCAGCACATTTCACTCACTGATGGGTGTGATGTGGCTGTCAGTTGGTGGGTGGTCACTGGATGAGCAGGGATACAATCTTTGGTGACCAGTGGCTGGCTGGCCCTCAGCTGAGGCAACAGGGAAGATTAGGCTTTGTGTGTCCCATCTTCCAGGAAGCTCTCTTGGGCTCCTTCACTGTTCCAAGATCTGTAAGAGAGCAAGTCCTGAACCACAAGTCCTTTTCAAGTCTCTGTTTGCTTCATGGACGAAATTACGAGAGTCTCACAAACCCTTCCCAATGCTCAAACTTTGCCTTGGTCTGGCCTGATGCTCTTCTACCTGAGTCCTAACCCGGATCCAACAGAAATTAGGTACAGGGATATGGCTTTAAAGGATCTCTAATGGTGGAGCTGAATCCATTTTCCTTATTCCTGTCTTGTGTTAGGATGCGTAATTTGTACAATTCTTTCTTAGTAGAAGTATCTTGTATTAAAATGGAATGATTTGTCCCCAGTAATCAAGTTTTAAGCCTACCATTCCACATTATCATTGGCATTTCATGTCTTCAAGTTTGTTTTCTGTATTGCAGCCTGAATCTAGGTGAAATTTTCTGGTACTGACAAACTTTCGGTAATTGAGTTGTAGATTTACACTCTTTGTCTTATAAGTAAAACCCAAGTTCATTATGTAGGACTGGTAAGTAATCACAGTCTTCTCAGGGAACCAGAGACTGGCATGCTGTGTTGTCAAGGCAACGGCTGCCCATGTCTTTACACCATCAGGATCTCCTCATACGGTTATTGATGCTAACACAAGTGTGGCTCTGCTGCCACGTGCCAGGGGTCAGTTTGCCAATGATGTCTCTCTTGAGAACTAATCACTAAGAGCATTACCTTCCCAGACAGAGACCACAGCAATGGCAAGCCATGTGAAGCTGACACATTATCTTCTTTTTCCATTATATATGAAGCTCTAATGACAGCATACCTATCTTTCTTTGTTCAGTTACTTTTTTTTTTTTTTTTTTTTTGGTGAGCTCTAAAGATTTAAAATCCCAAATCTGACCCTTGTTACTTTCAAGAGAAATCGAAGTCCTAAGTTAATAGAGAACAGCCAGTGGTGAAGTAGTCAGTGGTAAACAGAGTGACGGGAAAGAATGGTGAATCTAGAAGGATGAAAAGAAACAAGCATATGTTACAGAGAATGACTTTCTACACTAGCAGATTGGGAGAGTCTGGCCTGCTGTCAAGCAGCTGAGGTCCTGCTGATAATCATGGGAACTCCACCTTCACAGACAAAAAAAGAACACAGTCTGGACAGAATATACTCTCATCCTCTCCTAGATCCTGGGCAAAACACCTTAAAACACACACACACACACACACACACACACACCCAAATCAAATTCTGCACTCTAGATGAAAGATGATCCTGATGAATAAGCCTCCCCTACTGCAAAAATCTAAGAATGATTTCTATGTCAATATCCTTTTTCTTTTTTTTTAAAGAAAAAGATTTTATTTATTTATTTGACAGAGATCACAAGTAGTCAGAGAGGCAGGCAGTGGGGGGCAGGGAGCAGGCTCCCTGCCGAGCAGAGAGCCCTATGCAGGGCTAGATCCCAGGATCCTGAGATCATGACCTGAGCCGAAGGCAAAGGCTTTAACCCACTGAGCCACCCAGGCACCCTATGCCAACATCCTTAAAGAGCCTAGAGAACATACCCATTTGAGGTCCAAGGATTAAATTAAAATCTTAGTATTTTGTTTGCTTAACTTATAAATAATGCAGATTTATTTTCCTCTAATGGATTTGCTAGAAGTAAAAGTGAAAATCACAATCATTTAAGTGAGTAGTTTGATTATTCCAAACCGTTTACTAGTATTACTTAGTAGCAAAGGAATACGAACAAAAACGGGCTCCAACTTCTGGGGCTTCCTCACATGGTCCGTTGCTTGCCTTGTGCTGCCCCCTTCCTGCCATCCATGTCCAGCAGAGCGAGTAAGGACCTCGGAGGCTGGTGCTGAGAGAATCCCTCACTGGGAAAACTTAAATATAGACTGTATATCAAAAGACACTATTAAATGGATGTCAGTTTTCTTAGATGTGGTAAGGGTATTGTGATTATGTAGGTGAATGTTCTTATTTTTAGGTGAGGCATGTGAAATATTTAGGGGTGGAATTTTCTGATGTCTTCATTTTACTTTAAAAAAAAACATGTATGGGGACACCTGGGTGGCACAGTGGGTTAAGCCTCTGCCTTTGGCTCAGATCATGATCTCAGAGTCCTGGGATCGAGCCCTGCATCGGGCTCTCTGCTCAGTAGGGAGCCTGCTTCCTCCTCTCTCTCTGCCTGCCTCTCTGCCTACTTGTGAACTCTGTCAAATAAATAAATAAATAATCTTTTAAAAAAATATGGAAAAGGAGAAAAAAAAGGAGGGAGGCAGGGGGTGGGCAGATACAAGCAAATGCACCAAATGTTAAAATGATATGGATGTTAATCATACCACTTTTATTTTCACTCTTTGGAAGTTTTGAAAATTTTCAAAATAAAATGTTGGGGAAAAGACATATGTAAAAAGAAATTATATTCCCTGACCTCTAGAGATTCTGGAAGTTTTTTTGAATCATTTCTAAAGAAAGCCCCAAACCAAATTCTACATTCTAAGTGAAAGGTGATCCTAATGTATAAGGCTCCCCTACTGTAAAAATATAAAAATGATTTTTATGCCAATATCCTTAAGATCCTGGAGAATATACCTACTTAAGGACTGTCTGTCCAAGTTTATTTGAATCCGAATTGAGAGGCTGACTCTCCATACCAGGCATCTGGTGGTCCATGCATTAATTAGTTCAGGCATTGTTCCTCCAAAAACTAGAAAGCAAGTAGGCAAGAGGGTTGCTGTGGGCAGGACTCATGTAGCAGAGGGAGAGCCTAGGATGCTGTTTGATTTGCTCGCTGATCTTATAAGTGCGGACGTGGGAGGTGGAGGGTTAAGCACAAAGTATTATCCAAAGAACAAACTAGAACAATCCTAAAATTTTAATGGAATCAAAACAAAAACAAAAAACAAACCTACCCAAGATGGCCAAAGCAATCTTGTTTTTTTTTTTTTTTTAAGATTTTATTTATTTATTTGACAGATGGGGATCACAAGTAGGCAGAGAAGCAGGAAGAGAGAGAGGAGGAAGCAGGCTCCCTGCTGAGCAGAGAGCCAGATGCGAGCTCCATCCCAGGACCCTGGGATCATGACCTGAGCCAACGGCAGAGGCTTTAACCCACTGAACCACCCAGGCGCCCCTGGCCAAAGCAATCTTAAAAAATAAAAATAAAATTGGAGGGCGCCTGGGTGGCTCAGTTGGTTAAGTGACTGCTTTCAGCTGAGGTGAGGATCGAGTCCCCGTATCGGGCTCCCGGCTCCACAGGGAGTCTGCTTCTCTCTCTGACCTTCTCCTCACTCATACTCTCTGTCACTGTCTCTCTCTCAAATAAATAAATAAAATATTTTAATAAAAAAATAAATAAAATTGGAGGTATCATAATTTCAGACTTCAAGTTATGTTACAGAACTGTAGTAATCAAAACAGTATGGAACTGGCACAAAAATAGACATGTAGATCAATGGAACAGAATAGAAAGCCCAGAAATAAAACCACAATTATATGGCCAATTAATTTTTGACCCAGGAGGCACAAATATGCAATGGGAAAAAGTCTCTTCAACAAATGGTGTTGGGAAAATAGGACATCTACATGCAAAAGAATGAAACTGGACCATGTTCTTACACCATATATAAGAATAAACTGACAATGGATGAAGGACCAAAATGTGAAACCTGAAACCATAAAAATCCTAGAAGAGAGCAAAAGCAGTAATCTCTTTGACATCAGTCTTAACAACATCTTTCTAGATAGTATTTCTTTGAAGCAAGGGAAACAAAAGCAAAAATAAACTATTGGGACTATATCAGAATAAGAGCTTCTCCACAGCAAAGGAAACAACAAAACAAAGACAACCTAGCGAAAGGGAGAATATTTTGGCAACTGACATATCTGATAAAGGGTTCGTATCCAGAATATACAAAGAATTTATATAACTGAATACACAAAAAAAAAACCACACAAAACCCAAATAATCCAATTTAAAAATGTGCAGGAGACATGAAGAGATATTTCTCCAAAGAAAACATTCAGATGGCCAACAGACACATGAGAAGATGCCCAAAGTCACTCATCACCAGGGAATGCAAATCAAAACTATAGTAAGGTATCAACTCACACTTGTCAGAATGGCTAAAACCAAAAACTCAAGAAACAGCAAGTGTTGGTGAGGATGTGGAGAAAAAGGAACACTTGTGCACTCTTGGTGGGAATCCAAACTGGTGCAGCCACTGTGGAAGACAATATGGAGGTTTCTCAAAAAATCAAAAACAGAACTACCATATGATCCAATAATCGCACTACTGGATATTTACCCAAAGAATACAGAAACAGTATTTTGAAGAGATATATGCATTCTATGATTTATTGCAGCATTATTTACAATAGCCAAACTATGGAAGCAACCCAAGTGTCCATTGGTAGACGAATGGATAAAAAAGAAGTGAAATACATATACACAATGGCATATTATTCAGTCCTAAAAAGAACGAAGTCTTGCCATTTGCAACAACGGGGATGGATCTAGAGGATATTATGCTGAGCGAAATAAGCCATTCAGAGAAAGACAAATACCTCATGGTTTCACTCATATGTGGACTTTAAGGAACAAAACAAATGCACAAAAGAAAAAAAAAAAAGACAAACCAAAAAACAGACTCTTAACTACAGAGAACAGAGGGTTACTAGAGGGGAGATGAGTAAGAGGGTTGGTGAAATAGGTGAAATACATTAGGAACGATCTTAATGAGCGCTGAGTAATATGTGGCGCTGTTGAATCACTGTATTGCACACTGAAACTAATGTAACACCGTATGCTAACTACACTGGAATTAAATTAAAATTTTTTAAAAACCCCACAGAACATAAGGTTGAAGTGATTAATATATTTCTCTGTTCTCTATTTTGCTGCATCATTTATTACTGTTTTGATCTGAGAACCAGATCTGTTTTTCTGGTCTCAAGGAACAACATTTTCTACCAAAGAGCAGGAAGTGCCATCCCAGGAGTTTCTTTTCTTTTTTTCTTTTAGATTTTATTTATTTATTTGACAGAAAGAAACACAGCGAGAGAGGGAATACAAGCAGAGGGAGTGGGAGAGGGAGAAGCAGGCTCCCGCTGAGCAGAGAGTCCAATGCAGGGCTCCATCCCAGGACCCTGAGACCACGACCCGAGCCAAAGGCAGATGCCCAAGGACTGAGCCACCCAGGTGCCCCCTGGGAGTTTCTGATGCAAGAGACAAGCCGTGCACTTGTCTGTACCTGTGTGCGTGTGCTGCATGCGAGCATGCAGGTACATTGGCTAGGCATTTGAAACAAATGCAGACTTCTACAGTGGAAGGAATGAAATCAGTGTTTCCTAAACTGTTTTCCCATCTGAAAAAAAGTGCGTTGGGGCACCTGGGTGGCTAAGTGGGTTAAGCCTCTGCCTTCTGCTCAGGTCATGATCTCAGGGTCCTGGGATGGAGCCCCACATCGGGGTCTCTGCTCTCTCTCTCTCTCTGCCTCTCTGCCTACTTGTGATCTCTCTCTCTGTGTCAAATAAATAAATAAAATCTTAAAAAAAAAAAAGTGCTTTGCGGTCAAATAAGTTTGGAAACACTGCATATCACATTATCTTCTTCAGATTCAAAGCACATTAGTTTATTTAAAATTCTGAGAAGTCCCAGGGCACCTGGGTGGCTCAGCAGTGGGGTGTCTGCCTTGGGCTAGGGCCATGACCCCAGGGTCCTGGGATCAAGCCCTACAGCAGGCTCCCTGCTCAGCGGGGAGCCTGCTTCTCCCTCTCCCACTGCCCCTGCTTGTGTTCCCTCTCTCCCCATGTCTCTCCCTATCAAATAAATAAAATCTTAAAAAAAAATTCTGGGAAATCCCAGAAAAAGGATAATGTTATGTATTAACGGGTTAGCACAGTGTTTTCTGAACTTACCAGGATACCTACTGAATACTGTGCTACAGAATGCTCAAGTCTAAATGCAACTATGAGAGCTATTTAAAACTATCACACATTCATGTTTTCTACTAAATCTTGTTGCTATTAAATGACAATTTAGAAATGATGGTTTTCCCAGAGACTGGTTTTGTATACACTATTGAATGGTAAGTTATGGCTGGAAAGTTCTGGGAGCCAATGTGACTTAGATATAAATCTTCAATGAAAATGAGGCATTCGAAAAGTAGAATATTAATCTATGGAGACGTCCAAATTAAGAAAACACACTTGTAGTTGTTTCTAGACACACATACATTTTAGAAACTAAAGTGTACCCTGGTATTCATTAATGCTAAATATTCCCAATCTCATTGTCACTGCCATGCTAAATTCATTCTTCCATATCTTTTGCTATTCTCTTGTACTTCATTATTGCCATGAACTCTTCCTTAAAAGTATTGCCTAGGACAAATCGATGGGTAGATAGTGGATAAATGGATGCACAGATGGATAGATAGGTGGCAGGATATTAAAACTGAAGTTTTTTTTTTTTTTAAAGATTTTATTTATGTATTTGACAGACAGAGATCACAAGTAGGCAGAGAGGCAGGCAGAGAGAGAGGAGGAAGCAGGCTCCCTGCTGAGCAGAGAGCCTAATGTGAGGCTCGATCCCAGGACCCTGGGATCATGACCTGAGCTGAAGGCAGAGGCTTTAACCCACTGAGCCACCCAGGCACCCCCCCTAAAACTGAAGTTTTATCCAGAACACCAAAATAAAATAGATGTGAAATGCTAGAGACAGATTCCCATATGCAGAGTTTACAAGAGAGATTTTCTCAAGACTCTTAGATCAAGGATATAAAGTGGTAGAAGAAAAAGTGGGGTGGTCTTTGAGGAACCCATGCAAATGGCTCATGAGAGAGCCAACCTATTATTTAAAAAAAAAAAAGTTATTTAGTATTTATTTGAGAAAGAGAGAGAGAGAGCATGAGCAGGGCGGTGGGGGAGGTAGAGGGAGAGGGAGAAGCAGACACCCTGCTGATCAGGGAGCCTAATTCAGGGCTAGATCCCAGAACCCTGGGATCATGACCTGAGCCGAAGGCAAACGCTTAACTGACTGAGCCTCCCAGGTGCCCCAGTGCTAACTTATTACATGTTTGCCAGGCCAGGGAGCACACAGTCTCTCCTCCTACCCCACACTCCCTGCTCCCTTGCAGGGATCTGAGATTGGCCTGAAAACTGAGATTGGAGTTGGAGGTGGAGGGGGAGAAACCAACCAAAAAACCCCCTCTCTCCCTGCAGGTTTGTAGTCTGCAACAGGACTGAACTGGGTAGAAAAGAATCAATTTATTTCTTTACCCATTCATTCATGCATTTGTTCATTGCAATCTCGACCCCTAACATGGGGGTTGAGCTCAACCCCAGCATGAAGAGTGGCAAGCTCTACCAACATGAGCCAGCCAGGCAAACAGGAAAAACCACCTTTAAATCAAGTTCAGATTCTATTTGACATCTTGGGCTGGAAAGTGTAATTATGAATTAAGACTGTGACTTAAAGTGTCACTTAAAATGAGAGTGAACAATCTGTTAATTAAGACTGAGCTAAGATTAAGATCAGTTATGGAAACTGGCATCGTTTTCATTTCAGATTCGGGGAAAGGTTGTCCCTGCTTAACTCTTCGTAAAGAGCACATGGAAGATAGAAGTAAAGTTGTGCTTGATCACACACATCCCTGTTTCTCAGCCCCAGTGGTTATGACCTAACTTTCTGTTTTGCCTGCAGTGGCCTTTTTCTGAGTCAGTGGTGCATTCACGTGGCTGCTGAGTGTTAGATGATGGGTAGATGAGAAAGTAAGAAAGATAAGATAGTAAGATTGATTGATTGATAAAGATAGTTAGCAGAACTTCTACTCTAACAATTCCCAGATGTTTAGTCTAGAGAATCCTAGAGATACCCTGGAATGATGCAAAAAGGGGTTGAGAATGTTTGTCTTATTGCTAGACCATGAACTCCTTGCAACAAAGGACTGGTTCTTGAGCCTTCTTCCAACAAAGGACTGGTTCTTACTCATCTTTACTTCTCAGGGTTTACTTCAATTGCCAGAACACAGAAAAAGCTGATAAACCACTCTTAAGTGTTAATGTAGCATAAGTAACATTACTAGTTCAATCAGTATTGTTGATTTTTTAAAACTACATATTTTGGTAATATTAATGCTATTGAGTTATTACTGTTTTCCAATGTGAGAATTTAGTCCTCCAGCATATCATTTTAATATGTTCAATCATAATTGAGCACTTTTTTTCCCCCACTGAACTGAAAACTTTGTACATCCCTGCATCATTGCTTAGTAAATTTTAATGGAGCCACAAGATGGGAAAATGCTGGGAATTCTCTTGTTGACATTCAAGCCTGATTACACTCTGCTCTCATCTGTCCTTGCCCCTTTCTGTCCTGCCATTCTTGTCCATGGACCTGTTTTGCCGTCAGGCTGGGCTATTTGGTATCCCCCAATGCACAGTGTTTCCTCCCTTTCTGCCTAATGATTTCCTCCTGCCTGGAGTGCTCTTCCTGTTCCTCTTTGCCCTTTGCCCTACTTACTCTTGCATCTTAATGGATCCTTTATAACTCTGTCCCACCTTCTCTATGGCATTGTCCTGGGTCAGCCCAATACACAGGGACCTCTTCTCTGACTCCCGGGATCTACCAGGCTACATCACTCAGGAGGCATTAACTTGTTAACTTTTTGTGTGTGTTTGCATGATTTGAATATCTGGATCTTGATATTTTGAGGCTAAGGATTCTGTTTTATTTTTATTTGTTTGAAGATTTTTTTTTTTTTTATTACTTAAGTAAAATCTTCCCCTAACAAGGAGCTCGAACTCACAACCCTGAGATCAAGAGTCGCATGCTCTTATCAACTGAGCCAGCCAAGTGCCCCAATTCTGTTTTAGACATTTTGATTTCCCTCACATGCCTTGGACATAATAAGAACTGACATGATTTGACTTATTTAATGTTCATTTTCCTACTTTAAAATAGGCAGAGGATGGGACGCCTGGGTGGCTCAGTGGGTTAAAGCCTCTGCCTTCAGCTCAGGTCATGATCCCAGGGTCCTGGGATCGAGCCCCACATCGGGCTCTCTGCTCGGCGGAGAGCCTGCTTCCCCTCCTTCTCTTTCTGCCTGCCTCTCTGTGTGCTTGTGATCTCTGTCTGTCAAATAAATTAAAAAATAAAAATCTTAAAAAAAAAATAGGCAGAGGAATTGTGCTAATGTTTCTCAAAAGGTAACACCTAGAAAAGGCAGCCTGGAATGATTGAAAGTGTGAGTGTTATTATATACTCTGATTAAAATTCTTAAAGCAATTCAAATGAGTATTTATTGGGTGAATAAATGAATAAAATATACACTGAATATTGATTTGGTACATATGTAATATAACTATATTGGAGGATGGGAGAAGAATGTGCATATTGGCATGGGACTCACAGGAAGAAAGCTAAATCTTCATCTTCCATAGTAATTAGGAAATCAATACATAATTTCTAAAATGGAAAAAAATTCAACAAAATAACAGTGTAAATATATTACTTAGGATCATGGAGGTAAATAACAAAAGAGTTAAAAAAGTACAAAAACATGGTTACCCTTGTAGACCTTTTATCTCTTGGTAGCACATCTCACTATCTTGATTTTAAGTAAATATATTTCCAATTCCAGATTTCTTAGTTTCTCTTTCTTTTTTTAAATTTTTAAAAAAGATTTTATTTATTTATTTGACACAGAGAGAGATCACAAGCAGGCAGAGAGGCAGGCGGAGAGAGGGGGAAGCAGGCTCTCCGCTGAGCAGAGAGCCCGAAGCGGGCCTTGATCCCAGGACCCTGAGATCATGACCTGAGCTATGGCAGGTTCTGAAGGCAAAGGTTTAACCCACTGAGCCACCGAGGCATTTTCTCCTTCTTTTTACATTTTTAGGTTATGTCCTGCTGGGCAAGCAGCTTAAAACTTACTTGCTTAAAATCTGAGCTCATCTCACTCTTTCCTACTGTACTGAGAGGTTTCTGAAACTTTGCATCACTTGCAGGGGCATCATTTGTTATTCCTTCCTCTTTTTTCTCTAGTCATTCAACAAGTATTTATTGAATGCCTACTCTATTTGAGCCATTGTACTGGACTCTGGATAAGTAAGTAATTGATAAGTCACACTTTATAATTAAGGTGATTCTTTTCCAGTGTTCCTTTGGTCTACCTGCTTTGTTTTTAGTTTTTGCAGTCTCTTCCCTAAAGTAGATGATAGCCATTGGTTCATCACCCGGGGAAAACAGAATTATTCATTCTTAGGCTATGAATATAAAATCTTGGCAGTCACCTTGAGGTCAAGCCAGAGAATACGGGACAGTCAGCAAACATCAGTCAACACTGTTGGGAAACTGTGAAATGTATGTTCAATTGCTGATAGTGGGTCAGGTGTATCGTGTTGTAAAGAACATTTGTATATTTCATTTATCCATTCAATATTTTTTTATTATCTACTGTTTCTAGGAAACAGTAGATAATAAAACAGTGAAAGTAATGCAATACACTAGGATCACAACTGAATATAATACAAGACCACTGCAATTTTTAAAAAAGATTTTCCTTATTTATTTGACAGAGAGAGAGAGAGAGAGAGAGATCACAAGCAGGCAGAGAGAGAAGGGGAAGCAGGCTCCCCGCTGAGCAGAGAGCCCGATGTGGGGCTCGATCCCAGGACACTGAGAACATGACATGAGCCGAAGGCAGAGGCTTTAAGCCACTGAGCCACCCAGGTGCTCCCACTACAATTTTTTATATATTTCAGCCACATATATTTGTGTGTCTGAGGCAAATAACTGAATGTAATGTGATGAGTGTCCTGATAAAGGTGTGGAAGAATTGCAGTGTGACCATGGGGAGAGAGGCACCTGATCCTACCTATTTGGAAGAGTCATGGATGGAATGAAGTAAACCTCAAAAGAAAAGATAACTCTGAAGGGGTCTCCCTGCCCCAGAGCTTCTGAAACAGGCGGAGGCTTCTTCTGCACAGCAGGTCACCTCCTCCTGCCATTCAGTCCTGCTACCTTTACTCCAGTAGCATTGTCACCAAAGCCTCCCGCGCACAAGTCTCTGTCTCAGAGTCTGTGTCCCGGGAAACCTAACCTGAGACGTGAGGGCAATGCAAATAAACAAAATCTTCCCGTTTCATAGGAGTAAGCCAGCAAATAATACCTGAAGGCAAAAAGATCAATATATAAAGGTGTAAATATATTGTCTGGAGTTAACACAGATGACCACTGTTAGAAAACTACAAATAGAGAAGACAACGACTTGTCCTTGTAAAGTCAGTGGCGATTGATCAGGTGGGAGCCTTGCTTTTCCGACCTCTATCATTTCAAATCACATGCAAATAGTACTTTGATTCAAATAATATTTTAACATAAAATAAGGACTCTTTGAGGCAACTGTTTGTGGAGAAATAGTGGAGTGAGGTCAAGAAGTAATGTTTGCATTCAGAGTTTGGAATTTTGATGCTTGGTCTGGCTAATCTGGTTTAGGTCACTTACTCTTTCAGAGCATTAGTTTTCTCATCTGGTAAGTGGGAATAATAATGATATTGAAGTAAAAACTATGCACGAGTATGGTGAGGTATAAATAAAATAATGAAAGTGAAAATGCTTAGTAAAGCCATAAGTATTAGATGGGAGAATGGAATACATGTTACCAGCCAGGAACTAGAGAACACAAAAGAGCAGTTAATTCTGTCAGTAGATGAAAGACCTCATGAACACTGACCTTAAAAGTTGTCCTGAAGAATAAAAGAGAATTTTGATAGGCAGAGAAGGAGGACTGAGGAGGAAGGGGATTTTATTTTATTTTTAAAGTAATTTTTAATTCCTTTTATCAAGCTAAACCATGGACATAATAATTAAAAGGCAACAATTCAGAAGGGTTTATAATCTTCATGCCTTCAAGTCTTTGTTCAAATGTCATGTTTTCCAACGAGCCCTTTCCTGAACATGTTATTTTTGTCTTTAACTTGGCCCCACTGATTTCTCTTACCCTACTTTACTTTACTTCTCTGATTTCTCTTACCCTACTTTATTCTTTCCTCATAGCACATATCCACTTCTAACATATTAAAGCTTACTTATTCTGTCTGTGGTTTTTTTGGTCTTTTAAAGTAATCTCTACACCGTATGTGGGGCTCAAACTCATGACCCTGAGATCAGGAGTTGCATGCTCTTCTGACTGAGCAGTCAGGTGCTTCTTGTATGCAATTTAGTTGTTGTTGTTGCTATTGTTGTTTTCCTCTCACTGGAATGTGAGCTTTAGTAGGACAGGAATTTTGACTTGTTCTTTTCCTCTCCCCAGTGTGCCTAAACAGTGCCTCATACATTGCAGGGACTCATTGAATATTCATTGAATAAGCTAAAAACATAAAACACATTTTTGAAAAAGATTCTATTTATTTCTTTATGAGACAGAAAGAGAGAGAACAAGCTGGGGGAGGAGCAGAAGAAGAGGGAGACAGGGACAAGCGGACTCCAAGATGATGCGGGGCTCAATCTCATGACCCTGAGATCATGACCTGAGCTGAAACCAAGGGTCAGAAGCTTAACTAACTGAGCCACCCAGGCATCCCTAACATAAAACAGTCTCGCATGCTCCACTGCTCTCCAAACCCTATCACATTTCTCAGAGATACCTGCTTTAAAAATAAATGTCTGTATATATGTATGTATGTATGTAAAAACAAATTAGCTTGTTCTTTTGGAAAATTTCAAACATACATACATAAAAGCAGAGAGAACGATACAGTGACCCCTGCTTCTATAATTATCAACAACTGCCTAGTCTTGTTTCTCCATCTTGCTATATTTGGAGGCTATAGGAGATTGGCACTAGAGTATTTTAAAGCAAAGCCCAGGCATCATGTTATTTTATGTAGAAATGCTTCATGATGCCTCTAACAAGGATATTTAAAAACCTAACCTCCATGACATTATTATACCTAACAAAATTAATGGTTTCTTCTATCATCATCTTATATCCGAATCATAATCAAATTTTTCTAATGGTTTCAAAATAATTCTAATAAGGATCCTAAATGATATCTCCACATTGAATTTGTTTCATCTCCTAAATTTCACTTATTTTTTTTTAAAGATTTTATTTATTAATTTGACAGAGAGAAATCACAAGTAGACAGAGAGGCAGCCAGAGAGAGAGAGAGGGAAGCAGGCTCTCTGCCGAGCAGAGAGCCCGATGCGGGACTCGATCCCAGGACTCTGAGATCATGACCTGAGCCGAAGGCAGCGGCTTAACCCACTGAGCCACCCAGGTGCCCAATTTCACTTATTCTATAACTCACTTCCACCCCCATACCATCCATACCATCGATTTGTTAGAGAAACTAGGTCAGTCATCTTGCGAAATGTCCCATATTCTGGATTTGACTGATTGCTTCCTTGTGGTGTCCTTTAACTTGCTCTCTGGAGGTAACTACTTTTAGAAATTCCTGTTTTTAGTTCTCTTCGTGATTACCTTGATATCTTTAAATGAATGTTTCTTGATTTAGACATCATGATGCGTGCAAATTTAGCTTGCTTGCCCTGCCTCTCTCCTCCGCTGCCTCACTTCTCCCAACTTGATTTTGTCACGAATCTTTGTTTCTTTCACCTCTGTGATTTCAGACAGTATTCTTGAACCTCTAACTGTCACTCCATCAACCAGGAGAGCACCTGTCATTGAGAACAGGTCCCCTTCACCTGTTCTTCTTCCCTTTTACTTCCCAAACTCTATTGGCAGTAAATCTAGTTTTCAATTTTCTGGCTGGATAACCTTTTTTTTTTTTTTTCCTGTAATCACAATTTTGTCTTCTGGGATTTGCCTATTAGTTTATTCTAAAATGGTAGAAATTAAATATTGTGGCTTTTCAGGCGTAGTTCAACTGCAGAGCCAAAAAATACTCTTTGATTTCTTCTTTATGCGGTCGTGTTAGAACCCCTATACCAAAGAATGTCTTCTAGTGTCACATTAAAATAGATTCTCATTTTTTTACACTCCACCAATTGCACAAAATCGTGCCACATTTTAACTTGTTTTGTATTTGTTACATGCCAGGAATGATGTTTGAAACTGGTTTGGATTGACCATTCCAATCATCAGGCTATTCATAAGGGATGATTTTTTTGAACCACAATAGAAGAAAGTACCTACTATTAAAAAAAAATAGCCCCTTGTCAATGGGAAATTAGACTGGAACAGTAGACTCAAACCACCTAATGGAAGGTCAAGAATACCATGCCGAGAGGTTTGGACTTTGAAGGTCCTAGGAGGCTCTTGCAGGTTTTTAAGGAATGCAAGGTGCTTGAGGTTAAGCTCTCTTGGAAGTAATTGTCCAAAGAAGGCACTGCGATCCAGCAGGGCAAGGGAATTTCCAAGTTCCATGGGTACTTTAATAGCACTCCCCATGTCAGAGAGCTTTGTGGAGACAGGGCCTTACATGGCATTCAAAGAACCCACCAGTGGCTCCACGAGAGAGTCAGCATTTGAACCTCTGCAGCCCATCCTGAACTCTAGGTAAGAAGCCCTGATCAACATCAGCATTCTCTAAGGCTGCCTAGGAATGTATGTAACCTTTAAAAACTGATGGATATTCGAGTAGATTCCAATTCCAAATTTTTATAGTAAAAAACAACTTTACAATGACAATTGTTTTATTCATATCTTTGCATCCTTTCCCAATATTTTCCTTGGGAAAAATTTATAATTGCAGAACAGCTGGGTAATATATGTGTAATTTTTTCTTTCTTTTAAAATTATGCACTTAACTTCTTAGAGCAGCAAAATATGTTTTCAGTGCTGGATTATTGACATTATATTCATCTCATTAACAACCTTTTTTATTATCAACCATTATAAGACAAGACTTTATAAATGATAGTGAAAAGTAAATCATTTTATTTTTTAAAAAGATTTTATTTATTAGAGAGCAAGAGAGAGAGAGCACAAGCCAGCGGGGAGAGGCAGAGGGAGAAGCAGATTCCTTGCTGAGCAGGGAGCCCAACATGGGGTTCGATCCCAGGACTCTGGGATCATGACCTGAGCTGAAGGCAGCCATTTAGCCAACTGAGCTACCCAGGTGCCCCAAAAGTAAATCATTCTAGATGACAAGTTTCCATGTTGCAGAAGTTTTCTATGCCCAGGTAAACACCATCTTATTAGTTTAACAAGATATCCCCGAGACACATGATTTTAAAGGAGGTTAATTTAAAGGATGCAATAGAAGGGTATACTGTGAACCATGATACCTTGTACATAGTTGGAGTTCAATCAGCATTTACTGAATGGATTTTCTTATAAGTTTTGCTTTACCTATAACATCTGTATCTACTATTAATTCATGGTCAAGATCCTTTTATATTTAAGTGATATGTTGAGTAAAGAGCCCTGACAACACTGAAACTGCTTATTATTAGGGTTCAGCATGCACCTGAAAGTATTTTAGAAGTGTGACTCTGAAACAGTGGTAACTTAGCGGGTACTAACATTCTGGAAGAAGGGTTGGAGTAGTAGTCACCTGCACATGCCTGCCTTGCCTTGGACAGATGATAGGTGGCAGCAACAGACCAGAAATTACAGTAAATCCAAGCAACCCAGGCTTTGGAAAGGTTATTTTTTAATTTATCATTTCATTAATTTTCTTTCAAAATTAAAAGTACAGCTGCAACGCAAGTAGACATAGAAAATAACTGAGCATGATGTAACTAATTTATAGGATGTAGGCTGCCTAAATCTTCACACTATAATCTCTCAAGTTATATTTCAAAACTCTAGGCTTAGTTTTATGATTGTTCTCAGCTTGTTTATTCTTACACTTTTTATTTCTTCTCTTCGTAAGCACTGAAAATTTAATGCCTCTTTATTAACAGGAGGGTGGGTGGCATATTTGAACTTTCTCCGCTTAAACTTTGATCTACTTCTATTGTGAAGATTTTGTCCCCAGGCATTGCATTGGTCATGGTTCAGTTACAGAAAAAATAATTCACTCTAGACAGTTTAAACAGAAATGGATTTAACACTGAGTATTAAATGGCTTATGGAGTTGCTGACTGGCTAATGAAAGAGTCTCTGGGTCAGTGGTTCTCAGCCTTAGCTTCATACCCCAAGCATCTGGGTTGATTTTAAGAATATAGACTCTGGAATCTCCTGCAGACATATTGAATCAAAACCTTGGGGGGCAGGGTGAGGGAGGCATGTGTATGTGTATAATTAGTAAGCTCCCCTGTTGATTCTAATGTGCATATAGGGTTGAGAATCACTTTGAGGCTGAGGTTTCAGGACTGACCTTCACTGCAGCACTGGGCCACCAAGGGAGCTACTGATTCTTTTGTAGTCAGGAAATGTGCTGAACTGAGATGGCTTTAAAACTATGTCTCCCCAGCCACCGTCAGGAAGCTGCCGTGGACTGGAAACTGCCACATCCAGGGAATTGCTACTCCAGAATCTGCCGCACTTGCTATGATATTAACTAGTGACATGGATGTCCTGCACCCTGCCTCCTGGTGCCCAAGAAGCTCCAGTCACTGTGATCTCAGTTAACCACCACCACTGGAAAGCTCCTCCTCTCTGATTGTGCTTATCACAGAGCCAGCAGCAGATGGCCTCCGCCTCACTCACACCCTCCCTCCGCATCCAGCATGATAACTTCTGATGGTTGATCCTGTATCACAAGGAGTCCCAATTGCAAGAATGTCCATGGGATGGAGCTTTAAGCGTCTCAGTTCTACAGAACAGGAAAGCAAGCTGGAAGGAGATTGGAATGGTTGTTCTGTACCAACCCAGTTATCTACCAAGTGCATCATGAAATAATTTGGTTTTTTAAATCTTTTTTTTTTTTTAAGATTTTACTCATTTATTTGACAGAGAGAGAGATCACAAGAAGGCAGAGAGGCAGGCAGAGAGAGAGAGAAGCAGGCTTCCCGATTAGCAGAGAGCCCGATGCGGGACTTGATCCCAGAAACACGAGATCATGACCTGAGCCGAAGGCAGAGGCTTTAACCCACTGAGCCACTCAGGAGCCCCCAAATAATTTGTTTTAAAGACAGGAGAACCCTTGATGGCACTAGCCCAGATCTGAGGGTAAATGTGGACACTGTGTGTGTGTGTGTAAACTAAGGAGGAATCCGAAAGAATGTCTTTCCCAGATAGTCTTCTCGATTCTACAGGAAAGGCCAATGTAAGACTGGCTGAATTCTGTGCTTGAGAAGTAATAGGAAGAGAAGGGTCTATATTGCCTACTTTTTTCTCAGTTAGTGTCTGACCCTTTTCCCCTTCCTGATCTTGGTGCTATAGCTCAGAGCCTGGGCCTACTTTGTTTAAAACCTGGCTTTGTCATCTGTTGTCTCTGTTAAGTGTTCAAGCAAGAGTATCTAGGATTAGTTCTCTCTTTATGTAATCTTAACTGTATCTTTTCCTTAGTTAAGACATACAGACACATATTTCCTGTTTTCTAAAAAATTCAGTGCTAAGTATAATGGCATTTTCCATACTGTTTCTTCATACCTAGACATATTGTTATGCATTTTGTGTATTTTCTTTCTTCTGGAAGTAAACTATGTTTCTTTTCATTAATTGAGGTATTACTATATTTAATTATCTATTTGTGCTTCTTTATACCAATTAAGGCCTGATCTGGTGCTTTGAAAGTCAATTGTTTTGTCCTATCTTAGCTTGACTTAGATCACTACAAATTTAAATCATGTGCCCATTTAATGAAAGAGTTAAAATTTTTTTTGACTAATAATTTTGTTCACATACTATGTGAGAAATTATTTTGAAATGTTATTATGAAAATATATAATAGGATATTAAAAATGGACTTCCGAAAAATAAATTTTTAATTTTAGAAGAGCTTTATTTTTTTTTTTTTATAGATTTTATTTATTTATTTGGCAGAGAGAGATCGCAAGTAGGCAGAGAGGCAGGCAGAGAGAGAGAGAGAGAGAGGAAGCAGGCTCTCTGCTGAGCAGAGAGCCTGATGCAGGACTCCATCCCAGAACCCTGAGATCATGACCTGAGCTGAAGGCAGAGGCTTAACCCACTGAGCCACCCAGGTGCCCCTAGAAGAGATTTAGATCATAAAATTATTATGAAGATAGTGCAGAGTTCTCCTATACCCTACACCTAGTTTCTCCTATTATTAATATCTTCCATTAGTATGTACATTTGTCATAGTTAAGGAGCCAATTATCGATAACTTTTTCACTAAAGTCTACAGTTTATTCAGATGTCCTGTTTTTACCTAAATTCCCTTTTCTGTTCCAGAATCCCATCCAGAATACACATTACCTTTAATCAGGATGTCTCCTTAGCCTCCTCTTGGTCATTTCTCAGGCTTTCATTGTTTTTCATGGCCTTGACAGTTTTGAGGATCATTGATCACATAGTTTGTAGACTAAAAATCAACTCTTTTACATTTTACATTTTAAAGGGATGCCTGGATGGCTCAGTCAGTAAAGCGTCTGACTTTGGCCTAGGTCATGGTCCCAGGATCCTGGGATTGGACCCCGAAGTGGGCACCCTGCTCAATGGGGAGTCTACTCCCTCTCCTGCTGGCCCTCCCCTATATCTCTCTCTTCTCTCTCATCTTTAAAGTAAAAATTTTTGAAAAATATTTGAGAGCGAGCGAGCGAGCGAGCATGCAGGGCAAGGGGTGGGGGGCAGAGGAAGAGCAGCAGACTCCCCACTGAGCATGAAGCCCAAAGTAGGTTCCCTGTCAGGACCTTGAGATCATGACCTGAGCTGAAATCAAGAGCCAGATACTCAACTGAGCTACCCAGGTACCCCTAAATTTTATTTTAAAACTTTACATAAACATTTCAAACACATTAACAAAATTAGAGAATAGTATAGTGAATCCAATCCCCATGTACTTACGACTTACCTGCAATAACTATCACCAACTTACTAAGTTTCTTCTATCTACATTGTCCTACCACAATGCCAGCGGGTTTAAAAGCAAGTCCCAAATATCATTTTACAGCACCCTTCCATATTTCAGTATACACGTCTACTTGGTAAGGCCTTTAAAAAAATTACAACCACAAAATTACAAGTCATGATTATATTAACAAAGGCAATGCTGTAATATTTATTTATTTATTAAAAGATTTTATTTATTTATTTGACAGACACAGATCACAAGTAAGCAGAGAGGCAGGCAGAGAGGGGGAAGCAGACTCCCTGCTGAGCAGAGAGCCTGCGGGGCTCAATCCTAGGACCCTGGGATCATGACCTGAGCCGAAGGCAGAGGCTTGAACCCATTGAGCCACCCAGGCGCCCCGGTAATGCTGTAATATTTAATAGTTAACATGTGTTCAGTTTCCCCAGTGGTATCAAAAATATTTGGTTGACTCCTAATTTCAAATCAGGATCCAAACAGGATTTATATATTGAATTCTGTTGATTTGAAAAGTAGGACTTTTGGTCTCAGTTTTAGCTAAGACCTAAGACCGAAAACAATAGCTACACCTCATTTCAAGGTGAGGTACTGCACCACCACGTCATGCAAAAGGGGCGTTTTAAAGCTGGCTTTAAGATCCTTAGTCCCAATACCCACCTCAGGCTCATGAGAGGATTTCTTTCAGGAAAAGTGGTTGGAGAGCTGTGGTTTTCCCTATTCTCCCCTTTCCCACTATGGGAGAGAGAAATCAGGTGTTTTCCCTTTACCACGTGCCCACTTGAGAGGGTCTTTAAAAGAACCCTCCCTTTTTTGAGAGCTTGGCATTTACTCCTTGGAGCTAGAAGGGACTGGTATTTGGTTCATACCTGAAGAAGGTAAAGAAGAGAGGCTGTGGCTGGAGATGATCTGTCTGATGCCTGCCAAGACAGCAGAAAGAGGTATTCAAATTCAGAGCAAACTGCAACTTCTCAGTGGCAGGGCAGAGATAGGAGCCCCACAATTAGATGTGACAGGAAGGAGGGATCTGGCCCCATGTTCATGTTAGAAGGGATCCCAGCCATGCACCCTTCTTGCTGAGGGCTAGTCTCCCAGCAGAAAGGGGCTGAATGTGTAGCATTCAATACAGAAGTTGGGATAGGGGTGTGTACGCACCAAAGTATAGGCATTGTCCATCAGGAGAACAAAAGTTGGGAATTTCTGGTGGGGAAAAAGCTCTGAATCACCCCAGAAAGGTTCCTTTACAAGAACTAATCGGCTTTGAGTATCCACCAAACCTGAAGAGCCCAAACTAGATTCCAAAAGTATGACTTTTTTCCAATTCTCATGCAGGCAGGGAGAAACTGAGATTGGGAAGAAGCAACCACGTCCTCTCCCCTCTCTAGCCTAAGCAATACCAGGCTAGGAGAGGGAAGTGACTTTTTTTTTTTTTTTTTTTTTTTTAACGATGTTATTTATTTGACAGAGGGAGAGAGCACAAACAGGGGGAGAGGCAGGCAGAGGGAGACAAGAGAAGCAGGCTCCCAGCTGAGCAGGAAGCCCCAACATGCGGCTGGATCTCAGCATCCTGGGATCATGACCTGAGCCAAAGGGATACACTTAACCGACTAAGCCACCCAGGTGCCCTGAGGGAAGTGACTTTAATGATAAATGTACTTCTGAGTTTTGAATATCAAATTGGATTGTGATAAAGAAAAATTGGTTGAAACCAGGGGCAGAACTTCCTTCTGGAAAGAAATATGCTTTCCTGATAAAATGCTTAAGCAATTTTCTGATAATTTGTAATGAGCTTAAAGCCTAGCTACTTTCTCACCTAATAGTCTGACCTCTAATGATCTTGAATTCAGTTTAGTTTTAAGTATCTAACCATCTGTCTATAAAGTATTCCATCCATTAAAAAAAAAAAAAAAAGTATTCCATCCATGAGGGAATCATGGAGTTGGTTCGTTTAGGCCTCTTCAATTGTGGAAGTTATCATATGTATTCTGTTGACTCCTGCTCTTTTAACATAATTATTATAAAACTATTTCAGGGGTAGAAATATGTTGATGGATAAAGTAATTCTGGTTGTCCCTGAAATTAACTATACTTAATAGCAAATTTTTGAGAAATCACACTCAACTGACCCTTTGTGGTGATGAATTAAAGATTTATAGGTGAAACCTCCTCAGTTCAAATGTCTTTTGGGTACAGAGACTATATTGTCTGTCCCTACTTCATAGGTTCTGGGGCCTAGTCATTTTTTATTCTTATATTATGTAGGCAGGATTTCCCTTTTCTATACATTACCTTAAACGTGATCCTACACCACACACAAAAAGTTAAAGAAACCCTTGAACCTTAAAGAATCTTAAGGAGTTCAAGAAACGGACTGATTTTGTTAGGTTTTAATTTCAACCAGCAGTAACACAAAGCCTAGTTATTATAAGGCTATTGCTCAGGTTACAAAACGAAAATTTTCTTCTAATTGAATCCCATAGTGTATGTGAACCACCTGCTTACATCTGTTGCATCAGAAGCCAAATCGTCATACTCTCATTCGGTGTTGTTAGTGGTACAGGGAAATGGGTGCAGCCCTTTGAAAAACCACTTGGCTATATATATCAAGAATAGCATACATTTATACAGTTTGGGTATTCTACCTCTATTCTAAATAATCAAAAAATATGGAAAGGAAGCTCTGTGCATGAGTATTTCCATCATAATATTTTTTACAGTAATGAAAAATTAGAAGCAACTTGGGTGTGTAATAGGAGGGACTTAGTAGGTAAATTTATGCTTATACCCACCTAACAGAAAATCATGAAATTTATAAAATATTTTTTGGAAAGGCTACAATATGGAAAAAGAAAGAATAAAAGTTGAATTTATGCTATGTTTTTAACTACTTAAAATATATGTAAGAGAGAATACACATATGATAAAGGTTGTGTTATGATTTTCTCCATTTAAAAAAATTTCTCTATGCATGGATGTTTCTATTACTTAGAATTAGCTTGAATATTAAGAATATTTGCTTTTAATTTTTAAAGTCTTAGAATCACTTATTATTGCAATCCATGCTGAAACAGTACATAAAAATGCCTGTTTACTAATGTTCTGTAGTTGGCAGACCCAAAATACTTTAGCTAAGCAAATGCCAATTGTTGCTATATGCATTTCTATTTGCAGTTATCTAATTGTTGCCACAGCATTTCTAAAATTACAATAAAGCTACATAGTAGCTGGCAGAATTACTCTTGGGTAACTGTAGAGAAAACTCAAGACTAAGAAAATGTCAACCTTATCAGTGACAGGATTAAGGATAGTGACAGGATCTCAACCCAATTTGAGTTTTACTTCTTGGAAGGCACAGTACTAGCAGGGAAGACACTAAATAATTAGGATGAAATAATTATATGGATGAAATAATTAGGATGAAATCTGGTAGGTACTTGCACAGACAACTAAACATGATAGAGGAAGATTTGAGAGTAGGAGGAAGTATTCTAGATAAAGTAGATCTAAGAGTGAAGTTTTTCTTTTTTTTTTTTTTTAAAGGTTAGGTTATGTTCAGAGAGGTAAAAAATCCAAAGTGCCTTGACTATACCTTACTTATAAACTATAGAATAATCTGTGGATGAGGATAAGCAGGTAATAAGAGGTTAGTGGAGGCTGGAGACCTTCAGTTTTATTCAGAATGCAACGCAGAGACTCTGAAGAAAGCCATTGAAAAAAATCTATGTTGATTCTAGAATCTGTATGGAATAAACTGGCAGATGAGAGAAGACATTAAGTTGTGAGGTCTCTGCAATAAAGCAGTATCTTCATTACATAAAATTACCTGAATTAGCACTTCCAGAATATATTTTACTTTAAAACGTTTCAACCAAATCCCAAACAAATTTTGGAAGATTTTTGGTGTTCCCTAAAGAACTGTCACATAATATTGAATCAGATTGCAGAGGATTATTTTAACTCTGTGGCCAGATGCAGAGAAATATGGAAAGGTATTGAAGCCAACAAATATGTTGAGAAATGCAAATCCTGACAAGTAGAAAGATTCGGAATTCTAGAAGACAACAGCTTATCAATAGCTGTATCCAGATACTTTGGAGTGGTGGGTTGCTTTCAATTCAGACTTCATAATAGTTCACCATGAAGCAAAATTCTCTAAGTACAAAGTGCCTTAACCTTGTAGGCAACTGGGATGTTACTGAACAATCAAGACCGTAAAAAATCTATGTGAGTCAAGAGCAGACAAGACGATTACTTTCCTCCCCGTTCCCACTAGGATAGAACAGGTTAGATTTTTTAGGTTTCGTCCTAGAAAATATCACAGTCTACGAAGAATATGGATTCAGGCCCCAAACCTTTCTGACTCAACAGTGAGGTGAAGAGGATGCAGACAAGAATTGGCTCAAAATCGCCAAATAGATTTGGCAGTCGCCTAAACATTTCATAAAAATCAACTCACTAACCAAGTACCCTCAACCATCAAGCTAGCAGATCTCTCATTTCAAAAGCAATCACGTTTGGTTACCAAACTATTGACATCTGGGCACGAAATCCGGCTTTTATTGACTTAAGACCGAGAAATGAGCCCCGAGGTTAACTGAATCGCCGGGAGTGCGGAACCGGCGCATCCCTCCCGGGGAAGCCAGTCTGGTTCCACAAGGGAGGGCAGGACGAGGAGGAAGGCTTCTCCGCCGGGGGCTGAGCGCTCTTTCCCTCTAGTGTCCTTAGCTGCCCCCGTTCCCAGCATCCGCCGTTCATTTGCCGCCTTCCAACGCGTGACCCCGGCGCGCTCGCGTCCTGAGCCGGTGACAGGCGCGGGGTGCGCCGAGAGGTCCCATGTGCCCCCTCCCTCTCCTGGCTGCCGCAGTCGCCGCGTCCCGAATCCCGCTCCGGCTCCTCGGCAGAGGACTTGCCACCGCCGCCGCCATGTCTGCCGCCGGGCGACTCAAAACCGTGGACTACGAAGTGTTCGGGAGAGTGCAGGGTAGGGGACCGCCCCCCTACAGTGGGGGATCAAGGAAGCGTTAGGGGAGGACGGGGAGAAAGCTACCAGAAGCGCCACCCATCTTAACGAACCCCCCGCCCCCAACTCGCTCCCCAACTTGCTGTGGCCGGGACTTCCGCTCTGCCATGACACAGCAGGCGCGGGAGGCCAAGAAAGCGGAGCGCGCCTGCGCCGAAGAGCCGGGGTGGGCGGGGTAGGAGAGAGGAGAACGCGGGGGGTTGGGGGGGGTGGGGACGGGGTGTGACGGGAGGGAGAAAGGCCACCGCCGGGCATTCCCAGCCCGCTGGGTGAAAGGGTGCTTGGTCGGGGCCTGGCGGGCAGAGAGGGAAAGAAGAAGGTTGGGTGGGAAAGGAAGAGAGGGCCTTTGAGCTAGTGGTCCTCGTTTGATGCCACTAAAACTACTGGGTTGACCGGAGTTTCAGAAAGGACACCTCAATGATGTTTGATGGTTCACGCTGCCAGAGATGACACTCCTTACCTCGCTCCGCCAATGTAGCTCCTAAAAAAATTAAGTCATCTAATTTTTGTTTCATCCTAAATTTAAATAGTTGCAAAGCATGTAATGTCTGGCTTCTTTTTACTATTGTTATTTCTAAATGTTAAATCACTCATTTAGCCAATGGAACATAAGCATGGCAGTGATTTACTATTTACCGTTTTTCATTTAAATTAAAGCTTTTTTTTTTTTTTTTTTTAAGGAATTTATTTATCTATTTGACAGAGAGAGATCACAAATAGGCAGAGAGGCAGGCAGAGAGAGGAGGGAAAGAGGCTCCCCACTGAGCAGAGAGCCCAATGTGGGGCTCTATCCCAGGACCCTGAGATCATGACCTGAGCCGAAGGCAGCGGCTTAACCCACTGAGCCACCCAGGCGCCCCCTGTTTGAGACTTTCTTACCGATCACCCTATCAAGCTTTTTTGGTAATTTGTATGTATAGTATGTATGTGTGTATAAATATACACATATACATTTAGATATATTTTCTTGATTTCCTTTGGCCATAAAGCTCTATTATTTTTTTTTTTTTCCTTTCTGGCGTGAGTTGCTGTTGTGATTATTATTGGAATACTATCAGGAAGTTAAAAATACATTTAAAGATATGATAAACATTATTCAATTTAAAAGGCAAGTTTGTATTGGAAATTTATTCCTTAAGGAGAAATCTGGGGGTATTTATGGAACATTGATTAAAGGATGTGTACTCTATTTTGGTACGCTAGAGGTTTTTACACTTTAGGGTGATGTACAAGGTCAGATTAAAGAAGGGCAAGAGTATGCTTTTTGTAATTCAATGGGCCTTCCTTTCAAAGATAGCTGTGAAAAGAAAGGTAGGAAAGGAGAACCACATCAGAGCATAGGTGCTTTCTCAGGCCCTTGTCAGGAAAGAATACATGTGAAAGTTGAAGATCTGGAAATCGATTTGCTTAAAATTATCCATGGCCTTGTACCCTATAGAAAGCCTTTGGGTACACCCAACGATCTGGTATTGAGGATTGAAAACTGCAGTAAGTCGTTGGAAGCAGTGGAATATGAAAATAGTGGCAGAGACCACCTGACAAAATATTTGGTCATTTGGATAGAAATGGCAGTAGTTAAGGAGTGCATGTATGTGTGTGTGCAGGTGACATTTATGGGGTATGTTCCATGTGCTGATCATCTTATTATTTTTTACTTAATCCTCATCACAATTTTGTGAGATTTATGTCTCACTGCTCTCTTCACAATGAGAAAGCAGAAATGGAGAGGTTCACTAAGTTGGACAAGTCCTTAGTTGACAAATGGAATTTGATCCTGCATCTCTCAAATTCTGAAACCTGCACTTTTCCATTATGCAGTGTTTTTCTATTAATATATAATGTGTTTCTCTTGATTTTAACAATATAATTATACTTTTTGTGCATATGGTGGTTGTGTTATGTGAAGATCAATTTTGGGCAGCATTACAAATATAAGAAAGAAATGTACTACACGTAAGCAGTGGGATTTTAAAAAATCCGCTTTAGGGCTAACTCACATAGTTTGCAGTATGTTCAATGGAAAAGTACATGTATACTATTGATTTATCAAGACATAGTTTGTAAGACAAATTCATAATCACATGTTTGCACACATATACACTGACATTTGCTGAGAATTTAGGATGTGCCAAGCTCTGTACTCAATGTTTTACATGAGTTGTCTCATTGAATCCTCAATCCTGTTGTGATCTCAACATTTCCCTCATTTAACAGGTTGAAAAACTGTGGCATTGACAATTAACTTTCCCAGGTTATGCAGTGAGTTAAGTGGTGGTGCTGGGATTTGAACCTCGACAAATTGATATTAGAGCCCAAGCTCTTCTTAATCATTATAATCTATTGATTCTCCTCTCAATACTTTTCCATCTTTATTTTGCCTTCTTCCTAACTAATGCACCAAACACATATACATATATACACTGATGTAGGACGTTGGACTCAGCCATTTGGACGATTCTGGATGACCCAGAGGGTATATTTATGGCAGTTTGGCTCCAAGGAAGTTTGACCTGGTCTATAAGCAATCAGACCTATGCCTCTTTCTCTGTTGCTGGCTGACACTGCCACTATTTCATCAGTCTGTATCTCTGTCTTATAAAATCCACTATTTTCTCATGGATTACCTAAGAAATAAATACAACCATTAGCCTTTTGTCTGAGTCTTAATGATGATGTTGAAATAATGGACAATAATCAAAATAAAATTTAATTTTAATATAAAATGGATAATAATTAGAGGGAACATTGTTAATTTAACTTTTTAACTAATTTAAAATCTTAGTGAAAGCTGGCTTGCTAGAAATAATGGCTATGAAAATAAATTTACAATGGAAGTAGCTATAATTGGGAATATTTAAAATGGACAAAACAGATTGACAAATAAAATTGTCAGTAAAATATTTAAATGGAAAATATTCCTGATGAAAATGGTTTCAGTGATAGCAAAATGAACATAGAAGATATGGAAAATGATTTAATTGTCCTGTCCTGATGAAAAATTGGTCAATGAATTAAACTGACTTGCTGGAGTTTATGATAGAAAATATTTTCCAGCCAAAAAGATCGTTATATTTCTGTTTAGAATGTTTGAATTTGAGACATCCTTGGTGACAAAAGGCAGTCAAGACATTCTAGGGGTCGAGTATTACCTGCCTTGTTCTCAAATACACACAGCCTAATTTATAAACAGATTGTATTCCAAAAATTAGATAACTTGGTTCTTTGAAATTCAGGAACATACACTTATAGAAACAATATTACCAATAGTGGATTCACGTCTCAGTTTCTCCTGCAAAGTTTACATAGAGAGCCTTTGATTGCTGTTGCTTTCATCATCACATCTCTAACTCTACCTTTTTAAAAACTAAATGTGTTTTAGAATAGTTTCAAATTTATAAAAAAGTTGGAAGATACCCCATATTCAGTTTCTTTAATTAACATCTTACACTAATATAGTACATTTGTCCCAGCTGGTGAGCCAACACTGATACATTATTATTAACTAAAGTCTGTATTTTATTCAGATTTGTTTAGTTTTTACCTGAGGTCCTCTGTCTGTTGCAGGATTCATCTAGGATATCACTTTACATGTAGTCATCTTGTCTCCTTAGTCTTCTTTAGGCTGTGACAGTTTTGTAGACTTACCTCGTTTTCATTGATTTTAGTAGTCTTGAGGATTACTTTGAGCTTAGGTACTTTGTATAAATCTCCCCATTTGGGATTTCTCTGGTATTTTTGTCATAGTAAGGTTGGGGTTATGGCTTATTGGGAGGAAGACCATAGAGGCAAAGTGCCATTCTCATTACACCTTACTTATCAAGGGTACAGACACCGTACTGAGTGTACATACTATCACTGTGATTATCACTGTTGATGTTAACCTCGATCGCCTAGCTTGGATAGTGTTCATCAGGTTTTACCACTGTTAAGTTACTCCTACCACTGCTTTTCATCCTCTACATTTTAATTTCCATGTTCTCTAGGAGCGCCTGGGTAGTAGTAGCTCAGTGCGTTAAAGCCTCTACCTTCGGCTCTGGTCATGATCCCAGGATCGAGCCCCGCATTGGGCTCTCTGCTTAGCGGGGAGCCTGCTTCCTCCTCTCTCTGCCTATCTCTCTACCTACTTGTGATCCCTATCTGTCAAATAAATAAATTAATTAATTTTAAAAAATCTTTATAATTTCCATGTTCTCTAGAACATGGTTTAACATGTTTTTCCTCCACCAATTTCTGTTGCCCTGGGGCCTTTGGGATAAGGGAAGGGGAGCAGGGGACTGAACTTCTGTCTTTTTAGAGCATTTGTAACCATACATGGCTTAAAATGTTTCTACAAATCTTTAATTACAGTTACATCTAGAATATAATCTGAAAATTTGAAAAGGAAATTGATTAAGCTGTGTAGAGATGCTTCGATGCTTTGCTGGCTCTTGGGTAAATACTAATGACAGTCATAGAAATGGATTGTGGCCTTCTGTTGGTTTACCTGTGCTTTAGAAATTCAACAGTTGATTTTTGACAATGTTAACTCAGACTCAGAATAGGAGTAGTTTATTGGACTACAGACATACATAATTTTCGTTAAGATTGATTAAAATAAAAATTGGGATGTGTTATTAAATAGCTTTGTCAGACACCACATGATTTGGATGTACACATTTTTCCTTATATAGACAGGAAAAGCTGTGTTTGAGAGGTTGAAAATTTTAGTACCAACAGTCAAGAAACATAAATATTGTGAAGTCTAATTCCCTTGCTTATCTTTGTTCCCTACAGCATTTCATTTATAGTCCTGTTCTACTCCTTGTTTTTACATCTTGTTAATCTAGTCTGCTTTCAACTACAGTTATTTGTGTACACATATCTGTGCCCCTTACTAGGCAAAAAGGATAGTATTTTCAAGGTCAAGCTGATGGCTTGTTTTTTTTTTTTTTTTTTTTTTTTTTAAAGATTTTATTTATTTATTTGACAGAGAGAAATTACAAGTAAGCAGAGAGGCAGGCAGAGAGAGGAGGAAGCAGGCTCCCCGCTGAGCAGAGAGCCCGATGCGGGACTCGATCCCAGGACCCTGAGATCATGACCCGAGCCGAAGGCAGCGGCTTAACCCACTGAGCCACCCAGGCGCCCTGATGGCTTGTTTTTATAGCCCCTACAGCTGCGCTTCTGGTGGGGACTTTAAAAGTGTCTTCAATTAAATTGAAGTGCTTGGGGATAGTTGGCTTGGAGAAGAAACAGTAGTGAGACGGCTGTTTCAACAATCTGAAAGATGCCATGGTGTGTGGCTCCAGGGGACAGACCCTGGATGGAAGATGAAGGTTACAGGAAGGACTTTCTAAAGAAAGATGTTTAACCTCGTCAAGAGCAGCTGTGTAAAGTAGTGACTGGATGACTTCCCGCGCTCAAACCTGACACAGGCCGTGACATCCCAGGATGAAGGGGCAAAAGACAATATAAAAATTTGATTTTACATGAAAGGATGCGGATGTTTAAAATTCATCATGATTTCTTTAAATATCAGTGTTTTTTGTGAATTTAAAGTAGGATTTGCTTTGCAAATATTCACCTCAGAGGTTCTCACTGACACATCTTTCCACAGTTGCAGTCGATTGAGCCCTGATGCAGCAGTGAATTGTGTTTGGAGTCTTTCGTAACTGAAGGGGCTGATGTCTCTGTCCCAGTTTCCAGAGTGGTGTGTCTGTGAAAAACCTGCATGTGTCATCTCAGCTCTTTAACAAGAGAGGTGGAAGCGGGGCAGAGAGGTCATGGAAGCCCATAGAAGCATCTCTTGCCACATAGGCCGCGTCCCAGGAGGGCTCCATTCCAGCCAGGGCCGATAAACTGCAGAGAATCTATATTTGCGTTGGCTTTTTCTTTCTATGCGGCTCTCCCTCTGTGGCACCAAGTGCTTCTAGGGATCAGGACTCTCAGAAAGGTTCTGAGAACAGAGGAGCTTTGGATAGTTAATTCTTGCATGGTTCACTGCTTCACAAAGTGAGTGAGCTAGAGGTCCTGATGCCTCTCTATGCACATTCCTCATAAGCCTTTGTGGTTAAGAGGCCTAATAAATAACCCCCCTCTTCATTATGTGAAGCAGAGTTTGGGAATGTGGTGTGAATCTTCAGGTAAGTGCACTTCATGACAGTTTTTAGTGCAGAAGAAAACACACTCTCCTGGGGACAGACAGGGCTCCCCTGACAAGCAGAGATAGGATCCCTGAGGGAAGCTCTCTCCAGGAGAAGGAAGAAGTCAAAGCACTGGGCTATGCTTGTTTCTCCTTCTGGACTTACCAGTTCACTGCATGTCGCTGTGATGGAGTAGGGGCAGGGTAGAGTGACTAGGAAGGTCACACTAATGGATTATTTCTCCTCAAGGCAGGAACTATCATGGAGGCAAAGAAGCTTTCTCCTCTAGAGATAGGTTGTAAAGTCCAGAGAGAGCTCAACCATGTAGCTCTGGCTGCGGCACTTAAAGATGTTCTGTTCCCCAGAGTGTCTGTGTGTGGGGTGATAGGAAGAGTCAGGGAGGTTGTCTGGTGACCACAACGGAAGAATGACTGCCCTTGTTCAGCAGTTAAAGGCAGGAAAAACTACAATATGGTCCAGTTTTCTGCTCTTCTTTTTCTTTCTTTCTTTCTTTTTTTTTTTTTTTTTGGTGACATTTTTAAAAATTGTGATATAATTCACATAATATTAAACTCATCCTTTGAAAGTGTTCAAAGCATACTCAATATACAATGATTTTTCCAGTAATCACAATTTTTTGCACCCATCACCACTATCTAATTCCAGAACATTTCCAAGAACTCCTCTCTCACATTTCCCTTTAGCAGCCATTCCCCATTCCCTTCAGGAGGGTCAAGGCTGAGCCCATTGCAATGGCTTTCGTCTTTTCCTCATGGTTTCAAGAAGGCTGCTATAGCTCCATCATGATATTCACCCTACAGTCAGGAAGGGGGAGGCTATAGGACCAAACCACGGTCAAGTCAGTCCTGTCAAGATGCTTTCCTGAAGCCCTCTACCTCCAGACACGGATCGCATCTCATGGGTCACTCTTCTTACAAGGAAGATGGGAAATATAGAAAGGCATGTTACTGCCCCAAGTAAAATCAGAGTCTGTTAGAGAGGTAGAAGGGGAGAATGAATTCTGTGTAAGCAGCTAGCAGTGTCTGCCCCACAGATATACAGATATTAAGTAAATTTAACAGTAATGATTACGTTCTGTATACTTTCCCAGGTAGTGACACAGAAGGACATGTTACAGGAAATCTCAACCTCAAAACATTAGATCGATAACCAAGGCAAGCCAAGTTTCTGTTAAGTCCATATTGAATCTTTCATACATGATTTATTTCAGTCTTATGTTTTTTGTCCATCAGTCACTGCCTAGAGTCAGGAGCAACACTTCCATTTTCTACCCTGTTTGTCAAGCAGTATGAATTTAGGCTAAAATTATGTCTCGTAAACTTAAATGGCAGTCCCTGAGTTCTACTGTTTTAGGATTTGTTCGGTAAATATGAGTGTGCCCTTATCACTCACCGTTCAAAACACAGCCACCAAATCCTGCTCCGCCTCTCACCTCAGATCCTCTAACTTCTCCAAGATGACCAACTCAAATCTTTTTCCATTCTCGTGGTTGTTATGTCTTTATTTATAAACAACATGCAGATATTACTATTTCTTGTTTTGTCAACTTAGATATTCTCTAGTGGCTTCTTGCTATCCTTTATATTAAATACTGAATAGGTATGTATACATGTAATTTTAACTTTTAAAGTAAAACTGCCAGTTGTTTTACCAGCAAAAAAGGGTTCATTTGGGAATGAAAGAGAATTGTGAGTCAGGACAAACAAGATGGGACACAACCTTAGGTGAATCTGGGCAACAAAGGACAGGCATGCCTTTTTAAGGAGAAAAGGGGTACGTTGGGAAGGCTGTCATGAACTAAAAGTCCAGGGGAGTAAACTGGGAATACCAAGTGTGGTGGCTTCTCGTTGGCTGAGCTGTTGCCCAGATAGGGGTAGGGGATGAGGAAAGTGTTTCTTCCTTAGGCTGGAGAAGTAGAATAGTATCCACGAGCAAGGTCAAGCCTGTGTAAGGTCAGGTCTCTCACTTTGTGCTGGGTCTGAAGCGGACTATAAGTGGTAGGGCATGAGAGCTCCTCCTGCTGAGACCCACCTAACTTCATTTTAGTGAAATTTTCCGTTACTAATTTTCACAACACTATATATCATCATTTAGGTAAAGTTCTGCTAGAATCAACACAGAAGTCTTGAGATTCTTTCCAGCTCTAAATTGCAGTAAATTTATTATCATCACTTTGAATTAGACTTAAAGTCTCATCAATTTGCTTGTATGTATATTTGCAATATTAATAAGGAATTATTACAGGAGAGCTAAGTATTTCACTTAAATATTTATCAGCTGGTTTATCTTTCATTCATTTATTCGGCAGTTATGTGCCAAGGTCTGATCTAAGTGCTGGGAACACAATGGTGAACAAAACAGAAAAAAGTCGTGCCCTAATAGAATTTAGAGTGAAGACAGGACATTTAAGAAAAGTAAATAGGGCGCCTGGGTGGCTCAGTGGGTTGAGCCTTTGCCTTCGGCTCAAGTCATAATCTCAGGGTCCTGGGGGATCCAGGCCCGCATTGGGCTGTCTGCTCTGCAGGGAGCCTGCTTTCCCCTCTCTCTCTCTGCCTGCCTCTTTGCCTACTTGTGATCTCCCTCTCTGTCAAATAAACAAGTAAAATCTTAAAAAAAATAAAAGTAAACAAATATCTTGTAAAGTGATATGGTAATTAGTACTATGCATATACAGGAAACATGTGGGGTGTATTGCTGTTTTAGATGAGTTGGGCAAGGGACATATTGTTACAGGATTTCTTTTCCTTTGGTGCCCGTGGCTCTTGGTCATGCCACTTTAAAGACTGAAAAGGCAGACCAGAGGAAGAGTGGTGGGCTACAAAATGAAGTTTCTTGGGTGATAGTGCAAAGCTCCAGAGAGGGAGGGGAGTGGAGAGGGTTGCCACTGGAGTTCCTAAGTCTAGGGGTTTTTATGGGCTTGTTGGCAGGCTGTTTTAATCTGATTAACCCTCTACCAGCCTGTCACCCAGTCAGGTTTTTGTCATCTACCTATCACGTGGGAAAGGGTGGAGGGCTCTTTCCAGGGTGGTGTAAAATCCTTTTAAGGGTGGTTTCCTCTTAGGACTGGGAGCATGGGGTGCTTGACCCTGCCTGCCTTTCTTCCAACTTAATTAATACTTCTGAGGAGGTGACATTTGTGCAGAGACATGAATGAGCTGAAGTTAGTCATGAAAAGATTGGGGGAAGAGCATTTCAGGCAGAGGGAATAGTACGTGCAAAGGCTGTGAGGCAGGAGTATGCTTGGCATACTGAGGAGCACGAAGGAGGCAGATTTGTCCAAAATAGAGAGAGCTCAGAGGGAGTCCTAAAATATGAGGTAGAATCATAGGTTGGGGGTAGGGGTCTGGAGGCTGTGGCAAGTAGCTCACCTCTTATTTTGAGTGTAATGGTAAATCGATAGAGTGTTTTTAAGCTGGGGAAGAAAGCGATATGACATTACTTAAATAAAGAAAATCACCTTGGGTGTCTTATAGAGAATGGACTGTAGGAGGGCAGAACTAGAAGCTGGGACACTAATTAAGGAGGCTGTGGAGAGAGGATGATCATTTGGACCAGGGCATGAAAACAGTATTACCCATTTTTCTAAAAACATTGAAATAGAATCTTATTTATTTATTTATTTATTTATTTATTTATTTATTTATGGTAAGTCTTAAATGAAGTTTGGGACTAGAAATAATTTGTAAAGTGAGTGCAGTGACATGATTTTGAATATTTAAGTGATGATCTAAGTGAAGGGCTGCCTGGGCTGCTCCCAAACCAGGTCCAAGGAGGGCTCAGGGGAGGGTGTTTTGGTTTTTTTTTTTTTGGCTTTTCATTGTCTGTAGCTCCTCTCCTGTGGTGCTGTGGGCGTGTCAAATCAGTGAATGAATGTTGCTCTGCAAGCACATGATTTATTACTAACACGAACAGCGTCAACCAGAAATGCATCAGATTTGCCATACCCTATCAGACTTTTCCCTTTCTGATGCAGTTCTTGATTGGAAATAAAAATCATGGGGCGCCTGGGTGGCTCAGTTGGTTAAGCGTCTGCCTTCGGCTCAGGTCAGGATCTCAGGGTCCTGGGATCAAGCCCCACATTGGGCCCCACACTTAGCAGGGAGTCTGCTTCTCCCTCTCCCTCTGCACCTATCCCCCATTCGTGCTCTTTCTCTCTTAAATAAAGAAATAAATAAAATCTTAAAAAAACAAAAACCAAAAACCTTTTCAAACCTTTCCCAGGCCTTCCATGAAGGTAGCATCACCCATTGGTTCTACACTTTGGTGGGCATGTGAATCACACAGAGAGGATGCTAAAATCAGATTCCTGGGCTCCACCTGCAGAGTTTGTTTCTGTAGGTCTGGGGAGGGGCCCGAGAATACGATTATCTGAAAAACTCTGGTTCTGCTGGTGCTGTTGGGCATTGGGCTATTTTTTAAATAGGAAAGAGCTGGACCAGATGTTTCCAATTTCTGTTTACTCCCATTGCCTGACTTTTTTTTCTTAATGCTGACATCATAGGGGGCTGCTTGCTGTGGAGGACCTCTGGGGAATGGGCGCAACATAGCCCTGCCTCAAACCTTTCATGCTTCTTGGGCAGCGTCTTTCGGGATCCCCTCACACCTAGGATAAAACAACTAAATGCTTTTCACAGTTCTGCCTGTTTTCTCTTCTGTTTCGTTGCTCTCTTCTACATGGTCTGCTTTAGCAGAAGTTTCCCTGTGAGTTTTCCGCCAGTTCCTAGCATATCTACAAGCTACCGTCTTTCCTTCTGTCTATATCACTAATTACCTTTCTGATTCCCCTTCAGATCAATGCTTGCCACTCATCATTTCTCCTCATTTTATATGTACCTTTTAAATATTTTTACAGCCATATAAAAATTCCATTTGCGATACATCCTGTATTTATTGCTTTACTGCTCTTTTTCTTCATGTTCATTCAATACTGCAATATGCAGTCATCAGGAAACAAATGATACCCCCTGCTATTGTAAATCTGCTTACAAATTATATAACATTTTCTAAGCCATCAATTTCTTCTGTATCTTCTTTAGTAGGCTTAATTGCTGTATGTATAGGCACTATCTTTTGACCTCTTTGACTATTGGTTTAATCGATCACTTATGATTTCCCAATGTATTAAAAAAAATTTTTTTTTCAGTTGGGGTATGATTTAAATTCAGTAACATTCACCCTTTTTAGTGTATAATTTAATGAAAAATGCAAACAGTCCCTTAGCGACCACCCCAGTTGAGAGACAAGGCAGTGCCTTCACCGGAGAAAGTTCTCTCTTGCCCCTTTGCAGCACTCCTTCCCGAGCCCTTGGCAAACCTGAGCAGTTTCCTGTCCCTGAAATAAAAACAGAAGTGTTTTATTACATTCAAATTTGAATTTAGTCCTTGTATTTAGAGAAGAAATTTTGAAAGCTGGGTATGAGTAAGCTGTATACCACATATACCAAAAGGTCCTTGGTAGTAAGTATTTTGTTTCATTGACCATTTTGAAATAGAATGAATATGCAGTGTGGCTTTTCATGAGTCTTTGGTTTCAGAATATTACCATTTTTCTCCAAAAAGCCTTCCTTTTCTGTTATTATTTTAAAAGAAAATAATTTAAAAAACCACTTTCTGAGTATGTTCAGATATGAAAGTTTTTGTTCATTTTTTTTACTTACTATTTAATAAACTAGATGAAAGTTAAGTCAGGAAATACATAATTTTTTTAAAGGTAGACAAACTAACATTTCTTTTTATCTTCTTTTTTTTAATACAGGTGTTTGCTTCAGAATGGTAAGTCAATTTTTTGTTTTTTTTCTCCCCCTACTTGTTATTTCTATTTACAGAGATAGAGCAGTTTTCTACTTAGTGCTAGCTTACTGCTTATTTTCTGTCCTTGACAGTAAATGAAATATTTGTATTTTTTCCAAACTACTGCCTGAAATTTTTTTAATTACAGTTGTCTTTTGAAAGTAGTCTATCAAAAACATTACAGCATGCTTAGTTTGTAGTTAATCTTTTGTATGCATTTCAAAAATTCATTTACTGGGATGATTGAATTTTGGCTAGGTATACTGAACATAAAGTGTGGGATCTGCTCCATGTTCTGGATGAAAGAAATCCTCCAGGCAAATCTTGAATTCCAGGATGAAAAATGCCCTTGTTGCATTAAGGAAGTGGTTCTCAGGGGTTAAGACAGGTTAAGGCTCCTTAATGCTTTAAAAATTTTTCCTTTGTTAATATTTTCCTTTCCTAAAAGTAAAAGGTGCATGTGTTTTCACCTACTGTCAGAGCTAGCAGTCACTAGATTAGCTCTCTCTTCCTAACTTCCCAAGAGTTCTAGTATGTTCCTAACCAGTGAAGTCTCCTCCTTTTGAGATAGTCCCCTGCCCCACAGTTCAGATTGTCTCCTCTTTCATTATTATTTTCAGAACCAGCTCCCACATAAATCCTAGCTGTAACCATCTCTGTTTAGTTGGGGGAAGTAGAGTGTATAGATTCTTAGTCACTTTGACCTCCAAGCAGAAGACCCTGTTTTTAAAAAGTTCCAGGAGATAGCATCCACAAGAATTTAGTATGATGTAGTTAAAATAGTTCAAAGTAAAATGTTGCTAGGTTTTCATCTGTCATCATAACTGAATTTAAAACTGAGAAATTTTTAAAAGACTGTAAAGAATAATAGGAGAAATAAACTTACCTAAATGCACAAATTCCTATAGACAGTTATAACATTTGTGTGGCAAGTCCACAGCCAATGGAAGACATCAGAAACTTTTAATTGAATACTGTGTACTGATCATAATTCAGTATTTTCCCTCAGTGATTGAAAATCTTAGGATAATCATCATTTGGAGCCCAGACAATGTAATTCAGTGTTAGAAAGTTATTGGGGGAGTGCAACTGAATTTTATGGATCCCAAAACACATCATGGAAACTGTTTTCTATCAGTTTATTTTCTCATAATGTGCTCATCTTTACTGAAAGTGGAATTTAATAAAATTTACCCTTAAATGAAGGTTCTTGTAAACAGAGGAGTGATTGTAGGTCAGCTACGTGATTTTTGTCAAGGACTGTAGGAAAAAAAATTATTATTAGTTACATTTTTTGATGCTGGATTTTGTTTCACTAATTTTCTCCTAAAACCAGTACACAGAAGGTGAAGCTAAGAAAATAGGAGTGGTTGGCTGGGTGAAGAATACCAGCAAAGGCACTGTGACAGGCCAAGTGCAAGGCCCCGAAGAGAAAGTCGATTCCATGTAAGTAGTAAGACTAATAATGCACTCATGTGATTAATGAACTTATTCTAATGTTTCATTAAACAATAAGAATAGTATCAATGGGGCGCCTGGGTGGCTCAGTGGGTTAAGCCGCTGCCTTCGGCTCAGGTCATGATCTCAGGGTCCTGGGATCGAGTCCCGCATCGGGCTCTCTGCTCGGCAGGGAGCCTGCTTCCTCCTCTCTCTCTCTGCCTGCCTCTCTGCCTACTTGTAATCTCTCTGTGTCAAATAAATAAATAAATAAATCTTTAAAAAAAAAAAAAAAAAAAAAAAAAAAAAAAAAAAAAAAGAATAGTATCAATGGACCAAATTCAGTTTGTAGATTCTAACTAAACTAACATGCTTTTAGGCATACGAGCTCCTTGTTGGTATACCTCCTCAGAGTTGGGATGGAATTTGTGCATTTAGGAATGGATTTCCCACTTGGCCAGGCCCTCCAAAAGAGCAATGGCGTCATTCTCCAATCTATTTCCCCCACGTCTCTTCTAATGTGGGGGAAACAAACATCTTGGGCCCATGTACCTCTCATTCAAAGTGGCTGTGAATAAGCAAAAGCCTTTGGATGGTTTCTGAAGTTCTTTTAATTAATTAATTGACGATTGATTGATTTTTTTGAGAGTATGTGAGCATGTGACAGTGGGGGAAGAGGGGAGGGGCAGAGGAAGAGGGAAAGCCTGCTAGAGATTTCTAGCAGGCTCTATGCACAGCACAGAGCCTTACATGGGGCTCATTATCACAACCCTGAGACCATGACCTGAGCCGAAATCCCAGGCATTCCTGATCTTAAAGTTCTTTTTTAAAAAAAGATTTTATTTATTTATTTGACAGAGAGAGAAACAGCGAGAGAGGGAACATAATAAGCAGGGGGAGTGGGAGAAGCAGGTTTCCTGCCAGAGAGCTTGATTCCAGGGCCCTGGGATCATGACCTGGGCGGAAGGCAGATGCTTAATGAATGAGCCACCTAGGTGCTCTGGTTCTTAAGGTTCTTAAAGTAAACTTCAAGGCCAAAAGGCTGCTCTCTCTTTCTTATTAAGTATCTTGATTATCTAACTGTAATTTTATTTTTACTGTTGGTAAAAGTGTGTTTTATGAGTTGTATGGTAACCATAATGAGTCCTTGTGTTCCAAAGGAGACCAGATTCAGTAGTAATGAAAAAAGTGCCCTGTCATATTCAAAGGCCTTATCATTTCAGTTTCATAAATTCCATTGTTCTCTGTAGTATTTTTTTAATAAAAAATAGCTAATGTTTACTGCAGATTAGCAGTATTAGGCAATATGGTACACACTTCAAGTGGTTTATCTCATTTAATATTCACAATGGATCTTATGAAGTAAGTGCTAAGTCATACCCAATTTATTTTATTGTTTGCAATTTATTTTTGTTTTCATTACTTAATGTTTTCAGATCTCAAAAGTAATACTTTTTTTGCTTATTGTAATAAGTGAAGTAATAAGATGCAGAGAGTTAAAAAAGCAAAGCTAGTAATCTGCCCCTTCTCTTCTTTCCTCCCCTTGATAGAACACGGGCCTGTGGCCTTGTGAAGATTTTCTGAAGCTTTCTCTTTCATTTAGAATTATTTAAGCATTTATAGTTAGGATTTTGCTTGTTTTTACCAAAATAGACTACTTTATACATATTTTTCTATAACTACTTTTTCATTTTATAGCTATTCATCAATCAGTAAACAAATAACCACTAAGTCCTTATTTTTTCTAATTTCTTTACATATAAGTACATACTTTTTGTATAAAATTATACCCCAACTTGGAAAGTGGGGTCTAAAAATTTAATTTTCATAAAGTATGTGGTAACAGTTAAGGAAAAACAATAATTTTCAGTAGGATTGCCCAAAATGCAGATAAGATTGTGAGACTTATGTTGTGTAGAACTAAGTAGTTCAAAAAATGATAAAGTGCCAAATGACTATGAAGTATTGGGAATGGGGGCTGCACGGGAGGATAGATGCTCATGTCTATCACGTGATAGCCTAATCCATGCTATAGCAGATTTCTGATTAATATCCTTCACATACCCATATGATACATTCTGTCATTTTTTCTTTTCAATCCCTGCGTTACCCCTCTTCCTTCCTAGTACTACCACTGATTTGTGTTAGCAACTGGCTTCCTCCCCTGTTTGTTTCCATATTCACAGTTTTGGGTTGTGTTCAGTATTTGCTTTTTAAAAATGGGATCATGGTGTATACACTTCTCTGCATCTCACTTTAATATTCAAAAATATCTCCAGGAAACAAACAATTTAATTTTTAAAAGTTCAGAAGGCATGAATAGACATCTCTCCAAAGAAGACATTCAGATGGCCAATACATATATGGATAGATGCTCAACATCCCTCATCACCAGGGAATGCAAATCGAAACCACACTGAGATATCTCCTCACAACTATCAGAGTGGCTAAAATACAAAACACAAGAAACAAATTTGATGAGTCTGTGGAGAAAAAGGAACGCTCATGCACTGTTGATGGGAATGCAAACTGGTGGAGTGACTGTGGAGAACTGTATGGAGGTTCCTCAAAAAATTAAAAATGGAAATACCATATGATCCAGTAAACTAGTATGGGGGATTTACCCAAAGAAAATGAAAACACTTATTCAAAAAATATATATGTACCTGTATGTTTATTGCAGCATTATTTATAATAGTCACATTATAGAAACAGCCCTAGGGTCTACCCATAGGTGAATGGTTAAAGAGTATGTTACACACACACACACACACACACACACCCTGGAATATTACTCAGCCAAAAAAAAGAATGCAATCTTGCCATTTGCAACAACACGGATGGACCAAGAGAGTATAATGCTAAGCAAAAGTAGTCAGAGAAAGACAAATACCGTATGATACCACTTGTGTATGGAATTTAAGAAAACAGATGAACAAAGAAAAAAGAGACAAACTGAAAAATGGACTCTTAACTATAGAGAACAAACAGATGGTTATGAAAGGGATGGGTGGGTAGAATAAGTGAAGAGGATTATGGGTACACTTACCATGATGGGCACTAACTAATGTATAGAATTGCTGAATCACTATAGTGTAGACCTGAAACTAACAGAACACTGTATAGTAATTATACTAGAATTAGAAAACAAAATAAAACAAAAATATATCCAGGAAAACTCACCCAAATCAAATGGTAGAGCTTTAATCCATTCTTTTTAATAGTTGCTTAATATTCCACAGTATTAATGTGCCATTATTTATTATCTTATTGCTGAGAATTCTTTTTCTTTCTCTCTTTTTATTTTTCCAAGTAAGAGCAATGCCATAATAAATATTTTACTGGTGATTTTATATTTGAGAGATAGATTCCCAGAAGTGTGGTTTGTTGGTTGACATGTCTGTGTACTGTTAATTTAAAAAATATTTGTCAGACTACTTTGCAAAACAGCTGTAAACAATTTACATTTTTTTCTATTCATCCTGTGGGCAATTGGTATTATTACTCTCTAATTTTCTTTTATCTGATTGGATATAGAGTGATGTATTATTTTTTTCACTGTAATTTGCATTTCTCTAATTGCTGGTTATTTTGAGCATGTTCATGCTTATGGCTATCTGGATTTGTTCTCATGAACTAACTTCCTTTCACATCCTTTCCCCATTTTCCCATGGAACTGTTTGTCTCTTGCCAATTTTTAAGAGCTCTTTTTATTTTTATTTTTATTTATTTATTTTTTAAAAGATTTTATTTGACACAGAGAGAGAGAGATCACAAGTAGGCAGAGAGGCAGGCTCCCCGCCAAGCAGAGAGCCTGATGCGGGGCTCGATCCCAGGACCCTGAGATCATGACCTGAGCCGAAGGCAGCGGCTTAACCCACTGAGCCACCCAGGCGCCCCCTAAGAGCTCTTTTTATATTGGTAATGATTACTAACTCATTATCTCTTATCTCTTTTGCAAGTATTTTCCCAAATCTATCCTTTGCCTATTCATTGGTTTTGTTTATTTATGATAGCTTTTGCAACATAAATTGTTTTAATTTGTATAAACTCAAATACGGTTATCTTTTCTTTCTGGTTAAGAAACAGATTGTAGGGGGTGCCTGGGTGGCTCAGTTGTTAAGCATCTGCCTTCAGCTCAGGTTATGATCCCAGGGTCCTGGAATTGAGACTGATGTTGGGCTCCCTGCTCAGCAGGAAGCCTGCCTCTCCCTCTCCCATCCTCCCTGCTTGTGTTCCCTCTCTCTCTGTGTCTCTCTCTGTCAAATAAATACAATCTTTAAAAAGAGAGAGACAGATTATAAGTGTTGTTCTAACTTTTTTATGCTTTATTTATTATATTTAGCATTTATTCCATCTGGGATTTGTTTTTTATTTATAATATGGGATTGGGGACTGTTTTCTACCAGATAGATAGCCAGTTGTGCCAGCAGTATTATTAAACAATCAGTCTTTCCCCGTCAAATTGGAATACATTTTTTCATATATTGAAATAGCGTATTAATTGGATATTATTCCTGGGTTCTCTGTTCTGGTCCCCTACTAGAGCTACTCATCTATTCCTAGACTAAGACTCCATATTGATTTAATTACAGTGTCTTTGTAGGATATTTCCTTTCACAATTTTTTTCATTCATTTATTTGCTTCCTTGGGCACTTATTTTCTCTCTAAACTTTAAGATACTCCTTTTCATTTAATTGGAATTATATCTGTTTTTTATTTTTATTATTTATTTATTTAAAGATTTTTTATTTATTTGAGAGAGAGAGAGAGAACATGCACTCATGGTAGGGGGAGAGGGGAGAGAGGGAGGGAGAGAGAGAGAATATTTTATTTATTTATTTTTTTAATTTATTTAACAGACAGAGATCACAAGTAGGCGGAGAGGCAGGCAGAGAGAGAGGGGGAAGCAGGCTCCCCGCTCAGCAGAGAGCCCGATGTGGGGCTCGATCCCAGGACCCTGGGACCATGACCCCAGCCGAAGGCAGAGGCTTAACCCACTGAGCCACCCAGGCGCCCTGAGAGAGAGAGAGAATCTTAAGCAGACTCTAGGCTGAGTGCAGAGCCTGATGCAGGGTTTCATCTCGTGACCTGAGCCAAAAGCAAGAGTTGGATGCTTAAACGACCGTGCCACCTAGGTGCCCCAAGGAATTATATATATGTATATATTTTTTAAAACTTCCCTGATGGTCTTACAGATGTGCTTTCTAAAATAAACTTTCAGAGTACCTGGCTAGCTCAGTGGGTAGAGCATGAGACTCTTAGTCTGAGGGGTTAGGAGTTTGAGCCCTTATACTGAATGTAGAGATTATTTTAAAAATAAATCTTAGGGGCATTTAGGTAGTACCATCAGTTAAGTGTCCAATTCTTGGTTTCAGCTTGGGTCCTGATCTCAGGGTCCTGGGATCCAGTCCTACACTGGGCTACCCACTCAGCGGAGAGTCTGCTTGAGATTCTCTCTTCCTCTCCCTTTGCCCTTTCACTTGTGCTGTCTCTCTTTTCTGTCTCTCTTTAAAATAAATAAATATTAAAAAAAATAAAATCGGATCTTAAAAACATCCAAAACTTTATTTTTTAGAACAGTTTTAGATTTACAGAAAAATAGTAAAGATATTATCAAGAGTTTCCATATACTTCTCACCCACTTTGCCCAAGTAACATTTTACATTGTCTGATACATATGTTACAATTAATGAGTCAGTATTGATGAATTAGTATTATTGAAAGTCCATGGTTTTTCAGATTTCTTCAGCTTTTACCTAATAGTCCTTTTCTCTTTTAGGAACCCATATTTTACTTGCTATTAATTCCACACTTTTATGATATTAAGAGAATTGATATTAAATCTTCCCATCTAAAATTGTGGATATCTTTTCATTTGCTCAGATTTTTAAATTTATCCTTCAATATGGTTTTGTGTTTATCATCACATAGATTTTGTGCTTTGCTTGCTGACTTTATTCCTAAGTCTTTGTCTTAGTCAGTTTGGGCTATTATAACATAAGTCCCATAATCCGGGTGGTTTATAAACAATAGAAATTTATTTCTGACAGTTCTGGAAGCTGGAAATGTGAGATTAGAATGCCAACATGGTCAGGTTCTGGTGGGAGTCCTCTGCGAGGTTGCAGACTACCAACTTCACATTCTATCCTTATATGGCAGAAAGAGCACTAGTTAGCTCTCTTATTACAAGGGCACCAATCCCATTCACCGGGGCTCTACCCTTATGATCTAACCACTTCCGAATACCATCACACTGAGATTAAGGCATCAACATATGAATGGGGGGGATACATACATTCCATAGTAAGATTTTATTGTCTTTTTAATCATTATGTATGGAATATTTTTCCCATTTCTATTTCTGTGTGCTTATGCTAGAATATGGAAAGCCTAATGACTTTTGTATATTTATCTTATATCAGGGTTACCGTACCAAATGTTCTCATTAATTTTACTAAGTTTTTTTTTTTTTTTTGGTAAACTATAGTTATTGGATTTTTTAAGTATACAAATATGTAATTAGCAAAAATAATGTATCCTTTTTTCAGTGTTTATTTCATTTGCCAGACTGACCCATCAAGACAATGTTGAGTAATAGCAATAGTGGGCAACCCTGTCTGTATTTGAAATGGTTTTATTTCATCAAGTAGAAGAGCTTGCTATTGATTATTGTTAAATATGCTTTATCACATTGAATTTCACTCTTGCATTCCTTGAATTAAGCTCTTATTGGTCACAGAGTGATATTCTTTTGAATCATTGCTGAATATTATTTGCTAATATTTTATTTAGAATTTTTGCATCTATATTTATAAGTGGGAATATCATTTCTTTTTTCTTTTTCTTTTTCTTTTTTTTTTCTTTTTTACTTATCAGATTTGGCGTTAAATTTATTCTGGCTTCACAAAATATATTAGGAAATTTTACATCCATTCCTTCATTATGGAATAACTTAAATAATATCGGAATTACTGTTATTAAGTTAGCTCAAACAAGTTATGAAATTACTTGGTCCTGGTACCTTCTCAATGCTGGGCTATTAACCACCATTCCAATCTAGTCTATTGTAATAGGTAGGTTTGAGTTTTCTACTTGTTCCCAGATTCATTTATAAGTTTTGTTTTGGTTTGATTTTAAGATTTTATTTTTATTTTATTAATGAGAGACAGAGAGAAACAGAGGCAGAGGTAGAGAGAAAAGCAAGCTCCCCACCCAGCAGGGAACCCAATGCAGGACTGGATCCTGGGACCTTGGGATCATGACCTGAGCTGAAGACAGACACTTAACTGACTGAGCCACCCAGGGACCCCCATTTATGTTTTCTTAGGAAATATCTAGTTTTTCTAGATTTTCAAATTTCTTGCTATGGATTTTATTTATTTATTTGAAAGAGAGAGAAAGAGAGTGAACTCGTGCAAGAGCAGAATGAGTGGTAGAGGGAGGAGAGAAAGAATCCTAAGTAGACTCCGAAGCATGGAGCCTGATGTGTGCAGTTTGATCTCTCATGACCCTGAGATCATGACTTGAGTGGAAATCAAGAATCAGATACTTAACTGAGCCATCTAGGTGCCTCTGGATTTTATATTTTAAAAGTCTCTTTTGTATCTGTGGTTATATATCTTTTGAAAATTCCTAATCTTATATAATTTTATTCTTGCCTCCTTTCTCCTTAATCAGATTCTGGAGGAATTTATCTGTTGGTATATTTTCTTTTCTTTTCTTTCTTTCTTTCTTTCTTTCTTTTTTTTTTTTTTAAGATTTTATTTATTTATTTGACAGACAGAGATCACAAGTAGGCAGAGAGGCAGGCAGAGAGAGAGAGAGAGAGAGAGAGGGAAGCAGGCCTCCTGCTGAGCTGAGAGTCCGATGTGGGACTCGATCTGAGGACCCTGAGATCATGATCTGAGCCAAAGGCAGTGTCTTAACCCACTGAGCCACCTAGGTGCCCCATCCGTTGGTATATTTTAAAAAACAACTTTTGGATTTATTGATCGTTTCTTTCTGTCTTTTTGTTTGTTTGTTTGTTTTCTGTTCATTAATTTCAACCTTCATCTTTACTAATTCCCTCTTTATTTCTTTGTTGATCCTTCTCTAAGTCTTCAACACGAATTGTGGTTTCCTTTAGTTTTAGTCTTTTTAAGTTAATAATGAAGATGAATAGGCGTTTCACTCTGAATAAGCTTTTGGTTTGCTCCATAGATTTTGGTAAAAAGTGTTCTTTTCATTGCTTTTGGGATAGTTTATAATTTCATTTTTAGTTCCTCTTTGAATAATGACAGTGGTCTTCTGGGTATGTGTTTTTTTGAAATATCCAGTGTCCCTTTCTGTTTTTAATAATGTTTTTTGCCTAAAAGTTACTTTATCTGATATTAACAGTTATACACACTTTCTGTGTTACTATAGAATATAATTTTTTCCTTGCATAATTTTCAGTGTTTCTTTCTCATTGTGTGGTTTTGTTTATATTTGTTGAAATAGTTGATGAACAATGTTATATTACTTTGAAGTGTATCTCATTATGTTTTATATATGTCCTTTGCAAGCAGCATATAGCTGGGTTTTGTTTCTTTATGCAGTCACACAACCTTTGTTTTTAAATTAATGTATTTATCCATTTAAGCTTAATGAAATTACTCATATTTAGAATTAAATTTGTATCTTACTATGTTCTTTCCCCCTTGTTTTATTCTGCTTTCCTTTTCTTCTTTCTTTCATTTATTTTTATTTTTATTTTTTGAAGATTTTATTTATTTATTTGACAGACAGAGATCACAAGCAGGCAGAGAGGCAGGCAGAGAGAGAGAGAGAGGAGGCAGCAGGCTCCCCACTGAACAGAAAGCCCGAAGCGGGGCTCAATCCCAGAACCCCGGGATCATGACCCGAGCTGAAGGCAGAGGCCTTAACCCACTGAGCCACCCAGGCGCCCCTCTAGACTTCATTTAAATTGACTGTTTTTTATTATTCCATTTTTTTTGTTTCTTTTACTAGTATTTTCCTAGAGGTACAACATACAATCATAACTGGTCAAAATTTGATGTTAATTGATGTCTTACTCTCTTCCCTAACAATGTGAGATCTACAGTACCCTTTAAGTCCATTTATCTATTTATTTAGATGTAATTTAAACGATCTGTTTTAAAGCTCATCAGAAATTATTTCTAGGGTACCTGGGTGGCTCAGTGGATTAAGCCTCTGGCTTTGGCTCAGGTCATGATCCCGGGGTCCTGGGATCGAGTCCTGCATCAGGCTCTCTGCTCAGCAGGGGGACTGCTTCGCTCTCTCTGTCTCTGTCTCTGTCTGCCTCTCTGGCTGCTTGTGATCTCTCTCTGTCAAATAAATAAATAAAATCTTTAAAAAAAGAAAGAAATTATTTTTAAAAGTCAAGATTTTGGGGAGTGGTTTCTGTGTATATGCCATTTTTGTTGTTTTTTTTTCCCCTTGCTGAGTCTTTGGGCTTCTTCTGTACAGGAATATTTTTCATTCTGCCAAATGATTGTTCTTTATTATTTTCCTTCATTTGGGCTGTTGGTGATGTGTTACCTCAGTTTTTGTCTCTCTATATGTTTTTATTTTACCTTCATTCTTGAAAAATGTCTTTGTTGCATATAGAACTCTTAACTTGACAGTTACTCTTTTCCGTACCCTGTGGATACCATTACAGTGTCTAGCACCCATTGTTTTGTTGTGAAATCGGCTGTCAGTTTTACGCTTTGCTTCTTTAAAGTAATTTTGGCGTATTTAAAATGGCAGCAGTGGTAAAATTGCCAGTTTACACTTTGCGATAATAAATAGAACATTAAGCTTGTCAGTCGGTTTAGGTGATTTTCCCCAGTAATACTTAGTTCCTTGGGTACATATGCGGGAGAGGCATGAAGTGAGGTTCATTGGGGGCTGGTTGTTGCCTTCTCCAAGAAGTGAGAGAGCTGGGCTGGAGGGCATTTACAAGAGTGTGCCTAGAATGATGGAGCCTGGAGTCAGGTTTGGGCAAGATGAGAAATGGGCTGGGAAGAAATTGATGGGTATTGAGAACCGGTTGTCTTATTCAGTTGTGGGCCTAAGGACTTGGACAGCTTTTGGGAACACTGTTGTGTTGCACAATGTAGCCGGGAATCAGCGGAGTCAATGCAGAAGGAAAGGGATGGAGTGGGGTTCTGAGACATCTCTGATGTTTCCCGCCCTGCTGTGAGTGAAGTGCTGGTGTGGATAGGCTCTATCACTGGCTTTTTTCTGTGTCCAGTGGTTCCTTAACTGGACTTCATCTGAGTACTGGTAAATGGAACTTCTTCCAGCTGCCTGAAAAATTAGTGAAATTTCACACACTTTGGGGTTGTCATGATTTTCTTTTTTCACTGCTTTTTATTATGGGATTTTCAAACCTATCCATGAATAGAGAGAATGGGACAACAAATCCCATGTATCTGTTACCCAGCTTCAGTAATAATTTCTGCCATTCTAATTCCACATAGTTCTCCAACTTGTTTTTTGCTTTTCTCATTGTTAAGAGTATATAAGAGTATATAAAGTATATAAGAGTATATAAAGCCAATCGTATTATGCACCTGTAAGTTAGGTTGAACAATGTGAAACTGTCAATTTGACAAAATTTTAAGGTACAAACCGGCAATTTCACATTTTTTAATCTAAAACCTTTACTGTTTTTCTCTGACAGAAACTCTATGTGCGTGTCAATGTATTTTTCTTTTCTTTCTTTATTTCTTTATTTGTTTGACAGCCAGAGATCACAAGTAGGCAGAGAGACAGAGAGAGAGAGAAAGAGAGAGAGAGAGAGAGGAGGAAGTAGGCTCCCTGCTGAGCCGAGAGCCCGATGTGGGGCTTGATCCCAGGACCCTGAGATCATGACCTGAGGCAGAGGCTTTAACCTACTGAGCCACCCAGGCACCCTCAATGTATTTTTCCAAACCCAGAGCAGATCTATCTCCAAATACCAAAGTGCATTCTGTCACAGGTCTGCTGCATCTTCCCTGAGGCTTGTTTTTTTCCCAGGGTGGGTCTCTGCCTGCTGGACAGCCATCATTCTCATGCTGCCCTTTGTCCCTTTCTTGTGAAATGGGTTCCTGTTTTCTCAATCGTATTTTCATCATCTTTGATTTATTCCTTTGTTTTGTTGAAGCATAATTCTCCCTAAGATTCCCAGGAAAGGTACCAGAGAGACAAAAAGTTTGTACCCTTGTCCGCCTTCATTTGCCCTCATACTTGATTGCTTGTTCAGGTTATAAAATTCTCTCCCCTCGGGGTGCTTGGGGGGCTCGCTAGGTTAAGTGCTGACTCTTGATTTCTGCTCAGGTCATGATCTCAGGATCGTGAGTTCTAGGCCTGTGCTCAGCGGGGAGTCTGTGAGAGACTCACTCTCCCTCTCCCTCAGCCCCTGCCCCTGCTAGTGTGTGTGTACATTCTTTCTCAAATAAATAAATCTTTAAAAAGAAATTCTATGCCCCAAAATATCACCCACTCAGAATTTTGAAGGCAAAACTGCATGACTTCTTGTGCTGCTGTCATTCTCCTACAAAGGAGTGGCAGTTATGTTTATTTCACTCAGAAAGCTTTTTAGATATTCATTGTATCCCTATTTTTCTGTGTTTCACAGTTATCTGCCTTTGTCCTTCTTTTTTTGTTTTTTTAAAGATTTTATTTATTTATTTATTTGACAGACAGAGATCACAAGCAGGCAGAGAAGCAGGCAGAGAGAGAGGCAGGCTCGACGCGGGGCTCGACGCGGGGCTCGACGCGGGGCTCGACGCGGGGCTCGACGCGGGGCTCGACGCGGGGCTCGACCCCACAACCCTGGGATCATGACCTGAGCCCAAGGCAGAGGCTTTAACCCACTGAGCCACCCAGGCGCCCCCCTTTGTGCTTCTTTTTAATTGCATTTAAATGCTGGTCTCTCAGAGGAGGAGAATCCTCTGTCTCTTACCATTTCTTGCCTGCTCTCCCCTCTGTTCTCTTCCTTTGAAACTTGCTTGTGGACCTCATCCTCTAATTTTCATTTTTTCCTCACCTAGTTTCCAAACTTGGTTATCTGAAAACTATCTTACTTTCGTCTTCCAACTTTCTGATTAATTTTGTTTTTGTTGCGGTGTTTTGTTTCTGCTTCATAGCTCTTCATGTTTTCTCTAGATCTCTCTGAGGGCATTTTCTGTGTGTGTGTGTGTGCACGCGCGGGCCCGCGTGTTGTTATCTTCTGCTTTTTTCATTGTTTCTGTTTCCTCGAAGTTCCTCCCCCCACCCCTTCCTTGCCTTTCCTTGTTTTTGGTTTGCTTATTTTTGTTCTTTGTTGTTATACTTTACTGACAATCATATTTTCAGTAACTTCCTCATAAATATGAACAGCCATGAACAAACAGACTTTTAAGGAAATTCTCCAACATGTAATTATAACTGTTGGCTGGAGGAATGGTGGAGAAACAGGGAGAGGTGGCCTTTTTGTTGGCAAACCTCCAAAATGTTAAATCTGTAGGTCTTGCCTTCTGTTTTTCCTGGTGCCTCCAGTTCTGGACACTTCTGCGGTGGAGTCAGGAGAGATGACTTGCTGCTCCTCCGTTTTGGGTTTTGCAGTCACTTACGCGGAAGCTATCTTTTGTTTTTCTGTGTAGTTACTTATCCCACATCTGCTTTCCTTTGAATGTATTGAAATCTCTTGCTCAGGTTATAGTTCTGTATCAGCTGGAACTGTTTCAGCTGCAAGTTAATAGAAAGCCAGACTTAGAATAGAGAGACCAAACAGGGGTTCATTTTTCTCAGTAACAAGAAGTCTGGGGGTCGATGCTTACTGGGCTTGGTTCAGTAGCTCTGTGGTGTCCGGGTCAATGTCTCTGTGATTCTCTTAGCCTTTCCTTCGTGGTCAAAAAAAGGGAAAGTGCAGCTGCACAGAATATCCATAATTAAGGCCTGAAGAAAGCAAGGAGGGATAATGGTTGCGTTGCTTTCCCCGAACTTGCCCAAACAGACATCTGCGAGTGTTTCACTGCCTTGCATATGGTCATATAAATACTCTTTGCTACAAAGAAGACGGGGAAATTGGTTTGGCATATTGATTCCCTGAACAAAATTAGTGTCCTCTGGGCCAGGAAGAAGGGGAGGGTAATGGGTAATAATAGATAAACCATGAATGATGTCTGCTACCTTTTTTTGCATTTTGATGCTATCATTTTAATGGGGTTTCAGGTAAAAGGAGATAAGCATACCACGTTTAATTGCACTGTGAAGATTAAGTGAGAAAATCCACGTAAAGCACTTAGCACAGAGCCTGGCGCAGAAAGTAATAAATAAACATTTGCTATGGTTATGGGACCGTGATTCTCCATCTTTGCACTTGTTTTAGTGGCAGTTGGACTGGCCAGGTGGAAATGCCACTAGGCTCTTGGATATATGGGTCATCCCTGCAGAGAACCTGGGCTAGAGAAATAAATTTGGTTGTCATCACTGTTTGGGTAGTGTTTGAAGTTCTGTGCATGGATGGGATTATCCAGGGAGAGCTTTTGTGATGACAAGCAAGCAGGAAGCACACATCAGAGAATGTAAATCAAGCTTAACCCACATGATAAATTGGGATGTCATTACAAATAAACATATTTAGATTGTGGAGAGTGAATTTATTCTTCTAGCAGCTACTTTGTGCCATATATTGTTTAAAGTACTGAATTATCCAAAAATTAAACCGCCATTGAGAGATGTTACAGAAATAAGTGGTAAGGTCAGACCCCATGTGCTATATTTATAGTTATATAAATATGGCCTTATTTTCATCCTGTTATTAAAAAAAACTTTACTTACTTAAGAATGCTATGACATCAAAAATCAGAATTAAATTGTCTTCATAAACACAGGTGTGTTTTCTTCCTAAGTTATTGAAATGTGGAGTTCAATGGGGACCATCATTTGGAGGTGGTCTGGCTGGGACTAGAGCAGCTGTGCTCTCTTCTTGCAAAGGAACCAGCAGCGTCCCAGGACCAGCTACAGATCTCCGTGCTTCCTTCCCCTTCTGTGTTTCATTTTCTCAGAAGCAATGACTGATGACTTTCTTCTGCAAATTGCACTGTGTGATTCCAATTGTGGCGGTAAGATCTGCCAACATTTTTTGATGTGCAGAAGCCATTTGAGTCTTTTGTTTTAGAAAACCTGTTCCCTCCCCCCCCCCCCAAATTCAACAAAAATATATTTACTATTTCTTGGTAATCATCTTTTGACTAAATCTATCCAAAAAATATTTTTCTTTGAAACTAAGTGGTAATTCTGAACACACACACACACACACACACACACAAACAACACAAAAAACTAAAAACATTTGCATTTGGAGACATTGAGCCAAATTCTAAAATTAAAATTCCATCTTGATTGGTACATATTTTTAAAACCATATGTCCTGTATCTGTACTCTGCACTTGTAAGCATCGCTGATGGGCTGGAGTATGTACTCTAGATAGCGATCAAACGCTCTGTGGCCCGGACAACGGTGTCACAGCACAGGGAGTGCTTGAAGGTGGGGAGGGTATTTAGACTGGAGAAAAGAATACTTGAAAGAATTGTGATCGTTTACTTCAAGTATTTGGAGGGCTGATATGTGGGTAAAGATGAATGTTCTCTGTTGTTCCAGAGGGTGAGAATTTTGGGTATAGCAATGGATGAATTTGTGTATTTCAGTTCACCTTGACAAAGAATTTTCCCATAAAGACATCTAATATATCTAATGGAATTTTAGACATGACTAGGAGAGGTCTGCATACTCTATCCAGGGGTCAGATTTGGCCCACTGCCTGTTTTGTAAATAAAGGCTTTTGGGAGCACAGCCACGCCCATCCATTCGCCTTTGCTCTGCTGTTGCTTTTGTGTTAATGTGGCAGAGTTAGCAATTGAAAGAGACCAGATGACCACAAAGCCTCAAGTATTTACTATCTGTCCCCTTACGGAAAGAATCTGCCAGCCTGTGGTTGAGATAGCAGACTGGTCAGGGATGTTGTGGAAGATCTTATTGGGTGGTAAGTTAGTGGAGGTGACCTTCTAGATCCTGCCCAGCTAAGGTTCTGTGGCTGTCTACAAAGTTGATAATGTACATGAATTTAAAATGTGTTCATAGTTTAAGAGTTAAAAGTAGAATAGGGGTGGATTCACTGAAATCATTCTGTTTATCTCTTCCACAGATATTTAGCATTTGTGTGAGATGGCCAATTTTAACAGCCTTCTGCTCTGAGAAATGCCATTGTTTTGAACTTCTAGTTGTTACAGCAGTAGATTGGAATAGGTTTTGTAAACAATTAGGTAGTGTCCAATTCAAAGTTACTTAAAATTTTTGAAAATAACTTTTCTCTGGCAGACCTTTAGTGGTGTGAATTTCTATGGAATCAGAATTGCTAGTTTTTCCTAACCTTTTCATCAGGGGATCTCAAAGCATTGAGCTAACACTTTTATGCCCTCCCTATCCATCAGTATTTCTTATATGAGCACATGGGATTGTTAAGGAAATTCCTTTGGATGTTCTGTATGAATGTGTGTGTGTGTGTGTGTGTGTGTGTGTGTGTGTTTTCCAATCAATGTTCTACTGAAATACAGAAGACTTGGACATTTTTTAGGGCAAAAATTAATTGAGAAGGTGTAATTTTGGAAAAAATTTTCGTGTGACGTGATGATATAAATCATTCCAATGAGAAATTAGAAATAAAAAATATCTATAGTGGAACTGGTGTTCTCACATCAGGTTTTAGACCTGAGCCATTTATTTTCCTTTGGAATGTAACATCTTTATTAAAACTGCTTAAATTCATGGTTTTTGCTTTAAAAGTTTATATTTTAGATATGTGAATTTGGTAAGATAATCATATTTAAGAGATGCATAATGCAGCACTAGTTAATTTTTTAAAGATTAATAGATTTTATTGTTAAGAGAATTTTAGGATTACAGAAAAATTAAGTACAGAAAGTAGAGTTCCCATCCGTCCCCTCACATCTGCCCCCCAACCCCACCCCTCTTTCCTTTATATTATAAAGATCATATGTTAGTGTAGCACATTTGTTACAATTGATGAGCCAATATTGATACACTGCTATTAACTAAAGCCCATAGTTTACATTGGAGTTCCTTCTTTGTGTTGTATATTTTGTGGGGTTTTGACAAATTATAATGACATGTATCCACCATTGTAGTATGATACAGAACAGTCTACTCCACCTATTTATTCTTTCCTCCCCCTCCCTAACTGCTGCCAACCAGTCATGTTTTTACTGTCTCCACAGTTTTACTTTTTTCGTAATGTCATATAGTTGGAATCCCATAGTGTTCAGCCTTTTCAGATGGGCTTCTTTCACGTAGAAACATGCCTTTAAGATTCCTCCATGTCTTTTCCTGGATTGAGAGTTTCTTCCTTCTTTTGGGGTGTGTGTGTATGTGTGTGTGTGTGTGTGTGGTTGTGGAATTTATTTCAAAAAACAGATTTTGGTTAGATGTATAGTCAATGTATACATTGAATTTTAAAAGTTACAGAAACAGTGACATTTTTTAAGCTTTTTTTTTTTTAAATGCTTTTTAAGAGAAATTTTAGGTGTATAATAAAATTGAGAAGAAGGCCTAATCATATCCCATATATGCCTTCCCCCACACATGCAGAACTTACCCAATTATCAGTATCACTCACCAAAATGGCACTTTTTTTTTTTTAAACCAAGGATGAACCTGCATTGACACATTGTAACCACACAAGGTCCACAGTTTACCTTGGGGTTCACTCTTGGTGCTGTACATTTTGTAGCTTTGGCTCATTTCCTTTTAGAGCTGAGTACTCCACTGTATGGATGTACCACAGTAAGTTTATCCATCTAGTTATTGAAAGACATCTTGGTTATGAGATTAATTACTTTTTAAAATATAAATAAAATAAATACACTTTTAAAATATTTATTGTCATATATTTTAAAGTTAACTTACGTATGAAAATATGGGCATAAAATATTTTTTAAAAAGATACCTCAATTTTCTTAGCAGCTTTGAAACCTGTTCCAGTGTACCCATTATAAAATAAATGTGTTAATTCTTTTTTTTAATTTGCAGGTTTACATGGTTGTTCCCAAAATTCAAGTGCTATAGAATCATATGGCCTAAAAGATGTAGGCCTTGCCTGTTTTTCCAAGATCATAGTCTTACACATTTTTACTTATGCGCATAAAACATGTATATATGTTAAAAATACATATGGTATAATCCTGTTATTATAAAAAACCCATAACTATATATGCCCATATGGTTACATTCATCTCTTTATCATTTGCAAAGATGGAATCATGCTATACATATTATTCTGCAAGTTTTAAGCATTTCACAGTACTTTGTGGTACTTTGTGTTTTGTGGATAGCTTTTCTTAAAATCTGAAGTTTGGTTGACATACAGTGTTCCATTAGTTTCTGGTGTACATCGTAGTGATTTGACAAGTCTATACTTATGCCCTGCTCACCATAAGTGTAGCTACCGTCTGTACTACAACACTGTTATAGTACCATGGGTATCTTTTCAGGGCAGTTAAGTCTCCTTTTAAATCCCTGCAGAGTATTCCACTGTATGGATCAATCTTAATTTAATCATCCATCTACTGTTGGACCTTCATATTGTTGTAACTTTTTGCTACTACGAATCTCGTTACAGTGAGCATTCATATTTATGTATGCATTTCTTTTTCATTTATTCTGTAATTATTTATTTGGCTTCTTATGTGTCCCAGGGAGTTCCAGGTGCTGGCATTCATCAGTGAGCCAGAGATGATGTTCAATTTCTTGTGTGGGGAAACCCACAATAAATAAACAATAACTAAACTAGATACTTTCACATAGAAGGGAGTAGTGGTGGTTTTCCGACTTCAGATGTGATGGCCAAGGAAGAGGTTTCCATGGAGGTGACATCCCAGCTGAGAGCTGCATGGTGTAGAGGAGGCTGCTGGTTTGTGATTGAGCCTGGGGGTGTGTGTGGGGGTGGGGACAAGCAGCTGTGCACCTGGCAGGGCAGGGCAGTGGGAGCATCTGCCTGGTACAGGCAATGAGGATGCCTGTATGTAGGGAACCTGAAAATGAGAAAACCAGCTAAAATTGGGTCACTTTTTATTACCACCCTGTGCCAGTAATTCTAACCAATAACACTAGGTCCCCCAACGACAACACGGACATTGTGTTCTTATTTCTATATCCCTGTAGTTTTGAAGTACTGATTCCTAGACATGAGTCAAACAAAGGTATGTGCTTTTTTTTTTTTTTTTAAAGAATTTATTTATTTATTTATTTGACAGAGATCACAAGTAGGCAGAGAGGCAGGCAGAGAGAGAGGAGAAAGCAGGCTCCCTGCTGAGCAGAGAGCCCAATGCAGGGCTCGATCCCAGGACCCTGAGATCATGACCTGAGCCCAAGGCAGATGCCCAGGCACCCCTTTTTTTTTTCTTTTTTAAATTTTTAATTTTTTAAATTACTTTTCAGTGTACTAGAATTCATTGTTTATGTACCACACCCAGTGCTCCTTGTAATATGTGCCCTCCACAATACCCACCACCAGGCTGGCCCAACTTACCACCCCTGAATCCATAGTCTTTCATGGAGCGCAGACATTTACTTATATTTTTTAAAAGATTTTATTTATTTAACAGTCAGAGATCCCAAGTAGGCTGAGAGGCAGGCAGAGAGAGAGGGGAGGAAGCAGGCTTCCTGCTGAGCAGAGAGCCTGATGTGGTGCTCCATCCCAGGACCCTGGAATTATGACCTGAACTGAAGGCAGAGGCTTAACCCACTGAGCCACATAGGCGCCCCAGGTATGTGCTTTTTAAATGTAAATTGGTAGTTCACTTTCAATTATAAAAATTAAGTATTTTTCAGATAAATACTGAATAAACTAAGGACTCATGAATGAAGAAGTTTTGTTTTATGTACTTTTGTGAGTAAACAATAGTATAGATTTAAGAAATGGAAATGAAATAGTCATCCATAAACTCACTGTTTAAAAATAAATACAAACAAACGCAGGTATTATTTTGATTAATAATGGAACTATTTGTTTCTCTTTTGCTGGGATATTAGAGTCAAGATCCTAGTGATTTTAGAAAATACTCATATTTAGGAAGTTATAGGACTATTAGGCTTATCAGAATTCACATAATATTTTAACCCTATTAAGGTCCTGTTGGAACAGGCATTTCAGTCAATCATGTGGAGAAGGCATGCCTGCATGGGTGAGGGGACTTACTTGCAGAATGGGGCCTCAAAAATTATAATCAGTCAGGTCCCTTATTGGATTATAACTTTGGGAGATAATTTTTGTTTTAAGGTTTTATTCATTTATTTGACAGACAGAGATCACAAGTAGGCAGAGAGAGAGTGGGAAGCAGGTTCTTTGCTGAACAGGAACAGAGAGCCCCATGTGGGGCTTAATCCCAAGACCCTGGGATCATGACCTGAGCAGAAGGCAGAGGCTTAACCTACTGAGCCACACAGGTGCCCCTGGGAGATGATTTTTAACAGTTAAAATACTCTATCATGATAATGTTTTATCCAGCAGGTATTTAGTATGTATGTGTCTTCCCATGTTCCCCTGCTAGGTGCTGGGGTACAAAGATGGTCGAATGTATTGTGACAAGTCCAGTCTATGAGGGAAAAAGAGGCAACGGGTTGATTCAGGCCACGGTGGGGCCTGGGAATGGAGTGAGGTGGGTGAGGGTGTGTGTGTGCACGGTGCAAGGGTGCCCCTCCTGCCTTAGGGAGGATTCCAGGCCGTGCCTCTCTTTTGGCCTCTTGGGCCACTGTTCTTTTCACTGACTTTTAGTCCCTCCACCATACCACGCTCTTGCACACTTGGGACTTCTGCAGGGGCTGCTCTGCCAGCCTGGAATTTTTACCTCCAAGCCTCTCTGATGATTCCCACCCACCCTGTTAGACCCTCTCAGCGCATGCTCTGCTTCTTCGAGAGGCATACTATAGCTGTTAGGGAGAATTACTTGCTTACTATCTACCATCTGTACCCCAAGAGAATGCTTTCAGCTGCTGTAAGGAATAGGAAACCTGATAAACAAGTGGCTCAGACAGAGAAGGGTTGGTTCTTCGCAGATGTAAAGGAGGCTGGAGACCAGAGCACGTTGGAGGTAATTGTCTTACTATCCGCATCAGCTGTTTGTTGTGAAGGATTCTCTTGGTCTTTCCTTCTGGTTATAAAATGACTGCCCCCACTCCTAGCCTCACCCACATTCAAGGTTGAAGGAAGGGACAGCTCTGGGTCTATTGTTTACGTCTTGGAAGCAAACTTTCCCAGAAGCCTGCAGCACACTTTCTTGTTTGTGCCACTGGTCATCCGTACCTGTGACCAGCTTTTCCAGCACCTGGTGCGGAAGGTAAGTGTTTTGTGTTTTTTTATGAGATGGTCAGTCTGCTGCGGCTACAGGAGGAGACAGCAGCTTCGGAAAAGAGTATTATACTTGAGCTCTTTGAGATGGTGGAGTTGGCCTGCCACACAGGATCACAGGGGAAAACACCAGCACGGTCAGGAGGGAGCAAAGGGAAGGTTAGGCCAGAGCCTGCATCAGGGTTTCCAAGAGAAAGGCAAGACAGGGCGTGGTGAACAGTTAAGGATTGGGTAGTTTGAAAGATTCCAGAGGGCTTTGGGTTTTAGTTGCCCGGTACCTGGCCCTGGGATTCACGGGTGTGAGAGAGGAAGGGGTAGGGCTCTGGATTGTTTTGTTTGTGTATTAAAGGTATACTCAAGGCTGAACTCTGCTACTTGGAAGAATTGGTTAGTCCCCAGGAGAGGCAGTCTCCACTTTCCCCTCCGCCAGCCAGAAGGTTTTTTAAGACGTCAAAACATAATATACAGAAAGTTAAAAAGGTATGGGTATACACACACACGCGCACACACACACACACACACACACACACTCATACAATACAGTGAGAAGGGATAATTATCATGTGTTGGGTTCACTGTTCAACAATGTTCATCACACCCCTCTAGACTCCTTACAGGAAGGAATTGTATGTCCTGTTCTTCCTTGATTTCTCAGTGCCTAGCACGGTACCTGGTATGCTGCATGGTGACATGTATGTCAGGAAAAGAATGGAGAATAAGGACATTCCAGGAGAAAGGAATATTTAATACAAAGGCATTGAGCTGAAAGAGCCTCCATTGTGTGTTTTGGGGATTAGCGGAAATTGAAGCTAGCAAAGTGGTTTGGGGTTAAACTGTGAGAAGCCTTGAATGTCATGGTAATTTGTCCTCTCCCTGTATTAGCACTGGGGAGTTGCTGGAGAGTGTCAGGCAGGGGAGTGACCATAGGATTTGGGGGTCAGCATAGTAAACGTGTTGGTACTGTAGTGTAGGAACTGGTGAGAGAGTGATTGGAGTCCGGGAGGCTCATTAACAGTATCTAACTGGGGTTTATTATGGTAGAGTAAGGGTAATTTGGGAGAATTTGGAGAA